>NC_135712.1:203860292-206260292 GCF_964656455.1 Halichoerus grypus
AGGGGTGTGGCTGGGCTTGGGTTCCTCCAGGGAGGTGTGGGGGCCTGAGGACAGCAATGGCACACTGGTTGATGGCACAGCACAGAGCGAGAAGACGTTCCTGGGGACGGGGTGGGGGAGGCTTGGGGAGGGTGGGCAGGGCCGCCAAGAGGCAACAATGGTGTGAGGCTTTGGACCTGTCTGTCTCCTCTGGGCTGGGCAGGGGCACGGGGTCCGCCCCTCGGTGCCGTCTCGTCCCCTCCCTGGCCTTCCTGGGAGACTCATGGTGACTTATTCCCCCCCTCCCCACCACCCCGCCCCCGTCGCGGCTGACAGATGATCGTAAGTAGAGGCCCTTCTGTCCGTCTGTCTGTCCGTCCGCTCTGTGTCTGGACTCGGCCCACCGCGTGGCTGCATCCACCCCACCCAGCGCCCCCTCCTCACCCACCGGCCCCCCACCCACTGTCCCACTTCCCGCCTAGATGTGCCTGTGTTTGTCTGGGGCGGGGCATGGGGAGGGGGCGGGGCCTGGCGGGAGGGAGGCCACGCCCACCCACCCCCGCCCCGTTTTAAGTACAGAGGAGGTGCCTGCCGGCTCCCAAACCCCAAACCCTGAGCCCAGCACCTTCACATCTGACCTCATCCTTTAGTTGGAATTCACCCTTACTCCCATGCTCAGAACTCCACCAGGATATTTGTCTCTCCCCGAAGCTAGAAGGAGGTTAAAAGTCAACGGAGTTCCTCTAACCTCCCCTCTGGGCTCTGAACTGTTAGCAGCCACCCAAAATACAGGCCCTTACCACCCGGGTCCCCCTACTCAGCTGTTCAGCGCCGCCCTCCACCACCCCTGCCTTCCCACTCCCACCACAGGACCACGTGAATCCCAGACACACACCCAGGCACCCAGGTGGGAGACAGCATTTGTGACTTTGGTGTCAGGCAGACTTGGCGTCAAATCCCAGCCCAGCCACACTCTCTGTGACCTTGGGAATTCACTTCACCTCCCGATCTCCATTTCCTTGTCTGGAAAAAGGGGTTAACTGCAATAACTCTCTGAGGGTTGTTGTGAGAACCAAATGGGATGATGCAATAAAGTGCTCATCTTTATGACTACCTGAGGCAGTGCTCACTAAATTAGAGCTAATATTGTTGCTGGTGGTGGTAATAGGTAAACACATAGTAGGGTAGAGATCAATAAAACCACTTCAGAGTCCCCCTTTGTGGACAAGACAGGTTATTATAAGATTTCACCTGTCAAAAGTTTACAAGTGCTCATCTCACTTCTTGATGGCTGCAGTCTGGGTCTTTGGCTGTAAGCACTTGGTGGCAGCATACCCAACAACAGACAATGCGTTTGTGGGCAAGGAGCTAAAGGGATTCACATTTATTGATGATGCGTTGTATGCTAGACTTCATAGCTGCTCTTACAGCCCACCTTCATGACAACCCTTTGAGTGAGGTAGATATTATTCCCATTTTGCAGATGAGGAAAGCTGATGCTCAGAGAAGAGGAGTCACTTGCTCAAGGCCACATAGTAAACATATGCCAGAGTCAGGTTTCAAATTCAGGTCTGTCTGAATTTGGAGCCCATTTGATTTCCTGTTGACCCAAGAAACAAGATCCTCATATATACAGTAAACATAAATGAGTTATATTTTGGCAGTGACTTCTCTTCTTTCTCTCTGGCTCTGTATTTCTATTTCTCCTCTCTCTTTGCTGTCTCTCTGACTCTCATAGCTTTTAAGAATTGGTCATTAAGGTACGCACACTTTCCCCCCTGCAACCCAGCCATCAGCCCCCTGTGCAGTATAGATGTCCTTTACCTCCTGTCCCCATGAGTACATGTGTGATCACCCTGGGTTCCCACCCCACATGGTTTGCCAGGTTGATCACCCTGTGACATTGTCTCTGCAGGGCAACCTCTTGAGAAAACATGGCAAGGGATTAGAAAAGGTAATGAGGGCCTCATCTGTGCTGAGGTCCTGAGCTCTGGTGTCTGGGTGTGTGTGTGCATGTGTGTGTTCATGTGCATGGGTAGGAAGGTCAGCTGGGGATCACAGGTAAAGGCAGGTGTCCTAACCAAGTCCCATAAAACCAGAAATCAGAGATGAGTTGATTCTCCAGGGACATGGCTTGGAATGTGTGCACATGTGAGCAAACGTGTACAAACAGCTCCCACCCTCTCATAACAAAACCCATAGTGCTTATCTCAGCCCTGGGCTCAGCTGAATTCTGTGGCTTTGAGAAGGGCCCAGACACTGACTGGACCACTGCCCTGGACTGAGATGTGTGTTGTTTTTCATGTAGATTTTGTTGTTGTTGTTCTAATGGGTGTTTGTTGTAAGGAGATGGGAGCTGTGGCAACATATGAACAGTTGCCCTTGCTGTGCATTCATGCAGGAACTAGCATACCTGTGAGCACACAAGTGGGGTCTCTGCTTCATGAACATGGGTTGTAGGGCTTCCCTACTCGCTCATCCAGCCCTTTGGGGGGGCACATTCAATTTTCCAGTCACCATGTACATGTAAGTGCATCCATGTGGGGGTGAGTGTGTGAGTTTATGTGTGTGATTGTGCACACATGTGCAAGTGTTTAGGAGTGCATGTGTATATTTTAGTGTGTGAGTTCTGTGTGTATGTGTGCTGATCCAGGTGTGTGTGCGTGTAAACTTTCTGCACTTGCGTGGATGTACTTGGGTGTGTGTCTCTACATTGAGGAAACTTGTGATACCTATAAGTACACTTCTTTTAGAGTCAGGCCTGCTGGGAAAAGTCTTGGAGGTTGGGGGAGGAGAGAAACCCAAGCCCTTTCTCTTCTCTCCCCCTCCGCAAGGTACCCCATCCCTAGGCAGGCTGTCCCCAGGTGATGGGCTGGTTGTAGCCTCCTGGCAGTCCGGAGTCTGGCCGGAGTCCCCAGTGGGAGACAAGGGAAGGTGCCTAGCTGGGGAGGGGGCTCAGTGTTAGACTGAGGACCTGGGGGGCAGCTTGTGGGTTGGGGAGCGGGACTGTGCTTTGAGGGGGCAGGGAAGCCCCAGTGAACATCCTCCCAACAGCCACCCAAACTCTGACCTCCGCCTGATTCTCTCCACAGGGCAGGGTGAAATTGCCAAGCCACTCAGATGTAAGACCAGCCTCTCACTGTCTGTCTGGCTCCCACCCCCAACCCCCTCCCCACCCTGTGCCTCCTTCCATCTCTGTGGTCCGTGCCGTCTGGGGGCGCACTGTGAACCCATCTGTGGTCTCTTCCTTTGTTTGTCTGGTTTGCTCGTGAGGGGTGGTGGGTGGGAGGGAGGCAGGAGGGGAGGAGGGTGTGGCAGGGGAAACCAAGGACCAGACAGCTGGGCTCTTAAGTAGCTGTGCCTCAGGACAGCCTCAGGGAATCACAGACAAGGAATCAAAAGAGTAGCAACAGCCAGGATGATAGTAACAATATTAGTAGCTGCAGGATAACCAGCTCCCACTGGCCAGCTGGTAGACCATCAATGTGATTCCAAGCATCCCAGCTGTAAATGGCCCTCCTTCCCGCCTAGCCCTGCTCAGGACCCCAGACCACCCCAGGGCCCAGTAAATGCAGGACTTCATTGATACTTAGGCCTACTGCATCCCCTAACCTAGTGTAGGTGCTCCTGTTAACCAGGGAAGGAAACTGAGCCCCAGAAAAGTCCAAGGACATGCCTCAGGTCACCCAGCACAGTGATTGGAGGAGGCAGGACTCGTGGCTTCCAGGCCGACCATTGCCCCCAGCACTGCTCATGACCTTGAGACCAGATGATAATAAGAGTGTACATTGAACAAAGACATATTTAGCCCCAGCTAAACCATGAAGTGGATATTATTTTCCCCAACTAGATGGGAAAGCTGAGGTTCAGAGAGGTTAAGTGACTTGCCCAGGGCCACACAGCAGAGCTGGGATTTGAACCCAGGCCCACCCGGCTCATTGGAGCCATAACCAGGATGCCATCTTGCTGGTGTCTGTTTTGGGTGGGGTGGGGGATGGGTACTGAGGTGTGTGTTGGTGGGGAGGATTCTTCCTTTTACAAGGTCAGACTAACAGCCATCCAGATGACTGGGGAAATTCTCCCACAGAGGCATTGGGCCCCGGGAGTGGTGGGGTCACCAGAGCCCATCCCATAGTTTTCTTAAAACCCCCTGACTTTGGGTTGGTAAGCCTGCCCCATACCGATAAACACCATCTGGGGCTTCCCACACCCATGGCTCCTCACTGCCCACTCTCTTTCTTCTCTGTCCCACAAACCTGGGGTCCTGGTGGAGGTGAGAGGGTGGGTAGTGTGCCCACACTGGGATTTGCAGGGACAAAGTCACCACCTCCTCCTCAGCTCTTCCTGAGGGGGAGCTCCAGACCTCTGCCCCAGGGACACAACCCTTGCCCTGCCCAGAGCTTCTGGACAAGAACCAAGATGGTGTCCAGGGCTAGGGTGTCAGTAGGGCTGTGGGGATTGGACTGGAGGACCCCCACCCTCACCTCGGCTGTGACTGTTGTTACCTGCAGGGAACCCAGATGATCTTCAATGCAGCCAAAGAGCTGGGTCAGCTGTCTAAACTCAAGGTGAGGCCAAGAGCGGAGGGCAGGAGATTGGGGTGGAGAAGCTTCCTAGGGGGAAGGTCCCAGAATGGTGACATGTTCAAGAGACAGAAACCCTACTCAGACTGATTTAAGCACAATTTATTTGCTCCAGTGTGTTGGAAAGATCTGCAAAATTCAGCTTCAGATACAGCTTGATCAAGGATACAAATCATTTATTCAACAAATATTGAGCACGTGCTGTGTGCCGGTCACATGCTAGGTACCAGGGACACAATGATGAAAAGACAGACCCACTACCCAACTCATCAGAGTTTTACAGGGATGAGGCCCATAGACAGGCAGATCCCTAAGGTGGGGCCTGCTCTGCCCATCTGGGCCCTCTCTCCATCCATCCAGGACCACATGGTACGGGAAGAAGCCAAGAGCTTGACCCCAAAGCAGTGTGCAGTAGTCGAACTGGCCCTGGACACCATCAAGGTGAGAGGTCCCACCCCTGTCCCATCCCAGGCAGAGGGTGTGACTGGTGTAGACATGGACCTAGGCTCGAACCCACCTTACTTCATTCAATTTATAAACACTCCCTGATGACTCTTCTGTCAGTTCCAGGCTGGCTGATGGCAGGGCCCTGAGGAGCCTAGATTCAGGGGGCCAGCCAGATACAGACAGCCCCAGCTCTGTGGGGTCAGGGCAGGGTAGAAGGAAGGCTGGGAGCTGGGGGAGCCCAGGGAAGGAGAAGCGAGGGCTTTTGGAAAGAAGGCATGTGGGAGGTGGGTCTTGAGGAATGCATAGGAGTTTGCAAGGCAAAGCAAACAAAGCATTCTAGGCAGAGGACCAGCCCATGCAAGAACTCGATGAAAGGGACCATGGTCTCCATGAAATGAAAACTACTTTGAAGGAAATTTTTGCCAAAATAATTATAGTGAAATAGGGTTGGCAACATATTAAGGAGAGTGGTCAAGGAAAGCTCTTTGAGATCTTAACCAAAGGAGGACAAGGAGATAGTCATGGCAAAATAAGGTGTTTGAAGTTGTGGGGCGGGGGGGGGCTGGGGGGGGCGTCCCACCAGCGAGCACAGTAAGTGCAAAGACCCTGAGGCACGTACGTTCTAGGGAAGACGTTTTGAGAGAAGGCTGGGAGGTTGCAGGGTTGGGGCCACAAAGGGCTTGAAGAGAGGCGAGAAGCATGGGTATTATTTTGAGAGTGCTGGAAGCCCACCGGCGGGTTTGGGGCAGGTTTGGAGGTGGCGGAGTAGCAGAGCTCGACTTGGGTGTTTTGAAGCACACCACCCCCACCCCACCCCTCCCCCGCCCCCGTCATCCAACACATAACCACTGGAGGGCAGCGGGGTTGGGGAGGGGGTATTGGGGCTGCCTAACTAATTTCACCTCTCCCCACCTTGTCCTGCACAGCAATACTTCCACGCAGGTGGCGTGGGCCTCAAGAAGACCTTCCTGGAGAAGAGCCCAGACCTGCAGTCCCTGCGCTATGCCCTGTCCCTCTACACGCAGGCCACGGACCTGCTCATCAAGACCTTCGTGCAGACGCAAGCGGCCCAGGGTAAGCGGCGGCCTGCTAGCGTGGCAACCCTGCCCCTAGCCTGTGAGGCTGCCACTGACTCACCTCCTCTGTGACGTCATGGGCCGGGGCAATTGACAGCTCCCGGGAGCTCCTGAGCTCCGTGATGGCACGCGGCCAATGAGTGAACGACTACTGGGGGGCGGGACCTCTAACGTCATTGGGCCAGGAGGTGATTGGCATCTCCTGGGAGAATCTGTGACAACACGGGGCCAGTAGGTGATTGAAAGCTGTGGGGCGGGACCTCTTTGAAGGCAAGACTAGGGAGTGATTGAAAGCTCCTAGGGACGGGACTTGGAAGTTCTGGATCCAGGGAGTGGTTGACAGCTCGGGGCGGAGCGGGGCCTATGACGTCATGCGGCAAAGGAATGACTGACAGCCCCAGGGATGGGAGGGACCCCGACCTGGAGGAGTGGACGGAGAGGGAGTTTCCATTTCTCAAATTCTGTCTTTCTCTGTCTCTTCTCTTGCCTCTGTCTCCTGTCCCTCTCTGAGTTCACACACAGCAGCTGGGGCTGGGGAGAGCAGGTCTCCTCCCTGGGGACCCCCCTCCCATTCAAAACTGGCCCTAAGAAAAGGGAGAGAAGTCTGGCGGCTGACCCAGCCTTAGTTCTGGCAGTGCGGTGGGAGGGAGAGCGGCCATCAAGCCAGAAGCTGGGGGGAGGGGAGCGGCCCCCTTCCCCCCTCGCCCTTCCCCCCCGTCAGCCCAGGGCCTAGGGCCCTCCCTGGGCGTCGGGCCTCCGTGCTCAGCCTCGTGCCCAGTCCAAGCTGCTGCTTTTGGTGTCCCTGGTGTCCCCCCGGAGCGGGAGGCTGTCTGTCCGTCCGTCTGCAGCTGACGTTTCTTTCTCTCTTGTTTCTCCTCCCTCTCACTCGCTGCCCCCTCTCCGCGCCTCCCCTGCTCCCCGCCACACACACTCGCCCTCCATCCTCGCCTCTCGCTCGCTCGTCTCTCCCCCCACCTCTCCCTTCCCTCCTTTCTCCACCTTCCCCCGTGATTAGTCCATGGTGGAAAAGGGACTAGGTTTACCCTTAGTGAAGACATTTATCCTGAGAAGGGTACGTGCCTCCGCCGCCCGCCCGCCCGCCCGCCCGCGCCCGGTGCCCGGTGCCTGCGCCCCTCCCGGCCCCGGCTAGTAAAAGGCCCGTCCTTCCGCCTCCCCGGCCTGCCGGGCCCCGCCCAGGCCGGCCCAGCTGTGGGGGCCTAGGTGGACGAGGGGGAAGGACGGCTTGCTGGTTCCACGCGGGGACGGAGAAGCGATTCGAGTCGGAATCCGCTTCTTCCTAGGTGCATCTCTTAAGCCAGATCCCGGGTACCCCGGACAGCGCCTGCACGGTTAAGAGTGGGCTCAGATCCCAGTGGGCTCCGATCCCAGCTCCGCCACTCTGGCGGCTGGGCGCCTGTGGGAGCATCTCGCCTCCCTGAGTCTCAGCTTTCCCATCTGTAAAATGGGAACAGTCAAGGGCCCTAATTCATAAGATTATTTTTAGGATTAGACGAATTAAATTTAGAGCAGTTCCCGACCTGTAATACATGTAGTAGATCCCAGGAAATGTTTGTTGTTACTATTATTATTATTATTATTATTATTATTATTATTACTGGTGTCATTCTTCCAAGCATAGAAAACTAAGTTTTCAGGCTCTAACTCTGAGCCAGCGCTTGTGCCAAGAAGCATTTCTCAGGGATTCTTGAAAAGATTTCTCCCACTTGCCCCACAGGGCGGTCCATCATTCCATAGATGAGGAAGCTGAGTCTCAAAGGAGATTAAGCCACTTGCCCAAGGAACCTAACCCTACAGGGGGCCAGGGACTCGGGAAGGGGTGGGATTGGGGTAAGCACAGAGAGGCCCGGGAAAGACCCTTCCCCTTGGAGCCAGCAAACCACGGGATGGGGGCGCCCAGCATTGCCCTCCTCCCCCTTCTTACTAGCTTTGGCCATGGTCTGACCCCTCACCCCACCCACCACTGTCCAACTCCCCCCCGGCACCCTCAGTCTGGCCCGGATTGAGCTTGCTGTGAAGCATCAGCCTTGGGGTGGGGGGAGGTGAGGCTGAGCATGTGACTGGTTGGGGGGAGGGGGGAGCCGGAGCCTGAGATGACAAGGAAGGTGGCCTGGGGTGGGCAGCAAGGATGGGGGGGTGCACGCCCCAGTAGTGGGGTGATGGGGGGTCTCCAGGCCTCTCTGTCCCCTGAGCCTCAGTCACTTCCCACCCAGTGCCAGGTAACCCGGATTAACCTTGGACACCCACCCCTGACTCTCCCCCTTCCTCCCCCCATGCATGGGGTGCTCAAGGTGTGGGGAGCTTCCTGAGGGGCAGGGGAGGAACCTGGTGGGGGTGCTGGCGGTCACAGGTCCCCAGGTCCCACAGGATGCCCTTTTCAGAACCACAGAGAGAGGGACAAGGACAAAGCTTTTAAGCTGCCCCTTCAATGACCCCACCAGAACCAATCAATCAGGGCATTGTGGTGGCCACAAACAGAGGCACACCTTAGCCAGACTCAAGCAGACTAGGGAATTTATGGGCCTGGAACTGAAAGATTAAGGGCTGTGTTGACATCAGTAATAGCTGGAGCCAGAGTCTCTGACAATGTTATTGGTCATTGGTCTCTGTTGAGACATCTGTGATGTAGGCTTTCCCCTCATTGGGCAGCCAGCCTTGCCAGCTTAGCTCCAGACTCTTTCCTCAGGGTTACAGCCAAAGTCCCAGGGCTAACTCTGATTGGCCCAGCATGGGTCACATGACCATTCCTGAGCCAATCACTGCAACTATGGGCAGGGAATGCTCTGATTGGGCAGCCTTGGTTCATTTTGCGATACCTGAAGTGCAAGATGGAGCCACGAGGTCTGAGGTGGGCTTGGGGGCCATTTCTCAATCTCAAGAAACTTGAGATCCTCTACTGAAAGAGGAATAGCAGTGGGGCAGGGAAAATAAAGATATCCCTACAAGCTGTCCCTTTAGAAGAAGTGAGGACTCTGGGTCAGGTTATCACTGTTTTGGAGAAACAGTGAGGAAGCCCGTGTGGCCAGAGCAGAGTGAGCGAGGGTGAGCGTGGACAGAGGTGAGGCAGGAGAGGTAATAGCGAGGACACATTGGTAGGACATTGCAGGTCACAAAAAGGACTTTGATTATTTCAGAGGGAGATGGAAGCCATGGAAGTGTTTTAAGCAGAGGAGGGAAGTGTGCTAACCTAATAGGATTTCTCTGGCTGGTGTATGGAGAGAGGCTGAGAGGAGGATTCCAGAGACAGGGTGGGGACCACTGCAATAGTCCAGGCATGTGATGATGGAGGACAAAACAGGATGGAGCCAAGGAGGTGGGTCAGATTCTGGAGGTATTTTGAAGGTAGAGTCAGTAGGATTTTCTAGTGTGTGAGTACTTCGAGAGGGAGTGGAGACAAAGAAGGGAGTCCCAACAGTTTGACAATTTAAAGAGAAGGAGGAAGTGACAAAAGAGGGTGAGAAGGAGCGGCTGGCGTGTAGGATGATAACCTGAAGGGTGTGGCATTGGAGCAACCAAGAGGAGAAAATGAGACCCAAGGAAGCCAGGGTGAGTACGATGGTGTGTAAGATGAAGACTGAGTTTTGACAGCATGGCAATCAGTGGAATGAGAAAAATGGGGGGGGCAGATGCTTTAAGCTCAGAGAAGTTAAGAGATCTGCCTGAGATCACACAGCGAGGTAGTGAAAGGCCTGAACCCAGCATTCTTGGCTTCCTAACGTCACTTGCCATCACATCCCCACCCTCACTGCCACCCTGTCAGGGCTGATGACCTGGTGCCGCCAGCACATGGTGGGTGGGAAGCAGTCCAGGTCCCTTAGAGTGGGTGGGAAGAATGGAGCTCATGCCAAGCATCCTCCCCTACCCCGCCCAGGCTCGGGTGTGGAAGACCCTGTGGGTGAAGTTTCAGTCCACGTTGAGCTCTTCACTCATCCAGGAACTGGGGAACACAAGGTCACTGTGAAAGGTGAGTAGTCTGAGTTGGGAGGGGGAGTGCCTTCGCCAGGATTCACTAGGTCCTATGACAGAAACCAAACTCAAACTAGCTTAAGCAAGAAAGGCATTTTTCATTTAAAAAAAAGTTTTCATAAAACTGAAAATTGTAGAAATAAATCATCTTCAGGCATGGCTGGATCCAGGGGCCCAGTGTTATGGGACTTAATTCCACCTTCTCCATCTCTCAGCTCTGCCTTGCTTTTGTTGGCTTTTTTTAAAAATTAGAACACAGATTGAGCTGTTTTAACCAAGGCCTAAAATAACAGTGGCTTAAACAAGATAGAATGAAATTTTCTCTGAGGTAACCAAGGACAATCAGCCCAGAGCTGACATTGGAGGCTTCACAGATTTGGGGACCCGTGCCATCTTTTGTTGCACTTTCATCCCTAATATGTTTTCCTCCTCTATATGGTACCAAAAAACTCAGTACCCACCAGCATCCCAGCCTGCAGCTAGAAGGAGAAAGTTTAGGGCATTCTCCCTGCCTTTTAAGCCACAACCTGAAAGTTGTACACATCCCTTTCTTTCACTGAAATTTCATTGACTGGAACTTAGTCATATAGCCACACTTAGCTATAGGAACATTCTGGGAAATGTACTCTTTCAGACAGGCTTTGAAACCACAGCTGCGTATTTAGGGGACCCTGACAG
Source organism: Halichoerus grypus (assembly GCF_964656455.1). Classification (NCBI taxonomy): domain Eukaryota; kingdom Metazoa; phylum Chordata; class Mammalia; order Carnivora; family Phocidae; genus Halichoerus; species Halichoerus grypus. Next base: position 203,871,040 of record NC_135712.1, read on the forward strand.
TCTTACCCTCTACTTCCCCTAACAGTCGTGGCTGCCAATGACCTCAAGTGGCAGACTTCTGGCATTTTCCGGCCATTCATCGAGGTCAACATCATTGGGCCCCAGCTCAGTGACAAGAAACGAAAGTTTGCAACCAAATCCAAGAACAACAGCTGGGCCCCCAAGTACAACGAGAGCTTCCAGTTGTGAGTCCAAGGATGGTTTGGGGAGCATGGGGAGGGGACATCTGCTAGGTGAACCTCAGGGTCCACTAGAAGAGGGATGACTGGTAGGCCAGTGATTCCTGGGCACAGGAATGAGAAGGGGCACATCCTAGGTGAGAGCACTGGGAAGGAAGGCACCTTAGTGCAGGAATGACATTTGAGGGGATGGGGGGTAACCACTTTGGGAGACAGGCAGTTCCCAGCGGAGGGAGTGAATGTAATATAACATGTTGAGGAAGGCTTGTGAAGAGGAGGGGAAGTCTGGGCAGAGGGCGCATGTTGGGCACAGCCATTTCTGGGGCTGGAGACTCAGGTCTGGTTAAGGGCCATGAGAGGTCATGATGGGGCAAGGGTGAGGGTCTCAAGGGCACGGGGGGCAGGTCTCCTGGAGTCAGCAGTGAGCCTTGTCAGGGCTGTCGGGGCAGCTTTGGAGGAGTCACCGGTAGAGGACAGGAGTGGAGTGTGATCCAGGGCATTGGGATGCCTGTCAAGTGGGTGACGGTGTGGTCACATCCAGATGGGGCTTCCTGGTGAGCATAATCAGAAGCATCAGGGGTCCAGAGGGGCAGATGACTGAGGGAACACAAATAAATCTGATCAGGGTATTACTTGGGGTGGGCAGATATTTGGCTCAGGTGCAAACCTCACTGGAGCAGGATCATGTTGGGGGTGTTCTTGGGGGACAGAAGTGCAGAGGGGTAAGGGGTCATCAGAGCTAGGGAGAGGACAAGAGGGCTCTTGATCAGAGGATTTTGGAGTGGTAGGACACCTGATGCAGTGCTTGGGAGCAGGAGCTTGGTCTCGTTGCGGGGCAGATGTCTCCTGGAATGGGTAGTAGTACTTGAGGGCTAAGAGTACAGTCAAGGAGGGTGTTTCTGGGGAGCGGTGTGGGCGTGGCCCATCAGGGCAGGTCCCCTGGGGGCAGAGGCCCAGCGTTGGGGACCTAGCTTGGGGGTAGGGGGAGGCATGCTGGAATGTGTTGGGGGTCACTCATGGTGAAGGCACGAGGGCAGGTCGTGTGGAGAGAGCACCTTAGGGGTAAGAGGGGTGGGCTAGGGAGTATGGGAGAGGGGCCACGTCAAGGAGAGAACTTGGGTTCAGGTGGGAGCCCGGTAAAGGGGCTTCTGGGTGCGATATCTGGGACAGGGTGGTGGGAGCAGCAGCTCAGCTGGCCAAAGGTGTGGGCGCAGATACCGCGGGGTGGAAGCGTGGTCTAGCCAGGGGGTCTCGGGGTAGTGTCACCTGGGTGGGGACGTGGTTTGGCCCGGGGCTTGGGAGTAGGATGGTGGGGGTGTTGTCGATTAGAGATGGGGTGGGGAAAGAAGGGAGGAAGGAGAGACAGGACAGAGATATTATTGGGGAACAGGGGTGAGTCTGTGTCAGGAAATGTGGGCGTGGCCCAGCTCTGGTGTCTTGGGGGCGTGGCCCAGCGCGGAGGCGGGGTCAGCGGTAGGGGCGTGGGAGCCCGGCAGGCGGGGCTGTCCTCACGCCCCGCCCCGTCCCCCCGCCCCCCTGCTCCCCCCCCCCCCCCCGCCCTCAGCACGCTGAGCGCCGACGCGGGCCCGGAGTGCTATGAGCTGCAGGTGTGCGTCAAGGACTACTGCTTCGCGCGCGAGGACCGCACGGTGGGGCTGGCCGTACTGCAGCTGCGGGAGCTGGCCCAGCGCGGGAGCGCCGCCTGCTGGCTGCCACTGGGCCGCCGCATCCATATGGACGACACGGGCCTCACGGTGCTGCGCATCCTGTCACAGCGCAGCAATGACGAGGTGGCCAAGGAGTTCGTCAAGCTCAAGTCGGACACGCGCTCCGCCGAGGAAGGCGGTGCCGCGCCTGCGCCCTAGCGCGGGGCACGCGGGCGTGCAGCACTGCGCCTGCGCACGGGGCGGGGCGACGTCTGCGCGCTGGGACCTCCCAGAGGGCGAGTCTCCGGGCTCTGTGCAGAGGGCTGGCTGCGCCTGCGCCCTTGACTTAGCTCACCCCTCTAGGGAATTGTGAAAGGACGACGCCCCGCCCCCTCAAGAGGCCACGCCCTAGGGCGCGATGAAGGAAGAAGCCACATCCCCTACTAGAAGCCAAGTCCCCAGCGCCTAGGAGACATTTCGAGCTGGGATGGGAGGGAGTCCCGCCCCCTATGGAGGAGGCCAGATCCTGGGGCTCTGGTACGGGGAGGCCCTGCCTCCTGTCCCCTGGAAAAGCCATAAGATGGGTCCCCAAGCCCTGGGACCCAAGACCAATTGCCAAGTATGGAACTCTCAGCTTCCTCGAGGGGCGGGCTTCCTGGAGGGCCCCCTGGGGTGGCCTAGGGGTTGGAGGCACTAGGATGCTTGTTGGAGGGCCCAGGTTGGACCAGAGTGTCTTCTCGTGTTTGTGCAAAAAATAAACAGGGAGGGAGGGGAGGATGGGATTTCAAAAGCACATGCGCTCTCGGGCGCCCAAACCCTGGGGGCCAAGTGGACGGCTCTGAAGCACCCGCGCTGCCCCCACTTCCCTATGGGGGTTTGCCTCTCCTTTCCCCCAGCATACCCCATCCTCATATAGAGTTCAACCCACCCATTTAACAGATGGCAAAACTGAGAGCCAGAGAGCTGCTTGAGACTTTGCTGAAGGTCCCAGTGCCACACCCTCTCCCCGCTCCCTTTGGCCTGTGTGCCCCATCTAAGGGTGGGCTGAGATCGGATGACCCGACACAGCTCCCCATTGCTGCTAACCCCCTCAGGGGAACTCCCCCAATCCTTACAAGGGATGGGGGTTCTGGGCCAAGGCCCCCACTGCCCCCCTCCCATGTCTAGCTGCCAAGCAAAACCCCTGCCCTCTGCCCTTTCCACTGGGAACCTATGGGGAGATTCCCTGAGAACTCTAGATCTCCCACCAAAAAAAGAGTGAGGATTTGCGATTCCCTGGACCCAGGCACACCCTGAACCCCTTCTTCCTCTTCCAGAATTCTCCAGGCAGGCAAGAAAGAGACCAGAAACTCTAGGTGTGTGTATATGTGTGTGTGTAAATATACAAACATGCTTGGAGCTTAGTCTCCAAAATCTCATTCATTCATTCAAACACCAGAGGTGGGGCCTCTACCTGCCTGAAGCTCTTCCTCCAGGAGGTAATAGTGGGGCAATCTGGTCAGAGTCAAGTTTCCCCATTGTAGTTCATGCAGGCAGAACCTTTTGGGAAATTTGTCCTGGTTTGTCTTTGCCCAGAATCTGCTTTTCCTTGTTGGATGGGTGCTTTTGTGCCATTTTTTTTTCCCCTGCCGGACTGACAAGTACAGGATTCTCTTGTACTAGAAAGAAATTAAAACAGGGGCCAGGTGAGGAGTAGCTGGGCTCCTGGAGTGGTGGGGGCTGTGTCAGACAGCACAGTGAGGGAGGGCTTTCTGAGGAGGTGAAAAAGGAGAAGGAACCACCGATTAGAGCCAAAAAGCTCCAGGTGGAGGGAACAGTAGGTGCAAAGGCTGAGGTGGGCAGGCTTGAAGCACAGCGAGGTCAAAGTGGCTGACGAGGGGGACAACAGGGAGGAGGTGTTGATGTCAGGGAGACCTGCAGAGATGTCAGACCAGGCAGGGCCTTGTATGCTGCCCTGGGGAGTTTTTATTTTACGCTAAGAGACTTGGGGAACCCCAGGAGATTTTAAAGCTGAGGAGAGTCTGAAGGTCAGATTTCAAAATCTCCCTCTGGCCACCTAATGGAGAAAGGACCAGTGCAGTTTGGGGGAGAGACAAAGTGCTTTTGGGACACTGAAATTAATTCCTGGAAAGATTTTGGAGGGTACATTAAAAAGAAAAAACAAACCTACCCCTTAGATGAGCCTTGGGCCACACTGGGTAGAGTTGTCCCCATTGTGCACTGCCCAAGGGTTTGGCATGTCTAAGGAGGCCATGTGCAAATCCTAGGCATTGAGAGTTGTATGTTTATATTGACGGTTTCCTGGCAGGTGAACAAGTCTGGAAGAAATGGCACTGTTTTCTGAGTTACCTGGAGGTACTCTATGTCCCTTGAATTTAGGCAGGTTCGGGTGCCTGAAGGTTCTGAACCAGAGACTAGGATGCAAGTTCTGCTACAGGATGGTGGGGGAGGGGGCAGGGGCCAGGGGCAAGGCTGGGAGGTGGCAAAGAGGGAGCCTAGAATCTCTATCACATGGACCGAGAGGGAGATTTTAAATTCAGACCATCCAAGGGGTAGGTGGGAGTGAGGTGGATAGATGATTCAGGTTGAGAACACCAGCAACACCCAAAGGGGAGGTAATATGACCGGGGGTGAGCCCTGAAAGATTTATGGATGACCAGCAGGGAAAGGGGGAGCTGAGCTTCTGCCTGAGAGAGCCAACTTATTTCCCAAAAGAGTCCTTGGGAGTCTCTGGTCAAGGCCTGCCAGTGTGTGTGAGTGAGAGTGTGTGTGTGTGTGTGTGTATAAAATTCCCCAGCGCCGGTCCAGGCACATGGAGGGAGCTTCAGGGAGTATTTGTTGAATGACTTTTTCTGACTCCCAGGCTAGAACTGTTTTGGAAATTTACTCCGTCTTCTTTCCCCAGAGAACTCCTATTTATCCCTCAAAACCCATCACAAATATCCTCACCTGTAGAAAACCCTCACTGCTCCTCCTCAGGACTTCCCCAGCCTCTGTCCCTCCCTTCTGTCCCTGATGCCGGGGGCTGGGGGGGGGGTGTCTGTGACAGGCTCTGTTTCCCCCAGACTGGGGTTTGAGGCCTCTTGATAGCCCCAAGTTCACTGAGCACAGACTGGGCACAGGGGGATGACAGGGAGGGTATGCCTAGTAGAACTATGTCTTGGGGTGGGGGGTCCACATGCATGTCTATCCATGTCTGTCCATACCAACCTTCCCCTCCCACATAGACCTGGGCACACAGAAGGTGCTCCAGCCAGACTGTGGCTGAGTCACAGGACACAGAGTGGAGAGAGGACAAGAGCAGACAAGGAGGAGACAGGAAAGGAGTCTCAGGGCCTGGAAGCCTTTGGAACTAGGAAGTTCCTGTATTGGAACAAGGCTCAGAGAGGAGCAGGGTTTTCCCCAAGGCCACTCACCACCTCACCTGGGGTGCCCGAAGTTCTGAGCCCTGGTGGGGTCTCAGGGTTGTATTTGGACCTCATTTCATGCCAGGAACTGGCCCTAGATTTCCATGGTTCAGGGAAAGGATAAAAGTAGGGTTGGCCCGTGGGAGGGGGAGTGTGACATTGAGGGGCATCTTGGACAGAGCCGAACCCTTCTCCCTGTACCCCACCCGTCAAGAGGGACAGTGTCCCAGAGTAAGGACACAAAGAGAGAAGAAGAGGGAAGGATGGAGAGAGAGAGAAAGGGAGAAACTGGGAGGGTGAGATCATGCCCAGAGAGACCTTGAGGGTCTCTTGGGGGGACATAGAGCGATCTTGAGATGAAGAGAGACTCAGAGGTGGGGAGAAAAGTTGGGGATCTAGAAGGAAGAGGAACCCACTGTTCTCTCTGGCTCTCACCAGTCCATCCTGGAAGGATTTATGTAAAACGAGCAGGTGCCTGGCCTCGACCTGCAATCCCTCTCGGGCTCCAGAGCCTGAAACCTCACCATGCCCCCATCAGAGATGCAAAAAACTTAACACCCAACTAGAAATCTTTGGGACCTCAGAGACCTTTCTGTCCCCCACACCCTGCGCTGTTCATTTTGCAGATGGGGACACCGAGGGGCAGGACAGAGCAGGGACAGCCCAGAGTCGCCCCTAAACTCTGCTGCCCCAGTGGAGCGGGAGGGGAGCTCGCTGGGGGTTTGGTTCGGGTCATGACACCGTCTGCCCCCTGAACATCCTTTCCTAAGAATTGTCAAGGACCAAAGTCGTCTTCACTGACACGTATTGCTTTTCTATTTGCCTTTTATTTTTTTTAAAGAGAGAAATCAAGTTGACGGTGTCGAGTAAGACCTCCCCCATTCCCCGAGCCCTGCCTAACCACAGTGGCTCACTTGAGGCACAGGTCACAGGCAGAGGGTCCCCCCTGCCGATCCCCTGTGCATCCCAGGCCAAACAGCCAGGGGGACTCACATTTCACCCCTGGCCCCGCCCCCCTGAGACCCCCAAACCCGGACACGCAGTTCAGGGAGGTTCTTCCTCCACACACCTTCTCTTAGCATGTGATTGCAAATGTGAAATCAAAATGCTCTTCGTTTGTTTGTTTTAATTCCATCCCGTTGGTCTGGCATCTGCACAGATGCCCCCATTTCTCTGTAAATATGTGACTTGGAACAAATGTTTAAAACCAACGAGAAGTGGTCATGAATGCATGGTGTTGAGATGTTTTGCACTATTCCGACTTTTTGGTCTCTGTAAAAATATTTTATTAACAGCAGACATTAAAAAAAAAGAAAAAGCACACAGCCTCAGACACGTGGTGGCTTTCTTGCGTTCCCAAATCGACGAAAAACTCACATAGCCCTTAATACTAGCAGACGCTGTTGAACACACTTCTCACCCATGAACGCAACTCATGCATGACTAGCTTTGTAGAAGGAGAAGTGAGGCCCAGGGAGGGGAGACGCTGCAGGGCGGGGAGAGCCAGGATCTGAACCTAGGACATGGACCGCTGTTGCTCTTAGCTCAAGCAAGTTGGGACACACACTCAACCTGCAGCCCCACGTTTGTCTGTTGTGTTTGGTTTTTCCCAGCTTAAGTAATAAAAATGTATTGAGAATTCCTGGCATGGTGGTTATTGCCTCCCAACCTGGAGGGAGGTTGCGAAATCACTGAGGGAAAGCACTCAGAAATCACGCTGTCCTGGGGCGCTTGGGTGGCTCCATCGGTTTGCCTTTGGCTCAAGTCATGATCCTGGAGTCCCGGGATCGAGCCCCCCATTGGGCTCCCCACTCAGTAGGGAGTCTGCTTCTCCCTCTGCCCTTTACCTGGCTCATGCACGCACTTGCTCGCTGACTCTCTCTCAAATAAAATCTTTTTTAAAAGGTTTTATTTATCTAATTGTCAGAGAGAGAGAGAGAGAGAGAGAGAGCAAGCAGGGGGAGGGGCAGAGGTAGAAGCAGGCCCCCCGCTGAGCAAGGAGCCCAACATGGGACTCCATCCCAGGACCCTGGGATCATGACCCAAGCCGAAGGCAGACGCTTAACCGACTGAGCCACTCAGGTGTCCCTCTCTCAAATAAAATCTTAAAGAAGAAAGAAAGAAGGAGAAAAGAAAAAGAAAGAAAGAAGAAAGAAAGAAAGAAAGAAAGAAGAAAGAAAGAAAGAAAGAAAGAAGAAAGAAAGAAAGAAAAGAAAGAAAGAAAAGAAAGAAAAGAAAGAAAGAAGAAAGAAAAAGAAAGAAAAGAAAGGAAGGAAGGAAGGAAGGAGGAAGGAAGGAAGGAAAGGAAGGGAAGGAAGGGAAGGAAGGGAAGGAAGGGAAGGAAAGGAAGGAAGGAAGGAAGGGAGGGAGAAAGGAAGGAAGGAAGAAAGAAAAAGAAATCACACTGTCCCCCAACACCTCTGGCCAACACAGGAAGGCGCAAAACCCTTCCCCCAAAAAATTGGTCAGGCTTTGTTCATCCAAGAAGTGTTGGGAGGACAGATGCATAAGGGACCATCACATGATACTGGGGGTGGGATGGGGGTGTGCTGGACCCCAAGCTGGCTCCTCAAAAACCAGGGGAGAAACAAAACTGCTTCTTCTCTGGGGGTGGAGTTCCTGGTCACCAGGCTCATTTCTTACCCTTGACAAGGCTGTCACTGTCCCGGGTAACACTTTCATCCTGTAGGTTCAGGACAACGTTGTCAGCAAGGCTGTCAGCAGTGAGACAGATATGGTTCTGTCCTGTGAATACCGTCTGGGAGACGTTCTGGGCTGCGGGATCTTGTGCAGCTTGATATAGCCAGGGTTCCTGCTCAGGGCTCCTCCAAGGTGAGCAGGCTGGGGCTAAGGGTCTCACCCCCTGGCTCCATCCTTACCTCCAGCCCTTCTCTGGGTCGTCAGTCCAAGGTTGTGCTCAGATAGTTCCTGTCCAGTCCCACTTTGGTCCCTACCTGTTTTGTTTTTTTTTAATATAGCAGGTGAGAATCTCATTTCATAAACGTGCAAAGAACAAAACCTCATTTTTCTACAGCTGAAGTTAATTTCTTTTTTTAAGATTTATTTATTTATTTGAGAGAAAGAGAGAGCACGAGCAAGAGGGGCAGAGGGAGAAGAAGAGAGAGTCTCAAGCAGACTCTGCACAGAGCCGGACATGGGGCTCAATCTCATGACCCTGAAATCACAACCAGAGCCAAAACCAAGAGTCAGACGCTTAACTGACTTAGCCACTCAGGTGCCCCTACCGCTGAATTTAATTTCTGTTTCGAGCCCTCATCCCACCAGGGAGCAGAAATGGAATCTGACTCAGCTCAGGGTTTCCTCGGGGGAATTCAAGGACCACCCCCACACACACACACACCCCAAGATCTGGGGTGGTTTCTACATTTGAGTGGCTAGGGCAAGGGCCACGAGATCCACCCCTGGGAGCCGCTTCACTGAGTGCTCTTAGCTACAAGAAACAGCCAAAAGAATTAAAAGCAGGACCCAAAGTGGTTAAACCACGGGAGTTACCTATACCTAGAAATTCTCCTACGAATGCACCTTGCATGTGGGTAAGAAGGCTGGAAGCAGCCTCATGTCATGGGATTTGCACACAGGGGAATATTCTACGGCTGGGGAGAGGGACGAGCCAGGGCTGTGGGCAAGGTGTCAGAAGACGCAGCCCGCCACGGGCCTTCCACGCCCTTACTGACCGTGCCAGGCTGCACAGCTGCTCTCTCCCGGAGACCGAGAAGTTTCCGGAGCTAGACGCGTGGACTACACAGCGTGACTTCTGCATGACTGCTCGCTCCCTGACCCAGGGGACTGGCTTGTGTGTTGCTTGCTACCACAGGGGCTCAGCCCTTGGCCCCGTGTCCCTCAGCCTGTGGGCTCCGTCGTGTCACCCGCAAAGCTTGGGAACAGAGGCTCACTCCGGCTGCTTGCTGTGCTTCGAGAACCAAATGGCCTGGCTCTGGATCCACCGAAGCTCGTAGTCAACTCCACACCCGTGGGCAAGGGGCAGGTTGACGTCTGCCCTTCTCTCTGGAGCGAGGGAGGCTTTTCTCTGACAAAGTATGTGAATGAATGTTAGACGTGTGATGTTGACTGGGAAAAAGTAAGTCTTACACGTCTGCACAGGGCATGACCCATGTTGAGCAAGCCCAACAACTAGCTGCATATATTTACACACACAGAGATCTAGTTTCAGGATACATAAGTGTGATTAATTAAAAAAAAAAAATAAGCATAGGGGCGCCTGGGTGGCTCAGTTGGTTAAGCGTCTGCCTTCAGCTCAGGTCATGGTCCCAGGGTCCTGGGATCGAACCCCGCACCGGGCTCCCTGCTCGGCGGGAAGCCTGCTTCTCCCTCTCCCACTCCCCCTGCTTGTGTTCCTGCTCTCGCTGTCTCTCTCTCTCTGTCAAATAAATAAATAAAATCTTAAAAAAAATAAATAAGCACAACATTTAGGATTAAAAAATGGAGGATTCTACCTCATACCATCAAGATGGCTACTACCGAAAAACCCAGAAGGCAGCAAGCGCTGGGGATGTGGGGAAACTGGAACCCTCGTGTCCTGTTGGTGAGCGTGTAAAATGGTGCAGCCTTCGTGGAAAACGGGAGAGAGAGTCCTAAAGAGATTAAAGACAGAATTACCCTGTGACCCAGCAATTCCACTTCTGGGAATATCCTCCAAAGAATGGAAAGCAGGGTCTGGAAGAGATATTTGGACACCCATGTTCAGAGCAGCATGGTTTACAGTAGCCGAAACATGGAAGCAAGCCAGTGTCCATCAACAGATGAATGGGCCAGTGCAAGGCGGTTTATCCACACACTGGAAGATACTTCAGCCTTAAACAGGAAGGAGATTCTGACCCAGGCCACAACATGGGCGAATCTTGAGGACACTCTGCTGAGTGAAAGAAGCCAGTCACCGAAGGACAAAGACTGTATGATCCCACTTGAGTAGCCAAATCCGTAGAGGCAGAAAGTAGGACGGTGGGTGGCGGGGGCTGGGGGAGGGGGAGCGGGAGTTTGTGTCTGATGGGGACAGAGTTCCAGTTTGGGAGGATGGAAATTTCTGGAGGTGGATGGTGGTGATGGCTACACAACACTGTGAATGTGCTAAGTGCCACAGGATTGTCCACTTGCATATGGCTAAGTTTATGTTACCCGAATTTCATCTCAATTTTAAAGATTAAACTGAAGAACAGGTGGCTGGACAGTCTCGGGCCCCTGAGCCAGAGTTTGCCAACCTCTAACCTAGTCCATTATTCAAACTCCCCCTCCTGCTTCTTTCTCCTCACCTCCCCTAACCTGCAGCTAAACTCCAGCACCATCCTCATGCTCACGACCCACCCTCCACTGTCCCTGAACCCCCAGCCTCAACCTCACCCTGTCCTCCTGCTCTCGCCCCCGCCCCTTAATCTACCCTAATCTCACTCCCCTTTCCCCACCCCTCTTCATCATGCTACCTGCCAACACGGCACGATCACCCAGGGAACGTAAACAAGATGAACAGTTTCCTGGAGGGTGAAACACAATTCTGTGATTCATGATCTATGTGCGATTACATTTCATTACATAATTCATTATATTGCATGATAATTACTGTGTTCCTAATGCTACAATTACATATAATAGGTTCCACAATTATGCATCCTACAATTACACAACCATTCTTCCCATCACCATAAAGTACAGGAATAAACGAGGAGGAAGTGGTGGGTTGACATCAGAACCCGCCCCGATCCAACCTCTTTCCAGGCAGAGGCTGCAAAGCTGCAGCCAGGCTCACAGAGTTTCCCCCGCAGCTGGGCACATGCTCAGGTCCACCCACGGAGATGCCTGGGGGCATCTGGAAGGCAGAAGAGACCGGAGCTGTCTTGGTTTTTGCTTCCCCTGTTCACAGCCAGGCATAGAAACACGTGTTGTTCTGGAATCTGCATTCCCTTGTCCAGTGACAAGCTTGGTGGGTGTTGAAAAGCAGTTGTGGTGGACACAAAGGGGGCGTTCCATTTCTGGATCGCAGCTACAGGGTATGTGCCCCAAGTCAGAGGTGTCAAGGACCTCCTGCCTCCCTGCCTTGATTTCAGGGAGCCTCAGATCCCCTGGTGAGCAGGTTCTGCAGAGTCATTCCTGTAGGACCAGTCCTGGTCCTGCTCTCCTGCGCCAGGAGTGGAAAACTCTGCCCCCTGGACCTCACCCAGCCCACTGCCTGTTTTTGTAAATAAAGCGTTATTGGCACAAGGCCATGCTCCTTCATTCATTCATTCATTCAGCTCAATCTGCGGCTGCTTTCATGCTACAACCGCAGAGTTCAGTCTTGTGAATTTCCTGTATTAAACCCTTTGTGTTAAAAGACCTCAAGTGGTTTTTCGGGATGCCTGGCTGGCTCAGGCAGTAGAGCATGGGACTCTTGATCTCTGGGTCATGAGTGTGAGCCCTGCATTGAACATACAGTTCACTTAAAAAAAAAAAAGACCTCAAGTGGTTTCTATTTCCCACCCTTAATCCTGACTGCTATGCTACACCAGGATACAGAAGAAATTATGATACATCACATCCACAGACCCAGCCACAATTACAGTCTGCTAAAACGATGCATATGGTAGACTGAATAACCCCTCCATCAAAGATACCCACATCCCATTGCCCGGGATCTGTGAAAGTTTCTTTCTTGCTTTTTTTTTTTTTTAAGTAGGCTCCACACCCAGCATGGAGCCCAACACGGGGCTTGAATTCACAACCCTGAGATCAAGACCTGAGCTGAGATCAAGAATCTGACGCTTAACTGACTGAGCCACCCAGATGCCCCGTGAATATTACTTTAAATGGCAAAAGGAGTGCTGGCTTTGGCAGCACATATACCTAAATTGGAACGATACAGAGAAGCTTAGCATGGCCTCTGCGCAAGGATGCACGGAAATGGCAAAAGGAACATTGTAGATGTAATTAAGGATCTTAAGATGATGGGAAGCTTATCCTGGATTATCCAAGTGGGTCCTAAGTGTAATCACAAGGGTCCTTGTAGGTGGGATGGAAGAAGTAGGAGACGTGATGAAGAAGTAGGAGACGTGATGACAGAAGCAAAGGATTGGGGAGATACAGGAAGTGGCTGTGAGTCAAGGCATGCCAGCAATCTCCAGAAGCTGGAAAAAACAAGGACATGGAATCTCCCCTAGATCCTCCAGAAGGAATCCAACCCTGCTGACATCTTGACTATACCCAAGTGAAACTGATTTCAGACTTTTGAATATAACTTGTGATATATATATCAGCAGAAACATGGAAATATGACTCTTCTGGAGATTTTATCAGAATAAAATTGGGATTCCCAGTCACCACTTTTAAGCTTCTAACCTCTTCAGTCTGGAGGCAGAATCTGTTTTAACCAGAGAGATTTCATAGCGAAGGATGCTTCACTTCATGCCACAAAGAAGACCCTTCTAGAGACTCATGTCCCCAAGAGGCTGAATGGGATTGGTGCAGGATTCTCAACCAGAGCCCTGTGGACTTCTGGGCCAAATCAGTCTTTGTCACGGGGCTGCCCTGTACACTAGAGGATGTGCAGTGGCGTCCCTGCCCCCCCTCCCAGATGCCAATAGCACCACCCTGAGTCACCACAACCAGAAATGTCTCCAGACATCACCCAATGTCCCCGAGGAACAAAAACACCCCAGCTGAGATCCACTGGGTTAAGATAAGATTTAGAAACATCCCACGTAACTGGAACACATGAGAAATGACTGTGATGTTCTATGAGAGATTAATAAACTTGCATCATCCACCTCCGTAAACACACGATGAACAGTCAGGACTAAGCAAGAAGGGTAAATACGGTAGCCGCATGAAATGAGCCGTGCACACACGTGAATCCAGCATTTTCACCTGCATTGACTCACCCAATTGCAGGAAGGATGTGTCGTGTAACACGGCTCGCAGTCGGGCGGTGACAGTCCGGGGTCAGAACGGCCGCGTGAGTGGTGGTCCATCACCATCGCTGAACATTGTATGTGACAACCCAAAAAGAACTCATAGACGTCTGCCCTGATTAGAACGCCCACAATATGTTGTTAAATTTAAAAAAGAAAATTGCTGAAAAACCAGGTGCAATTTGATCCCATGTTTATGGAATAAAAATTTGAGTCGGGTGGAGGATGTGGGGGGAAGGTCGAATCCATTTATGGAACATGATCCTCTCTTTGAAAACGTGTGTATATTTGCACCATGCGCATGGGTGAGACTGGAAGGTTTTTCACCAAAACGTTAATTGTTGTCGTCTCTGAGGATATAGGATTTAATTGGGCTTTTTCAATTTGCTTAGCTGTATGTTCTAATTCTTCCACAAGGATTACACACCGTCTGTGTTATTTTGTAGAAGCCTTGGGTGCGTACTTACGCACTCCAAGGGCTTAGGAATCTTGAGAACCTTTCAGTATTTGACGAAGAGCTGGGTGTGGCTAAATGCCCCGCCTCCATCACCTGGGGTGGGACCACTCTGAGGCACATGCTCTGTGCTGTCTCCTGAGGTCCCCAGAGGCCCAGACTCAGTTGCTCATTGACGCCTCCTGCAGGGTTCCCCCCTCCTCGTCTCACGTGCCCACCCCCCATCGGGGCTTCCTGGGGTCACTTCTGGGACAACTCAAATCCTCATCTTGGAGTCTGTTTTCTGGAGACCCCAAAACATGATAGCGTCTCTCCTCATTCTGTCATCGGAGATGATCCTGCAGTTGACCTCACAGGATACATTGCGGTAGGCCCCAGCTGTCCCTGAGCTATTTCAGGGAAGTTTTATGGGGCAGGCCAGGAGAAGGGGCTCTCACTACACCCTCCCCCCTCATCCCTCCACCATTGGGCTTCCCTCCAGCGCCTGGTCTCCTTCCACATCTTGGCCAGCAGTGGGGGGCGAGGGGGGGGGAGCGTGAGTGTGTGTTGGTGGTGAGTAGAGCAGTGGACCAAGAAAAGAACACAGACTGATGTGAAAACCAACCAGGAACGTTTAATAAAAAAATAAGCAAGTTATCCAGGACCTGACCCAGTGAGCAGGTATCCCTAAGAGAGCAAAGCACCGCTGGCTGGCTCTGACATTCATTCCAGGCTGAAGGCACAGCGAGTCCTCCAGCCCATGCCGGGGAGCACCTGGTGCAGCCAAGCCCATGCAGGGCCCCAAACACACAGTCCCACCAAAGCCTTGAATGTAGGAACCCCACGGAGAGGGCAGAGCCCACGCCTGAGATGCAGGCCAGGGAGGTCAAGCAAACGGGGTGACAGGTCAACACGGGAGCACAGGTGAGCACAGGAGACCCAGCCCCTGTCTTCATCCCTTGCCCCCGCCAGGGGGGCCGGGTCCAGGGGAGCCTGCGTGTGGCCATGTGGTCGCTGGGGCCTGCAGCTGCCCCTGGTGAGGGGAGAGCCACCCTCCCTCCTGGGTGGTGGGGGGACTTTGTCTGCGCACAACTTGGGTGACCGAGGGACAGGTGGGGATCAAACTCTCAGCCAACCATTCTCCAGTCCCACTGGGAGTCCATGAGGTCTGGTACGCAGTAGGCGCTCGATAAACGCCTGCTGCATGAAGAAAGAAGACTCATCTTGTTCATCTCGGTGGCCCAGCCCTTGGCATGTGGCCCCGCACACACGTGGGTGATCCGATGCTGACCCAGCAACTGCCACAGCGTTTGGTATCACTAATGCCTGGCCCACAGCAGGTGCTCTCTAGATGAGTCGGGAAGAAGCCAATCCAAGAGTGAAAAGCACCTGGTTCATCTTCACCCCCAGCACCAAGCTCAGTTCCCAGCATACAACAGGCATCAATAAATGCTGAGTTAATAAGGACTTGTCTTTGGGTCACAAGTACCAGGCACATAGTGGGTGCTCGATGGGTGTTCAGAGAAATGAATGAAAAGTGTCTCGTTTACCCCAATATTCTCAGAGCCCAGAATGGCTGGTGCCCAACATACAGTAGGCATTCAATAAATACTTCAATGAATTAAAACAATGACTATGTATCACTAGTGCTGATTCTTGGGGGGGGGGGGCGGGAATCAAAACAAGCTTGACGCCTGAATCAGTCACCGGCCGAGGGGATAATTAGGCCTCACCCACCGCCGAACACGGGAGCCCGGTACCCGGTGAGGACTCCAAGTGTTCGGCACCCGAAGACACGAACGAGGTCTGGTTCCCCCGATCCCCCGGCGCCAAGGCCCGCTCCCGGCATACAGTAGGCCCTGCGTTAAAGCTGCCTGCGTGCACGTGCTTGCCCAGCCGGCTGCACGCCCCTCGTGGGGAGAGAGCCCTCCGCCGCCTGCCGGGGTCCGCGGGGGGCTGGGGGGTGCCGGGCCCGCGAGGCCGGCTTCGGCGTTTGGCCGCCGGCGCTCAGAGCTCGTCGCGCGCCGCGCTGTCCAGGGGCGACTGCAGGACGTCCGAGTTCTCGGCCTCGCGGCTCAGGGCCTGCTGCTCCCGCATCTTCTGGGACTTGGCGCGGTCCCAGTCGGTCTTCACGTGCTCGTTGTTCCACACGACTGAGGTCTCCGTGTCGCTCACGTACCCATCGTCCCCTGTGTAGTGCGTGGGGTAGACGAGCAGGGGCTCCACCGAGAAGGCGCGCAGGTTGCGGGGCGAGAAGTGGGCCTTGTACTCGGACCTGGGGGGCGGGTGGGGAGAGGGGGGACCGGCGTGGATTGGGAGTCGGGGAAAGATGGAGGGGGAGGTGGGAGGGGACAGACTGAGACAGAAGTGGGCGGGGGGGGGGCAGGCATGGAGGGAGGAGTAGGCAGAGGAAAAGAGGCGACCCGGGGGTCCGCCAGCCCCACGCCCACTGAGCCGGGACAGACCCACGGCAAGACCCCGGCCCGTGTGCCCGCAGTGAGTGTCTCACACTGGGTGCTTGTCAAACATGACCGGCAGGAACTCGTCGACGGGCAGCATCTTGGAGAGCGGCTGGGCGGCCAGCAGCTTGCGGGCGCCCTGCAGGGAGATCACGTAGGCCAGCGTCCAGTAGGAGTAATCGGCCTCCACCAGGTTCCTCACGCGCGGCACGGCCTTCTCCGGGTGCTCCACCTGCATCCGCTTCCGGCCCACGTAGCTGCGGGTGCAGAGTCAGGGTCCTGTCACCCTCTTCCGCCCGCAGGAGAATGCTAACTGTGCAAGTCTGAGATCCAGTGAGCCTCCGTCACGCCCTGGGGTGGGAGCGGGCTGGGTGTGTTCCGGGGAGCAACCAGGAGGCTGGTGTGGCTGCCGGACCAGGGAGGACCACAGGGGTCTGGGACGTGCAGGGAGGAGATGAGTTTTTTCCAAGGGTACTAGGGAGCCATGGGAGGATTTGGAACTGGAAAGGGGAAGACGTCCTGGACACTCTCTGAGGCTGAACCACAGGAAGGAGTGGGGCTAGGAGGGAAGCTGCTCTAAGTTCAGAAGGCTGTGGGGCAGCTGGGCAAGGTGCAGGAATGTGGTGAGTAGCTGGGGATGAAGGGATATGGCTTCTACACCTATTACTAGCACGGTCCAGAGTCTGGGGCCTAGAACCTGCATCAGGGGCCCTGTGCGCAGGAGAGAGAGAAGGGGCAGGGGGGAGGGCGAACCAACTCACCTAGAGGAGATTCCAAAGGACTGTTCCAGAAATATGCTGGCCACAACCTACCTAATGCTGGTCTAAGACCCAGGCTCCCTGGGTATGCCCCCACATTCAGCCACGCCCCCAGCTCCTGGGCACACCCCCAAGCCCTGGCCACACCTACCCCAGCCCACACCCCAAGACCTTCAGCCATGCGCACAGGCTTCCAAGTCAAATCTTAGGCACACCCCATCTCCTACAGGACTCACCAAGTCTCCAAGCCCTGACAGAGCCCCCTCCCCACAGGCCAGGTCCCTAGATTTCCAGGTCATCCTCACAGGCCTTTGGCCCTACCCCACAGGCCCTACCCCCCAGGCCTTAGGCCCATAGGCCCTACCCTACAGGCTTTAGGCCAAACGCTGACTGCTCTCAGATCCAGGGACCACGGGGCCCCTCACACAGGCTACACCCGAGTCCCCTTCTGCCACACCCCCAAGAGTTGGCCCAGCCTATTAACCTGCAAAGACCCTCAGACCTCCAGGCTCTGCGCCACACTTCTGAGCTCCAGACTGCAGCCCCACCCCACCCCAAACTGAGCCCCCGAGCCCCGGCCCCACCCCAGTGCCACCCAGGGCCCAGACCCCATGGCCAGCCCTGCCCCACACCCACATGAGGTCCCAGTCCAGACTCTCCCGCTCCACGTCCCGCATGAGGTTCAGCAGGCGTCTCTTAAAGAAGATCTCAAAGCGCAGGTCGTCCTCGAAGACAAGCGACTTCCGCAGCCCACGGTCCACAACCTGAGGGAGGATGCCCTGCCCACGTCAGACAGAGACCAAGGGCAGACCTGACCCTGAGGTCAGCTCTGCTTCAAGGCCCTGGGGCAGCAGGAGAGAAGCAAACACAAGCCTTCCTCACCATCGTCTGGATGGACCTCTTGGCCATCAGCTCCTCACACACTTGGTGACATGCGCCCTGACCTTGGCCGTGGCCCGGCTTCTACTTCCTACCCCAAGGTCTGTGCCTGTGCCGATGCAGAGCACCCCCCAGTGCGGCGGCAGGCAGGCCCCCAGCCTTCAGGCCTCAGGTCAAATGTCACCTACTAGGCCCTCCCCAACCACTGGCCAAAGCTGTCAGCCGAGGACAATTCATGGCCCTCCTGTGGGTGCGTCGCACTTAGTTTATTGTGGTTTGCCATCAGTCACCCCACATCCCTGGGCTGTGAGCCCCCCGCAGGGGCCCACATCTGTCTTGCTGGCTGTCACATTCCCACCACCAGGCCGGATGCACAGCAGGTGCATGGGTGCTCGCCGAATGCACTTGAGAATCCTCAAGACTGAGGAGGGTGACTGTCATCTGCAAGAACAGGGCACCCTCCTTGCTCACAGAGCTCACCCCTCTAAGAGGCAGGGCTGGGCTTGAACCGGGGTCGGGCCACCCGGATACTGCAGCCTCTGCCCCATGCCATCCATGACGAGTCTCACTCAGGGAAAGAGCACCGTCACCTCAAACGCCCGGATGCCCCATCTGGCCCATGCCCGGTGGCTCCAGGTTTGACTCTCGGCTTCTGAGCTTGGCTGACGAGCCGCTGGCGCGGGGTTAGTGTTGCTTACTGTCCCTGCGGCCATCACTTCTCCTTGCAAATGCTGAGCACAGAGTCCAGGCTCCAAAGACCCGTGGCAGCAGTGGGGTGGGAAGAGGCCTCCCTTGGGGGTCCTGGGCCTGAGACCCCACCTTCTGTGGGAGCCGGGCTCATCCCTCCCTCCCTAGTCTGCTTGCCCATCTGCACAATGGAAGGACAGCAGCTGCCCCAGCCAGGCTGCAGGTGACACGCAGGTGAAGTCATCTCCAAACAGAGGCCCTGTGTCCTGCCCAAGTTTCAGAAGCCTGCAGGGGGCGCCAGCGAGTCCCTCCCTGAGCTGCCAGAAGCTTGAGGACGGCCCTGCCCTCCCCTCCCCTGCCAGACCTACCTCCTTCCAGATGTTATAGTGGCTGAGGAAGCAGCCCAGCTCGCCCTTGGTGAGGGGCCGCCCGTGGTAGGGGTCCCGGTAGCCGGGCAGCATCTGGATGCCCAGCGCCTCCACCTGGCTGGTGTTCATGGCTCTGGGGGCGGGGAGGGGGGGTCAGAGGAAGACCCACCGGGCCGGGCCTGCCAGGGAGTGGTCTACAGCCCAGTGCCCACCAGCTCCTCCCCCACGGGGGGACTCCGGACGCACTTGCCGTCCACGGCCTCCACCAGCCGGCTCTCAATCTCCTGAGCCTGCAGGGCCCGCAGCATGCGCTCCCGCCGGTCCTGCCGCCGCTTCAGGTTGATCATGAAGACCTGCGGCCCAGAGCTCTGGTCGCACCCTCCGGGCCGGCCCCCGCCCCCCACCCCAGCCCGCCAGGGGAGGCCTGGCTCACCTCGTCGAAGCCCATCTTGTCTGGCGTCTTGGGGGGCACTGAGATGAACCTGGAGGGCTCCGCCGGCGGGTGCTTCACTGTGAGGCAGACAAGCCGGGGGTTGTCAGCGGGGTCACTGGGGGAGGGGCTCTAGCCTCTTAACAATGTCCCTTCCCTCCCCCAGCCCCTCTGGGACCCCCGACACCCTGAGCTCCTTAGCCTGGCACCATTCACAATGTTGGTGCTAGTCTCTTTCCCCCAGCACCCCCTCACTCTGGCTGTTGGCACTGCCCCAAATGCACCCCTTCCTACCTCAGGACCTTTGCACATGCTGGGCCTCTGCCTGAAACACCTTTCCCTCCTCCCCTCCTTCCCCTGAGTTCTCAACTAAGATGCCCTCTTGAGCTGGAGCAGGGAACCTCCTCCTGGCTCCCACAGCATCTGGCTTTCCATCATCAAACCCCAATCCTGTGGGCCCACCTCCCTGGCTTTCTGTCTGTAGGCCACAAGCCCTGCAGGACAGACACCAGGTCTGCCCACTGAGTCCCCAATGCCCAATGCTTGGTACACAGCAGGCACTCAATAAGTACTCATAGAATGAACAAAGAAATGATGGCAAGCTGTATGACCTTGACCTATCGGGGCCTTGGCTTTCCTCATCTATAAAATGGGGCTCCAATTTTATTTTTTATTTTTTAAAGATTTATTTATTTGTTTGAGAGAGAGAAAGTGTGCATGAGTTGGGGAGGGGAGGGACAGAGGGAGAGAGAATCTCAAGCAGACTCCCTGCTGAGCGTGGATCCCGACACGGGGCTCAATCTCAGGACCCTGAGATCATGACCTGAACTGAAACCAAGAGTCAGATACTCAACCGAATGAGCCACCCAGGTGCCCCTGGACTCCAATTTTAAAAACCTCCTCCACCCAGAGGTTTCAGGAGAAGATGCCATGAAATGACACACATTATGGGTTGAATCGTGTCCTCCCCAATATGTGGGCATCTTAACCTCCAGTACTTCAGAATGTGACCTTATTTGGAAATAAGGTCTTTACAAAGACAATCAAGTTAAAATAGTGACTGGGGTCCTTATCAAAATGGGCAGTTTGGATCCAGCCACGCACACAGAGGGGAGACCACAGAGACACACCAGGGGAAGGGGACTGTGTGACTGGAGTGGCGTGTCTACAAGCCAAGGTATGGCAAGAATTTCAGAGTGGCCATGATCACTGCCCTTCTCGCTGCTATGAACAGTGCTCAGACCATGTCCCCAGGGGCCTGGCCTGGCACACCCTGGTGGCTTCCTTCAGAAGGATCAGATCCACAGGCGGATAGGAGGCTGGGGAGGCTGGCCCAGAGGAGCCCAGCCTGACGGTGATTGCGGCATCTGCCCCGTCAAGAATACAGGCCCTGTGTGAGTCTGAGGGATAGACACAGGCCCCTCTGTCTGGGACAGGCCGGGGAACAGCCCAAAGCCAACCTGGTCCCCCAGGGACACTGCATCCCTGGGGTTTCCTCCCGTCCAGGGCTCTTCACAGCTCTGGCTAGCCCCTCCCCCCTGCCCTCTTTGGGGAGCTGGAGACCAAGGGCAAGATGCTGGGATCTGAGCACCCAGGTTCAAACTCCAGATGCCTTTTCCCCTCTCCTGAGCTTCTGCCCCTCCACTTGCGGCTATGGAGGGCAACAAGGCCTGCCTGTGGGGAGGGGGAGGATCTCCTCACTCTTTGTCGTCAGTTCTGGGAAAATGGAGCACATCAGGCATCCAGGAGCAAAGCAGTGAAGCCTTTCCAGAAAGTCACATCACAGTGATTATAAAAACCTAACACCTTCAGACCCGTCATGGGGGTGAATAATCAAATTTCGCCAAAGAGAGGCCTGGCCTCTGTCCCCAGCTCCTGAGAGGTGGAAGCCCTCTGAATATTCTGCCTGACAAGACTATCTTTGTTTGCCTGGGATCTTGGGCCACACTGGGTGGTCTATGCCAAGGGTGTGATTTAGGGTAGGGGGTCTTAGGCCACGTGGAATCAGCTCGCCCCCTGCAGGGGCTAGAGACGGAGATCACCTGTGTGGCAGTCCGCCGGGTCCGTGTGAGTGAGCCCCAGTAAAAACCCTGGACACCGAGGCTCAGGGAGCATCCCTGGACGGTAGTACACCATGCGTGTTGTCACACACTGCTGCCAGGAGAAGTGAAAGCTGTCCACAAGACTCCACAGACAGGGGACACCCAGAAGTTCCATGCACAGAACGCCCTGGGTGTCTCCACCCCAGACACCCCTTCCCTTTGCCGACCGTAACCTGTGTCCTTTCGCTTGTCATAAACCCTAACTGTGAGCGTAACAGCTTCCAGTGAGTCCTGTGTCCTGCTAGTGAATTATCAAACCTGAGTGTGGTCTTGGGGACCCGCAGACCTTGCAACTGGTTTAAGAAGTAGAGCAATCTTGTGGGTATTTCCTCACTTCACGCCCACTGAGCATGTCTGGATCTCCCTCACACGCGTGCACGGGAAATCCACAGCAACCCTGGGGAAGATGGGAAACACCCTCCGTGTCCCTCATGAGAAGGCTGGTAAAGTAACGTGTGACGCAGCCAAGACTGGATAAATCTATGGTTAACACAACACAACAAGACAGGGAACGAGCCGCAGCTGCACATGGCGGTCACGCCAGCGCCCGTGAGATGCTGGGCAGAAGACATGGCGCTTGAGAGAGGCACGCTGGGTGATTCCACTTACAGAAGCACGGGACCGCCACAACCCATCAGCCGATGAAATTGGGGTGGCGGGAGGGCCAGGGGAAGGCCAGGGCCTGGCCTGTGGCTGGTGACAGGATATAAAAGCAATCATCACGCCACACGCACACCACCCATTAGCACAGTGTGCGTTAACACTCAACAAATAGGATTTATACTAAGCAAGGGTTACGGGGCCGATGGGGAAACATGCTCCATTGTCCACGAGCAGGGAGCGGGGAAGGAAGCAGGTTGCAGGATTCCCCACCCACAGGGATCTCACTGAGCCTTTCTGCAAGTCTGAGATTTCATCGTCAGACTTTCGAATGCATGAAAAATCATATGCACAGCCCGGGTCCAGGTACCCACATATGGATGGAGAGAAAATGCAGTCTCCGCCCAGACCAGAAGGAAGGATTTACACAAATATCTGAAACCTCCAGACCCTCCTTCCATTTGTTCTGTATGCTTTGCTCTGGCCCTCGAGACACAGGAATATATTCACCCCTCTGGTGACTTCAGTTTCTAATAGTTTCTAACTGAGCCTGGGTGGCTCAGTCGGTTGAGTGTCTGACTCTTCGGCTCAGGTCATGTTCTCACGAGGGCCCCGCATGGGGCTCTGCTGGGCGTGGAGCCTGCTTAAGTCTCTCTCTCTCCCTCTCCCTCTGCACCGCCCCTGCTCTCGTACGTGCTTTCTCTCGCTCTCTCAAAAAATAAAAAATAATAAAAATAAGACTTATTAATAAAAATAAAATTTAAAAAAATAATAAAATCAAGTAGGAAAACTATGGCGGCCTGGGAGACATTTCTCAGGGGCCAGTCACCAGTCGGAGCTGGTGATGAGCAGAGACCCACCTCTGTGATTGCGGCCTGGTGGGGCTGCTGGACCAGGCCTGGGCATCTGAGTGACAAACACTCAGGTACCGCAGGGGTCTTCACCCTGGTGACCTTGCAGCCTCCAGGTGTCACCTCAAAATACCCCAAACCCCCAAAACAAAGAGGGCAGAGGGCAGGGTGCGGTTCCATCTCCAGCCACCAGGGGGTGCCATAGACAGAACTTTCTAGAGAGAGGTTTAAGAGTGGGAAAGGAGTCCCAGAGCAGGGCTCCTCCCTGTCTGTGCAGTGGGGGGATCAGCCATGCTGCCCCAGGGCCTTCTGGGGGATGTGTGTGGCCAGCACACGGCCAGGCCCTCATAGAAGTAGACATGTATCACTGTGTGGTGGCCCCGGAGCTCCCCAGCTGGGGCAGGAGCCAGCTCAGCCCCGTGTGCTTGTCCCAGGTCAGGGGCCCACTAGAAGGATGGCTAGTTTACTAGTTTATGGATTTATCTGTATATATATTAGAAAGACATGAACTTGCAACTATGGTAAAAATACCTAGTTTCCTTTTTTAAATAAATGTATTCAAGTGAAAAAAAAAAAGTGTCTGCTTAAGATAAACATTAAATAATGGTGCGTCTGGGGTTTGGCAGGGGCATGGATGAGGACACAGCCCGAAATGGCGGTGTCCCACGCACTGCCGTGCACATAAAGGTCCCTCAGCGAAAACCTGCTGCCCCTCTGCTCCCATACCCTCTACGGCTCCCAACCGCCCTTGGGGAAAAGGCCCGTTCCTCAGCTTGGTGTCCAAGGCCCCTGCCCCAGTCCCGCCTGCCAGCTCTGCCCAGCTCGCCACCTTTATTTCTGCCCCGTCAACCTTGGCTGTTCTCTGAGCTCACGTTCCCTCCAGCCTCCTGGCCTTTGCCCGCGTTGCTCCCTCCAGCTGTAATCCTCTTCCTGGCCAACTCCTACCCACCCTGCATCTTCATGCCACCTCTTCCCAGAAGCCCATCCTGACTGCTCTCAGGATGCCGTGCTTGCAAGAGTGGGGACAACCATCCACCTTGCTCATGCTGGGTCTCCCGCTCCCAGCAAAGCGACAGACACACGCGCCATCAGCGCTCAGGCGCCAGACTTGAGGTGGCAGAGAAAGGGAGGTGACTGGGCCCTCCCCGTTTGGCGCGGGCGGACTCACCCATGACCTCCAGCTGCACGTGCATGAAGCTCTCGGCCTCGTCCTGCAGGGAGCTGTGCGCTCGCAGCGGTACCGGCAGGAAGCCGTACACCTCCTTGTTGCAGACGTACATCTGGACCTCTGCGGCCGACGGAACAACCCCACGTGAGCACGGCGGAGGCGGCAGCGCCCCCCGCCCCCAGCCCCGCCGCACCGCCCAGGGCGGGCTTGGAACCTCAACAGGTCCCCCTGCTCCCGGCACCCGGCAGCGACTCCTCAGCTCTCCAGCTGGGACCGGGAGCCGGAACAGGGGTTCGCGCTGGCAGGGAGGCCCGGAAAAACTCCAGAGCTGTTAACGGGAGCGCCTCGCACGGCCACCGCCTCGATCCCCCCAGGGGTTCCGCGGTTCCGCCACGCGGCCGCCCCCACAACGGGACAAGAAGCCACCCTGAGGCAGGAACAGCAGATGCGGCTGAACCAGGCGGCAGGAACGGCACCCCCATCTGCATTTGCCCTTTTCGGGGTGGTTGAAGCTTTTGGGCGTATCTTTTTTTTTTAAGTAAAAAAAAAACCCAGTGAAAAATGATTTTCACCTGAACTGGTTAACTTTTCTGTAAAGGACCAGATGGTCAATATTTACGCTTGTGGGCCAGACAGTTCTGTCTCAATGACTCAGTTGCAGCTAGAAGGCAGAAGCAGCCAGAAATGAGACTTAAATGAATAGGCGTGGCTGCGAGCCGATGAAACTTTATTTATAGGCACTGAGATTCAAATTTTATACAATCTTCAGATGTCACAAAATGTTATTCATTTTTTTTTTCCCATTCAGATGACCAAATATAGACTTCTCATATATATTTGGTCTTTGTCCACAGTTCCAGGCTCAGTTCCCAAAACCCTTGGAATTTCCTAGATGTTGAGAGCTTAAAGGTGTCTCTTACGTTAATAAGTGACTTTTGGGAAGCACTTAAAGAGGAACCTCCCTCCCCCAACACACACACTGGTTGCCAGCGGAATCAACCATGAATAGAGGGTTGGAACTTTCAGTCCTACCCCTCTGATCTCTGGGGAGAGGAGAGGAGCTAGAGGTTGGATTGCCAAGCGCCAATGATTCAGTCAATCGTGTCTATGTAATGAAGCCTCCATAAAAACCCAAAAGGATGGAGTTCAGGGAGCTTCTGGGTTGGTGAACACGTGGAGTGTGGGGAGAGTAATATACCTGGAGCCTGGCGGGGGCAAGGAAGCTCTGCACCCCTTCCCACATACCTCACCCTAGGCATCTCTTCAACAGGCTGCTCCTGAGTTATATCCTTTTATACTACACCGAGTCATCTAGTGAGTAGATGGGTTTCCTGAATTCCGTGCACTGCTCTAGGAAATTAATGGAACCCAGGGAGAGCATCTTGGGAGCCTCGGATTTATAGCCAGTTGGTCAGAAGCACAATGAGAACATGGGTTTGTGGCCGGCATCTGAAGTTGCGGTGGGCAGCAGTCTTGTCAGACTGAGCCCCCCTCAACCTGTGGGATTTGACGCTATCTCTGGAAAGATAGTGTCAGAATTGACTTGAATTGGAGGACACCCTGCTTGTCCTACAGAGACGATGGCTTGTTGGTGTGGGGAAGTTTCCCCCCTCCCCCGACACACACACTCATGACAGAATTAGGTCAAGGAACCCAAAAGACATACTTGGCTTGTGGCTATAGAAAAACAGATGGTGGGCCAGATTTGGCCCATGGGCCATTGTTTGCCGAACCATGGTTTAAAAAAAAAAAATGAGAGGTCAACTGTGGCTGGCTGTGTTCTCTTTCTCTTTAAAATGTTTCTTCCCTAACTGTACAAATAGGGAGTAATTATGCTCAGCTACAGAAAACTGGGAGAACACAGGAGAATATCAAGATGAAAATAACCTTCAATAAAGAGGTCTTAAAGATATGGGGAGTGAAGTGACCCGGCAAAGCCGAGGCTGGGGAGAAAGAGAGTCCTGGGGACATCACCTGAACAGCTGGATACAGCCACACCTGTAGCCATCCCTGCACCCTGCAGTTCTGGTTCTGCGAACCTTCTGTGGGCTCGACGCTGGTCCCAGAGAGCCAGACAGATGCCCCCGTGCTGGCAAACTCCCTGTGGGCTCACCTGCTTGCTTGCAGGAGAAGGCAAAAACGATGATGTCGTCAAAGGACCACGTGTAGTCAGGGTGAGGAGGATAGAACGCCAAGTTCCTGGATGCCGCCTTCCGCAGGTCGATCAGGAAGGTTGAGTGCACCATGGGAACGGCAAAGCAGCCCCGGCGGTCCCGCTTGCGAATGGGGATGTAGGCAGGCGTGCGCTTGTAGTAGCCCTGCAGGGAGGAGGGCGCAGCTCTATATGGGGGACCCTAGAGGTAAGGCTGGAGGCCTGGGACAAGGGGAGGCACAGAACAGTTGGAGAGCAGGACCCAGATGCCAGCCTCTGGCTGTGGTGGGCTCTCCCCGAATGCAGAGCTCTGGGCGCGGTCAGGCCTCGTGTCCACCCCCGGAGCCTCAGGCGGTGGGGCAGGGGCAGATGGGGGAAGGCAAGCAGCTGTGCGCCCGCAGACCTAGCTCAACACGTCAGATCAGAAAGGAAGCACTTGAAGGAGGAAATGAGAAAGCTGAGAAAGGGACTGGATATTTGTGACTTACACAGGATTGAACATCAGAAGTAGGACTTCAGGGAACTTGGGCTACGACATATTTTTTTAAATAGAAACCACTTAACTGTTCACTTTAAGGTGGTGAGTTTTATGTTATGTGAATTGCACGTCAATTAAAAAGATAGGAGGAGACAGGAGGGGGTCCTGGCTCTGGCTTGGCCCCCACTCCAGCACCTACTCTTTCACTCCTCCTGGTGTTGCCCACAATCCCAGCCTCAACCCTAGGGTGGGACTTATGGCCCAGGCTTTGGCCAATCAGAACCTGGCATTTTCCTGGCTTCAGGAATTGGCTCAGGTGTAGGAGGAGACTAGACAAGGCCCAAAGTGGACTTTGGCTGGATGGTGATGGGATTGTGTCCCAGGAGTCTGAAAATGAAGCCACCCAAAGGATGGAGGAAGACAGGAATGTTGTTTGAACACCTGGATCAAGCTGTGCCTAAAGTCCTACCTGGCACCACGTCTTCCTAGCTGTGTGAGCTTAGGCAAGTCAAGTCCTCTCTCCCTGTATTTCTGTTTCTGCCTCAGTGACTGGGAAGGGGGTGGGGAGGAGAGGGCACAATCACAGGCCCTCCGTCAAGGAGCTATTTAAGGATTATCACCATGGTGTTGTAAAGTGCTCACCATGAAGTGGTATGATAAGTTAGACTCCAGCCACGGTCCCCACTCGCTCGCCCCCACCATCCCCCGCCCCCACCCTACCCCAGCAGCACCCTGACCTGGGAAGTCATCCCGCACCAGAAGTTGGAGTACGCGGCCCGCGAATCCAGCATGGGAGCCACCACTGTCTTATTCTCAGCGATGAGGAGACTTAGCATGTTCGGGTTGAGGATCAGGTTGTCTGCATCCACAAACTGCAAAATACCCAACAGAGCATCAGCAGGGGCCACGGGACTGACCTGGGCTGGCCATAGCTCTGAACAGCTGGGGTGGAGGCCAGAGTCCTGGAGGGGAGGAGGGGGGCGGTCTGGGGATCCTGGAGTAGCAGACGTGGCCCTGGAAGCCAGCCGGTTCCGGTTCCTCCACGGCCGGCTCTCCCCCTAGTGACAAGCCAAGTAACGCTCACACAATGAAATGCACTCCGTAGCAAGAGAAGGGACAGACCACACAGCACAAAGCAACACAAATGGGGCCCAGACGTGCCTCTGGGGGGGCACATGGAACATGACAGCGAGTGTACCATACAGCGCCATTTATGGGAACTTTTCAAATAGGCAGCGCCTGTCCATGAGTCGGACGGTGGGAGCAGAGGCCAATTCCTCGGGGAGTGGCTGGGAGGAAGGCACTTTGTCTACTGTGAATTACGTGCTGATAAAGAGTGTACAAATCCGATCTTTACGTAAGCCTTTTGTTTTCCTTTAGCGCCTTACATGTTGGGATAAAAAGATGGTAGGTAACTTGCTTGGTGCAGCATGGAATAAAATCCACCAACCCAGGAACAGGGTCACCATCGGGGGCTGGGGGGGTCCTGCTGGTCCCCCCCAAAACCACGTGTCACCAAGGAGGCTCACTGCAGTGCTGTTGGTCACACAAACTGGGGAACAACCCAGGAGTCTAGCAGTGGCGAATCAGCTAGAGAAGTTCCGGCCCCATCCCACTGCAGAGCGAGTCGAGACAGCTAGGAATCGCGCCACGGAAAAGGATCAGGCGAGGGTGTCCCTGCGCACTGGGATGTGAAGACACGCAGGCCACGATGCATTACAGAACTCTTAGGAGGAACTCTTAGGATTGATTGATTTTTAAATGCATCTGATCCACAGATACGCTTTCTGCCTCCCACGCAGGATTTTTTTTTTTTTTTTTTTTAAAGATTTTTTTTATTTATTTATTTGAGAGAGAGAGAATGAGAGACAGAGAGCATGAGAGGGAGGAGGGTCAGAGGGAGAAGCAGACTCCCTGCCGAGCAGGGAGCCCGATGCGGGACTCGATCCCGGGACTCCAGGATCATGACCTGAGCCGAAGGCAGTTGCTTAACCAACTGAGCCACCCAGGCGCCCCCACGCAGGATTTTTAAAACCTTTAAATCACTTGCCACACACAACAGCGAGAACTAGAATTCCAGCCTTCTCTGGCAACTCCAGAATGGCATTCCCACAGGGCAACCCCCAGCTGGAGATGGAAGGTGGCTGTCCCCTGGGACAAGCCGCGGGGCTGTTCCCTGCCTGGCCCCTGCGAACATTGATATGTGTGACCTTTGAACATATACACAATAAAAACACCCAGAACGGTCTGGCAGTTCCTTGAAGAGTTACACACAGAGCTACGTATGACTCGGTGATTCCACTCCTAGGTACGCACCAAGACAACCAGAAACAGACATCTGCACACCCATGTTCACAGTGGCAGTGGCCACGAGAGCCAAACAGTGGAAATGACCCACGTGTCCATCAATGGAAGAATGGATGAACAAAACGTGGTCCATCCACACAATGGAACATCACGCAGCCTTAAAAAGGAACAGAGCTCGGACACACGGCTACAACATAGATGAACCTTGAGAACATCGTGCTGAGTGAGAGAAGCCAGACAAGACATGGCACATAGCGTATGATTCACTTATGTGACTAGAACAGGCACATCTATGACAGAGAAAGCAGACTAGTGGCTGCCAGGGCCTGGGGCAGCGGGGGGGGGGGGGGGGGGGGTAGTGACTATTCATGGGGACGGGGCATCCTTTTGGGGTGATGGGAATGTTCTGGAACTAGAGTGAGGTTGTGGTTGCACAACATAATGAATGTACAAAATGCCACTGAGTTGTTCCCTTTGAAACAGTTAATTTTACGTTATGTGAACTGCACCTCAATTAGAAAACACGGAAACCAGCCAGAAAGTGAGTCTCTCTGGGAGGTAAGATTACAAGGTTTGCTTGTTTTTTCTTCCCTAAGTTTCTTATTTTTTCTCGTATATTTTCTTACAAGTAACACCCATAGCGTTTGCAAAAAGAGAAAAAAAGAGGTGCTTTTTTTTCTTGTAAAAAGAGGTCTTTTTTTTTTTTTTAAAGAATTCCTTTTAATAACAATTTTAAAATACCGGACAAACGATTTCACATCCCAATATGGATTTCCAAAGTCCCCAGTTACAAAAAAATACTGGTATGTCAAAAGCTGTTTTGAGTTTTGAACCAACATGTAGAGTTCCACCCAAGTTTACTGAGGGAAAAAAGTGAAAACCAGCCAGCCTCAAACCATGAAAGCAAAACCCAGGGAAGCAGACAAGGTGGTCCTGTGCTAGATGGTTCCAGGAGGTTCCAGTCCTACCTCTGCGCCTCACTGGTTCCGAGACTCCAACAAACACGTTGTCACCTCCCTCTCTAAGCCTCTACTTTCCCATCTGTAAAATGGTCTGATTAAGGCATCAACCTACAGGGCCCCCAGGAAGAGCTTGTTCCATTCTTTCTCCTCTCTGCAGTGAGAAGCCAGGGATATGGGGTCCTCCTGTCACCCCCACGTCCAGGGACCTGTCCCCTTGGCCCAAGAAGGCATCCTCAATTTACTTGCCTTTCTCTACAGTCCTGCTCCAGGCCTCCTGCTGTCCCCCCTCCTGCCCCAACAGGCTCTGCTCCCCATGACAGCCACAGGGCTTCTGAAAATCATAAATCAGAACACAGCTCTTCCCTGCTTATATACCCTCTGTGGTTCCCCATTACCCTCAAAGTAAAAGCCAAATCTCTGCCTTGGTCTGACCCCACCCACCACTTCAGGACCACCTCCATCACACCCACACTGGCCTCCTCGCCAGTCCCTGACGGCCCCAAGCTTGCACCCTACTCCGTTCCCTCTGCCTCAGACACTGTCCTCCAGCTTCCCCCGAGGCTGGCTTCTTTGCTCCTTCAGGTCACGGCTAGGGTCCCCTCCTAAGAGAGACCCCCAACCCTGCTCACTCGTCACTACACCCTGACTATGCCATCTGTTGTGACTTGAATGGTGGCCCCCAAAAGATAGGTTGAAGTCCTGACCGCTGGTACCCTGTGACTGTGATCTTAGTTGGAAATAGGGTCTTTGCCAATGTAACTAGGATGTAGGTTTAGATGGGGTCAGACTGGAGTAGGGCAGGCCCTAAAGTCAATGACTGATGACCTAATAAGAGGAGGAGAGACAGAGAGACAAGCCCACGGGACCACAGAGGCAGACAACGGAGGGACACGGCCACAGGCCACAGGCCACAAGCCGAGGAGCACGTGGAGCCCCCGGAGCTGGAAGAAGTGAGGAAGGATCCTCCCCTAGAGCCTGTGGAGGGGGCAGGGCCCTGCTGACACCTTGACTTCAGACTTCTGGCCTCCAGAACTGGGAGACAATACACTTCCGCTGTTTGCAGCAACCCCCCCCCCCACCAAGGTGTGTGGTTCTTTGTCACAGCAACCCCAGGACACTGATCCATCACCAGCTGCCTTTCTATGAGCACAGCACTTGCTGCCTCTAGGTACTTCCTCACTCAGTTTTGGTTTCTGGTCACGGCCCCCCTTCCTGGGACACTAGGAAGGCAGGGCTCAGCCTGGGCTGATCCTCACTGCATCCTCAGGCTCTGGCAGGTGGCGGGCCAGGGAGGGGCTGACTGAATAAAGAAGGTACAGACCACAGCTCGGGGCCTGGCGCCTAGATGGAAACCAAGCACAGGCTCTCTCAGGCTGGCATCATCGCATTCAGCCTCCACGGGGAGGCAGGCCCAGCGGCCAGCGCCATCCAGCCCCACCCACACCAGGGGAGGGGGTCACGGCCAAATCAAGGGGTTGGGCTGAAGGAGCTCTCACAGGCCTGCGCGCAGGTACCTTCACACAAATGCATTCCAGCCTGAACCGTCCCTTCCTCCAGAGGCAATGGCCGGCCCAGGAGAAGGAAGTGAAAGTCACGCCTCAGCAGCCCAGCGTCTCCAGCGCCCCCCAGATCTCCACCCCATCTTCCAGCTTCTCGGCAGTCACCCAGAGGAATTGTGGGGTGCACAGAGGTGGCAATAAAGAGGAGACAACCCAAGGGTCCAACCACGGGGGATGGTTGGGGACACCAGCTGACAATTAAGAACCCCGGAGGCCCTGGATTGCACCCCAGCTCCTCCGCTAACCAGCTGTGTCACCTCTGACGGCTCACTGCCCCTCTCAGAGCCTGTTTCCCTCTGTAAATGGGCTTAAGGATGGTCTCCACAACCCACTGATCTCCTCCACGATCTCAGAGTAGCTGGCTGAGAGACTCACCAGGATGTAATCAGCCCACATGTCCCGGGCAGATTTCAGGGCTGCCTGGCGCAACTTCATGACGTGCTCATAGCGCGAGTCAGACCAGTGTTTGGGGCCCTCCTCATCCAGGTAGGACCTGCGGAGAGATGGCTGTGATGCGCTAAGGATGGGGCCCTACGGCAACCCAGAGGGCAGTGGTCAGAGAGGGCTTCCTGGAGGAGGGGATGCAGGCAGAGAGGTAAAGAAATAAACCCTGAAAAGCTGAAAGGAACCGGGGGCCTGCACTGCCCAGGGGTGCATGGGGAAGCTAAGCAGCAGGGCTGGCCCTGGGGCATAGAGTGAGACTGGGAACAAAGCAATAGGCGTCCACCAGGAGGACAAGGGAGTGAGAGAACTCTAGGTGCAGGGAACTGTGGGGGCAAAGGTCCAGCTGGAGGACTGCGGCGGCGCACTGAAGCTAAGAGCGGGTCAGAGTAGCCACGGGCAGCCCTTAAGGCTGCAGAGTTGGGCTGGAGAGTCAGGGGCAGAGGGGCTGGGGTTATCACAGGACAATAGGGAGTCATGGAAGGTGTGTGAATAAGGATACAGCCCAGTTGCCTGGTGTGGGGGGGGTGTCAGGGCAGAACCTGAAACTCACCTGGGCTCTTCTGCCGGCCGCCACTCCACGGAGTGGTACAAACTCTTTACAGCCACCAGCCATTCCCGCAGCACAGCCGATGTGTTGTCTGAGTTGTGGTCTGTGGCCACCCTGCAAAGCAGAGCAAGGCCGTCAGCGCGAGACGGGAGACTGAGGCAGCACCGGGCAGCCTGAAGCAACAGGGGCTCCACACCCCCAAGCTGGCCTTCCAGCAGCTTATAGCCCTGGGCAAGATGCTTCCCCCACCGCCATGCCTGTTTCCTCATCTGAAACAGAGATGAGGACGGGACCTGCTTCACTGGGCTGCAGAGGGGATTAAACAAGCCAATTTTGGGAAAAACACATTAGACACTGTTAGTACTACTGAGCACCTAGGATCTTATAACCACATTAAGTACTAAATATTGTGATTTAATTTAAAAATGTATATATCATCTACCCCCATCCCACCTTCCTCGATTCTCTCTTATGAACAACACTATCTCATAGTGGCCTGTGCTTCCTCATTAATTCAACAAACATTTCCTTTTTCTTTTCTCTAAAGATTTTATTTATTTGACCAAGACAGAGAGAGAGAGGGAACACAAGCAGGGGGAGTGGGAGAGGGAGAAGCAGGCTTCCCGCCGAGCAGGGAGCCCGATGCGGGGCTCGATCCCAGGACTCCGGGATCATGACCTGAGCCGAAGGCAAAGGATTAATGGCTGAGCCACCCAGGCGCCCCTCAACAAACATTTCTTAAGCACCAACTGTGTGCTTGCATTATCCAGGCTGGGGAATCTGGGATGGAGGGGTGAGGGCCATTTAGGAGTCCACATGAAGAGGAGAGCTGCTATCCCCTCAAATAAGTTGTTATTAAGTTGCCAACAATAGCAGTGGTGACTAGTAACGACAATATAATAATAGCCACAGTTCTGGTCACTGAGCACCAAGCCAGAGATGCCAGGCACAGGGCCTCACGTGCATTAACTGGTTAATCTTCGGAGATGAAGGCAACCAGAGTTATATTAATGCCCCCATTTTCCAGATTAGGAAACCGAGGCAGGAGGCGGGAAGTGGGAAGTCACCAGTCAGCCGACATGGCTCTGCCCCATTCCCCTTGCGGGAAGGATCCACTCCCCGACCCTTGGCCACCTGGTCCCGTTACCCACCCACCCACGCTCGTTAGAGGGCAAGGGATCTGACTCAGGCTGGGTTCAGGATCCAATGCAGAAGCTGAAAAGACTTCCTGTTAGTGGAAGTGCAGTGTGGAGCGTGGGGGCTCCGCGCTCCCCTTCTTTGGAGCTGTGAGTGCTCCGAAGGCGATTTAGGGGTTAGTCCCAGGCAGAGCGGCCCAGTCCTGGGCTGGGCACGAGTGGTCCCGGATCTGCCCTACCCGCGGGGCCAGAAAGCAGAGTGCGGTCGGACAGTCCCACAGCGGCGGGACAGAGACGGGGAGGGAGGGACAGCAAGCAGAGGGCCCGCACGTCTGGCCCGCTCCGAAGAGGGAAGCAAGCAGGGGACACGCGCGGGTCCGGCCAGCCCGGTGCCAGGGCAGCAGGCAGCGCGCGGGGTGGAGCCGCCGGCGCCGGGGAGGGGGCGGCAGGCCGGGCGCGGGGAAGGCGGGTGCCGCGCTCACCACAGCGCCGTGCGCTCCCGCGGGTGCCGCAGCCTCTCGAGCGCGCCCAGCGTGGCGGGCAGCGCGTGGGCCGCGTTGCGCGCCACCAGCGCGATGAGGACTCGGGGCGCCTGCAGCGGCGACTCGGGGCTCCAGCGCTCCTCCGGGAAGTAGGCGGCGGCGCCCGGCGGGCCCCCCGGGGGCGGCAGCGCCAGCAGCAGCAGCAGCAGCAGCAGCACCGGGCGCGGCCGCCAGCGCCGCCTGCACGCGCGTGGGGCCGCCGCCATCGCGCCACGCGTCGCCTTTAAGCCGCTTTTCTGACGGCGGACGCGGACCGCGCCTCGAGCTTGCCACGGGACCCCGCCCTGCCGCGCGCCTTAAAGGGGAGGAGAGTGCCTGGCGTGAATCAGCCGTCTGGGCCCGCTTCCCGGACCCCTCCTCCCGAGGGCCTTAAAGGCACGAAGTGCTGCTGACTCGACTCCCGCCAGGAGTCACGTCAGTCGGCTGGCCCGCCCCGACGCCCGGCCCCCAGCTCCCGCCTTAAAGGCACAGAGCGCTCCTAGCTTTCCCATTTCACGTGACTCAGTGCCGTAAAGGTGTCAGAGCTCAGAACGCCCCGTGCCTCCTGACGCCTGCCCCAGCCTGGACCTTCGCCTGATACGCCATACCGCTTCCATTTGTATAGGACCCAGTCTGTGCCACCAGGCGGACCTGGCTAGTTAGGACCTGGTTTCACAGGGATGTACTCAAGGGCTGGTGGGTATTAAGCGCGGGGTCCCTGGCGTCCCCAGACCTGGCTTCAAATTCAGCCCCCACCGTGGGCTCCCAGTGTGAGCCTCAGTTTGCCCATCTGTAAAATAGGGTCTTACCGACCCCGCAGGGTTGGCGTCAGATGAAGCCACATGATACTTGCAAGTGCTGAGCACGCGCTCCGGAGGCAGGGTGGGAGTTTGCATAGAAATGCTACCAGGGGATTGTTTCCCCATACTCTAATGTACTTTCTAATTGTTTGTTTTTGTGTCATTCTTAAAAATTAAGTTTTAAGAAGGATGCTCAGGTATACATTTGTTCATATGGTGGTCGGGAGGAAAAGATTCAGTATTGTTAAGTAAAATTCAGGGCCCAGGTCATGTGGCCTTGTGCTCAAGGGACAGTAGGGCCTGAACTTAAGGAAGTAGGACAGGGCGGTGGGCTTGATCCAAAAGCCCCAAATCTCCCAGCTCGGCTAGCAGAGTCACCTGATACTTGCCCTTCCTCCTCCGCATGTCCTTCTACTTGTCCATCCCCTTCTTCCAATTTCATTTCTCTCCTTTGCTTCTGTTCTCCACATTTTTTCCACAACAATCCTTTGCTCAAGTTCAGTTTTTAGCTGAATATTTTGGAAACACAGCCTAAAATGTGCTGGTTATACAATTGACTAAGGGGGTGAGGGATGGGAGTGGAGGAAAGGGATCTGGCCACACTTGGTCACTGCTGAATCCGAGAGGGGGCACACAGGGGTGTACTTTTGGGGTACGTTTTGAAACTTTCTGTAACAAAATGGCAAAAAATATTTTACACTCTATGGACCTGACAAGGAAAGATCATTCATATTAAGTTAGAAAAACAGTGACAAGACACATCCCATACCCTGATAAACTGAGAAAAGACTGGAAGATTTTAGAACCATAAGCAAATAGTGATTTTCTCAGAGGGCAGGATGACAAGTTTTTGTTGCTCTAATTTTACAGAGCTAACATCACGTTCTGGGTTAAAAATTAAAAAAAACAAACAAACAAAAACAGCTGTACAAGGGCTGTGAAAGCACAAATGTATGTCAGAAGTTTGAGTTGGAGGGTAAAATCAGGAAAAGTGAAGAAAATCTTCCTTTTTGGGGAGGCTGAAAACTCCAGGGCGGAATGGGAGGAAACTATCTCCATGGAGCTGAACCCCTCTGAAAGCTGAACCAAGAAGGACCCTGGGGAAATCCCTCAGAATCTGCTCCGGAAGCAGCTGGAAGGCTTGTGATAGGGAGAAGCTGCCAACCCCCAGTAGACAGATGACTCTTCTGGCAAGCAGAGGGAAGTCAGCAAATGCTTCACTCTCAGCTGGGAAACTTGATACCAAGTTAAGATTTGGAGCAAATAAACAAACCCAAAAGGCCACAGCAGGCTGAGGATAAAAGTACCTGTAACCTGTATAACAAAGCATTAATATCTTTAATATACAAAGAATTATTAGAGATCAATAAGAAAAAGATAAACTCTCCTGAAAAGTAGGTAAAAGCCATGAACATGCAATTCACTTAAAAAACAACAACAACAAAAAGCACAAACATAAAAATGGCCAATAAACATATTTTTAGGTTCAGTGTAATCATTAATGAAATTCAAACTAAACAATGAAATGTGTGTGTGTCTCAAATTGACATTTTTTCTTTTGTGAAAATTTCTAGTGTTTGGAAAGGATATGGAGAATATGCACAAATGCTGCTAATGGGAGTGTAAAAAAAAAAGCCCAGCTTTTCTGGAGAGGAATGAGGTGGAGGTATGAGGGTTATAAAAGCCTTGAAATGGTGCATATGCTTGACTCTGAAATTCCACTAGTAGACATTTATCCAATGGGAACGAGGACTGAGGTGTCCAAAGACTCAGCTGCGGAATGTTCTAGGAGGAGGCAGCGGGCAGAGTGACTGGACCTCGGTACCAGAGCCTGGCTGCTCAGGGCAAGTTCCTCTCTGAGCCTCAGCTTCCTCATCTGTAAAATAGAAAGTGTCATCAGGATGCCAAAACACATCAAATGCCTGGCACAGAGTAAATGCTCTGTAAATGGAAGCCTAGCAAAAGAAACTGAGCAGAAAATGACAAGCGCCCAGAAGATACGTGGGCCAAGGAGAGGAACAAAGTTTCACAGAAAAGAAGCTAAAAACAGTTCTTAAACACACAAAAAGATGCTTAA
Source organism: Halichoerus grypus (assembly GCF_964656455.1). NCBI lineage: Eukaryota > Metazoa > Chordata > Mammalia > Carnivora > Phocidae > Halichoerus > Halichoerus grypus. The sequence goes on from NC_135712.1 coordinate 203,907,906, forward strand.
TCTCATCTCCAACAAGACATGCTCATAAAAATGATGCCAAGATGCCATTATTCACTCAGAAGATCTGAGAAATCCTGAGTCAGCTGGTAGCCTGTGCAGTCTGTGGGGAAATGGGCCACCTGCACACAGGTAAGGGTCACCAGGTGGGACCAGACTGGTGGAGAGTGCTCTGGAGACTGCTGTTGAAACACCAAACACAAATGCTCAAAACCCTGAGATTTCATACTGGGGGATTTACCCACAGAGACCTGCACTTGCCTGGAAAGTATGTACAAGGTCATTCCCTGTAACATTAACAGTTAGTTGGAAGACGAGAAGCAAAATGGCCATCATTGGTTAGATTCTGGTCAAATAGATTAAGGGGCCCATTTGCAATCCCTCATCCTCACTTGCGAATCCCCAAATATTCTGACACCTAGAAGTCTTTCTAAGACAGTTTAATCTCCATTTATCCCAGCACTTATGTATATTCATCAGTTTATCTACAGTGATCAACTACGGGAGGCTACCCCAGATCAGCAATGTATTAGTGTATTAGTTAGCTATTGCTGTGTAACAAATGATCCCAAAAGTTAGCAGCTAAAAACAACACATATTATCTCAGAGTTTCTGTGGCTGAAAAATGTGGGAGCTGCTTCGTTGGCTCTCACAACAGCAATACACAAGGGGATTGAGCTGTGAGCTGTTCCAGAATCCCTGCACCTGCCCTGGATTCTGAACATCCAGGTTATAGCCGTCCTGCCCACCGGTCTGCTTCTAGTTGGACCAGTTGTTTTCTGCCCCATTTCAGGGAAGTCCCCATGACACATTTCCATCTCACGGCTGGAGTTGAGGATCCCTGCCCCACCAGCAGTGTCAGCCTCAGCCCTACGTGCATTTACTGCTCCAACAAAGAGCTCGCTGTAGGATCCTGCAGTAGGCCAGGCTGCCCTGGCCCTGAGCCTGGCTCCCTATACCCATCTCCCAGAGCAGCCCTTGTTGTGGTGGACCCAAGGCTCCCATCACCACAATCTCCCCTCGCAGTGTTGGGAACTGGTAGCTGCTGGGAGAGACTCCATGGAGTCCTAGTCCCGGCAAGAAAAAATGGGACACAAATTCCTATGCATGCCAGAGAGTACCTCTGTGGCTCAGACAAACACTGGCTCCCCATTGCCCTTTTACCATGAGCTTGGCCAACCTGGCTGGGTCAGGGGATAAGATATATATGCTGTTCCATCCAGGAATCCACACTTAAAACCATCCCTTACACCCCATGCCAGGCCCCACTACCCCCCAACAATTCACTGGCATGGCCCAAGGGCTTTTGAGGTCCTCACCTACTCCTGTCTGGTCCCATGGGGCCTCCGAGCAGCCATCCAGAGTGCAAGACACGTCACTGGCACCAAGGGCCTTTTTCAATTCTAAAGTGAGAGATAAAACCTTGGACCCACCTGGGGACTCCATGCATTCTCTCTGAGAGGCCACAAGAGGGCAAAGGATGGGAGGAAATGTCTCAACCAGGAACCCCTATTCAAATAAGCCTCTCTCCATACCTGTGCCCATGGCAGACATTGCTAGCCGATCCCCACACTTTCACTGAGCCCCCTACCAGCCCCACCTGCCAACACAGCACTCCAAGCAGACATTACAAGTCAATTAAGGACATGTAAAACCTCTAGGAACAGAAACTCTCTGAAGTTAGCTGTTTCTGGATTTTTTTTTTTCCAATTAGAGAATAGCTTTTTCTCCATTAAAATATCCCTTTTCTAAGGGAATTTAGTTCTTTTTGTTTGGATGCCCAAAGACCAAGGACATCCTCACCCTCATTTCCTGGCTCCCAGAACCCTACTGTCTTTGGTTTTCTCCCAAGAAAGAGGAGAGCTGCCTGAGTCCATCCTTCACCTCCAGGACTGTGCCCTCAGCCTCCTCCCTGGCTTCCAGGATGGTCACTGTTGCCCTCTGCTCACACACTCTCCATGGCTCCCCCTTGCCTGCTCAATAAAGCCTAACCTCCTCTGCCTGTTATTTCAGGCCCTGCACACCTGCCCCGGCAGCCTCCAGCCCCCTCTCCTTCCATTCTCCTTCATGTCCTCGGCATCAGCCACGTGGATGCCATGACATGCCCTCAGTCTCACATGGCTCATCCCAGCACACATCTCTGCAGTCTCAGGCATTAGGTCGTGAACAAACTGATGAAGCAAGAAGGAGAAGAGATGGTTCTGGAGCTGCTCCCCAGCCCAGAAGATCCAAGAACTCTGGGGGTTTCAATGTCAGCCCAGAAAGAACAGGGAGTGGTTACTGAATGAATAAATATAAATGTCTACCCCCAGTTTCCGAATTTTGCCTCCTTCCCCTCATCCTGAGAACTCCTACACACCCCTCACGGCCTTGCTCCAATGCCCCCTCCTTTAGGGAACTTCCATCACTGCCCCTCGAAGACTCACTCACCCTAGTCCCCATCTGTCCCAGTCCTACCCTAGGGCTAGTGTTAACAGAAAGTAAGAGGTGATGGGGAACGTGGTAGAGCATGGTACACACAGCCAGGGGTCACCAGGCTTCCTTGAGCCATAGAGGAATGGGGCTCACCTCTGTCAATCCTTTGCAGCAGGACCCCCTGGACAATGTCTTTAGAGATGCCCTCGATGGTTAGGGCCGGGCTACCCACAGCAAGGACGTCTCCTTCAAACTCAAGCAGCTCCTGGAACAGAGGCGGCTGAGGGGCTGGGCTGGACGGGAGGGTTGCAACTTTGACCCTGATTAGCTGGGGGGGGGGGGGGGACTAAATTTCCTCATCTCTACAATGGACTCCTCGATCCATATTCCCTCAGGCTGTTCTGGGGATCGGTGAAACACAGCACATCACATCTCAATGGGAATAGTGCGGCTATCTCTGCTAGCCCTCCCACCCAACTGCCTCGGCGAGAGGATCTTGTCAGCAACTGAGGCAGACCCCTGCCTGGCGCCCCTGTGTGACCAGGCCCTTGTGACCTTCTCTCTCGCCCCCTTCCTACGCCCTCACTCACCGAGCTCCAGCCATGCGCGCCTCCTCACTATTCCTCCCACACACCGGGCACCGTCTGACCTCAGGGTCTTTGCACGTGCTGTGGCCTTCTGCCTGGACCACGCTTCCCCGGGACACGGCTCATGCCCTCGGTTCACTGCTTCTCAGGTATCATTCTCACCGAGAGCCTCCCTGACCACCCGGCAAACCCCCCAACACACACACATTCCCTCTTTGCCTCCTCCCTTCCCTGAAGCCCATGTCACCCACTGATATACGATGCCTGGGCCCCCACCGCAGCTCTCAAATGACAGACGCTGAGCACTCTCATGGGAGAAGCAGAGGGCATCGTGGGAGCCCAGAAGAGCCATCCACCCCAACCACAGGGCTTAGGGAACAAGAGTCTCTTATGGTCACAGTGACTCCGAGGGAGAGAGCACTCTGCCCACTTTATAGAAAGAGACAGACACTTGGTTGTCCTCTAGGATGTGCACGCGCGTGCCCTCTTACTCACCACTTTGCAGCTCCCCTCCAGCTGGTGCAACACAAAGGGCAAGAAGATGCAGAGTAGCCACCCGCGGATGAACTTGCTCTGCGCCGAGCTGCTGTCCGACTGGAACTTCTGCCGGACACACACAGTGGCCGGTCCAGTGGCCATCGGAGCAGCCAGGCCCACTCCCATGCCCTCCCGGCGGACCTCACCTTCAGCACACGTCCCCGGACTTTCTCCAGCTGCTGGGCAGCCTGGGTGCAGTCCAGGGCTGCGGTCAGACCCTGGTCCGCCAGCTGTAGGAAGGTGGTCACGGCGTCGGCCATAAGCTGCAGGAAGAGCATCTGATAAGCCCCCTGGGAATCCATGCTGCGGCCTTCTGGGCCCTGCGACTACCTGGCTGACCCTTCTCAGCATCCAGACTGACCCGACCGGCCACTTTTCCCCAACCTCCTTTTTGTTTCAAGAAACAGCATCTCCCTCCACTCAGGACTTGGGAGTCAGGCAATCAGTGGGAATCTATGTGTAATCTAGCAGAAAGTGCCCTCCCCTCTGGAAGATGGTGCCAGGGTGCTCAGTCTGGGGAGCAGAGAGCTGGTCGGAGTTCAGCCTCCTTGTCTGAGTGCTCTTGTGCAGTGTACAAATTGAACAACTGTACTAGGCAGCACTTGGTCTTCTCAATCCCTGTCTCCTTCACTCACCATGTCAATTAGCAGGTCCCATTCCCTTGGCCTTCAAACACACCCCACTTCTCTCCATCAACAGCACCCATTCTGGTTCAGGCCTCCTTCTTGCCTCTTCTACTCCTGCCCCCAACAGTCCCCCTTCCGCAGGTAGGGCTTCCTAAATCTTGAATCTGATCACACCCCTCACCTGCTCACACACCTGCTGGCGCTCCCCATTGCCCTCAGGACAGAGCCTGGCCCCTTAGCCCCATATTCAAGTCCCTGACCTATCTGCCCATCCACCTTGCTGGCACATCTCCCACCTTTCTGCCCTTGATTGAAACCTACAACCCAATTTCTCTAAATGGCTTCATTTCCTCCACATGCAGGCAAACTCCCTCACCTCTGGGTGCTGATCCACAATTTTCGCTCTACCAGGACATACCCCACCCCCATTCTTCCCCCTGCTGTCTCAGTTCAGAAGTCCTCTCCTCCTGGAGGTCCTCCTAACTGGAGATGAATCGAGCACCTCCTCAGGGCTCCCATAGCACCTCGTGTGTCCGCACCACAGCCCTGTCCACCGCATGTGAGCCCAGTGAGGGAGGCTAGGTCTGTTGGTCATCACGGTCTCCCTAGCACCTGTTCAGTGGACTCTGCTGCCCCTGCCTCCTTCAGCCTCCCTCTCCCCCTCACCTGCTGTGCGAGATCCTGGGCCCCAAACACCAGGCTTTGTGTTCCAAAGAAGCCAAATGGCACCACCAGCTGCCCCAGGTGCCCCTGGCTTCGCTCAGCCTCATGGTAGCAGGTCTGCATCAGCTCTGGGTCCCACGGCATCTCCCCAAATGAGTAAACCTGGGCTCCAATGGCAGGCAGGTGAGAAAAGCACCATCAGTTGATGGAAAAGCAGGGCCAAGGACCTCACAGCCAATTCATAGTAGGAGAAATGCAAATGGAAATACATCCCACCTCAGTCATTACCCCCAAAATGCATAATAAAAGTAACAGGTATGGTGTGATGGACATAAAATGGTAAAACCTGAAAAAAATGGGTAACATGCAGTGCTGGCATGACTGAGAGGAAATAGGCACACTCAGCCCTTGTCACATCTACACCCACCACCTGATGCCCTCTCTGTGCTGGGGGGCTCTGCAGCTGCAGAAATGAAGTAATCCAATATGGTCTTTGGCCTCAAGGAGCTCACAGAAAAGTTGGGGGAGATAAACTATAGACAAACAACTACAGGGGCATGTAAACCCATCTGTGAGGAAGGAAACACAAGTAGCTGTGGATGCAGAGAGGGAGCAGGGAAAGTTCCTGGAGGAGATGATTATGAAACAGAAGCTTAATGAGTTGAAGTTTTCCTGGCTCTTAGTAGGTCTTCATTTAATAACAGAAGAACTGAGGTGACCTGTGGAGCAGAATTCACTGGCTTAGGGAATGGGGTGGGCTCCAACAACAAGGGAATGGGAAGAGGAGGAATTTGAGGGTAGGTGACTCCAGACTCATGTTGCTAAAATGCTACTCTTGTCATTTTACTCCTCCCCCAACCATGTTTTAAACTGTGCCCCCAGTGACCATAGCGTGGTGATCTACAACAAGTAAAAAGCAGCCTAGAACAAAGTTCAAGAAAGGTTTCCAAAAGAGATTTTCAAACAGAAAGATGAAAGAGTTCATGCAACTCTTCTGTAAATTTAACACACTGCCGGTCCATCAGATGAACACCCCCCCCCACACACACACACACGCACACACTGGAGCTCACCTCCTTGCGCAGCTGCGTGCCAGAGGAGTTCCCACGCAGATGGCGAGACAGGCGGTCCATGCCCTGAGCTAGGAGGGTCTGCACTGCCGAGAGCACGGCTTCCATGGTGCTCAGCAGCTTTTGCGTGACCAGGGACAGCTGTGTGTCCACCTTCCCGCGCAGGCACGACTCCAGGGGGCGCTGGACCTCGACTGGGAGTGGAAGACACTAGCCTGGGTCTCCTCCACAGGGGCTCCGCAAAGGGGGTGGAGGCGGCTCTGGGCTCAGCACGAGGAGGACAGGAGCTCAGACTCTGAGCACCCTCTTCTATCATTTCACACCAGAGAAAACTGAGGCTTTGAGAACGGCAGCAATCAGCTCAAAGTCCCACGCCCCAGAGGGAGAGTCCGGATTCCAACCCGGTTCTCTTGGTTACTGAGCGGAGTGGGAGCCTCCGCCATCTGACCGGGATATCCCCGGTCAGGTCTGCCACTGCCTGTGCCTCCACCAGTCTCCCGACTGGGTGTCCCTCTCTCCATTCCTAACCCAACGCCCTTCCACGCCCGGACCTCCCTCTTGACCCCGCCCTTGTCTCGCATCCTGGAGCCTCGGCCACGACCAGACTCTCACTGAGACCCAGTCCCTTGTGCCCGCCCGCCCTTTCTTCCCCTTCCTTCCTCCCCCTCCCCCACCCCGCCCCCCCCCCTGCCCCTGCTCTGCCCAGCTGGGTCTCGGGTCGGGATTCTCGGCCCCACCCCTTACACCCACCCGGTTCGCTTGCCACCTCTCAGGCTCTCGTCCCCGCCCCTGCCTGCCCAGGCCCCGCCCCCCGGGCTCACCCCGCAGCCTCCCCGCCAAGCGCTCCTGCTGCCGCAGTATCTGGTCCACGTCGGGCCGGAGGGTTTTCTCCAGGACCGCGAGCAGCTCGTCCTTTTCCGGCTGGAAGGCGCGGAGCCCGGCGGAGGCCCGGGCCAGGACGGCGGCGTGCACTGCGTCTAGGAGCTGCCCGGCCCGGCCGAGGGGACCCCACACGGGCCAGAGGCGCGGGAGGGAGCCGAGATGGGGCGGGGGTGCGAGAACAGAGAGACGGAGACGCAGAGAGACGCAGAGAGAGTTTAGGGGACAGTGGCGAGGAGGGGGGAGATGGGCCCCCGGGTCCGGCCCCCCCCGCCGTGTCCCGGCCCCACCTCCGCGACCCCGCGCCTACCTCGGTCCAGGCCCAGGCACGGTTGCGCCCGGGCCCCCGCAGGCCGGGCAGGGTCTGGGCTCGCAGCGCGGGCAGCAGCTCCCGCATCAGCACCCCGGTCAGCACCTGCGGGAGAGGGGACCGTGAGCGCTGCGGCGGGCCTAGAGGGTCCCGGGGACGGCCTTGCTTGGCACTGACCTCGGCGTCCGAGCCCAGGGTCACATCGTCGTCGCCAAAGTGGCCTTGGTGCCGCCGATAGAGTCTTACGGCGTCCAGGAAGGCACGGGCAGCGGGGGCCTGACTTCGCTGCAGGACTGAGGGGGCAGCTCCTCAGTGCCAGCCCACTCCTCCCCTGCTCTCACCTCCGCCTCGCTCCCTATCGCCCCGGGAAGGAAGCCCTCGACCTCCTCACCAGGTCCCAGAACGCCCAAGGCTCACCCATCTCCTGACCCTTGCACAAGCAGTGCCCTCTGCAGGGAACACGGTGCCCCAGGACCATCACCCGCCCATAAGGCACCTTTATAATACGATTTAGGAAAAAGCATCCGCTGTGGGCAGTCACAGCCCGGGCTGCCCCTCCACATAGGCACATCTGTGCACTCAACAACCTGCTCAACATATGTGTCGGTCCTGTTCCCCTTCTTCACCTAGCTGGCCCCTTATCCTTGTCAGACCCCAGGCTTGACTTCCCTTCCTCCCCTCCTCCGAGTAGCCCTCCCTGATCTCCCAGGCTAAGCCGCCACAAGGCTGTGTCCCCAGCGCAGCCCTGCAGCCCAGGTCACTTGTAACTGCCAGTTGTCGCTTCTGTCTCCCCCCACAATCCATTTCATGAAGAAACTAGACACTTGGAGACGATGACCCCATGGCCAGCAGGGGCAGCCACCTTACCTCAGACTCCAAGACCCACAGCTGCCTGGCCTTTCCCAGGACCCACCTGTGCCACGAAGCCGGATGCCACCCTGTAGGGCTAGCCTCCAGGCTCGCTGCGCTTCTCCCGTGGCTGCAGAGAAACAAAGGTGCCGGCGGAAGGGGTGCTGCAGGAATAGGGGGAAGTTCACCGGCATTTCCAGGAGGGGGTCAGACTCTTCCTGCGTATGCTCTCCTGCAAGCGGGCAGAGGAGATTGTGTCTTCATTCACGCACTCACTCTACAATCATTCGTTCACTAGAAGAAAACACCCATGACACGCTTAGAGGAGCCCCCAGCGTGGGCAGTTGCTCAATAAGGATGAACCACGCTTTCATAATTGCACTCTCCTGATTCTAGCTCAGTCCCAGAGGGAGGTGGGCCCATGGCAGACAGACATCAGCAATCCATCCCAGCATTGTTTCCCAGCCTCAGGATCCTCCTTAACCCGGAGGCCTGGGCAGCCACCACCAATCAAGCTGAGTGGGCCCGTGATCTGAGCCCTGCTTGCCCTGGGGGCTCAGCCAGGTCCAGATTCAAACCCCGCCAAAACATTTGCTAGCTCTATGTGTAGGGCGCAGTTTTTCTATCTGAACCTCCGGTTTCCTGCCTATAAAATGGGCTTAAAAGTGATACCAATGAGATATTATTGGGAGGACTGTTGGGGGGATTGTTGCGGGGGGACAAAATGAGTGAATTTCTTTTTGGTTAATTAATTTGGGGTGTCCTAAATCCTCAGTGTTTGGTTCTGATTTCCAGAGTGATAGATGGGACCACAGGAAGATGCAGGAATCCGGAAGGCAGAAATCGCTGGTCACCCCACCCCTTCAACCGCAGCCCACCCACCAGTGCCCATCTCCCCATATGCTCGCCGAACCCAGGTTTTATTGTTTTACCCTTGCTACTTCGATTCTGGTCCAATGTTCTAAGTCTCCTTCTCTCTCTGATGAGAGTGGATATTTCTCTTGCTAGAGCTGGGGTGCTCACCCAAAGGCAATACTGCCCTCAGCGGATACCTGATGATGTCTGGAGATATTTTTGATTGTCACACCTCTCATGGGGGGGGCGGGGTGCTACTGCCATCAAGTGGGTGGAGGCCAGGGATGTTGTTCAACATCCTGCAATGCACAGGGTGTCCCCTTCCCTGCAAAGAATGATTTGTCCCCAACTGTCAACAATTCTAAACTAAAGAAACCTGCTCTTGAGGTCCCAGGAAACTTACCTGAGGAGACTGGGCAGAGAGTATCCAACAGGTGGAGATATTCACGCTGGGAAGTCAGGACAGTATACCCTGTCAAGGCCATGGAACCCAAGGGATGGCCCCCATTTTCATATTCCTATGAAAGGCATCCAGAGAACCAGCTTGGGACAGGTCTAAACGGTGCCTTCCATGTCCCAACTGTGGGATCGGGGGAAGGCTTAGGGCTAGCTAGGGAAGTCCTCCACCCACTTTCCCTCGCTCCCTGTAGTCAAGCACCCAGCACCCACTGTGTGCTAGGCTAGTCCCAAATATTGTCTGAGGATTATTTCACTAAATCCTCACAGCCCCGTGTGGCCTGGACCACCATCATCCCATTTCACAGAGGTGGAAACTGAGTCCCAGGGGCACAAATGACCTGCCCAAATTCCCAGCCAGATGTGATACGCAGAGGCCTCTCACAGTTTCAACCTCAGCTCTGCTGATGACCATGTGTAAATCCCTACTCCTGGCCTGGACCTCAGTTTACCTACCCAGCCCAGCAAGAGATGGTCACCCATCCCAGGCCAATCTCATAGGGACCCTCAATTCATACTAGGTAACTGAAGAAAGGAAAGAGGACCATGTTGGGAGCTGGACCCCAAACCCATGCTGAGGGGAGTGGGATGGTGAGGCCAGAACGGAAGAGACAAGAGACACTTGCTTACCTCCCTGTGGCTGAACCACTCCAGGCGGCCATCCCCACGCAGGACACAGAAAATCGGCTGCCACCGAGGTGGGTGGCCCCCAAACCGGGTCAGAGGCCCTCGGTACTCCCGGACTCGGGGAAGCTTCTGCAGGAGGAGGGGCCGATGGATGTCAGGGGCACAAACCAGTGTCCCCATGTCCAGACCACCTGTAGAAAGCATCCTCCATCCATCCCAGCCTCCACCAAGTACAGGGAGGTCGGGTGCTGTTGCTATGGCACCTCTGTTCTTTCTCACATGCTGAGAGCATGCACTTGTTTGTGACACTTCCACATACAAACTGATTTAATCCCCCACAGCCCCCACTTGGAAGCGGACTGTTCCCCACTTGAGCCTCAGAGGAGACCCCAGCCCTGGCCAACATCTTGATTGCAGCCTGTGAGAGACCCCAAAAGAAAGAACTCGGGAGGCTGTGTCTAGATTCCTGACCCACAGCAACTGTAAGGTAATACACGTGGGTTGTCTCCAGCCACTGACGGTGTGATGTGTTGTTACGCGGTGTTAGCTAACTGATACAAGAGGGATTGGTGGGTCATGGAGCAGGTGTAGTTCGCCTTCATTCGAAACAGCCAGTCCTCTGTCCACAGACCCCTCCCTTGGGCATCACTTTATTATCTTTGTTACTCTTCTCACTACCTGGCCACCTGAATTGTGTGCATTTTGTTTCATCACTGGGTCCCAGAGCAAGGCCCAGTGCACAGATGGTGCTCGATAAATATTCAATGAAAAAATTAACTGTATTTGTGATGTTTTCATTCTTCAATGGGGCAGTAGAAACTCGGGTGTTTGTTGAATGATTCTCCAAACTTTCTCTGAGGCCTGAGATTTTTCATAATAATATTGTTAGAACATTGTTATAGAGGGGCGCCTGGGTGGCTCAGTCGGTTAAGCGTCTGTCTTCGGCTCAGGTCATGATCCCAGGGTCCTGGGATCGAGCCCCGTGTCTGGCTCCCTGCTCAGTTCTCTTGCACTCTCTCTCTTCCCACCTCTCTCGCTATCTCTGTCTCTGTCTCTCAAATAAACAGATAAAAAATTTTAAAAACTTAAAAAATAAAATAAAATCCTTAAAAAAAAAGCATTGTTATAGGGGTGCCTGGGTGGCTCAGTCATTGAGCGTCTGCCTTCGGCTCAGGTCATGGTCCCAAGGGTTCTGGGATCGAGCCCCGCATCGGGCTCCCCGCTCAGCGGGAAGCCTGCTGCTCCCTCTCCCACTCCCCTTGCTTGTGTTCCCTCTCACTGTGTCTCTCTCTGTCAAATAAATAAATAAAATCTTTAAAAAATTTTAAAAAAACATTGTTATAGAAATGATATATAAAATAAGTATATGATAAAATGTTCAAACTGAAGCAAGGGGAAATCCCCCACCCTGCTTGAACCCCAATGTCAACTGTGCCTGGGGCCCAGGTGGCCAGAACCTACAGGTGGCAAAAGGTGCAGGTGGGACGACACCTGGGGTCCTGTGATCCCCCAAGCATGACAGGGAGAGCCCCAGGTGAGAGAAGGCTCTGGGTCCACAGGGTGGGGGAAGCCTCCAGCCCAGGGCAGGCACAACTGGGAAAAGAGGCATCTGAGAAAGATGGGAAGACTGAGAGCCCTTGATTGGTGCAGGGACCCAGGGTCAGTAACCAGCATGGACTCCAGGTTCAAATCATGCCTTGCCTCTTCCTGGCAGGGTGACCTCAGGCAGGTCACCTCACCTCTCTGTGCCTCAGTTTCCTCACTGGTCGAAGACTCATTTCACAGGCTGGTGAGGACTGGGGGAGTCGTACGGGGCACGTGGAGCCATTTGTTGGCTCAGGAGACATCTGGAGCTGAGCCAGGCAGCTCCACACTCTTAAGTTCCATCGATAAACTCTTCTTGAGCTCCTACTCTGTGCAGGTACCAGGTGAGCACAAGGGATATGGGGGAGGGGGAGGGGGACAGACCTGGCCCCTGCCCTCACAGGGCAGACAAGTGAGGGAGGCAGATGTGTGACCCAAGGCTTCCCTGGAAAAAGAGCGGGATGGGGATCCCAGAGGAAGCACCCAAACCAGGAAGGGGCTGTGGTGATCAAGGAAGGCTTCTTGGAAGAAGCGTGGCTGGAGCATGAGGAAGAACAGGAAGAAAGCACCAGGCAGAGGGCCCCACATGTGCAAAGGTTTGAGGGTCCAATGGGCATGCTTTTGCATGGGCTGTCCCCTCTGCCTAGAATTCCCTTCCCACTCTGGCTTCCAGATCTGGTTCTTTCTCATTTGTTACATCTCAGCTCAGAGGGGCCCTCCCTGCACCCCAACCCCCTGCCCCCCAACACTGCCTTTCATCTTGTCTTCATAGCACTTATCAGAAGTCATCCTGCATCATGACCTGTTAACTTGCTTGCTCATTTCTCCCCCCAACAGACTGTGAGCCTGGAGGGGGGTGCAGAGCAGGATCTTCGACCACCACTGCTGTGCCGCCCCCCCCACCCCCCCCACCCCCGGTGTCTAGCCTAGGGCATGGTCTGCAGTAGGCGCCCAGGGAATGTTTGTTCAAAGAATGAATTTTTAAACAGTCTCCTCAGGTCTTGGCGCCCCCCTAGGGTCAAGGTGGAAGGAGGCCCCCAACTGAACCAAAGCCGCCCCCCCAGCTTCCCTCACTCAGCCCCCCTCCCTTTGCGGCACCCACTTTACTGCGCATCAGCTGGCATCCGGCTGGCTCCCGGGGCTCCAGCTCACGGGAGATCTGTCGCAGGACAGAGGCTCCCAGCTGCCTGCGGTAGCAGGGCAGGAAGTTCCTCAGCAGGGTGTCCACCTGGCCTGCAGGGGCAAGGGGACAGTAAGGTGGTGGAATCAGGCCCTGGAGACCTGCCTGGGGAGGCCAGAACAGGCAGAGAGGCCCCTTGTGAGCTCCCGCCATCGCCCCAAGGGTGCCCAACAAGACGTGCTCCAAATTCCACTCACCGTCCAGACTGTTTCTATCCACGTGGGGGCAGGGGGCGGGGGAATTAAGTGACTCAGGCTTAATTTGTAACTGATGCACAATAAACTTTAATTGCATAAAGCATACAATCTGATGAAATCTGACACCTTTACACACCCAAGAAACTATCACCACGATCAAGATAATGAACTAATCCATCCCACCCAAGTTTCCTCTGGCCCCTTCCCTGGGGAGAGTTTCAAAATCTTTTAAAAGCCTCACCCTAGCACCAGAGAACTTTCTGCATCCTGATAGGAAGTGATCACACAAGTGTTAAAGTCCTTCAAGCTGTTCCCCTAAGATGTGTGCACTTGGCTGTATCTAAGACATAAATCCATCCTGCTGCCTGGAATGTGGACCCAATGGCTGGAGCTTCAGCAGTCATTATGCGCCACGAGGTGGCCTTAGGCACAGAAGCCACACATGGTAGAACCATGATGTGGAAGGAGTTCAGGTGTCTAACTTTTACCAGGTTGCCTGCCACTGTACCTCTCTATAGGCAAGAGAAATAAATCTTTATCTTGTTTAAGCACCTATAGGGAAAAAAACAACAACATGGCATAGAGTAATTTACTCAATCTTCACAATGGTTCCATGAGGTAGGCATTGTTGCTATTCCTGTTTTACAGATAAGAGAATGAGACCTAGAGAGACGAAGTCATTCACCCAAGGTCACACAGAGAGTGAAGGCAGGGCTATGGTGCGAACTTGGATGGTCTGGGTCTGAGTGTTTGCAAGACACGCCACATGCCTGTGGACATGCTGTTCCCCCTATCTAGGATGCTTTTCCCACATCTCCCACCCACCAACTCCATCACAACCCTCCAGCCCTGGCTTGACCATTATCTCCTCAGTGGGCAATTACCCACCCCTTCTTCTTCCCCCGACTTGAGGAACCTACGGGTTTTCCCCTGTGCTTAGTCAACTGCCATTTTTGTAATGATAACTTGATCTTCTTTCCTGGTCTAGATCATGAACCCAGGAAGGGTGGAACCATTCTCAACCCCATTGTGTCCCCAGTAACCAGCACATACTAGGTGCTCAACCATGTAAAGCCACCAGCCCCCTCTTAGTCTCGAATCAGAAACTGAGCCTGTTTCCCCCTGCTTGTCCCTTCCCACCTAGGAAAATCACCCCAGGAGATCTGGCTGAGCCACCTCTCACCTGGTCCCTCGCCTTCATCCTGAACCCATGCCCTGAATAGGGTTACCAGATTTACCAATTAAAAATACAGGACACCAATTAACTGTGAATTCCAGATAAATTAGGTGTCATTTTTTAACATAAGTATGCTCCCATGCAAAATTTGGGACATACTTATACAAAACAAGAATATTCATCACTTATCTGGAATTCACATTAGTAGGGCATCCTACTACTTTAGTCAGACACACAGTGTCTGACAACCTTAGCCCTGAACCCCACCTGCCCCACTCCCACCCCACCCCATGCCAGCTCACCCCTCAGGTGCTGTTGCTGCCGCTTGTCCAGGGGGCTCGAGGGCCGCCCACCCATCCTGCTGCCGTCTCTAGGGGTTCCCTCGAGAGCAAAGCAGACACTCCCTCCCCTCTCACAGCCCCCAGGTTTCTGGGTTCAGGGGCACCCTGGGAGCCAGGCAACTGGTGAGGGGCTTGGATGCTGTTGAGACCAGCTGCCTGGGAAGCCAGAGCATGGCCCCTGTGTGAATGTGTGTGTCGGGGGTGGGAGGGAATGCCCGCCCCACTCCTACCCTGCCCTGCCCCACCCTGCACCTGCGTCCTCCTGGTTCCCCTGGGGCCAAGGCCTTCAGAACTGCTGGTTTCTGCGGGGGCTGCCCGGGCAGCCCCAGGGGTGGGTTGGGGGTATGGAAGACTAGAATCCTAGCTTTGGAGGAGGGATATGCAGGGCCAACACCAAGCAGGACTGGCAGCAGTTGGTATGTGGGGCAGAGAAGGGGGATGGTCAGGAATGGGGCGTCTAAATCCTGGTTCCCACTTCCACTGTGCCTACCCCCTGATGGGTGATGCTGGGTTCTGAGAGGATCCAGCACTGACCCAGCAGCCTTCAGCAACCTCAGACTGGGGAGGCAGAGCTGGACAGACACCCCCAGTTCCTGGGGTCAGTGCTGGGGCAGGGGGAGAAGGTGGGGGGGGGCTGTTGGTGTGCCATGGACTGGTGCGATGCGTCCCCTGTGTTCCTGTTTTGTCAGCCTGTTCTCAATCAATGCACATAGCTCTGGACTGGATCAGCCTAGTTGGATCTCCCTACCCCTTCACCTGTTTTTCCAGTGGCTGGGAGAGAGCAGCCCTCAGTTGGGTGAAGGAAGGAAGGGAGGGAAGGAGCAGAATCTGTGTTCCAGGCTGAAAATATGATCAAATGGGAGTCTCACAGGCTTTCAGATGAGGGGAGTGTTGTGTTCCAGTGGCCGGAATGTGGATGTGATGGCTGGAGCATGTGCAGTCCACCTTGGACCATGAGGTAAAACCCACAAAATGACAATGGCACAACTATGATGTAGGAACTGGGGGTCCGTCATCCCCAGAACTCTTGGAAATCTGAAACTCTACACCCATTAAACAGCTCCCCATTCTCATGACATTGCTCCACCAACCCTGGGTGTCCTCCCTCCAGAAAAAGAGCTAACCCTCCATTTTGTTTAAGCCACCAGGAACATCTGACTGTAATCCTCACCCATGCCCCAGGATTCATTTCTCCTCTCAACAAACATCACTCCTTGACAGCCTGAGTGTCATCCTTGAACTATGTGCCAGGGATGCAGAAGTGGGCAAAACTGACCGTGGTCCAGCTCCCATGGACCATCAGTTGGCACACCAACAAAACTGTCAGATAATGATAGAGGTAAGAAAGAAAAATAGAACAGGAAGAGGCAGAAAGTACCAGGGGTGGAGTGGGATTGGGGAGGTGATGTTGCACCGCGACCCAAAGCAAGTGAGGGCGACGCTGTGCAAAAAGCTGGAGAAAAAAAGAATACTGGGTCGTGGGCACAGCACACACAAAGGCCCTGAGGTGGGAATGTGTTTGACAGGTTCCAGTAGAGCACAAGGTAGGGAGGTTAGTGAGGGGCAGACACAAGCAGGTCTGGGGCAGGGAGATCTGTGGCTACAGGGAGAGGGTTGGAGAGGTAACACGTCCCAGAGGCCCCCCACATGGGGTCCCCATGTCTGTCTCATCACTTCCCTCTGCTTCTTGGCACCCCCCTCCTGAAACACTGGGGTCATGGCCACCTGCTGTTGCCTAAGCCTGTGGCTGGGTTGCTTTCTCTGCTTTTCTTCATGTTTCCACCCTGGCCCTGTCCCACTTCCTCACTCTCACATCTGAGCGACAGACCCAGACAAGATGTTGAAGGAAACTTCACTTTCTGTGGTTTTGGCTTCGGGGTTTCAACCCCCCCAGCCTGATCAGGTGCCTCTGCAGGATGCCCCCAGCCTCCAAACTTGGCAAAGCTCAAGCATGGCTGAGGGACCCCATGCACCCACCAGCCTCCCCCACGAGGCTGACGGGTGGGCCATGCACAGTCACACCCCAGGAAAACGCTACAGCGCCGGCACATCACTGACTGGGGCTGCTCGGCATATTCAAGGCTCTGAGAAGGCCTGCAGCAGAGCGGGACACAGAGGCTGCCACTGTCCGTGTGTGTGCAGGGAGAGCTCAGTTACGTGTGTAGTGGGCTGAATGGTGTTCCCCAAAAGGATATGTCCACAGGCTACTATCAAGAAAACCAAAACACGTGTTGGTGAGGATGGGAAGAAATTGGGACCCTTGTGCCCTGCTGCGATGGTGCAGCCGCTGTGGAAAACAGTATGGGGGTTCCTCAAAATGTAAACGTAGAATCACCATATGAATCAGCCATTCCACTTCTAGGAATATCCCCGAAAGAACCAAAAGCAGGGTCTTGAGATATTTGCCCGTCTGTGTTCCCAGCAGCTCTATCACAATAAGCGAAGCGTGGGAGGCACCCAAGTGTCTGCTGACGGATGGATGGAAAAACCGGGGCATGTGCATACACTGGAATATTCTTCAGCCCTAAAGAGGAAGGAGATTCTGACCCAGGTTCCAACACGGATGAACCTGGAGGACGTTACGCTGAGTGAAAGACGCCAGCCACGAAAGGACAGACACTGTATGATGCCACGTATAGGAGGTGCCCGGAGTAGTCAGATGCAGAGGGACAGTGGAATTGTGGGTGCCGGGGGCTGGGGAAAGGGAGGATGGGGAGCTGTTTAATGGGTGTAGAGTTTCAGGTTTCCAAGAGTTCTGGGGACGGACGGCAGTGACGGCTGCACAACAGGGAGAACGTACTTAACACCGCTAAACTGGACACTTAGAAGTGGTTCAGATCGGGGCGCCTGGGTGGCTCAGTCAGTTAAGCGACTGCCTTTGGCTCAGGTCATGATCCCAGGGTCCTGGGATCAAGTCCCACATCGGGCTCCCTGCTCAGCGGGAAGCCTGCTTCTCCCTCTCCCACTCCCCCTGCTTGTGTTCTCTCTCTCGCTGTGTCTCTCTCTGTCAAATAAGTAAATAAAATCTTTAAAAAAAAAACAAAAGAAGTGGTTCAGATGGTAAATTCTGTTACGTTTTTTCACGAACACACACACACACACACACACACACACGGAGGATATGTCCCCTGGAACCTCCGATTGTGACCTTATTTGCAGCTGTAATTCTTAAGGATCTTGAGGAGAGTTCATCCCGGATTTAGGGCTGTCCGATGTCCACTGGTAGGTGTCCTTACTAGAACGGGAGAGGACACACACAGAGAGACACAGGGGAGAAGGACACGTGACAAGAGCGGCAGAGATTGGAGCGATGTGTCTACAAGCCAAGGACGGCCGAGGGGTGCTGGCAGCCACCAAACACCCGAAGAGAGGCACGGGACAGATTCTCCCTCAGAGCCTCCAGGAGGATCCAACCCTGTGGACACCTTGATTTCAGACTTCCGACCTCCCGAACTGGGCGACCATAAATTTTGTGGCCCTTTGCTCCGGCAGCCCCGGGAAACTCATCCAGGGCGCTGCATCCCTGCCCTCCCCCCCGCTGGGCCAAGGGCTTTGGGTCACACGCTCAGCCTGGGCATCCCCGCTTCCGCCGCCCACCAAGGACCACGAGACAGTGGAGACTTCAAGCAAATGTTCCCTTTAATATCTGGTCACGCAGAGCCATGGCCGGTGGGCTGAGCACCCCGGGGGCACGGGGCTGGCGGCCGGACCCTGCGGCCTTCCCGTGGCACCACGCAGCTTTTTGAAAATGAAGCCTGGAGCGGTGGTGGCAGCAGGCCCCAGCCCAGGAAGGTCCCGGCCCACGAGGGTCATTTGCGGTCCCCGCCGCGGTGTCCCTAGGGCCAGCTACAACGTGGAATGCTTCTCAAAGGGCACAGTCAGGAGTCCGGCCGCCGCCTCGTCCAGGAACCAGCAAAGTTTCCCGGTGTGGGGCTGGACCAGGGCGGCGGGGAGCGGGTTCTCCTCCTTGTCCTCTAAAATGCGCTGCATAGAAGAAAGGGCAGGAGCGTGAGGCCCCACCAGCAGCCCCAGCTCCCCTCAGAGCTCCCGGGTCCCCCCACGGACAAGACTGTCCTCCTCTCAAGACGTGATGCTGCCCTTCCAGCTGTCTTAGCTTCAAACAATCAGCAGGTCCCTTCCTTCTCTATCGTCCGTGACCGCCGCCGAACAGGGGCGTCAGCACACGGGCCCTGCACAGACCGGAGTCACTCCTGCGCTCTGCAGATCACACCTTGTCTCTGTCACAACCGTGCAGCCCTGCTGTTACACAGCAAAAGCAGCAGCGGATGCCACATCGACAAACGGGCACAGCCTGTTCCTGTGAAGCTGTATTTACGGACGCTGCAATCCGAATTTTCGTAGAATTTTCACAGGTCAGAGAATATTCTGCTTTTGCTTTTTTTTTGTTTTCCCCATCCGCTTTCAAATCCTTCTTAGCTGGTAGGATTTGGTCCCGCAGGCTGCGGCGTGCTGATCCTTTGATGTGACCTCACGATCGGCGGGAATCATAAATACCGCTTTCTGATAGCTGGGCCTGCCCCATGCACTCTGTCATTCACAGCCCTGTGAGGTCACCTCTATTCCCACCCCCATTTTACAGTTGGGGAAGCTGAGGCTTGGGTGGCCTCCCATGAGTGTACTCTGAGCTAAAACTGCCTGGACTGACCCTCAGGAGGTCCACAGGGAGGAGCCCTCCCAACCCACCTTGCAGATGGGAAAGTTGAGGCTTGCGGGGGGACTGAAGTGGCTGCCCAAGGCCATGCTGGGCATCACCGGCAGGCACGCTGGTCTGCTGGATTCTTTACAGTCTGTACCCTTAACCCCAACACCAAGCCACCCCGTGAGGACATCTGGACTCAACAGTTTGGGAGGACGAATTATTATTTGTTAATTTTCTAAAAATATTGCCAGTTTCTTCCATAGTTGGTCTTTTTCAACGATGGCAATTAAAATATCTTTTTTATTATTTAGTTTACTTTTAATATCTTATCTATTCTATAGTTTCCTAAAATACTATGTATAACTGTCTCTTTTTTTCTTATTCCTCCTTTTTTACTTATTCCTACTATATAATTTTCCTCCCTGATTAATTTTGCCAGGGGTCTATCTTTGGGACCTATTACCATTAAGCTTTTAAGAGTATTAACCAATTCAATTAATTTCTTTTTTAAGATTGTATTTTTTTTTTTATTTTAGAGAGAGAGAGAGCACGAGCTGGGGGGTGGGGGTGGGGTGAGAAGCAGAGGGAGAGGGAAAGAGAATGCAAAGCAGACTCTGCACTGAGCGCACAGCCAGACGTGGGGCTCAATCTCACAACCACGAGATCACCACCCCAGCCAGAACCGAGAGTCAGACATGTAACCCTGAGTCACCCAAGTGCCCCTTAACCAATTCATTAATTTCTGATTTTAACGTCATGTATTCCTTCCACTGACTTTTTCTACATTTATGGTATTGTTCTTTTTCTTAAGTCTAAGGTGCTCAATTTATTTAACTATTTTTTTATTTAATAATTTTTTTAAAAGAATTTATTTTTAAGTAACCTCTACATCCAATGTGGGGCTTTGAACTTACACCTCTGAGATCAAGAGTCACATGCTCTACCGACTGAGCCAGCCAGGCGCCCCTATTTAATACTTTTTAAAACTGCCTTTTCAAAGCTATAAATTTACCCCTGAGTGCAGCTTTGGCCTCATCTCATCAATTTGATTTGGTAATTGTTTATTCCTAACTAGCCTGTAATTATAGTTTCCATCTCCCCTTCAGCCCAAGAATTACTCAAGTACCTTGGGACCTGGTGCTTCCAGCACAGTAATATCTGGGGTCATATTCCATCCCTGGGCCCACATGCCTTTGATCTTCTTGGGAATAGGGCCCTCGGCCATTACCTTCAGGACAGCTGCCTTGCCTTCTCCAGTTGCCACGAAGATGACGGTTCGGGCCGCATTCAGCACAGGAAGTGTGAGGGTCACGCGCTGTGGTGGTGGCTTTGGGGAGTCACTGATGGGGGCTACGATCTTCTCCCGCTCCTGGGGGAGGGAAGCCCAGATGGAGACAGAAGGACAAGGTCCCTTCAGCTTCTCAAGCATTCACACACACCTGGCATGGTCCATCCATCATTCCATGCCCTCCTACCGGTCCTGTGGTACTTGATTTAAACCCTCATTTTAAGATAGGTGAACTGAGGCTCAAAAGGGTTAAGCCCAGCCAACTGGCAGAGGCTGACTCAAACCCCGCTGGGGGTACCTCCTGGCCCCCCAAAAGTGGCCTTCCCTCTGGAAGCCCCAGTCAGCAGAGGCTCGTGTGGTGCACTTACCTGCAGGAGGGGGTGGTCTGGGAAGAGCGAGCAGGTGTGGCCATCAGGACCCACCCCGAGAATTAGCAGGTCAAAAACTGGAATGGAGTCCCCTTGGAAGGCCTGGGTGGGGGAAAAGACAGTCCTGCGACGTTGTGGGGGGTACTCGAAAGGCACAAAGACAGTGGTCAGAAAAAGAATCCCAAGTGGTTGTAACACAGGGAGCAACACTCAGCCTCACCTGCATGAAAGGGACTCTATGAGGTTCCACGTTTCACCCGTCTGCCTGGCCAAGAGTCTGGGGACACAACGTCCCCAAGATGTGAGAACCAAGACCCACTCCCAGAGGGTCAGAAGCTGGGCCACCCTAAGGGACCCAAAGGCGGGGCTGTGGCCTCTCAGAAGGGGGATACTCAATGGCATCTGTCCAGGGTGGGGTGGGATTTGCCAACCACCTGTGGGGGGAGTTTTTGCTGGTGACAATCATGCAGCGCCACCCGCAGGGCTGCTCCCTCACCGCCATGTGGATGAGGCCTCCCTGGGGCCACACCGGGGGACTCACCTGTCTCAGCTTCTTGGCATAGTCCTCAGCCGCCTCCTCCACAGGCAGTTGGGGGTTAATGGTGATCACCTGGCTGTCAGGAATGGGCAGCCTGGAGAGCAAGTGGGTCTGCAGCAGACGGAGGGACAAAGTCACCCGACAGCAATACACGGCTCCCAGAGGCACGAGGTTTGCATGGGTGACCACCTGGATTCTCCAGGCGAGGATGCCTCCAGGACAGGACTGTCCTTACACCCACCTCCTCTGTGAGTCGGGATCCCAGTGGCATTCCACCAGGAGTCTTTCAAGTCCAGCCTGATTGGGGGCCTCCTGGCCCTAGCCGGCACCCGTGTGGCTATAACCATAGCCCTGTTTCAAAGCCCCCAGGGTCCCCTGCACCTCAGGATAAAACCCAGCCCCTCTCTGCCCTCCACGAGGCTCTGCTGACCTTGCCACCCCAACCCACACATAAGCCACTGCCCTTGCCTGGGAAACTCCTATGCATCCTTCAGAGCACCTCCTCTGAGCATCCACACCCGAGCCTGCGCCTCCCCCATACGGCTGCGTGGAGACACCACATATGAAGGTGGTAAGCACTGACTTCTCTTCCGGCTGCCACTACGGGGTATCCCTGCCCAGCATATAGCACACCCTGGCCTCGGAAAGGTGGATTTAATTTCTGTGGAAGCACCTGGAGTCAGGCCTCCTGCAAGGTGGAGGGCTCTAGCCCTTTCCCTCATCGCCCCAGATGAGCCTTTGATCTGCTCCAGGAGGGACACCGGTGACCCCGACCTTGGTGCCTCCCTTCACACAGGATCTTGGAATCCTGTACCATGGAGACAATGCCAAGTTGAGCCACGGAGAAAAAGGAGGAAGCCGCAAAAAATACTGTATTAGAAGGGGCATGGGACAGGGACATGGAGTAAACACACCAGACCACATAGGGCTGCCTGCCCTGAACACTGGCCCGAGGAGTAAGAGCTCTGTATGGAGGGTAATGGGGTGTCAAGGAGGGTGTGTGAGCCAAGGAGGGACAGGGTCAGATCTGTTGTTGGAAAGACCTCCTGCTTTGTCCAAGGTCCCCATCGATACACACCCTCAGGGATTACATTGAGCAAAGCCAGTGGGGAATCTCAGTGCCCTGTTTCTGTCACATGATCCTCTCCTTAGCTGCCCTTCCCCTAAGGCTCAGAGCCATGACCTCCTCCTCCACCTGGCCTCCTGCCAGAGAGCCAGGGGCTGGAGTGTCAATCAGGCAGTTTCCTAGAAATGGAACTGCTGGTTGATTCTCTCTTAACATCCCTCGGGCATTGAGGAACCATTGCCAGGAAGGAGGTAGCCCCAGCTAATCCTCCCAGCCCAGACGAAGCCCTGGCCTGTGCAGCAGAAGATGCATAGAGCACACAGGGTGAGCAAGAGAACACTCCCGCTGAGAGCCCCAGGGTGCACCGGATCCGTCTTGAGGATAGAAGCAACCCTGTGTTCCTATACTGGGTTGACTTGTGGCCCCCCAAATTCATGTCCACCAAGAACCTCAGAATGAGACCTTATCTGGAAGGGTGTCTTTGCAGATATCATTAGTTGACTTCATAGTAGAGTAGTGTGGGCCCTGAATCCAATGACTGGTACCCTTATGAGGAGAGGACACAGAGAGAATCAGAGAAGGCCATGAAGAGGCAGATACAGAGATTGGAGGCCAAGGACCACCAGGAGCGCCCAGAGGCTGGAAGAGGCCAAGGATCCTCCCCTCGAGCCTACAGAGGGAGTGTGGCCTTGCCAACACCTGGATTTCAGGCTCTGGCCTCCAGAACTAAGAAAATAAGTTCTTGTTGTTTTAAGCCACCCAATTTGTGGTCCTTTGTTAAGGCAGCACCAGGGGAGTCACTTGACTCCCCTCACAGGGGAACTGGCAGAAGCAGCAAATCTTTGCCCCACATCTATTCCCATGGCATCGAGTTTGCCTTTGCCATACCCTCTGCCCCGGCTCTGCCCCTGGCCAGGTCCTCACACCTGCAGGCCTCAGCTCAAACATCATCTCTCAAAGCACCCCTGCCCCTCACCATCCTGAAGGATCTTCCCGGGGCACTTTCTCTCTCACACTATTATCTTTTGTCCATACTGCATTATGTGAATGCTCTGAGTGGATTTCCCTGATTTATTTCCCTGTGTGTTGGTGCCCGGTGCCCCTATGAGCCCCATGAGGGAACTGCCCAGCACCCCCATGTCCCCAGCGCTGGATACAGGGACACATAACGAACATCCCCGCAACATTTTTTTTAACTTTTTTTTTTTTTTACTGTTTTGTTAGAATTTTGTTACTTGAGTAAGTACAGTTTGCCTAATTAAAAAAAGAGTTCTTCAAAAAAAAAAAAATTCTTCCAATTCATGCAAGGTAAAAAGAAAGAAATGCGAGCCCAGTTTTTAATGAAGCTATTGAGGAAGACACAAAGGGAGGCCCCTGCCCGTGAGATGTGCCCCAGGTGCTGTCTGGGGGGTCCGGTTCAAACCCTGGCTCCCCTGCTGGTCATCAGGAGACGCTGGCACACAAGCTCTCCTCTTCTGGCCCCAGTTTCTCCATCTATGAAATGGAGGAAATAACGGCCCCGACCTCATAGGTTATTGTGAAATTACATGAGATGATGTGGATAAAATGCTTGGTAATCAGTAGACCTTCCTTCTTATGACAAAACAAACAACAAACCAGGAAATCTTCAGCTCAAGCTTCTATGCAAAGAGAAGGCAACACACCCAGAACCTGAGCAACCTGAAGCTTCTGGCTAAGCCCGCCCCTTCCACACCTCCCTGGGCGTGTCTTCCCCGTCCAGGGCAGGAGGAGTCGGCTCAGATGCAGCCGGAGGACCCCAGGGCAGACCACGCCTCCTCCAAGCCTCAGTTTCCCTGATTCTATAGGACCTGAGGCCACAAGCCAAAGATAACCAGCCTGGGAGGTGATCAGAGCCCAAAGCTGCGTGTAGATCATCACGAAGGCGTCCAGGTTGGAGACGAGAAAACTGAGACCCAGGCTCCACGCCAGATACCTCCTGCCTGGCCCTTCCCTAACTCTGCCTTGCAAGCCACCAGGCTGGGGCGCCTGAACTTCCCTAGGTCCCTGGAATGGGCCACTCGGTTTCACCTCCACGCCCTCGCGCAGGCTGTTCCCTCTACCTGGCCACCGGATAAAGCATAAAGAGACTTCAAGGCCCCTACCGGCCCACTCGGGTGGCAGTGGAGGTGGGAGTTCAGCGCACCCAGCAGACCGTTCCCAGGCAGTGCCAGAGGGCAGAGTGTGACCCTACGCGACCCCCGTGGCGGGGTTCAGGAGGTGGGCGCGGCCTTCTTGGAATGACCCCCGGCGGCCCCCGTAGTCGGGTGCAGGCGGTGGGCGCGGCCCTCTCGGCGTGACCCCCGGCGGCCCCCGTAGCTCTCACCCGGTAGAGACCGTACGTGCTCTCGGCGTGCTCGAAGGGCACGAGGCGCTCGTCGCAGAAGCCCACGGTCCAGCGCGCGAGGCTGGCGGGGCCGGCGGGGGCGGCGGCGGCGGGCAGCTCACGGGCCAGCATCGAGACGAGGCTGCCGCCCGACAGGCCGAGCGCGAAGCGGGCGCGAGCCCCCGCCAGGCAGCACGCCGCCCGCTGCGCCACCAGTTGCGCTAGCGACGCGCCCAGCTCCTGCGGGCTCGAGAAGACCGAGATGAGGTCCGGGGCCGGCGCGGCCATGGCGACGGCGGCGGCGGGGAGGCGGAAGCGCTCCGGGCAGCCACCAGTGCGCCTGCGCGAAGGCCGGCCCTGCCACACGGCTGTCAGTACCTTCGGGCGGCCGCCTCTGGCACATGCGCAGTCCCACGAGTGAAGTCGCGGCAGGGCCGGGCCTTCGGTCCGAAGGGGCTCATTGATTCTTTGCACGCCGTTCCTGGGCTTGAGCGGGCGGAACCCGTGCGATTGCTCTCAGCCTAGTGGTGTCAGGGCGGGGCCGAAGAGAGGATCCTAGAGGTGGGGTCCCCAAGAGGGGATTGCGGGGTGGGATGGAGGGAGGAGATGGGAGATTTCCTGGAGGAAGGCACCTCTTGGTGGACTTTGAAGTTCCCGAACCTTATAACATTTATCTTGTTGCTCTTTGTTGTTTCCCTCTTTAATTAAAATATAAGCCACATGATGGGGCGCCTGGGTGGCTCAGTTGGTTGGGCGACTGCCTTCGGCTCAGGTCGTGATCCTGGAGTCCCGGGATCGAGTCCCGCATCGGGCTCCCTGCTCGGCAGGGTGTCTGCTTCTCCCTCTGACCCTCCCCCCTCTCATGCTCTCTGTCTCTCATTCTCTCTCTCTCAAATAAATAAATAAAATCTTTAAAAAAAAAAAAATAAGCCACATGAGGACAGGGTTTGTTTTGTTCACTGATGCCTGGAAAGCCCCCTGAATCAAGCCTGGCGCAGAGTTGGGCCTGAAAACATACTTGTTGAATTGCTTCTGCAAATGCTCTCTGGGGATCTCTTGTGTCTCTCTGAGGTTCCAGAGAGGCCTCCACCCTGCTGTTGCCTGGAGAAGCTCCTAGAATGGGGCAAATGGGTCTTGGCTGATGAGAAAGGGTGTTCCAGGGAATAGCATGGGCAGAGAAGTCTGGAAAGGAGAGAAGGCCTGCTGGGCCTGGGGAGCTGGGCCACTTATGGGGCTGGGGGGTATAATTCAGTAGCCTATAGTAAATGCAAGGAGACATGCATAGGTAGTACATCTTTAAAATCAGTAACAAATTAAGGAAACAGTCCATTTACAATAGCATCAAGAATAAGGTACTTAGTAATGAATTTAATAAAAGAATTGCAAACCTTGTGCACTGAAAACTACAAAACTTTGCTGAGAAAAAAAGAGATGATCCAAATAAATGGGAAGACATCTTACGTTTTTGGATTGGAAGATTTAATATTGTTAAGATGGAAGTACTCCCCAAATTAGTCTACAGATTCAATGCAATTGCTATCAAAATTCAGATTTCCTTTTTTGTAGAAATTGACAAGCTGATCCTAAAATTCAATATGGAATTAGAGGAGGCCCCAAGTAGCCAAAACAATTTTGAAAAAGAACAAAGTTGGAATACTCACACTTCCTGATTTCAAACTTACTACAAAGCTGCAGTAATCCAGACAGTGTGGTATTGGCATAAGGAGAGACATATCAATGGATTAGAACAGAGAATGCAAATATAAACCCATACATCTGTGGTCAATCTTTTTTTTTTTTTTAAAGATTTATTTATTTGAGAGAGAGAAAGAGTGCTGCACATGAGCAGAGGGAGGGGCAGAAGAGGAGGAAAAAGGAAAGAATCGGAAGCAGACTCCATGCTGAGCGCAGAGCCCAACGTGGGGCTCAATCTCACAATCCCAAGATCATGACCTGAGCACCCAGGTGCCCCAGTGTGGTCAATGAATCTTTAACAAGGGTGCTGGGATCATTCAATGGGAAAAGAATGCTCTTTTCAACAAATGGAACAAGACAGTCACATGCAAAAGAATGAAGTTAGACCCTGTAGTGGTAGAACAGTAGACACCACCCCCCCCCCCCCAGTCACCAAAGGTGTCTACACCATAATCCTCAGAACGTGTGAATATGTTGGGTTCCTTGGCAAGAGGAAATAAAAGTTGCAGATGGAATTAGGTTGCTAATCAGTTGTCCTTAAAATAGATTACCTGGATGGGCCCCATGTAATCACCAGGGTTCTTATAAATGGAAAAAGGAAACAGAGGAGGGAGAACCAGAGGAATGACAGCATGAGAAAGACTCACCCACTGTTGTTGGCTTAGAAAATGGAAGAAGGGGCAATGAGCCAAAGAATGTGGGTGGCATCTAAAAACTGGAAAAGGCAAAGGAAATGGGTTCTCTCAACCTCTAAAGGGAATACAGCTGTGACAGTGCCTTGATTTTAGTCAAGTGAGATCCATTTCTGACTTCTGACCTTCAGACTGTAAGATAATAAATTGGTGTTATTTTAAGCCAATAAGTCTGTGGTAATTTGTTACATCAGCACTGGAAAATTAATACAGATCCCCACCTCACACCATATACAAAAATTAAAAAGGATTGGAGTGCCTGGCTGGCTCATAGCATGTGACTCTTGATCTCGGGGTTGTGAGTTCGAACCCCATGTTGGATGTGGAGATTACTTAAAATCTTAAAAATTAAAATGGATCAAAGACTTAAATGTAAGAGTTGAAACTAAAAACTCTTAGAAGAAGAAAACAAAGGCATAAATCTTCCTAACCTTGGGTTAGACAAGGACACCAAAGCACAAACAATAAAAACCAAGTAGATGAACTGGACCTCATCAAAATGAAAAACTTGTGTTTCAAACGACACCAGCAAGAAAGTGAAAAGACAACCCACAGAATGGGAGAAATTTGCAAATCATATATCTGATGAGGGTCTAGTGTACTGAATATATTAAGAACTCTTACAACTCAACTTTTTAAAAACCCAGTTTAAAAACGGGCAAGGGTTCCGAATAGACATTTCTCCAAAGAAGATACAGAAATGGCCAATGACCACATGCAAAGATGTCCTGTCCATTAGCCACCAGGGAAATGCAAATCAAACTATGAGATACCACTTCACAGACCCACTAGGATGACTATGACACAAAAGGACAGATAGGGGCACCTGGGTGGCTCAGTTGGTTAAGCATTCCACTCTTGGTTTTGGCTCAGGTCATGACTTCATAGGTCATGAGATTGAGCCCCAAAAGGGCTCTGTGCTCAGCAGGGAGTCGGCTTGAGATTCTCTCCCCCTGACCCTTCCCCCATTCGCCCTCTCTCTCTAAAATAAATAAATAAATAAATCTTTTTTAAAAAGTCGTAAATACACGTGTGCGCACACACACACCCTCTCATATTTCAAAGTTATCTAATTGCTTCTGTAATATGGCCCCACCCCTTTAATCCTGAAAAATTACGAAAGCTCAGGTTCAAGACAAACTTGGAGGAAAGAACTGCTTTTATATGCTAGACACCTAAGTAATATAGAGCATAGGCCAAATCTCAACACTACTCATTAGATTGGCTGCTCTAACTCCATTTGCTGGAAATAATCTTGACTGCCTGCATGCAGTAGCTGGAGAGTAAAAAGGAAGGGCTGAATCCAGCCTGGGGTAAGGGAGAGATAACTGCATTCACTCATTTCCAAGATGCTGAACACATTTTATCTTTCAAGCTTCTAGGCGATTTTGGTCCTCTGTGGTTAAAGGGTAGTCTTGGAGCAGAGAGCAGAAGGTTGGGATATCAGATTGGAAAAGGAAGGCAAGAAAGAAAAGCATAAATGTCGCCATCACAAGCAGGCATACTTATTCTAGAAGGTATGATCATGTGGACACTGTGTTGGTAAGAACCTGGTGGAGAGCATGGGGCCCCTTAAGCACCACAGTTGGGGGAAGTGAATGAAGGTGCTGTAGACAAAGGTGTGGTCAGGTTAAAGGATGGTGAACAGCCTAGAGCGAGAGCATCAGCTAGAGGATGTTTCCATCATTCAGTAAATGGGACAGGAAGACGGAGAAGTTATGGGGACCTAGAGAAGGGTGGTTGCTGGAGGAGAGGGTGGCAGACAAGAGCCATGGCCTTCAGTAGAAGAACATAACCACGATCAGACCAAGGTCTCCCGCAGAATAAATACTCTGACCGCTTTCCTCCTGTGATCTGTTGGTGTCACCCAAGGGTTGAATCCATTGTACCAGAAGGGCCAGGGAGCCAACTGAGGCAGCCCATTGTGACAGCTTCCGAGGAAGCAGAGCTGGGTGCGAAGGGTGGAGGGTAGCTCTGGAGGGACAAATGGGAGAGGATACAGCACAGACATGGAGGGGGGGAAAGCGTTATTATGCAGGCTGATCCACAAAGTGTTGTTCAGGCGAGCTTTATTATTTAGCACGCTTTGCTTCAGCCGAAGTTGGGACTAGAGGCTTTTGCTCTGATGTCCTGGTTCTCACGATGCTGATGCTTTGCACCTATAAGAAGCTGTCCTGCTCACCAGGGCTCCACACGTCCTCACTCACCATCACAATACACCTGAGCCTTCGCTCAGATGCTCCCATTTCACACCTGGAGAAACCAAGGCTTGGGGAGCATAATGGTTTCTTCGTTCATTCATTCAGAAAACCATTTACCAAGCTCCTCCTGTCCTTCAGGGCTGTCCTCCATCTGTCCTTCAATGCTGTCCTTCATCTGAATGAGCCTGCCCTCTCCTAGCTCACACCCCCCTGGAGAAGTCAGACAACTAACAGGTAAGCCACATAAACACAAGGAAAAAAAAAACACAGCACAATAATGGAGATACTATGGGAGAGAAGGTGACTGGGGGCTGTAGAGATTGGGAAGTGAACGAGAAGACATTTACATGGAAGCCTGAATGGCAGAAAGGACTTGGTTGTGTATCTGAAGGAAGAGCATCTCCAGCAGAGGCACGATGAGGCTAAAGCCCCAAGGTGGGAACCAGCAGAAGGCAGGCATGTGTGACTGGAGACTGACCACCCAGGCCAGATGGGAAAGATGAGACTGGAAAGACTGATCTTAGGGGAACCTCTGGAGGGCTTTGAGTAGGGGAGAGACCTGGGGTCTGTTTTTTAAAAAAAATCACTTTGGCTACTAGGTGAAGGGATTGTGAGGGATGGGATGGAAGCAGGGAGGCCCCTAGGAGCCATGTTTAGTAACACTAACTAGAGAAATCTAGTGCTGGCTGGGTTCAGTGGGTTCAGGGTCTGTCTTGGAGGCAGGGCTCCTGGTCCTTTCTAAGGGATGGGCCATGGAGCATGAGAAAAAGAGGAACCAGGACTAAGTCCCGAGTTTCTAGCTTACTTAATTGGATGCACATGGAGCTTAAACTGAGACAGAGAAGCTGGTTGGGGAGAAAACCCAGGTCCATGTGTTGGCCATGTCTTGTCTGAGATAGATATATTTCCCAAAAGAGTGCTGGCAAGGATGTGGGAAATTGAAACTCTGATACACTGTTGCTGGTGGGACCATGGTTGCTTTGAACAACAGTCCGGCAGTTCCTCAAAATATTAAAGTTACCATATGACCTGGTGGTTCCACGCCTTAGTTTATACCCGAAAGAATTAAAAACATACGTTCACACAAAGACGTGTATATGAATGTTCACAGCAGCATTACTCACAATAGTCAGTGTAAATACTTAATGTCCATCAACGGATGAATGGTCAACAAAACATGGTCCATCCATACAGTGGAATATTATTTGGCCATAAAAAGGAATGAACCTGGAAGAATCTTAAAAACATGATGGTGAGTGAAAAAAGCCAGACACCAAAGACCACATGTTGTATGATTTCATTGACATGAAATGTCTAGAACAGACAAATCCATAGAGACAGAAAGCCAGTTAGTGGCTGCCAAGGGCTGGGGGAGAGACTTCTAATGGGTAGGAAATTTCCTTTTGGGGGAATGAAAATGTTCTGGAACCAGACAGAGGTGACGGTTGCCCAACTTTGCGAACACTAAATGCCACCAAACTGTACAATTTACAAGGGTGGATTTTATGGCATGTGAATGACACCTCAATTAAAAACAGATCAGGGGCGCCTGGGTGGCTCAGTTGGATAAGAGACTGCCTTCGGCTCAGGTCGTGATCCTGGAGTCCCGGGATCGAGTCCCACATCGGGCTCCCTGCAGGGAGTCTGCTTCTCCCTCTGACCCTCCTCCCTCTCATGCTGTCTCTCATTCTCTCTCTCAAATAAATAAATAAAATCTTAAAAAGAAAAAAAAAAAAAAACAGATCAGTCGGAGTTGGCCAGACATGCGGTGTGGGAACAATGGTTCAGGGACAAGGGACAGCAGGAGCAAAGGCACGGAAGCCAGACACAGGCTGGCAATGACCAATCACGGTGGAAGGAGAAGAGCCTTCAGGATGGGAGTGCCAGCCAGGGAGCCTGGACTCTTCCCCAGAGTGACGGAGACCCTTGAAAGTTTGGAGGCAAGGTCCCAGCCTGCAGCCACCTCTCCTTGGAAGGTTCTCGTGTCCTCAACTCCGTCCTCCCCATGCCCTCTCTGGCATGCTTCTCCTTCCTCGTCCCTCACACACCGCTCAAGCCCGGCTGCTCGTGGC
This sequence comes from Halichoerus grypus, assembly GCF_964656455.1. Taxonomy (NCBI): domain Eukaryota; kingdom Metazoa; phylum Chordata; class Mammalia; order Carnivora; family Phocidae; genus Halichoerus; species Halichoerus grypus. Next base: position 203,939,180 of record NC_135712.1, read on the forward strand.
CCATGTGCCGATGCCAGGCTGGGGCAAGTTTCTCTTCACAGGGGCAAACATCCCCTCCGTACACATCCTTCCAGGGCCCCTCCATAAAGGAGAGGCTTGGGGCGGAGGGCCTTCTGATCCTGGCTTTCCTCCTGACCTAACAACTGTCCCTGGGGGCAAGTCACAGAACTTCTCATTCTAAAAAACAAAAACAAAAACAAAAAACAGCTCTTGGGGCGCCTGGGTGGTGCAATTGGTTAAGCATCCAACTCTTGGTTTCGGCTCAGGTTATGATCTCAGGGTTTTGGGATCAAGCCCTGTGTCGGCCTCCACGCTCAGAATGGAATCTGCTTGAGATTCTCTCTCTCCCTCTCCCTCTGCCCCTCCTGCTTATGCTGACTCTCTCTCTCTCTTTAAAATAAATAAATAGGGGCACCTGGGTGGCTCAGTTGGTTAAGCGACTGCCTTCGGCTCAGGTCATGATCCTGGAGTCCCTGGATCGAGTCCCGTATCAGACTCCCTGCTCGGCAGGGAGTCTGCTTCTCCCTCTGACCCTCTCCCCTCATGTGCTCGCTCTCTCTCATTCTCTCTCTCAAATAAATAAATAAAATCTTTAAATAAATAAATAAATAAATAAATAAAATCTTAAAAAAAATACAAAGCTCTCAAGCCATCCAAAGGGATGGATCCTAAAGGCATCTTGCTAAGTGAAAGAAGCTGGTTTGAAAAGGCTGTATGTCGGGGCGCCTGGGTGGCTCAGTTGGTTAAGCAACTGCCTTCGGCTCAGGTCATGATCCTGGAGTCCCTGGATCGAGTCCCACATCGGGCTCCCTGCTCAGCAAGGAGCCTGCTTCTCCCTCTGACCCTCCCCCCTCTCATGTGCTCTCTCTCTCTCATTCTCTCTGTCTCAAATAAATAAATAAAATCTTCAAAAAAAAAAAAGAAAAGAAAGAAAAGGCTGTATGTCATAGGATTCTAAGTGCATGACCTGGAAAATGCAAAACTGTGGAGACCATAAAAGATCCATGGTTGCCAGGGGTTGGGATAGGAGGGATGAAGAGATGGAGCACAGGGGATTCTTAGGGCGGAGAAACTATGATACCATCACAGTGGACGCACGTCAAAACCCACGGAATGTACAACACAGAGTGAATGCTAATGGAAACTATAGACTGCAGGTAATAATAACGCGCGGGCATAGACTCATCAGTCATTACAAATGCAGTGTAACGCAAGACGTAAATAGTAAGGGAAATGGCAGTGCGGGGTAGAGAGTATATGGGAAGTCTGTACTTTCCACTTGTTTTTTTATAAACCTGAAATTGCTCTAATACATAAAGTCTGTCATTAATTAAAAAGACAAACACAGAGCCTACTGCTGAGAGTCACCAGTATTATTCTCCTGCCAGCTCAGAGGGAGCTTCTTACCCTGCTGAGAGTCACAGGCTTTGGAACAAGAAAGGTCCTGCTGGCCCACTTTCTCACCAGGAGCCGCTGGCATTGACTTCATTCCCCTCCTCATGCCTCAGTTTTCTTATCTGTACAGTGGGGACCATGGTGGTTGTGAGGTCTGATGGGATGTGATACAGAATACACTTGCTTTATCAGCACAGCGGGACACTCCATCCCCAACGGCAGCGGATCCTTCTCCTGCCTCCCTCTCCTTGTGAACTGGGCATCCAAGGACCAGCCCCAGCCATCAATGGTTCATCCATCCTTGAGCCAACCAGGGTCTCGTCCATCCCCCACCCCCCATCCATCCCCAGGGCTGCCCCCTCCCAGCAAATGCTCAGTCATCACAAATTTTTCCTCCTCTGTCCCCTGGAGACAAGACAAGACAGACATTATAATACTGCAGGTGGAACAGCGGAAGTTGCGACTAAGTGTCTAGACTCTGGAGCTGGGGGTCCTGGATTAGAACGCCAGCTCCAATAGCCACATTTGCAGCTCTCACCCAGAGCTATGGCCACACTGGGGCACCTGCCAGAACCCACAGGCAGATCGGAACTGAAGCTGGGGCAGGACTTTGTGAGGCCCCAGAGGCTGCCGGGAGGCAGCGAGGATGCTAACCCGCTAACCCGCATGCAGCCTGTCCCCAGACCCCAGAGGCCTTGCAGCTGGGCTTAAGGCCACCCGGGGGGCAGCAAGAAAAGGCCGTGTGTCTTGCTGGTGTCTGGGGAACATGAGTTCCCCAGCAAAACGTCCTGCCGTCTGAAACTCAGAAAGGGTTCTGCGCCACATGGGGACGGACAGTAAATAACCGGGATTCAGGCCCTGGACATTCTGCAGGTTTATTTCTTAAATTCAACTAGGAAACAAAACCTTGGTGCTTGGAAAGGCCCATGTGCAGCAGCGCTGGCCCCAGTGTTTGTGGGGCTGGATGCCGCTGCAGGAGGAGGGTAGGACGGACAGTCTGGGTGGATAGTCCCAACCACAGGAGTCTAGGATGAGCCACCAACAAGGCTGGTGGGGATGTCCGAGCCATCCCGGCTGTGTCGTCCAGGATGTCACCACCAACGCTGGGTCTGAACTGTCACCAACAAGGCCAGCAGGGTTATTCAATGGGCTGGAACCTCCAAGGCCCAAAAGTCCATCTCTGACACCACCCCCAAGCAGGATACTTCTCCCGACACCGCGGCTGCCACTCCTATGGGTCCCACCAGCAGCCATGCCACATGGGGACACCTGGGAGGTCTCTGCCAGGGTGAGCGTCTGAATGGTGAGCCGAACAGCCACCCAATGCAGTCTTCAAGGCCCCTCTAGTAGGAGCTCCATGGAGGCGCCTAAAAGGAGACATCTGGGCAGGGGCAATGTCAAGTGGTAACAGTCAATTCTGGAAGCTTCTGGGCATCAGGAAGTGCAGACAGGGTGTGGGAGACCCACCAAAGATGGTGAAGTGCAAATGGCAACTGGCCCAGCCTGGGAGATCTCTGGCTGGCCTGGAGGTCCCTTGACAATGCCCCCCTACATCCCGGTGGGCAGGGCAGACCACCCGTGGTTCCTCCCCTCAGGAGGGAGGATGGAGGCTCTGCCTGGAGCTCATACAGGGCAAGGATGTGCTGGAGCCCGGCAGCCTAGGGAGGCCCGGACTGAGGCTCCTTAAGGCACAGCTGAGAGGAAGGCCAGGGGCTCCACTCTGGGTCCATGACCCAGCAGGGACGACCCACAGAGGCCCCGAGGGCAACTGGGCCCTGCGCGCCTACAGATCCCAGGAGAGAGCAGAGGAGGAGAAAGAGGGAAGAGGCGAGAGCGGATGGAACAGGGGGGAGGCGGAGAAGCAGGGAGAAAACACACACACACACACACACACACACACACACACACACACACACACAAATACAGGGGCAGGAATTCGGGCAGAAGAGAGCCCAGAGGGGGAAAGAGGAGAGTGAAGGTAGCAGAGCCATGGGCTCCTGCTGGGGTCCAGTTGCTCAGCACCAGGATGGTCCCACCTGGTGCATCTGGGCCAGCTCCTCCCCAGGCAGGGTTGTCTGGCTCAAGCCTCCCTCGCCGGCAGGGCCTGCCTCACCAGCAGGGCCTGCCTAGAAGTCTCTAGTGGGCGGAGGAGGAGCGTCAGAGGGCAAAGGAACCCGAGCAGATGCGGGTGTAGACACCCTGGTCCAGGGGCAGGTAGTGGCCCTGCTTCAGGTCCAGGAAGAAGAGCCGGTCTGAGGTCTGGCGTGGGTCGAAGCCCTCGTGCTGCAGTCGAGTCTTCTGGATCTTGAAAGTGCCTGTGGGGGTGGGGATGGGGGTACTCAGCAGAGAGGGTTCTGGGAACCCCCAACTCACATCCTGTCCTACACCTCCAGGCTTCTGCATAGGCCGTCCCCTCAGCTGGAAACATTCTTCCCCATTTTGCTGCCTGATTCTCCCTTGTCCTTCAGATCCTGACTTCATGCCCCCTCCTCCAGGGAGGCCTCCCTGACCACTTCCCCATCACAGCCCCATACACTGTGTATTCCCTGCCTGGGCACGTGTCTACTCCCCACGAGACCAAGGCAGGGCTGAGTCTGCCACACAGTAGGTCAGGGGTCAGCAACCTGTAGCTGAGAGCCGAACTCAGCCCATCATCTGTTTTGTAAATAGTTTTTATTGGCACAAAGCAACACCCACTCATTTACACACCGTCTAGGGCAGCTTTTGCACAACAGAGGCAGAGGTAAGTTGTTGGGACAGAGACTACATGGCCCGAAAAACAGAATATTTACTAACTGGTCCTTTAAGAAACAGTTTGCACTCCCTGCAGTGGACAATTAAAGAAATGTTCCATGAAAGATAAGGCTAAGGGGCAGGGTGAGTAGGAAAAAACCGAGGCAGGAGACCTGTGTGCGTTAGAGTTGGGAAGGTTTCTTGTTTTAAATAAAACTTCAAAAGCACAAACTATAAGATTAAAAAAAAAAAAGGTAAGTTTGTATCAAAATGAAGGGCTTTTTTTCAACAAAGGCCCCATTAACAAGGTTAACAGACTCCCAAAGAGAAGACTCCTGATGTCCGAAAGTGCTAAGGAATTAACATCTGGAATATTAGGAGAAACTCTCGTCAATTGAAAAGAAAAAGAGGGCGCCTGGGTGGCTCAGTTGGTTAAGCGACTGCCTTCGGCTCAGGTCACGATCCTGGAGTCCCTGGATCGAGTCCCGCATCGGGCTCCCTGCTCAGCAGGGAGTCTGCTTCTCCCTCTGACCCTCCCCCCCTCATGTGCTCTCTCTCATTCTCTCTCTCTCAAATAAATAAATAAAATCTTAAAAAAAAAAAAAAAGAAAAGAAAAGAAAAAGAGAGCAAGGCTATACAAAGATGGGCAAAAAATACAAACAGGTGATTTACAGGAGTGGAAACCTCACAGGTATGAGATGAGTTGCTCAAATTTCCTAGTCATCAGAAAAATGCGGGCAATGGGAGAAAGGCACCAGACACCGCAGAATGCCTAGTGGGGCTGGGATCGACAAATGGGAATAAATCATAGTGCAAATAAAATAAGAGAAGGGCCCTACGGGCACCCACAGTGCCCACTGACCATGAACCATTGCGATCAGACTTGGCAGGGGGGCCTAAACCGGGACAAATAAGCAAATGGTTGCTGAACCAACAGACACAGATGGACAGACAGACAGACAGGCGGGAGGCCGCACCTGTGGTGTCCACCTGGGGCAGGAGGCGTAGGAAGATGGGCCGGGCATAGGGCGCCAGGACCTTCTGCAGCTCCTGGTACAGCGCATTGGGGCTCAGCTGGCCGTGGGGGTCCGCGATGGCCGCCATGCCTGCTTTGCCCTCCACTCCTAAAGACAGAGGTTTTGCTGAGAACACCCCACCTTTTGTCCCACTGCAGGGCTGGATACACCCTCAGACAGAGGCCCCTGGCCTCTGATCTCCAGTCCCTTCCATCTGAGATAACATTTGTTGAAGCAGTCACCATGTTATTGAGCTCCTGCAGCACTCCCTGCAACCCTGAGACAGTCGCTTTCATGATCCCATTTTCTGGATAAGGAAACCGAGGTTGATGATCATTCATGAGGGGTGACTCCAGATCCAGTGCTCCCACCCAGGCTGCCGTGTGCAGTTACCCAGGTTGAGCACTGCCCAAGGGCACCCGTGCCTCCAAGCTTGTGCAGGTTTGGCTCCTCTGGGGCTGCCATACCCTAGGACCAGCCCCACAACCCCAGCTTGCCTGGCACAGCCACCCCATACACAGCCACGTCTGTCTGGCCCAGCAGGCGGCTCAGCACGCTCTCCACCTCTGTAGTGGAGACATTCTCCCCACGCCAGCGGAAGGTGTCCCCGCTGCGGTCCCGGAAGTACATGTAGCCCAGCTCATCCATCACCAGCACATCACCTGGCAGAGGGGAGGAGGAGGAGAGGTGAGATGGTGGCCCACCATCCCCACAGCCAGCCCCCCAGGGTCTTCGCACCTGAGAGGTAGGCACTGTCACCCTTGCGGAAGACACTGTGGGCAATCTTCTTGCTGGTGGCACTCTCACTGATGTAGCCATCGAAGCGACGCAGCGGGTCCTGCTGGTTGATCTGGCCCACAAGGAGGCCGGGCTCCCCTGGGGAGGAGGCCACCCTCAGGCTGCGCTGGGTGGGCAGGGGGTGGGGGCCCCAGTTCCCCAGGGGACTGGGCAGGGCCTGGCTCACCGGCCTGACATGGGATACAGAGGCCCTGGGCATCCCGCAGTAGTTCCATGGTGTCCTCATTGACCTTCACCAGCCGGATGGGGTACACATGGGGTAAGATACGGCTGTTAAAGCCACAGGAGCCGACCTGGGATGGAGCGAGCGAGTTGGAGAGGAGCCCCAGGGGGCACGGCGTCCTCCCAACTGACACCTTGCCTCTCCTGCCCCAGGGCCTGGAATTAGTGAGGGCAACCCCCGCATTGCCTGAACTCTGTGACCTTGGGTGATCTGAAAAAGGGGGTCTTAAGGGCAGTGCCTCCTTCCCAGGACTCAGGCCCCCTCCTCCCACCTTCCCAGCCACCTCCACAATCATGTGAGGAAACCTACTGACTGGTCACCACCTCCTGGTCCATAAAACCCTCTATACTGGCAGGAAGTACATGCCTAGAATGACCCTGCAGCCCGCTGCCCGCTGCAAGTCACCTTGCCTGGCTCAGGCCGATGAGTAGAAATGCCCATCTCTATGCTGTTGGGTATGTTTGTTAGAACAGCAATTTCTTTCTTTCTTTTTTTTTTTTTAAGATTTTATTTATTTATTCGTAAGAGACAGAGAGAGAGAGGCAGAGGGAGACGCAGGCTCCCCGTTGAGCGGGGAGCCCAATGCGGGACTCGATCCCAGGACTCCGGGACCATGATCCGAGCCGAAGGAAGATGCTCAACCATCTGAGCCACCCAGGCACCCAGAACAGCAATTTCTGTTAGCATGGCCAGAGTATCTTCTGGGGCTGTCTATTCAACAGATATGCATGGGGGGGTGGGGGGGTGGGCAGGGCCTGGTTCTCAGGTATTGGGTTCCCAACACCGAGACAGACACAAAGCAATCCCTGCCCCCAGGCGCTTGCTTTATAATCATTCTCCTGATCTATGCCTGGCTCGGTAAGGCTTGATAAGAGAGGGTTCTGCTCAGGCAGAATGGAGACAGTGATTGCTAATCATAAATGCATCTGCAGAGAGCCTGCTACCTGGGGGTGTTGTGCTGAGCTCATGGTCCCAATGAGCTATCATCCCCATTTACGGATGAGGAAACCAAAGCCCAAGGAGTCTGAGTGACTTACCCGGTAGGAGGGGATGGGCACCCCAACCCCCGCCCAGGATCCCCCAGAGCCCTGCTCTCCCCTGCCACCCCCACAGGTGGGACCTGAGGCTCAGAAAGGCTGAGGCCCTGGCCCAAGGTACACCGCCTTGCGGAGGACTCGAACTCTGGAGGTATAGACCCGGGACTGTGTGTGCCCTGCCAGTCCTGGGAGCTCCCCCTTCCTCCGCCCTGTGCGCCTGGCCGGCCCCTCCCAGCAGGTCAGGCTGTTCTACGAGAACGCGGGGGCCAGGGAGGCCGAGGTGGCCGTGATCCCCAAACCCTACAACCTGCCCGCGCCACCCTCGGCCGCCCACCTTGCCGTCCATGTTGGCAATACTGCAGTTGCACTCGGTGGCTCCGTAGAACTCGCCGACCTGGCGCACGCCGAAGCGCTCGGTGAACTCCTCCCAGATGGCCGGCCGCAGCCCGTTGCCCACGGCCAGGCGCACGCGGTGCCGCCCCTCGGCCTCCCGCACCGGCTGCTTCAGCAGGTACCGGCAGATCTCCCCGATGTACTGGACCACCTGGGGGGAGGGGGGGGAGCGAGAGGTGGGCCCGAGGGGAGTCTTCCCTCCAACCGGGGCGCTAAGAACAAATCGGTCTTAAGGGCCATGCAACAAGCGCCCCCCCCAAGGCCGTTTATGCGTACCCCTTGCTGAATCCTCATTCCGGGGGCGGGGGGCAGAAGGATGCATTCAGCGTCCCCCATGCCCCTCTGCCGCCCTTCCATTCCCCACGCTGTTTCCAGGAACCCACAGGCAGTGCAGGAAGATGGGGCGCACCGCTGACACCCCACAGGGCAGCCCTCAGCCCAGAGCCACTGTCCGACGCTGTTCCCCAGACCCCTAGCTCGGGGTGCATGCTCCGCGCTGCCTCTCGGAGCCCCAGTTGCCCACCGGGTCCCTTGCTCCTTGGCGCCTCCCTGCAGGGCTCCTTCCCTCCCTGTCTCAAGGCTCCACTCCTGGAGGGTCATTTCCCAAATACCCCAGGGGCCTACCAGTCCTCATCTCTGGGTTGACTTCCAAATGATTACCACCACCACCCCCAATTTTACTGAGGGCCACCAACAGTAAGTAACTGGACCAAAGCTGATAAGTGGTAGAAGCTGATTTGAATCTGGGCAGCCTGGCCCCAGAGTCTGAATGAAGAAGTTACATGCTCGGGATTAACCGCCAGGCTGATCATCACAGCTCCAAAGCGCTCACAGCTTCCCCTCACACACAGGATGAAGTCCAAATCTCTGCCAGTGGCCAATTCCCTCGGGCCCCACCGTCCTCACTGCCTCTTCTTCCATTTCCCACCAACAGCTGCTGCCACACAGGGCTCCTCCTCAGGGCCTTTGCACATGCTGTGCCCTCTGCCTGGCGCATTCTTCCCCGGGATGCATCTGGGCCCTCGGGGTTTGAGTCAAAGATCACTGCCACGGAGAGACACTCCCTGAACAGCACTTGCTAAATCTCTGATGAATAAACAAATGTGCTAAATACTCTACCCACCAAGCACAGAGCTCATTTGTTGAATTCTCCCAACACCCCCATGTTGGACATGAAGGCACTACATGGTCATCAGCTGCTGACCAGGCGGCAAGCAGGGTGGGGCAAGATCAGAAGGTGATGGTGCTGAGTTCTCTCCCTTCGCCCCTAGGCTCAGGTCCGGTGCCATGTCCGTGGCCCAGCCCATCTCATCTCTACGCAGGACATAGGACACGGCCTGGCCAATCAGCCCAGTCCATCCCCAGCTACTAATTGGTTCAAGGATGAACACCTGACCAGAATTAGACCAGTGAGAATCAGCCCTGGGACGTCTAATAAACCGAGAGGAAGAGAGAGGCTCTTTCTCTCCTGGAGCTGCTGGGAGCCTTCCCAGAGAAGCAGGGCTGGGAAGGAAGCTGTACACTCAGGAAAGAGAAAGACAAGAAATAGAGAGAGACAGAGGCACTCCTGGATCAGGCTGTGCCTGAAGCTGTCCCCATGTGGCCTCTTCAGGTCCATGAGTAATAAATCCCCTTCTTCAGGAAGCCAGGGTTTAGGTTAGGCTTTTGGCTCCTGTCAAATGACACAAAGTCCTGCCCAAGTACTGCCCTCCAAACCATCACCAGATAGTCCCGGCCATGCCCTGAAGAGCTCTCAGCTGTCCTCTTCAGGCCAGGGGAGGAGCAAGTCAGCCATGATTGAGGCAGCTGAGGGGACAATGACTTCTCCTCACGGCCCTGAGGCTGTGTCCCTGCACTGAGAGCAAACACTTGATCTTTACCTCTGGCCTGTACCCTCGGACAGACCCTGGGCTGAAGGGAAGACAGCTCAGGTCAGTTCAGAGAGGCAGACACCAGATCCTTCGAGGATTCTGTCTATTCCTTAAAGGGCCCCTCAGTGTTTAATGGGTACCTTGTCTTGACACAGAAATTCCCTTCTTAGAAACAGGACAGACTATCAAGGGTCCAGAGACAGTGAGCAGTGCCCGATGGAGTATGGCATGTCAAGGACAGAGAGGGACCCCAGACACTGCGGGCCTCCCACGAAAAAAAGTTGAACTTGAAGCTGATCAAGTATCTAGACCAGGGGTTCTCAACCACGGGCAACTCTGTCCTCACAGAACACTTGGCAACATCTGGATACATTTTTAATGCTCACAACTGGGGGGGGGTGCTCCTGGTATCTAGTGTTTTCAGGTCAGGAATGCTGCTGAATATCCTATAGTGCACGGGACAACCCCCGCCCCCAGAATGATCCAGCCCCAGATATCCTTAGCATCATGCTGAGAAACACTGTGATGGACCCAACGGACAGGAAACACCGGGGACAGAGGAACACGTTAAGAGACACCCCGGCAATATCCAGAAAATACTATAGGACACACAACCCTTCAGTAAATACAAGACAGAAAAAAAGAGAGAGAAGGGGCTCCTACAGATGAAGGGATTCTCATGAGACACATCGACTGGTCAAAATGTGTGGGTCTCCTCTAAAAACGGATTTTTTTCAAATTATAGAAACAGGGGAAAACCACATTTTGACCCAGTGAGACACTGGCGATGGAACCGCTGCCCAGATTCCCGATGACACTGAGAGGTCACTGTTACTTTTTGGCTGTGATGATGGTGCTGAGCTTACGGGTGGTTTTTTTTTTTTCCCTTTTTTTGTTGTGTTCACATATAATAATATAAAATCTACCATCGTAAGCACTTTTAAGTGTACAGCTCGGTAGTATTAAGGACACTCACACTGTTATGCAGCCACCACCATCCTTTTATTTTGTAGAACTGAGACTTTTTATTTTATAGAACTGAGACTCTGTCCCCACTAACCGCTGACTCCCCACCCCCTCCCCCAGCCCCAGGTGCCCGCCATCCTACTTCTTGTCTCTATGACTGTGACTGCTCTCAGTCCCTCATATAAGGGGAATCATACAGCGTTTGTCTCTTGGTGACTGGCTTATTGCCCTCAGCACAATGTCCTCGAAGTTTATCCATGTTGTGGAATGTGCCAGAATTCCTTCCTCTTTAAGGCTGAATAACATTCCGTAATATGAACGCACCACACTGCGCTTATCCATTCACCTGCTGGTGGCCCCTGGGTGGCTTCCGTGTTTTAGCTATTGTAAATCATGCTGCTGCGAACAGGGGTGTACAAATATCCTTTCAAGACCCTGCTTTCAATTCTTTTAACAATAGCCCTTACCAGACACAAAGGGCCACATAGTGTGTGAGTCCCACTTACAAGACATGTCCAGAACAGGCCAATCCATAAAGATAGAAAGCAAGTTAGGGGTTGCCTTGGGGGCTGGGGGAGAGGGGACAGGGATGGGGAGTGACTGACTGCTAATGCAGACAGTTTGGTGTGATGGAAACATTCTGGAACTAGACAGAGGTGGTGGTTACACAACATTGTGAATATCCGAAACACCACTGAACTGTCCACTTTAAAAATGGTTTCTTTTATACAACTTTTGCCTCAAAAACAAAACAAAATGGTTCTCATCTTTCAGAGGTTTTCCGGAAGCATCTCTATGAAGGACACACACTGCTTTCTGGGGCTGCTTCACAATGAAGAAGGAGGGATGTGGGTGGGGCTAGAGGGGGCACGATGGGGGGTCTGAAGGCCCCCTGGGGCCAGTGACAGTGCTTGGGAATCGCCTATACTTTCTGTCCACGTTCATGTACACAGACTTTGCGCGCTCCCCGAAAACAGAGCGTTCCTAGGAAAGCTTTCATAAGCTGAAACGGCGTCAAGGAAAGCATATCCCCTGCTTTCTAAAAGTTTGAATTACACTTCCCTTTTACAAAAGACCTACATTAGTACCAGAATGTGTTTTTAGTTTTTTTTTCCGTAAAAGAAAAAATCCTCTTCGGATTTCTTTTGGTTAGTGAAATCAGGTATTGATGTAGGTCTTTCCCCACAGCGAAGCCAAAAAACTGGCACTTTCAGAGAGTGGGGGATAGCTGTATTCACAACTCTCGATAATCAAGTTTATAAAACAGACCGTTTCGCCTTTCAAGACTTGGTTTAACAACATTCCTCCAGGGTTCCCCACAAGCAAAACAGAAAATCCTCAAAAGTGGAGCAGATCACAGCCGTTGCCCCCAGGGGTCCCTAGGATGCCAGCCCAGAGCCCCCACCCTGCCCAGCTGTGTGACCTGGGCAGCCAGCCTAAACTCTCTGGGCCCCACCTGTCCAAGGTGAGGTAGGCACCTGCCAATGTGTCAGTCCTTGGCCACAGCCCATTCTCTCCTCTCTCCTCACCTCTTCTTCCTGGAGGAACGTGCTAGCACCTGTGTATCTACCACCATCAGGGCACTGAGATCCTCAGCCTGGTTTCCTCTCCATGGAGGGGAGACGAGAGGAGAGGACGGGGGCCAGCACCCCCCGCCTCCTCTCCCCCTCCAGGACCGTGGATGTCGTCCACCTCTACCTCATGCTTACCCCATCTGGAAGCCCCACACCTAACCAGCCCAGGGGGATGACTGGACACACTGGCCTCATTTCCTGATTTCCAGCAGCCACCAGCAGGGAAGACGCCGGGGGCACAGGGCGGACTCTTTAGAGAACTCAAGCAGCCTGGGCCCAATCCCAGCTGCAGTTTAGGCCTCAGTTTCCCCACCTGCAAAATGGTCTTTGTGATGCCTTTGCCCATTCTCACGCAGTCATGCAGATCCACTGAGTTTACATGGGGGCAGGTTTAGCCTGGGGCTGGCCACCCTCCTGTCCCCCTCCAGAGTGGCCATTCCGGCCATGGGGGGGCGGGGCGGGGAAGGCTGGAGGCCGGGCGGCAGAGTGGTTGCACCACAAGGGTGGCCCAGCAGGTGGAAGGCGGCGGGGCGGCGCGGGAGGGGCGGGGCCTGACCGTGCAGTTGTACTTGACGCAGTCATCCCAGAAGCGGCTGGCTGAGAACTTCCTGCGGAGGACCACCGTCAGCCCGTAGATGAGACACTGCCCCACGCCCATGATGTTCCCTGCGGAGAGCGGGATCGGTGAGGAGTCCCCAGTCCCTGCCCCCCACCCCGCCCCCACCTGCCCGAAGTACCTGCCGAGTGATACAGGGGCAGGCAGTCATAGAGCACGTCTGCCACCTGCATGCTGTAGGCGTGGTGGCCGAAGGCTGCAATGCGGTAGTACCTGCAGGGGCGGGGAGTGCAGGGGCTGGGACTTACATCCTCCGGGGCATGGGAGTGGGGGGAGCATGGGGGAGGGGGGAGGGACACAGCAGGGACCCAGGCAGAGCCAGCCCAGCTCACAGGGGTGGGGGAGAAGAACATGCTGCCAATAATTGTCCATGGTGCTAGGGGCCATGAGGAATACAAGAGAGCTGAGAAACGGAGAGGGGCTGAAGGTGACACAGCCAGAGAGGTTGGGGGATCCTGTGTGGAGAGGTGACACATGAGCTGAGACCTGGTGAGAAGGAGCCATGGTGGGGGGGGGGAAGCTGGGGAAGGGCGTCCAGGTGGTGGGCACAGCATGTGCAAAGGCCCTGAGGCTAGAAGGACCGTGGCAGATCTGAGGACATGTAAGGAGCTGAAAGGGCACGAGCAAGGGGTGGAGAGGAGGAAGAGGACAGCAGAGAATTGGCAGGCGTTGCACAACACGAGCATGGATTTTACTCCGAGGGCCAAGGCAGATACAGGGAAGTCTGGCAAGGGGAGGTGTGGTTTAGGATTTTTTAAATCCTCCTGTGTCCACTGAGGCGAACAGGGCCATTAGGGGTAGGAGCAAGAGCAGCAAGAGACCAAGGAGGGACACAGAGCAGCACTGTCCTGAGATGGGCCGTGGGTTTTACTGGGTTGAGATAGAAATGTCCCCAAGATCCCAACAAGATCTGAGGGAAGGGGTCAGCCGTAGAGGCGACCTAGAGTCATTCCCCAAAGCTGGGGTGAGGCCCATGGGCCCCTTACCTGCTGTGCACTACAATGGCAGCCTTGGGCAGCCCTGTAGTCCCCGAAGTGTAGATATAGAAGAGTCGATCTGCAGGAGATACACGTGTTGGGGACCGAGGACTGGGTGGGTGGGATGAGGGGACAGGGTGGGCATTGGCAGAAGGGCATCCCACCCTGGCCTCACCATCCATGCCCTTGTCAGGGGGCTGTGCCAGGGGGGCTGTGGAGGCGTCCCTCAGCAACGGGTCCAGGAGCTGGGTGTCCGGCAAGATGCCCTCGGGCCCCAGTTCTCCAGAGCAGAACTTGAGCAGGCTCTTCCCCAGCTGTCCGCTCACCTCGGCCACCACTGCAGCCCAAAACATACGTCACGGTCAAGGACAGCCAGGGCCCCTCCCAAGGCCTGGGAGGCACCACACCATCTCCCGGCCCTGGAAACCCCAGGGTCTCAACTCAAGATGATACCTGCCCCAGCCTCACCTGCTGCCAGCTCCCCTCCAAAGATGAGGGCCTTGGCACCCGAGGTGCCCAGGCAGAAGGCCAGGGGCTCGCGCCGTAGGTTAACGTTGAGCAGAGCGGCTTCCACACCCACCTTGGCCAGGCCCAGCCAGAGCCCCACGAACTCCGGCCGGCCCTCCAGGAAGATGGCCACCACGTCACCTGGTGTGAAGCCCAGCTGGTAGAAGAGGTTGGCCACAGCATTGGAGTAGGCGTCCAGCTGCGCGAAGGTCCAGCACACATCACTGCCCGCATCCACCAGCGCCAGGCGATCCGGCTGCCGCCGCGCCACCACCTGGAAGATCTGCGGGATGGTGTGGCCAGCGCGCTGGTGCCGCCGCAGCTCCAGACGTACTCGGATCAGCACCAAGAGGCCGCTGGGAGGGGGGGATGGAGGGGATGGCATCACTAGGTGCCCTGCCTGGCCTCCAGAAGACCTCTCCAAGCCTCAGCATCTCCAACTGGAGAAAGCAGAGGGAAAGGTCCCTGCGCCCCCAAGGATGGCAAAGGTTCAATAAGGACCTTTTGGTTGCTGGGTCTCTTGGGGTACTAAGGGCATAGAAAGGGCTATTTACCAGCCAACCCAGAAGTACACAGATTGTCAAAGCTGGCCATGCCATGCCATGAAAATCAGAGTTACTCTGTCTTTCTCCACTCCAGCTAGCTCAGTGACCCTGAGGGAGCCAGGGCCCCAGTCCTATCCTTCTTTCTCTCTCCTGGGACATCCAGAGCCTCCCATGGACCCCACCACCACCTTCAGCCTGGATTTCTCATGCTCCATCCACCCCAACCTGGCGTCCTCATCATCTCCTCCAGGAAGACTTCCAGGGCTCAGCCCCTGCACGTACCCACTGCTCCTCCATCAAGGCATAGAGTCCCCCAAATGGGGCCAGACTGGGGCAGGCACTGGCTGCGCTCAGAAAATGCTCTCTTGACCACCTTGGGAGCTCTCCCTATCCCCTATACTCCATCAAAGCCCCTGTGCAAAGCCACTCGGTAATGAGTGTATTCCCCCCACCCCCAGATTGTGAGCACCCAGGGGGAGTCACATCTGCATTGGCCGAGGAGCCTGGCACGTACCAGGTGCCCCGTAAACAGGCCGGACTGTGCTCATGTCCCCGAACCTGGACCTCAGTGTGCCCTCCATCCCTAGAGGTAGCAGCCAGCACAGAGACAGACTCTCCCACTCCTCTCCCAAATAATGAGCACCTACCATATGCCAGGCCCATGATGGGCAAGACCCAGTGGTGACCCAGACATAACCCTTCTCCCCCTCCAACTTTCTCCCACTCCACCTCCCTTTCCATCCTGCTCCCCCTGCCACCTCCCCCTTGCTCACTCACTCCAGCCACAGGGCTTTCTTGCTGTTCCTTGAGCACACCCGGCACGCTCCTACCTCAGGGCCTTTGCACAGGCCATGCCCTCCGCCTGGACCACTCTTCTGCCAACATCCACATGGCTCCTCCCCCCACTTCCATCAGGTCTTGGCTCAAATGCCACCCTCTCGGGTGGCCATTCCTGGACACCCATCTGTTACTGTACCACCACCACCCCTTTCTGGTCCCTGCTTTGTTTTGTTGTTGTTTTTTTCTTCAACACAGCATTTATACTGTCAAATACCATATGCAGGGTACTGATCTACCATCTTGCCCCTGGGCTCTCTCTCCCTGTTCTGGATGACAGGGACTTATGTCTATTTTTGTTCTAGGCCCTGGAGAGACAGCAGTGGAGATAGACTGAGGCCCCACTCTCCTGGAGCGCAGTGAGCCTGCCACAAATAATCCCAAAGGACAGTGTTGGAGGAAGAGAGAGAGGCATCTGGAGCTCCCAGGCCAGGCCTGAACCCCGCAGCCCCAAAAAAGCAGTCACATCTCTGTGGCTGGCCAGATCTTTGGTGAGAGGAGGGGCAAGGTCTCAGGGCAAGGCCGCTGTGAAGAGGGGCAGGCATCGGGACAGCTGTGAGGAGCATAAACAAAGGGTCTTGGGCAGGTTGCTGCCCACCGTTCCCTCTGGGTGCCTTCCCTGTTACTCTCAGGGTGACCGATGGCCTCCAATCCCAGAGCTCTGCTCACCAAAGCCTCTGTTGGCAGTGACCAGGGGAAGCATCTGACCAGGAGCCTGGCACATAGTAGGTGCTCAGCAAACAGAGGCTGAATGACTACATTCAAGCCCCTAAACCCGGAGCCCAGCATCCTGCCCCTCCTGGCGACCAGTGCAAAGGCACAGATTCCTTCACACCCCAGATGGCGGCGAGCACCTGCTTTGCACAGGCGAAGCTGATCAGGTGGGAGAAGCAGATCGGTGGGAGCAGGGGGCCAGGGCTGGGGCTGGGGGGCTGGAATACTGATGGCAAAGGGGCAGAAGGAGTCTTGTGGGGAGATGGGAATGTTCTGTATCTTGATGGTGGTGGTTACCTGGATGTGGACCTTTGTCAAAACCCCAAACGTACACTTAGCATGGGTGTATTTTATTATATGTAAGTGATACCTCAAAAACAGCCCATGAAAACAGAGCCAGTTGGTGGTTGCCAGGGGCTAGGGGGAGGGGAAATGACTGCTAATGGGAACGGGGTTTCCTTTTAGGGTAATGGAAATGTTCTGGAACCAGACAGAGGTGGTGGTTATGTAACAGTGAAGTGTGCTCAATGTCACTAAGGTAAATTTTATACACGCTTTACTACAATAAAAATGAACAAGACAACTCAGGAAGACTGTCTTGCAGCAAGGTTAAAAAGGGGAAGTCCTTGCCTTCCAGAGACAGACTAGAAAACTAACAGGTGAAAGGATGTGCCAGTGGGACTCAAACAGCGGAGGAAGAGCAAGTGAAGGTCATGGATGCTGGGGGATGGGCACATGGGCTCATTACGTTATTCTCTCCACTTCAGTAGGCACGAAATCTTCCATAATAAAATCTTTTATTTATTTTTATTTTTTATTTTTTAAGAGAGGGGCAAGGGGCAGAGGGAGAGGGAGAAAGAGAATCTTAAGCAGGCTCCATGCTGAGCATGGAGCCCGATGAGGGGCACGACCCCGAGATCATGACCTGAGCCGAAAACAGGAGTCAGATGCTTAACCAACTGAGCCACCCAGGCGCCCTCCCCCCACAAAAATGTTTTAACCTTCCAAAGGGCCTGTGAAGCCCTACCTGCCCCAGTCCCATCTGTCTGCCCACTTCATCACCCTCTATTCCTCTAGCTTACTCTCGCCTCCTTCCCTGATTTTCAGCACAGCAAACGTTCCTGCCCCAGGGCCTTTGCCCATGCGGTTGCCACTGCTGGAATATTCTCCCCCAGACCTCTCATCAGGCTTCCTGTCTTTATAGATGTAATTAAGGTACGTAGGAGATGAGATCATCCTGATTCCCCAGGTGGGACCTAAATCCAATGACAGTCTTTTTAAGGAGAGAGAGAACACAGAAACACAGGGGAGGAGACTGGAGTGGCGTGGCCACAAGCCTCGTGAAACCTGGAGCCCTCAGAAGCTGGAAGAGGCAAGAGAGAATTCCCCCTAGAGCCTTCCAAGGGAGCATGTCCTGCCAGCACCTCAGTTGCAGGCTTCTGGTCACTGGAACTCTGGAGAAGACAAATTCCTGTGGGTTTAAGCCACCGGGTTTGTGATCATTTGTTATGGTAGCCCAGCGACACTCATACAGTGGCCACGGGCAGGTGCCTCCCTCTCTGGGCCTCCCGGTAGATGGGGACCATAAGATTCCACACCTCCCAGGGCATGGTGGGGAGAAAAGAGGCAGAGGTAGATCTCTGAAGACGGGGCCCAGCACGTCCTATATTCTCAATCAACTCTGTTGCTGTCCTCTCCCCACGGAAGGAAGCACTGTCAGTAAGAAATTAGAAGGGAATTAGCACTTTATCTACCCAGCAACTTCACTCATATCTACCCTGCAAGGAAGAGAGAGGAGCAAGCAAGTTATAAGAGCAGGGGTCAGCCCAGGAAGCCCCCAGGGGTAAGGGTCCAAGGAGGAGGCAGGACTGATTTCTCAAGCATCTGTCCGGGAGCTCTGAGCCCCAGCATGGCCCAGAAGGAAAAAGTGCCCTAGAGTTCATGGTCTTAATTCAAAGCCTCCTCGACTGCCTAAAGCTGTGGGGCCTGGGCAGACCCTGCCCTCTCTATAGGCCTCAGTTTCCTTACTTGGAATGTCTGAAGACTGAACCTAATGACTTCTGAGGTGATCTCCAGCTCAACAAAGTGTAGGTCCCGCCACTGCCCTATTTACAAACAGGAAGTGGGGTCCAGAGCAGCCACCCAAACAACGCAATTCTCAGCCTAATACCTGTCAAGTGTGTTAAGTGCCCAGACAAGAAAAAGGGTTGAATAAGAGGGGTCCGTTGTTACTCTGCCCAGCGGGATCCTGCCTCTGAGCTTTGCACCTGCTCTTCCCTCTTCCTTTCCCCAGGTCTTTGCAAGGTTGGCTCCTCTCATCTGCCTACTTACACCGGAGGCCCTGCCCTAATCACCCTGGCTGAAGTCGCCACCAGCGATCCCCGCCTCAACCCAACATGTTCGAGCCTTCTTGTCAATTTCTGATGTTTTATTGTGTCCTCATTTCCTTCTCGATTATTCTTCTCCCTCGCTAGACTGTGGGCTCCACCGGACAGGAACAGTACCTGACACATTCACAGCATGTCACGCTGAACATGGCATTCACCCAAGCCCAGATGGGGTGTGGCACCCAGGAGGTCCTTGAGGACGGATAGAACAAATGACTTTCTCCAATGCAGACTAGCCAGAATCTAGCCATCTCAGCAGCCTAGCCCGGCCCCCACCATCACACGACGGGACCAGCGCTGTAGTCAGCTCTTCCTGGTCTCCTGGCTCTGCCCTGGGCCAGGCCCCACTCCCTCACAGTGGGGTGAATGGTGGTCCCCAAAAGATATGTCCAAGTCCTGGCCTCCAGAACTTGTGAAAGTGACCATGTGTGGGAAAAGGGTCTTTGTAGATCTAATTAAGTCGAGGACCTTGAAGAGATCATCTTGGATTAGGGTGGGCCCTAAAGCCAATGACAGATGTCCTTATAAGAGACAGAAGAGGAGACATAGACGTAGAGAAGAAGACCACGTGAAAACAGAGGCAGAGATTGGAGCGGACATAACCTCAAACCGAGGATCTGCCACGGGTGCCAGCAGCCACTGGAAGGCAGGAGAGAGGCATGGGAGATTCTCCCTCAGAGCCTCCAGAAAGCTCCAGCCCTGCCCACACCCCGATTTCAGACTTCTGGCCTCTATAGCCATAGCAGAATTCATTTCTGTTGTCTTTAGTCACCCAGTCTGTGTTACTTTTGCTACAACAGCCACGGGACGCGAATACGGGCATACGTCGGAAATACTGTGGGTTTGGTTCCAGACCACCACAATACAGCAAATAACACCACAAAGCAAATCAAATGAATTTGTTTCCTAGGGCATATAAAAGTTCATTACACTATATTCTAATTTATTAAGTGCACAATAGCCTTACATCTAAAAAAAAAAACCAATGTGCGTATCTTAACACACCCCTCCAAAAAAAAAACTTTATTTAGCTCCTTTCTTTAGCTAAAACATGCTGACCATCATCTGAGGCTTTGGAGAGTCCTAATCACTGATCACAGATCACCGTTAGCCAATATAATGATAATGAAAGCCTGTGAAATATTGCAAGAATTACCAAAATGTGACACGGAGACAAAACATGAGCAAATGCTGTGAGAAAAAATGGTGCCAAGAGATGTGTGCAACACAGGGTTGCCACCAACATTTAATTTGTAAAAAAATAAAATAAAAATAAGTAAATAAACCAAAACCAAAAAACAAAGCAAAACAGTAAAACCCAGAGTATCTGCGAAGCACAATAAAACGAGATATGCCTGTACACCATGCTTCATCTTTGACCTTTGTCTGTCTTGCTTACTGTTCTCACTCCAGCACCCCATGTCCACCGTCCGGCGACAAGTGCACTTTCTGCCTGGTTGCCCCAAACCCGCCCTGCTGAGCCACCTTCCTCCTCCTTGGTGCAGACCAGTCTAGCTGTGCTGCTCTCCTGCTCAGAACCCTTCCCTGGGCACACGACACTCCTCTGCTCAGTGTTCAAATCCCTGGAAATCTGGCTGCTGACCCCCTTGGCTCCTTGAACTCCCAGCTCATACACCTCCCTGCAACACATCAGCCACTTTCACACAATCCCTGCAACATGGGACATGGCAGTCCCATGTTCCCTTTCTTCTACCCAGAGAAGCTGTCACTGACATGTAATGGCTGGAACCACAGCAGCCACCATGAGACCATGAGGGTACCCAGCTGGAGACGCTAAACCTTTGCAGCAAGGATGGCAGAGCACAAAGACAGAAGGAACCCGGGTCAATGACAACATGCTGCACCATGAACTGACCAACCTGAAGCCATCTCATGTCAGAACTCCACATTACATGTGGCTGTAAGTATTCCTTACTGCCAATGCCATTCCGAATTGGGATTCACACTCCTTGCACTCATAGGTAAGTGCAAGCTCGGAGGGGTAAGCATTCCAGGTGGACAGCACCATGAGTGCAAAGGCCTGGAGGCAGGAAGGAGATTGACACATTTAAAACAGAGCCAAGGTCAGTGGGCTAGAAAGGAGTGAACAAAGCAGAGAGTGGGAGGAGACTGCACAGTGATGGGACTCTCTCCATGGCTCTGGATCATTCCACTAATTAGAAGATCGGTCTTGGCACATTAAAGTCACATGGGGGAAATGATAGTGTTATTCATTTGTAGCTTCCAATGAGCAGAAGATGGGGAAGAACCCGATGTCCTGCCGTAGGGGAGGGGTCCGATGAGCAATGGCCGGTCTTTACAATGGAAGGCTGTATAGCCTTTTTTTTTTTTTTAAAGATTTTATTTATTTATTTGAGACAGAGAGAATGAGAGAGAGAGAGAGAGCACATGAGATGGAGGAGGGTCAGAGGGAGAAGCAGGCTCCCTGCCAAGCAGGGAGCCCGATGCGGGACTCGATCCAGGGACTCCAGGATCATGACCTGAGCCAAAGGCAGTCGCTTAACCAACTGAGCCACCCAGGCGCCCCTGTGTAGC
Source organism: Halichoerus grypus (assembly GCF_964656455.1). Classification (NCBI taxonomy): domain Eukaryota; kingdom Metazoa; phylum Chordata; class Mammalia; order Carnivora; family Phocidae; genus Halichoerus; species Halichoerus grypus. The sequence goes on from NC_135712.1 coordinate 203,960,326, forward strand.
CTTTTTGAGAATGGGGCCCCAACACAGATGGATGAGGAAGGAGCCACAGGTGAGAAAAGTCACGGGTGATTTCACACAAAGATGGCAGATCAAAAACCCAGACACTGACTGATCATTGTGCTTCCCTATTCTCCCCCCTACCCCCCTTCCCAAAATAGCCAGTAAAGGGATTTTTTTTTAATGTGAACACAAAGACTAGGAAAATGGGAATGGAGACCAAATTACCCCACTTTTGGAAGCTGGGGAACAGTGACAACAGGTGGGGGTCCCTGGAGGGGGGAGAAAGCTGAATCCTGGGCTCAAGTGCGGAATAGGTAGAAATGTGTCTAGGGGGCAACCTCCTATATAACATCAGTAAGTCATGGGGATGTGACGTACAACATGGTGACAACAGTTGATAATACAGATCTTCCTCAGGGCACCTGAGTGGCTCAGTCGTTAAGCATCTGCCTTTGGCTCAGGTCATGATCCCGGGATCCTGGGACGAGCCCCGCATCGGGCTCCCTGCTCCGCGGGAAGCCTGCTTCTCCCTCTCCCACTCCCCCTGCTTGTGTTCCCTCTCTCGCTGTCTCTCTCTGTCAAATAAATAAATAAAAAATCTTAAAAAAAAAAAAATACAGATCTTCCTCGACTTACAGTGGTGTTACATCCCAATAAATCCACCGTAAGTTGAAAATACCCTAAGTTGAAAATGCATTTAATACATCTAACCAAACAAACATTACAGCTTAGCCTGGCCTACCTTAAATGGGCTCAAAACACTTATATCAGCCCACAGTGGGCAAAATAACCTAACACAAAGCTTATTTATTTATTTATTTATTTATTAAAAATATTTTATTTATTTATTCATGAGAGAGAGAGAGAGAGAGGGGCAGAGGGAGAAGCAGGCTTCCCGCGGAGCAGGGAGCCCGATGTGGGACTCGATTCCAGGACCCTGGGATCATGACCTGAGCCGAAGGCAGATGCTTAACCATCTGAGCCACCCAGGCGCCCAACACGAAGCTTATTTAATTAAGTGTTGAATATCTCACATAATTTATTGAATACTGTACTAAAGTGAAAAATGGAATGCTTGTGTGGGTCATTCACGTCCATGATCGTAGGGCTGCCTGGGAACTGTGGCTATGCGGCTTCTGCCCAGCATCACGGAGAGTCTCATACCCCCTGTCGGTAGTCTGGGGAAAGATCCAAATTCAAAATCCAAAGTACAGTTCCTACTGAATGCATATCACTTTTGCATCACCGTAGAGTGGAAAAATTGTAAGGCCAGGGATTGTCTATACTGTATTCCATATTTGAAAGTTGCTAAGAAAGAAAATAGATCTTTAAAAAAAAAAAGATTTTATTTATTTATTTGACAGAGACACAGAGAGAGGGAACACAAGGAGGGGGAGTGGGAGAGGGAGAAGCAGATTCCCGCTGAGCAGGGAGCCCGATGTGGGGCTCGATCCCAGGTCCCTGGGATCATGACCTGAGCCCAAGGCAGACGCTTAACGACTGAGCGACCCAGGTGCACCAAAAGAAAATAGATCTTAAAATTTCCCATCCCAAGAAAAAAAGCATGTAACTATGTGTGGTAATGGATGTTAACTAGACTTATTGTGGTGATCCTTTCACAATATGTACAATAGCAAATCATTACATTGCACACCTGAAACTAATATAATATTACATGTAAATTATGTTTCAACACATTTTTTTTAGATTTTATTTATTTATTTGAGAGGGAGAGAGAGTGAGAGCAAGAGAGAGCACAAGAGCAGGGGGAGGGAGAAGCAGGCTTCCCACTGAGCAGGGAGCCCGATGCGAGGCTGGAACCCAGGACCCTGGGATCATGACCTGAGCCGAAGGTGGATGCTTAACTGACTGAGCCACCCAGGTGCCCCTCTTTTTTTTTTTTTTTTTTAACAATTGTATTTATTTATTTTAGAGAGAGAGCAGGGGGAGCAGCAGAGGGAGAGGGATAAGCAGACCGCACTGAGCGCAGTGCCCCACGGGGGCTTGATCTCACGACCCTGAGACCATGAACTGAGCTGAAACCAAGAGTTGGACGCTTAACCAACTGAGCCACCCAGGCGCCCCTCAATACATTTTTTTTAAGTGATCACCTTGCACACCAGAGAAGATTGGAGGTCCATCCACGGGAAGGTTTCCAGATGGGGCACCTCCCTGCAAATGGTGTTAAATGAATGTTTATCTGCCAGATGCTGAGCCCCTAACACTTGTCCCCTCTGCATTCCTGGGATCCTGCTGATAAGGCCTGTACCCTCTAGGCAGGAGACCAGAAGAGCTTCCCGTGAGGAATCTGACCAGGCCCAGAGGAAAAACCCAAACACGCTGCAACTAAAGTTTCCCCAAAGCACCACTGTCAAGAACCCTGTCAAGAAACTCACAGTTGAAGAGACCCCCTTGGGGCGCCTGGGTGGCTCAGTCGGTTAAGCGGCCGCCTTCGGCTCAGGTCATGATCCCAGGGTCCTGGGATCGAGCCCCGCATCGGGCTCCCTACTCGGCGGAGAGCCTGCTTCTCCCTCTCCCTCTGTCTGCCGCTCTGCCTACTTGTGCTCTCTATCTCTGTTAAATAAATTAAAAAAAAAAAAATCTTGGGCGCCTGGGTGGCTCAGTTGGTTAAGCGACTGCCTTCGGCTCAGGTCATGATCCTGGAGTCCCTGGATCGAGTCCCGCATCGGGCTCCCTGCTCGGCGGGGAGTCTGCTTCTCCCTCTGACCCTCCCCCCTCTCATGTGCTTGCTCTCTCTCATTCTCTCTCTCTCAAATAAATAAATAAAAAATCTTAAAAAAAAAAAAAAAGAAAAGACCTCCCCACTCACCACATATATACCCATGCTGAAAGCTTCTAAATGGATTTACAACCAAAGATTCAGACTCCTGGGGATTTCCTCTACTAGAGATGATGGAAACTAAAATAAACCAAGAAGAAAATTTTTCAGGAAAAAGAGATGTGCAAAGAGAAAACAAAACTAATAATGTCAATAATATCCTTGGAGATGTAAGAAAACATATTGCATCCACAAAACAAGAATGAGATACTATTAGAAAAAGCTTTCAGGGAATGAAAAAAAATTCCTGGAAAATTAAAATGTGAGGGCACCAAAGAATGTACAACACACAGAATAAACCCTAATGAAAAATATGAGTTTCACGGTGCGCCTGAGTGACTCAGTTGGTTAAGCGACCGACTCTTGATCAGAGTTCAGGTCTTGATCTCAGGGTAATGAGTTCAGGCCCCACGTTGGGCTCCACATTGGGGGTGGAGCCTACTTAAAAAGAAAGAAAAGAAGAAAAATGTGAGTTTTAGTTAATAAAAATGTATCAATATTGGTTCATCAATTGTAACAAGTATCCTACACTAGTAAAAGATCTTAATAATAGGGGAAACTGTGGGAGAGGGTAAGGGGATATATGGGAACTCTGTACTCTCAGATCAATTTTTCTGTAAACCTAAAACTGATAATTAAAAAAAAAAGAAGAAGAAGTCTTGGGCACCTGGGTGGCTGTTTCTGAGCATCCAACTCTTGATTTCAGCTCAGGTCATGATCTTGGGGCCATGGGATCGGGGAGTCTGCTTGAGATTCTCGCCCTCTGCCCCTCCCCCAACTTGCACGCACACACACTCTCTCTCAAATAAATAAATCTTTTTTAAAAAAATGAAGTCTTGGGCACCTGGGTGGCTCAGCCATTAGGTGTCTGCCTTTGGCTCAGGTCATGATCCCAGGGACCTGGGATCGAGCCCCACATCGGGCTCCCTGCTCAGCGGGAAGCCTGCTTCTCCCTCTCCCACTCCCCCTGCTTGTGTTCCCTCTCTCGCTGTCTTTGTTTCTCTGTCAAATAAATAAATAAAAATGAAGTCTTGGGGTACCTGGGTGGCTCCGTCGGTTAAGCGTCTGCCTTCAGCTTGGGTCATGATCCTGGGGTCCTGGGATTGAGCCCCACATTGGACTCCCTGCTCCATGGGGAGCCTGCTTCTTCCTTTCCCTCTGCCTGCTGTTCCCCCTGCTTCTGCGCGCTCTCTCTGTCAAATACACAAAATCTTTAAAAAATGAAGTCTATAAAAAAGTAAAAATAGAATCTATTACTTTAAACAATAATGATCACAATAAAAAATTTCAAATGTGAGGGCATAAGTCAAACATGAATAGAAAGGTTAGAAGGTATGTTTGAAGAACTACCACAGAAAGTAGGATAAAAAGATAGAGATGGAAAATAAAAGAGGAATAAAAAAGAAATTAGAGAACCAGCCCAGAAGGTCCAAATTACATTTATTCAATAAATAGTTACCAAGCCAAATGCTGTTCCAGGTACTGAATAACAGGAGTTCCAAGAAGAACAAATGAAATAAAGGTTAAGTAAATCATCAATATCATTCAAGAAAAATTCATTGGCCTGAAACCAACCAACAGATCATACAATGAATGGAAATAGCCCACCATCTTGAAAAGATCCCACAAGCTTTCAGAAAGAAAAAAAAAAAACAACAAATCAGGAATTGGAAGGGTTTCAGGCTTCTCAACAATAATCATGTGAGAAGAAATGCCTTCATTTTCGAAGGAAAATAATTTCCAACCTAGAAGTTTATACCCAGACCATCAGTCAAGAGTGAGGGTGGAAATTAAAATGTTTTCATACATGAAGGGTCTCAAAAAATTAATTTCTCATCCATATTTCTCCAAAAACTAATAAGGATGTGTTGCAACAGATCAAAGGAGTAAACCAAAGAAGAAAACCACCAGGGACCCAGGAAACAGGTGTACATGCATATAGAGAGACAGGAAGAGAGTGAGGACAAGGGGGATAAAGGGATGTCACATCCTCCTATTCCACGGAGGTAGATGACAGATCAAATCTCCAACTGAAAAAATGCAGATATTGTCACATAAGCCATTTAGAGATATGAAGTTAAAGCCCAAAAGATTCAGACAAGAGGTAAGAGTCATTCCAGGTAGGGAAGGAAAAATGTGGGTGTGGGTGAAAGGTAGGGGACACAGCTGCCGCTTGAGGTAGAAGGCTTAGCGTCTTTCATCTTGAAGCTTGCATGACTTTAATAAAAGTAAAAATTACAAGTAAAAATGGAAAGAAGGCACCAGGTGAGAAATATGATGGAGAACGTGCGGCCATCTGTAGGCACGGAGAACAGGAAGGTCTGTGCATATTCCTGTAACTGTGTCTTGGGAAAGAGACAGAAGATGCCTCAGAGGAAGGAAACTGCAGGGCTGGGGGCAGCAGAGAGGACAACATTCACTATAAACCTCTCTCTAACATTTGAATTTTGTACCATATGTTATATATTGACTATTACACAAAAAAAGTGAAAAAATATTAAAAGACAGCGTCGGGACACCTGGGTGGCTCAGTCGATTAAGCATCTGCCTTCAGCTCAGGTCATGATCCCAGGATCCTGGAATCGAGCCCCACATCAGGCTCCCAGCTCAGTGGGGAGTCTGCTTCTCCCTCTCCCTCTGCCCCTCCCCCTGCTCATGCTCTCCCTCCCTCTCTCTCTCTGATAAAGAAATACATAAAATCTTTTCAAAATAAAATAAAATATAGCTGTCTATATATCCACCCATCCACCTCCCTGATCAGATCCTGATATCTCACCCATTCAACAGTAAACAGAATAGCTAAGATGAGCAGCCTTGGCATTTCTTGAGCACCTACTAGGTGCCAGTGACTGAGCTAACCTTATGGCCACCCTCCAAAGTAGGGTCCTAAGATTTCCACGTGACAGGTGACAGGATGAGGGGGGTGCTCAGAGAGGTGAATTCACATGTCCAAGGTCACACAGCAAGTCAGGGCAGAAGAGCCCAGAATCAGGCCCCCAGCAGGGTCCCTCTGCTCTTCCTCAGGCTTGCCACAAAGCATTAATAAAGCAGTCACCATGTACCACGTGACAAGCCAAGTGCCCATGTTGCACACAGGCCGTGTTCGATGCATGCTTCTTGAGGAGGAGGTACTACATAAGGACTATTTTTACAGGTGGAGGAACTGAGACCGGGGGTAATGCTCCACAGGCCAGCAAGGGGCAGAGCGGAGGTCCACAGCTAGACACGCTGGCTCTGGCCACCCAGCCCCCAACCATCCAACCTACACAGCCACCAAGGCCCCCTCTACCAGCTGACGGCAATCGGCAACAATGCATCTGAGTGCCTACTGGGTACCCAGCTCCCCTCTAAGAGCTTCCTGTGAGTAAACCTGACAGAGCACCCCAAGGACCCCAGGAGCTGATGCTACTTTTATAGCCACGGGAAAAGGACCACCAGCAAGGCTGGGAGCCACAGGAAGTAGCCCCCGCAAGGAGGTCCCCCATCCATAGGTGACACTCCAGGAAACAGACACTGAGGCTGGAGCTAATCATGATCAGGTTACACGAGCATTCATGATGGGGCCCAGCCCTCACCGCCTGCCCCGTCCTGCCCTCGCCCCCATTTTCTCTGGAGTACATCCACGTGGGCAGGCAGTGGATTCCAGTGCTCAGCTCCAACCACATGCCTGGGCTGCCCCACCTGGCGGCAGCCCAAGCCACCCCCACCCGGAGACAAAGAAGCCACTGTCCGCCTCTGGGCCCTTCCTGAGACCTTTTCTCACCCTCTGTTCCTTCTGCCCCCTCATGTTTTCACCCCGAACCCCAGAGCACCAGGGCAGAAAGAAACCCAACACGGATAAACGGGATCAGATTTTGTGCCACAAATACGGGATACAGGATGAAGTGGGGCCAGGTGCTTAAATATTTTCTGATCCCCGGGTCTAAATGCAGCCCCACCACCACCTCCAGCACCACACAGTAGCTAAGAACATGGACTCCAGTGCCCTAAGCCCTCCTTGGCTGTGCATTCCTAGGTAAATGACCTCATCTCTCTGTGCCTTGCTTCACCAGCCTGTAAAGTGAGGTTAGTAGGCATTCCTTCTTTACAGGACTGTGAGACCATTACAAAGCCTGGCCCCTAGAGAGGGCTATACAAGCTGTGTCAGTTAGCTATCACTGTGTAACAAATTCCCTCCAAAATTACCAGCTGGAAACATTTATTATCTCACAGTTTCTGAGGGTCAGGAAGCCAGGAGTAGCTTAGCTGGGTGGTTCTGGCTCAGGGTGTCTTGTGAGACTGCAGTCAATGTGTTGGCTGGGGCTGGGGTCATCTCAAGGTTTCACTGGGACAGAATCCACTTCCAAGTTCACTCACGTGGGCTGCCTCCCATCACAGCAGCCAGCTTTTCCCGGAGATAGTACCCAAAATAGAAACCACAGTCTTTTGTATTACTAATCTTGGATATAATATCCTATTACTTTTGCTGTATTCTGTTCATTGGAAGCAAGCTGCTAGATCCAGCCCACACCTGAAGCAGGGGGGATCATATGAGAATGTGAAGACCAGGCGGTTGGGCCATCTTTGAGGCTGCCTCCTACAGAAACGTGTGTGAAGCCCTGTGTCAGGGAGCTGGAGTCGTCCCAGCTCCTGCCCCATCCCCGGGGTAGACAGCCAGGCACGGATACTCCGGCTCAGTGAGGCAGAGCTGGGGCCTGGACAAGCCCAAGGAAGCCAGGGAAGGCTTCCTGCCATGTGCCACCCTATGTGGAGGCCAGGTCCACAGTGGCATGAAGACCCCACACAGCTTCTATTGTGCCCCCGCAGGGCCCACAGCCTGGTTGGGGGAAAGAAACTCAAGAATTAAAAGGCGAGAAAGCAGACACATAAGAGAATTACAAATGACGGGGCACCTGGGTGGCTCAGTCGGTGAAGCATCTGCCTTCGGCTCAGGTTATGATCTCGGAGTCCTGGGATCGAGCCCCGCATCGGGCTCCCTGCTCAGCGGGGAGTCTGCTTCTCCCTCTGCCTCTCCCCCGACTCATGCTCTCTCTCTCTCCCTCTCAAATAAATAAATAAAATCTTTTCTAAAAAATCATTTTAAATAACAAATGCTGCTAGTGGCAACCAGTCAAGCTTTGGAGCCACACCGCCTAGGTTCAAATCCTGTCCCCACTACTTGCCTCCTGTGTGACTTTGGGCAAGTGACCAAACTACGCTGTGCCTCAGTTTGCTCATCTGTTAGATGGGGACAGGAGAGCAGCCACATCACAGGGTTGCTGGGAGGGCTTAAAGAAGTCATGTTTAGCATGCCTGGCATGGAGGGAGCACTCTGTAAATGTTGGCCATTCTGCCAAAGAGCAGCAAGGTGGGAGGGCATACAGGGACGCAGTGTCAGGAGAGGGCTCTCTGGGGTGACACTCAAGCCACGGCATGATGAAAAGGAAGAGCAAGAGTGATCCAGGCAGAGGGAGCAGCAAGTACAAAGGCCCCAGGGTTGAGCATGTTGAGGAATAGCAAGAAGGCCAGTGTAGCTGGAAGAGTGACAAAAGAAAGAAAGCGGGGATGGGCCTGGGTGGCTCAGTCGGCTAAGTGCCTTTGGCTCAGGTCATGATCCCAGGGTCCTGGGATCAAGCCCTACATTGGGGCTCCCTGCTCAGTGGGGGAGCCTGCTTCTCCCTCTCCCTCTGCCGCTCCCCCTGCTTGTGCTCTCTCACACCCTCTCTCTGTCAAATAAATAAATAAAATCTTTAAAAAAAATTTTTAAAGAAAAGAAAGGAGAAGAGGTTGGGGACATGGTCAGAAACCTCGCATGGTCTAGATTCTAAGGGCAACAAGGAACCATGGGAGAGTGTTGAGTAGGAAAATTCAGCCAAGCGTCCCCTGAAGGAGGCAACATCATAAGGCATCACCAGGCAAAAGGGTTCAGCGTGTTCCAGGCAGAGGGAACATCCTGAGCCTGACAAGGCAAGTTGATGTGAGGGTCAGTTGAACCTATGGAGGTGGGGAGTGGCTAGTGGGCAAATCCTGGCATAGGTCACAGAACCTAGTGTCCAGCTGGAGGTTGAATCTTTCTCCTGCAGAGGATGGGGGTTGTGGAGGGTGTGTGAACAGACCGCATGGTCAAATCTGCACGTCAGAAAGACCAGAGGCAGGGGCCAGGCCATGGAGAGAAAAGGACGAATCTAGAAGGTTCAGAACCAATTGGCAGTGGACCTTTCCCCAGCTCCACACCATCCTGCCGCTCACAGAGCCTGTTAGTTCCCCCACCTCCCCTGAGAGGATCAGCTTGGCCGATCCACAGCAGGTGCTCAGGCATTCCCATGTGGGGGCTGTTACTAAGATTTGCTCTGATGGGAATCCCCAGCAACCCCTATTTCACCCCAGGAGGACCCCCAACAGCTTCTTCAAGCAAGCCCCTCGGAGACACCCCAGAGACCTTCTTCCAAGGATACCTGTATACGACACCAAAATCCCCTCGTGAGAGATCACGGTCTCTAGAGATCCCCAAACAAGTCTTGGAATACACAAAAACCTCTCCACAAACCCTGAACCCCTCAAATCCTGCACAGATCCCAAACTCTCAAAGAGCGCCCCAGGCCACAGAGAAACCGGTAAATGGCCCCCAGGAGATACACACCCTTCAGGAACCCTAAAAGTCTCTTACAGATGTCTCAAGAAGCCCCTTCATCCCTCACCCCCCCGAGAAAGCCCTAAAAACCCCAAAGTGTCTTTGCAGCCCCCAAAGACCACTGGGTCGCCACTGTGGGCCCTTAGGGACCTACCAGAATCCCTGAAGAGCCTCTAGAGGCCTCTCACCGTCACCAAGTCCCCACAAAGACCCCAAATACCCACGGCCTCCCAATCAGCTCCAGCTCTCTGGAACCCCTACCAGCTGCCCAAAGATCCCCAAGTTACCTTCCAGCCCCCTGAGGTCTCCCAAACACCTCTAGAATCTTGAAACTTACTCATCTCCTTCCAGAGACCCTCAAGCTATCCCCTGCAGTTCCCCTCAAGAGACCCCCCCCAACCCGTCACTCTTTCAGGCCCCGGCCCCGCCTCTAGCCCCGCCCCCATCTAAGCATCGCCTCCAGTCTCCAAAGCCCCTCTCCCCAAGCCCCCAGGGCCCCCGACTCCGCCCCTGCAACACCCTCCCTCTGATCACCCGCAAGATGCGCAGCCGGCTGGGGCCCAGGCCCCAACTGCACTCACAAGAGGTCCCGCCTTGCGGTCTTGCAGACGATGCGCAGGAAACGCCAGCCGCCGCCGCCCACGTACACGCCGAGCGCCGCCGCTGCGCTCCAGGTCCACGGCAGCCCCAGCAGCCACAACAGCACGAGCGAGACCACCGAGGCCGAGCCTGCCCCGGGAGCCTGCATCCTGGGGAGGCGGAGAGCGCTGAGGCCGCGGACCGCTGGGGCCCCGCCCCACGGCCAGCCGGGCTCCGCCCCCAGGCCCGGGCTCCGCCTCCTCGGAGAGCCCAGGCCACCCCCTTCGAGCCAAGCCCCGCCCTCGTGCCTGGAATTGGCCCCGTCCCGGACAGACTCCGCCCCCGGATCAGGGCTCCGCCCCGTCCCACGCGGGACACAGGCCTCCCTTTGTGTTCCTAGCCCGGCTCAGGCTTCTTTGCCAATTATTAGTACAGGCCACGCCCTCAGACGCAGCTCTAGGACTTCGCCAGTCACTGTCAAGCCCTACCCCATGTTTGACCTAGCGGCTGGACTCTGAACCCAAGCTCCACTCTCACGACTTGGCCCCAAGCATGGGCTCCACCTCGTCCCTACCACAGACAGAGGCCCTTCCCAGTCACTTGACCAGCTTTCCCCCATTGCCTTGACCTAGCGCTGTCCTCGGTTACAGGATCCACCCCAGTACCCACAGGTCCTGGGCTTTCCTCCAAGTCCTGCTTCTAGCCCTACTCCGCCACTCACTGAGCCCCGCCCCCAGCCTGCCCTCTGGTCCCGCCCACAAACGCACGCCCCTCCCCCTAGTCCCGGGCCTGGCCCGCCCCCAATCCCAGGTCCACGTTCCACCCCTGGCCACTAGCCCCGCCCTCAGGCTTTGGCCCAATCGTCATCCTCCGGGCCTCCCTCTGGCCCACCTAGAGCCTAGGCCCCTCCCCATCTTCCAGCCCAGGCCCGCCCCAAGGCCCTCTTCCGACCTGTCTAGCTCCGAGCTCCTCAGCCTCTTAGCCAAGGCCCGCCCCTTTCCGGAGGCCATGACCATAGAGAGGGGCCCCAGGCCAGAGAGACAACGGCCAACGAGACCAGGGGGCTAGAACGGCCCAGAGAGGGCGTCCGCTGTCTTGGAGACACCCAAACCGCTCCCCCCACCCGCCTCCGCGCGGCGTTTAGAAAACACGTGCGCCCGCAGCCTAGGGGCGTGGCTCCAGGCTGAGCTCTAGATGACAAACGGATTCCTACCCGGGGGGGACCAGAAAGTCCTGGTTCACATCCAGGGCCTGTCTGTACTGGATTCTTGCCCCGTTTGTCCTAAATCTAGGCTCGGACGCCTGTTGGGTCTTAAATACACATTCCAGGGATCTGGAGAGTCCTAAACTCAGCCTAGGAGCCCCAAAAGGTTCTAAATCCAAACCCCACCTCAGTCTTAATGATACATTTCAAGGACCCAACTTATCCCAAATCCATATCGCAAAATCTTGTCAAATTCTCAGTGTAACACCCCAGGAGCCCAAGGAGGGCAAAATCCACACACCAGGTTCCCACCCGCCCACACCCAAAGTCCTAAATGCCCACCCAGAGACCCAAAAGCCCACCTCCTGATCAGGCACGGGCCAGCGCTGGCCAGGCTGCCCACCACCCTGGTCCCTGGCTGACCTGGAGCGGCTCACAGACCCTCAGTCTTGGCTGCTTCCTCGTGGGTTCCCAGAAGCTCAGGCAGGGACGATGAGGCCAAGACAGAGGACTCCAAACCTAGCTTGAGAAGGTGGGCCCTCCAGAACCTCTATTTCTGCAGACTCCCGGGCCCTGCTCTGCCTGTGTCGTGCGCATGCAGGCCACTGCCTTGGATCCCTCCCTCCAAGCTCCGCCTCCTTTGCCCCCCTGCCCACCCCACCCCAGCTTGTTTTCTGCCTTGCTTTGGCCGACCTTCTCAGCTCTCTCCTTGGGAGGTAGCCAGGGCCTGCTTCCAGCACCATTTGGAGGACAGGGTTGGGCAGGCTCCCACCCCTCCCACATGCCACCACTGGTCCCTGTAGTTGCCCAGGGTTGGTGGAATGGGGGGCAAGGAGGCAGATCTGGAGGACAGGCCCAGAGCCAGCCACCAGTTGGGGCCAGAGATCAGCAGAGTCAGTAATGACCGGTAACTACAGCTGCACTCTTATCCTGTCAGGTAGCACTCTTGTGCTCACCCCATTTTACAGGTAAAGAAACTGAGGACTGGAGCTGTCACATTAGTTGGAGTTGAGATTCACTCATTCACAAATGTGGGCTGGAGGCTTGCTCTCCCACCTCCCCCCACCTCCTCCCCTTTCCTTCTTCCCTGAACTTCTCCTCCCCCTCCACTCTCTGACCCTGATACCTCCATTCTTCCCCACTTCCTCCCCTTCCTCCTTCCGTTCTCTATCCCCCACTTCAGCTTTCTTCCTCCCCTCCCCCTTTCCTCCCCTTCCCCTTTCTTTGCTCCTCTGCCTACTTCTTTCCCCTTCTCTCTGCTCTGTCCCTCCTCCTCTCTACCCCTCCTCTTACCCCCTCCCCTACCCTTCTGGCTTCCCTCTTCCTCCCTTCCTCTTCCTCCTCTCCCCCTTTCTTCCCTCTCCCCTTCTCCATCCTACCAAGTTTACTGAGACCTCACTAAATAGTGCCCGTGACAATCAAACTCTTCCAACTCTGCCCACAGCTCCTGGAGATACTCTTATGGGTCCTCAGTCCAAAATCCCCAAATCCAAAAGGCTCTGGAAACCCAACTTTTTCTTAAGGTGGTGCCAGAACTCCAGGTGTAGGTGTAGGCAGATAGAGTGAGGGGTTCCTGAAAAAGAAAGATGAACCATAGCTTTCTTAATACAAGAGAAGTCATTTTAGGTTCCCAGCCACTTTGTGATCTACACCTGACTGGCCCTCATTGCCCAAGCACATTGTCAAGTCCAATTGCAGAAGTTCCTGGGAAAACTAACATCCACTACCAGGCCAGGGGAGAGCCTCACCATCTCAGAAACAATAAATCGGGGGTAAAACTCCCAGTGCTTTTTCAGAAGTAAACGTTGACCCGATACACAGCCTTGAGGCATTGCAGGATTTAAACCCCTTTGAGCTCTCAAAACACTGATGACTTTTGCCCCAGTTCTCTACTGATCTTTCCTTTGCCCAGCCCCTTCATGATTATGCATGCACCCTTAGCTTAAAACTTCCCCAATTTTGTCGTATGGAGGGAGAGGACACTGCTTTGGGAAATATCCTCGGTGCTCTCCCTACTTGTTGCAAATAAAACCCTTCCTTTTCCCACTCTTTGGCTTGGTTGTCTTCCGGCTGGACACCCACCAGGAGGAGAACCCAGTTTCCCGTGACAGAGGAACCACCTCCCTCTCCCCCCTCACCTCCCCCCTCCCGAGCTGACCCAGTCCACTTACCGTGGTCATTTATCCTTTTGTATCCCTGTTATCCCTTATTTATGCCTTTGCTTAATGGCTCTTCCTAGGCCCCCAGGGGCATCACACGATATACAGCATCTTTTACCCTTGATTACTTTCTTAAGATACAAAAAACTCCCAATTCTTTTTTTTTTTTTTAAGATTTTATTTATTTATTTGACAGAGAGACACAGCGAGAGAGGGAACACAAGCCGGCAGAGTGGGAGAGGGAGAAGCAGGCTCCCCGCCCAGCAGGGAGCCCGATGCGGGGCTCGATCCCAGGACCCTGGGATCATGACCTGAGCCAAGGCAGACACTCAATGACTGAGCCACCCAGGCGCCCCCAAAAAACTCCCAATTCTGAAATACAACTGTCCCCTGGTTTTCTGGATGAAGCACTGTCTTATCCCCATTTCACAGACATGAAAACTGAGGCCTGGACACGGGGGCAGACTCAGGTTCTACCCTCCAGCTGGTGGCCTTGGGCTGGCTGCCTCTCCCCTCTGTACCTTGGTTGCCTTCTGGGTGATATTGCCTGCCTGCTGGAGCACTGTGCCTCAAATATTTCTTGATCACCACTGCGCCACGGTTGATGAGGGGCTTCGCATCTGCAGAATGAATGGGCCAGGAACACACTAGGTGTAGGGGTACGGCCAGACATGCATCTCCCTCCCCAGGGTGACCACAAGGGGCTGTAGGCCACAGCAAAAGAAGTTCTTAGGACTTTCCAGAAGGGGAAAAATGAAGCATACATTAAAAGTAGAATATTCAAAGATCATAGCTTGGGGGTTTCACTATAAATAGAACATGAGCACCATGTGGGAGTGAACAATGTCTCTCTGACAAATTCATGTGCCCAGTACAAGTAGGTGTGAGTTTCTTCTGGTGAGTTTCTTTCTGTCATAACAAAGTAGCACAAACCAGGTGGCTTAAAACAACAGAAATTTATTCTCTCACAGTTCTGGAGGCCAGAAGTCCAAAATCAAAGTGTGAACAGCCACAGTCCCTCTGGAAATTCTAGGGGAGGATCCACGCGTTTCTTGGCTAAGACCACCTCACTCCGGTCTCCACCTCCGTGTCCACATGGCCTTCTGCCTGTATGTGTCTCCTCTTCTGTCTCTCTTTTTTTTATTTGACAGAGAGAGAGATAGCGACAGCAGGAACACAAGCAGGGGGAGTGGGAGAGGGAGAAGCAGGCTTTCCGCTGAGCAGGGAGCCCGACGCAGGGCTCGATCCCAGGACCCTGGGATTATGACCTGAGCCGAAGGCAGACGCTTAACGACTGAGCCACCCAGGCGCCCCTCCTCTTCTGTCTCTTATAAGGACACTTGTCATTGGATTTAAGACCTACCTACATAATCCAGGATGATCTCATCTTGAGATTTTTAATTACAATTACCTCTGCAAAGACCCTGTTTCCAAATAAGGTCACAGTCACAGGTTCTGGGTTTAGGACTTGGACATCTCTTTGGGGGCCACCACTCAACCCACTACAACAGAATAAAGGGTTAGAGTGATAGTTCTCAACTGCCCCTTTGGGACACTGGGCAATGTCTGGAGACATTTTTAATTGTCACGACTGGAAGACGGGGTTGCTCCTGGCATCTAGTGGATCAAGGCCAGGGGTGCTGCTAAGCATCCTACAACACACAGGACTGCCCCCCCCACAAACAATGAGCTAGCCCCAAATGTCAAGGGTGCCACAGTTTGGAAATCTGGGATAAACAAAAGCCCCAGTCAAGTTGGACTTGGCCCTGCAGCCCCACACGCGTCATTCACTGGATGACTTGGCTTTGAAAATCAGTTTCTCTGAGGCTCTCTGCTTCACTTGCACAATGGAATAAAATCGTACAAACCTGGTAGGGCTGTTCCGAAAACAGGAGACTGGCACCTCATAAAGATTATAGGAGAGTTCTCCACTACTGAGATCATTGTGCTCTCAGTGCATCTTGCATTCACAACACAGCCGGACTTCCTGGGGTTCTGGTAGGGTGAGGAAAATCTGACCAGGAAATTGTTTCTAAGCAGAATGTGACAAGGACACATTAGGAATGAGCCCATTCAAAAAGCCTGGACAATATGAATTAAATCTGGAGAATGAGGATTTTGTGATTTCCTTTTTATTTTTATTTATTTATTTATTTAATTTATTTTTTGGAGAGAGAGAGAACAAGCGAGAGCACGTGTACATGAGCAGAAGGGGCAGAGGAAGAGGAAGAGAGAGAGAATTCCATGAGGAAGAGAGAGGGAATCCCCAACACAGGACTCGATCTCATGACCCTGAGATCATAACCTGAACTGAAATCAAGAGTCGGACATTTAACCTACTGAGCCACCCACGTGCCCCATTCTTTTTGATTGTTTAAAGCCAACACGAGGGCGCCTGGGTGGCTCAGTTGGTTAAGCGACTGCCTTTGGCTCAGGTCATGATCCTGGAGTCCCAGGATCGAGTCCCGCATCGGGCTCCCTGCTCGGCAGGGAGTCTGCTTCTCCCTCTGACCCTCCTCCCTCTCATGCTCTCTGTCTCTCATTCTCTCTCTCTCAAATAAATAAATAAAATCTTTAAAAAAAATAAAAATAAAAAATAAAGCCAACACGAAGTTCCTTTCAGAGTCTCTCATGTTTTCCTAGGCCTGGAAAGATCCTCTAGACCTGGTGTATTAGTTAGCTATTGCTGTGTAACAAATCACCCCAAATTGGAGTGGCTTCATACAACAGGGATCGACTATTATCAGGACCCCATAGGTTGCCTGGGCAGTCTCTCTGCTGGACTCGGCTGGCTCAGGCAATCTGCTACAATCTGCCAGTGGCTGGACTGGAAGATCACATGTGTGGCAGTTGGTGCTGCCTGTCCCGGGAGCGTCTAGTTCACCTCTGTGAAAATTAATGAAGGGAAATCTCACTGAAATGCAGTTGAAGGCCAGAAGGGGGAGCTCTCCTGCCGGTACCACTCCCACTTCAATTACAGGAAGAGATGTCAATTATAGACCCTTAACAGAAGAATCAACAGGAACGAATTATCATTCATAGACCCCAACAGGAAACTGTGGACATTGCATCTCCTATTAGAAATTGACTACCCAAGCAACTCTGCCAATGAGAAAGCATCATCAGCCTGAACTCCTGCTTCTCCCCAATGGACTTCCCTTCAAAACAACCCCTCCCAACTTCCTCTTTCTCCATAAAATCCTCTCCTTTGTTTGTTGGACAAGCCTATGGTTTTTGCCATAGTTTGCTGGTCCCGAATTGCAATTCTCTGCTATTCCTGAACAAGCACATTTTTGTTGGTAAAATAATTGACTGTTTTAATTTTAAGGTCAACACCTCCATGTGGCCTCTTATCCAATAGGCTAGAACAGGGGTCTGCAAACTGCAACTCACCAGCCAAATCTGGCTCGCCAGAAGCTGAGAATGGTTTTTACATTTTGGAACGGTTGAAGAAAATCAAAAGAGTAATATTTTATGACACGCGAAAATTCTATGAAATTCAAACTTCAGTGTCTGTAAATAGAGCTTTATTGGAACCCAGACACATAAATTCATTTACATATCGTTCAGAGCCACTTTTGCAAGACAGTGGCAGAATTCGAAGTTGCAAGAGACCCTATGGCCCACAAATCCAAAAGTATTTACTACCTGGCTCTTTACAGAAAAGCTTTGTCAACCCCTGGGCTAGATCAGCTTCCTTACCTGGGGCCTCTGGAGGCAGCCTTCCAAGAGAATGAAAATGGGAAGCGAGGATAAGACTCATCCTCCAAACTCACACCTCACGCGCACCACATTCTCTTGTTCAAGCAAGTCATGAAGCCAGTCCAGATCCAAGGAAAGGGGAACTAGTCTCCATCTTTTGATAAGAGGGGGTTGCAAAATACTGTGGCCATGATTTTCATCCTTACCAAGGG
Organism: Halichoerus grypus; assembly: GCF_964656455.1. Lineage (NCBI taxonomy): Eukaryota > Metazoa > Chordata > Mammalia > Carnivora > Phocidae > Halichoerus > Halichoerus grypus. The sequence continues at coordinate 203,977,631 of NC_135712.1, forward strand.
ATCTTAAGGTGGGCTGTCCCGACTGAATTGAGGAGGGTGGAGAAAAAAAAAAAAACCCACAGATTTATTTTCATTAACTTCTATTGACCTCAAAAATAAAGTTTGCTAGCAAAAATGGATTTTGTTTGGAAATAGTAGAAAATTGTGATTCGGGAGAAGCAAACTACAGCAAAAACCATAGGCTATTTCAACAAAGAACATGAACGTTATTTTATGGAGAAGAAGGGAGGAAGTTGGGAGGGGTTGTTTTGAAGGAAAGCCCGCTGGAGAAAAGCAGTTCAGGGTGATGATGGTTAATTGGCTGAGTTGCAGGGGTAGTTGACTTATTGTAGGAGATGCAATGTCCCTCTTTTCCTGGTGGCAGTTGGAACTGATCATTCTTTCCTGTGGATTCTTCTGTTGAAGGTCTGAAATTGACCCTTCTTCCTGTAATTGACTGGGAGTGGTATGGTGAGAGCTCCCCCTTCTGGCCTCCCATCTCCATTTTAGCAAGTTTCCCATTATTAATTTTTACACTTCTAACTGGAATGCAGCATGTTTTTCATGTCCTGTCAAAGCAGGTATCGGCCAGCCCTGTGACTTTGTCTCCTGTGGAAATCAAAGATAATTTCACATCATATCCTGGCCATTGCAGGCAGGCATCTCAAAATATCATTTATCACAATAGAAATCACAATCATTTGTAGAGCCCTGGTGAATCACGATTACTTAACCCATTCAATTCATGAGGAAGCACATATATTTTACATCACAACTTAATAAAATATTTTCACACCCATATGTCAGGATGACTGCTTTCCTTTGCAATCCTGTGCTTTTTCTTAATGGATTTCTAGCTGTCTCCAGAGAAGGAGCCCATGGGCAGCCTGCCCCTACCCTCGGAGGCAGCACAGAATCAGGCCGCGGTTTAGGCAGATTAGTGAGGTCCTAAACCGGCCTCCTAAAGATACCTAATCCCAGACCAGCAGCCAGCCAGCAGGCCCAGGGCCACACAAAGTCCCTCAGCCGTGTCCCCAGCTCTCAGCCAGGGCTGCCATGGCCTCCCTGTTCTCTGGCCACGTCCTGATTCGCAACAACAGCGACCAGGACGAGCTGGACACGGAGGCTGAGCTCAGCCGCAAGCTGGAGAACCGGCTGGTGCTGCTCTTCTTTGGCTCTGGGTCCTGCCCGCAGTGCCAAGCCTTCGCGCCTATCCTCAGGGACTTCTTCGTGAAGCTCACAGATGAGTTCTATGTGCTGCGGGCAGCCCAGCTGGCTCTGGTGTACGTGTCCCAGGATCCCACGGAGGAGCAGCAGGATATGTTCCTTAGGGACATGCCGAAGAAGTGGCTCTTCCTGCCCTTCGAGGATGACCTGAGAAGGTGAGGTGGGAGAAGAGGTCAGGGAGGGCTTCCTGGAGGAGGAGCTATTTTTGCTGAAAGGTTTGTTTATTGTTGCCTCTGTTCCATCTGGAATTGATGAGCACGTCCTGTGTGCCCATCTGTACCCAGACGGGGTGGGGAGGGGGCCACCCAGGGGGGTGCATACGCCCATTTCTATTTAGCTCCCAAGGAGCTTACAACCTAGTTGGGGAGATAGACGTGACACAAAGACTCAAACAAATATATAATAAGAAACTGCAGTAATGGTCCAGAGGACAAAGGGAGGATGCCATGTGGAAATATAATGGGGAGACCTTGCTGAGGTTTGGGGTCAGGGGATGCTTCCCTGAGGAAGTGGCTTTAAAGAAAGACCCCAAGGCCAGAGAGGATAGGAAAGAGTGAGGAGAGGGAAGGGTTTCCAGGCAGAGGGCACAGCAGAGATAAAGGCTGGGAGGCCACCAGAGAAAGAACAGCCAGTTCAGGGAACTGTAAGTAATACCAGATGGGAGAGGTCTGTAAGCATCATGTGGAGCAGCGCCACAAACCCCATCTGAACGGGAGTGGATGTGGTCCTCAGAGTAGCTGGGAGCCTGTGAGGAGGGCCCTGGAGCTGAGAGAGAGGTGGGTAGGTTCAAGCTTTGCACCCAGCTGCCCAATAAACAAAACTACAGCTCGTGGCTTTCTTAGAACCTTCCCCTTTTCCGCAGTAAGGCATCCCTTCTTTTTATTTATTTTTTAGAAGTTTTTAGATTTTATTTTTTTAAGAGTTTATTTCTTTATTTGACAGAGAGAGAGCACAAGCAGGGGTAGAGGCAGAGGGAGTGGGAGAAGCAGGCTCCCAGCTGAGCAGGGAGCCCGACGCGGGGCTCACGATCCCAGGACCCTGGGATCATGACCTGAGCCAAAGGCAGCCGCTTAACCGACTGAGCTACCTAGGCGCCCCTAGATTTTATTTTTAAGTAATCTCTACACCCAATGTGGGGCTCAAACTCACAACCCTGAGATCAAGAGTCACACGCTCCTCCGACTAAGCCAGCCAGGCGCCCCGGCTTTCCTTCTTTTTAAACTCGAACTTTTCATTATGAAAAATGTCCAAGATCCCACAAATTGGAAGAAGCATACAATGAAACCCAGAGCAATCGTTAACAACTTGCCATATTTGCTTTATCTACACGCCTGGGGAGCTTGCACGGAACCATTTGAAAATGAGTCGCAGGCTTTCTGACACTTTACTGATTTCGTTAATTTTGCTCCACAAGTTGAAAGTTTCTAGAGACCTTCATTCTGCACCCAGCATTATCAGAGTTTGGATACTTGCTCACTCCTTCTGCCCTCTCTGCTGCTGAGGGGGATCTTTCCTGCGAACGGGCAACATTTCCCTTCCCAGGGTGGGATGAAGCTGTGAGGGCATCAGAGACAAACTCGGACCTGCTGACCTCGTTTGAGGCAGGGTCCTCTCGACAAAGCCTTCACTCGGGCTAGGTTAGGTGTCTGGACAGAGAGTGAGCGATTCCCCACCCCCTTCTCCTCACCCCCCTCCTCTCCACCCTACACACACACACACACACACACACGCACACACGCACACACACACGAGCACGCTGACGGTTCCCAGATAAAACACAGGCTGCCCAGTTAAAAACAAATTTCGTGTCAACAATGAATAATTTTTTAGTATATGTTTTTTTATTTTTTTAAAGATTTTATTTATTTATTTGACGGGGGGAGAGAGAGATCACAAGTAGGCAGAGTGGCAGGCAGGGGGAGAGGGAGAAGCAGGCTCCCCGCTGAGCAGAGAGCCCCACACGGGGCTTCATCCCAGGACCCTGGGATCACAACCTGAGCCAAAGGCAGACAGATGCCTAACCAACTGAGCCACCCAGGCGCCCCAGTATACATTTTTAGTATAAGTATATCCCACATAGTGCATGTTGTGATGTGATATATAATATATAAAATATAATATAATATAATATAATATAATATAATATAATATAATATAATATATGAAATGGTAGCATGTCTGAGGTATTGGAAACACAGCGCAGAGGCCACAGCGGCCTGGCCTGGTCCCTGGGCGCCCCCAGCACACACAGTGCACACGGAAGGCGCTCAGTAAGTCCTGGGAGGGGGGATGTGTGGCTCCCCAGCTCGGGATCAGCGACCGGCTTCCGACCGGCCTGCCCGCCCGCCCACCCCGCAGGGACCTCGGGCGCCGGTTCTCCGTGGAGCGCCTGCCGGCTGTCGTGGTGCTCAAGCCGGGCGGGGACGTGCTCACCCGCGACGCCACCGACGAGATCCGGCGCCTGGGCCCCGCCTGCTTCGCCAACTGGCAGGAGGCGGCGGAGCTGCTGGACCGCAGCTTCCTGCAGCCCGAGGACCTGGACGACACCGCGCCGCGGAGCCTCACCGAGCCGCTGCGCCGCTGCAAGTACCGCGTGGACCGGGAGGCCCGGGGCAAGCGCGGCTCGGGGCGCGGGAGCCCGCCCGAGGGGGAGGGCGGGGCGGAGGGCGGCGGCGCCGGGGAGCTGTTCTGACCCCTGCGGGGAGGATGCGCCTGGGGATTCTGTGCTGCAACCTCCCGAAGAGTGCCGCCCGGACACTAAGGGGACACAGCAGGGGACACTTGAGGCAGACGTCCTAGCGTTGGGGAGCAGCGCCAACCCCCAGCACGGGGGCCTCGGACTAAACAGCGGGGCTTCAGGAGATGCAAAGTGCTGCGGGGTGGGGGTGGGGGTAGGGGTGAACAGGAAGACAGGCAACCCATTCAAAACTAAGCAAAGGACCTGAAGAGGCATTTCTCCAAAGAAGATACACAAACGACCAGCAAGCACACGAAAAGATGCTCAGCGTCATTAGCCATTAAGGAAATGCAAATCAAAAGCACCGTGAGATCCCACTTCACACCCAGTAGGATGGCTGTAATCAAAACCCAGCACATAACAGGTGTTAGCAGGGAAGTGAAGAAAGTGGAACCGTCTAGCATTGCGGGTGGGAAGGTAAAAGGGTGCAGTTGCTGTGGAAAGCGGGGTGGGGTTCCTCAGTAAGTTAAATATATTATGACCATAATTACCAGCAATTCTACTCCTAGGTATAAACCCAAAAGAAATAGGGACTCAAACAAATAACTGTGTGTGCATGTTCTAGCAAAACTATTCACAACAGCTAAAAGGTGGGAAAACCCCAAATGCCCCTCAACAGACAAATGCATAAGTAAAATGCGTTCCATCCATACTGTGGAATGCTATTCAGCCATTAAAAGGAATGAAGAACTGATACACGGTACAACATGGATGAACCTCAAAAACATAAGGCTCAGTGAAAGAAACGGACACAGGAAGTCACATAGAGTCTGCCTCCATTTATATAAAATGTCCAGAACAGGCAAATCCAGAGACAGAAAGCAGATCAGTGGTTGCCAGGGCTTGGGGGAGGGGGAGTGGGGAGTGACTGCTAATGGGGAATGGGGTCTCCTTTAAGGATGATGAAAATGTTCCGGAACTAGACAGAGATGCTGTTTGCACAACACTGTGTATGTACTAAATGCCACTGAATTGTTACTTCAGAATGGTTTCTTTCATGTCATGTAAATGTCACCTCAATTTTTAAAATTAAAAATAAATAAATAATAACAGAAAACGGGCCATGGGAAGAACAAAGCCCAACAGCAAAAGACAGGAGTGCCTCCTCAAGCGGGGGCCCTAAAAGGGCCTCGTCCAGGAGGCGACGTTTCTGCAAAGCCTGGAAAGAAGGTTGAACGGAAGGGAAATCGCGGCCAGTTGCAAAGTCCGCAGGTAAGAGACCGAATATCAAAGTGAATTATTTAGAAATTCGTTCAAGTTTCCTTTTTTTTTTTTTTTAAACAATGAAACAGGTGCTTAGGGCAGTGGGTGGTGTGGGGGTCGCCTTAATGAGTTTAGGGGCTTGTGGGGCTCCCTGGATCCGGCCCCCGAGCCCTTGCGGCTCTTGGGGCGGCCTCTGTCCCTTCTTCGCCCCGCCCCGCGCCGGCCCCGCCCGGCCAGGACCTGGAGGCCGGGAGGGGGCGCCCGCTGGGTCCCCGGAGGGAGGAGAATACTTCGTCCCAAGTTTTCGCGGAGTTTCCTCGTCCCCACCGCGATCCGCACACGAATCCCTCTACGGCCCCCCAACTTTCAGACACCCCTTGCCGTCCCGCCCTCTTCGGAACTCCTGGGAGCCCTTGGACGCCCACCCAACTCCCCTGCCCCGTGAAAATCTCTTCTATTCCTCGACTGCCCCCCCTTACCCCGCCCCGCAGACCCCCGCTATGGCCCGGTCGTACGGCGGCCGGGTGCTGGCCGCGATGACCCTGCTGGGCATCCCCGCGGCCGTGCTGGCGGCGCTGGGAGCGCAGCTGCTGTTCCAGCTGCAGGCGGGCCGCGCGGAGCTGCGGGGACTGCGCGCCGACGGGCTCGGCCCCGAGCTGGGTGCCGGCCCCGGGCTGCCGGAGGACGCGGCCGGGGCGCTGCTGCCGCTGGCCGCCGCGCTCGCCGCGCTCGCCCTGGTGCTGGGCCTCACCTGCCTTCTGCTCGCCGCGCTCTGCGGCCACCTGGGCGCCGAGCTGGCGCGGGGGCCCGGCCCCGGCAGGTAGGACAGGCCCCTCCTCCCCGAGGCCCGGCTGGGGGCTGGGCGAGCCCAGGCGAGCCGCTGCCCCTCTCGGGGGCCTCAGGTTGGGGGAGAGCTTCCGCGCTTCCTTTCTTCCATCCCGTCCTCCCTTGCCCCCCTCTCTCCATCCCCCACTCCCTCTATCATCCCTCCCTCCCTACATCCTATGTTAGGTGAAAATTTGCAGCACGTGCACCGACCGCTGCACCGTCCGTTTTACAGAGGTGGAAACTGCGGTCACAGAGGACCCAGGGGCGGCTGGCCCCGTGTTGATAGCGCTTGTCATTGAGGGAACCCTAAGCTTTCCGTGCTTCTCTCGTTCTGCGGACTAGCCCAGGGAAGGCCCGCGGTCCCTGCGCGGCTGGTGTTGCTACCTCCCTTTGTAACTGTGTCTCACACAGGGGAGGCTGATCTCTCTAGGCTGCCGGGTTTGGAAGCGGGTGGACGAGATTTGAACTTGCTTCTGGTAGAGCCAGAGCCTGTGCTCTGGCCCTGGGTGGGGTTCCTTCCTCAGGCACCTGGGCTGAGGAACATGGGTACCGGGGCGGCAGGTGTCGGGGCAGGGAATGCTGGGAGGAACCTTCCCGGTGTTTCCCCTCCAGGATGCTGGGGGAGGGGAGGCAGAATCAGGGTCCAGGATTCCACGGATTAGAACGGATGGGAACTTCCACCACTGGAGTCGATCCCACCTAGAGTGTGCACTATCCATTCCATAGCTCAAGGGGTGTTGAAATGCACTGGTGGGTCAGTCAACAAATATGTGTTGGGTGCCTGCAGAGGGCTGAGCCCCGCACCGGGAGTAGAGGACACAGCAGAAACCAGGCGGACCCAGACATGCCCTCGTGGGGTAGACAATAGAGACAAGACAGTAATGTCAAGTGAGGATGAATGCTGGGAAAGGAAGAAAATGGGGTGATGCTGGGGAAGACAGGGTGGGGGTTGAGAAGGGACCATCAGCGGAGGCTTGAGTGGAGACTTGAAGGAGGAAAGAAGGCAGAAGATCTGGAGGACAGTGGTCCAGGCAGGGGGAACGCCATATGCAAAGGCCCTGGGGCAGGAATGAGCTTGGGGTGTTAGAGGGAGGTCGAGGTGATTGGTGTGGCCGGAGGGAGACATGAGGGAGATAAGGGCAGGGAAATCAGGAACTGGACCATGTAGGGCTCCTTGTGCTGTGGTGAAGATCTTGGGGTTTACTCTGCCTGAAAGTTATGAGAAAGGAGGGGAATGATCTGACTTCAGTTTGGAATAACCCCCTCCAGCCACCGTGGAAAAAAGGGGCCAGGAGGGCAGGTGGTGGGGAGACCAGGGAGGAGGCCACTTCCACTGCACCGGTGGGAGGTGAGTGATAATGGAAGCTCTCAGAGCCTCCGTTTCCTAAGCTTTCAGGAATGGGGAAGGGAGAGTGCACACAACAGAAGCACTTAGCATGGTGCCAGGCTCAAAACCAAGTCCTCAATCAGTCTCAGCTCGTGGGAATCTCTTTTTCTATCATCTCGGATAACAAGTTACCCCTGGTTTCTTCATTTCCCAAATAAGCTTATGGTCTGTAAAATAATGGAAGTCAGGTGTCTAGCAAGTGTCTGTGCATAATAGCTGCTTCATGAGTGTTGGATGTTTGAATGGACTGATGTATATGGGTGGGTCATGGGAGGGGGGGAAGGATGGTGGATGGATGAGTGGTGAATGAGGGATGGATGAATGGACAGATGGATAGTTGGTTGGATTGATGGATGGTGAATGGGAGATGGACAATGGATGGATGGGTGGGTGAAGGATGAGTGGATGGATGGATGGATGGATGCGTGGGTGGTGAATGGCAAATGAATGGATGGATGGATGGTGGCTGTTTAAATAAGTGACTGGATGGATTAATAGGTCCTGGTTAAATGGATGGATGGCTGTATGGTTGAATAATTGATGGGGATGGGTAGATGGTAAATGGTAATGGACATTTACCTGGAAGGATGGATGAGGGGGTAGATGGATGGATGGATGGATGGGTCCTCACATAGATCTCAGGTCCCCCAAAGCTGGGCCACTCTCCCTCCCTCTCCTCCGTGGCCTTCTCCCACCAGCTTCACCCCCTGAACCCGTTTTCTTCCTGCCCCCCCTCCCTCCCAGGTCTGACTGGTTTCTCTATGACTGCCGCCTCCTCAGACACGTGGCCCTTGGCCTTTTCTGCTGTGGGGTCTCTGTCTACTTAGCAGGTGCGTGCCGGGGAATAGAATATGGGGTGTAGAGCCCTGGGCGGGGGTGGCCAGGGGTAATGACCCCATAACTGAAGTCAGCTCTCCAGAGCCAGTCTGCCTGTGTTCGACTCTCGGCTCTGACACTTTCGTGCTCTGGGACCTTGGGCAGATTCCCACTGCGTCCCAGTTTCCTCATCAGTACAGTGGGGATGCATACATCCCTGCCTTCTAGAATTGCTGAGGGGATTCTGGGTTAGTCCCTGTGAAAGCCCATGCGTGGCATCTGACCCCAGTGGGGGTTCCATAAGTCGTATTGTCTTCAGAACATTCTTGATTCTTCAGTTTCCTACATTTGGTTTGAACAAAAGTTTTCATGTCCTTGGTGGTTTTCTGGAGATAGTGTTTCACAGGTTGGTCTTAGTAAAAAGCTGTTTGGTTACAAATATCAGAACCTTCAGCTCAAGAATGGCTTAGGTTTAAAAAAAAAAATGCTTTATAAACCAGAAATGCAGTTGTAAATCCCAAAACATGAAGCAAAACAAAAACTAATAATGTGGGTACTGGAAGGACACAGCGCACAGTCTTCCCTTCCCTGACCTGTAATAACTTTTCTTAGATCAACATTCTCTCACCCACACTTGCCAGTAAAGGAACCAAATCATCAAGTTTCTTTAAAGAGACTCCTGACATTTTATATTTTGTTCTAATCTTGAAAGATGTGTTGATGGTGCCGCAGACTCAGTGCTGAATCATACATAGACCACGGGGACCCTTATAAACAACCCGTTTTCCTGGAAGAAGAAAATATTCCGCTGAATGAAAAAGAAGGGATTTGCTATTACTGTCTTTTTTTATCATTACTATTCCTACAACAGAAAAATAGAAGTTTCGAAGAGATATTTAAATTATTTATTTGTGAGATGTGAGCCTAGGGTTCATTATGGGAATATAAGGGTATATATGGGTATATAAAGTGCAGGGAACTCTGCATAACTTTTGCTGTTTGACTTAAGAAAATGCTCCAGCTGTGAGTTTTTTAAAAAAGAGAGTGGATGAGGTGACTCATGTATCTGTAAAGATCGGGCCTCAGGTGCAGCTGGTTCTAGGTGCTCAACAAGGTAATCAGAAATGCCTCTTGTTTCACCTCTTCACCTGCTATCCTCTGGGAAAGATGCCTGTATCTGTAAGTGCTTTCAACATAATGCCTATAACCTTGAGCCTTTTCCCAGGCTGGCAAAAAAAGTGTTGGAGACTTGTAGAATAAGATATCCTCATTCTAGTATACAAGAAAACTCACAAAGAGAAAAAAAGGTAACTATGTCAGCCTCATTAAGTGTTAAATTAAGAATTTGTTCAGCTCCCATTTAGATTCCTTTTGAGGTTAGGTGACCTCACTCAGCAAGAATTCCCAAGCACATCCAGCCAATCATCCAATCATCCATTCATTGCTAGCCAGAGCCAAAAGAATAATTGAAAAAACCTTTTCAAAAATGTGTAGAGCAAAAAAAAAAAAGTCCTTGGCCTCACTTTAATATGTCAAACATGATGCAGTGTGGCATCTTAAAAGCAAGAGTACAGAGCTGGAGAAAGCATAAAAACAGCCAGCAAAGTGCCAAGAAAGCTTCCATCCCACTCTGGGCTTCTCTTCAACCAATTCTCCCGCTGCTCCAGTAAGAAAATTCCTCCCTACCCATAGCCCAGTCTAAAGTCCCAGGGCTGGCTCTGATTGGCTGGGCTTGGGTCATGTGATAGCTCTGCACCAATCACTACAACCAGGGGAAGCAATGCTCTGATTGGCCAAGCCTAGTACCATACACATCAATGATGCCGGAGAGGTGGGTCCGTGCTCCTACATTAGCGATCAGGGTGAGGGTAGGGACTGGACCCGTGGTTCTCAATGGGAACAGATTCTTCTGATCCAGGGGACATCTGGCAATATCTGGAGACATTTTTGGTTGTCAAGACAGGGAAGGGGGAGAATGCTACTGCATCTAGTGGGTAGAAGCTGCTAAATATCCTACAATGCACAGGACAGTGCTCATCAAAAAGAATGGTGCCAACTGGGAGCTGCACAAGTCAACAGAAAACTAGTACAGATTGGTCCTCAAGGTCAGGTCACCAACCGTCTTGTTCAGACCAGCAAACTGAGGCCAGAGAGGGGCTGTGACTCACTGAAAGTTAATCACGGGACTCAGGAAGTCTGAGATCCGGGTTGTTTTAGTTGTGGTCAAGTATGCATAACATAAAATTTACCGTTTTATGGTAAAATGCATGTGACGATGGTGTGAGAGGATTAGATAGTTAAGCTGTGTGCCTATCATGTATGGGTTTCTGTGACTGCCCTCTGTTTGGGAGAGCTCTCCCAGGGCTTGGGGAGCAAACGTTTGTTGACTGAGTAAATGAGAGCCATTTCTTTCCCCAGCACTGTCCATCTATGCCCTGCTGCTCTTTGAGATCGAGACAGGTGCAGCAGCCGCCTCCATCCTTGGAGTGGGTGCTCTGGTCCTGGTGGCGGCGCTGACCCACACTCTGCTCCGAGCTGCCCGGGCCACCCGCCGCGGTCTCCATGAACTGTCCCCACCGCACTTTGAAGACGACCCTGTCCACCCTGCTAGAGTCTCCAAGGCCAGCCCCGGGGCTCCACCCCAGCAGGGTACCCACCGCCGGACCCCCTACTCATCCTTCCCAGAACCTGGGGGCCCCCTTAGACCCACGTTCGCTGCTACAGCACCTGTAGCCATGGGGGGAGGCCGGGAGACCAGCCTGCCTTTATCCTACATGCACCGGACACTGTCAGTTGGCAGGGGGCACTGGGAAGGGGTGACCCACGAGATGCGCAGCATGCTAGGCCACCGGCCAGGGGGCTCAGGGAAGGACTCCACACTGGTGTGAACCCAGGGATCAGGGATAGAGACCTGGTGTCAGGCAGCAGGAAGAGGACTCTGTAAAGATAGGTCCAGGCTCAGCCACAGTAGCAGTATGACTTGATTTCTCAGCATCCCTGGCTTGTGTCCTCAAGGTGGCTTCATGGCACAAAATGGCTGCCAGGGTTCCAGGCTTCACCTCCTCTCTCAGAGGGAAAGGCTGAGGCCAGGGGGTGCTCAGAACTTTCTGGAAATCTTCCTGGGAGGCCTTGGGACCCTCCTGCTTATACCTCACTGGCGAGAACAGAGTCACATGACCACATCTCCGGGCAGGGGAGGCTGGGAAATGTAGCTGTCCAGATGTTAGAGGCCGGAGGGGAGGGTCGGGCTTAAACAGTGGTTCTCTAAATGTCTCCATCCGTTTTACAGATGAGGAAACCGAGGTCCAGAGAGGGGCAGTGACTCACCAGGAGTCCCATGGCCAGTACTGAGCGTCAGAGTCAGGATTCGAACCAGGGTTCTGTAACCCCCATGCTGCTGACAGTACAAGTCTCAGACTCTGCGACTTCTTCCGGGCTGTGCGCATTTGAAATCCGTGTATGCTGAGCTCAGAGTGGCCCAGGGCCACAGGGGCACCTGGAGGGCTGGACCCAGCCTTCTGGCTGTGGGCCCCTGGCTGAGGGCTTTGCTGCTCTGTGTCTCAGTTTCCTCCTCTATAAAATGGGGACATAAGCGGTTCCCCCCTCCTAGGGCTCCATTCCAGGTGCCTGTGCACAGTTGGTCCTCAGTGCATGTCCATCTGTGCTGTCATCAGTCTGGGCCCCTGGTGGCAGGGGGTTGATGGCCATTTCTGGGGCTCACGAAACTGCCAAGGCTTAGAGTGGATAACTCAGAGCCCCAGGGATCTCCAGAGGCCCTAGCCCCACTCCCATCCCACATGACCCTCAAATAAACTCTCACCCTCGCTATCTCCTTTGTCACTTGAGCTACATCCAAACATGCTGTGTGGTCAAGCCCAGGCCCGGGGTAATGGGTGGGATGACAGGAATGGGGTGGGGAGGCAGAAGTGGGGGGCAAGGGTGTACTTCTTGTAGACCCTAGTCGGGGACCCATGTATATAAATCTTCATGCATATAAATTTCACCGGGGGTGGGGATGCCTGGCCTCCACCCTCACCCCAAATGGACAGATGTCCCCAGAATTCTCCCAGTGCATCCCTTCCTGGGCTACACAGGCACTCTGAGGCCCAGGGAGAGGAGACAGCTCAGCCACAAAGTGCCTTAAAGCCCCCCTAGGACCCTTCCCAGTGGACAAAGAGGTGACAGCGCTCAACTGGGGGAGCTGGTCCCCCAAGCCTGACCCTGGCAGGGACCCTGCTGATCCGATACACGCAGACCTGAGTGGCCAACCAACTCTGACTTCAGCTGCCTCCTCCCAGAGCCGCCGGGAAGCTGCACAGACCTCCTTGCTGGTGGAGTGGAGGGAAGAGATAACACACATGAACGTCCCACGTGGCGCCTGACACGTGGGGCACCCAGTAAGCATGGGTTCTCGGGGAGCATAAGAAATATCAATGAAAAGGATCAAATAAGAATAAATGTCGGGGCACCTGGCTGGCTCAGTCTATAGAACATGCGACTCTTGATCTCGGGGTCGTGAGTTCAAGCCCCATGTTGGGCATAGAACTTACTTTAAAAAACAAATAAATAAATGTCACGTCTTTATCACATGCCTGGTTCTGCAGGCATGTGCCAGGCACTTTCCTGGCCTCAGTTAATCTTCAGGACAACCCCACTTACAGATGGGGAAACTGAGGCCCAGGAAGTGAGGCCACATGGTGGCGATGGCTGGAACCTCGTTACCCCATCACAGAGGGCTCCAGGACAGAGCAGGTTCTTGAGAAACACCGGGAATTGCCGTTTCTGAGAATCCCCTGGAACAGGGCAGGCCCCCAGGACTCTGGGGTGTGGGAGAGGAGAATGAGGAGGAAGGACCACGGCTGTCTGCCAGCGAGCAGCACCTCATCTCCTGGACTGGGCAGGGGAACCAGAAGCTGGACCCCTCAGCCTCATCCCCAGGGCCAGGACTAGGGTGCAGGTGCAAAATTGGAGACCTGAAAGAATTGAAAACAGGTATTCAAACGAATTCTTCTACAAACACATTCATAGCAGCACTAGTCATAACTGCCAAAAGGTGGAAACAACCCAAATGTCCATCAACAGATAAGCGGATAAAAAATGTGATCAATCCATGCAATGGAATGTTACTCAGCCATGAAAAGGGACAAAGCGCTGACCCATGCTACATATGGATGAAGCTCGAAAACATCATGCCGAGTGAAAGAAGTCACACACAAAAGGCCACATACTGTGTGATTCCACGTATATGAAACATCCAGAACAGGCAGATCCACAGAGATGGAGCAGATTAGTGGGTGCCAGGGGCTGGGGGAGTGGGATGGGGAGTGATTGCTCATGAGGACGGGGTTTCCTTTCTGGGTGATAGAAATGTTCTGGAACTAGACAGGAGTAATGCTTGCACAACATTGTCCGTGTACTAAATGCTACTGAATTGTATGCTTTAAGATGGTGAATTCTGTGTTATGTGAATTTCACCTCAATCAAGACAAATTTAAGGAGGCACTTGATCTCAGGCTCCTGCAGGGGCAGGTGGGCCCCTGAACTAAAATGAGCTCCTTAAATGTTGCACCCCTCGAGCTTGCTAGCCTCATTCTTGTGTGACCCCTGATCATCCTCGTGGGACCCAGAATAGGAGCCCTGAAAACTATGCAAGGTTCCAGCTTGGAAGGCCAGCTGGGAGCGCTGCCCATAGCCCAGTCGAAACCTACCCCCCTTGCCATCTCTGCCCTGGAAGGGACACCAAGCATCCTCATATCTCAGCCAGAATCAGGTGAGAGGGGATGAGGCTGGTCCTGGGGCTGGAGCCAAATGCTCAGGTTGCTCTGTGTCCTCCAGGAGCTGGGACAGACCTGGCTCAGGGAACAGTCATGCGACCTGCCACTTTAGTTTCCTTTATAAAATAAGGTGGCCTCCTCCCCTCCACCAAACACAGCGATGAGGACCAAATCAGAAAAGATATTGATGTCTCCATTAATTCCACGGGCCATGCAAAAACCAGCAGCTGTCGGCATCCTGGTGTGATTAGAGAGTGGACAATATCTCTCAAAGATGTTGCCTTGGATTGGGATCATCAGAACCAGACCTTGAGATGATTTGGGGGATGTGGTTTGTTTATGTGGGAGGGTACCTCAGGAAGCCCTACAGCCCTTCGGGGACACCAAGGAGCAGACAGTACTGTGGGCAATTGAGGCTCCATGCTGCTAGGGACCTCTGGGAGACAGCATAAAGCACACACAGCAGAGTGATCCCCACACTGGGGTGTTTATCCTATGACCTCCATCAGGTATTGGCTGAGAGCTGCTTCTAGAGAGATTAACCCCTCACACTTCTGGTCTTCCCTGTGCACCAGCTGGACACACCCCTGTGGCCAAAGGAGGCCCCAGGCAGGGTTGGAGGTATTTGCTGGGAATGACATTCATCATGGAGAGATGAACATGGAGGGGGTGAATGGGAGTGAGGCACAGAGAACATCTGCTCCAGCTGTGTAAGCATTTCTCAACAGCAGGTACGGTGGGGGATACTGAAAGCACTTAACCACACTATTTCCGGTTGAGAAGAACTATGGAGTTTTGGGAGCCCACCATGGGCCAAATACCCTGCCTAACTCACACAAGCATCGCCGTTGTTGTCCCCTTGATACAACCCGTCTCTCTTCTTTAGTTCTATGCATGCAATCTACTGAAAGTGGCAGAGTGGAGCTGGGGTCCTCTGTGCTGGTGACATTTGGAATGGAAGGCCAGATGCCACCTTGAAGGAAATTGCTCAGCACAACAAGGGGCATATTCCCCCCCCCATACACACCCCAGAAAACACTTCATGAACATACTTTAAAACATATTTCACGAAATAAGAATTTTGAAAGGACCTCATGAGCCCTCCATCTCAGGACGGTTCTAGGTACAGTGCAAATTCGACCTTAGGCTCAGAAGAAGACCCGAGATGCAAAACTGAGTTGATTTGGATAAATGGAGCAAGAATCACATAAATACTACCTGAAAATCCAGCACGTTTTCTTTCCCTGACTTCAATATCCTTTGCGTTTGTATCCGTTAGCTCTTGCTGCATAATAAATCATCCCCCAAAGTTAGCCGCTCAAAACAACACCCATTTATTATCTGACAGTTTCTGTGGGTCAGGAATCTGGGCATGGCTCAACTGAGTCCTCCCCTTCAGACTGCAATCCGGGTTCGACGGGGGCGGGATCTCCTTCCAAGCTCACTTCGTCGTTGTTGGCAGGAGTCCATCCATTCCCTACAAGCTGTGGAACTGAGGGTTCCTTTCTGGCTGTTGGTAAGAGGCTGCCCTCAGTTCCGTGACACATGGACCTCTTTATAGGCCAGTGTGCTTTAGCAAAGCCAGCAAGAGAGCCTGCAACCAGACGGAAGTCACTGTCTTTTAGAACCTAATCATGGAAGTGACACCCCATCACCCTTGCTGTATTCAGTTGGTTAGAAGTGAGTCACTAGGTCCAGCCCATACCCAAGGGAGGGGATTACAGAGGCCTGAACACCAGAACACCATGGTCTTTGGGGACCATCTCAGAAGCTACCTCACGTCTCATAAATTCTCTTCAGGCTCTGTTCAAAGACAAGTAAAAAGGGCAGGTGGATAAGCAAGATGAGAAAGGGGTGTTTTCCATACAGCACAAATCAGCTGTTTTCAGTTAGGATCTCTAAGCCGGCAAGAGTGTGCAGAACAGCTAAGGAATTCAAGCTCTGGCAAGACAAATGGCCAAAATTAACACAACTGACAATGCCGAGTGTTGGTGAAGACATGGGGTCACTGGAACTCTCATTCATTGTGGGTGGGAGGGTAAATTGGTACAACAGCCTTGGAAATCTGCTCGACTGCATCTGCGAAAGCCGAACATAGGCCTCGCCTACCACCCACAATCTCCACTCGGGGCATTTACACAACAGGAATGAGTGCGTGTTCCTCCAAAGACATGTACAAGAGTACTCAGGGTGGTTTTGCTCAGTGGCCACGGACGGGAGACATTTAGCAGCGGGGGAACAGGTGAACAGACTGGTATATCCATGCAGTGGACTCAGCAACGAAAAAGAAAGGAATTATTCAGCAATGAAAACGAAGGAATTATTCATACAGGCAACACCCTAGATAAATGTCACAGACATGATATTGAGCAAAATTAGCCAGACTCAGAAGAGAACTCGTTAGGGCATGACACTTCTATCAAGTTCAAGAGCAGGCAGGATGAATGATGAGGTAGCACCCAGTAGCTTTAGGGGGCTTGAAGGGGGGTGGCAAGGGGATGTTTGAATCTAGCCCAGATGGGTGCTCTGATCGAGGGGTGGAGAGAGCAGAAGGGGCCACAGCTGGACTCAGCAACATTTGAACACAGGAAGTGTGGATTTTGAACCAGGATGTGGTTGCATCCCCCAGGCACCTGCTTGGACTTTGCACTCCAGAAACCGTTCGGCTGGGAAGGCCTTTCAGGGATGGGAAGTGTTTCTGCAAGTCAGTAGAGCAGTTGAGGGACGCGTGCATTCTCCCTCAGAGCTGCGCTGGGGTAAGGCCCATTGAGATACCCATTGTAAAGATGGAGAAACTGAGGAATAGAGAGGTTAAGCCACTGCTCAAGGTCACCAGCGAGTGAGCGGTGGAGCTGGGACCTCATCTCGCCCTATGACACCTATCTCAGGTGGGAGCAAGCCAAAGGCAGGAAGGATAAAGCTTTGGCTCCCTCCTGTGTAGCCCAAGATGGCGTAAGCTCAGCCATGGCAGTCAGGATTGATGTGGCCCAAGTCGGGCGTGGGTGGGTGGGCTCCGAGGTGAGCCCGCACTTCCCCAGGCTGTCCTCGGGCCCCGTGGAGCTCAGAGGGTTGGGATTTTGCCGGGTCATTGGCCTAGCAATACCAGCAAGTCCAGTCAGATCCGGGGCCAGGATGGCTCCTCTGGGGGCCCCTGGTCACCCAAAGAATGCCCTGGAAAGCGATCCAGAGCTGGTTTCAGGGTGGCCAAGAGGGTGACCAGGGAGAACAAACAGCCTTTGCTTCCCGGCCAGATCAGATTCCACGGCCGGCGCCAGAGCAGCCTGGGCGGGACCGGCAGGTGGCAGCTGTGCCCAGAGAGGGGAGAGGTGGGGAGATGTCTCAGCACCAAAGGCCTAGTTTTCCCAAGGCAGCTGCGCTATACGGGGGAGGGCGCACATTTTGCGCAGCCTCCCCTGGTCCCCCCTCTCCAGGACAGCTTGCTCTCTCTCCTCTCAGACTCCCAGGACAGGGCCATTCTGCTTTCCTCTGACCCCAGAGCAGGACAGGATCTGCCCCCTCAGACCCCCAGGACGGTGCCATTAGATACAAGTCCCCGGGTGGGCCGTACGCCCCTTCCGGGGGCCCAGTGGGGCACGTTCTGGCCAGTGATCTGTGAGCAGAGCTCCGACGAGGCACTTACAGGCCAGGGTATTTCACTGACAGGGCAAGAGCTTCCTGAGCCTGTCCCCAGTGCTGTGGCAAGATGGTGGCAGCACCTTCGGGCAGGTCTCAGAGACCGTGACCAGCAGAGTCTGTTGCTGCCCAGCCGTGGGCACGTGGTACGAATGAGAAAGAAGCCTTAGTCTTTCTAAGCCACAGAGATCCGGGGACGTTCCTGACTGCAGCAGAACCTGGGCCACCTGACGCTACGGGGACCTAGGGTGGACAGAGCAGAAAAGGAAGAAGCGTGGGCGTGGGAGAAAAACGGCGTGAGTCTGGGGTCGTTAATTTACAAATCGGTCCACCCCATTATGCTTAGATCCTGTATTTGTGAGTCCCACGCGAAGAGTTGCCACCCCCAAACCAATATTTGCAGCACTTTGTGGTCATTCAGGGACATGCACAGAGCAGGGGGAAATGTGAATCACCGAGGCACATGGTTCCTGTTGAGGTGGGATGCAGTGACGCTCCGCCAACTTGCTTTAGCTTGGACTGTGAAGAGGTGGCCTTTTTATGGTCTATCTAGTGGCACGTTTTTCACATTTTTGTGCTTTTTCGTTGGCAATTTTGCTATTTAAAAAGGTCTGCAGGGGCACCTGGGTGGCTCAGTCGGTTAAGTGTCTGCCTTCGGCTAAGGTCATGGTCCCAGGGGCCTGGGATCGAGCCCCGCATCGGGCTCCCTGCTCAGCGGGAAGCCTGCTTCTCCCTCTCCCTCTGCCCCTCTCCCCACTGGTGCTGTCTCTCTCACTTGCTCTCTCTCTCTCTCTCAAGTAAATGAAAAAAAAAAAAAGGTCTCCAAGCATAGTGCTTAGTGTTGCCTCTCCCCGAATGCAAGAAGGCTGGAATGTGCCCCTGGAGAAAATGTGTGTTAGGTGAGCTTTGTTCAGGCATGAGTTATAGCTCAGATGGTCAGGAGTTCAATGTTAACCAATCAGCATTATGTATTAAACAAGGTGTCTTGAAACACACACAAAACAAGGTCATGGATTGATTGCTTGAGAAAAATGTGACCAAAGGCTTGCAGGAAGCTACTTCTGTATTTGCTGCGGAATCCAGTATTCCCTGACTCAGTTTCACTGCAACGTTATAGAACGTAAGGACAGTGAATAATGAGAATTGACTGAATGTATCCATCACAGAGCAGAGCAAAAAGACACATAGAACAGCTTGAAGGTGAAGAGAGCAGGCTCTGGATTCAAATCTCAGCTGTGGGAGCGCCTGGGTGGCTCAGGTGGTTAAGCTTCTTTTGCCTTCGGCTCAGGTCATGATCTCAGGGTCCTGGGATCAAGCCCCACATCCAGCTCCATACTCAGAGGGAAGTGTGCTTGTCCCTCTGCCCCTCCCCCTGCTCATGCTCGCTCTCTCTCTCCCAAATAAATACAATCTTTAAAAAAGGAACATCTCAGGGACGCCTGGGTGGCTCAGTCGGTTAAGCGGCTGCCTTCGGCTCAGGTCATGATCCCAGGGTCCTGGGATCGAGTCCCACATCGGGCTCCCTGCTCGGCGGGGAGCCTGCTTCTCCCTCTGCCTGCCTCTCCCCCTGCTTGTGTTCTGTCTCTCTGACAAATAAATAAATAAAATCTTTAAAAAAAAATAAAATAAAATAAAAAAGGAACATCTCAGCTGTGACCTTAGCTGCCCCTGCCTCAGTTTCCCTATCTGTAAGATGCGCAAAACCAGGGCTTCATAGCGGGGTGTGGGAACACCAAATGAGATACTGTGCATCAGGTGTTGGGGATTTGATCCCCTCCCCACGATCTAAACGTAACTGAAAGTATTATTCCTGCTACGAGCAGTGATGGAGGGGCAGACCGGGTCTTCTCTGTGATCTACAAGCCCACTCAGTCACTCACTGAGCCTGTCTCCCCCTCTGCGGAATATTCTGGGAGGGGCAGCAGTGCTGCCTCCCCTCCCCGATTTTGCTTACTGGGTGGGCATCTGCCCCCGACTTGTGCTGGGTGTGCGTGGCAAAGACCTCGAGCCACAGAGGACCCGCAGCCAGGATCGGGACTCCAGACAGTGGGCACAGGGTGGTGTTTATTGCCAGGAGGACGCCCGCGTGGCCTCCAGGCACCAGAGGGTTTTGACACAAATGACTTGAAGGCACTGGTTTCCGTCCAGCCCCCACCCCTGCCCTGCAGGGCCCCGGGGGCGAGAGACCCCATCACCAAGCAGACCGGTCGGTCCTGCTCCTTCTCCAGGGCTGTGGCTCTGTTGGGTGGCTGAGGCTCTAGAACGCCCTGCGCCGCCAAGGTTCCCAAGATGCTGCAGGGCGGGGTGGCTGCCAGTCCCGGGGTGGTGGGGGTGTCGGGCAGGGGGCTCTTCCCTGGGGCTGACCAAGAGCTACGAGACGCTGGGGGGTAGGCGTGCAGCTGCTGTCTTCTCCACCACGAAGCCGTAGTTATACTGGGGGGCAGTGTTGGGGGCAAGGAGAACACAGAGTGAGTGAGGGGCCACAGCGGTGCGTGAGGAATGGTGAGCGGGTGAAGACCATTAGGGACTTAGCGAGCTCCAGCCCTTGGGAGATGGGGTGTGGCTGGGGGAGACTGGGGTAGCAGGAAGGTGGGGGTCCCCCAGCACCCCATCCTGGGCCCCGCACCCACCTCCTCCTCAATATCTGCCAGCGACTTGATGGTCAGATCGGCAAAGGCAGAGAAGGCCTGGTGGGCAGAGGCAGGTCAGTCTTGGGTGGGGACCCTAACCTGGAACTCCATTCCCTCATCCTCAAGGAGGGCCTCCCCCAATATTTGCCTGAACATCCCTTCATCCTTCCAGCCACAGCCTCCTGCCACCAGCATCTAGTTGTTCCTCCCGATTCCCCATTCTGTGACTAAGACCCTCCAGCTTCTGGCCTCCTCCAACCCAGGAACATGGGCCTCTGTGCTGGGGCACTGGGTACATGGATGACCCTCTGCATCCTGACCCCTAGGAAGGCAACTGGCAGAGGCAGACCCAGGCTCCCCAAGCAGAGACTCACCAGGGGGCCACAGCTCTTGCCCTCGAACCGGGGGTGCAGTGTGAAGGGAACACCATCCATGGCTGAGGAAAGCAGGTAAGGGTAGGGGCTGAGACACAGGGAGCTTGCGGCCTGCCTGCGGTCCACCCCAACCAGAGAGGCCCAGCCCCAAACCCCAGGCTCTCCCCAGTCTTTGCAAATATTGGGGAGGCCCAGGCCTGGTTCCAACCCTGGCCCCACCCCTTCCTGCCTATCCCACCTTGAGCCAGTCTTGCCCCACCCCGGTGCCTCAGTTTCTTGCTTGGCACTCACCTGAGATGCCGTAGAGGTTGGAGGCCTCATAGATGGAGTCACTCCTCCGCAGAGTAGACGCCCGAGAGCCTAACCTGGACAGGGTCCGCTCTGGAAAGCCACCCTTGCTGGTGGAGGCAGGACAGCGCAGGTCAGGCCTAATTCCCCCCACGGCTGCCCCATTCCCAAGCCTGAGCACTCACCTGGGCTGGGCATGTGGGTCCAGGGAGAGGCCCCGCATGTCCTGGCTGAGAGCTCGGGGCTTGGGCACCGGCCTTGGGGCCTTGGCCTTCTTGCACCAAATGGCAAAGCCCCCCATGTCCCTAGAAGGAAAGAGAAGTAGGGAGGGGTCCTGGCCCAAGAGGATGACCCCAGCCCTTTGGGGGATTTGCCTTCTATCTTAGCCCTCGCCCTGAGCAACATCCGAATTAATAGTGCTGGGTCCGATCACAGAACTGTGTGCTTCAGACTCATCAACTCACTCCTCACAAGAACCTTGTAAGACTGATACAATTAGCCCTGTTTTTAACCTGTGGAAATTGAGGCACAGGGAAGTGACAGAAGGCACGCAGGACAGTCCCTGAGGGTCAGCAGGGCAGATATGGGAGCTGGAGGGCAAAGGAGGCCAGAGGCTGGGGGTGGCCCTACCCTACTCGCAGGTATCCCGGCACCGTCTTGGTCTTCCCACTCAGCCGGACATCGAACACGGCCGTGTCTGCAGCCCCCAGGGGCATCAGCTTCACACACATGCGTTTCTTCTTGGACACAGAGGCCTCTGGGAGTGGGGGGGGGGGGGGGCAAGGGAGTGAGAAGAGGGAAGAAGCAGCGAAAGGGGCCCAAAGATGGCTCCAGGATGATGCTCGCCAGGGTGCTGTTTAAGGCAGCTCCCTGGACAGCTTTAGGTCAACGGTTAAATCAAGAATGGTAGAGCCAGAGGAGGGGACTCCATGTAGCCTTTAAGAGCCGCTGGGGCAGGCTTATCTTTGGTGACATGGAGAGGCATTCATGGGGTGACCCTGGGCACCTACAGCAAGGGTGGGCATCTGTGGAATCAGACAGAACTGAATGCCCATCCTGGCCCCGCAAACCTCACTTTTCCTTAGTCCTCTAATCCAGAGATCAGCAAACTCTGGCCCATAGCCAAAGGACGTCCAAAATCTGCTTTTGCAGGGCTTATGAGCTAAGAATGGTTTTCTTGTTTTTAAAGGATTGGCGAGGGAGGAGCGGGGGGCAACGACACTATCTGGCCCGCAAAGCCTAAACTATTTACTATCTGGATCTGCGCAGAAAAAGTTTGCCAACTCCAATATCAATAGATACACCCTGAGAGTCAAATACACATGACAAGTCACAGTGAGAGGCAGGGGGAGCCAGGTGGTTGGAAAGCCGGGCGGTCAGGGCTGGGAGGGCAGCACCAGGGCTACAGGAGCCGGAGGAGAGGGCTGGGGAGAGCTAAGCAGAGACCTGAAGGAAAACCAAGTATGACTAGCCGGAAGAGTCGCGGAAGGGTGCTCCAGGCAGAGGAAACAGTGTGTGCAAAAGCCTGGAAAGGAAAAAGCTTGGAAATGGCCCGTGGTTCGGCTTGGCTACGGTGTAAGATGTAGCAGGAACAGTAATAAAACAGGTCACAACCCTTACTCTAGGTCAGAGGCTGTACCAATGGCACATTTTTACGCGGGGCAGGGCATGTGGCCCCGCCCCAGAACAGGGCTCGACTCCACAGCCAACCCGGTCATCACCCAGTGCATCGAGTGGGCGGTCGAGGCTCGGAAAACAAGCACCTGTTGTCCCTCCACCCGTCCCTGGTCCTACCCACAGGGACCCCAACGCGGCCCCCTACCCCACCCCCAACCTCCGACGCGGGCCTCACTGGAGTCCAGGGGGTCGCAGACCGGGGAAAAGCCCGGTGGGAGGGGGCTCTTGTCAACCAGGACCTGGATATCGGCCACCACATTCTCCTGCGGATTCTGAGGGGGAGGAAGGGGAGGACACAGCGACAGTCACGCTGCAGCGGGGACAGCGCGCCTGGCGTAGGGCCCCGCAAAAGGACGGGGAGTGGGCGGACCCCGGGGATGCCAAAGGAGTGCGCCCCTTACCTCTAGGCTGCCCAAAGAACTGAGGCACAAAAAGTAGCCAGACTTCTGCGCGAAGCTCTTGCCGAAGTTGGCGGGCGCCCCTTCCACCGTGCAGGAGATCTAGGGCGTGGACCGGAGTCAGGACCGGGCTCCTTCCCCGACGCGGCCGCCTCTGCCCCCACTAATCCCCCGGGCCCCCGACGTCGCTCACCGCACTGAATCCCCGCGGCGGAGGCGCCGAGGCCGACGACCAGGCCAGGCCAGTCAGCGGGGCCGTGTCGGTCCCGGGTCCTGGATCCATCCTCCCAGCCAAGAGCCGAAGGCGGGGACGGCTTCGGAACTCCGAGCCGCCGACCCGCGGCTGAATTAGGGTAGGAGTCTGAACTACAAATCCCAGATACCATAGGGAAGGCGCGGGGAGGGGGGGGTCAAAAGAGCCGTCTGCGCGTGCCCGGAAGACAGCTGGCCAATCGTGTGGGAAAGGGAAGCCACGCCCCCGTACGTCGCGCAGGCGCGCCCATGAGCGACGTTTGCGGAAAATTGTGTCGCTAGCTTCTCACCCCCGGCTATTTCCGACATCCCAGCTCTGCGCCAGAAAGTCTGGGCTTGCCCTAAACCAGAACTACGCTCCCCAGAATCCCTTGCGGCATCAGCCTCTCCAGAGACACGCATGGACTTCTAGGGGAGAAATGTGAAAAAGCGCAATTCTAGTTCTAGGAAGTCATCCTAAACTGAAACTTTCATGGGTTATGCAGGGATTAGTTTAAATAACAAAACATACGGGCCGCCATGAGCCATGAAATCTTGTGTAACTTGAGGACTTGTTCATGTTACTGGTGGGAGACTCTGCGTTGTGTGAATGGAGTCTCGGTTCTTGGATTCCCCACGGAAGATTTACCCGAGGATCCGCGCTTGAGTAAAGACAGCCAGAAGGAAGGTGGCAAGCGCAAAGCAGTTCATGAAGAACCGCACACTCTGGAGGTGGGAGAGCGGGCAGGCCCAGAAATGGCAGCTGACCTGAGGCTATAGGGGTGTCGTTTCCTATTATGTTTATGAGCATAGCGACGGTGGTCCGCTACTGAGGTTTCCGGTCATCTAAGGGACTCCTCCTACCGGTTGGGAGGGGGAGTTTTTGGCTCTCCCGCGTCTTGCCGGAAGTGTCGTGGCCATCTTCCCCCGCAGGGGGGCGTGAGCTGGGGGTAGAAACCACGGTGTAAATACACTATAATGAACCTAGGCAGTCACCCTGGGGTACAGATTGGAGAGGCGACCACGGGTTCTGCACCTGGGGTTCTTGGTCGACTAGCCCGCTGCCACAAAGCCACAAAGAGAGCCCCCAGGCTTCTAATGTGTGACCTATTTATCGCCGCCCTTGCCTCCAGCTCAGGTCCAGCTAACTGCCTGCTCCATCATTCCCAGACACAATTAGTTTTTTTCAATGAGATATCAAATACTTAATATGGATGCTTTTACACCCCTCAGGGGAAAATATGGAAAATTAGGGAACAGAGGATTATCTCCTCTTCTATATTTCTCCATTTTCTGCAATATCATGGGTTGGCCCACTTCTAGCTCTTATACGACCCGTGAGCTAAAAATGGTTTTTATATATGTAAATGATTGAAGGGGGAAAAAAATCAAAAGAGTACTTAGTGACATGTGAAAAATATATGACATTCAAATGTCAATGCCCATAAGAAACAAATATCCTGGGATGCCTGGGTGGCTCAGTCGGTTTAGCATCTGCCTTCTGCTTGGGTCATGATCCCAGGGTCCTGGGATCAGTCCCGCATTGGACTCCTTGCTCAGCAGGGAGCCTGCTTCTCTCTCTACCTGCTGCTCCGCCCTGCTTGTGCTCTCTCTCTCTCTCTCTGACAAATAAATAAATAAAATCTGAAAAGAAGAAACAAACGTCCTGGAAAAGATGACCCAATAATGAGAAGGGGTTTCAATTAGCATGGAGGTGGCTTGCTTGGTGGCTGTCTGGCTGCATTGGAGGCAGATACCACAGCAGCAATCTAAGCACATGCGAGATAAAACACAGACTGAGATAATGACTCCCAAAATAAGTAACCATTTTTTCCACCAGGACTCCCATGATCCAAACCATTCATTTATTAAGTCCCTAAGCTGGGGGTGGGATCACTCAGGGCATTCACATGTGTCCTCATGTGCTGTAATAAAGATGATACATTAGCAGACTCATCAGATACGAACACACAACATTCTGCTTGGATAATGGCATAGGTGCCTCCTTGCAAGACAGTCATAATGTCCAAGTCCGTCCTAATTTGGCGGACAGCTTTTCTCATTAGGGACATTTCAGGGTTTAGTAGGACAGGCTTTGTTGGCTATCATTTAAGGCTTTACTGGGTGAACTTAGTAAGGGCGTCTATGTGAGCTATAACTTCCTCCAGGCCAATGGACGGAACAAACATGGTGACCAAGTGATCATACCAGTGGAAAACAACGTGCCCATCTGCACTTGAGGAGAGGGAGATTGGCAACTTTTGTTACCGTGGAGCAGATTTCTGGGAGACCCCAGGGTGTAGAGGCCCAACCACCCAGGTGGAAACCAAGCCAAAGATTTGAGCCACACAATCATTGGGTCCCATTTGGATTTATGTTACAGTGATGTCCATCCCATATCCCTGGTGTATTTGGGTTGGTTCTGTTTAGAGTGTTGTTTTTTTTTTTTTTTTTTTTCTGTTCCCCACATTGAGGTACATGAGTGCTCAACTGTCTATAAGCCGGGGTAAGCCACATGAACCCATCCCAAATCTGAGTGATGCCGCCTAAGGCTCTGAGAGTGATATTTTTAGGACCCTTCGGATGGGCTGCCTGTTTCATTCAATCAACAGAAAGAATACCCAATGCCCAATGTTATTGAGAGATGTGCCACAGGCCAGATTTCTGGCTCAGTATTGGTAATATCAGCTGAATTAACAGCACCTGTCCTAGCTTATGCTTTCTTAATGTACTGCTTGAGTGCCTTCTGCTCCCCTCCCTGGAGGAGTGGTATCCACCACAGCAATCCTGACAAGCTAAAGAGGGGTGGCTGCGCGCATACCCACCAGTGTGGATTAATTCCTTTGCCAGGCACACAAGTGGGCCCCCTGTAGAAAGGTATTTCCCTCAGGTGCCCATCCCGTGACCAGACACCCCAGGGGCAGCAGAAGTCTAAGGCCAAAAAGACAGATCTGTAGTAGAAACTTGTATGGGGAAGTCTTGTTAATGTGGCTGCAGCTTTAGGAACCTGGCCAGGTTGTGCATATCAGACCGGACCTGGTGGCCGGGGAGGCAGCCCCGTCAGGCGTGAGGAAATGGGACTAGGGGCAGGACGTGCTCAGGATCCCTGTCTCCTCCCCTCTTTCTGTGGTGCGTGTTCCATTCCAGGTATAGTGGGTTTCCACAGATCTGGCTTAACAGCAGGACAACAGGATCCCGGTGGAGATCGAGTAGATACCCCTCACCCAGGGGGTGAAGTAACTCACCCATCGCGGTGGGAGATCCCATTGTAAACTCCGGGAGATAATGCCTCTCCCAGGCGGGATGGGGCTTGGTGTCCTCAGCAGCCCAGCGCGTTGATCCACCGTGAGAGTCAGGGCAGTTGTTATCTCTGGAGACTCTAATACCTTTTTGGAATTGGGTGCTTCGGCAGGGGTCCCCAGACTGGCAGATGGGGTGGTTGGTTGGTCATTCAAATGCATTAAGCCTGCAAAAATCCCTTCGTCCACCTGGCCAAAGTGGCTTTACCTGTTAGTGATTTAACCTGCTGCTTTAATAGTCCATTCTTCCTTTATCCCAACCCTGCTGCTTGTGGTTTGCGGGGGGATGGAGCCTCCATTCACTGTTCTTCTGCCCAGTCTTGCACATCATGACCCTTAAAATGTGACCCCAATCACTGTCTATTTGATGAGGATTTCCATACATCATACTCAGTTTCTCTAATCCCCTATTGGTGGCAGCCTGCTTTGCACGGTGACAGGGGAAAGCTTGGGTTAGGCCCGATGCAAAGACCTTGCAAACCAAACCATAGTTCAAACCCTCACTCAGGGGGCCTGGGTGGCTCAATCAGTTAAGCATCTGCCTTCGGCTCAGGTCATGATCCAAGGGTCCTGGGATGGAGCCCCACGTCGGGCTCCCTGCTCAGCGGGGAGCCTGCTTCTCTCCCTCCCTGCTCCTGCTCTCTCTCGCTATCTCTGTCTCTCTCTCTCTCCAATAAATAAATAAAATCTTAAAAAAAAAAAAAGAATTTGCTGTACCTTTTCTATAGATTTCCAGGGCCCCATGCCCAGGGAGGTCCCCCTCATTGAGCCAAGCCTCCCTGCAGGCTAGAAGAATCTAATCTATAAGGGAGTGAGTGCTTTTTTTTTTTTAAGATTTTTTATTTATTCCTTTGAGAGAGAGAGAGAGAACACAAGCAGGGGGAGCAGCAGAGGGAGAGGGGGAAGCAGGTTTCCACTGAGCAGGGAGCCCGATGCAGGACTCAGTCCCAGGACCCTGAGATCATGACCCAAGCTGAAGGCAGATGCTTAACCTACTGAGCCACCCAGGCGCCCCAGGAAGTGAGTACCTTGAGCTCCCTGAGCACCACGCAGGGGCCATCAGAGGGCGGGGTGTGTGGTGGTGCTGCTCCTTTTCTCGGCCTCCTGCCCAATAAGAGAAACTCCATCGCCCCCTGGATCCCATAGGTGCACTGCCCACGCCTGGATACTTTCCCTGGCCTTTGGCTGGGATTTGGCAGCCATTTCGATAAGCTCAGCGGGAGTATATTCTCTTACCTTGCACATTTCCTGAACTGGGAGCTGCCCCACTGGCTGGGACTGCTGTTGCCTTCATTGGTAGCAGGGGTCCACTACCCAGCGGTCTGCAGCCTCCTAGCTTTGCAAAACAGCATGCTAAAGTCTCCACGTAAGGCCTCTGTGCGCATTAGCCCAGCCCGTGTGTTCGGGACGTCCCAGACTCACACGGCAGTCCACAGGCATCTGACCTACAAGTAAGTCACCCCTCCCCACATACAGGTCAATGGCCAACTTGGCATTTTCCCTGGAGGTGCCTCTTCCCCAAGGCCCATTCCTCTGGTCTCCCAGCTGTCTGCCCACGGTTGGCTCCCAACCTCGGGAGCTCCCCGGGTGAGATCTGAAATTAGCCCCATACACGGAGGGCAGGGAGAGACCGAAGAAAAAGGCAGACTGCTCCAGATCAGGTAGGTGGCAGGTTGAATAAGGAGGGGAACTTAACTCACGAGGCCTGTCTTGGGTGGCAGCAAGATGGGGAGATCTCTTCACCCGCCCACCAGAATCTTAATAGTTTCTGCAGAGACCTCAGCAGGGTTCACCCACATATACAGTCCAGATGGTCTCAACAACACCTGGCCCTCTGTAAGGTTGTGTCCTTGAAGTGGCTCCTAGTGTGGGAAAAATTAGCAGAAGGTGCATTCCAGGGACAGGGGAGGGGGTGAGGAGCCTCCAAGCACCTGGATCCAGCTCATTGGTCAACCAACCCACACATCTGCTGGATGACCTTCTCCAACAAGAAACATGCTTTGAATGCCAACACGCAGCCCTGGGGTCGAGCGAGAGGCCAGGACCAAGAAGCCGGCGCTGACTGAACCGTGGACCCAGGGAAATGGCCACAGTGGGTGGAGGTCACCCTGAGCCGGCCTGTCCTACCAGGTGCTGCTGGGACGGGGGTGGGAAGGAGCTGGAAGGAAACAGCATGTCTGACATGTGGAGAGCTGAGCGTCCACTCCCTGCAGGGGCAGGAACAGACTAAATTCTGGATTGCTCTTTAGGGAAAGTGAGAGCCAGGGAGCCATGTGTCCCCGGGGACCCAGTAACCCCACTCCTGGGAATTCAGTCTAAGGAAAGACCACATCGGATCCACAACTTCTCAAAGGATGACACGGACGGACGGACTGAGAGGGCAGTGGGGAGGAGCCAAGCGCTGAGCTAAGTGCCTGTCACGTCCTCGGAGCAGCTGGGGACAGCCGCGGTCACAGCCATCCTACAAGCCAGCAGGCTCGGCAGGTGCAGGAGCCCCAGGGCTGAGCGGAGCTGAGCCCAGCTGACCCCAAACCTGCACCAGGACCAGGCCAGGGCTTCTCCCCGGGGTCGTTCTCTGCGGTGGGGCCATCCTGGGTGCTGTGGGGTGCTGAGCAGCACCCCTGGCCTCCACCCACCGGATGCCAGCAGCACCCTTCCATTCAACCGTAACATGAAGTTCATGACAATTAAAACTGTCTCCAGGGGCGCCTGGGTGGCATAGTCGGTTAAATGTTTGTCTCTTGGTTTCCGCTCAGGTCGTGATCTCAGGGTCTTAAGATCAAGCCCCACGTAGGGCTCCATGCTGAGCACGGAGTCTACTTGAGATTCTCTCTCCCTCTCCCCCTCCCGTTCATGCTCTCTCTCAAATAAATAAATCTTTAAAAGGAAGGGAAGTGAGGGGAAGGGAAGAAGGAAGGCAGGCAGGAAGGAAGGCAGGAAGAAGGAAGGAAGGGAGGGAGGAAGGAAGGAGTCTCTAGATATCCCCTGGGGACAGAATCGCCCCTGAGTGAGAACCCTTGGGCCACCGCCTTCCTACAAGCCTAGAGATGACCTCTGTCACCCACCCAGGGTCATGCACAACTGAAAACATCTCAAGAGTAAGGCATTACACAACAAGGTAAGGCGTTTGGTCAACACAATGAAATATATGTGTAGTTTAATGAACAGTAAGAGATAAAAGAGCTGAGTGGAAGGAGCAGGATTGTGGATGACCTTTTTGCCCTTTACGAAGTTTGTCTCTTTGGTGTCCCTACATTATCCTCTCAAGATGAACCACAAAAAGAAAAAGCCCTGCGTGTGTGCTCTTCCATCCTGCCCCAGATGTGGGCTTAGGTGTGGCTGTGCCCGCTGACTTCCTTCCGCAGGGCACAGGACTCACCGGGGGGGAAGAGAGTAACTTCGCGGTGGAGACACCCGACGAGGCCACCTCAGCCAGGTGATCCAGGTCAACATCACCGTGAAAAGTCACGCTGATGGGGCGCCTGGGTGGCTCAGTCGTTCAGCGTCTGCCTTCGGCTCAGGTCATGATCTCAGGGTCCTGGGATCGAGCCCCGCCATCGGGCTCCCTGCGCAGTGGGAAGCCTGCTTCTCCCTCTCCCACTCCCCCGCTTGTGTTCCCTCTCTCGCTGTCTCTGTCAAATAAATAAATAAAATCTTAAAAAAAAAAAAAAAGCCACGCTGATGGCATGTGCCCTGGACATAGTGTGACGAGCAGGGCGCTTCACCTCTGTGGTCCTCCCCCAAAACCTGTCACCCCCAGGCCAACCTTGAAAAAACACCAGACAAATCACAACTGGGCCATTTCCCACAACACACCTGACCGATTCTCCTCAACACTGCCGAGGTCATCAAAAACAAGAAAGTCTGAAACTATCTCAGCCCAGAAGGACCTAAGGAGATGTGACAACTAAATGTAACATGGGGTCATAAAAAGGACATAAAAAGGACATTAAGAAAACTGACAGGGGCGCCTGGGTGGCTCAGTCAGTTAAGCGTCCGCTCTGGATTTTGGCTCAGGTCATGATCTCAGGGTTGTGAGACTGAACCCCGAGTCGGGCTCCACACTCAGCTAGGAGTCTGCTTGAGATTCTCTCTCCCTCTCCCTCTGCCCCTCCCCCCTGCATGTGCTCTCTCTCTCTCTCTCTCAAATAAATAAATAAAATCTTTAAAAAAAAGGAATCAGAGAAACTGGAAGTGGGGGCCTGTGGGAATCAGAACACCACAACAACCACTGGTGCATGTTCGTTCAGACTCCCAGATCTCTGAGAAAACTCGAGATTGCAGGGTTAAAAATAACCCGAAAGGATCAGAGTGAAATGCCCTCGGGACGTGTGTGGTCTGTTCTAAAGTAGCAGCAGAAGATGTTTTGTAGATAGGAAGCCAGCTGTAAACAGCACCCTGTGCACTTCCTTCTTTGTTCTCTTATCCTGTGTTAAGGTCCGAGTACAATGGTGTTTACAATTAATTGATCACAGCCAAGTTACAGATTTCTTTACTCCTTCTCCACTCCCATTGCTTCACTTGACTAACCCTGTGTACGTGGAAGAATGTGCCTTATTAAGCCCCTGCTGTAAATCATTATAGACCTATGTCATTGTAGAAGGTATATTAGATTATGGAAAATAAACCTCAGGACCTCGGGCTGTTCGCTCGGGGTCCCCTGTGCCTCGCTTTACTGTCGTCTCTTCTTCTCAGTTCCTTCGCCGCCCCAGGTCCACGACTCTCAGAGGTCGACAGGGGCCTACAGAACATTTTTGTACGTCTTCACTATCCTTCTGCAGATCCAAAACTATCCTAAGACAAAACGATCCTTAACAAAAAGTAACAAAGCTAAAATCAGACAAATGGCGGCCTGTTTCCATTGGAATTTTAGAGGGAAAAACTTTTTGTTTGCTGGGCTGGGATGAGAGCGAGGTGAGTAAGGCACTCTCCTCAGTTGCAAAATTTAGGGGCACACCGAAAGGTCTCATTTTTGTCATCCCCATTTTACAGCTCCAGAAACTGAGGCCGAGAGGAAATTGCTTGCCCAGGTCCTACAGGAGGCAAGGCTATTCACACGCAGCCTGGGCCTCTGACCTGCAGCTGTGATCCCAAACTGACCCCAAAGTCGGAAGGCCAGTACAGTGTGAAGTCAGCTCTGCCGACGGTCTTGTGTTTGCCCCTGGGGTCCTGGCTAGGGAGGGAGGGCCCTTTTCAAGCGACACCCAAGCTCCCCGGAGCCTCTTCAGCAAGACCATCCCTCATCCCTTGTTCTTTGGCTGCTGAGTGGGTTTCATGGGGGACTTCTAGGCAGAGCACGTCCAACGGGGGCCTAGAGAGGCTTCTCCCTTCTGGGAGGCCTGGGCCCCCAGCTGTGGCCCTGCCTGCCCGCTGGCCCTGCTCACCACAAACCCTGGAAATGGCCAACACAACAAAACCTGGGCTGGAGTCTGCACTGTGGGCGGGCAGTAGCTGAAGAAGCCACAGGAAAAGCACAAGACAACCTTCCGCCTGTCACAGGCAGCGGGTGGGAGCCTCTCACCAGGCTGATGTTCAGCAGGAAGCTCTGGCTCAAGCCCCCTTCTGAGGCCTCTCCCTGGGCACTCCCCAGGCACTTTGGGTCCAGCGTATCCCAAATGGACTGGACTGTCTTTCCTCAAAATGTGCTCTTCGCTCCATGGCCATATTTCGCTGTTTTTCACCTTTCCTCCTGCCCTGGCCCACACATCCCCTGAGCGCCTACTGGATGCCAAAGCACTTCACTAGAAACTCCTCACCGCCCCCCTCCCCGATGAGGCTGCTCCTGTTATTGCCCCACATTACTGATGGGAAAACTGAGGTTGAGAGGGTTTACTTGGGGTCCTGGGATGGCAGAGGCAGATTCTAGAAGTGGGAGTGTATTCCCTGTGGGAGCCAGGACGAAATCCAGGCGACCTTCTCTGTGGGTTGGGGCAGCCCTGGTGGCCAAATGGGGGAACTGCAGCCTGCGTCCTGGGGTCCCATGGCATAGGCTTCCACTTCCCCAGCCTTCAGTCCCTCCTCAGACACCCTCCATGGTTCCCTGTGGTCCCATCGGTGGGCGCAGGGATGCTAGGTGAACCCCTGCTGGGTCACCACCATGGAGAACACTAAACACAAAACCTGGCCTCCGGGGTCAGAGCCAGGTCCTGCCCCCAGTCTACCACTCACCTCTCAGCCTCAGTTTCCCCAGCTTGGGGCTGAGCCAACGACAGCTGCTGTCTCTTCAGGTCCTGGGACACACAAACACAAGGCTGACAGGCATGAGACCCTCAGTAACTGCAGTTGTCACCCTCAGTTACATGCGGAAGAGGGGGCAGGAACTTGAGGTGGGGTGTTCCCCCCACCCGACCTGGCGCCCCAGCTACCCACCTCCACCGCCAAACTGGAAATGCTCCAGGTTTCAATTCAGCACAAACAACCCACCTTTTCCCTGGGAAATTGAAACTGAAAGCTTAAACTGTTTTCTGCCTGCAGATGGCCCATTCGAGAGCCTTCAGGTCAGAGGATTCTCTCCGACCTTGTCATTGGTCAGGACGGCCCCTATGCTAATAAGGAGGTAGCCCCAGCCACTAGAAGGTTCCAGCATCTTAAGTTCCGCCCAAACTCACTACATCCAGGGGCAGATCTAGATGGCACCTACCTTTTACCATTACTGGCCTGAG
The DNA here is from genome assembly GCF_964656455.1 of Halichoerus grypus. Taxonomy (NCBI): domain Eukaryota; kingdom Metazoa; phylum Chordata; class Mammalia; order Carnivora; family Phocidae; genus Halichoerus; species Halichoerus grypus. The sequence continues at coordinate 204,010,774 of NC_135712.1, forward strand.
CCCGCTGACAAATCAGAGTCAATGATGCAAGATTGGAGGCTGGGGAGGTGGGCCTGGCTGGTGGTCTTGGGGATCCTGTTGGTGATGCTGGGTCTGTCTGCGGGCCTGATTGTCTTCGCTGTCAGGGCCAACAGCAAAGCCTGCAAGGATGGCCTCCTAGCAGAGCAGGAGTGTCGCAATGTCACCCGCCTCCTGGAGCTCCAGCTAACCCAAACCCGGCAAGACTTACGAGGGACCATGGACCAGGCTGCCACCTGCAACCAGACTGTGGTAAGCGACTGCAGCTCCCAGAGGGCCCGGCGCTTGCGTGGCCCCCACAGGTCTAGATGGAGATGGACATAGAACTTGAAACTGTCTCTGGACCCCCACAATGGGAGTTGAGTTTCCCCGCTGGGGTTTGGGGGACCACTAAACTTTCTCAGTGGTGCTGGTGTGGGGCAGGGCCTTTAAAACGCCCCCCAGAGCACCCAAATCCCCACTAGGATGTGGGAAGAATCTCCAACCTGTTATGGGAGAGCTAGAAGTTCCTCTCTGCCCCAGTCTTGGGCAGCAGAAATCCCATCTAGGTTTTGGGATGGGGACTTCACCATGTCCTAAAGAAGGGTGAGACTCTTGATACATCCACTCCATCCCTGAGAGACTGTGAAACTTTCACATGGGTCCTGATATGGGGGACCTTGAAACTCCCACCGACATCTAACTTGGGCTCGGAAATCCCCGTGTTCTGGGTTTGGGGGAGGACCTCTAAATCTCGGGCAATAGCCCATGAGGTCTAAGAGTTTCTCCTAGGGTTTGGGCATGGGGAGCCTCCAAATTCCCACGTGGGGGGCCTCAAATCCCCTACTTTGAGGATCACATCCTTAGGTGCCCTGGGAGAGTGGGAGGTTGTGGCCATTCTTGGAGGGGGGAGACCGGGGTGCAGGGAGGTTTGGAGGGAAACCTGAAAAGGGTTTGGCCCCGGGCCCCTCTGACCATGGGGCCTGGGGAAGAGGTCCGGGGCCCAGGGCAGCAGCTACCCGGCTCCGCAGGCCAGAACGCCAGTCTCTGACCCTCCCCTCTGTCCCAGGTGAACCTGTTAGCTTCCCTGGAGATGGAGAAGGCCCAAGGTCAGGAGCAGCTCATCCAAAAAGAGGAGTTTCAGGGTAAGAAAGCACAAAGCCAGGGTTCCATGGAGGGGGATCCGGAGGGGTGGGTCAAGCATTGAAGGGGGGGTGTCCCAGGGTTGGGATCGCCGGGGAGTGGTCAGAATCCAGTGGAGGGTGGGAAAGGAGTACCCCAGGTTTCCAAGGTGGGGTGGCATGAGGCGGGGCTGGAGGCGGTATCAGGTCCCGGGGTAGATCCTGGCGAAGGATGTGGTCGCTTGTCACGCCGTGTCCAGCCCACCGTGCCACTGTGCTGACACGGCCCCCTGATTCTCTCCCACCTTAGGAGAGATTGAGAAATTGAAGCAGAAGCTGCAAGACGCTTTGGAGGAGGTAGAGCGACTAAGGTCCGAGCCACAGCCCCTGACCACGCCCCTTTCACCCGTCCTACCCCAAGACCCAGGACTCCCTTTGCTTGGAAAATTCCCATTGCTCAGGGCGTAAAGTTTGAAGCCCAGCCTTGTCCCTCTGGCCACACAAGCCTTGAGTGGCCACTGCCCACTCTCCTCCCCACTGACTTGGTAGGGGAGGAGGGGAGATTCTGAGCGGCGACAAGGCCAGACCTGGTGCGGGCCCGGCAGCTGCCTCAGTTGTCCCCACATCTTCCCCAGAAAAGAGAAGGAGGCCTCGAGCAAGGAAGGGGAAACCAGCTTTGGCAGCTCCTCGCAAGCACTCAGCCCCTTGATGGTCCCTGTGTACCTGCTCCTGGGCCTCATTGCTCTGCTGGCCTGAGGCCTGCCGGTAAGAGGGGGGTGGCCTGGGGTAGAAGAAAGCTGGGGACGCGAGGGAAGGAGGGAGCCCAGGATAGGCCAGGGTCTGGGGAGGTGACCTGCCTACAGGGTAGCTGGCAGGGCACAGAGAAGGGTCTTGGGGAGGGAAAGAGGGCTCCCTGAGTGGGGAGCTTGCCTGGAGCAGGGCGGGGCCACCTTCTGTCCCCTCCAGGCCACCCTTAGTCCCTCTTATGATGTCTCCTTAGCCCACAGCCTGGACTTTCCCCTTCAAGGCTTCCCTGACCAGACCAGTTTTGAGGGAGCGACATGGCAGCATGGTTAGGGGGAGGTGGGCGAGATAGCAGTGGGGTGGGGGACAAGAAGGAGTCTCAGGGATGGACCCCAGCAGGGGACTTGGCCCAGGGCTGCCTACCCCCACCCACCGACTCGGCCTCCCCCCAGAGCTGGGCAGGGCATAGGGTGGGGAGTACTTATTTCTTGGTTTCGTGGTTTCTGGAAGCTCACTGACTTCTGAAGTCTTTGACCTCCAAAAAGTAGACGCCCCTTTTGGGGGCAAAGACCATACTCTGAAGTTCCTGGAGTGAGTGCCATTATGTCACCCCCATGCATCCGGGGCCTGTCCTGCAGCTGAGGGTGGACACCCATTGACATCCACACCCAAGCTTCCCTGCTCCAGAATGTTCCCAGGAACCCTTAGGGTTTGGGCAGGTACCATCTCCCTGCCTCCCTGGCCCTCTTCACTGGGATCATCATACAGGACTCTACCCCCTCATCAGCACTCACCGTGGGCCGAGCATTCTACTCATCTAGTCTCATCTCCCCTCCTGTCCTCACTGCATCTTCTCCTGATACCTGGTCCAATGGGGGGAAACCCAGGCTGTGGTAGGAGGGCATCCTGTCCTGGTTCCCAATCCCATCCCACAGACTATTCGGGGCTGGGATTCAAACCTGGATCTGCAGACACACATAGGCCGGGCCCTTGTCACAGTGTTCCTCCCACCCCAGCCCGAACTCGTATTCCTCCTGCAGTACCCAGGTCTGGGAACCCCTCCTCCAGAGAATCTCTCTGCTTCTTCAAAATTCAGAGCTGCTGTCTCGATAGACTCTTTGTCGACTTTCACGGATCCTCCCAGCCTCCGTCAAGCCTTCCCCCTCTGTTATCTCCCTTTCTCCAAGTCCTTCTGGAATCCTAACAATTGTCCAGGCCACTTCCTGCCATTGTACGGAGCTGGGACCTTTGTGTCTGTCAGCACTGTTGACTCTTGTGCTGCGCTGGGCTCTGCCGTGGAGGCTGCCCTGGGTGCTGGAGGATCTTGAGCAACTTCCTGGGCCTCCATGCACCAGATGCCTGTACTGTTACCCACCCCACCCCACCCCCACATTGTGACAATAAAAAAATGCCTTCAGACATTACCAAGTCTCTCATGGTGGCGGGACAGATTCACTTCCTGTGAGAACCTCTGCTCTAGAGGCGGAGGTTCCAGTTTACCTCACTCCCGTGTCCCCAGCTTGCAGGAGGGCCCAGGAGGAGTTCATTGGGTTGCTTTAGGATGACTGAGTCATTTTACCCCTCAGGAACAGCCCCCCCCTCCCCGTCTCACAAATAGGGAAACTGAAATCCAGAAATGTTCCTGGACTTACTCGGGGCTTCTGAGCTGCTCAGGGAATTCTGATTCCCAGAAGCAAACCCTTCTCACGTGACCTCCTGGGTCCTCCCCCCAACCTGTTCCTGAAGCTGGAAAGGCAAATATTCCAGAGATGGGTTCTCATTGGAAAGGAATATGAGCTTTATTCAGGAGGCTGGCCACCTGGGGAGAAGGCCAACTCCAAGGTTTCTGCCTGACCCAGAGATTTTTCAAGGGATTTAGGGCAGTTAATCAGTTAAGGGAGTGCAGTGGCCTGTGATAATTCTTAATTATGTGCAGTCTTAATGGTGCCAGCTACACACGTTATTATGGTGCTCACAGGTCGGCAAGGGATTCTGGGTCCTTGGTTCCCGGGGTGGTGCAGGAGAGCCTGGTGATGTGCAGAAGTGCTCTGTTCTTTCTAGGAAAGAATACAAGATCTATAAATATACGAAAAAAGGTTTAGTTAATCAGTCACTCGGGCTAAGGGTGCTGGCTAAAACTTAGTGCCTGCTAGACCGGTCAGAGGGGTTGAGGTGCCTTCACCTCCACCACCATCCTCAACTCCCACCCCCAGCTCGGGCTACCAGAATGTCCCAAAACAGTGCTGTCCCTACCCCCCACCCCGGGGCCTGGACTGTGTTTCCATGGTGATGGGAGACAGGTTTGCCCAATATGATGGATTCAACCTGTTCAGTTTCTCCTCCCAAGCCCCCATACGTGGCTGAGCAGAAACTTCTCTCCTTCTTAAAAATGCCCCTGTAGAGGCCAAGGGCCAACCGCCCCAAGATGGGGTGCTTTGGCATGAAGACTATATTGAGTAAAAAAGCAATCAAGGGGCACCTGGCTGGCTCAGTGGGTTAAGCGTCTGCCTTCGGCTCAGGTCATGATCCCAGGGTCCTGGGATCGAGTCCCAAATCAGGCTCCTTGCTCAGCGGGAAGCCTGCTTCTCCCTCTCCCTCTGCTCCTCCCCCTGCTCACTCTCTCTCTCAAATAAATAAAATCTTAAAAAAAAAAAAAAGGCAATCAAGGGGCACCTGGCTGTCTCAGTCTGTAGAGCATGCAACTCTTGATCTCAGGGTCGTGAGTTCGAGCCCCACGTTGGACGTAGAACCTACTTAAAAAAATCAAATATTCTGATTTAAAAAATACAGTAAGGGGTACCTGGGTGGCTCAATTGGTTAAACCGTTAAACGTCTGTCTGCCTTCACTCAGATCATGATCCCGAAGTCCTGGGATTGAGCCTGGGCTCCCTGCTCAGCAGGGAGTCTCCTTGTCCCTCTCCCTCTGCCCCTCCCCTCCACTCATGCTCTCTTTCTCAAATAAATAAATAAAATCTTTTAAAAAATTAAAAATAAAATAAATAAAATAAAATAAGCAATCAAAACCCAGCAGATTCAGGAAGAACTCTTTCCTCCCTCACAACTGCCTAAAAAGAATTTAAACAGAGGACCTGCCCCAGGATGAGAGCTCTCACCAATAGATTACTACATCATATTGTGAACTTGATATGGTAGACAGGGAGAAACCCAGCAAGGCCTATTTGATCAAAATCTTCTGGGCCCCATTCTTTCTGAGTGGTTCAGCATATACTTGTTTATTGAACATTTACTCTTTTTCATCTTCCTATGAATTGTATTCCTTCCCTTTGAAGTCCCAGACCCCTACCCCCCTCCTCTCCTTAGTTTAGAATGACATATATACCTGATTTTGCCCGTCTTTGGAAGTTCCTTGTCTGTGTGGATTCCCCATATGTATGAAATTAAATTTTATTTTCTCCTGTTAATCTGTCTCATGTTAATTTGAACCTTAGTCCGGCTAGAAGGATCTAGAAGGGGGACAGAAAATTCTTACTCCCTAACACCCCTTTTCCCTCACTAGCTGTGACCCAGCGGAGGGTTGAGAAGTCAGGTCAGAGGGGTCCTGCAGGTCTGTGGGGTTCCAGCTCCAGCAGGAATCCGGTAGTGACCAGAGGCTGCTGTGTGACCCTGCCCTGTGACTTGGCCTCTCTGGGCTCTGGTTTCTTCCTGTGGAATGGGGGCACGGGGAAGGGGAAGACACCACTCACATTTACTGCACGACTACTGTGTCCATGCGGTGGCAGTGGGAAAGAGGCTTTGCTTTTTAGGAGCTCCCCTAGTCTGATGGTGGAGGCAGCCAGGACTCAAACACATAAAAGGTAAAATTACAGAAGAGCTCAAAGAGTTAGTCAGAAGGGGCCTGGAGTTAGTGGGGGAGGGAAAGGGTTCTGGAGGAGGAGATACATGAGTCAGGGGTAGGGGTGGGAGGAGCTTATAAGAAACTGTTAGCTGGGCAAAGACAAGAGGAAAGGGTGCTCAGGTAGAGCAAAGGGCCAACACAGAGGCCCTGGGATGCGAATGTGCTTGCCAGAAGAGGAGGTCAGAAGGGGTTCAACAAGGAGAAAATAAAGACATAGGGGACTTGCAAGGTGAAAGGATTCTATTCAAAGCCCCCTCCCCAGCCAAGCTTACAGACAAAAACTCACAGGCGTCTGACTTGGCCCTGACTCTCTGTTTTTCCAGGTCATGGTGCCCCTTGTTCTCAGAAAACAGACCACCACAGGGCACCTGGGTGCCTCCATGGGTTAAGCGTCTGCCTTCAGCTCAGGTCACGATCCCGGGATCCTGGGATCGAGCCCCACATCAGGCTCCTTGCTCAGCGGGGAGCCTGCTTCTCCCTCTGCCTGCCGTTCCCCCCATTTGTGCTCTCGCTCTCTGATAAATAAATAAATAAAATCCTTGAAAAGAAAAACTAGGCCATCACGACAAAGCATATTCTTTTCTAGCGGGTCAGCAAACCACATCCCAGATGAGCCCCTGAAAGAGCCCTCCCCCCTGCAGAAACTTGTCACCTCCCGCTCTATGGGGCCAAGCAAGTGTCAACACCCTCCTCACACATCCTCCCCCAGAGGCGCAGCTGAGCCTGACATCTCTCTCCATGTCTGGCCCCTCTCCTCCCTTGGAAAGTGAATAAACTCTGTCCTGCTTGTGCTCCACTCTTCGCGCAATTCTTTGCCGCCAGGCTCACCGGCCACCCTAACATCATCTCAAAGCTTTCTTTGAACTTGCCCATCATCCTGAGCTTCCCACTACTTGCCCTATACTCTTTCTATCTCCCCAAAGACCCCTCTCCCTCTCCCCAGGTCTCCCCACTCAGACTTCAACTCTGCTGACCGACCTCCGCCTTTCCACCCACCCGCAGGTGATCCTCCCTTGGCTCCTCCACAGCCCCCCCTCCTTCCCCCCAAGACCCTTCAGCACCCCTTCCCCACCTTCAGCCCTTGTCTTCACGTCCTCAGATCCTTCTCCCGCCCACACGCCCTCTGGCCACCCTTACCAACCTCCCAATGCTCCCAATTCCCTCTTGGCGAAGTGGCTGGAGCAGGGGGCATGGTTCGGGTTCACGTTCCCTCCTGCACGCCAGATCTTTCTCTTATAAAATCTAAGCTTCACTCTTTTTCAACCCATCCCTCCAGGTTCACTAAGGACTCTGAGTATCTCACCCTTTCCTCTGATTTGTCGTGGAGGGACCTATATGTTAATCTCTCCACCTGTACCATCCCAGAGGAAAGAAACAGAATTTGGCCCCAGGCTACTGAATGTGCTGATGATCTGAGCTGCAGACAGCCTGCACAACGAGCTCCCAGCAATGCGGCTGTCCCCTTGGCTGAGCCCACTTGGAATTAACCACCCCTCCTCTGGAGACAAGGTCAAACTCGACCACATGGTCCCCATCTTCTGGAAGGCGTGAAATGGGCAGCTTCTAAACAGGTCAATTAGGAAAGGTGAAGGGAGATCACCCAAAGATCAGATAACAACCCTGCCCTTTTCCTCACTGAGACTCTTCTTTTTTTTTTTTTTTTTTAAAGATTTTATTTATTTGACAGAGAGAGACACAGCGAGAGAGGGAACACAAGCAGGGGGAGTGGGAGATGGAGAAGCAGGCTCCTCGCTGAGCAGGGAGCCCCATGCAGGGCTCGATCCCAGGACCCTGAGATCATGACCTGAGCCGAAGGCAGACGCTTAACGACTGAGCCACCCGCGCGCCCCACTGAGACTCTTCAAAAACTCACCGACCTTGATCCTAACTCTCATGCAGGAAAATCGATCCTGGCTCTGCATTGTATCTCCCAGCCAGCCCCAGACATTAGGGGAAAAAAAAAAAAACCCTTCAAAAACTGGATAAAGCCCACAAAACCATCAATCTGAAGTACTAGACCCGGCCTTCAAGGTTTTTTAACAGCAGAGAGGAGGAAATCAAAGAGGAAAAGGAGAAAAATATCAAAAAACGATCTCAGGCTTATCAGCTCCTGGCTACTGCCCTCACTGGAGCGATTCTAGAAAAGTCCTACCGTGCTGGCTTAACCCAAACATTCAACAAACCCCCTCCAGGAGCTTGTTACGCTTGCGGTAAGCCTGGCCACTGGTCCAAACAGTGTCCCAATAAAAAAACAAAAACAAAAAAGGGCCACCCAAAACGTCTTGCCCCTCCTGTAAGCAGGTTGGCCGCTGGAAGAGTGACGACCCCATCCTCAAAGGGGGGGGGGGCATCTCCCAAAACCTGTCCTCAGGGCCCAAATAGGAGAGAGGATCAGCCATATCCCTGGTGGCTGATCTCTTGGGACTTCAGGATACGGAGTGACACACCCCAGGATCTCCCTGGATTTTCAGGACCCTCTCTTCCCTCCCGCATCTCTGTTGTTGGGGTTGATGGCGTTCTTTCTTCAGCTACCAGACTCTTGTCATGTGCCCTGGGAGATCAAATCTTTAGCCATCTCTTTCTTTTTTTTTTTCTTTTAAAGATTTTATTTACTTATTTGACAGAGAGAGACACAGCGAGAGAGGGAACACAAGCAGGGGGAGTGGGAGAGGGAGAAGCAGGCCTCCCGCGGAGCAGGGAGCCCGATGCGGGGCTCAATCCCAGGACCCTGGGATCATGACCTGAGCCGAAGGCAGACGCTTAATGACTGAGCCACCCAGGCGCCCCTAGCCATCTCTTTCTTATTCTGCCACGCTGTCCTCTCCCAGGACAAGACATTGTGACCAACCTAGGGACTCGCTTTCATCTGCACCCCGTACACCCCCAATCCCAATTCCTGGGACTCCTTACTGAACCTACACACCCTGCTCCCACTTCACTCTTTCCAGTTATGACTCCAGGTCCCTCGTCCATATGGGACACCTCCAAACCAGTTAAGGCTACTCACCTCACCCCCATCACCATATACCTCAAGTATCCTACTTTTTTCCCTTCCGAACCCCAATATCCTCTCAAACCTGAGGCCTTAAGAGGCTTGCAGTCCCTCATTTCCAAATTCCTTTCCTCAAATGTATTAAAGCCTACTAACTCTCTACAATACTCCAATCCTTCCCGGCAAAAAGCCAGACGGTTCTTGTAGATTAGTTCAGGATCTCAGAATTACCAATGAGGCAGTCCTCCCCAAGCCAGACACCCCTCTCTCCACCATTCCACCCTCCACCATGTACTTCAGTGTCTTAGATCTTAAAGACTCATTTTTCACTATTCCCATCTCCCCAGAATCCCAAGACCTTTTCGCCTTAGCCCAACACAGTTAACTTGGACACCTCTCCCACGGGGTCTTAGGGATAGCCCCCACCTCTGTGGACCAGCTCTGGCATCAGATCTTTCCCACCTCTCCCTTCCAAATAGTACCCCTCTCCAACCTGTGGATGACCTCCTTTTCAGCCCTGCTGGGCCCACTTCTATTTCTGACACCATCACCATCCTCACCTTCCTAAACAACAAAGGTTATAGAGTCTTCCTCTCCAAAGCCCATCTTAACCAACAATCTGTCCATACGTAGGATTTTTGCTTACACCGGGACAACTGACCATATGGCCCTGCATGGAGCCCAACTCTCGAACCTACTTCCTCTGTGGCTCACCCCCCACTTGGAAGGGGCACTGCGCCCTCGTGTACCTAGTTCCTGATCAGCACTTTCCCAACTCACCAGCCCTCACACCCCTAACACAGGGTGTAACAGGCATTCAAGTAGAAACCCAGTCTTTTTGTATCCCGCCCCTGTAGAACTGAGCCAATGTCTATCCTCATCCTCCTTGGCATCCTTATGGGAATTGGGTTAGGCACAGGAAGAACAGCTCATCCTATCCATACGTGGGAACCCTCTCTTTCCTTGAGTCAAAAGTAGCCGATTTGGCTTCCACACCCTAAGCAACACAGAGACAGTCTGATTCCCTGGGAGGAGCAGTTCTTCAAAATCCTCTGGTTTTAGACCCATTGACTGCTAATGAGGGGGTTACTCGTACCTTATTGTGGAAGAATGCTGCTTCTATGTAAATGAGTCAGGTCAGGTCTTGGACAGCCCTGAGAAAATTATCAACTCAGCTAGGGACAATGAGGAACAATATAAAAACTGGGGGGGGGGGGGCTGATTGGTTCTTCTGGAAACTAGATATCTGGTCTTGGTTCTCATGGCTCATTCCATTCCTGGGACCTTTGGTGGTTATCGGATTAGCCCTTATTTGGGGGTCCATGTATTTTAAAATATCGAATCTCCTTCATCCCGGATGGAATCTCAACCCTTGGTAGCTCTCTGAGGTCTCAGCAAACTCATGCTCAGGCCCCCTTGTCCTGCGAGCAAGATGCCACCAACATCCGCCTCACTCTCATCCCTCCTGCCTCTGGGTGCGGACAGCTCTGTGACCCTGCTCAGCGGGAAGTAGTTACAGAAGGATGACCTTCTCCCATTTTCCCAAATCAAGAATAATTTCAAATAAAGAGAGGAGGGAACGAAAGGGTTCTATTCAAAGCCCCCTCCCCAGCCTAGCTTACAGACAAAATTCACAGGTGTCTGTACTTGGCCCTGACTCTTTGTTTTTCCAGATCACGGTGCCCCTCATTCCCCAAAAATAGACCACCACGACAAAACATATTCTTCTCTAGCGAGACTGCAACCCACATCCCAGATGAGCCCAGACAGAGCCCTCCCCCCCACCCCATCCCCCAGAAACTTGTCACCTCCTGCTCTACAGGGCCAAGTGTCGACCCCCTCCTCACACACCCTCCCCCGTGGGCACAGCTGCAACCCTCCCACATCCTTAAAACCCCTTAAAAGGCCCAGCCTGACAGAAACTCAGGGCGACATCTCTCTTGATGTCTGGCCCCCTCCCCCCTTGGAGAGTGATTAAACTCTGTCCTGCTTGTTGCTCTACTCTTTGCGGCCAGCCCGGAGTCACCCTAATGCAAGGGAAAGAGGAGGGGGAAGGATGAGGAGAGGGAGACAGAGGGGAAGGAGAAGAAAAGGGGAGACACAGGGAGAAGGAAGAGGTGGAAGAAGGGGAAAAGGAAATGGAGGAGGGCCCTGAGGAGATGAAAAGAAGAGGAGGAGGAGGAAGGGAAGGTGGAGGAGGAGGGAGAGGAGGGGGAGGACGAGAGGAGGAAGAGGAGGGGGAGGAGGGGGAGATTCGCTTCTGAGAGGAAGGGACATCGCTAGTCGTAGACCGACCTGGATCTGATTCGCGATGTAAGTTCGCCCCCTGGCGGCCTCGTGGAGATCGGGCAGGGAGATGGGACCGCTCCCCTCGGGCATCTGCCCCCTGACCCTCTCAGCCAGTCACAGAAAGCCTGGCAGCCTGAACCAGGCCGACCTCAGTCGGTGGGGTAGCCTCCCGTCTTTTAGCCTCAGTTTTTCCATGAACAGAATGGGGAGCCTTGCCGAGTACCCCCAATGCAGATGGCTGCTTTGGGAGGGTGTGCTCACATGGTTCCCACTCAGTCCTGTGGGGCAGGAGCTAGGGCCATCCCCCCTTCACAGTGGGGGAGACTCTGAGGCTCGGAGGACAGCACATGGGGTGCAGAGGCAGGACCGGAACCCAGGACCCCCAATCCTGTCCTGGGCTCCGGTAGCCTAGGCTGGCCCTTGGCCAGGGTCCAGCCCCTCCCAACGGACTCGGGAAGCCACGGCTGGGAGGGGCGGAACCGTGGGTGTCCCTGGCGCCCCAAGGTGCCAATTAAATGCTCGTGGCTGTCTGGGGCCAGAGCTGTGGACAGCGGCATGGCCGAGCTGGGGCCAGAGCCGGGCCGCGCCTGGCGGGTGCTGGCCCTGTGCGGGGCGGCAGTGTTCCTGGCGGCCGCGGCAGCCGGGGCGGCCCTGCTGGCCTGGAATCTGGCCTCCTCGACCTCCCGGGGACCTCGCTGCCCACAGCCAGGGGCCAACGCCACGGTGCCCCCCGTGGACCTGGCGCCTGAGCTCGAGGAACTGCGGCGACGGCTGGCAGAGGCGACCCAGCACGAGGAGGCTCTGGCCAGACAGCTGGACCAGGCCAACCGAGTCGGTCGGGAGCTGGAGGAGGCACTGAGGGCCTGTCAGGGCCGCCAGGTAGGTGGTCAGGGTGGTGGGCTGGGGAATCCAGAATTGGGAGAGGGCATGCACACACATCCCCACGGTGGCCCGCCTGTGCACTGGTTTCCCTAATTCTTTAACTGAGGGGAGCAAATGAGAATAGCACCATAGTCCCTTCCAAATCCTACAATACTAGCTCCCCCTGGAGTCTACCTTCTGAGGAAGAAGGCCCCCACGGTTCTCTGCTATCTGCCTAATAGCTGGTGATGGCTAGGGAAGCCCCGGGCCCCTGAGCCCAGCTGGGGAGCCCCTGTGCTAGCCCTCCCCCTGGGTGCCCACTCAACCTCCCCCAGCCAGCTCCAGCAGCCCTATTTTGAGAGAGGGACATTCATGTCACCTGTAATTAGGAAGCTAAAGTTGGCCTCTTGGGGGAGGTACTGGCCAGGTCCTCCCTTTTCCTCTGGCCACCCCTTCAAACTCTTTCTTAACCCTTCCCAGCCCTGGGCCTTGCAAAACAACCATCCTCAAAGTCCCAATCTTCCATTTACTAACTATTCTGTATCTCTGTGTACCAGGCCCAGCAGGGGTTGAGCGGTGTGTGAATTTTAGAAATCAAAACAGACCTCTACCCTTTACCTGCCTGCCTAAGAGAAGGGCCTGAGGCCACTGAGGTTAAGAGCAGCCTGTTCTGGGTTCAAATTCTGACTCCGCCACTCAGTGGGAGATGTTCTGAAGAAGCCAGGCCAGTTGTTTTGAAGAATGTCACCCGTAGCTGAGGGAGCGTACTCCAGAAACCCAATCATTGTCAACCACCAAATTGGCCTGTATTGGTTTAAAACCCTAGTCGGTGAGTCTAGAAGAAGCTGGATTGGAACTGGAGTCTCACCGCAGAGCTAAACCGTTTCCACATCCGGTGGCTTGGGGTGGGGGGCGGTGGACCTGGACAGAGCAGCAGTCACCACTCGGTGCGGCAGGCCACTTCTGTGTTTTCTAACCACAGGACTCCCAAAGGACATTCCAAATAAAGCTCAGGGAACGCGGTGACCAGTGTCTGTTCAGTCTGCCCCAGAAAGAGGGGAGACTTCACTTCTTCTCTCCCCGTCCCCTCCCACCCCCCTACCTTCCTCACTTCCCCTCCACTACTCAGAGCCGGCTTCAGACCCAACTGATGACCCTGAAGACGGAGATTGAAGAGGCCAAGGCACAGGGGACCCAGATGGGGGCTGAGAACGGGGCGCTCACAGGTGTGTTGGGGCGCAAGGCGTGGCCAGGGCTGGAGTGGGAGGAGCCTAAAAGGTTCCTGGTTACGCAAATGGCAAGCACGGGTGCAAACGTAAAGGACACGCAAATAAACGCGAAAAGTTATGAAAGAAATGCACGTAACACTCAAAGGCCACGCAAATGTCACAAAAACAACGCAAATACAACAAAATATGCAAACGCCACGTACACGACTCCCGAAAGCAATACAAACCTTTAAAAAGCTCTGCAAATGACACGTAAAGGTCATGCAAACAGCACACAAATTTAATTCAAATAAAGCAAAGCTGCAAATAGTATGCAGACTGTAAACTCGAACGCCTGCATTAGCGGGGCGGGAGAGAGGTCTCGGAGCTGACCCCGCTCCCTGCGCCCGCAGAAGCCCTGGCACGCTGGGAGGCGGCGGCCATGAAGTCTGCGCGGAGGTTGGACGAGGCACAGCAGCGCGCACGAGCGGCCGAGGCCGAAGCCGAAACTTGCGCAGCCCGGGAGGCGGTGCTGCGCGAACGCGCGTGAGTGAGGGGCGGGGCCCGGGGCGGTGGACGGGCGCGGTGCGTGGCCAATAGCTGCGCAAGACTTCGTTCTTTCGGCCAATCATCACATGGAGGGGGAGGAAGGGGGAAGGGTCCCTGGGGATGGAGAAGGGGTGTGGCCATGTGGGCGGGGCCTTGGAGAGTTGAGTGATGGGAGAGTCGAAGAGGGGATCCTAGAGTTGGAACCTAGGGGTGGTGAAGGGTGTAGTCTCTCTGGAGGTGAGAATCTCCACGTTGGGGCCGGCACTCTGGAGGCATTTGTCCCTGGGGTCGGGCTTACATGGAGGGTCTTGGGGAAGGGTGAGGATAGGAAGAAAATGATGTAAGGAAAAGGTATTGAGAGAGGACGGGAGCGAGGAGGTGGAGCTCCTGGAAAAGGAGCTGGGAGTCCCTGGGGAGGAGTCCCAGGAATGGCTGGGGGTGGAGAAAGGATAGGGAATCCTGGGGAGTGGGGTTCTCAGGAAAGATGGAAGAGTACTGGGGGGAGGGGGACAGGGGTCCAGGTGCTGATGGGCTTCTCCCCACTTCTGTCAGTAAAGCCCTGGAAGCCGAGATGGGCCCCCAGCGCAGAGTGCCGCAACCCCGATCCCGCTCCGTGTCCCGACCCCGACCCAGCCCCCGTTCGCGCTCTCGCCCAGGACCCTCTGGGGGCTGCCGGAGGCCGGCGCGGCGCGCACGAGGGTGAGTCAGACCCCAGGAGGATGAGGCCTCTGAGGCCAGGAGGGCACACATTGTGGCTGGAACATGTATAGAGGTGCCCACGCTGGATGAGATGCCCCGTCGACACCCATCAACGCTCAGCTTTAGACCCAAGAACCACTCTGAACGGAAACTACAGGAAGGAGACTCGACCCTCTCTCCCCAACAATCTAGTGCTTATTTCACAGATGGGGAAACTGAGGCCCATTTGATAACACAATGAGATAGTGTTTTGGGACTTAAGTCCCTTCTAATGACAGTGTTGCTTCATCCCACAGACATGAAGACTTAGGGTCCAGCCCTAGCTCAAGAGTGACCTGGAAGGGTCACTTCTTCTCTCTGGGCCCCAGTTTACCTTGTCTGTAAATTGAGTGGAATCATGTTTAGTGAGCCAGCCTATCAACTGACTGAGATGTCACAATGGGAAAACTACAGACCCCTCTTCCTATGAGGAGGGTATGAAACTCCCAAATGGAATTTTAGCAAAAGGAATTAAGCAACACATTTCTTAAATACATCACAACAAAGGGGACTTATGCCTGAGATGCAGGGATGGTTCAATATTCACAAATCTGCTAATAAAATTCACCATACTAATGGATCAAATGAGAAAAGTTCTGAAAAGGCCATCAAAATGAGTGCCAAGGTGAGGATAACCACTGTCAAGTATTTAATATTGTTCTGGAGGTACTAGCCAATGCACTTAGACAAGGAAAAGAAAGAAGAGGTATGAATATTAGAAAAGCAGTAGGGAATTTATAGTTTGGATCATATGTAAGCACTGTTTATATAGGTCAAAAATAATAGAAATATCAACAATTTCATATGGCTCAATTTCACATTAATTTTGTCTTTTACCTTATATTTGACATAACTTCAGACTTACAGGAAAGTTGGAAGATTAGTACAAAGAATTCCTGGATACTCTTCCCCCAGATTCCACAAATGTTACCACCTTTGCTTTATTATCTCCCTCTCTCTCTCTCTCTCTCTGAACCTTTTATGAAAATTTGCAGAAATGATGTCTTGTTACCCATAACACCTGAGTATGCATTTCCTAAAAACAAGGACATTCTCCCACATAATCACAGTAAATTACGAACATCAGAAAGTGGACATTGATTGATAAAACACTATTATCTAATCTACAGACTTTAATCAGACTTTGCCAACTGTTCTAATAATGTCTTTTATAACAAAAGAATATCCTGGCTCACACATTGTATTTGTCAAGTCTTTCATCTCTTTTAATCTGGAACATTTCTCAGTCTGACTTTGCCTTTCATAACATTGGCATTTTTTTAGAGGCCTGAGGCAATCATTTTTTGGAGTTCAAGTCTGGGTTTGTGTGTTATTTCTGTAAGATTAGTTTCAGGTTGGCATTTTGGGCAGGAAAGCCTCAGAAGCAATTCAACCTAATATTATTATCTCCTGGCAGTATGATTTTATATATAGAAAACCCAAGAGAATTAACTGAAACTTTCCTAGATTTATTTCATATAGGTATTTATACCCAGGAATAAATTAATTTCCTTATTACACAAAGAGCTCTTATAAATTAATTTTTCAAAAACAGCTCAGTAGAAAAAATGGGCAAAGAATATAGACAGTCAATTAATAGAAATGTAAGGGGAAAAAAGTGCCCAACCTCACGCCTCAAAAAGAAATGCAAATTGAAACAATGTGGTACCACTTTGTACCCATGAGTCTGGCAAAGATAAAAACAAACAAACAAAAAAATCACAAAGTACCCTATGCTGGCACTGCTGTGGAGAAACAAATAATCCCACAGGGTGCTGGTGAGACTGCTCATTGGTACAACCACTTGGAAGGGCAATTTTCTAGAACCTCTCAAAATTGAAAGTGCATGTATCCTTTGATCCATCAATTCCCCTTCTACAAATTTTTCTATAACCATATTTACATGTGTACAAAATGATGGACCAGGGACTCCTGGCTGGCTCAGTCCGTAGAGCGTGCAACTCTTGATCTCAAGGTGGCAAGTTCAAGATCCACGTGGGGGGCGGAGCCCACTTAAAACTAAATAAATAGGGGCGTGTGGGTGGCTCAGTCAGTTAAGAGTCAAACTCTTGGTTTCAACTGAGGTCATGATCTCAGTGTCATGAGATTGAGCCCCGTGTGGAGCTCTGCACTCAGCACAGAGTCTGCTTGTCCCTTTCTGCTCCCCCCCCCGCTCTCTCTCTAAAATAACTAAATAAAATTGTAAAAAAAAAAAAAAAAAGATGGGGTGCCTGGGTGGTTCGGTTGGTTAAGCATCTGCTTTCACCTCAGGTCATGATCTCAGGGTCCTGGGATCAAGCCTCACATTGGGCTCCCTGCTCAGTGGGGAGCCTGCTTCTCCCTCTCCCTCTACTGCTCCCCCTGCTTGTGCTTTCTCTTGCTCTCTGTCAAATAAATAAATAAAATCTTAAAAAATAAAAAAAAGAAACAAAACAAAATAATGGACTGAATGCAATGCAGAACCCTGGGTTGGATTCTGGAACAGAAAAACACTTAGTGAGAAGATCACATAAAGTCCAGAGTATAATTAATTTCATGTACTACAGTTAGTTTCTTAGTTTTGACAAGTGAGCCACGGTGTAAAAGAGCTTAACCATGGAAGAAGTTGGAGGAGGGCTATTCAGGGACTCTGGACTATCTCTGCAACTTTTCTGTAAATCTACAATTATTCCAAAATAAAAAGTTTACTTCTAAAAAAGAGGCAAAGGGTAAGGGGAGGGGAGAGAATGAGGACATTTATTATCACATCTTGGTAATTACAAAAAATTGGAAACCACCTCAATGTCCTCCACTTGGGGACTGTTTCAGTGAGTGTCCGTCTGTCCCTACGGTGGAAATTCCCGTATGACTGTTAAAGGGGCCAAAGCAAATTCCTCTGAGAACATTAATGTAAAAAGCAGGAAAGTGATAATTTGTGTGCATTTTCCAAAATGCAGGGACGGAAGAGACTTTTACCCAAATGTCTCTGAAGGAAACACTGGTCACAGCTGTGGCCTCTGGGGCAAGAACTAGGGGGCTGAGAGTGGGGAGGGGGGGTGCCGTTTCATGTTTGTATACCTTTTTGTAAAGTTTGCATTTAAAATCATGCACATGGGGGCGCCTGGGTGGCTCAGTCGTTAAGCGGCTGCCTTCGGCTCAGGTCATGATCCCAGTGTCCTGGGATCAAGCCCCGCATCGGGCTCCCTGCTCCGCGGGAAGCCTGCTTCTCCCTCTCCCTCTCCCTCTGCTTGTGTTCCTTCTCTCTCTGTCTCTCTGTCAAATAAATAAAAATTAAAAAATCTTTTAAAAAAATAAAATAAAATCATGCACATGTATTACCTTTAATTAAAATTTGTTTCTAAAAATTCCTAAGAAGCTGGTATTTGAGGGGGTGGAAACCCTTGGAACTCTTTCCCCCACGTCATCCAGTCCTGTTCATCATCCCCACTACCACCCCCGGGCTTGGAGGTACCAGATCAGGGCCTTTACCTGGGAGGACCTGAAGGGGGAACTGGAAGGCCAACTCCCAAGGAGGAAGTGAGGCTGAGGGGAGGAAGGTCTAACCGCTTAGTTCTGCTGACAGCCACCAGGGGTCGCCCCAACTTGCCCACCCCGTTGCCTCCGGCTAAGCGCTCGCTCAGAGCTGGAGAGGTTAAGGGTGCGTCCGGAACCTCCCCCCACCCCCACCCCCAACTGTGGCGTCAATCCAGAAGTGGGCAGGAAGTGGCTTCTCCTTCTGGAGTCAGCCAGAGCTGGAGACCAGGAGACTGACCTTGCTTTGTCTGACTTAAGACCCCTTCCCTGTGCGGCTGTGGGATCTAAGGGTACAAGGGCTGGGCTCAGGGTTGTAAATGGGACCTAAAACATATCATTATTATCCATGTACTCTGGTGGCTTCATCTTGGCCATACCACTGGACCCCTGAAAATCAGTTTCGGGGTTGGAGGGAAATAGGGAGCCAAGGCAGGTGTGTGAGCAGGAAGGGCACAGTTAGATCTGGTGTCAGAAAGAATTGGGAAGAAAGAGAGGGCACAGACTGAGGGCTTTGATCCCCCAGGGAGACCATTGGACAGGTAGTAGGTGAGGATTGAGAGTGACCTACGGAGAACAAGCCCAGGCGCCCCACCCCCTCACCCCCCTCCCTCCCCAGCCTCCCGTTTGCTCTGAGGCTCCCTCAGCTGCCCAGGGAAGTAAATAGCACTCCTTGGTGGGGCTGCCTCCTGGACCCCACCTGCTCCCACCTCACAGGGCCAGCCTTTGGCCTGCCCTTACTCTGTTCTGCCTCCCACTCTCTATTACTCAAAGTCTCGTCTCTCTTTATCTGTCTCCACCCCTATCCCCAGCATACCCTCCTAGGTCCCTACCCTGGTTTCCCCTATCCTTGTCACCCTGGAGCCCCCATCCCATGGCTGCGGTGACAGTAGGAGGGACAGAAATGGGAAGTGTGGTGCAGCTGTAGACAGAGAGCACCTGGGACAGCGGCAGTCTGACCCTGCCAGGGCCCCCTATCCCAAGTAAGAAGTGGTTTGCCTTTTAACAGGCAGTATCACGGAGGCCCAGAGAGGACAGACTGTTCCTCTCCAATAGGCTCTCTTTGCTTCCTGTCACCTCCCAAAACTCAAAACATAATCTCATTTTAATTTAACCTAAGTGGAGGGTTTTTTGGACTTCACTGAAATTTTTCTTCACCAGAAATATTACTTCCTTAAGGACCTTCCTAAAGTTCTGTGAGAGTTATTTTTTGTTTGTTTGTTTTCTAAGATTTTATTTATTTGGGACGCCTGGGTGGCTCAGTCGGTTAAGCAGCTGCCTTCAGCTCAGGTCATGATCCTGAGCTTCACTTTGGGCTCCCTGCTAAGCAGGGAGTCTGCTTCTCCCTCTCCCTCTGCCCCTCCCTCCCTGCCCTGATTGTGCTCTCTCTTTCTCTCGCTCACTCAAATGGATAAATAAAATCTTTAAAAATAAAAAAAAAGTTTAAAGATTTTATTTATTTATTTTAGATAGAGAGCACAAATGGGCGGGGGGGGGGGGCGGGCAGGGAGGAGGAGCAGAGGGAGAAGTAGGCTCTCTGCTCAGCAGGGAGCCCAAAGCAACGCAAGGCTCAATCCCAGGACCCTGAGCTCATGACCTGAGCCAAAAGCTTAAGTGGACTGAGGCACCCAGGTGCCCCTCTGTGAGAGTTTTAAAAATCTTGTGTCTCCTTGAGAATTTCAGTGTCAGTTTTAGGTAGTGACACAAAGTTGACTTTCTCATAACACTTTCCCCTTCTCTGCACAAATAAAACCAAATTGATTGTTTTTAATTTAGAAGACAAACAAACAAAAGTTTAAAATCAAAGCCTGATTTTGTGATGACCCTCCAAGGGAATTCAGAGGGGTTCATGTGCAAAATTTCCTGTGACCATGATAAATTGTTTTCAGGAAAAAACCAAATGCTCACATCAGGACCAATGCATTTGACCACATGCGAATCCAAAGACTTGTCATTCGCTTCCTCCCTTGGGGATTTTCTGGCCAGGGACACAGGCAAAATGTGTTCAGAAAGTCTGTTTTTAGAGATTTTAGACACTGCTGTCAGGACTGTCAATGGAAACCACCTCTGGGGGACAAATTGGTGACTAGCTGTCAAAATATAAGCTGTAACTGCTTTGAGACCCAGCAGTTTCATTTGTGGGGATTTAATGTCAACTCTTATTTTGTTTCGTGAAACAAAAAATTTAGAAACAGTCTAAATGCCCATTGATAATTATTGTGGTAATGTATGTGGTGAAAACCTAAGCATCAGGCAAAAGGAATCAACAAATCTTAAAGACATAATGTTAAGCAAAAAGACAAAGTTTCATCATTACTTTTTCCATTTTAAAAAATCCAGCTAATAAACTATTCAAAAAAGAAACATTGCAAATCAAAGATAATGAGATCAAATTACCAAAAAGAGATAGAATGTTGTTTTTGAGCTTGATACAAACAACATTAGTGTGTATATTTAAAACTCTGCTTCTAGGGCACCTGGGTGGCTCAGTCCTTTAAGTGTCTGACTCTTGATTTCGGCTCAGGTCATGATCTCAGGGTCATGAGATTGAGCCCCACATGTAGAATCTGCTTAAGATTCTCTCTCTCCTTCTCCCTCTGCCCCTCCACCCTCCGACCCCTGCTCATGCAAATGAGCTCTCTCTCTCTCAAATTAATTAATTAAGTAGTTAATTAAAAAATAAGGGGCACCTGGGTGGCCCAGTCATTTAAGCTTCTGCCTTCCACTCAGGTCATGAATCTGAGGTCCTGGGATCGAGCCCCACGTTGGGCTCCCTGCTCAGCAGGGATTCTGCTTCTCCCTCTGCCCCTTCTCCCACTCCTTCTCACTCTCTCTCTCTCTCTCACTCTCTCTCTCTGAAATAAATAAAATCTTTAAAAATTTTAATTAAAAATAAAAAAATAGGGGCACCCAGGTGGCTCAGTCAGTTGAGCATCTGCCTTCAGCTCAGGCCATGATCTCACACACTGGGCTCCCTACTCAGCAGGGAGTCTGCTTCTCCCTCTCCCTCTGTGTGCTCTCGCTCTCAAATAAATAAATAAATAAATCTCTTAAAAATAAATAATAAAAAAAATTAAACTGTTTCTTACACTGTGACAATTACTCAAAATTGTACTATCGGATCTAGAGTGGCTTTTTAATTTTCTGGGAATTTATGGTTGCCTTTCTTTTTCCTTGACAACAGATGTCATGTTCATATATGCATATATGCAACACTTTCAATATATCATGATAGATATTAAGTACATACCAAGACTGTCACACCTACTGGTGTTGGCCCAGGCACTGCCCCCATGTCTGTGCATGTCCACTGGACCCATCTTACCTAGGCTGTACCCCCATCATGCTCTTTTCCACCCAGTGCTCCCACAGGCCCCAAGCACACTACCTGGAGGCAGTGTCCATCCCCTGCATATCAATTTCTCATCCTGGCATCAGAGGCTGTACATGATCCAGCCTCTCTTGCCTTAAAAAAAAATACCCCCATTTATTAAGGCTGAGTGTGTGCCAGACACTGGGACAAGTGTTTCACAACTGGCTATGTTGCCTCCACTTCCGACAGAAGAAAACTGAGGCTTAAGGAAGGAAAATCGCTTGTCTGAGGTCACACAGTGGTAGGTGGCATAGCCAGAACTTAACTCCAGAGCCTAAGTTGAAACCATGTATTCATTCTGCCTACATGGCCCCCATTAACAAAGATGGAAGATGTCCTCCTCCCACCCTGCTCAGGGGACTCTGGGTGGGCCTGGCCAACCTAGAGAAATAGCTGGTTGGGCACCACTTGCAGCCCCTAACCCTCCTCCCCACAACAAGCCTCTGGAAAGGGTCCGGAATCAGGAATCACCGGGTAGCTGCAAAGGCCAAAGGTCAGACAGGGGTTTCCTGCCTACCCCTGGGAACTTCCTTCTTCCCAACCCAACTTCTGCTTCTGTGATGAACACCCCCCTGGAGGACCCCCTCCCCACTCTCAACTACCCCCCCCCACTCCATTACCCTGGTTGATGGGGGGATGGGTCCCCATGCAGCAGCCTTCACCCTGCTGTGCCCCCCACGAGCAGTGTACAGTAATGGTGTTCTTGTCCAGCATCCTTTCCATCCACTGGCCCCTTTCCCCTCAGCCTCCATCCCACCCTCCTACCAGCCTTCAGCCCATGGAGCTAAGGGTTGTGTCCCACTCTGTCTCCCTGAGACTAAGGGTCCCTTATGGCCAGGTCTAAGACTGACACTTCATCCAGCATGGAGGGTTTTCCTAGAGCTCCTGGTTCTGGGGGGATGGGCAGGAGGGCCCACCCAGAATCCTTTGCTCCTTGGTCCCCAAATCCCCTTCATGCCCACCCCGGGGGTGACCGACAGTGAAGCCAAATCCCCACCTATCTGGCACTTCCCATTCACCACTTCACGGAGCCCCAAAATAACACTTCCAGCAGGAAATGATAGTAATAACAAAACAGCAAACCCTTTCTTACAGCCCCCCTCCCTGGCCCTGTCACCGGAACACCACAGGGATACCCATCTCACAGAAGGGGAAACTGAGAACAGACAGGAGAAGCCCCTCGCTTGAGCTCACTTGGGTCGAGCCTGCTCTGCCAGCTCCAAGTTCACTGCTGTGTATGCTGCTCCCAGAGCACTTAAGCAGCGCCTGTGTGAGCAGGGCAGCAGGCGGGCTGACAGCTCAGGGAGCCTGGGCTACTGCCATCCATGGGTCAGCCCTCTGTGAAGCCCTGATGAGCACCTACTGTGTGCCCGGCTCTGGGCCAAGCACTCTGCCTGATTTAGCTCACGAGGCGGACACATCCATAGCCAGTCCACCAGGAGGGAAGCCCCGCTCTGTGAACTCACAGCGTGAGACCTGGCACGGTCCCTTTGCCTCCCTGTGCCTCAGTTTCCTCCTCCGCACGACAGGGGTCGATGACAGGATAGTATGCAGCCAGTGGTTGAGAATAGCGCTTGGCACGGAGCAAGGGCAGGTGGGGAAACTGAGGCTCCGAGTGGCCGAGGAAGCCGCAGTCACCCAGCTGGGGCCCCACCCAGTGAATATCAGAAATCCAGCAGTGCCGCGGCCCCTCCTTTCATAGCCAAGGTGGGAGTGTTGTGATAACCCACAGCCCCCATTTCCTCCTGGTCAGGAAGGAGCCAGGCAGAGGAAGTATTAAGAGGAGTAATATAAACACTCCCCCTGCCCCCCCCCCCCCCCCCCGCCTGGCAGGGTGAGCAGAAGGGACTGCAGCCGCCACCCAGAGCAGGCCGACCAGCTGAGCAGTGCTGCGGGCCCCCGGGGCAGAGATGGGCCTGGCGATGGAGCACGGGGGCGCCTACTCGCGGGCAGGGGGCAGCCCGAGGGGCTGCTGGTACTACCTGCGCTACTTTTTCCTCTTTGTGTCGCTCATCCAGTTCCTCATCATCCTGGGCCTCGTCCTCTTCATGGTCTACGGCAACGTGCATGTGAGCACAGAATCCAACCTGCAGGCCACCGAGCGCCGGGCCGAGGGCCTGTACAGCCAGGTCGTGGGGCTCACGGCGTCCCAGGCCAACCTGTCCAAGGAGCTCAACCTCACCTCCCGCGCCAAGGACAGCATCATGCAGTTGCTGCTGAGTGCCCGCCGTGACCTGGACCGGATCAATGCCAGCTTCCGCCAGTGCCAGGCTGACCGGGTAAGGCCTCGGGCCAGACGCTCACCCTGGCCACTCTGGGCAGGTCCCCTCACCAATCTGAGCTCCGGTCCTCTTGCCTGGGAGCTGGAGACAGTCGTAGACTCTCTATTTCATGTGAGGAGCCCATGTGGATAAGCAATGCATAGTTTGTTGGTACAAGTATATCCCATACGATATTGGGGATACGCTTATCCTAAAAGAATGTATTCACTATCTATCCGGAACTTAAGTTTAACTGGGCATCCTGGCTGTGGATTGGCAGCACCCCTGGGCCCATGACTTAATATGTATAAAGCGCTCAGAATGTGCCAGCACATACCAGCTACGAATAAGAACTAGCTAAACAGAAACTCAGCGCCTTTGGTTCTTACTGTATGAACAGCTCCCATTTGCCTTATGCTGGGTGTCTGCTTTAGAAATATCTCATCATGAATCCCTGGAGGTAAGGAGAAGCTCCAAACCCTTTTGTGGATGGGGAAGTGAAAGCCTGAGTTGGGGGAGGCAGCTTTCTCCTGGGGGACAGAGACAGGCATCCCCAGGGAAGAATCCCCGCGGCACACGTGGGCATCTAGTGGAGACAGCCACCCATTTGCTCCCCCAGCTCATGTCATACTCACTCGGCAAGACAATCTCCCATGTTCTCACACGTGTGCTTCCTCTGGGGAGGCCTCGCTGCTGGGACCGCATTCCTCGGGCCTCAGCAGGAGGTGAGAGATGGGAGATGCTCCCCCTGTTTGTGCTCTCTCTCACTCTCTCTCTGCCAAATAAATAAATAAAATCTTTAGAAGAAATGCAGCGTTATGGAGATATAATTCATATGCTCTACAGCTCACCCAATTAAAAGTGTACAGTTCAATAATTTTTAGCACCTTCACAGAGTTGTGCAATCATCACAATTGATTTTAGAACATTTCATCACTCTAGAAAAGAAACCCCAACCCCATGAGCAGTCACTCTCCCTATCCCCCCCATCCCCCAGCCCCTGTCAACCACTGCTTTCTGTCTCTATGAATTTGCCTGTTCTAGACGTTTCATATAAATGGGATCCTGCAACAGGTGTCCTTTTGTGTCTGGCTTCTATCATTCAGCATGATGTTTTGAAGGTTCACCCTTGTTGTAACATGTCAGGGGTCTGTTCCTTTTTATGGCCGAGTAATATTCCATTCTGTGGATGGACCTCATTTTGTTCATTCACCCGTGGATGGACCCTTGGGTTGTTTCCACCTTTTGGTGATTGTGACTAGGGCTGCTATAAACATGCATGCAAAAGTTTTTGTGTGAACCTATGCTTCAATTTCTCTCGTCTATACCCAAGAGTGGAATTGCTGGGTCACATGGTAATTCTATGTGTGACATTTTGAGAAACTGCCAGACTGTTTTCCAAAGTGGCTGCCCCGTTTTATATTCCTACCAGTACTGTCTGGAACTTCTCATTTCTCTACATCCTCACCAATGCTTGTTACTCTCTGCTCTTGTTTTCCATTTCATTTATAACCATCCTAATGTTCAGAAGGTGGTATCTCCCGGTGGTTTTTATTTGCATTTCCCTGATGAGTAATGATGGTGAATATTTTTTGATGTGTTTGTCGACTGCGTGTATATCTTCTTTGAAGAAATGTTTCAGATGCTTTGCCCTTTTTTCAATTAAGTTATCTTTTTATTATTGATCCATAAGAGTTTACTTTTATATATTCTGGATACTAGTCCTATCATCAGATACATTCTTTGCAGATATTTTCTCCCATCTATGGGTTGTTTTTTCCCTTCCTCTATTTTTTTTTGTAATTGAAATATAGTTGACACACTGACTCACGTCAGTTTCAGTTGTACGACATAGTGATTCAACAGTCTTTTCCCTTCCTAGAATCCTTTAAAGCACAAAAGTTTTTAATTTATCTGTTTTCCTCTTTGTGCTTTTGGTGTCACATCTAAGAAACCATTGCTGGGGGTGGTGGCACCTGCTCAGCGGGGAGTCTTCTTCTCCCTCTCCCTCTGCCCCTTCCCACTGCTCTGTGCTCTCTCTCTCCCAAATAAGTGAATAAAATCTTAAAAAAGAAAAAGAAAGAAAGAAAAAGAAACAAAGAAAGAAAGAAAGAGAAGAAAGAAAGAAAGAAGAAAGAAAGAAAGAAAGAAAGAAAGAAAGAAAGAAAGAAAGAAAAAGAAAGAAAGAAAGAAACCATTGCCAAATTCAAGGTCATGCAGAGTTAATACCTATGTTTTCTTCTAAAGAGTTTTATAGTTTTAGTTCTTATATTTGGGTCATTGAGCCATTTTGAGTTAATTTTTGTATATGGTGTGAGGTAGGGGTCCAAATTCATTCCTTAACATGTGGAGATCCAGCTATGCCAGCACCATTTGTTGAAAAGACTCTTTTTTCCCCATGGAATGATTTTGCCACCTCTATTAATTTTCCAGGGCTGCCTTATTAACAAAGTACCACAAATTAGGTAGCTTAAACAATAGAAGTTTATTTTTGCACATATGTGAGGTCAAGATGCAAGTTCCTCTGGAGGGTTAGGAGGGAAGAATCTGTTCCAGGCCTCTCTCCTTGCCTTGTAGACCTTCTCACTGTGTCTTCACATCATCTTCCCTCTGTGCATTTCTGGGTGTCCAAATGTCCTCTTATAAGGACACCAGTCCTTATATTGGATTAGGGCCCACCCTAATGACCTCATGTTAACTTAATCACATCTTTGAAGATGCTATCTCCAAATACAGTCACTTTCTGAGGTACTGGGGGTTAGGACTTCCATTTATAAATGGGGGGGCACAATTCAGTTCCTAACAGCATCCTCATCAAAAAGTAGTTGGCCGAGGCACCTGAGTGGCTCAGTCGGTTAAGCATCTGCCTTCAGCTCAGGTCATGATCCCAGGGTCTTGGGATCGAGCCCCACATCAAACTCCTTGCTCAGTGGAGAGCCTGCTTCTCCCTCTCCCTCTGCCCTTCCCCCTGCTTGTGCTCTCTCTCTCTTTCTGTCAAATAAATAAAATCTTTAAAAAAAAAAAAAGAATTGGCCATAAATGTGAATTAATGTTTTCAAGGTTCATTCAAGTTATAGCATGTATCCGTGCTTCATCCCTTTTTATTGCCAAATAGTATTAATCGTAACAACTTTTAAGGATCCATCCAGCATCCCCTCTATAGGAGCCATGCCCTTGTGAGCTGGGCCAACCCAGGTCACCCGGGTGTGGAATCTGGGGCCCCAAGCCCAGAGCGTCTGGGCAAACGAGGAGCAAGGGGACCCACGGGGGTTGGACTGTGAGCTCTGTCCTGTGTCCTGTCCGGTTAGGTGAGCTACATGAACAACCAGCAGTACATGGCGGCCATCATTTTGAGCGAGAAGCAATGCCAAGAACAACTCAAGGAGACTAACAAGAGCTGCAATGGTGAGTGGTCGGGGCAGTGGGGAGCCAGGGTGGTAGACTCCCTGCCCAGTCTCTTGGCAACCCCCAACCTTCCTGAGATGTATTATCGTGTCTCTGTAGCCTCGCTCCTCATGCTGAACCAGAAGGCCAAGATGCTGGAGATGGAGGTGGCAAAGGAGAAGGAAGTGTGCACCAAAGACAAGGAGGGGCTGGTGCTGAACAAGCGAGTGGTGGAGGAGCAGCTGATGGAGTGCAGCAAGGCCCGGGAGCAGCTGCAGCAGGAGCAACAGCTGGCTGAGGACCGCCTGCAGAAGGTGCAGGCCCTCTGCCTCCCGCTGGACAAGGACAAGTTTGAGACGGAGCTGCGCAACCTCTGGAGGGACTCCATTATCCCACGCGCCCTGGACCCGATGGGCTATAATCTGTACCATCCTCTAGGTGCGGAATTATCCTCCATCCGAAGAATCTGCGACCACATGCCCACCCTCATGGCCACCAAGGTGGAGGAGCTAGCCCGGAGCCTGCGGGCCGGCATAGAGCGCGTGGCCCGCGAGAACTCGGACATCCAGCGCCAGAAGCTAGAGGTCGAGAAGGGCCTGCGGGCCAGTCAGGAGGCCAAGGAGAAGGTGGAGAAGGAGGCCCAGGCCCGGGAGGCCAAGCTCCGGGCCGAATGCGCCCAGCAGACACAGCTAGCCCTGGAGGAGAAGGCAGCACTGCGGAAGGAGCGAGACAGCCTGGCGAAGTTGCTGGAGGAGAAGAAGCGGGAGGCAGAGCAGCTCAAGATGCAACTGGCCGTCAGCAACTCCGCCCTGGACACCTGCATCAGGGCCAAGGTGAGCTAGAGGGCCCCGGGTTGAGGTCGCACTGGGGTCCGGTCTGGGTGCCACGGTGGTGGTGATGCCTAATGGGTTTGAGCTGAGCTTCCCAGTCTAGGTCTGGTTAGTTAACTCACTTGAGAGTGTCACTGACATAGGATTGGGGTGGAGTTTGGAAGGACATGGAGAATGGATTAAGGATTGGGATTGAGTTTAGGGTGGCCAGTGGGCCTCAAAATTGGTTCAGGGTGGGACGCCTGGGTGGCTCAGTCAGTTAGGCGTCTGCCTTCGGCTCAGGTCATGATCCTGGAGTCCCTGGATCGAGTCCCGCATCGGGCTCCCTGCTCGGCGGGGAGCCTGCTTCTCCCTCTAACCCTCCCCCCTCTCATGTACTGTCTCTCATTCTCGCTCTCTCAAATAAATAAATAAATCTTTAAAAAAAAAAAAAAAGGATTGGGATTGAGTTTAGGGTGGCCGGTGGGCCTCAAAATTGGTTCAGGGTGGGACGCCTGGGTGGCTCAGTCGGTTAGGCGTCTGCCTTCGGCTCAGGTCATGATCCCGAGGTCCTGGGATCGAGTCCTGCCTCGGGCTCCTTGCTCAGCGGGGAGCCTGCTTCTCGCTCTGCCTGCCACTCCCCCTGCTTGTGCTCCCTCTCTCTCTCTGACAAATAAATACATAAAATCTTTACCAAAAAAAAAAAAAATTGGTTCAGCGTGAGGACGGAGGATTCATGGAGGGTTGGTGTCAGGGTTGGGATGTGTCTGAGTTGAAGGATCAGGGGCCATGGGTGGGGTTGGCAGTTAGACTGAAGTTTAAGGCTAGAGGAAGGCTTGATGTGGAGCAGAGCTTGTGTTTGGGTTAAAGTGAGTTCTTAGTGATCGCTGTGTTTAGAGTTGGTTTGAGTTAAAGTTAGGGTTCCATCAAAGATTACATTAGTCTTAGAATTGGGGTTGTGCTGAGTTTGGATTGTGGGGAAAGGTTGAAAGTTCGGTCAGGGGTCACATGCAGGGCAGCCTGGCAAGTCTAGCACTGGGTGTAAGATATCAGTGGCTTGGATTCGGTCGCATGGAGGCACCAATCCTGGAGTTGAAGCTCAGGTGAGTGTAGGTGGCTGGTGGGTCTAGAGATGATTAGAGGTTTGGGGCCAAGGGTAGACTTAGGATTTCATGGGCATTAGGATTGGGATTGGTGTTGACCATGGGTTAGGAGTTGAAATTGGTTTGGGTTTAGGGTGGCTGACTGAGGGTTGAATTGGGTTGGCATCGGGATATATTTGAAATGAAAGATTGGGTGACCCTGAGTTAGGGTAGGGAGACCTGGGGAGGGGTGAGGGTCAGGGCTGGGTGCAGAGTAGAAACTGCACAGGTGCTAATCTTGGGGTACAATTCTTCCATTTGAGGTAGAGGCTAGGGTTTAAGGTTGAGTTGGGCTGAGTGTGTATTGGGAAAAAGTTTATGGGTGGCGGTGGTGGAGACCAGGGCTGGGCTGGGGGGAGGGGGTTGGGGGTGGATTTTTCATAGCAGCCAGGTCTAAGGAATGGGTTGGGATCAGAGTTAAATGTAAAGTTATGGTCAGATCAGGTTTGTCATTAGGATTGGGTTTCGGTCAGGGTTTGATTCTAAGGAAAGTTCTGTTTTCATGTTGGGATTGGATTTTAGGTGATTGAGTTTAGAGCTGGCTTTGGATTTCAGGCTCAGGGTTGTTGGAGGGAAGGCAGTGGATTTACAGAGTGGGTCGGCTTCAGCCCAGAGTGGGGCCAGGTTCGGTGTTGGGTGGATGGACTCACTTGGGGTCATGGGTTGGGATCAGGTTGGAACTAAGATTGTAGGGGAGACTGAGGTAGGCCACTGCAGGGTCTCTGGGGGGGCTTCCAAGGAAAGCCAGTCCTTGGAGTCCCCAGTTCTTTGAGGGCAGGTGTGTGCAGGTGATTGTACATCCATTAATGCGGGTTATTTCCCCGATATGTTTCCTCGCCCCGGAAGGAACTCAGACCCAGGTATCCAAGGACGTGGAGGAGCAGGAGCCTCCCTGGCACTCTGGTTCAGGGGCCCTGGCTTCTGTCAACCTCCCTCCATCTTTCTTCCCACAGTCGCAGCCGATGCCTATGCCAAGACCTGTGGGTCCTGCCCCCAACCCCCAGCCCATCGGTGAGTGACAGAAAACAGGGCCAGGAAGGGGTCCGGGGATTGTCTTCCTACTTCTTATCCCACCTCAGCCCTGCTATTGGGGCTGCCAGCCCACCCCAGCCCAGGGTTGGGGCAGCTGGTTGGAGCTGACTCCTCCCTCTTGCCACAGACCCAGCTGGCCTGGAGGAGTTCAAGAGAAGGATCCTGGAGTCCCAGAGGCCCCCTGCAGGCCATGCTATAGCTCCACCCAGGTAAGGCTCTGGGCAGACTGAGATGGTTCAGTCTCAGGGCTTCAGAGGAGGCTGGGAGCAGGACTAGGAGTGGAGGGAGGCTCATCTCACACTTGCTGCTTCCTTAATTGAGTGCCTGCTGTATACCAGGCCCTATGCTGGGTCCTGGGGACACAGTAGTGACCAAGACCCATGCAGGTCCGTTCATGAAACTCCCTGAGTAGGGGGTGAGAGAAACAATGAAGGAACCATGAAAAGAAAGACCAAGAGCCTACGGTTACTAGGTGCTTACTGTGAATTCAGCACAGTTGCAAGCACTTTGCAAGATCAACTCACTGAATCCTCACAACCCTAATCAGTGGGCAAGCCACTGTCATCACCCACCACTTTCCAGACCAGGAAAGTGAGGCACAGCGAAGGCGTGCACCGTGCTCCAGGTGACACAGCTGGGGAGTGGCAGAGATGGGGCCTCGAACCCAGGCTCTTGGACTCCAGGCTTCCGTGCAAGAGAGGGCTTCCATGAGGAGGAGGCCTTTGAGCTGGAGGATGGGGTTGAGCTGGTCTGGGAAAGGGCAGAAGGTACAGAGCTCCAGGTGACAAGAAGAGCCAGAGTATAGGCTCAGAGGCCAGACTGGGGTGGGATGGGGGGTGGCTGGAACTGGGGAAGGGAGGAGGGAGAGCAGAGGCGGAGACCCTGGGCCTCTCACCCCACCCCTCTGAGCCTCTTTTTCTAACCTCTACAAAAACGGAGGTCTCTGAAATCAAGGGCATGGAAACTCTGCTAACTGCAAAGTGCTGTCCACAAGCGCCTAAAGCAAGGGGCTGGGGGTTGCAGCAGGCGCATCAAGGCACCCCTGTGCACACTCAGGTCAGGGCTCCGTGTCTGTACCCCGCCCCCGCCCCCACCACCTCCCAGAGTGCAGCCTGTGCATCACAGGGAAGGTGACTCAGGCCATTGCCCCGAGAACATCCTGTTCTCCCTCCCAGCTGGTGGCTCCGCTCCCCGTTCAGGACCACATCGCTGACCAAGGAGTCTGGGATGGGCATTGCCATTCGCAGTTTAGGACCCGGGGCTCTGGGAGACACCAGGGATTTTAAGTCAGATTCCGCTGACCCCACGCCTGTGCCTCCCATGGGCTCTGCCAGCAAGACTGTGGTCAACCTGGTCTATTTCAGCCTCGGGGTCTATTTCAGCCTCGGGGTCTATTTCAGCCTGGGGACAAATAGACTTCCAAAGGGCTGTCTTCAAATCCCAGGGGGTCCTCCACATCCAGCTCCATTTCCTCTATGGTTCCTCTTACATAGCCCCTCTGACGGGGAGCTTACCTTCTCCCAGAACTTGTCCCTTCCGCTCTGGATGGCTCTGTCTGGGAGAAATCACTTAGCCTCAGGCAGCCCGCCGAGAGGGAAGCAGGAGGGTGGAGAGAAGACCCTGCTCCAAGCAAACAGTTTTCCTCTCTCTATCTTGGCCCAAAGCCATCATGGCAAGGAAGGAGGTTCTATTATTATCCCCACTTTTCAGAGGAGGAAACTGAGGCCCCAGGGAAGTGACCAACCTGGGGTCATGCGTCAGTGAGTCAGGGCCAGAGCCAGGCTCCCAGCCCAGACCCGTCCCAGCTGAGAAAGGGAAGCTCTTGACATTGTTTACCCCCAAGACATCCCTCTACAGAGAAAACAATGAGTACTTAAGGCAGGGCCCCTCCCGCTTCTCTCTGCCGGGTCTCAGGAAGGGGCTCTGGCTCTCTGAGCTCCAGCCTTGATTCACCTTTCCCCTGAGAAAGGGGCCATCAGCTCTGGCTTGGAGTCCCAGCGAGGCCAGCCCCTTGGTGGGCTAGCCTAGGCAAACCATAGGCTGTGGTGTCACCAACCACGTGGGAATTTTAGATGTCTCCGATCAGGGCCCAAGGCTAAGGTGCAGCATCAAATCACTCAGCCCCACGATCGGGAGAGTCTCTTCCTTCTCCACTCTTATTCCTTCTGGGCCTTCACAAAGTCTCCGAGGTGCTAACACACTCCCACTCGCAGCTCTCCCTGAGATCCCAAAGCCAGGGCCAACCCCCAGCCCAGCATCAGCTACAATCCCAAAGCCAGGGCCAACCCCCAGCCCAGCATCAGCTGCGATCCCAAAGCCAGGGTCAACCCCCAGGCCAGCATCAGCTGCGATCCCAAAGCCAAGGCCAACCCCCAGGCCAGCATCAGCTGCGATCCCAAAGCCAAGGCCAACCCCCAGGCCAGCATCAGCTGCGATCCCAAAGCCAGGGCCAACCCCCAGGCCAGCATCAGCTGCGATCCCAAAGCCAGGGTCAACCCCCAGCCCAGTATCAGCTGCGATCCCAAAGCCAGGGCCAACCCCCAGGCCAGCATCAGCTGCGATCCCAAAGCCAAGGCCAACCCCCAGGCCAGCATCAGCTGCGATCCCAAAGCCAGGGCCAACCCCCAGGCCAGCATCAGCTGCGATCCCAAAGCCAGGGCCAACCCCCAGCCCAGCATCAGCTGCATCCCAAAGCCAAGGCCAACCCCCAGCCCAGCATCAGCTGCATCCCAAAGCCAAGGCCAACCCCCAGCCCAGCATCAGCTACAATCCCAAAGCCAAGGCCAACCCCCAGCCCAGCATCAGCTGGATGGGAACACAACGTCTTGCTTTTTCTGTGGACATTTTTAAGTCATTTTCTCTTGATGGCAAGTGCACTAGTTTTCCTTTTTACCTGATAAGACTGTGTCCTTTGGGTATCCATTTATTTAAGTTAAACACACACGCACAATTGATGTGAAGACAAATAAGGAAATATTGGTTTCAGGGGAAGGTGGCTGGATAAGACAAAAGTTGTGATGCAGTTTTGGAATATAGGTGAGGTTGGGGGGCGGTGAGGTCCGGAGCCGACGGCCAAGAAAGAATTCTTGAGACGTCTTTGGTGCAAAATGGTGGTTTTATTAAAACACAGGGACAGGACCCGTGGGCAGAAAGAGCTACTGCACCGGGGTGGTGAGGGGTGGCTGATTATATACTTGGGAGTTGGGGGAGGTCAGGAAAAGGGAGGTTTCAAAAGAATTTTCATAAGCTAAAGAAGACCCTCAGGATCCTGGAGGCCTGGCTATTATCAGGCTAAGATTGGTGTTCCCTCTGGCAAAGCATTAACATTAAGAGAGTTGGGAGCTTCCTGGAAGAAGGTCCCACAGATCCCACCCAGGAGTTGGGGGCCAGGGGGAGGTTGCAGGGTGTCAGCTGGTGCTTTGTCCTCAGCTAGCCTTCTGCTCCCTCAGCAGTGGCAATGTGGAAGGTTGATCCGGCCCTGGCTCTGAGCCGGACACACAGAGAGTCTCATTCAAGTTCATTGCCATCACAATTGTGATTCGGTTCATTTATTCAACCCGTGTGTCTTGAGCAGCTGCTGGGGGTTGAGGACACGAGGAGGAATAGGCAGAGAAGCCGGCGCCCTTGTGGGGCTCCCAGTCTAGTGGGGCAGACAGATGCTAAACCAGATGCGTGAGCCCCTTGGCGGTGGGCGAGGCAGAAAAGGGATGAGGCAGTGCGAGGTTAAAATTTTCCACAGGAGGCCAGGCAGGCTTCTCTGCCCTGCATGAGGCTGATGCTGGGGCAGAGAACTGGAGGAGGTGAGGGAAGAGCCGTGGGGATGGGGTGTCCCTGGAAGGTGTACCAGGCAGAGAGCACAGCCCACGCCAAGGCCCTGAGACAGGACCAGGCCTGGTGAGGAGGCTGGTGCGGCTCGGGCAGAGCAATCCGGGGGGTGAGTAGGAAGTGAAGGGGGCACGGGGGGTGCAGGTCAGGTAGGGCCTGTGACTGCAGTGAGAACTTCGGGAGCTTTGGGACAGCGTGAGCAGGATAGGACATGACTGGCCTCAGGTGTTCAGGGGCACCCTCTAGTCGCTGTTGGGGGGTGAAGGTGGCAGCCAAAGACCAGGGCAAAGGCACCTGCGCTGGTCCAGGCATGTGATGTTGGGGGCTTAGGGGCCTCGGTCTTTGAGATATGGTCAGGGATCACCCCCCTTGCAGGCTGGTGGGCAGGAGTGGGTGAAGAATGTAGGCCAGGGCTGGCCAGGAGCCGTGAATCCTGGTCAGGCTGGAGCCGGAGGGGGGTGGGGCGGGGGGGTGCAGAGCCAGCCAAGGAACGTGAAGCTGCTCGGCCCCAGGGAAGAGCCAGGGAAGGAAGGGAGTGGGCCAGCGGAAGCAGGACTTGGCTGAGGCCCCCTCCTCCCCGACCAGGAAACAGCCTCTGAGCCAACCCCTGACCCCTCACGAGAACCTCTGTTAGGCCAAGGAGGGGGAAGGGCAGTCCAGACAGCAGGATGGCTCCTGCAAAGGCAGGGGGGAGGGGTGCAGTGAAGCAATACCTCCTGAAATTTTGGAGGACTTTGGCAGGGTTTGAGTTTCTGATGAGGAAGACTGGTAGGGACAGAGAGGGTGGAGCCTTGAATGCCGGGTAGAAAGGATCTGGCTTTGTGGGCAGGGCACTGGGGAGCCAAGGAGAGTGTGTGAGGAGGGGCAGGCTCCTGGGAAAAACCCTCCTGAGAATGGGTGAGGGGCTAGCCCCAGGGGCAGTTCTGTGGAGACAAAGGCCCTGTCGGAGGGGTGGGGGATACGACAGGGGCCTTGGGGCAAACTCCCAGGATCCCCAGGGCCCTGGAGACCCCAGGTAAAAGGCTGCCGCAGAGGCCTGGAGCCCAGAAGGTGGCCTCTCTGACCACTGTCTCTTCATCTGTAGACTGAGGAGGCCCACGTCCCAGTCCCACCCTCCCAGGGAGGCTCAACAAGTAGGAGTCTAATGGGAAGGCTGAACCCCAAAAGAGCCGAAGAGTCCTTGGAGGCAAGAAGGAGCCTGGGGTTGGGGGGCAGCAGGCCCAGGCAAGGTTTGTCCTTCCATCTGTCTGACTATTGTATTACCATGTCCTTCCTGCCCTAGCGGCTGAGGAGGCTCCAGGCCCTGAGGACCGAGGTGTGGCCCCGCCTGGCCAGTCTGCGGACGCACGGCAGCGAGATGCCCACGACGCAGCCTACAGCCGGGGCCCCGGCCGGCCGAACGCCCGCGCACACGCCAGAGTGGCTGCCCTCGGCCTCCACCCCACGCCCGTCCCTCCCCACACCCCACGACGCCCTCTGATACTCTCAGCCCCTCGCCCACAGACACGGCAGTGAGGTCCCATCCGGACGCAGTGACGTCCACAGATGTAGCAGTGACGTCACACACACCCCCGCGCGCACACACACCTTCTGCCCAGCCCTTGCCCCATGTCGCACCCCTCCCAGGCGCTCACAGCATCCCCCCGTCTGCACACCCCCGTGCTCCCGCCACAGCACCCTCCGATTTTCTCGTCTTCCGACTCCTCACCCCCAGTGTGCGGGGCCTAGGGGAAGTGGGAACGGGAAGACATTAGCCTCCGCCCCCCCCGCCCCCCCCACCCCGGCCGGAGAGTCTCCAGGCTCCCCTGCCAGGCCGCACCCGAACCCAGAGCAAATGTCCCCCACTGACCCCATCATAGCCCGCGACCGCAGCTGCCCCTTGTCCCTCTCCCCCACACCCAGCCCTGCCTGTGGCCCATATAAATGTTAGTGGCACTAAATAAATATCGAATCCTTTCCACGACTCCAGAGTGGTGATTTTTACTTTGAAAAGGCACCTCCTAGCGATGCCTGAGAAAAGACCCCGCAAGCTAGGATCCCTCCCCCTGTCCCCAGCCTGTCCCCAGTCCAGAAGAGTCTGGGGTGATACCAGCTTCCCTCAAAGCCCTGAAACTGCTTTTTAAATACCTGCTGTTTGGGGCGCCTGGGTGGCTCAATTGTTAAGCGTCAGGGGTCTGCTTCTCCCTCTCCCTCTGCTTGCCACTCCCCCTACTTGTTCTCTCTCTCTCTCTCTCTCCACCACCCCCCCCATTAAATAAATAAATAAAATCTTAAAAAAAAAGGCACAGTTTCTTAAAAAACAGGTTATCCATCTGTGACTTTCATCTTCCTAAGATTTGCGAAGATTTCCCCCCAGGTACTGAGGCAGGACAGCTAACCCTCTCCAGAGTGGCTCCAGGAACAGTGTCACTAAAGTCTCAGGCCATTTGTTTTGTCTTGTTTTGTTTTGTGGCAAGATGGGATGTCAGAAAGGGCACCAGGGTTCAGTGGGAGTGCTTTAACACACTAATCACTAAATTCGTGGGGAAAACAGGAAAAAGTGCATTAGAGGAATACAGGGAAATCTCATTGTACCCAGTAGACCGGAAAAAAAAAGTTTAAAAAGCCATAATACCTACTGCTGGTGAAGATGTAGAGAAAGCGCATTTTTCTACAGGACTAGTAGAAATGCAAATCTCATTGTGGCCCTCTGGAAATTAGTTTGGTGATATTTCATTAAAGTAAAGATGCACAAACCCTTTGGCTCAGCAACCCCATTTCTGGGATTTTACCCCTGAGAAGTAAAAACTCCAGGAAACAAAGCAAATGGCCATCAGTAGGAAAACGGCCTAAAAATTGTGGTCTAGAATCTCAGCTTGTCATTTGCTGCTTCCACCCCCCACTTCCACCCCCCATCTTCCCCACTGCCCCAGCCTGGATTCCCTCCCAGACCATTCTCCTGGGACCCTAGACAGGGAGGGGATGAGTCACAAGGAGCCAGGGCTGGCAACACCACGCTTAAGGCAGGCTAGTCAGGAGGGACAAAGGAGCGATATTTCCTGGATACGGAAACCCGGGTGAGAGACGCCTGCTGCAGGAAACACTCGGCTGGGGCCCCGCCAAGCCAGGGCAGGGGGGTCAGCCAGGCCAGGCCGCCCAGACAGGACAGTCTGGAGGCCCCAAGGAAGCGAAGACGTCCCTGACCCTCAGCCTACTGCCTGAGCAGCTGGAGACTTGGAGAGGATGATGACACCAGCCAGTCCCAGCAACCACAGGATGTCTGAGTTTTGGGTTCTGGAGCCAGACATCCCTGAATCCAAATCTTGACTCATTCGGTCTCAGCCTCCATTTTCTCATCTGAGAAATAATCGTTCTAAACTTTCTGGACACATGGGCACGGGTCTGACTTTTTGTTGGTCTCTCCCATCCAGAGCGTCCCAGGATATCATCCCTCCAGCTGGCCCCCATGCCCGGCCCTGCTGGTTCAGAGAGACTTTTCCATCATGGGATCTGACCATGTCCCTCTCTGGCTCACACACCCTCCATGGCTCCCCATTACCCTGGGAACAAAGTCCAGTTCCTCAGCTCTCTTGTGTCCCCCTGCCCCCCGCCGCTGCCACCCCCACTTCCAGTGCAGCTCTTGCCTCCAGCTGCCCTGGACCTTTCATTCTCTGGCTAAAGACTATCTCTTAATTTGTGCTCTCAGACTAGAATGCCTTTTTCTTCTTCCTCCAAGTCCTGCCCCCAGAAATCCCTCCTCCAGGCGGCCCTCTTGATTGCCCCAGGTATTGTCCTTGCTGCCGCTGGGGCAATCCCCAGCTCCATCCCTCCCTTTATGCAGACCTGACCATGTAGCTCTGACTCCCCCAAGTTGGTGGCTCCCCCAGGGGGCAAGGCAGGGACTGGGTACCTGTCAGGGAGCAACTGGCAGACCACCTCCCTGACCTTGTGGCCTAGCCACTGGGTGAGGTTCTGACTCTTTAGGGATTTCCTGTGACCTCTATAAATAACCCCCATGGCTGCTTCCCACAAACCACCTCACCCTTCTTGGAAAAAAGGGACTGTAGCCAAGGACCTCAGTCCAGCTGTGTGCCAGGGCCCGGGGGAGGCGGGTGGGGCCCAGGCATCCTGCCCCAAGAGCGTCTCTCTCCCCACCCAGACCCTGCTCACCCCTCCTGGGAGCCCTCTGAACCCTCCTGATGTGGAGGACATCTGGACACACAGCCCCGCTAAACCTATGGTATTGCTTCTCTCCTCTGGGCCTGCTTGTATTCCCGAAAAATAGACATAATAGCAATATTCGTGGGCTCAGCTCACTGAGTGACCCTTTCCCTCCCGGAGCCCCCCATGCTGGGACAGCCCTTACTGCTAAACAAGTAAACAAATCAATAGTGACATATTGTAATGAAGTCTGTGAAGACACAGGGTCAGGGGCCCCCTTTGGTTGGGTGTTGGGGGAATTCTAGATGCCTTCTGAAAACTCTCTTCATACCCTTTGTTGGCCCTGGCTACCTCCCAGCCTCTGCTCACCGGTGCCCTAAAACCTGAGAGCTTGTATGTTCGATCACTGGAAGTAGGACTCTTTTTCTGATTCTGGAAGGGATCCTGACCCTATTTAAGACTGTTTTTCTGCCTGTGGCAAGGAATTAACCGTTCACCTGCTGCCAGGTGGGCGTGGAAGCCTGGATCCCAGGGTCCTTAGAGGGCGAGAGGGTTGATGGGGGCTTCCAGGACCTTCTTTTGTTAGAGGAGGGCGCCCTCTGCTGGTTCGTCACCAACATATCAGGCCCCTGTGAGTCTCAGAATCCAAGGCCTCACCACTAATTCAAAGGCATACATTCACCCCTATGTTCACAGCAGTATTATCTACAATAGCCAAATCGTGGAAGCAGCCCAAGTGCCCGTCAGCAGACGAACGAAGAAGATGTGGTATATATACACAATAGAATATTATTCAGCCACAAAAAGAATGAAATCTTGCCATTTTTGCAATGACATGGATGGAGCTAGAGGGTATTATGCTAAGCGAAATAAGTCAGTCAGAGAAAGACAAATACCATATGATTTCACTCATATGTGGAATTTAAGAAACAAATGAGCAAAGGAAAAAAAGAGAGAGAGAGAAACCAAGAAACAGACTCTTTTTTTTTTTAAGATTTTATTTATTTGTCAGAGAGAGAGAGAGAGAGCACAAGCAGGGGGAGGGGCAGAGGGAGAGGGAGAAGCAGACTCCCTGCTGAGCAAGGAACCCAATGTGGGACTCGATCCCAGGACTCCGGAATCATGACCTGAGCCGAAGGCAGTCGCTAAACCAACACACCCAGGCGTCCCCAAGAAACAGACTCAACTATAGAGAACAAACTGCTGGTTACGGGAGGGGAGGTGGGTGGGGGGATGGGTGAACCACGTGATGGGGATTAAGGGGTGCACTTGTCATGATGAGCACTGAGTAATGTATAGAAGTGTTGAATCACTATTTTGTGCATCTGAAACTATTATAACACTGTATGTTAACTATACTGGAATTAAAATAAAAAACTTAATGAAAGAAAGGGTCAAAAAAAAGAAAAAGAATCAAAGTCCTATCAATCAGATCCTCCCTCTCTTCCTCCAGCCATCTCCCTCCTCTCTCCCCCTCACTCACTGCTTCAGCCCTACCAACCACGTCCCTGTTCCTTGAACACACCATGACGCTCCCCCCTCAGGACGTTTGCACATGCTGTGCCCTCTGCCGGGGACACTTTCACCAACCTCCTCCATCTGGTTTCCTCCTCACCATTTGACTTTCAGTACCAATGTCACCTCTGCAAGGCAGCCTGCCCTCATGTCCCTGAGCAGGCAGTTCTCCTCATCATAAGCTCACACAGTAGCCATGAGACTTCACTATAAGGAACTAGGTCTCTAACTCGGGCAGGGGCACCTGTGACAATTGGTCCCCTTTGCATTCCCAGCATCCTGCACTCGGCCTGTTGCACAGAAGGCCTGCAGCAAACTCAGACTGGAAGTCTGAACAAACCTATGTGCAAATCCCAAAGGTGGGGATGTCAAGCAACTAATTCTCTGAGCCTTAGTTTCCTCATCTGTAAAACTGTAACAAAATACTCACTGCGCTGTGCTGTTATCAAAACCCAATAAAATGACGTGTGCAATTCTAGCACATAGCAGGTGCTTGATGATTACTGAGGGAATGAATGCATAAGCTTGGAGGGCATAGGGACCTGGGATCTCGCAGCTCTCTTTTAAAATATGAGGCAAATAAATAAATTAAAAAAATAAAAAATAAATAAAAAATAAAATATAAGAGGCAAAGCTTCAAGATTAATACTAAAAAAGAGAATGATAACTTGCAGAGCAATAAACACACACTTTACAATATACAAGACAAAACATATTTTATAGGTGTATCCACAAGTATGCAAAACAGCAGAGAGAATTCTGGAAGGACACAAACTGTGACCCCAAGGGATGGGACGGGGGGAGATTTCCATGTTTAAGCATTTCTGAATCACCTGAATTTTTTTATATTCCTTTAGTATTTGCAAAATAAATTAAAAACCGCAAAACAAAGATCCCTGAGGCCCTCCCACCCCTATCGCAACCGTCCACTCCTACTCCCCCAGCATCGGAACCCAAAGGGACCTCCGTTGAGCTCCACTCCAGGGCTGGAACCCCTAGCATGTCCCTGCCAGGGAACTAAGCTACAGCCAGCAACAGGGAGCTCACCACCTCTGAAGGCAGCACTTTGCTTCAGCGTCCTGGGGCCAAGTTCTTCCCCCAGGGGATGAGATTCTCACTCGGCCTAAGCTATTCCCACATGCTTCAGGGCTTCTGGCCCCTCCCCTCCCCCAGCCTGGCTGGGAGCTTCAGTGGTCCCCTCACTTGCCCACGCAGAAGTCCCGGAAGATGATGTCCAAGACCTCCTCAGTGCCGCCTCCGCCGGTGATGCGGCCCAGGTGGCCCCGGGCGAGTCGCAGCGCCTCAGCAGCCAGGGCTAGGTCTTTTGTCTGCTTGTAGTGGCCGAGGGCATCCAGGCAGCCCTGGAGATGATGCTGGTGTCTTGCACGCGTCAGAAGTGGTGGGCCTGTGGACGGGTCCCCACACCTGGAAGGGACAAAGGATGCGGTCTTTCTCAACTTTCACAACTACCATTGGAAGGGGGATGATCAGTTGCATTTTGTGGACCCAGAAAATGAGCCTGGGGGGCGGGTACGTGTCCAAAGCCAGTGGCTCTGCCCTGACTTGAACTTGGGTTGAGGCAGGCTGCGGAACGGGGACGGGCGGAGGCGGGGCGGGGGAGCAGCTCACACTTCCGCCAGCTCCTTCCTCAGCGCCTCCAGGAGGCCATCCAAACCCTCTCCGGTCAAGCAGGACAGCAGCAGGTGCGGGGGCAGGTCGGGCCTGGGGTCTGGGCCCCCTGGAGGCAGCAAGTCCGATTTGTTCAGCACCAGCAGGAGGCGCCGGCTATTCTCACTGGGGCTCCCAGCGCCTGGGGGGGCGACAACGGTATCCAGGAAGTTGCAGCTGGACGGAGAGCCCAGGTCAGAAGCATCCAGCACCGCCAGAATGAGGTCAGCCTGCTCCAGCCTGGGGGAACAGGGAGAACCAACCAAGAAGTGACGCCGGGGAGTTGAGTAATTAAGGGCACCTGGGGGGGAGGAGGCAGAGCAAGAGGGGCGGGGCATGGCACGTGGGGGCGGGGCAGGGCAAGAGGGGCGGGGCAGGAACAGAGGCTGAATTTACACGGCGGCTCTCCCCACATCAGAGCCCCCACCCAAGAGACCTTAGCAGCCTTTCCTGATTCGAGAGGGACACAAAATAAAGGCAGCAAGGAGAAATGGAAGTGGAAGGGCTCTGTCTCCCCCTCCCACCACCCTACCAGCCTACCTCTCGCGGGCGCGCCGCACGCCCTCCTGCTCCACCGGCCCCACGCCCTCGCGCAAGCCCGCCGTGTCGCTCAGCAGCGCCGGGAACCCGGCCAGGTCCACGGGGGTCTCCAGCACGTCGCGGGTGGTCCCCGGCTCCGGGGACACTATGGACACAGGCTTCCGGCCTGGGATGGAATGGGGGGTGGGGGTTATCGCGAAGAGGGCGGGGTGGAGGCCGTAGAGCCCCTCCCCCACACCTGAACAGCTCCCCAGCTCCCGGCCCCGCCCCCGGCACTAGGCCCCGCCTCCCACGCACTGAGTAGGTTCACCAGGCTGCTCTTGCCAGCGTTGGGGGGTCCTGCGACCACTACGTGCGCTCCTGAGCGAAGCCTCTGCCCGCGCCTGGCATCTCGAAGATGTGCGCTCAGTGCCAGCTCCAGCTCCCGCACTTGGCTGTCAGCTGTGGATGGAAGAAAGCAGAGGGGTTGGGAGTGAGGGGGCCTCCAAGGGCTACGATGCCAGGTGTCCCCAACCGCTAGGAGGACCCACCTTGCTCCAGGACGCCCTCCTCCAGGTTGTCATCCTCACCAAAGTCGATATAGGCCTCCACGTGAGCCAGAGCCTGGTGGGGGAGGGGGACGGAGGTGGTGATGTGGTAACCCAGGAACCCCCCCCCCCAAAGGGCCCAGGTCAAGCCTGACCCAAGGGACCAGACTGGAGGCTCATGCACAGGAAGCTCTCACACACAGAATGGGCAGGTGGGGTCTCTGAGGCAGGGAATGGGCGAAGAGGGGGCTTGCCTTAGTGAGAGTCTTGGCCCAGCCATGGCAGAGGTGGCCCAGTTCCCCATCCAGCTGCCTCAGCGCCTGCCGCCGCTGCGCCTCGGTTTCTGCATGAATTAGATCCGCTAGCCCCTCCACCTCGGTCAGGCTCAGCTTCCCGTGAGCGAATGCCCGCCTGGTGAACTCACCAGCCTCGGCCGGCCGCAGCCCTGGCACACTGCCTGCGGGAAAGTAGTGGATCCTGAGCTCCCTGGCCCCCACCCAGATCCACTGGCAGAGCCAGACTTCGAACCCAAGGCTGCAGACTCACCCAGGGCCTGCAGGACGCCACTCACCACCGCCGGGCCTCCGTGCACGTGGAACTCCGCGCAGTCCTCACCCGTGAAACTTTGGGGACCTAGTGTGGCGAGATGGGAGTCGAGGAGAGTACGACTAGGCAAACGCCTTGGGTGGGGGGTGGGAAACTGGGTCATGAGAGCTACAGCAGGTTCGGGATCTGGAACCCCTCACCTGGGAACCAGAGCACCAGCGCGTGGTCCAACGGCTCTCCGGAACGGGGGTGGCTGAGCAGGCGCAGGCAGGCGCTGCGAGCCGGGGGCAAGTCCCGGGGCGCCGTGAGACTCCGGAGGGCGTGGCCGCTGGAAGGACCGCTGGTCCGGATCACCGCGATGCCGCAGCGGCCTTGGCCGGAGCTCAGCGCGAAGATAGTGGCCCCGGAACCGGGGGCCGGGGCGCCGCTGCCCTGGCGCGTGCACGATCTGGGACTGGAGAGAAGAATCAGTGCCTCTGGGAGGCTCTGTGGCTGAGTGGCAGGTGGATAGAGCGCTCGATGTTCGGAAGATGCCCCAGGGGGAGGCTCTGAGGCTGTGGGGTGGGCAGATTGGAGCGTCTGAGGCCAGAGGGTGACCCGATTGAGGTCTCTGAGAGCAGAAGTTGACCCAGATGTGGGTCTGCGGCGGGGGGTGGTGGATATATTGTGAGGGTGAGGGCGCTGATGTCAGACTGTGACCCGAATGGGTACATTGAGGCCAACAGGTGACCCAGATGTGGGCTCTGCGGCAGGGGGATGAACGGATTGGGGCTTGGGAAAATGTGAAAGGTCGTTCTGCCCCAGGGAACTGGGACCCAGATCCCAGGGAGAGGGTTTGGAGCCCAAGCAGCACCCCACGCTGTCACACCCGTTTCCCGTATCGCCCCACCTGCGAGGCCCACGTGCGGCCCGAGCTACTAGGGTCCACAACACCCGCCACATGGGTTCACAACCGGCGACCCGCCTACCCGCTCTGCCTGGGTGGCTTCTAGTCCTGACAGGAGGCTCCACCCACTCCGCGGCGTGACTGGTAAAGTGCTCCACGATTCTCGATCATCATTGGGCCCCTTAGGAGACCCACTGAAGATCTTCGTTTCTATTGGCTAGCGTCAGGGCAAGAGGCGGGGAAGGGGCTGGACGCGGGGGTGCAGCGAAATGGCGTTCCCCC
The DNA here is from genome assembly GCF_964656455.1 of Halichoerus grypus. Classification (NCBI taxonomy): domain Eukaryota; kingdom Metazoa; phylum Chordata; class Mammalia; order Carnivora; family Phocidae; genus Halichoerus; species Halichoerus grypus. The sequence goes on from NC_135712.1 coordinate 204,054,569, forward strand.
GGCAACATTAGACCGAATTTTTAGGATCCTAGAACCGCGGGTATCCCAGACACCGGAAATGAAGGGTGGGAGGAAGAACCAGGCTTCGCCCAGGGCGGTAGGATTTACACCGAGGCGAGGGTTCCAGCCCCGTATTTTCCATCTGGCCACGCCGTGGCTTTAGGCGAAGCAAGAGCATCTCAGGGGCGGAGAGGGACGAGTTCCGGGGAACCCACGCCCTGGTCCTAGTAAAATCTCGTCCAAATTTCTGGGAAGATTCCTACCTGTGTTTCCAGAACTCTCCAAGTTTCTCGCTCCTCCCCCAGCTTTCCCTCCCGCCGTTCCCTCCTCCTCGGATTCCCTTCTTCATTTGACAAACTCATCCTCAGGACCTAGCTCCAAGGTCCCCCTCCGACAGGACACCTTTCTGGAATCCCCAGCACAGCCCTCTCTGCCTCCTGGGCTTTCCTGGCCCAGGCCTGCTCCTGCAGAGCTGAGTGTCCGGTCTGTGTCTGGCTCCCCGAAAGCCAGAAAGGGGAGTCTCGGGGATTACTCAGGTTAACCCAGGACAGCGCAGAATAGCGGAATATAAGCGTTGATGGTGGAATTCCAGGCACTGGCTGGGCGGGGTCTCCACGGGCGCTTTCGCACGGACAATTCTCTGGTTCTTGGACGGAGCGGGCGGGCGACGCACTTGCACTTGGGAAGACTCTGTCGGACCCGCTAGAGTTCTAATACCTGCCTCGACCCGCTTAACTTTTTCATTTGTAAAAGAGTGACAAACGCGGACACTCGCCTTCTCCGAGTTGTCCCATCTGTCATAAGTATACATCAAGTGCCTACTGTGTGCGCTAAGAACCAGAAGGGGCCCCTGCCCTCTCTGGGCTCTCAGTCTAACAGAAAAGACTACTCAGGACGATCAGGGTCCTGGGTGCAGATAAAATACAGAACGCCCAGTTAAATGTGAATTTCAGATAAACAATAAATAAGGTTTTGGTATAACTATGTCCCACGTAATATTTGGGACATACTAAAAATGTATTCGTTTGTCTGAAATTCTTTCATACAGTGGGAGGACTGTATGTTTATTTGCTAAACTTGGCAGCTCTATCGGGTGCTCTCTGAGGAGGTTACCTCCTTAGAGGCGCAGGGGTTAACTGGACGGGAGGGCGTGAGGAGTGCCTTAAGTAGTTGACTGGCACATGCTAAGGCCCTGAGGCAGGACTTGCTGTAACTATTAATTCGTATTCTAGCTGTGAAGTTATTGGTACCTGGAATCTCCCCCAACCAGGCCCGCCCCCTCCCACGTCCTGCCGTGGTCAAATCACGCCCAACTCAAGATTCCAAACCGCGCCCTTGCAGATGGGGAAACTAAGGCTCGGAGGCGGAGAATCCAGGCCCGGGACGGGCGGGGACGAGACCCAGAATTCGACGCGGGCGGGGACACATCCTCGGTGAATGCATCTTCGGTGCGGGCGGAGACGAGCACCAGAAAGCGAAGTGGGCGGGCGAGAACGAAATCCAGAAAACAACACGGGCGGAGTCGAGAACCCAAGAGCGACATGCGCGGGGACGAGAAGGAGAATCGAGGTTCCGCGCGGGCGGAGACGAGAAGCAGCGCTCGGGCACGCGGGGACGGCGGCCGGCGCGGGCGGGCGCGGCCTTTGTCTCCACCTCCAGCGCGCTCCGCGGCGGCACCGGCCGGATGAGCCCGGGGCCCCCCGGCGCTCGGGCCGCCCGCAGCCCCTGACCTGACCTGCCCTCGCCATGGCCGAAGCCACCTCCAGCGCCGGGGGCACGTCCCTGGAGGGCGAGCGTGGCAAGAGGCCCCCGCCTGAGGGCGAGCCTGCAGCCCCGGCGTCTGGAGTTCTGGGTATGTATGTGTGCGGCGGCTGGATCTGACAGGGTTGCAGGTGCCTGTGGTGCGCGCGGCGGCCGGACGGGGAGTGGGATTGGGGTCAGCCGTCCCGGGCCTGGAGTCCAGTCGAGGGGCCGGCTTCTCCCGGCACTGCGGCTGCGGCGGGGCCAGCGCGGCTGGGACGGTACAGGGGGCGGGGGTCCCAGCACAGAGACTCGGACACGCCCCTCCGAGAGCCCCGGCCCGGGGCTGAGCTCAGTCACCCCTTTGGGTTACCGGATCGCAGCCCAGCAGGGATGCACTTGAGAGCCTCCTCGCAGAGGATACGGAATCACGGTCCTGGGTTCGAATCCCAGCTCGCCTGTGTGACCTTGCGTGCGTGACTTAAACGCCCTGGTCCTCAGTTTCCTCACCTGTGAAATGGGGGTAAGAACCGCGCCCAGCTATGAGGACGCGTTGACATGATGTGGTGAAGCGCTCAGGGTTGCTAGTGAGCGCCCCATCGATTGTGGTTTTGGAGGCGGAGCTGGGCCTCAAGAATGAGTAAGATTTGTAAGGGAGGACCTGGGGGAAGGGCATTCCTGGAGGAGGGCCTGGCTGGTGCAAGGACGAGGAGGGAAGGAAACGAGCCGAGGCCAAAGCTTGCAGGTCCCTGGATGCCAGACTGAGTGCAGAAGAGCCGTGGCCAGTGTGCAAGCAGGGGCTAGGGCTGGAGGCACTCAACTGGAGGCTGGGGTCCTGGTCTGGGAGTGGCCTGACCTGGGCCCTGCCCTGCCTGCCCCCTAGATAAGCTTTTTGGAAAGCGGCTTCTGCAGGCTGGTCGCTACCTGGTGTCTCACAAGGCGTGGATGAAGACAGTGCCCACAGAGAACTGCGACGTGCTGATGACCTTTCCAGGTACCTGTGCCCGCCGCCTGCCCGGTGCCCAGGTGGGCTCCCCTGAGCTGGGCTCCCCTGAGTAGGAGTCTGTAAGAGGCCTCGGACCCCTTGTGGCAAGAGCCATCAGTCCCTGTGCCCCTTGGCAGACACGACTGATGACCACACGCTGCTATGGCTGCTGAACCACATCCGCGTGGGCATCCCTGAGCTCATCGTGCAAGTCCGCCACCACCGCCACACGCGTGCCTATGCCTTCTTCGTCACCGCCACGTATGAGAGGCGAGTCTCTGTCCCTGGCCTCTCGCTGACCCTGCTACCCAGCTCCCCACCCTTCCAAGCACCAACTGTGAGGTTTAGCGCCCTGCATTTGTCCCAGGTGGCCGCCAGGTACACCAACCCTAGCTCCAGGACGGTGAGCCAGGGTCTCCCCATGACCCCACCTCCGTGTCTTCCTGGCAGCCTACTTCGAGGAGCCGACGAGCTGGGTTTGCGCAAAGCGGTGAAGGCCGAGTTTGGCGGGGGCACCCGCGGCTTCTCTTGCGAGGAGGACTTCATCTACGAGAATGTGGAGAGTGAGCTGCGCTTCTTCACCTCCCAGGTGCGGCCAGCTCTGGCTCCCAGTGCGCAGCCCTAGCCCTTGGGCTGCTCTTTCCTGTGCTCAAGCCCTGCCCTGTCCCCCGCAGGAACGCCAGAGCATCATCCGCTTTTGGCTGCAGAACCTACGCGCCAAGCAGGGCGAGGCGCTGCACAATGTGCGCTTCCTGGAGGACCAGCCAATCAGTAAGCAGGCGGGACCGACTTCCAATCACACGTGGGGAGTTGGGTGGGGCTCTTAGAATACAGCCTATCAATGCGAGAAGGTGGGGCCTAGAGACAACCGACCAAAAAAGCTAGTGAAGTGTTGGGTGGGGCCTAGAGACATCAATCAATGGTGTGGGTGTGGGGGGGGCGGGGGGGGGCCCTAGCATAGGGGTAGGGTTTACTCCCTGGGAGGCATTTCCAAGAGACACGGTTCTCTGGGTGTGGGATAAGGTGGGGGCAGGACCATGGACAGCACTCCATGCACTGTGTGGTGAGGCCCTGGGCCTCAGTTTCCTCTCCAAGAGACCAGCTGCTCGAAGTTCACCTTCTGACGCCGGCTTTGCACCATTCCTCAGACCTTCGGAGCAGTGATCTGAGGCCAAATGGCTTTATTTAAAAACAGGGTTCCACACTGGGACCCCACCCTCCCAGGTGGATTCCTGCGCCCCCACCTGCCTGCTTCTGCACCTCCCAAATTCTGAAGGAGAACCAGATATTCTGTCCACTCAGAACTCCTCCCCTGGGAAGAGCCTCTGACGATTTAAAAGCAGGGAAAAACTGTGACTTGGGTTTCGGGCGGGGCGGGGGGGGGGGGTGGTGGGACTGGCCAGGCCAGGCACAGGCAGAAGGGTGGGGCTCATCCGCTCTTGTCCCCCAACAGTCCCTGAGCTGGCGGCCCGGGGGATCATCCAGCAGGTGTTCCCGGTCCACGAGCAGCGCATCCTGAACCGCCTCATGAAGTCATGGGTGCAAGCTGTGTGTGAAAACCAGCCTCTAGGTGTGGCCCCAGGTGGGGGGTGTGCGGGAGTCTCAGGAAGCGGGCAGGGCTGACCGGGACACCCCTGTGCTCCTGGCAGATGAGATCTGTGACTACTTTGGAGTGAAGATTGCCATGTACTTTGCCTGGCTGGGCTTCTACACATCAGCGATGGTATACCCAGCTGTCTTTGGCTCTGTCCTGTACACATTTACGGAGGCTGATCAGGTGCTGGGAGTGGGCTGGGCTGGGGCTGGAGTGCCTGAGACACCCTCCTCCCTGGGCCAACCTGGCTAACAGCTCAGCCTTCTGCCATCCCCAGACAAGCCGGGATGTATCGTGTGTGGTTTTTGCCCTCTTCAACGTGGTCTGGTCAACCCTGTTCTTGGAGGAGTGGAAACGGAGGGGGGCAGAGCTGGCCTACAAATGGGGGACGCTGGACTCACCTGGGGAAGCTGTGGAAGAACCGCGACCCCAGTTCAGGGTCAGTTGGGGGTGTCTGAGTCCAAGGACTCCAAGAATGAGAGGGGGAGGTGGGGGGGTTACTGCAGGGGCAAAGACAAGGTGTGAAATAGGGCTGCAGCATCAGAAAGGGTATGCCAGGTGCGGGGCTCTGCATGCTCCGAAGGAGAGGTGTGGGAAATTGCATTTGAGGGACTGGGAAAGGTAGACTAGGTGGGGGCACCGCAAAAGCAAAGGCGTGATGGAGGGAAACTGAATTCTGAGGCCTTGGGAAAGGTGTGTGGGGGCAGGGGCAGCCCCTCCGGCCTCATGCTGAGCCCCACCCTCTGCCAGGGTATCCGGCGCATCAGCCCTGTGACGCAGGCTGAGGAGTTCTACTACCCGCCCTGGAAGCGGCTGCTCTTCCAGCTGCTTGTGAGCCTCCCCTTGTGCCTCACCTGCCTGGCCTGCGTGTTTCTGCTCATGCTCGGCTGCTTCCAGCTGCAGGTGACCTCCGGCCCCCAGCCCCGGCCTTGGCCCTGACCTGGCCACTCCCGGCCCAGGTCCACTCCGGCCTGAGCCCAGATGCCAGGATGACCTGTGAACCCCCTGCCCCTGCAGGAGCTGGTGCTGAGCGTGAAAGGGCTGCCCCGTCTTGCCCGCTTCCTGCCCAAGGTAGTGCTGGCTTTGCTGGTCAGCGCGAGTGCCGAGGGCTATAAGAAGCTCGCCATCTGGCTCAACGACATGGGTACGCCCTGCAAGGGGAGGTCCTGTTGCCCTGGGGAGGAAGGTCCCTGCTGCCCTTCAGGGCCCGCGCTGCCTTCAGGGGGCCTGGGCCACCTCCTCACTCACCCCCTCGGCCCCCAGAGAATTACCGGCTGGAGAGCGCCTATGAGAAGCACCTCATCATCAAAGTCGTCCTGGTGAGTGGGGGGCCAGCAGGTGGGCAGTGAGGGCTCTGCATGGGGCACAGGAGGGGCTCCTGGGGACCGGGCAGCAGAGGGATTGCCCCCCTGCTTCCTTCCCACAGTTCCAATTTGTCAATTCCTACCTGAGCCTCTTCTACATCGGCTTCTACCTCAAAGACATGGAGCGCTTGAAAGAGGTGAGACCCCAGCCCAAGGCAGTGCCCCCCAGTGGTGGCCAGTGGGGGGCCGGACTTGGCCCAAGGGGTCCACGGGCTCTCCAGCCCCTCCCCCCCGTCCTCCATCCTTCTCTCTCTGTCCGTCCGTCCGTCCGTCCGTGTGTCCTCTCTCTGCCTGTCGCCCCCCCATCTGTCCGTCCACCTGTCCGTCGGTCCCTCCACAGCTCCTGCTCGTCCTGTCCCTGTCCCAGAGCCTCGAGCGGCAGCTTCGGGCGGTGCTGGTCCCGCTCGCGGCCCTGCGGTTCCACCTGCTCCTCCTCTCCCTCCGGGGCCTCCTGCTCATGGCCCGGGCCAAAGTAGGGGCAGATGGCGAGCCCGCAGGACCTCGCCAGGGCGGGCAGTGTGGCTGTGCTTGGGGCCTCACGCTGCCTGAGCTGAGGGTGCATGTTCCAAGGGGCCGGGGCTCTGCTGATGGGGTGCAAACGGCAGGGGCCTCCTGAGGCCCTGGGCCCCAGCTGAGCTCCCGGGCAGTGCTGCAAGCAGGGGGGACCCTGAGCCACAGCAGGGTGGAAACATGCGTTGCAACCCCAGGAGGTTGACTCGGAGCACTGTGGCCTGCTGGGCTATGGTTTGTGGCAGAGGAATGGTGGGAGAGGCTGCAGAGGTTGAGTGCTGGGGCCTCCATGTCCCGGGACATCATTACATGGGGCGGAGTCAGCAATTAGGTTCAGGGCATGTGTCTGGAAACTTGCTCCTGGAGGGCGGGTCCCCAGTCCCAGCAGCCTGCCCCGGTGCCCCGGGCTCCGCCCGCGCCCCACGTGGCCTCTCTCCTCCCCCTTCCTGCCCCCAGATGCTGGCCACTCTGCTGATCACCCGCCAGTTCCTCCAGAACGTGCGCGAGGTCTTGCAGCCGCACCTGTACCGGCGGCTGGGCCGCGGCGAGCTCGGCCTGCAGGCAGCCTGGGAGCTGGCCCGTGCCCTGCTCGGCCTGCTGAGCCTCCAGCGCCCTGCACCCCGTCGCCTCGAACCCCAGGCCGAAGAGAGTGGCAGCGGCGGCGGGGCCCGCAGGTGTCTCGGTGGGGGCTGCGGGGCACCTGAGGAGGAGGAGGAGGCTACAGTGGAGCGGCGGCCGGCAGGGGAGGGTGGGGAGGTGGGGGACGGGCCTCAGGAGGGCAAGGAGGAAGAGGAGGAGGAGGAGGAGGAGGAGGAGGAAGATGACGAGGAGGAGGGCGAGGAGAACGGCCTCCTGGACTGTGGGCTCCGGCTGAAGAAGGTCAGCTTTGCTGAGCGAGGTGCTGGGCGGCGGCGGCCTGGCCCGGAGGCCCTCCTGGAGGAGGGGAGCCCCACTATGGTGGAGAAGGGGCTGGAGCCGGGAGTATTCACGCTGGCCGAAGAAGACGATGAGGCCGAAGGGGCTCCCGGCAGTCCTGAGCGGGAGCCTCCGGCCGTCCTGCTCCGCCGGGCTGGGGGCGAGGGCCGTGACCAGGGGCCAGATGGGGGCCCGGACCCAGAGCCTGGTTCAGGTGACTCGGGCCGGAGGCAGCGGCGGCAGAATCGGTCGTCTTGGATTGACCCACCCGAGGAGGAGCACTCACCCCAACTCACCCAGGCCGAGCTTGAGAGCTGTATGAAGAAGTACGAGGTGAGGAGGGCGTCTGAGGCCCAAGGCCAGGCCCTCAGCAGGGCAGGGCATGCGGCCTGAGGGTGGAGGTAGGGGGCGTGATGAAATGGGGCCCTGGATGTGGTTGGGAACTTGCTGGACGGGGAGCTCTGGGTCCATTCAGGAGAATCGGAGGGCGGGAGGTGGCCTTGAGAGAAGAAGGTAGTCGAAGGTAGGAGGCATCCGGGTCTGAGGGAGGGGACCCAAGGCCACACCCGGGCACCCGCCTGCAGGACACCTTCCAGGACTACCAGGAGATGTTCGTGCAGTTTGGCTACGTTGTCCTCTTCTCGTCTGCCTTCCCCCTGGCTGCTCTGTGCGCCCTGGTCAACAACCTCATCGAGATCCGGAGCGACGCCCTCAAGCTGTGCACGGGGCTGCAGCGGCCCTTCGGGCAGCGGGTTGAGAGCATCGGCCAGTGGCAGGTGTGGGGAGCGGCCGAGGACTCGGAGCCGAGGCCCGGAGGGAGTCCGGGTGCGCTGGGGAGGGGCAGGAGGCCCAGGAAGGGTGGCCGGACCCCACCTGAGCCCACCCCCGCCATGTTCCCCTGCAGAAGGTGATGGAGGCCATGGGCGTCCTGGCCATCGTGGTCAACTGCTACCTAATCGGCCAGTGTGGGCAGCTGCAGCGCCTCTTCCCCTGGCTCAGCCCTGAGGCGGCCATTGTGTCTGTGGTGGTGCTCGAGGTGGGGCCGGCGGCTGCATGGGGGAGCTGGGGGGCGGCAGGGCGTCCCCGAGCCTGCAGCCTCCTCCTCTGTCGCCTCAGCACTTCGCCCTGCTCCTCAAGTACCTCATCCATGTGGCCATCCCCGACATCCCAGGCTGGGTGGCCGAGGAGATGGCCAAGCTTGAGTACCAGCGCCGGGAGGCCTTCAAGGTACGGGCGGGGGGGGGGGGGGCGGGGGGGGCGGGGCCCGGGCTCGGTTGCCACCTGCACTCGGCGGGGCTTCTCAGCCTCGGCCTCTGCCTCGGGGGGCAGCCAGCTGAGCAGGAGGGAAAGAGGTGGGAGCCCAGGGTAATGATGAGCGCGCCGCCCGGGCCGCTCCCTCCCGGAACCCCCGGTGGCATCCAGTACCAGCCTGGCACTTGTGAACCTTTAGTCATCGCCAGCTTGCCAGCAGTGTCCTGTTTGGGGCCAGGGACACGGCGGATGCTTCCTAGAAGCCCAGCTTCTGCCACATTCCCCAGAAAGCTGCCAAGTGGGCCAAGGAGCTCACCAGGGCCAGGCGACGCTCTCCGTGATGATGGAAACATTCTGTGCCCCGTGTGATCCCTCACTACGGGGGGCCGACGGGCACTTGATGTGGGGCTGGTACAACCGAGAGACAGAATTCTTATTTTGTTTTATTTTAATCACTTAAATTGGCATTGACAAAGCCACATGTGGCTCTGGTCTGTGTCAGTCGTGACTCTGTCCCTGGTTCTCCAGAAAGCAGAGAACGGTTGAGGCCCAAGCTGTGTTTACGTTCTCCCAGTTCTTAAGACGGTGCCTGGCACATGGCTGGGGACAGCGTCGATGGCCCGTAATGTCCGTTCCCTTCTCAATTCTCAGAAAGCCCTGGCATGGATCCAGGATTGCAGTTGGTGCCTAATAAGTGGTTAGATCTCTCCCTACTTCCTCAGAGAGCCCTGGGGTGGGTCCAGGGGTGCAGCGGGTGCCCAGTAAGTGTTTGGATCTCTCCCCACTCCTGCAGAGAGCACCCGCGAGGGCCTGGGGCCTCAGCCGGCACCTGCCCACACCCCCCGTCTGCCCAGTCCCGCTAATGGCTCTGTTGCGCCCGCAGAGACATGAACGCCAGGCCCAGCACCGCTACCAGCAGCAGCAGCGGCGGCGGCGGGAGGAGGAGGAGCGCCAGCGCCACGCGGAGCACCACGCCCGGCGAGAGCGCGATGCCAGCGGCCGGGAGGAGGCTCGGGCCGAAGGCTCAGGGCTGGACCCCGCTGCCGCTGAGAAGGCCTCCGCCAAGGCCAAGGGCAGCGGGGCAGGTGGCCACGGGCAAGAGCGGCCCAAGCGCCCGGGGTCCTTGCTGGCGCCCAACAACGTCATGAAGCTGAAGCAGATCATCCCGCTGCAGGGCAAGTTCCTGTCGTCTGGGGCTGCATCCTCACTGGCCAGCGCGGGGGCTGGCCCTGCCGCCCGGCCACCCCCTGCCCAGTCACCCACGGGTAGCGACACCCGCCTGCCAGCCTTCCTCAGCTTCAAGTTCCTCAAGTCGCCTGAGACCCGGCGGGACCCAGAGCGCAGCCACTCACCGCCCAAGGCCTTCCACGCCGGCAAGCTCTTCCCTTTCGGCGGGGCCCGGGCTGATACCGGGTCCAACGGGGCAGGTGGGCAGGCCCGGCTGGACGGGACCCCCGGCGGTGGAGGAGGCCGAGGCCAGCGGAGTGGGCCGATGGACGAGGCCGCGGCTGAGGAGCCGGACGCCCCCCGGCCCGAAGAGGAAGGCTCAGGTCACAAGCTTTAACTCGGGGGTGGGGACTCTGGGCCGGGCTCGGCGGGAAGGGATGGGGTGGCCAGGCCTGGGGAGAGGGGCTGAAGGGGACAGAGGAGGCCCGGTCTCTGGTACCGGCTGGGAACCTGGGTATGTGGTACGTGGAGCCTCTCAGTCAAAGCCTGCTCAGTGTCTCCAGGACCCCGACAGCCAAAGCCCCCTGTCCTAGTGCCCCTCCCAGGGCACCCTGCCCACCGTGCTCTGGGGCCAGGAGAGATGAAGAAGGCTTCTTCACCACCTGGCCCAGCCTCTCCTGCCCCTATGATAAGGCCCCACACCCAGCTCACTCTGGGGGGACTGGACCCCCCCTCCCCCCAGGCCTCTATGCAAGTCCCCACCCTGCAGCCCAGCTGTTCAAGGAGGCCTCCCTTGGAGGTGGGGGCTGGAGCTGCCCCCACCTGGGGAACTCGGGGTGCTCGGCCACAGGCTGCACCCACATCCATGCTGAGCAAGAGGTGCCAGCCTCACGGCCCCCCACCCCCACCTTGCCGGTCCCAACCCCAGCCCAACCCAGCCCCAGGCTCCAGCAGCTCATCCCCCAGGGAGCCCAAGAGGTGGCAGCTGCAGCACCAGGGACGCAGGTCAGAAATCAGAGGGACTTCCTCAGATTGTCCTCTCCCCATGATGGGGAAGGGCCCAGTGCCCAGAGGCAGGGGAGGCACCAGAAGACGCCCACCCCTTGTCACTGATCAGAAGCAATAAGGCCCTCCATGTGCCTGGAAGCCCGGGAGGGAGCGCGGGCAGGGTCTGAGCGGGGTCCGGCGGCGGGGGCGGCACCCCCCCGGAACGGCCCCTCTCGCCTCCGCAGGGACAGCGCTGGCCCCCGTGGGCGCCCCTGCCCTCCGCACCCGCCGCAGCCGGAGCCCCGCGCCGCCGCCAACGCCGCTGCCCCGGCCCCCGACGCCGCCTGCAGGCTGCTGGCAGTGGGACGGGCCGTGGGGCTGCGGGGGTGACGGCACCGCCCCCCGCCAGGCCCCCGCCCCCGCCGCCGCCGCCGCCGAGTGCCCGCCCTGCGCCCTCGCCGGGCCCCCGCCCGCCCCGCAGCCCCTGCCGGGGGACGCCAGCTTCTACAGCCTCCCGCCCCCGCCGCTGCCGCCCACCTCCGAGCTCCCCGAGGCCCCGGCGCCCTCGCCCAGCCCCAGCCCCCAGGCCGTGTGCTGGCCCAGCGGCTGGCATTAGCTCCACCCGCCCGCCCTGCCTTCCTGTTCTCATATGCAATATCAGTCCGTGGACCGGGGCGGCGGCCGCCACCCAGAAAACGCGCTTCGGCCCGACGGCTCCCAGTATTGGCTGCCCTGTCCTGGGGCAAGGCCGGCGACCGGCCCGCCCCCCACCCCCCCGCCATCTGCCGTTTTCCTTTCGACTTGGATGGGGAAAACGAAAGGAAACCCCAAAAAACCAACAGAAAACACACAGAATAGGCGATTATTTATTTGTTTTTAATTTATTTTGTCATATTTTTGTAAAACGGCAGAAATGCAATAAAAAGTATATTTCAACAGTGCTCGAGGACAGAGCAGTGGAAGGGGGATCAGGGGGCCCAGTGACTTGTAGTTGGTGCTGGCTTTGGGGGGGACCTAGCAGGCCTAGGGTGGGTGCCCCTCCCATCCCCAAGCCTCCTCCTAAGAACTGGGTCTTGAGGCCACAGATGGAAAACTCCAGACTGCACCAACTCTGAGTCGGCCCAGATTTGGGGGCCAACTCCAGGCCTGGGTCCCCTGGGAGGAGATGCAGAGCCTCAGGCCCTGGCTTCAGCCTCCTAGACAAAGGAAGAAATCTCAAAAGTGTTGGAAAGACTCAGCAGTTTGGGTACCAGGCCTGGGTTCTGAGTTGGCCTTGGCCCTGCAGGGGGACAGAGGTGACACAGTCCTCTTCACCCCACTTTCTGGCATAACTGCCCCCCACCCCAGGCTGCCATCTGAAGAGCCACACGCAGTGGAAAGAACTTGGGGTAGGAAAATCAGAAGGCACCTGGCACCGGAGTCTGATGTTGAGGGGATGGCACATTCGGGGATGGAATTGGGGAGTGGCTGGGACGCCCCACTGTGGGACCGCTGTCAGACCCGAGTTGCTGGGACTCTTCGTTGTGTGGTCAGGAATGGGACGCGGCCCCTCCCCCTGCCCCAAGCATGTCCACAGCTAAAGGCTCAGAGCCTGATGCGCCCTGCTCCATGGCTGGGGGAGCCCGGGGGAGCCAGCGTGAGGAAGGGGCACTTCGGAGGGCTGCGAAAGAAACCAGGGTTCACTGGAGGCAGGGCAGCAGACTGTGCAAAGGCACAGAGGTGTGGGAAGGCAGAGTTTGGTGTCTGAAGGAGCAGAGGAATAAGGGGGCGGTCCCAAAGGCAGGAGAGGTGGGCAAAGGCTGGCCGAGGAGCCTGCACTCCGGAGACCTCAGTGGGCCCTGGCCATGGGACCCCTGCCTGAGCCATGGATGACACTGACAGACGAACCCAGTCCCTCAAGGGCCAGAGAGGTGAGGGCAGGGGTGCCACCGGCTCCCACTGTCCTGCGGCCTTTAAAGCTGAACCGTACTCACTAATAATCAGCGACACCACGTGCCTGCCTAGGGGCAGACCCAGCCCTGGGACTGGGGATCCCAAGGCATCTAGAACCTCTGGGCACTCAGCCCACCACAACACTACCGAGGTCAGCCTGTATTTTGTGAGCACCTGCCTTGTGACCACAGGGACTCAAAATAGTGTAAATGCCGCCCACAGCTGGGAGGAAAAGCCCCTTGGCCCCACGGCACAGTTAGGTGGTAAACCCCAGAACCTTCCACCGTGGGAGGCGCTGGGTGGCCCAGGCCCGAGCGGTCTGGCTCAGGCAGGGAGCTCCACAGTGATAATCTGGAGTTGGCGCCCCCTAAGGCCTGGTGTTCCTTCCAGCTCCATGGCCCAACCCCCCACTCCCCCCAAAGCCACAGCACTCAGCTCCCAGACCACAGCCCCCACTTGGGGCTGCTGTGGGGGGAGAAGCAGTGTTCCCCTTGGCCCCAGGCCCAGCGTTTGAAGCCTCAAACCTTCTGCCTGGAGCCTGAATGCCCCCTACGTCTCCAAACTCAGGCCCAAACCCAGCCTAGCTGACAGCCCGTGAGTGGCTGTGTGTAACTCGCCGACCAACAGCCCCTGGGCTGGGTGTTCCTCGCAGCTCCATGTGCCTCGTCTCTGAACCAGGGGCACTTGAGGCCGGGCCACCTGGGCTGTCTCCGCGGTGGCTGGTGGGCATGCCACCCTGACCCAAGGCATCCAGGGCGTGGGGTTGACCACAGTTATATCCTTGGCGACATGGACCATCTCTCAGGGGTGTCCTGGTCCTCCAGGACACCTTGACAGGTGAGGCATGGGGGTGGGTCCGGGTAGGTCTTGGCTCTGAGCGAGGTGGCCACAGCAGGCCCATGAGAGAATCCAGCGGGTCCCAGGGCCCTGGCACGTGGGGGCCCTTCTTGGCTCCTCTTGGTGATGATGAGACGACTCTCAGTAGCTCCGTCCTCTGGGGCTGAGGCACACGGAGCAAAGACGCGAGGTCGAGTAGGAAAGATCCTTTTATTGGGGTGGACACGGAGCACGCACTAGTCCATGATAAAATGACTTAAGAGAAAGATCCGGAAATGCCGACTTCTCCCCCTGGCACACATTCAGAGCAAAGCCTGGGCACGGAATAGGTCCCAGCCAAGTCTTTAAGGCCCGGACTGGAGAGTAGGAGCAGGGAGAAGGGCTCCCACCCATGCTGCCGGGCTACAGCAGGGCCCCGGCGCTAGACCCTTGCAGACACGCTCTGGTTTTTCCGGAGAACTGGGGTGGAGGGGGTGGGGGGCAAAAGGGGGATCTGGGAGGGGGGGTTGTGAATAACAATGTTGTTTTTTAAAAAGCATCTACCAACATCACACTACTGGGTCTGACGTCCCCTTTAACCATCGCTTGGTACATTTTACAGCATAAATAAAAACTCAAGGAAAATAAATACATCGGCTCCTATGAGGTTGGAAGTGGTATGGATGGTTGGGTGTGGGTGGGCCGGTGGGGGGGAGGGCGGGGGGCGCTTACACAAGGCGGGCGGGCGAGGAGCAGACAAGACAGGAGGCGCCTGTGGGGGAGTGAGTCTTAAGTGTCCTCGTGCATGTCCGGGCTGTCGGTCCGTGCGACCTTGCGGGGGGGCGCCGAGCTCTCACCCTCAAGGTCCACTTGCTCCTGGTCTCTCTTCTTGGCGGCGTTCTGTGAGGAAGGAGAAGGGGTGTAAATCTTCACTCAGGTGAGCCCCTGAAATCCTGTTGCTGGGCTGAAGTGGGGCAGTCAACCCAGGGCCCCCCCCGCCCGCCAGACCTCCCTCACTCAGCCACAGTCTTCGGGGCCACCGGCCTGAGACTGCCAGGCATTTCCTGGGCACTGTGAGGAGTCCCCACCGCTGGCAATGTCCCACACACCGTCCAAAATGCCTGGGGGTAAAAAGCACTCAGGAGCCACCCGGCAGGACGTTCATTGCCACAGAAGAGGAAAAGTGGGCCTGCGTGGGAAACTCTCCTTTTCCCCCCGGTGGAAAGCAAGGTCTGCGGGGTAGGGCAGGAGGACAAGGTGGGCTCAGCAGCTTTAGATTTTTTCTGAGCAGTCACTTCATCATGGGGGCCCCTCCAGCCTGGCCCAGAGCAGGTCACTGTCTGATGTTCAATGTTAGGCAAAAAAACCCCAAATGGACTATGATGCAGAACACATACACATCTGCATTCAAGAAAAAGAAAAAATGGGGGCACCTGGGTGGCTCAGGCGGTTAAGCATCTGCCTTCAGCTCAGGTCATGATCCCAGGGTCCTGGGATCGAGCCCCGTACCTGGCTCTCTGCTCAGCAGGGAGCCTGCTTCTCCCTCTCCCTCTGCCCCTCCCCCTGCTTGTGCTCTGTCTCCCGCTGTCTCTCTCTCTCTCTCAAATAAATAAAATCTTAAAAAAAAAAAAAGAAAAGAAAGAAAGAAAGGAAGGAAGAAAATGAAAAAATGTCCTGTCAGAAAGGCAGCCTCAGAGGGGAGATGGGGGTGCGGCTTCTCACTGCAACTACACCCATTTGTATCTCCTAGAATTGTCACCATGTGTACATTTCAGCATTGAACAAAGACTCTAGGTAATAACATACTGGTCTGTCTGCCGCCAGGGCCGCGCGGGCAGGCTGTGGGTAGCCTGGCCTCTGTGCTACCCGGGCCTCGGTGCCTCCTGACAAGCCCTGGCCCATCCCCGAGCACCAGAACCCTACGGCCTCCGCACAGCCGTGCACTCCTCTGAAATGCTTTTCCCTCCCCTGGATGGCCTGGCAAACTCCGATTCAGCCGTCAAACACCTGGTCTCCCAGCCACCTGTGTCCTTCCCCCACTTAGCGCCCCCCCCTGCTGGCCACCATGGTCCCCACGAGTTCTAGCACCTGACCCCACGTGCCTTACCTTTTTGTCCCATTGCTGATGTAAGTAGCGCAAAAGGATGTTTGTCTTTTCTGTCACAATGACTGAGGAGAAAAGGCAGAGAAAGTTGCAGGCAGAGGCTGCAGGTGACCCAGTCCCCACCCCGGCCTGCACTGCCCCTCCCAGGGCAGGCGCTCACCCCTCCCTGGTCTCCCACCCGTCTCTGCCCTGGGTGGCCTGGCTGGGGCTCCAAGTCTGCACCCCCAGCACAGGGGATTTCGGGAAGCCTAGTGTTTTTGCTCTGAAATACAAAGCTACTACCAGGGGCCCAAGCCCACTGCTCCACCTGGGCCCCTGCTTTCTTGGGAGAGACCAAATCTTCTGCCACATGTGGGAGTCCACCCCCAGGTGGGGGAATGAGCCCCAGCACACAGGTCCAGGCAGATCAGGAACCCAGATCTATACAGCTGTGCCCCAGTGACCACAGAACCCACCATGCAGGGTCCAGATAGCTTCTTCGTCACAATTAAAATAAAACACCACAACCACAATAACGCTGGGGTCCTCCTGCTCTGCAGGCTCTGTGTCTTTCTCTGCAGGCCCCTCCACCTGGTCGCCCCTACCTCCCTGAGCTGCCTACCCGAGGCTGGGCGGGATCCCCTCCCACAGTACAGTCGTCTTGGGGTCTGTGACATGGTGCTGGCAGGGGACACCCAAAATTATGGGAGATGAAGGGGAGAGGGCTGGTGAGCAGATGAGGGCTACGGAGGACCCCCTTGGGGCTGGATGTGGATGCCAGCATGTGGAGATTTGGAGGGTCCCAGAGCAAGCGAGGCTTTCCATTACTCCCAAGGGCTGGGTGCTGACTGGCATCCCCTGGGTCACCACCTACACTGCCCTGCGGCCCTTGCCCTCAGCAGCCAGGTTGAGACAGACTGACAGAGGCCACTTACTCTGTTCGGATGGGTACTCCCGCGTGGGCAGGTAGACTGAGGGACGTCGGTTCTGCAGGAGAGTTGGGAAGACATGGGTTAAGAGAGCCCGTAGGCTGACGAGGGCCCCCAACCCTTCAACTGGGCACCCACCCTCCAATGAAGATAGAACAATGTGTAAAGATGTCGGATGGGGCCGGGCTTGAAGACCAGCCTCTGTTCCTAGCAAGACCCTGATGGGGTGTACACATCACCCCCGTCCCCCTGGCAGCTCCCCGACCCCGTCCAGTGCCCGGAGCATGCACTCACCGAAGCTTTGCACACAGAGTCAGCATGAAATCGACTAAAATTGCTTTTGTTGTAGACAGGCAGTCCTTTCAAAAAATCTGCCTAGAAGACAGGGAAGATGGTAAGTGAGACCAGGCAGCAGGCCAGGCCGCCCCTGGAGTTCCCGTGAGACTGGGCTTCCAGGTTGACGTCCAGTTTCCGTCTCTGTGTTCTTTTAAGTTTTCCAGAACACACCTGTAAGTTGGCTACCTGATGTGCACCCTGGGATGACCAGGAAAAAGTAACTAGCCCTGGGAGAAGTGAGCGTTCTCTTTTGGGGTCCTCCCAACAGCCCTGTAACCAGGTAAAAGGTGGGACAACTGAGGCTCAGTGAGGACAGGCCATTTGGTTAAAGTCTGGAGCAAGCAGCAGGGTGGGAAGTCAGACCTGGGCCCAGACCTGCCCTCTACGCTTGCTGAATACTAAACTCCTGGTCTTGTTTCCATTTATCCATCTTGATAGAGACTTGGCTTGGGGAAAGACTCATTTACCCCAAAAAAACCCTGTGAGCCAGAGTGACAAGAAACAGGGGTGAGGGAGCAGGGGCCTGGGTGAAGAGGAGAGGGTGGCCGGGACACAGGGTGCCGCTCTACAGAAACCAGAGCTCGGGGCAACTGAGCTCCCAAGTTCTTTTTTTTTCTTTTTTCTTTTTCTTTTTTTTAGCTCCCAAGTTCTAAGAAAACTCAGAAATCCAAGTCTTAATGTGCCCTTGTCAGGTTTTTCAAGTTGGCTGGGCTTTTTAGAAAATGCTGTGTGGACCAGAGCAAACAGGTGTGTGAGCCGCTCCTGGGGCCCACTGACACGGAGGCTGCCCTGCGAAGGGAGACTGCCCTGTCCTTGGTGCGGAGCCTGGCCCCTCACCGGGACGGCCGGGTTTCACAGGCCCAGGCGGCTGCCGGGAGCCAGCAACAGAATTCATTCACAGGCCTGACTCGTCAAAAGTCCTTTTTCCTTGACACTCTGACCTGAGCTGGGCAAGAAAGGGCAAGGTTTTTGGAGGGGAAAGGCCCTGACTCTGGGAAGGAGGTGACTCTCAGCCGTAAGATGAGGGCAAGAAAGGCTGACGAGAGCCATGTCCACCTCAGGAAACTGAGGCACGAGAGCCTGAGGGATGCTCAGGGAGGAATGACGGCTGAGAGCTTCGGGTAGGGAGTGACTTCTCAGTAGAACAGGAGGGCAACGCTGTCATCAGGCCTGGAGTGGGGCATCTGGGGAGGGATTCCCCACGTGGCCCTCCAGGGGCTGGAGGGCTGGAGTCACTTCATAATAAAGATGAGGAAGTTGAGGCAGAAGGGTCACATGGTACTTGTCTGAGATCACCCAGCCCCAACAAGAAAACAAGGAAGCAGATTGAACCCAGGTTCACCCAACCTCAGAGGTCAAGCTCTTTGTGTTACATGCCAGGCCAGTGCCTCAGTTTCCCCGTCTGAAAACCAAGGGCCCAGAGCCCCTGCAGGCTACATTAACCCTGCTTTGGGAGATCCATCCCCATACCTGAGCCCAAGCTAAGCAACCTCAGGGAAGCAGCCCTTCAGGTGATCCCCCACCACCCTCTAGGGCAGGCAGGAACAGGTGTCCTCACCTCTGTGGGAATCAGCCCTTCCTCTACTGGGCCCTAGCAAGACCGTGGCAGTATGGACCAGCAAGGGAAGCTGGAATGTGGATGGGCCCCACTTCCACCCAGGAAGCGGCCCTCACATCTGTGTGATCTACTGCCCTGGAGATAGCTCAAAGCCCCTCAAACTTGCCTCGTCCATCCCAGGACCCCTGCCCCAACTCCACCTGACTATGGGGCCAGCTTCATCCATCCAGCAAGGCTTTCCTCAGGCTCCTACTATGTCACAGGCCCGGCACCAGGGCACTGGGGTAAGCCACAATGGAGCTGCTCTTGGCCCCGGGAAGCACCCCGTACACAAGGACACAGGTGTAAATCCAAGAGCTGTGCAGTGAATGCAGAGTGACCATGAAGACAGCGTGCTGTGAGATGACATGAGACCCAGAACAGCACTGGGGAAAGATGTGGCTGATCTGGAGGATCAGGAAGGGCTGCCCTGAGGTAATGATGCAGGCACGGAGACCTGAAGGGTGAGGAGGAGCTTCTGTTCCTGCTCAAACCCTTCCACAGGCCTGGCTCGACTTGGCCTATGCTGTCCTTCTCCCACAAACCCCCTCTGTCTCCGCTGGGGCTGTGCCATCCTCCCAGAATGCCCCTCCTTTCTCCCTGTGGGAAACACCCACCAACCTTTCCACCCAGCTCAAAATCCCCTTCTGCCTCTTTCCTCTCTCCACACCTTGGAAACCTCTGCCAGAGCCAAGATCACACCCCAGCGAGGTCATCTGTTTACACATCCACCTCCCTTGGACTGGCTCCTCCCTGAGGGCAGAGGGCAGGGCAGGGCTGTGTCAATCCTGGACCCCTGGCAGGGCTCATATGGAGCCAGGCGGCAGAATGGTGAGAGGTGCGGGAGCCCCACACCTGCACTCAATCCTGGCCGGGCCCCTCACTGGCTGTGTGACCTGGGGGAAGGGACCTCCCACCCTGGAAAGAGCTTCTCACAGAGCTCCCTTGAAGGCCAACTGTTAGCATCAATGCGTTTGTGCTGAATAAATGAATGAAGACAGTATGACCAGTACTTCCTGTCAGCTAAGCAGGAAAACGAGGCCTGAGACAAAGGGGAGAAATCCTCACTCCAGCCAGACAAATCCTAGCCACAGCTGGGCCCAGAAGCTGTCCACTGCCTCAGCAAACACTCACTGAACATGTGTGTGCCATCCCTGCACAGGCAGCCCACGAGTGACCCATCTAAAAGGAGATGAAAGGAAAAGGTGTGCCAAGAGGGGAGAGACAAAGGGCCTCCTGAAGTCAGGAAGGGCTCCTCTGAGGAGGTGATGTTCACAGGAAGAACATTCCAGGCAGAAGGAGCAGCAGGTGCAAAGGCCCTGGGGTAGAAGGGACTTAAGAGTATGAGGACATGAAAACAAGGCCAGTATGGCTGGAGCTTGCAGAGGGAGGAGTAAAGAGGGTAGAGATGAGGTCACAGAGGTGGACAGGGGCTTTGGGGGCTGAGGGGGAAGCTGGGGTTTCATCTGGGTTACAAAAAGCCCCTAGAGTATCTCATATGCTAGAAAGTGGTATAATGAGATTTACATTTTAAATTACAAGCTCCCTCTGGTTTCCAGGTGAATTACAGACTGCCAACAGGGCAGGATGGAGGTAAGGAGACTGGGGCGGTGACTGGGGCAGGCATCCAGGCAGGAGCTGGCAGTGCCTGGACCAGGGTCGGCAACTGTGGATGAATTCACCATGCATTCTAGAGGCAAAGCCATCAGAACTTCTTATGGACGGGACATAGGGGATGAGACTGCAGCAATGAATCAAGGACAACACCCAGGCTTAGGGACCCACATGCTAAGAACCCACTTTCCCATCTCCTTCTTTTGCCTATCCCCCACCACATACCATGAGCTATAGGCTGTGGGCTGGGACCCTGGGTCCAGCAACAATGGGGCTTTGACTTGCCCTGACAAAAGCTTGCATCACCCGTCAGTTCTGGGGATGCCAAATAGTGGGGGATGGGGGGGCCTTGAGCACAACTCTGATGCCAAGTCACCATCCCACTTTACAGGGTCGGGGACAGAACCCCAAAGAACCATTATAGCCAAATCCCAGGATGAGCAAGTGGCCCAACCAGCTGGCATTATTCCCACTTAAAGATGAGAAGCCAGCTGGGAAAAGATGCCACCAGCCCCAAGTCACCCAGCTCATCTGTTGATGAGCTGTGAACTGTCCTAAGCCCTTCATGACATCAGTTCTCTGAACTGCCACAACCTTATCAGGTCTGGACTATTGCTGCTACCTCCATTTAACAGGGAAGGGGGCTGGGGATAAGAGAGACGAAGCTGCTCTGTCCTAGGGGCAGGTCGGGCCCGGAATGCTGGGGGTGGGATCAGGGCTCTGGGGGACCTGAGCAGTTGTGATGTCGCACTTCCTTTGGCGACAAAGCCCCACATGTCACGATGTCAAGCCCCCTCCCCCGCCCCAACGCCCAGGCCGGGCTCCCAAACCCTCCTGAAGTAGAGAGACCCAGGCTCGGCATGCCGAGAACGAGGCCTGAAATGGGGGTCTCGGGGACCCCACCCCCACCCATTTCCGGCGGAGCAGCGACCCGGAAATGAATGGATTGTCAGGGCCTGGAAGCCTAGATGGGGTCAGGGGTCGGAGAGAAGGCGCCGGGGAAGGGTCAGCAGGAAGCTCACAGCAGGGTCCCGAGGTTGAAGGTTATAGGGCAGAGCGAGGGGCGGGGCGGGGCCTGAAGGGGCCGGGCAGGGAGGTGAGGGGCTTCAGGGATTACTAGAGGTGGGTGGGCCCGCGGCGCCATTTTGTCGAACGGAGGGGGAGTACGGGCCCAGCAGCCTCTCTCACCATCTTCTGTTCCCTCCGTCGCTGCCTCAGCCACCGCCTCAGCAGCCGCCGCCGCCACCACAGCCGCCTTCTTAGCCGCCGCCGCACAGTAACTTCCAGCCACGGCACAGCCCACACTGATGGCGCCACCGCCCCCCGCTCATTGGCCGGCCCTCTAGCCCCGCCCCCAGAATAGCGGCCTCTGCGCGCTCCCATTGGCCAGACCCCGCTAAGTCACGCGTCCATTGGGCACCACACCCCCTCCCTTCGTGGTCAAGTTCGGTTGAGGAAGCAAAACCCCGCCCGGGAATTGGAAGCGAAGGCAGCAAAATCCGGAAGTGGGCGGAGGCCATGCCCTTGAAGCCTCTTGGGATTTGTAGTTCACAACTCCGGGAGGTTCCGGAGATCTCTTTTTCTAGTGTTTACTTCACTTTTTAATATGGTGTCTCAAGGAGTTTCCACAGCAGTCCCGGAAGAGAGGGACCTACCGTAACACCCCCAGCATCCTCTCCAGGGTCCTAACCTTAGGTGTCGGCATATCTAAACTGCTCTGCACTTACTGCTTCCTATCTTTGAACTGACAGCTCAGATTCTCTTGTTCATATGCCCCCGTGGCCCCCCAGTCCCCCAAGGATCCAGTCCCATCCCCTTGGCCCCGAATTTTGAGACCCTCCGGCCTCTCTCATCCACCTTTTATCCTGACCCCTGGGTCTAATCCTTTCTCCCTTTGGGCCCTCCCAGGCCCTGTTACGTCTTTCAGGAAGACTTCTCTGACTACATTCTTCCCAAGTGCAAGCCAGGTGAAACTTCTTCCGGGCTCCCACAGCCCTTACGATCCTCCTCTCAGCCCTGACTCCGCTGTCTCCAAACTGCCTGGGTACAAATCAAGTGCTCCTCCCCTCGGCACCCAGTACATAGGAAGTACTCAGCGGGGGCGCCCGGGTGGCTCAGTCGTGAAGCGTCTGCCTTTGGCTCAGGTCATGATCCCGGGGTCCTGGGATCGAGCCCCGCATCGGTCTCCCTGCTCTGCGGGAAGCCTGCTTCTCCCTCTCCCACTCCCCCTGCTTGTGTTCCCTCTCTCGCTGTGTCTCTCTCTGTCAAATAAATAAATAAAATCTTAAAAAAAAAAAAAAAAGTACTCAGTAGTACTAGGTGAAAGCTACTGAGTATTATTATTCCAACAATGCAGCAAAGGAGAAATAAGCACCTCATCTCCTAGGAGCCAAATGAGCTTCAGAGGGCTAAGGCCTTGCTCAAGGTCACACAACCCATCCCCAAGGAGCAGGAGGATTCAAACCCTAACTCCCCACAAGCCTTCCCAGACCTGTGAAAAATAATGACATATATAAGACAAATGGAAATTTGAACATTTATTAGACAATATTAAGGAATTGTTAACCATTTTTTAGGGGTGAAAAGTTTTGTGATTATGTTTTAAAGAGTCCTGTTCTTGGAGAGATGCATTCTGAAATACAGAAGAAATAACCCAATGCCTGAGATTTGCTCCCAAATAACACAGGAGGGGGCAGGTGGGTTGTGGGTAATTGGTGGTCAGAGCTGTGTACTGAGTACACAGGGTTCACTGTGGACTATTGCCGTATGTTCGACATTCTTCCTAATTCAATAGCGTAGAAAGGGACTAGGCAAGGTCTGACTTCCTACTCCCACTCTCAGTCCAACCCCAGACATTCCCCCGGGGGGCCGACTCCACAATTTGAGGAGCGCTCATGTCTGAGTTGTCCCGGCTCCCCATAAAAACAACGGCAGGAGAGGTCCCAGGAGAGAGAAATGCTCTAATGGGGGTCCTGCCGGCAGCTTCGCGCTCCTTAATGGCTCAGCGACTTGCGGCCTTTGTGCATGCGGCGAAGGATGACCTGGACGCCGGACGGTGTGCTCAGGCGCCGGATCCAGCCGTGTTTGTGCTTGCGTTTGATGTTGCTCGGCTGATACTCGTTTCCACGCGCCTTTCCCCGGGTCTGCTGTGTGGCGAGGAGTCCCCAGGAGTCGGGGAGCCCCAGCCAGGCGCGGGGCTGGAGCCACCTGCGGGGGGAAGAGAGATGGCGAGGAAGGTCAGAGGGGGCACTCTGTGACTTCGGCGTGACGTCCCACCACTCTGAGCCCAGCTCCCCTATCCGTGCCGGGACGGAGCCTGGGCTCAAGGAGCGGCTCCATCAAGGCGCAAGGCGTTGGCAAGTCATATTGTCAGTAAACAGGTGACACCAGCCCCCGACACCGCCCTTATTTCCAGATTTGGGGAAGGGACCCCGTGAGGATTCACCTAACGCGACCCAACTGGCGACCCACGGATCCGATCAAGAAAGCCATGTCCAGCCGCCGGTCGCGACGTCCCCACGCCCGCTATTCCAAAGCGAATAGGCTCTGCAGCTGCGAACGAAACTTCTGGGAAATGTAGTTTCTCCTTCGGCGGGAGGCCGCGTGGCCTCCGGGTCCTCCTGGAGTGGTAGTTCTGCGCCTGCGTCCCATCCGCAGGAGCGTCCTTACCTGCAAGGGAGTGTAGTTCCTCATGTGGGCCAGCAGGTGGCAGGCGAACGGCACCTCTTTGGCATGCGCGTGCGTACAAGACGTTGTGTTCCGGGGTCCTCTGGGAGCTGTGGTTCCTTCTCTCGTCGACCTGCAGAGGGTGCCCGGAGGTGACCGTGGCGCAGCTGGTGGCAGCCTCAGAAAACGGCTGGTCGATCCTCCTTCCCCCAGCAGGAGGCAGGCAGATGGCACACAGCTGGCTGGCAGCTTTTCTCTGGGCCCAGCCAAGTCTCTGTTCCTTGGCGGGGAGCCCAGGAGACCTAAGTTGGAGTTGCCTGGCTGTCCTTGGGGTGGTCCCTCCTCCTCTCGGGGATTCAGTTTCTCAATCTAAAACTCATGTGTTTCAAGCTTGCCCTTGGTGGTACCTCCATTCTGGCCCTAGAAAAAATTTTCTAATACTCAGATCTGAGCCCCTTCCCTTCTCTCTCAGCGTCTATGGTGCTCGTTTCCCCAGGGAAAATATTCAGCTCCTCTGGCAAGCATATGAAGCCCTCCATACACACACACACACACCCTCTAAAATTTCAGCCACACCCGTCTATGCCTGATGTTCTACTCATCTTCCCCCCCCACACACACTCACTTTTAAAATCCTCGGATATTTTCCTCTCCCCCAGCCCCATCCCTCCCTTTGGCCCAACCATGTCCCCATATGACTCTCCCCAGACTCTCCCAAAAGCCCAGGGGCTCCTCAAGGGCTAGGCTTGTGGCTAAGTCCCTGCAGGAACCCCAGAATCTCCCAGCTTGGAAGGCGGGGGGTGGGGGGGGCGGGAGAAGGGGACTGTTTACTGCATGAATCAACTGAAGTCTCCCAGGAGCATCCTGAGTGGGCAAGAGTGGGAGGTGGGACCTAATTCAGCTCTGGCAGCAAATTCCAGGAGATGGGAGTGGGCAAGGAATGGTTAACCCCTTGTCTTCTGAAGCCCATCCTACCTGCACCATCACTTAGCAAACCAGTATGGTATTATACTACTAAACCAGTACAATAATAATGTCAATAATGTATTGAACACGTATCATTCTGGGTGTTTTTACCTGCATAGCATACTCACAGGGGATTAATTTCATAGAGAAATAAGTGGAGTCTCAGAGAAACGGCTTGCCCAAGGTCACATATCAACAAAGGGAAATGTAGTTTGAACCTTGGGATCTCTGATTCTAGCTGGGACCACAGAGTCACCGGTTAGATTGGCCGGCGGTTAAACTGGCCTGTCTGTGAAACTCCAATTCCCTAATTATTCATAGCTTCAAGTCGTCCGTTTAAAGGTTTAACGAATAACAATTTCCAGGACTTGATATCACATAGCCGTGGTTTTAAGTCCCACCTCTGCCCCGCAGTCCCCCAGCTTGCCTTGTGACTTTGTGCCCTTTATGAGCCTCAGTTTCCCTACCCGGAATTGGAAAGATCTGGGAGTCTCTAGAACAGAAAGGTCACAGAGAGAGGACCATGGGGGTCCCATTTGGAGGATACAAGGCTGTTCGGAGGCAGGGGCTAGACGAGGGGATCCTATTCGTAGTAAGGGGCTCCGGCTGCTACCTCCCCGGAGCTCCGCAGACCCCAGTTTGGGACCCCTTCTTGGCCCTGGGCCAGGCCCAATCCCTCCCTCCTCCTCGGTAAGCCCCAGAAGGGGGTGGGGCTGCTGCTTCCTGAGCCCGCCTTCATTCCGGAGCTACCGCCTATGATTGGTAATCTAACTAGGCCAGGTCATTTCATAGCTCTGATTGGTCTAGACGGCCGTCCGTCGGCATACGGCCCCTCCCCCCGGGGAGAGACTTAAAGGGCCGGCTCTCTCGGCGGCCGCGGGATGCCCCCGCGCTGACCGCCGTGGGCCCGAGCCCGCCCGCGTAGACGCGCCGGGCCGACCCCGTGCCACCATGTAAAACGGCGCCGCAGGCGGACGCTGGCTTCTCCGCCCGGGACCCCTCCGCCCTGCCCCGGGCTACAGGGCCCTCGATGAGGTGAGCGGGGAGTGGGCTCTGGGAGGGGGACATCGAGGTCCCCGGGGCTTCCACTTCGGAAGGGGGTGTGCACAAAGCCAGTGCTCGGGCTCTTAGGAAACCGCGGAGCCCCAGTGGCTTCGACCCCGCCGCAGGGCTTACTAGCACCTGAGAGGCAGGGATCTGGCTCTCTGGGGAGGGGACCTGGCGTGGCGCATCTGCGTCCCCCTCTGCAATCCGGGGTTGGGATTCCACTGGAGTGGGGGGACGCGACCTGCTTCCCCTCTATCAGCAAGTACGGGCCATCGGAGGCCGTGCCTTCAGCATGTCTTATCCCCGCGGCGCCCAGGATGGGGACGGGGGAGGGGTTGGTCCCATCTCCAGGCCCTAGACAATGGGGGTGCGCTGCACGGGTATCCCCCTTGAGTTATGTAACTGCCTGTGGTTGCCATGGACACGGGGGGGGGTGGCCCAGGGAGCAGGATAGAGGACCGGAGGCCCCCAGGGAGGGCTTTACCTTCTCCATCCTCATCTCCACCTTTGGGGATTGTGTGTCAGACCCCCAGAAGTCAGGGTACTGACGAGGGTACAGACTGGGCTTCAGCTTGCCCGTCTGTGATATAGACCCAGTCTGGGTCTTGCGGAGCTGGACAAGGCCTTCTGGAGCTCAGTCCCTAACCCCCTCTCCCAGGGCCTCACCTTTCAGGAGCCAGGTTCAGAGGCCTGGATGGGGGCTCGTTGGAATCTGCACCTTTTTAGATGCCTTCTGAGGCAGTCAGAATGTGCCCATTTGGTGAAAGTAAGTTAAATGAGAATGTGTGCAGGAATGAATGGATGGATGAATGAATGAATGGGTTATGGAAGCCATAGCTGTTATAACCCTGAGCTGCGGGGGGGGGAGGGGGGGAGGGCTCATTTGCCACAATGTCCCCTCCTCCCAAGAAGCAGCCCTGGACTATACCACCTTTCCTATGGACCCCTCTTGGGGTCAGCCATAGCCAGGTCCTTCTCTCTAGGATAGACTAGGCTAGCCAGGAGGGTAGCCGACCACCATGCGGGCACTGACCAGACAGACAGACAAAACATCTTGGTGCTTGGCTAGCTCTGGCCCTCCAAAAACTAGAGCCCAGAAGAGGCCTCCTAGTTCAGCTCACCTGACGCAGGTGCAGGGAGTGGGTGCTGTGGGGGTGGAGGGCTCCTCGTTTAGATGGCCCCTGAGATGGTTGTGCCCCCTCTTGCAGGACACACCATGCTGACTGGGGTGACCGACGGGATCTTCTGCTGCCTGCTAGGCGCACCGCCCAACGCAGTGGGGCCGCTGGAGAGCGTCGAGTCCAGTGATGGCTACACCTTTGTGGAGGTCAAGCCTGGCCGTGTGCTGCGGGTGAAGCATGCTGGGCCTGCCCCAGCCCCCAACCCACCTCCACCACGGCCAGATACTGCCCAGGGGGACCAGTCTGGCTTGGTCCGCTGCCAGCGCCGAATTACCGTGTACCGCAACGGGCGGTTACTGGTGGAGAACCTGGGCCGGGCACCTCGAGCTGACCTCCTGCATGGGCAGAATGGCTCCGGGGAGCCGCCGGCCGCCCTAGAGGTGGAGCTGGCCGACCCAGCGGGCAGCGAGGGCCGCTCAGGCTCAGGCAGTGCTGGGAGTGGCAGCGGCGGGCGCCGGCGGCGAGCCCGGCGCCCCAAGCGCACCATCCACATTGACTGTGAGAAGCGCATCACAAGCTGCAAAGGTGCCCAGGCCGACGTGGTGCTCTTTTTCATCCACGGTGTTGGCGGCTCCCTGGCCATCTGGAAGGAGCAGCTGGACTTCTTTGTGCGCCTGGGCTATGAGGTGGTGGCACCCGATTTGGCCGGTCACGGGGCCAGCTCGGCACCTCAGGTGGCCGCAGCCTACACCTTCTATGCGCTGGCAGAGGACATGCGTGCCATCTTCAAGCGTTATGCCAAGAAGCGAAACGTGCTCATTGGGCATTCCTACGGGTGAGCCAATGCTGGGGTGGGGATAGGGGTGAGAGATGGGGGTAGCAGGGACTGGACACCCAATCGCCAAACGCTGACTTCTCTCCTTGAAAACTCTCATTAACGTCTGTAACAAGATAGGGATTCCCGCCACCACTGCTATCATTATGTATTCTTTTATTTATTTATTTTTTTAAAGATTTTATTTATTTTTTGACAGAGACAGACACACAGAGAGGGAACACAAGCAGGGGGAGTGGGAGAGGGAGAAGCAGGCTTCCTGCTGAGCAGGGAGCCCGATGCGCAGCTCGATCCCAGGACCCTGGGATCATGACCCGAGCCAAAGGCAGACACTTAATGACTGAGCCACCCTGGCGCCCCTCATATTCTTTTAAAGCAGTGTTTCTCAGTCCCAGCACTGCTGACATTTTGGATTAGATCATTCCTCTCTTTGAGGGGCTTTCATGTGCACTGTAGGATGTTTAGCAGCATCCCTAGCCTCTACCCACTGGTTGCCCCTGGCACAGTGGCCTAGTGATGGTCATGACAATCAAAAGATGTCTTAAAAAAAAAAAAAAGTGTCTTCAAATATCGCCACAGGTTCCCTGGCAGTCTGAATCATCCCTGGCTGAGAACCAGAGTCTTTAAGTTCAAAAATCAGTTGCTCTGGAGATCCCAAGGCCTCCAAGGAAGAGCTGATTAGAATCCTATAAAGTCTTTTTACAAGGGCCCGGGTTGCTGTAATTCACTCCCACTTAAAGGGGTGATACATAATACCATCTAGCATTTAGGTGAGTGCCCACTGCATTGAAGACTGGGCCTGGGTGCCTGATCACTGCCAAGTGGTACCACTCTCTTTTACCCAGGAGGAAAGGCAGGATCTGACCAGCCTAGTTTGAGAACCACTGTTTTAGTGGTGTGGCCCATGCAATTAGACAAGAGAAAGAAACGTTACATATGTTTCAGAAAGAAAGGAAGCCAGGCTGGGAAGTAACATGGCTCCTATTTGTTTATATAACACCCCCAAAAGGGGATGCTTATGCTAAATGTTTCCTTCAATTAAATGAGCACCCATCTGTGGTAGTTCCTGTGACCTCATAGCAATGCTATGAGGACAGCCCGGTTACTATTCCACAGATGTGGAGACGGAAGTTCAGAGAGGTCAGGCCATCTGCCCAAAGGCACACACAGAGTCACTGGTACAGTTAAGTCCAACTGACTCTTGCTTGTACCCTGTTCCTCTTTACAGCTAGGGTTGGCAAATTTTTTCTTAATGGGCCAGATAGTAAATATCTTACGTTTCTAGGACATATGGTCGTCTCTGCTGGAGCTTTACAACTCTACTGTCATAGCAAAAAAGCCCCCATAATTGTAAACAAATGGGCGTGGCTGTATTCCAATAAAACTTTATTTACTAAATAACTTACACATTTACAAAATGGTAAACTCAGTTTACAAAAACAAATGGCTAGCCCACAGGCCATCGTTTGCCAAACGAACCCGGCTTTAGAGAGAATGAGGAGCTGGACTGTGGGGGCTCTTCAGGCTGCACCTTGCCACCCTGCATAAGGCAGGCTGATGTGCCATGCCCAGAGGCTGGAGAAAGAGGATCCTTACAGGGAAAGGATGCACAGGAAACAGGGACCTTCTCTGGGAAACCAAAGAGTAGCAGTCTAACTGGATTGCTTTCTTAACACTTGGCAATAAGTAATTCTTACCCATTTGGGGGTCATGGCGGCTTTGAGGATCTGATGAAAGCTCTGGATTTGGATCTTCTCTCCAAAAAGAAGGGGGAAAAATCACTGTTAACACACACATAGTCCTCTAGTTTGGGGGCCCTCAAGATGCCCCCCCATCCCTCACTCCCATCCAGTGCCCGTGGGCCCCAGGGGAAGAATGTTGGCCTTCAAGGACTTGTCTCTGGGTGAGGGGAGGGCATTAACTCCCTCACTGCCTGGATCCTGCTGACCACCCCCCTTCCACCCTCCCCGCCACCCACCTACCCACTGGCAGTGTCTCCTTCTGCACGTTCCTGGCACATGAGTACCCAGACCTGGTGCACAAGGTGATCATGATCAACGGCGGGGGCCCCACAGCACTGGAACCCAGCTTCTGTTCCATCTTCAACATGCCCACGTGCGTCCTGCACTGCTTGTCACCCTGCCTGGCTTGGAGCTTTCTCAAGTGAGTCACCCCAGCCCTGGCGGACCCTGGGCATCTCTGAGTTGGGTGGGAGGGGAGGCCGTGTTGCTGCTGGGACGGGCATTGGAGGCGCCCCTGGGAGCCGGGCTGGCACGAGGCCTCCAGGAGTGCGTCCCCACCACCAGGGCTGGCTTCGCCCGCCAAGGAGCCAAAGAGAAGCAGCTACTGAAGGAGGGCAATGCATTCAACGTGTCATCCTTCGTCCTGCGAGCCATGATGAGTGGCCAGTACTGGCCTGAAGGTGACGAGGTCTACCATGCTGAGCTCACTGTGCCCGTCCTGCTCGTTCATGGCATGCACGACAAGTTTGTGCCGGTGGAGGAAGACCAGCGCATGGCCGAGGTAGGGCCTTGGCACCTGAGCCCCCCCCCCCATTCCCTGCTCACGTGCTCCAGGGGGATTCTGCCTTGTGCTCCCAGGGAAGGGAGAGCTTAGATTGAGAGTGCAGTCCAGAACGTGGGGCTGCCCTGGACAGGTGTCAGGATTGGGTGCTTTCCCCACTGCACATAAAAGGTGCTCTGCAGAGCTGGGATTTGTATAATGACCAGGGATGCAATACGTAATTCTGGGAGAGGGTGGGCCAGAGGATCTTTAGATCAGACACTACCGAGAAAGGGTCTTGGGATCCTTAGCACTTGGAATAGCTCAGGACCAGTAGTTCTTAACCAGCAAAGATTCTGAGCCCCGGGGGGACATTGGAAATGTCTGCAGACTTTTTTGGTTGTCATGTATGGGGAGGAGGGGCTTCTGATATCTGGTGGGTGGAGGCAGGGATGCTGCTCAGCATCCTGTAATGAACAGAATGATTCTATGGCAAAGAATATTCCCACCCCAGGTGTCAGTAATGCCAAGGTTGGGAAGCCTGGCATGAGAGACCTTGTCTTGGCATGAGAGACCTTGTCTTTCTATCTCCGTGATTCTCACCCAGCTGTGAATTTGATCCCTAGGGATATTTGGCAATGTCTGGAGACATAATAAGTTGTCGCACTGTGGGGTGAGGGGCGTGGGTCACTGCTACTGGCATCTGGTGGGTCAAGGCCAGGGATGCTGCTCAACATCCTGCAGTACACGGGACAGCCCCCACCATAGAGAATGATCCTGCCCTATATGTCAGTAGTGCTGGGGTTGAGAAATCCTGCTCTGGACGTATTGTTGCCACGTCATAAATGTTGAATGAATATTGAGTTGAGCTCCATTGGGGCAACAGGCTATCCTCCAGCGCCCCCTTGGCTGGAAGTAGAGGGATGAAGGGTAGACCACAGGAGGGACTTCCTAAGGCTGCAGGCCTGGTGTGGATGGGCTTGGGTGTCCCAGGGCAGCCTGCCTTTGCCACGCTGAGCCTGTTCCCCCCCCGCCCTCCTCCGCAGATCCTGCTGCTGGCTTTCCTGAAGCTCATTGATGAAGGCAGCCACATGGTGATGCTGGAGTGTCCGGAGACGGTCAACACGCTGCTCCACGAATTCCTGCTCTGGGAGCCCGAGCCCTCGCCCAAGGCCCTGCCCGAGCCCCTGCCCGCGCCCCCAGAAGAGAAGAAGTAGCCGCTGGGCCGGCCGGGCATCGCTTGGTAAGCCGAGGAACAGCAGGAGGAAGCCAGGAGCCGCCCCTCGTCCGCAGCGCGGACCACCTGGGCGGGCCGTTCGCTCTGGTGGGCGGAGTCAGGTCAGGGAGACGCCCCCAGGCCGCCTGGGTAGGGCCTGGCATTCGCCGGAGCCAAGTGGATACACCGCTCTCCGCTTCCATCCTGCCGGACCCATCGGTGTTTTGGGGCCGGAGCCGGAACCCCCGTGGAGGATGACCTTGTACAGAAGCCCCTGCCCCTCAACGCCACGGCCGAGGCAGGCCCCCCACCCCGCTCTCTGTCTTCCGTGTCAGCCGTGCTTGATCCTGGGACCCTCCGGGGGCCCCGCCTCATTGCCCGAGACCTTCCCCACCCCCATTTCTTGGCGCTGGGAGCTACTGTTGCCCAAGTGGGGGGGGGGGGGAGGGGGAGGGGGGCTGGCGCCACCGAACCTGCACATCTCAACTTGTAACTCAATAAAAAGAAGTGACAATCTGAGTCTCCGGACCTGTGCTGGGTGACGGCAGGGCAGGGTCGTCCTGAGCCTCAGTTTCCCAGTGTGCAGACTGGGCTGATGCGGGCGCCAACCCCTCAGGGCTGACTTGCGGAGAAGTGAGGGCGTTGGCCTTCCAGGCTTGCTTGCCGAGTTCTCCCTCCCTCCCTCAGAATGCAGGGGCTGCTTGGGCAGTATTCCCAGAGCAGAGGCAGATGGTGAGCTCCGGGTCCCTGGAAGGCAGGAAGCCGTCCAACTGAGGTTCATACAGGGGTTAAGGGGAGGATCAGTAAATGTTGCATGGGTCGGAGCTGCCATAATTGAGTGCCGCCTGTATACAAAGCCCTGTGCCAAGTGCCTGATGCTGTCGGTTCATTGAATCCCTTTTATCCCATGCCACTCAGTGAGTTGGTACCTCTTACTATCCCATTGTATCTTTCAACCTGGTTTAAGGTCACTTTTGCCATGAAGATAGTTTTTGTTTGTTTTTGAAGCAGACGAATCTGCCTTTCTTGTCTGGCAGAAGGATCTCCTGACCTAAGGCCATGCTCTTACTCCTCTAAATTTTTTAATGTATGTATCTCAAGGTACACCTCTGGCTTGTGTGAACGGTGAGGGGAGAGCACTGTCCCTTTAGTTACTGCATCTTTGGTCCTTTCCCCACTGGTTTGTAAGCCCACGTTTAGTTTAGACCAGAGTTCTCATGGGGGCACTGTTTTCCACTAGTAAATTTTTAAAAAAAAATATTTATTTATTTGAGCGCACACCCACATGAGTGGGGGGGGCAGAGGGAGAGGGAGAAGCAGGCTCCCCGCTGAGCAGGGAGCCTGACGCAGGACTTGATCCCAGGACCCTGAGATCATGACCCTAGCCAAAGGTAGACGCTTCGCCGATTGAGCCACCCAGGCACCCTCCATTAGCAAATTCTGGAGACATTTTTAATTGCGGCAACTGGGGGTGGGAGGAAGTGGGTGGAGCCCACTGGACAGGACTGCCCCTACCGCAAAGAATAATTCGGCCTCAAATGTCAGTAGGGCCCACATTGGGAAATCCTGTTAGACAAATCTCATCTCTTTTGAGTCTTTTTTTGAGGGTGGGGGGGGGGGCGTGTCTCTGGATTCTTTCCCAGTGACTTCTTTGTGAATTCCTGGGCATGTGGCACACTTTTAATTGCTATCACTTTATCAAGAGACTTGGTGTCTGGGAGGCCTCCTGGTCTTATATATGAGGAAAGGGAAGCTCAGAGAAGTTTCCTGAGTTTGGTCAAAATGGTAGAACCCAGGGGCGCCTGGGTGGATCTGTCGGTTAAGCGTCAGACTCTTCATTTCGGCTCAGGTCATGATCTCAGGGAGGTGGGATCAGGCCCCATGGGGGGGCTCCCGCTCAAGGCAGAGTCCACTTGAGATTCTCTCCCTCTGTCCCTCCCCCAGCTAACGCATGCTGTCTCTCTCTAAATAAATAAAATCTTTAAAAATAAATAAATAAATAAAATGGTAGAGCCCAGACCCACTCCAGAGGCCTGGCCCCTAATTACCATACTAGCCATTCTCCAAGAGTAGCCAGGGGCTCAGCCTGCAGGAATTGAGGCAGGTGGGACGGGCCGGGGTTACATCCCGCCCCCTGCAGGACGTGGTTCGCTGAGCCGCGATGATGGGCAGATGGCCAACCCAATGAGGCGGCGGATCCCCCCAAATCTCTAAATACACTAAATGCTTTGAAGAAGCAACTCCCAGAAAATAAAATGATCCCGTCAACACCTCACCAGGATGGCAGCTTGGCATTTACTAAAGCTCTTAACACGTGTGAAGTCTGAAATCGCATAGCATCACCAAGGAATGGCGGTTATTTATTGCATCTTCTAGCGGAAGAAACAGCCTCAGAGAAGCAATGGAGACCCGAGTTGCACAGCTACCCTGAGGGCTGGTCGCTCACCCAGACCCCGGTCGACCTCCCGGGCTCTGCCCACGTCACCACACACAGTCGGCCCCTGGACAGCATCACGGCGCCTCCTTTCCCCAAGAGATTTTCCACCTGCTGGGCTCCTCTGAGCCACACACTGTATTTCCTGCCTTTGTTTACTCCCGTCTCTACCATGACCCCCTGAGGTAGGACTTGTCACTGTCCCCACTGTACAACTAAGGAAACCGAGCCTCAGGAAGACAAGTTCTTGGTCCGAGGTCCCACAGCTGGGAAGCAGAGAAATCCGGCCCTTGAGTTTGGCCGCTTCCCCCAGCCCATCCTACACGTGAACCCCTGTGTCTGAGAGATAAAAGCGGATTACACAGACAGGACCAAACTGCCAAAGCACTAGCATATTCTGAAGCACTGGAATGTTCCAAAGATCCTCTGGTTCCCTACTTGCTCTCCCATGACGGGAAGCTCCAGAAGCTCCATCTGTAACGAAGTCTTCCCTCAGCTTGAGGGGAAGATACACCCTCCTGCCCGCCGCCCCCTCACCCCTGGCAGCCTTCTGGAGATGGGTGGCTGGCGTCAGCATGGGGCAGCTGCAACATTCAAACACCCTGGTCTCTACCTAGGCTGGATGGCAGCTCCCCAGTACTCAGCCACGCGCCTGGATGTCCTGGGGCCGCAGCTCTCGCTCACCCTCAGCCAAGAAGACAAGGAGGGCGCGGTGCAGCAGATGCACCCCCAAGCGGCGGCGCCGGGTGGCTGGCCAGCCCGCCACGACTCCATAGCAGTGTCCTTGTTTCTGGTTGGTCAGCGTCTGGATCCCTGGAGAGATGAGGGGTCGGGCATCCTTGGAAACCCTTGGCAGATGTGACAGGGAACCCACTGCATATTGCTCTTAAGCAGGGACAAACCAATAGAGCAAAATATATACGCTTGCAGGTACATAGTTGGTGCTCAATAATTGCTCATTGCATGAATGAATGAACAACTCTGAGAGGAAAGGGGTGAGGTAATCAGTAGATCAAGGGTCCTTCATGTGACCCCACCCCCACCCCACAAGCCAGGCACCTACCTAGAGCATCCACAAGACACGCCTCTCGAGTATAAGCCTCCACAGCAACCACGTGTTGGAAGCAATGCAGGGAGACCACGCCACGACCACTGGCCCAAATGTCCAAGATCTGGTGCACTTTGGGGCAGGCCTAGGGGACCAGGGTGGGGTCAGGGGTCTGCCCTCCAATCCCCTCCTCCCTTCACCTCCCCATGGCCAAGTTGCCCCTGCCATGACCCTGATCCTTAGCCCCACCTGCTTTCCTGGCTGCCGACGGAGCCTGAGGGCCTCCCAGAGGTGGACATCCGGCCGGGCCCGTGTCCCTTTCCCCACATAGAAGATGGCATGGACAAAGATCCGAAGGCGTTCAGCGGGGGTCAGTGAGAAGGCTCGAGCTGGCAGGTCCTGAGTCTTCCTGGATGAGGGGAGTAGCTCAGAGAGGAAGAAGTGATGACAGTTGCCCCGGAGACAGTTTCTCAGTTCACAGAGCAACCCGAATCCATGTCCAGTGAGCCCCATTTTCTAAGGCAGAGAGTGGTAGATGCTCCCTAGGGACACTCAGCAGCTTGAACTTGGTCTAACCAACCTTTTAAAGAAGCTGACGCCCAGACACGGCCAGTCCCCCCTTATAAAGATACAAAGCAAATAAGAACCAATCCCAGGATTTTCCAGCTCCCACCTCTGAGTCATCCCTGCCCCAAGTACCTGGGGTCCAACAGTAGATACGTGAAACTGGATTTCACGACCCCCTCCCGCCACCTTCTCTTGGGATCTGGCCGCTCAAACTGCTGGGCAAGCACATCCTCATCTGCCTGGGCATCTGGGATACAGCCTGTCCGCAGGGCTTCGGCGAGCTCTGGGCTGTGCCCTGAAAAGTCTGAGTCCCGGGGGGGGGGGGGGGAGGGGAAGGACTGAGTCAAGGCAGACAGAAGAAGGGGCTGTTCCCAGAGACAAAGAATAAAATAGGCAGGACTGAGAGACAGGGGTCTCCAGGAATTCCTGGAGGCTCCTTGGACTCTGGATGCCCCTTACAGACTAACCAGGAGCAGCATGGGCTTCTTCCAGCCGTCGGAGGTGGTATGGCCGAGGGAAGGGTGTGATGGGGCCGGGACTCTCGCCAAGCACTCGGAGCCCTCGCAGCAAATCCAGGTCAGACATGGCAGGGACCGGAGGGCACCAGCAAGAGGGGACAGGGTCCCTGCCACCTGTGGAGCTCTCCTCGTCCTCCATCAGCCAGAGGGCAGCCACATCACTGTCGAGGGACACCTCTTCGTCTTTTAGGAAGGGGGAGTCGGGGAGTCCAGGCGGTGGTTCCCGAGGGGGACTTGGGGCAGGGCTCCCACCAGGGAGGGATATGGCGGAGGGGGAGGCATCTGGAGAGGTCAGAGTCAGGGCCTGCAGACGGGTATTTAGTTCTGCCTCCCTGTCTGCCCTGGCAGCTCGATGCACCAGCTGTGGGGTACCTGGAGACCTTGGCATCCTCTGGGAAGGTCGAATACCAGGCAGGAGTCCCTGCTTGGTCTGGGGTAATGGCCCAGCCCAGGAGGAGGTATGCGGGGCTGGATCTTCAGTTCCAGAAGCTTCGATCGCAGTGACAAAGGAGGTATCTGAGCGGTAGTCCCATAGTCCTGGGGGGGACTCCAAGCCGCTATCCTTGTCAGCAATCTCAGGGTGGGCAAGGAGGCTGGGGGATCTGGGGCTGGCCTCCAGGCCCATGTCCCTGCCATCACGTCTGCCCAGTGCTGTGGAGCCCAGGGTCACATTGGGAGGTCCAGAGGGGCTGGTGTCCAGCCCCTTTCTCCAGGGGTCTGGGCCTGCAGTAAGGGATGAGAATGAGGGTGAGAGAGGAGGGGTGAAGAGAGCCAGAGACAGAGATGGGGGCTGGATCAGACAGAAAGAGGCCGGGAAAGAGTCGGAGGTAGACAGCTTTCCGCAGACAGTACCCGTGAGCCAGAGCCAGAGAGGGGACATCAGAGGGAGGCGCAAATCTAGATCAGAGGTTAGGCCCCCGAGGACGCGCAGGCCCCACTCACCGTCAGCCTCGGGCTCAGGCTCAGGCTCCTGGCTCTCTGCCCGGGTCCGGGTCGAGGTCTTGGTCCGAGTCTGGAACTCCCGAAGGACGCGCGCGCAATCCTGGGGCCCCTGGTGCTCTGCCAGGTCCAGCGGCCGCAGTCCGTCCTGCGGCGGCGCGGTCAGCAGGGGGCACCCGAGGCCCTCTTCCCTCCCTTCTTCCCTCCCTCCCTCCCTCCGGGTTCGCCCTGCCACAGGCGCTGGGCTCCCACCTGGTCTCGCAGTGCGGGGTCCGCTCTGTGGCCCAGCAGTAGCTCCAGGCCACGGCGACAGCCCCAGGCGGCAGCCACGTGCAGCGGCGTCAGGGCCTCGACCGAACTGGGGCAGGAGCGGAGGAGGGTTCAGCGGAAGAGGGAATGTGATCTCTGCCTCCGCACCCCGGAACCTTGGCTCTCGGGCTCCTATCGCCACCCCCCAGCCTGAGACACCATCCTTGGATCCTAGACACTGCGCCCTCGGCCAGACTCAAGCCTCTTCTCTCTGAGCCTAGAGCTCCCGCCGCCAGATCCGAACCTTTGATCCCTACTTGGCCCCGGCGCAACCTCACATCCACCCTCCGTCTGGGACCCTAGCTCCCGCCCTTGGATCCTCAGGAACCGCCCCGAGATCCCCAAGCCCCACCTTTGGGCACCGAGTCTCCGCCCCTGGGCTGTGGGATGCTCTCTCCCAGACTCCCAGTTCTCGCCCTCGGACTCGGGAGACCCCTCCCCTGCGCGGCTCACCCCGCCCCGGGGCCAGGCCTCGCCTCACCGAGAGTTGGCGTCCCCGCCTCGGCGCAGCGGGGCTTCGAGACAGCGCAGACCGCGCGAGTGCCGGGCTCCCGTCGCCAGGTGCGTGGCTGCCGCGCCATCCGCCAGCAGCGGGTCGGGGTCGGCGCCGCGGCTCAGCAGTTCCTCCACCGCCCTACGGACTGGAAGGTCAGAGTGGACCACGACCCCCGCCCCGCCCCGCCCCCGGCCCGGTCCCCGCCCTCACCGCGGCTCCTCTTCCCGCAACGCTGCCCGAAGCCGCTGCGCCAGGCCGGCCGCCGCGTCCATGCCGGGGCTGTAGCGGAGCCCCGCTGCCCTGCCCGCCGAGTTCCAACTTCCCGCCGCGCCCGTGTGCGCACGCGCCGCCCCACCCCCCGCCTCGGGGCTCCGCGGGCCGGCGCCGCGCAGTGTCGCCCACCAAGCTGCCCTGCGCCGCACCGGCGTCCACATCGGGGCGCGGGAGCTCTAGCGCCTGCGGGGGCCCGTGACACCGAGTGGCGCTCAGGCAGGGCCTGGGGCCGCCGATAAGGACCTGGGCGGGTGGAGGCCGCCGAGTGTGCCATTATCTCGTCTCAAAAGCGGGGAAAAGCGAACTCACCCTAATAGAGGGGTGGAGCTGCTTCCCGGGACCGGAGGTGCCCACAGGGCATTACGGCTCCCGGAACGTTTTGCCCAGGGGGCCTCCGTGGACGCGCACAGCCTCGATACCGTGTAAGGCTTCAACTAACAGCTCCCGCCGCCATCTCTGGGTCGCCCGTTTTCACTCCTGGGGAAACGGGAGAGGCCACTACTTTGGAGCTCTGGGCTGCTGAGGGCCTTAATTTTCCCATCTGCAAAATGGGAGAATAATCTCTTCCAGGCTGGTGTGAAATGGCACGAGTTTCACCACAAGGGCCTGGCACATAAGTGTCCAATAAATGCTCAGAGGTAGGAGAAGCTGTTGTTCAATAAAGCTGTTTCCGGGGTGCCCGGGTGGCTCAGTTGGTTGGGTGTCTGCCTTCAGCTCAGGTCATGATCTCAGGGTGCTGGGATGGAGTCCTGCATGGGGCTCCCTGCTCAGCAGGAAGTCTGCTTCTCCCTCTGCACCGCCCCCCATGCGCTCACACATGCTCTGTCTCAAAAATAAATACAAAATCTTTTTTTAAAAAAAGAAGCTGTTTCTGTTTTGTAAGAATCTAGTTGCTAAACTTTTTTTCACAATCACTCATTATCCAGGAAGGTAGTTGAATGGTAGACCTGTTGTATCTGTCTTTGGTCTCCCTTCCTCTGGGGAAAACTCATACGATTTCCTGAAAGAGCTGTAATCCCTTCCCAGAGGAAAGGCTTGATCAAGTCCTGGCGGATCAGAGCATCCCACAACTCTGGCCCACGACTGGCCCAATGTAAGGTTACCTGACCCAGGCAAGGCCAGTCCTATGGAGTTCTGGGGGCCCTCTCTTCACCTGGGCTGTAGTTTGAGCAGTGATCACAGCCCTTTCCGTGGTTTGGGAGAAAAGCAGGGCACACTGAACACCGATCATGCAAGATATTTCAGCCCACCTCAATGGCATTATTGTCTGAACAACTGAATACAGCCGAGCCTGAAGCTGCACTTTGCTTTTTATCCACAAGAACCAAATCATTCCCCTTTCTGTTCAGCCGGTAGGTTTTGTCACTTGCAACCAAAAAGATCCCAATTAACACAAGGTAACTGTTGTGGACCTGGGTTAGGGATTCACAGATTTTTATTCTGATGACAAAAAGTGCACAGGGAAGAACAAAACTACAGTCGACAAACCAGTAGTGTGAGGCGGGCTGGAAAACATAGGGAATGGGTGCCCAGAGTCCCCAGGAGCCTCCTGGAACCCTGCCACAGAGCCCAGTTTAAGAACCATTCTCTAAGCCAAGGGCTTCACTGCACGAGAAGGCGGAGACACACAGGGATGTTTCAGACAGTGGCTTCGACCTCAGTGGCTTCATCCTCCTCCTCCAGCAGGCTGTAGGAAGCATGACTCTGGCAGGGCCGCTGCAGTGGGTGAGCCAGCAGCTTGGCCATACAGTTGTGCAGCTCAAGGGCTGGCCCAGCCAGCGCCACTTCATACTTGTAGCTGGTACCCTTGGTATCCAGGCTGCCCATGAAGGCAAACATGTCCTGTGGGGCCGGGGAGGGGCCGTTCAGGTAGAGGTTCCCCGATGGACCCTCTCTGCCCCTGGAGGGCTTCCCAGAGGAGGGGGTTATCAGGGATGGGTTCTGAAGGATGAAGAGGAGTTTGCCAGAAAGGAAACATTCCCATGTTCAGCAAATATTCCCCCACCACCCACCCA
Source organism: Halichoerus grypus (assembly GCF_964656455.1). NCBI lineage: Eukaryota > Metazoa > Chordata > Mammalia > Carnivora > Phocidae > Halichoerus > Halichoerus grypus. Next base: position 204,094,341 of record NC_135712.1, read on the forward strand.
GTGGTAGGGACCCCAAGAAATCTCAGTCCTGGAGCCCCTAGTTTGAAGAGACACAGTTAGATGCAGACTACCCCCAGGCCCCACGCTAATCATCCCTGAGGAGCAGAGCCTTTAGGTTTGGGTGCTGAAGTATGAGTAGGAGCTGGTCTTAACTCCCCCTGTTCACAGTCGGGTAAACTGAGACTCAGAGGTAAGTGGCCTAATCAAGGTTCTATAGCTCGGTCTGGGCTGGGATATGAAAGACCAGTAGAGTCTGGGGAGGCAGGAGGGAAGGGTGCGCCATGCAGAGGGCACCGTGAGAGCAAAGGCAGAGAGACGCCCTCGCTAGCTCACAGCAGACACGCAGGAATGGCTGCTGAATGGCCTAAGGACCATGATCCAGCAGGGCCAGGGCTCCAGGGCTGCAAAACGGAGGTGGGTTCCGAGACACCCCACCTACACCCATCTGCCACTCACACACACAGCAGCCTCTCACCTTCCAGCTCATTTCCTCTTCCTTCTCGTCAGCGCCATTGTGGATGTAAACAACATCAAAGAAGAAGTATGGGCACTGGAACATTTTCTGCAGGGGAAGAACGCCAGCCTTCAGGGCTTGAGTCACCCCATGCCCCCATGACCATAATTCCCCAGCTTTTGCCTTGGACTCTGGGAACCTGCCCATAGACACCCCAGCTCTTGTGATCAGGAAGTCCCTCCTGGTGTCTAACCACCATTCTGCTGGCTGCAGATATCCCTCCCTTTCCCCAGCCTCACTCACCTTCATGGGCTCCGTCAGGGAGAACTGGGGCTGGCAGGGCGGACGGCTATAGACAAGGATGGTGCGGACCACGTACGGGGGTGGAATTGTCTGCACATTCTCGGTGACTGGCAGCTCAGTCTTCTGCTGGCTGCATAGTGGATGGTGGGGGACAGGTCAGAGCACACTCTGGGGATCCACCCCTCTTGTCACCCTCGGAGAGCCCGGGACTTCACCGGGCACGCAAAGCCCACAAGACTGCTGCCTCTGAGCCTCCCCACATTCTGTTTCCTCTGCCCAGAGTGCCGCCCCAGCCTCACCCTTCTGCCTGACCTCTCCTGCTGGATCGGGGAGACTCCGCTGACCCCAAAGCTGGAGCCCGCTCTGACCACCCTCACCATCCTGAACATCCCCCATCATTGACCTGAGTTGGACCTGTCCCACCAGGCCAGAAGAGTCTAAGGTAGGAACCTGATCTTATCAGCTAAGTTAGCACCCACGTCCCCAACTGGCCACGGCTGGATCTCACATTGGCAGAGAGCACTGGGCAGACAGAGGGCTAATGTCTTTAGTACGTGAAAAGCAAATCTGATCAATAAGAAAAAAGCCGACATCTCCCTATAAACATAGGCAAAGGGGACAAACGGACAAATCACTGTAGGAAGACTGAATGGCTTACAAATGAATGAAAAAAGGCTCAAAGAAAAGCTCAGTGACAGTAACAGGTAGCCTCTACCAGACAGGCAGAACCTTCGGCGGCATGAACAACTCTGGTGTCGGGAAGTACACAGGGTTGGTTTCCTAGGAAAGTGCTCTGGCAAACTCTAGCAGATTAAAAACACACACCCCTTTGGCCCAGCACGTCTTCCACTGGGAATTTATAGGATGGGTTCACTTGCAAAATTTGCCAGGACCGCTGTACCACGTTAATCACAATGGAAAAGGCAAAACAGAATCCGTGTCCACTATTAGGAGGCAGGTAAAAACAGGGGTTGGACTACTAGTGCCCATAAGCTAAGAATGGTTTTTACATTTTCAAAATGGTTGGAGAAAGAAAATCAAAAGAACATTTTGTGACACGTGGAAAGGATATTAAATTCAAATTTCCGTGTTCATCGAGAACGTTTTACTGGGACCCAGCCCCGTGCACAGGTGTGGTTTGTGACTGCCTTCAGGTTACTCGGGCAGGATCCAGTCATCAAGACAGAGACCACATGGCCTACAAAGCTGAACATATTTACTGCCCGGCCCTTTACAGAGAAAGCGTGCTGCCCCATGGGTTAAAACAATGGAGTGGGGGACCTCAGGGCGGTCACAGGACTGACATGGAAGGCGAGACGTGGGGAAGGCGGTACTTACATGAGGCTGAAGAGACCTTCTAGATCTGGCAGAGAGGCTAAGGAGAACGCTGGGGGCAGAGCACGGGCAGGAAGCAGCGGGTGGCTTCCCGCATCCTGATGCCAGGAGAGCCCAGGCCCCTTCACAGCCGGTGCCAGGTACCACCGCGCAGGAGACGTGCTGTGCGACCCTGGCCCAGTCGCTTGCCCTGTCTGAGCCTGTTTTCCCTCAGCATAGATCACAAAACAGGGGGCCGGCACTGGATGCCCTGAAAACCCTTGGTGGCTCAAAACTCCCCTTTCCCTCACGCCCAGGGCAGCCATCCTCACAAGGCAAGAGCCATGGGTGTCCCCGTCCCCTACCCCCCGACACTCAGCATTGTTTTGTAACTCATGAGGATCATTTTCTGTCTAAGTTTTGGGCTGCACATGAGCCTTTTGTGTTCAAGTTAGCATGAAATGTGCTGTGCCCAGGCCGCAGGGGCTGTAGTAATGACTGTGACTCCTCAGTCCCATATCACCATCTATTGAGCACCAACTGTATACTTGGCCCTGCAAAGAATGCTCCCCATGTGTGTGGTTTTGATATCTAGAGTCCAAATCAGCTGGTTTTGTTTCTGTACCACGTCCAGGCCCTCCACAGGGCAGCCAGCCCTGCCTGTAAGGATACTGAAGGTGGAGCAGGAAGCCGTCTCCAGGTCGTAGAGGCAGCTGCAGAGTTCGCGGGGATCGGAGGTCAGGCCGGACAGCTGCGGGAAAGCACAGGCCTCAGCAAGGTGCCTCCCTGCCCCGAGGGAACCCCTCGGCAGCCGGGCCCTGCCCCAGCCTCACCCAGGCGATGTCGTCGTTCACCACCACCAGCGCGAACTCGTGGCTCTTGTCGATCTTGTGTTTTGTCCGCACAAACATCTCAATCATCTTCTGGGAGACGTTGAGGGCGTTGGTTTTGGAGCTGGGGAGGGACAGAGGGTGAGGGGGGGCGGTTAAGGCGGGGCCTCCCGGCCTGGAGGGTGTCTCCTCACCGGCCAATCCTGGGGAGCCCTCCGCCAGCCTCGGGATTAGGCACTGGAGGCCCAGGTCAGGTCATGCAGCGGGGAGGTGGAAGAGCCCAGCCACCCCTCTGTAGCTTTTGCCCTCTCCGAATGGGGTTCCTCTGGCCAGCCTGGGTCTCACAACTGATCCCCATGAGGTCTCCCCCAGGCCTTCACTCAGTCACAGATGGCTAGGGATGGCAGCCAGGGGAAGGCGGGCTTGTCCTCAGCATCCCCCAGAGCCCCTTGGACCCTATCCAGTCCCGGTCACCAACCCCACAGGGACCCAGGTGCTCAGGGCAGGGGCTTCGGGGACAGCTAGGCCTGGGTCTGAGTCCTGACTATGCCTATTTGCTGTGAGGCCTTGGGCAAGTCACTTCACCTGGCAGAGTTTCTGAGTCATTGCTGTGCCAGGGCTTGGAACAGAGCCCTGGTGGGTCACAGCTTTTTTAGGGTCGGTTGCCATTGCCACTCTGACAGCGCCAGGCCCCAGGCCAGGCCAAGCTGCTGTGAGTCTCAGAGAGAAAGAGCCCTGAGTTTTTTGAGCTTCCTCCCCAACCCCCCCCAGCCCGCCCCAAGCCGTGGCTGCATATTCAAGCCCCCAAATGTTCCTCTCACCCATTGAATGACTCCAGCTTTGACAGGGACATTTCCTCTGACAGGTCCAGGCAGATGATCTGCAAGAAGGTTCGAGGGAGGTGAGGGCCCTGCGCCTGGCAGCGCTAGCCAAGTGAACACTAACACTGGCCCCCACTGCACTCTAGCGGTCCTCTCCAAGCAGCTCTGTCTGAGTGGTGGTATCAGGACCCCCACTTCCCAGCCAAGCAACCTACTTTGGAAGACAGTGGTTCAGGGAAAAGAGCACTAGATTGGGAGTCCAGGTTTATAAGTGAATAAAGGAGCCAGAGAAAGTCTGACACAGAAACAGGAAAACAAAGGTAGAGTGGGTTGAATTGTGCCCCGGCCCCCACAGATATGCCCACTGGGAACCTCAGAATGTGACTTTTTTGGGAATTAGGGTATTTGCTGATGGAATTAAGAGAAAGATCTTGAGATAAGATAAAGATCCTGATCAGGGACACCTGGGTGGCTCAGTTGACAGGAGCATCCGACTCTTGATTTCAGCTCAGGTCATGATCTCAGGGTATGAGATCCAGCCCTCCATCGGGCTCCCCACTCAGCAGGGAGTCTGCTTGATACTCTCTCCCTTTCCCTCTACCCCTCCCCAGCCCCACCCCTCACTCTCTTTCTCTCTCAAATAAATAAATAAACCTTTAAAAAAAAAAATCCTGATTCAATGACTTATTGTGTCCTTATAAGAGAAAGAAGATTCAGAGACACAGATGGGAAGGCCATGTGAAGACAGAGGCAAAGACTGGGGTGATGCGGCCACAAGCCAAGGAACACATGGAGCGCCCAAGGGCTGGAAGAGGCAAGGAAGGATCTTTCCCTATAGCCTCCAGCGGGAGCACAGCCCTGCCCATTCCTTGATTTCAGACTTCCGGCCTCCAGAAGAGTGTGAGAATGAATTTCTGCTTTCTAAGCCACTGCTTTGTGGTAATTTGTTGTGGTAGCCCTAGAAAACTCCTACGAAGTGACTGCAGAGTGAATCCCAAAAAGCAAGAACATTAAACCTAAGGTTCCCTAGCACCTCACGGCCACAGGCCAAGCCCCTCACTTACCACCTTCTCTGGACAGTTGACCCTCGGTGTCCGCACCTGGACTTCAGGAGCTGTTGGGGGCACCTGCCAGGGCTTGGGGCCAGCTCCTGGAGGATTGGGGGTCCCATCGTCAGCACTGGCCGCCTCGCCCTCACCCTCGCTGCGGCTGCCCACACTGGCCTGGGCCCCCAGTGCCCGGTCCTCAGCCCCCTCAGGGTTGGAGCGTGTTCGGGGCCTGGGCTCAGCTGACTGCTCCTCTTCCTCTTCCTCTTCCTCCTCCTCCTCCTCCTCTTCCTCAGTGGGGCTGCTGGGCTCTGCCACCTCCATGGCCCCTAAGTGGCTGGATGGAGCAGGGTTGGGGGAAGCCAGGATCCTCCCCTTAAAGGTTTTAAAAATATTTGGTTACTGGACAGGACAGAGCATGAACTGCTTAATGACTGTAAAAATCACTTCTTTCCGGGCCTCAGTTTCCTTATCTGCAAAACGGGTACCTGGCATCCCATTTTTTCTGTAGTGCTAACCCTACCCCTTTCCTTGGCTAGTGAACAAATCCGGCCACCAGGAATGGCCCAGAGATGGGGCATGACCCAATACAGGTCAGTGAGGGGCAGCTCTGCAGCTTCCAATAGTGCCATTAGGGAAGAGGGACTCGTTAGAGTTGCAGAACTGGGAGGATAGAAGTTGAGAGCTGTCAGGAGCCTCTTTTGCCTCCAAGAGGGGAAAGAGAACCTGCTTGAAGTGATGCTCACCCAGAAAACAGCAGCTAGACCTCTGTGCACCTGGATCCAGCTATGCCTGAAACCGCAAAAAGGAAACCTCATTTAAAATGGAATCAGGAGGCCAAAAGGGGAGCTCTCACCCCCTAGCACAATGGCAGACCCCAAATTCCCAACAGAAAGAAGACTATACTAAGCCAGCAAAAAAATGAAAGATTTTCTCCTTGCCTGGCAATAGCCTGGCTGATGACAGACTGTCACAACTCAGCCAGTGAAAAGCCATTAAGCTTCAATTCCCAATTTACTCCAATAGACTTTAGGTTTATAACAGCCCGTCCCAACTCCCCTTCCTCTATAAAAGAGCACTCCTCTCCTTTGTTCTGGACTTGCCTATGGTTTTGCTATATAGCTTGTGTGTCCTGAATTGTAATACTCTGCTATTCCCAAACAAACCTCTTTTTTGCTGGTAAAAATAACTGACAATTTTAGTTTTAAGGCTAACAGAATAATTAGCTGGGGTGCCTGGCTCGCTCAGTCGTAGCGCATGCAACTCTTGATCTTGGGGTTGTGAGTTCGAACCCCACCTTGGGTGTAGGGATTGCTTAAAAATAAGAAAAAAATAAGACTAATTAGCTCTGGGATTCTCCCCAGCGGGCACCGGGCTGCCTAGAAGGTGTCTGCGCAAAGGAGGGGCACGAATCTAGGTGTTAAAGGTTCCTTTGAAGAAAGATAGGACGCCAACAGTTTGCCTATCTGGGCTGGGGTGTGGGCAGCGGGGGATGGTCTCTGAGCGGCTTGTAACCCCCTGAATCTCTAAGGAAAACAATGCTTTAGCTTCGGCAAGAGGGATGAAGGCTAGACTGCAGGAGAAACCAGAGTGGAAAGCAGAAGCCTCAGGGAAGGCTAAGGGCTGGACCTCTAGGGACGGGACCGCAACCACCCAACCTCTTCTCACCGGAGCCTGAGCCTCCCTCCGACTCAGCCGAAATCTGACTAGGAAGCCGCCATCTTTCGCAGCCCGGAAGTAGTGCGGCGCGGCCGCGACGCCTCCTGGGAAATGTAGTTCAGCAAGCCGTAAGACAAGCGGACAGCTGAACAGGAGACGGCTGGAGAGCCTTGAAAGCTGATAGGCTGGGACTGTGCTAGGGAGTGGGGTTTGGAATGTGATTGGTTAAAGCAAGAAGAGCCGGAGCTTTGATGTTTCTGGCCGAATCAGGCTACACTGGTCAGTACTTCAACCCTGATAGGCTGGGACGAGGCCTAGTGGAGTGGACCTTTCTATGGAATAGGCTTAAAGGGATGGAGAAGGCCTCACTTGCGATGTGGTAAACTGAATGCGAGTGACTTGGGCGGGATTTAGAAGAAGAGGTAGGGCTGATTGGTGATTGGTGGAGCTGACATGGCCCTCAGCGAGGGGCGGGTTTTTGCGGCCCGAGGTGGGCGTGGCCCACACCCCAGGCCCTGCCCAGTTACTTAATTTTGCTTCTTATTTTACACATATTTGCAAAAACCAAAAAGACTAAGCCAAAACTATTTCAGACCACGTTTTCTTTTTCATGCGCACTTCTCCTCTTACCCCCTAACCATTTAAAACCCAGTCTGAGCCTCAGTTTCTTTATGTGTAAGAGGTTCAATTAAACAAGCTCTCATGAGCCAGGCTCTGGTCATTGACAGCCAGGAGGAGCTATGCAAGCTGAGTCTTCAAGGATGGAGAACTTGCCAGAAAAACAAGAGAATGAAAGGCATTCCAGAAAGAAGGAACCGCCTTGGCAAAGGTCTGGAGGCTTGCAAGAACCTTGGAGTGGTGGAGCCTTTAACAGGTTAATATGGCTGAAGCAGAGGCTAAGAGTGCAGATTTCAATGTGCCTGGGTGCCCCCAAGTCAGAGGATTGCAACTTCTTTCCTTACCGCCTTTGGGGACACAGAAGCAGGAAGATTCAGCCTCCTAGTGTCTGTCAATGGAATGAGGAAGATTCAGGCTACTCCAGGCTCTGCACAGTTTAAACCAAGTGAAGAAACAAGGAAAGGGTGTTCCAGGCAAAGGTTACAGCATAACCCAAGGCCCTGGGTTTGAGAATTGTGAACCTTCAACTGTTCACAGAGGGGGTCATCATGGCTAAAGCAAGGAGTATACATGGGCCCAGGCAGCAGGCATAATTTTTAAGGTCCTCGAATGCCGGGTAGAAGAGCTTGAAATGTTTCCCAAGGGCAATGGGGAGTCATGGAGGGTACATGAGCAGAGGAGGTGACCAATGCGGTCTCTCTCTCTGGGGCCTGGGTGGGGAAGGGAGTGAAGGGGTGGCTGTAGAGTCCAGGGAGAGAGCTGGGCTGGCATCCAGGTGGGAGGGGAGAGGCTTGGGCTGTTATTATGGATGGAGTTGAGGAGGCCCTTTAGAGATGGATGCAGGGAAAATGGGCAGGATGTAGAGACAATCTGGGCTCTGAGGAATCCAGCATTTACACAGGAGAAACAGCAGCTGGTAGAGGAAGCAGAGATGGGAGGGTCAAAGAGGTAGGGAGCAAGAGCAGTGTGTTATAATTCAGTTCTTGGATGGATTTTAACAAATTGCTTGTTAAAATTCCCATGACACTGTAGAAAAATGCTATAATTACCCCTCCCCCCCATTTTACAGATAAGGAAACTGGGGCTCAGAGGTGGAAGAGACATGAGATCAGAGGCTGAGGTGAGGAGGGACTGACATCTCAGGAGCCGGACGCGTGACCCCCACTGGGACTGAGGAAGCTGATGTCCTTGAGGAAACAGCACAATAACAAGTCACATGACCAGGGGAGGGGGGCTTCCTGTTTCCTGGCCCCTCCCAAGCCAGCCTTGGCTAGCCCAGGCCTAAGCAGGCAGTGGCCAGAGCTACCCCAAGAGTGTCCAGGGATTTGCGCTGCTGACCAAGGTACTCCTAGAGGCACAGAGGAGTAGAAGTAGAGCAGGCTGGGGGGACCCAACCCCAAGATTGGGGCCTCTGACTCAAGAGGACCCTGGGGAGGAGAGGTGACTCTTGAAGTCCTCGAGCCAGGCCCAGATTGGGGACAGAGGGGAGCATAGAGGTAGTGAAAGATAAAGGAGGCAGAGGAGAAGGGGAGGCCAGAACAATTTTCAGAGATAGTGAGCTGCCTGTCAAGAGGGGCATTCAAATGTGCCAAATCAACATTGATAACTCAAGATCCCTTCCAGAGGGAGAAGATCAATGCCCATTCCACAGAAGAAGATATTAAGGCTGTCATTTGTCCAGGACAACAAAGACAACAAAGACAAGAGCTGAGATCAGGCTGTGGTTTTAGGAGGAAGATTCAGAAGACTGACCTCTGGACAGCAATGAGTGCCCGGGCCACACGCCCCCGAAGCCGGCGAGGGAGGCATGCTCCGCCTGTAAGTGCCCCCCTCCCTGCCACACCCAGCTCTTTGGGGCCACTCACAGCCCTGCCTGGCTCAGAGCTTGGCCCTGTGGGTCATCTTCAGGGGGAGCTGGATCCTGTGGCAGAGAGTTCAGAGGAGGCTGAGGCAGCCAGCGGGAGTTCTGAGCTGGGCCCTGCGCCATCTCAGGAGAGCTGCAAGCCGAAGCTGCTGGGGCCAGAGGCAGAAGCCAGTGGGCAGGGCCTGGGGAACAGGTAAGGCCTACTTGGTCTGTGCTCCCCACTCCAGCCCTGGTGTATCTTTCCTACCCACAGATCTACCTGTGTTCCTCCCTTGCTCACACACATGCCATAGCTTCCCATTGCCCTCCTCAGCCCAACTTTCAAGGCCCCGGATAATGCAGCCCCTGTGAGCCAGACACCCCGGATGACCCCATTTCCAGAACCTTCCATCTCTCACCTCACCACAGGACCAACAAAGAGGCTGAAGGGGACTCTAGCAGAGGACCAGCCCCATCTCCTGAGGGACCCTGCAAGCCCGCCGAGGAAGGCCAGCAGGCCACAGATGTAGCCCCGCCGGGTGGGGAGACTGTCCCCCCCAAGCCTGAAGCCTCTGACATGTTTCAGATTCTCCAGCGCGCTCTGAGCTCACTGGAGGCAGCTGCTGCTGCCTGGCGCCACCGGCCCCCAAGCTGTCCTGGGCCCTCAGAGGCCGAGGACAGGAGTGAGGTGGGACCCAGGCCCTGCTTGGAGCAGGAGGGGGCAGGGGGTTGCCAGAGGGAGGCAGCCCGCCTGGCGGAGAGGAATGACTGGCTGCGATTGGCCTTGGGTAGCCGCGAGGAGGAGCTGATTCGCATGCAGGCCTCGCTGCAGGCCATCCAGGCTGAGAAGGAGATGCTTCAGAGAGAGGTGAGTGGGGCAGCTCCGTCTCTGAGGGCTCTCTGTCTAAGGGGGAGGCGGGCCTGGCATAGGCAACGTTCAATCATTTGTTTGTTAGAAAAACTTTTATGGAGCATTGACTGCCGAGCCCTGAACAGACAAAGGTCCGTTGCCTTCTTCTTTTTTTTTTTTTTTTAAATTTTTTTATTGTTATGTTAATCCCCATACATTACATCATTAGTTTTAGATATAGTGTTCCATGATTCATTGTTTGTGGTCCGTTGCCTTCTTAGTTAAGGTGGTCAGAGATGCCCCCTGAGGAGGTGACACTTGAATGAGGAGGTAAGGGAGGAGCCATGCAAAGATCTGGGGGAAGAGCATGCCAGGCAGAGAAGGAACTCCCTCCCTGAGGTGGGAGTGTGATTCAGGGACCAGTGAGGGGGCCAGTGTGGGGGTGAAGGAGGGCCGGTTAGGTGATGCGGGCAGATTTATAGGGTCTTGTGGGCTGCTGGGAGTTGGGCTTTTGCCCTGAGCCTGGTAGGATCCTGGAGGGTTTCCCCGGAGCAGAAAGGGGCGGATCCTGATGCAGCGTTCACAGGCGCCCTCTGGCGGCCGCTGGAGGAACAGCGTGTGGGTGTGCGGAATCCTGCAGATCAGGAGGCACTCACTGGTCCAGACACCAGATGGTGGCAATTGTGGAGGTGGTACGAAGTGGGCCGATTCTGGGTGGTGTCGAAGGTGAAGCTGGCAGGTTTGGGGGTGAAAGCCAGAGAAGGGTTGAGGACAAGTCCTGGTTTGGGGGCCTGCGGGACTGGAAGGGAGAAATGCGGAGGCCGCAGGAGGAGCAGGTTTGGTGGGAGGGAGACCAGAAGCTGTTTGGGCCGTCATGAGCTCACGATACCCACGGGCCACCCATGTGGGACCATCAGAGAGACAGTTCTGTGTCTGAGTCCAGAGCTCAGGGGAGGTGTCAGAATAGGAGAAACACATTTGGACCTCTTCACATGTGGACGGAATGTAAAGCCATGGGGCCGAAGGAGATGGTGGGGAACATGCCCTCCTCTTGGGCAGGACAAGGGGGAAAGATATGGGGCTGCCAGAGCCCAGCCTGAGGGGTGGGGCCCACTTCCTGGCTGGGAAAGGAAATCCCCCCTCCACATTCCTCTCCCCACCCCCACCACCTCTGGCAACCACCACCCTGTTCTCTGTATTTGTGAGTTCGATTTTTTGTTTTATTTTGTTTTAGATTCCAAATATAAGTGAGATCACTATGTATTTGTCTTGCTCTGACTTATTTCGCTTAGTATAATGCCCTCAAGGTCCATCCATGTTGTGGCAAATGGCAGGATTTCCTTCTTTTTTTTTTTTTTTTTTAAGATTTTATTTTTAAGTAGTATCTACATGGAATGTGGGACTCGAGCTCACAACCCTGAGATTAAGCGTCGCAGGCTCCACTGACTGAGCCAGCCAGGCACCCCTCCTTCTTTTTTTAAGGCCAAATAATATTCCTTTGTTTATACACCAGATCTTCTTTAGCCATTCATCCACTGGTGATCACTTAGGTTGCTTCTATGTCTTGGCTATTTCAAGTATATGCCTCAATGAACATAGGGGTTCGAGTTAGTTTCGAGTTAGTTTTTTCATTTCCTTTGCATAAATACCCAGAAGTGGAATAGCTGAATCCTGTGATCGTTCTATTCTTAATTTTTTGAGGGAGCACTATGTGGTTTTGTATAAATGGCTACACCAATTTACAATTCCGCCAACAGTGCACGAGGGTTCCCTCTTCTCCACATCCTCCCCAACACTTTTTATCTCATGTCTTTTTTTTTAAAAGATTTACTTATTTATTTGTTTGAGAGAGAGAGAAAGTGAGTGTGCATGTGCGCCCGTGTGAGTGGGGGGAGGGGCAGAAGGAGAGCATCTTCAAGCAGACTCCCCACTGAGCACGGGGCTCGATCCTGTGACCTATGAGATCATGACCTGAGCCGAAACCAAGAGCCAGATGCTTAACCGACTGGGCCACCCAGGCGCCCCAATGTCTTTTTGATCTTTTTGATAGTAGCTTTTCTAATAGGTATAAGGTGGTATCTCATTGTGGTTTTGATTTGCATTTCCCTGATGATTAGTAATGTTGAGCACCTTTTCATGTACCCACTGGCCATTTATATGTTTAAAGAAAGAAGATTCTTGGGGCGCCTGGGTGGCTCAGTTGGTTAAGCGACTGCCTTCGGCTCAGGTCATGATCCTGGAGTCCCGGGATCGAGTCCCGCATCGGGCTCCCTGCTCAGCGGGGAGTCTGCTTCTCCCTCTGACCCTCCTCCCTCTCATGCTCTCTGTCTCTCATTCTCTCTCAAATAAATAAATAAATAAATCTTTAAAAAAAAAAAAAAATAAAGAAAGAAAGAAGATTCTTGAGTGGCTAAGTGAATTGCCCCAGGCTCAATAGTGGGGGGTTTGGTAGGGTGAGTAGCTAGGTTCCTGCTTCCCAGCTGGGGCCTTGCCACTGTCCCAGGAACAGGTCTGCAGGAGGGTTGGTGGGTGGTTGGCGCTCCCAGGCCTGACCTACTCCATCTTCCTTCCCCACCCCCACCCCAGGTCCAGGAACTGCAGGATTCCCTGCTGAGGCCGGAACCTTTCCCACCTCCCTCCCGGGGCCAAGCAGGGGGCTCAGGCAGTGGCTCCAGCAGTTCTGGGGTAGATGAGGAGCCCTGGGGGACTCAGGTGAGCATAGGAAGCTTAAAACCACGACCTTGAGATCTTTAGGATTCTGGGCGGCGAGACTCAAATCCTGGACCTGCAATCCAGTAGCTTGTGGGGTTGGAAAAGGCTTAACCCCATGATACTGGGCCCTCAATGACAATCTGGGTGAATCAAGTCACCTCTTTCTAGCAGGACCCCTTCTCTCTGGCTCACCCCCTGCTCCGGTGCCTCCGGAGTGATTCCAGTGCTCAGATGCTTGGACCCCTCCCCAGTCAACCCCTTGCCCCCGAGATACACATCATGGAAGCCCAGATGGAACAGCTCCGGGGGTAAGGGCCACAAATGCTGAGCTCATAAGGGCACCGGAGCCTCCACAGCTGGGCTATCAGCCCAAGAGTCTGGAGCTGGAATGGAGTGGGGAGGAGGGTGCAGATCAGTTGGGTCCTGACTGCCCTGGGTGGGGGGCTCTCATTTTCCCTCTCCCCTAATTGCGGAGGCAGGAGCATTGAGAAGCTCAAATGTTTCAACCGTCTGCTGTCAGCTGCGCTGCAGGCATACAAGGGTCGGTGTGAAGGCCTGAGCATGCAGCTGGGCCAGCGGGAGGCCGAAGGCACAGCGCTGCGTCTGGCCTTGCAGTACAGGTCAGTGCGTCCCACCCACGATAGCACTAGTGTGGAATGGAATTGGTACGCTCCGAGCATGATCCGCAGGGAGGGTCGGGGCCCTCGAAGGAAGGCACTTTCCTGCTGGAGAAATTATTTTAAGGCAATTTTAGCCCAAAGGGTGCTGAAGGAGTCTACATGCTCCCAGGGGTGGGAGTGGGGGACGGAATGAAGGATCCAAGGACAAGTGGGTATGTCACCCACACGACAAGATGGAGCCAGGTGTCCTGGAGCACTCAAAATCAGTGTCTCACAGTGAGCACTGCGAGGAAGTGTACGGAGTCCTGCTCACTCTCCGGGAGGCAGACTCGGGAGCAAGAGAGGAGGCCCCTAAGGGGAACCTGGAGGTGGCAGAGAAGGAAGCCCAGAGGCTGCTGGCACAAGAGGATGCTGCCATGGATGGAGAGACACCACGGGATCCACAGCCAAGGTACCCCTGGGAACCTTGAGAGCCGGGAGGGCCAGTGAGTGGGGTCCTTATTAGAGAATGGGGCTCCCACAGCTGGCTCTGTGTTGGGGTTTGGCATGGCTGTGCCCAGCAAGGTCGGTGTAGGACGCTCCATGGTTCATGGGCAGGAGGCCTGACTAGAGTTGTCTGGTTGCGATTCAACAAAGTTGGCATGGTGGTTGATCACCACCGGGATTGGTATAGGACCCACCAGGGTTGGTTGGCATGAAGATGGATGATGGTGCCCACTGATTAGGACTGGCATGATGGTGTTTAATCAGGTTGGCCTGATGTTGGTACACATGGGGTTAGCATGATGTTGCCAAACAGGGTGAGCAAGCTGAGCAGTGGTGCCCATTGTGCTGGTGTGATGGCATCCACCGTGTTGACGTAAGTGATGGCACCTACTGAGTTGGTGTGATGGCTTCCACTGTGATGGCATGAGCAACAGTAATCGTTGACATGATGGTGTTCACTATGTTGTCTTGATGAATGGTGATGCCCACTGGGGTTTATGTTCTGGTGTCCACCATGTTGGTATGACAGCACTCACTACAGATGGCATGGAAACCATCATGGTCAGTGTGATGCAAGATGCTAGAGCCCCACCAGAGTTGGCATGAAGCTAGCACAACTGTGGCCACCAGTGTTGACATTAGACCCTTCTTCTGTTTCCTATAGCCCCGAGGGCAGTAGTGTGGATTGGCCCACACCACAGGAGGTGGCTACCCAGCTCTGGGGCTATCTCCAGCGTCTCCGGGCTCGCCGTGCTCTGGTGAAGATCCCCCCAGAGCCTGGCCCAACTTTGGCACCTGTGCCCACTGTGCCCCACGCAGAAGCCATGGTGCAGGCCATTCTGGGGACCCAGCCTGGCCCGGCCCTACCCCGGTTGGAGAAGATGCAGATCCAGCGGGACTTGGCAGCCACACGGGTACATATGGGCAGTGGTCACTGTGTTGGTCTTTTCTGGTGGGATGAAACCCTTTGCTGAGGTTGAGAGGGATGCGACTGGGGGACCAAGTAACAAAGGAGAGTTCGACGTAGCTGGGGGCAGGCTTCCTGGAGGGAGGAGCCTTGGAACTGGGATTTTGAGGGATGAATAGGAGTTTGTCTTCTGGAATTCAGTTTCTCATAAGATTCTGAATCTGGCTTTCCAAAATTTCCTTCCTAAGGAAAGGAGATGGAGGCAGGGGACATAATCTGAGGTTTATCCCCTGGCATGAAAGACCTGAGGTTCTAGAGTTGGAGAAACTCTAGACTCTTCCACTGAGATGCTACTCGACCTTGTCTGAGATATTTGTACCCTCTGAACTGCCATTCCTACAGCGGTCATTTAAAAATGACCTAAAGGAGATGATTATTTCCCATCATACAAAATCATGGTGAGGGTTTGAGTTCTTGCCTGACCGGTCCTCACTGGGGGGGGGGGGGAGGGCTCCTGGGGCCTCAGTTTCCCCAGATCCTAGAGGCCCCAACTCTCTGCCCACTCCTTGGTCTCTCAGGAGACTCTGGCAGACCTGATGCTGCGGCTGCAGTTGGTGCGGCGGGAGAAGCGGGGTCTGGAGCTGCGGGAGGCTGCCCTCCGAGCCCAGGGCCCAGCCCACGTGCTCCTGCTCGAGCAGCTGCGGTGGGAGCGGGCACAGCTCGGGACTGCTGGGGCCAGCCGTAGTGGTGGAGACAGCAGTGGCGGTGGGAGCAGTGGAGACGAAGAGGAGTTGTCCCAGGTGAGTGGCCCTTCCTGGACCTGGTGGGGATAGCAGTATACTACTCGCTGTGGGGCCCTGGTCAACCACAGCCCCCCCTCTGAGCCTCAGTTGGCATTTCTGCAGAAAGAGATGAGTTGAATGTCAAAGGACTGCATGTCAAAGTTCATACCTGTACTTTGGGCTTTTTTTCATTTGAGGGTATTGAGCCCACTAAGCCCCAAGGCGTTTGGCGTCTTCCACTCAAACCTGTGCCTCCTCCTTCCCACCCCCAGGCTTATTCCTACTCCAGTATCTCCACTCCAATAGCCCCAGCCCATGCTTCATCTCGTCCTAAATTTTGGCTTGAGCTTGCCCCCTGATGCCTTCCCTTTTGCCCCTTACCATCTAATCATGTCTGTCCTCTGCTGAAAGCCTTGGGCAGCTTCTGGAACCCTCCTTTGAATCATCTCTCCCACCTCCAAACCTTTGTAGATGCTGGGCCCCTGCCAAGAACACTAGTCCCTTACCTCTTTGTCTGATTAAGCCCATGACCTCTTGCAAGTCTGAGCTCAGACCTCACCTGCCTCCAGATGAGATTCCCCTGTTATTTATTTCTCTTGTTAGGGAGGAATTTTACCCTCATTGGGGTATCTCACCAGACTGGGGCTGTGGCTGCCCACAGTCTGGGTGACTTCAACGTCCAGCTTGGGCTGAGTACGCCCTCCACCTAGGCCAATGTCACTTCCCTCCCTTCTGCCTCTCGCAGGGCCCTCCTGCTCTCCTTGGTGGAAGCAGGGGCATTGATGGAGGCCAGGTGGGCCAAGCGCAGGGCCCAGAGACTCTAGCCCAGGAACTGGCAGCGTCACTTAACCGGTGTGTGTCTCGGTCCCGGGCTGGGGGGTGGATGGGCTGGGCGGGTATATGCGAGAATCCCTGGGGGCACTGAGTGCAGCAGAGCGCTGGGTGTGCATCCGTGTACAGGTGTGCTCGCGTGGAAATACCATGGACAGGTGGGGTGGGAGGAGGGAAGGAAGGATTGGCGATGGCCATGAGCTCCTCTCTCCCCACCCCTGCACCAGGGCCCTGGGCCTGCGGGAGCAGCTGCAGTCTCTGCGGGAGGAACTGGAACACGTGGCTCAGAAGGGGCGAGCCAGACGTGCTCAGAGTGCTGAGCTGAACAGCGATTTATGCAAGGCTCACAGGTGGGTCCCCCTTCCCTGGGTCTCCCCGGGGGACCTCAGAAGTGTCCCTGGCTCTCTCTGGGCCTCAGGTTTCCCCCGTTAAGGTAGGTGGCGAGTTCAATCCATCCCATACCTCCCTTTTCTGAGCGGAACCCTAGGAAGATTCAATCTCAGAGAGCTCTGTCTGGGGCCGGGAATACATAACTCCTGACTTGGGTGGGAAGGGGGCTGTTTCCTGGCTCAGCCCCCCTCGCGCCCCCTCCAGCGCCCTGGTCCTGGCCTTCCGAGGCGCCCACCGGAAGCAGGAAGAGCAGCGGAGGAAGCTGGAGCAGGAGGTGGCAGTAATGGAAGCTCGACAGGCAGAGGAGCTGGAGGTGTTAGAAGCCACCGCAAGGGCGCTGGGGAGGCCCAGACCACCCTGCCGGCCTCCCCGGCTGGGGGAGACCTTTCTGTAGGTCCCATGTGTCTGGACATGCCAGACAGTTATGGTGGGCCCCATCATAAACTGTCCTGGAGTGATGTTATGTCATGTGCGACCTTGAATGTTGGGATCTGTTGGGTGGGATGGGGGCTGATGCACCTGGGGGTCTGGGCATTTGAGAAAGGCTCCCTGTCTTTGACCTGGCACCATGTGGCATGTGAATGTGATGTCAGCGGGATCATGCCAAATCTAAGACTGGCTGAAGGATTCGGGGTCAGTGAGGTTATATGGCCAGAACTGAAATTCCAACACTCATCTGTCTCCAGAAGCCCTGGGAGGGCTCCAAAGGGACATCTTCCCTTGTCCACCCCCTTCCCAGGGAGATGCTGGGTTTGGCCTGGTAGATGCTCCCAAGAGGAAAATGCCTATATCCCAGAAGGAAGACTGAGGGCCTAAAGATTCAGGGTGTGGAAAATTAGCCAGAAGAGCAATCGCTCCCAAGGTGGAGGTGGGGGAGAGGAGAAATCAGAGGGCTTTGGAACTTGCATTCAAAGAATATATGGAGCTAAGGTGAAGGGCTTCTGGATGGGGGGTACAGCAAAGGTAAGAAATCTGCAAGTGTTTACTCTGGGGCAATGATATTCCTCCGGCCTGAGGGTCTGGATGGCCCCTGGCCAGGCTAAATTCCAGCTTTCACCTGCAGGACCCGGGGGCTCTTAGTGTCAGGTTAATAGCAGGTATCTAATTGGCATTTCATTTGCATAAGCCACACCTCCTGGAAACGGGGGACCGGGTGGGACGCGGCCAGGCGGATTACTGGCCTGCTCTCACCTCCTCGGTGATGGCTGAAATCCAAGACGGGGCTTAGAAAGGTTTCCATCCCCAGCCTGGTGGTGCTGATGGTGCGGGGTGATTTCCAGCCCGCACCTGTGCAGGTGTGTGCGGTGGCTTCCTGCTGCAAGGCGGGCCTGAGGTCCGGCCCCTCAGCGGCCTGGGCTCAACCTGGTCCTCCTGACGCAAACTCCTCCGAGATCGCTGGGGCTGGTGACCTTCGGACCGTGCAATCTCTCTGGACAAAAGCCAGCTTTGAAGAAAGCAGGGAAACTGAGGAGGGCAAGGTCCTGAGGAGGGTCAGAGGGGCCGACCTTACTCCCTCGTGCCAAGAGTGCAAGACCTGCTTCAAGCCCCCCAGTCCCACCAGTTTGCCCGCGGTGTGGGGGGGGGGCAAAAGAAGACAAGGTCACCTGTTGAAGGGTGGGGAATGAGTTCGCGCTTTTGGAGGGGGCAGGGGCGGGTTTCAAGGCCGCCGGGAGCGGGGTCTGGCCGTTCCCACGGGTGCCCCCTCGGCAGATGGGCCCAGGGCTCTTTGTCCCCGGTCCGCAGCCGCAGCAAGGTCAAATGTCACCGCGGGGCCGCGGGCAGGGGTCAAGGGGGCGGGGCCGGACCTCGGACGCCCGCCCCCCCCCCCCAGGAGGGCCCCAGGGGGTTGGGGGGCCGCGGCGCTACGGAGAGGGGGCGGGGCGGCCGCCGAGGGGTTGGACCTACCCGAGGTTCTAGGATCTGCGGCGGATATTTCCCTAGTCTCCAAACCGGCCCCAGACTGCCACTTGTGAGCCTCCCCTCCCCCGAACTTGTGTCCCGCAAGCCCCAGGTCCCTGCCCCCTCCCCTCTCCAGTCCCCCTCTGACTCCCTTCCCTGAACCTTGTCTCCCTTCCGAGATGCCCCCTGCCCAAGAATGCTGGAAAGCACCGTCCAGGGACCTGGGACCCCCGTCCTCACCTCCAAATAGCCAGCGGGTACCTCCACATTCCCAGGCAGCCCCAGAACAAAATGATCTTCTCTAACCCTCCAGACCCCCTTCTCCAGCAGGGCTTACAGGGCAGGGAATTCCACTCTAGTCAGTCCCATGGAAAGTCCTTGCTCATGTCTAACCCCAGTCCTTCTTGCTTCCTGTACTTGCTAAAACTTCCCCCGACTCATACCTGGCCAGACTCTCCCTGGGAGGCCCAGAGGCCCAGGGCTGGGTGTGTGGTGCCTGGCTTTTACAGAACCTTGGTATCCTCTTAAATGTTGCATGATCTCCAAGATCTCCCAGCAACCCCCCCCCCCCCCCCCCCCCCGCCAAGGTGCCCCCTCAGATGTAATCTGGAGAAGGGGATGCCTTTTCCCAAGGCCCCTTCCTGCAAGGGGCGGGGGCAGTGGGGGCAGAGGGCACTGTTTTTCCTGCCGGCAGCTCTCAGAGGCCCAGCCACGTGCCCCGGTGTCCAGGTCTGGGCCCAGGGCCCAGGGCAGGGCAGGAGATAAGGCCGGCAACTGGACCTGCGGGACTCCAAGGTGAAAGGTCACCATAGGAAGGGCTTTTCCAGCTGGTTAAACGTTAACAGGCCCAGAGCAAGAGGCTCAGGCTTGCCCAGCCTCGGGCTGCCTGGCCGGGAGGTGAGGGGTAGGGGGGTGGGACAAACAAAGGGTGCTTAATAAATGCTGGTCCGCCCCACTGGGGTCGAGGAGGGCGGGGGGAAGCTGTAAGCCAGCGGCAACTGAGAGGCTCCAGGGACACTGGAAGAGACATCTGCAGTCCAGCCGGTGGCCTGGCCAAGCCCTTTATGTGAAGCACAGAAAGAAAAGGAAATTAAAGAGGAAAAGGGGCAGGCCCCAGTAGGGATGGTGGGCCTGGAAGTTCAGTTCCTGCTGCCTCTAGCCTAGCTGGGCAGGTGGGTGCCCTGCCCCCAAGAGGCCTAAAATTCTGGCGGGGGCCCCTGACCTCGCGCCCCCGCCGGCCACAGACCACAACATCCCTTAGCCCTGGAGATTCCCAGCACCAGGTGTTAGCCCAAGCTGAGAAAGGGTGGGGTGGGGGTCGGACGTGGCGACTTTCTGGAAGAGGAAGCAAACACAATCCATCATGCAACTGTGCAAAGAAATGCCCCGGGGTGTGTGTGTGTGTGTGTGTGTGTGTGTGTGTACTGCGCAGGGGCGTGCCCCCGGGTGCAACTGGCCCCCCATTATTGCTTCTGCGGGGAATGCAGGGGTAGGGTTCCGAGGTGCGCCTCGAGGGCGTTTGAGCGAGGCAACGTCCAAGGCCGGAGGTGTAGGGGAGGGCCTTGCAGAGACATCTTGGCGAGGCTGCGGAAGGGCAGAGGGCAGCGGCGGCCCAGGCTCCCGCCGCGGCCCGGCAGGGGTTAAGGCTGGAGTCGGGCGAGGGCGGGGGCAGGGTGGAGGGGGGAAGGAGCGGGGGGAGGGTCAGGCCGAGCGGCCCCGTGCTCCGCCCTCGCCCCTCCCGCCGGCCCGGGCGCCGGGCGCCGAGCGAGGCCACCCATGCCCTTATAAGGGTGGCCGTCGCCGGGGCAACGAGCGCCCGCCCCCAGCCCGCGGCGCGCGCCCCTGCCCCCGCCCCCGCCCCCCGCCCGCCCCGCGAATGGAACGTTGTGTGTCAAACCGGCCGCAGCGCGAGGCCGGCGCGCGGGGTCGGCGGCGGCGGCGAGAGCGAGGCTCGGGCCCAGGCGCAGGCCCAGGCCGGGCAGGCGCGGCCGCAGAGGGGGCGGCAGCTCGGGAAGCGCCGGCCCGCCGCCTTGCAGGCCCCGAGCGGCCGCCTGGGGGCCCGGGGGAGCCAGGGGGCGCGGCGACCGGCCCCGACGCGCGCCTGCCGCCCCTCCCCCGCGCCGCGGGCGGCCGCGTAACTTGCGGCCAAACTTTCCCCCCGGCCTCCCGCGCTCGGATGGCGGCCCGCTAAGTTGGCCGCAGCCCCCGGCCAAGCGGCGGCCAGGCCAGAGGGCGCCCCCTGCGCAGCCTGGGCCGGGCCATGGCCCGCGCGCCCCCGCCGGGGCCCCAGGGCGGCGGGGCGCGAGTCCCCGGGGCCCCCGGCTCGCGCCTCTAGCGCGCCCCCCCCCCCAAGGCCCGGCCCCGCGCACGCGTGGGAAAGTTGGCCTGGAACCGGCCCGACCAGTTCTGCCCGGGCGCGCGGACCGGCCGCAGGAAGTTGCTACAAAACTTTTTTGGGGGGTGCAGCCGGTGCCCCCCGCGCGCCGGGCCCGGATGCGTGCCGGGTAGGGTCCCCCCGGGCCGAGAGGGGTGCCCGGAGGGAGGAGCACGGAGGGGGCGCCCCGGCCCCGCTGCCCTGGGGCTATGGCCATGGTGACCGGCGGCTGGGGCGGCCCCGGCAGCGGCGGCGGCGACACGAACGGCGTGGACAAGGCGGGCGGCTACCCGCGCGCGGCCGAGGAAGACTCGGCCTCACCCCCGGGCGCCGCCAGCGACGCTGAGCCGGGCGACGAAGAGCGGCCGGGGCTGCAGGTGGACTGCGTGGTGTGCGGGGACAAGTCGAGCGGCAAGCACTACGGCGTCTTCACCTGCGAGGGCTGCAAGAGCTTCTTCAAGCGGAGCATCCGCCGCAACCTCAGCTACACCTGCCGGTGAGCCCCCTATCAGCGCACGGCCGCTGTGCACCCGGCCCCGGCTTGGGCCGGGCCTCTGACCTGCTCGGTCACCTTGGGCCTGGCGCTGACCTTCCCCGGGCCTCCACTCCCCCCTCTGAGATAGGGGCAAAGCCCCCTCTCCCCCGCCTCCATTCCATTCCTGGGATTGTGTATACAGTCGGCGCTGTATCGGTGCAGGTCCCCCCCCTCACCCCGTCAGGTGGTCCCTTGCGGCTTCCGCCCCAGTTCCTTGCTCCTTCTCCCTCCCTCCCTTTTCTCTGGAGAGGGGTCATCTCCGCGCGGGGAAGGGTTGGGGGGTGCTGTCAGGGGTGGGGCCCTAACCCCAGGGCATCCCTTCTCCTGGGGATCTCGGCGCGCAGGGGACCCTGCGGGAATCGAACGTGGAACTTGGACTGTGGAGCTCGCAGCGTCCAGGGGCCATTGTCTGCGGCCGCGCGGATCGATACGGCGCGCCCTTGGGGTCAAATATCACTTCCAAAGTCGCCCTGGCCACCGCGGCGGCGGAGGCGGCGGGAGCGAGGCAGGGGTGGCACCGGGCGGCCTCCGGCCTCTTTCGCATGGGTAGCCCTGCTGTGGGGGGAGCTGGGCTTGCCCATCAGGGGGGAACTCCCCCCACCCTGGGCTCACCCTGGGCCCTGGGTCACTGGAAACTGCCGCTGGAGGGCTGGGAGGGCTGCTGGATTTGACCACACCTCGGCTGTTCCAACCCTCCCCCCACCAGGAGTGGGTGCCGACCTGGGGCTCCTGGAAAATCCCTGAAACTTCGGTCGGCTCCGACAGGGTGGGGGTGAATGTTTTCAAGAAGGAGCCTTGGGCCCTCCGAGGTTCGAGTCCCCACTGACAGGGTGTGGCCTTGCTAGTTTCTCTGGTTGGTGCTGGGCTTGGGTGTCTAGCCCAGGGCCCCCTTTCCCACCACTCTCCCCTGAGTGTCCTTTCACTCCATTGATGAGCTCCGACCCTGCACCCCAACAGGAACATGTGTAGGCTCTGCAGAGCCAGTATGGAGAGTCCCATTTTCCAGATAGGCAAAACTGAGGCCCGAAGAGGTCCCGGCGCTGCCCTAGGGCACCCAGGGAGAGACCCTGCCCCAGTTGGGGCTTAGCAAGGTGAACTGGGGTTGGGAAGAGGGGAGCGGCTGAGTCCTGATCCGGGTGTCCCCAGGGAGAGGGCAGCTGATGGAGGGCTTGTTGGTGAGGCCATAGGGCGGGGCGCCGGGCACCAGAGGCTGGAGTTTGGCCCCAGGTCTGCGGTCAGGGCCTTGTCTGGGGTAGCTGTGTGTGTGTGTGTGTGTGTTTGGGGGGGGGGGAAGCTGGCTTACTCCCTTCTCCGGTGCTAACTGGGCCACCAGACTTTGGCCTCATTCTTGTTGCTGCCTGCTCTCTGGCCGGGTGTTTGGGGAGGGTAAGGGAGGAGCTTAGGCGGCTCTGGGGTCCCAGGGGCTCTCTGAAGGTGGGAGCAGGGAGCTACAAGACAGGGGAGGGGGGCGTTGTTTGGGGCTGGCAGGTTCTCCAGAAGCTCTGCACTGTGTGACCTGGTGAAGTCACGGCCCTTCTCTGAGCCTCAGATTGGTTCAGCAAAGGCCCCTCAGGGCCTAGCCTGGGAGGTTTGAGGCCAGCCCCTCAGAGAGACCCCAGCTCCCATCCCAGCTCTCTCCGGGTCTGGAGGGGGCACAGTGAGACACAGAAGCTCCCTGCCTGTGGAGTCTGGGCTGGGCCAGAGGGAGGGATGGCTCTGGAGTCCCAGGAGAGAGCAAGGGGCTCTGCCTGACGTTCAGGGAGGGCTGTCTGGAGGAGGTCTTTGGGAGGTAGGCCTGAAAGCAGGAGGGCTTTGGCAGGTAGAGGAGGTGAAGGGCACTCCTGGAGAGAGCGTGGCCCAGGCAGACACTCAGTGGCAGGTTAGGGGGGCAGTGTTGTAAGATGAGACCACCCGGGCATGGGAGAAGTTAGAGCTGAGTGGATCTGAAGTGCTGGACTGAGGATGACAGGGAGCCAAGGAGGGTATGTGAGCAAGGGAGGGCAGGGATCAAATTGGCCCAGAGGCCAGAAGCCTCGGGAGGAGGCTGAGTTGGGCCATGGGTTTGGGCAAAGCATGTGCTCTTTAGGTGGGATAACAGGTGGAACTTACTGTTTCCCCATCCGGAGGGACAGGAGATCTGTCCCAGCTCCACAGCTGGGGAAGTTGAGGCAGAAGGTTCAGGACCTCCCCTGAGGTCAGGGGCCCTGAGCTGGGCCCCTGCCTGCCTGCCTGCCCGCCCCAGGCCTGGCTGTTTCCACCCGGCTGCCCAGGACCCTCCCACTGCCTGCCTGCTGGGCTTTGTTCTGGTTCTGCCTGAGCTCCCTCCACCCTAGCAGGGCCTCTTCCTGGGGGCTCAGGCTGGGCAGGGGACAGAGGCCTGGGCTTAGAGGCTGGCGTTTTGGGACCTGGGCACTCGGAGACCCCCAGGACCTCAGCTCTCCTGAACCTGCCATTGAGAACCCCCCAGTTTGGGCTTGGGTCCTGATGCCCCCCCCAAAGCCCCCCAGACCCCCCCAGACCCAGCGCATCCCATATAGAGCCGGCATCTGGCCTCCCATTTCCAGATGAGGAAACTGAGTCTCAGTGGAGAAGTCGCCGCCCCAGGGCTGGGGCTGAGTGCCTGTGGCTGAGATGTGTTTGATTTTTAACTTCATCGAACATTCGTTTTACTCTGTGACTGTCTCTGGGTACCCTCTTGGTGCCCAGCTGGGACCCCAGGGGTGTCTGCCCCAGGTCTGGGACTTGGAGAGCCTGGAGCCCAGAGAGACAGCGAGGGAACACAGGGGTAGCGGCCAAGGGGAAGAAGTGCTGGAGAAATTTGAAGAACAAGGGCCTGAACCTTTCTGCTTGGGACTGACCCTGAATGGGGAGCTGATTCTCTTGCCGGGCGGGGCCCCCTGTCCCATCCCTGGAAGAGGCTGTGATCCCTGTGGGCCACCCAGAGGAAGCTTCTTAGGCTCAGTTAGGAGTTGGAAGGTCTTCCCCAGAAGAGAGGATATGGGTGTGGGGTCTTAAAGGGAACGCAGGGGTTCATTCATTCATTCATTTATTTATTGGTGATAGGCTTATGCAGGGGGTTAATACTGGCGCCCTACTGTGCCCATAGAGGACTGGCCCTGGCCTGGCCCCTAGTGTCTTAGCTAACCCCCAAAGCCTGGCTCCCTGACCATGTACCTTTGCTGTTCTCACATTGCCCTTGGAACAAAGACCCCACCTCTTCACCGCGCAATGACCAAGTAAAACGAAACTGTTGAGGCTTTCATATTTTCACGTTTCCAGCCTTAAAGCTCTCCTCTTGCTTTCTGCCTGGACTTGCCTCTCTGCTTTGGGAGAACTTCTATTCATCCTTCAAAACCCACTTCCAACATACCCTCCCTGGCGTGCTAATCCACTTTGCCGTAGACTGACGCCATTAGTCACCACCCACTCCAACTGTCCTTTCCCTCCTTGCACACTTGCAGGCTGAGCCCCTGTGCCCCTCCGGGGATACCTGCCCAGCCCGGGGAGGGGGACACTGACGGTTCTCAGGTGCGGCCTTCAAAGGTGGCTTATAGGGTGGCTCCGGGGGCAGGACGTGGGTGTCGTGGTGACCCCCTGCATGCCTGTAGGTCCAACCGTGACTGCCAGATCGACCAGCATCACCGGAACCAGTGCCAATACTGTCGCCTGAAGAAGTGCTTCCGGGTGGGCATGAGGAAGGAGGGTGAGTACCCGCCGGGGTGGGGCAGGCAGACGGGGGTACAAACAGCCCTTGCCTTCACTCCCTGTCTCGGGAGGGGTCTGGGAGCCGCGGAGGGTGGGGTCTGGCGCCTGCTAACCTTGTTACCAGCGATCCCACGATCTCGTGGGCCTCAGTCCGGCCCTGGGCGGGAGGAATCCAATTATCCATGGTCACCTGGTGGCTGCGGAGGAGGCGGGGATGCAAGGGATACCCTGATTCAGGCCCCCGTGAGGACGGTTCTGCTCCCCAGCCCCTCCTCTCCGGGGCCCCTGGCCTCAGAGTCAAGTTCCTTCGCCCTGACACCTCAGTGGCCCCTGTGCCCCCTAGCCTGGCCAATGCTGTCTGAACAAGGATTTCTTTTTGTTTTTTTGATTGCTTTCCTTCCATCCTCCACCCCCTGCTTTGTGTTTGTCCAAGGCAGGAACTCGCCCGATTAAGGCAAAGGGCAGCTTACCCTTCCGCCTGACCCTGGGCACCGGGAGCCAGAGGGAGGCCCAGCCCCTTGTCTCTGCCCTGGGGACTTGCGTGCACACGTGCCGGACAGCTGGGCCCAGAAGTGGGCCGAGCACACGTTGGAACCCAGAGGCTTCCACATGGAGCCCGGTGGGCTGGGGACCAGTGTCTGGCTTCACAGGATGAGAACCCCAGGCTGGGCTTCTGTCTCTTGTCAGGACTCTCCTGGGGCAGGTTGGCAGCGCTTCCCTGCCTCTCGAGTCTCCCCTGCTCTAAAGCTGGTGTCTTCTCTGCTGGCCTCTGGGAAGGGCACTGGCAGCGGCTGCTCAGACTTTCTCTTAAGACCGTCTGATTACTCTTCTTTGGTCCTTTTTAAGTTTGGGGATGACTTGCCCCACTCCCCCCCCCCCACAACCTGGATTTTGCCTCTACTTGTCCATTTGACCTAAAGTCCTGATGTACATCACATCAGGGCTTCAGATCTCCAAAGTCTCAGGAGTGGGAAAAAAAATCGTAATCACAGCTCATGCCCCAAACACAGTCCTAACCTCAGGGCCTTTGCACAGGCTGTTCCCACTGCTTGGAGCACTCTTACCCCAGATACCAGCATGGCTTCCTTACCTCCTTTCTTTCTTTCTGTTCTTTTCTTTTAATAAAGAGGTGGGGGGAGGGGCAGCAGGAGAGGGACAGAGAATCTCAAGCAGGTTCCATGCCCAGGGCAGAGCCCAGTGTCGGGCTTGATCTCACAACCCTGAGATCATAACCCGAGCCGAAATCAAGAGTTGGACGCTTAACCAACTGAGCCACCCAGGTGCCCCTTACCTCTTTTAAGCTTTGCTCAAAGAACACCTCCTCAGAGAAGCCCTCCTGATTGCTCTTCACCACCCCCCCTACCTATCTTGCTCTGTAATTTACTTGCTCCCCCACCAGAATGTCCACTCACTGGGGAAAGAGACTTGTGTTTTTCTTGTTTTCTGACCTAGCCCCAGTGCCTATCCAGGGCCTAGGACATTGAAGGCACTTAATACATTTTTCTTGGCCTGAATTACTACCCATTTAGCCCTTACTGTATGCCTAGTGCTGTTCTAAGCAAGTTAGATTCTCATTAATTTAGTCACTGGTTATTACCATCTGCATCTTACAGATGGGGAAGTGGAGCACAGCGAGCAGAGAGATGAAGCCATTTGCCAGGGTCAGAGAGCAGTAGAGTTGGGTTGGGACTTGAGCCGCCCACACAGTTCGGGCTGAATAAAGAGGAGGAGCTGGGGAAGGGGTTCTCAGGAAGCAGGAACAGTGAGTGCAAAGGCTCTGAGGTAGGGACATGGCTGGGTGATGGATGAATGGTGGGGATGGGATTTAGAACTGAGTGAGCAAAGGGCCGGAAGGAATAGGTCCCTCCCCCCCGCCCCTGGGGGGCCAGGGGGGTTGAGCTGGGATCCACTTTCTGGCCTTATCCAGCTCCACCCATTTGACAGTTGATCTGAGACATAGAAATCCAGTGGAGCCTCGAACCCAAGCCCCCACTTCCCTGCGCAGCTCTCTTAGCCCCTGGCTCCCACCCACATTCTGTTCCCCATTCATTCCCTGGTCGGTTGACCATGGGTTCATGGAGATGAGACAGGGCATGCCAGCTCATTAAAGACCCTTCGTTAGTTTCTGTCTGGCTCTCAGCCCAGTCTGCCCCTCCACCCCACCCACCGTGGCACAGGTCAGCTGAGCCTGTGGCTACCCTTCCTCCTCGTTGTGCCTCAGTTTCCTTCTTCTCATTCACCTGAATCCTGGGGACACTGGCCGAAGCCGGCAGTGGGTGCTCCCCCTGCCCCCTTAACAGGCAGGGCTACTGATGGCAGTTAATGTGTATTTTTTTTTTTTAAAGATTTTATTTATTTATTTGAGAGAGAGAGCACAAAAGCGGGAAGCGGGAGAGGGAGAAGCAGACTCCCTGCCGAGCAGGGAGCCCGATGCGGGACTCGATCCCAGGACTCCAGGATCATGACCCGAGCCGAAGGCAGTCGCTCAACCAACTGAGCCACCCAGGCGCCCAGTTAATGTGTATTGAGCACCTACTCTGGGCTGGCTGGGACTCCACTCCTAGCACCGGGGTCGCAGCAGATGGAGGAGACCTGCCCTTGGGAGCCCTGACCTGGGGGTGGGGTGAGGCTGGGAGCTAGAGGAAAGATCCCATCTCTGTAGGAGAGATCACTTGCTTTAAGGATAGGCTGGCCAGGGGCCCCAAGTAGTATGAAGGTGACCCCTCCCTGGCCCCATTGTCAGCTCTGGGACCCCGATGATTGACAGATGGGGGCATGATTGACAGGTCTAGCCTCCACGGCTGCTGAGTGGAGCTCACACCGTTCAGAGGGAGGGGGCCAGGCATCCCACCACCCTGCTCTGCAAACAGTGGGGATGGCAGTGGTTTATGGACATGGCCTTAGGCCCAGGGCGCACAGGGCAGAGCAGGGTGGGGCCCCTGGCCTCCGACCAAGCTGTGCACCCATGGGGTGGGATGGGAGGTCCAGGGAAAGGCTGGGTTGTGGGGAGCCTTTGAGGGGAGGGGCTGAGTGACCCTCTGATGACTTTATCTTTCCCCCTTTCTTCCTCTCCACCTGCCCCCCATGACCCTGGATACCCACTTGTCCCCTCGTTCTTTCCCTCCCTCTCCCCTGTCTGATCTCCCTGTGTCCCTCAATCCCTTTCCCGTGCCCGTTTTCGTCACTCTGCCTCCCCCCCTCCCCTGCCCCCCCTCCCCGCCGCCCCCCTCCCCCCGCCCGATTCCCTGCGGCGGCGGGGTTGGGTGGGGGGAACCTCTCTCCCCTCCCTCCGCTGCTGCCCCCTTTCCTTTCCCTCCTCCCCATCTCCATTCAATCCCCGCAGCCGTGCAGCGCGGCCGCATCCCGCACTCGCTGCCCGGCGCCGTGGCCGCCTCCTCGGGCAGCCCCCCGGGCTCGGCGCTGGCGGCCGCGGGCGGAGACCTTTTCCCGGGCCAGCCGGTGTCGGAGCTGATCGCGCAGCTGCTGCGCGCCGAGCCCTACCCCGCGGCGGCCGGGCGCTTCGGGGCGGGCGCGGCGGGCGCGTTCGGCGCGGGGGCCGGCGCGGCGGGCGCGGTGCTGGGCATCGACAACGTGTGCGAGCTGGCGGCGCGGCTGCTCTTCAGCACCGTGGAGTGGGCGCGCCACGCGCCCTTCTTCCCCGAGCTGCCCGTGGCCGACCAGGTGGCGCTGCTGCGCCTCAGCTGGAGCGAGCTCTTCGTGCTGAACGCGGCGCAGGCGGCGCTGCCCCTGCACACGGCGCCGCTGCTGGCCGCCGCCGGCCTACACGCCGCGCCCATGGCCGCCGAGCGCGCCGTGGCCTTCATGGACCAGGTGCGCGCCTTCCAGGAGCAGGTGGACAAGCTGGGCCGCCTGCAGGTCGACTCGGCCGAGTACGGCTGCCTCAAGGCCATCGCGCTCTTCACGCCGGGTGAGATGCGCGCTCGCGCCCGGGGAGGGGGGCGGGAGGGGGGCGACCTGGACCCTGAGCCCGGGCCCCCATAGCCTTCCACGCCCTGACCCTCAGCCGGCCCTGCACGTGCCTGAGCGCTGATGAGGGGGGTAGGGGTGGAGGGGGGGACCCTGATGTCCCCACCCCCGGAGCCCAGGTCTCCCTGAGAACCCAGAGCTGGGCCTGGACCCGTGACTCAGGCCCCAGCAGCCTCTCTCCCTGATTCCCAGGCTCCCTGAGCCCCACCCTCCACCCCCTCATCAGGGTGCTCTTCGTGCTCAGTGGGCAGATTGAGAGGTGGGGGGGATGAGGGAGGGAGGTGCCGGACACCTGGTTCTGGCCCTCAGTCCCTATCTTTGTCCTCCCCAGCCCCTCTGACCCTCATCTACCAAATCAGGGGGTTCTTCCTGCTTCCAGTGCAGTTGCGGAGGGCTGCCAGGCCGCGATACTCTGACACCTGGGCCTGGCCTCCCCTGAGCCTTTCCACCCCGATTCCTGGGCCCTCAGACGTCTGACCCGGGGTTCCCAAACTGCCCCCAAGGCGGCCTCCTGGCAGCCAGGGCCGCGGGGGTGGGGGTGGGGGTGGGGGGTGGTTAGGGTGGGGTTGGGCAGGGGCGTGTCCTGGAGTCCCTCCCTCTGTGGGCGGGGCTAGGGCAGGGCTGTCCCAGTACCTTCCTTGTCATCAGTTAACCCATCTAGCACCCGAAAGCCCTGCCTTACTCCAGAGACTGGAGTAAGAACCAGTGGCACAGCTGGTTCTGCACTCTGGAAGGTTCCGGATCCCATAGGTATCTTCGTGGGGTCAGGGATGCAAGAACCAGACCCAGCACTCTGAGAGGTGGCTTTCATTTGATAAATATGGCTCTGCCCCTCTTTCCCCAGTACCTTACCCTTCATGGGTCCCCAGCTTGGATGCTGTCACATTCACTGACACCCTAGGCCATTCTGTCTGAACACTCCCTCTGGGCTTGGCCTTCCTTCCCAAGTCCCCTCCCTCCCTAGCTCCCTTCCCCTCGAGCTTGATTAGAACTTGTCACCCTGCCAAAGGCCTCAGTCGGGGCTCCTCTGTCCTGAGACACGGCTGGCCACACTGCTGTGTTGCTGGCCGCAGTTGAGACCACCTCAGTCTCTCCTGAGGAC
Organism: Halichoerus grypus; assembly: GCF_964656455.1. Lineage (NCBI taxonomy): Eukaryota > Metazoa > Chordata > Mammalia > Carnivora > Phocidae > Halichoerus > Halichoerus grypus. Next base: position 204,124,409 of record NC_135712.1, read on the forward strand.
GGGCACTGCCTGAGATGCGCCCATTTGTGCCTCAGGCCTCCATTCCCCACCTGAACGCGCCCCCTGCCCAGACCCACAACCCCGAGTGGTGCCCTCCAGTCACCCCTGGAGGGGCCTCGTGTCCTCCTGCCACTGCCCGCCTGATTGACGTTGCCCTTGTGTCCCCAGATGCCTGTGGCCTCTCAGACCCAGCACACGTGGAAAGCCTGCAGGAGAAGGCGCAGGTGGCCCTCACAGAGTATGTGCGGGCTCAGTACCCGTCCCAGCCCCAGCGCTTCGGACGGTTGCTGCTTCGGCTCCCAGCCCTGCGCGCTGTCCCCGCCTCCCTCATCTCCCAGCTGTTCTTCATGCGCCTGGTGGGCAAGACACCCATCGAGACACTGATCCGAGACATGCTGCTGTCAGGAAGTACCTTCAACTGGCCCTACGGCTCAGGCCAGTGACTTCGCAGGGCCGGCCGCGCTGCGGCTGGGTTTGCAGACCTCAAGGGACACGGATGCTTCGGCCTCGCGCGGGGCCCCCAAGTGGAGGACCTTGGCTTCTCTCCTCAGACTCCTATTTTTTAAAGACTGTGAAATGTTGTCTCCTCTGTTTTTTAAATGATCACGAAACCAAAAAGAGAGTGCTTGTTCAGGCTTCAGCCTCGGCCTCCCCAGGACTCCTGGCCAAAATAGAGGGGGAGGGACCGAGGGTCCATTCCTGGGAGAGCCTGGAGCTCAGCACCCCAAGCATGGACTTTTGGGCCGGTGGGGTTGGCTTCCCTTGCGTGATGGACAGAGGCCTGGTGTCTGCACTAGAGGGGCAGGGGTAGTACGCGCCAGACAGATCCTCTGGACACGTACTCCACGTCACACACTACATGATGAATGAATCAAGGCCAATAATAAAGATGTTTCCTACCTGCTCGGCCTCCATCATCTTTGTGAGGGGAAGGCAGAACGGGGGGCACCCCACCATGGCTACCCCCTCCCAGCCATCTGGGACACCCACAACCTAGCAACAGCCCTACTTGCTGTTTTTGTTGGACAGTTTTGTGGGGAAGCAGCTGGGGGCAGGGAGGGGGTCCTGTGGTCAGCTAGTGAGTCCGTAGGAGTTGAGTCCTGCAGATCACTCAGGCTCAGGTTCAGGCTCTGGCCTGTGAAGGTGGGCCTCATAGATTCACACAGGGCCTGGAGCAAACACCTTATTGTTTCCTTTGGTCAGCCCTTAATCATGGTGTCCAGGCCCCAGTGTCCTCGGGAGAAGCATTTGGGGTAGTTCTGCCACATGATCTCAGCCCAGACAGAGCCCTCCCTCCCCTGGCTACAGCAATTGGTTCAGGGAGGGCGTGTGGCCCAGAGACGGCCACTGAGATTTGATGGTGGGATTTGGAAATAGGCTGTAATTGAAAGAGCCAAAAGAGGAAGACCAACTTCCAGGGTGCCTTTGGAGCCCCTGGATCAAACCATATCTGAAACCTTTAGGTGCTTCAGTTTCATGATCCCAGATTTACCCTTTTGTGCCTGAGCCTGAGTTTGGTTTCTTCTCACATGTAACAAAAAAAAACTCTTTCAGAGATTGACATCTGGAAGGTGGACTTGATTAAGTTGATGTGGGGTGATGGATGGCAGCAGGGACCTTGCCATCCTGGCCTCAGAGGCTTGTGGCCCAGCTCTGTGGTGGGAAAGGCACCTGTGGGACTGTCAGGACTGTGCCTCTAGAGGGTGAGTAGAAAGAGCCTGGATGGTGGGGGCAGGCCAGGAAGACAAGCCCTCCATCGAAGATGCCCCTTTGAAAATGGGGAAGAACTCAGGTCTTGCTCCGCAGGCTGGGCCCGTGCTCAGCTCTTAAACCTTCTTCAAAACGCTCCCCATGAGCACCCAGCCTGCTTCATGTCCATCTAGGAAGAGGCCTGAGCGGGACGATGGGGTGTCTGAATCCATTTACTGGGGGACGAATGGGGGTCTTGTGGGTGTGCTCTGCCCCCAGAGGGGACTGAAGTAGGAATGGGATGGAGAGGATCCTGGGCTCCCATTGGAGGGTGGACTGTTTCTGCCCGGGGTCCGCGTCTTCCACGATGCCCTGCAGGTAAGCAAACATATGCCCCCTCCAATTGGGCTGGACAGCGATGACCTGTGAGATTCACGGGACATCTGAGAATGGAGCGAGACCATTCTGTCTGTCCTGCTGTCCAGTCCCCAGGCCAGAGACATGGATGTCTGTCTAGGCCTGACTGCAGAACTCCTACAAAATCCGACGCATACGGCCCTTCTTGCAAGAAGACCTCCTGAGGTTCTGTGGTAAAGACTGCCATCCGGCCCTCTGTTGCTGCTCTCTCACGGGGCCCAGGCCATCTTCCCTGAGGAGACAGGCCCCATGGGGACGGGTCCTGAGACTGAGGACTCTGGGATTTGGTGGCTGACACTGCTTTCCCTGCCTGCAGTAGATGCCTCTCTGAGGGTCCCCATCCCCTGGGGCTCCTCTGGGAGGCAGAGTCAGACGGGGGCGCCTGGGGGGCTCAGACAGTTAAGCATCTGCCTTCGGCTCATGTCATGATCTCAGGGTCCTGGGATCGAGCCCCGCATCAGGCTCTGCGCTCAGCAAGGAGTCTGCTTCCCTCTCTCTCCCTCTGCCCCTCCCCCCCATGTTCTTTCACACTCTTTCAAATAAATAAAATCTTTTTTTTGAAGATTTTATTTATTTATTTGACACAGACAGACAGCGAGAGAGGGAACACAAGCAGGGGGAGTGGGAGAGGGAGAAGCAGGCTTCCCGCGGAGCAGGGAGCCTGATGTGGGGCTCGATCCCAGGACCCTGGGATCATGACCTGAGCCGGAGGCAGCCGCTTAACGACTGAGCCACCCAGGCGCCCCTCCGTCCCTCGGGCCTGGCACGGGGTGGGCACCACGGGACTCTCCCAGAGCTGGCACAAGCTGCGCTCACACTCTGCCTGGCATCCATCGCTGCTGGGCCTGCAGTGCTCTGGGAGACGTGGAGAGTTTTAAGGGCTCACGCATCTGGGTTGGCATCAGGGACTCCAGGTCCCCGGCATTCTGCCACATGAATATTGTAGGATGCCCACTAAACCAAGACTGGGGACGGTCCTCTGCCAGTCCTGCCTCTGTTACTGGAAATTTTTTAAAAAAGATTTAAGTATTTTATTTTTTAAAGATTTCATTTATTTATTTGGGAGTGTCGGAGATATCAAGAGAGATGACTGGGGAGAGGGAGAAGCAGACTCCCCACCAAGCAGGGAGCCCAACCTGGGGCTCGATCCCAGCACCCTGGGATCATGACCTGAGCCGAAGGCAGATGCTTAACCGACTGAGCCACCCAGGCACCCCCTATTTATTTTAGAGAAAGGGAGAGAGAGCAGGGGGAGGGGCAGAGGGAGAGGAAGAGGGAGCAGCAGACTCCCCACTGAGCCCGGTGCCCGACGCAGGGCTCGATCACATGACCCCTGAGACCACGACCTGTGCTGAGATCCGACAGATGCTCAACCAACTGAGCCACCCAGGCGCCCCAGTTACTGAAAACTTTTGGCTCCTGGAGCTCCCCCAGCCCAAGCCTGGCTGAGCAGTAATGCTGGATGTCGGCCCCTCAGCTTCCCACCAGAAGGCCACGTGAGGCTCCGGGTGGAGAGGGAACCCTCTGGACAGACAAGCGTTCACACCCTGCTTGGGTAAGTCCCTTTCCCGGAACTTCGATTTTTAACTCTGGAAAATGGAAGAACACGTTTTCGGTGACAGCTGAGTGAGCTCAGGAGTGTTAAGCAGTTGTACGCAGCAGACATCATAAATGTTTATTACACTGAGATACAGACTTAGGCAGGACCTGCTTCCAGGGGATGGGCTGAGATCTGGGCTCAGAGCCGGCGGTCCCTGAGGAGGTTCTGGGACGGCTTCCCAGAGGAGGCGCCATCAGAGCTGGGTCTCAGAGGCTGAGGCACTCGCCAAAGCTACCCCAGGAGGGGGTAAAAGCAGGAGCTAAAGCCGGGAGGTAGGAGGAGAGGCGAGGGCAGGCGGGACCGCCACCTCGATGTGTCCCTCTGCCTGTCTGCCAGGGCCCTCAGAAGTACACAGAGCCCTCGAAGTCTCCTTGCTCATCGAACTTCTGGATCTGCATCTTGAGGTGCCTCAGTTTGCCCTTCAGGTAGTGGCAGCGAGCCTGCTTGTCCAGGAAGCTGGGGTCCTGGGCAGGGCAAGACCCAGGAAAGTCCTTGTGGTACTTTGGCCTTTGGCCCTCAGCGGCTCAACCCTTTGCCTCTTTCTCTCTGGGCCTCAGTTTTCTTTCCGTGAAACTGGGCACAGTGAGCCTCATGGGAGGGTCAGGGGTACAAAGGCCAGCCTGTGGGACTCAGGGGACACGACTCACCGTCTCCTTCTTCTCAAATTCCCTCCAGACACGGGCGGCAACTTGGGCTTCCTTCTGCAAGTGGAGAAGGGGGTGGGGGACTCAGAGAATGCTGAACCCAAGGAGGCATGGGGAAACTGAGGCTCAGATAGACAAAGTGACCTATCTAGTGAGGACTTCAAGGGCTGACCTTGACCCCTATACTGTGGTGCCCACCCAGCCTAGAGGAGGAAGGGGCCCAGAGACCTGGACCCAGAGGGGGTCCCAGAGGCCAGGGTCCACCACCTGGAAGGGCTGTGGGGCAGGGGTTTCTGCTGGGGCTGACCTGGCTTCGCGGCCTGGGCAGTGAGTTCAGCAAGGTCTCCAGCTGCTGGAGCTTTGCCAGTGCAGAGCCCACCTCCTGCTGGAGCTCCACGAACTCTGTGTACTGGTCCTGGAACACCGCAGCATAGCGGCTCCGTTCCCTCTCACTGCTCACTTGTGGGTACTTACTGCGGGGTTAAAGTGGAGCAGAGTGTGAATGGAAAGAACTCGTCCCTTTCCCCCAATCAGTTTAATTTGTTCTTCTTTGCCCATGTGGGACTCCCTGCCCCAAACGCCCCTATTTTATCGTTTTACTATTTAGTAAACTCCTATTCATTTGTCAAAGCCCCGTCCTCAGTGCCCCTTCCCTGTTCCCAGGCATCAGGAACAACGTGGGGGACACTCACAGCTCATAGTCGGGCACTGGGTGGGCCCTTGGCATATGCCCCCTGGGGATGGCTTCAATAGGCTTCCTGGTGCTCAAGAGGGCCCGGGAGGGCAGCTCATCCTCAAATACAATCTTCTTGGGCCTTGCACTGTGCGCTCCTGGTTGACCCTCGCGCAGAGCGCGGGGGGCGCTGGTTTCAGGGCCTGGAGGCACCAACCGCTGCGGGTGCCGCAGGAATTACGGTTTGGAGTTAACCAGGGTATGGGAAAGGCAGGATCCCTCAAACTGGGGGGAATGATCTTTTGCGTAGGCTCGGCCTGGGGACCCTCCTCCCGTTCGGACTCACCGGGGGCCCAGGGCCAGGCGGGCGGGTCTGCAGGTCCCCCCGGTAGCCGCGGGTCTTTGAGGACTCCCGGGTGGGCATCGGCCTCAGGGAGGCGCCGCTCGGGCGTCCCCGGGGCGGCGGGCGGGTCCTGCGGGGGGCGCCGTGGCCCCCGCGTGGCGCGGGGGGTCGGCGGGCCGCCTGTGGGCACCAGAGAAGGGCGCGCCTGGAGGCGGGGAAGCCTGGAGGGCCCACCGGGAGGCGGAGCCCGGAGCGGCCAACTCTCCGCCGACTGGCGAGAGCGCTAGCTCCGCCGCTATTTGCATAGACGCACTCGATTGGCTCTCAGAGCAGCCCGCCCCTGGCTGCGTAACCCGGAAAGGCGCGACGCACGTGACGCCACCGCGTATCCTGGGTGGGCCCGCCTCCAGTTAACCCCCGCGCTGCTGCAGCCTCGCCTGCTGGAGCGCGTGAAGCCCACGGACACCGCCCCCGAGAAGTCCCCCGGGAACTCCGCCCCAGCTGCCGGCCGCACGGACCGCTCCGGTCCGGGGTTACCTGTCCCAGCGTCCGGGTCTCCGAGCCTGGGTCCGCTCCCGGAGAGGCGCCTGAGTCAGGGTTGTGCATTAACTTCAAAGGCTGGATCCAACGGGCGGGGTCGTTCCACAGGGCGGGGCGGGGCCTAGAGAGATTGGGCGGGGTTGGCGGTGGCGGTGAGGGGGCGGGACCCAGCGTTAAGGGAAGCGGGTCCACTTTTTTTTCCCCTTTTTTTAAAGATTTATTTATTTATTTATTTGAGAGAGAGAATGAGAGAGAGAGAGAGAGAGAGAGAGAGAGCATGAGATGGGGGAGGGTCAGAGGGAGAAGCAGACTCCCCGCTGAGCGGGGAGCCCGATGCGGGACTCGATCCCGCGACTCCAGGATCATGACCTGAGCCGAAGGCAGTTGCTTAACCAACTGAGCCACCCAGGCGCCCCAAGCGGGTCCACTTTTGAAGCGCCCCGGGTTCGAGTCCAACAGAGACCGGACCTGTTTGTTGGGTGTTTGGAGCTGGTGACTCACCTTCTCTGACCCTCGGGGTTTTTTGGCCTGAAAAACCGGTGGTTTTGGCAAACTTGTACTTATTTATTTACTCAGCAATTAAATTTTAAAAATATTTCCTTAATCACTAGATTATTATACTCTGAGCAGCTGTGAGAGAAATACAGGGTTCCCCACAACTTTTGAAACTCCGGTGCTATCACGGTTTCCCACAAGTGTATCTTCAAAGTTTTAAATCTTGACTAACCTGGTGAGAGAAAAAGTTCAGAAATGATTTGTCTTTCTTTTCCTGCACATTTTTTTTTCTTGTTGATTTTTGGGAGCTCTTTGTATACCAAGGATGTAGTTTAACCAAGTAGTGTATCTTCTTTTACTATTATAGGTGAGATCGTCCAATACATTTTGCAGGCTTTTTTTTTTTTTCCCCATGTAGGAAACTAAATTAAATCCCTTGCTGTTTTACTGAATTCTCTGGTTGAAATAGCTTTTTTAAGTTAATTTGGGTTTTTCATATAGAATAAGTCATATCATCTGCAAATAACTTTGCCTTTTTTTCTCATTTCTCAGTCGAATCTCTTCTTTCTTGTCTAGTTGTATTGACCAGCACTTCCAGACAATGTTAAATCTTTGGGGGAGTTGGGTGGACTGTGGACATTCCCCTCCACCTCCCTCTCTTTGATGGCAGAATTGCCAGTATTTGCTCATTGAATTCAATGCTCCTTGGCTTGAGATTTTGCAGTTAAATGAGGAAAATATCTGTCTTTGCTAATTGTTTATTGAGAGATGTTGAGCAATGGATACTGAACAGTACAATGTACCATTTCACCCTACGATTTTGTTTCCCGATGCATTAATGTGGCTATTAACAAACTCCTATTGAACCATCTCTGCATCTTAAGCGTGAGCCTTCTTAAGATCTACTTTTTTTTTTCCTTCAAAGATTTTAAGTAATCTCTACACCCAAAGTGGGGCTTGAACTTACAACCCTGAGATTAAGAGTTGCATACTTGGGGCACCTGGGTGGCTCAGTCGTTAAGTGTCTGCCTTCGGCTCAGGTCATGATCTCAGGGTCCTGGGATCGAGCCCCACATCGGGCTCCCTGCTCAGCGGGAAGCCTGCTTCTCCCTCTCCCACTCCCCCTGCTTGTGTTCCCTCTCTCGCTATGTCTCTTTCTGTCAAATAAATAAATAAAATCTTAAAAAAAAAGAGTTGCATGCTCTACCGACTGAGCCAGCCAGGTGCCCCTCAAGATGTATTTTTTAAAAGTTGCCATTAGAGCTTATAAAAAGCTTTACTTGGTGTTTTTACACCTGTGTTGATGGGGGTCCACTTGGGCACTTCCATGCCTGTCCCCATAGTGCCCACTCACACTCCCATGGGTCTGGGACAAACACCCTTGTGCACCTGTCACCTGCCCAGCCTCCCTCACTGAGCTCCCTTGATCACCCCCTTCACAGGCTTTGCCTTCAACGTCTGGGGTGAGAGCAGAGCCCAGGACCAATGGTTCTCCTGGGACTCCCACTCTATGACCCCTTCCAGGGTCCCTACTCGGGAGGGGGTAGTGCCCCCCCCCCCCAGTTCTCATCTGAAATGATCAGGCTATGACCTTGGCAGGGCAGAGTTTCCACAGACCCTCATGTGTTTGTTGAATGACTTGCTGAAGCCTCTAGTTTCCGGAGAGCTCAGGTCGTGGCTGGAATAAGTCTTATCTCTGAACTATCATCTTCAGTTTCAAGGAAGGCCCAGCCCTGATGCTCCCTCCTCCAGGCTGACCTCCAGACATAGCCCCATTTCTCCCCCACCCTCCAGCCTCACCCCAACTGCACAGGGCTGAAGGCACTGTGTTTGGCTCTGACTCTTCCAGCCTGGGGGCTCCTGCGGCTTCTTGGGGCCTGGCCTTTTCCGGTGTGGGGTGGGTACCCAGGGAGGAACTGAAGGGGGAGGTCACTGGGTCACCACCCCGCCCAGACTGACCTTCCTCTCCTGCTCATGCGCTTTCTGTGGCTCTCAGGAACCTCCAAAGACCCTCCCATATTGTTACCCAGCCCAAAGGGCAGCCCTGGACACGGGTGGAGGGCAGACAGAGGGCAGACAGGGTGGGCCGGGACAGGTCTTTATTTGAGTTTGGGCATGATGCGGATGAAAAGGATCATGCTGATGAAGATGAAGCAGACGATGATAAGCATGGCCCAGAGCAGCCAGTTGACCGACTTCTGTGTGTGCTGCTCCAGCCGCTCGGATTCTGTCTTCAGCTTCTCCAGGTTCTGGTCAGCCATCTTGAGGGAGTGTGACAGGGTCTGTGGGTGAGGTAGGGAGAGTGTCAACCCGACTGTGGTCAAGTGTGGCGTCTCCCCGCCACCTGGGGGCAAGTCTGCTCCTCTAGGCCCTGCTGGTACTGTCCCCTCTGCTGGGAATTCCGTTTGTGCCTACTACCAAACTTCTACTATCCAACAAAGCCCTGGCCACAGTGCCCTTCTGCTGGGAAGCCTTCTCTGATGTCCCAGGGCAGAGGTTGGAAAGTTCCCACAGTCCTCACACCTGGTTGTCCTTCTTAATGACGCTCTGGGCGGCCAGTGTGTTGGTCTTGAGGCTCCGGGCCAGGCCTAGCATCTCCTCCGCGAGCTTCTCCTGGAGGTTCTGATGTCGCTGCAGGACGAGGTCCAGCTCGGCTGCCGACTGTTTCTCATCCCCTGGTCTGGGCCCTGTCACCCCGCTGACCTCATACATAGGTGGACAAGTGGGCATGAGACGGGGTGGGGGAGGGGAAGAAACCAACATGTTCCCAAGGAACCCAGAGGTTATGGCTCCAGCCACTGCCCTGCTTGGGGCTTCGTTTCCCCTTTTTTACTTTGGCTTTTAGGAAGAGCATCCCCAGAAGTGGCTTCTGATCAGTGGTTTAGATGCTTGTGGAGGCCCTCATGGTTTGGTGCTTCAGTGGCCCAAGGTTCGTCCAGCCGCCCACCCTCCTCACACCCCAGGGCCACCCAAGGGCTGAAGACACTTACGTTCTCTTCCTCACATCCAGCTGGGGCTCTGGAAGTGAAAAAGCCAAGCAGGAAGAAGGAAAGGATTGGTTTCCTGTTTTCCGGCTTCCTGATCATTGCCTGTGATGTGTCTGCTATTCATAATGTCGTTGCCTGTCTAGTCGGCTGCCCAGTGAGCTCCTGATCATGCTTCAAAGCCCTAACTCAAAAGCCCTCTCTTGTAAGAAATTTTCCTCACCCCTATCTGGGCTCCCCCAGGCCCCACGTCCCTTCTGCTGGCCTAACCTTGGCCCCGTGGCCTGGGAGTTTCCAGCTTTATTTCCTCTGGGGGCCAGCTCCTCTGTCCTGGCACCCCCATCAGGCATAACTAGGTGACGCCCCTGGGGCTATGCTCCCTGGGCTGTGGAAGACCCTGGGGGAGCCAGGTGAAGGATGTGAGGCGGCATGACAGTTAAGCCTCAAGTCCTGTTTCATTCAGGGCGACTCACCTCCAGCAGAGTCCTATGGGAAAAAGAGAGAGGCATGAAGTCACCTATCTGTCCTGCCACCCCCAAACTATCCTTTCTGCTCTCAGAACGCCCCCCCCCCCACACACACACACTCATTCAGGGACCAGGGCAAGTCCCATGATCTCTGGGCCTCAGTTTCTTCATATTTCGAAGGGTTTACCTGATCCACATAAAATGCTCAAGAAGACACGTGCTGTCCCATTTTACAGATGGAAAAACTTGTCCATTTGTGGCAGGATGAGACACAGTCATCTATCTGTGGCAAACTTGCCTATCTGTTGCTCTGGGTCTTAACTATCTATACCATTTTTGCCTTGGACCAAACTCTTATACATCTAGCAAAGTCCTGGCTCCGCCTTTCTGTTGGGAAGCCGACTGATGGCCCAGGGCAGAGGCTGTTGGGACCCCTTGGGTCCCTGCACCTGCCAGCATTTGTTCTGGCCACATCCAGGCACGAAACTGTCCCTGACCAAAAGGTTCCCAGGGACCAGGGAGGTAGCCCTACCGTGCCTAGCAGCTCACTCCTCATTTCGCTGGTGTACCGAGCCCGCGACTGCAGATGCACCGTCTTGGTGGCAGGCACCCGCTCCCTGGCTGTGGTTGGTACACGGCCAGGGGCCAGAAACTGGTTGGCTAGGGCCTTCTCTGAGGCGGAGGTCTGCCGAAGAGGGAAAAGGGGTCACCAGAGGGACAGGTCCTGGGCAGGTGAGCGTGATGAGGGCTGAGAAAGTAGAGCAGGCCGGCTCACCAGCTTCTCTGCCTGCAGCATCCCCTTCAGGAAATCGACCTTGCGGGAATATTCATTGATCACCTCGGAGGCTGGTTTGCTGGAAGGCGAGAAGAGGAAAAAGAAAGGCTGCCCACTGTCCCCAGTTCCGGGAAGGGTCTCAGCAGGGGGCTGGAGCCTAGGGATTCCCCAACAGGGACCGGCCCTGGGCCCCCGACTCCCATCCCAGATTTGAAGCCCCTGTGGCCGCCTGCACTCACCTTGCCTGGGCTTTCAGGGCCTGCAGCATGTCCTCGAGGGCTCCCACGTACTGGGGAGGGAAAGTGGGGGTGTAAGCCTGGTCTGCCACACCCTCCCACTCCTCCCGGTCCTGCTCAAAGTGGGGGTGGGGGTGGGGGCTGGGGGCGGCAGGGCCACCAAGGGGGCGGGGCCAAAGAGGGGGCGGGGCCGAAAGGGGAGGAGTCAGGGAGGCGGGGCTAGCTGAACTATAGGGAATGGGGCGGGAGCTACAGGTGGACGTGGCGGAGCCGGCCGGAAGGGGCGTGGTCAGAGCGGCTGTTGGGACTGGGGCGTAGGGCCCGGTGGCCGCTAGATGCGGCGGTCGCCGTCCGGGCGTTGGGCTCTGCTTGACAGTAAAGATTTCCCTCACCTTCTCCAGACGCCACTCGTCCGGGTCCCGCTTCTCCGCTGCCATCGCCTCGCAGCGGCACAGCAAGCGCACCAGGTTCAGCTCCAGCCTCGACGCTGCCATCATCCCTCGGCCGTACCCTGCCCCTTCCGCCGGCGCCATCTTGGAGAAGGGCGGAAGTGCCCTCATTTGGGCTTCTTCCGGGCGCGTCCACCACTCGTTCGCGGTTGCGTCTTTGGGGCGGAACTAATGTTTTGTTTCAAGGAGAGGCGCTTTCCTGTCTGTATTTACTCAGGGCTGAATCGCGTTTTCCCTTCTCAAGCGTCTTAACCCTTCCGGAAGGGTTAAAAGCACCGGTCCTTTGATGTCAGTCCCATGTGCAATACGTCCTCTGCTTATTCCTTTTCTCCTGCTCAAAATTCCTTCCCCACGCCCACTTCTGCTTGGGTTCTTCCCACGCTGAGCTCTTCCGTATCCAGGCAGCCTTCCTCGGTTCTTCCCAGGGTACGGGCCTGGGACTAAGGTATCCAAGGCTTAGGGGCCCACCGAAGTTTGTGGTTATGAGCTTCCGGGTCTGATTCTGACTCCACCCCCCGCAGTGGCCTTGAGGAAGTTTACCTTTTTGGGCCTGGTTCCTCCTTTGGAAAAGGGGTGGCGTGACAAAGCCTGCCTCGTGGGGATATTAGCTAGCTCTGGGGGTGAGAGGTGGGGCAGGGTCACCCCTGACGCCCAGACCCCCATGGAGAGAGCCCCACCTGAGTCCCCAGTCAAGGCCCATCCTGCGACCTCCCCCCACCCCTAGGCCTGCGGAGGACAGGGTTAAGGAATGCAGCTTCAGAGGGACTGGAGCCTGGCTTGCGGCACTCATCCATCTTCCCACCCCTCACGTCACCTGTGTCCCGGTCACGCGTGGGCCTGGTGTCCTCGCAAAATACTATGTAGCAGACTAAACCCAGGGATGTAGGGGGGCACTGGAGGCAGATGGGGCAGGCTCTGAATCCCAGCCCTACCCCATCCCAAATGTGTGGCCTCAGACAAGCCTCCCAACTCCCTCATGTGCTGTCTGGACTAGGGTTCTTCACTGCTCCCCCCACCCCGGCCCCATGGGTCCCGCCTGCCAGCAGGTTCCCACAGCTGCCCATCTGATTGCAGCCTGGGAGCTGGGCTGAGAGGATAGTGGGCGGGGGGTGGCTTCCGGTTCCGTTGGGCCCACCAGGGACTGATCCTCTCAGAGGGAGACGGCCTTGTAGCTGACATTTAAGCCCTCGCTGGGGAGAGGCTGGGTGCTAAAACAGGGCAATGGGAGGCAGCTCCCAGGACAACAGGCTCTTTGCCAACCCCCCCCCCCCCATTTCCAGATTAATAAACAAGCACCTCCAGCAAATGCACCACTCTGGTGTGAGGAGCACATGTGAAATTCCAACAGCAATTGGCTGGAGGTTCAGGGCAGGTCCTCCCAGACAAGGGGCACAGCCCCCCGCCCTGCACCCCTCTTGGCTGAGGCCACAGGGTGGACCCCCACCTGCTAGCCCCCCGCTCCTCCAACAAGCTCCAAACCCAGTCTGAGCAGGAACTGCACGCAAACACCTTTCAGGCACTTTTTATTTTGCACGGCTTCTGGGGCACCTGGGGCACCTCCCGTCCCAGACCCGTGGCTGTGTGTCTGAGGAGTGAGCCAAGCCTGAGAGAGGGGGAGCCCAACTCCGGAGATCCCCAGGCTGTCACTGTCGACCAGCAGGAATGTCCAACCCCAGGCCTTGCCCTCCCTGCCTGTGAGTGGTCCTGAGTCTCGGCTCCTGTTGGCCACACAGAGCGGGCAGTATGCTGAGGGTCGCCTCCTCTGGCCTCCCGAGTCCGGGGCATGGGGACAGAAGAGTGATGGCCACATTCAAGTCTCCCTGGGATGTGAGGTCTGTGGTGCTGCACGTGGACGCTGCCGCCCACCTTGTGCCCTGACTCCAGCCACCAGCCTGGATTCCCAGAGAGGCTCCAACACTCCTTCAGATGCATGCCAGCCGGGCAAGAGGATGCGTCCGAGACACACCTGGGGCAGTCAGAGGCCCCAAGGGCCCAAATCCCGTGTGCAAGGCCCCGGCCCTCAGACCGTGGGCCCCAGGCCGTCCTCAGTGCGGGTCTGAGCCCCCGACATGCGGCGGCCGTGCACGCTTTGCTCTGAAGGCTCAAGTCCGGGTTATAAGGGAGATGCAGGACGTTAATATAAAAGTTTGTACATACAAGTATAAAAAACAATTTGGTCTCTTGTTAAGGCTGTTACAGTTTAAAGTTATGTAAACCACGCACAAAGAAACAGTTACCATATAAAACAAAAAGGGAGGTGGGAGATGCCAGATGCCAGGCCGCCCACCATGATTTGGTGCTCTGGGTGGGCGCATCTACGTGGTGTGGGGGCTCAGCAAGGGCGGCCGGGCCTTGGCTGGCCTCTCCCTGCTTGGACTCTGCACTTGGGGCTGGCGCCCACCTCACATTGTCTTGGAGCTTTTCATTCGGGATCCTTCTCAGCCAAACGCTGGCTCTGCAGCTCAGTGCCCAGCTCTGGCACGGGCTGGTCCTCAGACTCGCGGGGACTCTGCACCGCGGGCCCTCAGCCGTTGGCCTGGCCCGAGGTGGGGGGCAGGCAGTAGGTCGGGGGGTCTGAGTACCTCCGCTTGGCCCCCGGAGGCCGGTCGTCCTCGTCCAGGGGCTCCCGCGTGCCCTGCACGGGCCGGTGAGCGCTGGGTGTGATATACACAGAGTGTACCTGGTCCGGGCGGCGGGCAGGCGGCTCTCGGCGCCTCACTGGGGCAGCGGCCTCCGGGGCACCCGGTGCCCGGCCGGGGAGGTGGGAGGGCAGGCCGGGCGGGAGCTTGATGTTGGCTGTGGGCATGATGGGGGTCCGCCGGGGGGTCTTCACTCTGACCGTCACGAAGGACGACGGCCTTCGTCGTGGAGGGGCGGCTGCCACGGGGAGGGGGCTCAGGGCGGGCGCGCCGGGGCTGGGGAGAACAGGCGCGGGGGGCCCTTTTGAGAGACAGACGGCAGGGTTACTGCAGCTTCGGGGCCAGTAGACGGACCCTTGCCCCAGGGCCGGCCGGTGGTGGAGGACACGGGAAGGAGCAAAGCAGACACTGCCTTAATACTGACCTTCTGAGGCCCCCCGCCCGGCCCGCTCTTCCAACAGGCTCTCAGTGCTGGCCGACGTTTCTGAGTCCAGGTTTTCCTCGTCGGAGCCCCGAGGGTCCAGCTCCGGCAGCCGGTAGGTGATGTCCTCCCTGGGGGGGGGACGGGGTTGTGGTGTCCAAGGCTGTTCCCAAGGTGAAAGACCACCCAACAAGAGTGCCAGGCCAGCAGGGTACAGAACAGGCCTTCCTGGTCCTGGATGGGAGTCCCTGCCCTCAGCACCCCCAGCACCCATCTCCAAATCACACCTGGCCCAGAGACACTCCGGGGAGGATGGTGTCAGGCTGCTGAGGGAAGCCATCCATCTGGCCCTATACTGAGCTAGTGACAGGCTCCTGCCTCAGGGCCTTTGCAAGTGTTGGTCCCTCTGCCCGAGTGCTCTACCCTGTTCCTAAGATGAGGGAGGCCAAGTGGCCCAGGTCACACCTGTCCTCCTGGTATAATTAAAAAAAAAAAAAAAATTATTTGACAGAGAGAGAGAGCACAGGCAGAGGGAGCGGCAGGCTCCCTGCAGAGCAGGGAGCCCGATGTGGGGCTCGATCCCAGAACCCTGGGATCATGACCTGAGCCAAAGGCAGCCGCTTAACCGACTGAGGCACCCAGGCACCCCCTGTCCTGGCATAATGTTAGTGGCGTCCCTACACACTCACGTCTTGACTGGGTGACAGATTAATTGGTCACACTAGGTAAAACCATCCTGAAGACAAAGTTTGGGCATTACCCCTCTGCTGCCCCATTTTCCCTGTGGACCACCATGGCTCCTGGGGGCCGAGTGGGGGTTTAAACAGAGCCCTAGGCTGCCTTTGAGGTCAGCAGCCCCCCATGAGGTAGGTAGCAGACGACGGGAATGGGCCTAGCCTGTCAGCATCCTCTAACAGCCGGGTCTGCTACGCAGAGGGGCCTGGGGATGGGGGCCGGATGGCAGAGCCGAGGGCAGGAAGGGGACAGAGACACTTGCTTCTCCTCCTTGATGGACTGGATCCGCTCAATGAGGATCTCCTTCTCGCGGTCCTCGTCGCCGCTGGGGACTTCCTCTTCTGGAAGCACCCCCAGCTCCTCCGGGCCGCCAGCACTGCTTGCCCGGGCCTTAGGGCTCTTGTTCTACGACAGAGAAGCGGCAGGTGTGGCTGGCCCCTCTGGGAGGGTGGGGCCGGTGCTCCCAGGAGGGGAGAGGGTGCTGTGAACAGCTCGGGGAGATAAGGTTAGTTCTGATGTGGAAGGGTGGGCTTAGTGAGGCTGCTCCAGGGATCATGTGGGGACCGAGTGGCTGGTGCTTGGCTGATTAGTCATCCTCAGCGCAGGTGGTCAGCAGGCAGTGGGCCTCCCCCAGCATGCACTTCCAGAAGGTTAGGACATGCTCAGTCTATCCTATGAGACCACGGGCACAAGGGGAACCCAGCATGCACCACACCCGGAGACATGCAGGGCGGCCCGCGGAATGTGTACATACCAGGACCCCCTCATAGGGAGACGAAAACCCCAGTTTGAGAGGCCATGGCTGGGGAAGAGACGAACAGAGGGTGACCATACAGGGGCCATGACCACCACATGGGCACAAGTCATGGGCACCGAGCCACATCGGACTGCAGGGACAAGGACAGGGTCCTCCCGTGGAAGCCCAGGACCTGCCCCCCTAAGTCCCCACCCCCACTGCGGGGCCACTTCTGCAGTGGGGACTTTTCCCTGTAGAAGGGGCAGAAGGATGACCTGAACCATCACCGAGTGGATGACAGGTCCCACGCTGCCCTTCGAGGGGCAGTCGGCGTGAGGCTGAGCGAGGAAGGTGGTCATTTAGCTGATATGGGGGAACTGGCCCTCAACCATGCACCCTTGGCTGGCCAAGGGCGTGCAAGGGGTGGAAAGGTGAGACCCCTCCCCCGCTCCCAAGCCTTGCCCACCGGCCACTCCCACCCTGCCTGCTCACAGTGTTCTGTCGCAGGAGGGAGAGCCTTCGGAAGGCAATGCTCTCCGCAGCTTCCAGCTGGTTGATCTCCTCCATCTTCACCTTGTACTTCCTCATCTGTTCCTTGATGAGCATCTCCACGCAGCTGTGGAGAAGGTGACCCAGTGTGACTGCCCGCAGGATGGCCAGCGTCAGGGCCTGGCGTCCAGAGGGCACTGGCCAGAGACTGGGGCCCGGGGGCCGAGACGGAGAGCCCGGGACCAGACAGGGCCACAGACGCAGCCGTGGCCTGTGGCTTCCATCTCCGTGGCAGCGTGCTGTGGGACCTCGTGCGGCTCACTCCACCTTTCTGAGCCTGAGGCCCCGTCTCCACAAGCCTCCCGGTTTGAAGGAGGAAGCACAGCACCGTGGACCGAAGTGAGCCAGCCCCTCCCAGTCCCCCTGCAGGGCGGGGACCGCCCCGCCGCACACGGAAGCCTAGGGGCCCGCAGGAGCGCCGTGAGCGGTAAGCATGGGGGGCAGGCCCCTCAGCCCCGACAGAGAGGCAGTCACAACTCAGGGTTTTCCATCATCACAACCACACAAGAAAAAAGGGAGCAAAGAAAGTGCCAGAAGAGGCTGGAAGAAAATCTGTCAACACCACGTGGCTACGCAGGTATGTCAGGGCCACACAAGAAACCACCTAAGGTGACAGGTTCTTATTTTTACAGCTTGGAAGCCTGAACAGAGTCCTCTTAGTCCCTGACGTCAGACGACTTCCGAGCTCATTTGAAGAACTCTGAAAACTTCTGAAGACGGTGCAGGGGGCAGAAGAGACCCCCAGACAGCTGCTTCTTTCCTGACAGCTTTCGCTGCTACCAGAGGCCAAGGACGTCAGGACGCTGGGCCCCCCGTCTGCCCCTTGCCCTGCAACTGGAGAAGGCTTTCTCCTTTCCTCTGCGTTCTTTAGCCTCAAAAGCACTTGGCAGGGATGCCCTAGCTGCTGGAGGAGACGTAATGCGGGGGGCGAGGGGGGGGGCTGGCGCCCAGCACTCACGTGGTGACCTTGAGGACGTCCTTCATGCTGGTCAGCGGGTCCGAGTTGTCGGGGCAGCGCAGAAGGCAGGGTGCGAAGATGATGGCCAGGGCGCTGGGCGACATGCGGTTCACGTCCTCAAGCAGGGCCACCCTGCGTGGGGAGCGGCAGTTAGGGGCGGCCAGGGAGCCCCCGGACCCGAGGCCCGAGCCTTGCGGTTGCCTCGGGGAAGGGGCCTGGAGGTGAGACGGGGGTGGAACCACCAGAGGAGGCCGGCCCGGGGCACACCGTGGCGGGGCTCTTGATGGGGATCCCCCCCCACCCCACAGAGAGCAGACGGCAGGCACTTGCTTGACAAGGTGGAAGATGAGCCGCTCCAGCGAGTTGTGGTTGGCCTCAGGCAGGTGCTCCAGGACGGCGTAGATGGCACCCAGCTGCTCCTGCTTCTCTGGCAGCTCTGGGGGGGGCCCAGGGCATCAGCTCCCTGTAGGCCTGGCCCTGACACGTCCCCGGGGGCAGGGGCGGGGGTGGGGGGGGGGCTGGGACAGGCGTGTGGCAAGGTGCAGGGCCACGGAGGGGTGCACCTGCTCCAGGCCAGCTGCTCGGAGCCCTGAGGTTCCTCGGCCGTGCCTCCCCGCCTGGCCACCGCGTGTGGTGCCAGCCCCGACCGTGGCCACCCGCCGCTGCTGCGGTGGGACTCACCCACGGCTCGGAGGAAGTCGCCGTACTGGGCGAAGGTCATGAGGGGCTCAGGCAGCTCTCGAAGCCACTGCTTGAGCACTCCGGTGATGGCATGGATGGGGAAGTTCTCCAGCTTGACGGCTGCGGGGTCTGCGGGCAGGCCGGGCGGGGGCTGGTGAGCGCAGGCAGGACCCCCCCCGCCACGAGCCCCCCCACCCGACACCCACCTGTCTGCAGTGCCTGTCGTAGCTCCCGTGTGCGGTTGGCAGCGCCTGACTTGCGGTAGAGACCCTCGGTGTACAGGCCGTGCATCTCCACATGTTCCAGAAGCTTCTCCAGCACGATGGGCACCGAGGCCTTGTCACTGGTCAGGCTGTCCACGCACACGCCAAAGTGGCCTGGCTCGGCACCTGGCTCGCTCTGCAACACCAGAGGTGGGGGTCAGGCCTCCCGTGTGGGCTCCCTCCCTCCCCGCAGGCGGCTGGGGGCGCCCGGCTGGGGAGGGGGGCTTGCTGGCCGCTGGGCTCCGTCAGGCCTGAGAGCAGCCACAGCTCCCTCAGGGGAGTTGGTCCTGCTCCTGCTGCAGCCCCAGCACTTGGGACCCGGCCTCCCTTGTGCAGAGCTGGAGGCTTCCCTCCACCTGGAGAAGGGAGGAGCAGGGCTGGGGGGTCTGAGATGCACACATAAGCCCAGCCCTGCCTCGGGGGACCTCAAGGGGCTCTGCTGACAGAACTGGGGGGTGCTCTGCTCTGGACCGGCCCCTCCTGTCGGCTCCCTGCTCCTACCTGACACCCAACCTTGGCCTCGCACCAAGCACACCCTCTCCTCCCCATCGCTTGGGATGGCCTCCCCCAGGTCTTCTGGAAAGTTCCGGGCCCTGGGGGGTGCTCACCTTGCTCCCGCATGTGTAGGAACAATAGGTCTGAATCTTGTGTACACACTTCTTGTGGCAGGTCATCTTGCACACTAGGAGGTCATGGGGGGGGGGTCACAGATGGTGCACAAGGGCCCCACGTTCCCACCAACTGGCTTCTGTTTTTTTTTTTTTAAGATTTTATTTATTTATTTATTTGACAGAGAGAGAGAGAGAGCGAGAGCAGGAACACAAGCAGCGGGAGTGGGAGAGGGAGAAGCAGGCTTCCTGCCGAGCAGGGAGCCCGATGTGGGACTCGATCCCAGGACCCTGGGATCATGACCTGAGCTGAAGGCAGACGCTTAACGACTGAGCCACCCAGGCGCCCCTCCACTAACGGGCTTCTAAACTT
This sequence comes from Halichoerus grypus, assembly GCF_964656455.1. Lineage (NCBI taxonomy): Eukaryota > Metazoa > Chordata > Mammalia > Carnivora > Phocidae > Halichoerus > Halichoerus grypus. Next base: position 204,143,684 of record NC_135712.1, read on the forward strand.
GAGACATATGAATTTCTACCCCAATTCCCAGGCAAGGAAGCCATGTGGGTAGACGTTCACAGCTGGTGACTGTCAGTGGCCTCAGAGTCTGGCCAATGGGACAGGAACAGGGGTTTGGGGAGTCATGCTTGAGAGAGAAAGCTAGCTGAGACCAAAAAGGAGGGGGCATCCAGTGTCCTTGTCTCAGGGCGGTGACAAGTGCCCGAGTATTTGTGATGGACACGGTGGGGATACACAGGGACTGAAGAGACAGCACACCCTGGGCGGAAGAGAGACAGGCCCGGCCGATCGTGGCAGGGACACACAACCGCCAGAGACCTGACTGACCGCGCCCAGGGCCAGACCCTCCTGCCCGCTGGGTGGGCCCAGGCTGCGTCTGTGTCCCAGGGTTCCTCTGGGGCAGACTGGCTTTGCCTACCCCATGGGGGAGGGACTCCGGGGGTCTAGGGAGGTGTTGGCAGATCAGGCAGCAGGAACAGTGTGCACGTAAGCTGGGAGGGAGGACACGGGGTAACCTGCCGAGGTGGGCATGTGGATTGCAGGCGGCAGAGGTGGCGGGGGGGCCTCAGGGCCGGCTGAGAATCGGCATCTGCCCCAGGGTGACAGTGGGAGGACTGAGTGGGTGAGGCGTGGCCAGGGCAGTGTTCCAGAAAGATCCACCCCGTGGCTCGAGTGGAGGCCCTGGTGCACACTGAGGGGTTGGGGACGTGGTGCGGGAGGAGGGGGTGTCGTGGAGCATCAGGGGGCATGGTGGGAGGGCCAGGAGCACTCACCGCTGCAGAGCAGGGCCTTGTCCATGAGCCAGATGTAGGAGAGGCACTGCTCACACGACTGCGGGATGCTCACCTGGTAGCTGACGAACACGTGCCCATTGTGCTGCTGGACCTGGGGGGCCGCGGGGGAGGGCGCTGAGCGGCCAGGGCAGACCCCCCCGCGCTCTCACTGCGAGGCTGCCCAGCCTGAATGGGCCGAGGTTCACGTTCACGAGCAGGGCTCCCTAGGGCTGGGCGGGAAAACACGCTCCCACATGCGCACGCGCAAATACTCACAGCGCGATCCTGCTTCCGCTTCTTCTTCTGAGCTTTGCTCTGCTGTGAGGGAGCGCACAGGCGAAGTCTGTGAGGGCCCTGGGGGCACCTCCGCCTCCCGCCGCCCACCCCCCCACTGGTGGTCCCTGAAGCGGCACCACCAACCTTGGGCGGCTCGAAGTCATTCTTGGTGTGCCCGCGGGTGAACTCGTCGAGCAGCGACTGGAAAAGGTTGAGGACCAGGTTGGTGTCCTTTTCCCCTCGCTCGGCCGCCAGGTTGTTCACGACAATCTGGTAGTTCTCCATCAGGTCCTTGTAGCCGACGTGGATCTTCCCGTTCTGCGGGGATGCAGGCATGACCCTCGTGGGACAGACAGATTGGGGGGGCGGAGAGGGCATGGGGGGTCCCCACAGGGGCCCTCCCCAGGGCTGGGGACTGCACTTACGGGGACAGAGTACATGGTTTTGAGGTTGCTCCTGAACTTCTCGGTGGCTTCGATGAATAAGCTCTCGATGGGAGTCTTCTGAGAACGCAGGTCGTTTATCTGGAGAAGGAGAGAGAGATGCCCTGACTTGGAGTTACCTCCGAGACTTGGCATCTGACTGCTTGCTGCTCTGGTCTGTCCCAAGTCCTTCCCTGGCTCCTCTGGGATCCCAGGAAAAAAAAAATCCAGGCCCTCTGGCTAATCCTGGTCTTTCCAATCCCTTCAGCCCAGGTTTAAACTAAACACCCAACATTTGGGGCTGGATCACACTAGGGGTGTTGAACAGCACCCCTGGCCCCCACCCACCAGTTGCCAGCAGCACTCCCCAGTCATGACAGCCAAAAATGTCTGCAGATGTAGCCAACGGTCCCCTGGGACACAATCATCCCTGGGGCCCCTCCTGCCACCACACACAGGCGCTTAACCCTGAGCCATGCCCCAAATGCATGCCATGGTGACCGATTCACCTCCACTGTATACACTAAGTGCTCAGTCAGCATCTGCCCTGAGACCCAATGTGTTTTGTAAAAGTGTATTCTAAACAAAATAAGTTCATGGTCAGGGCTGAGCCACAGCGAGTCACCCAGTGGGATGCACGTGTGTCCAGCGCCCACCTGGCTCCAGGCACTTCCGTTTCCTCCAGTGTGAGAGAAAGTGGGGCAATCATCCCCAGGGGTGCTGGGAGACAACACACCAAGTGTCTTCAAGCAGCAGATTCTGAACTTCCTGGGCAGGTACTGCCGGATCAAATGCATCCGCCTGGTGCCCAAGCTGCACGCACTAGGTGCAGGAGAGGACGCTGGGCCAGGCCACAACCCCTTGCCTGAGGCCCTTGGGACAGGAGTGTCCCAGAATCAGGCAGTCCAGGTGTAACACTGTTCCACAAGTTCTGGGCAGGCCCTGTAATCAGACCCACTGCCTTTTTTTTTTTTTTTAAGTAAGCTGTATGCCCAACAAAGGACTTGAACTCATGACCCTGAGATCAAGAGTCACATGCTCTACCGACGAGCCAGCCAGGCGCCCCAAGACTCACCGCCTTTTCACACGAAATGTAAACATCCACGGTGAGCAACATGAACGTATCCTACAAATGTTCTCCCGTGAGTCCAGGTGGAATTTTGCAGTGAAGTTTGGGAATAAGCGTCTGGTTTCTGCAACGTTCTGTGTTGGAACTGTGCCCCTGGACGTTCTGTTCCTGGCACACTAAGGGCTGTACTGTGGCAGCTCTGGAGTGCCGGGTGGTGACAACCCTTCTGGGGAGGCCCCGGCCTGACCCTGCGTGTCCCCCCAACCCCGTAGTTGCTCCTCGACGATGACCCACCTTGTTGAGCAGGAACTCATCCAGGTACTTGAGCTCGTTGGCATTGGTGATCTTGCGGAACACTGACTCTCGCCACTTCTCCGACACTGTGATTTTGCCGATCTTGAGGTTTCGGTTCTTCTTCCCTTTGCCTCCTGGCTCCTTGGCGTGCTTCTCGCCTGCTGGGTGGCGGTGCTGGTGGCTGGAGGCTGGAGGGAGAAGGAGCAGCTGGTGAGGTGGGGTCCGGGGGAGGCAGGGTCCCACACGCAAAGAACCAGGACCCTGCCCTGTTGCAAGCTGGGGTCTGCAGTCAGAAAGCACCCTGGGGTTGGGGGGCGGTATCCGGGACCAGCCCTGAAGCCCTGTGCCCCGTACACATCCCCGGGGACCCTGGCAGCTCTGCCCTCCATCTCTGAGGCTGCCAGCGACCAACCTTCTAGATTTTTTTTGGTGGTGGCAGCTTCCAGCACGGTGAGCCCTGGTGCTGTGTTCTCTGTTTCCTCTACCCCCTCCAAGCTGGATTTTTTATCCTTATTCTTATGCAAGAAAAGTCTTTTAAAAGTGGATCTGCAGGAGAAAGTAAGGGGTTTCATTTAAGCCTCAGGAAGCGACAATGGAAACAAGGCTGAAGGAAAGGTCATCTTACTATAAAGAGAAAAATCACCCTTTGCTTGGTTATCCACGGAAAGAGATGCTACTAAAAATGAAATTGATTTGTGGGAACTGACAGGGGAGTCAGGTGAAAAAACAAGACGCAGAGCAGACATCACAGCGTGACCCCATTTTCATATGAAAAAAAAAAAAAGAAACAAAACTACCCTCTGCCCCCTTACGTTGTGTTTATGGGCCCGAGTTTTAGGAAAGAAAATCAGAAGGAACGGATGCCCAATCAGGCACCGAATGGTGGGCCCCCCAAATGATGTGTCTGTGTGCTCATGCTCAGGACCTGTGAGTGTGATCTTATTTGGGAAAAGGGTCTTTGCAGATGTGACTAAGTACTATGCGTCATGCTCTGAATGAATGTCTCCCCTCAAATTTGTATGCTGAAGTCATACCCCCCCATGGGATGGTATTAGGGGGGTGATTAGGTCATGAGGGGGGGAGCCCCCTTGCCCTGCCTGCCACGTGGCGCCCCAGGGAAAAGACACCATCCGTGAACCAGGAAGTGGCCCCCACCACATACTGCATCTGCTGGTGCCTTGACCTTGAACTTCCAGCCCCCAGAAGATATGTCTAGAGTTTAAGCCACTTAGTCTGTGGTGGTTTTGTTACAGCAGCCTCAAGATGAGGTCATCTTGGATTACCCAGGTGGGCCTTACATCCAGGGACCAGCATCCTTATGAGAGAGAAAGAGAGAACACAGAGGAAAGAGGAAGGTCATGTGAAGATGCAGATGGGGACGAGGGTGATGCGGCCACAAGCCCAGGGTGCCCGGAGCCCCCAGGAACTGGAAGAGGCAAGGAGTGCCCTTCCCTAGAGCCTTCCGGGGTGGGGGTGGGGGGCGCCCTGCCAACACCCTGATTTCAGACTCCTGGCCGCCAGGACTGTGAGAAGTGAATTCCGGTTGTTGGAACTCCTGCTCTGAGTGCTTCGTCTTGGGGGTGGGGTGTCCCTGAAGCAGCGAGCACTCTGCAAGCCTGTTCCGGACCTTCCTCAGCCTCCTGTCCCTGTGTTAGGATCAAAGCCCCCCGTCCCGTGGCTCATCCTCTGCGCTCTGCGATGGGACCATCTGGAGCACTTCTGCAGGGGTTTTCTAGAGCCAGAGCTTTGGCCCAGTTTCTTCTATCCACAGACCCGGGAGGGGTCGTGGAGGTAGGGGGAGCCGGGAGCTGGTTCTGATGCCATAAAAAGTCAAATGGAAACCGTCTACCTGTGGACCCAGAGGAGGTGACCCAGATTGGCTCTAGGCTGCAGTGGGAATCATGACGCCGGCACGCGCCCCCACCGGCACGTGAGGTCACAACCTGGGCGCCGTGAGGGACCACTCATCCTAGACTGGGTAAACACCTGCCCGACTGTGCTTCGTAAATGCCATCAGTCTAGGAGACCAGACTGCCCTGAGATGGGGGGCCCCTGGCAGGGCCCCTGGGCATCCTCTGGTGGTGACCTGAGCCACCTCCAAAGCTCACACTTACTTAGAGTCGGCCTGGTGGCCTGGGGACAGCCCGGAATCTGAGCTGACAGACGTGTCACCTGACTTCTTCTTCTGAACGGCCGGCTTCTTGGTGCTGGGCTCCCCGTCCACGGTTTCTAAAGAAGGCTGCAAGGGAACAAGGCTGGGTAAGCAAAGGCAGGCGGGACTCGCTGGAGGGAAAGCTGCATTTTGGGCAGAGCTGGGGCAGCCAGGGTGGGAGCTGCAGCCTGAAGCTTTACCTGCATCTTGGTCTGGGATGGGGACGGGAGGAGCTTGGAGACGTCGCTCGTGGACAAGGAAATGCGTCTCTCCCTGCGAGATCACAGAAACGTGGCTTTTATTTACAAGGGCAAGTTAGGAGACCTTTTTGGTTGTCCTGAGTTGGGTGGGAGGGGCTCGGGCATCTGGTGGGTGGAGAGCAGGGATGGTGGTCCACACTCCACGGTGCATGGGTCAGCGCACCCCAGAGAACGAGCCGGCCACAGGTGCCGACGTGCCAGGCCAAGAAAGCCCAGCCTGGCAGAAGGCCTGCACCTTCTTCTAGCTCTTCGTCCCTCTGGCCAAGCAGGCCTCTGGGAGGAGGGGCTGGGGACTCGGGGTCACCGGTATGTAGCTAACCAAGGGTCAGGTAGAGTGGATCAAGAGCTGAGCCCCGTCTTCAGCTCCTGGGTGAAGGTAATCACCCCTATTCTCTGATGAGGACACGGAGACCCAGGCAGACTGGGAAGTGGGATGTTGCCCCGAGAGGCTGCCTCCCACAAAGCCAGGGGATTTCTATGTGAACATAGCTCATTATGGGGCAGGAAGAGGACTCAGGATCCCAGCTGGCCCCAGGCTCCGTGGCTCCTGGCAGATGCCAAATCTTCACGTTCCCCTGCCCCTCCTTCCTCGGGGCTCCCACACACCTGGCCTTGGCTGTCAGGCAGGTACAGAGCCACTCACACGTTTCTGGGACACGTGGCACTGCCCAGGGCCTGCTGCCAGGGCTCCGCCCAACCCAGCCTGGCAGCCACGGTGTTCAGACAAGGGAGGGCCCGGGGCTTACTCTGTGGGCGTGAGAGCGGCCCCCACGGCCCTGTGCCGCTCGCTGAGGTCCAGGGACTGGCTCAGCATGGCGCTCGAACTGGCGGCCATCAGTTTCCTGCCCCGCCACAGCTCCACGGCGCTGGCCAGCCGCTCAGAGTCTGCGTCCCGGTACCGCTGGATCTGGGTGGAGCCTCCCGGGCTCTCAGACCTGTCCTCTGCCCTCGGGTCGCCCCCGAGCTTGCTCTTGTCCTTAGGAGTCTCGGGGGTGGTGCTGGGGGCGGGCACACTGACCCTACTGTCCAAGGCTAGGCTGGTTGGCCGTTCCACGTGGCCAGGCGGTGGCTCCCCGCCCTGCAGCGTCTTCAGGGTTTCTCCAGAGAGCTGGCTGGCCGGCGCCCCCTGCAGTGGCTCCTCAGGCGGCTTCTTAGAAGCATTCTCTGTCTCTGTCCCCGTGTCTGAAGGGGTTTCATCTTCTCTGGTCTCCTTTCTGTCTTCGGGGAGGCTCTCCTCTTGCTCTAGCACAGTCCTTCCAGAAGGCTCTCTGAGGGCCATCTCTTCCTTACAGGACTGTATGTGTTTGTTTTGGAGCTTCACGTGCTCCAGCCCTCTCTGCCGCCGTGACTCACGCTTCTCCCGGCTGCTGGGCACTTTCTCGTGACTTTCAGCTGCATTTTTCTGGGGTGGGAGAGCCTTCTCTGGGCTGGGGACCTCCTTCTCTGGTTGGGAGCTCTCTGCCAGGGGCTCCTCGCTTGGCCACACCTCGGGTTCCAACGCCAAATGCTCCCCATCCTCCGATGGTTCTGGGTCCTGCCTGGGCAGCTGCTCCTGCTCGGCCGCCTGGCCTGGCCCGCCCTCTGCTGTTTCCACCCTCAGGGCTTGCTGGGCTTCCCTCTCCTCTCCAGCCTTCTGCTTCTCTGCGACCATCCGGCTGAAGCTGGCGTGAGAAGAGTAAAGGGGCTGGGTTCAGGAATAAAAGTGCACGCCATCTCCAGAATCCACCCAAGGCGTCAGGGACTCCCGTGCCACCCACAGGCTGGCGGCCAGGCTTTGCCCCTGCCAAGTGGGGTAACCCTGGCCCTCAGAGATGCTTCTGGAAAGGCAGAAACGCCTCAGCTAGGAAAGGGAGATACAGGAGGTGGACCCTTATTGTCACGGCTGCCTCTGCCCTGGGTCTCCCTGTTGTGAGAGGGATCTGTCAAAACACCCCTGAATTCCTTTGGGGTCCCTGGCTGGGTGGATGCTTGAGCTTCCTATATAAGCATGGGGTGAGGGGAACCCACCATGGGCTGGTCTTCACAACCTGAACCCTCCACCTCTGAAGCCAGGTGTTTCATCAATGGGCCCAGGGTAGGTGGGTACAGTGAGGGGGGTCCCTGGCGGAGACCAAGTCCCGCCAACAGTGACCTCGGTCTTCGTCTACAGGTGTTGCCCACCAGCCCTGGAGCATCTCTCTGGGGCTGCGTGTGCCCGGACGGCCGTATTTTTGACAGCCCCTCCCAGCTTCCCTGCATCTAGAATGATGTCCTGGGGGCTCCCCTGGCCGGGAGGTATCTCAGGTAGCTCTCGGGTGAGTGGGATGTTCGGGGCTGGGCTGGGGGGCGGGGGGTTGGGGGAGGGATGGGAGGTGGGGCCTTGCTCTGCTCACCTCTTGCGCTGAAGGTGACCCCGGCAGAGGCTCTGCAGGCGGATGATGCTCTGTCTACGGCGCTGGTAGGCCACCCGTTGCCGGTAGCCCCTCCACGCGGCCTGGAGGTACACAGCGGCCTGTGTCCTCTCCAGGGCCCGTCGGACGTGGTAGGACCGCCAGCAGGCCTGGGGGTGGAGTGAGCGTTCAGGGCCTGGGCATGTGTGACCCCGGCTGCCCCTGTCCCTGGCCCTGCAGGGTCCCCGCGGTACCTGGATGGTGATGGCTGCCTGCCTCATTTGCAGAAAGTGCCGGCGTTCCAGCACCATCCGGAACCAGCTCTGCAGGAGCAGGATCTTCCGCACGACCTCCCGGTGCAGCGTCTCCTGCAGGGCTTGGCGCTCTGTCTCCTTCAGGAAAACCTGGTGGGGCGTGGGCACAGGAGGGGTCAGCGCAGCCCCCAGAATCCCTGTGCCCCGTAAGTGCATGAGGCAGAGCTGGTATGCTGACTGACCCGACCAAGGGGAGGTTTTCTGAATATATTGAGAGAATTCTCGTAACATGAAGTTAACCATCGTTAACACAAACAAATCAGGGGCATTTGGTACGTTCACAACATTGTGCAAATATCACTACCATTGAGCTCCAGAACATTTCCATCACCCCGAAGAGAGACCCCATCCCCGTGAGCAGTCACTCCCCCTCCCCTCTCTCCCTCCAGCCCCTGGTAACTGTGATCTGCTTTCTATGGATTTGCCTGTTCTGGAAGCCTCAAACACACGGGATCACACACTATGTAGGCTTTTGTGTCCGGCTTCTCTCACTCATCATGTTTTCAAGGTTCACCCATGTCATAGCGTGTAGCAGGGCCGTATAGTAATTCATCATACGAATGGCCCACAGTTTTGGAATCCATTCATCAGCTGATGGACCGCATGGGCTGCTTCTACCTTCTGCCTATTGTGACTAGTGTCGCTATGGACACGCGCATATAAGGATCTGTTTAAACACCTCGTTTCCAGTTCTTTTGGGTCCATACCCACGAACGGAATTGCTGGGTCACGTGGTAACTAGAGGATTAGCTTGTTGGAAAAGGGGACTTTTCACATCAGATGAAGCCCTAACGGGAGCTGCCCTTAGCCCTTGTTGGACGAGGACAGCGGCTGGTGCCCCAATAGTAAGAAGCAACCAGCACGTACCTAGAGCTAGCTGATAGACGGTGTCCGAAAGGAACACCAGGGAAAGAAGCCTTCTGCCAGACACCAAAAGCTAGCAACTGGCTCCTGAACACCCTGCAGGAACCCTAGGCCATGTGTGAGGACGCGGGAAACGGGAGTGATGCCTGAGTCCTGCCCCTTAAATGCACCCCTTTGCCTTCTGGGAAGAAAGAACGTGCTAGGCCCCAAGAAAGACACTTTCTCAGCAAAGCCCCTTGTCTCTCAGCATGTGGCCCGGGACTTCGGGCCATGGGAGGACCCTATGTGTGGCGGGAGGTGGGGTGCGGGTTTGTGGCCCCCGAAGGGTGGGAGCCCTGACCTTGGTCTTCCCGATCTGGTAGTTCCTCTTGTCCACGTCCATCTTTTCCAACAGGGCAGAAATGACCTCCCTGCAGGGCTGGGTGTTCTTGGGCAGCAGCACCTGGAACTGCTCTGTGAAATCCTGTGTGATTTTGGCCAAGAGAAGAGAATCTCTGAGTGTTTCTGCCACCAGCAAGGATACGGCGCTCCAGTGATTCCCTGGTCGAGCCAAGTTTCCAAAGCTGGAATGGTGCTACTGACAAAGCTAGAATCTCAGACTCTCTGACACAGCTTCAAGCTTCAGAAAGACCACCACACACATAGAGCACTGGGTCTTCAGTCACTTGGGGAGTGGCTCTTAAGGGCCTCCCAGGGCTGGCATTGTTGGGGGGTGGCCAGGAAACAGGGCTGCCTTCGGGGGGCTCACGGTCTCTGGCTCATTAGAGAGTTGAATCAGAGCTGGGGATACACAGCTTTTAAGTAAACAGATCAAATTTTTAAGAACGAAGTGTTAGTAAAATACACTGGCATTTCCTCCCATTTCTGTGATTCTGCTTTTCCTATTTATACAGGCTCAGAGAGACGCTATTTCCATTCTGTGGATGAGAAAAAGGGAGGCATGCCATGATGAAGCCATGTCCCCGAGGCCATATGGGTACAGCTGGATTGGGGACAAGGTGCCACCACCTCTGGCTTCAGGCCCAGTGCTGACTCCCGTGCTCACACCAGGGATGCCAGCTCATGGCATGAGCCAGAGGTTCTCAGGCCAGGCTGGTTTACCACCAGGGACGCGGGGTGATGTCCAGACACATCCAGGGTTCTCCCAACTTGGGAGGGCTGGGTGCTCCTGGCATCGAGACCAGGGATGCTGCTCAACGTCCCATAATGCACAAGGCGGCCCCCACCAAAAGAATGACCAGGTGGCCCCAGGGTCAATGGTGCTGCCATTGAGAAACTGCTCTAGCAGCTTTGTCTTCACTAATTTGAGGTCACCAAAGATCCTTTGCGTTTCTAAAAACCCCAGGGAGCCAGAACCGCTTGCTGCTGGTTGGAGGAATAGAAGAGATGGGTATAAAAGCATCTGTCACGGAAGATGCTCAACAGAGGGCAGAGCTGTGTGGGGATCTGCTCATGTAACTCCCTCTTCCCAGCTTGGCTTGACACCTCTGTATCCTTCTAGGCTTGGCCTGGGCCCAGCCACCTCCTCTGAGGACACTTGCTCCCGGCAACCCCCCCCCGACGACAGAGAATAATCTGGTATAAACGCCAACAGTGCCAGGGTGGAGAAGCCTTGGCATCAAGTGACCCCCTGGGTTCGTGTTCCAGAGAAGCACTCGCTCTGACAGCAGGAGGTGGCTGGCCCCCTGCCCCGTCACGACAGCCACGCACGTGCCGCCTACCTGGAACGTGTACTTGGCGCTGTAGCCCGACCTCCGGATCCGCACTGTCTCCAGCATGCCCGTGTAGCGCAGCTGCTGCAGCACCAGCTCGTCGTCGAAACACAGCTCTTTCTGAAACGGGGTGTGGGCGGTCAGGACACGTGCCTGCTGCTGGACAGCAAAGCGTCAGCGGCCGGGGACGGGGAGCTATGGGACAAGGTCCTGTAGGATTCCGGACACAGGCAGGGTCGGGGAGCACAGGCGGGCCCCAGCTGGTCGGGACTGTCCCCAGCATGGCAGCTGTGGCCACCCGGAGGATCCATATTTCCTGGCTCCAGACATTCTTTTTGGATTAAAGAGGTAGGGCTGCTCAGCAGTGGTGCTTAAGGTATTTCTCTCTTCTGGAAAAGCTGGCATCTGCTCTGCTCTATTCCCTGGTGTCTGGGACACACGTGCCATTTCTTACTGGTTAATTTAAGATGATGTGCTGCAAAGAGTTAGTTCTTAAGAGCTCCAATCAAAACCGGTGCTGAGCTCATACCCTGTGCCAGGCCCTGGGGTAAATACTAGGGATTCAGCCAAGAGAAGAATATAAGGTCTGGAGGTGGAAGCCAGGTACATATGTGAATGGGGCGGATACTACCAGGGCCCCCTGGGAAGGGTCCAACAGGTGAGGGGACCCTGGACTGAGTCCTGAGGAAGGAATGGGCAGGTAACAGCCAGGTGAAGGCCCAAAGGAGGACTCCGGGTCCTTGCCCAGGAGGAGAGAAGCCACAGAACCTGGTAGGGAGAAGCTGGGCTCTGGATGTTGACAGAGCATCCCAGGAGCAGGAGAAAGGGAAATGGGAAGAGTAGAGGCAAAAGGGGTAGGCCCAGATCCTAACGGTTCTAGCAAAGTCCCCAAGGGGACAGAATGGCCAATGGACCCATGGGGCAAAGGAAACCTGGCAGGGAGGGCTGAGCCCCCACTGGGGCCCCCACTGGTGCTCCATGAGTCTTCCCAGAAATTTTCAGATCAAACGAACAGCAGGCTCTATGCTTCTGCCGTATGACCTCAGCCCCTCCCTTCTGGCACATTTTCTGCACTGGCCGATTTGGAGATGTACTGAAGAGCATGTTTGACCTGTCCCTCCTAGGGCTTCGCTACGTTCCAGATGATGTCCTTGCTCTTGGCGGGCCACCTGGCTGCCCTCACTGCTTCCTGCGAAACCCCCTCCACCTCAGGCTGGCCATTTCCGGTTCCTGGAACCTGTGTGAACACTTGGTTCCTTGAGACCTTGGCCTTCACCTCCCCAAGACATGGGAGCTACTCACCTTCTCGGCATTGGAGCGGATGCAGCGGATAAAGAAAGGCTCCGCCTTCCCCAGTGCCTCCAAGAGCTTGTTAAGGGATGTCTGGGGAAAGAGGGAGAGGTCTTGAGCTGGCAAGCCGCTCAGTGGGAGGGGACCCAGGTCACTCGCTGGCATCAGCACTGATACAGGACATGGGAAGCCGTAGCTGGACATTCTGACTAGAGGCTGCACTACCCCTGGGAGCCCCAGAGAGAGCCACAGGGTCCCCAGAGTTAACAGCTGTCCTCTTCCCAGGGTCTCCCAGCTCTTTGTCTCAGTGGGAATGTTGGGGGAGGGTTGGTGGGGCCAGATAAACTCCTTCTGGGGATTTAAAATGCCAGTCAGCCTCAGAAAGAAGCACAGATGCTGTGATTTTGGTCTTTGGCCTGCTGTTAACAAAAAGGATTTGCAGGGGGCACCTGGGTGGCTCAGTTGGTTAAGCGTCTGCCTTCGGCTCAGGTCATGATCCCAGGGTCCTGGGATTGAGCCCCGCATTGGGCTCCCTGCTTGGCGGGGAGCCTGCTTCCCCCTCTCCCTGCCTCTCTGCCTACTTGTGCTATCTCTCTGTCAAATAAATAAATAAAATCTTTTTTTTTTTTTTTTTTAAGATTTTATTTATTTGACAAAGAGAGACAGAGAGAAAGAGGGAACACAAGCAGGGGGAGTGGGAGAGGGAGAAGCAGGCTTCCCATGGAGCAGGGAGCCCGATGCGGGGCTCGATCCCCTGGGATCATGACCTGAGCCGAAGGCAGACGCTTAACGACTGAGCCACCCAGACGCCCCAATAAATAAAATCTTTTAAAAACAAACAAACAAACAAAACCAAAAAGGATTTGCAGGAGCTCCCAGGTGAGGGGATTACAAAAAAAGTCAAGGTGGGCACAAAAGACTCGGACTGAGGAAAAGGGGAAAGGGAAAAAAGGTAATGGCAAGTAAGGGTCAGCAGCAGCCTTTTGGCCCCCTTAAAAAAAGTACCTTTGAGCTTCCTGGCAGCCAGGGAAAAAAAGGGAAACATGACCTCACAACACAGTTCGGTGGTCACCTTCAAGGGCTCACATTATTTTAACTCAATGGTTCACAACAGGGGTGATTTTGCCCCACCCACCAGAGCGTGTGGCAATGTCTGGAGACATTTTCGGTTGTCACAACCGGAGGATGCTACCATGTGTCCCATAACGCCCAGGATGGCCCCCGCCACGGAGGACGAGTCAGCCCCAAATGTCAAACAATGCCGAGGGCAGGAAGCACTAGAATAACCATTTGTTGGGTTTGCTATGGCCAGGTCACAAGAGCATCAGGCTGAGTTCGCCCACCCCCACCCCCGGCCTCTCTGGGCTGCCTACCTGGAACTGGGCGCTGATGCTAGGCGGCTTCTTTTTCTTGTGGAGGTGCAGCAGGGACTTGGTGGTGCGATCGTGAAGAGTCATGCTGATGATGAGCTTCAGGGACTTGGAGTCCAGCAGGTTCTAGGACAGACACATGGGGTCTGGCCTGCCCTCCTGGGGGGCCCAATGGGCACCGGGAGGCATCGTAGAGGCCCTGGAGCCAGAACTATGCTCCTGGGGGTGGCAGCTCTTAGGATCAGTCTCGGGACAGTGCTGCTGGAGGGCAGGGGGTGGTGGGCTTGGCAGGAGGCAGGGGCGGCCCTGGGGCTGAGTCTGCGTTGCGCCTCGCACATGGCACCAGCTCTGGGAGGACTGATTACGGCCTCTTTTGCAGCCCGATGGGCCGGAAGCCGAGAGCTCCAGAGGGCCACCTTCCTCCTGGACATGACTCTCCAGGGGTGCCAAGCCCCTGGCACTTCCGCATGAGCTTCTCCAGCGGATCCCCCCACGTTTGCCAACCCTTAGTATCAGCTCACAATAGGAACTAGCGCTGTCCTGTCTGTTGGCCAGACTGGGAGGTTTTTCTCCCTTTTGCACATTTCATAATCCAACTGCACGCTGTATGTGGAGACTAGACAGAGGCTGGGTGCACTTTACCGGAGGCCAGCTACTGGGGTCTTGGCTATTGACCACGCACGGTTGCCCCCTTCCTGGTGGGACTTCCCTGGCTGAAGGGCCTCCTCTCCCAGAAACGCCTGGGAGGTGCTGCATCCCGTTCTGCCCTCCGGAGGTGGCTGGTAGCTAAAGATCCCCAAAGTGGGGGGAGGACAGAAGGGTCCCATTGCCTCTGGGTGGGAAAAGCTCTTTGGTGCGGATCACACTCCGAGGCTCCCGTGGGAACAGGCCGAGTCCACCTCCTTGCTCAGTCCTCCCCCTGCCCCGGCCTGCTTTCCCACCTCTTCTTAGGTTCCTCCTGGGGCTCCCGTCAACATGCTTGTGCAAATAACCCCACCACATGCCCGGCTTCTGGGAAACCCCAAGACTGCTCCAAATCATTTCCATCAGGGAAATTATTTTTGGAGGGGAGTGGGGGGCAGGGGGCGATGGCGGGAAGAGGAGGGAACTAAAAAGCTGGAGATGTTAAAAGTACCTCCCTCCCCCCACCCCACCCCCTATTTTCCAGAAAGGGAGTTGAGTCAGGCGCTCTCAAGACAGGCAAAAAGCAAGGTGGCCTTGGGCCGTGTCGCGAATGTTTACCTTTGGAATGAGCTGCTTTTGTTTGATACCTTTACTTTTCCTGTCAAAATATTAAAAATGGTTTTGTGAACAGAAGGAACACAGTGTCTGGATCCGGGTTAGTTGAGCAAGCCGCGCCTCGCGGGTTAGAAGGAGCGAGAGCAGAGAAAGCAGAGTCAGGGCCCACAAGTGCAACGAGGCCGCCGCGCCGCCTCTCCGAGGCCCTGGTGGGCCCACCCGGTGCATGCGTGGGGTGCTTCTGCAACTGCGCGGGAGCTTCACTGCGCCAGCAGCCGCCCCCGAGGGGGCAGGTGCATCTGGCTTGGGGCCGTGGGTCATCGGCCGGGCAGAACGTGCGTCTGTGTGGGGCCAGCCACGGCGGAGCTGACAGGTCTCAAAAAATGACAGTGGACTGCCTCTCGTGGAGCTCGGGGGGACCCAGCACCATTCTGGCGCCTACCAGGTGTCCTGGCTCTATTCTCTACACGTTGGGAAATGTCAAGTAGGCCCACAGAGCCGCTTCAGGACCCCCTGGCAGGCCGCGAGGGGCTCTGCCCACACTGGGACCAAGGAAAAGACAAAGCCGATCTTTTGGGCAAGGGAGAGGGGTATGGTCCTCATTCTGACACTTTATGGAATCTTGCAAACAAAAAATTTTTTTAAGCTTGCAGCTTGGGGGCGCCCGGGTGGCTCAGTCGGTTAATTGGTTGCCTTCGGCTCAGGTCATGATCCCAGGGTCCTGGGATCGAGCCCCGTGTCAGGATCCCTGCTCAGCGGGGAGTCTGCTTCTCCCTCTCCCTCTGCCGCTCCCCCTGCTTGTGCTCTCTCTGTCAAATAAATAAATAAAATCTTAAAAAAAACAAACTTGCAGCTTGGCTCATTTTTAAAACCAGCTGAAGAAAGGCACCTGGGTGGCTCAATCTGTTAAGCGACCAACCCTTGGTTTCGGTTCAGGTCATGATCTCATGGGCTGTGAAATCAAGCCCCATGTCAGGCTCCGCACTCAGCGGTGAGTCTGCTTGGATTCTCTTCCTCTACCCCTCTCGTGTTTTCTCTTAAATAAATAAATAAAATCTTGAAAAAAAAAAAACAAAACAGCTGAGGAAATGGTGTCCCACAAATCAGCAAGATGCTTGGTTGTGAGGTTCTATGTGTATCATGTTCCATCTTAATCCACATGAGATAGAATAAGGCATAATAAAAATGAATTTGAAAACTGCTTCTCTTGTGGGCACAAGCTCTGAGTGGCGCCCCATCGGCTGAGGCTGCTACCCGCCTGGTGCTATATGCAAGTCATCACTCTTGCTTTGCAGACAGAGGCCGAAAGCTCAGAGCACCTCAGGCCACGTGGCAAGTGAGTGAGAGCGAGACCAGGTCCAAACCCGGTGTGTATGGCTTCTGGGCCCTCCCGCCCACATTCGCACTGCTGTCCAAACAAAGCAGGGCTGTGGATGTGTGTGAAATCAGACGCCCTCCTTCCTACAGCTTCTTTATAAGCTCATAGGGGCAAGGGGCAAGGGGCGGGGGAAAGCAAGCCTTGCTCTGCATGTTTGGGGACGGAAAAAGAGATGCTTTGTGGGAGGAGCGTTCCTGCGAAGCTGCGCGGGGCACTGGGGAGCTGGCAGGGATTTGGGCCATGGGGCAGACGCTGGGGCAGGAGTGTTATGAGGACCAGTTAGCAGAGGCTGGTGTAAGAATGGAACCACAAGACAGCACGTTTGCAGCGGCCAATTCAGCATGACGGGAAGCCCGCAGGCCGGGGTCCTGGGAGCCAGGGGGGCGGGGGGGGGGCAGGCGGTCGTTGCACTTGTTGCGGGGAGGGGGTGGGGAGGCGCCACAGCCTTGGGGGGACTCACGGGATGAAGGTGCGGGGTTTCTGGAGCCGACTGAGGGACTGGAGAAGCCTACGGGGATCCTCACCCTGCCAGGGCAATCCTTTGATGGTCTTGATGATTTGATCATGCAAATCGCTGAGGGGAGGGTGGGGGGGGGTGCAGTGACAGGGAGAAGACCGAGTTAGAGCAGCAGGCCCGCCACCTTGGGGTCCCCAGCACGGTCGGGACCATCCCCAGGCCACTGGAACCGAAACATGCAGCTGGGGAGTCTGCACGCTACTGTCTCTCTCCCGCCTGCACCGAGAAGGGGGTTCAGCCAAGAGCGGCCGGCCACCCCATGGAGGCTCCCCCTGCTCTGGGAGGGCCAGGCCTGTTTCAGGCCTGGTTTTGCAACCCGGCATCTCAGATCACTGAAAAAGGCCTCCTCTAGAACAGCCTTCTGGAATCTGTAACAAGCATCGAGGGCTACTGAAAAGAGGAGACCAGAGGGTGCCTGTGGGATGCAGCTCATCAGTTTTTCTGGTTGATTCTGGGGCCACATGTCAAACTCCTTGTCGGCTTCAAGAAAGGCCTCAGGAGGAATGATGGGAACTCACACCGTGGCCCTCCACCGGGGGCGATGCTACCCTCCAGGCGATGTCTGGAGACATTCGTCGTCGTCATGACTGGGTGGGGGGTGCTGCTGGCATCTGGTGGGTTGAGGCCAGGATGCTGCTCAACCCCTACAGGGCCAGGGACGGTCCCACCACAGAGGGGGAACCCGGCCCAGCGCTGAGGGTGGGGAACCCTAGTTGAAGGAGGGCTTTGCCCCAAAGAATTCAATCTCCTTCACTTCCTTTTGTTCGATCACCGCGGGTTCAGGGCTGAGCATACGTCCTAGGCCCAAACTTTGGCACCAATGCGTGAGAACAAGAATGGATCAGAGATGAAAATCAGATGCTCTGGAAGGGACTATTCATGAAGGATGTCTAGATGACAAATGTCCTTATGGGACTTCTAGAAACGAGGCAGCAGTGACTGCAGGGTGAGTCGGGAGGTTCTGGTATGTTCATTTCTTTTAAAAAATCCCTCATTCCAGTTATTTCAAGTACATGTTTAAGCTCTGGGCAGTTGGCCTGGAAAGACCCCGATCGGCAGCCCCTCGTCTGTGTTCCATGCACCATGCCCGAGGGCCTGGACAGCCGCACTTACCTCTGCTCCCTCGCCCTCCAGGGAGGCACAGAGCAAAGACAACAGAGGGGTCACATTTCACCTCCATACCCTGAGCGGTCAGCGCAGTGGCCAGAGCTCCGGACAAGGCCCATGGCCTCAGCCCATGCCCCCTAACCCAGCCAGATCTGGCTAGAGTGTCCCTAGCAGGCCCCAGGGTTCCCCGGCCTGGTGACTCCCACTCATGGCCCTGGACACCACGCTGAGCGCCTGGGGACAGCAGCTCCTCTTGATGTACCTCCCTGGTCTTGGGTTCGAAGGCCCTTGCTTCTACTTACTTCTTGCTTTCATAGAAAGCAATGATGTCCTCAAAAGCGTTAATATCGAACTCCTCAGAGCCGTCAAATGAGAAATCTAGCATTGAGCAGCTGAAAGGGAGAATCTGTATAAACTAAACACGCTCCTGGAGTGGGACCCGCAGCCTCGGGGCCAGGCCCTGGGGAGACTGGCATCCCTTTAGCAAATGTGGGTCAGGGGCTACATTCAGTCTTTGGGGGAGGGGGACAGGGAACACACAAACAAATAAAAAGATGCACTCTTTTTCTCTTGCCCCCTTTTGGGTGAAAAAGCAGATTCCAGGAAAACAACACACAGTGCTTTCAGACAAATCACTTATGGTCACTTACCTAGGTGCTAGCTCTACCTCGATACATACATGTTTATGAATCTCTTGAAGAACTTTTTACTATGAAGGACTCAAAAATAAAATGACCTTTTCAAGTTTAAATATTGACTAACTTGCTTCTTGGGAATCTGGAGTATCAAGAAGCTGGGAACTTGGCTGCCACAGGACCTTTGCATGTGCCTCCCCGACTGCTAGCACGCCCTGCCTGCCTTGCCTGGCTCAGCTGGTCTCTTTTCAATACAGCCTGCCTGGCTCTCTCAAGATATCAGAAGTGTCCTTCCTCTGGCTTTGTCATTCCCTTGGAGGTCTGTCCAGTGTGGCCTTTTTTACCCCACCTTCCTGGGAGCGCACGCTGCTCACTGTTATACTCAGTACAAACTGGGGTATGTGGAAGGCCCTCAGTCATTGCTAGGGGGCCACAAAATACCTCATCGTCTTGTGTGCAACGAGGCATATGGTGTTTCTGATAGCAAATGAAGGAACTCAGCCTATGTGCATTTGGGCCACCCCGGCCTGGCTAAAGGAGGAAGTGCTCTTAAATCAAGCCTGTTGCTTGGTGCAACCAGTCAGCGGCTCCCTGGCCCCACCCGCCAATGGCCACAGCCGGCCATGAAAAGAATCCTTTGTAAAGTGAGCCGTCCAACATCTCCCTAATGCAGATGCTGCATCGAGGCCTGACTCTGTGTGCAGAAAAGAGGCAGCCAGATGCCGTTTGTTTCTGGGTCCTTTTGATTCAAGTGGCTGCTGGGTTCCTTATTCAGGTCAACCCCAACCTGGGTGGAGGGTGGAGGGTTTCTGGCATTGTTTTAAACAATACTGCTGTGTACCAGCTTTGGTTCGGACAAATCAAGGTCTCGCTCACCGGTACAGTTTTTCTGATGGGGTGCTGGTTCCTCTCTGCAGCTCTCCCAGGAGACCGCGGACACCCGGGCTGTCCGTACCTGCTGCAGACATAGAGCGGATGGGAGTTGGAGGCGGGGGCTGCCTGGGGCCTCGAAGGCCTTTGTCTTGGCCACAGAGGCTTCCATCCTGACTTGAACTCATTAAAAAAAAAAAAAAAAAAAAAAAAGACAAAACAGTCTGACACTCAAATTTGGGCAGAGCTGGGAACCGTGAAGGGTTTGATCCTCCCTCCTAAGCAACACTATTTATGCCTACTTCTCATAAAAGCTTTATTCTCTGGTTCTGCTTTTAATCAAGGCCCTTTGTGAAATGGAGCTCCGTGGCCGGTACCTAGAGCCAACCTTGCGGGAGTCACTCAGCCATTCTGGGCCTCAGGTTGTCCTTATGGAAAGACAGGAACGTGCCTTCCTGCCTTGTGAGGACGAGGAGAGTGAATTATATACCCTGGTACAGAAATTCTGTTTGGGACGATCCAAGTTCTGGAGCAACACAGGTGGTGGTCACGCGACACGGTGAATGTGCTAAAGACTACAGAGCTGCACGTTTTCAAATGGACTGAGTATCCCCCTCTCGATGGCGACAGGTGGGCCCCATACCTGCAGCCTTCTCGGCCCTCTCAGCCCGCAGACGCCCAGCCTCCCGGAGGACAGCCATAGCCCGGATGGCAGCCCGGAGCACCGCCCAGCGGAACACGGCCACGGGATCCATGCCAATGAGCTCCCGCACATAGGAGCTGTCACTGCCCCGCAGCAGGGCCACGATATCGGGCCGCATGTAGTCCATGTTCTTTTCCCGGAAGTCCTGGTGGGGGAAGGAGGTGCGTGGTCACTCGCCAGTGACTGCCAAGGTCCTGGGAGCCAGCCCGGGAAGGGCTGCTGGTGGGGTGGGACCCATCTCAACAACAGAGGTGGGTCCTGTCCCTGGGGCCTTCGACAGTAAGAGCCAAGGACTTAGGGCTGGGTCTGAGGGCCCCCAGAACCTCGCCGCGCACCATCAATAAAGGAGATGGACCGAGCAGACGCCAGAGGTAAGGGGCCTCCGGAGCATCCACCCTGTCCCTTTCCTGCCTCCCACCCTTGACTGATGATGGCAGTGGACAGACACGTACCTTGATCTGGTATTTCACCTTCCCTGCGAAGTGCTGAATGATGAACGCCGGCTCCATGACGGGGGTGCCAAGGAAGTACCTGTTGTCTTCGTGCTGCTGTTTGAACTTGGCCAGCAGGGTCTGGCTCGTGGCGTGGGGAAAGCTGGGAAGAGAATTTGGAACTTCTAGCTGCAGGAACAGCGGCGACCACTCGCTCTGCATCCGGGTGCAAGCCCTCGGTGCATGAGGCCCGGGCCTTCGTGGTCAAGGCAAGCATTTGGCATAGGCAACACTGGGAACTGGGCCCACTGTGGGCAGCTCCCGGGAGTAATCCCAGGATGGGGGGACTTCTGCTCTCAGATCTGTTGTGTATCTGGACGCTGTGTCGTGGGGGGGGGGGTCTTGCCCTTGTTCCTCTGTTACAGAGAGGGGCTGGGAGATGAGGACGGAGCAGGCAGGGGGGCGAGGGCAGAAGAAGAGCCCCGTTGTACCTGGCTATTTCTGCCTCCCAGGAAGGAAATGCTGCAGTTGGCTTTGGCACGCCCTGCCTCACCGCAAACACAGGCAGAGGAATGAGCCTGTGACGCCCAACGCGAGGCTCCACGGACTAACAGGGACGGGCTGGTGGGGGCGGAGAATCTGTAGCTCCCAAGCACACGGTGGGGGGGGAGAATCTGTAGCTCCCAAGCACACGGTGGGGGGGGAGAATCTGTAGCTCCCAAGCACACGGTGCGGGGGGGAGAATCTGTAGCTCCCAAGCACACGGTGGGGGGGGGAGAATCTGTAGCTCCCAAGCACACTGTTTCCAGGGCTGGGGAAAGGGTGTGGAGTGAGGAACCTGCTCACTCAGTCGTTGGGATAAATGCCATTTTAACGCACTATTTTAGAAAATCCAGATGAATGCAAAAAAAAAAAAAAAAAAATCCACGATGAACAAAAATAGCAAGATTTTAAACAAAGACAGATACAACCCTGCTCAGCCTGGCCCTGCCTCACATTCCTCCTCTGGATCCAGCTCTGGGTTTCCTGGGAGTGATGGTTTAGCCCTTCCTAGCAGCCTGCCTGTTCTCTTATCTCAACATTCTCTACCTGGATCCCAGCTATGAAGGGATGTGTCTGTCCCCTGGCTCAGGTGGGGCCTGGGTCTGAGGCAGGAGATGAGCCTGATTCAACCCAGCCCCACAGGGACTTCTGACACAGACAAGGGGCTGATAAAAAGTTGTTGATAGAAAGATGTGTCCACGTCCTGACCCTGAGAACCTATTGAGAGTGACCTGATTCAGGTCTTTACGAATGTAATTAGTTAAGATGAGGTCATTGGGGAGGCATTCATCCAGTGGATTGGAATCTTTATGAGGAGAGGAGATGAGACAGAGATAGAAGAGATGGTGATGTAACCACAGAGGCAGAGACTGGGGTGACGCAGCCACAAGCCACAGAATGCTGGGGGCCCCCAGGAGCTGGAAGAGGCGAAGAAGGACCACCCCCTAAAGCCTCTGGAGGGAGTGCAGCCCTGCCCACACCTGGATTTCAGCCCAGTGATACTGATTTTGCGAGTCTGGCCTCCAGGACCATGAGAGAATACATTTGTTGTTTAAAGCTGCCTGTGCTTTGTGGTCATTAACGGAGCCAGCCGCAGGTTAACAAATTCAGTGAGTGAATTTCAGTGACCATGGCTGGGTGACCAGGGGTGAGGCACTTCGTCCATACCCCTTCCAGCCTTCACGGTGTCCTCTGGACGAGGGCTGCCAGGCTTAGTGGTCAGTGTGGCGTCTGGGCCCCCGATCCCACGTGTTGCCCTTTGCAAGCATGCACCAACCCCGTGCCTAGTTTCTAGACTCAGGCCCCGTGTCCCTTTCTTAACAACTCCCAGGTGTGCGTGTTTCAGAATCGAGTTATTGCACATGTTAATACTTCCGTGATAAATGCTACGTGCCTTTTGCTAATGTGAGGTCAGGATTTGTGGCCAAATGAGTGTGACAAACTCAGAAGTTCTTGGGGATGGTGTGGATTCAGGGTGAGGCTCCAGGGGCTAGGGAACCAGGTTTGCAGGGGGAACTGGGCCGTGGACACTCACTTGCTCTCTTCGTCCAGCAGATAGAAGAGCCCCGTGGGCTTCTTGCTGATGAGATGGATGCAGCCGACGTTATCAGTGTAGTCAATGTTGTGCCATGAGATCCCTTCGCTCTGGTACTCCTCCTGCAGGGTTTAGGGGTTAGCTGATAATCTCACTACCTCATGGCTATGTTAACGTTTACACAGCATGCGGTGTATATGAATATATTTATGTATACACGTATGTATTCATACATACGTGTGTAAATAACAGAACACATGTTGATATATCAATGGAAATATATTCATAATTATATAAAATTATAACAGGAAAAATTATTAATAACAGGAAACAGTACATGCTTAAGCATCAAACGTACAAGATGCTTAAAATCACACTTAATGTGTCCCAGGGGCCAGCAATCTTTCTCTGTGAAGGGCCAGATGGTAAATAAATTAAGCTTTATGAGCTAGATGGTGTCTTGTCACGATTCTGCTGTGGTAGCATGAAAGAGGCCACCGATGACGTATAGACAAGTGGGCGTGGCCACGTGCCAATAAAGGTTTATTTACAAAAACAGGTTGTGGGGCCAGACTGGACCTGTGAGCTGCCATTTGCTGGCCCCTGCTCTGGAACCTCAATGTCCAATAATGCAAGTGATATAATGCCATGTAGTGAGCGTGCTCTACGTAACTTCGAATTTTCTAATAATCAGTTAAAAAGGTAAAAAGAAACAGGTGAAGTTAACTTTAATAATATAATTTAACCCAATATATCCAAACTATGATCGTGTCAACATGTGATTAATGTAAAATGATCAATGAGGAATTTTATATTCTTTTTCTTTTGCATGATGTGTTGGTAATCCACTGTGTTTCACTATTGCCACACAACTCAATGTGGACCAGCCACGCTTCAAGGGCTCAACAGCCAGGAGGAAAGTTTAATAGTAAAATCAGCTAGATATTTATATAAGCCCATCATTTTTTTTTTTGTCCAAATCATCAATGTGATGGATAACACATGGGTAAAGATGGCTGAGTGTGTAGTAGTGAAAAGACATGGAAGACAGATTGTCAAAATTGTTGACCAAAGCAAATCTTTACAAGGCAACTCCATTTCTCTCCCATTGGATGGATTTTCACATTTGAGCAGAAAGAAGGTACAAAATTGACCCATGGACAAAAATGCCCCCAGTGTCTGCCTCATCCAAGTCTGGGCTGGGTTTTCCCAGACTTTCTCTTCTGTAGAGAAAGATTCCAGGGCTGGTTCACCAGCAAACCGGAACCCGAGGGAGACCCCAGTTCCGGCTCATTCCGTCCCCCCTTGGGGCTGCCTAGGCAACAACATGGCATTTCCTTACCTGTTCTAGTTTGAAAATGTGCTGATTGAAGTAATACTGAAGCTGCTCGTTGGCATAGTTGATGCAGAACTGTTCAAAACTGTTCCTCTCGAAGTCTTCAAATCCGAATATGTCGAGGACCCCAATGGACAAGCACTGGGAAGACAGAGAAAACAGTTATTACTGCTTCCGGGGAAGTGACCTGTTTGGTTGTGCGGGCTCTGCGCTCAGCTGAACACTCTGCTGTCACTGCCTTGGAATCTGTAATATGTGAACGAGGGGCTCCGTGTGTTCACCGTGCACTGGGTCCTGAGAACTGCGCCCCATCCTGTTCCCTGGGCCTGCCCCTCGGAGCAACCGGCCTCTCCCCTGACACCAACCAAAGCCACCTTGGCTCCCGATATCACAGGCCATCTGCCGAGGGTGTGTGACACTGAGGGCCTGGCCTTCCCTAGCTCTGCTTGGTGGAGCAGACAGGGGTGGGGGCTCTCACCGAGACAGACTCTTCCATGTCTTTCTTGTTGAGGAGGGCGTGGTTGATCCGCAACACGATCCAGTCGAACAGAGCACTGTACAGGGACTTGGCCATGGAGTCGCGGGCGGTGATAGCCTGCGGGCACAGGGTGGAGAGTGTCACACCTCGACAACGTGGGCCCTGTGCTGCACCACCCAGAGGTCTGCACTCACGGGAAAATTGAGGCTCTGACTTTGAACACCCCACTCACTGGACACAACCCCTCTCACTCTGCACGCCACCTGTCTGCTCGGGATGCCCCTGCACACCGAAGCACGAACTATGAAGCTCGGGCCCGGCAGCCTAAGGTTCAGCGAAGTCTTTCTCACGAGCCAGCCCTATTCCTCAGAGCAACCTGGGGACGCTGAGGATGGAACACAGGCTCAGGGAGGGTGCCGGGCCGGCCCGTGGGAAGAACCAGCCAGGGGGCCGAGCTGGGTGGGAAGCCAGGTAGGTCCCTTGCAGCTCTGGGAGCATCGTGGAGATGCCATCGTGGCTTTTAAATTAAACGCAGTAATGGCTTTCAAATTAAAAAAGAGGCTTAAGGAGGTCTAATTTACATACAAGAAATTGTTTCTCTTTATGTACTCAGATCTAAGTTGTGACAGATGTGCTTGGCTACAATTAAGATCAAGAACACATGTCTTGGTTTTGCCTTTCCCGGGAGGTTGTGGAAAGGGGGCCCCGAGGGATACAGAACCCTCACACCTGGCATCTGTCCCTCGGCGTCCTGCCCCTCAGGGGCAGCCAAGCTGCTGGGAGCTCAGGTGTCCTGCAGCAACTTTTACAGAACGTTTCAGGGGACCTTTCCCTGGGGGGGCTCAGAATGTACACGGTGCCCACTGAAGATGCCCAAGCAGTTTCTACCACCAGCTAAAAATCCCTGCCATGGCTAGGTATTTTCCTGTGGCCATCCAAGCTGCAAGCTGCGAGGCCCACTGCTCTTGACATGTAAAAACGCAAGAAAAACCCATCATAAGGAAAACATCCTGGCTGGGGCAAAGGCCAGAGAGAGGTGTCCTATCAAGATCCCCGGGACGCCCTTAATGGTTGTAAAGGTCATGCACTAGCCTGGGGTGGGGGTGGGGGGTCAACAAACTTTAAAGGCCAGAAGGTCAGTATGTTCAGCTGTGAGGGCCAGATGGTCCTGTCATGATCACCTGGTTCTGCCAATACAGTAGCAACGCAGCCTAAAAAAAAGGGGGGTGTGTGTGTGGCTGTGCCAATAAAACTTTATTTACAAAAGCAGGCAGCGGGCTGGATTTGGCCTGCAGGCTGCAGATGGCCATCCCCTGCTAGTGAGAACCAGCACGGAAACACCGAGCAGAACACGTGTGGCCTGAGTTCTGGCCCTAGGGCTGAAGTGTGCTGTAGAAGCTGCTCTGAGCTGTGCCTAAGCTCACGTGAGAACCAGAGACAATGTCACAGCTCTTTCAAGACAGGGAAAAGGCTATCCAGGCCGGCTGTTTCCAGAGCTCCCCCCCAACTTGTGGTTTGCGGTGCAGCGCCCCGCAAGAGCCCAGGGCCATGCTCACCTCGCTGAGACTGTAGGGAAGGATGAGTTTGTCATTGGCTGTCACCGTTTTTCTTTTGGTCAGGACCTCCACCAAGATTTCTCGCTTCACCTGTTTCGAGGTCAAGGAGGGAGAGAAGGCTTGTTGGGCGGGTCCTCACATCCCTGAGGTAAGGCTGGAAGCCCGAGAAAGGTGCCAGGAGGACTTCCAGCAGCCGCACCAGGAAGTGGGCCTGAAGCCCACCGAGTGATGTGCGCTATGCTCAGTGTGTTTCCGAATCATCACACTCACAGGCTCGGTCGATGGCCCTGGGAGGTTGGTCACATAGGCCTGGGGGTCCCTGTGGGTCCAGGTACTGCCTGGCAAGCTGCATTAATAGATGTCGCTGTTGGAGTGGGTTCCTGGCCTGTTCCCTCCTGACCGCCAAGCCCGCTCCACAAGCCAGAGGCAGTCAGAGTAGGGGCAAGGGAAGCTGCCCGAATCTCCTGGCAGGTGTGCTTACTCGTCCCCACAAACACAACAGAAGCCAGGCTCCTGCACGCAGGTACATGCTCTTTAAGAAGAGCCACAGGTGGAATGTATGCTTAGAAAACAGAAAGATGAGGGCAGGACTTCTCAGATCTGGCACCACGGACACTCGGGGCTGGATCATTCTTTGCTGTGGGGAAGCTGTGTTGTGCATTATATGACGTTAAGCAGCATCCCTGGCCTCACCCACCACATGACAGTAGCTCCTCTGGGTTGTGACAACCCACAGATGCCTCCAGACACTGCCCAGTGCCCCCTGGGGGTTGACAAGTGCCAGTGGACAAGGGGATGGCAGGTCCAATGAGCACATGACCTCGCTGATCAAAGTATGGTTTCAAAGGGCCTTTCACATGAGGGGCTGAGAGGGGGTGCAGCCGTGCTCAGGAGGGCGTCCTTGAGAAAGGAGGAAGGGATAGGATGCCCTTGAGGGCATTATGCTAAGCGAAATAAGTCAGAGTAAAACATGTATGATCTCACTGGTATGTGGAATCTAAAAGAACCAAAAAAAAAAAAAAAAACCCACAAAAAAAACAAAAACCAAAACCCAAAACACTCACACACACACCCAAACCAAAAAAAAACCCCTCCCAAAACCCCCCAAACTAAACCAAGCTGACAGATACAGAAAACAGATTGGTGGTTGCCAGAGGCAGGGGACGAGGGTGGGTAAACCAGGTAATAAAGAGGATCAGAAGGAACAGACTTCTAGTTATAAAATAAAGAAGTCCCAGAAATGTCATGTCCAGCATGGGGACTTCAGTTCAGAATACCATATGGTGTAACTGCAAGTCACTGAGAGTAGATCTTCCAAGTTCTTATCACTAGAAAAACCCGATTCTGTAACCATGTGTGGTGACAGATGTTAACAGGACTTACTGTGGTCATCGTTTTGCAATATAGACAAATATTGCATTTGACGATCATCCTGTCATAATGCCAAAACTAACATAAGGCTGTATGACGATTGTACCTCAATTAAAAAAAAAAAAAGAAAGAAAGAAAAAGAGAACCAAGGAAGAGGTGTTGAACAGATTGTGGGGAGGAAGCAGGCAGACAGACCCCGGTTTATAGACGCAAGGCCCACGCAGGAAGTTCTGGGTCCTCGCTGGCCACCATGGCCGAGTGCAGGGAGCCATACCTTCAGGAGCTGGGACAGTGTGTCCAGCACCTCGGGGGGCCCGACCTCCAGACCTTCGTCTCGGCCTGTGGCTCTCTTCTTGTACGTGACGTTGCCCAGGTACAGGATGGCTGAGAGGACGGAAAAAATCCTGGGAGAGCAAAGGAGCCTAGGTTGGGGTGGTTTCCAGAGTCGTAAGATGACAGAAGCTTCCAGCCAATGGGGCTGAATTCATACAACCAGCCAAATCCAGTCGGACATATGAAGTTAAAAAAGGTCCAGGGCGCCTGGGTGGCTCAGTCGTTAAGCGTCTGCCTTCAGCTCAGGTCATATCCCAGGGTCCTGGGATCGAGCCCCGCATCGGGCTCCCTGCTCCGCGGGAAGCCTGCTTCTCCCTCTCCCTCTCCCCCTGCTTGTGTTCCCTCTCTCTCGGTCACTCTCTCTGTCAAATAAATAAATAAATGAATCTTAAAAAAAAAAAAAGTCCAATCTCATTGCTGAGGACCCTTTGTGGAATGTGATTTTGTAGACAGATGGCTCACCTGGGTGGTTTTGGTTTTTTGTTTTTTTTTTTTTGGTGAGGGGGGTGCTTAAAAATTTTTTTATGGGAGCCTAATATGCATGAAAAAAAATGCAAAAAAAAACCCCCAAAAAACCTGCCATGCATAAAAAACAGGCGAAAAGAAGCACACAATTCTTAAGCATATTTTGATAAACTGTCACAAAACATACACCTCCCTGTAATGAGCACTCAGAGCAAGAAATAGAACATTCCAGGCACTGGAACCCACCCCAGCTCCTGCAGAGGAACGGCTATCCTCGCATCCTAACGCGGTCCATGAACTTGGTGTCAGTGAAATCATATGTACTTGTGTCTGGCCCGTCACTGGAAGACCGTGACGTGGGGGTGCAATGCACGTTCCTGCGTGAACTGGCGTGGCCACACTCAATGCTGCAAACCAGCATTTCTTAGCCTCTGCCCTGCGGACTCGTGGGGCCGGATCATTCTTTGCTGCGGAGGGCTGTCCAGTGCACTATGGGACGCCGAGCTGCACCCCTGGCCCCTGCCCATTAGGTGCCAGCAGCTGTGTCCCTCTCCTCCTTCCCCTATGCAGTATGATGACCAAACATGTCTCCAGACATGGCCAGCTGTCCCGCGGGGGCAGAAGTGACTCTAGCTGAGCACCACTGCTGTGCGTGGAGTCCAGGGAGTGGCACTCCATGGCCCATTACTGGACAGCCTCGGAGCTAAGAATGGTTCTTCAGGTTTTTTTGGGGGGGGGGGTTAAAAAAATAAACATGGAGAAGAACACGCAACAGTGACCATCTGGCCCCCGAATCTGAAAATTGGACTATCTGGCCCTTTACAGAAAGTTTGCCCAGCCCTGCATGATATAAAGCTGTTTGTTTAGTTATTTTATTTAATTCCCTCTGGTGAGCATTTGTGTGTGTGTGGGGGGAGGTTCCTAACTTTTTGGCAGTAAATAATAAGGCTGCCATGTGCATATCTTTGAGTCAGCACACGCACGCATGGTGTTGGGCAGACACAGCTCTCGTAGAAACTGCAGACGGTTTTCCAAAGGGGCTGGCCCGATCTGTGCCCTCCGAGAAGCGTGCAGGCGTTCCTGCTGGGTATACCAAACATCGGGCAGGTGTGGCGAGGACCCTAGGTGGCTTTCAAAAAATTTTTCAAAATTTTAATTGTGTAAGATACACATCATGTAAAATTCACCATCGTGACCATTTTTAAGCGTGAGGTACATCTGCGCTGTTGGGCAAAAAAGCCCCGTGGTTTGACATCTCCCAGTGACTAATGACTAATGTTCCTTTTCATGAGCTCATGGTCATCGGGCTGCCCTCCTTTAGTGTCTTAGCTCCCGCTGGGGTGTCAGTCGGCTCTCAGAGAGGGGCCTTAGGTAAGATGTGTGTGTGTGGGGGGTCCACGCAGAAGGTGGGATGGCCAGCCCGCCCACTTACTGCTTCTTGGTGGCTGGGAGGAAGCCCACCATCTCCATGGCCTGCTTGAGTCTCTCAAAGTCATGCTTTAGGTCTTCCCCATCTTCGATCTTCAAGTTATGCTGAAAAACAAAGTCAGGGGCACTCTGGGTATTTCTGGGCTGGCAAGGGTGGCGTGCAAGAGTGATTTTGGCTGGAACCGAGGGGGCAGGGCTCAGGACACGGGGAATGAATGGGCTCCTTTATGCCGCCTTCTCTGGGCCTCTTTGGAGTCGGGTTTGGGGGCCGGAGAGGGCCCCGGCAGACAGCCTCTGACCTCCCGGTGGCGCGTAAACAGCCCGTGGGGAACAGAGGCGGCGTCTGTGGCTGGGACGTGGGGCTGTTTACCTGGTTGAGGTAGAAATAATCTTCAGGCTGCTTGAGCTGAAATTCTTGACGCTCTTCCTCGCTGACGCCAAGTAACAAATAATAAAACACATGGTAGTTCCTGTGGGTCAAAACGAGGAGAAAAAATTCGTTTTTGGAGACCACACGACAGCTACTCTTCAAACCACTGCTAATATTGCTTTGGAGCCCACACTGGGGGGAAAAAAAGCACCTCAAATATGTACCAATTTGAGACAATAAGTCGATTCTAAAAACTAAACTCTGAGCTTCTCTGGTGAGTAGATGTCTGTGGATGGGGGGGTATTACTCTGAGTAAAAGCCTGGAGCAGGCACAAAAATAAGCCCAAAAAAGGTGGTTTAGGAGGTATGAGCGCAAAGCTTGCAGCCACAGGGCAGCCTCGATCCTGGGACATCAGCCACGGCCTCCCGTAGGCCCAGGACACCTGCTTCTCTCCTTTGTGGGGAGGAAAGCAGATGTGGTGGGTCACCAAGGAAATTTCCTCCTACCTCTCATCCTTCTCTTGAGAGACCAGGCGGGACTTTTCAAGCAGGTATTTTTCGACAACAGCTCTGTCATTAAAAGAAAGATGAAAGAATAAGATGTTAACATTTTGATAAGAGTTTTCTGGAAGAACTAGAGTAATTTGTTACCATAATAAAGCCAGCTGTGGATTAACTTCCTTTGATACAAGGTAAACACAGGTACCTAAATCACCTTTAGAAATATGGGGCGCCTGCGTGGCTCGGTCAGTTAAGCATCTGCCTTCGGCTCAGGTCATGATCCCAGGGTCCTGGGATCGAGCCCCGAGTCAGGGTCCCTGCTCAGCAAGGGAGTTTGCTTCTCCCTCTGCCTCTGCCCCTACCTCCTGCTTGTGCTCTCACACTCTGTCTCAAATAAATAAATGAAATCTAAAAAAAAAAAACCAAACAAAAAAAACAACAAAAAAAGAAATACAATCATCCTAAATGTCGCAAATACAACCAATTTAAATGTTGCAAATATAATCAGTCTCAGTGTTGTAAATATAACTACCCTAAAAATCACCCTAAGTGTTGCCTTATTCTATGACTGCCATCCATAAAAATAAGGAACTCGGGTTGGCCACTTCTGCTCCCCAGACCAGATGCAGGCTGATCACTGCTCGGAAAGCTCAAGGAGCATCCTGGGGGAACCCCCTCAGGCAGCGGAAACCCGAGTGATTATACCCATGTTTTCATGGACAATATAGAAGGTCACCCCCTGCATTCACCAGCTCCTCAGCAATTAAATGCTTCTCCCATTAAAAATCTAAATATAAGCTCACAGTTTCATTTTCTTTTTTTTTTTTACAGCTTCATTATTGATATAAACCACACATTCTTATTTATTTATTTATTTATTTATTTGACAGAGAGAGAGGCAGCAAGAGAGGGAACACAAGCAGGGGGAGTGAGAGAGGGAGAAGCAGGCTTCCTGCGGAGCAGGGAGCCTGATGCGGGGCTCGATCCTAGGACCCTGGGACCATGACCTGAGCCGAAGGCAGACGCTTAACCACTGAGCCACCCAGGCGCCCCTAAACCACACATTCTTAAAGTGTGCAACATGGTGAGTCTTGACTGGGTCCTTTCCTATTTTGTTCCACCAGCTTTACTAGCTGCCACTGACGTAAACTAGAAGCGTGTGAACTGATGAGTTGTGACACATGCAGACACCTGTGTGCCCACCACCATGACCCAGTTTCCTGGGCCCTTGGTCACCCCTCCCTGCCTCCCACCCCTAAGTGGCCACTGATCAGCCCCACTATAGATTAGTTTGCATTGTCTAGAATTTTAAAGAAATATAATCCTTTGACATATATACTGTGTCTGCCTTGTCACTCAGCCCAAGAACTCTGCGATTTAGCCACATTGTAGCGTGTATCGGAACTCTGTTCCTTCTCGTGGCTGGACACAGCACATCTGTCGACCCGTTCATCCGATGACGGATGTTTGATGGTCAGGGGTCCACAAGACTGGATGGCCTCTGGGCCAGGGGCCAGGGACCTCTACAGCCACACTCTCAATGCTAGCAGTAGTAATGGTGACTATTCCTTGAGCACCTAGTGCCTTCTCAGGAATTAAATGCCCTAAATCCTTCCACCTGGGGGTGGGCACTGTGGCTCCCATCGAAAGATGAGATACTGAAAATTGAAGAGGCCACCTGCTGCCTAGGACCCCACGGGAGGGAAGTGGCCTGGTGGGGACCCGAGCCAGGCATTGGCCCTGCTCCTTCCACATCCACTGGGGCTGGAGGGGCTGGGCTTTCATGGGTTCCACCAAGTGTGGGAGCTGGATGGCTTTGCAGGCCACCCTCATTTGAGTGCATCCGGTTTTATAGGAGGGGCAGCTGGTGCCCGAGGGGTGGGGGGCAGACCTGGGGGACAGCACTGGGCCCCTGGTCTGGGGCTTGCTGGATGCCGCCTGCCTCTCTCTCTCTCCAGGATGGCAGTCTCCTGTCTGCAGTCTTGCCTGGGACACATGCACACAAAACAGGCACGGACGGGTGTCCACGGACTCGGCCAGTGTCCTCTCTGCTTCCAAACTCGTATGTTTTTTTCTATTCCTTCCCCCTGCTAGTAACTATTTTAGTTATCGGTGGCTTGTTCTCCTAGGGAGGGAGGCCGCATCTGGTTCTAGAATCAGACTCCTGTTAGAATCTCCACCTGTGGCCAATTCCCTGTGCTATATCAGCGGTGGGGGGGGGGGAGGGGAAGGAGAGTGACCCCTTACTGGCATCGAGCTGCCATTTGATGACGCCTTTCCCTGATCGTTTTTAAGGCCCCGGCCCCTATTGGGGTTCGTAGGGGGGCCAGGTATCCCCCAGCACTAAGCCACTGAACCCACAGGAAGACGAGGCCTTGCAAATTGGGGAACTGAAGGAAGGCTTGGACTGCCCCTGACCCTTGGCCTCCACAGGAAATGGCACTGAGAACTGTCACCTCCCCAAAAGCAGAACCGGGTCTGGGCCTGCTCTTCCCCAGCTGGCTGTGGCCACTCCCGGGACAGGAAGTGCACCTCCCCCTCGGAGAGTGGGCAGGCCACGGTCATGGGCTGAGGTGGGACTTCCTTTCCTGAGTCTGAGGCCATAGATAGAGGACTTTCAAAAGTTGGTCTCTAAGACTCAGCCACCTAGGGCCTCTGGCCCAGAGCTTGATGGGGGGCTGCGGCCGGCAGAAGAGGCTGCACCGGACAGCTGAGGGCTGACCCCTGCTGGCACACTGGGTCACGCGGTGGCCCCCAGAAGATGTGAGTGTGACCTTATTTGGAAAAAGGGTCTTTGGAGATGTAATTAAGGGAAGGCATCTGGAGATGCGATCATCCTCCAAGATCAGGGTGGACCCTAAATCCAAGGACAAAGTCCTAAGAAGTAGAAGAGAACACCGAGACACAGAGGAGAAGACCACGTGATGGTGGAAGCAGAGATTGGGGTGATGGGGCCACAAGCCAAGGAAAGCCTGGGGTCACCAGAAGCTGCAAGAGGGCACGAAGAATCCTCTCCTGGAGCTTCCAGGGGGAAGCGCTGTCCTGCCTACGTCTTGATTGCAGGCTTCCAACCTCTAGCACTGTGAGCCAATAAATTCCTGTTGTTCTGAGCCCCCCCAGTTTGTGGCACTTTGTTCTGGCAGCCCTAGGACACCAAACAGACCACACAGAGGAGCAAGCTGGGAGCAAAGGTTCCCACGGCTGCAGGGCCAGCCCGGGACCCAGGAAAACATGAGGCAGCCTTCTGGCATCTCTGCACCCCTGAGGGAGCCCCCAGAACTGTAGATGGGGTATAATTCTGTGTCCTGTGCCTGATAAGATACTCTGGGCATCTCCTGCTGGTCAGAGGCCCTGCAACAGGGACAGGTGGTGGCCGGGCCCATGCAGGTGCCCAGCAGCACTGAGCTGGGGGGACGGCTGGATGGTCTGTGGGGGGCTGAGGGGCCGGAGCAGAATTGCCATTTATTGTGGGGTCTCTCCCCCAGACCACCGCCCATTGGAGCCTGGGCAGTGGGAAAAAGGAAAGATGCCAGAGGCTGAAGGATCTGAGAAAACAACATTCCGATTTGTGTCTTGAATATGAATTGTCATTTGAAATGATCATCAGTCAGGTAAGATGGACAGAGGAACTGACATACTTTAGACTCAATCCCTAGGCCCCGCCAGTTGAGGACTTCTCCATTCCTGAAATGCTGTAGCCTTCTCTAGGACTCTAGCCCTGTTGCTCAGGTCTCTTTCCCATGTCGAACATTTGGGCTGCTCAGAGCATCACCTGGAACTGGTATAAATCCTGCTTCTACCACAGACCCTCCCACCAGAATGTGGAGGCAGGGATGATCCCTTTGAGTAACCCCAGACTATGCCAAGATGCTTTCTTTTTTTTTTTTTTTTTTAACTCTGAAAGAGTTTTGTTTTGTTTTGTTTTAAAGATTTTATTTAGAGAGCGAGAGAGAACAAGTAGGAGGAGTAGCAGACAGAAGGAGAGGGAGAAGGAGGCTCCCCGCAGAGCAGGGAGCCCGACGTGGGGCTCGATCCCAGGACCCTGGGATCATGACCTGAGCCAAAGACAGTGGCTTAACCAACTGAGCCACCCAGATGCCCCAACTCTGAAAGAGTTTTATTGGCTCATAAGACCTTTGCGTATTAAAAAAAAAAAATACCCAATACATTATGCAGTCTTAAACCACAATTACATTTTTTAACCAAACTGTAACTACCCAGAATATATACTTTTTAAAGAGAAAGAAATGCTACAGAACCGAATTCTGAAAATGACATTGACTTAAATCCTATGACAAAATAGGTAATTCCTTGTAACATTAATTCACTTCACAAAGCTGCCATTTTCTTAAGCATAACTACTGCACAGAGTAACAAACACAATTTCAACGTTATACGTTTAGTTGAAGTGACTGTGCCTCCACCTAAGGAACTCACATTTCTGGCACAAAATGCTGGTCTGTTTTAACTTTCACCAATCAACTTCACAATCCAGTTACCACCTACCCACTCACACATCTACCTAATCCATTCATCCATCCATGGATCCATCAATCTACGAATTCATCCATCTATGAATTTTCCCATCTAGCAATGAATCTATCCACCTACCCACCCAGTCCATGAATTTATTCATCTATCTACTCACCCACCCACGAATCCATCCATCTACCCACCCACCCATGAATCCATCCATCCATCCATCCATCCATCCATCCACCCACCCACCCACCTACCCACCCACAATTCCATCCATTAATCTATCTATCCTCCCTCCCTCCCATTCACCCACCTGCTTACCTTCAGTACTTCCTTGGACAACCACTTCATTTCTGCTACCCAGCCTTATGTCTTCTCCTGGCTAAAGGGGCACATGTTTGGCAACTGCCACAGTCCATATCAACTCTGCCTATGGCATCCCCAGACCCACTGAATTTGAAACCTCATCAAGACCAAGACATAGGTTGGTATGTCCTTGCCTGTTCTTGGCAAACTCCATCATGTTAGCACCTTCAGGTCGTGGTACTTGCTTCTTGGGCACCTGGGCCCAGGCTCGATGACCTGGGGACAGAGGTCCCGCCCCTCCCACACTTACATTTCCCACTTTGACCCACAACTCAGATCTTCACATCACTGACTTAAATAAAACCCATACTTGCTTCCCTGTACAATTCACACATATCTGCAGAACCACAATTTCCACACTGAGCTCCCAGGCTGGCTCCTCCTCGCAGGGATGCCCAGGACCCCAGGACCAAGGCTGGTGGCCCACAGCTAGGCGGCTGCCAACTCACCCTCTCACGATGCCACTCTCCAGGTAGTTGACCTGGATGAATTTCCCAAATCGGCTGGAGTTGTTGTTGTGGGCCGTTTTGGCATTTCCGAAAGCCTGTGGGGAAAACAAGAGCAGGTTTTCAGGTCGTGAGGATGAAATTTCTACACGCCGCAGCCTGGAGCCTTGGAGGTCCCCCTGGGCATCATGGACACTCATTTGCCTGAAGTCAGCCAGTAGCCCTGATGAGCCTGGTAAACACAAAGGCGTGTAGCCCAGGTGTGCGCCAACATACTTTATTACCTCTGTGTTTGGGTTGTGTGAGGGGTTCAAGCTTTAAGCCTCAGACATGAAAAATGCTAATCAACGGCATTCTTTTTCCGTTATAATTGTTCGGAGGGTGAACTCTGGCCCATGGGCTGAAATCCAGTCCACTGCTTATTTTTGTATTGCCTGTGAGCCAAGAGTGGTTTTTACATTTGTAAATCGTTCAAAAAAAAAAAAAAAAAAAACCCAAAAAACAAGAATAGTACTTCCTGACACATGAAAATTCTATTCACATTTCAGTGTCCATAAACGAAGTTTTACTGGCACGCAGCCAAGCCTATGCATTTATGGATCGCCCATGGCTGCTTTCTCACTCTAGCAGCAGAATAACCATGATAGAGACCGTTCTGGCCTGCAAAGCTGAACATATCCAGAAGAAGTCTGCTGGGCCCTAAGCTGATGAGGGCTCTGGGCCCCAGGGGAAGAGGAGGCTGATTGAGAGGGAGCAGATGTGGAGACAGGTCCTGGCCTGGAGGGGTCCTGCGATTCTGTGAGAGGACAAGCCGGTTCACAACACACTTTTTTTTTTTTTTAAGATTTTATTTATTTATTTGACAGAGAGAGACAGCAAGAGAGGGAACACAAGCAGGGGGATGGGAGAGGGAGAAGCAGGCTCCCTGCCGAGCAGGGAGCCCCATTTGGGGCTTGATCCCAGGACCCTGGGATCATGACCTGAGCCTAAGGCAGACGCTTAACGACTGAGCCACCCAGGCGCCCCTCACAACAAATTTTTTGATTGGGGTGAAACTGGCATAACATACAATTAACCATTTAAAAATAAACAGTTCAGTGGCATTTAGTACATTCACAATGTTGTGTAACCATCACCTCCGTTTAGTTCCAGAACATTTCCATCACCCCAAAAAGAGACCCCCATCCCCATCAGCTGTCACTCCCCATCCCCCCTCCCGCCTCCCCCAGTCCCTGGCAGCCACCAGTCTGCTTTCTGTCACTATGGATTTGCCTGTGTGTGATATTTTGCCTAAGTGGGAGCATACATTATGTGGCCTTTTGTCTTGCTTCCTTCACTTAGCAGGATGTTTTTGGGGTTCATTCTCATGGCGGCATGAATCGGGGCTTTATTTCCAATATATAGAGGAAAGGATGCACGGTGCATGGAGTCTGTGACTCACTGGGGTCCCCCCTGGGCCTCCTGTGTGTCCACAACCCAGATTAAGACAAAGAACACGCCCTGCTCAGGGCCTTGGGGTGCCCCTTCTCCATGAAGTACCCAACACCCCGGAGGGGTGAACAGACAGGGAGAGGGTATGATAAAGCCTTGGGGGAATGCAGGGCAGGGAAGGTGCTGGGGGCGGTTTCCCTGTTTCGGGGAGCAAGTTGCTGGCAAAGGTGGGAGCGGTGGGGCGGGCAGGGGAGGGGAGAAAGGCAGAACCGATCACAGAGCCTGGTGCTCAGCTGTCCAAGCCCTTGTGGCTCCAGGGGCCAAAGAAGGAGTGACATGGTGGGTGGGGTGATGCCCCGCTCACACACAGAAAGGGAAGCTTGGTGCCCACGAGAAGGGCCAACAATGTTCCAGTTCGAGAAGGCTGAGCTGTGTGGGAGGCTGCGTAGGCATGAGGGCAACGGAGAGGAAGTGGCAAGGCCACTGTCAAGGTTTGCAGGGTGGGGACTGAGCGTGGATGTCTGAGGGTCCGGTGGGGCAGAGGGAGGAGGGCAGGGTGGGGAGAGATGGCCAGGCCCGCAGGGAACTCAGGATCCAGGCTTTTCTTAAAGGCTTCATTCTGCAGGGAGATGAATGCAGGTGGATCACTGATCAGAGCTTCTGGTGTGGCAATCTGAAGGCAGAAGCCCCACAAAAAAGCGTCTGCTGGGCGCCTGGGTGGCTCAGTTGGTTAAGCGACTGCCTTCGGCTCAGGTCATGATCCTGGAGTCCCAGGATCGAGTCCCACATCGGGGTCCCTGCTCAGCGGGGAGTCTGCTTCTCCCTCTGACCCTCCTCCCTCTCATGCTCTCTGTCTCTCATTGTCTCTCTCGCAAATAAATAAAATCTTAAAAAAAAAAAAAAAAAAAAAAAAAAAAAAAAAAAAAGCGTCTGCTGGGGGGCAGCCCAGGACGCTTCCTTTGAGAATGGCTCCGTTCCGCACAGCTCAGGACCAGGATAGCGGCACCTGGCTGGCGCGCGCGCGCGTGTGTGTGTGTGTGTGTGTGTGTGTCACAGGGCAAGAACTTCCTGCCCCACTGTCCCAGGGGCACCAGACCCCAGGAATGGGCCCTGCTGAAGGACCTGAGGCAACGGCCAAGTCACCCAGCAAGAGTGTAACAACGAAGGAGGAGCCCCAGAGAGGCAACCTGGCCGGGAGGTGCACCGGGGGTGGGGGGATCTGCTCAGGGCAGGGTGGTGGCCGGGCACTTTCGGTGGGCAATGGGCACCACATGGCCTTACGGAGGCAGAACCCAGTGTGAGGAGGTGTGTTCCCGAGTCAAGACAGAGGCCGCAGAGCCCCCTTCTCTTCTTCACAAATGCTTCCTTAGGACCTGTTGTCCATTGCCAGGTTTTGAAAGTCTGGAGGGTTGGATTAAATACAGGGGCTCTTCAGCCAATGGGAACGACCACGTCCCGCGATATGTGACTGAGCTGCTGGCCAGTGGCTGGGTGACAATGCTGGGAGCCAGGCCTGGGTCTGCCTGGTCGCCCAAGTGCCTACGGAAGCCGGCGCAGGGTCCCCAGCCTTGGCCCTGCTGATCCGTGGGGCTGTCCTGTGCACTGTGGGGTCCCGAGCCTCCACTTGGCAGAGGCCGACAGCATCTGCGACAATCAGAAATGTTCCCAGAGCTGGCTGAATTGCTGAGTAGCGCTGCTATATACAGACGGAGGTTAAAGGGGTCTGCAGGGTTGGGTGGTCAAGGGCTCTTTGGGCCCTTCATCCTGTCGTGAGGACCCCCATGGGCACTATAAGGCCCGAGGAATCCTGTGAGGAAGAAAACTGTCTTTCTAGGTTTAATCTCTGGTTTCCCTCAAGTTCAGCCTTGGAACTGTGTTTTTTGTCTGGAGTAAAGCCCGGGGACTCTTGCCGTTCTGCTCCAGGAATCAGCAGGCAGCAGGTCCGTTTCCTCCTTTCATTGCAGGCTCATGAGACCCCACGGGGTGCCATCTGAGCTGAGGACAGGCCCGGGCCCTCCCCCTGCTCCGAACTAAAATAAACTCCGTGAGCAAGCCCGCCTGC
This sequence comes from Halichoerus grypus, assembly GCF_964656455.1. Classification (NCBI taxonomy): domain Eukaryota; kingdom Metazoa; phylum Chordata; class Mammalia; order Carnivora; family Phocidae; genus Halichoerus; species Halichoerus grypus. The sequence goes on from NC_135712.1 coordinate 204,182,428, forward strand.
CTAACTACGAGCAGATGGCGCGGCGATGCCCGAGCCTGTGTGGGCTCCTTCCCCGGGGAACGGGCCTCTCTCTGTGCTGGGGCCCCTGCAGCATCCAGGTCCAGGGCCCGCTGCAGAGGCACCCCGGCAATGTGCACGTGCATCCCAAAGACCCATGGCAGTCCCCCTTTTGAACTCGGGGCAAGACTCCGTGGGATTTCTAAGGAAACAGTCAGGGCTGGTGTCTTGGGGACCACAAGAGGGAAAGTCTTCGGGATGCGAGGGCCCACCAGCTCTGTGCAACCCAGGCTTGGGGGGGGGGGCAGTGACCTCACGCGTCTGGTATGCGGTCTCAGCACACTGCGACTTTTCAAAGCCAGTCTAAAAATATCCGGTTGCTGCTATTATATGTCCAAGGAGGAGGAAATGCTAGCCTGGCGCTCACAGCCAAGGGAGTTATTATGTAGCTGCTCCGGGGGCTGGACGGGTGCGCGCATGGCCTCCGAATGCATGGGAGTACAAGGGAGGATGGTGTGCCGGGTGATCATGTGGGGCCCGGAGTGGCCGGGAGGGAGGAAGCGGGATCCAGGCGCCGGCAGTGATGCGATGTGATCTGGCACTGGGGCCGCGGAGGCCGACATGTTAATGCTGTCTTCCCACCAGGCCAGGAAAGCCAAAGTGCTGGCAAAATGCTATGGGAGAAAGGCCTCTACTTTCCTGGAAACACTTCTTTCCCTTATCTAACACAAAGTACAGATTTCTAATATAAGTTACACACTATGACCAAAGGAAAAAAAAAACATTAACAGGGCACCTGGGTGGCTCAGTCGTTGGGCGTCTGCCTTCGGCTCAGGTCATGGTCCCAGGGTCCTGGGATCGAGCCCCACATCGGGCTCCCTGCTCAGCAGGAGTCTGCTTCTCCCTCTCCCACTCCCCCTGCTTGTGTTCCCTCTCTCGCTGTGTCTCTCTCTATCAAATAAATAAATAAATAAATAAATAAATAAATAAATCTTAAAAAAACAAAAACAAAACCAAAAAAACCCCAGAATCATGATAGAAGGAAAAAACCCGTAAAGAGTTCAAAATCCTCCAGGCACGGTTTCTAGGTAAAAGTAACAAAGAAGCAACACACCTGCCCCTTCCTCTGACGGGGCAGATGATCGTGGGCCCAGGGAGGGCACTGTGTACCCCTCCCAGGCCACCCCCGACCCTGCTGAGGATGACAAGAGCTGGGGGGACCTCTGACTTTCTTCCAACTGTCCTTGTCCTTTGAGGTTCTTTTGGGAAATTCAAAAGGGTTTCTTAATTTGGAGAAATTGAGGTTGAGCATCTTACTTAGCCAGAAATCTTAGAAGGTGCATTTTCTATCTAAACAGGATGCCTCCTCTGCTCTAGGCTGAAATGCGTGGTTAACATTTTAGGAAGAATGGTGGTAACATCACAGAATGACCCGTGGTGAGTCCAGTCCCACACCAGGCGAGATGGGGCTTCTCTTTCTTTTGCTTCTACTCCTCTGAGAGACAGGTGTGCCCCATTTCAGGTGAGGAAACTGAGGCACAGAGAGGCCTGCTAACTTCCCTGAAGTCTGAGGGCAGGCAGGCAGTTGACATGACCCTGGGTTTGAACCCAGTGTCCTCACTCCCAGCGCACGCTCCATGCATTGGCCCCTCAGTCCCCACAGCCTGGGACCTTTTCGGGTGCCTGCCTGCCCTGGCTGAGGCCGCTCACCCTGGGCCTGGCGACCAGGCAGATGGACGCCCGAGCCCTTTCTGAGCTTACACCTGGCCTCTTGTGCATCCCACACAAAAACCAAACAAACCCTGATGGACTGCATTAGGCAAACTGTTTTGCTTTCGGATTTCAAAACCTGAAAGCCCCATGGGATGAGCTCACGAAGGCAAATGCATTTGCCTTATCTCCCATGTTGACAGGTGAGCCTCAAGCTGGGATTCCCCTGTGGAGAAGTCCCCCAGCCTCACCACCCAGGGTGGCTGTCCTTCCAGCCAGGTTGAGGTGGCCTAACCCAAGATAACTCCATTGTGCCCAGGTTTACCCGTGGCCATCCTTTCTCAGAGGGAAGTTCTAGGTCATTCTAACGGTTCTCTCTTGGTTACGGGGTCGGCCTTCTCTGTTTTCCTGACCTTCTAGTCACAGGGACCTCACTTCCCAAGTGTTTGTGAGGCTTTGGCGCACGTGGTCTCATTCACTCATTCATTCGTCCATCCGTCCGTCCATCCACCCTTCCACGTGACAACAATTTACTGATTGGCTGCTGTGTGTCTGGCACTGTTGCAGCTTCAGCGAGCCCCCTGCATGGTGGGGCTCTGAAGCAGATACCTGCATGTCCACCCTGGCCACGGATCGAGTGTCACCACCTCGAGGAGCCACCACCTTTTGTGGTCTTGATGCAGCCCCGTGAGGCCTCTGTCCCTGCTTCAGACCACACGCCACACGGGACTTCCGGATCTCTTGTGTCCAAGCCCAGACCGGGCATGGAGACAGAGGAGTGACTGGGGTTGTGGGGACAGGCCTCCTTTGGTGAAAGAACATTAGCAGGTATTAGGCAACAATGAAGCCTAAGGATGGGGCCAAACGAGAGTGTCTCCCCCTTGCTGGGCTCCTGTTCCAGTCATGGGTGGGGGTGGGAGAACACGACACTGGGAGCGACTGGAGGTTGGTGGTGGCAGGGTGGGACAGACTTGTTTTTCTCCACGGTATTCTCCACGTTTCGGGGATACTCTGCTATATGAAACAGAACTCGGCCTGCACCCACTGACAGGTTGTGCCCACTTGGGGACACAGACGACGGTCAGACAGGCAGGAGGCACTCCGGGAGGTGTCTCATGGGCCTGATGGGAGCACAGAAGCTCCACGGGCAGTGTCTCTGCCCAGGTGGTCCACGGACCAAGGAGCCTGGAGGGTCTGCTCTGCCCTGTGTGCTGAGCAAACAGCCCTGGGGCGTCCACTCCAACCTGGGGCTTTCCTGGGTGGAAATGCTGGGAAAATAACCCCGCGTGGGGTGGAGGGCTACTTCTGGCAAGGAGCCCAGGCAAATGGCTCTGTCTGCAGGGGATTCCAGTGGGTCCCGGTGGCCTAGGGGAGGGTCACCAGAGGCGAATTGGTTCAATGCTCTTGGGTTTCAGATTCCCCTCCTGTCAAACGAGGGAGAGAACCTCTGACTCCCCACGTTGTTTAAAGACGAAATGAGACTATGGGAACCAGGGGCTGGCAACTTTGTCCTGTGAAGGGCCACCTAATACATATCTGGGGTTTTGTCAATATGACCCAAATCTGCCATTGTAGCCTGAAGCAGGGACAGATGGTCTGTACGAGAATGGAACTTGGTTGTGTGGAGGGCACCTCCCTGACGTCTGGCAAGGCGGGGCCATCTTGGGCTCCGATCTCTACCAAGGTTGGCAAGTTATGGCCAGTTACCTGTCTCTGTATGGTCCACGAGCTAAGGATAGTTTTCACACTTTTTAACACTTGAAAAAAAAAATCAAAAGAGTATTTCACAACACATGAATAGGATATGCAATTCAACTTTCAGGAATTCACTTCGAGAATAAAGCTCCACTTGGCGTACAGCTACGTCTGTTTACGTGTGGTCTGTGCCTGCTCTCAGACTACAGCAGCAGAGCTGAAAATGCAGACCTCGGGTCCTTTACAGGACAAGCCAGTTCTAGGGGCTCTCTGCTCCACAGGCAGGAGAAGACTCTGACACTCGGACACGGGGTGAGTGAACAGGAAAGGGTGTGAGCGTCGGCGGGACTGACTGGTCTCCCAGGGCACAGCAGGGACCCAGAGAAGCAGGACCTCAAGGCATGGAGGGGAGGGCCGGATGGGCCAGCAAGGTCACAGGAGGTGGGGAAGTGAGAAGTACAGCTAAAGCGCTTTCCAGAGAGCTGTCATACAGGGAGTGGGGGCCGGTTCTAGGGAGGGAAGATGCCGGGTGAGGACAAGGATGACGATGGGAAGGGGGTGGTGGTGAGAGGAGGTGGCTGTGGGGTGGGAGAGAGGACCCTCCCCCTCCCCACCACCACTGCCAGCCTGCCCAGGTGGCACTATAGGCTCCGTGGGCCTGCGGGTGTGGGCAGGAAGTGGAGGGGTCACATCCAACCCCATGGCTCCTGATTCTTAGATGTTTGGAAATGGAGGTTTTCCAGGGCCCTGCTGACACCTGGCCTCTGCCTGGATTGTTTCCTTCCTGTTGCTCATGGGCCTTGGGGGCACCCAGTGGGTTCTCACAGCCAGCTGCTGGACAGACGGGTGAATGGACATCAGGCATCTGCAGAGAGCCAAGTGACGAAGGGGTGGGACACTCAGCCTACCTCCATGCCCCCAGTTTGTAATAGGCTCTGTCACTCTTATCTGCACTGGCCCCAACAATCAGCCACAGACTCGGACAGAAACACTGAAAACCAGCAAGGGCTCCTGGAACCAGAACAGGCTCTTTGAAATGGACAGATTCCTCCCAAGGGCCAAAGTTTCAAGCAAACCATGCTGGAGGGTGGGATTGCGGAATCTTTAAAAAAAAAAAAAAAAGAAAGGAAGAGGAAGATAAAAAAGAAACCAAGTATGAAACAAGTTCTTGTATCTGGTATTTCACTAAATTTTTGTTTAGGTTATAATGAAACCATGTGCCCGATCACAGAGAGTAAAGAACAGATCAAGCTTTGATGGGGGAGGGCCTTGCTTGGTTCTTATGGCACCAAAAACATTTGAGGAATTCAAATGATCCCCGAGGGCTCATCTTATCCATTTCAACAGCCAAATCATTCTCTTTGGGGTTTACTTGGTTCTTTTTCTCAGGTTTTTGAGCTGGGAAATTAATTCACTTACTTTCATTTGTCCTTATATAAGACTATAAAGTGCTTATGGCTACGAATTGCCCTCTTGGTACTGCTTTTCATAGTCCTGTGGATTCTGACAACATATAGTTTTGGTCACGGATTTTTAGAAAACCTGTAATTTTGGTTTACAGATGCCCCTTCATCCAAGAGTTGTTTAATAGAGACTTATGGTTTCTTTCTGAAAAAAATTTCCATGTGCGAGGGTCTTTAAAAAATTAATTTCTAGTTTCATTGCATTGTTAAGAGTGCTGCTTGTAATAGTTCTACTTTTGGAAGTTCTAGATGCTTTCTCCATGGCCTGATACAGGAATGAGTCTTGTGAATGCTCCATGAATAATTTAGATTTATTCTCTTATCAAAGTGAAAGGTTTACGATACGTCCATAGATCTGCCTAAACACACGGTTTGGGCATATTACATCCCTGCCGATTTGCTGTCCGCACAACCAGTCTCATGCTATGTGTTTATGGCTGTTTCTCCCAGGATCTTCTAGAATTTCCACTTTGTAAAGGCAACAGCTGTGTTGTTTGGTGCATAGATATTGCCAACTATTATACCTTAAGTGTAAACTGAGGTTTTTGGTATTATGATGAGTCTTGTTTGTCACATGTAACATCCAGAGCTCTGAACTCTGCCTTCTCTGTGTCCATGGAACTACAGCTCTTTTCGCTCCTGTTTCTATCTGCCTGCTACATCTGGGCCTGTCTTTTCATTTTTAGCTCCCTCCTTGGTTTAGGTGTGCCTTGTTCATACAGCACAAGGTCGGGACTCAGCTTTGTGAGCCAAGCTGAAAATCCTCTCCTTTCAATAGGCGGATTGCACCCATTTACATTTAGCAGCACGACAGACTCATTCCCTTCTGAAGCCCAGGCTGCCATCATTAGCTCTCTTCCCCACCTGCTGCTTGTGGGTGTGGCTGAGTGACCGGAGTCAGAGCAATTCTCCGGGTCACTTGATGACTTTCTGAAATCCTGCACCTTTTGCAGGACTTTTCAACCTCACTTTGCAACTGATTAGTGTGGCGTTGGTGAGGCGGGATGCACCTGGGAGAGAGCATGCTCCGGGGCTGCTGAGCTGAGAGGAGAGTTTGAGTAGGGGACCCATTCTGTACGTGGGCAGTTCATTATGGAAGGTTTCATCTTGGGAGGACGACTGCCTCCCTACCCAATTCCCAAACGGCACGGACTCTGGTGCCAATGATGAGAACAGCAGGGCTTTTGGTACTTTCTATGCAGCAAAACCAAGCATTTGCATGCATGAGGAAATGTGAGCTCCCAGGTGTGAGCTGGAGGGTCTCCAGGGCATCTCTCCACTCTTCTGCAGGCACTACACACTCTCTCCACATCCCTGGGGAAGGGCTTGCCTTTGAACCCACCCCCCATACCTGGGGTGGACAAGCCTGTCATGTTGGGGCTCCCTGCTTACAGTAGTGGGGAATCTGTCAGAACTGCCAAGATTTCAGTGGCCGCTTTCCCCAGAGCAAGTCACCACTACTGTGCCACTCTGGTGGGTTGGGGAGAAGGAGAGAAAAGGTGGAGATCCCAACTATGAGCTGTGGGGGCTTGTTAAAGATACGGAGTCTTGGGCCCCATCCCAGACCTGCAGAATTTCTAGAAAGGCCAAGGAATCTAAATTCTTAAATCAGAGCCCGAGGGGGTTCTTCTGATTCAAGGAAGGACGAGAACTATGGCTTTAGGGTTTGTTTTGAGAAGGAAGTATCCCTAGTGGAGGTGTGAGAGGTCCAAGTTCCAGTTTGCCGGGGTCTTCCCTGTCTAAGATTTACTTTGAACAACTCACCAAGGTGGTGGGAGCTTATCTAAGCCCCAGGTCTACAGACTATGCCCCACAGGCCAAATCTGGCTGTCTTTTTATGAAAAATATAAACTTTTAAGATTTACAAAAAGTTATAAGAATATTTCAGCAAATTCCTGTGTACCTCACATTCAGTTTCCCCTATTTTTTAAAGATTTTGTTTGTTTATTCCGGGGGGGAGGGACGAGCAGAGGGAGAGGGACAAGCCGACTCTGCGGGTGAGCACGGAGCCCGACGTGGGGCTCGATCTCAGGACCCTGAGATCATGACCTGAGCCGAAACCAAGACTCAGACACTTAACTGAATGAGCCACCCAGGTGCCCCCAGTTTCCCCTATTAACATTACCTTTGACACAACTAACAAACCAATACTGATTGATAAGTTCTTATTCACTAAGTTCACATTTTATTCAGATGTCCTCAGTTTTTCTCTAAAGTCCCTTTTCTGTTCCAGGATCCCATCCAGCATTCCCTACCACATTCAGTCATCCTGTCTCCTTGGTGTCTCCATACCAAGTTTCTCAGCCTTTTCTTGTTTTTGAGACCTGGACAGTTCTGAGGAGGACTGGCTGGGTATTTTGCAGAAGGTTCTTCAATTTGGGTCTGTCTGATGCTTCTCTCCCACCACTTGTCTTTGTAAATAGTTTTATCGGTACACGGCCCCATCCATTCATGTATGGATTATCTGTGGCTGTTCTGCTCTGTTCTGCAGACTGCATGGTCCTAAAATCTGGAAATGTTGACTGTGGGGCCCTTGGTAGAATCAGCTGGCAGAACTGTGGTCCAAGCGTCTCCGTAAGGGCAGTGGCCTAATCCAGGATACAGACTCTGGAGCGACCAGTGCCAACCCACTCTGGCAAATTTTACCATCACTCAGCCGCTGGAGTTTCAGCAATTAGCATAATGAATGTTCAAAGTGGGCTTCCATGGATGAAAAAGTAGGCTGGATAAAACGTTTTTGAGACATTTGCCTCCCTTGTTTGAGAAATTCCATTTAAGGGTCCTGTGGCCTGTTCTTTAGGGACGGGGCTCAGGGAGATGGAGGCGCTCAGGTGTGCCTAAAGCCACCAAAGAGGCCAGAGCCAATGGGACTCTAGGTTCTAGGATGTCTGGGGGGGCTCCTGTTTAAGAAGTTGTGCCTATAGCATTTGGTCTGGGACTTGTACTCATTATAACCCTCTCTGCTCTAGCTACGATGGCAGCAGGATGCAAGATCTATGGGAGGGGACCAAAGGGGGGGAATGTGGTGGGCCCCCATGGGCAGTGTTCCAGATATGTAGAGACCACTCTGCATTTCTGTTTTAACTGTGAAGTTCATATAACATCAAATTCACCATTTTAACCATTTTAATGTGCAATTCGGTGGCATTTGGAATGTTCACCATGTTGTGGCAACTATCACCTCTATCTAGTTCCAGAACATTTCATCACCCCAAAAGAAGACTCCATCCCCATGAGCAGTCATTCCCTGTCCCCCTGCCTCAGCCCTGGCAATTGCTAATCTGCTTTCTGTCTCTCTGGACTTGCCTCTTCGGGACACACATGGATGGGATCACAGATTATGTGGCCTTTCGAGTCTGGCCTCTTTTGGTCGGCGCGTTGTTTTTGTGGTTCATCCACGTTACAGCATGTATCGGTGATTTATTCCTTTTTGTAACTGAGTAATCTCCACTGTATCCACTCTGCCTTGAAAAGGGGCAGTAGGAGCAACATCCTGGCCTGCCTTCGTGGGTCACTCAATCTTCCTTGGGTCTGGGGGAACCCTGACTGGTGCTGACCTGAGCCCAGGACCACTGGAACCGAAGGCTCCAGCAGTCAGGGGTCAAGTGCCCCAAACGCGTCTCTTTCAGGCGGACACAATCTTCCCTTTGACTTTCCACCACCGGCCTGCTTCCAGCCTTTGTGTCTCTCGAAGCCCCCTCCCTGGCATCTCCCATCTTCCTTATGGGCTCAGCCCTGGAATGGGTGTGGAAGACTGCCCATGCCCAGGAGGGCTGTCCTTGGTTCCCCATGAGACTCGGGTCTGCTTAACTAGACTAAGTGGCCCTGGAACACCAATGGCCCCTCAGAGCCTCCGGATGTGGGGTGGCGGGAGCCACGCTGTTTGCTGGCTCTGTGGCGTGACTCTGCTGGCCACATGACACTCTGGACCTCTGACTCTCCCAGAAGGCCTTGGGGTGGGACTTAGCCAGATTACTGGGGGCAAGAGCATTCTAGACTGAGAGTGTAGTGCATGCAAAGGTCCTGGGGATGAGTGATCAGGAAGGAGGCAGAGCAGAGAGGTAGACTTGCCACAGGTCACACAGCACACGGGCAGCTGAGCTGGGCTAACTAGTCCTGCTCCTGTCTTCCCGGCTTCCTGGCAGGGGCAGCTCCAGGCCCTGAAGTCTGGCACGTGGTAAATTCTGGTGGAAGGGCGCGTGGTTACATAATGAAGGGCAAGGACTGGTCCAGGCACTTTGGGAGAACTGAAGATGTTCCCTCAGGGGCTGTGCGTCCTTGTCATCTTCTCTCCCCGCCCCCCCCCCCCCCCCGCCACTGCTTACCATCTCTTAAAACATTCACACCCCCAACAAGCTCTGTCCAGGTGGTGGCTCCAGAACCCCAGGCTGGCTTTGTAACTGCATATCCTGGAGGCCTCTAAACTCCAGCAGATTGCTCGGCCTTGGCACTGCTGGCATTTGGGGGCCAGATCCTTTTCTGTGGAGGCGGCTGGCCTGTGCACTGGAGGATGCTGAGCAGCACCCCTGGCTTCTACCCCCCAGATGCCAGTTTCCAGATGTGGTCAAACGTGCCCTCGGGGTAAAATCACCCCAGCTGAGAACTGAGCCTTGAACTCCGTTAAAAAATCAGCTGCCCCAGAGACCCCACGGTCAGAGAAGGCTAAATGGAACTCTGTATGTTCTCAGGGGTCACCTTACGGGGGTGATGATACCACGTAGCATCCCCGAGGGCCCACTTCATGGAGGACTCTGGGCCTGGGTGTCTGACTGCTGCCATGTGGTGCCATTTTCCCCTCCCCCCAAGAGGAACTGGTCAGGAACCCCACACTGGGGTCACAGGGCTGGTCAGTAGCTGGGCAGGTGACCACGAGCCTCAGGCTCAAGGGGCCTCAGGTAACTGGGGTCTTGCAGGGCCTGGCCTTGGGAGTTGGCTGTGGCCAGCTGGTGGCTGGCTGACACAGAGGAAGTTTCAGAGGGCAGCTTCCCGGTGATGCTGGGGATGGGGCACTGGAATCCCTCCATCCTGGATAATCACTAGGAAACAAATCAGCTGCCAGGCCGTATGGTTGCTCCTGGCCCAGCTACGTTCCCGCCCGAACAGCAAGGCAGACGTAGCTGATAGATGCGCAGACATTCCCTGGCCCTCTCCAGTCCTGGTGCAGCAGAGTGTCTAGAACGTTCGGAAAAGGCGGTGGCTGTGGCAGGGGTGTCCCAGGCCGAAGCTCTGTTTCGCCTTTTAATCAACCTTTTCTGTAAATTCCAAGGAGGCCTTTCTGGGTGCTTAAAATACACCCCATAATTTCACTTTCCTCTTTAGACACAGCGTTCCCAAAAATATAAGTTCCCCTTTTGTCTAAAATACCCTTCGATGGTTGCACAGTGTCAGGGCTCTGCACTTTTTTAGGCAGCAGACCAGAAAGGCAGCCCTAGGTCTGCAGGGCACAGGGGGGACAGAGGGCACCAGTGAGCCCCACCTTCTAGATGGCCACCCCTTCCTGGTACTTCCCCCCACACCACTGCCGTAGGACACTCCTCTGTTCTCCTCACCTCCCCCACACACTCTCTCTTTCTGCAGCCCCTCCCACTTTGCAGCTGGACTGTCTCCTGACTGTCATCCCCCCTCTCTTCCCCGTCTCTGACCTGGGTGCTCCTGCTAGCTGCTCCCCATTTTCTGCATCTGGGGACATCCTTGTAGTGACGTGGGAGTACCCCTACCTGCTGGTTTGCATTAAGCCCCGTGGCCAGGAACGTCGCCAGCCCCCCGCCGGGCCGCGAGAAACTCGTCCTTGCACTCCTCTCTCTGGCTGAGTCATCGTGCCCCAGCTGTGAGCTCCCATGAGTCCGCCTCGACACACTTCTGACACCTCAGACGCTAGCTAGCTTCCTGAAGGTGCCTGAGCCCTGGGTGCACACTTCCGGCCTGGCCCCATCAGCTCTGGCACCTTCACACTGCTTCTCCGAGCAGCTCCTGGAGGATCCAGGGATTGTTGCGGGGGGGGTGGTGGCGGTGGGGTGTCCAGGTGGGCTAGGGTCTCACTCCATGTCCTCATCCCGCTGTGACCCCGGCAGACAGCGCTGCCTTGCAGGCGGGGGTGCGGGAGGCCTCAGGGCCCAGGGTGCGGCTGGAAACCCTCTGAGGGCCCTCTGGGAAGGTATAAGGCTGGGTGGGGGCCCCACATGTCCCCCGCGACCCTCAGCCAGAGCTCAAACAGGCTGGCTATTAAAGCACTCTCAGCTGTCCATGGGACAGAGTGGGTGAGCATGACAGCAAGGAGCCCCGCATAGAGCCCTAGGTTGGAGCTGGCCCTGCTGAACTCTCTGGGACATCTACATCCCAGGCCTCCTTTGACTCCTCCAAACCGCTTTAAGACTCTACAGTTCTGGGGCGCCTGGGCGGCTCAGTCGGTTAAGTGTCTGCCCCACATCCTGCCCAGGGTCCTGGGACTGAGCCCCGTGTCGGGCTCCCTGCTCAGTGGAGAGCCTGCTTCTCCCTCTCCCTCTGCCCCTTCCCCCTGCTCGTGCTCTCTCACTCTATCTCAAATAAATAAAATCTTAAAAAAAAAAAAAAAAAAAAGACTCTACAGTTCTGACTCCACTTCTGATGTGTGGGGTTTTTTCCCCTCCAAACCAAGCTCTCCAACACCAGCTGGGTGTTCTAAGATTCAACTCAATTCTGATACCGTCTCCCCTGAGATAGTATCAGCTCCCACAGGTTAAGGGCTCAGTCCCACAAAGGCTGCATGCTCCCCCCTTCAGATGCCAAGTGAAAGGTTTTATCCATGCTTCTGACCGACTGGCTATCAGTCAGAGGTTCCTACTACAACCCCCTCTTTGGGTTTGATTAATTCGCAAGAGCAATTCACAAAACTTGGGAAACCAGTTTACTCATTCCATTTCCGGTTTCTTATAAAAGGATATAGCTCAGGAATAGCCAGATGGAGGAGATGCACAGGGCACGATATGAGGGAAGCTCCATGCCCTCTCTGAGTGCACCACCCTCCCAGCACCTCCACGGATTTACCAGCTCAGAAGCTCTCAACTCTCTCCTCTTGCGTTCTTATGGAGACTTTGTCACAAAGGCATGGCTGATTAAATCATTGGCCACTGGTGACTGATTTCAACCTCTGGCCCCTCTTCCCCTCCCCAGAGGTCATGGGCACGGGGCTGAAAGTTCCAACCCTTTAATCACATGGTTGGTTCCCCTGGCAACCAGCCCCATCCTTAGATGCGTTCCAAAAATCACCTCATTAATATAACCACCTTATTATTCTCATCACTTAGGAAATTCTAAGGGTTTTAGGAGTTCTGTGCCAGAAACAGGAGTTAAACCAAACATATGTTTCTTATTATAAATCACAATACCACAGACCCCACTGTGGGTAGATGTTTACGAACACATGTATCTATACCTGGCATAGATACAAATGCAGGAAGAGTTCAGTTGGTGACAGCAGTTCTCTGGAATGAGGGTGGGAAGCTGGTTTGAGTATGGGGAGCTGAGCAGAAGGTGAGAAGAGGGTATGAAAAAAGTTAACTGTGGCAAGTTCCAGAATGTTCTATGTGAATGTACAGGTATGAGGGGTCAGCTAGCCCTTCCTGTAAAGGGTCAAGTGATCAATATGTTCGGCTTTGTGAGCTCTCTGGTGTCTGCTGCAAAAAGGCTCTGCCCAGCCTCTGCGAAAGGCAGAGTGAAATCCACCGCAGACGACAGGTAAACGAGGGGGCATGGCTATGTGCCAATAAAACTTTATATATAGCAACAGGCCCTGGCAGATTTAACCTGTGGGCTGTATTTTCCCAATTCCTGGTACATACGAAAAGAAATTAAACTTCAAATAAGGAAAAAGATACTAAAAAAATAAAAAGAAGAGGGGAAAAAAAGAGAAAGCAGCAGCAGCAGTATATGAAAAAAGCGAAGAAAAGCACCTGGGTAGAACCAAAAGCAGTAACGTGTCACGATTTTGCCGAAGTGGGGCAGAAAACCACATGTGCTCCTCAGCAGCACAGACCACGATGGTGGCCCTGGTGTGCTTCCTGCCGGGGAGACACTTAAAGGAGACATGAGGCAGACCGCAGCCAACACGTGCCGTTACATTCTGAAAGTCACACCAGGAGGACAGGGGTGGAGGGACGACAGAATGCCAGGGCTTGGAAGCAGCGCGAACTACATGAGAAATCCACTCGCGTGCTCCGGTGGAGTTCCTCTGCAGCAATGCCCGCGGGGAGCGCGCTGCTTCCCAGCTCTGGGGGGGCCTCGAATCGGGCAACTGCATTTTTTTGGTATCGACGAGCAGCTCTTAAAAGATGTCACTCAGGGTCCACCTCAAAGGCCAAACGCAAGAGTATTTGGGTGTCAATGAAGACTCGAGGTGATTTCTGGTCTTGGGGCGGGCGGGCGGGGGCATTTGCAAGGCTCTGGCTGATCGTGGGGCGAGAAGCAGCACCAGCCTCCTCTTTCCGGGAATGACCGAGAAAGCCAGCAGGAGATTGCATCCCGGCCTGCCAGCCACCCTGAGTGCTGGTGCTGAATATAGTTGGGTTGATGTGTAAGTACAATGGCATAATGTTTCCAAAAAAAAAAAAAAAAAAAGAAAAAAATCTGAAGCTATTTACGCATAAAACATCTGCGACATTGAAATCGTTCTTTGCATGCAGTCAACCTAAAGCTAATTCTCAATGGGGGTAACTCAGCCCTACCAGGGGGACACTTGGTGATGCCTGGACACCGTCTTGGTTATCCTGCCTGGGGTAGGGACTGCTCCTGGCACGTAATGGGTCAAAGCCAGGGACGCTGCTCAATATCCTACAGCGTATAGGATGGCCCTTACGACAGAGAGGGACCCGGCCCTGCGTCGGTGGCCTTCATCTCTATGTGTTTCTCTCTGTAAGGTCTGAAGCCGACCCCACACAGGCCTTATTCATCCTGTTGGCCCCTGTGGGGTTTGCCCTGCCCTATCCCCCTCTTCCTCCAGGTTCTGGCTTCAGCTCCTACCTTCCTTCAGGCTGCTCTGCCGACCTGGGGCCCCCCAAGCGACTCCCCAAACATCCTGGGGAGGCCACACTGGGGACAGAAACAGCCAGAGATTTGACTCCTTGCTCTGTGTAGCCACCTGAGTGGGGCCCACCCGCCTCATGGACTCTCAGTAGCTCACCCGGCCTCCAGGATGGCCCAGAATAGCTCGAGCCTTGACTGCTGGCCAGGGTGTGCGGAATGCCTTCTGGGAGCTCTAATTCTGTCCCACTCCCCACCTAAGCTGCACGCCCACTCCAGCTCACCCCCAACTCAGGAGCGTCTGGGGACTCCAGCCCAAGGCCCAAGGCGGCCTGTGCACCCAGACTCAGCCCTGGACTGGTCTGGTCAGCATCTCTCTCTCTAGCGCATCCCATGCTGCCGCCCCAACCTTCCCCTCAATGGACCAAAAGAACAAGCGCTCTTAGGACTCTCGCCCCAAAACACCTCCACATTCACGTACAGCAAACACAACCCAGCCTTTGGGGCCCTCAGATCTGGGAAATGGAGGGGTCCTGGATAAAGACTCCTGGCCCCAACACGTCTCCTGCTGCAAAGGCTCTGGTTCTCCTTTGTGAGTGACACGAGCCACTTCCCTCCTTCCTCCCCATCCTGAGCCTCCTCCCTCCTGGCCCATGCCCTGAAGCGGGCCCCTGGAGGCCTGTCCTTGGCCATCTGCCCGTTTCTCAACCCTGGCTCCTCCTGGCAAGCCCGCTCCCTCCACGTGGCTAACACACAAAGGGCAGGGGGCAGCGCCCAACCAGGAGGCACCCCAGCCGGCCCCCTGTGCCTGGCCCCCTGCCTGTGCAGCCTGCTAGGTCACGTGACTGGACAACCTCTAAGGCCCAACAAGCCCTGGGGTCAAGGGGTCTTTGTGCTGCCCATGCTCAGGTCCCCCCTGGATGACAGCAGTCTGCATGAGCACCCAGAAGCAGCTCCAGGCAGCACTGTGCGGCCACCTCTGACCCTGTCCCGCTCAGACACCTCGGTGTGGGTAGCCCACGGAGGGCCTCTGGAGGCCCTGGGGGGTTTGCCCTGTGTGTTCACTGCCCACTGCTCCTGAGCGCCAGCCTCCCTCTGCCTGCTAGCCTCTTAGCAGGTGCAGCAGGCACACATAGATGGGTGACACGGACGGACAGAAAGACGACCTAGGCATGTCTACCGGCCCCATCCTGCCCTCGACACACCCAGGCGGGCCCCGTATGTCCACAGCAGGCTGCTGGCCAGGCTTTGCTTCCCTCCAACGGCACGGCTCAGGCAACCCCGAGAGTCTCCTGATGAGGGCCAGGGAGGCACTGATGGGGGGGCGTTGGTCAGGGCAGGGAGGGGACCAGGGCTCAGGAGAAAACCCAACTGCAGACTCAGCCGTGCAAAGGAATGAAGTCCTGGGACAACTGGTGAGAGAGGAACAAAGTGTGGTCTTATCCACAGGATGGAATATTACTCAGCCATAGAAAGGAATGAAGCCCTGATTCATGCTACGACGTGGGTGAACCTCAAGAACATCGTGCTGAGTGAGAGAAGCCAGACACAAAGGCCACACAGTGTAGGATCCCATTGATAAGAAGTGTCCAGAACAGGCAAATCCACAGAGACTGTAAGCAGACTGGTGGTTGCCAGGGGCCAGGGGAGAGCCATGGGGAGTGACTGCTTGTGGTGTTTCTTTTTGGGGGGATGGGAATGTTCTGGAACCAGACAGAGGTGAGAGTTGCACAACATGTGGGTGTACTAAACACTACTGAATTGTACACTTCAAAGGGGTGAATTATGTCTCAGTAAAGCTCTTCAATAGAAACCCTAACTGCAGAGGGATACATACCCCTGTTTCTGGAACCTTGTTTCTGGAACCTCTGTCACCCTGGCTGAGTGGCTTCACCTGTGTGCCCCTAACACTGGGCAGAGGCTGGCCAGTCCACACAGCTGTGAGAATGAAGGCTATGACTTGGGCAGGTATCCCTGAGAATAAAGGGCAAAGTGGATAATGGCATGCAGTTCTGGGTGAGCTCTCTGGGTGCACCGAGCCAGTGCTAACAGATGGTCGTGGGAACACACCCAGCAGCCCGGTGGGTGGAGGGCGGGTGGGAGCCGCCTGGGGTCATATGAGATTGGGGTTATGGGTTCTAAAGGGGACTGGTGCTCAGGACTGAGGCTGGCATAGATGCCAGTCCCAGGACTGGTTCCTTCGGGAACCCTGGAGGCGAGGCAGGGGCAGCTGCGAGCTCCAGGAACCCCTGGGTCCCACATTTTGCTGTCCCAGGTCACTGGCTTCCTCCTGTGGGTATGGCAGGTGGCTCAGAGTGTCACAAGCTCTCAGCCTCCTGCCTCTGCATGGGCCAGGCCACGGTGGCTACACGAAGGCCCAGAACCCCAGGACACAGCAGCAGCCTTTAGCTGCTTGGGAAAATGGCCTGGCCAGCAAGCATCCTCGTTTCATTTCTGCTTTCGAAATTAAAACCCTGTGCACATCAGCAAATGTTGGTGGCAACTGTCACAGTTCAGGAAAGAGAACCCCAACTTTGAGGCCCACACCATCAGCCCTGATGCTGAGGTCTGTGGGCCCGGGGAGGGGAGCATGTCTGGGCATGCTCTGTGGCCAGTCCTGTGGTGGAGGCCTCGGTGGCTGCGTCTAGAGTCACCAGGTTCTCTGAGGCCCCCCGGGATGGGCAGTGGACCCCAGCGCACGGGAGGGAGGACCCCAGGCCTCTCTCACTGCCCTAGTGAGCCTGCCTTCTGCGCCCTCAGTGTTTCTGAGCTAAAACAACAGTCCCGCACAAACGTCATGTTTCTGGAGGCAGCGTGGAGGCCGGGCTGCAGGGTGGCTGAGCAGGGCCGAGTGACATCGTGTGAAATGGTGACAATAAGTAACAGTAACAGTTAACTGCAGGGGCAGGCAGATCAGCTGATTGGAACTGGCTTCCACAGTGCCCCCTTCCTGTTTTCTGGTCAGAATTGCACAGCGAAGCTGCAACCCACAGGATGGGGGGGCAGCCTGGTGACACCCAAACCTCAAAACAACTCAACTTCTCCTTTCAGGGAGCTGAGAAAAAGTCCCAAATGCTACAAGAGGTGTTGATCTTGGGCCTTCGTCGGCCCTGGCCAAGGTGAGAGAGGAAATCTTTCATGAAGACCATAGAGAGGTACCATGAACTCAGGCTCAGACCCAAGCCAGGTTCCCACCATGGTCCAGCCATGGCTGCCTGTGGTGTGGCCTGGGGAACCCAGACAGCAGTGGGTTGACTTGTGTCCCTTCAAAAGATATGCCCACGTCCTGATCCCTGGAACCCATCATGAAGGGGACCTTATTTGGAAATAGGGTTTCTGCAGATATAACTAGAGTAAGGATACTGAGGTGAGACCGTCCTGGATTTATGGTGGGCCCTGAATCCAATAACAAGTGTCCTTATATGAGGAAGGAAGTTAGAGACACGGAGACACAAAGGGAAGAAGGCCATGTGCAGGTAGAGACAGAGATCGGAGAGATGTTACCACAAGCTGAGCGATGAACACTGAAGGGCTATTGGTGGCCATCAGAAGCCTGGAGAGGGGCCTGGGACAGATTCTCCCTCAGAGCCTCCAGAAGGATCCCACCACACCCACAACTTGATTTCAGACTTCTGATCTCCAGGGCTGTGACAGAATCAATTCCTGTTTGTTTTAAGCACCCCACCCACCCCCACCCTTGTTTCTGGTACTTTGTGAAGGCAGCCCCAGGACACTTGCACACCAGCATGCCTCTCCGGGACCCTCATTCCTCATCTTTAAAATGGGCAGAGATGTTGTAAGGACGCAGAGAGATGGAAACTGGACCCAAAGGCACAATAACAAATTATTCCTGTTATTAGAAAGTGACTCTTGGCTTAGCTCAGAATGGCTGGAACTTGTGAACAATTTCTAAACGGCCAGCGCTGGAAAGAAGACTTGGTCTTGTGGAATCCAGAGCTGTGACTCTAAGACAGTCATTCTCACCTGGGGAATAATCTGCCCCAGGGGACACTGAGTGATGTCTGGGGACATTTTCGGTTGTCACACGGGGGGGGGGGGGTGGAGCTGCTGGTATCTGGTGGGTGGAGGCCAGGAGTATGGCTCAGCATCCTGCAGTGCACAGGACGGCCCCGCCAGGGAATGGCCCAGGCCCAGACGTCAGTGGTGCTCTGGCTGAGAAGTCCAGCTCTAAACTAAAACAATCTTCTCCCTTTCCAAACGGTCGCCCCAGGAAGCACGTTTATGGCCATGACGTGGACTTGGCTCCAGTCTGTTTTGGAAGCCAGCGTGGGCACCACCCTCCAGCAGCTCCTACCCTAACCGCTGGGGAAATTCGGCCTTGCCCGCTCACACTGCGGAGGCTGGAGGGAGGCAGCCGGGCGGGGTGAGAGGCATCTGACTCACGAGGTGCAGACACTAGGCAAGAAGGGTGACTAATGGCCCTGGAAGAATGTGCCAGAATCCCTTGGGGCAGCTTCAGGGGAGGAGCTCCCAGGACCACTAGGGGCAGGGGCGGCCCTCGGGGAAGAAGGCACGGACGCTGCTGCCAGCTCGCTGCCAACCGTCACTCGCTCCACAGGGGCTTGCTGTGGGCGGACGTGTCACCAAGGACGTCCATGTTCGGACCCCTATGAGTGGAGCCTTATTTGGAAATGGGGTCTTTGCTGATGTAATTAGTGAGGATCAGGTCATCCTGGATTAGGGCGGCCCTAAATCCAATGACTGATGTCTTTATAAGAGAAGGCCACGTGATCAGAGGCAGAAATTGGGGTGGTGGGGCCAAGAGCCAAGGAACGCTAGAGACTCTAGAAGCAGGAAGAGGTGAGGAAGGATCCTCCCCCAGGGCCTTGAGGGGGCACGGCCCTGCTGACCCCTTGAACTCACTTCTGTCAGAGAAGAGGTTTCTGTTGTCTGAAGCCACCCAGTTTGTGGTCATTTGTCATGGGAGCCATCGGATCTCAGCCCGCTGCCCTGGCTGGTCCTCAGCCAGAAAAGGAAACAGCACCACGGTGCCAAACCTGCCTCTTCACCGTGTTGTGTTGAGACCTCTGGGCTCAGAGTCCACATGGAGCACGGACACAGCCACGTGCCTGCCTGGTTCGGTGAAGGGTAAATGGTCCACTTGGCAGAACACCTGATTTGGCAAATGCCGGATCCGCCCTCTTGTTCACGCACTTCTGACGTCACTGATGGCCTGCTCCATTTCATCTGGGACTGTGGTGCCAGGCTTTGGCCTAGAGCACCCGCCGTGGCCCCTAACTGGTGCTCCCAGGCAGCTTCACTGAGGCTGAGTTCTGGAGCTGGGATGGCATCAGATCAATCTACCGATGCCCTGTGTGGCTCCCATGTCACACAAACCCCGTAGCTCACAAGATCCCAAACGATCTGCCCATCACCTCCCTATCACCTCCCTGTCCCCACTGCCTCCTGTTCTGCCCCTTGCTTACTCTGCTCTGGCCCCATCTTGTACCCTGCAGGCCCCCTGCCTTCCTTCCAGCACTCGAGGCACAGCCTAGCCTCCGACCCTTTGTGCTGGCTCACCTGACCTCCTTCTGGGCCCAGCTCAGTGTCACCTCTCACCTCCTGCTCCCTTAAACCTTTTTCCTTGGGCATGCCTGATGTTCTTATTGGCACTTAGCTCGCATACGAGGCCTGCTATTTTGTTGCCAGCCTCCTCAGCACTGGGGCGACGCTCTGCGAGGGCAGGCCTTTGTGTAGATTTGGGCTGCCACGTAGCCCGGGGCCTAGAACGGTGCCTGGCACATGGCAGACATGCTCACGGAATATTTGTAAAAGGCACAGATGATCAAAACAAAGGAGACAAGACACGCAGGGTACATAGCATTAAAGAGAAAAACACACTCTGTGGCTGATTATTCCAGTTTTTAAAATGTTTGCACAATATATACATACATACATAGAAGAAACAGGCTGGCTATACGTGGGGCCAGACTGTACAACCCCAGTTAATTTCTTGATGATCTCAGAGATCATCAGAGAGGAAAAGGAACTGAAATGTACTCAGCAGGCATAGCCTAGATAGGCTTTCAGTGAATTTGCATGGCAGCAAGGTGGCTGCATCAGGCCTTCAGCTTGGGGTGGAGGGGATCGGCCGGAGGCTAACACTCTGGGGCGGGTAGGTCCCCTACCCCTTACCCCGCGAGAGGACGGTCTGGGGTCCTGTGGATGGACAGACTACAGCACGCCCAGAGAATGCGGCGTTACGCAGAGACGAAGAAATGAGCTCTGGGGCCACTAGGGAACCTTAAATGTAAGTTACTAAGTGAAAGGAGCTGGTCTTAAAAGGCTAGGGCCAGGATAATCCAACTCTACGGCATTCGGGAAAAGGCAAAACTATGGAGCCAGTAAAAGGATGCGTGGCTGCCGGGGCTGCGGGGAGGGATGAACAGGAGGTGCCCAGGACTTGCGGACAGTGGAATTACTCCGTAGGACAGTGTCATGGTACATACGCGACATTGTGCCTTTGTCCAGACCCATGGAATATACAACACCAAGAGTGAACCCCAGTGTAAATCACGGACTTCGGTTAATAATCACATGTTGATAGTGGCTCATCTATTGTAACAAATGTACCACGCTAATGCAAGATGTTAATAATGGGGAAAGCATGGGGAGGGGGAGGGGGGGGTATATAGGAACTCTCTGTACTGTCTGCTCAACATCTGTATAAATCTAAACTGCTCTAAAAAATATAATAACTTACTATATTTAACAAAACTTATTTAGAATTACTTACTTATTATAATATCCAATTAGAGAAAAAATTGAACAGAGCCCTGAACTCCAAACCTATAGGCACAGACCCTGGGCCCCTGCGTCGTCCCAGCCCTCACCAGGTGATGACGATCAGAATGTCTGAGACATGGATGCATCTGGTCCCAAGACCCCCAGAGTGAGGGATGCTGTGTGGTCATTGCCACCGCCCCTGCATCCAGAAGGCTCAGCCACAATGATGCATCATCAATGGCTTCTGTGGAGTTTGGCCAATGGGGACCCTGGATGGAGGGTGGAGGGCACTTCCGCCCCCACTGCCTTTATGGTGATGCCAGGAGGCCCCCTCCCTCGGCGTCGCTGTCCCCTACGCCCTAGGTCTGCACCCTGCCTTGCCAGCTCCCTTCCATACCACAGGCTGCATCGCTGACAACACCTGGTCATGAATTGCTCAGTTTGGACACACCATCCTTTTCTTTCTGGGAACTGGAGTATAGACTGCTACCGCATAGATATCAATAGTGTATTCACCAGGCCTTCCCCCCACCCCTACATTCTGATGCTTTCCTATCGGGTGGACCTGGCTGACCTTGAAAGGACTGCCCCTCCCAGGGCTAGCTAACTGTTGAGAGCAAAGGACTTGCCTGTGAGTGTGCCTTACGTATGCAAACCAACCATTCCGGAGCCCGTACCCCCACCACGTCTGTTCTCAGGCTCTCGCACTCTGGGCCACTAGCTCCTGCCCTGATCACCCCAGGGCCAGGGTAGCCCCTACTTCCCAGATCCCCGGAATTATTCAACCGAGCCAATCCTAAGCCTGCAGACCACCGGCTCACCCATTCCTTCCCATGAAAACCACAGCAGAGACTCTGCCCACGTTTCCCCTAATCCAGCTGTCTCCCCACCAGCCCTGGTGCTTCCCAGTGTGGCCCTGCGTGGCTTGCTGAGCAGCGCCCCCAACAATTTTTAGGAAACTGAAAGTGAGTATAACCAACTACGTTCTCGAGGGCAGTGGTCTCACCAGAACTGAACGAGAAAAAAACCCATGCGTTAAGGCAGAGGGCCCCTCCCGCTGACGGCCCAGCTCACCTCCAGCACGGGGCCGGCGCCCAGGATGGTCCTCTCGACACCACTGGCGTAGCCCTTCTGGCTCAGTGCGGTGAGGCAGTGGATCAGGAAGTTGGTGCTCTGCGTCTTGCCCGAGCCGCTCTCACCCGAGATCACGATGCACTGATTGACCCGCTTCCGGAGCATGGCGTAGTAGGCCACGTCGGCCAGCGCGAACACGTGCGGCTCCAGCTTGCCCAGCTGCTGGTTCTCGTACATCTTCACGTACTTGGGGTTGTAGATGGGGAGGAACTTGAAGGGATTGACAGCCACCAGGATGCTCCCGGCATACGTGTAGATCTTCTGCTGCAGGAAGCGGTGCTTGAGGTTCTTGAGGAGGTTCTCCTCGGTCAGCTCCGGGAGGTTGCACAGATCGTCAAAGTCTGCCTGCTGCCGGGGCAGGAGGCCGCGCTCCACCAGGCGCCGGGTGGCCGTGGCCTGGGACACCAGCTGCATGTGCACGTACTTGATGGTGCCGTCCGCATTGCGCTCCTGCAGCAGGAAATAATAGCCGTCCTCCTGCGGGTGCTCGTCTTGGGCCCGCCGGGGCCACAGCAGCACGCGGTGCACGGGCGAGTCGTTGGCATCCAGCACCCACTCCTCCCCACCCGTCTCCTTCACCTCCACCAGCACGTAGCACTTGGTGCCATCCAGCTGCAGGCTGGCGATGGCATCCTGGATGACATCGGAAGTGGTGCTGTCCTTGGTGGCGGTCACGCGGCACGAGGCCCGGCTCTCGCTGGTGGCCAGCTGCGGGTAGATGTGCAGGTGGTAGGCTGCCTGCCCCCCGCGGCCGGAGCTGCCTGCCTCGTTCACACTCATCCTGCCGGCGGCCTGGCCTCAGCATGCCTCCCGGGCTCGGGGCGCACGTCCTGGAGCTGGAAGGGAGGTGGCGGCATGGTCAGAGTGGTGGGGGGGGTGGGGGGGGACGGCACTGACACCCACCCCTTGGCCAGAAGGAAATCCCCTGCCCCTAACAGAGCTCTCTCCAAAAGCAAGAGAGGCAGAGGAGCCTCCGTCTGTCCTTAAATGTGCCCCAACGTAAGGTTTGTGACTCTTGCAGAGTGACATCATCAGACCTCCTGCCCCCCAAGACCAGACTCGTCCCCTGGAGTTTGCTCCATCCCAACCTCTGTTCTTGCCCCCCCCCCCCAGGGTCAGCCTCTTGAGACTTTGAAGTCCAATGGCCATGACCATCTCTTGGTCAAGGCCTTCCCAACCCACATCCTTCCTGGCCTCCTCTCTCTGACAAAACCTCGCCCAGCAGCTCCCCAAGCTCCCCCGTGGGCCTTGGTTATGTACCCAAAACACACGAGGGGCAGAGGAGGCGTGTTGGGTTGAGCAAGACTAAACCTGCCCTGAAAATCAGGGATTCTGAAACTCCATGGGGGAGGACTTTGTCAGGGAGAGCCCCCAAAAACTCGTTTGAGAGGACTGCTCAGAGGTGCCTTTGCTTCTAGAACCCACGACCTCATTCTAATCATGACAAGACCATCAGACAGACCCACATCAAGGGCATCCTGCTGGACACCTGGCCAGTCTTCCCCAAGACTGCCAAGGTCTTAAGCAGCACAGAAAGACCGACAGGAGGAGACTGGGAGGCGTGACAATTAAATCCAATGGGGTTCCCTGGATGGGGTCCTCAACCGGAGAGAGAACATGAATGGAAGAACTGGTGACATCCACATAACATCAGGAGGCTGGTTAAGAGCAGCGTACCGATGTCCATCTCTTAGTCGTACAAATATGCCCTGATAAGGTAAGGTGTTTATAAGATCTAAGATTTGGGGAAGCTAGGGGACGGCTATAGGGGACTCTGTGCTGTCTTTGCAACTTTCTGTGGATCTAAAATGACTCCGACATAAAAAGTTTATTTTAAAAAAATGCATTTGCTTTTTTTTTTTTAAGATTTTATTTATTTATTATTTGAGAGAGCGAGAATGAGAGCAAGAGAGAGCACGAGGGGGGGAGGGTCAGAGGGAGAAGCAAGACTCCCCGCTGAGCAGGGAGTCCGATATGGGACTCGATCCTAGGACTCCAGGATCATGACCTGAGCTGAAGGCAGTCGCTTAACCAACTGAGCCACCCAGGCGCCCAATGCATTTGCTTTTTAAGACACTGCAGGAAAAAGAGAAAGTGCTGCTAATGCTGCCAACAGTTCATTTTGCGTCTTGGAGTCAGAGACACAAATGCAGTGTGGGTCCTATGTGGGCCACCTAAGCGCAGCTGAGGATACAAGGATGAACCAGACCTTGGTTCAAAGCCCAGCAGGAGCAGCTGGTATGCAAACAAATGTGAGAGTGTGCCAACCACACAAACGAGAAGTTACTACCCTTGAGAGCCAGAGAAGGCTTTAGGAGAGTGGCAACATCTAAGAGGGGTTCTGAAGGAAGAAGAGGAGTTCGTTCAACAGGAAGGCAGAAAGGAGGGAGGAAGATAGGGAAGGCCCCACTCCTTGTTTTTGTAAATAAGGTTTTATTGGAATGTAGCCCATTTGTTTATGTATCATCTCTGGTTGCTTTTGTTATAACAGCAGAACTGACTAGTTGTGACAGATTGTAACCTTAAGGCCTGGAAAGCCAAACGTACTTATTTTCCAGTCCTTTACAGAAAAAGTTCACTGAAAAAAAAAAAAGAAAGTTTGCTGACCTGTACCCTAAACAGAAGCATGACTCGGCAGCAGGAGTGTGAGGGGCCCCTAGAGGCTGAGATGCTTCGGATTCTGGGAGACCAAGTCCTGCAGCGGTGTTAGGAGGGTGGGGGAGCGGGAGGCTGAACAAAACTACCCATAATGAAGCTGTTGTAAGAGTTCCCGTGGACGGGTGTAGGCAGCGGCAACAGGTAGGAAGGTCGGGGGAGGTGGGAATATTTATTTTTTTTAACTTTCTCCTAAATTAAGTAATTTTGGTGTGTTTTCTTCCAGTTTAACAGATGTTATATACATATTAACGAAACTCGGATTGTTCTTTATGTGATATGTTGGTACGAGTGAATGTTTCTCCATGTCATAAAATACACACTGAAACATGATTTTTAATGCCTTCCTGGCATGTCACTGTATATACAAATCGTGAGGCATGTGATCCTTTCTGCTACCAGTGGGCAGCTGGTTTCTGAGTTCTTGGACACACATCTTTACGCACACCTCTGAGCATTTCCTTGGGATTGATTCATTTAGGCGGGATTAGCAGATCAACAGATAAAACGTTGCTAAATGTCTTCAAACAGCCACAGGATATGGCAGACACGCTGTATTAGATTACATGGCTCATCTACTTTGGATATAACTTAGGCAATTTCTTTAGAAGTTGGTTATACAACTAGCATGTGACCCAGCAGTTCCCTTCCTAGGAGTTACTCAAGAAAAATGAAGATGTCCCTACAGGGATAGTACACGAATGTTCTTTGTGGCATTGTTTCTAAGACCTCTGCACCGGAAACAATTTAAATGTGTATTGACCAGCAAATGGATGAACAAACCGGCCACACGATGGAACACTACTCAGCCAGGAGAAGGGACCAACCTCTGATCCTCGCAACAGCATGGAACTGCATGGAACAATCTCAGAATCTGTGTGCTGAGTGAAAGAAAGAGGACAAACAAGAACAAAAACAAAACGTACAGACCCAACAATTCCGCTCCTAGGTATAGACCTAAAAGAACTGAAAACAGGTGTTCAAAGAAATCCTTGTACATGCGTGTTCACGGCAGCACAATTCACAAGAGCCAAAAGGTGGAAACAACCCAAGTGTCTATCAGCTGATAAGTGAATGTAGACTGTGGTTCCTACATGCAATGGAGTATTACTCAGACATAAAAAGGAACAAAGCCCTGATACACACTACAGTATGGATGGACCTCGAAAACGTTGCGTTGAGCGAAAGCAGCCAGACATAAAAGGCCACACAGTGTAGGATCCCATTTGAACGAAACGTCCAGAACAGGCAAATCCATACAGACAGAAAGCAGATCGGTGGCTGCCAGGGGCTGGGGGAGGGAGATGGAGGGAGTAGGAAGTGACTGCTAATGGAGACAGGGGTTCCTTGTAGGGGATGAAATTGTTCTGCAGCTGGACAGAGATGGAGGCTGCACGACACCAACATTCAACACCACTGAATCCAACACTTTAAAATGGTGAATTCTGTGCTGTGTGAATTTCACCTCACTCAAGTTTTTTTCAAGTTTATTTATTTATTTTTAAGTAATCTCTACGTCCAACATGGGATTCCAACTCACGACCCCGAGGTCAAGAGTCGTATGTTTTTCCGAACGAGCCAGCCAGGCGGCCTCAACCTCAATAAAGTTTTAAAAACAGTATACACTGTTGTGTATGGTTCCACGTGTGTAGAATTCTAGAAAATGCAGAGTATAGAGACAAAGTAGATCAGTGGCTGCGTGAGGGAGGGGCAGGCTGGGATGACAAAGGAGCCCAGGGAGACCTGTCGGGTGATGACTGTGTTTACTACATTGGTTGTGGTGGTGGGTTCATGAGTGTTCACATGTGTCACGACTCACTAAATTGCACACTTTAAAGAAGTGCAGTTTAAGTGTATCAATTACAGTTAATAAAGCTCTTTTTAAAAATTAGGTGGATGGGGTGCCTGGGTGGTTCAGTTGGTTAAGCGTCTGCCTTTGGCTAAGGTCATGATCCCAGGGTCCTGGGATGGAGCCCCACATCGGGCTCCCTGCTCAGCGGGAAGTCTGCTTCTCCCTCTCTCCCTGCTGCTCCCCCTGCTTGTACTATCTCTTTCTCTATCAAAAAATAAAATAAAATCTTTTAAAAAATAAAAATTAAAAATTACGTGGCTTATGAAAGAACCCAGTCCCCCAGGTGAGCCTCTTTTAAAACTTCTTGCTCTCTTTTCAAAATGTCCAACCCCTGAGCCCCGTCAATGAGTTCCTTGGATGCTGCAGCAGAGAGAGCTGGGAACCCGTGTCAGGTGTTCAGAGGTGCCAGGTGGTGCTGTCCGCCTGGCTGTCCCCTGACGTAACTAGAACCGATCACGGAACCTTCACGGGCAGCACCGCACAGCTGGGGAAGCTGGACAGTTTATGCTGTTTCCAAGCCAGGTGAGAAATGCAGGGGCCTGAACTGTAGATATGCACCTTCACCACGGCCACTCGAGGGCACGCACATGCTCATGAGCACACGACACGTGCAGACATGGACACACGTGGACATGTATGCCCTTTTACATGAATACACCCACATTCGTGCACACACACACCAAAGCAC
Source organism: Halichoerus grypus (assembly GCF_964656455.1). Taxonomy (NCBI): domain Eukaryota; kingdom Metazoa; phylum Chordata; class Mammalia; order Carnivora; family Phocidae; genus Halichoerus; species Halichoerus grypus. The sequence goes on from NC_135712.1 coordinate 204,209,363, forward strand.
AGACACAAACAGGGATGCACGTGCATGCAGTTTCGTGTGAACACACGCACACGCGTGCATGCATGCACACACAGGGACATGCGTGCACGCACAGCACTTTAATGTGAACACACACGCGCGCGCGCACACACACGTGCACAGAGCTGGGGCTTCAGGCAGGACTGGCCCCTTCTGTGACCTGCACTTGTGGGGACATGGCTGACGTGCACCACAACTTCTGGAGGCGAGATCCGGCTCACAGACTCAGGGTTCTGGGCTGTCTCATGTCCAAGTGCAGGAATGCAGGTGGTGGAAGGGTCGCACAGATGTGCCTGCTTTCTCCTCCCAGCAGACACTGACTGACCTGAGTGAGAAGCCATCAGAGCCCACCAATGTGATCTTGTTCCTGCTCCAAAGACCTCCCTCACTTGCCCTGGCGGGGGCCTGGTCAAACTCAACACGGCCAGCTAGATTCTGTGCCACCCCGTCCTCCAGGGTCAGTCAATCATCAGATCCCCTCGGAGCCCCACAGGGGATGTCTGCAGCTCTGGGCCCCTTGGCGTGGGGAGCAGAAGACAACCCCGTGCTCAGAGACTGGGGGCCATGCGGGCAGTCACAGGACCGGCTGGTGCATGCCCCACCCCCCTGGCCAGGAGGCAGGAGATAAGACTTGCTCAGGGTGGCTGCTGACTACAAGGGCTGTGAGGAGGGGGATAGCCAAAGAGTAGGGGTGGGCAAGACAGAGAGCGTCTGGGGTCCCCTGTAGGAGCCCTTCTCCCCAGGGAGCCCACACTCTCCTCTCCCCCCCCTTCCTGAAAGGAAGGACGAACGATCCTCCCCTTGAAACAGTTCACATGCCTTAAAACCAAAGACACTCATAAACCCTTTTCCCGCCCAGGTAAAGCCTGGTTTCCTCCTCCCTTCCACATGACTTGGAGCCAGCTCTTCCCACTCCCACCTGTCCCTCAATCCAACATCCCCCCCGCATAAAAACCACTGTGCCTCTCCCCAAAGATGCCACCACGCTCCTACCAGTCACATCCGCCGGCCACCGGCCTCTCCTGGTTCTGCTCACTTGCTCTGCAGCCCTGGGGATGCACCTGGATCTGCTCCGGTGCAGGGACTACCCCCCACACACACACCTATCCACTCTGCTGCATGTCCCCAGGGGCCACGCTCCACCTCCAGCCCACCACAGGCCACCTCTCCCAGCCCCAAACACCCAGAAGGCTTGTTCCCTGCTCCCCCTCCCACATCCTCCCTGCCCACATCCTGACTGCTGTCACCGTGTCCCCAGAGCTGCCCTCTCTTCTCACCAATCAGGAGGGCCCCTAGGTAGAACCTCCTGCCTCCATTCTCTGGGCTGCTGCAGGGGAACCCCAGGGAACACTGGTCTAGATGTGCGTGTCCTGGCACAGGGCCCCTCAAAGGCACCCCATGGCCAGCCCTCAGAGCCCCTGGCCATCGGGCCCGATTAAGCATGGCTACCTCTTGGTCTCTACACTGACTCACTGGAAACGCTCCAGGCCCTCCCGACCCAGCCAGGCCCAGGTTCAAAGACCAGACCTTGCAGGCTTCTCCAGGCCCATCAGGGAGAAGCTGTCCAAAGCCCCGACCCGCTGTAGAAAGCCTAGTTCTCCTTGACTGGGCTGTGTCCCCATGAGATACCCACCAGGCTTTCACCACAGGCCTGGAGGGCCGGCCACCCCCCCACTCCCAGGCACCTTGCCCTCCCTTTCCCTCATCCGCACCTCAGATGGGGGGCCTGCCCCACCCTGCTGCCTCCCCTGGGTACTGTTCTTGTCCCCTCAGGTCAGAACGCCCTCCGAGCCCCTCCACCAGCTCCAGGACAACTCTGCTCTCAATGCAAAATCTTAGGGTGCACTGTGTCACTGACAGCAGAAGCACAGAGTTCCCTCTACAGGATCATTTCCCCTACAACACTGGGCTGATCTGATTCCCTCTGCGTTCTCACTGAGAAGCACCCCCCACCCCCATCCATTCTGCCAAAGTGACTTCCCGAGAGACCCACCCAAGGGAGAGGTCTGCCAGGAGTGGTATGAGAGTGCCTGCCTCCCAGCTTCCTCGCTGGCACCAAGTGTTAATATTTTTCTCAACTCATAGCCATCAGTGGGCACAAAAGAGCATCTTGTCATTTACATTCGTTCGACTGTCAGGCGGGGCTTTTAAAAAAAATTGTATGTAGTGAGCAACTATTTTTCTGTTTCTGTTAAGTTGTTCGTGTCCTTGGGGCGCCTGGGTGGCTCAGTCGGTTAAGCGACTGCCTTCGGCTCAGGTCATGATCCCGGAGTCCTGGGATCGAGTCCCACACCGGGCTCCCAGCTCAGCGGGGAGCCTGCTTCTCCCTCTGACCCTCTCCCCTCTCACGCTGTTTCTCTTGCTTGCTCGCTCTCTAATAAATAAATTAATTAATTAAAAAAAAAAGTTGTTTATGTCCTTTGCTCATTTTTTCCTGCTTATTGTTTTTGGAACAGCTCTTTGTATAGGAAGGGTATTAATGGTTTGTCAGGGTCAAGGGCGATTTGCTTTTACTTATGGTATTTCTGGATACAAATACTGGATTTTCCAGGCAGTCAGATCTGTGGGTGATTTCTTTCATGTCTGCTGCCCATTCCTCTCCCAGGTCTAATTAACACGGAACTAATATTTTTGGTTGACAACCCTCTCCTTCCCTGGATTTATTCTTTACATGTACACTCTTATCCATCTGGAAATTATTTTGGTGGTGGAGGAGTTTCCTAGGGCCACTGTAACAAAGTACTACAAACTAGGTGACTTAAAACAACAGAAATTTCTTGTCTCACATTTCTGGATGAGTCCAAAATCAAGGTGTTGGCAGGCAGGGCTGGCTCCTTCTGGAAGCTCTGAGGAAGAATCCGTCCCATGCTTCCCCCAGCTTCTGGCGGCTGCTGGCAACCCTTGGCGCTCCTTGGCTTATAAATGCATCCCTCTGACCTCTTCATCCATCATCACATGGTGTCTTTTGTTTCTCTGTCTTCTTTTTTTTTTTTAAGAATTTATTTATTTATTTGAAAGAGAGAAAGTGAGAAGGCACACAAGCAGGGGGAGGGGTCGAGGGCGAGGGAAAAGCAGACTCCCTGCTGAACAGGGAGCCCGATGCGGGACTCAATCCCAGGATCCTGGGATCATGACCTGAGCCCAAGGAAGACGCTTAACCGACTGAGCCACCCAGGTGCCCCTGTGTCTTCTCTTCTTATAGACACACCAGTTACTGGATTCAGGATGAGTTCATCTTGAGACCTGTCACTTATCATATCCGCAAAGACCTTATTTCCCATCAAGGTCACAATCTGAGGTTCCAAGTGGACATGAATTTGGGGGAGACATGAGTCAACCCAGTATGGTGTGGGAGGTGAAATGGGGATCCAGGTGATCTCTTTCATTAAAGAATCCCCTCCCCTGATCGGGGCGTCTCCCCAGTTTGTTAAATACAGTATATGAAGTTATCTTACACGAGTGGGTCGCCTTCTGGGCTGTTGATGCCTGTGTGGTGCCATGCTGTTTTGATTATCACAGCTTCAGGGGACATTCTTAAACAATGACCTCTCTCTTGGAGGGGCTAGGCTGTTTTCTCTGGCTTCCAAGCACTGCCTTCCTCACTGAGTCTTAACAGAGCCCAAGACCTGGAAGTTAGTCACGCTGTGGCTTCAAGGTCCTGGTCACAAGTGGATGTGAAACCTGTGCCCCAAGAATCCCCAGACTGTGCCCAGAATGAAAGGAAGTAGGTCCAGGGCTGAGGAACTGGGGGCGGCAGGTCCCTGGATGGGGGTGGCGGGGGGACAGCTCGGCCAAGTGGCGACTGCAGGCTGCAGCCGTGCTGGGGGCAGCGGGTCCTGAAAACCTGCGTCCTCATCCTTACTCTGAACCATAATGCCGTTCCACCCTCCAACTGACGCTCACCGAAGCACTCACAGCGTGTGAAGGGGATGCAAAACCCATCTCCCGACCGACGGGACCTGTCTACCCAGACCTGCATGGGTGAACCGTGTCCTCATCGCCAAATGGAGACCAAGCTGGCAGACTATAAAGCTGCCCAGGGAAAGAGCCAAGAGGCGGAAACAAAATGCCCCATCCGAGGATGAGTGGCTAAATCAAATGGGGTCTATCCATACAGTGGAACATTACTCAGCCATAAAAAGGAACGAAGCCCTGACACGAGCTTGGCCGTGGGTGGACCTTGAGAACACCGTGCTGAGTGAGAGAAGCCAAACGCAGAAGGCCACACAGTGTAAGACTCCATTTACGTGAAACATCCAGAACAGGCAAATGCAGAGAGGCAGAAAGCAGATTAGCGGTTGCCGGGGGGCTGGGGGGTGGGGGGGGAGTGCCTGCTCACGGGGGACGGCATTTCCCTTTGGGGAGAGGGAGCCGTTCCACAACTAGATCAAGGCGGGGGTTGCACAACACGGGGGAATCCACTTGATGTTACTAATGCTAATTCTTAGAGTAGGTGCGTTTTACCCCAGTCAGAGAAATTCCTGCTGAAAAACCTAAACCCTGGGAAAGTAAAAGGCTTTTGCAAACACCACACTTGTATACTTTCGGCCCTTCGAAAATTCAGGGCCTTTGTCTTATATGTTCTTGGAGAAGGGAGGGGCAGGCAAAGCCGGTGGGGGTTGGGAGGAGGGATCGACATAACCAAAAATTACGCCCTGGGGGTGAGGGGGCAAACGTGAATGAGCCGTTCTCGAGACCTGGCCGGGGCGGTGCTCAAAAATGCAAGGTTCTGCCTATCGGCCTGGCGAATAATTCAGAATTCACTGGAAAATAAGGCGGACGGGGGCCTCCAGAAAGTGTAGCGTAGCTGCTTCGTTTATATAAGGCCATAATTTGAAGCCACATGTTTATCAGATGAAATCATTCTCAAGCTAAAAGGAGAAGGCCAGCATTATAGCAGAATCATGTAGGAAGCACCACTTAAAATTCTGCGCGTTTCTACTTTCCAACGCACACTTCCTTCAGCCAGGGGAGACTTTTTAAGAAGGAACGATCACGTAAAACGATTGTAAAGATGGACACGCTGAGGAACAGCCACAAAATCAGCCTATTTCTCAGGTGTGGCAGCTCAGAGCCGGAGGGCAACTGAAGATCTACATGGGGTGATGTGGCCACAAGCCGAGGAACGCCTGGAGCCCCCAGAAGCTGGAAGAGGCAAGGAAGGAGCCCCCCACCTCTGGATCCTTTGGAGGGAGCAGATCCCCACTGGTGCCTCGATTCTGGACTTCTGGTCTCCAGAACATCGAGAGAATCACTTTCTATTGTTTAAGCCACTGGGTTTGTGGTGCCCGTTTATGGCAGCCCCAGGACATGAATCTAAGTGTCCAGAGCAGAAGATACCAGATGCTCTGAGCAAGGCCCTCATCAAGAAGGACCACTGCCTTTCTTCTGCTTTATTTGTGTATCCCCGAGAAGCCCATCCGAAACACCCTTGCATGACTGTCCCCTTCTTCCCTAAATCCTCCCCTCCAAACCTTCCAGTCTGGCCCAACTGGTCTGGGCCCTGGAGATAGCCCCTCCCTCAGGCATGCACAGGGCTGGGGGTGTGGGGGTGTGTGGGGGGGACACGTTCCATTCAGTCAGCTGCCCTCCGAGGCAGAGAGGCTGATCTTTCTCCCTGGGGTCTGTGACTACCTCCCTGGCCCCCTCTGAAACAGAACAGGCTATCTTCTTTCAATGTCTCTCTGGTCAACAAAATGTTTCTGTAGCACCCGCCCCGCTCGGCCTGGGGATTGTGGATATGTGGAAGTGAAGGAGGCCAAAGGGGCCTGGCCTTTAGGGAACTTGACGACAAACCAACTCATGAGCAGAGGGGGTATTTCCAATGGCGAGAGCACTGGGGTAAAGGAAAAATCTGGGGTAGTATTCGACAAGTGGTTATCACGGAAGGGCAAGTCTGCGCTGCCCCAGGGGACACCTGCCTCCGGCTAGAGGCTGGAGACGTTTTGGTTGTCACTGCTGGGGGAGTGGGGAGGCGCCACTGGAGGGAGGAGGCCAGGGATGCTGCTCTACACCCCACAGCGTACAGGATGGCCCCCACCACGGAAAATGCCCCGGCCCCCGGATGTCAGCAGCGCCGCCATGGAGACAGAAACTGACCAGGGCAGGGTGGGCGTTCTGGACGAACCAGGAGGCAGGGAAGTGCTCAGAGAGGACAGTTGCTGAGGCCGGTGCAGCGAGAAGGGGCAGACGAACTGAGCTCTTGGGGAGGGCGGCCGAGGCGAGGGCGGCGAGCGCCTAGGGCAGGGGCAGCTGGAACTGGCCTCAGAACAAGGGGACCAGTGTGGCCAGCAGGGCCAAGGCTGGAAGGGGAGGGGCCGAGGTCAAGAAGGTCAGATCCTGCCGGGCCTTGTGAACGTGGGACAGAGTTTCAATTTTCAGGCAAGTCTGATGGGGAGCCTGGCTGGTTGGAGGCAGTGAGAACCAGGACAAGAGTGACATCTGGAAGGGGTCAACCAGGTTGTGTGAGGCAGGTGGACCATGGGGGGCTGTTGGTCCACGGCTCCAGCAGGGGTCTGGGACAGTGAGGGAGAAGATTGATGGTAGTCAGGCCAGTGGGACACAGGATGGCTCTGGTTACAGGAGGAAGGCAGACTTGCAAGGCCTTGTGGGTCCACGCTTCAGGTCCTTTCCCAGTGACCAGTGGGCTCCCTAAATGGAGACTCAGAAGTCTCCCAGGGAAGGGGGTCTAGATGGGTGGAAGAGACCCCTTTGGGGACCCCTCTCCAAATCACACAATCCACCTGCTGTCATGCCCAGGTAGAAAGCCACCTTGAGAACCTCCTGCGGGCAGCCACAGTGACAACACACAAAAGCTGTGCTTGAGACCTTGGCTCACGAAAAACAAGGGAAAGGGGCCCACGGAGCCCCACTGTGCTTTTAAAGGGATCCTCACAGACCTCAGGCAGGGCTCCAAGGAGGCTTCTGTGCCAGCCTGGTCGCAAGGGACAGAGCGGGCCCACTCCTTGGCCGAAGTGCCCAGCATGGGTCAGCCACTCAGGTCCACGGGAACCCCCTCACCTGGAGGACAAGTCCCCAGGACACCTGGCTTGGGGAGCAAGTCCTGCCTCACTGGCTACCTCATGCCCGGAACCTGGAACAAAGCAATTGCTCACCTGGCCGTTCCTGAGCTCTCTGCAGATGAGCTGTTATCACTTCAAAATCCACGTTGCCTCCCACCGGGGGCCCCCCCTTGGTTCTGGTTTCTTCCACAACATCCCCTTTGCCTCGCCGCACCTGGTGGCCCCCGCCCCCCCCCCACCCGCCGGTTTTAACTTCAAAATAGCGTCTTGGTCTGGTAAGACTCTTCCTTCTTTTTAATACGACTTACTGAGGTAGAATCCACATACCACACAGCTCACACGCTCGCAGGGCACGGGGCGGCAGTCTGTGCTGTGTTCAGAGACGCGGGCTGTCACCACCACACCACTTCAGAATATTCCCCTCTCAGAAAGAGACCCTGGACCCTTTCTTTACCACTTTGTCCTGCCCACAAGACCCTCAAGCCTATCCTCATTTCCCGTTCCTGCGGAACAGCCTGTGTCACCGGCCCCACTCTGTCCCCCCAACACTTGTGGCCGCAGTGTGGGGTCCTCGGGCCCCCAGAGTCGCCTTCTCTCCTTCACCTGTGACCCTGGGCCTCATGGCCTTTACCTGGGCCAGGGCCCCTCCTGGCCACGAAGTCTACCCTCTGGCCTGGCTTCTGCCATAATGATCTGGTTCCACTTTTGGACCCAGTGAGATCTCCCAGGCAGCCCACAGCCCAGGGTTCTGCTTTGTCAACATCTTTGGTGATGGCCACTGACTGGTTCCCCTCCCAGCTATCCACACATCATCACAGAGGCAGGGGGTAAAAGTGTCCCTGTGGGCCAGCCACAGGCTTGACACATGGTTCTCAGCCCACTCTTCTTGCCCTAGAGCTTAGCATTCTTTCATACCGGCTTTCTCTCCCAGGCCGACTGTGGCCCCAGGGGACATCTGGCAATGACAAGAGACAGTTTGATTGTTCCGACTAGGGGAAGGGGAGCTATACTGGGGTGGGGGTGGGGGAGTGGATAGAGACCAGGAACGCTGCTCAGTATCCTATCCCAGAGAACAGTCCCCACCACAGAGAATGACCTGGCCCTAGATTTCAGCAGTGCTGAGATTGAGAAATACTGTGTTAATTATTTGGGGGGGAAAAAAAAAAAAAAAGATTTAGGTCCCTAGCTCATGTACACATCAGAATACAAGTCCTGATGAGTTAAATGGTACAACCCAGGGTGATCCCTCCCAGCATCTGTGAGTTACAACCTCTCTCCCTCCCTACTCGGTGCATTTATGTGCGTGCGGCATCCTAGGACCTCAATTAAGTAACAAAATTATAGAACACACAGTCTCTTAGGTCCCATGGAACCCCTAAACCAGTCAATCTGGGGTGACTTTTCTCTAAGGGGACACTTAACGATATCCCGAGACATTTTCGCCTTTCACGAGTCAGGGGCGGGAGGACCGCTACTGGAATCTAGTGGGTGGAGACTGGGGATGCCCGTTCAACACACTGCAACACAGGACAATCCCCGCCACAGATGATGCCCCAGCCCCAGGTGTCACCAATGCCCAGGCTGAGCAACTGTGACTTAAATAAATAAGGAAAGCAATGTTCACACACTTTGAGGGTGTCCCCAGGGCCTCCCAGGCACAGGAGACATCAGCAAGATTCCAAGGCCAAGTTCACCTGACTGCATGATATTTAGAATGAGGGCGCGAGAGAGTGGGTCAGCCTGGCGGCAAGACTGCCCCAGCTGCCGAGGCCTAGAGACACCTTTCAGGCTCTTTTCTCTACCTGGCAGCCCACCCTCAGCTTCTCCATCTTCATCTCCGCTCCTTGCTAAGCCAGCAGCCAGACTCCTATGGGACCGCTGAGGGGAGACTGGCTCTTTGAGGGTCTGTGGGCTGGGCTTGGCTCTGGCACTTTCTTTGTATCTAGTGTCTGATAAACAGCATCTTCACATGACAGCCGAGGACCCCGGTGATCTTCGCAAGCAGTGGCCAGAGACCCTGCCTGCCAGGAAATGAAAGCCCCGGGGGGCATGCCAGAGACCTGAGAAGCTACATTTCAAGTATTGCCCCTTGGCTCCCTCTGGTCCACCCGTCCTAGGACGGGATGGAGATGCCCAGAGAAATGAGTGGGTAGATTCAGGGCAAAGCCCCAGCAAGCCTGTCGCAGATGCACTGCTCTGACTTCACTTGTGAGGATGCAGAGGCACCAGCCTCCGAGGGAGATGACCTTGGCCAGGGCTCATCGGGGGAGCTCTCACGTGACCCTCTTCCTCCCCTAACAAGCCCTGTCCGGGTCACAAGCTCGCCTTGGTGCTGGGCACCTCTCAGTGGGCCCGACTCCTGATATCTACATGCTGGATAAAGAGGCGAGGGCCGTTCTGTTCTCTCGGTATCCCTGAAAGCCCACTCTGCACCTGCCTCGTTAACACTTTTCGCTGGATGATTTTCAGATCTTCCAGAAACTTTTTTTGTCCAATCACCTATGGCAGCAGCTGGTCCCCAAGTCATTTTGGTTCATTAACAGAGCCCCTTTTAGATCCCCTTCCCGTGACCATGGCAACGCTGAGGACAGAGACCTCCGTACGCCTAATTATAAACCTTAGCCAGCCCCCAGGCAGACACACACAGTCTCCCAGGCCTGGTTCTAAATACACTGCTTGTAAAGTCACACGAGATCCACTCCCCCCTGAGCTGGGTCCTTGCCTCTCTATTGTCATCCCAAGTGTAAGGACATGTGCGAGATCTGGAAGATTCCTAACAGGATGCTTCCAAAGTTGATGTGGCCAACTTGCCCACCACCCTTAAGATGTTTATTTAAGAGTAAGACTAAACAAAATGAACTCTACTGGTGCAAATATTTATCCAAAACTTCTTCACTAAATAAAAACCAAATTTGTCCCTTACTCAGTGTTAGGGGCTTAAGCGGGTCTCAGCTCACCCCCACTCCCCCATTCATTATGTTGAAGTCCTACCCACCAGCAGCCCAGAATTCGACTGTATTTGGAGAGAGGATTTTAAAGAGGTGATTCAGTTAAAATGAAGTTATTAGGGTGGGCCTGATCCAACAGGACTGGTGTCCTGACGAGGAGATTCGGACACAGACACGCACAGAAGGAGGACGATCTTGAAGACAGCTGACTACACGCCAAGGAGAGAGGCCTTGGAACAGATGCTCCCCTCAGAAGAAACCAGCCCTGCCAACACCTTGATCTTGGACTTCTGGCCTCCAGGTCCACGAGACAATAAATCCCTGATGCTTAAGCTGCGGGGTCTGTGCTTCTTTGTCCCAGTGGCCCTGGGAGACTGCTCCACTCAGCAGTGACAGTAATGCAATGCCCGTGGCTGGGTCCCCTCTTACACATACAGCCCCGTGGAGCAGGGCAGAGCTGGGTTATAAACGAGTGAGTCAGACCGGACAGCTTATTCATTGCTCCGACTAACCCGCAGGCTGAACCTTTGAATCACTACTTTATTTATCATCGGGCATGGGCTCAGAAAGTCTCGACGAGGAAATGAGTAGAACCCAAGCTCATCGGCTGTGTTTCTGAGACATGCCTAATCTCCGAAGCCCGTGCTGGGCCAAAGTGAAAAGAGGTGAAGTGACAGGGCCCGTCGGGGACCCGGTGATGCTCAGACAGAGCCCTTTGTTCTGCGACTCTGTCTGTTCCGGACGAGGGCAGAGAGAAGGGCCTGTCTTGCTCTGCGGGGAGGCCGAGCAGGGGCTGCCGAGCAGAGGCTGCCTGGCACAGTTGGTTGGGGATGCTGGGCACACAAAGGGGTGGTGGATGGGGACTGGCGGGGGAGGGCAATGTCCAGAAGGGGTCGGGCGGCCCCAGAACGTGCTGTTTCCTCCCACAGAGATACAGCAGCAATGTCTTGGTTGGGGAACAAGCAGAGGAGGACGCACGACGAGCAAAAGTCAGACAGCCTGTGGATGAGGAGTGGCCAGCGTCTGGAGCCACGAGGGCGAACGGGACAAGATAACGTGGCTTTAGGAGCCACACTGATCTGGGGCCACCCCCAAAGTAGCTCTCGAGAAGAGAATCTAATACCTCTAATCTCGGAAGAAAAGCAACAATGTGTTCTGAGCCGAGGGACGGTTCCTGCAGGAATCCAGGTCAGTTGTAAGACAAAGAGAAGGACAATGGCATCTGCTGTCCCCGTGAGCGAAGGTGGCCCTGGCTCACCTCTTGTTCCTTCTCTGCTGCCCATTCTGGGGGCGTGCTGCCTCACTCCCCCCTCAGTCCTTTTCCAGGGCTGCCTTTTTTTTTTTTTTTTTTTTTTTTAAATCAGGACTCTAGATTAAGAACTGACCAGATGGCAGAATTCGGTTGCCGGCCGCTTTGCCCCCACGCCTGCCCTTGGCAGCAGTTGTCTGGGAGCTGACCAAACACCAAAGACCCACTGAGGCAGACGCAGGCCTCGGGCTGTAACCAGATTTCACTACAGAGCGGGGGTTCTTGTGCCCTGAGAGACACAGCCCCATCTGGAGACATTTTTCGTGGTCACGACGCAGGGGGTGTATGCTCTTGGCGTCCAGCGGGTGGAGACCAGGGACGTTGCTTGATATCCTGTGGGACGGCCCCCACAGCAAAAAATAACCCAGCCCCAATGTCAGTGGTGCTGCAGTTGAGAAACTGTGCTCAATTTGGTCTTTGCCAATTTGAGGTTACTAATAATCCTTCGTGTTTCTGGAAAGCCCAGGGAGCCATCTCTGGCATCGCCGCCTGCCTGAGCCTCAGTTTCCATACTGAGAAAAGAACCAGGACTGCTTGCCGCCAGTTGGCAGAATAAAAGAGATGGGTATAAAAGGGTCCATCACAAAGGATGCTCAATAAAGGGCAGGGCAGTGCAGGGATCTGCTCGTGCAATTCCCTCTTCCTGGCTTGATTTAACACCTCTGTATCCTTCGAAGCCTGGCTTGGACCTTGCCATCTCTTCCAAGGATACTTGCCAGAATCCCCCAAGCCCTGAAGCTTGCACTGGTCATCCCTCATTCTATCCCACCATGTCTGTTGCTGCACTGACCACCCACTCTGCATTTCATTATTCCTGTGGGAGGGAGAGCACTAGAATATCCCCTCCTCTGTGGCAGGAAGGCTCATCTCTGTCGCCGGGGCCCAGCCCCCAGCGCTGGAAGGATCAGCCCTTGCTGAATTGAACTCCTGAGCCCACATAAGACACAACTTCGGGGAGACGAGGAAAGGGAAGTGGTAAATTAACAAGCCTCTGCTGGGGACAGAAAATAGAGCATACAGGCAAACAGAAAGGGGACATTCCTGAGTCTCTACCCTGTCCTCTGAGCCAGAGGCCTGGAACTGAGGGAGAGTCTCACTCAGGGATTTCTGACCAGAAAGGTGTAGCTGAAGCTTTGGGAACAGATATAATGTGCAAAAGCAAACATGGAATTTGTGGAATTTTCCATGCGGAAGATAAAGGAACAGTAAAAAAGGCTGTTTTTGGATACAAACTATACAATGGAAAGCTGAACACAAGTGGGATCACTGCAGTGGGGATTCATTGTGTAAAATACGAGGAGGCTGTGTGCGGAGACGCTAAGATTTTCAAGATTGGGTTCTAAAGTTGAGAAATGCTGACTGAAGCCAACCCATTCATTTTGCAGGTGAAGAATCAGACAAAGAGACTTGACGGAAGTCGGGACCTCCAACATGAGAGCCTGCCTGGCCTCACTCCTGCTACTGGGAGACAAGCACCAGGGCCATGCAACCAGAAGATTCCAGTCCTGTTCATTGGGGGGTGTCCTAGCCAGGGCAAGCCCACACTCAATGTCTGTAGGAGGCATAACTTTGGGCTCTGATCACGTGCCCTGGGGCAAGCAAGGCCAAAAGCCACCTTCCATAAGGGCCAGAACATTCTGGAAGTAAAGGAAGAAGTTGTCTCTCTGTGTCCCTCTTTATAATCTATCCAGATTCATCTCCTGAACTAGCTATAAACCCAGCCCCCCCCCCCCACCAAGCCCTTCTGGCAGATCCTGGACAAGGATCTCCACAGTTAGGAAAGAAGAGAAATTAATGCGGATTAAAACTACCCAATGCAAGGCCCTTGACAGAGCCGGGCCCATCAGACGATGAAATAACCTCCCAGCTCAGCTGCCCAAGAGGCCTCCCACTGCTCCTGGATGCCATAAGAGTCTGGAGACTCCAAGACCAGAATACACCTCAGGAAGGTAGGAGCTGGGACCCTCCAATGGCAAGACACGATGTCCCCACCAGCTCCTACCCCAGACAAAGAGGTGCAGGAGTGGCTTTCCCTTAAAGACCCCTGGCCTACGGAGCACCGGGGCACCAGGGCACCAGGGAAAGAAGGGAGAGCACGCCGACTGCCTGCCCCGTGGCTGTGGGCTGCCCTGCCTCTCCCCAGCTGAGCTCACAGCCGCCGGGGGACAGATTTCCTGTATGTCGTTTTACCCATTTAAGTCCAAGGATACAACTCCGAGGAGGTGGTGACAGCCTAGCACACGCGGGTGTGTGCACACCCACTCCCTCCCCTCTCAAACCCAGTTCCAGGCCCCAGTGAGGTCTGGAGGCTCCTTCCTTGCTCCCTGGGATCCCCGGCTCCAGCCAGCCCTGTCTTAGGAGGAGAGTGGCATGGTTTTCAAGTCTGGAATACCATAATACCAGCCCAAAGGGCACTGGGACTCGCTGGGGGTTACCCAGCGGTTGGGGGTGAAGTCAGGAAACAGATGAATCGAGAGGAAGGGGGCCCCAAAATCCCATGGGTTGCACCCCAACGTCTGTACCCTTGTCCTTTCCTCTCCCCCTCAGCACCCCCCTGAACTGGCTCTCGGTTCTCGCCATGAGTTTTCTCCCCCTCTCCCATCCCCCAGAGCCCCCCTCCCCATTCCGCCGGCCACCACACCAGTGGGTTCGGACCTCCAGAATCTGAACACCCACAGAATCTCAGGCGCTTCTCTCCCCCAGGAGCCATTCCTCTACCCCTTCAATCGAGGGCAGATGCCCCCAGGCCGTCCTGTAACTCTCCCCCCAATCGCACCCCGGCTGTCCCCCCACCGGCCTTGCCCCACGTCCCCCGCCTGGGCCTCTCAACCCCGCCTCCTTGCCTTTCCCCCTCCCAGCCCGTTTCCTGCGACCCCCAACTACCACTAAAGCCACGTCCTCTTCAGAGAAACCGCTCAAAGCCACAAGACCTGCTCACTCTGCATCCGCAAACTCCCTTACCAGGCCCATTCCGTCAACTTTCTCCTTAACCGTCCCGCTCCCACTCTCGTCTCCGGCAACCCCTTCACGACCCCCAAGCTCGTTCCCGCTCCCTCGACCCCAGCCTTAGCGCCTCCCAACATTAACCCTCAGCTTCGTAGCCTACAAGACAACCCGCCAATGCGAGCTTCGAGAGCAAGCCCCCAACCCGCGGCCGCCGCCACTCACCTGGGCCTCGGCCGCCGCGCGCCGCCGGTCCCGGGCCGGGTCCCCGCCCGGCCGCCCGCCCGACCGCCCACCACTGGTCGGGCCGCTCCGCCCCGCCGCGCCCGCCGCTCCCCCGCGCGCTCCCGCTTCCGGGTTCCGGAGGGGCGGGGCCAGGGCGTGACGCCAGCGCGCAGCGGGGCGGAGCGCCGCGAAGACCCGCCCCCTCCCAACGGGCTCCACACCGCCTCCTGCCGCTGGTGGATGAAACCAAGTGTGAGGGGAAGACAGAGAGTCGCGCGCGCAGGGGTCGCGCGCTCCACCCGCAGGCACGCTCCCCGAGGCCAGCGGCCACCCCTCCCATGGCGGCGCAATATGGCCCGGCCCGGGGCGAAGGGGCGGGGACCCAGACTTGAAGAGCCGGCCTTTGAGCTAAAGGCGGGAAATGGCGGATTCTTCGGGACGCGGAGCTGGGTGAGTTGAAGCGCCGCGGGTCTGGATTTTGTGGGGCCGGCGAGTAGACCATGACCGAGAGCTGGGAGAAGTGGGGCAGCAGAGTTGGGGATTGGGGATTTGACCCCTTCAGGACCCCCCAAGGGTGCACAGGCTCTGGGAGGCGGGAGGCGGCTTCTGCGCATGCTCGGCAGCCTGGGCGCGGAACTAGACTACGAGTCCTCAGTCAGTTGCGCGGCTGCGGGGCGATTCCTGGCTAGTGGCTTAACCTCTCTGTGCTTTCGCTTTCCTCCGCTGAGAAATGGGGCGAATGACGCCGCCGCTAAACCTTGTAGGCCTCGGGTGAAACTTAAAAGCTCTTAGAACAGTGCGTGGCTCTTGAATGTGATCTGTGGCGACTACAGTTATCATTTTATAGTGGGCAAACGCTGGGCCACTAAAGTATCTCCTTTAATGCTCCCAACCCTTCTTTTCTATGCTTCCCCTTTACAGAAGAGACGATAGAGGCTCAGGGAGAGAAGGTCATTTGTCCAGGGTCACACAGAAAGAACAGGAGAGACGGACTCGGACCACTTATCCGGTGCCAGGGATGATTCCTGGCCTGGGTTTGTTTTATTTGTTCACTCGGCCGATGTTTTATTGTGCCAGTGCAAATTGAAGTTTAATAGAGCAGCTGAAATCACTTGTGTTTTCTCCAGGATCCATTACGCAGTGAGATTGCCATTACGCAGTGAGATTGCCATTACCCTCTCCCGAGGTTTGGCGGGAGGTACCTGAGGCTGGCACAGGTGTAGTGAACCCACCACCCTCATCTGGTTGGACTCCAGAGCCCTGCATCAGACCCCATAGGGAATCCATGCTCTGTCCCTTGCCAGCTCTGAGACTTGCCAGGGACGAGCTGTTCAAACACTCAGGTCCTCGTCGGAAAACAAGGATAAAGCAGGCCAGCGGGGAGGTATTTGTAGGGTTGGGAGGATTCTGTGAAGGAGCAGAGCTGCTGGCACCGAGTGAGCATTATTTGGTTGGTTGCCTCTCCCCACTGTGGCCCAGCACCCGCTGGGTCTCACTTGGGGTCCTCAGAGCCTGCTGCACAGGAGCTGGCTGCAGTGAGCTGAGCAAGGGGACCACTGCTTTGTGACCAGTGGAGCTTGTGTCCTGATGTCAGCAGGGGTTACAGTGCCCAGGCCCCTGCCCTGCCCCTCAGTCTGCTCCTCTTGAGTTGCTGGTCTCTGTTGGTAGCATCTCCCTTGCCCAGGCTGCACACCTGGGAGGCATCCCGAACTGTCCTGCCTCAAGGTTCCCCCTCTCCTATTACATCGAACTTCATTCTTTCTTTCCTTAAATAGGGGTGAAACACATAACAGCATTTTAAAGTGAGCGATTTCATGGCCTTAAGACATTCATGCTGTGCAACCACCAGCTCTCTTTGGTTCTGGAACATTTTCATCCACCCAGAAGGAAACTTTGTATCCATTTTCAGTCACTCCCCATTCTTCATCCACCCCTCTGCTCCTGATAATCACAATCTGCTTTCTGTCTTTCTTTGCCTGTTCTGGACATTTCAGATACATGGAATCGTACAATATGTGTCCTTATGTGTCTGTTTTCTTTCACGCAGGACAATTTTTTAAAGAGATTTTTTTTTTTTATTTTTTTAAGTAAACTCTACCTGCAATGTGGGGCTCAGACTCCTGACCCCAAGATCAAGAGTCGCATGTCCCATGGATGGAGCCAGCCAAATGCCCCCAGGATAATATTTTTTTTTTAAGTTTTTTTTTTTTAAGATTTATTTATTTGAGAGCGAGAGAGAGAGAGCGAGAGCGAGCGAGCAGGGAGAGGGGCAGAGGGAGAGAATCTCAAGCAGACTCTGCCTCAGGGCTCCATCTCAGGACACTGAGATCCTGACCCAGGCCGAAATCAAGAGTCAGATGCTTAAACGACTGAGCCACCCAGGCACCCCATCCCAGGATAATATTTTTGAGATTCATCCATTTTAGCATGTATCAGTACTTTTTGAGATTCATCCATTTTAGCATGTATCAGTACTTCGCTTTTTTTTACGGCTGAATAACACTCAGGGTTTGTTATTTCTTGGCAGGAACATACAGCCCACAAAGCTGAAAATATTTGTTGTCTGGTCCTTTACAGAGAAAGATTGCCATTAGGTAGGCTGAGCCCTTAAGCTGGAAAGTCAGAACTCTGCCAGCGAAGCCAAAGGGCTGATCAGTTCCTATTTGGACATCATTCTCCTCTGCCCTTGTGCCCTTGGCCTTGTTCCTCCCTGTCCCTGAATGTCCTTCCCCATGTACCTGAGCAAACAGGGCTTTGTCTCTCACCTCCCCTCACCTCTTTACCTGTCTGGGGTACTCTTCACATTGCCTGACAGGAAAACACTGTCAGGCAATGTGAGGGGAAACTCCTCTCAGGGAAGGAGCTCCATCTCTTGTGCACCAGGTATCACCAGGAGCATAAAGTAGGTACAGAAATGCCTGATGAATTAATGAACCCCTGACTTAAGTTGAGATCTTTGGGGCTTGGCAAACCTGCTTGCTCTTCTCACTCTTGGACCCTTCTCAATTTCAGCCAGGCAGGGGCTCTGTGTCTCTGTTCCAGTCAAGGTGGCCCTGCCTCGCAGACATCAGCTTGTATGGGGAGAGGTTGGGGGATGCTGGGACTGAGTCGTCCCCAGTCTCCTCGCTGCCTTCCCTGAGCTTAGCCAACTACGTAACCATGTCAACAAGATCCCTATCTCCCTCTTCTAGGAAACCTTCCACGGGGGGTCCCGGCACTCCTGGTGGCGCCAAGATGAAAGGAAGAAGAACGCAAGGTGAGCAAAGTTGGAATCTAGCTTACGATCCAGTTTCAGTAAGTGCTTTTGGGGAAGAAAAAAACCAGGCCAGAGCAGGGGAGCTAGGGCTTTATTTCCTTCTAGTCACACCTTTGGGGATTCCAAGTCTCGTCACCCAAGTCTCATCACCACGCCCTGCAGCCAGGGGTGTGGCAGGAGTTGGGGGGGGTCATCCAGGGCAGCAGTGGGCCCTTCCAGCAGCGGGGGTCATGGGCTGTGCCCAGGACTCACCACTAGGAAGTGTGGGTGAGGAGAGCTGGAGCTGAATTCATTAGCAAACACTGGAGTCTCAGTTTCTCCTCTGGAAGCACCTCTGGGGTGCCCATGCATCTGGTGTCCCCCTGTGGGTCTGGAGTCACTGTTCACAGCCTCCCTTGACTCTTGGCAATGCCGCTTTGGGCAGTGGACTCAAGGATCTCCCTCCTTGGAGCTCAAGCCTCTGATAAAAAGAATTATTTTCTTCCAAGTATGCTGTGTGCCAGTGCGTGTCTCCGAGAACTCAGGGCAGAATTCTGGTTCCAAGTGACTGGAGGTTCATCCATTACAGCATGGCTTGATGATCTTGTTTATAGCCTCTATTATGTTTACAAGTGGTCTAGTTCTTGAACACAAATTATGTCCTTCATCGTAACATTGCATCTCTGGAAAATCCAGTACTGTTCAAAACAAATATGTACGTCCCGGTTTCTGGAAACTTGAAACTGCTTTTCAACTGTCCAGGGAACCCCCCAGGCCTCGGGATCCTTCCAGAGGAGCAAAACCCTTTGTTGATGGTATTAGGTTGAAAGCAGGATCGTTTCCTGTGCTTGGAAATGGGGGTGTTCTTTGCCCTGATCCCTCACTGGACATCCAGTGACAGACCCTTGGTGTGTCTTGATTTTCTCCCCTGGACACCACCTGGTCTTGGCCTTGACCCTTAAGTGCCTCCTGCCTGACTGAGCCCACTCACCCTGCAGGCATGGCTCTTCCTTGCCTGGGGCTCACTCAGGGCAACCACCAGCTCTTGTCCAGCTCCATGCTCCCCATTAACTATGGGTGCACCTCCTTTCCACTCAGGATGTGGCCGCACCCCCAGCCCCAGTGAAAGATGAAATCCTGGCATGAAGATCCAGTTGAAATCACCATGTCACTTAACCAAATTGTCAAGCTGTGTGACGTTAACCATGTCCTCTTCCTGGGTCTCTTCATTAAAAAGGGAAAGCCCTAAGCTCTAGAGGTACCTAGAAAAAGTGTAGAATCGTGCACTGGATGCATGGCTGAGCACCTACTCCCTGCTGGGTGGTGGACTGTAGTTGGAAGCAAAACAGACAAAAGTCCTGGCCCTCATGGGGCCTGGAACGGAAAGAGTGGGGGCCGTGAGGGGAGAGAGAGGCCCCTCGGGGATGTGAGACCTGTGAGGTGCCTGGAGGTGCTCAGGCTTCACCAGCTCATGGACCTGCAAGGGAGCCCATTCTCAGCCACCAGCGGGGCGGCCAGCCTGAAGGACACAGGATGTTCCAGGGAGGAGGGTTCCAGCAAGTGCCGTGTTCAGGATGTGGATGAGAATGAGTCTGTGGGCTTTGGAGCAGGGAGATCTCGGCGGTCTTGCAGAAAGGAGTTTCTTTGGTGCAGTGGTGATTGTGAGAGCCAGACTGGACAGGAGTGGGGTTCAGGAGAGAGTAGAGGAAGACGAGCCACCATTGTAAAGGGGAGTGGAGAAGTAGGGGGAGAAGGTATAGGTGGGGGGAAAAATAGCAGGAAGATCGTTGAAGAGAGGAACTGGGGGGGGGTTGCCAGGGCAGTGGCAACGGGGTGAGGGCTGGGCTCTACCCCAAAGCACAGAGTTCCCTCCACATGGTGGGGCCAGGATATGGCCCTGAACTTGGGAGGCTGCTAGATGCTGAGGTGGGAGGTTCTCCTGGGGCTGCTTCTGTCTTCATGGTGAAGTAGTAACTGGTCACTAGCTAACTGGAGGGGACCCAGTGTAGGGGAAGTGGGAGGAGAACGTACAAGGGAGGGTCTGGGAGGGGGGTTGGGGAACAGAGCAGAGGACTGTGGGTGATCACTGGGGCCATTGTGAGAAACCCCCTTCCTGCGAGGCAGGCATGGAATGGGGGGGACCTGGGGCTGGGCTGTCACCAAGGTATATGATCTTGGTGTTCAGCATGTCTCCCGAGAGTCCTGAGCTAGGTAAGGAGGTAAAGAGGCATGAAAGGCTCATATCATGAGTGGGTCATACACAGACTCAGGTGAAGGAAGGGGTTGTTGGGGTCCTGACCGCAGGGAGTGAGTTGGGAAGGGAGGAGGAGGAGGCGGCAAATAGGCGCCCCCCTGTGGAAGGTCTTTTATCCTGTCCCTGCCCTGCCCCTGAATCCACTTTCTGCTTTGAGCATATTCCCTTAACGTTCCTGTGACTCTCTGGGGCTCTGTCCCTAGCCTAGGGACTTATAAACCGTAGATATCCCACATGTTCTCGCCTACAGTAGGTGTCCCATACATGCTCGAGGATGCTGAAGCATGGGATCTGAGAGGAGCAAGGGGGAGCAGCTCCCCTGTTCCTGCTGTTGATCAGGGAGGGCACATAGTACCTGGCTCTTGATGGGGGGGGTCTTCACACTCCACTATTGTAGTCTTGTTATAAACCAACAGTGTGTCCCCCACAGGTGGAAGAGTGGTTGAGTCCCGATACTTGCAATACGAGAAGAAAACCACCAAAAAGGTAACAACATTGATTTGAATGTTCTGAATGGAGTTCCGTCGGACTTGGAATTCTGACCCAAATCCCACGGGCCGGGCACAGCATGGTCCCGAATCCCTTTTGCAAAGACATGATCTCTATTGAAACCTGAGATTGTTCCTTTCAACCCAGTAATTCCTTTCTGGATTCTGTCCTGAAGCAGTTCTGTCGGGTGCCCAGCACACAGTCCCTGGCATTGGCTGGCATTTAAAAAACACAGGGTTTTAAAGAAGGACTATGGGGAAAAAATAATGGGTCTGAATCACCCAGTGTTAGAGGCAGAGTTTAGTGAACTCTCTGTAGCCACGCCACGGAACTCATGCAGCCGTTGAAGATGTAGGGATGGGGACACCTGGGTGGCTCAGTTGGTTGAGCGTCTGCCTTCGGCTCAGGTCATGATCTCAGGGTCCTGGGATCGAGCCCCGCCTCAGGCTCCCTGCTCAGTGAGGAGCCTGCTTCTCCCTCTGCTGCTCCCCCTGCTTGTGTTCGTGTTCACTCTCTCTCTGAGAGAGAAATAAATAAAAATCTTTAAAAAAAAAAAAAAAAAAAGCTGTGACTAGAAAGTAGAAAATAAACTTTAAAAAAAAAGAAAATGATGGGATGAAGCACTTAACGACACAGGCACATGCATTGTGTGGCATTTAATGGAAACACTCAGTAGGTGACCCAGTTACGTATCTTGTTTGATTGTGTGCATACTGAGAATGTGGGGAGGTTGTGTTATTCCTTCCATTTTCTAAATTTGGTTTATGGTAAAATACAGTGAACTATTAATTTCTGCTCCCTACCTTTTACTCTGGTAGGGTGGAACGGCAGGTTCTTAATAAGGTGACTTAAGGGGCACTTGGCTAGCTAAGTCAGAAGAGCATGCTGCTCTTGATCTTGGGGTCGTGAGTTTGAGCCCCATGTTGGGTGTAGAGATTACTTAATAAGCAAACAAATAAATAAATAAACTCTAAAAAATAGTAATGTGACTTAAGATCCAACTTGAAGAAAAAGGAAACCTTTTCACAAACTGGTATCACTTCTTGGGAGTGATTGGTTGTTTTCAATGGAATTAATTTTTTAAGTTTTTAAATTATTTTTGTTTTTTAGAGAGAGTGTGAGAGAGCGCACTCGAGGGGGCGGTAGGTGAGGTAGAGGGAGAGAGAGAATCTTAAGCAGGCTCTACACCGGACGCAGGGCTCCATCTCACGACCCTGAGATCATGACCTGAGCCTAAGTCACTAGTCAGATGCTTAACTGACTGAGCCACCCAGGTGCCCCTGGACTTTTTTTTTTTAGGGAAGTTTTAGGTTCACAGCAAAATTGAGTGGAAGGTACAGAGATTTCCCGTATAACCCCTGCCCCCTGCCACACACACAGCTTCCCCCACTATCAGCATCTCCAACCAGAGAGGTGCACTTGGACATTTGAGGAAGCTACATTGACACATCACCCAGAGTCCTTTGTTTTTTTGTTTCTGTTTTTTCTTTAAATTCACGTGATTTACTCTGTTGAAGTGATTTTCAACAAAAGATCACAGTCCGTGCCTCCTAATTTTAGTGTTGCCTTGTAAACTTATTTACGAGCACCCGTGTGTCTGAATGCTCTAGTATTTTCAATCCCTACGAGCTTGTCCGTTTTTTTTTTTCCATCTCTTAAGGTAGGATTTACATAAAGTGTCGCTCTTTAGCATTCAGTTCTGCGAGTTTTGACAAACTCATCCTGTCACAGACCCACCACAGTCAAGATATGGAATAGTCACCCCCAAGATCCCTTGGTTCTCCACTGAAGCCGGCCCCACTCCATCTCAGCAGTTATCTGATTTCTGTCCCTTTAGCTTTGCCTTTTCCAGAAGGTCATTAAAAAGGTGTCACACAGCCTCTTGCATCTGACTTCTTTCACATAAAGGAAAGGAGGTCCCACCCTGTGGTTGCCTGTCACAGTTAGTGCTGGTTCTTTCTGGTGGCTCAGGAATATTCCACAGTGTGAGTGGGCCATAGCGTGCTTAGCCATTTGCCAGTGAAGGACATTTGGTCTGATTCTCGGTTTTGGCAATGGTGATCAAAGCCACCTTAAACATTCTCGTGTGGGATTCTGTGTAGACATGCTCTCGTTTCTCCCAGGAGAGGAACTGTAGGGTAAGTGAGTGTAGTTTTGACTGACTTGTAGGAAACTGTGCAGCTATTACCCAGAGTGGCTGCAGCTCTTGACGTTCCCACCAGCCACAGAGGAGAGCTGGGTGGCTCAGTTGTTAGGCGTCTGCCTTCGGCTCAGGTCATGATCCCAGGGTCCTGGTCTGCTTCTCCCTCTCCCACTCCCCCTGCTTGTATGCACTCTCGCTGCCTTTCTCTGTCAAATAACTAAATAAAAATCTTTAAAAAAAAAAAAAAGATTGAAGCCATTCTAGTGGATGAGAAGTGGTAGCTTGTTGTGGTTTTAATTTACATTTCCATAACAACTAGTGATCTTGAGTACCTTTTCATGTGCTTATTGGCCAGTCCTGTATCTTTGGTGATGTGTTCTTTCAAATCTTTTGCCTTTTTTTTTTTTTTTTTTTTAAGATTTTATTTATTTGACAGAGAGAGAGACAGTGAGAGAGGGAATACAAGCAGGGGGAGTGGGAGAGGGAGAAGCAGGCTTCCCGCGGAGCAGGGAGCCCAATGCCGGGCTCAATCCCAGGACCCTGGGATCACGACCCGAGCCGAAGGCAGACGCTTAACGACTGAGTCACCCAGGCGCTCCTCTTTTGCCATTTTTTAATTGGGTTATTGGTTTCCTCACTGTTGAGTTTTGAGAGCTTTTTATATATCCTGGATACCAGCCATTTATGGTGATTTTCAAATATTTTCTCCCGGTGGGGACACTTCTTTTAAGTGTCTTAGGAGGAGCAGAAGTGCTCAACTTACGGATTTCTGCTTTTATGGATTGTGCTCTTGGTGTCTTATCTAAGAGATCTTTGCCTAACCCAAGATCACAAAGATTTTCTCCCATGTTTTCTTCTATGGTTTTTATCGTTCTTTCATAGTTTTAGATTTTACATTTAGGTCTGTGATCCATTTTGAATTAATTTTTGTATCTGGCGTGATGATGGAATTGAAGTTCATTTTTAAGTGTATGGATGTCCTCTTGTGCCAGCACCATTGTTGAAATGACTTTCCTTTCCCCGTCATATTATCTCATCACCTCCATTGAAAAGCAGTTGACCTTTTTTGTATGCAACACTTCTGGACTCCATTTTTTCCATTGTTCTATGTGTCTGTCCTTAGGCCCATCACACGCTGCCAGGATTACTGTAGCTTTATAGTCTTGAAATCAGGTAGTATGAATTCTCCCACTCCATTCTTTTCCAAAACTGGCTGTCATAGTTCCTTTGTTTTTCTTTCTTTCTTTTTTTTTTCCTTAGAATGAGAGGAAGTGCGCGCACGTGCGAGCCGGGAGGGGCAGAGGGAGAAGGAGGAGAGAGAATTTTTTTTTTTTTAAGATTTTGTTATTTGAGAGAGAGAGAGCATGAGAGAGTATGAGCAGGAAGGGGGAGAGGAGCAGAGGGAGAGGGAGAAACAGACTCCCCCCTGTGCAGGGAGCCCGGCAACTCTAGACTCCATCCCAGGACCCCAGGATCGTGACCCAAGCTGAAGGCAGACGCTTAACCAACTGAGCTACCCAGGCGCCCCGGAGGAGAGAGAATCTTTTTTTTTTTTTAAAGATTTTATTTATTTATTTGACAGAGAGATAGCGAGAGCAGGAACACAAGCAGGGGGAGTGGGAAAGGGAGAAGCAGGCTTCCTGCTGAGCAGGGAGCCCGACGCGGGACTCGATCCCAGGACCCTGGGATCATGACCTGAGCCGAAGGCAGATGCTTAACAACTGAGCCACCCAGGTGCCCCAGGAGAGAGAATCTTAAGCAGGTTCCACGGTCAGTGCGGAGCTTGACGCGGGGCTTGATCTCATGATCCTGAGATCATGACCCATTCCTTTAATTTTCTATATGTTTTAGATTTAGCTTGCCATTTTCTACCAAAATTTCTACTGGGATTTTGAATGTATAGAATTTTTGCATCGGTTTAGGGAGAATAACATCCTGAAAACACCAGGCCTTTCAATCTATGAACATGGTACACGTATCCATTTAGTTGGTCATGTTGGATTTTTGTCATCAGCGTTTTGTAGTTTCCAGCGTATAGACCTTCCCTATATTTTCTTAGGTTTACTTAAGTATTTGCTGTTTTTTAATGCTATTATACATGGTACTGTCTTTTTTTTCTTTTTTATTGATGAAGACATTTTTTAATTGAGGTATGATCAACATACAACAATATATTAGTTTCAGACATATAGTGTTTCAGGATTTGTATATGTTGCAAAATGATCACCACAGTGAGTCTAGTTAACACCTAATACCATACATAGTTTTGTTTTTTCCTTGCTGAGAGCTTTCACATGGTACTATCTTTGAATTTCACTTTCCAGAGTTGTTCATTGCTAGAAATGTGATCTTTTTATATTGACCCTGTATCCTCCAATCTTGCTAAACTCACTAGTTTGTTTGGTTTTTTAAAGATTTTATTTATTTATTTAGGGAGTGCGTGCATGCATGCACACAAGTGAAGGGGAGGGGCAGAGGGAAAGGGAGAACGAGAATCTCAAGTGGACTCTGCTGAGCACCGAGCTCCAAGCAGGGCTTGATCTCACGACCCTGAGATCATGACCTGAGCTGAAATCAAGAATGGAATGCTTAACTGACTGAACCACCCAGGTGCCCCTTACTTACTAGTTTTAGTAGCATTTGGGATTTTCTTTGTAAATCATATAAGAAGAGAGTTTTATTTCTTCCTTTTCAACCTGTTTGCCTTTTAGTTCTTATTCTGAGAGCCCCAGTAGGAGGTTGAATAGGAGTGTTGTATACGTAATAAAATATTTTTGCTCTTTATGAAGTTTTCTTTCTGCTTATATGTTACTATTATTATAATGGCTTGCTAGCTCCATGCATTGCTTGTTTTTTTAAATAAGTTTTAAAGATTGATAGTTGTACAAAAACTTTGTTTTTCTTGATGACCAAAGTAATATGTTCCCTGCAAGTACTATAAAGTATACAGAAAATCAGTTGGAATCTGCCATGTCAGAGATAATCACTGGCAAACATTTTGGTGGTTCCCTATGTTCTATGCATGTGAGGGTATCTTTTTTGATTAATTTGTTCTATATATATGTAATTAAATGTCAGAACTTTAAGTCTATCCCTGGCCTCAAAGTAATAGCCGATGCAAACTGCACAGGCCATGAAGGGGCCCCTTCTCATGAAGGGGAGGTGTCTTGTCCCCTGAATCCTGAACGTCATGTGTTCTCCTAACAGGCTTCTGCAGCAGATGCATTAAAGACCAGTGGGAAGATGCCGGAAGGGGGAAGGAAACTCCAGCTGCTCCAGAAGAGCAAAGGTGTGTAAAGATGGAGGGAGGTTGTGAAACAGCTCTGAAGCTCAGCAAGTGATGAACATGGTGGTGAATTTTGTTTTCAAGTATGCTAAGGTGAAACTCCCTCTTTCTTTCTAGGAAGTGTCAGAAGAAGGAGCTAGTTAAAGAATGTCTGTGTAAGGACAGATCTGAGGCATGTGGGGAGCTTAAGGGGAATGGCAGGGCAAGAGAGCAGGTTACTTCCTGAGCGGCCATCATGGCGCTTCCTTGATCGTGTGTCCCATTTCCTGGGTGGAACTCTTGAGAGCAGGACTCAGAGAGCGTGTGAGGCCTCATCTTCCTGCCTCTCACCACCTTGGGTTAGATCTTCCTCGTAATGGTTTCCCGTTAATCGTTCTAGAAGCTGTCACCAAAGTGATATGCAAAACTTGGGAGTTTTTCTGATTGTAGACATACATGTTTGTTGTAAAACGAAAAACAACAACAAAAAACAGAAAATGTAGACAAGGAGGGTGGACACTCACTCATGAGCTGCCACTTCGATCATTACTGTGTATTTGGTGTTCAGTTGTAGTCAGTGTGCTCATCCTAGAAATCTGGGAAGGCCCCTCCTCAGAGTAGCACTCCATCCAGCTCCTCACATGCCCACTTCTCCAGCAACACTGGGTAGCTCTTTTGCATGAAAGCAGTTCACAAAAAGCAAAACTGTTTCTTGTCCCACACCTCCTTGTTCAAAATGGCAACAACTGTGAGTCTCATAGGAAAAATTAGGTACAGTGGACCCTTGAACAACATGGGTCTGAACTGCATGGATCTATTAATATGTGGGTTTTTTACAGTACGGTACTGTAAATGTATCTTCTCTTATGATAACGTTTCCTTTTTTCTTTTTTAGTTTACTTTGTTGTAAGAGTACAGTTTATAGTATATGTAACATGTAAAATATATGTTAATTGACTTTATGTTCTCAGTAGGGGCTCCAATCAGAGACTGTTAGTCGGGGGATTGGAAAGTTGTTGATCGTGGTTTAGATGTTTGCTCAGCATCTGTGCTGCTCCTTGACCTAGGCGTGACTGAGAAGCGGCTCATGGAGCTGGGGCTGACTTTGTAGTCTTTCCTCATGCAGTTGGGTTGGGGGCCACGCGTCAAGCCGGGAAAGCTGGTGTTCGGCCCAGAGGGGTCAGAAGTTGGGTCAGCCACATCTTAAAATCGGGGTTCTCACCCACGGGCGATTCAGACTTAGAAATGTCTGGACACGTTTGGTTGGTGTGAGGGATGGGGGAGGTATGCTACTTGCGTCTGGTGGGTGGAGGCCGGGGATGCTCCTCAGCAGCCTGCCACAGCGAGCACAGCCCCGGCCCAGAGAGCGATGCAGCTCCGAATGTCAGTAGCGTCAGGGCTGAGAAACCATAGTTTAAACGGAACCACCCGAATTGAGATGGACCACCAGAGACTGCTTGATTGAGTTCCATCGTATAGCTCAGTAGGAAATTACTTTTCTCGATGGAAACACTGTACATGCGCATGACGGAACATCGAACCCGTGCAAAAGCGATAGCAGTTAAAAAAAGTCCTGTCTCCCACCTCAGGTTTCCATCCTCTTACCCAGGAGGTCAACAGACTCCTGTTTATCTAGAATTTTTCAAAAATTTGGACGAAGGGTACCATACCGTACACATTACCGTGATGTCGCTCTATTTATTTCCACATACTCATTTTCTCAACTGCATGGGCATTCATTAAATCACTTGCTGTTTCTTTTTTTTTTTTTTTAAAGATTTTATTTATTTATTAGAGAGAGAGAGAGTGAGCACGAGAGGGGGGTGCGGGAGAGGGAGAAGCAGACTCCCCGCTGAGCAGGGAGCCCGATGCGGGACTCGATCCCGGGACTCCAGGATCATGACCTGAGCTGAAGGCAGTCGCCCAACCAACTGAGCCACCCAGGCGCCCAATCACTTGCTGTTTCTTTGCTAACACGACAGAGAGTGTTTTGCATGCCATCTGTTCGTTTTGCAGCCCGCTGGAGCCCTGGCTTGGTTGAAGCCTGCCGTACCCCACTGCCCATTTCAGGTGGTGTCAGGCATAACTTCACATGGTTAAATAGAGGGTAAAGATGAAGGGAACTGCCAGGGAAGATGGACAGTCCAGAAGCTGCTGGAAAAAGAAGGGAAAAGCTGAGGGAAGAACAGGTACATGGTGTGTATCAGACTTCTATCCAGAACATAGCGTTTTTTATTAAGCAGCAAGGCATATTTGCAGCTCTGGGTTAGAGAGCCTGCGTCACTTGTCTACTTCTACCCTGAAATATATTCACGTTGCTGGCTGGGCATTTGCAGAGGTGCTTCAGCCTTCTGTCCCGCTCACCTCCCAAGACGCTGACTTTTTGGAAGCAAGTGGTGGTGTTCCACAGAGTTGCCTGCTTCCCGGTGTAGGCGTGCAGTGCCTTGCAGACTGTGCTGACCTCTGGGGATTCTCACTGGGTCCACAGACAGCAGTGGAATCGGGAAGGGTGACCTGCAGTCCACGTTGCTGGAAGGGCACGGCACCGCCCCGCCGGACCTGGACCTCTCAGCCATCAACGGTAAATCATTTACCTTGCCCCCCCCCCGCCCCCCGCTTTGCCCCAGTGGGCTGCCGAAGCGTGCTCTGAGTTCTCACCCTCAAAATGCTCTTCTTGACCTTAGACAAAAGTATGGTTAGAAAGACTCCGCAATTAGAAAAAACGATGTCGAAGAAGACTGAGTCATCGTCATTTTCTTCTTCACAGAGAAAGAGCCCGGTAAGTGTCCGAAATGAAAGGGAAGATGTGGAATTAGAGATGTCTGATATTAGCTTCTGCCCTGTGCACATGCCATGCAAGGCTCGAGGCTCTAAGATGGAACAAGCCAGCCACGCGTTTTAGGACAAACCCAAGACCACACACGTCCTCAGAATATACGTAGAGTTTAAGTTGCCCCAAGTACATGTACAGGAGTCATTACTAAGGCGAGATCATGTGAACAACAGTGCCTTGTTTGCTGATGCTGTGCTAGGGAAAGCACCAGGCCAGGCCCTGGGTCCTGGGGCAGGACGGCTGGGCTGGGGTCTCGCTGGGGTCGGAGGCCCGCGTCCTGGCTGCAGTGTGGCACTGATTGGATGGGTACCCCCCAGCTGACCCTGGACCAGCCAACCACGGGACGGGGCCAGACCATCTCCTTCCTTCTCACAGGGCGCCCAAAAAGACTAAAGGAGAAAATAGAAACAGCGGGTTGATACACAGGAGAGAATCATCAAACTACTAAATTAAGTAAAGTTCGTAAAGGGTCGGTTTCTGCCCCTCCGGGGGAGAGAGCTAGGCTTATACCAATTCACTGGCAACCAAAAATGTCTTTCTCTCCTCCTCAAGGACCTGTCGGAGGCGATGGAAATGATGGAATCCCAAACGTTGCTCCTGACCCTGCTGACCGTAAAGGTGAAGACAGGACCTTGCTGGCGCGTGACGTGGGTGGGGGACAGCCTTTGTCAGCTGCAGGGCTGCAGTGCCCGCCCGTCTGAGCTCCTGTTGTACACTTGACAGATGGAGAACGGTCTCACTCCATTTGAAGAAAAGGCAGAGAGGAACTTACTAATCATGTGTAAAGAGAAAGAGAAGCTACAGAAGAAGGCCCATGAGCTGAAGCGCAAACGTCTCCTCACTCAGAGGAAGCGGGAGCTGGCAGACATCCTTGACGCTCAGGTCAGCGGTGACGGCAGTCTCCGCGCCGCGTGTCCCGGGAGGGGGCGAGCCCGGGAGGGCACTCGCAGGGAGTGCTGACGGGAGGTGTCCCTGCCGCCTGGGTGTTGGTATGTGACGGTCTGTAAGAGGACGAGGCTGTAATGTCAAGCACTGAGCAGCCAGAGGGACCTGCCCCTTCCATGCACGCATGCGCATATTCTTCAGGCCCCTGAGGCTGTGCCCAGTGAGGCAAAGACATGAGCCGCGCCTCCCCACGGGGCCAGGGTGCTGATGGGGGATGCCGTCTTGGTGCCGCGTGGTCAGCCTTGGGACAAGAGCCAACCCCTGGCACCTGGAGAGGGCCTGTGCGGAGATGGGGCTGGTCCTCTGAGTGTGCGAGGGTACTAGGGCTGCCGTAACTAGTACCCCGGGGCCGGGCGGCTTAAACGACGGCCCGGGATTCTCTCACGGTTCTGGAGGCAGGACATCTGAGACCAAGAGGTTAGCGCATCTGGTGCCTTACCAGGGCCAAGAGAGAAAGCTGTGCCCTCGGCCTCTGTCCTCGGCCTGTAGTGGGCCATCTCCTCCCTGCGTCCCTTCACTTGGCATTCTCTCTGTGTGCTGTCTCCAGACCTGGCTCACTTGAACGACTTCACCTTAAGTCAGTTACTTCTGTAAAGACCCTGTCTCCAAGTCAGGTCATATTCTGAGGTGCTGGGGTTGGGACATCCACAGAGGAATTTGGGGGGACACGATTCAACCCCTAATACCCAGTGTGTGTGTGTCTATGTGTGTCTGTGTGAGAGAGAAAGAGAATGCCCTGCGGCCAGGCCCTGGGCTAAGAGCAGGCCTCTGTCCTCATGGAACTTAGAATGGAAGGAAAAGAAAAGACAAGCGAACAAATATGTCCTCACAGGCCCGCATGAGGACCCTAACAGCATGTACAAGGGGGAAGGGGGGGTCTTACGAGGGGCAGGCCTTTCGGCTCAGTGCTCTGAAGCAGGAGGGCCCAGCTTTCTTGGGTCCAGTGTGATCCCACTTGAGGGCCTGGCCCTGGAATATTCTGGAAGCCATGTTCTAGTGAAGAGGCCTGGGCCACCTTGCTATCGGCTGGGCTATCGGAGGGCAGCTGGGAGTGAGGGGAGAGCCCCCCATACCCACGGAAGCCTCCTGGAGGATTCCTTAGGAGATCCTGAAAGCACAGCGTTGTATCTTCACCTCACGGGTACTGTGAACTTCCCGAGTGCGTGACTGGGTCTTGTCTCATAGGCCTCTTTCACTCCTGCCTGCAGATCGAAATGCTCAGCCCCTATGAGGCTGTGGCCGAACGCTTTAAGGAGCAGTACAAGACATTCGCCACGGCCCTGGACACCACGAGGCACGAGCTTCCTGTGAAATCGATCCACCTGGACGGGGACGGGCAGAGTTTCTTAGGTAGGAAACGGGGCAGCTGCCGGGCAAGGGGCAGATCCAGTGTGGGTCGGAGCTTCTTGTGTGCCAGCCACCTTTATCCATTTGTGTCACATCACAGCCTCCTCTGAGGTAGATGGTGCATCCCTCATCAAATGGCAGAGGACAAGGGAGGCTGGCAAGGCTGCGGTTTGTCCGGGGTCGCGCTCTGAGTAAGGACCATGCTGGGATTTTAAGCCAGGTCTGTGGACCGGCCCAGTAATTTCCAGCCCTGCTGAAAGACACTTCTGTGGAGCAGCTGCATTCCCCCGAAGGGGGTCTCTTCAGAGATGCTGATCTTCACCCCATCCAGTTTTCTTTTTTCTTCTTTTTTTTAAGATTTTATTTTTAAGTAATCTCTACACCCATTGTGAGGCTCAGAGTCGCAAACTCAAGATCAAGAGTCACACACTCCAGCGACCGAGCCAGCCAGGCGCCTCAACCCCATCCTGCCCTCTACACACAGCCGTGGGATCCCTCTCTTGCATGGGGTTCCCACCTAATCCCTCACGGGAAGAAATCAGCAAGCATGCTTGATCTTAAAATTCTCTTTAGAGGAAGTATCTTCCCAAAGCAAGTTTTCAGTCGCCTTAGTGTCTGGTTATTTCCAGGCAGGGCCCTCATGAGCCATCTACATACGTCTAGTTTGAGGCTGATGTAGTAAAGCATCGCCACCTAAAATCCGGTGGACAGTCCCTCCAGAACTTTCCACAAACGCAGTTCAGGATCACAAAGGCTGTTGTTGTATTGGTGATCTCAGAGATGATTTCTGATCCACCTTTTCCCAGTACAGATAAGGAAGGGAATCACATGGAGTCTTGAAGAACGAGCCTTGTGGAGCGATTATCTGCGTGCAGGTGTCCGGTTTTATAATGACAGCAGTCAGCTGCACGCCTGTGACTCGGACTCCGTCCCTGACAAGTGCCGTAGGTGGTGACTAGGAGTTGGGATCGGGAAACGGAGGAACGTCCCACGGCTTCTAGAATTAATGGACAGACTGGGTAGCTCAAAACACCAGAAGTTTATTCCCTTCAGTTCAGGGGTCCTGCAGTCCAAAATCAGGGTGTCAGCAGCGGTGAACCTTTCTGGAGGCTCTGAGGGAATATGTGTTCTGTGCCTCTCTCCTGGCTCCCGGTGTTGCTCCCCGTTCTTGGCATTCCTTGGCTGGTGGTGGCGTCGCTCCAGTCTGCCTGTGTCTTCACACGGCCTTGCCCTTGAGCGCCGCTGCTTCCAAATTGCCCTCTTCTCAGAAGGATGCCAGGTCACAGACCTCACTGTAACCCAGCGATGTCGACAAAGACTCCACGTCCAGTAAGGTCACGTTCGCAGGTACTTGAGATTAGGTCCTGAACATGTCTTTTTGGGAGGAGGCAGTGGAGACCAGAACGAGGAGTAGAAGAGGATGGGTGTTTGTGGAAGAACCCTTATAATGTTCTCAAAACATTACGGGGTCCGGTTGTGACGCGTCGTGTGTGCAGGTGTGGCATGTGCTGGAAGCGGAGAGCTGCCAGTTTCCTTAGATGCAGGCCATGCTCTCAGGGCTGAGGGGTGCAGAGATGCCAGGAACGCTGAGTGGGAACCACGGGCTTTTTGTTAGGTTGCTCGCAGGACAGACTTCCTTGGCCTTTTGTGTTGGTTTCTGTTGAGGACGTCGAAGTGGCCTTCCGGGTCTGTTCCAGCGACTGCCCGGCTGGTGCACACGCCTGATCTACGATCTCAGGCCCCCGTGGTCTCCGGCACAGGGGCACAGAGGCGGTACCAGCACATGGAGGTTGTCCTCCACGACCCTCTCTGCCTTTGAGCTCTTCACGATTCCAGCATAACACGCGAGCATTCCAGGGAACAAGAAAAATCCGGTCAGCCGCCCAACTTGCGCATCCCTTGCTTGGGGCACCGTGAAACCCTTGGCTGACTGTCCCTTTCTTCCTCCAGACGATTTGCAGCGGGAGTTGATGACCACATGCCATCTGCTGGAAGAACTGGGGATCGGCAGTTTAGAAGAAAACTTGAAAGCTCTGGACCTGCTAAGCGAACTTAAGGAAACGACCCAAAAAAAGGATCTGGAGCTCCGAAGGTATTGCAGAAAAGATTTGAAGTTGGGAGCAGCGGGTCGTGCTCCAGAGAGGGGGCAGCTCTGGTGTTTTCAGAGGCTGGGGGTGCAGGGGTCTGCTGCGGCAGGGAGAGGGGACTGGGCAAAGCACCTTGAACTCAGCCCAAACCCCCGTGTGTGTTCTCAAGCAGCCACAATAGAAAGGGGGCTCTAGCGTCACCCATCCTGTACTTCCCAGAGTCAGAGCACTTCTGGTGCCCTTGGATGGGTCTGCTCGTGCTTGAAGCATCTCCTGGGGTAAGGGCTTGGGGTGCTCTTCTTGGAACTTGTTACTGGAAGTATAAATACATATAGAAAAGGCATGGATCCTAACAGTTTAGTTGATGGGTTTCACGAACGTGTGCCCTAGGGAAGCAGCCCCCAGGCCGCAGCGCACCCCACAGCCCGCTCCCCGAGCAAGCCCCCTCGGCACCTTTGTCAATGCTGAAGCTTTCCCCCGGGTATTTTTTTTTTTTTTTTGACCGTGGGGCTTTCCTCCTCATCTTCCCTAAAAGAATCTCATTTCTCTCTCCTTCCTAATGCTGAAGGTGCTTCCTGAAATGTCTAAAGCATTTGAAAATTACTCGTAAAAAAGAGCTGCCCCCTACTATGACGTTTGCTTCTGTGTGCACTCTCAGATGAGCTCAGCACGCATCAGAGGTTCCAGATTACAAGGGTCCCACGTTCGGCTGGCCAGACACACTCCTTCAGTGTGTGTTTCCCCACCACCATTTACACTGCGTGAGGGCCACCCGTCCATTCATGGCATGGTTCCTGACGCGGTGTGGGTGTTCCCTAAATATTTGGTGAATAAATGAGTCTTCTTTTGCGCCTGCCCGGTCCTGTTCTTCCAGGCCTCTCTGAGTTCTGCTCAGATTTGTTCTGTTCTTAGTTGTCCGCGCTTTCCCAAGAGCACACAGGAAGCAGCCCCCTTCCCCACATCGCAGCCGCAAAGGCCGAAGCCCCCCTGGTTCTCTCTGGCTCCCGGGCACAGAGGGCGAAAAGGCTTCATGCATCCTGTCGTTTCTGCAGGAGCTTCGCCCAGGTGCTGGAACTCTCCGCCGAGGCAAGTAAAGAGGCGGCCTTAATCAACCAGGAGGTCTGGGAAGAAGCCCAGGGCCTGGAGGCCCCCAGCCGGTGGTACTTCAATCAAGAAGGCGCCTGTGGGGAAGCTCCGGGAGAGGTCGGGACGCCGCTCCTGTTGGGCGCTGGTGAGCCACACACGGTGTGAGTCTACATGCAGGCCGTGTCCCCCCCGCACAAGTGGGGACCTCCCTGCAAACCACCGGGAGGAAAGCCCATCCCCTCCCCCTGGCTCAGGGCATACGTGTGCCGTGGCGCGTGTGATGCTGTGGGAACTCAAGCACTTTAGACACTAGTTTGGCAATGTAGCTGTTTTTGTATGAGCGTATCACTTGATACTTAAAGAATAAAACTTTTGCATTTGAGCCTTGGTTGCTACGTCAGGGGCCAGGAGAAGGCTCGTGTTGTTTTAAGTTCTCCTGAAGAGCTGCTCCTAAGCCTTGGGACCTCTGAGACATTGTGAGTGTTTCACTTGCACGGGGATTTCATGTCCTTCAGTCATGAGGTGCTTATCCCTTTACTTTCCTTCAGCAAGTTCGGAGTTGGCCCTCCGGTGGAAGCTCTCCACCCAGTCCAGAGTCCCAGTGCTGCTGCAGGCACTGATGGGCTCTGGGCTACACCCCGTGCCCAGTATGGCACAGAGGATCAGCCCTCCAGCTCCTGTCTACACTGCGTGGGCTCCGGCCACCTGGGTGCTTCCCAGGTAGCGTGCCTGCGTTGACGTTGGCTGGTTCCCGTTTACAGGCCTGTGTTACAGCACTGAGTATGGGAACGTTCCCCAGAGAGGCGCGGTATCCGTTGACATGCGTCTGAGTAAAAGAGACGCAGCCACTGTTGCTAAGGCCGCTCAGACGTGCAGGGCTGTTCTTGTCCAGCTTCCGCCTTCGCCCCGCCAGCTCTTGCACTCCTCACCGGGCCTCCCCAGTGGGTTCGGATTGACAGTTGCGGGCAGGGGAAGCGCTCCCTAGGGAGACGCAATAGTCGTGCCCATGAGATAGGCACTAATGGCCACCAGCTCTTCCCGTCAAGCCTGTGGGAACGTTCCAGTCTGTCCACACTTCACCCATAATCCTGTCAGCCCGCACATTCCCAGTCTGCACGTCCGTTCACAGCCTGCTCTGGGGCTTCCCGCGGAGCTCCTGGATCAGAGTTCCAGAAACTTCTCTCCCACGCCTGACCACTTTGTCCCCCATTCATGTGCGGAAAGCATTGGGTCCACCAGAGGGGACACCCAGGAACCCCGGTCCTTTTGTCAGTAGTTACCTGCACTTACCAGCTCACTTACAGGGCCCCTCAGGCCCTGTCTCCCCCGGTTTTCAACAGCCAGGGTTTCCAAGGCCCATCGCAGTTTCCTTTTGAGCTGTTCCTCTACGGAGGAGAGCTCTTGGCCGGTTGTTGGGCATCATGGGCTATCAGTGTGTGCCCCAGTCTGAGGGAATGGGACTCGGGTCCACACGGTTGCAGGTTCCGCTGCGGTTCCTTTACAGCACTCTGGGCGTCTGCGTGTACCACCGGGTAAGCAAAGCCCGTTCAGAATCCCAGTCTGTTCCCACCAGGGAGCCTGCCACGGAGCCATCTGCAGGCTCTGTCTCTCACGTGGGCAGACAGAACAGTTCTTTTTTTTAAAGATTTTATTTATTTATTTGACAGAGAGAGAGACCAAGAGGGAACACAAGCAGGGGGAGTGGGAGAGGGAGAAGCAGGCTTTCCGCGGAGCAGGGAGCCCGATGCGGGGCTCGATCCCAGGACCCTGGGATCATGACCTGAGCCGAAGGCAGACGCCTAACGACTGAGCCACCCAGGCGCCCCCAGACAGAACAGTTCCTGTAGGCATTTTGTGCCGCCGTGGGTGCGAGGGGGACTTGTCAAGATTCAGCACGTTTCTACATTGCTACAGAACCCCCACGTCCACTCATGTGCCCAGGAGGCCACCCGGAGTGAGGACCCTGGGCCAACTCCAATC
This sequence comes from Halichoerus grypus, assembly GCF_964656455.1. Classification (NCBI taxonomy): domain Eukaryota; kingdom Metazoa; phylum Chordata; class Mammalia; order Carnivora; family Phocidae; genus Halichoerus; species Halichoerus grypus. The sequence continues at coordinate 204,245,492 of NC_135712.1, forward strand.
CCCTTCCAAACCTTGAAGGCATTTCTTCTGATGAGCATTGTTGTGTCCTATTCTCATGCCCCCCTCCAATTCCCATAGTGATTTCCACAGGGCTGGGCCCCACACGGGCACCCGTTTCGTAGGCCAGCTTTCCACTGCCATTTGCCTGACTGGCCAGGTTACTGGCCATGACCCCTGAGTCTAAAACCCAGACAGAGGGACTCTTGTTCTGCTCAAGTCTTCCATTACTGCTGAGAAAAGGGTGTGCAGTTCAGCCCACCGGACTGGTTTGTTTTTACCTCCTTTGATGAGGGTGCCGTCCTTCCAAACTGTTGTCCCTTCACCTTGGCACTGCTGTTCATAAGCCAAGCAGCTCTTTGTCAGTGAGAGCTGTTTATAGGGCACTCTTTAAGTGACAGTAGAATCTGGCAGCTACTCCCACGGCTTCAAAGTCAGTCCTAGGGGAAAAGAGGCTCCCTGCTCATGCGTATCTCCTTTCATTCCCCCAGTAGCACAGTTGTGCATTGTTACCATCGTAGTCTGGGCAAATACTCTACAAATGGAGTATTTCTCCAACGCCATCAAAAACATGAGGGATATGGCGGCTTTCGAGAATATTTTATATCCTCTAGTTACAGAGACAATCTTAATTAACCAAGAGGTCTGGGAAGAGAACAAGGAGGTCCATTAGTATTTCAAGGGAGAGAGCACCGCTGGGAAATCTCGGGGAGAGCTTAAGCGCATGCTCCTCTCAGGGGACAACAAGCTTCATGCATCCTGAATCCACACCCAGGCCACACTCACTAACCCAGGTGACGAGCTTCCTGCAAACAGCTAGGGAGTACACATCCTATGCCGCTTGTTCAGTGAGGGGTTTTCAGTGATAGATACGTGATATTCAGTAAACAGGATCCCTTTATCCCCTTGTTCTAGGCAGTTTTGTATGATTATTTTGTTCGATATTTTAAAAATAAACCTGTTCTGATTGAAGTCTTGGTTCTTTGTGTACCGGGGACAGCTGAAAGTCACGTCACCATATTGTTATTTATAGTAAAAAATATGTTTGGTCTTCACCTGAGTTTCTGGCAGAGCTCCTAAAACCCTTGGAATTTACTAAGTGATGGGAACGGTAAAGGTGTATTTTGCTGTTAATGAGGCGACTTTTGGAAAGACCCTACGTAACCTAAGGATGGGGAGAACCAACCATGCAGTTAGAGGGGTTGGAACTCTGAGGCCTACCCACCCCCCACCTGATCCCCCCCCTTCTCCTGGGAGAGGAGAGGGGCTGGTGATTGAATTAAGTTGCCAGTGGCCAATGTTTTCATCAGTTATGCCTGTGTCATGAGGCCTCCATAAAAGCCCAAAACAATAGGGTTCAGAGAGCATCCAGTTGGTGAACTCATGGAGATGCTGGGAGGGTGCACATCCAGGGAGGACATGGAAGCTCCATGCCTTTCCCCTATACCTTGCCCGATGCAGCTATTCTATTGGGTTGTCCCCGCATCCTATCCTTTTATAATAAATTGGTAGCTTAATGAGTAAACTGTTTTCCTTAGTTCTGTGACTCACTCTAGCAAATTAGTGGAATTCAAGGGAGAGGGTCATGGGAACCTCTGATTTCTAGCCCGTCAGTCAGAAGCACAGGGGACACCCTGGACTTGTGATTGGCATCTGAAGTGGAGGGCAGCCTTTTGGGACTGACCCCGTAGGCAGTGGACCTGATGTCGTCTCCATGTGGATAGTGTCTGAATTGAGTTGAACTGTAGGACACCCAGCTGGTATCCTAGAATTGCTTGGTATTGTGAGAGGAAAACTCACAGATTATAATTGGTATCAGAATAAGATTTGTGTTGTCTGATATTTTTCTGAACAGCCGGTCCTGAGCCTTGGGTGTAGGGCTCACTGTGCAACCATGTGTACCATGGGATGTATGTGCTCAGAAAAGGTTTCTATTGGAGGAGGATTAAGAGGTCGACAATGTTTTGTGAATGCTCTCATCTTTTCTTCTTTTCCTCTTCAAATAGGCTGAGGATAAAGAAAAAGGTTTATTCAAACAGGATGGAGGGAAATAAAACCACATAATTATATCAATTGATGCAGAAAAACCATTTGGCAAAATGCAACACCCTTTCATGATAAAAACACTCAACAACTGACTGAGGGAAACCACCTTACTATAATAAAGGCCATCTATGAAGAACCCGCAGATCACATCATACTCAGTGGTGAAAGACTAAAAGCTTTTCTTTTCTTTTTAAGTAGGCTTGATCCCTGAGATCAAGACCTGAGCTGAGATCAAGAGTCAGATGCTTAACTGACAGAACCACTCAGGCGCCCCTGAAAGCTTTTCCTTTAAGATCAGAAACAAGGATGTCCACTTTCACCACTTTTATTACACGTAGTACTATGGAAGTCTCAACCAGGGCAAGTAGGTAAGAAAAAGAAATAAAAGACATCCCACCAGGAATTGAGGATTAAAATTGTGTCTGTTCGTAGATGACATGATGGTATACATAGAAAATCCTAAAGTTCCACAAAATAAAACAGAACTAATAAATGGATTCAGCAAAGTTGCAGGATACAAAACTGACACTCAGAATTCAGTTGTGTTTCTATACACTAACAGTGAACAAAAAGGAAATTAAGAAAATGATTCCATTTGCAATAGCATCACGAAGAGAAATACTTAAGAATGAGCTTAACCAAGAAAGCAAAAGATTTGTAAACTGAAAACTATAAAATATTACTGAAAGAAAGAAGATACAAATAAATGGAAAGACATCCCATGTTCATAGACTGGAAATCTTAATGTTATTAAGATGTCAGTATTACCCAAAGTAATCTATAGATTTAATGCAGTCCCTGTCAAGAGCCCAACAACATTTTTTAGAGAAATATAAAATCCATCCCAAGATGCATACGGAACTTCAAGGGACCCCAAATAGCCAAAATAATCTTGAAAAAGGCTAACAAAGTTGAAGTTCTCAATTTTTTGATTTCAGAACTCACTACAAAGCTAAAATAATCAATAGTATTATACTGGCGTAAAGACCAACATGTAGAACAATGGAATAGAACAGAGACCCCAGAAATAAACCCTCACATATATAGTTAAATGATTTTCAATAAGGATGCCAAGACCATTCAGTGGGGCAGGGACAGCCTCTTCAACAAATGGTGCGAGGAAAACTGGATAGCCACATGTAAAAGAACGAAGTTGAACGCTTAGCACCGTATACAAATAGTGACTTAAAATGATCAAAGACCTAAACATAAGACCTAAAATGATAAAACTCTTAGAAGAAAATAGAAAAGCTTTATGATGTTGGATTTGGCAAGGAGTTCCTGGATGGACACCAAAATCACAAGTAACAAAAGTAAAAGTAGACAAAGTGGACTGCATCAAAATGTAAAACTTCTGTGCATCAAAGGACACGATAAACAGTGCAGAGGCAACCTATGAAATGGTAAAAAAAAATATACGTTGAACACATATCTGTTAAGGGACTAATATCCAGAATATATAAAGAACATCTATAACTCAACAACAAAAGCTCCCAAATTATCTAAGTAAGAAATGGACAAAGGACTTGAATTGACAGTTCTCCAAAGGTGATATACAAATGGCCAACAAACATATGAAGATGCTCAACATCACTCATCATCAGGGAAATGCAAATCAAAACCATAGTGAAATACCACCTCACACCCTTCAAGTGGCTATGATCAAAGTAACAAATGCTGGTGGGGATGTGGAGAAGTTGGAACCCTTGCGCACTATTGGTGGGAATGTAAAATGGTATAGCCGCTGTGGAAAACAGTGTGGTGGTTCCTCACAAAATTAAAAATATAATTACCATAGAGTCAGCAATTCCACTTTTGGATATATATCCAAAGGAGATGAAAGCAGGAACTTGGAAGAGATTTTTGCATATCTGTGTTCACAGTAGCATTATTCACAATAGCCAAGAGGTGGAAGCAACCCATGTGTCCATCGACAGATGAATGGATAACCCAAATGTGGCCTATCTACACAACGGAATATTCAGCCTTAAAAAGGGAGGACATTCTGACACATGCCACAGTATGGATGAACCTTGAGGACATTATGCTAAGTGAAACAAAAGGATAAACAGCCTCAAAAGGATAAACACTTCATGATTCCACTTATACGAGGTCCCTAGAGGAGTCAAATTCAAAGAGACAGAGGTAGAATGGGGGGAGCAGGGCCTGGGGGAGGAGGACTGGGCAGTCAGTGTTTAGTGGGGACACTGTTTCAGCTTTGCAAAATGGTAGTGATGGTTGCATAACAATGTGAATATACTTAACACCACTGAACTATATGCTTAGAAATGGTTAAGATGGTAAATTTTTTGCATTTCTTACCACAATAAACATTTTAAACAATGTGGGAAGGGTAATTATTCACACTCCAAGAGGAAGATAGAAAAAGTAATAGAACAAACTCTGCCAAGATGTGTGTGTGGTGAATTAACCTTGCCTAAGAGAGGTCGGGCCTTTGCTCTTGGCTCTTGGGAGGTGACCTCTAGTCCTCTGGAATGTTCTGCCTGACAGGAGCGTGTGTTCGTCTGGGGGGTTTGGCCCACAGCCTTTCATACTGCCTCTAGGAGAGAATGGAAGACTAAAGGTCAGCCATGTGAGCCATATGTGACTAAGCCCAAACAAAACTCTGAGCACCAAAGCTCAGGCAAGATCCGTTGGTTGGCGAGATGGGTGCGTATTGTCACACAGTGTGGTTGGGAGGAGGAATCCGGCATCTGTGACTCCCCTAGGAGAGAGTAACTGGGGAGCTCCATGTTTGGACCCACCCCTTCTGCACCCTGCCCCATGCATCTCTTTCCTGGGCTGGTTTTAACTTATCCTTTCACTATAATGAACTGTAACCATTAGCATAAGCTTCCAGTGAGTTCTGTGAGTCCTTCTAGAGAATTATCAACCCCAACAATGGTTTTGGGAACCACTGTGGTAGGTGTCAGAAATAGGGACAGCGGGGCTGCCTCTATCCAAAGCAGTGTGGCAGTTCCTCAAAAAGTTAAATGGAGAATTACCATGTGACTCAGCCCTTCCACTCCGAGGTATGGACCTCAAAGAACTGAAAATAGAGACTCAGATACTGGAGCACATTGTTCGTAGCAGGACCATTCACAGTTGCCAAAAGGTGGAAACAACCCAAATGCCCATCAGTGGCTGAACGGATGAACAGAATGGGGTGCATCCAAACAATGGAAGATCTGTCATAAAAAAGCATGGCGGTGTGCCTGGGTGGCTCAGATGGTTGAGCGTCTGCCTTAGGCTCAGGTCGTGATCTCAGGGTCCTGGGATCGAGCCCCGCATAGGGCTCCCTGCTGTGCAGGGAGCCTGCTTCTCCCTCTGCCTCTACCTGCTGCTTCCTCTGCTTGTGCTCGCTCTCTCTCTCTCTCTGTCAAAAATAAATAAAATTAAAAAAATAAATAAAAATAAAAATAAAGCATGGCTGGATACACGCTACGTGGATGAACCTGGAAAACATTCTGCTGAGTAAGAGAAGCCAGACACAGGGCGCCTGGGTGGCTAAATTGGTTGAGCGACTGCCTTCGGCTCAGGTCATGATCCTGGAGTCCCTGGATCGAGTCCCGCATCGGGCTCCCTGCTCGGCAGGGAGTCTGCTTCTCCCTCTGACTCTCCCCCCTCTCATGTGCTTGCTCTCTCTCATTCTCTCTCTCTCAAATAAATAAATAAAAAGTCTTTAAAAAAAAAAAAAAAAAGAGAAGCCAGACACAAAAGGCCACAGATGTGTATGATTCCATCTTAACCTTTCTATGAAATGTCCAGAATAGGTAAATTCATAGAGACAGAAAGCAGATTAGTGGTCAGGGGCTGGTGGTGGTCGGGGGAATGGGGAGTGACTGTTCACGGGGATGGGATTTCCTTTGGGATAATGAAATATTTTGGAACTAGATAGAGGTGATGGTTGCACAACTCTGTAAATATACTAAAAACCACTTGTAGGGGGTCACATTGTGCCCCCCACAAGATACATTCATCCGGACTCATGATGAGACCTAATTTGGAATAAGAGTCTTTGCAGATATAACTAACATAAGGATCTCAAGGTAAGATCACCTTGGATTAGCAGTGGGCCCTGAATCCAGTAACAGGTGACTATACGAAAACATAAGGGGAAACAGACACAAGACAAAGAAGAGAAAGCCGTGAGATGACAGAGGTAGAGGCTGGAGAGACGTGGCCAAGGGCTGTCGGTGGCCTCTGGAAGCCGCGAGAGAGGCATGGGATGATTCTCCCTCGGAGCTTCCAGAAAGAATCAACCCCGCCCACGCTTTGATTTTAGTTTTTCAGCCTCTGGAATAGTAAATTTCAGTTGTTTTCAGTCTCTCATTTGTGTTAATTTGTTAGGACAGCCTTAGGAAGCAATACATCACTGAATGATACAATTTATAATGGTAAGCACACACACATAAGTGCACGCGTGTGCATACACGGGCACACATGCACACACACACACTCTGCTCCTCCTGCAGCCTTCCGCATCTCCACCAATGACAATCCAAACCTCTAGCACCCAGGGCAAACCCTGTTGCTGCCCTATATGCGGGATGTAAGAGTCTGATACTCTGCCATATACGTGTTTTTCCCTCCGCTCTTTTTCTTTCTCGGGCAGCTTTTGGACTATTCGTCTTCCCTGGAGTTCCCTTCATCTTGTGGCCTCTACTTATAATCATGAAATTGTGCCTCCCGCCCTGTAACACGGGCAGCGAGTACTGCATGCTTCCATTAAGCCAGGGTTCCGGAGTGCCGCAAAATGAACAGATGGTACGCAAAATACGTTCTGTTGTGTTGGGAACTCAACTTTCAGGTATTTAAGGAGCAACTGTGCATTGTGACGATGAATCATGGGGAAAGATGGCTGTGATTTCTTACACGGAAACAGAAAGGTCAAAATAACGTGTAGGCAATGGGACAATTGGTGTTGAAATTTCTAAAAAACCTGGAAAGATAAACAAAAATGCTTGGGAGAAGCTGTGTCCAGGGTTGGGGGCTGGGGGACTCCGAGGGAGGAAGGAGGGGCGTTGGCTTGTTGTGCTTCTTGTTGCATTTTACGTTCCCATTTCAGTCCAACATTTCCTCCGTTGCGTGTATCACATTTCCCCAAGGAATCCATGCAGTGGAACTCGGGCAAGCTGACTTTTTGATTACAGCCATTCTAGTGGGGGCCAGGTGGTATCTCTTCATGGGTCCGATTTGCTGTTCCTTAATCATTGGAGCATCTTTTCAAGTGTGTATCAACCATTTGTATATCTTCTCTGGAGAAATGTTGTCTTAGTTTGGGTTGCTACAACAAATAAGCCATAAACTGGGGGGGAGGGGGTCTTAAACAACAAAGTTATTACTCCCAGTTCTGGAGGCTAGGGAAGCCAAGATCGTGGTTAGGTTCTTGGTGAAGTCCCTCTTCCTGATTTACAGATACTCTTCTTCTAGTTGTATCCTCACATAGCAGGATGGAGAGAGATCATCTCTCTGATGTCTTTTCTTATAAAGGCACTAATCACATTCACGAGGCTCCAGTCGTGACCTAATCACTTCCTAAAGGCCCCGCCTCTTCATACCGTCACATGGGGGATTTAAATTTCAACCCATGAATTTGGAGGGGGGAACACAAACATGCAGGCCATAGCAAATATCTCTTCAGATCTTTTGTCCATGTTTCTAAAGATTCCACATGTAAGTGAGATCGTGCAGTATTTGTCTTTCTTTGTCTAACCTGGTTCACTTAGCATAATGCCCTCAGGGTCCATCCACGTTGTCACAAATGGCAGGGTTTCCTTTTTTATAGCTGAATAATATTCCATTATATATATAATATATAATAATATATACATACATATGTATGCCATGATTATATATATAGATGTGTGTGAGTGTGTGTATACACCACATTTTCTTTATCCATTCATCTGCCAATGAACACTTAGGTTGTTTCCATGTCTTGGCTATTGTAAATAATGCTGCAATGAGCATGAAGGACCAGATACCTTTTTGAGTTAGTGATTTTGTTTCCTTTGGGTAAATACCCAGAAGTGGGATTGCTGGATCATATGGATGTTCCATTTTGAATTTTTTGAGGCACCTCCATGCTGTTTCCTGGCTGTACCCATTGACATTCCCACTGTCCAAGGCTCAAAATAGCCACAGTGAAGCCAATGAATCACTGAAGTAGTATTTAGCAAAAATTTATTGTACACACACCAAAAAGATGGTTTGCAAGCTGGGAGCGCTCAAACCAGAACACGGGATGTATTTGCTGAGAAAGCAGTGACTGTTGATTCTTCATGGTGACTGGTTACAATATTACAGTTTTCAGTGGTTATATCAACCTTGGGAAACAGTTCAAGTTTGGCTTATCATTTCCAGAGGCACAAGCAAATGATGCAGGTCGAGGTAGCCTTGCAAAGTAAGCTAAATTAAGCTTTGCCTCCATGGCTAAACTGGTTCTCTCTCAGGGAAACTTCAAGGCCGGTCTCTGTCCTTGATTTTAACACTATGAAGGTGCACAGAGCTTCCCTTTCCTCCACATCCTCGCCAACACTTGTTATTTCTTATCTTTTTGATTCATGGTTTTGGTTTGCATTTCCCTGATGATGAGTGACATTGAGCATCTTTGCATGCCTTTGTCCGCTTTTAAATTGCATTGGCCTTTTATTATTGAGTCGTAAGAGTTCTTTATATATTCTAGATAGAAATCCTTTATCAGGTATATGATTTGCAAATATTTTCTGCCTTCCGTCGGTTGTCTTTTGACTTTCTTGCTGGTGTTGCTTGAAGTGCAAAGTTTTTAAATTTGGGCAAGTCTGGTTTCCTATAGTCTATGTCCTTTATACAACCTGGGGCAGGTATGGTGCATTTCACAATAGAAATACAGGTATCTAGTGGAGGCACTGTGGAGAGACTTCATTATATAGGTTGGAACGACACTGGCCCGAAATAGCCACAGAGCAGGGCTGCATGGCCATGTCTGTCTGTCCTGAGACAGACAGACCCTAAGTGTCCTCCGACCATCAAAGGGCCGCCTCCTCTGAGTATGTGGGGAAAGAAACACTTTAGCTGTCACATCTTCCATTTCCAGTGTGGTGAGTGGGTGCTGCTCTAGGCTCTGGGCTCCCTCAGGAGTCCCCAGTGAGCTGTCCTCAAGGTATGACCACCGGGGACAGTCAGGACAAGTCACACGCAGGAATGAAAGACCCTCAAGCACCACCTGGAGTTCGTGAGTCCGTTCGGATTCCTTCGTTGCCTCCCATCATGAATACAGAGCTCCAGCTTGGGCTTCCGAGGTGCTGACCCAAAGCAAAGCCTGCTGCCTACACCAGAGGCTGGGGATGTTTCCGGGGTGGGGGCAGTACTGAGGGGGGCAGCGCTCTGCTCTGTGCACAGCCCCTGTTCATTTCAGGCTGTGGTTCTGAACCAGAACGGTTCTCCGCCCTACCCCAGGGGGATATGGGTGACGTGCAGGGAATTTTGGGTTGTCGCAGCTCTGGGGTAGGGGATGCTACTGGCACCTGGTGGGTTGGCCCCGAGGTACCACCCAACATCTTACAATGCACAGGACGGCCCCCAGCCACCACCTGCAAAGAATGATCCTAGCCTCAGATGTCCATAGTACCCAGCTTGGGAACTGCTCATTTAAGGTGATTCCGGCTGAGTGAAGCCCAGTAATTGGTGGGTATCAGGAGGCATGATGAAGGCTGTAATTGGAACCTCTGGTCAGCACAGAGGGGACTAAAGCAGGTGGAGGAGATGAGACCCAAAGGAAGAAGTCACAGAGATGCAGCCTTGAGGTCACTTGGACCTCAAATTGTCCCAGGTGCCCAGGCTGGGAGGCGAGATGGAGCCTCCGCTCCCTGCAAAGTCCTTCTTGGCCGGGTGGCCAGCAGTTGAGAGGTGAACAGGGGGCCCAGGGGGAGGGGAGCACAGCACCCCTGAGGGGCCACTGCCCGTCTTCATGGAGATGAAATCAGGGCACTGTACAGAGAGGGGTCTTCCACAGCCTTGCTCTCTGGCTCCAAGGAACTTTCCATCGTCCGGTCCCATTCTCTGCTGGAGATTCTCCGGGAGGACTCTAGGGGGCAGCAAGTCCCCGGCTCACCCACGTCCAGGGTTATCAGCCCCCTGGCAGTTCCATCGGCCGCTGCCTCACCCATCAATTCAGATGAAATGGTTAGTGTCTTTGCATGCTTTGGGGGAAAAGAAATCAATGCTGAGAGATTATATTAGTGTTTTAGTATGTGTTAGATCTTAGCGGACTTCTTTTGACAGGCCTATCATAGAAAATTGAGAGAAGAGTTCTCAGTCATCCAGAATTGTCACCAGTCAGATCGGCACGATGCACATTTTGGAGGATATAATTCCAATTGAATTTCAGAGAAAAACAGAGTGGAAATGGAAACATTTGTAACCCGCCTCTCCTTTACTTGTAATATCATGGGCATCTTTTTGTGTCAAGTATCCTTGCACGACATCACTCTTAAAGGCATAGTGTGCTTTGTTTCACATTTTGGTGCTGAACAGCATTGTCCAGGGTAAGATGTGAGCCCCAGCCCTCTCCTGGAACCCCTCAGCTGAGCACCCTGGTTGGTTGCCTGGCCTTGCCCGGACTGTCCAGCTCTGTAATGTGGAACATTCGAGCACTGGTTACCTGTGGTGGAGGTTTCAATCTCTGTGTTGTCGATCTTCTTGGAGAACTCCACATCATGACATTGGGTCTGTTTGGAGCACCACCAGGAAGGGAGATAAAACCAAGGTTTGCCCAAAGCACAGATAAGGCTCAGGCAGACACCCAGTCTTCAGGAAGAATGTGTTTGGGGGTGAATGGCAGGCCCCCAAAGTTACATCCACACCCTGACACCCAGAACCCGTGACTGTGACCTGATTTGGAAAGGGGTCTTTGCAGATATAATTAGGGGAAGGATCTCAAGATGAGATCACCCTGGGTTATCTGCATGGGTCCTAAATCTGATGCCACGGGTCCTTAAAGGAGAGGCAGAGAGAGAGTTGAGATGGAGAGAGGTCTCTGTGGAGGCAGAAACTGGGGTGATATGGCCCCAAGCCGAGGACGCCGGGAGCCCCCTGAGCTGGGAGAGGCCAGGAAGGACCCTCCCCCAGAGCCTTCTGGGGGAACATAGCCCTGCTGACACCTTGCTTTCAGGTGTCTAGAACTGTGAGAGAATAAGTTTCGTTGGTTTAAGTCGCCAGTCTGCAGTTACTTATGGCAACAGCTCTAGGGATCTACTGCAGGATCCAGTCAGGGACACAGAGGGACTTCCGTGGGAAAAAGAGGGTGCCGTGGCCTTGGCCATGCTGCTCAGTCAGCTCCTAGGGACTCTCCTGCCCCCTGGGCTGCCCCTCTTGCTGCACAGATTTTGGGGGGGGTGGGGGCTCCTCTGGCTTAAGATTGTTTGGTGACTTTGAACAGGAAGCAGTTTTCAAATCCCTCCCCAAGCTGCCTCGATTCAGGGACAGGAGCTGTGGCCACCAGTGCAGGCCCTGGGATGAACCAGGAGCTGCGGGGAAGAAACAGCCCCCAGCCGCGAGGACGCCCCGACCTGACCAGTGAGAGCTGGAGGCAGGCAGTTATCAGGACAGGGTGGAAAGACGGACGTCGTCACTCTCTGGATCCGCACGGTCTCACCTCCCGTAACTCAGATTTAGACGCTCCTTCCTGAGCACTTGCCTTGGCCAGGGGGCCGGAATTGGCGGCAGCAGGCAAAGGGCAGGTTCCCCTTGACCCTGAGGCGTGGTGGTGGACGCGGATGGCGGTCGGGGACGGCGAAGCCGGAGGCTGCGCTTGGACGCTTGCCCACGGTGCTCGGGGGAACCGTGGGATGAATGCGGCCGTCCCCCCGGACCGCACATTCGCCCCCGACACACGGGGATGGTGACGGCCACTGTCAAGGAAGCCACCTTCTCTACACAAGCATCCGGTTTGTTTTTTGTTTGGTTTTCCTTTACTGAATGCAGTGTGATAGGACTTTACACATAACATAATATTTGTCATTTTTACTGTTTTAAAGTGTGTAGTTAAGTGGCGTAAATGCTTTCACAAGGTCGTGTAACCATCTCCACTATCTGCACCCCCAATTTTCATCATCCCCGCCATAAACTCCCTGCTCACTAAACAATAACCCCCTCCGCCCTGCCCCCAACCCCTGGTAAGCTCCCTTCTACCTTCTGATTCTATGGATTTGCCTCTTCTAGGGACCTTGCCTTAAGTGGAATCATGCAGTATCGGTCCATCTCTGGTTTACTAAAACATAGCTTATGAATGAATAAATGAGCCATAAGGGGTGGTATTGCTAAGTCACCTGGCAGCCCCCACTGACCATGAGGCCTGGGTTCCCTCCCTACCTCCCTGTGCCTGTTTCCATGGGGCAGCCCCCTCCTCCCCCCGGGGCTGGGCCTCATCTCCTGTGGAGAAGCCCTTTCACCCCTGCTCTGTCTCCAGCCCACATTCCTGCCTTTTTTGGCTAATTGGAACTGATTGGGTTCCAAGAGTTCCGGAAGCCCCCCTCAGCGATCAGAGAGAGCCCCCCCTCCCCCACAGCGTCCCAAGGATTTGCTCAGTGAACTGCCAACCCTGAACAATTAAGAGCATTTGCTGGGACTGTGGGCAGACGCTGCGGACCAGACCTCGGGCCAGGCGCCCTCTCTGTGGACCCAGATTGCATTTGGCTTTGTGAATCCAGCATCCAGCTCATCCCCCCTCCCAAAGGATCCAGGCTGATGTTCGTCTTTTGTCTTTTTTTTTTAAAGATTTTATTTATTTATTTTTGAGAGAGAGAGAGTGCACATGAGCGCATAAGCAGGGAGAGTGGGAGAGGGAGAAGCAGGCTTCCTGCTGAGCAGGGAGGCCGATGCAGGACTCGATCCCAGGACCCTGGAATCATGACCTGACCCGAAGGCAGACACTTAACCTACTGAGCCACCCAGGCAGGACTGAGCCACCGAAGCATCCCATCTTTTGTCTTTGTGGGTTTTTTTCCTCCTCCCTGTGCTGAATCACCAGGTTCTGGTTCACAGCTATCTGAAAGATCCATCTAATTTTCTTCTCACCATTGAACGTTTTAGCAAAATCAGACTTCTTGAGAGCTCCGTGTTCTCCCAGCCCTTGGTCTCCCTGTAGCCACTGGGGACGCCCTCCTGATAAGCGACTGGCCGGTGTGGGACTCTGGGAAACAGTCTGTTCACAGCTGAAGCCTGTTCTGTCTCCCGAGCCCGGCAGGTTAGCTCACCCGGCCAGGGGCCGCTGGGAAGTACAGAAGAGGCATCCGCTGCTGCAGGATGAGTCGGTGTGGGAGCCTGGCACACAGAGTCCTCAGCTGTCCCCAGAGGCAGGCAGACGCCTTTCTTCTCTTGCTTCCCTTTGAGGAGGACACGGCCTCTGTTACGGGTTGAACGGTGTCCCCCCGACCCCCCAGTCAAAAAGACCTGTGGGAATTCTAAGCCCCAGTACTTCCCAGTGTGACCTGATTTGGAAAGAGGGTCTTCCGGATTTAGCCAGGTTAAAATGAAGTCATTGGGGTGAGTCTTAATCCAGTATGACCAGTGTCCTTATAAAAAGGGGAAATTTGATGGGACGCCTGGGTGGCTCAGTCGGTTAAGTGTCTGCCTTCTGCTCGGGTCATGATCCCAGGGTCCTGGGATGGAGTCTTGCATCAGGCTCCCAGCTCAGCAGGGCATCTGTTTCTCTCTCTCCCTCTGCCCCTCCCCCCCTGCTCGTTCTCTCTCTCTCTCTCTCTCTGCCAAATAAATAAAATCTTTAAAAAGGGGGGGGTAATTTGGACACAGAGACATGCACAGAGGGAAGACAATGTGAAGAGACGGAGGGAGAAAGAGACGAGGCAGAGATTGGGGTCACATTGGGGGAACAAGTCAGGGAACACCAGAGCCCCCAGGAGCTGCAAGAGGCCAGGAAGGATCCTCCACTAGATCCTTAGAAGGAGCATGGCCCTGCTGACACCTTGATTCTGGACTTCCGGGCTCCAGAACTGTGGGATAATGAATTCTTACTATTTTATTATTTTTTTAAAGTAGCTAACCTCGTATGTCTTACTAAGAAGGTGGTGAGGAGGTTTGCCGTGAGGGTGTCCAGCTAAAGTATGCTCCAGGCAGAGGAAACAGCCAGTGCAAAGGCCCTGAGGCAACAGTGCCTGGGTGGGATGGGGAGCTTCCGGGAGTTTTGGAGCAGAGGACTGAGTGCTCTGCCATCTGTTTGCCAGGACAGGGGCTGGAAGTCCTGTGGGGGCCATGTCATCTAGGCAAGTGATGGTGGGGTTCACCTGAGCAGGACAGTGGCGGTGAGGAGAAATGGGCACATTCTGGAAACTTCTTTACAGATAGAGGCAGCAAGACTACCTCAGACCCAGCAGGGGGCTGCCGCGGTGCTGTAATCCCACAGCTTTTGTCCAACTCTTTGGTTTCCATACAAAAATAGAATTATCATCTTCAGGGCGCCTGGGTGGCTCAGTTGGTTAAGTGACTGCCTTCGGCTCAGGTCATGATCCTGGAGTCCTGGGATCGAGTCCCGCACCGGGCTCCCTGCTCAGCAGGGGGTCTGCTTCTCCCTCTGACCCTCCCCCATCTCATGCTCTCTCTCTATCTCATTCTCTCTCTCAAATAAATAAATAAAATCTTAAAAAAAAAAAAAGAATTATCATCTTCAGATTGTGTGGTGTGACCAGGAGATGGCAAACTACAACCCCCAGGCCAAATCCAACCTGTAGCCTGTTTGTGTCAATAAAGTTTTATTGGCACACAGCTGCTCTCATTCATTGGCGCACTGTGGCCGCTTTCATTCTCCAATGGCAGCGCCGAGTTGTGACTTTCCCGTACCGGCATACCTCATTTCAGTGTGCTTCCCTTATGGCCCTCTGCAGATACTGTGTTTTTTATAGATTGAAGGTTTGTGGCATCAAGAAAGTCTGTCACCACTGTTTTCCAGTATTTGCTCATTTTCTATCTGGCTGCCACATTTCGGCAATTCTCACAATATTTCAAACTTTTTCATTATTATTATATTTGTTCTGGTGATCTGTGATCAGTGATTACGACTCACTGAAAGCTCAGATATGGTTAGCATTTTTTAGCATAAAGTATTTTTAAACTTAGGTATGTACATTGTTTTTTAGACCTAGCACTATTGCATACTTGATAGACTACAGTAGAGTGTAAACATAGCTTTTATATCCACTGGGAAACCAAAAAATTAATTTGCAGGTTGGCAATGAACCCACAATATCTCCTGGGTGTGCCTCTATCTTTCTTTCTTTTCTTTTTTTTTTTAAGATTTTATTTATTTGCGAGAGAGAGAATGAGAGACAGCATGAGAGGGAGGAGGGTGAGAGGGAGAAGCAGACTCCCTGCCGAGCAGGGAGCCTGATGTAGGACTCGATCCGAGGACTCCAGGATCATGACCTAAGCCGAAGGCAGACGCTTAAGGAATAAGCCACCCAGGTGCCCCCAATTTTTTTTTTTTAAAGATTTTATTTATTTATTTGAGAGAGAGAATGAGAGCGAGAGAGCATGAGAGGGCGGAGGGTCAGAGGGAGAAGCAGACTCCCCGCTGAGCAGGGAGCCTGATGTGGGACTCGATCCCGGGACTCCAGGATCACGACCTGAGCCGAAGGCAGTTGCTTAACCAACTGAGCCACCCAGGCGCCCTGCCTATATCTTTCTGTTCAAAGATCTCAAGTGGCTTCTGTTCTCCCACCTTGATCCCTGACTGATACACTATGTTTTGATACATAATACATTTTGATACATCCATAAAACCAGACTCGATTTCAGCCACCCTAACTGCTGACCGTCACCCCCAGCCCATAGTCAAAAGCCTACCGATAAAATTTGATTTCCCAAAGGCTTAACTGCTGGTAGCTTCCTCGTGACCAGAAGCCTTACCGAGAACATGCACGGTCAATTAACGCATATTTTGTGTGTTATATGTTATATTGTATGTTGAATGTATTCTTTTTTTAAAAAGATTTTATTTATTTATTTATTTTAGAGAGAGAGAGAATGTGAGCAGGGTGGTGGTGCAGAGGGAGAGGGAGAGAGAGACTCTCAAGCAGACCCCACTCTGAGCGCAGAGCCTAACGTGGGACTTGATCTCACGACCCTGAGATCATGACCTGAGTGGAAATCAAGAGTCGGACACTTAACCGAGTGAACAACCCAGGCGCCCCTATAATCTGTATTCTTACAGTAAAGTCAGCTACAAAAAAGAAAATCATAAAGAGGGGAAAATACATTTATAGTCCTATAGCATATAGAAAGAACTCTCCATATGAGTGGACCTACCCATTTGAAATACACATTGTTCAAGGTTAACCGTAGAGATTGTTCTGCAGGTCGTTCTTTCCTTTAACGGTCTGTCCCGTATCTTTCTGTGTCAGCATATCTGACCCCCCCCCCCCGCCCCCGCCCTTTGCTCTTTTTATCAGCTACCTGCTATCTCATCTTGGGGACCAACCTTGTTGACTTAGTCCTTCTCCCCTCCTGATGCACATTTAAGGTCCCTCCAAGATTTCTCGGTTGTCCCCATCCCATTACAGCATAGTATGTGGGCGTTCATTAAATGCATTTGGTCTTTTTTCCTCTTTTTGACTGATTAAAAATGACTCATGTGTGTTCCTGCTGAAAAGGGCCCTGGGGCTCATCCGCCCCCTGCCCCACCCCCACCCCTGGCTCCACTCCCTCCACGACCGGCTTGGGACCCGTTCCCAAACAGCTCACTCAGCAGATGTTTGATGATTTCAGAAAGCAAGAGGGTCGCAGGTCACGTCCATCAGCTCCGTGCAGAGCCCCCCAGGACCGCACCCGCCCTGTGGCCTGGCGAAGCCGAGGTGGGAGCCTTGCCAACATCGTGACCACACGGGTTTCTATCTTTATGGTCTCTTCGATCACTTCTGTAGTGAGTTAGCTCAGCTTACAAACCCAACAAATATTTTCCTGTCGGCACCACACTTTTCCCGGGAGAGCTGAAAGCTTCTGGCCTCTGGGTCAGGGGGCTGCCTTGGCCCCAGGCCAGCGATTCATGGGCTCACACAGCAGCATCGGATCTGTGCCAGCCTCCCTGAGCTGCTGGGAGAGGCCCAGGGCCGTTGGGATCCGAGTCCTAGTCTGTCCTGTCCGCAGATAGGACGTCAGGGATGAACGCTGGGGGGGGACACATGTGGAGTTCCAAGGGGGACCCGATCAGTGGCCGAGCCAAAGTGCTTTGCAGTTATTCTGCAATTACATTTCTTATAGAGCTTTGAAGACATTTTAGACAAAAAGGCGTGTGAAATGGCACAGTATCCCTCGTATAGAGAGACAAACCTTTCTACGTTCTCCTTTCTAAAAGCCTGTGACCTACTGGCTGGAGGGAAGACTCAGGGGGGAGAAATTATGTGGGGTGCACACCGGTCTCCTTCTGATCTCTTTCCTGTAACTCTTCTTCACCCCCGTGAATGTCTTGGCATCTCACGTCTCCCTATGTCTCCTTTGATAACGAGGCATGCCGATGAGATGTGAGCGCCGGAGCCTGAAGAACCTATTTCCAAAGAAGGTCACATTTGCCTGTTCCGGGACAAAGATTAGGACTTGGACATAATATTTTTGGAGGGACACACTTCAACTCACTACAGAAGCCAAGCTCTTTCTTCCCCAATGTTAACAGCGCTCAACTTTTTACTGACAAAACTTTCATAACGGCAAATTAAACAACTGTGATATAAAACAGATCATTTGTGGATTAATAATGGTAAATAATTTTTTTCTTAAGAGATTTGATTCTTAGTGGAAGTATTGTAGATTTAAATTGGGAACTCGGGGGGCGCCTGGCTGGCTCCGGCTGAGGAGCATGCGACTCTTGATTTCGTGAGTTCGAGCCCCACATCGGGTGTAGACATTACTAAAATAAGTAAATAAACTTTATTAAAAAATTAATTAAATAGATTGGGAACCCAGGTATACTCTCCTAGTATAGTAAACAGTTGGTGGATGACTTAAATTGCTTATGAGATGCAAAATGTAGTCAGAGCACTAATACCAATAGAGGTTTAACATTTTTTTAAAGATTTTATTTATTTGAGAGAGGGCACAGAGGAGAGTGAAAGGTAGAAGCAGACTCTCTGCTGAGAAGGGAGCCCTATGTGGGGCTTGATCCCATGACCCTGAGATCATGACCTGAGCTGAATGCAGATGCTTAACCGACCAAGCCAACCAGGTGCCCCCAAAATTTTTTTAAGATCCTCACAGATTAGTGCATCAAAAAGCAGCTTCTTTTTTTCTTTTTTTAAAATTTCTTTCTCTATTTCTTCCCTTCTTCCCTCCTTCCTTCCCTCCCTCCCTCCCCCTAACCTCCTTCTACCTTTCCTTCCTTCCTTCCTTCCTTCCTTCCTTCCTTCCTTCTCTCTCTTCTTTGTTGAGAACATTTAAGTTGGGGCCAAGTTCTTTGCCTGGTGCGCAGGCCCAAGACTACCGTGTTGGGGAACCCCCTCAGGTGCAGGGCGGCCGACAGCCTCCCGTCCCCCCACCAGGATAGAACAGGCCATGCAAAGGCTGCTGGGAGCAGTGTTCCAGGCTGAGAGAGCAGGGCCAGGGGCAGAAGGGCAGGGTGGAGTGTGGCTGGAGGGTGTGGGCGAGGGGGGAGGGGTGCGGTGAGATCCTGGCTCTGTCCCTGGGCAGCCAGCATCTCTGGGACGCACCCTCCTTGGCTGAGGACTGGGGACGACAGCCCTACTTGCTGAAGGTGGTTAGGAGACAAAGAAAATGCCATGATTCATTCCTGGTGCCTGGTGCTCACGCGGTGAAGGCCAGCCGTTATCGTTACTGGTGGTTTTATTGTCGCTGCTGTCAGTCTGTTTCACGTCAGGGACTCGAGAGCCCTTTCCTGTCCTCAGCAGAACCACGGATGGCTCTCTCCACCACTTTACAAGGTTGTGCAGAGGGCCTCAGGAATGAGCCTTGAAGCACCATGCTGAGTGAGGGAAGCCAGTCGCAAAAGACCACACAGTGTGCGATCCCATTGACATCAAACGTCCGGAACAGAACAATCCATAGAGAGAGAAAGCAGATGGGTGATTGCAGGGGCCGGGGGAAGGGGGTTGGGGGGGTGCCTGCTCATGGGGACAGGGTCTCCTTTTGGAGTGATGGAAATGCTCTAGAATTAGGTTATGATGATGGTGGCACAGCTCTGTAAATACACTAAAGACTTTTGAATTGTACATTTTAAATGGATGAAATTTACGGGAAGTAAGTGCTATCTTGATAAACTATTAAAAAAAAAATGGGAAAGGAAAGAGTGCCATGGGAGAGGGTGGTGAGGCCTGGAGTCTGCCCCTTAGAGCTGAAGCCCGGTGGAGACAAGGCAGGTGATAAGAGGCTGGGGAGGTAGGAACCACAGCCCGGGCTCACATGGCAGCAGGAGCTGAGTGCCCAGGGTGGGGTGGGACATAAGCCTGGGGAGCCAGGATGGCCAGGAAGCCTTGGAAGGTTTGCATGGAAACATCTCCTCCTGCAACACCCCTACCCCCCCTCCTGGGAGCTGGTTCCTCCCACTCCCAGGCTATCTGGCCCTTGCGTCATACCTGGGAGGCCTCTTCCCCCCACCAAGGGACGAGGTGCCCTTTACAGGCACTGAATATGTCCTGGGCTTAGAGCTGGGCTTGCATCCCCAGTTCTAGTCCCCACTGGTCCCCTGTGAGGTGAGTTCTGCTGTCAGAGGTTCTGGGACTCACCTGTTTAGACTGATCTTCCTAAACATTGGGATCCCCTGAGGGCTGGGCCAGTCTGGTCCATCTCTGAGCACCTGGTTCCCTGGCCAAGTGGGTGGTGTCCATAGAGAGAAGAAGGGGAAGAAGCAGTGACCTCACCTGAGGGCTGTCTGCACCTGCCCACCTGACCCAGGGGACCTTGTCCCTTGCCCACCCCAACTGGATCAGACACACCATTGGCCAAGGTGGCTGTCTTGGGCTCTGTCCCCTGCAGACCCAGTCTCCTGCAGGGCTGGGTGAGTCCACCCGCAGGGAGCAGAGGGTGCCTAGAGCTACGGCAGCCTGGTGCCTCTTCTGTTGCCTCCTTGTCCCGGGTGTGTCCAGAACATTCCTGGCACTGAGCTGGCACCTTCCCCAGGACAGAAGTGGCCGGCGGAGCCGAGACGGGCCAGGGCGTTTACTGTGGTGCTTTTATTTCCAGCCTGTTTGCCCAGAAGGCAGAACCAGCCAGGGCTCCCATTTGGGGGTGAATTGTCTGGCCCTCAGTTTTCTCATGCACCAAACCTCAGAGCTGGCCTGAGTGCCGCCTGAGGCTGGTCCCTGCTCTCGTCTTGCTGGAGCCTCCAAGGATGAATGTTGGGCCCTCATGGCAGCCTAAGGGACAGATTAAGGTGCCTGGAGGTGTTTGACCCCCAGCCATGCTCTGGTCTTGGTAAGAAGGGCTGTCGATGGGGACGCCTGGGTGGCTCAGTTAGTTAAGCGTCTGCCTTCAGCTCAGGTCCTGATTCCGGGATCCTGGGATCAAGTCCAGCGTGGGGCTCCCTGCTCAGCGGGGAGTCTCCCTTTCCCTCTGTCCCTCCCCCTGCTTGTGCGCTCTCTCTCAAGTAAATAAATAAAATCTTTTAAAAAATTATGTTTCTGTTTTTATAAACAGATTTATTGAGGCACAGGTGGCCTGCAATAAACTGCACATATCTATATCAAGTATCGGATTAGCTAAGTTTTGACCTATGTACTTGCTTGTGAAACCATCACCAGAGTCGAGACAGTGAACGCAACCAACACCCCCCAAAAATTCCCTGGGTCCGAAAAGAAAACTTCTGTTTCCTGCACTGTACTCACAGCACTTCTGACACCAAACGTGGGTTTTCCACACCGAGCAATCCCGACATCATCCGGAGTTAGCACTGACCCCACAGGTGAGGACCTTCGTCCCACGAGACCGCCTCCACGTCCGACACCAGCCACAAGGCTGGATCTCCAGGACTCCTGACAGACTGGCTACAAATCAGGGGGTTCCTGTGACCCCCTCTTTGGATTCCATAATTTGCTAGAAGTGCTCACAGAACTCTGGAAAGTGCTTTACTTCCTGTTACAGTGTGTTATCAAGGATAATACCAGAGGAAGAGATGCATGGGGCATGTATGTGGGAAGGGGCGTGGAGCTTCCATGCCCCCTCTGGGGAACCCCTCCCCTCCCCGCTCTCGGTACCTCCTCGTGTTCACCAAGCCAGAAGCTCTTCAAGCCCTGTACTTTGTGATTTTACAGAGGCTTCAAGCCATAGTCACGATTGATGAAGTCATTGGCCATCGGTGACTGAATATCAATCTCCAGCCCCTTTTCCGACTCTTTGGAATCGAATCACATGGCTGGTTCCCTGACAAGCAGCCCCCATCCTTAGGTGTGTTCCCAAAGTCACCCCATTAACAGAAACTCAGGTGTGGTTGGAAGGAGCCTGCTATGAATAACAAAAGATGCTCCTGTTTCAGAAACCAGGGACAGAAAGTCAATATTACAAAAGATGTTCCTATCACTCATCACTTAGGAAGTGACAAGGGTGTTAGGAGCTCTGAGCCAGGAACCCAGAACAAAGACCAAGTATGGTTTCTTGTTATTTCACAATAACAAGAACAACAGACCCCTTCTGATCCCTCCTGTCTGCTCCTCCCTCTCTTTCTCAAGCAGCCACTGATCTGCTTTGGGCCACTCTAGATTAGTTTGCATTTTCTAGAATTTTCTATAAGTGGAACTCTACAGTGTGTACTCTTTTTTGCTTGTCTTCTTTCACCTCACATCGTTTTGAGATCCATCCATGTTTCTGCCCCCTCAATATTTCTTTCTTTTTCGTTGCTTCATGGTGGTGTTCCATTGGAGGAACCTGATTCCTTTCTATCAAGTGCATTCTGTATGTCAGACATGGTCCCAGTGAGTTTAATCTCCAAATTCAGTTTTATTATTATTATTTTTTAAAGATTTTATTTCTTTATTTGACAGAGAGAGAGAGAGAGAACAAGCAGGGGGAGCGGCAGGCTGAGGGAGAGGGAGAAGCAGGCCGCCCCCCCCCCCGAGGAGCACGGAGCCCGGCACGGGGCTCGATCCCAGGACCCCGGGATCATGACCTGAGCCGAAGGCAGTCGTTTAACCAACTGAGCCACCCAGGCGCGCCTCCAAATTCAGTTTTAATCCCCAAATTGGTCTGCAAGGAAGTGTTGTGATCTCCACTTTGTAGCTGGGGCAATTAAAAAGCTTAGAGATGTCAAGCAACCTCTCACACATCACACAGCTGGTAAATGTAAAAGTCAGAATTTGAACTTGCACCCAGCTCCAAAATTCACTTGCTCCACTGGACCACTCTGCCCTGTGCAGTGGTCCTTCTGAGATCCTGGGGCCACTCTGGGAGTCCTGGGCTCCTCAGCAGCAAGATGCATTTTCCTTTCTTCTCTTTTTTTCTTTTATTGAGGTGATATTGACATACTATAAAGTTAACCATTTTATTTATTTTTTGTTATTTTTTTAAGATTTTATTTATTTATTTGACAGAGAGAGACACAGCGAGAGAGGGAACACAAGCAGGGGGAGTGTGAGAGGGAGAAGCAGGGTTCCTGCCAAGCAGGGAGCCTGATGAAGGGCTTGATCACAGGACCCTGGGATCATGACCCGAGCTAAAGGCAGACGCCTAACGTCTGAGCCACACAGACGTCCCAAGTTAACCATTTTAAAGGGAACAATTCAGTGGCATTTAGTATATTCAAGATGTTGGGCAACTACTACTATTTTTACCACCCCTAAAAGAAACCCCATACCCGAGATGCCTGGGTGGCTCAGTCGGTTAAGCATCTGCCTTTGGCTCAGGTCATGATCCCAGGGTCCCAGGATCGAGTCCCCGCATCGGCCTCCCTGCTCAGCGAGGAGCCTGATTCTCCCCCTCCCTCTGCCTGCCGCTCCCCCTGCTCGTTCTCTCTCTCACTCTCCCTCTGGCAAATAAATAAGTAAAATTAAAAAAAAGAAAGAAACCCCATACCCATTAGCAGTCATTCCTCCTTCCTCCTTGAATCCTGAAAGTAACCAGCAATTAGATTTCCAGTGTGGACACCCCCCCGCTCCGTTGCAAAGGCCAAGGGGTGGTGCACCTGCCCACCCCTCCCTGGCGGGGCGCCCTATGTTGGGGGGCAGTGGAAGAAGGTGTCCAGGCTCTGTGTGTCAGGTCTCAAAACCCCTGCCCCACTCATGACTGGAGCTAGATAGGAAATCCTAGGTCTTGCCCTAAGATTTCCACTACCCAGTGATCCCCCATGTCCGCCCGGCCACGCTGGCTGGGAGCCGACTCTGCTGCTCGGCACAGACCAGCACTGTCCCCCACGGCCTGTCCGGGTTCATATGATGCTGAACATCTCAGCGAGATGTTCCCCAACGAGACAAGCAGAGCCTGTGACTCCTGGAACAACACCACGGAGAAAAACTTTGGCATTCTGGGGGCGGTGGGGGCCGGGGGGGGCGGGGGAGCAAGGCGCTGGGTGAATGTGTGTGTTGGAGGGGGGAGCTGCTCCAAGCACAGGGATCTGGAGCAGGACGGACTTGCTAGCTCCAAATTTCCAAAGCAAATTCAACAGCTCGCCCTTGGCCTTCAAGTTGCTGCCCAAAAGGCACCGAGGGCCCGGGTGTGGCCAGCAGTGCCAGACATTCCCTGCGAACCACGCTCCTGCTAAAGAGCCAAGCCCCGGGCTTCTCTTTCTTGAGCAACAGCTTTATCAAGATACACCTCACATATCCTACATTCACCCTTTCAAAGGGTCCAATTCACTGGTTTTTAGTATAGTCACAGAGTAGTGCAGCCGTCACCACGGTCCATTCTAGAACATTTCCATCACCCCCAAAGGAGACCCCATCCTCATCAGAGTCACTCTTGTCCCATCATCCCCTTGCCCCAGCCCCTGGCAACCGCTCATCTTTCCTGTCGCTGTGGATTTGCCCGTTCTTGATATTTCATGGAAATGGAATCACCCACGACTTGTCTGTTTGTGTCTGGCTTCTTTCTCGCCGCATGATGATTTCGAGATTCAGGGCTTTGTTCCTCGTAGCTAATGCTCCGTTGCACGGATGGACCACACTTTGTTTATCGATCCCTGGGTTGATGGACATTTGCGTTGCTTCTGCCTTTTGGCGATCGAGACTAGTGCTGCTGTGAACGTGTGTGCACAGTCTGTTTGAACACCTGCTTTCAGTCCTTCCGGCATAAGCCTAGCGCGGCAATGGCTGGGTCTCCTATGCAAAGTCGGAAGGAACCTGAAGGAACCACTTCCTCCTTCTGTGAGGTTATTAAAAAGACGATAATGAAGATCTTACTCTCTATCCAAAGCCAGTTAGCATCGTCACATAAAGCGTAGGACACCCTGTCAAATGTGAATCCTACATAAGGAACAAATACATCTCTATTTAGTGTAAGTATATCCCCAATGTTGAATGGGATATGCTTAGACTAAAAAAAAAATTTTTTTTTTTTGTCATTCATCTGAGATTCAAATGTAAATATATTTTTATTTGCTAACTCTGGCAACCCTACACCTAATTCATGTCTTTTCTCTGCTGAGAACATTGTTATTTAGCCCCATATTTACTTACCATCTCTCTGTTTTTTGTGTATATACCCCAAAATGGAGTTGCTGGATCATACGGTAAGTCTATGTTTAGCTTTTCAAGGAGCCACTAGACTGTTTTCCACAGCAGCGGTACCAATTTGCATTTCCACCAACAGTGCACACATTTTTCCACATCCTCACCAAAACTCGTGTATGGTTTATTTATTTATTTAAAAAAATTTCTTTTTTTTTTTTACTGGCTGCTTCAAATTTATTTTCCACTTGGTGCGAGGCACATGGTTCCAGGGTGTCAGGAAGGCTCATGTGTGGCTTGGATAGTAAAGAGTGGGGTTCTCTCAACTTCTTTTTTGGTGTTTTGCTATTTTGATATAAAATAACCCAACTGCTTCCGCTTGCTGCAGCCTGCCTAGTCTAGGGGGAGGAGAAGGGAGGGGCTCTGATGAGCCCAGAGCCTTCTGAAGGCGGGAGGGGGGCGGGGAATGGGGGCTGGTCTCTCAGGATGGGGGCCCCATGTTGGCTTTGCCAGGCTGCCCACCAGGCCCTCATGGCTTCCAGAGCCAAGTCCCAGAGGATCCTGCTGCTGGAAGCCTGGGAAGATGCCAAGCGTTCTGGGGACTCCAACACTGCAGCCGAGTATGGAAGAGTGGACTTCCCGAAAAAGAAGCTTGCCCACCAGTGACCCGGGTCAGCCTTGGGGAGACTGGGGTGGTGAGGGATGGCTTCCCCAGCATACTCTGCACTTCTGCAGGAGCTGTTACTGGAAGGGGAGCCCAGGTGGCACCAGTAATAGTCGTGGGAGGCCACGAGTGAGTTGCTGGAGGGGATGGCTGCCAGACTGTCGCTTGCAGGCTGCTAGAAACCTCGGCGATGACCCCTCGCAGGCCTCTGCGCGTGATCACAGGTGGCGGGGACGCGGACACTAGGCCACGGAGCCCATTTGCAGAGGAAACCACAGAAAGCTGATCAGCCCGCGCAGGAGTACGCTTGGGCAGAGGCACCGGCTTGGCTGTTAATGGTCCATTTAAAACAATAAGAAACCATTGTAACAGGTGTGAAGTGATATCTCCTTGTGGTTTTAATTTGCATCTCCTTAACGATTAGGGCTGAGCATCTCTTCATGCGCTTGTTGGCCATCCGTGTGTCTTCTTTGGAGAAACCTTTATTCAGACCCTTTGCCCATTTTGGAATTGGGTTGTTTGCTTTTTATTGTCGTTGGGCTGCAGGCGCTCTTTATATATCCTGGGCATTAATCCTTTATCAGATACATGATTTGCACATATGTTCTCCTGTTCTGTGGGTTGTTTAAAATCCCTTTAAGCCACCCGTTTATGGTAATTTGTTATAGCAGCCGCAGGAGGCTCATTCTTCCTCCCATGCCCCTGCCTGGCCTGAAATGCACATGTGATGTGTGCATACGCACACACGTGCACACCCACACCCCCACCCCACCCCGCCAACATTTTGGTTGTTGCTGGGGAGGGTGAATGCTCGCTCTTCTCCATGGGCAGCAGGGAGAGTGCTGGGCAGATCTCAGCTTGGATTCTTCCTGATCTGTGAAGGTGTCTTGGAAGGTGCTTTCCTGCTCCGCGGAGATCCCCAGCAGCCTTTGCACCTTGCTTCTGAGCAGCTTCTCCCACCCACTCTCCTTGCGCATCTTTTCTAAACACCTGGGAGTCCTGGAGGAGATACTGAGGCTGGGTCACGCAGCAGGTGGTGAGGATAAGCGCGCCCTTGCTCTACTGTCTCGACTCCATCTTTGTTCTGGTGGCTGAAGTGCATCTGGTTCCTGTCGCACTTAAAGTCCATGGTTCCCTGGCTTCAAGAGGAGCAGGGGTTGGGCAGCCAAAGGAAAAGGGCAGAAGAAGGGCCCTGCCTTGTAGCCTCCCTGGAAGCCGGGGCTCCAGGGGATCAGGTGGTGCTCTAGGCAGGCACGCCCCCCGAGGCTGAGGCTGCCCTGGGTCAGTGAGGAGTGGAGGCTCTGACCACCCTGGAAGTAGCTGGCCACATGCTTGGAGGTAAAGTCCATGGTTCCCTGGCCCTGGCTTAGAATGATGTGACTATCACAGCAAATACAGCACTTGACCTTTGGAAGGGAGCTGAGGTTCACAGGTGGACATGGTGTGGGGAGGTTGTAGCCAGGTTTCCAGATGGGGCCTGGCATGGTAGCTCCTAACAGCTGAGGGAGCCTGCAGATGTTGGCGGGGGGTGTGTATGGGACGGGGGGGGAGGTTGTGTATCCCATGCAACTCTCGTCAGCCGGGCAGAGTCCATTCATCCAGCTTTGCCCCTGGACAAAATCCTACATAAGCAACACCACATTCGATCACATCATGCTCAAATCCATCTCTGACGTGTCCATCATGTTGGAACAAATTTGTGCTTTCAAAGCAAATGAGAGTGGAATTGATGGGACTCCCCACCAGCCCCCCCTGCCAGTTTGAAGCTACCAGCAGGAAGTCACTAAATGTGATGGGGGGAGGGATGAGTAGTATTATAGTCTCTTCACCATCAGGTATAAGAGTCAGTGATATCCTCAGGAGCACAGAGAATAGTAAGATTCAGGGAAATGAGGAAGTGATCACTTTAGAGTACTTACAACTTTTATTTTATTTTATTTTTTAAGATTTTATTTATTTGACAGAGAGAGGGAACACAAGTAGGGGGAGTGGGAGAGGGAGAAGCAGACTTCCCTCTGAGCAGGGAGCCCAACGAGGGGCTCGATCCCAAGACCCCGAGATCATGACCTGAGCCGAAGGCAGACGCTTAACCGACTGAGCCATCCAGGCGCCCACAACTTTTATTTTTAATATCATATATTTAATTGCAAGTTTGCACAACTCAACGTTTAGCAATGGCCCTATGAGACAAGGACTCACACATTTCCTAGAAATGGACCAACCGGCTCTTCCCCAGTGCCCTGCGCAGCTCAGGGGGCTGGTGAGGACGTCAGCACGTGTGTACTGAGTGCCCACTTGGAGCCAGGGACTGGGTGTCCAGCAGCAAATGGGGCTTGTACCCCAAGGGAGACAGACGGGAAGCAAGTGCTCCTGGGATAATACAATCATGGCCCCTGCGTGGAGCACCAGAGAATCAAACTGGGTGATGAGGGCATGGTAGTGTCTGGTCGCCTCCTACTCACCCCATTAGTGAAGGAGGGATCCCCAGCACTGAGATGGCCAAACACACAGCACCCAACACTGGTCTGGTGAGATGGACAGCAGTAAGTCGCATATACTCACAGCCCTAGGTTGTGGGAGGACCCAGCTGGCCACACAAGACCCATGGAGGTTGCACTTGGGAGGGGAGTGAACAGCCTGAGGCTGCAGGAGGCAGACTTTGTAGTAGTAACAGGAGGGTGGGGTGCCCCTGGTTCCCAGGGGAGGAAGCGATTGGCTTGTTGGAAAGACAAGGAGGTGAGATCCGCTAGGCTGAGGATGGGTGGGGTGTAATTGGTCAGGCTGCCAGGGGAACAGGTGGGGGACAGCCTCTTCTGCCAAGTTGGTGGGGGGCATATCTGGTGAGAGCAGGGAACTCACAGTTAGGCCTCTGGGGACCTGGAAAGGCAGCCTGTCAAATCCAAGGCCTTATAACCCCGGCAGTCAAGGAAGGAGGGACAGTGGGGCTAGCCGTGAAGCGTGGGGTGGGGGCAGCCTTGTGACTCCAGGAGGAAGGGACACTGGCATCTGGGCCGGAGGGTGTGGTAGTGGTGGGTGGCGGTCCATGGACTCATGGAGGCCAGTGTGGCCAGAGCCCAGAGGGGAAGGGAGCAAAGGGAGCGGCAGGAGGCTGGCTTCGAGGCTGGAGAGCGGGGCCCAGTTTACGGAAGAGCAAGGGGAGGTGTGGCAGGCTCGGCAGGACAGACGGGTATTAGGAGGGTTATGCTAGAAGGCCCTGCCTGGTGCGGGAGCGGACTGAGATGAGAGGCCTGCACCTCTTCCTGGCCTCAGCACCCCGCCGCGCCTGCTGCCTCCCCCTTCCACCCAGGCTCCTGCAGGGCCCCTCCCACATCTGCTAAGGCAAGCCCTGTCTGCCCTGGAGTCCCCACGGCCTGCCCAGGGCTTGGCCTAAAGCCACGAGAGGGCTGGTGGGGAGGCCACCTAGAGGACCCAGGGTGCCTGGGAGCAGGGAGGGTTCAAAGGAAGCTTTCAAGAGGAGCAGGGGTTGGGCAGCCAAAGGAAAAGGGCAGAAGAGCAGGGTTTGAGGGGTCAGCACAAAGCATCTGAGGAACCAGGGTGAGGCTGAGCCATCAGGGCAGCCTCAGGGTTGCCTGGAGTTTGGACTTGGTCCCAATGAACAGGGATCCCTGAAGATTTGGGTCAGGAGGGAAGTGTGGTCAGCACTAGAGTTTTAGGAGGGCCCTGGTAGCGGGAATGGTCCTCCTAGAGGGGCCAAAGGTGCCAGTTGAAGGGGGGGTGATGCTGGAAGGAGGGGGACAGGACTTGGACATGACATAGAAGGAAGGTGCGCCTCCCATCCTCTGAGGAACCTATGACAAGGGGACCATTGCTCAGTTGGGGACACTCTGAGGGGCCCAAACCTGCTGTATGGCAGAGGGGAAAGGGAGGCCCAGAGAGGGAGGGGCCTGGCCCAGGGGATTCGTGGACAGCTGCAGGGGCGCGGAGAGGGTAGAAGTGACGACTGGCAGTCAGGAGCCCAGGGGCAGCTGCGCATCTGGAAGGTTCGTCCCTTGGCTAGCCTGTCTCCCCAATCCTGAGGCCACGTGCACTGCACAGGTCGCCGGGCTCTGGCTGGGGTGCGCGCCCTGCGGGGTCGCGGAGTGAAGGCGGCACGGAGATGCAACAGTCACCCGGAGGCCGGGGCGGGGCGAGTTCGCAGAGGGGGCCATGCAGGGGCGACTGGGGAGGAGGCTGGAGAGGAGGCAGGGGAGGACGGGTAGGGGGGCAGCCCCGGAAGGCGGTGGGTCCCAGGATGACGACCGGTGGAAAGGGGAGCGCAGAGGATGCGGCGAGAAGGAAAGGACAGCTTGGGTCCGAGGAAGGGGGAGGGTCCAGGGTGGGGTCAGGCCCGGGCAGGGGGCGGGGCAGTCCGGAGAAAGTCCCTGGAGGGGATGAGTCCCGAGAAGGGAGCGGGGGCGGGTCAGGGTCCGGAAAGGGGGCGGGGCGGGCGGCCCGGCTGGGAGGATGCGGAGAGCAGTGCAAGGAGGGGGCGAGGGGAATAGGGGCCCAGTCGGGTCCGAGGAGCGGGGAGGGCGTGGGCAGGGTCGGGGGGGTGATCCGCCCAGAGGTCCGGGCAGGGGGGCGGGGCGGGCCCGGGAGGGGGTGGGGGAGAGTGCACGGAGGGGATGAGTCCCGGGAAAGGCGCGGGGCGGGGCCGGGGGACGAGGCGGGTCCGGGGAGGGGGCTGGTCCGGGGCTGCCCCAGCTTGGCCGGCCGCGGAGCGGGGCGCATGGCGCCGTGCGCACGGCGCGGGGGCTGCGAACAAAGGGCCCCCGGCGGCGCAGGGGGCACCGGCGCGCTCGGACCCCGACCCTGGCCCAGCCCCGGCCCGGCCCCGTCCCTGGGCGCCGCGCCCCCGCGGAGCCGAAAAATGTGGGGCGCCCTGCTCTGCCCGCTGCTGTGGCGCCTGCTGCTGCTGCTGTCGCCGCGGGACGGCGTGTGCGCCGCGCCCCAGGCCCCGTGAGTTGCACCGGGCGACGGAGGAGGTTGGCTGTCTTCTCGGGGAGGGGGCCCCGGGGACCGGCTCAGAGAGGTGCAGCGACCTGTCCGAGGCTACACAGCGTCCGCACTGGGCGGGACCTAGACTCCTGGCCCCTGACTCCCAGGGGTCGGACTGGGAAGGGGGCACCCCCAGCCTTCAGAGGTGGCCACACGGAGGTACAGGGAGTCAGGGCCTCCTCCCCACCTCACCCCCTTGGTGTGACGGGGGCTGTCGTCTTGGGTGGCGATTTCAAGTTGTCCGTGGCCCGGAGGTAAGAGGTGCGTGTCTTCGCGGGGAAATAGGAGGAGAGACCTACCGTTCCGTTTTCCTTGGGAGGGCGTGGTGGCGGGGAGGAAGTGTTTGTTTTGCTTCCACATTTTTCTTGAAGTTTGACTACAGAGCTTCTGGTGAGTTGACACAGTGAGGAGGTGAATTAACTAGCCGCTAAGGAGAATTTCCCATGAGTTGGCTTCACCGGGAATATTTCCAGAACTGCCAAGTTGGGGTGAGCCCTGCAAGGCTGTGGGTTCAGGGGGGCCGCCTGGAGCTGCCCAAGCTCAGCCGTGTAGTCCAGCCTCAGCCTTGATGAGGTGGCTTGTTCAAGCGGCGCTTGCTTAGGAGTTCCCAGAAAACAGGTCAACCGTGGGACGAGGCGGGTGGTGTCGCTTTAGGATCACAGTTGGAAAAGTAAGACGCCACACTGCGCTTTGACCAATGGGATTTACCTCCCCTGGGCCTTGTGAAACTGGAATCCAGCAAATTTTTGTCCTGATCTTTCAAAGCAGGCATCCCTTAAAATAGAGGTTTTCAGCCCTGGGGGGGGGGGTGATTTTTGTTTTCCTGGGGTCATTGGGCAATTCTAGGGGCATTTTTGGTCCACATCTGGGGGAGGCAATGCTGCTGGAATCTACTGAGTGGAGGCCAGGGATGCTTCGAAACATTTGGCCATGCGCAGGTCCACCCCCGCCACAAAGCTTGACTGGGCCCTAAATTACAGACCTCGCCTCATAAAGACCAAGTTCAGAGTCTCTGGATTGCAGAGTTTCAAATGGTTCTCAGGAGTGTTTGCCTCTGACTAAAGTTGTCCTGGGATATTACCTTCTGTCAAGGGAAATGGAATCCCTGTGCTGGGAGACACGTGCTGCGAAGTACAAAATTACTGACCTGGGGTTCTAGATTAGTCGGCCTCTAAGCCACAGCTGTGGTCCACCCACTAGAGGGATTCCGATTTAGGAATTGCCCTGGATACCCACTTCTGTGACCTGTGTGATTTTTTTAAAAAAGATTTTATTTATTTATTTGAGAGAGAGCACCAGCGGGGGGAGGGGCAGAGGGAGAGGGAGAAGCAGGCTCCCCGCTGAGCAGACGCTTAACTGACTGAGCCACCCAGGTGCCCCAACCCATGTGATTTTTGCATGAGGAATCCCTGACCCCAGAAAGCAGCACAAATTTGCACGTTGTCATAAGACCAGTACTGTCTAGGGCGCTTGGGTGGCTCAGATGGTTGAGCGTCTACCTTCGGCTCAGGTCATGATCCCAGAGTCCTGGGATTGAGTCCACATCGGGCTCTTTGCTCAGCGAGGAGTCTGCTTCTCCCTCTGCCCTTCACCCTGCTTGTGCTCTCTCTCTCTCTCAAAAAAATAAATAAAATAAAATTTAAAAAAGACCAGTACTGTCTACTCTTTACCAAACACCACCATTCCCAGGCCGGGACTTCTGAGACCTTCTAAGACTTAAACCAGTGTCAGTCCTGATGCCGGGGGGCCGGGGGTGGGGGGTGGGAGGGTGGTGGTGGTGCATCAGGTCAACGATGCTTGGCTGGCAAGCATCCCAGCAGCCGCAACTCCTGAATCTCGGGGAGAGTTAATTTGGTTCTGTTGGGTTCTCGAGGCCCTTTGGGTGAAAAATCTAACTCAGATCTGGATACGGGCTTTAAGAGGCAACCAAGGAACATGAACATGTGGATTGTCTATTCCCCAAATGCTCTCCCATGGTCTGTATGTGCTATGTGGGAGGTCTGGGGGTCAGCTGGGAGCTAGATGGAAAGATTATTCCTAGAGGAGGCTGAGGTCCCGCTGCGGCGGGACAGGACACGTAGGAAGCCAGAGTCACTGCACGCCCGGGTCGGTGTTGGGATTAGATAATACACAGCACGCACCTAGGGTGATGATGGTTACATACCCAGGATCAGCACAGTTACGTACCCAGGATCACTGCATGCTGCGTGAACTGCTGAGGCCAGACACTGTGCATGGGAACTCAGGGAGCACCCTGCACCTTCTGGTGGGTGCTGGAGGCAGCAAACACTACACGTCACATACAAAGCAAGAGTTCCCGTGCTTGAGGCGGTATATGTTTACCCCACTGTCACTGCACGCACACCCCGTTTGCATGAGAATCCGAGAGAGCGCGTAAGACCCGGGATCAGTCCACATTCTGGTCAGTGCTGGATCTGGACAGTGCATTCAGGAACCCCAGGGTCACTGCATGCTCCAGATAATGCAGTCACATGCCCAGGACGAATGCATGCTCTGTGCATGGCTGAGGCCAGACGCTGCGCATAGAAAGCCGGTCATTGTGGGTGGTTGTTGGTGCTGGAGTAGGACGGAACATTGGACCCCCAGGTCGTTCCTGGTTCCAGTCATTGCTGGATCTGGGCTGTGCACGTACAAAACTAGGGTCTTTGCACATTCTCATCGGCGTTGGAGTTACATAGGAAGTACCTGGTATGTCCCGAGGTCCTTGCAGGCTCCGGGCAGTCCTGAAGTAGGACAGTCCACATAGGAAGCCAGAGCTGCTGAACTCTGGCCACTGTTCAAGCTGGACAGAGCCCAGTGGGCTGCCAGGGTCAGTGCTGCAGCCGGACGGTAGCCGACAGGAGCCCAGTGTGTCTTTTGAAATGCCAGATTTTTCATGAAGTTTTAATGAAGTCCAGTTTATCAGTGATTTCTTTGATGGATCGTGCTTTTAGCATCTTTAGTATCTTACACATGAACTCTTTGCCTAACCCCAGCTCCCAAAGCCTTTCTCCTGTTTTCTTCCAGGGCTTTTATAGTTTTACACGTATTAGATCTCTGACCCAGTTTGAGTTCACCTCAGTGTATGGTACTCAGGCAGGGTCTAAATTTGTCTCTTTGTGTGTGGACGTCTGGTTGTCCCAGAGGGGATTTTGGAGACACGAAAATCTCTCCTTCTCTCATTGCCTGGCCTAGTGGTTTCCCTTTCGCCCGCTTCCTTCTGGTGCCGGTAATGCTCCGCATGGCTGGGTTTGTGCCGCCTTTCCTGTCTGGGCTCTTGGTGTTTGCTGTGCTTTGTGAGCAGTTTTCGTGGTTAAAGATGAATGAGACTTTCTGATTATCCGCGGAAGGTTGTAGAACACCAGAGGCAGGAGCTCAGGTGGGGAGGACCTGTGTGCCTCAGGTCAGGTGCCCTAAGGGCGCCCCAAGGCTCTCCCCGGTCTGACTGTGGGACCTGTGGCATGTTCCTTCTCTTGGCGCGACAGCTTGCCCATCTGGAAAGTAAGATAATGTTCTCTACCTTCCAGGAGAGGCCGGTTTTGGCGCGACTGTTCGCGGAGCTTTTCCTGTTTGGGGCCATTTAGTTAATTTTCAGGGCTTTGTTCTTAGGATTAATGCTGCAGGAAGCTCCTTGTTTCTTTCCACTGGGTTCTGGAGTCTGGCCGCCTGGGTTTGCATCCTGGTCTCTTACTGGCTCAGGCACGTGGCTTGGCTTTCCAGGACTTAATTTCTGACTCTGTAAATGGCTTTTTGGCACTTGTCACAGGGTGGCTGTGGAGGATGAAGTGGGATCCTGCCAGTTATTCAGGAGAGTGGGTCACAGTGTTGGTGCGGCACTTGCAAAGGTCCTGTGGCAGAATGCGCTGACTGCAGAGGCCACAGGCCAGAATGCAGACATTGGAAGGGGGTGTGGTGCTGGGTAGATCCAGAGAGGCCAGATTCTTACATCGTCAGTGGGCTTCAGAGATGAATAAGCCAGCCCCTGGTCTCAAGGAGCTCACAGGTCGGTGGGGGGCCCATATACATAAAATGACAGTGTCATCACGGTGTGGGCAGCCGTGAGTGGAAGACCACGCAGGGAGCACCATGACCCAGCCAGAGAGGCAGGGAGGCCAGAGGTGGGTCAGACAGCCTTTGGCCTTCACTGAGGTTCTCCTCTCCTACAGGGCCTACTTGATTGCTGCACCCTCTGTCTTCCGCTCGGGAGTAGAGGAAGTCATCAGTGTGACCATCTTTAACTCCCCCCGAGAAGTCATGGTCCAGGCTCAGCTGGTGGCCCAGGGCGAGGAGGTGGCATGGAGCCAGGGAGCCATCCTGGGTAGGTCCCTGAGGTGGCTGACCAGGGCTTCCTCTTCCTTGGCAAAGTGGCCTTCGGGGCTCAGGCGATGTGGGCATTGCTTTGCTTCTCTCCCATCCCACCTCCCAGCAGGGGAGGGAGAACAGACTGCTTTCCCCCCACTTTTCAGATGGGGAGAGTGAGACCCAGGAGGGGCAGCCACCTGCCCCGTCTAGGAAACCAGAGTGAATTGTTCCTCTGAAGCCCAGGTTCTGTGGGTGCAGATCTGGATGGAGTCGGGCATCCTTCCGGCTACAGGTGGGACCGGGGCCCAGAGGGACTCTCAGGACCGCTTCAGACCGCTGGCTGAGCTATTCTAGCGCCCCCGTGGTGTTAGATGCAGACTCCAGGCTTCCAGCCAGACTCACTGAGTTGGACTCAGGCCCCCAGCCAGCCTCTGTCCGGCTGTCCTTGGGAAACTGCAGATAACAACCGCGCGGGCCTCCTGGATCCAGGTGGTGAGAGCGGGGAGCTGCCCAGGGCCTGTGGTCCAGCACGCCGCAGGAGACACAGAGGGTGATGTCGGGGCTCTCAGGCCCGCGACGCAGCGCCTGGCCTCGGGGAGAGGCGGGCCTGGAGTGGAAACCAGGAGAGGGCTTGGGTGGGCAGGAGTGCAGGCAGTCCTGACTCCGTGGGCCACCCCAAAACCCACATCAGGTTGGCTTCAGCAACAGAGTGTTTACGGGCTCCCATAACTAGGGAAGTCCACTGGCATCTCGGGCTGTCCTCTCCCAGCCCCACTTCTGAATGGGCCCGCGTCTCCCCGAAGCCGAGAGAGTGACGGGTTCTCCAGACCACTGAGAATGTCCCAGCGTTTTCTCTGATTGGCCGAACTTGGGTCACGTGCTCAATCGTGACCCAACTGATTGGCCCATTTTGGGTCATGTGCTCAACTCTGAACCAATCACTGTGACTGGGGGAGGGCCTCTGTAGATTTTCACAGAGCCCCGAGAGAGGGACGGAGCCACGCACACCTCCTAAACTGGGAGCTGGGCGGGTGGCTCCCCCAAGGAAATTGGGGTTCTGCTAGTAAAAAATGGGGAATGGAGACTGGGAGGCAAAAACAGTAGATGGCAAAATCAAGTCTTAGAGGCTAGAAAGCCCGGACAGGTGTCACAATGGTAAATGATTCAGCTTGGGTCAAGAGAGAGGTGATGGGAAAACAGATCTACTGGAGGGAGGTCCACTGGGGACCTCAGTCTCCTCTTCTTTCTCTCTACCCTTCTTCTTGTTCCACTCCCCGGGAGTTTTCTCTTTGCTCCCCTCACAGCTTACCTTGGACATGGGGCCAGGGGTGAAGTGAATTATTAAGTATGTAGGCTGGCCAACTTTCCCCCTGAATAGCTCAGCTTTGTCCATCCCCTCTGGCCTTCAAGCTCTCTCCGTCTTGGAGGGAACCTCTCACTTTTCTCAATCCCAGCCCAGCCCAGACCAGACCAGCATGATCCAGTGTGTGTGTTTGTCCACAGACAATCCCCCCCAGTTATAAAGCTGCAGCTCAGGGAGGCAGGCAAACCCAGCTCCCAATTTAACTGTTTTCATTTAATTTTTATTTTTTAGATAAAGGCACAATCAAACTCAAGGTAAGCTATGAATTTTTAACATCTTCATGAACCCTACCTTGGAAATAATTGATTGGAATGGAATAAGAGAAGTTTCGTGTGTGGTGAGAAAAATCAGTAACGGTGATGTCAACAATGAATAATGAAGAAAAAATTGAGAAAACTCACCCGTAATCCCATCCCCCCGTACTTTTCACTTTCTCGTGTTTCCCCATAAATCCTCATCCACATAAAGACGTTTCTTTCATAGTTGCAATTAAATGGTAGACCTCCTCGTGCTCCCTGCTATTTTCAATTAACTCACTGTGTAAACATACTTCCATGTGTTCAAATCTCTATAATTGTAATTTGCCTCCTATTGTTAACCACATCCTATTGCATCTCTTTTATGTACTAATTTACTAACTCTCTCCACCTTGTACATGGTTAGATTTTTTTAAAGATTGTTTTCAGGGTTTTGATAACGTAATCCAAACATTGCGAGCATCTTTGTACATAAATATGTCTTAGCATTCTTTTTTTAAAAGATTCTATTTATTTATTTGAGAGAGGGAGAGAGAGTGTGCATGCATGTGTGTGCATGTGTGGGCACGTGTGGGGGTGGGGGGCAGAGGGGGAGGGAGAAGCAGGCTCCCCGATGAGCAGGGAGCCAGTTGTGCGGCTCGATCCTGGGACTCTGGGATCATGACCTGAGCTGAAGGCAGATGCTTCACTGACTGAGCCACCCAGGCGCCCCAAAAATGTCTTAGCATTCTGAATGCCTGCCTTAGGCTGAACACCCCAAAAGAAGAATGACCAGGTTAGGAACCAAGCCTCTTGCTTGGTCCTGCTTTGTCTTCGAAGACACAGCAATGCCCCTGCACAGCACCACCTGTAGAATTACTCAGGTAATTCTCTGATGTGGGTTGTTTTTTTTTTTTGAAGATTTTATTTATTTATTTGACAGAGAGAGGGAGAGAGACAGCGAGAGAGGGAACACAAGCAGGGGGAGTGGGAGAGGGAGAAGCAGGCTTCCCGCCGAGCAAGGAGCCCGATGCGGGGCTGAAACCCAGGACCCTGGGATCATGACCTGAGCCGAAGGCAGACACTTAACGACTGAGCCACCCAGGCGCCCCTCTGATGTGGGTTTTTAAACAGGAGTCCTTGGATTTCAAGAGGTTCACAACACTGAAATTATAGGCGTTTTCTGGGTTAGCTGTTCCTTAACTTTTATCAGGCACTCAAAGGAATCCCGGAATGAATGGGCAACATCGAGAGTCATGCTGAATTACAGCGTGCCCTCCCCCAGGGATCAGTACAATGTCCGAAGCCATTCCTCTCCCCTGCAGGGTGTCCCTAGTGCCTGAGTGCTGTGGGACAGAGGCCTTCCTGCCTTACTGATGACGGTAGAAGCTTTTCTCTTAAGGCAGCAGCTCCCACCTGGTGGGGATGTTTGCCCTCTCCCCCGCCCCCGGCCCCAGGACATCGGGTAGTGTCTGGAGACCTTTTTGGTTGTCACAACTGGGGAGGGCACCTCCCGTGTGTTCAGCACCCCCACAGTGCTCAGGATAGCTCCATGACCTAGAAAGAGCCAGCCCCAGATGTCAATAGTTGGGAAGCCCTTGATAAGTCCCCTAGAGCTGCCCTTTGAGCAGGTTGGCTTTCTTGTGAATCAGAAAGCAGGGCCGCGCTGGACAGGGGTTAAGATTATGCATGATCCCTGCCCACTGCCCCTCGGAAGGCACTCTTCACAGGATCGGTGCTGTGGATTTGTAGATGAGACCAGTGAAGGGCTGTATAATTCTAGGAGAGGGGGCCAGGGGATCTTCAGACTAGACTAGAGACTCTAAAAAAGGTCTTGGGATCTTTAACTCTTAAAATACCTCCTGATGAGCAATTCTCAACTTGGGTGGGGGGGGGGTTCTGGCTCCTCAGGGAACACTGGCAGCGGCTGGAGACATTTCTGGTTGTCATAACTGTAGGGTGGGGTGGGAGGGGGAGGGAAGGGTCCTATGGCATCTGGTGGGCGGAGGCTAGGGATGCCGCTCAACACCCTGCAATGGCGAGGTGGCCTCCCCCTGCAAAGACTGATCCAGTCCAGGGATGCCTGGGTGGCTCAGTTGTTAAGCATCTGCCTTTGGCTCAGGTCATGATCCCAGGGTCCTGGGATCGAGCCCCGCATCGGGCTCCCTGCTCGGCGGGAAGCCTGCTTCTCCCTCTCCCATTCCCCCTGCTTGTGTTCCCTCTCTCACTGTGTCTCTCTCTGTCAAATAAATAAATAAAATCTTTAAAAAAAAAAAAAAAAAAAGACTGATCCAGTCCTAAGTGTCATTGGTGCCAACGTTGAGAAACACTCTGTCGTTCGCAAAGCTCTGTGCTCTGCCTGCAGGTGCCCACGGGCCTCCGGGGCCAGGCCCTCCTGCAGGTGTGGGGCCGCGGCGGGCGGGCGCAGGAGGGCCCCCTCTTCCACAACCAGACCTCCGTGACTGTGGACGGCCGGGGCGCCTCCGTGTTCATCCAGACCGACAAGCCGGTGTACAAGCCCCGACACCGAGGTGGGCAGCTCGCGCAGGCTGCGGGGGGGGAGGGCCAGCCACGCCCGGAGCTGCCACACGACTGTCTCCTTCCCTTCCAGTGCTCATAAGCATCTTCACTGTCACCCCGAACCTGAGGCCCGTCAGCCAGAAGGTGAGATCAGCTTCTAAAACCCTGTGCCTGGAACACACCGGCCCGGGACCACCTGGCCAGGGGCACCGCCAGCAA
Source organism: Halichoerus grypus (assembly GCF_964656455.1). Lineage (NCBI taxonomy): Eukaryota > Metazoa > Chordata > Mammalia > Carnivora > Phocidae > Halichoerus > Halichoerus grypus. Next base: position 204,284,426 of record NC_135712.1, read on the forward strand.
CTGGGCTTTCTCCCCTGTTCCTTCCAGATTCGACCTCCGTTCTGGGTTTTGTCCTGGGGCTCCGAGTCCCCTGGGGAGCCAGGGGGAGGTCTGTGGGACAGAGGGAGGCCAGAGCACGGCTGGGCGGGTGGTGCATGCTCAGAGGGCTGGGGGCCTGCAGGGGCTGTGCTCACTGCCTGTCTGTCTGTCTGTCTGTTGCAGCTGGAAGCCTACATTCTGGTGAGTGGTGTGCAACCCCGTCCGCTCTGACTCGGGGCCCGTTAGCCTGCTCTCTGTCTTGCCCGAGCGACCGTCTGCTGCCGAGGTAGATCCTACCTGTCCCAGCACCTCACGAGGCTGGGACTGGGTCTATCCCTGGGCCCCGCATCTGCCCTGGGACAGGCCAAGCACGTGTCTCTGTAGATTTGCACACGGTTCCCTAAAGGAGGAGCAGATCCAGCCCCTTTTGTCCCTGTGTCCTCAGACCAGTCCCTTCTGTGCCCCGAGCTTTCATTTGCTCCCCTGTATATGGCTGATCTGGGGGCCTGCCCTCCACACTTGTCCCACCCTAGAGAGAGGGCTCAGAGGGTGCACACATGTGCTGGGGACACGCCGGCTGCCCTGAGCTGACTATGGGTGTTTGTCCCCCGCAGGACCCCAGGGGCTCGAGGATGACAGAGTGGAGACACTTGGAGCCGTTCTGCTGCGGTGAGCCTCTGCCCCTCCCCTTCCCTTTCTCCTTCTACAGTTTTGGGGGCTGCACCTTTGGGTGGCAGGTGCAATAAATCTTCCAGGGAGCTAGAATGTTCTCTGAATGCATCCCTTCCCTGCAGCCCTGCACCCCACCCATGTTTCCCTGGTCCCGGCATCCAGCTGGGGCTGCTGCATTGAACTTGAGGCCTTTTGGGGGAACATCAGGGTCTTGTTTGTCAGCAGCCCCCATCTTCCTCCCACTGCAGATCTTCCACCTCATCATCCCCTTGGGGGCTCCTGGACCCCGAGTGCCTCTGTGAGTGCAGAGCCTCTAGGAGGCAGGTGGATTGTGGTGGTTTGTGCAATGCCACACTTCCGGTCCCCTCATCTGCCCTTGAGCCCTCTCTCCGGTTCCGAGGTGCTTGGGGAGGGCTGACAAGCAGGGACAGGGCTTCTGTGACTGTCCTTCCTTGAGTTCTGAGCCTGGGGCTGCACGGGCTACTGTGCAGCCAAGGGCAGGACTCTCGGACTCTCTTGGTGACCCATCCCACCTTCTTGCCTGGCACTCCGCCTGCTTTCCTCTACTCTACCCTCCCCATCGGCCGCTTTCCCTCCCTCTCGCTAACTCTCTGTCTTCCTACCAGCAGATATCTGCTGGGCACTGAAGTAGATGCTGACAAAGGGTGAACTTTCTGCCCAATGGGGGAAGCAGGTATTAAACCACACGATAACATCTGCCATGATGAGCGCTAGGAGGGAGAAGTACAAACTCAGAGAGGACAAAACGGGGTTCTTGCCCAGCCCGGGGCAGCAGGGACAATCCTGGAAGGCTGCCTGGAGGAAAAGCCTTTCCAGCAACAAAGTGAGAAGGAGCAGAGGTTAGCCGGGCAAAGTGAGGGAATGTGTTCCAGACAGAGGCCCAGCATGCAAGAGGCCCGGTGGATGGCAGGGAGAGTGAAGCTGGGCACAGGAGGGAGCCCCACGTGTCAGGAGTGCTGACACCAGAAGCAACAGTGAGACCAGGGGGCCTCTCGGGCTGCAGGGAGGTGTATGGACTTGATCTTCAGAACACAGAGGAAGGGAATTTAAAAAACTCGCATTTAAAAAACTCCTTGCGATGCCTTTGGCTCAGGTCATGATCCCGGAGTCCTGGGATCGAGCCCCACATTGGGCTCCCTGCTCAGCAGGAGGCCTGCTTCTCCCTCTCCCTCTGCTCCCCCTGCTTGTGTTCCCTCTCTCGCTGTCTCTCTCTCTCTGTCAAATAAATTAATTAAATCTTTAAAAAAAAAATAAAAAAAATAAACTCCTTGCGATATGTGTAGACCAGGGGTTCTCAACTGGCGTGATTTTGCTCCCGTCCTGGCGGGATGTCTAGTAACGTTGGCCACGGGCTAATGAGGCCCCATAGAAAATGTATGTTGGTAACATACAGCCCCAAACCTCCTCTGACTGTCAAAGGCTTTGAATATAAGAGGAAAGAGACCTTTTGCCGTCAGGTTTCCCAATTCCACAGTGACGGAGAGAAGCGGTGGGGACTGTTGTAGTCTCTGGGTTTTCTCTGGAGTCCCGCGGAGCTGCTCTCATGGTGTCACTGTTGGGGACAGGCAGAGCAAGTCCCACTCGGGAGTGACAGATCCCCAAGCGGTGTTTGGAGTCTTTGCGCCCATCCAGATTCCTGCATTGGAGGCTCGTGGAAAATCCCGACTCTCCTCCCAGCATGAAAACAGCTCCCATCGGGGTTCCAAGGAACAGACCCGAAGCCAAAGCCGCCTTCTCTGCCTGAGGCTGGTGGCATTTCATGGGGGCCCATTTACAGGGAGAGGGGTGCTCTGTCTTGAAGCCTGTTCAGAATCCGTGCTCAATTTGGGCAGCAGTTACCACCTGGTGGGCGGGAGGGGGGTAGCGGGGGGGTGGATTCTGCCCCCAGGGGACCTTGGCATTATGTGGGACTAGTTGGGGTTGCTGTGACTCGGGGGGAGGAGCTACTGTCATCGAGTGGGTGCAGGCCAGCGATGCTGCTCAATGTCCTGGGGTGCACAGGGCAGCCCCCACGCACGGCATCGGGTCAGGCCCGGCTGGCTCTGCGCACGCACTTGCCCCAGGGTGACTGTTGTCTCTCTGCACGCAGGTGTGGTCAACATGACCTTCCCCCTGTCTGACCAGCCGGTGCTGGGAGAATGGTTCATTTTCGTCCAAGTGCAAGGCCACGTGTACAACAAGTCCTTCGAAGTTCAGAAGTATGGTAAGCTGGAGAATCTTAGGATCTTGGGATTTCACATCCGGGCGAAACCACAGACCCGGTGAGGATGCCGACGAAGGGGGAGCACGGCGGCAGCCCCGTTGGCTGGGGCTCAGTGCAGAGAGCTGGGCACTCTGTCCTTTCCCTTTTAAGAATTGTCATAGAAACACACGTAACAAAATTTGCCATCTTCCCTCTTTGTAAATGTACGGTTGTGCAGCATTAAGGACATTCGTGTTGTTGGTAGACATCACCACCCTCCATTTCCAGAACTTTTGCATCTTCCCGGACTGAAAGGTGGTCCCCACGAAACACTAACTCCCCGTCCCCTTCCCCAGCCCCTGGCCAGCCCGTCATCCTACTTCCTGTTTCTGGGACTCTGACTCATCCAGGTGCTTCGTGGAAGGGGGACCTTACAGTATTTGTCCTTTTGCGTCTGGCGTATTTCACTCAGCATGATGTCCTCCAGGTTCATCCATGTCGTAGCCTGGGTCAGAATTCCCTTCCTTTTAATTTTTAATTTTTATTATTTTTTAAAGATTTTATTTATTTATTTATTTGACTGAGAGAGCGCGCACAAGCGGGGGAGCGGCAAGCAGAGGGAGAGGGAGAAGCAGCTCCCCGAGGAGCAGGGAGCCCGATGTGGGGCTCGATCCCAGAACCCTGAGATCATGACCTGAGCCAAAGGCAGACGCTTAACTGACTGAGCCACCCAGGTGCCCCCTCCCTTCCTTTTTAAGTCTGTTTCTTTTGGTTCTTCCGTTGTCATCCCGACCCTGTGCACGGATGGGGGAGCTGAGACGTTGAGATCCATTCAGGAAATTGCTCATGTTAACAGGAGCTGGGCAACAAACATGGACCAGAGCCACTTACTCTGCTTCTGTGCTGAAATTCTCCCTTAACCTGGTCAAGGGTTTCTCCTTTCAAGAGGAAGGCCCTAGAAGGAAAGGCTGTAGAGGGCAGGGCTGTTGGTTGCAAGCGGCAGAATCCCAGTGCAACCTCTGGAAATAAAAGGAAAGGAATTTATGGCCTTGCCTCACAAGCTTGAAGGACCAGCTTCTTCGCGTTTCCTCCGTGCGGCTTCTGGGTGTCCGGGTGTCCGTCCCTCCTCCCCAAGCTGCCCAGGGTGACCAGATGGCTGGACGCTCCCAGGGCTGAGCCACTCATGCACCTCTGGGCCGGGCTGCATGCAGAGCACATGGCCTAAAAGTGATGAGATGTGGGCCTCTCAGGAGAAAAAGTGTGCGTCCCCCCAAAATAGGAAATAGATGTGGGTCAGCAAAATCCCCAGAATGCTGCCCACGCTCAACGAAGGGTGGGGGTGTGGATTCCTGTGGTGTTGGCCGCTCGGTGGCCCGGGGCTGCGGCTTTGCCGTTATCCCTCCCACAGCTCCAGGACTTTCTGAGGCCACCCCAGCGGTGGGAGCCGCCCCTCCCTCTCTCTGCTCTCTCCTTCCAGTGTTGCCGAAATTTGAGCTCCTTATCGACCCGCCCCAGTATATCCGGGACCTGGACACATGCGAGAAGGGCACTGTGCGGGCCAGGTGAGAAAGAGGTGGCCCGCATGGGCAAGCCCCTCCCCCTGTAGACACGCCCCTCCCCTGTAGACACGTCCCTTCCCCGGGACACGCCCCCATGGGCATGCCCCTTCTCTCTCAGACACGCCCCTGGGGGGGGTATTCCCCTCTTCCAGCCGTTATTCCCCTCTTCCAGCTCTTATTCCCCTCCCCCTGGGAGGGCACCCATCTCCCTTCCCTTCCAGTGTCCCCCCCCTTCCTTGCAAACAGCACCCACAGAGAATGGGCTGACCTGCAAGGGATTTCTTGAAGGGATTACCTGTCTCATGACCAGGTTAATGACCAGCTCCAAAGTGAGGGTTGACCAGAGGGTGTCTGGGACGCTGTCCCTTTCTGGGGCCCTCCAGGGAGAGTCCTCCAAGACTTGTGTTCCCGCCCAGCTCTGCCACCTCCTAGAACTTGTGGTTGAGACGGTTCTACTGCCTTCCGCTCCTCCAGCTGTGTGGGGTTTTTTTTTGTTTTTTTTGTTTTTTTAAGTAATCTCTACTGCTAACGTGGGGCTCAAACTCATGACCCTGAGATCAAGAGTGCCTCACTCTACTGACCAAACTAGCCACGTGCCCCTGCTACATGTGTTTTAAAATCCAAGGATGTTGTCAACTATACTTAAATAAAATTTTAAAAAATAAAATAAAATCCAAGGATGTGTTGGGTACACACACCTTTTTTATAGTCTAGAAAATACTATCAAAATGCCTGGTGTTATTTTTTTATTCACTGTGATCTGCCGTCTTGCTTGTGGGCCCTGTAGGCAGGTGTCCCCTCTGCATAAGGCATGACAAACATACATTTAAGTTTTACCAGCATCTCTGAGAGGATAGTTTTATTGGGGTGAGGAAACTGAGCAGTCTGATCCCTGGTTCAAAGTTGAATTCACAGGGCACTTAGGCCCAGGTTTCCCTGGTGCCCATGGTTATTTGATCCTCTGTACTGTCCTGCTTCAATAAGTGGCAGGCCCAGTGGTTGTCTCACATACCCTCCGGCTCTTGGATCCAGAGTTCCTCTCTGACCCTTGGTCTCTTTTTCTGTCAAATACAAGTCTTGGTGCAGAGGATTGCAGGCCCCTATGCTGGCCTATCTGCGCTGACTCTGGGCTGTGGGAAGGGCTATAAGCACAGAATGTAGGATGGGGAAGCATCCTTGTATCAGCTGGCCACACCACGGGAGCTTGGCCTTCCTGAGACTGACCCCTCCCTTCCCCTGCTGCTCCATGTGAAATTAACCCTCTTTGTCCTTTTGTTCCAGGTATACCTTTGGGAAACCTGTCTCGGGGACCTTAACGATCAATATGACTGTAAATGGTGTGGGGTACTACAGCCAGGAGGTGGGGCGCCCCGTCCTCAGAACCACAAAGGTGAGGAGCAGGGACCCCATGCTGCTCATCCAATGGATCCCTTCCTGCAGGGCCTGCCCCTGGCTTCAGCTCCGTGATCATTTATTTTATTTTACTTTCTAAAACAGTTTATACGGTGAGGATTTTCGCAATGATAAAATTCCTGCAGGCTGATCATGGAGACTTTAGAAAATATTAAAAAAAAAGAAGAAATAAAGGTGATTTCTTCTCTGACAGACAGACACAACCACTATTGATATGTTAATGTGTTTCCTCCCCAGATATTATGTGCAGAGTTTTTTTAAGAAATAGTTTTATTGAGATATAATTCACATAGCATACATACAGGGGCCATACATATAGAATGTAGGATTTGTGGCTTTTAGTATATTCAGAGGTGTGCGACAGCCACCATGGTCCAGATTTTGGATATTTCCAATCCTCCCCAAATCCCTCACATCCTTTTGCAATTCATCTGTTTCCATCCCCAGCCCTGGGCAACCACCGATCTGCTTTCTGTCTCTATGAATTTGCCCGGTTTGGACTTTCGGTATACACGGAATCATACACCATATGGTCTTTCGCGTCCGGCTTCTTTCACTCGGCACCATGTTCTCAAGGTTCATCCACGTTGTAGCAGGTGTCTGAGTTGTGTTCCTTTTCATGGCTGAGTAATAGTCCATTGTATGGATGGACCACATTTCGTTTTTCCGTTTACCTGTCGATGGATATTTGAGTTTTTCCCACTTTTTGGCTGTTATAGATAATGCTGCTCTGAACATTCGTGTACAGGTTTGTGTGAGGCTGGACATGTTCATTTCTCTTGGATGTGGCATTCCTGGGTTGTGTGGTGTGGGATTAAATAGACTGCCCACATAAGAGTGAGCAAAGTCTATTTATTTGGAGCTTGCTGTAGCAAGGGAATCAGCCACCATCACCCCCGCTTGGCAGCTCAAAGCTTTATCGTGAGAAAGAGGGAAGGCTTCAGGTGTGCCCCTGCTGGAGACTGTAGGTGTGGGGAAGCCGTGGGCACCTGACTAGAAGGGGAGCATCCCGTAAGATTGGTTAGGGGTGCATATTTGGCTTTCTCATTTGGTTCTAAGAAGTAAAGGCAAAATGGGACATATGATTGGCTCAGTAGGTAGAGCATGTGACTCTTGATCTTGGAGTCATGAGTTTGAGCCCCACCTTGGGGATAGAGTTTACTTAAAATTTTTTTTCTTAAAAAGGCGTGCCTGGGGGTGCCTGGGTGGCACAGTCAGTTGGGCATCTGACTCTTGGTTTTGGCTCAGGTTGGGATCTTGTGGTCGTGGGATCGAGCCCCATGTCGGGCTCTGCACTCAGCTCAGAGTCTGCTTGAGAAGCTCTCTCCCTCTCCCTCTGCCCCTCCTGCTAGTGCACACGTGTGTTCTCTCTCTTTCTGAAATAAATAAATAAATCTTTAATGAAATAAAATAAAAAGGGGTGCTTGGCTGGCTCAGTCAGTAGAGTAAGCGACTGTTCATCTCGGGCTCATGAGTTTGAGCCTTATGTTGGGTGTAAAGATGACTTAAATAAAAAAATAAATCTTAAAAAAAAAAAAGTAGGGACAAAAGTCTTAGAAGTTGTCAGTTATTAATCAAGTCCTGGCCATTTGGGGCTGGTTGTTATGGGGGTTTGTCTTCCTACTAGTTGCTAGACATGGGGGTCAGACTTCCTTCAAGGCTCGTAGATAATGGGTTGGCCATTTTTCTATATGGTCCGGCCATGGTCTGTTCGTATATTCAGGGGTAACTAAGTTTAGCCATTTGAGAAACTCCCAGACTGTTTGCCAAAGCGGCCGCGTGACTTCACATTCCCATGTATGTAGAGTCTGGAGGTCCTCTGCCTCTCTGGGGCCTCCAGCCCTGGACCCTTGTCATCCCTTCTGCTGGTTGTGGCCCTTGCCTTAATTCTCTGGCTTACTGAGTAATGTTGTCCAAAGCTGTTTCTGGAAGTGGCTTGTTTGCCAGGTCCCCAGCTGGGTCCTGAGGTAGAGGTCAAATGGGGGCGTTCTGTGCCCCGGCAGCAGGGGCAGGTGTGAGTGCTCCAAAGCAGGGGTGACCGGGTTCAAATCCCTGCCCCGCTGTCTGCTGGAGGGCAATCATCTTACTCCCGGAGACATGCTACATATCCAGCAAGGGATCCAGTGACCCACAGCGCAGGTTGGCCGTGTCACTGCTTGTCCCCCTGGGCTTCCAGCAGCTGGAGCATCCTGTGCTTCAGATGTGTTTTTGAGAGTCGTTCCTCGAAGCCACTCTAACCCCGAGTGAGCACCATTCTGTGCGCTTCCTGCCTCCAGATCCACGGCTCCCAGGACTTCGACATCTGTGTGAAGGACATGATCCCCGCCGATGTCCCCGAACACTTCCGGGGCACCGTCAGCATCTGGGCCACAGTGACCAGTGTGGATGGGAGCCAGCAGGTGGCGTTTGACGCCTCCACCCCTGTCCAGAGGCAGCTGGTGGACGTCCGCTACTCCAAGGACACTAGAAAGGAGTTCAAGCCGGGCCTGTCCTACGTGGGGAAGGTAAGCGCTGGGGACAGCGCCCAGAGGGGGCCATCCGAGGGCTCAGGCTCTGCACTGCCTCCGCCCCAGCTCCGTTCAAGGACCACCATGAACCCAGTGCGGTGGCGCCATGGGTCCGCAGTGGGGACGCTGCTGAAGACGGTATCCTTTAATTGCACCGTGTAACCTTTGCTCTCGGGGGACCAAGGGCTATATTGCCGATATGGCAAGAGCTGGTACCCCACATGATCCCAGGGTCCTGGGATCGAGTCCCGCATTGGGCTCCCTGCTCAGCGGGGAGCCTGCTTCTCCCTCTGCCTCTCTCTCTGTCTCTGTCTCTTATGAATAAATAAGTAAAATTAAAAAAAAAAAGAGCTGGTACCCCAGCATGAGGAACACTGGACATTTTGCTCCATCTAAAAGGGTGGTCTACTTTATTCAACATAGAGAGACATGCCTGTACCTACAGACCAAGACCTGGTATATCCATTTATTAAGTCAGTTTCTCTAAGGCAATGAGTTTCTTATGTGGGTTGACTTTATTTTTGGAGGAACTAGCATCCAAGGAAATGCTCCCAAAGGCAGATCTCCTGCCCCTGAGAGAGACTGATTCAGACCCCCTGGGGGAAAGTGGCATTTTGAACAGGCCCACCTATTCAATGCCACCTACCATGGCATTCTTAGACTCGGTCAGGTTTTAGATGACCAGAAACCCAAGATCCTTATCCTTTTTTTTTTTTTAAAGATTTTATTTATTTATTTGAGAGAGAGAGAATGAGAGACAGAGAGCATGAGAGGGAGGAGGGTCAGAGGGAGAAGCAGACTCCCTGCCGAGCAGGGAGCCCGATGCGGGACTCGATCCCGGGACTCCAGGATCATGACCTGAGCTGAAAGCAGTCGCTTAACCAACTGAGCCACACAGGCGCCCCGAGATCCTTATCCTAATTGTTGCACTGGGCATTTGTGTTCTGTGGGGGCAAGGCCAGTGGTGCCCAGGTTACCCCAGAGGGAAGCTGGCTATACCCCTGACCCTAGCTCTGCGCACCACCCACATCCCTGGCCCCTCTTGCCTTCCGTGGGTCACTCACAGGATCCTGGTGGTCTGTCCTCATGCTGTGTCCTGCTACTTCCACTCCATTCTGAGACCTCCTTCCTCTCTATGCCTGATCCCAGCCACAACCTGTGTGCCCCTGGCTTTGGGGGTCCCAGCTTGCAGAGAAGCTAAAGCACAAGGAGCAAGGTCAGAATGTGTATGAAGAAGGGGTTTGGGCTGTCAGATCAACGAAGGGGAGCATTTCACGTACAGCTGAGAGATTATCCACCATCTGCATTAAAGAACAGAGCTGTAAGTGGGGATCATGTAGGCTGAAGCCCCCGTCACTCTGTCACCAAATATCTGCACGGGTGAGGGGCTACTCTAGGGTCCTTCAGGGCCCACGGACCATATTTCTTTCATACCATCCCTGACTTCTTTTTTTTTTTTAAGATTTTATTTATTTGTCAGAGAGAGAGAGAGAGCACACAAACAGGGGGAGTGGCAAGCAGAGGGAGAGTGAGAGGCAGGCTCCCCGCTGAGCAGGGAGCCCGACGCAGGACTCGATGCCAGGACCCTGAGATCATGACCTGAGCCAAAAGCAGACGCCACCCAGGCGTCCCTCTTTTTTTTTTTTTTTAAGATTTCATTTATTTATTTGTGGGGGTGGCAAGCACACTGGCGCATGCGCACATGCGGAGGGGAGGGGCAGAGGGAGAGAGAGAAGCAGACTTCCCACTGAGCACGGAGTCCAATGCGGGGCTCGATCCCACCATGCCGGGATCATGACCTGAGCCGAAGGCAGACGCTTAACCCACTGAGTCCCAGGTGCCCCACCATCCCTGTCTTCCAAACCCCTTGTTCTGACTGCCTTTTCTACCCATCTGAATGAGGTCTGAGCATCCCATGGAACTGTTTGTAGCATTGTCCATGCTGTTCCCACCCCAATGTGGCACCAGGCCAATGGCCAACACGCGGTGATTCCTACGCTGTGATTTGAACGTGGAGACCGATGGGATAGAATTCAGAGTGCAGAAATAAATCCACACCCTGGAGAGATACTGAGTCCCTGTGTGCTCCCCTGACCGATTGCCTAGGATACCCCACTTCCAGTTAGCCACCTACAGCTTCTCCACACCAGTAGCCTCCAACTGGGACACACCTGAAGCCTTCCCTGTTTCTCGCTATAAGGCTTTCTCACTTCACCTGCATTTGAGCCTCTGCCAAACACCAGTGATGGTGGCTGTGACTCCTTGCTACAGCAAGCTCTGAATGAATATAGCCTTTGCTCGTTCTTTTTCAGGTGGCCTTCATTTAATTCCACACCATGTGGCCCAGGAGGCCCACTTCACCCTGCAGCACCAGGCTAACGGCCAGCACATGGTGACTCCTTGCCAGGTCCAAGGTCACGAAAGTCCTCCCACCCGCCCCGCCATTGTCTAAGTGTTTCGAAGTTCTAGCTCTTAACTTTAGGTCTATGATCCATTTTTAACTTTTGTAGATGGTGTGAGGTAGGGGTTCACCTTCATTGTTTTGCGTGTGGGCATCCAGTCATCCCAGCCCCATTTGTTGAGGAGACTGTTCTTTCCCCATTGGAGGTCTTACGCCCTTGTTGAAAACCAATTTGCCATGGATGCGTGGGTTTATATCTGGACTCTCAGTTCTATCCCATTGATCACCATGTCTCTTCTGTGCCAGTACCACGTTGTCTTGACTATTGTAGCTTCCTAGTAAGTTTTGAAATTGGGACACGTGACTTCTCCTTTCTTCCTCTTTTTCATGATTATTTTGGTTATTTGGGGGTCCTTGCAATTCCTTGTGAATTTTAGCATCAGCTTGTCAATTTCTGTGAAGTTGGCTGGGATTCTGATGGGGGATTAGATCAGTTTGGGGAGTGGTGCTGCCCTGACTGTGTTGAATCTTTGGTGACCCCTTCCAGGTGGAGCTGTCCTACCCGGATGGCAGCCCAGCTGAGGGGGTGACGGTCCAGATCAGGGCAGAGCTGACACCGAAGGACAACATCTACACCATCGAATCTGTATCCCGGGGAGGGCTGGTGGGGTTTGAAATCCCCTTCATCCCCATGTCAGCCCAACACGTGTGGCTGGAGGTGGGTGAGTTGCTTGGTTCCTTGTCATTGAGCCACCAGACACAACCTTGGTGCCTTCTCCAGTCCATGCTTGGGCACCAGCTCAGTGGACCTGTGGCCTACTGCTGCCCTGAGGGAGTTTACAGTCTTTGATGGGGAGTTTGGGGGATGGATAACCAGCCCATCCCAGGGCAAGATGGGAGGTCAAGGAGAGGTGAGGTCTTCTGGCTCTGCCATGCTGAAGGAGGCTGGCCCAAAGGGATTTCATCATGTGGACTCCTGACTTTGAAGAGGGTCATCCAGGCTGCTTCTGAGAGGGTGGAACAGCATGCAGAGGCCCAGAGGCCCTCCATCATCGTGTAATTGGGTCCTGCAAGGCCCAGCCAAGCTGAGCCCTTCAGGAAGATACGGAGGAGGGAGCTGGTGGGGTGCCCCTGACCTCACACGGGTGCTTGGGGCTTACCCAGAAGGCAACATCAGGGGGACAGAGTGATCTGATTTTGGATACCCAGCAGTTGCTCCAGTGACCATAATGGGGGGATACCTGGGGGTGGGGGCACAGGTGGGCAGACAGGAGGTGATGACAGAGAGGCCACTGAGCCTGGAGCTGTGAAGGTAGAATGGGCAGGACATGGGGTCCCATTGTCAGGGGAGGGAGGAGCAGGAGTGATAGAAGAGGGTGTCCCAGCACCCCCCACCCCTGGCTCTGTGAAGGTCCCACGGGCACTGGATGGCAGGGAAGGGGTGGGGGGCCGCCTAGAGTAAATGTGTAGGTGGGAGCCAAGGACACTTGGGGTGACTGTGTCCTCTGTGGGGCGACATGTCCTTAAAGACTTTTAACCATCCAAGTTGCAAGCTCGAGGGTCTCCAGGCTACAGCCCTCCAACTGGCTACAAAATCATTATTACAATTACAGCTTTTTTTCTTAGTGATCAAAAGTCATTCCTTTATTTCCATTAGTCCCCTAGCAATTAAGTAGCAGCAAAGCCCCGAAATACTACAAATACCAGAATTAGCTGAAAAATTTTCAGTCTCATAGATACATGTCTAAAAATGAGCTTGTCCCAAAAATGTCACTTTAATAGAAAGATATTCTGTTTCTGTTACTAAACACTGCTTAGGAAAAGGTCTTTAATTCTCTTAAACACAAAACTAATTATAAATATTAATTATTTTTACTTTTTTAGTTTTTAATTTTTTAAAAGATGTATTTATTTATTTTAGAGAGAGTGCATGAGCTGGGAGGAGGAGCAGAGGGAGAGGGACAAGCCAACTCCGCGCTGAGCGCAGAGCCCAATGTGGGGCTCGATTCCAGGACCCCGAGATCATGACCTGAGCCAAAATCAATTCGGACGCTTAACTGACGGTGCCACCCAGGCGCCCCTAATTATTTTTAACTGAGGTGTAATTGACACATCGCTGTGTGTTCGTTTCGGGCGGACAACATGAGTCTGTATTTGCACGTGTTGTGAAACAGTCACCACAGTAAGTGTGGTCAATGGGCGCCACACATCGTTACACATTTTTCTTTCCTTATCATGAGAGATTTGGAGATCTACTTTTAGCAACTTCCAAATATACAGTACAGTATTGTTAACCATGGTCACCACGCTGAAGATGCCATCCCCAGGGCTTATTTTTTAACCGCAGGTTTGTATGTTTGGCAGTCACAGTTTTATTACAGCGATGTGGCAGATTAGGACCAGCCAAAGAGAGCGAGGGAGGGGTGCCCGGGTGGCTCAGTCGTTAAGCGTCTGCCTTCGGCTCAGGTCATGATCCCGGGGTCCTGGGATCGAGCCCCGCGTCGGGCTCCCTGCTCAGTGGGGAGTCTGCTTCTCCCTCTGCCGCTCCCCCTGCTTTTGCTCCGTCAAATAAATAAAATCTTAAAAAAACAAAAAGAACAGGGCAGAGGGAGAGACCTGGGAGGGCCCCCCATTTGAAGCTTCTCGTGCTGTCCCTGTGGAGTCCCTGGGACACCCTACCCTCCCGGCTCGTGACGTGTGACGTGTGACAGTAGCCACAGAGAACGCCAGCCAGGGGCGTGCTATAGGCATGAATCATTGGCTCTGCGACTAAACTCCGGTTCTAGCCAGAGCTTCCTCCCCGGAGGTCCGGCTGGTAGCACGAATCTCGAAGGCCCAGCCCCTTGTCCCTGTCCACCAAGAGATAGCCCCTGGCCCTGAGTCAGCTTGGTAGCATGTGTTACCAAGACACACCGTGAATAACAGAGACACGCTCGTCACTTGGGAGACCTCAGGGCTTTAGAGGCTACCTCCCAGAAACTGGGGACAAAATGGGCCAACTTCTTTATTCTTGATCTCACAGAAGTCTTCGATCTGCACCTCTGGCCTCTCCCTTGTGTTGCCCTATAGTCTTTCAGCAGCAAGTGAAGGGAACAGGCTCAAACTCCAAGGGAGCAAAAAGCAGTATAACGACCCCCGCGGGGCTTGGCGGGCATGGAGGGGAAGGACTTGAGCTCAGGGAGCCACAGGGTCCAGAGCCCCGGGGATGCTGTCCAACACAGCCACTCCTTCTCCTGTCCACCTTCTCTGTGGTCACTTCCCAGGCCTGTTAGCCCCTCTGAGAAGCCACCAGGGCCACTGGCAAGCCAGAGAGAGAGGGAGGGAGAGAAAGGGGGATGGGGAGGGCTTCCTAATATGCCTGTGATAGAACTATCTCTTGGTGGCCACATGAGTCACCTGCCTCTGCCTGAGCCACCCCCTTACACCCTGTGACCAATCTTGGCCACTTGCTTCCTGGAGCTGGGGAGCAGTGCATTAAGACGCATTGGACCCCAGTCTCTGAGAACTGGGGAAAGGGGTCCCCAAAGGCAAATTGGAACATGAGAGGGTCTTGCGGCAGGCCAGGGCAGGCAGAGGCATCCCCAAGACCCCCTTCCTCCACCAAGCACGCAGGCCTTGACCAACTACCCTCTTTTCTTCAGACCAAGGTGGTAGCACTCAATGGAAAGCCCGTGGGGGCCCAGTACCTGCCCAGCTACCTGTCTCTCAGCAGCTGGTACTCCCCCAGCCAGTGCTATCTGCAGCTGCAGCCACCTTCCCGCCCCCTGCAGGTAAGGCTTTCAGGTGTCCCCCCTCCCTTCCCCGGCAGGATGGGCCCAGAAAGCCGTGAGCACGCACCTGGCATCTGCTCGTCCCCCAGCAGGGCGGATGCTGGTACTGAAGCCGGAGCCCCCATCCCTCCAGCACGGGGCGGGGGGTTCCTTGGGATGAATGCCCGTCATTTAATTATAGTGAACATTTAGGCTGTGGCCCCGGGGTTTACTATGATAAACCTGGCCCTCGGGGTGCAGCCGCTTGCTCCCAGGCCCGAGGCGGGACCCCTGCGGTTGGCCCAGCTTCCCGCCGTCTGCAGCTGGCACTTGCTGGGCACAGGCACCGGGGTTCCCCAGCCGATGCTTGCAGACACAGTACAGAGATGAGAGAGCCCCAGACCTGGGTCTCGTGTTCCTTCTTCCCGGTCTGTTCTTCAACAATCCCGCTTAAGTAAGATGCGCGGAGATGTGTGTGGAGATAGGGAGCTGTAAACATGGAGTAGAAAGTGCAGAGAGTTCCTCTGGGCCCCCTCTCCTCTGCGTGCAGTGTCCCTGAAGATTAGCGGCTTGCCTTCGGGTGGCACGCCCATTACGGTTGATGAGCCAGTGTCCACGTGTCCTTACTGACTAGTCTGCAGGGTACGTTAGGGGCCTCTCCTGCTACTGCAGATTCCGTGGGTTTGGACAAACATATAACGACATGCATCCAGCATTATAGTATTGTACAGAATGGTTTCACTGCCCTAAAAATCCTCTGGGTTCCCCCCAACCTGTTCATTCATCCCTCCATACCCACTAGCCCCTGGCAACCACCGATCTTTTCACTGTCTTTATCCTTCTGCCTTTTCCAGAATGTCGTATCGTGTTGGGAGAAGTGAAAACCCCCAGGGTTGTTTGAACCGGAGGCACAGTTTCAATAGACACACACAAAGGAAGTCAAGTCACGAGATTTATTTACAGATCGCAGAGTGGGGTGGGCGGGTGCCCAGTGAGCTGGGTCACCTCCATCCCAGGTCACAAGCGAGCAGGAGACAACAGGGCAGCAAGCACCTGTGACTCATAAGGTGGTTGAGGAGGAGGTCACTAACATTTTGGGGGTCAGTGCCAAGTGGTTATTTTATTTTAAAGATTTTTATGTATTTCTTTGTCAGAAAGAGAGTACATAAGCAGGCAGAGGGAGAAGCAGGCTCCCCGCTGAGCAGGGAGCCTGATGCGGGACTCGATCCCAGGACCCTGGGATCACGACCTGAGCCGAAGGCAGATGCCTAACCGACTGAGCCACCCAGGCATCCTGCTAAGTGGTTATTTTAAAAGACATGCGAGGAAAAGTGAAGCAGAAACTTGTGGCCAGAATCCTAAGCTCGGGTCCTCATCCCAATATCCAGACTCAGGGTGTGAGCAGCTTGTCAGGGCATCAAATGCCCAGGTAGCAACTCAAAATAGCTGTTTTCCCATCCCATGTATAGAGTCGTCCCCCCTTATCCACGGGGATACATCCCTGCCTCCCCAGTGGCTGACCGAAACTGCACATAGTACCAAACCCTACTTAGACGTTCTTTCCTATACATACGTACCTATGACACAGATTGACTTATAAATTAGGCACAGTAAGAGATTACCAACAATAATTCATAATAAAATAGAACTACCGTAATAATACACTGTAATAAGAGCCACGTGACTGTGGTTTCTCTCTCTCAAAATACACCGTACTGTGCCCACCCGGCTTGTGATCACAAGGTGATGGAATGTCTACATGAGGGGATGAAGTAAGGGGAATGACACAGGTGTTGTGATGTGGCGTTAGGCTGCTTCCAGACCCCCGTGGATGGCGGGTAACCGAAACCACGGATAAGGGGGATTGCTGTAGTTGGAACCGTACGGCACTTAGCTTTTTCACATTGCTTCTTTCACTTAACAACATGCATCGAAGGTTCTGCCTTGTCTTTCCATCATATGGTGTGAACGAATGGTGGTTTGTTCACCCCCTCATCTCTTGGAGGATAGATGTATAATAAAGCACCCTGTTAGCTCCCTTAGCTAGAGGCTCCCTGACATTGCTCCCAGGCCTCACCAGCCCCGGAAGCCTCTGGCATTCCCTTTCTGAGAGCCATGGCCCGGACCCGAGGCGGCCAGGGATGCAGCTCAGAGGAATCCTGGCGCCGGGGCTGCCCGTTTCGGGGGCTTAGCGGCCCTCTGCAGGGGTTATGAGAATGAGAAAGTCATTCGAGATTGTGCCTGGCTTGGCTGAACACACTGTTCTTGTTGTAATTAATGCTATTCAAGCAGCAGCGTGTTGTGGGGATGCTGGCCTTGGCTGCCATCCCACGGGGGCGGGAAGGAGCCCTGTGTCCCCAGCCGCCGGTACTGCAGTTCCTATTAGGCAGGGACTTGGTTGGGCCACTCAGACTTTCCCCTCGGAGGGACATCTCCATCCTGCCTGAGTCGGCCCAGCAGGCTCCAGCCCCTCCCCCCGCGACTGTCACCGAGGGGCCCTGGGCGCAACCTCAGGGCATTGAGACAAGAGTGGCCGTGCTGGGTCCAGCCTGGGCTCTGTGTCAGGCTCCTTTACCCTTCCTCCAGCTCCGAGGCGCATGTAGGGGGGAGCTGCTCTGTGAACGGGGGCTGGCAAGCCAGTCTTTAGGATTGCTGTGATACCATGGGGTTCGTTCATGAAGAGGAGGAAGGTTTTGCTCTTTTCTTTTTTCCAACATCTGAAACGCAAGGGGACTTTTGTTTATAGGTGTCTTTTTATAAGGTGAATATTTACAAACTTAGAAATCGTAAAAAACTAGATTTATGAATTAACATTTTGCCTCTATCCATCCATCCTCCCACTCAGCCAGCTCACTTGTCCACCTACCACCCAACCAGCCATCCACCCATCCACCCATCCATCTACCCATCCATCCATCTACTCCTTTAGACTTTTTTTTTTTTGCGGCAACATTGGAAAATAAGTTACAGATGTTATGATGCTTCACTCTTAAATACTTGATCATAACATGTCCTAAAAATAAGGACATTCTTCAGCATGATCTCAAGGCTCTTGTCGCATCTAAGAAAATTATGTTAACTCAAGATACTGTTTAATTCACAGGCAATATTCCGATTTTCAAAGATGTCCCCAAGATGTAACTTATGTCTTGCGTGTGAACAACCCATGCACGTGTACACGATCTCATGCACACAAGTGTAAGCGTGCAACCATCTGCATGTGCCTATGGGAACACGCGTGCACGTGTGCATGCCTGCATTTCATTCAGGATCAGTTTACGTGTTGCATTTGGCTCTTCTGTGTCCATAGTTGCTCTTGATCTGGAACGGTCCCTGCCTCTGCCTTTTCATTGCCATGACGTTTGTGAAGAATTCAGGCCCGTGGTCTTGTAGATGATCCCACATTCTGAATTAGAATCAGGCAGAATTGCTACGTATGTGCTGCTCTTTTGGGGCTCTGGCAAGAGGCACAGATTGAGGACACCCCACTCTTGCTGGAGCTGATCATATCCTTGGGTTGGGTCTGATTCCTCCCCAGCTCTTTCCCCTTGCAGGGGAGGCTGCTGAATAATGGGGGTGACAGTCTGAGGCCCGTGCCACAATGTCCTTACCCCCAGCAACCTCTCCCCCCACCCCAGCATCACTGACAATCCTGGCTGTAATCCCTTATCGCCAGGGGGGCTACGTGATGGCGGTTCTGAATTCTGTCATTCCTTCTGGGTTTATTAGTACAAAGAACGAACTTTCCATCTCTCCTCCCTACGGTTATTTTTGTTGCTGTGTAGTGGTTCAGAGTATGTTACAGACTTAAGGACTTAAAAAAAAATTGCTCAATATGTTATAATCTGTTATCATACTTTTTTTTATTTTAAATTTTGGAATAATTTTTGATTTTCAGATGAGGTGCTTGGACAGTGCAGGGAGATCCTGCATATCCTACTTCCAGCTTCCCCTGCTGATTTTAAGTTTTAGGAAATTGTTCGTCTTTTTGCTATTGAGTTGTGAGAATTTTTTATGTGTTCTGGACCCTAGACCCTTACCAGATTTGTGACCAGGGATGCTCAGGGTCTGGGGTTTTTATGGGGGGGGGGCAGTCACATAGCCCTGGCTAACCACTTGCATAGCTGACCTCAGTCCCAGCCCCTCCAGAGGTCAAGCTGATAGAGTGTGACCCAGCCCTCATAAATCATATTGTCAGTATCTGGTATGGCTTGAGGTCTTGGGTAAACAAAGATACTTACCAGGCAGGACATTTCAGAGGCTTAGAGATCCCCTCTCAGGGGCTGGGGGACAAAAGCCAGACCTCTCTTTGGGCCAAGTTCACTTCTTTACTGCACCCTACCCCATCGAGAGCTTCCACACTGGTTAGAACGCTCGATCCGACCACAGCCCCATTTGCAGGGCCGCAGCTGAGGCTGCCATGGGGACATGGCCACTGCCACGATGCCCCGTTCTCGGCCCTGAGGCCAGCGCCCCTGCCCAGCCATGTCCTGGCCTCCCTGTGGCCCCAGAGCAGCCGTCTGCCCTGGGGTGGGCTCTGGCGTTGGTGCCAGGCCGTGGGGTGCCAGGCAGTGCTCCCCATGCTGCATGTCTCCCCCAGGTCGGAGAGGAAGCCCATTTCCCCATGAAGTCCACGTGTCCCTGCAACTTCACCCTGTACTACGAGGTGGCTACGCGGGGCAACATCGTGCTCTCAGGCCAGCAGCCCGCGCCCCTCACCCACCAGAGAAGCAGGCGGGTGGCCCCAGAGACACCCATTCGCTTAATGCACCTTTCGGAGACAGGTGAGCCAGGCCACTGACCGGAGTTCCTTGTTCCTTCTGAACCACTGAGACTGGGGCGAGTCACCCTGGAAAGGAGGGGGAAGCGGGGCTCAGCCCGGCAGGGGTGCCTGCCTCGGGGCGGAGGGCACGTGTCCCGGGCAAGATGGGGCTCGGGCCAGGGGACGGGCAGTGACCAGCTGCTGGAGGTGGTGAGGTCCTCCCCAGGCTGTCCTCACTGCCTGTCTGCAGGGGGACAGGGGTGCGCTGGCCCCCATCGGGCTGTGTTGCCATCTGCCAGCCCAGAACCCCTCCCACCTAGGAGTCCTCCTCCTCCTCCCTCTCCTTGACTCCATGTGCTTCTCACGAGACCCACCACCTCCCCTGGGTCTTCCTTAGCCTCCTCTTGCCTCGTAGCCCTTCTGCCTCAAGCAGGATCCCCACACTGGGCGGGAGGCGGGGGGACACTTGAAGGCAGGCCGTTTGTGGTGGGGCGCGAGGGGGGGACACTTGAAGGCAGGCCGTTTGTGGTGGGGCCCTCCTGTGCATGGCAGGGTGTGGGGCAGCATCCCCGGCCTCCACCCATTCGGTGCCAGCTGCCGGCAGCAACCTATCCACGCAGTGTGACAACCTAAGAAGTCTCCAGATACTGCCAGTGTCCGTAAGGGGAAAAGTCACCTGTAGATGAGAATCAGAGATAGATAGATAGGCAGGCAGACAGACAGGGACCCTTCCTCTCATGGGAAGGCAGAGTTTCCCACGCCGCGCACTACTAACGTTTGGGGCTGGATCATTCTCCCTGTGCTCTGTAGGGTGCTGAGCCGCATCCCCGGCCCCGCCCACTAAATGCACTCCCAAGTCGTGACAGCCAAAAATGTCCCCTGGGGGGCAGCATCGCGCTGGCTGAGAACTGCTGGCAGGCATAGTGCTTTGGGAATCCTACCCCCCCATCCTTTTGGGCTTCTCTTCCCTTCTAGGTGAAGTAACAGGGGATGTGAGTATCTATGGATCACTTGCCTGGGGCCAGCACCTCCCCCTGCGGTGCCGCATGTCACCCCCAGGGCAGCCTGGGGCATTGGTGGTCCCGTTGTGGGCTGCTGGGTTCTCATGCCTCTCCCCACCTTTGACTTGTCCTAGAGCCCCCTCCTGCCCCAGCAGCCGAGGTCAGCGTGTGTGTGACCTCCCTCCGGCTGGCCGTGAGCCCCAGCATGGTCCCCCTGGGCCGCCTGCTCGTCTTCTATGTCAGGGAGAATGGTGAAGGGGTTGCCGACAGTCTCCAGTTTGCTGTTGAGACCTTCTTCGAAAACCAGGTAGAACATGGGGAGCCAGTGAGGGGAGCGGGGGAGGGGTGGGCAGGCAAGCGCCATCCGGGGTGTCTGTGTCCGGGTCACAGCTGCCCCTGCACTTGCAGAGGGTGTCAAGGGCAGGACTGTAAGGGCCGCCCTGCCTTCAGGAATAATAGCAACATAAGTCGCATCTTTATGCTCCTCCGAAAGTCCCCCAGAGGGGGATTGCATTAACCCCACCCAGGGAAAGCAGTCCGCTGTTCTCTGTCCCCACTGGGTTCCAGGCCTAAGGGGACACTGCTCCTGTCCCCAGCAGCGGGTTCAACCTTTTGCCCCACCCCGTCCCTGCATCCTTTGAAACTGGCTGCCACATGCCCTCAGCTGGTGCCTGTCTCCCCACCCGTCTCCTCCTCTCCCGTCCTCCGCACAGAATGTTCCAGTTGCCCCGGCCTTGTTCCTGTCACTCTGCCTCCCGCCCTTGTCCTCGCTTGGGCAGCAAGGCCAGAGTCCCCCACTGAGCTGGCGAGGACCAACTCTCGTTGGCAGGTGGAGAGGGTGGGTGGGTCAGTCGGGAGAGGTTGGCCAAGCTCCCGATTTCTCCGCTGTGTTTGGGTCCAGGTTTCACTGACGTATTCGGCAAACGAGACCCAGCCCGGGGAGGTTGTTGACCTGCGGGTCAGGGCTGCGAGGGGCAGCTGCGTGTGTGTCACTGCGGTGGACAAGAGCGTCTACCTGCTCAGGTCTGGGTTCCAGCTGACTCCGGCCCAGGTGCGTGGGGGCCCTCGGGCGCCAGGGTCCAGCACCTCCGGGGGGGCTCTCCCTTTCCAGTAAGTGAAGGGCCCATGTGAGTCTAGATTCTTTCTCTCACTGGTGAACCCAGTCCTGATGGTTGCTTTGGTGAGTTGAAAGATCTTGGGGTCAAATTCATCAGACTCTTGCAATATAACATTGTCCAGGTCCTACCTCTCCAGCCCCTCTGCCCGATGACACCAATGCCCATCCCCCAAGATGGTCTCCAAGTGATATTCATGAAAGGAGGTGGAAATAGGAGCATGCCAGACCCCTGAGAGCCAGTTTGGGTTGACAAGAAACCTCCAGTAGACCGGTCCCTGTTCCCCTTTGCCTGTAGGTTTTCCGGGAATTGGAAGATTATGATGTTTCTGATGCCTTCGGGGCGTCCCGGGAGGATGGGTCCTTCTGGTGGGCTGGACTGGTGGCCCGACGACGCCGGCGCTCCTCCATCTTCCCGTGGCCCTGGGGCATCACCAAGGACTCCGGGTCTGCCTTCACTGTAAGGACAGGTGGTCTAAGACCCACCGCCCCCTTCCAAGCGCCTCTCACTTTGAAACAGACGATCTCGGGGATACAGAGATGGTCAGGGGGGACATTTCCAAACTTTTATTGGGGCAGCACTAATTTTTTATTCTCTCCAACGAGAGCTCATAAGTGGACCCTCCCGATTTGCAAGGCAGACGAGGTGTAGAACGTTATGAGTGTCGACTGATAACTTGAACTTGGGACGAAGCAAAGGCATCAAGGGTGCTTTGCTGGAAGGAAAACCTTCACCCTGGGAGCAGACAGCCGCCCACCCCAACATTGGTAGCTCTCATCTGTGCTCCTCCTTCCTGGCTGCGGGGGCCGGGGGTCCCAGGGGGTGCAGTAGGTGCGAGCATCGTTCTAGATCATGCCAGGAGCCCACATGAGCACGCTGGCGGTCTCCACTCGAATGCACCGCCCATTTGTGGGTGCTTTTCATCCCAGTTTTAAAATCATTTAAAACGCATCCTTTTTCTCCTGTTTTTATTATGGAAGACTTTCAGACATACCGAAAAGTTGAACAAATTAACAAACACCTATATACCCACCACCTAGATCCCACAATTAACATTTTGCTGCAGTAGCTAAAAAATACATTACACATCTATATCTGTCTGTATCTGTATTGATACGTGTATCTATATCTGCATTGGAACAGATGACGTTTCAATGACACATTTGTTGAACGCCTGGCAGCTTGAACTGAGCCCTGGCAGCTTTTGGAATTAAGAGGTGATGCCTCTGAGTCCAAGCAATTGACTTTACATTCCTTGTTCCCAAAGCAGAGCAGGGCTTCCCTACAATCGAGTGGCTCCCAGTATTTTTTTTAAGGATTTTATTTATTTATTTGAGACAGAGCGATAGAGAATGAGCACAAATGGGGGGAGGGGCAGAGGCAGAGGGAGAAGCAGACTCCCCGCTGAGCAGGGAGCCCGAAGTAGGACTCGATCCCAGGACCCTGAGATCATGACCTGAGCTGAAGGCAGACGCTTACCTGACTGAGCCGCCCAGGCGCCCCACTCCCAGTGTTTAACCCAGTGATGAAAGTAGTAACAGTCACAGTTGCGGTCATCTGTCTCTGGTCTAGATCAGGCATGGTGCCAACTGATTTTTTTTTTATTGTGAAATTCACAATTAGCAGAAATAACAAAAAAATGAACCATTTTATTCATTTATTTATTTGATAGAGAGAGAGAGCACAAGCAGGGGAAGCAGGAGAGGGAGAAGCAGGCTTCCTGTCCAGCAGGGAGCCCGATGCGGGGCTCGATCCCAGGACCCTGGGACCATGACCTGAGCCGAAGGCAGACGCTTAACTGATTGAGCGACCCAGGCGCCCCAAAATGAACCATTTTAAAGTGGACAGTTGGGTGGCATTTAGGACACTCACAGTGTTGTGCAACAGCACGTCTGTCTAATTCCAGAACATTTTCATGACCTCAAAAGGAAACCCCGTCCCCATGAGCAGTCACTCCCTGCCCCCTCCCCCCCGGCAACCATGAATCTGCTTTCTGTCTCTGTGGATTTGCCTGTTCAGGATGTTTCACATAAATGGAGTCACACATTGTGGCTCTTTGTCCTGAGCCGCAGATGCACTGGTCTCCCCGCCGCTCTGCCCTGCGTGGTCACTGGGTCCCATGATCCCCTCAGACTGTGTCACCAAGCCCAGAGCAGAGGACTGACTCCCTCAGAGCCACAACGCAGCGGTGATGTCGGGCTGGTAGCCCCAAAGTGGTGGAACTGTTGGGGCCATCACATCCGCTTGCCCACCGGGGTTCCGGGCATTGTCTATTGCTTAGGAAACGGGCCTGGTGGTGATGACCGACCTGGTGAGCCTGAACCACCGACAGGATGGCGGCCTATACACGGATGAGGCCGTCCCTGCCTTCCAGCCCCACACGGGAAGCCTGGTGGCGGCGGGCTCCTCCAGACAACCCCCCAGGTAATTGCCACCTCGAGCAGCGTTGTCTGACCTCATCCTGTGGACACTGGGGGCTGGATCATTCTCTGTGGCAGGGCTGTCCATGCGCAGCGGGTGCTGAGCGGCATCGCTGGCCTCCACCCACCTGATGCCAATAACACCCCTTTCCCCTGGTTGTTACAACCGAAAACATCTTCAGATATTGCCCAGTGTCCCCCGGGGGCAAAGTCACTACTGACCTAGTGGGCTAGGGAACCGACCACTTCAGCCCCCCTCCTCAGTTCCTGGCCACACCCGAGTGTGTAGGGGGCTGGGGGTGCAGAGGGAGGAAGGTGCATCAGGAGAGAGCTCCCTGGAACAGAGGGTTTGGGGTGGGGAGGGAAGCTGGAGTTTGACCCTCCCTCTCCCAGGGACTGTACTTAGAAAATTCTTTCTATTATCTCTTTCCTCCACCTGTTCCTTCCTCTTCCTTCTCCTCCTCTCTCTTCCCTTTTCTCCTTCAATTCTCTGCCTTTTCGAGTTGGGCACTGAGTAATGCTTTTCAGTCTCTTATTTTAACTCTACACATTTAAGCCTTTTGAAGGTTATGAATTTTCCTCAGAATGCTGCTCTGGCAGCTCCCGGGTCGTGCCATGAAGTGTTTCCATTGTTGCTTGGTTCCAAATGGGTGCTAGCTTTCTGAGCTGTGACTTACCCAGAAGTGGACATGTTTTAAACTTTCAAAGTGATATTTTAAATTATTTTTTCATCTGTTTTATAAATTTGTATCAAACATGCATTATGACTGGTGAATGTGGTCTGTATGTTATCCATTGTCTGGTTCTTACTTTGAAGGCTTTTTGTGTGGCCAGTTTTTGTAAAGGCTTGTGTCTTCTTGAAAAGAAGATCCCAGCCCCCATCAATTCGGTACAAGGCTCTCTATGCATACTTTAGGTCAAGCCTATTGATGGGGATGCCCAAATCCTCCATATTCTTGCTCACTTCTTGTTTGTCTGTCTGTTTGCTAACTTATCGATGACTGAGGGAGACGGGTTCACATCTCTCCCTTAGGTTTGTGGCTTTGTCTCTGGAGTCCTGGAAAACTTTGTTTCACAGGAGGTGGTGTTTTTCTCCTCTCTCCTGTCTCCCCTCCCTTCTCTCCCACCCCCTTCTTCTGCTGCCTGTCTTATTCCCTTCTCAAGCCCAGCTCTCAGCCAGCTAGCTGGGGAAGGGGGAGTGTTCTGAAGACCGTGGCTCTCCACTCTTTCTGGCTTTAGGGGCTGGCATGGGGGAGGCAGGCCTTGGCTTTACTCCCTCCTGCCCACTCCTCCAAGAGGGACTCAGAACCAAGGGGCTGGGGCTGGGGTCTGTGTGGTCAGTAGTGCCTCAGGATCTGGTCTCTCTGGAGACCTTCAAGGTGGGCCCCACACTCCTCAGCCTTTGTGCTGAGCCAGAAGTGGCCCAGGGGACCTCCCGCCCTGGCAGGCCTGTCCACAAAAGCCCTCTCCATCTTTCACACCCTTTCTGTCTAGATTGAGATTCCTGGATACTTTGTTCTCCTGGGTTCTTCCTGCCTGGGCTGCACACTTAGCAGGAGTGTGGCAGGCCCTCGAGGGTCCTAGTTTCTAAACTCCAAATCATGGCATGGGCAGACCAGGCTCCCCACTGGGTACTTTGGAGGCATACGGAGGCATTTCTAGCATGTGGTTGGGTGAGGGCCTCCACCCACCAGACACCGCCTCGGGGGCCCTGACCCTATCATGTGCAGGAACCCCAAGAGCTTGGCCTGGAGTGGGTATGAAAGTAATTTTCTGAAACCCCAAACCACGAAGGCAATTGTAAATCCCAGTGCAGAGAGAGGCATAAGACATGCCTTTAAAAGGAAGTGTCCCTGCCTTTTTGTAATTGGTTCACACATCCATATCCTGAGGACAAGATCTTTTTCTTAACGATATGCAGTGGTTAAAGTTTTTTCAAGCAGTGTGAAAGTTTTTGTAATTAAATGTAAGTCTCTCTCCTGCCTCTACACCCTCCATTCCCTTGTTTAGAGGCAACCATGGTCAATAATTTCTTAGATATCCTTCTAGAAATTTTCTGTGCATATACAAGGATTTTTTTAAAGATTTATTTACTTTAGAGGAGAAGGAGAGCACGAGCAGGAGGGGCAGAGAGAGAGGGAGAGAGAATTCCAAGCAGACTCAGTGCTCAGCACGGAACCTGATGCAGGGCTCGATCCCAGAACCCAGAGATCATGACCTGAGCTGAAACCAAGAGTCGAATGCTTAACTGACTGCACCACCCAGGTGCCCCTAAACAAGGATTAAAAAAAAAAAAACAATGAGAGAACACTATAATACTGTTCCAGGCCTTCCTTTTTAAAGTCAACAATAAGTCTTGGAGACCAACCCATCTCAGTATACCTGCACTGACCTCACTCTGCTAGACTGACATGTAGCATCCCATGGCATGAATGTGCTACCAGCTGATTAACCCAGTCACCCTCTTGATGGAGATTTTTGGCTGTTTGCTGCCACAAACCAACCCATTTTTCTGTCCTGGCACCTGTGTCCATGGGTATTTCCAGGGTGCATTCCTTGGAGAGATACTGCAGTTTGAAAGGATGTGAGCATTTTTAATTTTGAGAAGTTTTGCCCAATTCCAAGTAGGGCTTGTTTTTAATTATTATTTTTATTTTTAAAGATTTTATTTATTTACTTGTCAGAGAGAGAGAGATTGAGTACAAGCAGGGAGAGTGGCAGGCAGAGGGAGAAACAGGCTCCCCGCTGAGCAGGGAGCCAGATGCAGAGTTTGATCCCAGGACCCTGGGATCATGACCTGAGCCAAAGGCAGATGCTTAACCCACTGAGCCACCTAGGCGTCCCATTATTATTATTTTTTTAAAGAACAAGACAGTCCCTGAGGAAGGTGGGGTGTGAGGCTCCTGAGGATGAACCTGAATGGAAGGTGCTCTTTAGGAAACAGGGAGGGGCTGGGGGGGGTGGTGGATAGCTCAATGTGATGGTACAGAAAAACATGGCAAACCCAGAGGGGGGAAATTAGCAAAGGGGAAGACATGGCGGTGGGGGGGGGGGGTCCCTGTGACCCTTCTTCCCTTCTAAACTCAAGATGTGAAGTGCCACTGTTGAGTTAAAGTTTCTGTCAAACCTTTGATGCATCACTTCTATGAGTCCTCATCAAGTAGAATGTTAACCCTGCCAGGTGAAAGAACTAGAACTAGCACGTTCCGTCCTAATCAAGTAGAGTGTTAATTGACAGCCAAGAGAATTAAGCCACGACACCTAACTGAGTCCAGTGTTAACCTTTCCAGGTAAGACTTACTATGTTACGTTCTACTTGGGTAGAAGTTTACCTGCCAGGTGATAGAATTAAGGTATGCCCCATGACATTTTCTCATTTCTTCTTTAATTTTTCATAGAGCAGAGAAGACGAAAAGGACCTTCTTCCCTGAAACATGGATTTGGCGTTGTCTGAACATCAGGTACAGTGAGCTTTTTTTTTTTTTTTTTTTTATAGTAAGATGCTGTTTCTTCGCTGTGTTTGCGGTCTGACTCAGAGGCACTCAGGCAAATCTAGATCGTTCCCAGTGGGTTTGCTTTCAGATCTGACATCAGCATCTGAGTCAGACTTTGGGCATCCTTTTCCAACACATAAAACTCAACACCATGAAGTCAGCCCCAAATCCCGCTGCGGCCTCGGACATCTGCTCAGGAAATATGAAATGCAGGGTCTTCGTGCCTCTTATGACTCCCACTTGGGGTAACTCTATCCGCTCTGTTTGCATAACGAGCTCATTAAAACGATTACAGTTCCCTGGAACATGAACTTGACCCCGCCCCCCCACGCCTCCCTCACTCCTCAGGGGCCTCGGGCTCCTGCCCACAAAACAGACTGCTTTTCTCAGCATATTTCCTTTCCACGTTCCCCCCCACCACCTTTTCAGTTCTTTCTGAAGAAGCCCTGCTGTGCCAAATTCCTGCCAGATGCTGTTGGCTTTTTTTTCTTTCAATGCTTGGTGACAGAATACCAATGGTACTAGTAGAAGGTCATGGTGGTCTGCCCTGGGAAACTAGTTAGGCAGGAAAGATCAGATGCCCCCCGGGCCGTGGGTGGGCTTACTGCTGAGCTGGGCCCCACTTCCAGACACAAGATGCCATGGCATGCCATCATCACAGAACTGAGCTCCCAGCTGGCGGCTCCTCAGCCTAAGGATGTGTGTGTCCCCATTATGGGAAGACTTAACTCCTGGTCAGAACAGATCCAGATGACTGCGTTTCGTTCTAGGGGTCTAAATCTAAGATGGGCTGTCTGTCTGTTACCATTCAAATGTACCAAATGTATCTATTTTTTCTGGGGGCCAGACGTTTTTGGTGCCGGGTAGTGTTTTGGGTACCAGGGTTGGCACCTTGAACAAGGTGGACACTCAGGTTGCTTCCACCTTTTGGCTATGATAAATTACCCTGCTGTGAACACAGGTGTGCAAGTATCTCCTTGAGACCCCTCTTGCAGTTCTTTGGGGTGGATACCCAGAAGTGGAATTGTTGGCTCATATGGTAATTCTATGTTTAATTGTTTGAGGAGCCGCCATCCTGTTTTCCACAGAGGCTGCACCATTTTACACACCTGCTAACAGTGCACAAGGATTCTTCTTTGAATATTTGATAGAATTTGGGGCGCCTGGGTGGCTCACTCGGTTAAGCGTTCAACTCTTGGTTCCGGCACAGGTCATGATCTCAAGGTTGTGGGATCAAGGGATGTGGGAGCCCCGCATCAGGCTCCACGCTCGGCTTGGAGTCTGCTTAGGACTCTCTCTTCCTCTCCCTCTGCCCCTCCCCCTCCCCCCTAAAATAAATAAATAAATCTTTAAAAAAATTTTTTTTAATGTTTGTTAGAATTCACCAGTGAAGCCATCAGGTCCAGGGCTTTTCTTTGTAAAGAGATTTTTGGTTATTGATTCAATCTCCTTGCAGGTCTGTTCAGCTCTAGGTCTGTTCAGATTTTGGTTTTCTGTGTAATTTGGACTTGATTGGTTTTGCATTTCTAGGAATTTGCCGATTTCATCTAGATTATCCAAGTTCTTGGTGTACAATTGTTCATGTATTTTTTAATAATCTTTTTATTTCTGAGAATGGTAGTAATGTCCCCACTTTCATATTTTAGTAATTTGAGTCTTCTCTCTTTTTATCCTTTGTCTAATTAAAAGCTGGTCAGTTTCATTGATCTTTTCAAAGAACCAACTTTTGGTTTTGTTGATACTCTATTATTTTTCTGTTCTCTATTTTAGTTATCTCTGCTCTAATCTTTATTATTTCTTTCTGTTAGCTTTGGGTTTAGTTTGTTTTTCTTTTTCTAGTTCTTTAAATTGTGAAATTAGGTTGTTTATTTGAGATCTTTCTTCTTTTTTAATAGGTATATAGCTATAAATTTCCCCCTTAGCACAGCTTTTGCTGCATCCCATAAGTTTTGATATGTTATGTTTTGTTTTCATTCATCTCTGGGTATTTTAAAATTTCCTTTGTGATCTCTTCTTGGATCCATTGGTTAATTAAGAATAAGTTGTTTAGTTTCCACAAATTTGCAAGTTTTCCAGTTTTCCTTTTCTTATTGATTTCTAACTTTGTCCCATCATGGTCAGAGATGATACTTTGTATGATATCTACCTTTTAAAATCTACTGAGACTTCCTCTGTGGCCTAATACATGGTCTGTCTTGAAGACTGTCCCATGTGCACTGGAGAAGAATGTGGGTGCTCTTGCTGGGTAGAGTGTTCTGTGAATGTCTGCTAGATCTAGTTGCTTTATTGTGTTAAGTCTTCTACTTGCTTACTTATCTTCTGTCTGGTTGTTCTATTGTTCAGAGCGGAACATTGAAGTCTCCCAACTATTACTGTAGGGCTATTTATTTCTTGCTTGAGTTCTGTCCATTTATGTATGTATATCAGTAGTCTCTTATTAGGTGCACACATGTTCATAATTGTTATATATTTTTTGCTGTACTGAACCTTTTATTAACATATAATGTTCTTCTTGGTCTCTTGTAGCCTTTTTGGACGTAATGTCCATTTTGTGTGCTCTCAGGATAGCTGTACCTGCTCAATCTTGGTTACTACTGACCTGGCATATCTTTCCATCCTTTCACTTTCAACCTATTTTTGTCTTTGGAGCTAAAGTGAGTCTCTTGTGGACAGCAGATAGGTCATGTTTTTTAATTAACTCTGTTGATCTCTGCTTTTTGATTGGAAAATTTAATCATTTTACATTTAATGTAATGACTCATAAGGAGGGCCTCACATCTGTCATTGTGCTCTTTGTTTTCTTTGTGCCTTATAGCAGTTTTGAGATGGCAGCACAGGGCAGGGACCTAGCTCAGGGTACATGGTGGGGATCAGAGACAGCATCCTGGTTCCAGCATCCAGGATGTTCCATCCTCGGCTATGTTACCCACCTCCCCTCTGTGAGTTTTTGGGGTAGTCGCAGTGCACCGTGCAGCTCCCAGTCCATAGCAAGAGCCCAGCCAGTCTGGCAGGCATCTCTCATTCTTGTGGTTGTTTCATGGTTATTTCAGGCAGAGGGAACAGCCTGAGCTTGGTGAGCAGAGGAGGGTGTGGTGTGGGCATGAAAGCGGCAGGTAACCCTGAGCAGTTGGGCAAGGCTCAAGGGTCAAGATGCCACAAGGGTAGGATAGTTTGGAGCCTTCAAGAGTTCAGCTGAGCTGGAGAGAGGGAGAGCTGAGCTGTCAGGTGTCAGAGTGGCCAATTCAAGCAATGACAAGGAGCCATAGTGAAAGTAATGGTGAAGCCTTTCATCTTTATTGTGACCATATAGCCTGACTCCCCCTATTCCGTTTGCCCCACAGAATGTCATACCTTGCAGGTGGATCAGACATGGGGTTGTCTCACTGTGGAGGGAGCCTTGGGCAAAAGGCTCCGACAGTTTTATGGACCCTGGCATCAGAGAAATGGAGGGAGGAGGACTCAGAGTGGGAAAGTACTGGGTGCTGAGCCAAAGTGGCGAGAAATGCCTTCGAGATTTCCTCCCACTGATAAGGAGACCTTGGCAATGGGTCTTCAGACACCTAATGACCTTGGGGCCCAGGCAGGTCCCTAGTGACACACAGACCTAGGAATGGAGGCAGTGGGGCTGGGAAGGCAGAGCATGGCTGGTGATCCCCTTCAGAGGCCACAGTTCACTGGCTATGCCACTAGCCTGGTGTGGGGAAGGCAGCGTCCCCTGACGGCTGCCAGGGAAAGCCTTCGTAATGGCCTGTGGTCAGGCCTAAAAGAATCACACAAAGGGTTTTTAACTGGGAGTCGGGCTCCACAGGAGTCTATGGGACAGGGATGCCAGACCAGGAAGAGTTGATGTCCCCTGGGCAGGGGGTGGGAGGGTGGGGGGCAGGTTGGTGGCACTCAGTGTCCATGGAAAAGTTGGCTGTGATCATATGAAGCTGACAAATGTCCTGCCAAATGGGAAGAGGCCACTTGAGTTGTAACAGGTGATAGCATGTGATCCTCGTAGAGGGGAGGATGGAGGCCCCAGGCCCCGGGGGGTTGCTGTGTGCCACGGGCTGGCGTGTCCGGCCGTCCAGCGAGGGCCACCTGGTCAGGCTCTTGAGAAGCAGACTGAGGCCAGGCAGGTGAGTAAGGAACAGCGGGTCCCCTGCTAGGCATGGAGCTGTCTGGGCTTCACTTCTTCTCCCCTGGTCATAGGTTTTCTCCTCCGAGGACTCTTACACCAAATGCTAAGATAAATCTCAAAAGAACATCCTGGAAATGCAAAGGAGACCACAGAGTTTGTCTTCCCAAGCTGTCCTAGAGTGATCAGGGGGCCCACTGGCCAGGGGCAGGGGAACCTTGGGCGGCGAGAGCCATATGAGAGAAAGAGAACATGAGCCATACATGTAATTTCCAATTTCCCAGTGCTGCGTTATTTAAAGGGCAAAAAGAAACACGTGGAGTGCACTTGAATCATATATTTTCTTTAACCCGCTGGATATCCCCCAATAGGATCGTTTCAACAGGCAATCGATCCAAAAATTCTTGATGATACATTTTATGCTTGTTTTGCACTGCGTGAGTTTCCTATACTGTCACGAAGTGCCACAGACTGGGTGACTTACAACAACAGAAATGTATTCTCTCACGGTTCTGGAGGCCAGACGTCCGGGATCCAGGTGTGGGCAGGGCCGCGCTGCCTCTGAAAGCTCCAGGGGAGAATCCCTCCGGGCCTCTTCCAGCTTCTGGGGGCTCCGGTGTCCCTCAGCTTCTAGCTGCGCCCCTCGCATCTCTGCCTCTGTCTCCTCTGTTGTGTCTGAAGTTCCTTCTTAGAAGGATGCCCGTCATTAGATTGGGGCCCCGCCTTCCTCCAGCCTGACCTCATCACTAATTTCATGTGCAAAGATCCTGTTTCCAAATAAGGTCACGTTCGCAGGTACTGGGCGTTGCGGCTTGGACGTACCTTTCTAGGAGACACAAGCACGCCCCAAATGACCGGTCCCCTCAATTCAGTGTCTTCCCCCCATCTCCCGAACTGGGCGGGGCGTGCACAGCCAGAGTCAGCACGGCTGAACCCACGTGGCGGGTGACCCTGTGTCCACAGCTGTCCCGAGAGCCATTTGTGTTTCTGATTACATGAGTTGGGGCCGAGGGGCGGCTCTCTCCTGTCACACGCCGTGTGGTGCCTAAATGCTTATTTCCCAGCTGCAAGGACGGCCTTGCTGCAGTCCCCCAGTCCCGCCTGGCCGCCTCGGCCCGGCCCTGGAGAAGGGCCCATGGTTGTCCATCTTCCTGCAGTGACCCGTCCGGCGAGGAGACGCTCAGCGTGCAGGTCCCGGACTCCATCACCAGCTGGGTGGGTGAGGCTGTGGGTCTGTCCGAGGCTTGGGGCCTGGGTGTCGCCGCGCCTGCCCTGCTGAAGACCTTCAAGCCCTTCTTTGTCGACTTCACGCTGCCCCCCCACGTGGTCCGCGGGGAGCAGGCCAAGATCCCCCTCAGCGTCTACAACTACATGGGCACCTGTGCCGAGGTACTAAACCCGCCCCCTCCCCCCAGCCTTCCCTGTGCCTGGGGGCACCCATGATCTCAGGAGGCAGGGACGAGGGGGGTCAGCCTGAGCGGCTTGGAAGGGGACGGAGCATCTCTGTAACGGGGGAGGGGGTCGTGGGAGGTGCAGCTGCTGTGTTATCGGGGAGGCAGGGGCCGGAATCCTGGGGGTCCGCAGAGCAGGCGCTCACCGTCCCCGGTGACACTTGCACACTTGCCCATGTGGCCGCGCTACTCCACACGTCGGTGTTTCGGTTTCCACAAGCGTCAGGGACAGAGGAGTCACGGCGGTTACGGGCTGCGTGGGTTAGCACCTGCTAAGAACAGTGTCCACGGAAGGGCCGCAGACCTGCTGATGCTCAGGGGCCGAGCAGCGGGGCCCGGGGCTCCTCCTGGGAGGAGGTGGAGAAGGCGGCTCTCTCAGCCTCTTGCAGCTGCCCGAACAAAGTAGCTCGAGCTGGGAGCCTGAGAACAGCGGAAGTGGATTCTTGCACGCTTCTGGAGGCCAGAGTGCAAGGTCTCAGTGTGGGCCGGGCAGGTTCCTCCCTGAGGCTCTGAGGGAGCTCCCTCTCATGCCTCCTACTGCCTGGCTCCAGTCTGTCTCCACGTCGCCTTCCCTCACGTGTCTTCCCTCTGTGAACGTCTCTGTGTCTGTGGGTCCTCTTCGAAAGATCCCAGTCCTATTGGAGTAGGGTAGGTCCTAACCTCATTGTAACTTAGTGACCTCTGCAGAGACCCTGTTTCCAAATAAGATCGCGTTGACAGGTGCCTGGAGTTTAGGACTTCAGAATATCTTTCCGGGAGCCACCATCGAACCCATACAGCTACCCTGAGGGGGTGGGCTTAGGGCTGATCTTGGAGGCTGGGGAGGATTTCAGACCCTGGTGATGAGGAAGGACAGTAGGTGAGGGGGGGCCTGTGAGACCAGGTGGGTGCATGATGGGGAAGGGGGCTTCGGGGGGGCCGGGGTCTGTGTAGCAGTGAAGCTTGGGGAGGCTAGGACCACTCGCCCTCCGCCACCTTTGTGATCCTTGAGCTCTGGCTAGGCCTGGATGTCAGCTGGTGGGAGGGAGGAAGGGAGATGGGAGGGCTCTCCACGGTTAGGGTTAACCCCCGAGGGCTGAGGGTCGAAAACCGAGGCTGTGGGCGGAGGAGTGAGTGGGGTGCAGGATCGGGGGACCAGCTGGGAGCAGGCCTGCTCTCTGCACGTCTCAGCTTCATCCCGAAAAGCCACACGCTGGGGACATGGCTGACTTCCTCCTGGCCCTGCCCAAGTGCGTGGGGACCCCCAGGGCCATACCGAGGGCAGAAGATGTAAGCTGCAGCCTCAACCAGACACCGTGGAAACTAAGAGATTTCACCCCGCCCCCGAAACCTAGATTTCCTTTTTTTCCTGAAAAAATGAGGAAATTGGAATTTGCTGCCTGGCAGGGCGCCCAAGACTGCTGGGGGTCCTGCATGTTCACACCTCGCTGCCCCCAGAAGACTGGACTTTGGCTTGGCATTTCTATTTACGGCCTCAGTTTGCCTCAGTTTCCCTATCTGTAAACGGGGCATGAGAACTCACCCTGGCCCTGCTTACCCCCGCCGGCTGCTTCTCTGGGGCAGGAGGGAAAGAGCAGACGCGAGGGCCCCTCGTGAGTCTCGACCGGGATGGATGTGGTCTGTGATCTTTTCTGAGCCCGGCCCAGAGCGGGGACAGCAGACATTCTGAGTCAGGCTCAGAGGGGGACCTGGAGCTTACATGAGACGTTTCACTCCTTGTTTTCCTTTGCAAATGCTATGCATCCACTGAATGATTTCATCTGCCCAAAAGCGTGTTGCACGCAGTGGTGTGGGACAGCCTCGAGGCTAGTAAGGGAGTTCTCGCCCCACCATCTGGCAGGCACAGTACGAGTCCGACGCTGGTGTTTGCACTTGACTTTCCTGCTGGTGTCTCTCTTACTCTATAGAAGAGCCGCACATTAATGTACTGTCACCTAGGAGCTTCTTGTCCCTTGAGCCTTTAATTAAAGGAAAATGTCAACTGGAAAAAAGAAAAAAAAAGCAGTCAGTGCAGATTCTGAAATAGGGATGAAACATCCAGAGACCACCGGTAAGGAGCTCCTTGGTGTAAAATGCTGGTGATTCTCATTCATTGGCACTCGGAACCAGTGTGTGCTGGGCCTTGTGCAGACATCAGAAGACCCCAGGGCCCAGGACTTGGGGCCCGCCCGCGCTCGACCTCGGAGCGCTGACACTGCTAACCCGCCGGCCTCAGGATTCTGCTTGCACAGATATCAAGCGGCTGCCTGGGCCGGGGAGGAAGGGCTGTGGATGGAATCGTTCCCAGATAGGAAACTCTGAGATGCATCGTTACATGTCCAAGGTCTCCCAGAGTGTTTGGGGCTGAGCTGTGTTAGAACTGGGTGTTTACAGGGAGCCAGGCAAGCCGAGGGGTACATGTGAAATAGGCTCAGAGCAGGCAGCCCCGAAGCCCCGTGCCTGTACGATCCATCCTCTGTCATTCTTTTTATGTAGTGTGTAGCCAGGAGGAATAGGACCCCGGTCTTAAAAAGCCAGAATAAGTGCAGACTGATCCCTGATCTAGAGGGTGGTCCCCCTAAGGGAGGGTCCTCACCGAGTTGGCAGGCAGGACCCTCAGGTGCCCATTTTAGCTCCAAGCACACCCTGGTGGCTGCTTTGTTACACATCCCCAAGGCACCAGGGAACAGACCCATTTACCCCCCTCAACATGGACAGCTCGTCATTCCACCCAGGACCCGGAAAATATGGCTCACTGACGCTTGGCTCTGAAGTCTCTTCTTTCCTCCCTGGAAGAACTCGGACTCAGAGGGATGTGGGAGCTCCTGACACACCCTGCATCGGCCGTTCACACTCGGGTCCAGCTGGGCTTGTCCTGAGGCAGGGTTCAGATGCTCTGTCACACTTGCCACTAGATTTTTATCGTGTCCTTCCCTCCACATCACACGTGCCTGTGTGTGTGACTTAGACGTGTTGATCCTCTGAGGCCCAGAGATCCCGCGTGTCTTCTTCGGCCTCATTACTTTAGCTCCTAGTAGGGCGCCTGCACCCACTAGGTGCTTCATATATGCTGATTGGACAAATGGATGTGGACCAAAGAGCCTGTTCTAGATTGGGAGGTATAACCACACATGCACATAGAGACACTCACGTGCGCGTGCGTGCACTCAGGCACTGTGTGTGTGTATATGCGTGCACGTGGGTATGCATAGGCCACACTTACACACACGCACGTAGGTATGCACACACACGCACGGCACCCGTGTGCACACACACAGAACTCTATTATGACACCGCGGACCTCAGAGGTGGGACAGAGGGTCAGAAGAAGTGCTTTGCGGAGCAGCAGGTGGAGAGGTCCCTCCCCTCTGGTGCCCAGGGTGGACGCAGCCGGAGAAGCTGCCCTTGAATGCACCTTGGTCCTGAGGGGAAGCTGCCTCCATGGGGAAGTTGGGGGGCTGAAATAAAGAGGGGGCTCCCAGCAAGACAATGGTGAGTAGCTGGTTCTGATTGGAAATGGAAAGGGGGCCTTTCCAGAAGAGCACGGCCTTTGGCGAGGGCTGATGTGGTGGGCGGTGGGACATGCTGGGAGGGCACCCATATTCCGGGCACCACGAGCGGCATCCCGCCCTCTGCAGGTGTATGTGAAGATCTCAGTTCCCAAGGGCATCCGGTTTATCGGGCATCCGGGCAAACGCCATCTGACCAAGAAGATGTGCGTGGCCTCTGGGGAGATGGAGCCCGCCTGGGTGGTTCTGTCCTTCAGTGACCTGGGACTCAGTAATGTCACAGGTGAGGTCCCGTGCTGCCTCAGGCATCCCCCCTCCGGGCCACCAAGGGGTCTGCGTGCTGAGCCCAGGCACAGGTGAGGGGTGGGCGGGGCAGTAGATGAGGTCAGGAGGGCAGCTGGGGAAGCAGGCCAGAGGGATGGATCAGGAGGTCAGGACTGATGTAGATGTAGGGGTAGGGCGGGGCGGTCCCCAGGGGTGGGGCCTGAAGCTTCACCTGGAGGGAGCTGAGCTTAGGTGCCACACAGCCTGGCACACGTATGTGCGCACACATCTGCACATGCAAACACTCGGCCCGAGGGTGAGGGACGGTGCGCCGCTCCCCCCGGGTGGGAACCTGTTCTGACCGAAAGCACTGAGCGCTCAAATCTCCGCAGCCAAAGCCCTCGCTTACGGAGAAACAAGCTGCTGCCGGGACGGGCAGTCCATCAAACACTTGGAGGAGAGCTTCGCTGACAGGCGGGTCCCCGCCGGGAGGGATCACATCAGGCGCAGTGTGATGGTTGAGGTAAGCCCATGTCCTCGCCGAGGGCCCTTGGCCAGGGCCATCAACCATGGGGTGGGGGCCTCGCTGGAGTCTGTGGTCCCCGCCCGGGGCTGCTGCAGCCCCGGTCTTGCTCTCGGTCTGGGGGCAGGTGAGGGGTCTCTGCATCTCCTCGCTAGGGGACTGCAGCATCCGGCCTCCCCTGCCGTGCAGAGTGAGATTTGGTAGAGCGGCCTGGGAAGGGCAAGGGCTGCAGGGAAGTGTCCTCTGACCCCCACGTTGACCATCTTAGAGGGCGGTGTGCATCCGTCTCCGACTTCCTATGTGTTCTAGGCAGTTATGGGGATCGTGACCTGATACTTGGAGGGCTGTCGCTGAATGCCCGTGCAGAAAAGACACAGAGCCTAGAGCGGAGGGGCCCAGGGGTTGGGGTCTTACTGACACCCCACCCCCCTCCCTGCCCCCCGGCTGGGAATCTAGGATCTGCCACTTAGTGTGGGCTGGGCACCTGTCTTGATATTCCGATGCCGCTCCCTAAGTCGGGGCTTCTCACGCTCAGCCCATAGTGTGGGAGGGCCGGAGAGAACGCACACGATCCCTCACGGTGCTGGGCGGGCGGCAGCAGTGATGCCCCATCTTGTGGGTGCTGCTTGGACACATCAGAGCCCAGAGCCCTGCTGAGACTCTGACACTACACCGAGGGTGCCGGCAGCACCGATGAAGCTCCTCGCAGCCTCCCGAATGTCTGCCCCTGCCCTGTGGCCCAGCTGCGAACAGCTACCCTCCCTCCTGCCTGTGGTCCTGGCAGTTCCCGCGGCACCTGGAGCCACACGCGCGCCGGGCACAACTCCCGGAGGTGGGCGAGTCATTGCCACAGCGTGGTTGACGGGACATGATGGATTCCTCCGGGACAAGCCTGTTGTCTGATGAGGAATGCCATTTCCGTGAGCCAGCAGGATGGGACGGCCTCAACAGGAAGCACGGAGACCCCTGGCAACCCTTGGCTCAGCCCGAGCTTGCTCCCTGGCCCTCAGCCCGCCCTCCTGCGGCCAGGCGAGATGGCAAGCCATCCAGAGCAGCCAGGCCTTGAGTTCTTGCCTCCTCCATCTGCGGAAGGAATTTCTCAATGCACAGAGAGGGATCCTCTGTCCCTGGGCCCTTCCTCCCGTTCACGCTGCTCAGCAGTCTGCTCTGTGTGCAGCATCTGCCGGTACAGCTTAGTGCAGGCCGTTCTCGGGGCAGGAGGTAACATTTAGGTATCAGAAGACCTGAGATGTCGATGCAAAAAACTGAAGCGTGAACTGAAAAAACGGATTTCTGAAACAGGAGGTGGCAGATGTGTGGCTTGATAAAACAGCAGAATCCTTCTCCCGCTCCCCACCACGGGAGAGCCCTGGGTGCATGGTTGGTTTGCTGGATCGGTTATTTGGTGGACCCTCACGCGACCCTGCCTGCCATCTGCCGGGGAGGAAACTGCAGATGACAGAGGCGTACGGTGGGGAAGCAGGTGACGGTTGGGACCTACGGGATCGTGGAGGAGCCAGGCTCCACCATTAGCCCAGAGACCGGGAGGACAAGGTGGGAGTGTGTGGCAAGCATGACAAATCTAGGAGTAGTTGGTGAGTTGGTTTGACCAGAACCTGGAGAAGGGGAATGAGCCTCTGTTTCCCCCCCTTGGCCTGGGGGGTAGGCAGCCTGGTCCTTCTCCGTGTACGTGTGACATTGGCATCACCCCGCAGGGTCCAGACTTGGAGCCACTGCCATGGGAAGGCGGCCGCTCCCCTGGGCGGACTGCCCCTCCAGCACTCAGTTCTCCCCGTCTCTCTGTTTCAGCCGGAAGGAGCCCCCCGTGCGTACACCTACAGTGCTTTCTTCTGTCCCAACGGTGAGTCCCTGCACCCACCCTGCTGAGGACTTTGGCCCTTACCCCCACACTGTCACAGCTCTCCCACTGTGAAGTGGATGCCTGCCCTTCCTGGGCTCAGAAGACACAGAAGCGGAAAACTGAGATGTCCGGGCTGGTGACAACCATGAGCCAGAGTGAGGGCCAGGCATCTGCCACGCAGGAAGGAAGTGCCCACGAACGTAGACTGGAGGCGTCAATGAGAAGAGAGACCGTGGGCACAAATAGGGCTGTCCGCAGGGCCCGGGGGTGAGGAGCCTAGGATCCAGGGAAGGGAGGGCTTAGAGTCACATCAGGGGAAAGCTGTGGGAAGAAGGCTGACCCAGAATCCTGGGCCCATAGAGAAGATAAGAAATTAAAGCGGGTTCCAGAAGGTGTGGGATTCGGGGTCTGCCTCAATCCCCTGAAATCGACATTATACTTGTACATGATCCACGACAAGGAAATGGGTACAGAGTGCCCAGTGGTTGCCTCTACCTTGGTGGGGTCAGGGAAATGCTAAGCAGAATGTCTGCCCTCTCCCTGTCCGGTCCCTCCCAGAGGAACCATTTAGCTTGGCACTCAGGCCTGGCTTGTCACTGGGCAGTCACCCAGCAGGCTTTGGCAGGTGACGGAGCTGAGGATCCGAGCTGGAGTCTCTGGGGGTTGCCATTACCAAGGCATTCAGCATGACAGGTCCCATAACCCACACAGACCACTCTGGACACAGGCTTCCTCTTGACATGTTTCCCCATTTTTTGTATTAAATAGCAATATGGTACATATATGCTCAAATGATTTTTGACAGGGGTACAAAAGCAATTCAATGAAGGAAGGAGAGCCTTTTCCACAAACAGTGCTGGAGTAATTGGACATCTATTGGCAAAAGCATGAACTTTGACCTAAAGATCCCACTTTATACAAGAATTAACTCAAATGGATTGTGGACTGACATGTCAAAGTATAAAATTTTTAGGAAAAAATTTGGGAGAAAAACCTTTGGGATCTAGGGCTAAGTGAAGAGTTTTTAGATATGATACCAAAAAGCATGACCCATAAAAGGAAACTGATGAATGAACCTCATCAAAATTAAAAACTGCTTTGCAAGGGGCACCTGGGTGGCTCAGTCGGTTACGTGTCTGACTCTTGATCTCAGCTCAGGTCTTGATCTCAGGGTCTTGAGTTCAAACCCCATGCTGGGCTCC
The DNA here is from genome assembly GCF_964656455.1 of Halichoerus grypus. Lineage (NCBI taxonomy): Eukaryota > Metazoa > Chordata > Mammalia > Carnivora > Phocidae > Halichoerus > Halichoerus grypus. The sequence goes on from NC_135712.1 coordinate 204,324,649, forward strand.
ATGCTGGGTGTGGAGCCTACTTAAAAGGGGGGAAAAAAAACTGCTTTGCAAAAGATGCTGTTAAGAGGAAGAAATACAAGCTACAGGCTGGGAGAAAATCTTTCCAAACCCAGATCCAACAAAGAACTAGTATCTAGAATATATAAAAAGCTCTCAAAATTCAACAATAAATAAAACAATCCAATTAGAAAGTGGGAAAAAGGAGGGGCACCTGGTTGGCTCAGTCAGTGGAGCATGCGACTCTTAATTTCGGGGTTGTGAGTTCAAGCCCCATGTTGGGTGTGGAGATTACTTAAAAATAAAATCTTAAAAAAGTATATGGGAAAAAGAAATAAACAGTTCACCAAAGAAGATACACAGGTGGCAAATAAACACATCGAAAGGGGTTCAACATCATTAACCATTAGCAAAATGCAAAATAAAGCACTGTGAGTTATCAATGCATACTTACCAGAATGACTAAAATTAAAAAAAAAAAAATGTCACCACAATAAAAGATGGCCAGGATGTGGAGAAAAGGGATCATTCATACATAGCTGGTGGGAATTGTAAAATGGTATGGCCACTGCTGGTAGTTTCTTAAAAAGCTACACATGTTCCAAAGAAATTGCACTACGAGGCATTTATCCTAGAGAAATGAAGATTTCTGTTTACACAAAAACCCATACACAGACATTCATATCAGCTTTATTTGTAATAGCCCCAAACTGGAAACAGGCTAGGTGTCCTTCAGTGGATGAGTGGTTATACAAATTATGGTACATTCATACCTTGTAATGCTATTCATTGGTAAAAAGGGACAAACTATTGATATATGGAGCAACTTGGATGAAGGGGATTGAGTGAAAAAAACTCAATCCCAAAGGGTCCATAAATGATTCCACTTATGGTATTTTTGAAATGACAAAATTTTAGAAATGGAGATCATATTAGTCATTGCTGAGATGGGGAAGAAGGGTGTGGATATGGTGATAAAGGGCAATAGGAGGGATCCTGTACAAATAAAATTGGGGAAATCTGAATAAGATTAATGGATTGTATCAATGTCAATATCCCAATTGTGATACTGTAGTAGAATTTTGAGAGATAGCACTGGGGGAAACGGGGTCAAGAGGACACAGGATCTTTCCATATTGTTTCTTACAGTTGTCTGTGAATCTATAATTATCTTAGTAAAATTTAAATTAAAAACATTTTTCAAAGTGAAACGTGTGGGGCACCTGGGTGACTCAGTCGGTTAAGCGCCCAACTCTTGATTTTGGCTTAGGTCACGATCTCAGGGTCGTGAGATCAAGCCTTGGGATTTTCTCTCCCCATACGCCCCTCCCCACCTCCCTCTCTCTAAAAAAAGAAAAAAAAAGTGATACATATGTACAAATACTGTATGAATGCACTTGTATGAGGTACTTAGAGAAGTCAAAATCATAGAGACAGAAAGTAGAATGGTAGGAGCCGGGGGCTGTGGGGAGGGGTTGGTGACTTAGTGTTTAATGGGGATAGAGTTTCAGTTTTGCAAGATGAAAGGAGTTCTGGAGGTGGACAGTGCTGACGTTTGCACAATATGACTGTATTTGATACCACTGAACTGTACATTTAAAAATGTTTAAGATGGCAAACTTTACATTATGTATATTTTACCACAATAAAAAAAATTGGGAAAAGAAAAAGCAATACCTATGTATTACAGGGAACTTAGAAAGAAGGAAAAAATATCTCCTCTGGTTCGCATCCATAGATGACCTCTTCTGAGATTTTGCTGTATTTGGTTTCATAGGATTGATTGTTGTTTGTTTTAACATAGTTGTAACTCATGAGCTATACAATTTTGTGTTCTGCCTTGCTCATTTAACACATCCCGAGCCCTTTTCCTTGTTATTGTAAAGTCTTTATAAACAGCATTTCAGAACAGCTTCAGTATGTTCCATCAAACGACTGTTCACGGGGCGCCTGGGTGGCTCAGTTGGTTAAGCGTCTGCCTTCAATTCAGGTCATGATCCCAGGGTCCTGGGACCAAGTCCCGCATCAGGCTCCCTGCTCAGTGGGGAGCCTGCTTCTCCCTCTGCCTGCCACTCCCCTCCGCTTGTGCTCTCTCTCTCTCTCAAATAAATAAATAAAAGTCTTAAAACAAAACAACAACAATAACAAAAAACGGCTGCTCCATAATTTGATCATTATGGAATGTTTTGAAACATTGTTGGGCACTTATATATGGTTTCTATTTTTACATCATAATTTATGCTAGGCTGAATATATATTTGTATTCAAAGTAAAATCGGCAGTGTTTTTAACATGTTTATGGAGGTATAATTGACTATAATAACTCACACGTACTTTAAGTGTACAGTTTGGTAAATGTTGGCATATGTGTACATCTGTGAAACCATCACAACTAAGATAATGAGGATTTCCACTAAACCCAAAAGTCATGCTCCCTGTAACTACTCACCCCTGCCTACTCTTGTCACTAAGGAACTACTCACCTTCCTTTCAGTCTCTATAGATTGCTTTGCTCTTTCTAGACTTTTATATAAATGGAATCATATAAAATGTACTCTTTTTATCTGGTTTCTTTCAGCATAAAAATTTTGAGATGCATCCATGTTGTGTGTATCAATAATTCAGTCATTTTAAGGCTGAGTGGGACTCCATTGAACGGATGCATTGCACTTTGTTTATTCATTGACCTGTTGGTGGACATTTGAGTTATTTCCAGTTTGGGGCTATTTCCAATAAAGCTGCTATGAATATTCATGGACAAGTCTTTGTATGGGTAATATGTTTTCCTTTCTCTTGAATCAGTACCTATGAGTGGAACAGCGAAATCATACAGTAGGTATGCGTCCAACCTTTTAAGAAATGGTCGCACAGTTTTCCAAAGTGGTAGTACCCTTTTGCATTCCCATCAGCAGGGGGTGAGAGTCACTTCCTCGCTCTCCTCACCCACACTTGGGGTTGTCCGTCTGATTAATTTCAGCCATTCTAAAAGGTGTCTGGTGGTTTCTCATTGTGGTTTTAATGTGCATTTCCATCATTCAAGCATCTCTTCATGTGCCTGTTTACTACTGGTATATTTTTTTTGGTGAAGTGCCTGTTCAGTTCTTTTAACATTTATTTTAAATTGAGTTTTGGAAGTTTTAAAAAATATATTCTGGATACAAGTCCTTTCCCAGGTAAATGCTTCACAAAGACATTTCTCCCACTGTGTGGCTTGTCTTTTCTTCTAATAGTGTCTTTCAAAGAGCAGAAGTTTCTCATGTCGATGTGGTCCAGTCAATCAGTCTTTCCTTTTATGGATTATGCTTTTGTTGTATCTAAGAAATCTTTTCCAAATCCTACATTTTCTCCTCAGAGTTTGTAGTATTAGGTCGTACGCTTATAAAATGGCTATGAACTATTTCAAGTTGGTATTTGGAGACCATGCAAAGTGTGGTTCGGAGTTCCCCTTTTCTGCTTCTGGGTAACTAGCTGTTCCAGCACCATTGGATGAGATGATTTTCGCTGTTGAATTGCCTTCACACCTTTGTTGCAAATCAGTTGTTCATACACATGTGGGTCCCTTTCTGGACTCCCTACTCTGTTCTGTTGAGCACCTGCCTGTGTTGACATCAGTACCGCACTGTTGTGATTCCTACAGCTTTTGATTACGTCTCGATGTCAGAGGTGTGAGTCCTTTGACTTGGTTCTTTATCAAAGTTGTTTTGGCTCTTCTAGATTCTTGATGTTTCTCTCTAAATTGTGGGATCAGCTTTGTAATTTCCCCCAGAAGACCCTGCTGTGTTTTGATTGGGATTGCAGCAAATCTGAACATCCGTTTGGGGAATAATGAACGTATTTGCCGTATTGTCTTCTGACCCATGGACACGGTCTAGCTCTCCACCGATTTGGGTCTTCATTAGTTTCTTTTTTTTTTTTTTTTTTTTTTTTTTTATTTTTTTATTTTTAAAGATTTTATTTATTTATTTGAAGAGAGAGACACAGCGAGAGAGGGAACACAAGCAGGGGGAGTGGCAGAGGGAGAAGCAGGCTTCCCACCGAGCAGGGAGCCCGATGCGGGGCTCGATCCCAGGACCCTGGGATCACGACCCGAGCTGAAGGCAGACGCTTAACGACTGAGCCACCCAGGCGCCCCGGGTCTTCATTAGTTTCAAGAATCTTTTGCAGTCTCCTGTGTACAGGTCTTTGCATGTATTCTGTAGGATTTATCCCTGTGAGCATTTTATCTTTTGTGTGCTCTTGGCAGAGCTGTCATTAAGCCAGCGCCATTTGCTGTCCCCCTGTGGTCCTGATTCTAAGCTCTGGGCACAGGCAGGGAGAGGCAGGATGCCTCCAGGGGTGCCTTCAACCCCCTCTCTCCTTCCCTCCATCCAGAGAGAGTCCACATCTCCACACCCAACAAGTACGAGTTCCAGTATGTGCCACGGCCGCTGTGTCTCACCCGTTTTGATGTGGCTGTGCGAGCCCACAATGATGCCCGAGTGGCCTTGTCCCCCGGGCCCCAGGACACAGCAGGCATGATAGAGATCGTCCTGGGGGGGCACCAGAACACCAGGTCCTGGATCTCCACCAGCAAGATGGGCGACCCTGTGGCCAGCACACACACGGCAAAGATCCTGTCCTGGGATGAATTCAGAACATTCTGGATCAGCTGGCATGGCGGGTTCATCCAGGCATGGCCGGGCTGACTGGGGTGGGCATGGGAACCTCCTGCTTCTGGGCATTTGCTACCTCCTGATCTGTGTCCAGCTCTGACAGGGGGCAGGGAGGAGGGAGGGTAAACACAGGGCACTATCTCAGGCTGCTCACAGTCTGCCTGGAGTTGCTTACAGGGCTGTAGGGATCTGAGAGCTGAGGGATGGTGGGTAGCCATGGAGAAGGAAGGTGGATATAAGTAGGTGAAATGGGGGCTGGTGAATTTTAGGGACCAGGCAAAGGGGACATAGAAAAGGAGCAGCTAATACAGCTTTCTAGAGGAGGGACATAGCCAAATGGGGTTTTGAAACATGAATAGGAGTTCACCAGGCAAACTGGGGAGTGGAGGATGTTTCAGGCAGAGGGAATAGCATGTGCAAAGGCCCAGAGACTCCCAGGAGCCCGATGACTTCGGAATCTGTAGATGCCACACTTGTGTCTCTGTTGGCCATTGAAGGGGGTGAGGTGACCTTTAGTTTCTCTGTGACCCCCATAGTCAGTGTCCCTGCTGCCTGAGCACCACTGTGTGCTTCCTTCCGGCATCCAGCATCCTTGGCCTCTTTTTCCAGGTTGGCCATGGTCCAGAGCCTTCCAATGAGTCTGTCATCATGGCCTGGACCCTCCCCAGGCCACCAGAGGTCCGATTCATCGGTTTCTCCACTGGCTGGGGCTCGGTGGGTGAGTTCCGCATCTGGAAGAAGGTGGAGGTGGACGAGAGCTACAGTGAGGCCTTTACCCTGGGAGTCCCGCACAGCGCCATCCCTGGGTCTGAGCGGGCAGTGGCCTCCGTCATAGGTGCGTCTGCCTTGTAGCCTGGCCCGGGGAGAATGGGGGCAAGGACTCAGGCCAGGGGGCAAGGTGTCCACTCCAGACTCGGTTTCACATCAGCCTCTACTGGGGATCTGTTTCTCCGGGGATTCCAGCCCCATACCCACTGACCCGACAAGCAGCTTCTGGTGATTTCTCCGTGCTGGGGCAGACCCAGAGATGACCCCAACCCTGTCTTTGAGGCATTTCCAGTCTGCCCGAGGTGGGTCCAGACCCAGCCCGTCCAAGCCCTGTGTGAGGCAACCCCAAGGGGCAGGTGGTCAATTCTGTGAGAGCAGTGAGTGTGGGGTGATGTGCAAGAAGGCAGAAAGTCTGGGTGAAGTCAGCGAGGTGCAGGGTGGAAGGTGGGGCTCCTGGTGAGAGGGGCAGACATCCAGAGCGTTTGCTAAGCAGGAGTAAGTGGCTGTGACTGGGGGTCTGTAGGATGTGGGTTGTCTCCTGTAGCCCAGGTACAGGAGTGGAAAGTGGGGACCGTGTGGTCAACATGGTGTTGGGTGTTGGAAGGGTGGAGAAGAGGGGAAGAGGTCCGGAGGGGCACATAGGCCTGAATGCAGGGGTCTTGGGTCTCTCTGACATCAGAGGACAGAAGTCCTGGGGCCCAGACAGGTTAGTGTTTGTAGCCAGATCAGAGGATGTGGGAGTTTGCAATTTCTGAGGCAAGAGATCAAGTGAGAGATGGCCCTAGGGGCGAGTGGCCTGGGTAGTGGCACAGGGGAGCAAGCAGATGGGCAGGGATGGAGACGGGGCAGGGGCCGGGACCTCTGCGCCAGTGCCTATCAGCACAGTGGGATGGAAGGTGGAGAAGAAGCTGGGAAGCCCAGAGGAGGGTGATGAGAAAGTAGGCAGGCTCTGCCATGGATGGAGGCTGCAGGAGCAGTGGCAGCCTCGGTGGGGCAGGAGGAAAGGCCGAGGAAGGAAGGGAAGTGTGACCAGGGAACAGCAGGAGTTCTGGAGGGCCCATCAGCCATGTGTGATGCAGAGAAGCCAAGAAGAGGAATGCAGAGTGCTGAAGGGAGGAAAACACAGGAGAAACTGAAAAGAAAAAAAGAACTGAAAAATATATCAACAATGTCATGTGTGTATGGAAACAAAAAAAAATCTAAATACTCATGATTGAAGAGAAAATCACGTTTCCTACTGGAAATTAGAAAAAATATTTAAAATAGAACCATAATGGCTGGACTGATCGATCAACATTTGTGGGATGCAACCAAAGTTGTAAGAGGAAAATGTATAGCTTTAAATGCACCTGTTTTAAAAGCCACAAAGAGATGAGCATTCAGCATAATGAAGAGGTAGAGAAAGAACACCGAGCTGAGACCAAAGAACACAGAGGGAGGTGTGTAGGAGAGTTCCAGTGGGTGGCCACCAAAGCCAGGGCCCCCGGTGGGCTAAGTGGGTATGGGGCACAGTTGGGTCCTGAAGGGCAGTCAGAGGGTGGGTGGCCGGTGTTAGGCCATAGGCCGCGCTGGCGAAGGCTATCCCTAGGACAGCCAGGGCACCATTTGAGGCCGGCCTGCAGCCCAGCCCTCATTTCCTCCCCACCAGGAGACGTCATGGGACCAACCCTGAACCACCTCAGCAACCTCCTGCGGCTGCCCTTTGGCTGTGGAGAGCAAAACATGATCCACTTTGCACCCAACATCTTTGTCCTGAAGTATCTGCAGAAAACCCAGCAGCTCAGCCCCGAGGTGGAGCGAGAGACCACAGACTACCTGGTACAAGGTACCGGGGCTGGGGGGGGCGGGGTGCTGCCCAGGGAGAGGGCATGGGGAGGGAGGCAGCCCACGTGCCCGGTATAGCGGATGCGGAGGAAGGGACCCAAGTGGATGAAAGGGGCCACTCGGGGTGGCCCATCTGGTCACTGTCAGCAGGAGCCCAGTGTCTGTACAGTTAGGGCATGGCTCTGCATGCTGGGAATCAGCTATGGGGAGAGGAATGGCGTCTTCTAAAAATGTAGATTTTTTTCTTTTAACAAGAAGAGCAATATAGGGTGCTTGGGTGGCTCAGTTGTTTAAGTGTCTGCCTTCGGCTCAGGTCATCATCCCAGGGTCCTGGGATCGAGCCCCGCATCGGGCTCCTTGCTCAGCGGGGAGCCTGCTTCTCCCTCTCCCTCTGCCGCTCCCCCTGCTTGTGCTCGCTCTCTCTGTCAAATAAATAAATAAAAAATCTTAAAAAAAAAAAGCAATATAATAGCATTATAAAAAAACATTTAGAGAAGAAAAATAATTCCCTATAATCCCCCCATCCATGTTTGCTCTGAATTTACGCTCTCCAGCAACACAGGTTAACGTGGTCGCTCTTGGTGCCTCGTGGTGTGGCATCCTTCAGTGTGTCCCAGCCACACGCTGTGTGTATGCGATTTGTCCCCCGGGCTGTGTGGAGCCAAGTTCCGTTCACCGCCCCCCCCCCGCCCCCGCTCCGCGGTGGGACCAGGGGCAGCGTGTCTGATGATGGGCGCTGGAGCAGCGTCACATTCAGGGCTTTTAGAATCCGGTTGCCCTGAGGCATCCTGTCCACGTCTTGGTGAAAACATCCGAATTTCTGTGGCGTGGGTGTCCAGAGTAAAATTGCTGGGTCTCAGGATGTGCTCATAGTCATTTTCCAGGTTACACGCTTTGTCCCTCACTTACATTTATGGAATACAACGTACTAAACTCTTCTCTTGGACGTGGCGGGGTTATTTCCGGTTTTTTCCTCCCTACATAATGCAGCATTGAATATCTTCAGAAATAAACAATGCAGCACTGAACATCTTCAGAAATAAATAAGACAGCACGGAACAGCCTCAGAAATCACGCGGCACCGAGTATCTTCCATCACCAGGAATCAGATCCTTAGGAAAGGGTAGAGCTCCATGTGTGGAGGGTAGGACCTCTGAGTGCCCTGACCCACCCCCTCTGCATGTCTTGGCCCCATAGGAGGGTCACGGGGAGGTCTGTAACCTCACCTCTGTCATAGGCACCTGCTGTGTGTCCTCAGGTAGGGCCTGTTCTCAGTGCCTCAGTTTCCTATCTGTGTAGCAAGGGAGTTAAGTCAGTTGATGCCAAGGTCCTGAGGCCTCCTGAGGTGTGCTTCTGGCCTTGGGCTGGAGCTGGAGCGAAGGGGAGGAAGGCGAGGGTTTGGCCCAGCTGTGAAGCTGGCGTTCACAGCGGGCAGGTACGTGTACTTCCACCTGTGCTGCCCCAAGTCGCCCTCCCACAACCCCAGATTAATGGTCCTCATTTCCCACATGAGCCACGTGAGGCTCCTCAAAGCAGCCAGCCTGAGACCATGCAGGGTGGTGGGGGCTCCTGAGACCCCAGGCTCGTCCGGATTGGATTGGCTGGCCAGGGCACTAGGTCCCAGCCAGAGTGAGAGGAGAGCCCACAGGCACCACCTTGGAAATTTCTGCCTTCAAGAAAGACCGGCGTGTGCCCGGCTCAGAGGATGTCAGGTCCCTCTCAGATGGGGAAACTGAGGCATGTGAGCGCCTTGATTCCTGAGGCGAGCCTGGAGTTCCTGCTTCCTGGCCTGTCAGGGTTCCCTGTAGAAGATCTCCAAAAGCAGTCCTGACGATCCAGAACCATCCGTTCTCAACAGGAAAAGGAAAGTGCAAGAGCTCATGGTGAATGTGGAAACTCTTGAATGGAAAGGCAAAGTCAGGGGTTGCCACGGGCCGAAAATCTGGCTTGATAAAAGCTGACCAGAGACTGCCGGGAACCCCAAGAAGCCCACTCGGTCTGTGGCCAGGGACGCTCAGGTCGCTGAACCCATCTGGGCTCGGGCCTCGAACGCCACCCCCAGTCTGATGACCCCTAGTCATCAACGGCCGCCGGGAGCTCCCCTGAGCAGCCAGACCCCGTGCCCTTCAGCCAGTGGGCATTCCAGACTCTACAAGCTTCCCATCGAGCCCCCTCCCCCGGTTTTCTGCCAGGCTTGCTGGTGTTCGTTTCCTGGGGCCGCCGGCACGGGCAGGCTCCCTGGAGTGCGCTTTGCAGGCAGGGCGTTTCTTTCTCCTGTGTCTGAGTCTATTTCTACATCTTTTCTCTTCTGAGGATACCAGTCATTGGATCCAGGTCCTACCTTATTCCAGGACGATCTCATCTGGAGATCTTCAGCATGATCACAACTGCAAAGACCCTTCTTCCCCCATAAGGTCCCATTTTGGGTTCCTCTCCAGACCCTACAGACCACCCACTACATATGTCCCCTCACAGCCCTCCCTGGCTCGCCTGGCCCATGCCCCCCTGCTGCCCTCACAATAAGGCCAAACACCCAGTGTGGCCCGAGTGGCCGCCTCACCTCCCTCCCCTGCCCCCTTGCTCTTCTGCTCTGGCTCTTCTGGTGTCTTCTGTTCTCTGAGCACACCAGGCTCTCGTGGACTGGTCCCCACCCCTGGGGACAGAGGGTGCTGCCTCGAGATGGGGCAGGTCCCTGACCACCCAGGCGTGAGTGAGGGCCTGTGTGTGACCAGGAGTGACAGAGAGGTGATGTCAGGAAATGAGAGGAACAAAGTAGAGCTTTCAGCCACACCCGTGGTGTGGAGCCCTTTCAGGGCCTCCAGGGGTGGGTGTGGGGCAGTTTCCAGACTCCAGATGTGGGCGGGGGGTGGTTTCGGCGACCCTGGATGTGAGTGTTGCATCATGGGGGGGGGGGTCGCAGGGACGTTCCCAGGACGCTGACCCCTCCGCTTGCTCCGCAGGCTACCAGCGGCAGCTGACCTACAGGCACCAGGACGGCTCCTACAGTGCATTCGGGGAGCGGGACGCATCAGGGAGCATGTGGTGAGTCCCCACTTCGGGGGCACGGCCACGGGGGCTCTCCCACCCGAAGCCACAACCCCCCATGCCGCACCGAATGGCCAGGACGCTCGGGGCCAGATCCCCAGGGTGACAGAGACAGCCATGGTCCCGGCCCCCCGGCGTTCAGAGGGCTGGATGTGGGCAGCTTGGGGGCTCTGGGTGTGGCGATGGGGGGTGGTGGCAGTGACAGGGACTATTTCTCGTAGTTAGGCTTTCTCCTGCTGTTGCCACACTGCCCGTAACGGAGCCCTTGCTCTCCAGCCTCTCAGGAGCAGGTCCTGGATGCTCTGAGGCCTCTTCAGAGCCCACTGGACCCCGAAACAGGGGTGACCCCGAGTAGGAGGGGACGGGAGAGGCCCTACCACCACCGGGAGGCTGAGGTCGGGGGAGCGTGTGGGCAGAGCAGCCTGGAGTCTGGTTTCCCTTGCAAGCGGCTCCCTTTGGCTTTCGGGGCGACCAGGCCAGGAGGGCCCGGTGCGGGGCTGTGCACCCCTGGGTCTTGTTCCCCGGGAGCCTCAGAGCAGGGCAGTTTGCGTGATTGTGGATTTGCCATATCCACCTTGGGGCTTGCAGGGACCGTGGGACACCCCAGCTTCTGTCCCCAGATGGGGTTTCCCTCCCCGTGCGCAGGGGGCTGTGGGCATGAAAACTGCCCTCCCCGTCCTGAAGCTGACCCAGAGTGTCCACCGCACAGCAGCATGGCCAGGGCCCGCGGGCGCAGCGACACAGCTGGCTGAGGGTCCCCCCCCCCCCCCGCCGTGTGCAGTGTTGCTTACTTGGCTCCTGAGGGCCGACCTGCCCAGAGAGAGTGTGGGGATGCCACAGTGCCCAGCACTCGGGCTCCGCGTGGCCCCGCGGCCCGGCGGCCTGCGCATGCGCACGGCGTTGGGCCCCTCCCTCTGGGGCGTGGCCGGGCTGATGGAGGCGCCCCAAAGGCAGGAGAAAGGATGGGTGGTTTGGGGGTCCGGGAGGGAGAGTGGCCGGGACGAGCAGACTCCTGGGGAGGGTGCATGCAGCCTTGGAGTTATAGGCTATTCCACATTTTGGCGATTCACCGCAACAGAGCCTTGATTTTCTTTCTCTTAACTTCTTTCTGTGGGTGCGGTAAAGTACGCATAACATACAATTTATCATCTTCACCATTTTTAAGTGTCCATTCCAGTGGCATTCAGTATATTCACACTTTTGTGCCGCCGTCACCGCCGTCCGTCCCCAGAACTCTTTTTAATCTTGTAAATCTGAAACTCTATCTATTACATACGGACTCCCCCCCCCCCTCCAGCCCCCCGGCACCCCCGTTCTAGTTTCTGTCCCCGTGAATTTGGTCCCTCCCGGGACCTCCCGTGAGTGCGATCATAGCTTCCTTTTCTGCGCGGCTTGCTTCACGGCTCACAGTGTGCTCGAGGTTCGCGCCGTGCTGGAGCAGGGTCAGTGTTGCTCCCCCTGAAGGCCGAATAACATCCCGGTGTGTGGAGGCACCCCGTTTTGTGAATCTCTTCACACTCGGGTCATCCCATGTTTCAGCTGCTGTGATAGAGAGCGGTGAACACGGGTGTACAAGTATCTCTTCGCGACCCTGCTTCCGATTCCCGAGGGGATGTTCCCGGGAGTGGAATCGCGGGACCCCATGGGAGCTCGGCCTCTAACTTGGCCAGGAACCGCCCGGCTGGGTTTTTACAGGGGCTGCGCGGGTTTACCCTCCCACAGCGGCGCGCAGGGGCTCCCGGTCTGCGCCGCCTCGCCGCAACTCTTGGTTTCTGCCGCTTGGACAGTAGCCGCCTGGTGGGCGTGGGTGGGGGAGCCACTTGATCTTGAAGAGGGGGGCCTGCTCCTCCGTCCTGTTGCTCGTCCCTCTCGGCTCCTTGCATTCCATCCAGTGGTTCTCCTGCGTTGATTTTTCACCGCCTCATTCATCCCTTGGGCCCATCAGCTCTCACTCAGGTGCACCGTGATGCAGCAGGGAGGGGGCGGGGTGGGCAAGGCACAGGTTGCAAAGCCAAGGATGGACACCTGTGACACAGAGGTGGGCTGTGGGGAGGCCAGTTGAGGGTCCTGGGAGTCCAGAGACGCCCATCTCAGAGTGGGGGCGCCCAAGAAGCTTCCTCTGGGGAGAGACACGTGGGCGGAGCGTTGAGAGACAAGCAGTACCTCATTCTGTGTAGACAGGACGGAAACACGACATGCCCAGTGCCTGGATGGGGTAGCTGAGGTAGTGGGCTGGTGGAAGGTTTTCCACTGCAAGCAACAGAAATCTGGCTGAAAGGCAATTCTAAATGTCAGTTCACACCACAGGGCTGGGGCGGCTGCAGGATGGGCCAGTCTGGCAGCCGGCAATGCATTGCCCCCCCACCCCCGCCCACCAGGTTCTTTCCTTTGGTCCCTTGTGGGCTCTCTCAGCACTGTGGCTCCTCCCCTCATGGTGGCAAAATTGCAACAGCTGCTCCCAGCATCACCTCATGTACCCATTCAAAAGTCATTCTCAGGCCCAAGGACTGAAATGCCCCTAACTGTGGCTGGCTAGAGCCATAGAGGGGACCAGGCGTCTAAGTTATCTGGCTGCAGGGTCCCGAGAAAGACGAGATCTCTCTGCAAGGCTGGGGATCCCTTGGGGATTGGCGGAGGAGGGGCAACAAGGAAGGTCTTCTGCACGTGGCAGGGGGAGGCAGGGCTGAACCATCTCACAGGAAGGCCTTGAGCGCCAGGGTGGGAGGGTCCATGCAGGGAGGCTGGCCTCTGTCATTGGGCCCTGCTGGGTGCCCACACACTTCCTGGAGCGCTCACAGCAGCCCTGTGAGGGCACGTTGGCCCCTCCCATGTTGCAGGTGAGGAAGCAGAGACCCGGGGCCGTGCGGGGAGCATGCACAGTTCCTCAGGGGGCATACGGGAGGTGACCTTCTCTGCACAACCGCCCCCAGCCCATGGCCCTCCCAGTCCCTGCCTCATCCTATTTCAGGCTCACGGCCTTTGTCCTGAAGTCCTTTGCCCAGGCGCGCAGCTTCATCTTCATCGACCCCCAGGAGCTGGCGGCTGCCAAGGGCTGGATCGTCCGGCAGCAGCGGGTGGACGGCTCCTTTCCGGCCGTGGGCAGGATCCTGAACAAGGACATCCAGGTGAGCGGCCCCTCGGCCCCCTTCTGGCACCTTAGCCCTGCCCTGCCTGCTCTCCGCTGCTGTCTGGGGCCAGTAAGGGGTCGGGGGCAGTCCCCTCTGGCTCAGGGTGAGGCTCGAGAGTCCTCTTGCAGGGTGGGATCCACGGCACAGTCCCGCTGACGGCCTACGTGGTGGCTGCGCTCCTGGAGACGGGCACGGCCTCGGAGGTGAGCACAGGGTGGCCTAGGGAGCAGTGGGTGGCTTTCCCCTGCAGGCTAGGCCAGCCATCCTCTGGCAGGCTTTATTTCTTCCTTGATGCCCTCCTTCCACTCTTTCTCATGCTTTTCAGTGGTCCCAGGATGTCCACCTTCTTGTAGCCTGAGCAGAGGATTGAGAGATTCCTGTGATAATTGTGGGGGGCCTAAGGGAGCTGTATCCTGAGATCTCCCAGGACTATCTGATGCCCCCAGTCCCTGTTTGGGGAATCATTTGGGGCTAGAGCAGGTTCCTGGCTGGTCAGGGAGTCCTATGCAAAAACTTGGGAAAATTTTTGGGAGAAGGGTCTAGAACCTTCATTTACAGTTGGTACTGGAACCAGTCAAGGTTGAGGTGTCCCCGGGGACTCGGGAGCAATTGTTGCTTTTGTGAAACAGGAGTGGGGGAAGCACGTTCCCTGCAGTGAGGGTGTCCATGGTGGATCTCAGCCCTGGGGGTAGGGACCCCACCATTCCTAACATCTGTGTCTGTTCCACATCCTCTGATGATGAATTGTGAGTTATCTTAACAGCGTGGCTCCATCAGTGCCCACGTTGGTCATTTGCTAAATTCCTTAATGCTTCTATTCACTCATTTTTTCCCACTTAACCAATATTACTGGGCACCTTCTCTGAATCAAGCTGTCACTAGATAGTGGACTCAGTTTCTGTGCTCCAGGGGCTCACATTGGGGTTGGGAGGGGGGAAGTGTGATCAGGGTTGGTGGGCTTCCTGGAGGAGGTGACCACTGAGGTGAGGCCTAGAGGATGAGGTGGGCCTGGGCAGGGGGTCTTGGAAGCCAGCCTGGTGATGGGGTAGGTGGGACAGGGTGGTCAGGGCTCTGCCGACTTCCCCCAGAACGTCTCCGAGTTGATCTGCTGTGCTCAGACCTCATTTGGAAAAAGTTGGCACCAACATAAAGAAGGGACAGGTTCTGAAAGCCAGGTCTGCAGGCTGTGGGAGCCCCAGAGGGAGGCAAAATGAGAGTCTGTGAGCCATCCGGCGCTCTCCCTAGGCGTGCCCTGGGAATCTGTGGGTGGGCAGGTGGGTGGGGGAGCAGAGCAGCCTCCCAGGGCTCCACTCCCCCCCGAACCCCACCCTGCAGGAGGAGAGGAGCGCCATTGCCAGAGCGCGGCACTTCCTGGAGTCCAGTGCGCCCCTGGCTGCGGACCCCTACAGCAGTGCCCTGACCACCTACGCGCTGACCCTGCTCCGCAGCCTGGCAGCCCCTGCAGCGCTGCGGAAGCTCCGCAGCCTGGCCATCACGCAGGGTAGGGGGCCCCCACAGTGCACCCCAGTAGACAGCTCATGGACACATGCTTGGCACTAAGGAGGCACCCTTTGCTCGCTCTCTTTTGTTTGTTACTCATTGTCGCATCTCCTAGTGGCTCCATTTGATGAAGTGGCTTGAGCCCGAGGGTCATTTTTCTCCCTTGTGAAATAGGGGATAGCAACCCCTGCCCCAGGGAGGGCTCCCCGCCCTCCATCGCTGGGTGAGCCTTGCAAAGCCTTTTCCATCTTCAGGATGTCGGTCTCCCCATTGACAAAATGACTACCCACTATGTTTGGGGAGCCCCGGTCGCAGAGACTTCTCAGACTGAGCCCCCTCCCCTCCCACCTCCAGTCCTCATCGCACTCCCCACTCCCCACCTTCCCCAGCAACTTCTCAGCTTATGATGTCATCTGAAGAATGCTTTCATTGCTAGGAAGAAAAGAAAAAAATTAAGCAAAATTCTAAAACCACCCAATTGGATGACCACGTCTAGGAGTACCTGCTTGGGCAGGGAGTGCCGATTTCTCTGTGGTCTGAGGGCCTTTTGCACCTCACATGAGCTCAGAATCCTCGGAGCCTTTGCAAGTAGCAAGTGGCTTCCTTGGTCTTAAGTGGGGACAGCTGGAACCCCATCAGGGCCCCGTCAGGAGGGAGGCCATTGATGTCTACCAGGGGTGCCGGAGGGACGGGGTCTGTCACGGAGTTGCAGATTGGAGACCCTTCTTGCCCCAGCCCTCTGCCCTGGCACCCTCCTCCCCTGGGGTCCACCACCCTCGCCCCCCTCCCCCCCGATGTCTCTTCTTGAGACCATATGCACTGACCCTCCCCACGGGATGCCAGGCCGCACACTGAACTGGGTCGTGGCCCTGACCTGTCCTGGCCCTGCAGATGGGGTCACCCACTGGAGCCTGACGGGTTCCCGGGACGTGGACAAGGATGCATTCCTGAGCTTCAGCGATGGGGTCTCTCGGTCAGGTACTGGCCCCCCGTTTTGGGTGCTGGGTGCTGGGTGCTGGGTCCCAGCATCGAAAGGCCCCAGCCAGCCTCGTCCGTTGCAGTGGTCTCAGCCGAGGTGGAAATGACAGCCTATGCCCTGCTGACCTACACCCTCCTGGGTGACGTGGCCACCGCCCTGCCCGTGGTGAAATGGCTGTCCCAGCAGCGGAACGCGCTCGGGGGCTTCTCCTCTACTCAGGTGAGTGGAGCAGGGCCAGAGGAAGGGGCTCAGGTCCCAGCAGAGTCACTGGGGTCCAGGCTCGGGGCTCAGAGCTCGCCAGGAAGCCACCACCTACTTCAAGTCCCAGGGCGGCTCCTGGGGACAAGGAGTCCAGGGGAAGGCAGGGGGGGGAGCCTGAGGGACAGACGCACCAGGCTCTGGGACAGGGACGCAGCCTCTGCCTCTGCGGAGGTGCCTGCCCGTTCTCGGGGCCCCCAGACTGTGGATGTCTGCACCAGATTCACTCTGCCTCCCAGCCACATGGGTCCCTGGCCTTCAGAGAGGGTCCACGCCTGGTGCCTCCGGTCTGGGCCGGACCTCCCGGGAAGGCAGGGAGCCTGCCGGCTGACCCGTCCCTGGGGCTTCCAGCGCCTCCTCGTCTATCCCCAGGACACCTGCGTGGCTCTGCAGGCCTTGGCAGAGTATGCCATCTTGTCCCATGCTGGCGGCATCAACCTCACCGTCTCCCTGGCCTCCACCAACTTGGACTACCAGGAGACCTTCGAGCTGCACAGGGCCAACCAGAAGGTTCTGCAGACAGCGGCGGTGTGTATTCCTGGACCAGGGCTTGGGGGCCCCTCCCCGCTGCCCGCCCACCCTGGCGTGTCTGCGGAGGGCGTCACGGTGTCCTGTCTCTTTCAGATCCCCAGCCTCCCCACGGGGCTGTTTGTGAGCGCCAAGGGTGAAGGCTGCTGCCTGATGCAGGTGGGACTGTGAGGACATCGGGTGCTCACTGGGGGCGCCCAGAGGGGCAGGCTGGGGGCTGCAAGCTCAACGGCGGGCCAGGCTGAGTGGGGCGGCGTGTGCGGCTGAGAGAGACCCTGGGGCAGACCGTCTGCCCCCCGTAATGCAGCCCAGCCTGCCCAAGGCAGGAGGCCGTGCCTCCTCTCGGGTGTGGGGGCTCCTCCCAAGAAAATCCATCTGACCCTCAATCCAGTGGTCTCTGACCATAAGCAGATGCCCTCCCCCACCCCCGGAGTTGGCCCAGTGCCTCATGTTTAGTCCCCCTGCGGCTGCCTGGACCAGGATGCCCCGCCTGGGCGCCCTCCCTCAGCCCCTGGACCAGGATGCCTCAGCCTTGCCCTCCCTGCAGTCCCTCCGTCACCCTCCCTGGGATTTAGCTGCGCTCTGGGCTGGGGCAGGCTGGTCTTGGGGGCTCTGGCTGGACGTCAGAGCGCAAGTCTGCCTGGAGACCCTGGAAGCCTCGGCTTCCCCATCTCTAAAACGGGAGCCCAGACAACACAGTGGCTAGGTGGGAGAGGCCTGGAGGCTGTGGGACCTGGGCTTGACATGCGTGAAAAGGGGATGACGGTTGGACCTACACTCGCTGGGGCTGTTGCAGGGCTAAATGAAGTAACAGTAGTCCCCACATCTGTCGCCGATGCCACTTTTGTCATTGTTCTGGCCATGCCGCTGCCTCTCCCCTCCCCCACCCCGGGTTCCCTAAGCCTCGGTCCTCCCACACCCCCCAGATTGATGTCACCTATCACGTGCCAGACCCCGTGGCCAAACCAGCCTTCCAGCTTCTTGTGAGCCTCCAGGAGCCGGAGGCTGAGCCGCGGCGGACCCCCGCTCCCGCCTCCTCTGCTGATGACGACGACCCGGCGGCCGACCAGCATCACCAGGAGTACCAGGTGACTCTGGAGGTGTGCACCAGGTAAGGCCACCTCCCTGCTGGCCGACACCCCTGCCTGGGCCTACGAGGAGGGTCATATCAGAGGAGCACGGCCTCCTGGGACCAGGGCACTGAGCAGGTGCTCAGTCTGAGCCTGTGGATTGTGAGGCTGTCGGTTGGAATGCGGGGTCACGCCTCTGGCCCCTGCTGCATTTCCCACTGTGGGGGCTGGACCAGCCCTGGTGGTTCCTGTTATGGTTGCAAGATACCTCAGCAAGAACCATCGGGGAACTTTGAGGGACAAGGATCGTTACTTACTGCTCCTGGAGGTTACCGGGCACGCCCAGGGCCACACAGCGAGGTCACAAGTAGAGAGAAAGTCTGGACCTGGGTAGGGCTTTGCCTTTTATGGGGACACAGGGTGGGGGCCTTGGGTTTCGCCAGTCCCCTCTTATTGGCAAATTTAAAAAGATAAGCGCAGGAATGAGGGAGCAGGAAGGGAAAGGTGGGTCGGTTATCTCAGTGACCCGGGGTTTTCTAAAAGGGGAATTTCATGGGGGGGGGGGCTCCTGGCTCCTTGTCTAGCTGTTTATCTAACTGTGTCACAGTCGGCAATATGTTGATCCAAGATGGGTATCTTTGAAATGGATGCTTTTGCAATCAAATGCTTACTGTCAGGCACTTAGACTGCAGATGGTTTTTGAAATGAGGAGGGAGATGGAAGCTTCCAGATGGATGCAGCAGACCCCAGTGGTAGGTGAGGCAGGTGGCCCAGGTGGGGACAGCTGTTGGTGGCCCCTGCCTGATGCACCAGACGCAGGCCTCTGGGTTCCCTGACGGTGACCCCGGGACCAGGCCACAGAGGGTCCTCAGGGGAGGTGCAGGCAGCTGCCCTCACAGGATGCTCGTTGCCTTGGTGATGGTTTGGGAGCCCAAAGGTGGATGGTTGTCATGGCATCCAAAGCCCATCCTACGCCACCCTCCTATGCCGTGACCTTCAACCTGCCATCAACTGAAATAGGGGGAGCAGGAAGCCGCCGGGCTGGCCCCAACTCTCTGGCTCCATGAGGCCTGCTGGGGACATCTTTGTTCCTCTCTTAGATGTGTCAGAAAGAACCACTGTGTACCATCCAGATATGGGCGTGCTCAGGCCGCACCCCCACAGGAAGCCTCCCCAGTGGCTGTGGCCACCATGACCCTTGGGCCCACAGTCTGCAGGTCCCTCTGTGAAGGTCAGTCGCCCTCCTTGTCACCAGCACTTGGAGGGCCTGGCATGGAGCAGGCCCCAGAGGCCAATATGCACACCCCACGTCACAGAAGGGGACACGGAGGGCTGGCCTTGGGGAGTGACTGGGATTCCCAGTCACCAGGGCTCCCGTGGCCCCATGGACCTGCTTCCTGTGCTGGGGACATAGCACGGGGTTCGGGGCAAGCACGACCCAGAGTCAGTAGGCCTGGGTCAGGCCCCGAACCCTCGGCGAAGCCCTCTCCTTATGGTCTTAGGGTCTCAGCTGTGAAATGGGCTGACCGGTGGCCCGGCCAGCTGTGTTTGTACAGATGGGCCACCCAGCCAGGCCCAGGGTGGGCTCCCCCAGGACTTCATTCGTGGGGATTGTGGGTGTCAGAGGGGGCCATGAATTCCGCCATGGGGCTTGAGCTCGAGGGCCTCTCTCTCCTCTCGTTGGAAGGTGGCTGCATGCAGGGTCCTCCAATATGGCTGTCCTGGAGGTGCCCCTACTCTCGGGCTTCCGGGTGGACATCGAGAGCCTGGAGCAGGTGAGGTGGCGCCGGCAGGCAGGAGCCACGCGGGGTCTCTAGCTGACCGCCCTGTCCGGGTTGCAAATTCCCAGCCCTTCATAATTTTTTTTTTCTTTCTGGGCAGAGTTGGTGCTTCGGGGCTGGCCACCTGCTGAGGGGCAGGTGCGAAGGGGTGGGATCCAGGTGGTGGAGGAGGGATTCAGCAAATGTGGATGTGCTGTAGGGACAACGTGGGGTGCCAGAGGGTAGCCTCAGCCTTGGTTCTCCAGAAACCTGCACTGCCCTCAAACTCAAGAGATACCAGTCCCACATCCCTTTTGTGTGTGGGAGGCACACAGGGGGGGGTGCTATCTTGCCCAAAGCTGGAGGAGGTCTGCAGTGTGGGGAGGATGGAGAAGGAAAGGCAGGCCAGTCCTGGGGGTGGGCAATCCAGGGAGGCTTCGCCGAGCACCAGGGTAAGGAGAAGGGCCCGCACAAAGGCCTTGGGTTTATGTATCAAAAATTGTGACTTCCCAGGCTGGACGGTGGCTGAATGTTGCAGTTGAGATAAAAGGAGACGGCAGGGCTCAGCTGGGCACCTCGGGTGCCACAGGGAGGCCTAGCGTAGGGCTGGGGCTGGATCGAGGGAGGCTATAGGAAGGGAAGGGGAGGGAAGGCAGGAGCTCGGGGATAGGGGTAACCAGCCTCACATACCCTCTCCCGGGTGCTGGGTGGGCTGGCAGGGCCTGGGTAGCCTTGACCGCCATCCCCTGGCCCTGGCCCTGGCCTGTGGGGACTTGCTGGATGACCACAGGGAAGTCGCCAGCCTCTGGGGCCTTGGCCCACCTCCCACTGACCAGTGAAGGCCCCGCAGAGACCGGGGAGGAAGCAGGCACTGGGGACAGAGGGGCTGGGTGGACCCTGACCTCTGGCTTCCTCGTCAGCTGCTCTTTGACAAGCATTTCACGCTGAAGAGGTACGAGGTGGCCGGACGCAGAGTCCTCTTCTACTTTGATGAGGTACTGTCACTGGGGCGGGGGCGGGGGCGGGGGCGGGGGCGGGGCTGTCAGGGCCCAGGGCAGTTCCTGCGACCCTCTCATCATGAAAAAGCAACGGGGACAACCAGTCCAGGCAGAGCTGGTGCAGCTGGTGGCTTAGTGCCCCAGGCAGCTCACTTGGGTGGGAAAAGTTGGGAGGGGATGGAATAAAAAGGAATGTGGCGCTGATGCGTGTAGATGAACCTGGAAAACGTGCGGAATGGAAGAAGCCAGATACAAAAGGCTTCATAGTGCATAATCCCATGTACACGAAATGCCCAGAACAGGTAAATCCATAGAGACACACGGCAGATTAGTGGTGGCCAGGGACTGGGGGAGGGCGGAGGGGGCGGGCGTGGGGACTGAAAGACCAGCAGAGAGATTTTTCCAGGTAGGATGGAAGGACCCACGGGATTGAGTGGAATCAGGTTTTTGTGTTTCACACGTCCTGGGTACCCCGAAATCCGCCAGTTCGGGGCCCAGGCTTTGGGGCATAGCAGAGCGTAGGGGCGGTAGCTCATCCCTGAACCCAGTGGCCCCAGGCAGGCCTGAGCCCTTCTGCTAACCCCGCAGATCCCCAGCCGGTGCCTGACCTGCGTGCGGTTCCGGGCGCTGCGTGAACATGTGGTGGGCAGGACGTCCGCGCTGCCCGTCTCTGTGTACGACTACTACGAGCCTGGTAGGCCCGCACCCACCCGCACCCCCGGCTCAGTTCCTCACCTTGTCACCCCATCACTTGGTCACTCTTCCCCTGCCTCGTCCCGCAGCCTTCGAAGCCACGCGCTTCTACAACGTCAGTGCCCGAAGTCCGCTTGCCCAGGAGCTGTGCGCGGGACCCGCGTGCAACGAGGTGGAGCGCGCCCCGGCTCAGGGCCCCGGTGAGTGCGCAGGCCGCTGCCTCCCCCACCACGGGCCACCCCGACCGTCCTCTTGGAGCTCAGATCAGAGCAGGGAAGCGGGGTCTCTAGGCAGAGGAGGACAGCTTGGTAAAGGCAGGAGGACGGAGCTCGGTCAAGGGCGCACACTTTGGGGATATGGCCGGGCCGGGTTCGGGCGGTGAGGAGGGGCGGGGCCAAGCGGGCTGTGGGCGGGCAGTGATGAGGGGCGGGGCCGAGGGGGTGTGGGCGGGCAGCGGGAAGGGGCGGGGCCGAGCGGGCTGTGGGCGGGCAGCGGGAGGGGGCGGGGCCGAGCGGGGTGCACGTGAGATTGGTGAGAGGATGGGGCCGATTGGGGTGGGAGGGCGCCCAGAGCAGAACCGGTGATGCCCCCTCCTCCACAAACCAGCGGTGTAGGAACTGCAGGGCCCTGGCCATGAACTCGGAGAGTGGCCACAGCACAGGTCTGGACGGGGCTGGAGTGTCCTTCAGGGCCCTTTTCTTTATTTTTTAAACATTTTGAAGTAGGTTTATATTGCTTTTGTTGATAACTTCTATTTGTTTTCGTAATAGTAGGCAAATTCCACCAGGTCAGGGCTCAGGGACTCCCAGTAACTGTCGCGCACCCGTCCCTACCCTGGGGAAGGTCGTCCCTGCCCCCGGGGACGTTCCCCCACTCCAGGCCTGGTGGGAGGCGCCGGCCAGGTGGGGGTTGGGGTCCCGAAGACCCGGCCGACTTCGCTTCGCCCCCAGGCTGGTCCCCGGGCGCGCGGAGTCCTGCGGCCGCCCCGGAGGAGGGGGCGAAGATTGCGCGCTGTGGCTGCGCCCGCTACTGTAGCGCCGCCGGGGACCCGGTGTGCGGCTCCGACGGAGTCGTCTACACCAGCGCCTGCCACCTGCAGGAGGCTGCCTGCCTAGGCCGCGCGAGATTGGAGCCCGCGCCCCCTAGCCACTGTGCCCTCGGTGAGGACCCACCTTGGGTCTGGCCTCTGGGATCCCAGCTCCCCCTGGACATAGTGCATTGCCCTATCTTCTTCATCACCTCTCCCTCCTATCACCTCCTCCCCATCACCTCCTCCTCCTCTTCCCCAACACCTCCTCCTTCTCTTCCCCAACACCTCCTCCCCCTCCTCCCCATCACCTCCTCCCCCTCCTCTCCATCACCTCCTCCCCCTCCTCCCCATCACCTCCTCCTCTTCCCCACCACCTCCTCCCTCCTGTCTAGCATCACTCTCCTCTTCCTCCTCTCCTCTCCCCTTTCCCCCACCCCTCCTCCCTCTCTCACAGCCCTTGATTCCCTGTCTCTCCCTGATCCTCCCAGCTTTCCCCCCAGCTGTGGCCCCTGCATCTCTCCTCCAGTCTCTGTCTTTGTCTCTGTTCCTTAGGCTTTGTGACCTCCCCCATCTCTGGTTCCTTGCATCTGGGTTTCTGCCGCTCCTCAGTCTTGCTGAGTCTCTCCCCACCCCCACCCCAAGTTTGTGCCTTTCTGCATCTACTACCCATCTCTAAACACTGTGTCCCCTTCCCCCACCCTTGTGACCTTCCACCTCCTGCCTGTTGCTCTGGGACACATTATCTCCTTTTCATGGTCTCTCTGAGCTGTCTGCTATCCAGATCCTCTCCCTCCAGTGCCCTCCTACCGACCTAGCCCCCCCTTCCTTCCAGAGCAGCTGACACCGGCCTCTGCCTCCTACAGCTATGACTATGACCCAGCTCCCCCAGACGCTGGGCACCTGGCAGCCGGCCATGGCCATGAGGTGATGGACTTGGAGGGGGAGGCAGAGGACAGGTGAGAGCTAAGCCCCCCCTCCCCAACTCCTTCCCCCAGTTGCCCTGGACCTGACAGGGAGTGGGAGTAACCAATAGACAGGTCAGCCTGCAGGTTTCCAGGAACATGGTGGGGGATCCATTCTCTCTTCTCCCCACAGTCTATCCAACACACATCAGAGAACAACCTGTACGAGCATGGGGAGGCTGAGCCCTCCCGAGGACACAACCCCAGGACAGACCTGCCCATAAGGCGCCCTGGAACCCCATTAAAGAAAGAAATTATTCACGATACTTGTTAAGATGGCAAGGAAGACTGTTCAAGGGAGGGGACTGGTGATAGGTACCAGGTCATGCAGTGGGGTCTTGCAGTGGAGGGGAAGACAGGACCCAGCTCTGAATACTACAAGAAAAAGTGGGGGTTTATAGCCAAGGGGCGGCGGGGGGGGGGGGTCAGTGGACCGAGAATTAGTGACCGGAAACATCAGGGATGAAGGGGGATTCTGGCTGAATCCACCTAACAGCATTCCCGCTAAAGGCAGGCCAGGGTATCAGACAGTGCCCCAGGGCTGGTGGGAAGGAGGAACTCGATTAAATATTAGATATCGAGGGTGATCAGGTATGGAGTGGGAATTCGGGCTTAAACTGATGTAGAGCGTTCCTGCTATAATTGGACAGTGCTGAGATGAACACCAAAGCCCAGAAGTGGAGACCTAGTCAAAAAGAGTGGAGTTTGATCAGAGAATCTTTGTCACCCCAGGGGAGGGAGGAGGAAGTGGGTGGGAGACCCGAGAGCCCTATGGGGTGAGGCTGAGAAAGGGCTGCCAGGCCGACTTCCTGGAGGAGGCGAATCTTTTGGGTCTAGTTACAGCAAACTCAAGAGGTTTAAGCAGCAGGTTGACTTTAATCAGCTTAGGTAGGTGCCAGCCCCAGGGGCCGGCTGCACTGTCAGGCCTCGGGCTGTGTCCACCCGCGCCCGGCCTGCCTTGGCAGGGTCTCCCCACCACACGCCAGTGGCAAAGGCAGGTTGTCAGCCTCATTCAGCAAACCTAGTGGAATGCTTTTCCACCAGTACCCAGCAAAGTCCCGGAAGTTCAGGGCTGCGTCATCCCACACCAAGCACTGGGGCTTGGTCCATGTGCATCTAAGATAATTATTGGTAGAGCTGGGCTTATGGCTATTGTTTCAGTATTTGTTCTGTTTTGTCCTCCATGTGCCTCCTTTTGCACGTATGGAATATTTTTTTTAGGATTCCATTTTGATTCAGCCCCGGGGGATTACAATATACATCCTTAAACTTTGCAGCTTACTTGTTCATTTCACCACTGTCGCATCTGAGTCTGCCGTTTTCCCCCACCGGTAGCTTTGTGTCATCACCACCGTAGGCAAGATACACAAGAGCTGCCCTTTTATAGCCACCCCCACCCGGAGAGTCTGTCGTTCCGGGAATGCTGTGTAAACAGGAATCCTCTTGAGATCGGCTTTTCTCACTTAGCGGAGTTCCCTTGCCATCCACCCACGTTGTTGTGTGGACCAGAAGTGAACAACCTGTCCCATCACCGTGACCCGGTGGGGGTGGGCAGGGTCCTGAGGGTCTTCTCCAGGGGGGATGCACCTGCCCCAATGGGCAGAGGCAGCCAGGCTGAGCCACGACGTGGAGGCGGGTTCAGCAAAAGGCACGCCGGCCCCCGAAGGCCGGGCAGCCCACACTGTGGCTTTCTTTTTTTCTCTCTTCAGTCAGAGTGGCTTCTCTTCCTAACGCTCCGAGCAGGAGGACTTGATCTGGCTGCGTCCTGTCCCTGTCGGCACCACCGGAAGAGGGCCACTGATGGGAGAGTTCCCTTAACTCTCTGGTGGGCTGGCGGACCCCGCCCCAGGTGACCACAACCCAGCCTCTAAATGAACCTGATACACAGAACGCAGAGACCTGCCTCGATGGATGACGGGCCTCCTCCCAGCCCTCCCTCAACAGGAGGGTCGGCCTTGATCCCCCCACTTCCCCAGCTGCACCTGGGGCTGGGGACCCCCTCCTCGGGCCAGAGCAGCTCCCGCTCCAGGAGAGGGGATGCTCCTGGGAAGGACCTGTGGCCAAAGGCCTCTGTCGGAGGAGACATGATGACATTTAGCCAAATCAGGGACATAGATAAGCATCCATCCCCTCATCACCAACTTCAAAATGAAACAGGCCGCCTTTCTCCAAAATGCAAAGCTTGGGCCCTCTTTGGGGCACCTGGGCTGCCGAACCCCTGGACCTAGACCTCGAATTGTCCCATAACTGTCACAGTCCCCACACACCCCCATCTTGTCTCACCCCAGGGGTCCCCAAATGTTTGGTGCCGACAGGGCCAGGCCCTCAGGGAAAGCCATATGGGGACTGCCTTCTCCCAGCTTCCTGGCAGGGGAGCCCCAGCCCCGCAACCAGCCCTGCCTCCCTCGGGGGACCCTCCAGCTGTGGTCCCATTCCTCTTTGTGACCCTCAGGGCACACCTGTTTCTGGTCCCTCGCGGGCATGGCCTGTCTGCTCCCCTGTGCAGTGGTATTTATGGTGGCCAGAGCTGCTCGTCTCTGACCTCCAGCGGGGACAGCACAGAGACCCTGAAGGCGCTGCCCAGCCAGTGGGTCCCCGGCCATTTCCCGCGCCCCTCATCCCCACCAGCCCCCGCTCCCTGTGGAGGCCACTCCCATAATAAAAGCTCCTTTCCAGAGTCACAGACAGGCTTTGGCCTGGGTGGGGGGGCAGCACTGAGGGCTGGAGGCCCAGCTCCCGTCAGGCCCCCCAGCACCTCTGTTCCCTAGTCTCCGGCTCAGCCTTTCAGGGCCGGGCGGGGAGGAGCGTTTCGAACACCTGCACCCCAACCTAATGATAGATTCCCGTGCATTTGTAAGAAATTCTGCCGGTACAGAGAGGTCTACCGTCCACCCAGCCTCCCCGCCCCCTCGCCCCGGCGGTAACATCTTGGAAAACTCCTACATCATCAACCAGGCTACTGACATGGGTACATTTCGCTGGTCTTACATTTCTCCAGGCTCACGGGCACGTGCGTGTGTCCTGGGGCTGCCCACCCACTGGCTCATTTTTCTCTAGACCAGACACATACGGACCCTGATGGGGAGCCCAGGAATGGCCCCCACTCCCCTCTACCTTGGGAGAGCCTCCCACAGTTGACGTCTCCGTGGCTCCAAAGTGCCCCATGCTGCCCCCACCCCTTGCGATACACCCCCCCACTCCATTCAGAACGGCTCAGACTCCGGAGTAAACAGCTTGGGGTGGGGGTCGCAAGGCTGTAGCCCCTGCCCGGGCCCACCTGTCCACCCTCCAGTTGCCCACCCACCTGGTCCTGGGGTGGTGGGGGACGTTAACATCAAGAAGAGTCAGACCTTGGGTTAAGGGGAAGAGGTACCGTCCTGCCTCCAGGGTGACAGAAGGTGACAGTCCTGTGGGTCCCAATGACAGGGCGCACCGGGCTCTGGGGAGCAGAATGACAGCCTCCACAGTGATTGTCCAGGAGACGCCCCAAACCCCGGAGCCCATCCCAGAGCTAGACGCTGGGCTTTGGGGAAGGAGGACTGCCAACCAGCCTTCCTGGCTGCCTGGGCCATGAGGGGGCCGGCGGCCCGAGCCTCCTCCTAGGAGTGGGTCCTGGAGCGGGTCCACGGCAGCATCAGCCTTGCCTCCGCCCCACCTTGGACGTGAGGGAGCTGGCTGGGCCTGGGAATATGCATTTAACCCCTATATTCATTTTTTGGTGCTGCTCTAACCAAAAACCACAAAACAGGTGACTTAAAACAACAGAAATTTATTCTCTGACCGTTCTGGAGGCCAGAAGCTTGAGATCAGGGTGTGGGCAGGGTCCACTTCTCTGGGGGGGCTCCGAGGGAGGGCGTCTCAGGCTGCCGTCCCGGCTTCTGGTGGCTGCTAGCGGTCGTCCTGCTCACCCCAGTGTCTGCCTTCGTGATCAGATGGCCTCTTCCCCTGTGTGTACGTGGGCCTCTCCTAATAAGGACACTGGTCACAGCAGATTTAGGGCTTCCCCTACGCCAGGTGACTGAATTTTAATAACACCTGCAAAGGCCCTATTTCCAGATGAGCTCACATTCAGGGGTTCCCGGTACACATGAATCGGGAGGGGGCCCCGCTCGAGCCCGCACGGCGCCCGGTCCACCTGCCCCGCCTTCCGGGGGGGCCGTCACACGAGGGAGGTGGACCGGGTGCGGGTGCCCTGGGCGCCCCCCTCCCTGGAGGCTGCGGAGGCGCCCCGAGCCACGCAGAGCAGCCCCTCCCGCACCTTGTCCCTGAACTCCACAGACACGTAGTAGTAGATGAAGGGGTCCACGCAGCTGTTGAGGGTGCTGAGCGCCAGGCTGGGCACGTAGGCGGCGTACAGGTCGCCCCAGGCGTCCGGGCGCGGGTCCGAGTAGTGCAGCAGCAGCAGGACGTTGCTGGGCACGAAGAAGGCCACGGCCGAGGCCAGCACGAGCGCGGTGAGCCGCAGCGCGTGGCCGTAGCGCGGGCCGCCGGCCGCCAGCGCGCCCAGGGTGGCCCCGTAGCTCAGCAGCATGACGAGCAGCGGCAGGAAGCAGCCGAGCACGGCCAAGCAGAGGAAGGCGGGCCGCCAGTAGGAGGCCTGGGCGCCCACGGGCAGCGCGTCGTGGCACAGCACGTGGTCCGAGTGCGACAAGCGGAAGGTCTGCGGCTGCAGCGCCAGGGGCAGCGCCAGGGCGCCGGCCACCAACCAGGCCGCGGCACAGAGCCCGGCGGCCAGGCGCCCTCCGCGCAGGCTGAGGGCCCGGAGCGGGTGCACCACGCCGAGGTAGCGGTCCAGGCTGACGGCGGCCAGCAGCAGCACGGAGCCGTACATGTGGCCGTAGAGGGCGGCCGTGGTGGCGCGGCAGGCGGCCTCGCCGAACGGCCAGTGCTGGTCCTGCAGGTGGTAGGCGATGCGCAGCGGCAGCGTCAGGGCCAGCAGGAGGTCGGCGGCCGCCAGGTTCATGAGCAGCAAGGTGGAGGGCAGCCGCGGCACCCGGGTGGCCAGCACCCAGAGCGCCAGGCCGTTGGCGGGCAGCCCGACCAGCAGGGTCAGCCCGTAGAGCGCGGGCACCAGCCTCGTGGACACCCAGCCCAGCAGCAGGGCCCGAGAGCTGTCTGGGAGCTCCAGGATGTTGCTGCCGTTGGCCTGGAGCTGGCCGGGGAAGCTGCGCGGGTGGGGTGAGTGAGGGGTCTCCTCCTGGGGCCCGCTCGAGGGCCCCAGTGTGCCATCTGGGGGAAAGGGGATAGAGGTGTTGAGAGTCCAGGCGTCACCCCCACCTCCCCCCCCCCCAGCCCCCGCCGGTGCCGCTCCCGGTGCGGCGGCGGGGGGGGGGGGGGGGGGGCGGGGCGCTGTACAGTCCAGGCCCCGGCTCTCAGGAGCCCCCCGCTTGGTGGGTCAGAGCTGGACACAGACACCCCCAGCCCCGTGGGCTCCGGGCTGAGCTGGAGGACCCCCCTCCCCAATTCCCTGTCTCCCACTCATCAACTCTACTGGGCCTCCCCCCCAGGCCCAAGACAGGGCCCAAGGTCACTCACCATTACCTCCCCCCGCGCTCCCCATCTCGTCGTAGGTGAGGGTGTTCTGGCTGTCATCTTCCAGGCCGAACCCCAGCACCACGGGCCACAGCAGCACGAGGACCCACATGCTGCCAGGGCTGGGCGCCGGCTGCTCTGGGCTGCGGCCGCTGACCTCAGGCTTCCTGCCTGGCTGACCCCCCACCCCCAGCTTCCTGAGCGCCAGTGGAGGAGCGGACAGGGCCCGTGAGATAAAGCAGCCCCTGCCCCCACAAGCCCGCGGCAGGCCCGCAGTGTGGCCTGAGGAGGCCTGGGGGCTAGCGTCAGTCAGTTCCACACGCGGGGGCGGGCAGGTGCGGGGCCAGCAGGATGCGGGAGGAGGTTCCAGGCTGCACTCCCCGCCCTCAGCCCCCGTTCAGCCCAGGAAGCCTCTATGGGCCAAGTGGCTACTTCCTGCTGTCCAGTCCTGTCTGCAGCCCCGTTCCCATGACAGCCCGCCGGGTCACGAACTCAGGGGCTCTTGGCCCTTCCTGAAACTTCTCCCCACCTCCTGCCTGTGGCTGGCTGGACCACAGCCCTGCCTCGCCAGGTCACAGACCAGAGCACGTGAGCGATTGTCCCCCTCTCCGAGCACCCCAGGTCCTCCGTGGGGGCTGCCTGCCTTGTTGCCTCTTCACTCATGCCCCAGCCCGCTCCCCTGGGCAGGCAGGCCCAAAGTGAGGTGCAGAGACGGGAAGGCACTTGGTGAGACTGGGGTATCTGAGGAGGTCTTGGTCCTCGGCCCTGACCCCCAATGCTGACCACGTGCTACCCTGGGGAGCAGAGAGGAGCCCAGCTTCGGCCCCCTTCGGGCCCAAGAGCCCCTTCTGCTCCCGTCCTGGCTCCATCCTCCCCCTGGGGCTCTTGGGAATGGTCATGGCCATACCTCAGCCTGAGAGTGGTGGTTAGGCCAGCCCGGGACGGAGGGCCCCTGAGCCACCCACCCTCCTCTGGCCCCTCCACGACCCTGCACTCAGACGGGGCCTACTGTGCAGCTGAAAAAACACAGAGGGGCTCAGGGGGGAGGGTACGCCTTCTCTGCCTTCTCTCTTCCGCACACAATCCCCTCTGTTGCCCTCCGGGGGAGAGGCCTCGACCATCCTGCCCTGGGGAAGCTCTGCATGGGGGTTCTTGACCAGTGTGGTCAGGGTTGGGCCATGGTGGCGGTGGGGGAGGGGGCGGTCTGAGAGCAAGGGGACCCTGAGGGGTTGGTGGGGGGGTCAGGGAAGAAGAAATGAACTAGGGATGGGAGAAGGGGAGCAATATGGCCATGTCCTGGTCTGGGAGCCTTAATCTAGCCACACACTTGAGGTCACAGAGACCAGCCAGGAAGTGACCAAGCAGTCCTGGACAGAGTCAGTGCAGCTGAGGGTGAGATGCCGAGGTCCCTGCCCCCAGCCCTGGGTGGGGGACTAAGGCCTAGAGAGTTCCGGCTGGGACAGGGTCCTAGCCAGGAGTCTCCCCCATTTCCAGACTGTTTCCACCGGCACCAGTGACAAATTCAGCCACGCCTATGTCTCTTGGCAGTTCGTGGCCAAGGTCACGCTCAGCGCACAGGGGAACCCAGATGAGGATCCCCTCCTGCCCTCCAGGAGCGGAGCAGGGAACCTGTGCACGGGAGGCTGGGGGGCTGGCAGCTGGGCGACTCTGGGGCAGGGTGGACTGGAGCCCCCCAAGGAGGGTGGTTTGACTCAGGAGTCCCGTGTCTGGGAATCGATGGCAGGCACGCGCACACAGGAACTCGCCCACACAGGGGTATTCCCCGCTGCACAGAGGCGGGGATGCCGATCAACAGCCCCAGAAACCACCCTGTGCCAGCCGGGGTGGGGGGACCCCAACACAGGAGGTGCAGGGAGACCCACCATGGTGAGGCACTTTCTGGAGGACGCTGGGGGGCAGCTGCTTTGGGGAGAGGGACTTAGGTGCCTACTTTTCTCCGTGTGGTTTTTTTTGTACTGTTGGAATTTTCTATATCATCTGTCACTTTCCATAAAAACTCACATTTATTTATTTATTTATTTATTTAGCTCCATGCCCAGCATGGAGCCCAACGCAGGGCTTGAACTCACCACCCGGACATCAAGACCTGAGCTGAGACCGAGAGTCGGACGCTTAACCGACTAAACCATCCAGGTGTACCCAAAACTCACATTTTTTAAAATGGTAGAATAGTAGCTTTAAAAAGGAGGGAAAATCTGATACAAGCTCTTCCACAACATGGATGAGGCTTGAGGACATTATGCGGAGTGAGATAAGCCAGTCACAAAAGCATCAAAGCTATATGATCGCAGGAAGATGAAGTCCCTCCAGGGGTCAGGTTCTCAGGAACAGGAAGGAGATGGTGGGCTCCAGAGGCTGGGCGTGGGGGTCGGGAGTCCGTGTTTCATGGGGACAGAGTTGCAGTTTGGAAGATGACTAGTCCCGGGGATGGAGGGGGGGATGGCCACACAACCATGTGAAGGTACTTAAAGCCACTGAACTGGATACTTAGAATGGCTGAATTTTATGTGTATTTTAACACAATTAAAAACTTATTTAAAATAGTGTGTGGGGGGGAAGGGTAATCAGATCCGCGTCAGCAGCTAGTGCTGGATTCCTTCAGCTTGCAGCCCCACCTGAACCCCCAGGAGCCCCCGGAGCCCCTCCTGGCCCACCTCACTGTCTCCAGTGTTAGATGGAGCTCAGGGCACCAGTTAGAGACTCCACGAGTCCTTCCAACGTGATGCCTCTCGGGGAACCGTCTTGGTGGGAGATTGTGATTTCTTTCTGTTGTACTCTGAAGGCAGATGGGCACCCACCACTATGCCTCCATTTCCCCTTATTCCCGGACCGGGCCTCAGCCTGTGGGCAGGGACAGTAACCCACTTCCGGCCGAGAGGAGGGTGCTCTGACCCCGGCCGGCTTTGAGGTCTGGCTCTGCCAATCCCAGATGCCCTGTGTCTCCTCCCAGGGACCTCAGTCCCAGCTGCTCCATCGGGCCACGCGCTGGAGCTCGGACAAGGCACTGGAAGCCCTCGGGCAACCTTCCAGCAACCGTGGTTGTGGAGGTGCTGGGGGCGTTCAGATCTCACCCCACACCTCCGGCCCTCAGCCTCCTACTGGGAGGTCCTACCTACCCCAGTCCCCACCCCCCCTCCTGAGACTGCCTTGAGGTCAACTTGTTGTTCAGAACAATCGGCCTCCTTCTCAGCCAGGACATCAGGGGTAAAGCGTGGCTTATACCTTGCAAAAGGTATAACAGAATAAGAGGAGAGAAATAATAACAGAATAAATGTGCATCAGACCCCACTGGAAAGCCCCCCCCCCCCCCGCCACCTCCCCAGGCATCACATACCTGCTCCCTCTACCACCCTGGGGAGGGGAGGGCCGCCTACCTGGTCCTGCTGCTCGGCCCCTCCCCAGACTTGAAGGAGGGAGGAAGAGAGGGGCGCAGCGGTGAGGATGGAGGGCTGCTTTATTTATCAGGCCTGTTCTTCACTGCGGTGCAATCCAGGGCTGCAGACGCGGTGGCTTGGAACGACAGGCCCTTAGGATCTGGTGCCTCCGTGGGTGAGGAGTCCGGGCCCCGCAGGCTGGTCCCCTGCTCAGCGCCTCACCAGGCTGCAGGCTGGGTGTCCACAGGGCCGGGTCCTCACCCGCACTGGCCACTCCCCCTTCCCAACAGGGCCAGCAGGAGACCCTCCCTCCAGTTTCTCCTCCAGCGACCTGATTACAGCCATAGGCCCCGCCCACTCCGGGGACCCGGTGCCCTTTCCCGTGCCCTTCCCAGAGGCTGCAGCGGCCAGGACCCACACCCCAGGACACCCCTCCCAGCGCTTCCAACCGGAAGGCCAGTCCGTGGGCACACAGGGCCCTGGGACCCATCCTCGACGTGGGCTTGAGGCAAGGAGGAATCTGGGACAGCACTGAGCCTCATTCACCAAACTCCCCGGGAGCCCCGACTCTCCGGAGGGGGAGGTGTGCAGCACCGGGGGACATTGTGTGTGGGGTGCACATGGACGAGGAGTTCCCCGGAAGGCAGCAAGGGCCATTCGGGAGATGGAGGACCGCACCTGGGAGAGGACAGGCCCCGTGGGCAGTGCAGTCTCAGCTCAGGGACCTGACTGGTGAGGCCTGGCGGTGGGCACTGGGGGGGGAAGTGGGGGGAAAGGCCAGCCAGGAGCTTCAAGGGGTATCCGCTAAGAGGACCCTAAGAGCAGCTGTGGTCTCCCACTTCCTTGGAGGCGGGGCCAGATGGGAGCAGGCCCAGGTGAGTTCAGAAGGGGTGATGACGAAGTCACAAGAGGTGTGCTGAGAGGAAGGGGGGGCCCAGCTGGGAGCAGGGACCATAGAGCACGGAGGGAGGGTGGCTTTGTGGGGTGGGGGAGGGAAAGACACGGCGCTGGGCAGGCGGAGCAAGCTCAGAGCCAACACCAGTCTTTAAATTGGGTTTCCCACGCACAACACTCAAAGGAAACACCTCTCCTTTCTACTGAAAATAAAAACTGAGTTGGGAATACATTCCAGAAAAGCCTGTGGGTGGGGCGACACCCTGGGGGGCGGGGAACAGGACCCTCCTGCAGAAGCATGGGGTGGCCACAAGGGGGCGGCACTTGGGGTCTGGGAACCCCAGGGGCGCAGGAGCAGATGGGGATTCGCCGACAAGCAAGGACAGAGAGGACCTCATGGAGTTAGGTCAATATTTAATTTTTAACTTTAATGTGCAAATAAATAGAAAAGGAAAACTACATTCAAAACAGCTGCAAAGGAAGTACAAGCCCCAGAACAGAAATTCTTCAAAAACAGAAGAGACGCTCCCTAGAAGCATGCAGGGCGGGGCTCGGCAGGGTGTGGCCCGCACCCCAGACCCACACGGAGGCACGGAAGGGGCCACGGGCTCCCAAGGATGGCGCCGGGAGGTTCTGGTTCAGGAATTCTGGTAAGTTCCCTTCTTACAAAACAAGGATGTGGACAAAGTGCCTGGTAGACTTGAGCAAACACGGGCTAGGAGACCCTGGGCGGGGCACACTGGCCCTGGAATCGCCCAGACTCCGAGTCAAAGGCTTTGCAAACCTTGAGTTCCACAGGTAACTCCTAGAAAACTTCTAGAAACATGTCTCCACTTCCCAGAACCGCGGATTTGGCACAGCTCAGTTTTGGGAGGGTGAGGGCTGCCGCTGGGCAGAAGGGAGGCTGCACATGGGGATGGTTCTGGGCCCCGCTGTTGGTCGATCCCCTTCTGATGGTGCCAGGAGCCCGGCCAGGGCTTCTCAGGGTGCAAGTATTCTAAAGACCTGGTCCCCGGCCTGAACTGCTTGGCATTCTTGGCGCAGAAAACCTTGCACACCTCTGTAGGACAGTTGCCTCAGCCCCTCACACCCATACCTCGTCCAGGTGGTGGCTGTAGGAAGGGCAATGTCAAGGGCAGGTCTGCAGAGTCCCACGAAGAAGGCTCTCACTGCCCAAGGAACCGTGGGACTTGGCTGTTGCAGAAGTTGCAACCACTAAGAGAGCTTACAAATAAATATGTGTGTGCATATATATGTATTTTTCTAGAATGTCCTTCTTAGGTACACGGCCGCACTGCTGGGCCCTCCCAGTGTGGGGCCGCTGGAGCTCAGCGGGAGTCTCGGGCTGAGCCCCCTCCCTTTGAGAGCTCCGAGTGCGGCTGCCAGCTCAATACAGGGTTAGGAGTCTCATTTTTTCCAGAGTGGGGTCTTCTCGACAGTTCTGGTGCTGCCCACCCACCTTACATCTTGACAAAGCAGAATCTCAACAGTTTGGCTGAAAGGGCTCCTCCTGCTTTCCAAGCGACCAAGGACCCCAAGCATCAGCTGGGCCTAGCCCGGGCCCCGACTACCAGATGCAGGCACGGCCCAGCTCGGGAAGTTTCTGGAAGCTTTCAGAACCATTCAGGAAGGACGCGCTTTTCAAGCAGCTCCACCCCAGCCCGACTCCTTCGATGTTGGGGTCTCTTGAACCCCAACACACGCCCCCGCACGGTTTATCACGGACTTTTCCAGACACCGTATGCACAAAAGGACCGGTGGTGCCCCCGCCTGGGGATTTGGCACGTGTGACGGAAGCGGCCCAGCAGGTGCATAAAGGCAATCACTTGCTCCTTGGCTCGCGTGTGGATCCTCCCCCTTCCAGCAGGAGCGAGCCCCCCGAGTTCAAGGGCAGGAAGGACTCAGGTTTGGCACAGGACGGGCCCAAAGGAAGCAGGGAAGCCGAAAGGGATGGCAGCACGGGGCCACAGGCCAGCACAACCCCACCGCTGTCGGGCGCTCGCGGCCTGGAGCAGCAAGGCTGGGGGCCGCTCCGCTCCCCTCAGGCTGTTCGTGAGACCGCCCGGTGCAGCTCCGGGCCGAGGCGGCCGCGGACGGAGTCAGGGCGAGGCCGGGCGGCGGCTGTACTGCACTCGGTAGCGGGTCACCGGCAGCCCGTGCACGTGCGCGGTCTCGCAGAGCGTCTTGCAGGGCACCATGTCCTCGTCCTCCTCGCCCATCAGCCAGTCCTGCACCAGGCCGGCCGCCTCCACCGTCACGTTGTCCTCCAGCCAGCGGCCGTGCCACTCCTCGAAGTGCTGGTGGTGGCGCAGCAGGACCAGGGGCTGTACCTGTGGGGGGGGGCAGGGGTGCAGAGTCAGGGCGGCCCCAGACGGCTGGGGCCCGGAGCTCGGGGGCGCCCCCCTCCCAGACGGCCGTGGGCCGGAGCCCGGAGCCCAGGGGCGCACCCCTCCCAGACGGCCGTGGGCCGGAGCCCGGAGCCCAGGGGCGCACCCCTCCCAGACGGCCGTGGGCCGGAGCCCAGAGCCCAGGGGCGCACCCCTCCCAGACAGCCGTGGGCCAGAGCCCAGGGGAGCACCCCTCCCAGACGGCCGTGGGCCGGAGCCCGGGGCGCACCCCTCCCAGACGGCCGTGGGCGGGTAGGGGCACCTGCTTGGCCCGGCAGAGGGTCCCGCGGCGGTACATGTAGTCCTCAGAGTTGACGATGAACATCATCTTGTGGGTGCTCAGCTTGAAGCGGCAGTCCACGTTGCAGGCGCTCTCCACCCCGACCAGCCGCTTCCAGGAGCTCTTGGCCTCGCCACGCAGGGCACGCACCTGCTCACACTGCCACCTGCGGAACTTCTTGAGGTTCCTGGGGGTGAGAGGAGGATCTGCAGACTGGGAAATCCTCCGGGCACTTAAGCATTGGGAAGGCATCCGACTTCCCCGGGGTTGGAGAAATGCAAACGGAAGCAGTAGAAACCACCACCCAACCCCTCCCACCAGCAACACGTGAAACCCAGGCAGGGCCCGGTGCTGCCCGCGGCGGGAGGGGCCTCCCTGGGCCCACGGGGAAGGAAGAGCATCTGCGGGTCCTCTTACCTCTGCAGGAACACGGGCTTCAGGAGGAAGCCCTCGGTGGGCGAGCTGGACGCCCCCTCGGTCCCCACGTACTGCTCCACGTACCGAGCCAGATGCTGTGGGGCCAGAGGGAGGCAGGCCTGTGTTTTCATCCCCACCCCTCAAAGCATTAGGAGGATGGCAGCTAGTGAGGAGCGGACTCAAGACGGAAGCCACCAGACGGCGGCTCTAGATGGAGCACTCGTCTAGAGCCATGAGTTCAACAGCTGTGGCACTTCATGCTCACGTGGATAAATCCCGGCCATGTCCCATCCTCTCTGTCCGTCACATACAAGCTCACACGGGGAACCGGGCCCTCACACAGAGGAGCGCCGGGTCTGGGGAGCAGGAATGACATCAAGACACATGCAGTAGGGCAAGGCCAGGGAGGAGTTGGGGATGAGCAGAAGGCAGGGCTTGCAGGGGCCGCCTGGGGCTGGGGTGGGCACGGCCTGCAGTGTCCGGTGACGCTTCATCTGCTCGCCACCCTCTAAAAGCCAGAGGCTCCTCCAGACTCAAGCCTAACCAAACCACATTTGCTGGAAACTTCCAGAAGGGGCAGGATGTGCAGACCCCCAAAGCACGCAGGAAAGGATGCAGTGAGGGAGCCCCCCCGCTGGCTGTGGTGGTGGCGGGGGGGGCCTGACCCTGTGAAGCCGGCTGGGGGCTTACAGGCCCCAGGACCCCAGGTGGAACGTACATCCCGGAGTGCGGACCAGGGCTCTGGGCTTTGTGCACGGGGAGCGCAGGCTCATGCGCCCCAGGGTCTCAGCGACCATGCGGAGCGCGGGCCCAAGGGGGGCCTTACAGTGTTGGCGGCAGGCGGGAGGAGCCAGAACAGGGTTGTGCGGGGAGGGCGGCCCGGCTCTCGCATGGCCTCCTGCCCCGGGACACCCCCACTGGCTCCCCCTCAGGCTTCCAAGGACAGCGTTCGGGCTGCAAGTGAGGTTTCTCTGGGTACACATTTGGCAGCCTGTGCTTGGCCAGTGTGTGCCCAGGGCTGCGGCAGGGGCGCCCACAATGCTGCCCGTGGGACGGCGGGTTCAAGGTGCAGAGCACGGGGCTGAGGTTCTCACCTGGACCTCCACGGGGTCCTCTGTCTGCGCCTCCTCGGTGTCTAGAAGCTCGATGGTCATGATCACCTGCCCTTTGCGCTGGAGGAACATCACCTAGGGAAGAAGGGGGACGAGCAGCTGAAGCCACAGGGAGGGTCCAGGCGAGGCTGAAAGGGCGCCTACGACTGCCTTCCCCGGCCTCCAGGGCCCAGTAAGAGTGTGTGGTTATCAGGCAGGCTGGCAGCCACGTCAAGGCCCGGCCCCAGCGCGCTTCCCGCGCCCGAGCAAAGCCGCCGGTCCTCCCCCCTCCCCGTTGTGGGCGCCCCTCCTCGCAGCCCTGGCCTCGTGGGGGACAGAGCGCGGCCCCCCCTTACCTTGAAGCAGTTCTCATCGGCCATGCACCGCTCGGCCTTCCACTGGTAGCTGGTCTCCCTGGCGGCACGCACGCAGCGGGAGGACAGGTTCCCCCCCGCGGCACCCCGCTTCTTCTCGTTCAAGTAGAGCTCCACCACCTTCAGACAGACGTCATCACTCACGAGGTGGTGCAGCTGCGGGGAGGGAGAGCCAGTGGGCGCCCGGCAGGCCGCCCCCCGGGGAGGGGTGAGGCACAGCTGCCGCCCAGGGAGGAGGTCCGCCAAGTCCACGAGGTGGGCCCGGAGGCCGGGGTCCGCCGGGCCGGGCTGGGCAGCCACTGCGCTGGGGACAGGCGGCCCCGGACCAGATGGGAAACCAGCCCAGCCTGGGCGTGAGGAAAGCACAGAAAAAGTACCGAAGGAGAAGTCCCCAAAATGGGGACGGGGATTATCCCAAGGTGGTGCCGTGGCAGGTAATTTCCCCTAAGTGTTCTGCTATCAACACAATTAAGTCTTGTAATCCCTACAAATGGACTTAAAACCTGCAGGTGCAGGAAAAGAGGGGTAAGGGAAGCAGCCGGGCAGCGGCGCCCTGGACAGGCTTCTGCAGACTCGGGGCCTTCCCCGCCGCTGCTTTGTTGAATAAATACAACATGTGGCCACACGTCAATCTCACACGGTGCCTGGCACACGGCAAGGTCCCAGTAAACACCGGCCGCTGTTACTGAAAAGAAGAAATGCTAATCAAACAGGGAAGAAGAGGCAAAGAGCACCAACAGGGCCCCGCAGGCTGCCGACGGAGGCACGGAGGGCCTCGAGAGCATCCAGCCCGCTGGAAAGTGGGGAGCTCGGGGCGGGGGTCCTGGCCCCTACCAGGACTTCAGCTAAATACCCCCGTTTTTCTAGCTCCTTTTTAAAAAAAACAAAACAAAAAAAACCCGAGTTTACAGGAGACATTTGTGGAAAGGGGAATTAAAAAAAAAAACCACAACATTCATCAGAGCGTCCGATCTGGTCCAACCCTCTGGGTGCTACAAACGAGCCTGCTGTCCCCAGAACGGGGGCCCACTGGGGGCAGACTGGATGGCCAGCCCCGGGACGCATGCCCAGCCCTGTAACGGCCTGGGCATCGGGGGCTGTCCCCGTGCCAGAGGCCAGGCTGCGGGTGCCTGCCCGCGGGGAGGGCTGAAAGGAGGCAGGGCTGAGGCTGTCCGGAAGACCCACCGAGCTGCACGCTTCGGATCTGGGCACGCTTCTGGGGGTGTTTTTGCCTCAAGGAGAAGTTTGTAAAGCCTGAAAAGAAATGCCATTTCTAGCAACCGTATCTGGGTGGGAGGGTCAGGACACTATTCTTTCCTTGGCTTTTTTGCTTTCCAGCGAATAGCCTTCCTGGGCAAACAGGAAACCAAGTCAAGCTGAACAACAACAATTCTGGTGGTAACTGAGCAGGACTTACGTCCCAGGACCACATCTGCCTCATCGGGGGTTTTGCTGATTCACGTGCCTGATGTTCTCTTGTGGACACTCAGCTGTCCTGTCTCTTTTGCTACTCTCAGCGATGCGGGTAACTGGCCGACAGTCTCCCTCCAGGAGGAGCGGGCCGTGGTTCCTCACGTGTCGCTACCCTCAGGAAAGGTGTGCGGACAAGGAATCAAACGAATCCTTGTACAATCGCCAAAAGGTGGCAACGAACCACATGCCCATCCGCAGGCGAGTGGATGAACCAACGTGGTCCACTCACTGCCACTGCTCTGTTCACGTGACATTGGTGAATTCTGTGTTATGTGAATCCTACCTCCGTAAGAACAAAAGGAAGGTGCTGACCCTGGGGATGAAGGCAGGGCCTCTCCCGAGGGGCTTGAGGCCGCCCGGTGCACGCTCACCTGCCTGGCGATGCTCTGCACCAGCTTGTCCATGGTGAAGCCCACGTAGGCGTGGATGGTAAACATCTCGCGCAGCGTGTCCTCGTACTGCGTGGGGTCGATGCTGCCCTCCAGCAGGCTCCGCACCATGTCCAGGAAGGCCGGGTAGTACTCCTCCAGCTCCACCTCACCTGAGGGGCGGGGACAGCCATCACCCAGGGCCAGACACTTGCACGGCCCTCCCGCCACAGGCTTCCTCCTACCGGCCCTAACGAGCCGCCCGTGTCCCCGCCCGGCGGGGGGAGGGGAGCACCCGTGCAGCACCCCTGGGGGCCCCAGGCCTTACTCGGCTGCTTCAGCCGCAGCTCCATGGCGGGGTCATTGCCCTTCTCGCGGCGGCCCTCACAGAGCAGCTTCTCCCGCTCCTTCTCGGTCCGGTACTCCAGGAGCTGCTTCTGCGCCTGACGGTAGATCTTCAGCAGCCTGGAGCACAGGGTCTGGTGGAGGCGCAGGAAGAAGTACCAGTTGTTGTTGGCAAAGAAGAGGCTGTACACATCGTCCAGGGGCTTGTGCTGTTGTGGCGGTTGCTCGGCGGCCGGCGGCTCGCCTACGGCCCCCTTCTCCTCTGGAGGGCTGCTCTGCGGCCCCAGTGCTGGCTTCTTCCGGTCACCGGGGTCGGCGCTCTGGCCCTGGGGGCTCCCCCGGCCCTCATCGGCAGAGTCCTCGGACGCGCCCAGGTCCAGCTGCTGGGAGAAGAAGAGGCTGGGCACGAACTGGTGCACCAGCTGGTGGATGGTGCCCTGGTCCTCCTTCTGGATGGCTGGCTGCCGCTTCACGTAGTAGCTGATGAGGGCGGCCGCGTCCTCCAGGATCTGCCTGTCCTCATACACGAAGATGAGGTGTGGCTCGCTGGAGGGGGCGCTACGGCCCTCGGAGTGCTGCTCCTGGTGCTGCGGGGACAGGGGGCCATTAGGCAGGAAGTGACCAGCTGGGAGAAGTCCAAGATGGGGGGGATGGGGCCAGGGCCACAGGGCTCTAAAGGCATCATACTCTGGTCCGGGTGCAGCCCAGCGCCACCCACCTGCCTGGTCCCGTTCCCCAGCCTACTCCGACCACTGTCCTCTCTGGGTCTAGAGTGATTTGACCTACAGGAGCATGGTCAGCCCTATCACATCCCCCTAGGCCTTCCTGCACTGCTCATGACAGGACCACAGTCATGGCATGTCGTCCTGCAGCCCCCCCACACCTGGCCTCTTTCAATGCTTCAGGGGTGCTGAGCTCCCTCCTGCTGTGTGCGGGACCTTTGCACATGCCGCTCTGCTCCCTGGCCCTGAAAAGCCACAGCCCCTGTTCAGTCTTTATCCAGCTCGTGACTGCTTCCTGCGAACCTATAGATGATCATATTCCCTCCAGACTGCCTTGAACTGCCTGCTGAGGTCAGGCCCAACGACGCACTCTCCCGGGTGGCACCGATGCCCAGCACCAGGTACCAGGCACCGAGGCTGACACACACCCAGGCTCTCGGAAAAGTGAGCGTGGATGCCGTCCCTGCAGGTGGGGAGCTCCCGGGGGCAGGGCCGGGTCTCTCTCACCTCTCAGTGACCAGCCCGGGGTACAGCACTGAGGGGGCTCCTCGAACAGCCATGGAAGGAGTGACTTACAGACAACAGGCGCAGGGCCAGGGCCTTGGCTTTCTGGGGTGGGCGACTCCTGTCTCTTTCCACCAGAGGTCGTGCTCCCCCAGTGCCACTGAATTCTGCCGCAGCCCGAGA
Organism: Halichoerus grypus; assembly: GCF_964656455.1. Classification (NCBI taxonomy): domain Eukaryota; kingdom Metazoa; phylum Chordata; class Mammalia; order Carnivora; family Phocidae; genus Halichoerus; species Halichoerus grypus. Next base: position 204,365,806 of record NC_135712.1, read on the forward strand.
CCGCCTTCCCCCCACAGGGAGGAGTCCTGAGAGCTGGTGTGCCCAGTGCCTGGCTCTGGCGTGACCTTTCTGCTACTGCTTTGTGAGTCCCGATCTCATTTGTGCCACAGATGCCCTCAAAAATCTTTTCAAGTCCTTTCCCTGGGGCAAGTTCCGAGCCACGGAATATAGAACTGTGCTCTGCTAACACCCAACCACGAGGGGCCAACCTCCCTATGCATGAAGGGCTTGCACATGCAGAGCTCACGAGGCTGGTGGGCCGACCTCTGGCCCCAAACAGTGCCCTGTCCTTTCCTCTTGGCCCCTAGGGCAAGAGCGAAGGAACTCAGCGGTGACTGTGGTGGGCCTCACGGGTCACCTCATCAACTCTCATTCTGACGATGTCCCACGGACCCTATTTGGGGGAGTGGGGGTGGCGCTCTCAGGCCTGGACCACCGACTCGAGGATTCAAGTGAGGAAGCTGACTAGCTGCAGGTGGGCCCTGCAGGGCCGAGGGCAGCCCAGGGCAGGGAGGCAGGAGGGAAGGGGCTTCCTATCACAGGCCCTTGCAAGTAGCTCACTCCCTGCACGCATTTTTCGATGCCTAAATCCTCGAAGCCTGGCCCCAGCCCTGCCTCAGGTCTGTGGTGAAGGCCCCATGAGCCTGACTGGGCCAAAGCTGGCAAGAAGGCGCAGGGCAGTGGCTAGAGGCAGAGCCCTAGGGCCCAGAGCCCTGGTCGCCTGTGACCGGCCTCGGCAAATGGCCACCTCTCGTGCCTCGGTTTCATCGCTGCTAAAACCAGGACAGTGGTACTGCATAGTAAGGTCTGTGAGCATGAGACAGATGGAACGGTCCTCCTCAGGGTCTACCTGCGCCAGGCACACAGCTAGCAGCAGACAGGAAAGCTGAGGTCACCTGAAGGAAGGTCCATCGAGGCCCCGGGGGTAAGCGGGGAGGCGAGAGTCCCCTGCCAGCCACGGCGGAACCGCTACAATCCCCCCCCGAACCCATTCTAGTCTGTCACAGAAACATCCCCTCCACCCCTACACAGCCCTGCAAGAGGGATGCTGGGGAAACAGAGGCACAGAGAGCCGGCAGCCTGCCTGAGACTGGGAGAGCTGGAGGTGGAGCCGGGACCCCTTGCCCGCTCAGCCCTGCACAGAGGGCCTCACCTCGTCATAGACGCTCTCGATCTCGTTGAGTAAGCTCTTGGAGCGAAGGGCCTTGGTGTCGTTCTGTTTGAAGTTTACGGCCTGATGGTCCAGGGACTTGAGATATGCCTTCTCGTACTGCTCCCGCCAGATCTTGTTGAAGCCCTGCTGGGCCTCCCGCCACTCCTCCTCCTTGGCCTTCAGCCTGCAGGGTCAAAGGAGCTCAGCATGGGGACAACCCCGGGCACCCACCATGGGCAGCCTGTCATCCACCCACAGGCCCTGCCGAGTGCATTCCAAACTCGGGAAGCCGGCTCCCGGCCTGGGCCACGGGTTCTGTGCTGAAGAAAAGAGGACGGGAGGGAGCAATGGCTCTGTAGAACCAATGTGGCTGGTTTTACAGTTTCTCAAAATACCGCTGCCCCAACACGTCCTCCCTGCCCCCGGGCCATGGCACTGCCCACACTCTGGGTAGGTGCTGGATCAACCACGGGGCTCGCTCGCTTGACTGCAAGCCCCACGAGAAGGGACTATGTCAGCCTGGCTCAGCTCTGCAACCCCAGGGCTGAGCACAGCATGTGGTCAAGAGCAGCCACTTAATAATTAATACCTGTTCACTAGCACAAAAAGGGTCCCAGAACGTACTGCTAAGTAAAAGACAAGCTAGGGCGGTCCTATTTGTGCTTTAAAATAGTTACTTTTCATGTTTAGATAGGATTACGTGCATGGTGGGAAGTTCTAGAAGGACACAGACAATTGTTCAGTTGTGCTTTTCTCTCAGGAGTAGAACAGGCAATGAAGAAAGACTGGAAACTGCACTAAGCCAGCCCGAGGCCCCGGGGACCCCCTCCCGATCACACTGGTGACAAACAGCACTAATGAGCTCCCTGGGGACCGCCTGTGGCAGGTGGGGCAGCCAGAATCTGGAGGACACCTTTTCAGGACGACGGGGACGGCAGTGACGGGGTTTTTCTTGAGGCTCTCGATGATCTCTGGAGCCTTGTCGCCGTAAATGCGGTGGATGGCGCGGCGCTGGATCACCTCCGACGTGCCCCCCAGACAGTCATCCAGCCGGAACTTCTCCTGGTCTTCAGGTGCCATCCGCGAGAGCTTCTTCTGCACACTTTCCAACACGCGGATCGTGGCCAGGTTGGTCTCCAGGACGACATCTAACTATGGAAAGGAAGGCAGGGGCCGGCTGTCGGGGGGCAGCGGGGCCCTGGGGACCGGCCTGGGTCGGCAGAAGAGATGTGCAGACAGAACTGATCAACTTCTGTATCTCGGGGGTGGGTGGGGGGATGATGGATGCCAGGCCGTGGAGGCCCTAAAGCAGCTCCAGGGGCCAGAGCAAGAACGGCTGGTTATGGGGCTGGGGTCCGACCCTGGCAATGGTGCAAGCCAGAGGCCCACTAAAGAAGACTTGTGGGCCCCTTCCCACCGCACGAACATCCAGTGGCTAGAACACAGGTGGACCCATCTGAGGGAAACGGTCCCCGGGCTGACCCACTTCACGGGCATCAGTGGCAATAAGGGAGGACTCGTGGTACTCACAGCCCTGGGGAAGACTCTCCAGGGCACGTGCTGATGGGGAGCCAACCCCCAAAGGAACACACTGTGTGATTCCACTTATGAAAAAGTGACAGAGCTGGAGGGTAAGTGAGTGGTTGCCAGGGGTCGGGAGGGAGGTGGGGAGGTCCATCAAGGGCGGCAGGAGGGATCCCAGGGGTGGGGGAGCGGTGGAGTGCCTTAGTGGTGGAGAACACGCACAGGCGCACACACGCACCACACACACGCGAACACGTGCACACACACACAAACACAAGTTCAACTATGGAGATGTGAGTAAGATCTCAGGGTGAGTCAATGCCAACCTCCTGGTTGGGACACTGTGCCCACGATTTTACAAGCTGTGACCGCTGGGAGAAGGGTCCCCGGGTTCACTTGCTGCATATAAATATACAACGATCTCAATAAGCATTCCAATGAAAAAAATTAAGGTAACTTGAATTAGTTAATTAAATTTAAATAAATATGTGTATTTAAAATCGAAAGAAACAGCAAGGCAGAAAAGGGACACTTTTGGGTGCTGCCCCCTGCTGGAAAGTGCTGGAATCCCAGATACTTGAAAGGAGACTGGGGAGGGTGCGAGGGAGGATCAGGAGGGAGAAAAAGACAAAGTGGAGAAGGGGGTACAGGCTCGCTCGCACCCCACGCCTCCCTGATCCCAGCAACACCAGCACACACACCTCAAAACGCTCGTCCTCACAGCGGTGCAGCTGCTCTTCGTAGGGGGTCTTCTTGGAGCTGACGAAAGTGGAGTCCTCTGACCAGGAGGGGAAGGAGACCCAGGTGTCATTCAGCACCTGCACCAAGAGGAAATGCTATGACCAGGGGGTAGGCCTCGGTGGCCAGAACCATTTACTATGCCGCCCAGCATACAAGATATGGAGACAAGTAACGTAATCCGCATTTTACAGGAAATTACCTTCTCATACAAATAGCAACCTTAATTTTAAAGTGGTTTTAAGAGAAAACAGGACTTTGGTCAAGTAAACAAATCGTACTATTTCAGGGGTTGGCAAACTTTCTCTGTAAAGGGCTAGATAATAAATATTTTAGGTTTTGCGGGCCAGCCCATCTGTCAGGACGACTGAACTCTGCCTTTGTCCTGATAAAGAAGCCACAGGCACTATGTAAATGAATGAGCATGTCTATGTGCCAATAAAACTTTATTTGCAAACACAGGCATAGGGCCAGATTTTAGTTTGTTGACCCCTGGACTATATATCCTGAAATCAGCAAGCACTCTTGAATTCTGGAAACAGAGTAACAGCCTGTCTACTAACCTCGAGAAAGTATTCCATGGTCAGGCTAAACAGAGACACCAAGGGCAGTGAACCTGGGACACAGCAGGCTCCTGGCAGAAATACACATAGATCTGAATGGAGGAGAACGCCAAAGCCAAAGCCAAGGCCACGTGCTCTGCGGCTTGCCAAAGCTACCAGTAGGGAAGGAACCACCGTCTCAACTCAGGCATTTTGTCTGGCCGCATCCCAGCACCGTCTGTTATTCAATATTTAGGGGGCCGACACTCCATTTTCATGTAAAACATGGGGGTGATGGGTGTTTTTGCGGTGTGGGGGGTGATGCACCACGTAAGCTGACATGAGCCGCCAGGGAGCACTACCTCCTTGCAGATGGCCGTCCTCCCACTGCACTTGGGCTGCTGGTAGGTTTTGGGGAGCGCTCGGTAGCTGGATCCAATGCGCTTGCAAGACGCGTAGTCAATTTCCCGGCTTATTCCATCCCCGGATCTGTCGCTCATGGGCGGGGCGAATGACAGCTCTTTCACCCCCAGGAAGGACTTGAACTGTGCAAAGAGTTCTGGAAATTTCCTTCAGAAATAAAGACAAACAGTAAGTTGGCTTCCCTGGGGCTTTCTGGGAGGGACCTAGTGCTTTTGGGATGGCCTCCTGTAAACGCCCCCTGACGGTGGTCAGAGAGGAGGGCCGAGAGGGGGAACCAAGCATCAGATGTGTGTAATGTCCTCAAATGTGTGAGTAAATCTGCCTCCCGCCCTTCTGTCACCTGCCAGATCCCAACACTAACAGGAGAGCCTTGAAACACGCTGGAAGAGACAATTCGGATTGGCAGAAGCTGGGGCTAGTGATGTTCTTTAACTGGAAAAGGCCGGGCATCAGGCTGGGGGTCGGTAAACTACTGCCAGGCTGCCCATGCCTGTCCCTGCAAATAAAGTTTTATTGGTACACCACTGTGTCCATTTGCTTGGCGCAGGCCGCTGCTGCTCCGGCACGAGTTCAGCGGCACCGCCCCTCGGCCCCGACAGGTCGTCTGCCAACCCTCGCTCCAGAGTCGTCCTACCTGAGGGGATCCCCTCCCAGACACCATCTCACAAGTGATTAACGATCTGTGATTAAACGAGTACCAAATCCTACCGAGGGGCACCTGGCCGGCTCAGTCGGTGGAGCGTGCGGCTCTTGATTTTGGGGTTGTGAGTTTGAGCCCCACACTGGGTGTAGAGATTACTTAAAACAATCTTAAAAAAAAAAAAAATCCGACCGCAAGGAAGCAGGTACTTGGACGGGTGGCACGGCGATCCTGCCCCCCACAGCCCCCTTCTGTCGTGGACCACACGCTCCCCTCCTGAGATGGCCGTCCACTGTGCCCCCCTGTAGGGACCCCATGCCAACTCCACTCACAATGAAAACCCACGAGCACACGGAAATGCAGGGAGGGAGGACATCAACAAAACCCATGTGGAGGACATCTGATGTTGCAGCCGTGACAAATGCCCACCGTGAATGCTCCGAAGGGGGAGCGGTCACTCCGACACAGCCCACTCCTGCCCCGACTCTGGCAGATCTCGGGGCCCCCGTGCCTGGCTGCCCCTGGGCATGCAAACCCAGACCGAGGTTCACACCTCGAGAGAGGCCTTGTCGGGGCGACTGCTAGCCCAGCCAGGCGTCACAGCAAGGCGAGCGAGCAGAGGCCCGCTGCAGTTCTTCATTGCACATCCCCGTGGCCCTTCCCCGGCACTGCTCTCGGTGCGTGGAAATGGGAACAGCGGGCCCCAACCCGACACTGCCCACCCGTTCAGCACCTCAAATTTCAAGCTCCTTCATTCTTCTCCCTTAATCCCTTCCCCCCCCCGGCCCCCGACAACGGCAGGAAGTAGGTTTGGCCATTTTGCAAACAACATGCTGCTGGTAGGAAGCAGGGTCCCAATTCGGACTTGGGGCTGGTGACGCACCCAACTGGGCATGCCCGCCCTGCACAGGCCTCCGCGGGCCCCTCGCCCACCACAGCACGTCATTGTTCCAGCAACAGCGCCCACTCCGCAGCGGGACCCAGACCCAGAGCACTGGATTCTGAGCTCACAGACACACTGCCATGGGAGTGAGCATGCAATTCAAGTCCATATAAAAAGCCAGCCACGGTTTAGCCGAGGCTGTGTAACAGCGCCATCCTGCTCTGGGCCATTTTTCGTTAAGAGATCTCTACCAGCCTGGAAGAGTGAACCCAAGTGAAAAGGTCACCCTGACGTGTGTATCCTCTCAGGATCTCAGGAAGCACTGCCTGATGACCCTAACTTGACCTCTGAGTATCCCAACCTATGGAGCATGACCTTAGCACTGACTATAGAACCTAGAGACAAACGCACTTCATTACAGACCCTGCTGAGAAAACCACGATTCGTACAAATAAGGGGACAGTATGCAGTTGCTACCAATGATCATGTAGACTCACATTTCACACTGAAAGACATCCAAGAAATACCAAATTAAAAAAAAAAAAAGGGGATGCTGCAGCCCAGCCTGATAGCATCGTGTCCCGAGGGCAGAGGATGAGCGAAGGGCCAGCTTCTGGGCTGGGCCACCCCAGACCCACCCATCGCCACGGCAACTCTCTTTGAAGAGTCGTCTCTGAGGGAAGTGAGAGGTATGCACTCTGGGCCTCAGCCTCCTCATCTTTAAAATAGACTGGAACAGGGGCGCCTGCGTGGTGCAGTTAGTCAGGCCTCCGACTCCTAGTTTCAGCTCTGGCTGTGTTCTTGGGGTCGTGGGATCAAGCCCCGTGCTGGCCTCCATGCTCAGCGGCGAGCCTGCTTGAGTCTCTCTCTCCCTCTCCCTCTGCCCCTCCCGCTTGGGGTCGCTCTCTAAAATAAATAAATAAATAAATCTTAAAAGAAAAAATTGAAACACATCAAATGTGTCCATGAGCCCGTATGATGCTTTATAAAAAGAAAGAAAGAAAAAAAAAAAAAGAATTGGTCCCTAATTGGTCCTGGTATGACAGGAATGTGACTCATCAACCAGCGATTATAATAAAGGCAGAAATCAAGCATCTACCGTGGGCCGCCGAAAGGTGAAAAATGCTGTTGAGGGTCTCTCTTTTGCAACCCCCAGTGAACCCATAAATGAATGAGCCACAGAAAGAATGTGGACACCACTGCCTCCTGATGGACAGAGGGACGTGGCGGCAAGGGCTGCAGGTGTGGGGGCGCCACCACAGAAACAGCAGGGAATGAAGCGGGAGGGAGAGACTCACAGACGTGCTCTAACACAAAACCCAGACGAGGCGGCAAGAGTGAGCCGTGTGCTGGACGGTACCTGCGCCATCCTTCGGGTAGGGAGGCACTCGCTCCCAAGGGGTACTTTTGAGGGGGGAGGGAGCACAATGGGAGGGCCCAGGGAGGGGTTCCTGGGGGCTGGCGAAGGTCCACGTGTGACTTGGGTGGCGGGCACAAGGGGCTTTGCCTAAAAATGATTCATCAAGTCATCCATCATGCGGATTCCTGGATCTGTGCTTTATTTTGTATTTAAAAAGAAAACTTAAAAAACTTTTTTTAATTAATAGTAAAGGGCTCAGGAAGCGCCTGACCCTGGGGATGACTTTAGGGCTAAATAAGCCGCTACATAGTCATTATAGAATGTGCACTTGCCACACCCCAGACACTATTTTAAAGGTCTTAAGTGTAGGGCCCACCTGGAGCGCTCTGAAACTGTGTGTGGTACCTCTAGAAATCCCCATTTCGTAACAGGAAAACTAAGACTCAGACTGTCTAAGAAACTTGCCCGACGTGACAGAGCTGATGAGCTGGAGGCGATGCTGGGGCCGGCCCACTCCCCTCCTAAAGCGCACTGTGCATGTGCATTCACCTACTAGAAAACCCCTGCCCTGGCAGCGGCCGCCCCAGCCCCCAGGGTCTGCCCATCTCTGCCCACAATCTGCAGCAGCCTGTGCTGGAAGCAGGCCGCTGACCCCACCAACAGGGCTTCTCTCTGGCCGGCAGGGGTGCCGAGTGGCCATTTCCTTCTTCCTGGCAATTTCTGATTGGCAGAATTTTTAAAAGCACGTATCAAGTGAATCCCTAGAGGATTATACTGGGTGAAGAAAACCCAATCCACAAAGGTTATGTACTATGCAATTCCACCTACATAACACTTCTGTTATGTAAGTTTTAGAATTGGAGCGCAGATTAGGGGTTTGCCAGGGGTGTGGGGCCAAGATCGGGGCGGGGAGGAGGACGGACGTGGGTGTGGGTAACACAGGTCAACACAAGCATCCCTGTGGTTCCGAAGCCGCTCAGTATCTTGACTGTTGTGGTGGCCACGGGAGCCTTCGCAGGTGACGGAGCTGTGCACATGAACGCACACACATACACGTGCACACGCATGCACGAAGCGGGAAAACCTGACAAGACGGGTGGACTGTGCGAGTGTCAGCATCCTGGTTGTCGCCGTGGGAGAACAGGGCCCAGGACCTGTCTGTGTTCTTTCTCACTCTACTGCGGCTCAATCTAGAATGACCTCCACCACCATGGCAATTTACAAACAAAAATCAAAGAAAGCATTTACTGTTTCCCGAAAGCGACAAGCAACAGAAAGGTGGACAGAGTTTAGGGATGCACAACCTCGCGGACGTCCCGGGAAGTATCACTCACCCGAGAAACGGGCTGACGAGCTGGAGGAGCTCGGAGCCGGACACGAGCTCCTGGTTGAAGAGCGCGATGCAGCGGAGGAAGTTCTCGTAGACCTCCTGGCTCTTCAGCACCCTGCGAACCTGCGGGGAGAGGGAATGAGGGGGCCCTGGAGGGCCAGGCTCCACCCGCACTCCCCACTCCACCCCACCCCTCCCTCAGCTCGGACATCACTAGGTGAGCACGGAGTCACCGATGCACGTGCTCTCAAGCGACCAGTTGTGGTCAACAGGGCAAGGGGCTCCAGGCAACTAATTCACAGCTCAGAAGGTATGCACGCGCGGGGCCAGCTCGCTGGCTCCTGTCACTGACCCTGGGCGGGAGCCCCATAACCACCCTGGCTTTAGAAAAGCCACACAGCTTCGGGGAGGCCGACATGTGTCTTCAAACCTGCGCGGGTCCCGAGCTCTGCTACCTTCTGCCTGCACTGCTGCCCACAGTGCAAAGCTGGGTGGCGGCCCCTTCTCCCCAGCCTTCCCCAGCCTACCGGCTCCCTTCCCACGGGCTGTCCCATCCTGCACACCCGAGCTGGGTGAGGCCAGCCTCGACGGCTCACCTTGTCAAAGAAGGAAAACTCCTGCAGGGTGCCGTACTTCCCCACGGCAGCGATGGACAGGTCTTTGGTACCTCGGAGTTTCATTTTCTTCTGTGGAGAGAAATTCCATGCTATGAAGGCTCTGGGCATCTTTGTCAGAGTTAGGGCGTCGCCGGCGCTGAGCTCCCTGACAGCAACCGCCACGAGGGGCTGGATGGGGTCTGCCCAGGACCCCTGTGGAGGAAATCTCAGGACCACCCATCTCAGCCTCCGTGGCCTAGTGAAGGCTGCTCCACCCACGATCTGGGCTCTAAATTTCAGCAGTTTAGGGCTTCTGGTAATAGGTGGGAGCATCACAAAATTGGAACAGCAAGGGAGATGTATCCTGGGATGTAGTATCAGAAACCTCTCCCCCTGCCTGTTTTGTTCTGTGGGCTGTAATGGGGTGGCAAGGGGATAGAAAGAAGACAAGATGATCCTAGAGAAGCCTGAGTTTTAAATCTCTGTTAAGAGTTTTGCCTCTAAGTTGGACTTAGCCCAGAAATTGGCTGCATGCTTGAGGCATCGAAGACCCTACAAAACCATCTCCCAATGCGGGGGATATGTCCAGAGGACACAGAAGCCAGCTCAAAGGGGCCCCATCGGCCAAATCTGAGACAGTTTAGATGCCAAGATGAACAATAAAAGTCACAGATTACAACCCAGAGTCCCTGCTGATGTAGGTACCCAATAAATGGGGACGAAGGAAAAGCTCTTCCTTACAGTAGAAAGCCAACTAGTAAATGCACAAAAAATGATGGAACCATGGGTGATGAGTGCAACAGGAGCTGGATCTCAGCCCCTCTTACCCCTCAACGGGGCTTCTTGTGCAGTGACCGACCTGCACAACTGCACATGGTGGCCTCCCCATGAAAGAGCATGGTGAAAAGGAGAGGACCTAGCGGTACATCCTGTTTCTACAGGAAGAAGTAACACTCCTCATAACAATCCTGTGAGCCACAGGTAATGAGTGAACAGCCACCTTAGAGGTGAGCTGAACTCCTAAGGTCCCACAGCTGGTGAATTCCAGTGAGACCAAGGTCCAGACTCAGCCCATACCTGGGCACATTGCTCCCTAGGTCGTCTACAGAGAGGACCCGGTTGCTGGGGATCCATATAAGTGGACATCTATGTGAACAGCTGATGGTTACCTTGGCTGGTGCAGACACTGGACGGAGGAGCGAGGGCCGAGAGCGCTTTTTGCTGTGTTCCAGATTCTTCTCATGTTCACTCTTCTGGACACTGTTCATTTCACATGGCCCATTTCCTGTGAACTACAAACACAAACACAAGAGGTGATTAGTGCTGGAGAGATATAGCTGGGCCCCTCAGTACTGGCTCTTGGTGTCTGGGTGTGTGGAACCACCTTGGGCTCAGCCCATGGCCCCAGTGAATGCTGCCTGCCACAGGCCAGCAGGGGGCCCCGCCTACATGTGAGGCAACTCTAGCTCTTCAGATGTTCTTTGTTTTATTAGAGGAGAGACCCGGATACCCAGATTATCACAGTTTAACATGGCTGTGATGGATGACGGTCCTGAGAGGTGGAGGAGGGCACAGTGGGGAGACATGAGAGTTGAGCTTTGGCGTGCAGGGCTCACCCAACAGACCACTGACAACAGGGGTCTGCCTGCATGTTTGCGCACCCCACAGTAAGAGAAAGCATTTCAGGCAGGGGACTGGCACACACGAAGCCCTGGCAGCGAGAAACAGCCAACGGCCACCAGCTTACTGGCGCGGGGGGGGGGGGGGGGGGTCTTCCAGCCAAGTCTGTATTCTTTTCTATGAATGGAAAAACAGGTCTTGAGGAGTGTCATCACTCACTGGCGGGCTCGTCACTGGTCCTCCCAGGCTCTATGCTTAATAGATAGGAACGCTCATCACAAGTGGGGTATCTACAGGGTGTTGGCAATATTTATGAGGAACAGTTCTGGAAGAACAGTTCAGGATTGCATTTATGTGAATGTGCCAGAAAGCTGAGCAGACATGGGGAAGGCAGACAGACCTCAGGTTCTCTGCAAGATGTGTGCTGGGACAGGGAGGTACCTGGCAGTCACCCCATCACCGGACCTGGGACGTGGAGACACCACCTGAAGGGAGTACTGCTGGCCCAAGGTGTGGGCTGGGTGAGTAAGTTGTGGTGTATCCAAACAAAACAGCCAGGAACTATCAGATACCAGTGTGCTAGCTCTGTGTCTGGGGACAGGCAGACCTGATACATTCTTACAGGAACAAGAAAAAAACCCTAGGGGCAGAATAAACAGGATACCATTTAGTTTTTCTTTAGGATAAACATTTGTTTGCCCCTGTGTAGGAAATTTCTGGAAAGATAGATAGTATAAGATACTTGTGAGTACCTAACTCTGAAGAGAGCAACCAGGAAACTGAGACAAGGAAGGAGAAGTTTACTTTTCAAGCCTTATGTTCTAACTAGTGCTTGATTTTTTCATTAACACGCATGGTTTTTGTATGACAGTAACTGTAACAATAATATTAAAAACCTATCATTTAACGACAGGCAAAACCTGGCCCTCAGGGGATTATGCTTCTCTGGAGAAGTTTTCTGAAGATTCAAAGCTACTCTAAGAACCTGAAGTGGAAACATCTTCAACTGCTATTTCTTGTTATAGATGCCAGAACAGGTGCAAGCACCAACTCCTGAAGGAGGGGGCCAGGTGACACCGTGAGCACTGAGTGGGACCAGGGCCCTCGCAGGGAGACCCACTGCTCGCCCAGCCACGCCTCCCCCAGCTGGAAGGCAAGCCCAGTCTCACCCAGTTTCCTTAACACTTCAGACAGTTCTTACTTTTTATAGTTACATGTCACCATTTGTGACCGTGTCAGTTAGATGGACCCTCAAAGACCCTTTGGGCATACTCACCATGCTCGGCCTGTTTTTGTAAATAAAGTTTTATTGGCACATAGCCATGCCCACTGGTTGCCATACCATCCAAAGCTGTTTTCCCCACCATAACCCCGCAGCCAAGTCTTTGTGACAGAGACCCACTGGCCTGCAAAGCCTAAGACACTATCAGGCCCTTTACCAAAAAAAAAAAAAAGTTTGTCGACTCTGACTTAGGCCAAGTGGTCACATTTAATTAGAACAATATCAGATTTCATCTTTAGTTTCTTTTTCCTGCTGTTTTAATAAAAATTCAAAATTTAACATAAAGGACGGTGAGGATAAAGATCAAATTATACAACAGATTCTTTGTGGGTGTTTTTAATAATTTTTAAAGAATTGATTCAATCGTTTGAAATGTACAAGATGCTCTAATCAATGAACTCTGCTGAACTGGTAACAAAATGCTATTTCAAGAAACTGTGTGGGCAGGTGCCTTTCTGAGGGAGATGCTTATTTTTCCGGGGCCGGCTTTGTCGGGGTCCAGCTCCGTAAGTGCTGAGTGGTGCTCAGCAGGGGGAGCCGCAACCACAGCAATCAGAGGACGGGGGCTCCACTGCCCCCTGCAGCCCGCCCAGCAGAGTCCTGGACACCAGTAAGGCTGCCCTCGAGGCAGGCCTGCAGAGGCAGGCCTGCAGAGCTCCCCGGCGAGTGTCTGCAGTGCACTGCCCCCCACAGCTCGCAGCCCCTGCCTCACCCAGGCCAAGGACTTTGCTGAGGAAACTTCCAGCGGGCTTAGGGGGAGACATCCTCATGGCCGCTTCCCAGAGGAGGAACTGAGGCTTGGGGAGGTGACCTGCCAGGGGTCCCTCCACGTGCACCCTTGCTCCTTGCTCCAGCTCCCCCCGCCACCTCCTGTCCAGGCAGGGCTGCTCTCTCCAGCCTCCTTGGGGTGTGGAGAAAGGGCACGTCTCTGGCCCCTTGATCTCTGCCAGAGCGGGTAAAGCTGGCCTGGGACTCAGCCAGGCCTTTCTTCCTCCGGGGGGGGCGGGGGGGGGGCGCTGCCCCTGTCTCCCGTGCTGCCCCCAGCAAGGGCAGGGTTCAGGAAAAGAGCTGCCATAACAGGGGCTGGAGCCGAGATGTAAGAGGCAGATCCAAGAGGACGAGTCAGACAACCCACCAAGCGTGCCCTGTGAGGGGTCGAGTCAGGGCCGGCCGGCATGCGGCAGTGCGCAGCTCCGGCTCCTGGGGGACGTGGAGGCCCGAGTGTCCGCAACTGACACAAGGCTGCGCAGCGGGCAGGACGTGGTGAGATCCCTCTGCTCCTCGTCTACGGGGCCCCTGGAGCCAGTGAGGAGGTTCTCTGGCAAGCAGAGAAAGAAATGGGAGTGATGCTAGGACGGCACAGGACATCATTTGGGAAAAGGGGGCCAAGCCCAAGGAGGGACGCTGCACTTGGGGGGGGGGGGCGCTGAGAGTGGACGTGTGGGTGGGGACACGAGGAGGTGGGCTCAGCTGGGAGTGCAGCTGCCTTTCGTGCAGGTGAGCTCCCTGTCCCCCGGGGAGGGGGTCAGGAACTCCACAGGAGCGCTTTGCTCAGCCCTCCCCAGGGGCCTCCCTCAGGCCCGGCAGCAGGCTGGTTGGTCCTGGGGAGGCAGGCGAAGGCCCTGCTGCCTGGGTGGACACTTGGGGAGGGCAAATGGGACAGACGACGTTGGCACAGGGAGGGGGTGGGGACAATCCATCTGGATCCTCCGCCTGCTTTTCCTGAACAATCCCAGCTCTTCTTTCCAGAGCACTGCACCTGTGCTGGGCTGAGCGCGAAGCACTTAAGAGGATGCTGGCTCGCCAAGTCTGAGCAGGAAGGCCGTCATCCCCGTGTGAGAGAGAAGGCAACCAGGCCCGGGAGGTGAGTGAGGTCGTTGGCTCAAGCCCTCCTGAGCGCCTGCCAACGTGGAGTGAGCGTCTCGGCCTGGACTGTGTGCTCCCGGGGCTCTGCCTAGCCCTCCAGCCCCTGAGGATACCCAAAGCTCGAGGCAGGGTGAAGGACAGGCGACAGCTCCAGGACCTGATGTCAACCCCACGGAGAGGCACAGAGCTTCTCTGACTTTGACTCAGGAAGTGCTTCCAGGTGGCATCCCGACTTTGAGGTGGCACTCATGGGCGCTGGAAGGCCACGTGACTCTTGGTGGTACCCAAACCCAGACCCCTGTACCCACCCCACCAAGCCCCTCCCACTTCGAGACTGCTGCCCCCCAGCCCTGCCCCCCACTGCATCTTCCTTTAGAAGCAGGACCCAGGAGAGGTGGTAGTGATGCACTTCAGTGGGGGGTGGGGGGACCTCTCGTGTGCGCAGGCCCCAAGTCACCATCCGAAGCAGAGAAGAACAAAAAGAGGAAAAGGAACAGTCAACAAACTAGGAATAGAAGGGCGTTTCTTCAATCTGATTAAGGGGTATTTATTTATGAAAAGCCCACAGCTCCCAGCACACTCAGGTGCAAGATGGAAAGCTTTTCCTCTAAGATCAGGAGCAAGACAAGGATGCCTCCTCTCACCACTTCTATTCAACTCAGTACTAGAGGCTCTACCACAGCAATTAGGCCAAGAAAAAGAACTAAAAGGCATTCAAATTGGAAAAGAAGGAAAATCATCTCTATTAGCGGATGGCATGGTAACATGCATAGAAGAAATCCTAGTGAATATACAAAGACCATTAAAGCTGATAAACAGACTCAGCAAAGTCGCAGGAAACACAATCAACACACAAAAATCAGTGGTATTTGTATACACTCATGACCAACAATCCAAAAATGAAATTAAGAAAAAAAAGAGTAAGATATTTGGGGATATATTTAAATAGGAGGTGCAAGACATGTACATCAAACCCCACAAAATGTTGCTGAAAGAAATTAAAGATTTAAATAAATGCAAAGATGCCTCATGTTCACGGATCAGAAGACTTAACATTATCAAGATGGCAATATTCCCCAAAGCAATCTAAAGATTCAATGCAATCCCTATCAAAACCCCAATGGCTTTTTTCCCTTTTTTTGCAGAAATGGAAAAGCTGATCTTCAAATTTATATGGAATTCCAAAGGGCTCTGACTAGCCAAAATAATCTTGAAAAAGAACACAATTCAAATCACTTCTTCATTTCAAACTTATGACAAGGTTATAGTAATCAAGACAGTGTGGTGCTGGCCTAAGAAGAGACGTGGGGGATCAATAGATTGGAACTGAACAGTCCAGAAAGAAATCCATACAACTATGGCAAGTGGTTTTCAACAAGGGTGCCAGGACCATTCAATGGGAACAGAAAAGTCGCTTCAGTAAACGGTGCTGGGAAAACTGGATCTCCACTAACCAAAGAATGAAGTTGGATTCCTACCTCACACCATATAAAAAAAAAAATTAACTCAAAATGCATCAATGATCAAACTATGAAAGCTAAAATTATAGAAACTTTTAGAGGAGAATACAAGGAGAAACCTTCCTGTCCTCGGATCTGGCATAGATTCTGAGACACTAAAAGCATGAGCAACAAAAGAAAAAATAGATAATTGGATTTGATCAGAACTAAAAACCTGTGTGCATTAAAGGACACTGACAAAGTGAAAATACAACCTACAAAAAGGAGAAAAATTTTTAATAAGGGCCTAGTATCCAGAATATATATAAAGAACGCTTACAGCTCAATAATAAAGAGACAAACTAAAAAATGAGCAAAGGACTTAGACATTTCTTCAAAGAAGATATACAAATGGCCAACAGGTGGGGCGCCAGGGTGGCTCAGTCGTTAAGTGTCTGCCTTTGGCTCAGGTCATGATCCCAGGGTCCTGGTATCAAGTCCCATGTCAGGCTCCTTGCTCGGTGGGAAGCCTGCTCTCCCTCTCCCACTCCTGCTGCTTGTGTTCCTGCTCTCGCTATCTCTGTCAAATAAATAAATAAAATCTTTAAGTTAAAAAAAAAAAAGGTACCAGGGACGCCTGGGTGGCTCAGTTGGTTAAGCGTCTGCCTTCATCTGCCTTGATCCTGGGATCGAGCCCCGCATCGGGCTCCCTGCTCGGCGGGAAGCCTGCTTCTCCCTCTCCCACTCCCCCTGCTGTGTTCCCTCTCTCGCTGTGTCTCTGTCAAATAAATAAATAAAATCTTAAAAAAAAAAAAAAAAAGAAAAAAACCAAATGGCCAATAGGCACACAAGATGCTCAATATCATTAGTCATCAAGGAAATGGAAACCAAAACCACAATGAGATACAACTTCACAATGACTAGACCATAATTTAACAAGAAAACGGAACACCAAGTGTTGGTGACAGTGTGAAGTACCCTGCTAGTGAGAAGAGATGGTACAGCTGCTGTGGAAAACAGTCTGGTAGTCCCTCAAAAAGTGAAACACAGAGTCACCATATGACTCAGCAATTCCACTCCTAGGTATAGACCCCAAAGAACTGAAAACAGGGACTCAAACAAATCCTCCTGCACGCACGTTCATAGCAGCATCATTCACAATCACCAAAAAGAAACAACCCAAATGTCCACTATCGGATGGCTGGATAAGCAAAATGTGGTCCATCCACACAACAGAGTATGACTCAGCCACAAAAAGGAATGAAATACCGACGCACACTATGATGTGAATGAACCTCAAAAACATCACGCTGAGCGAAAGCCAGACACTAAAGGCCACAGGGTGTAGGATCCCATGTATATGAAACGTGCAGAACAGGTCAATCTACAGAGACAGACGCAGATTTGTGGCTGCCAGGGGCTGGGGGAGGG
The DNA here is from genome assembly GCF_964656455.1 of Halichoerus grypus. NCBI lineage: Eukaryota > Metazoa > Chordata > Mammalia > Carnivora > Phocidae > Halichoerus > Halichoerus grypus. Next base: position 204,382,633 of record NC_135712.1, read on the forward strand.
GGAATGGGGATTGACTGCCCATGGGGATGGGGTCTCCTCTGTGGTGATGAGAATGTTCTCGAACTAGACAGAAGAGCTGGTTGCAGAACACGGTGAATGTACCAAATGCCACTGAACTGTATACTTCAATGGTGTATTTAATGTTATGTGAATTTTACTTCAATTTTTAAGGAAGTCTTACGTTCATAGAAAATACAATGAAAAGAAGATATGGAATGCGCAACCCAGCAGGCCTCAGGCTGTGACGGGAGGAACGAGGCTGATGGTGCAGGCTGCACCCCCAACCTCCCCAGCCCAGGCCCCTCCTCACCCTTCTCTGCCCTCCAACCCCCAGCCCACAGTCACTGCCAAGCCTCAGACTGCCCCCACCGGCCCCTTCCTACAGGGCACTGGTTGCAAGCAGGGCTCCACAGCAGGATGCTCTCCACCTCCCGACCGGCCCTCACCCCCCGGGCACTGTTCTATAAGAGAGGCCCTGCTCAGGATCTGCTCCAGCAGGATGTGGAGGTGAGCCTGCACGGGGGCTTAGGGGTGTCTGCACGCTGCGTGGCTTCTGGGAGAACCCGGCGTGTCCCCGGGGGACAGATAAGCCCAGCCTGGTCTTCGGGGCTGCACTGAGAAACAGGGTCCCAGCTGAGAGGAAGGTGGCCCTCTGGCCAGGGTGGGCACCCCGTACTCACCAGGGACCGCTTGGCTTCAGGCAGGAACTGTCCAAACTCGGACAGCAGGTCCTCCTGGCCCCGGAAGAGGTTGGCCACCTCGGTAAACACCTCCTCCTCAGACATGCCGCGGAATGGCCGGCCCTTTGTGCTCAGCTGCTCCTTCTGCCGATTTTCGGGAAAGGGAAAATGAGTCGTTAGCCAAGGAACGAGGCACCCCAGGCTGTGACATTCAGGCATCCCACTGTGGAGGAGACAGAGGGACGACTCACGAAACAGAGAACCGGCTGGCAGAGCCCATGCCTACCACCACTGGGAGAAAGGAACCCAGTCCACCACCCTGTTAACAGCTCGGGGTGCCCTGCATGCCTCTGTCCTCGTCCCACCCCACAACACAGCCTGAGCCCTGGCCAGGGATGGGGCTTACGTGGTAGTGTGGAGGGGATGTGGGCAGGGGCACAATCATGAAATGATCTGGCCTCAGTCCTTGCGTGTCCTCAACCAGAGGCTGGGGAAGTACAAGGTCAGGGACGAACCTATGGACAGGGGGCAGGGAGTGTGGGGCTGGCGCTGGGCCTTGGAAACAGGAAACAGGGTGACAAGGGAAGGAAAAGGACTACCAGCACAAGGGACCATTCCACCCAGAGTCAGAAAGACCCCGAGAGTTGAAGGAAGATGGCCTAATCCAGAGCTTAAAGCAACAAGATGAGGACCGAAGGGGACCCGGGTCAGGAGGGCAGGAACTCAGGATGGCCATTAGAAGCAACGCCGTCAACTTTACACCCGAGAAGGTGGCAGAGCTGGGGCCCTCCCAAAGTGCAGAGCTCCAGATTCCCACTCCGCGGTGTGAAGGGAAGCCCTTGCTGTCTGACCCCTCCCCTTCCTCAGGTCCCCTGAAGCTGGCTGGCTGCCCTGACCCCCGGGACTTTGCATGGGCTGTTCCCAGCACTGAGAAAGTCCACCCTTTGTCTATACTCATTTGCCTGGTGGTTCTGACTGATTTCTCAGGATTCAAGCTAACTCTGCCCTTCCTGACAGCCCCGCCCCAGCCCCCGGTCAGGGTTGGCAACTGTGAATCCAGACGCACTTCTCCATGTTTCCCTTTTTCCCCACCGCATCCCTCTCTAAGTCTCGTCCACCTCCAGACTGAACTCAGCAGCAGCCATTCATCTTTGCTGCCCCGCTGCCTGGCCCAGGGCCCACTTGTAATCCACTTGTGATCTGCATCAACAGAGCGTAGCTGGGTTGTCAAAACACTTGCGAAGCCGTCTTAAAAAAGACCATCTTCTTAGGTTCTTTTTAAATCCCCGTACTGTGTGTTTCCTCGTACTCTTCCTTGGGATGCAGAGGTACCTCAAGGAGCAAACTAAAATCCTAACAACTCCAACAGGTATCCGGATGCCCGTGTTCACAGCAGCACTATTCACAAGGGCCAGAAACATGGAAGCAACCCTGGTGCCCATCAATGGATGAACAGATAAACCCAAGTGGTGCAACCATGCCATGTTCTCCAACCTTAAAAAGGAAGGAAGTTCTGACCCAGGCTACAACATGGATGAACCCTGAGGACATCAGAGTGAGCGAAAGAAGCCAGACACAAAAGGACAAGTACTGTATAATCCCGCTTATAGGAGGTCCCTCGAGTTGTCAAACTGACAGACAGGAAGTGGGATGGTGGGTGCCAGGGGCTGGGGGAGTTACTGTTTCACGGGGACAGAATCTCGGTTTTGCATGATGAACAAGTTCTGGGGATGGATGGTGGGGAAGGCTGCACAACATGAATGTACTTAATGCCATGGAACTGGATACTTAAAAAGGGTTAAAATGGTTAAGTTTTAGGTAAAAAGAAAAAAAGCACATCGGAATTGTACAGGGTTTCCTGAATTCAGACCAGAAAATACGACCGCCTCAGACGCACCCTGAGGAGTGGGATGGTACCACGAGCACCCACCCAGTGTGCCGTGGGGCCTCTTACCTGGTAAGTGTGCAGGATCTCCAGGAATGACCTGTAGATCTCTGGGTGGTCTAGAAAACGGGTCTTAATCTTGTTCACGTAGCTGATGGCGTTGTTGAACTCCACGGAATCCGACTCCAAGGGCACCTGCGGCTTGTCCTCCTTATACAGCATCTGTGGCTTGAAGTTCTCCGCACAGTCGCTGTGGTTGTGCGAATTCTCCTGACAACAGCACGACAGTGAGTTACTGGCAGGCCTGACCCCGCGAACAGACGTGAGAAACTCCAGACAGAGCCATGGTCTGTCTGAGACCAAGCAATACCCAGCACAGAGCCAAGGTTTTTAATGAGATGCAGGAGAACGTTCCTTGCGGGGGCCTGGAGGGAAGGAAGCGGTGGGCGGGCACGCACAGGCAGGTAATTCCTCCCTCACCACGCTGTGCGTCTGCACCGTCCTGGGTGAGTCTCACGAACCCACCTCCATCTGATCAAAGAGCATGGGAGTTTGATGGATACCCAACACCTTGAAAAATGAGCATACGGGAGAGGTATATGACAAGTGGATTGTTTAATCCCCTCTGGAGTGGAGTTTGGGGCTGTGTTTACAAAAGAAGCGTTCCACACCTCCTGCCAGCCCATTTCAGCAAGACTGTTTTGAGGCGTGAAAGCACCTGCTGTCAGTGGTGCTGGGCAAGTGGGGACCCTGGAGGTAAGGGGGGCCCACCGCCCAGGTTGTCCAGGACCGCAGGACTCTTGGTGCTAAGCCGGGGTTAAGTCACTTGAGAGAAGAGACAGGCCCTGACCGGTCATCATGCTTGCCCTCCATCTGTGAGCTTTTCTGTCCATACAAATAAAAACAGAAGACAGACACACACGTCCCTCCCCTGGGCACCCAGAATCCTGATTTTGGGTGGGACTGACCTACCCCCTGGAAGGAGATGTTTATGTTTCTAAACTGAAATTTTATGCGTGGTTCTGATGATTCCCCACAAACCACGACTGAGATGTCAGGGGCGACCCCCCGGGCATCCTGCGGGTCCGATGCACACAGGGGCTGGTTCTCGAGCAGGTCTCGAACCCTCCAGTGCAGCTCCAGGCGTCTGTTAGAAGACACCTTCTCAGCAAGTCTTCCAGAACCACCCAGCGCCAAACCAAAATGTCTGTCTCCCAGCACTCTGAGCCCCTTTCTCGCTCGATTTTCCTCCGTGGCACATGTCACCTTCTGACACACACATCTTACTTATTTTATCGTCTGTCCACCCCTGACCAGATGGCAAACGCCCTGAGAGCAGACAGTCCACACTGTTCACCACCACAGCCCAAGTGCCTGAACAGTGCTTGGAACAGAATGGGCTCCACCCACTGTTGGGAATAATCAGATGACCAGAAGGAACAAACAGCCCGGGGTTTCCATCCCCCTTGGCACAGGGCACCAACCGCGGACCTGAAGACTCCAGCGGGATGGGGGACGCTGGGCACAAAGCTGCAGAGCCATCACCGGGAAGGACGCGCCTGCTGGGCACGCTCGCTCTCATTGGGGTGGGGGTGCGCTACTCCGCTCGGGCGGCCGTAACACCGCAGCCCGGGCGGCTCACACAACAGAAATGTTTCCTCACAGTCCTGGAAGCTGAAGCCCAAGATCACGGTTCAGCAGAGGTGGTATCTCCGGAGGCGTCTCGGCTCGTGGGTGGCCCACCTTCTCGCTGTGTCCTCACATGATCGTCCCTGTGTGGGGGTCGCTCCGCATGTCCAAATGTCCTCTTACAAGACACCAGTCAGACTGGATCAAGGGACACCCTAAGGGCCTCAGTTTACCGTAATTACCTCTGTAAAGGTCTCCAAAAACAGTCACATTCTGAGTACTGAGGATTAGGACTTCAACATATGAATTGGGGTGAGGTGGGGGTGGGGACACAATTCAGCCCAGACTGTGGGTGAGGGGCAACTCTAGAGAAGTCTGAGCTGAGACAAGCAGACACACAAAAGACCCAAAGCAGCCACAGTTCTAAATACCACCTCTCCCTGGCAGTGGGATGCACCCTAAGGCCCTCTGGGGGCTCTCTTGCTGATTACCACATTCCTTCCAGGTGTGCTGGCCTGGCAGTGGAAGGAGCTAGAAGGAGCCAGGGAGAGGCGGGGGAGGGAGCAGCCTGGGAGTGGAGATTTGCTTCAGAGGTGGCTGTGAGCTCGTCGGAACTCCCCACCACTCCCCGGAGGCATTTTCTAGCTCCGTGTACCCTTTCCCATGCCCTGGATGGAGGCGCGGGGACAAGATGGAGAACCCTCCTCAAGGCCAGGGCTTGGCAAAGAGGGCCAGACGGTAATGGTGCACCTGCTGAAGCCAACAGCCTGGCGGTTCCTCACTAAGTTAAACATAGTTACCACGTGACCCGGCAATTCCACTTCTAGGTATCGACCCAAGAATCGCAAACAGATGTGCAAACGACCCAAATGTCTACCAAGGAGTAACGGATTAACACACGTGGCGCATCCCTATGATGGAATATTCTTCAACTGTAGGAAGGAATGCAGCTCTGACCCAGGCTACAATGAGGATGAACCTCGACACTGTAACGCTGGGCGCAGGAAGCCAGACAAGAGAAGTTACACGACGCCACTGAAACGAAATGTTCACAACAGGCAAATCTGCAGAGACAAAGTGGATTAGTGGTTGCCAGGGGCTGGTGGGAGAGGAGAACTGTGCGATATGGTTTCTTTCTGGGGTGATAAAATGTTCTGGAATGGGGGGAGGTGTTGTAAGATACTGTAAATATGCGTAAACCTGCCGAATTGTATACTTTAGTTACAAAAAGTGAATTTATGTTACTGTGAATACTGTCACAATTTAAAAACATTTTTTTAACGTAATCTCTGGAAAATGTAAAAACCACTCTCCATACAAATACAAGCTGGCTTTGGATCCTGGGCCAACCCCTGCTCTAAACCTTCCGGAACAATCCAGTTTTTTCTCGTCTGTGCCTGCCCTGGGTGGCCTAATCCAGGCACAGTCAGGTACACTCCTAGACACCGAGGAGCAGCCCCGCACAGCCCCACCTGGGTATGTACGAGACACCTCATCAAACAGCACATTCCCCACGCAGAGCAGCACCCCTGCCGCCCCCACTGCTCCCAGGCCCCCCTCACCCTAGCAGGTGCTGCCACCTTCACCCAGAGGCTGAGGCATCCTGGAATCTCCTTGGACTTCCCACTCTGACTCCCCGCCCCCGGTCCACATCACCGCCCACTCTGCCTGGATCACCAGGGGCCCCTCGCTGGCCCCCAGATCCTCTCCTGCCCCCCCAGAGTCCCCTTCTGGCACCACAGCCAGAGCCGCCTTCCTGGAACTCTCCACGGGTTCCCCATGCTCCTGACTCTCTCCCCCCACCCGCTTACCTCCCCACCTCGCAGGCTCCCTGGCTGTTTCTCAAGCACACCCACTCATTTTGCCACCTCAGGCCTTTAGACCCAGCCCAGGAAACCCCCGCCCAAGACACAGGCAGGGTTCCTGATCTCGCACACGGCCTCTGCCCACGGCCCCTCATGCCCTGCCCGGGCTTCACTCACAGTGCAGCATTTCTCATCTGCCCACCTGTATCTCCCCAGTGCCCCGAGAGCAGACTCTGAATAAACCCCAGCGCCTGGCGCAGAGGTGGTGGTCGACACCTGCTCCGTGGGTGACTAAGACACAAATATGAGAGGCGACCCACTAGGGACTCACTGAACTTCCAGATGACCCTCCCCCCAGAGAGAGAACACGGGAGGCCTGCCTCTCAATGTAAAGGTGCCACTTACTGGACGAGCTAAAGGTTTAACCTTTACCTGTGTTCAAGCCGGCTGTTCGTCTAGCCGGCCCTAAAGGGGCTGGCTCCCAGGAGGCAGGGGCGGCTCTGAACAGAATCTGGGAGCTGAGATTCATCACCTTCCCACCAACACGAGGTGTCTTGCTCCTCCAACACGTGCCTGGCATGGCCCCGGGACAGGGACACAGTCGTGAACCAGACAGACAAGGGTCCTGCCTGATCTGGACTCAGTGTGCCAGGCAAGGCAGACCAAGACACGTTGGATTTCTAATTTCAAACCCTGGCTTTGCAATTTTACAATATATAAAATGGGTGGCATGCGTATAACCCAGGGGTGGGAGTAGAGGACTCTCTGGGGAGGGATGCTACAACCGAGGCCCGACGACCAGCTCCAACATGCTGCTGACTCAGGAGGCTGTAGCCCCAGCAAGGTGACCTTCTTCCCACCATGCTTTCCGGGCCTGTCTGCCTGTCTTCCTCTTAGACTTGTGTTCTCAGTGAGGCTGATTCTGTCACCCAGGGGGCACGTAGCGACACGTGGAGCTACTTCTAGGTTGTCACATGGTGGAGGGTGGAGGCCGGGGATGCTGCTCAGTCCCGTAGAGTGGATAGGACAGCCTGCTCCAGATAAGAACAATCTGGTCCCAAGGGCAATTGGGCCAAGGCTGAGAAACCTGCACCAAGGGCTCCCCACAGCCTGGGACTCCCCCGTTTTCTCTTCCTCAGCACCTCAGAGCTACTCCCTCCCTGCCTGGAATTGACAGGACTCACGAGATGAGAAATGACAAAAAAATGAAGGTGCTCCTTCAAAACACGAAAGCTAGAAAAACCAGTAAAACAAAAAAAAAAATCACCGGGGTGTGGCACGTAGGGAGCCCTGAGAAGTTCTCCGGCTTCCGTGGCCTCTCAAAGGACTCCAGGACACCAAGAGGCCGTCTCGCCTATGCTTGGCAGGAAGGAGCTCTGAAAAGCAGGGCAGGAAACCCGGCAGGTCAATCGATGTGGACAGAAATGGAGTGGGCAGCGGAAGAAGGGGGGCCCTAGATGTCGTGGTTTCAGGGCTTTAGCAAGACCATAAAGCCGGGTTAAATAGTAGCTGTGAAGGCAGGGGGAGACAGGGCTGGTCCAGTCTCGCTGTGTCCACAGCACCTCTCCATGGAGTGAGCACAACAGCAGGGGCCTTCTGGCTACTGCCCAGAAGGGCCACCTCCTAATGCAACCACGGTGAGGTTCGCATCGAGATCCAGCCCCGCAAGCCGAGTTACTCCAACAGTCGGGGATTGAGAAAGGCGATTTTCGTAACTGAGGTCTCCGACCTCGGCTCTTTCTTAGGGAGTGATGGTCACGACACACCCGTGTTCAGACTCGTCCAAGTGCTCCCCTGCGCACCGCTGCAAATGAGCCTGCTTTTCTTCCCAGCCTCGACTGTTGCGCAGATGAATCCCGCTAAGGCTTGTGATCGTCTGGAGCAACGAGCCCTACATCTGGATTGAGCTCCATTTGTAAATGTGAAATGGAAGAAGCTCTTTGGAGTTCAGTGGCCACGCGCTTCCGGGTTCCTTTTCAAAACGGAGACGCTCTCCTTGGCTTTAATAAGGCAACATGCTGGTGGTGGAGCTTGCCTTGCATAGAAAGAAGGCAGAATTTACATGGGGGTCCCTCTCAGAGAGGGAGGTCACTGTCACACTGCCTCTGGCTGTTCTTCCGAATCTGACTCCTGCATTGATACGAAACTGCAATCTCTGTCATCGGAGGCGGAACCGAAAGAATGCTTTCCGGGGTAGATTTTTATATTCCCCCGCTAAAACCCAAAGCCCTGGGGCAGAGACAGAAGAGGCTTAAAGAGCTGGTTCACGGAGATCAGGGGTTCTTGACGGGGGAGCGATGTGGCTCCCAGGAGTCATCTGGCAATGTCTGGGGATGTTTCAGCTGTCGCCTGTCGCCAAGGGGTGAGGGCCTTGTGGGCGGAGTCAGGGATGCTGCTAAACATCTCCAGATGCACTGGAGGGTCCCCCGCAGCACAGCATTACGGCAATGGGGCCAAGGTGGAGGAAAGGCAATGGCTACTTTATAAGAGTAAAGCTCACATAGACTTTCACTTTCTCAGGGGCTCTGGTGGGCTCGGGCAAGAAGGGACCACAGAGACAGATGCGGCAAGCCACCACCCGAGACAGAAGGAACCAAAGCCACAAGCCTAAGCTGAGCCAACGACCCTGGTGGCAATGAAATGCGGCCCAGCCACAACAAAATGGCTATTCCCACACACATCTCAACTGCTTTATTTTGTGGCTGGCACCTGGGACGATCAGAGAGACCCCATGCCTGAGTACAAGTGCGCCTGCCCTGTGTGCTCACGGGGAGAGCCTCAGGGTAATAAGAGCCTGGTGCTGGTGGGTGGTTATTTTGACAGGACATAGAACTGTTAAGAGAATGCCCCTGACACAACCAACCACATCCACTCTTGATCTGAATCCTCCAAATGGATCGATGTGGGATAAAGAGGCTGGCTGGGTAGGGATTTTGATCTATTTTGACCTGTGCTAGAAGGGAGCAGAGTGTCTAGAAAAAGACTGGATCTTGACTGGCTTTCCGCAACAAGATGCACAAGACGGGCTGCCTGACCTGGGTACCTGAGTACCAGGGCGCGCCGTGTTAGGGCCAGATCACTCGGAACACCAGAGCAGCATACCTGGCTGGACAGAGGCGACTGTATGTTTAACTTGCCGTTCTTGGGAATGTCTATTCTGTACCCGAGGGGAAGGAAAGCGTTGAATCCAACAATGAGGTCAGGGTGTTCGTGGAAGAGCTGCGACACGCGTCGGATGACTCCAGGCGTATCGATGCTGGAAGAAAAAAGATCGAGAGTGGGCAGAAGTGTCCTGGGGAGCACATGGAAAGCGAAACCTACTCCCAACTCGCTTGACAGGGCCACCTAATGAGCTTCTCGAAGGACAACGAAGCACCCTGCAACGTGACCAGTGTGATTCAGCCAACGTGTTACGTGTCATCTACTTCCACGGCAGCCAGGCTCGGGCTCCCTGTGCCCTGCTAGCGAGAACCACAGGATATTTGCATGGCACAGCTCCCCTAAACACTCCAAGCACACACACGCTCGGTTCTGAAAATGTCAGGAGAGCCAAGTGAAAGTCTGGGACTCGAAGCAGTGGCAGGAAGCCACAGCCCTCTAAGCAATGTGATGAACCATGACACGGGTGTTGGTCCCAGCAAGGGATGGCAAGGCATGAATACCAAAGGCCCTGCAAGTATGAGTTGCACAATGCCAGGGGTCTCCCTCATGGCTGGTGGGGGGGGCCCCTCAAGGCTTTAGCTTGTCTCTCCTGGAAGGAAACCAGGCCAGCCCTGCCACATTTCCTCAGAAGGCGTAAGCAGCCTGGTGGAGACGTGACCACCGAGAATCTAAGAGTCAGAGTGCCCACGTTCTAGTCCTGACTGCCCCTAAGGTTGGTCTAGGCAAGCCCCTGGCCCACTCTAAGCCTAAGTGAGCCTCCTGCTGGAGGATGGCATGATCTCCAGGTCCTCCATCTAGCTCTAACCCTCCTGTGTGCCTACAAAATCAGCCAATGTGTTTTAAACCCTTTCTATGTGCCAGGCCCCTTACAAAGCATTTTATGCGCATTTACTGTCCAAGAGGCCTGGGACTAGGGTGCCACTGACGGGTGAGGCACTCACCTTGGTGACAAGATTTAAGGGGGAGAGGGCGCCAAAACATTCAATAATCAAGGCAAATAACATTTTAATGTAGTGCTTAAAAACATTAAAATTAATTTTAAAAAAATCCTTGGTGAACAAAATTCATTTAAAAATCATTTTGAGTAAAGACAGGACCGGACTCTCCCGCTTGCAGACTTCGCTCTCTTGCTCTCTCCTCACCCCATCCCTGCTCTCCTTCCAGGAATCCCCACAACAGCTCCACGGGGGGGGGTACTCTCCACTCCCGTTTTTTAGAAGGAACTGAGGCTCTGAGAGGTTCCACGACCTGCGCAAGGTCACCCGACTGGGGCGGAGAGGCAGCCGGGATGGGGAGTTCCCACCCCGCTCAGCCGGATCGCGGCCCAGGACGGACCCCCCGGGGTGGGGAGGGGTCCCGCGGGTACCTCTGGCTTTTGAACTCCTTCATGATCTCCAGGAAGCCGTTGTAGGTGGCAGGGTCGCTGCCGAAGCGGATCTTCACCTGGTCCAGGTAGGTGAGGGCGTCCTCCACCTGCGGGGAGGTGGAGGGTCCTGGTGGGCGGGGGTCGGCGGAGCAGGGGACGGAAGACAAGGGACCCTGGAGGGGAGGGGGACGGGCCGAGCCTCCGAGGAGCCGAGGTAGGGGGTCAAGGGACTGGGGTCCGGGGCCGTGAGGAGTGGAGGCCGAGGCGGGGCCGGGTGGGGCCCGGGCGAGGGGCTTCGGCCCGCGGGTGCCGGACGACAGGGTTCCCGAAAGAAGGTGGGGGCAGCACTCACGTGCACCGGCAGCTTCTCGTGACCCGCGGAGCCCGAGCGACCCCAGCGGGCGCCGCTCAGCCCCCGGCCCGCGGGGCCCCCGCCGCCGCCGCCGCTGCCGCCGCCGCCGCCAGCGTGCGCCATGTTGGAAGTCGGAGCCGCGGTCCGCCCCGCCCCCGCCCGAGGACCGGCCGCGCATGCGCAGGCTCCGCCCCGGAGGGGGCGGTGCTTGATTATGTGAGGGGCGTGGCTCCTTGAAGGACTTGCTCCGGGTTCTTACTCCAAAATCGAAATGCTAAGCAATGCCTTATATAGTGCGAACGAGCAAACCGAGACCTGCCGTTTGCTTTTGTCCGGCTCCACCAGCGAATTCATAAGGGTCTTCACATTTTTTAAAGTTGGAAAATTTTCCCCAAAAAGAAGACTATTTTGTGACACGTGAAATTTCTGAAATTCAAATTTCAGTGTCTGTAAAATAAAATTCTATTGGAACCCAGGCACACCCACTCGTGTACCCATCATCTGTGGCTACTTTCGTGCTACAACAGCAAGGTGAGTAACTGTGACAGATCCTAAGATGTGCAGACCCTGATATATTTACTAAAAAATATTTGTGGACCCCTGCTTTATAGGGTTGATGTGACAATGGGCCAAGAGCACTAGCACCACAGGGGGCCTTTCGAAGTGCATTTTTGCTAACTGGCTGTTGACTTAGTTCCCCTTCTCTCTTCACTTCCCTAACCCTGATCGCATCATTTCCCCAGTGGACCAGTTCAGGAGCCTCTTAAGAAGAAAAATTATTAAATTTCTCTAATACTTGCCCATCGACAAGTCCTTGAAACGGGCAGAGTGACCTTTCTCTAGGGACTCAACTGCCTTAGTGTTAATACTTTGTTAAGGGCAAAAAGCAATCTTAGCCCGACCCCCAGAATCGTGTAAGTCTACTTTAACATATAAAAATTCCGTTGGAAACTTCCTTTATCTCTACCCCCCAAGATATATGTTGGCTATCATCCCCCAAGCATATGACCCACCGATATACATCTGAAGGGTCTCATGACTCAGGTTTTATTAGATGTAATAAATGACTTCCCCAGCAATAGCTAGCCCCTTCAAGGTCCTGGAAACCTTGCTTCCAAAATTCCTTGGAGACTTACACTATGCCTAATCCCCTCCCAAACTGGAAGTATATAATCAACCACTCCTCATGACCCGGGGGCAGCTCTTTCTGCCTATGGGTCCTACCCCATGCTTTAATAAAACCACCTTTTTGCACCAAAGACGTCTCAAGAATTCTTTCTTGGCCGTTAGCTTCGAACCCTAACGTCTTTCCTACGTCAGCAAGAACCTGGCCCTTACAAACCTTTTCTTGCAGAATTTTCCACCCACCCTCTCTGCCTGCCCAGCCATGCTGCTTCCTGGCCCCATGCATCAGCACATACCATTTCCCTGGTCAGAAGCCCTGTCCTATCTCTTCATTACCCAGAAAACACCTATGCATTCTTCAAAACACAACCTAACTGATCCCTCCTCTGCCTTCCCACCATCCCCTATACATCACCTTATTTTTATGCTTCAACTCTAACACAAATCCCTGCCATAGAGCCATGTCCCTGAACATGTAGCAAATGAATGAACATTCAAGCAATGACCAAATATGTGAGAAAGTGCGGGAAAGCTAAGAATACCTTGGCAGGGAGTGCATCATTTGCCAAGCTCCATGTCAGGATTGGAATGGTGAACAAATCAGGCAAGACTTCTGCGCTCATAGAGGTTTCAGTGTTTCCAGAAAGATGGGGATCAAATAATCACACACACAAAAATGCAGTTTGAACTGTAAAAGAAAAGGTGCAAGTGTTAACACTTACTATGTTCCAGTTAACTGTGGCTGAGTACCAAACCACCCCAAGATTTAGAGGATTAAAATGGCAACATTTATTTGCTCTGCAATCTGCAATTTGGGCAGCTGGGCAGGGACAGCTCATCGCTGGCCCCTCAGTGTCCGCTGGGTGGTTGGAAGGCTGGGGCTGGAATCTTCGGAGGGTTTACTCACTCACACGTCTGTCAGTTGCTGTGGCTGTAGGTGGAAACCTGATCCCAGGACCACCTACCTGAGGGCTCCGCATGCAGTCCTGAAGCAGGAGAGCGAGGTTCTTGTCTCACAGAGTCGAAGAATGAATCTCGTGGACAAAGGAGAGTGAGCAAAGCAATCGAGTTTTATTAAGCAAAGGTACAGAAAAAGCTCTCAGGAGTGAGATAGGGTTGCCAATGAGGGCTTTTCATCTCTGGCCTTTTATTAGAACTTTACATCTGGAACTAGACATGACGCTTATACATTGTGTGAGAATCTTTGTTTATTGTGACATCTGTGATCTATAGATATGTTTTGCTAGGTCTGGTTAATCTTTATAGTTAACTTCTCCTTTGAGGCCTGATCCTTTTTGTGGTTAATTTCTATTTTCTGTGGTTACAGTGTAATTACTAGAAAAACATGTTACCCCTAGCAGTTGGGACAGGGGTTCTGGTTTTTGTTCTCTACCTCTATTTTTTTTCTGTCCCTGTATCTGGATACCTGAAATACCCTCCCAGCCTAGTTGGGGCCCCTGTTCTTTCCCTACCTGAAGTCCCTCCCTATTCAGCCTGAGCATTGTGGCAGCTGGGTTCTAAGAACGATTGTCCTGAGAGGAGCTGGATCCCTGTTCTGATCCAGCCTCAGAAGTCACACAGAATCATTTCCATGGTAGTCTTTCCACAGTGGCTGTTACAAAGTCCCTCCCGAATTCAGGGCATCTGGGTGGCGCAGTTGGTTAAGGGTCCAATTCTTGGTTTTGACTCAGGTCATGATCTCAGGGTCTCACGTTAAGCTCCACACTCAGCATGCAGTTTACTTGAGATCCTCTCTCCCTCTCCCTGCATCTCCTGCTTGTGCTCTCTCTCTCTCAAATAAATAAATCTTAAAAAAATAAAATAAAAAATAGTCCCTCCCAAGTTCAAAAGGAGGGCAAACAGACTCCAGAACCTGGGCAGTGACCAGGTTCTGGAATAGCATAGGGGACAGGAAATATTGCCATGACCATTTTTGGAAAATACCACCTGCCACCCTGGGGATTTAACCCAGGCTAGTAGGGGATGCGGAAGGGTTCCCGGAGGAGGTGGCATTCTAGATGAGTTCTAAAGGTTGTGTAGGCATTCGTCATGAAAGTCAGACGGAACAGCTGTGCGAGGGCCCATCGATGGGAAGCAAGGTGGTTCATTTGAACTTAGAAAGCGCGAGAGACAGAGACGCCAGGATTGTGGGACTGCAGAAGAGTCGGGGGGGGGGGCAGGAAGGTGCAGGATAAATGTGCCAAGGTCAGAAGAGGCAGACCACTCATCCTTATGGGAATGAGTTAAAAATGTTGGTCTTGGCACTTAGCACTGGTAAAAATCACGCATGGGTTTTCTGCAAGGAGCTGCTTGAGCAGCTTTGCATTTGGAAGCAAATGCCCTGGTTGCTCTGCAGGGAAGTGATTGGAGGGCAGCCAGGGAGGGTGCAGGGAGGCTGCTTCATCATTTAGAAGGCCGATGGTGGCTTAGGCCAGGAGCGGGGGCAGGGGAGGTGGAGAGAAGGAGGTGGAAGGGAGCGATACTCAGAAGGTGAGGCAGAGAGAATGTGGTGCTGGGTAGATGTGGGGGGTGAGCAGGAAGAAAGCTTCAAGGATTCATGGCTCCCAGCCCAGAAAGGGATTCAGCTCAGTTTCAGCACATTCCTGTATGAACCTCAGCTAAGGCGGCCTGAACCCCTTGAGGCCACCAGATGTCCGGACCGTCATTCTCACATCGGTGCCCTCCTGGCAATCTATTCGTCACTGTCCTGGAGGGCCAACTGTACGTGTGGGCTTTTGACACGCCGCGGGGTCCTCACTCATTGCCTCCCCGCCTCCAAGGAGTATGAGTCTATTCACATTTCAAGGATCACTTTTAGTTTTCCGTTCTTTTTACAGATCTCATGCGATCTGAGGAAACCCTCACTCATTTGGAGAACAGGAAACCACAAGCCAGTTCTACCTTGGGTGTGTGTGCATGCCTGTGTGTGCGTACATTCAACATGTAGACAATAGTACACAAACATCTCTCACTTTTATTTTTATTTTTATTTTTTTAAAGATTTATTTATTTATTTATTTGACAGAGAGAGAGAGATAGCCAGAGCAGGAACACAAGCAGGGGGAGCGGGAGAGGGAGAAGCAGGCTTCCAACCCAATGTGGGGCTGATCCCAGAATCCTGGGATCATGACCTGAGCTGAAGGCAGACGCTTAACGACTGAGCCACCCAGGCGCCCTCTCACTTTTATTTTTATAAAGCATAAAAATGCTGAGTTTTTTTTCCTTTACTGTTTTCATCTACACAGATGAAATTAAAAACCTTAAAGTTGACCGCTTAGATGGACCAACACACATTTCCCACCATTTCACAAACTTGATAGCATTATGGTAAAGTTCATAGGTAGGTCTTTCTTTGGACAGTATTCTGGCAAGGTTAAAAAGACAAGATCAAAAGATCCTACTTTGAACTGAGTCTTTCCAGATGGCAAGCATTATGACCAAAATCTCTAAAGTCCAGAATCACATGTTGTGGCAGAATTCTAAAGCAGGCCCCGAGATTCTCACCCTGGTGTGTGTACCCTGCCTAATCCCCCATCCTGGAGTATGGGCAGGACCGGTGAGTATAATGGATGACACTTTTGCAACTAGGTTACAGCATGTGGCAAAGGTGAAGGGATTTTGCAAGTGGGTTTAAGGTCCCCTTGAGTTGATTTTGAGTTCACCGGAAGGAAGATTATTTTGGGTGGGCCTGACCTAATCAGGAACATCCTTTGAAAGACAATCTGGAGGTCAGAGCCTCGAAACAGCAGAGGTGGGATCCTGCCGGCCTTAAAAGAGGAACCAGCTGTGTCGTGCCTGCCTGTGGACAGAGGCAGCCTTTAGGGGCTGAGGTCCACAGTCTTGCAGCAATGAGGAGCTCAGCACTGCCAACAACCTGAATGAGTATGGATGAGGGCTGTGAGCCTCTCAATGAGATCCCAGCGCGGCTCGTGAGACCCCGAACAAAGAACCCAGCCATAGTGAGCCTGGACTCGCAACCCACAGAAACTGTGGGATCATACATGGCTGTTATATGCAGCTAAGTGTGCGGTACTTTGTTGTGCAGCGATGTATAACTAATCTTTATGAAGTCATCTTGCCAAAAATGTTTACCTTGTGATTGTGATGTGTTAAAAAACAAAATTCAACTGAGTAAATTTAAAGATCAAATTTACTTTATTCAGTGATTCATGAATTGGGCAGTATCCTGTCTAGCAAACAGAAAAGAGCGCCAAGGAGCTGTAAAAAATGGAAGGATTTTATAGACAGAAGGGGGCAAGAAAAAACAGATTATCTTATCTTTCTTTGGGGGACGGAGGGGGTCCATCAGGTGGATTACCTCACTAGTGCTGACCAGGAAATTCCAGACTGACTGGTTAAGATTCCAGTCCTGGGAAGGGCTATTAAATTAGGTATTAAGTGTTGGTTTGTTGGGGCGCCTGGGTGGCTCAGTCGTTAAGCGTCTGCCTTCGGCTCAGGTCATGATCTTGGGGTCCTGGGATTGAGCCCCCCCATGGGGCTTCTTGCTCAGCGGGGAGTCTGCTTGTCCCTCTCCCTCTGCCCCTCCCCCCACTTGTGTGTGCATGTGCGCACGTGCTCTCTCTCTCTCTCAAATAGATAAATAAAATATATATATATTTTTAAAGATCTTATTTGATAGAGAGAGTGACAGAGAGAGAGAGCACAAGCTGGGGGGAGGGACAGAGAGAGACGGAGAAGCAGATTCCCCACCGAGCAGGGAGCCTGATATGGGGCTCCATCCCAGGACCCCAGGACCATGACCCAAGCCCAAGGCAGACGCTTAACCATCTGAGCCACCCAGGCGCCCCTAGATAAATACAATCTTAAAAAAAAATCTGTTGGGACTCCTAGGTGGCTCAGTTGGTTAAGCATCTGCCTTCAGCTCAGGTCATGATCCCAGAGTCCTGGGATCGAGTGCCGCATCAGGCTCCCTGCTTCTCCCCCTCTGCCTGCCACTCCGCCTGCTTGTGCTTGCGCTCGCTCGCGCTCTCTCTCTGGCAAATAAATAAATACAATCTTCTTTTTTTTAAAGATTGTATTTATTTATTTGAGAGAGAGAGCACATGAGGGGGGGAGGGTAAGAGGGAGAAGCAGACTCTCTGCTGAGGCAGGGAGCCCAATGCGGGACTCGATCCAGGGACTCCAGGATCATGACCTGAGCCGAAAGCAGTCGCTTAACCAACTGAGCCACCCAGGCGCCCTATAAATAAAATCTTAAAAAAAAAAAAGTTTCCTCCTGTCTTATCCTTCTTTAAAAAAAAAATCCGTTAAAGTTTTACCTTGAATGTAATCAAGCCTTAAGACCAGGATCAGCACACTTTTCTGTAAAGGGCCAGATTGGCTTTTGGAACCATACATTCCGTCACTAATGAAAGCTGCCATAGGCTATATGTAAATGAATGGGTGTTGCCATGTTCCAATAAAACTTTATTTACAAAAACAAGTGGCATGCCTGCTCTAGAATTTAAGAGACAAAACAAGGGGGCGCCTGGGTGGCTCAGTCGTTAAGTGTCTGCCTTCGGCTCAGGTCATGATTCCAGGGTCCTCGAATTGAGTCCCGCATCGGGCTCCCCGCTCAGCGAGAAGCCTGCTTCTCCCTCTCCCTCTACTGCTCCCCCTGCTTGTGTTACTGCTCTTGCTATTTCTCTCTCTGTCAAATAAATAAATAAATAAAATCTTAAAAAAAAGAGAGAGAAAACCACGTGTAACATATGAACAAATCTTGATTAAGTCCTAGTTTGAAAAAAAAACAGCTATAAAAGATGTTTTAGGGCTGATTAGGAAAATTAGGGATGCCTACTGATGGATATTAAATATTAAATAACAACTGTTCATTTTCAAAGGTGTGTGGTTATGTCCGAGAATAACTATTCCTGAAAAGATGTCTCCTGATGTATTTTGGCATCACCAGAGCAGAAATGAGGGTGAGGCAACTGAGGCAAGTTCACTCAGGTGCAGGGTCAGATCCCATCTTTAATTTAAAATGTTGATATTTTGTTTAATGTGCATTTTTTTAATCCATTTTGAGTTTTTTAAGAATAGTAATAAAATATTACTTACTTTGATTGCTGAGTTTTTTGGTGCGCCCTTAAACCTTGTGCCTGAGGGGCACCTGGGTGGCTCAGTTGGCTAGGCGTCCGACTCTTGATTTCAGCTCAGGTCATGATTGAGACGTGTTGGGCTCCACGCGGAGTGTGCAGCCTGCTTGGGATTTTCTCTCTTCCTCTGCCTCTCCCCCAATCCTTGTGCTCTCTCGCTGTCTCACTCAAAAGAAAAAAAAAGCTTTGTGCCTGAGATGAGACCCTCACTATCCTCACCCAGTCCTGGCCCTCACTTTGAAATGTCTTAGCAGAAGATTGACAGTGATAGGACAACTGTTCAGTCTTGATGGTGAACAAATGCATGTTCATTGTCCTCATATTGCAACTTGGCTGTAGGTCTGAACATTTTCATGTGGGGATAAGTGAATAAATTAAAAGTCTGTAGACTTTTATTTTTTTATTTTTTTTTGTAGACTTTTAAAATAAAGTAAAATTTGGAACAAATAATGCAATATATGTTAAGAAAGAAAAAAGAAGAAGAAGAATGTAGCAGGAGGGGAAGAATGAAGGGGGGGAAATCGGAGGGGGAGAAGAACCATGAGAGACGATGGACTCTGAAAAACAAACTGAGGGTTCTAGAGGGGAGGGGGGTGGGAGGATGGGTTAGCCTGGTGATGGGTATTGAGGAGGGCACGTTCTGCATGGAGCACTGGGTGTTATGCACAAACAATGAATCATGGAACACTATATCTAAAACTAATGATGTAATGTATGGGGATTAACATAACAATAAAAAAATAAAAAAAATAAAAAAATAAAATAAAGTAAAATTTAAAAAATAAATTTAAACTTAAAACTTAAAAAAATAAACCCCAAACTTACAGATACAGAAAACAGATTGGTGGTTACTGGAGGCAGAGGATAGGGATGATGGGAAAAATGGGTGAAGGTGGTCAAAAGTTATAAGATAAATCCAGTTATAAGATAAGTAAGTCCTGGAGATGTCATGTCCAGCACGGTGACTGTGGTTTATGATACTGTAAGGTATATTTGAAAGTCTCTAAGAAAATAGATCTTAAAAGTTCTTATCACAAGTGGGGCGCCTGGGTGGCTCAGTCGTTAAGCGTCTGCCTTCGGCTCAGGTCATGATCCCGGGGTCCTGGGATTGAGCCCCACATCGGGCTCCCTGCTCAGCAGGAAGCCTGCTTCTCCCTCTCCCACTGCCCCTGCTTGTGTTCCCTCTCTCACTGTGTCTCTCTCTGTCAAATAAATAAAATCTTTAAAAAAAAAAAAAAAAAAGTTCTTATCACAAGGGGCACCTGACTGGCTCAGTGGGTGGAGCACGTGACTCTTATCGCAGGGAAGGTGAGTTCAAGCCCTACATTGTGTAGAGATTACTTAAATAAATAAATCTTAAAAAAAATAAATAAAATATTTTTTTAAAAAGTTCTCATCACAGGAAAAAAATTGTAACTGGTGCTGGATGTTAACTAGATTTATTGTGGTGATCATTTTGCAATATAGGCAAATATCAAATCATTATGTCATTTACCAGAAACTGATACAGCGTTATATGTTAATTATATCTCAATTTTAAAAAGTCTCTGGAATTTCGTATAAATTAATTCCTGCTGCAACTAGAGGGGTGTATATTCCAATCATCTTGGGACAATCCAGTTTTTTTCAGTTGTCAGGAGTAATCTTTTAAAGCCCCACCTTTTGCTCTCAAAAGTGTCCCAGTTGGGATGCTATGTTACATGGTCCTGTTTAGTGTAGGAGAGCAAGGTGGGGATTGCGATAACCTTGTTTTCATCCTGGCTCGGCCATGGCTGGAGGACCTCGGCTAAGTTACACCTCCTCAAAGCACAGCACTTGTCAAACATTCATAGCAACCCAACTCTTTCTCAAATGAGAGATCACTGCAAAAAACTCCAACAGAACAACAATTCAGAGTTGCATTTTATTAGTAAAATTTCTCTTCTACGTTCAAAGTAGTATTTACGTACAAGCAATGGATTCTCACTGAGGCTGTTGAGACGGGCACACACATTTTAAACTCCAAGTTGTAGCTGAAATCTTACTCTGTTACAACATCCACTTTATTTCTGCATTGGGCAAAGCCCCTGGTTCACAGAAAGGTGGTGGCAAAGAGTAGTTGGGCTCCCATCAAAATCTTAGTTAAATGAAGGAGAATCCCAAGTTAGTTATCTCCAACACCTTAAAACCTGCTGCCTCACCCAGCTGGCCATGCATTTTAAAATTCCAGTTTAAAATATTTTTTCGAAATGGAATTTGATGCTAACATCTGCAGAACTGCCAAAGCCCCCCTTGGAACCCTAGTTTGGGAAATGACTGAAGAAGACAGTCAGTAGGGTCACACCCAGCTGCAAAGTCTCTGTTTCTAAGGTTGCTTTTTCTGAAACTCTCTGGAATCCAACAAAGAGGAGAGGGAATAGCACCTTGAAGTTTGGACTTTCCTATCTTTATAGCAAAAGCCCCAGAAGCAAGTGGGGGCTTTTGGAAGGCTGCATGCAAAGAAGCAAGATCCATTTTAGTGGAACAGAAAGAATTCCTCTGTTGAACTTGGGGAGAGCAGAGATGGTCCAAAAGGTCAGCAAAGAGATGTCGGTAGGTTTTTTTGTCCACTTCCAAGAGCCTCCAGGTTTTGAGATAAAAGAGCATCTTTATCCTCAAAGTTTGGGAGCCAGGGAGTAGGGATGGAAGAACTACAACAGGTTTATTGTTTTCACGCTGGCTTGTGTCATGAAGTCAGCTCCCGATCTAGAGACACACAGGCTAAATGTGCCTGTGGATGTAAATTTGAACCAATCGACAACTTTTAAAAATGGGAACATTTTGCATAAAAGTCTGGGTTTCTGGCTTTGCTTACAACAATAGGAAGCTCTTGCTGTTTTTCCCCACGGCCATTCTGAGTTAGAGTCAGGGTGCCCATGTCCACCCTGGAGGGCAGAGCACGCATCCTCCACATGACCCATGGTCTCCATCATTCTCTGCTGCTCTCCGGTGCACGGCGATCATCTAGATTACTCGCTGGCCCCTGGGGGCATTGGAGTGTGCCACCTGTGGAATGGTCATGCTTCTGAGACTAAAATTAGAGGGAGGTGGTCCAACAGGATGGGGACAGGATGTCTCCTGGCTCTCTTTTCCCAGAGCTCTTGCACCTCAGGCTTGTGAGCTTGAGCAAATCACAGCTACCTACCAAGGCTCAGTTTCCTTGTCTGCAAAATGGATGCAGAAACTCCTGCCCTCCCTGAAGTATAGGCTGTGACAAGGATCAGACAATAGCACCTGATGCTTTAAAATTATAAAGCTGTATGGTCCACATCTGTGGTTTGATCAGTCTCATATCCATCCATCCTCCCTTTGCCTTGTACCGCCCCCCCCCCCCAGCTCCCCTCCTGGGATTAGCCTCTCCCATTCTCTGGCAACATGGGTGGGTGGTATTGACTCCATCCTCAGCCTTGGTGGGCACTGGGTCAGGCTGGCCAATCACAGCACCGCATTCTCCCAGAGACAGGTGCAGGAGCCCACAGGGGCCAACAGAATCAGGGCCAGCACTTTGATTCAGTCTGCTGGCAAGGGGAAGGTCTCTTTTCTACTGACCTTGGCTGTCATATTCCTAACCTGGGGGTAGCTAGTCTTTGACTGCAGCCAACAAGGAGAGAAGAATGGAAGGGTGGCGAGAAACAGGTTCTGAGTCATATAATCTGAGGCTTAGGGTCCAGATATACATCAACACATACATACTCTTTGCATCAGCCATATTGAATGGGTCTAACTCACTGGAGTCCCATGCCTCCATTGGCGGGTTCTACACTAGCAGGCAGATTTGTGAGCGTTTGTTTGATTTGCATTCATTTCCCTGGGTACTTGCTGATCTCAAGTCCTGGAGTGTTCCTGCAGCAGCTGCTAGCTCTTCTCTCTGTCTGGATTTGACCTTCCACACTGCCTTCTTGAAGTTCTTGAGAGGGTCCTGCTGTGACGTTCTTGACGAAGGGCACTGGAAACGCTGGCGGATGAGATAGCCGTGTCTAGTGGGGGCAACGAAGCCATTGGAAGTTGGGATGATCCTGTTCACCACAGCGTGGACAAACTGGACAGCCAGCAGGGTGCCTTTTGGGGGTGGAGGGCAGGGCACTAATGAGAAAATGGGGGCTACAGAGATCCAATCTCACCCATTGGAGAGTTGGCTGCATGGGGTCAAATCCTTCCTATGCCCCTTACTAGCTTACGCACAAATTCTAAACTCTTGGAGTCCCTCTTGCTTCATCTGCAATATGGGGATGACAACTAAACCCACCTACAGAGGGGAATTCTAATATTTGAAGAGGTCACGTGTGTCAGGTGCTTTAGTATTGGTTTCAGCCCAGAGTGAGCTCAGTAAATATTATTTGTGGAGGAGGAGGAGGAAGAGAGGTTGTGAACCTGCCTGGGATGGGCTTGTAAGGCCACACTCCACAGATCTCAGCTTCTGAGCCATCTGTGACGTTTTGCCAGGCATCTTTGCCATGAAGTAGTAGACTACGATATATTTGATTGCATTGTATTTGATTACAGTGCATTAAATCTACCTGATCTTCATTCACTCACTTGCTTTGTGACCTTGGACAAATCTCTTAACCTCCCTGAACATCAGCTTCTTCACTTTGGCACCTACCCCCCTTCCAGTGTCATAAGGGGTCCTTTCTCTATAGGAGACCATGTAGGAGGGTGACAAAGGTGACCATGGGGACCAGGCAGACCAGCTGCGAACCACTGCCTACCAGTTACTCATTGTGTGACTTTAGGCAAGTCACCCCATTTCTCAGAGCCTCAATTTTTGCTTTGTAAGATGAGGTAGCTGTCAAGAGAATTAAATAGCTCAGTGACAGTACCCAGTACACAAGAAATGCTCACTGTCATTAATACGCCTTTAGGGTAGTACTGAGCAGACCAAGAGATGTGGGGTTTTCAAAGTGGTTGGTCTTAAGCAAGCTGCCCCTATCATTTACAGGCCCTGGGGCAAGAGAAGGAGTCAAGGCCCATATCCTATAAGGCACAACATGTAAATGTTGCAAATCTAGCTAATAAACTATTAAGTGAAATTTGCTCTATCCTCCTACACTGATGGATGTACCTTTGGAACCACCTGGAAGGTCATGTTTGGGTGGAGAATTGTCAGGCTTCTCAGTTCCATTATAGAATGTAATGGTGTGGGAGAGACAGTCCCCAGCTCTTTGCAGCTTGGTCCTCTTCTCTTCCCATACCTGGCTCTGTCTTGCATTTCTAGGGCCCCTCACATATGCATGCGAAATGCCTACCCAGCTCACACATCCAGACTCCATGCTCATCACACCATGGCCACCCCCCAAGTCTAGGGGTGCTCACAATAGGGGGCACAGTCCACCCTCAGAAGGATAAGCCTGGGAAAGAGGCCTGCCCAGGCCCTAAAGAGGGCACCATCCCAGGTGGGGAGAATGTTTTGGGGTTCCAGGTACCCAGAGCATGGGTCTAGAAGAGGAGATGTAGCTCCAGGGGGGGCCTGTCCCCTTGACCTGCAGACACCTCTCTCTAAGTAGCTCCCCCCAGCTAGGGAAGGCCAGGGCAGGGCCCTCCAACATCCAGAGCCCAACACAAGGCCTCCTTCTCCAGATCTAAGCTCAGTCTTGCCCTCGAAGCAAAATGACTCACCGTCTAGCACACTCCAGACGATGATGGAGCGATCTTTCAAGCCCGCATACACATACTTGTCATCCATGGAGAAGCAGACACACTGGACTCCTCTACAGTAAGAATTCTGTAGAAAAAGACAGTGTGATCTGGAGTTCATACTGGGACACCCAGGAGATCCACCGCAAGGCATTTGTGTCAGAAGCCAGGCATGTAAGCCTCCCATGGGGATGGATCCAATGAAACCCTGAAGAGATGGGTATATTGCATCACCAAGATTCCCAGGACCAAAACATGTTTTCATAGGGATTGGACTGAGAGGTTTGCAGACAATTTGCACTGGAGAGCAGGAATTATGGGATTTAATATTCTAAGTGACCTCAGTTCTACAAGCATTAGCTATCATGGTCTTTAGTTAAAGGCTATATGCTAAATGCAGCACAGCATCCTAGATTGGGTCCTAGACCAGGAAAAGGAAATTCACTGAGAAAAACATATGCTCCCAATGAAGTTGGTAGCTTAGTTAACAATCCTGTCCCCATGGTAATTTCTTAGTTTTGACAAATGTGCTCGAGTTACGTAAGATGTTAACATCAGGGAAGCTGGATGAGGAGGAGGTAGAGGGGAACCTCTGTACTATCTTCACGACTCCTTTGTAGATCTAAAATCATTCCAAACTTAAGTTCTTTATTTTTTTTTTTTTAAAGATTTTATTTATTTGACAGAGAGAGCACAAGCAGAGGGAGAGAGAGAGAAGCAGGCTCCCCGCTGAGCAAGGAGCCCGATGCGGGACTCCATCCCAGGACCCTGGGATCACGACCCAGGCCGAAGGCAGCCGCTTAACCGACTGAGCCACCCAGGCGTCCCTAAACTTAAGTTCATTTAAAAACAAAGATGGTGGGGGCACGCCTGGGTGGCTCAGTCCGTTAAGCATCTAACTCTTGATCTCAGCTCAGGTCTTGATCTCACGGTCCTGAGTTTGAGCCCCACGTTGGGCTCCATGCTGGATGTGGAGCCTACTTAAAAGTAAGTAAGTAAATAAATAAATAAATAGGGGCACCTGGGTGGCTCAGATGGTTAAGCATCTGCCTTCGGCTCAGGTCGTGATCCCAGGGTCCTGGGATCGAGCCCCACATTGGGCTCCCGGCTCAGTGGGAATCCTGCTTCTCCCTCTCCCCCTGCTCATGTTCTCTCTCTCTTTATCTCTGTGTCTTTTATTTTTTCAAGCTTATTTATTTATAATCTCTACACCCAACATGGGGCTCGAACTCACGACCCTGAGATCAAGTGTCACATGCTCTACCGAATGAGCCAGCCAAGCTCTACAAGACTTACTTGACCTTCCTAAATAGCAGCCCTTGCCACTCTACCCCATTTACCTTGCCCTGTTTTTTTCTCAAAGCTCTTGTTGTTCCACAGCCCATCATGTATTTGCATCTTTGTTTTTATTTCTTTTATGTTATTTTTTAAAAAAGATTTTATTTATTTGAGAGAGAGAGGGAGAGCCAGAGAGAGAGCACGAGTGGAGGAGAGGGGCAGAGGGAGAAGCAGACTCCCCACTGAGCAGGGAGCCCGACGTAGGGCTCGATCCCAAGACCCTCAGATCATGACCTGAGCCGAAGGCAGATGCTTAACCGACTGAGCCACCCAGGTGTCCTGCTACTTTGTTTTTATTCCACAAACACTTATGGAGCTCTGAGGACATATCAGGAGCTCCCCTAGGGATGGGGGCCACCTCTGTAAGCAAAACACAGAAAGATCCTGCCCTCCCGGAGCTCACACTGTGTCCCCTCCGAGAACGTGGCTCCAAGAGGCAGGACAGTGTGTGCCCTGGCCATGGCTAGAAAGGGGCCTGCCACAGACCGGGCAATCAAAACTGTCAGACGCAAGAACAGGGGTCAGGATTAGGGTAAGGAGGGTGAGGCAGGGGTGTGCCAGGGCAGGATTTGATCCCGTCTTTATTTAAAATGATATTTTGGGGGGCGCCTGGGTGGCTCAGTCATTAAGTGTCTGCCTTCAGCTCAGATCATGATCCCAGGGTCCTGGGATCGAGCCCCGCATTGGGCTCCCTGCTCAGCAGGAAGCCTGCTTCTCCCCCTCCCACTCCCCCTGCTTGTGTTCCCTCTCTCGCTGTCTCTCTCTCTGTCAAATAAATAAATTTAAAAAAAATCTTTAAAAAAAAAAAAATAAAATGATATTTTGGGGGCGCCTGGGTGGTTCAGTCAGTTGAGCATCTGCCTTCAGCTCAGGTCATGATCTCAGGGTCCTGGGCTCGAACCTGGTGTCGTTGGGCTCCCTGCTGCTTCTCTCTCTGTTCCTCCTCCCTGCTCTTTCTCCCTCTGAACAAATAAATAAAATCTTTAAAAAAATGATATTTTGTTCTTTGTGAATTTTTTGCATTTCTTTCGATCTTGGTAAACATTATATTAAAATAGCATCTCTCTTGATTGCTGAGTCTTTTGGCTGCCCCTTAAACCCTGCTACCAAGGTGAGCGTCTCTCACTGGCCTCACCCCGCTCCTGACCCTGGGCTGTGGTCCTTGGTGTGCACTTAATACAGGACACCTGTCCTCAGCTTTCTAATGCCAGGACCTCGCGTCACGTGGTGTGCGGGCCACGCACCATGTAGCTCATCTGGAATCTCCACTTGCAGGCCTGTAGGTCCCAGAGACACAGCAGGGCTTCCTCGGACCCGCTGACCACCAGCTGCTCCTTGTGGCTGACCTGCATGCAGGTGACCTGGCTCCCGTGGGCCTCCAGAGGGAACACTTTGGAGTTCGCACACTCGTAAAGGAAGAGGTCACCACTGGTCATGCCGTAGATCACGCGGTAGTCGGCCAGCACGGCCACGCTGGATATGGTCTCAGGCAGCTGGGTGTAGAAGGTGTAGGTTGGCCCGTCGATGACGGGACAGGGATCCCCGGGTCTGATGTCCAGCACCAGGACGATGCTGTCATAGGCGATAGCCAGGCGCTCCTCGCCTTTACTTAGGGCCATGCATCTGATGGCTTTCCGGGCCTCAGGAGGGGGGATGCACATCACATCCTGTCTGGAATTCAGGGGGAACACCAGGACGACCCCCGAAACGAGGCCGGTGAAAAGGAGATTGGCCTGCTGGGCAACCTCCAGACACCTGACCTCATTGGAGGTGTCCAGGGTATCTTGCTCTTCCCCTGCCACCAAGAGAAGACCATGTCAAGAACAGCTCAGGGGAATGCTCGTGCCACAGTTTTCTTATTTTTAAGGATTTTAAAAACTGCTTTCATGATCCATACTCCCCAACTTCTCCACTGCAATCCCCCTGCCTCCACCCCCGTCCTCCCATTTCCTCAGCGCCCTGCCTAACACCTTCCGAGGACTTCCTGCTCCCCATCAGCACAGATGGACAAACAGACATGCATGATCTCTCATCCCAGACCTTCCCTTTACAAACGTCTGGAGAGGGTCAGAGAGTAAATATTTTGCCTTTCGGGCTGTATGAACTCTGAGTGCAAGCTCTTAACCCTGGTAGACAAATGGGCTTTAGCTGGCGCACCCGTATCTCACGCCCCACCGTGCCCCCTACCTTTGTGCCCGGCTTCGCCCCACAACTAGCAGGCAGGCATCTCAAATGTTGTAACCTCATCCGTCTTGCTCACTGCCAACCCCAGAGCCTGGCTCGACGGTCAGCACTAACCAAACATCTGCCAAACCCATGAATGCAGGAAGGTGAGAGTGAATCTCTTTTCTCATAGTATTTTATCATTAACAAGGAATTTCTGTACCTCCATTCGCCCCGTGGAGGTTACAGCAGACACAGTTGGTGACGTGCCCAGAACCCCGTTACCCAGCCCCCAGGCTGCCCACTGCCCTCAGGGGAAGGGAGCCCCTCATCTCAAAATGTTTGGGGGGCCGTGCCCACCACCCAGAATGGGCTGCAGCCAGTGACTGCCTGATATGAGGATACAAAAGATGGGCCCTCTTGCTTCACGATGGAACAACTCTGAGCTGCAATTTATACTCCAGGGCCCCCCTGGGATCAGGCTGAGCCCACCTCCTTGTTCAGTCCTCTCCCTGCCCCTGCTTGCTTCCC
Source organism: Halichoerus grypus (assembly GCF_964656455.1). Lineage (NCBI taxonomy): Eukaryota > Metazoa > Chordata > Mammalia > Carnivora > Phocidae > Halichoerus > Halichoerus grypus. The sequence continues at coordinate 204,410,419 of NC_135712.1, forward strand.
TCACTCCCTTTTGGGTTTCTCCGAGAGCTCCCCTCAACCCACCCCTTGTGCAAACATCCCCATCACATGCCCTGCTTCCCGGGATTGACAACTGGATGGTCGATTACCCACGTGCTGGAAAATTTACAAAATCAAGTCCTGATCTCTGGTTAGCCACTTTCAACCTGACTGGAGTTATGGGGGTCTTATGGACTGAGTGTGTCCCCCCATATTCACACGTCGAAATCCTACCCCCTAATGTGATGGTGTTGGGAGGTGATGAGGTCATGAGGGCAGAGTCCCCACCTTTATACAAGGGACCGGGGAGCTTGCTTCCTTCTCTATGCTCCTGTGAGGACATAAGAAGAAAGGGAAAGGGGCCATCTGCAGCCAGGAGGCCGGCTGTCACCAGACACCGATCTGCCAGTGCCTTGGCCTTGGCCTTGGCCTTCCCAGCCTCCAGAACTGTGAGAAATAAATGTCTATTGTTTAAACTGCCCAGTCTGTGGTGTTTGGTTCTAGTAGCCCAAGCAGACCAAGACAGGGGCTCTGGCTCTTCCCCACACGAACAACCAGGCTTATATCTCACCGACCTTCTGCCGAGTCCCAGATGGTGACTTTGTTCTTGTCCCCAATCTTGGGGAAGTAAATGTAGCCTCCATTGTGTGACACCGCAGTGAGGCCAGTTCGGTCCAGAAACGGGGTGCAGGCCCTCGGCTTCTGAATGTAGGTGAGATCCCAGACTTTAAAAGACGAGGACTGCTGGGAAGCAGATGCCACCAAGGCCCCATCCCAGGCCAGCAGGCTCATGGGGGCCCCGACGCCTTCCAGAATGTCCAGCAGGGTCCCCTGTTCCGACAGACTCCACACCTGAGGACGGACAGCAGAGGGCCAGAGCTGACTTCTTCCTTCTGCTGTCACAGCGCAGAATATCTGCATCTATTTGTCCACCTAAGGCGGAGTCTCAGGCTGCAGTTCAAGGGCCTTCACCAGCCCCTCAAACTTCCCCACACCTCACCAATCTGCTACCACAGCAATTCTCAAAATGTGATCCAGGGAACCCCTGGAGGGTACCTCCAGGCATCTTCAGGAAGGCATGCAAAGGCAAAACGGTTTTCATAGTAATTCAAGAAGTTATTTGCCTTTTCTACCCTCTTCCTCTCACGAGTGAGCACTGGAGTTTTCTAGAAGTTATGGGACATGTGTTATCACAAAAAGTAGAATGCAGAATTAAATATGAGAAACCAATTCATCTTCTACTAAGCCAGACATGAAAGAGATTTGTCCAAATGTGCACCAATGACACTCTTCTCATGAGTTGTTTTGTTTGTTTCAGAAACTATAGTTATTTTCATAGAAGTCTGTTATTACATTGACATGTAATGTTCATGAATCGATGGATGTGTATTTTTGGATTTCCTCATCTCTAATTTTTAATATGCTAACTACCAATAGATACTAACTGCAAGGTGGGATCCCAGATTGGATCCTGGAAATAAAGAAAAAAAGGGCATTGGTAGGAAAGCTGGTGAAATCAGAACAGAATCTGCAGATCAGTTAATAGTATTGTCCTAATGTAAATTTTTTAGTTTTGATAAATAGCTCGGTGGCATGAGATATTAATATTGAGCAAGCTGGGTGAAGAGTAGATATTTATATATGGGGGCTCTCTGTGCTTTTTTGGTCAACTCTTCTGGAAATCCTAAAATTATTCCAAAATAAGTCTTTGTTAAAAAAGTATCAATCAAATTGATGTAACCCACATAAACAAAAGCTCTTTGGGGTCCTCAATAATCTTTAGGAATGTAAAGAGGTCCTAAAGCCAGAATGTTGGAGAACTGCTACTTTTTTTTTTAGAGAGAGAGAGAGCATGTGCACATGAATGCACATCCATGCATTTAAGCACAAGGCGGTGGGGAGGGGCAGGGGAAGAGAGAATCCTCAAGCAGACTCCCCGCTGAGTATAGAGACCCACGTGGGGCTTGATCTCAAGACCCTGAGGTCATGACCTGAGCTGAAATCAAGAGTCAGATGCTTAGCCGACTGAGCCGCCCAGGTGCTCCGAGAACCACTACTTTATCATGCGCTTCTCTCACCGGAGTGAGAACTTGGAGCTCAATGGGAATTTTCCTCCACGTCCCCCCACCCTGGCCCCACTCTGAAGCCAAAATCCTCCCAGGTTTTCAGGTTCGGTGGGAAGGCTGTATCCTTTGTTGAACATTTTGGTAACTCCTGCCCCCCCACCCCCAGGCCTGTCGAGGGGTCTCAGGGGATCCCTCCCCCACATCCTCCCAATGACCTGCCCTGTTTCACCTGCACTAGTTTCTGTCTCTATATTTCGAAGCCAAAAGACCCCTAAGGAATCATACTTTCTATTCCAGAGGCAGAGTGAGGATGACCCCTCACCTGAATGAGTGCATCCCGGGACCCAGTAATAATCAGATTGTTCTCAGGACCAAAACCGGCTGTCTCTACTGTGTCCTCGTGTTCAAGGTCGGTGGCCATGAATCGATGAAACCCCTGTGGGTCAGCCAAGAATATCCGCACAGATCTTCCAAACCCTGAAATGGAAGGCATGGGATTATCCCTGTCATTCCTGGAGGAGCTCGAGAGTAATTCCATTCAGTCAACAAAGATCTTTCTGAGCACCTGCTATGAGGAGGGGGAAGGCATACAGTGTCGAACGAGAGAGACATCCTTACCTAGCCTATAGTTTCGGGGAGGGGAGCAGCTGACCACAGGAATCAATAAGCTCACAGAAAACAGCCAAGTTATTTATTATCCCAAGACTCTTCTTTTTCAGAGGGCTGGGACTGCCTGTTTGGGCTGCTCGTGGCATCCCAGAACCCAGCACAAAACTGGACATAAGGCAGATACGTTTTGAAGACAGAAGGGAGGGAGGAAGGAAAAGAAAGCAGTTACAATCTGTGATGAGGACAATGAAGGGGCAAAATAAAGGATTCTTCTCTGGAGCCTTTGGAGGGAGCATGATTTTGGACTTCTGGCCTCTAGAACTGTGAGAAAAGAGATTTCTATTTTGTCAAAGCGACCATGTTTGTGTGGTCATTGGTTGCAGCAACCACAGGACATTGGAGCGGACATTTGAGAAGGGGATTGGCACTGGAAGAGTGGGGAACAGCGTGGGATGAGCGGGAGGTAGGAAAGGCCTGCGTATGTCTCAGGAGCAACACAGAGACCAGTGTGGCTGAAGCGGAACGAAGGAGCAGGAGATGAGGAAGAGAGAGGGAGAGGGTTGCTAGATTTAACACGAAACAACACAAAACCAAAAACCCAACGGACAGTTCAATTAAATTTGAATTTCAGATAAACAGTGAAATTGTGATTAGTATAAGTGTATCCCAAATATTACGTGGGATATTTTTATACTGAAAATTTGATTTGTCGTCTATCTGAAATTTAACTGTATTCTGTATTCATTTTCTCTGGCACCCCACCCAAGGCGACTTGCTCATGTGTGTTCCAGATACGGGCTGGGCGAATGCTTTATTAAGAGGACCCCTGGCAGTGCAGGAAAGTGGGCTAAGTCCAGATTATGCAGCTCTTCCTGGGCCTGCAGCCCTGGGGGTGATGCTGTGGGACTCTGGGCTATGCACCTGGCTTGCACCAGCTCAGCCTATACTATGCACCTGGCCCGCACCAGCTCAGGTCCGTTTCCCGGAAACCCCAGAATCAAGTCAGCACAGGAGAAGCTGGGGGCTGAGAGTCCATCTTACTGCCTCTCCAGGCCCTCCGTGGAATTGTTTTACTGAACTCCACTTGAACCTGAGGCTCACACAAAAGGATGTTATGGGAAGCGGATCAAGTGCATCAGGGTATCTGCTATCCAAGGATATCTGCATTCCATTCTTGTGCGGTGGGGGATTAACTCCCCAGGCCTGGGCTGTCCACATCCTGCACACGAATGGTTTGGCCCTTGCTGGGCTCCTGAGAGGTGCCCTCTAGGCCCCTAGAATGTGCTGCTTGATTAAAGTGTCCTTGTTGCCTGAGGCCTTGGGCCACACGGGATGGTGTATGTTCACATGTGATCTATGGTGGGAGCTCTGGACACGGAGTATCAGTTGGACCTCAGGGGGTATTGGAGACCGAGGTCAGCTGTGCAGGTGGTCAGCTGGGTCTACATAACCGACCCCCAGTAAAAATCCTGGACAGCAAGCTAGGTGAGCTTCCCTAGTTGGCAGGACACTGTTGTCACACCCTGTTGCTAAGAGAATTAAGTGCTGTCCACATGTCTCCACGGGGAGGGGACAGCAGGAAGCTCGTGCCTGGTGCCTTCTGGACTCAGCCCCACGCACCTCTACCCTTCGTTGATCTTCATCTGTGTCCTTTGGCTACAATAAACTGTGAGCATGAGCCTTTCTGAGTTCTTTGAGCCCTAGCAAATCACCGAACCTGACGGTGATCTTGGGGACCCCTGAGCTGCAAGTCCGTTTATGACACTTGGAAGAAATCTCTGCCTGATCTTAGCTGAGTCGGGATCGGGGTACATCTCCTGAGCAACAGGTGGGTTCCCAACACTGTGGATGGAGAACCTGCTCAGGCTTCTCCTCACTGGCTGCTGGACAGAGCCACACTTGCGACCCACTGTGACAAGGTTCTAGGTCACTGAGGTCCTCGGTGCCTTCGGCCTCAGTCCTAATTCCATGTTGTGCCTCTACCCTCCCCCCATTCCCATTTCCCGTGCTGCATTTCACACATACTTATGCCACCTAAAATTCTTTTGGAAACATGATGGAAGATGCATTATCAGTCAATCATCCATCAGTCAGCCTCAGAGGCTAAGTGTCTATTTATTAGACCTGTGATCTCTGTGCAGGTGTGGTCACCACGAGCCACGTGTGGCTCTTACTGTGGCTGAGCCAAGTTGAGATGAGCCGTCAGTGGACACCACATGCCGGGTTTCATATCCTTCGCAATGTGAAATAGACCGTTAATAATTTTTATATTGATTTCATGTTGAATTTTTGGATGTGTTGGATTCAACAAGATATATTATTAACGTGAATGACACCTATGTCATTTTGCCTTTTTAAATAGGGTCATGAGGACATTCGGTTATAAAGGTGGCTCACGTTTGTGGTTTGCCTTACTGGACAGCACTGGTCTCCCGTTGTCTTTGACCCCTGGAAATGGATTTATAAAAATCAGGCTGGGCGCCTGGGTGGCTCAGTTGGTTAAGCATCGGCCTTCGGCTCAGGTCATGATCCCAGGGTCCTGGGATGGAGCCCTATGTCAGGCTCCCTGCTCAGTAGGGAGCCTGCTTCTCCCTCTGCTCCCTGCTTGTGCTCTCTCGCTATCTCTGTTATTATCTCTGTCTCTCTCTCTCAAATAAATAAATAAAATCTTAAAAAAAAAAAATGAGGCTGATTTTAGGGTAATGCAAATACCCTATCTGAGATTACGATGGTAGATATATGTCATTACATGTCTGTCCAAACCCATAGAATGTACAACATCCAGAGTGAACGGTATGATGATGTGTCGATGCAGTTCATCATTTATAGCAAATGCACCACCTGGTGGGGGGGAGTGTTGATATTGGAGGAGGCTGTGAGCGTGGGGGGGTGTAAGGGGTATATGGGAAATCTCTGTACTTTCTGCTCAATTTGGCTGCGAACCCCAATCTGATCTTGTTTTTTTAAATATTTATTTATTTAAGTAATCTCTACACCCAAGGTAGGGCTTGAATTCACGACCCTGAGATCAAGAGTCACACGCTCCTCTAAAGAAACCAGCCAGGTGCCCCCCAAAACTAATCTTTAAAAAATAGTCTTTTAAGGGGCGCCTGGGTGGCTCAGTCGTTAAGTGTCTGCCTTTGGCTCAGGTCATGATCCCGGAGTACCAGGATCGAGCCCCGCATTGGGCTCCCTGCTCAGCGGGGAGCCTGCTTCTCCCTCTCCCACTCCCCCTGCTTGTGTTTCCTCTCTCACCGTGTCTCTCTGTCAAATAAATAAATAAAATCGTTAAAAAAAATAGTCTTTAAAAAAAAAATCAGGCTGAGGAGTATCTGTTGGTCACCTCCCAGGAAGCCTTCCCCGACTGTTTCAGACTAAAGAAGGGAACCCTGTCACATGCTCCCATAACCCCTGAATCTTGTCTGGTCATCACACCAACCACTCTTCCTCGTGGCTACCTTACCATCTGCTAGCCTGGGAGCCCCTAAACGCAGGGGTCGCGTGGGCTGGCTCACCCCTGAGTGCACCCCATCCTCCCAGGCGGCCCCCCTCCATCCCTGTCCCTGTGTGGCAGGGATAACCACCCTCATCTCAAAGATAATGACCAGGGGTTGGCAAACTATAGCCATGACCTGCGACTGGCCCGCCATCTATTTTTCTATGACCCATGAGCTCAGAAGACTTTTCACATTTTTAAATAGTTTTACAAAAATAAAAACACGATTCCTGTTTTGTGACAGGTGAACATGATACGAACTCCAAATTTCGGCCTCCGTAAACGGGGTCTGAGGGGCACACAGCCACGCCCACGTGAGATAGCATCTGCAGTGGCTTTCACATTACAGGGCAGGCTTGATTTGTGGCCACAGAGACCACTGGGTCTGCAAAGCCAAAAATGTGTACCGTGCCGCCTGCTGCAGAAAAGGTTGCCATCCGCTGGTCTAGGACTGTCTCTCCAACACTCCCCGCCCCCCCCCCCCCCCCCCCACCAAGCCCCTCTGCTCTTGCAACCAAATCTGGAGTTAGCTCCTCATGGCTCCGAATAAGAGCTAGACGCTACCGGCAGCGAGAAGGGACTCGTCTTCAGAGAGTACAAGGAACCTCACGGCTTCCGGAAGCTTCTCCAGCAGGCTGTCTCCTTCAGGGGAAACCTGTGCAAAGTCAAGGATGCCCATCAAGCATTTCCACAGGGTGAAAGGTCCAGGGCCAGGAGCTTGGCTGCGAGGCTCTACCGCTCACCAGCTTCGAAGCAAGTGCCTTAGCCCTTGGATGCCTTAGTTTCCTTATCTGTGAAATGGGCGATGATACAGGACCACTGCATAGGGCCATCATGGGGGGGTTCCTAAGGTCTGTTAAACATCTGCCTTCAGCTCAGGTCATGATCTCGGGGTCCTGGGATCGAGTCCCACATCGGGCTCCCTGCTCGGCGGGAAGCCTGCTTCTCCCTCTCCCACTCCCCCTGCTTGTTCTCTCCAACCCCCTTCACAAATAAATGAAATCTTAAAAAAAAAAAATTAAACAACAATCCTGTATAAGATAAAAAAAAAAAAAGAAGTATCCAGAGCACACTATGAGCACCTCTTCACCTTTCCTGCCGTTCTCCCTTCCCCCCAGAAGGGACTGTTGTCTGCTTTGCTGCATCCATTTGCATAGATCAGCATTTACACGACCATCCTTTTTTGCACCAACCATCAGAGACACTGTTCTGCAAGTTTTTCCCTGAATGTGTCCGGGGCAGTGGTTCTCAAGGGCTGGGGAGGGCAATTCTGTGCCAACCCCGCCGGCCGAGGACCGTTGGCTGTGTCCAGAGACATGAGTGCCAACAGTGACCCACACTGGTCAGCCCCCAGGAGACACCAAGAGATGTTTCCTGAACCACGCTGAGTTAGTTGCAAATCCCTAAATTAAGAAACCAAATGTCATTTACGAAAAGATCAAAGGGGAAGTGGTTTCTCCCAACTTCTAGGACATCTGAGCACGTTGGAGCTGAGCGGTGTGGGCATCATACTCAGGAGAGAGACTTACCAAAGAGATGGAGCCCTTGCTAAACCCGGCCACCAGCTTGCCTTGCTTCTGGACCGAGACCCCACAGGTAGGCGTTTCTTCTTTGATGCTGGATAAGTGTTGCCTCCCCTGCAGTTTTCCCGCGGCTGAGCTCCACAGACTGACCACGCCAGCCTCGGACACGGTCAGCAGCGTGGCCCGGGAAGCCAGCACGCCTGCGCACATCCAGCGGTCAGACGCATCTCCCAAGATACGGAAAACCAGCTCCGCAGTTGCCAGATGCCAAGCGCTGACCTGATGGAATCATGGAAAGGAAGGGCAATCTCAGCAAGAGACCTGGACTGCAAGTGTTCCGGAGTCAAATGCAAAACCTGGGCTTTTTCAGAGGGCATGCATTTTATTTTCAACACTGTTAGTTCCAAAAAAAAAAAAAAAAAAGGCAGAGGGAAGAGGTATCCTGGATTAGATCCTAGAGCAGCAAAAGGACATTTGTGGAAAAACTGATGAAATCTGAGTAAAGTCTGAGTGAGATTGATAGAAACTTTACCAGTATTAATGTCTTAGCTGTGACAGATGTACCCTGGTTATGTAAGATGTTGACATGACTGAAGACTGGGTAGACGGGCATATGGGAACTCTCTATAATAGCTTTATAACATTTCCATGAACCTAAAATTTCTCCAAAATAACAGACTTAAAAATGGGGAAAAAAGTCAGCCGTAACGTATGCATTCACGTATCTGTTCACTACAAGTAATTCTTGATAACGGCAGGTTTCATATTTAACCTCACCAAAAAAAGTACCTTTTAAAATCAATAGTAACCGGGGCACCTGGGTGGCTCAGTCGGTTAAGCGTCTGCCTTTGGCTCAGGTCATGATCCCAGGGTCCTGGGATCAAGCCCTGCATCGGGCTCCCTGCTCGGTGGGAAGCCTGCTTCTCCCTCTCCCTCTGCCTGCCGCTCCCCCTGCTTGTGTGCAAGAGAGAGTGTCTGAGTGTGGGGAGGGGCTGAGGAAGAGAATCCAAGCAGACTCCCCACTGAGCGCCGAGCCCAAAGCCGGCCTGGATCTCACAACCCTGAGATCATGAGACCTGAACCGAAACCAAGAGTCGGACACTCAACCCAATAAGCCACCCAGGCACCCCTATTATTTCCTATTTCTTTACTGTGTTTTCCAAACTTCTGCTGATAAACAAAGTGATTTCTTTAACCAGTTTTGAAATCAGTCAACACCTTCCTAATATTTAAGCCCGCTCTGTCAATAACAGTATAATGTAAAGCTGCGTGACTTCAAATTCTGTAGTCGTCCCTTAAAAAAAAAAAGTAAGAAGAAACAAGTGAAATCGATTTAAATAATATATTTGGTTTAGCCCTATGTCCAAATGTTACCATTGCAACACATAATCAATATCAAATCACTACTGAAATCTTTTACATTATTTCTATGGTACTAAGGCTTTGAAAGCCAGTGTGTTTTGTACTTACGGCACATCTCAATTCAGAATAGGCACATCTCAAGTGCTCAGTAGCCGCATCTGGCTGGTGACCACCCATATTGGACAACACAGTTTATAAGCTACCAATATTACTTATGTTAACATCTGCCCGTTACTAATAAAATATAATAATAGCTATTAAGTATTTGGTGCTTACTATGCACCAAGCACTATGCCAGGTGTTTTAGTCATTATCTCATCAGGTAGACGAAGAATGGAGGCAGAGAGGTATGGTGATATGATCAAGATCACTCAGCTTGCAAAGAAGTCAACTGGGAGTTAGGTACAGATTTTTTCCCCACGCCTTTAGTTCCTAAGCTTTCACCCACTGTTCTACTGCATCTCTATTCATCACACAATCAGATCACAGGGTTGTAATTGACATAGAGGAATAACACAGCAGAATACAGATTGTTTTCAGATGTATGTGGAACATTTACCAAGAGAGACCCTAAAATGAGTCTCAATACATTTGACAGGATTCATCATACAAATGAAATTAAGTCAGGAAAGAAAAAGGTAAGCTACCTGGGAACCTTTCAAATATCTGGGAATAAATAGCACACTTCTAAATAGCCCATGGACCTGGGGCACCTGGGTGGCTCAGTTGGTTAAATAGCCCATGGACCAAAGAGCAAATCAAAAGGGAAATCTGAAAATGTTTTAAACTGAAGGTAAATGATAATATGACATAGCAAGGTTTGTGGGATGCAAGTAAGGCTGTACTCAGAGAGAAATTTATAGCACTAAAATGACCGAATTAAAAAAGATTTGGGGTGTCTGGGTGGCTCAGTCAGTTAAGCCTCCGACTCTTGATTTCCGCTCAGGTCATGATCTCATGGGTCATGAGATCGAGCACCGCGTCAGGCTCCCTGCTGAGTGGGGAGTCTGCTTGAAGATTCTTTCCTCTGCCCCTCCCCACCAATAAATCAATCAATCTTTATTTATTTATTATTTTGAGAGAGAGAGAGTGAGAGAGCGTGGGGAGAGGGGCAGAGGGTGAGGGAGAAAGAGAATCTCAAGCAGACTCCCCACTGAGCTTGGAGCCAAACATGGGGCTTGATCTCACGACCTTGAGATCATGACCTGAGCAGAAATCAAGAGTCAGAGGCTTAACCAACTGAGCCACCCAGGTGCCCCAATAAATATATCTTAAAAAAAAAAGAAAAAAGAAAAAAGATGAAAAGTCTCAACTCTTAGGGTCAGAAAGAACTATCAAGATCATCTAATCCAACTGTGAAGTTTGAAACCCCTTATAGTATCCTATCCAGTGGTTGTGTACCCCTGTTTATGCCCCCCCCATTAGGGAGCCCCATCTCCTAGAAACACCATATGCTGTCTTGCAATGCTCTGGTCGTAGCTTTCCTTTGCAAACAGGGCAGGTGTTTGTTACCTTTGAGCCAGATGCCAAATACACAACTTTCTTTGCTTCATCCATGTGAAGACTGCAGATCTCAGTGCGATCTTTTGAGCCTCCGTCCCAAATGGTGAATTTCTCCTGCCCAGAGAGTAAATCCCACAAGCGCAGTGTGTGGTCCTTTGAGGCAGAGAGGGCGAGCGTCCCTTTGGCAAACACTTTCACATACCTCACCTCTCCTGCAGTAGACCAGGGTCAGGGAGAATATATTAGCTGAAAACATTTTGACTTTCCAACTACCAAAATGCCGTTGGTTTGGAAAAGATGATGGATTCAAACATAACCAAATTACAAATAATGGAATGTGGCAAAACTCAATTAAGAGTGCAACTGGTTATGATTAAATCAATTGCCCAGATGTGAATATGTAATAAACAGAGATCATTGCAATTTATAAAAGTTCAGCATTATCCAGGGAGTGTTTAAAATCAATAAACATGTAAAAACAAGGTAAGGTTATAGAGAAAATTTTACAATCTTGGAGAGATATTTTCCAAGCAAAACACGAAATTTGGAAGACATAAAGAGGAAAAATTGATCAATTGGATTACATAAAAATGCAAAACTTCAGGAGGATAAAGTATAGTTGAAAGTCATATGACAGATTAAGAGAAAATATTTGTAATATATAACAGATAATGGGGACTTTCCATAACAAACAAAAAGTTCTTACAAATAATCAGGGAAAATGCAAACAACCTCCTCAGAAACTGGACAAAGAATATAGACAGGAAATTTACAGAAATAGCACTTGTAGACAATAAGCATTAGAAAATGATGTGCAACCTCACTAGTAATCACAAAAATGCAAGATGAAATACCAATATATCATTATTACACAAAATATTCGCAATTTTTTTGGGAGAGAGAAAGTGCGTGCACATGTGCATGCACGAGTTGGGGGGGAGGGGCCGAGGGAGAGGGAAAGAGTCTCAGGCAGGCTCCATGCTCAGCCTGGAGCCCTATGCCAGGCTCAATCACGTGACCCTGAGATCATGACCTGAGCTGAAATCAAGAGTCGGACATTTAACCTACTGAGCCACCCAGGCGTCCCTGGCAAAAATTTTAAAGATTGATCACTGTACTACAGACAAAGATACAAGAAATAAGTTACTTTCATACTTTGCTGATGGAAGTATTAATTGATATATAAATTTGTAAAGGGCAATTTGGTAACACTTACCAAAAGTTAAAATGTGTAGTCTCTTGATTTTGTTAATACACTATAGTTAAATAAGATGCTGCCGTTCTGGGAAAGCGCATACAGGGTATGAGGGACTTCTCTGCACTATTTTAGCAACTTCTTGTGAGTCTAGAATTATTTCAAAATAAAATGCTCAGAAAAAGAGGGAAAAGGAAAAATGTGCATACAATTTGACTCAGAGATTCCACTTCTAGGAATGTGTCTTGCTGAAGTAATAGCATAGGTGTGTAAAGATATGGATGTTAGTTGCGGTGTTGTCTTATAAAAATAAAATTGCAAACAACCTATTTATGAAAAGGAAGTTGTTAAATAATATGGTGCACCCTTACAAAGAATGTTATGCAGCCATTAAAAATAATGAGATAGATCTATATATACACCTAACCGTAATAAATTATTACAACCGCCAATACTTACTGGGGGCTTTCTATGTAACACGTATAGTTGTTAGTACTTTACATGCATTAGACTCCTTTAATCTTATAAAAAGTCTATGAGGTACTATTATTATCCCATTGTACAGATATGGAAACAGAGGCAGAGCTGAGTACTGTAACTTATCCAAAACCACATGGTTAATAAGTAGTGGAACCAGGAATCCAGCCCAGAACCCAGGCTCTCAGCCGCTACAAAGCATTGTTACAATATATTGTGAAAAAAGCAAGTTACAGCCTAGCGTATAAAATAGCACCATCTGCTTTTGACACAAACTCAAAGTACATGAGCCTATACAGAGCCATTTCTGCATAAGTCTAGAAAAAAATTGCTTATGGCATATAACAAACTGTGAGTCCTGATCACTTCCATGGAGACCGATGGATGGGAGAGACTAAAGGGAGTTTTATTTCTTTATAATTTAAATGACAGGAGGAGTGGGAAATTTTTATTTGTTGCAATTTGGGTATTTTTCAACCCAAAATTTGTGTACATAGTAATACGTTACAAAATATCCCCACACATGGAACACTATGCTACAGTTAAAATGAATTAGAGATACATACATAAATATGGAAAGAGGCAAAATATGTGATGTTAACTGAAAAAAGAAACAGGTTATACAAGCAAAAGCTTATGTGACTTTATATAAAACCACACATATTTATGTATATCCAAACACCCCTTGGGGAAAGGGACTAGTAAATGCTTCACAACGGGCTCTCCAAGGAGATTGGGGAAAACCCTGATTTGTGGCATTTGCCAGTTTCCTTGGTGTAAATATTCCCATCCCTGGTTGATTTCAAGCCACTAACATGACGTCACTGAATGTAGGGTCTTAAAGAGAAACCAGTAACAAGCACCCCATTTCCACCACATGGGTACAGTAGTCAAGGGCATAGGTAATAGAGTGTGGTACGATACTTAGAAAGTGCTGAGCTTTGGGCACCTGGGTGGCTCAGTTGGTTAAGCGATTGTCTTCGGCTCAGGTCATGATCCTGGAGTGCCTGGATCGAGTCCCGCATCGGGCTCCCTGCTCGGCAGGGAGTCTGCTTCTCCCTCTGACCCTCCCCCATCTCATGCTCTCTCTCTCTTATTCTCTCTCTCTCAAATAAATAAATAAAATCTTAAAAAAAAAAAAAAGTGGGTAGGCTGTGAAAGAGAAGTATGCAGGAGAGAGTGAGTTCATGAAAGAGGAGAGCCAGAGGATTTGTCTCAAAGTTATCACAGAAGGGAAAAATGTAAGGACCTGGTGTTACAATGTTAACTCTTAAAAAAAAGGAAAGAAAGAAAATGCTGAGTTTTGAGTATTTATTACCTTATTTTAATGGAATTGATTTAGCTGCAAGCTTCTATAATTGAATATTTTATAATGGCTGTGTTTGGGGCGCCAGGGTGGCTCGGTTGCTTGCTCAAGCCAACTCTTGATTTTGGCTCAGGTCATGATCTCAGGGTTGCAGAATCGAGCCCTGTATTGGGCTCTGCTCTCTGCACGGGGTCTGCTTGTCCCCCTTCTCTCTCTCTCCCTTTCTCTCAAATAAATAAATAAAATCTTTAAAAAAATTTAAAAATAATGGTTGTGTTTGATAACTGTCTCACCACATTCCTGAAAACTACACCATCAGCTCTCGCAAGCCAGGATGAATGACCTCCAGCTCACCAGCATGTGATGGGAAACTTTCACTTTCCTTAGTACATATGCCCCTAATGCTCTCTGTTTTGCCAATAAACTGATTACTGAGATTTCCTAATTACAAAGTTTGATGACTTTTTCAAAAATGAATCAAGGTCCATTGGTAAATGGGTTCAGGTCTTGGAGAGACAGCTCACGCACACAAAAATACAAATATTGAATAGACCTATAGGAAAATAGCCATCCTGATGATAATAAAATGAATGGAATCTTATTTGACAGAGACTCTATCAGGACCCACCTCACTCCCAGCCCTTGAAAGAAAAAAAAAAAACAAAGAAGTTGAGAACATCTGATGCTTGCAGCTTTGGGGTTGGGGAGGGGGGTTATTCTGTAACATACATACAGCCTATTTGGAAAGCAATAAGATGCCACTTCTCAAAACCCATAGAAATGCTCACATCCTCCAATTCAAGACTCCTTCTCACTGGAAATATTCAACAGAAGGAAAAAAATATCGATGAGAGTAAAAAGAGATTCGTCGCGGTGTTATCCACGATAGCAGATAACTAGAAGTAGCCTAAAATAGCAAAAATTTAAAAAAAAATAAATGGAATAAAATAAATTACAAAAAAAAATCATTTAATACATTCTGGAACATGATCTGTTGAGAAGAATGAACTATTTTTGCTGCATTTCAACATGATAAATATGACATTTGATGGATCATAGCAGCGTGACTCATACCAGCCTCAAATTGGAAACCATGTAAATGTCCTTCAACTGATGTGATCAACTGATAAACACACGCTGTCCCTTCCATACAGCGGATGGACTCGGCAAAATGCAGAGGACAAACTATTGCCTCATGCAACAGTGAGGACGAGCCTCACACACATCAGGCGGTGTACCAAAAGATCACATAGTGTGCAATTCCATTTGCATGAAATGTCCAGAAAAGGCGAGTTGATAGACCCAGGAAGCACATCGGTGCCTGCCACGGGGCTGGGGGTAGGTAGGGGTGGAGATGTACTACAAAGTGGGCAGGCAGTGCAAAGGGAACTCCTTTGGGGTGATGGAAAGTTCTATGATTATGGTGATGGTTGTACAACTCAGCAAATCTACCAAAAACTGTTGCATCCTACGCTTAAAATGGGAGGAATGCTATGTCAATTACAACTCAATAAAGTTGTTTAAAAAAGATTCAATGGGAAAAAAAAGAATGTTTATGGCAAAATGTTGAGAAAAAAATAAGAAATAGTATACATTTTTGGTTCACGATGAAATAATATTTTTAATGCCTTTACTGAGGGGCACCTGGGTGGCTCAGTAGGTTAAGGGTCTGTCTTCGGCTCACTTCATGACCCCAGAGTCCTGGGATGTAGTCCCGCATTGGGCTCCCTGCTCAGTGGGGAGTCTGCTTCTCCCTCTGCCTCCCCCCTGCTTGTGCTCTCTCTCTCTTGCTCCCTCTCTTTCTCAAATAAATAAATAAAATCTTAAAATAATACCTTTATTGAGATATAATGCACAAGCATAAAATTCACCCATTCCACAGACAGTGGTACAATTCATTGGTCTTTGTCTGGTCAAGAGCTATGCAACCATCGCCACGGTCTAAATTTAGAATATTTTCAAAACCTGGCATTCCCTCCCCCTTCTCTCCTTATCGTGTAAACCATTTGGAGGTGTGCAATTCAGTGACATAGTAATTCACAGTATTGTGCAACCATCACCTCTATCTGATTCTGGAACATTTCCATCACCTCAAAAGGAAACACTGTCCCAATGAGCAATCACTTTCCCTTCCTCCCTCCCCAGCTAGCAACTGCTAATCTGTTCTGTGTCTCTCTGGATCTGCCTGTTCTGGACATTTTGTATAAATGAATCATATACATGATGTGGGCTTCTTTCATTTGATACAATGTCTCAAGCTCCAGCCTCATGGCTTCCTTGCTGTTTCTGGAAACATGCCAGTCTCTGTCCCCCTGTCAGGGCCTTTGCACTGACTGTTTCCCATTCCTGGGATGCTCTTCCTCTTCCTACCCCTCTGCCCTTTGCCCACCTCTTTGTTCGCACCCCTGGTGTCTTGGCTGAATCGTCCCCACTGGAAGAAATGCCTTACACCTGCCTGCCCTGAGTGGGTCACTTGGGTTACAGTTGCTGATGACACCCTGTTGTCCTCATTACAATCTGTAACTATATTTTGCCTTCCCAAATACTTGAGTCTGACTTGGGCCAGGATTAAGGTAAGGCGAGTGAGGCACTCATCTCGGGTGCCAAATTTAAGGAGGTGCCAGATCGCTGAGTTTCCCTGTTGCCTCTGGCTTCCATATGGCTTGGCACGGCACTATCGCTGATCCTGTCTTTAAGACAGCTTGCTATTTATTCATGGTGGGTTTTTTTGCATTAATTTTGATTTTTTTTAAACATTGCATTGCAATATTATTTATCTTTTTTTAAAGAATATTTTATTTATTTATCTGAGAGAGAGAGCGTGCAGGAGTTGGGGAGGGGCAGAGGGAGAGGGAGAAGCAGACTCCCCGCTGAGCACAGAGCCGGACGGACGTGGGGCTCGATCCCAGGACCCGAGATCATCCCCGGAGCCAAAGTGAGATGCTCAACAGACTGAGCCACCCAGGCGCCCCAAAATATTATTTATCTTGATGACTAAGTTGACGAAGCCAACTTCCCAAGCCTCACCTGTGTGTCCAGTTAGGATGTGGATCACCTGCTGCTCTTCCATGTCCCACACAGCGACAAAGCCGTCCTGGGTGCCAACAACCAGCAGCCTCTCCTCCAGGCTCCACGCCATGGCAGTGATGCCTGTGGCCACACAGGGACAACAGTGACCACATCAGCTCCCGGGCTCAGCCACGGGGTCCTCTAATGGGGCTCCACTCCACAGATGGGGAAACTGAGGCACGGGTTCAGTCCCTTGTCCAGAGCTACACACCCAGAAAGTGGCAGGGCCAGGCTTTTGAAGCCAGCACTGTTGGAGGCCAGGTTCAGATCTCGGTTGTAACATTTACGTTGCTCTTAGGGACCAAACCACATCGAGGTCACAAGTGTCTCCCAAGTTCTGTGGTTCTCACCGAAGGGCGATTCTGCTCCTGGGGAAGGTCTGGAGCCTGGGGACACTGGGCAATGTCTGGAGATGTTTTTTGGCTGTCACAACTGGGAAGTGGGGTGTGACTGCCATCCGGTGGGTGGAGGCCAGGGGAACTGCTGACCACCCTGCCATGCATAGGATGCCCCCTCCCCCCTGCAGAGGATGACCCAGTCCCAAATGTCAATAGCGCATGGTTGAGAAACCCTGCCCTAGTTGGACAAGACTCAGAAATGGAATTATATTGGCTGAGAACGAGGACTCTGCTTCTGACTTCTCTTCGAGATCAACATGTATGGAAAAATAAAGGCTGGTGCTCCAAAGAAAAAAAAAAATTGCCAATAATTTGGGCAAACAACAGCCCAGGGCTCGCTGCTGGGTCCTGATTGAAACATTGCTGAGGAGAGAGGCACCAAGTTACACGGGAGAAAACACTGGCCCAGATAGCTGGAGACCAGACTTTCTGAATGCCCTCGGGTAATTCCTTCCCCTGCTCTGTGCCTCAGTTTCCCCAGATGTAAAATAGTGAGGGGGAAGTGTTGAAATCAGAGCCAATCCAAGTCTGAGAAGCCCAGATTTTGTTCCCGCCTCATTGGGACAGGGAGTGAGGACACGGGATTTGTTTTTCTTTTCTTTCTTTCTTTCTTTTTTTTCTGGTCACTTACGGTGTGACCTTGGAAATGTGAACTCAAACTTCTCATTTACAAAATGACCAAACTGAAGCCCAGGATGGGTAGAAACTTCCGCAGCTTCGCCATGACTGGGGCTTGTCAGAGAGGCATGGTGGGTCCGAAACACAGATCATCTCCCCCCACCGAGGGATGGCAAAAACAAAATTTCACTCAGACTGTAACTTCCTATGCCTATGCTGAGGTAGATACCACGAATCAGCCACTGCACTATCTGAGATTTGTCCCCCAGAGCCATCCTGTCGTGTTTCCTTTTGTAACCAAGCCAGGAGCCCACAGGTGTTAGCAGAGTCCGCACTCCTCCGGACCCTGTAATTCCCAGGCTCCCTTGCAGCTGGAGATGGCCAAGTTCCTACCAATGAGACACTCATCCCAGAGGTGATAAAGTCTGCTTCTAGACCATGCCCTCAAAGGGAAGGGATCTTCCATCCACCTCCCCTTCCCACTTCCCACTGGCTGGAATGCCCCTGGCGTGGGTCAGAGCAAGAATTGCCATTTTGAACCATCAAATGGAAGTTTCACATTGAAAATGGCAGCAAACGAGACTGAAAGAGTCTAGGTCCCTGACGCCTTGGAGACCTGGAGTTTTACCTCTACTTAATGCCTGGACTGTTAAGTGAGGGGGAAATGAACCACTATTTTATTTAAGTCACTGCTATCTTGTCCTTTGTTATAGCATTCGAACCTGTAACCCAGTAAATACACAGTCTTACCCATTAAACTAGATTCGGTCTCAGAACCCTTCTTAACACAGCATTCTAGCAGCTGTCCCTAAATCAATTCCTCCATGTATCATACGTAATTTCTTAGAATTTCTATTTTGGAAGCTCTATGCCTTGGGAATGTATCTTTCCCTACAAGGCCCATGGCACAGAAATGGCCTGAGTTGCAATAATTGACATTTGAACCACAAGTTCATTGTATATTTAGTGGCCTTATAATTAATGCAAGAGATTATGGGTGGGCAGATGAAGGGATGGATGAGTGGAGGTAGACTGGTGCATGAGTGGATAGCTAAACGGCTGGCTGGATAAATGGATGAGTGGATGGATGGGTGTGAGATGAGTAGATGGATGAATCAACTGAGAGATGGGTGGGCGAGTTGATGAATGGCTGGGTGGATAGATGGGTGGAGGGGTGAGTGGATGGAAGATGTCCAGAAGAGGGAAATGGAAAGATAAGTGGTGTGGAGAGAGGGATAGAATGAAGATAACTAATGAAAGTATGGATGACTGATGGGTGGATGGAAGGAAGGAAGGATGATGGATGGATGAATGGATGGATGGATGATGGATGGACAGAAGGACAGACAGAAGATGGAAGGAAGGAAGGATGGAAGGATGGAAGGAAGGAAGGTGGATAGATAATGGATGGATGGATGATGGATGGATGGATGGATGGATGATGGATGGATGGACAAAGGACAGACAGAAGATGGAAGGAAGGAAGGAAGGAAGTGGGGGGAGGAAGAAGGGAAGGAAGCGAAACAAACAAATGGAGAGAACGAAGTCCTCTTGCCTCTCTGAACTTCTGGTGTCCCGGGGGAATCTATGAGTGCCACCAGCCTCTCAGGGGCCAGTCAGTCATCAATCCCTACCTTTTGGTCTTACTAGCATGAGCCAGTAAATCACAAAAACTATCTGTAAGATGGACACTTGATTCTTAGAGGCAGTCAGCACCCCCTTGCTCTGGGCTCATTAGCAGTATTTACAATACTCATCTACAGTCCCTGGGAGGCAGAGACAGTCGAGTCAGCATGAGACAGCAAGGGCACACCCTGATGGGACCCTCGAGGCCTCCCTACCAACAGAGGGGAGCCCCAGAGAGCAGCCAGAAACCCTTGCCATCCACTGCCCTCAGGCACGACGGAGGCCTGGCAGGATTTTTGCTGTGCTGGGGAGACTCACCCTTGTGACAGCCTGTGACGGTTGCCCGGAGGGGTCCCCCCGGGGGCTGGAGGAATCCCCCAAGGGGTATGAGCACAGGGTGGGGGCACACCCGGAACCAGCTCTGGGCCTGTTGGCACAGCTGTCCCACCAGTGCTGGATGTGAGGCGGCGAAGAAATGGAGTCGGGCCAGGAGTTCTGTATATAGGATGCTCCTCTCTGCAACAAAGAGGACTCAGGTTAAGGGAAAGGGCACTGCTGACGGGTGGAGTCCGCCACCATCTTCTCCTGCCTCCTTCTCTCCTTTCCAAGGACATTCACCCCTACTTCAAGGGCACCAGGTGGTTCCTAGCCTCTGGACCTTTGTCCCCGCTGGTTCCTCTGCCTGGAATACTTCCTTCTTCTCCCCTTCCCCTTTCTCATGCTAAATATCTCATTTTAGCTCCAGGGTTACTTCTTTAAAGAGCATTCTCCAGCCCAGCCCTCTAATCCACCCACCCCACCCCCACTCCCCTGAGCTCATCAGAGCTACAATTGACATTTCTTTGTTTATTCCTTCACTACCCTAGATCTTGAGTTTCCCCGAGAACAGGGATGATTGTTCATTGTGTTCTTAGAGCCTAGAACATCACAGACACCCAGTAAATGGTAGAGGCCGCTTTTCGGCAATGGGCTTGAACAATGCAACGCAGAGCAAGGCAAAAGGGCCCACAGCGACCACTGAACTGAAGACAGGCCCATCAGGCGAGCCGCCTCAAATTATCCAGAAGCCCTAGTGGACCAGCTACTGACAACCAGGCACAGATACAAAAAAAAAAAAAAAAAAAGGAAATTTCCATATGTCCCCAGACCTCCTGACCTTCCTCCTTAAATACAGCCCCTCCCACTGCTGTGGGGCAGACAGCCTCTCCCCTGTGTGGTCCTGCCTGCAGCTCCCTTGGGGTGTATTCAACAAACTTCCATCTCCTTTGTTCTAGAAACTTCTATCTCCTTTGTTCTGCCTCCGGTGAATTCTTTCACTGCTGGAGCCTGAGCCACCCACTTCTACCGGATCATCATCATCACCCCACTCTCCATCTCAAGTTCCTTAATTTAATCACATCATTTGCCATATAAGACAAGAGTCACAGTTTCCAGGGATTAGGAAGTGAATATATCTTTGGAGGGGGGCCGTGTTTTCTGCCTACCACAACAGAGGTATCCTCATTATTATGCCTAGTTCATGAAGGGGGAAATTGAGGCTCAGAGAGGTTAAGCAACTTGTGCAAGGTCACACAGCCAGTAAGAGGCAGGAATCTAACCTAAAAAGTTTTATTCCAACCTCGAATGAAGACCAGGGACAGTGAAGCAGGCAGTTCATTTTCCCTGTTGTCATCTTGTCCTAACTGTGGGGTTTGGGGCAATGGTGGCAATGCCCTGTGCCTTGGTTTGCTGGTGGGTGAAATGAGGCAAGGTCAGGACCAGGTGTGAGTGCCCCACTCACCATGGGTGCAAAATTTAAGGTGGCACCACCAAACTCAACCACCCAGACAAATACTATTTTTTTCTTTTTAAAAGATTTTATTTATTTATTTGACAGAGAGTGAGAGAGCACAAGCAGGGGAAGCAGCAGCAGAGGGAGAGGGAGAAGCAGGCTCCCCACTGAACAGAGAGCCCAACGCGGGGCTTGATCCCAGGACCCTGGGATCATGACCTGAACTGAAGGCAGCCGCTTAACCGACTGAGCCACCCAGGCGCCCCCAGATAAATACTATTTTAATGCAATATTTTAACAAATCAAAATTAATGCCCCCCAACCCATGGTGAACAAAATATCGGCTTTTAAAATAAAAATAGAGTCAGAAACAGCACCACACCAAATCATCCTGGAGCCTGAGGCATTAGGAGAAATCCGGTGGGCTTTGAGGAGCAGGCTCAAAGTCCCGGAATGTGCTGGAACTCAAGGTTGGCCAGCTGCGCCCTCTGGTGGTGACATTCATTCCTACACCTTCTCATGCGGGGCAAGCCCCAGGTTGTCAATCAAGGATTGTTGAAAAGAACGTGCTGTGATTTGGGCTTTTAAATCTTCCCTCGAACTGGGCAGTTGTTCCCAAGGCTGTTTCCCTGGTAAATCACTCCCCGTGAGGTTTACAACTGCTGAGCATGAATGCACAAGAAAGGCCAAACTGATGGTGGGCACCAGCATCTTCCTCTTGGGACATACTTTAGTTCAATCCCATATTTTGCACATGATGGAAGCTGAGGCTCCACGCAGAAGTGACTCATCCAACAACAACAACAAAAAAACCCCAAAGAAACAAACAACAACACAACAAAAGAAATGGCTTGTCGAAGGCCGTTCACATCAACAATATTGATGCTATCATGTGACAGTAATAGGACCCTTGGATGGCACCATGGGGACAGGCTCTGCAAGAATTGACTTGCATATCTTTCCTCGAAGCTCTAGGTAAGAAGGTTGACCAGCATCCCCATTTTGCAGATGGAAACACTGAGGACAGCAAGGTGGGGGGTGGGGTGGGGAGCATAAGGGACTTGCAAGGTCACACCACCAATAAGTGGCAAAGCCCAGATTTGAATCAACACGGTGGGGCTCCAAATCTGAGTTCTTGGCCAGGACTGGTCTATGTGATAGGGCTAGCAATTTGGCAGGGAGTAAGTGATGATGCCCCTACCCTCACAGAGCTCAGAGTCCGGTGGGGCCCTCAGGTGATACAAAAGACAACCGGTAGAAATAATAAGAGCTAAGACAGATGGAAAAAGGGTGCAGTGCTGGAGAATGCAGGGACTAGGGAGCCAGGGGGGTGTCCAGGTTCAGTGGCGGCTGGGCTTCTCCTAGGAGGAGCATTTGTTTAAGCTCCAAGGGAGCCCCAGAAGGGATATAGGGACTTAAACACCTCTATAAAACTCCTTATAAAACCCTCAAACAAAAACCAGATGGGAACTGTGTAATAAAAACCACCCTGGGGGCGCCTGGGTGGCTCAGTTGGTTAAGCAGCTGCCTTTGGCTCAGGTCATGATCTCTGGGTCCTGGGATGGAGCCCCATGTCTGGCTCCTTGCTCAGTGGGGAGTCCGCTTCTCCTTCTCCCTCTGTCCCCCCCCCCTCACTTATGCATGCTTTCTCTCTCCCTCTCTCTCACAAATAAATAAATAAAATCTTTTAAAAAAGATACACTGGCCACCTCATACTCATTAGGATGACTATTATTTTTTTTTTTTTAAATCAGAAAATTGGGGCAACTGGGTGGCTCAGTCGGTTAAGTGTCTGACTCTTGGTTTCAACTCAGGCTGTGATCTTGGGGTCGTGAGATCAAGCTCTGCATGGGGATCCACGTTCAGCATGGAGTCTGCATGAGATTCTTTCTCTCCCTCTGCTCCTCCCCCTGCTCTCTCTCTCTCAAATAAATAAATTTTTTAAAATCTAAAAAAAAAAAAATCAGAAAATTAAAAGTATTGGTGAGGATGTAGAGAAATTGGAATCCTTGTGCTCTGCTGGTGGGAATGTGAAATGGTGCAGCCACCGTGGAAAATGGTATGGTGGGGGGCGCCTGGGTGGTTCAGTCGTTAAGCGTCTGCCTTCAACCCAGGTCATGATCCCAGGGTCCTGGGATCGAGCCCCGCGTCGGGCTCCCTGCTCGGCGGGAAGCCTGCTTCTCCCTCTCCCACTCCCCCTGCTTGTGTTCCCTCTCTTGCTGTCTCTCTGTCTCTGTCAAATAAATAAATAAAATCTTTTAAAAAAGAAAATGATATGGTGATTCCTCAAAAAAAAATAAACATAGAATTACCATTTGATCCAGCAATTGCATTTCTGGGTGTATACTCCAGGTCTTGGTGTAAGGTCTTGAAAAGATATTTGTATACCTGTGTTCACAGTGGCATGATTCACAATGGGCCAAGGGGAGAAACAGCCCAAGAGTCCATCAAGGGATGAGTGGATACACAAAATGTGGTCCATCCATACAATGCAATGTTATTCAACCTTACAAATGAAGGAAATACAACATGGATGAACCTTGAGGACATCATGGTGAGTGAAAGAAGCCAGTCATAGAGGGCAAATACTGCATGGTTCCCCTGATATGAGGTCCCTACAGTGGTCAGATTCATAGAGACAGAAAGTAGGACGGCGGGCGCCAGAGGCTAGAGGTGGGGGTGGGGAGTTGGTGTTTCATGGGGACAGTCTCGGTTTGGCAAGATGGAAGAGCTCTGGGGATGGATGGTGATGATATTTGCACAACATTGTGCATGTGCTTAACACCACTGGGCTGTACACTTAGAAATGGTTACTTTGGTAAATTTTATGTTCTGTGTATTTTCACACAATTTAAAAATGAAGATGAAAACAGACCAACAAAACACCATCCTGGGCAGAGCATCAGAGATTCTTCGAGCTCTAGGGCAGAGGGTGGACCAAACCCAGCCCAACGGTTTACCCCAGGAGCTAAGGATGTTTTTTACAGATCAATATTTGCAATGGACAGGATGGCAGGAAACACCGACTTTGAACCCCAATTAAGCAAAATGTTTTCCCCCAGAGCAAAAACTCCCCCTTCTTTCTCTTGAGTAGACTTTTTTTTTTTTTAAAGATTTTATTTATTTATTTGACAGGGACAGAGAGACAGCGAGAGAGGGAACACAAGCAGGGGGAGTGGGAGAGGGAGAAGCAGGCTTCCCGCTGAGCCGGGAGCCCGATGTGGGGCTCGATCCCAGGATGCTGGGATCGTGACCTTAGCTGAAGGCAGACGTTTAACCAACTGAGCCACCCAGGCACCCCTTGAGTAGACTTGTGTTACAAAAAATCATGTTCAATTATTATGATTGTATTTTGATTATTATCAATAAAAAAAGTCATGGGAACGTGTTTTCTGTCTTGTTATATTAAGTACTAACATAATTTCCTCGATTTTTGCCTGAGATTTTTCCTATCTGGCCCTTTCTAGAAAAAGGTGCCGGGCCAGGGAAGGGGGCGGACACCGCTTTGGTAGTGTTCAATCTAAAGCTCTTCCAGGTTCAATTCAAGATTCTAGAAACCCCGCAGGTGTAGACAGGAAAGGTGTGCGGGTTAATGAAAATCCAGCTGGGGGCTCAGTGAGAAGAATGGGCTTCTAGAAGTCAGTGCAGAGTGAAGGCCCCGGCCCGCCCCCGCTTCCCGGCCAGGCCGACTCACCCATGCCTCGGAGCTCCACAGCCGGGCGGCACAGCTGGAGGGCGTCCCGGACCAGGCCGACCTCGGGACAGTCCAGGTGAGGGCCATACAGGTCAAAGTCATCCAACAGGCCCTCGATGCCCCCAGAGACACCCCGGCAGGAAATCCAGTTCATGCTGCCTGTGGGGGGCAGGGGGTGTTGTGGGGGCACACACACCTATCCATTTCTCTGGGGGTTCTCAGCATCGGCACTGCGGATGTTGGGGCCGTGCACTGTAGGATGCTGATCAGCACCCCTGGCCTCCACCCACCAGATGCCTGTAGCCCCTCCCCAGTAGTGATAATCAAAAACACGAACATTGCCCCAAGAGTCCCCCGGGTGCAGGATCACCCTGGGTTGAGAATCACAGGGAGGAGCAGATGGATAGGTAGATAGACAAATAGAAAGATGGAGGGATAGATGGATGGGTACATAGATGATGATAGATGGATAGGTATAAAGATGAAAGATGACAGATATGATAGACAGACAGACAGACAGGGTCTCATTCGAAGACCACATTTCTCACCTCTGCACTATCAACTAGCACTAGATGCCAGTAGCACCCCTCCCCCAGCTGTGACAACCAAAATGTCCCCAGACATTGCCAGGTGTCCCCTGCTGGTGCACAGAATGACCCCTGGTGAGAACCACTGTCTTAGGAGGAGCCAAGCATTCTGACTTTTGCCCTTTACCCTTCCCAGGCTCCGGGAGGCGGGAGCACAGCGGAGGGTTGGGACCCGCTCACTGTCCCCTGCAATGGGTGCAACCCTTACCCAGAACCTCCTGTTTCAGCTCTTCGATGCGTCCTGAGTGGACCAGGTGATGGGGCAACTCCTTTAGCTTCCGCAGATTTGCCACCGTGTCTGAGAACCACAGGGGCTGAGGGGCCACCTGCAGGGGAGGAGGGGGCTGGAAGCCAGGCCACGATGACATAAGGTCACTCATTCACTCCACACACATGGGCCAAGCCGCCACGCGCGTGTGACACTGGAGGGGACTGGGACACAATTCCAGACGGAGGTGCCCCACGCCCACCCCAGGCAGGGCCAGGGCAGAGGGAGGAACTTGGGGCTCAGGGAATCCAAGGGGCATCGGAGCTGGGTCTCAGAGTTTAAGTAGGAGTCTGTCTGGGGAACCCTATAGGAAAACAATGGTATTCCCGGGCAAGGGAATGGCATGCGCAAAGGCCCAGGGGTGGGAGATGCCAGGAGTTTAGGGCGGTTCTGTATGCGCCTGAATGTTGTGATTCTTCTGCCCCTCACCCCAGAATGTTGGGGATGGAGGGCATATTCCCCATCTGCTGCTCCCGATCCCATTATGCTCAGAGGCTGAGGGGACCTCCTGCTTTCTGTGGGAAGAGAAGGGACGAAGGTGAGGAGAGCATTCTGGATGGAAAAGAAAGAGCAAGGTGGTCCTAGCCAGGGAGCCTTGGCTTTGCCCGCACAGCAGGGTGGAGTGTGCAGGTAGTGAGCAGGGGTCCCAGACAGACAGTTCACCTTGCGGTCCAGGTTCAGGGGCTTCCCCACCAGCGGCAGAGTGATGAGTTTCTTGGTGCCCTGGCTCCAGGCCCCTGAGAAGAAGTCAGCCAAGACTCCGTGCCTCTTGGCTCTCTCGGGCCCGGACAGGTAGCGCTCTTGGACCACCTCGGCCAGCTGCCTGCAGAGAGGGGACATGGGCTCATGGGCCTGGGGGATGGGGTGAGCTCAGAGGGGGCCCCCAGCCTTCCAGGAACCTGTTCCCAAATGCAGGTCCCTCCTAAGCCACCTGCCAGATGCTCGCTGGCTCTGCTGACCACCTGTCCTACTTGTTACCTAACATTCATCTATAAATTGGCCCATCTTTCTTTTTTCCCCTTAAATATATTTACTTTATTTTTTTTTAAGATTTTATTTATTTGACAGAGAGAGACACAGCGAGAGAGGGAACACAAGCAGGGGGAGTGGGAGAGGGAGAAGCAGGCTTCCCGCTGAGCAGGGAGCCCGATGAGGGGGCTCGATCCCAGGACCCTGGGATCATGACCTGAGCCGAAGGCAGACGCTTAACAACTGAGCCACCCAGGCACCCCTAAATATATTTACTTTAAAAAGGAACATTTGGGTTCCTCAACTTAAACTTAAAATAAGGTACTGTAGGACCCAGCTACTCCACTCCTGGGTATAGACCCAAAAGAATTAAAAAAAAACAACAAAAAAAAACAGGTGTTCGAATGAAAACTTGTGCTCATGTGTTCACGCAGCACTGACCACAAGCCCGAGGAATGACCCAAGTGTCCATCAATGGATAAACAGATAAACAAAATGTGGTCCATCCATGCAACAGGATATTACTCAGCCACAAAAAGGAGCAAAGCCCTGATTCACGCTACAACACGGATGAACCTTGGAAGCTCTATGCCGAGGAAAGCAGCTGGATACTAAAGGCCACATGTTGTGTGGTTCCATGTATATGAAACGTGCAGAAGAGGCAAATCCACAGAGACAGAGAGCAGATTTGTGGGTGCCAGACAGGGGCTGGGGCCAGAGAGGTGGGGGGATGGGGAGTAACTGCCGATGGGGACCAGGTGTCCTTTTGAGGGGATGGAATTGTTCTGGAACGTTTTAGAGGTGATGGTTACACCACATTGTGGATGCACTTAACGTTGCTGAATTGTACACTTTAAATGGATGAATTTTATGTTATGTGAATGTATCCTCAGTTTAAAAACCGAGTTAGTTGTGTGTTAGTTAGTTAGTTAGTGGTGTGGAAACCCCTGAATGCCGTGCTAAACGCCCTTGTTTCGCTGGGAACGGGGGTAAAAGAAGGATCTGGAACAATGAGGAGCCCGATGAGCGAGCCCTCGCTCCCGGAAGCCCAGACAGCATGTCCACCATGCCGGACCCACCTGTGGGCGATGGCCAGCAGCGTGAAGCCGTCCACGGGCCGCCGGGCCAAGCAGTGGCCCAGATCCCGGCGGAGCCTCACCCACAGCAGGGGTGGGAAACGCAACAGCTCCTTGCTGGGCGGGGTCCAGTCCCGGTACACAGCCTGCAGGACCTCGTCGTCCAGGGACAGGACGTCCTTCAGCTCTGCCTCTGAGAGCCCATGCCTGCAGGGAGAAGGGACGGGCACTGGGACACGCTGTGTCTCCTGCGGTCGGAGGGCGCAGACACCCAGGGACGGGGAGACGTGGCCAGCAGCACAGCATCCTGCCCGCCACCAGAGGGTCCACCCCGAGGGTTGGCATTCGGACCGTGCCCAGCAGGTACTGATGCCCGGTTACAGCTGTGCCCATCGAGTAAGACCGTCCTGCTCTTTCCTTCTGCACACACCCCCGCAGAGCCGTGAACTGGCTTCTCCCCAGGCTCGCATGAGTCGGGCGGCGTAGGGAGGGAGGCAAGAGGTCATTTAGAAAAATAATGCAGAAACCACTGTGCCCACCCTGGCTCACCCGTGTTCCAGCCCCAGAAAAGTATCCAGCCTCCTTACCAAGGCCGACCGGACCTGGCTGCCTTCCACCCCTAGGGAAGCGGCCCTAAAGGGGATGAGTGATGACGTTTCGGTGCTGGATCACAAGGGACTTCCTGATACCTGAGAGGATCAAACTGGGAAAACTGGATTTGCCTGCATATTTCATCCGGGAAGGACAGCAATCAGAGCACCCCTCAGAGCAAGGGAAAGAGGGAGGCTGGCTTCTGTGGGCAACCTGCGTGTGTGTGTGTGTTTAACTCTCTGATGCGGATCGAAATCTTCATTTTGATCAGAACACCCGCCACATATATAGAGCACCTGCTCACTTAGTGTTTTCTAGTGTATAACAGGGTGGGTGTCCCCTGGGGTCTCTTCTGCGAGATCAATCATCTTGGACAATCCCAGCTATAATATCACAATTTTCTCCAAACCAGAATTTCTGGGAGTTACACCTCGGGGGTCCACTTACCAGCACCCCTGTGTGGCCCTGTGCCTCCTCAGAAACCCTCTCCTTCAGGATAGAAGCTTCTTTCCCACTGTTTCATGTACCCTCAGTACAAATCAAGCTTGGGTCCCCTCCTTTCTGGCTCAGGTTCGATGGCTCATCCCACCTGAGCCGGATGGAACAGCCCAGCAGGCTTGCAGGATGGCTATCAAGGAAGCTGCAGTCCCATAATTCCCTGGCAGCGTGGCTCTGTATAGGGCCCCCCGGGGAGGGGCCAGGCCAGTCCATTCTTTCTCAGAGAAGCAGATGCTGGGTCCTAGGAGGTCAATGGCTCATCAACAAACCATCGGCAGGTTTGTTTAGCCATTATTCATGGAGGGGCGTCTCCATGCAAGGCACCATGCTGACTCCTGAGGGACAGAGAGCTAGACGCCCATGAAGCTTATCTTCTCATCCCCAGAGCCAGGTAGGAAATAGCAGGAAAAGAGCACAAAGAAATTGGGTAACACCAATGGCTAGGAAGAAGATACACCGCGTCACACGAAAAAGAGTCACATGGTGGGGGGGGGGAGGCAGGAGAGAGACTGTTCTTGGAGGAGGTGGGTCCCTCTGGGAAGGTGCCACCGCAGCTGGGACTGGGTGGGAGGGAAGGGGCCAGCATGAGATCTGGGGCCAGGGTGCTCCAGGCATGGGGTGGAAGGCAGCCAGGTGATGGGAAGTCACTGGAAGGGTTAATCAGGGCAGGGACTGAATCAGATTTATGATTTTAAAATCTCACTCCGGACAGGTGTTCAAACCACAACTTGTACATGCATGTTCTGAGCAGCATAATTCACAATAGCCAGAAGGTGGAAACAGTCCAAATGTCCATGAATGGATAAACAAAATGTCGTTGCTATGGACTGAGTATGTGTCTCCCCCAAATCCACAGGTTGAAGTCCTAATCAGCAAGGTGATGATATTAGGAGGTGGGGCCTTTGGGAGGTGGTTAGGTCATGAAAGTGGAACCCCATGAGTGGGCTTAGTACCCCAGAGAGCTCCCTTATCCCTTCTGTCATGTGAGGACACAGCAAAAAGATGCCCATTTATGGACCAGGGAGCGAGCTCTCACCAGACACTGTATCTGCCGGTACCTTGACCTTGGACTCCCCAGGCTTCCAGAACTGTGAGAGATAAATTGTTTATAAGCCACCCACTCTATGGTGTTTTTGTTACAGCAGCTCAAATGGACTAAGACAGGGGTATATCCATACAATGGAATATTCTTTGGCCATAGAAAGAAACAAAGTACGGACACACACACTGCAACAGATGAGCCTTCAAAACAGTCCGCTCAGTGAAAGAAATCCGTCACAAAAGACCGCACAGGGTATGATTCCATTTACTTGAAACGTTTAGAGCAGGATCCAGAAAGCCACGAGGTAGATTAACGGTTGCCAGGTGCTGGATAGAGAAGTGAGGGAAGGCACAAGGCGTGCTCCTCCCAGCATTACTCAGCCTCGCACCACTGACATTTGGGCTCGGATCACTCTTCACGGTGGGGACTGTTCTGTGCTTTTAGCAGCATCCCTGGTCTCTGCTCACTAGATTCCAGCAGCATCACCCCCAAGCTGCGACAACCAAAAATGTCCCTGGATGTGGCCTAAGGGTCCCCTGGGGACAGAATCTCCTCCGGCAAGAACCACTGGCCTAGAAGGACTCAGATCTGCTCTGAGAGCTGGGCTCTCCACCATCACAGCATGCTGACTGCGTGGGAAAGCATGATGTGTTTTCAAGGAACAAGAGGTACTGAAATCACCCCTGCAGGCTCCTTCCCTAAACCACCT
This sequence comes from Halichoerus grypus, assembly GCF_964656455.1. Taxonomy (NCBI): domain Eukaryota; kingdom Metazoa; phylum Chordata; class Mammalia; order Carnivora; family Phocidae; genus Halichoerus; species Halichoerus grypus. The sequence goes on from NC_135712.1 coordinate 204,440,869, forward strand.
GCCCCTGCCAGTCCCTGGGGCGGCTGGTCCGACACCCCCGTGAGACCCTTGGCTTTACTAATTGGACAAGACATGGGACTGAGCAGGTCGATTATTTTTGTCTCCCCAGATTTTGGAATCGGGACTTAAGAAGGGGCCAGTAGGCAGTGCCAGGTCTCTGAAATGGTGGCTAATGATGCCAGTGGAAGCTCAAGGCAAGTGGAACAAAGGAAGAGCCCAGAACAGAAGCCAATGGGCAGAGAGGACCCAGAGGGCCAGGGGATGAGAAACTGTTCTGATTCTCATGGCTTTCTGGTTCCCATGACAACACCACCTCCTCCATGAGGACTGCATCAGGCTGGCCTGACGGCCCACCCCTTCACCCTGGAACATTCCCCAGTCCGTCTTTGTACTCTTATAGAACCCAGGCCCAGCCTCCACTCTGGGGGCACCAGTCACAAAATCTGGGGTACGGCATGAGATCTTGGGTACGCCCCCCCTAGAGCCAGCAATTTGGTGGGTGGTCCTGGACCGCTTGAGCTCTCCCCATGGCCTTGGCACAAAGCCCTGACTTCCTACACACTAGCACGAGCGGATTCTGTGGCTGGCAAACAAACAAACAAACAAACAAACAAAAAGCCACCCTCACTGGTCAGATCACTGCCATCTTGACTGACATGGTGCAAAGGAAAAGGTCTGGAAGGAAAACCTGCCTGTGAAACTGGAAAGAGGCAAAACCAGCTAGTCCAGCATTTTTTTAATATATATATGTTTTTTTTAAATTTTATTTATTTATTTATTTATTTATTTATTTATTTATTTATTAGAGAGTGAGCGGGAGAGAAACAGCATGAGAGGGGAGGGGGTCAGAGGGAGAAGCAGGCTCCCCGCTGAGCCGGGAGCCCGATGTGGGACTCGATCTCAGGACCCTGGGATCATGACCTGAGCCTAAGGCAGTTGCTTAACCAACTGAGCCACCCAGGCGCCCGTAGTCCAGCATTTCTGATGGTGGGCTTGAGTGTTGGCTTTGTTGCCATGTGTCTGCTAATTGGCCTCCGCTCCACCCTCCTGGGGGTCTGGAGTCCGGCTGCTGGGTGCGTGATGGACCCACTCCTCTCTCCTGCTCCTTATTTCTGACTCCCCTCCTTCCCTACCCGGCATCTCTGAGAGTGGCTCCTGACCATCCTGACATCACAGTGTGCAGCCCTGAGATTTTCTCTGGGCTGAGCAGCTAGATGTAAGCATTCAGTCCTAAAGCTCTAGAAACACATTGAAATTGGATTTTCCTATTTGCTTTTTTTGCTGATTCCCACGCAACAAGCTTGGGATGAAGTGTAGATGTACGCTGGTGGTCAATCCTTCAGGGTAATTGGCTTTAAAAAGGTTTTTCTGAGATCTCCCCATAATATTACCTATTAAATACAGAGGGGAGCTTGCAGATTTACAACAGGGAAAAAAAATCCATGCCTGAGAAGGGCTGAGCATCACTCAGGTTCACCCTGAATGTGATCAGGAGGAAGCATCAGACCAACCCAGATGGAGGGACATTCTACAAACTCCCCCCAGCCCAGGAGTGGTCCCCTGGACCAGCAGCATCAGCATTGGCCAGAGAGAAACATGGGATTCCTGGCCCCAGCCCAGACCTGCTGAATCAGATTCTTTATGCAAAAACAAGACCCAAGATACGAATCCCCATCAAGGGTTGAGAAGCACTGATCAATAAAATAACTGGCCCGGACTCTTCAAAAGGACAAAACCAGATGGTGGAATGTTCCAAATTAAAGGAGACCAAAGCAACTTGACAATTAAATTAGACATGCCATCCCGGTTTGGATCCTGGATTGGGTGTGGGCGGAGAGGAGGGGGGCCGCTATAAAGGACGTTTTTGAGACAATTGGCAAGTGTTCACTGTAAACTGTGCATTAAATAATATTATTGCCTCTGTGATGTATTTCCTGACTTTTGTAATTGTCCTGTGGCGATGTGGGGTTCTGATTGTCCTTGTTTGTAGGAAATATGTGACGTATTTAAGGGTAAAGGGGAATAATGCCTGTAATGAATTTGCAAAAGAAAGAAAGAAAACTAGAGGGGGTTAGGGAGGGAGGGAGAGAGAAAGCTAATGCGGCAAATCAGGGATTCTGGGGGAAGGGTATATGGCCGTAGTTCTCAGCTGGGGCTTACTCTGCCTGCAGGGGACTCTTGGCAATATTCTGAGACAGTTTTTGGTTGTCACAGCTCAGGGGTACTATGAGCATCCAGGGTCGAGGCCAGGAATGCTGCTCAACAAACTACAGTGCATAGGACAGCCCCCACATGCTGATGATGCGGCCCCCAATATCAGTAGAGCCAAGGCTGAGAACCCCTGATGTGTGGGCCAGTCTTTGCTCTAGTTTTGTACTATGGGAATTCTTCCACTAGTCTATAATATTTCTTTTTTTTTTTTTAAGATTTTATTTATTTATCTGAGACAGAGAGGGCACAAGCAAGGGCAGGGATGGAGGGAGAGGGAGAAGCAGGCTCCCCGCTGAGAAAGGAGCCTGATGCAGGACTCGATCCCAGGACCCTGGGATCATGACCTGAGCCAAAGACAGACACTTAACCGACTGAGCTGCCCAGGTGCCCCTCAAAGTATTTTAAGTAAAAATTGTACAAAGGAAATACCACAGGCAGGCCCATAGAGACAGGAAGCAGGTTGGGGGCCGCCAGGGGCTGGGGGTGGGGAGTGGCTGCTAATGGGGATGGGGCTTCCCTTTGGGGTGATGGGAATGTTCTGGAGATGGACAGTGGTCGCACAACACTGTGAATGTCCTCAATGTCACTGAACCATACACTTTAAGAGAGCGAACTTTATGATCCATGAATTGTGTTGGGTTGAATAGCGTCCCCCAAAGGTCATGCCCACCTGGAGCCCGTGAAGGTGACCTTATTTGAAAACATTCTTGAGAGGAGCAATCAGCATACCATGAGGTCTTACTAGATCAGAGTGGGCCCTGAAGAGGGAAATGGGGACACGAAGGCCCACAGGGAGGAGACTGCGAGATGGGCAGAGGCAGCGGTGGGAGGGATGGGTCTACAGGCCAAGGGTTGCTGGCAACACCAGAAACTAAGAGAAAAGCCTAGAACCAGCTCCTCTGGCGCCTTCAGAGGGAGCATGGCCCTGCCAACGTCTTGACTTCAGACTCTGGCCTCCAGGACTGTGAGAGAAGACGTTTCTGTTCTGAGCCCCGAGGGGCGAGTGCGTGCATTCTGTCTCAATTAGAAAGAGGGTGAAGACAACAGAGACTTACCGGGAAGACACGATGTAACCCAGCACGTGGGCCACTAGGAGCTGCCCGTGTGTCTGCTCCAGGCGGGCACACAGTTGGTGCATTGCTTCCTTAGCAGTGGAGGCTAGAGGGGCAGGTATGGTGAAGGAGGCCCATTTCCGGGCCTCCTCGAAGGCCAGCCTCAGCCGTCCTGGGTGCCCACACTCCGGGAGGCTGGCCCAGAGCAGTTCCCTCTGCTCTGGGCTCAGCGTCCTCCTCGAGGCTGCCAGCAGAAGCTGGATCATCTCTTGCCCTTGGTTTCCGGAGAGGGGTTTCACCTCCCAGTAGGCCTCTGGGTCCGTCAGCGTCTGTCGCATGGTGTCTAGAATCCCCCGCCGCCCTGAGCAGGCTGAGAGGATGAGGTGGACCCTCGGTGGGCATTTGGGAGGCAGCCAGGGGACCCTCCGGGCGCGGCAGATGGAATCCACATCATCCATGGAGTCCAACAGGATCACCAGGGACTCGAAGTTTCGGCAGGAGACAGTGTGGAGGAGGGTGTGGAAAAACTGGACCACCCTGGCATGGGCCTCCAGGACCTGGGCCGGGGGCAGGGGCAGCCCGTAGGCCAGGCACAGCTGGAAGCAGATGCTCTGGAGCAGGCCGCGGGCATTGGAGCTCATCTGTGACATCCCCAGAAGCCGCAGGACGGTCACCGTCTTGCGGCCAAGTAGTCTCGGCATTTGCTCTGCCAGCTTGCACATCAGAGCTGTCTTTCCGATGCCTGGGGGTCCAAAAAGCACCATGGGTGAGTGTGGACGGCCGTCATTCTGCCAGAGCTGCTGCGCCAGCTGGGCCAGGAGCTCCTGGCGCCCGCAAAAGGTCCGGGTGGCCTCAGCACTCAGCCCCAGGTGGTGGCGGATCTCCTGGTAGAGCCATGCCAGCTCCCGCCGGCCCGCCTCCAGCTCCCGGAGGTGCTCAAGGACCTGGTGGTTAGCCCTGGCCACAAACTGCTCCCCCAGCTCCTTCAGGTACTGAGCATGAGCCTTGTTTTTGGGGTTCACCAGGTCTCGGCTCCATGGCAGGTGGTGGGCCTGGAGGACTCCAGGTTGCATGTCGGCAATGCGTCCCTTGAGGCCACTGAGAAGGTTCTGGGCATCCGTGTCCAGGCAGCCATCTGCGAGCCGGTCTACCATCTTGAGGGCGCAGTCTTCCAGGATGTGTTTGTGGAGGTCTTGGATCTCTCTCAAGAAGACGGTTGCCCCCTGGTCTCCGTCTGTCAAGCTCAGCAGGCCCCGGTCTATCTCCCATTCAATGACTAAAAAAGTGAGGGAGATGGGAAGAGAGTGTGGTCATCATTGTGTGATCAGCTGGCCCGAGTGGAGACATTTGAGAGACATATTTGGGAGGTAGGGACATTAGTTCTCCCACTTAATGTGTGCTGGAGTCACCTGGCATGACCATAGACAATATGCAAACTAATGCACTCAAGTGGGTTCCAATAAAACTTTATTTACAAAAACAAGCAGTGGGCCGCATTTGGCCAGAGGACTATAGTTTGCCAGAGTCTCCTGGGGGCTCAAAAACCCCATATGTCTGGGCTCTGCCTCCAGGAGTTCTGATTCAGCAGGTCTGGGTGGGGCCCATGGGTTTGCATTTCCAAAAAGCTCCCAGGTGATGCTGAGGCTGCTGGTCCAGGGGCTGGGCCAAGAATAGCGCTGATTTAGTCATTATTAATCAAAGAAATCTTGGTGTAGGCAGCACAGAGATTCTATGTGAGAAGCAGCCCCGTTATAAAACACTACGGTAGTTGCTGGGGCTGGGGGAGAGGGATGGGGAGTGACCCTTAATGAATATGGAATTTCTTTGGGGGTGATGGAAATGTTCTGGAACTAGACAGAGGTGGTAATTGCACAACATTGTGAATGCACTAAATATCACTGAATCATTTACTTTAAAATGGTTAATTTCATGCCATGTGAATTTCACTTCAATTTAAAAAATATCCAATGTCAGTTTTGGGTGCCTCCCTCACCACACATTCATTCAACAAACATTTATTGAGCTCCCACTTGTGGCAGCCTCAGCTCTCCAGACAACTAGCAGTGAGAAAAATGCCCAAAGGTCCCTGTTGCCTTTGTGGAGTGGTTATTCCAGTCTTAGTGAAAAAATGGACACACAAATGGACAGACGGCAGAAGAGAATATCTGTCCATCCTGGGTGGAGTAGGGCAGGCAGGGCATTTGAGGCCACAGAAAGCTGCTGCAAAGGCATGGGGGCCGGGTAGAAAGTTTTTAATGAGCCTGGAGGCTGAGAGCAAAGGTCGGCATGCTTTTCTGTAAAGGCTCAGATAGTAAATATTTTAGGCTCACAGGTCAAATGGTCTCCATTACAACTATTCAACTCTGCTGTTGTAGTGTGAAAACAGCCATAGACAACATGCGAACTAATATGTTGAGTGTGTTCCAATAAAACTTTATTTATGAAAACAAGTGGTGGGCCGAATTTTGCCTTTGGGCCCTGGTTGGCTGACCCCTGTCCCAGAGCATGCAGCAGCTGCCCTGAGGACCCGAATTTTCCAGAGCCAAGAGCAGACACTGATTTCTCCTCGGAGGCCACTGTTTTGAAATAGCAGTCAGACCTGAGGAGTTATTTTTTAAGCCGCCCTGGGCCCAGCAGAGGCTCCCAGGTCTCTGGAGCTGAGCGAGTCAGGCTCCCTTGGAGACAGGACTCAGTCTCAGAGCCAGAGATAAGAGCCACTCAAAAGCCCTCCTTGGAGTGACACCACAGCCCCCTCAGGCCCTCGAATGGAAGTCGGGGATAAAGGCAACTGACAGTCCTGACATGGGATCCTTCTGGGACACGTCTCAGCATGAATCAATGCAAGACCATCTGCTCTGCTCCCTCAGGCTGCGCGACCTTGGTCAAATCACTGCGTCTCTCTGAGTCTGTTTCCTCTCCCATAATATGGGTGTACTAGTTTAATCTCTCTCTCTCTTTTTTAAGATTTTATTTATTTATTTGTCAGAGAGAGAGAGAGAGAGAGCACAAGCAGGGGGAGCAGCAGAAGGAGAAGGAGAAGCAGACTCCCTGCTGAGCAGGGAGCTCGATGTGGGACGCAATCCCAGGACCCTGGGATCATGACCTGAGCCGAAGGCAGACGCCCAGCTGACTGAGCCACCCAGGCGCCCCTGTGCTAGTTTAACCTTGCCTAGGCTCCTGGCAGCATCTTCTATGAAACAATGCTTGTGAAAAGCTGAGCTCTTTATGCCAAAGGAACAAAGCCAATCTCCAAAGGTTGTAGACTGTGTGATCCCATTCTATAACATCATTGAGATAACAAATTATAGAGATGGAGATGGATTACTGGTTGCCAAGGGCTGGGGACTGAGGGCAGGGCCGAATGTGACTCTAAGAGGGTAGTGGGGGGAACTTTGCAGTGAGGAAACAGTCCCGCATATGGACTGTGGCAGTTATTCGAAGCTACACAGGTGTGAAATTTTCTTAGCGTGAAATACACATGTGCACGTGCACACACGCAAATGCACGTTTGTAAAAGTGATGCTTTGTCAGGGGCGCCTGGGTGGCTCAGTGGGTTAAGCGTCTGCCTTCAGCTCCCAGGGGTCCTGGGATCGAGCCCCGCGTTGGGCTCCCTGCTCCTCAGAGAACCTGCTTCTCCCTCTGCCTCTCTTTCTCTCTGTCCCTCATGAATAAATTAATGAAATCTTAAAAAAAAAAAAGTGATGCTTTGTCTGGTTGTCACAGTGTCCACTTTTGGTTGTACTACTCTAGTTTCGCAAGATGCTACCTGTGGGGGAAACTGGGTGAAGGATACATGGAATTACTTCCTACTTTTTTTTTTTTTTTTTTTTTGCTTTTTTGGGGGAATCTCTATTTCCAAATACAAAGGCTGAAAAGAAGAAAACTGAGAGCCAGGGGCCTGGAAATAGGCTCTGAAGACACGCTGACAGCAGCATATGCCTTTGTGCTTTCTGCTACTTTCAAGGAGTTTCTGTTTGTTCTTTCAAGTGGGAATTCTTTTTTTTTAATCTATTTGTTTGAGAGAAAGAGAGTGTGCTGGGGGAGGGGCAGAGGGAGAGAGAGAGAGAATCTCAAGCGGACTCCATGCTGAGCGCAGAGCCGACACAGGGCTCGATCGCATGACCCTGGGATTATGATCTGAGCCGAAATCATGAGTCGGATGCTTAACCGACTGTGCCACCCAAGCGCCCCTCAGGTGGGAATTCTTCATGGGCTACGCTTGATCGAACGAGATCATGGCTGGGACGAGACCACGGGACAAGATCCTCACAACGATTCCGTGATGTACTACCTCAGACTAGTTCCATTTTACAGATGAGGAAACTGAGACTCGGAACCTGCCAGAGGTCAGTACAGCTGGGAAAGGGCAAGGCTGAACTGCAAGTCCAGGCCCACCCCAAAGCACAGACCCCAGACGCTGATTACAGTCCCAATGGCAGATATCTCTATGAAAGCAGTTAGCACATTTGGCTTCATGTCACAGAGCAAGGAATAACAACACAGTAAGTGCTCAATAGATGGTGGCCATTAATGTTATTATTCACATAAACACTGTATTCAAGATCAATATGTCATTCGTAGTCTTAACCAAAGTATCGGGTTAGCATCACCTGTGATATCAGGTGGGTGTCAGGTACCCCTGGCATGATGGGATAGGGAAGGAACTTCACCTCCGTGGTCTTCTTCCCAGAAACCTATGACCCCCGTCCAACCATGAGAAAACACCAGACAAGCCCAGATTGAGGGACATTCTGCAAAAGACGTGGCCAGCCCTCCTCAAAAATGGTCAAAGTCATGAAAAACAGGGAAAGGCTGAGACACGGTCACAGTCCAAGGGAACCTGAGACGTGACAACTAAACACAGCATGAGAACCTGGACGGGATCCTGGGACAGGAAAACATTAACGGGAAAACCAAGGAACTCTAACTAGACTCTGGAGTCTAGTTAATCGTCATGTACTGATGTTAATTTCTTACTTCTGGCAAATGTACTGTGGTCACATAAGACGTTAACGTCTCTGTGTGAAGAACATACAGAGACTCTGTACTTCCTGCAAATCTAAAATTATCCCCAAATAAAAAGTTGAGTTTTAAAAATTGACATGTCATTACTAGAGTTAATATATATGATAAATAATAATCAATACATTTTAGTACAATTAAAATACTACTGACATAAATTACATTCAATATCTTTAAACAAGTCAATGTGTTTAATATGTTCATAATATAAATCCATGTATTCAATATGTGGACAAAATGAGTTCATGTTTTTAATATTTTTGGTAAGAGAAATTCATATACTATAGTTTTGGTGATATAAATGGACATATCTGACATATTACTGAACACGTGAATGGTAATAATCTGTTTCTTGCTGGCAGCAAGCAGTGGGGAAATGGCTTGGCGACACTGCCATTTTTTAAAAAAAAAAATTTATTGATTTATTGATTTTAGAGAGAGAGGGAGCACAAACAGGGGGTAGGGGCAGAAGGAGAGGGCGAGAGGGAATCCCAAGCAGGCTGCACGCTCAGCACGAGTCTGACTTGGGACTTGATCTCAAGACCGTGAGATGATGACCTCAGTCGAAACCAAGAGTCAGACACTTAACCGACTGAGCCATCCAGGCATCCCGGCAACACTCTATTTTTAGAAAAATCTTTCTGGGAGCCAGTGCGGAGGATGGAAGAGCCAGAGGTTAAGGCTAGAGGTGGGAGGTAAGGGGCCAGCTGAGAGCTGGGTGATGGACTCTGGTCAAATCCCTATTCCCCACCTTAGGTGTAGGAGACCCCTTCCTGTATCTCAGTTTCCACCTCTGAGGCAGGTGCAGGGAGGCTGGAGGACTCAATGTCCCCAGCAGGGGCTGGCTCCTGGGCTAACATAAGGTGACCCGCTGTTCCAGTTTTTCCAGGACTATCTGGGTTTAGCCCTAAAAGTCCCCAAACAAACCAGGATAGTGGTCATCTTAGAAGCCTTCCCTCAGAACCAGGAGTCTCTCTGGGAGAAGGGGAGTAGGAGCTGGAGGAGGAGAAGAAAGGAGGGTCCTAAGGGACAAAGAATCAACCAGGACCTGGCTAAACTCTGGGATCAGTACAATAACCTCTTGCAGAACCAGGGACCCAGGAGCTAGGCTGGTCTGGTATTTACAGGAGTGTAGGCTATGGCATTTGGACAGAACGCGATGCGTGTATTTGAATTCGGGGCATTTCCTGTGGCCCCTGGCAGGGGTCCCCGCAGCCTCACCTGACCAGTGGTAGCGGTACCACTGCTCCTGGGTGATGAGGCCCAGCCTCCGGGCCTCCTGGGCTCCAGAGCGCAGCACAGAGGTCAGCGTGGCCTCTTCGGGCCCGTGGGCCTCCACGGTGCCTAGCGCCTGCAGCAGGTAGGTGGGGGGCACGGCGTTCTCATCCCTCCGGAAGCGTCGAGCCACCAGGTCCAGGTCGCGTGGCCTGGAGGTCAGCTGGGCTCTCAGAGCTTCCCACTCCTTCTCCTCGATCAGCGTGGGGACTGGAGAGGGGCCGTACTGGTCACCTAAGAGGGCCTGGCAGAGAGAGGGGCACGGGTTCAAATCTTGGCTTGGGCGCTCAGCTCCGTGACCCTGGGTGAGATGCACTGAGCCCCCCAGACATGGGCCGGGCTGTGGCGCCACAGTGATGGGTTCATTAAGAAGTGCAGGCTAGAGCCTCAGAGCACCTGCGCGTGAAGGTCCCTGAGAGCAAGGGACATCGGACAGGCACATTTTGAATCTGATCATGTACCAAGCATCAAAGAATCTTTTGCTGGGAAAACCCTCTGTGGAAGCTGACTGATGGCCCCCAAGGATAGCCAACCCTAATCCCTGGCCCCTGTGACACACCTTATATGGAAAAGGGTTGTGATGGTTATTTTTAGGTGTCAGTTTGACTGGGCTGAGGGATGCTCAGATAGCTGGTCGAATGTGATTTCTGAATGTGTCCATGATAGCATCTCTGGAGTGAAGCCGATGGCCCTCCCCAGTGCAGGTGGGCATCATCCAATCCACCAGGGGCCCAAATAGGACCCAAAAAACCCAAACCAAAACAAAACCAAAAAACGAGAAAAGATGAATTCCCTCTCTCTGCTTGAGCTGAGACATACATCTTCTCCTGCCCTTGGCCATTCGTGCTCCTGGCTCTTGGGCTTTGGGACTCAGATCGGGACTTGCATCTTCAGCCCCCTGATTCTCAGGCCTCAGGCCTACAACTGAATGACACCACCTGCTTTTCCAGTTCTCCGGCTTATAGATGGGAGATGGTGGAACTTCTCAGCCTCCATAACAGTGTGAGCTGATTCCTGTCATAAATTGTATGTATCTCGTTTTTCTCTCTCTGTATATTCTCTTGGTTCTATTTCTCTGGAGAACCACGACTAGCACCAAGGTCTTTGCAGATGTGCTTAAGTGAAGGATTTTGAGCTGGGGAGATTATCCTGGATTATCGGAGCCCTAAATGCAATCCCAAGAGCCCTTAATAAGAGACAGGCAGAGGGAGAGAAAACTACAGCTTCTCATACAGAGGCACCGGTTTGTCCCAGAAATAGAGATGTGGTGGAGCTAGGGCCTCCGTTGGCCCCGCCCAAATCTCATGGTATGATGTGGTCCCGGGGGCAGGTGGGTCTGAAAGGTACAAGGTGGACCCTGTCTTTATTTAGATTTAAGGATCGAGCTGAAGAAGAAGACACGAGAAAGGGTGCACTGTGCAGAGCGCCTTGCAAACAGAGGGGACAGGATGTGCAAAGGTCCTGCGGCAGGAAGTGGCTCCAAAGAGCTAGAGCAGGAAAGCCAGGTGGGGAAGGTGTTTGAGGAGGGGGCAGTGGTGAAACATAAGGGCATCCCTTGTGCTCATTTCAGCAGCACATACACTAAAATTGGAATGAAACAGAAGGCCACCCCCGTAGGCAAGATTTTGCAGGGGTTGGAGGTGATGAAGCCCTAAGACTTTTGTCTTTTTTTTTTTTTTTAAGACTTTGGTCTTAATGCCAAGAATCCTAGGAGCCCCTCTCTCTGCTCCAACAGAAGGTGCAAACCGGAATGCTAGAGAATTAGGCTAGAGGAGGTCTAGGACACCGAGCCTGACATCTTGAGTTTCCTCATCATAAAATGGAAGCAATCACCCCTCCCCTCTTCACCGGGTTGTGCCAGAATATTCCAGGGGTGTGCACCAAGGAACTTGGATAAACAGAGCCTGTGATGATGAGAGGTTGAACAGGAGGCCACTCTCTGGGGGCCTTTCCCAAAGCATCAGCCTTGGAGCAGTGAAAGAAGTTAGAGAAGCCAGCTGACCACAAATCACAGATCTTAGGAGGGAGACCAGATGGAAAATGCTCCTGCCTGAGGGATCAGAGCAAGAACAGGAAGAGCTTAAAAAAAAAAAAAAGGAAGAGCTTGAAGGAAAAAGCTCAGGAGCCACCAGGAGCAACTCTCTGGAGACGCTAGAGCTGCGGGTGACCCAAGAGAGCCAAAGCCTCTGAAGGAAGTACCGTGGGGAGCCTTCCTCTGTTACTCTTGCTGCCTAATGACTTATTTACCAGAGAGACGCTTCTCCAAGGGCTGCCAGCGCAGCTCTGATCTCCACAGGAAGACCCCCAAGTCAGAGCCACTGAAGGAGAAAGATGCGGCGACTCTCGGGGGACAGAGGGAGATGTCTGGTTCAAGAGGAAAGCAGGAAGCGGGTAGAGGTCAGCTACCTGCCCAAAGAGCCCTTCTGGAAGGACGAGCAAGTTCCCCGGGCTAGTCGGGCCTGGGGGAAGCTCAGAGATCATCATCCCGTCCCCCATGCTACCTGGAAGCTGCGTTGTGCTTTTCACTGCCTGCAATTTGGGTTGCAAAATCGAATTCCTCCTGGAGTTTCTTTTTTCCCCATTGCCCATTTTTCTTTAGAAAAATTTTTTCCTTTCCTTTTTTTTTTTTTTTTGAAACTCCATGAAATGATCAATCGTCGGGCTCATTTGGAAAACTAAATTGGAAGATTGGGGGGGAAATGTATGAAGGAGATACACAGCAGGAGGGTAGAGCCCTCCAAACACTAGGATGCATTTTAAAGCAATAGTAATTGAAGCAGAGGGGTTCAAAGGGCACAAACTTCCAGCTATGAGATAAACAAGGACTAGGGATATATAATGCACAGCATGAGGACCATAGTGGATGCTGCTATACATGTATTTGAAAGTTGCTAAGAGAGTGGCTCCTGAGAGTTCTCACAAGGAAATAAACCACCTTTTTCTTTCTCTTTTTTTGTATCTATAGGAAATGATGGATATTAATTAAACTTATTGTGGTCATCATTTCATAATACATGTAAGTCAAGTCATTAACGACGCACATCGGAAACTTACACATTGCTGGATGGCAGAAACATCTCAATAAAACAGGGAGAAGGAAAAAAAAAGGCAGCACCAACAGACAAAGAAAAACATAGAGCAAAAGACTGAAAACGGAAGTCTGACTCTATCGATCGAACTTCATACATAATAAAGAAAGCTTCTCACACATGTTGGCCAGGTCTGAGTTTCTTTTGGGGAGGGAGGTCTCGTCTCTAAGGCAGTACTAGACCCTTCGGCAGTGCTGGAAGTGTGCTCATCTGTGTTGTCTAATACGGTGACCAGTTGCCACATGGGACTATGAAGCCATTGCAACATGGCTGGTGGCCCTGAAGACCTGAAATTTGAATCCTACTCGATTTTCATTTATCTACCTTTATTTATTTTTTTTAATTTTTTTTTTAAAGATTTTATTTATTTATTTGACAGAGAGAAAGCGAGAGAGGGAACACAAGCAGGGGGAGTGGGAAAGGGAGAAGCAGGCTTCCCGCCGAGCAGGGAGCCCGATGCGGGGCTCAATCCCAGGACCCTGAGATCATGACCTGAGCCGAAGGCAGTCGCTTAACTGACTGAGCCACCCAGGCGCCCCCATTTATCTACCTTTAAATTTGCTTTGTGGCTACTGTGCTAGACAGTGCAATTCTGAAGCCAAGCAGCCCTCAAATATTTCTCTTTATTTCCCTAGATAACAGCTTTTATAAGGGGGACCACCTTCTCCTACACTCTCCTTTGTCTCCGGGAGAGGTTCCAGGGGAGTTTTCTTTTTATTCGGAACTGCTCGAAGCTTCTTTGTGACTAAGGCATTTTGGGGCGAAGATACTTTCTTGACTTTTTCCCTCTTTACCTTTTAGGACAGAGGTCAGCAAACTTTTTCTGGGAAGGGTCAGATAGCCAATCTTTTCAGCTTTGCAGACCAGGTGGCTTCAGCCACAACTATTCGGTTCTGTGTGTGTAGCTGGGAAACAGCCATGGATGATAGGTGAACGAAAGAGTGTGGTTGAGTGCCAACAAAGTTTTATTTACAAAAAAAAAAAAAAAAAAGCTTTATTTACAAAAAATGGGCCAGATTTGCCCCAGAGGCTGTAGTTTGCTGACCCCTGCTCGAGGATTTATGAGCTCGAATGTCATAGTTCTTGGATATATCTGGAACTTGGTGGTGGAATAAATCAGGACAGCGGAATAGCATTCGCTGATCGTAGCCCAAACCACTAATTGTGAGCTGGCGGTTATTCTGGGGACAGAGAGGGTGCTGTTGGGGTGGGAGGACAGGATGAATACCCTGGAACATGGAAAAACTGGTCCCACCTAGCGTCAGAGGAAGTTTGCCCTGAGGCAGGCTCTAGACTTCTCCCAACACCATGACGCACAAGGGAGAAAAGAATTCCCAACATCCTGTGGGTTTCCATCCTTTCTGTGCTTTTCCAGGATCCCCACATTCCACACACATGAAGTGGATGAGGTGAGAAAGCTGGGGGTAGGTTCAGAGCAAATTCTAAGTTTCCTTTGGGCTTCTACCCTCTGCTCTCCAGCTCACCTGTTGCTTCCACTTGGCTGCTAATGTCTGGATCCCAGCTAGCTTGGTGGAAAATGAGTAGTGATCGATTAGCAATGTCTGCCATGGGAAGGCTATGGAGATTAGGTACCATAGAAGAAATGCCACCCACATCCCTCCACCGATGGGTTTGGCTAGTGGGTAGGAGCCATATATCGGGGATGGAATGAGAAGTAATCACCAACCCATCCCTCCCAAGAGACTCACAACAAAAGCGGGCCCTATGGATGTTTTCCGACACCGGTCGAGCTCCTCCAAGCAGAGTTCTGTGGTCATGTGGTCAGTGGCCTCAGTGTTCCGAATACCCCACCTCAGATCAACAACCTGGAGATTATAAGTGTTGGTGTGTCAGGGAGGTGGCAGAATGGATGATTTTTTTCAATTCCTTTTGACAAAGGCATAAAGTTTCTTTCAGTAATTTTGGACAGTCTCTCCCCAAAGGGGGGTGTCCAAATTGAAAGAACTTGAATGAAGCCCATAACCCCAGGGCTATCATGAGAAAAACATCAGATAGACCCAGATGGGGGGCATCCTGCAGGACGGCCAGTCAGCCCTCTCCAAGACTGTCAAGGTCATGAGCAACAAGGAAAGACTGTCTCAGACCAGTGTCAACCCCACTAGGTCCCCTGGACGGGGTCCTCGACCAGAGAGAGGACACAAACAGAAGAACCATTGACATCTGAATGAAGCTGGTTCATAGCAGCATACCAATGTCCATTTCTTAGTTATGACAAATGTGCCCGATGATGTAAGATGTTCACAATAGGGGGAAAACCGGGTGCAGAGCATATGGGAACTCTGGACTGTAGGCCACCTTCACATAAATCTAAATCCGAAATAAAAAGTTAACTTAAAAACAACATATCAGGGGCACCTGGGTGGCTCAGTTGGTTAAGCAGCTGCCTTCAGCTCAGGTCATGGTCCTGGAGTCCAGGGATCGGGTCCCACGTTGAGCTCCCTGCTCAGCGGAGAGTCTGCTTCTCCCTCTGACCCTCCCCCCTCTCATGCTCTCTCTCTCAAATGAATAATCTTAAAAAAAACAACAACAACAACATATAAAAAAAAATGTTTAAAGAACTTGGCCATATTCAGACTGTTCCTTCCTAAGTGAGGACATGTCCACACTTGTTCCCAGAGCTTTCTTTGCAAAGGAGGGTGTTTAGTTTGGCCAAAATCAGACTTGGCAAAGTCTCCTTAACAACCACATGCTTGCGGTCCACTTTCGCCTGCTTGCCTGAGGGGGGCCAGGCAGAATGGCTCAGTGTCTGATGATCGATGGCAGGCAGAGTCCAATTCCCAGCACTGCTTCTTTCTTAGTGATATAGAAACTACGATGCGTCTTATAATCAGGGGGGCCTTTGATGGAATGGATCGCTGTCACACAGGTCAAGGAGTCAGGGTCAACTGAAGCCAACGCTCCAAAGATGCTTTGTCGGTTTCCCCATCAAAACGTGCAGGGGGCAACATCCTACGCCTGGATTGGTGCGAGAGCCATAGGGGCCTCTCTTTGGGGACTGCTGTCGACTGTGCCAGGCAGGTACACCATTAGTATTCCCGAAAAAGGCACCTCCCACTTCTGTGTACACCCCAAACACCCCACGGTCCTCTTAGACTCCCCCTGAAGCTGCCCCAGTCCGGGGAGGGCCAAGAGGGCAGGACAAACCAACAACGAAAGGCAGGTAAGTGGCATGCCCAAGGAGCAGGGTCCCAAGGCGGCCCCCCCCCAGCACTCCCAGGCCTCCTGGGCTCCCCGAAGTGCCCACGGCCATAATCCCTCCCCCTGCCTTTTTAGAGGACTTTCATCTCCACGGGGCATCACCAGTGCGGAACCTCTCGGAGCCAAGGGTCCCGTGCGACTAGCAAACCCTTGGTCTCTAATTTCAGGATAGGGGACACCGAGGCAGGGAGGAAGCTATTACCTCAAACATCAGCCCATGCTTTTGGCAGAAGGTTTGCACTTCGGGGAAGGCCGTGCTCTGCAGGGCTTCTCTCTCTGCATCCATATCTGCAAGGAACAGCATAGAGGATGTTAGCTGGAAGATCCCAGAACCCTTTCTTGCCCCCATGGCTCTGCTTTTAGCCTCATTTGTCCCCACTAAGGCTGGGGTCCTGTGGGGCAAATGAAAACATACAAAAAAACATCAAGAGGTAAACCGGAGAGGGCCTTTCCTGGTATTAGTGCTAAAAATCCCACATCCCAGGAAATTCCTCAGTCCCAGCTAACCAGGATGGTTGGTCAGCCTAACTTAGGGTTGCCAGATAAAGTACGGGATGCCCAGCTGCATTTGCGCTTCAGATAAGCAACGAAAAACTTGATAGCATAAGTATATCATGTTCCGTGCACTATTTGGACACATGTGCACATCTGATAAGCCCAGTTGAATTTGCATTCCAGATAAACAACAATTCATCTGTTAGCATAAGTATGTCCCAGGTCATGCATGTACTATTTGGGAAATACTTATACTAAAGGATTAGTCATTGTTTATCTGAAATGCAAATTTAACTGATGTCCTGCTTTTGCTGTTCTGTTTTGTTTTGTTTTTTGCTTTTGCTAAATCTGGCAGCCCTACCCGGGGTAAACCTGGATTCTAAGACCTTCTGCACCACTGACTTCACTGTGTGGCCCAGTGCCAAGGGTCAGGCTATTCTCAGTTTCCCCCCTCTGTAAAATGGGGGTGATGCTTCTACTTTGCAGGGCCACAAGCTCCCCAGAGTCAAACGCCTCTGCTTGTCTTGGTCATGGCTAAGTTCTTAGCACTCAACACAAGTGCTCAGTAAGTGTTAGTTGAGCTACTGAATCTTACAAGTAAAAGCACCTAGCATGAGATAGACGTGGAAGAAATGTTTGTCTTCTCCCCCTGGTCAGGGGGAGGTCATCGGAGGGTTCAGGGAAGGACTCCCAAAGCTGTTGGCACAAAGAAGCCATCCGGGCCCTGGGACGGGAGCTGACCTGGGTTCTAGTCTCGGCTGTGCCTCCTACCCCATGCTCTTCCCATGCCTAATGCATTCCATGGGTTATTCACATCCGTCCATAAAGTATTTATTAGGAAGTTGCTCTATGCTCAGAACCTTGCTTAACCACTGCGGGCACGGCAGCAAACAAGACATAATGGGGATGATGCCCTGTGCTGGAGCCGGCCCCCACTGGCTTGGAAGAGCCGAGTGCTAAACCTTCAGGAATTTTGTGAATTCACATAGCCACTACAGACAATTAAATCATCGGAACTTAGGATGGAAAAGGCAGATGGCAAATGCGCAAAACGCATCACTTTGTGATTATTTAATGGCATTTGACTGTGAGCTCTGTTCTGGAGTTCGGTCCTGGCTGCTGATTTTGTATCAGGGCAAATATTAGAGGAGATTGAATTACTGCACATCTCTGCCTGCGTGTTCGGGAAGTCCCATCGGCAGCTCGAAATTGACCCTGGTGGAAGGATTTACACCACGGAAATGGGCGGACGGTACAAATCGGGTGTTTTCGTGTTTTTTGTTTTGTTTTGTTTAGATTTGGGGGGACAGGCTCGTAAACACCCTGCCAGCATACTACCGTCCTTGCCCCCACAGGGCTCGCAACCTGCTCGGAGGAGCCAGACATTAAATACACATACCCCTGACCACGGTTACGGGGCCTGGGGCTTCAAGGGTCCCACGACCTGCTGGAGCTCAGGGTGACCACAGCACGGGGGTGAGGGGAGGACCCTATGAGATCAAGATGGGAGATGAGGAGGGTCGGGTCATGCAAAGCCTGGTGTCTGAGGGGTTGGGGGGGAACGGCTCTCACACTCTTTAAGCCTGGCCTGTAGTGCATTCATCATAAATGTTAGTTGCAATATGGTTCATCACTCACAGCAACTCTATCCAGTCAGGCTGTCAGCCTGACTTATCAAGGAGGAAACAGGGGGTCTAGGAGGCTCCCCCTCACCAGTTCCCATGTGGGTCACTGGCCAGGCTGCATTCTTATCCAGGTCTCCTAGAGGACCCTTTGAGCCATGCCTTGGCCACCTCGCCCCTCCCCAAGAGTACCTGCTTGCCTCTAACCCCCCAGCCCTGCCCTGCCCTGCCCCTTACCCGAGACTGTGGAGCTGATGAAGATGGCCACACTGCTGGACAGAGGTGCTGGGAGGGGGCCTGCCTGACCCTGGAGAAGCCGCCTGCAGGTGCCCGGGCTGAGGGGGCCCACACTCATGCTGCCTGTCCACCTGGATGACGCTTCCCCAGCATAGGGCCTGGGACTCAGGGACCTCAGGCCAGAGGCCAGGTGGCCTTCCTGGGAGGGCAGCCAGGCAGAGCCTTCTGGAATGGGGCGTCCATCTCACCCCCTTGGTGCCTTGGAGTCCCCGCCACCTCCAGTGCCCCTGGGGAGCTGAAGCCACTGCTCCGCACTGCTCTGCTTGGTCTGCAAGCACTCACGGGGGGTTGTTGGACAGTGGCTTCCCAGCCAAGGCCCCTGGATGTTGGTTCCTCCAGGCTCTGAAGCCTTTTGCCCCTCAACCAGCCAGCTCCTCACGCCAAGAGCTCAGCCGTTGCTACAGCAACTACGGTTTCCTGGAGCCCGGCATTGGGGCCTGGGGACCAGCCAGCCTCTGGAACACCTAGGTCTCCTGGGGATCCCTGAAATTCGAGCCTGGGCCCAGGTGCGCGGAGGGAAGCTGTCAGATGCTGGGAGTCGTGCCAGTCCTGGTGGGGCAGGCCAGAAGGACAAACACAGTGGAACCCCCACCTCCCGCTGCGCTCACTGTCCCCTCCAAAGGTGGTCCAGGCACTGCGTGTATATTTAAAAAAATTTTTTTAATTTATTTTTTAAAGATTTTATTTATTTATTTATTTGAAAGAGAGAGAATGAGAGAGAGAGAGAGAGCACATGAGAGTGGGGAGGGTCAGAGGGAGAAGTAGGCTCCCCGCGGAGCAGGGAGCCCGATGTGGGACTCGATCCCGGGACTCCAGGATCATGACCTGAGCCAAAGGCAGTCGCTTAACCAACTGAGCCACCCAGGTGCCCCTGCGTGTACATTTTAAACCAGCAGTTCTCATCAGGGGCATATTCTGCTTCCCAGGGGACCCTCGCACACTTTGGTTGTCACGACGTTGGGGAGGAAGAGCTGCTGGAGTCCAGTGGGTAGAGCCTGGGGATGCTGCTCAGCCCCCTACGATGCACAAGATGGCCCCACCAGAGAGGATTATCTCTCCCTGAATGTCAGCAGTGCTGAGAAACTGAGGAACCAGCTTTAAAGCAACTCAAGCCAGATCTCCTTGCCTGCAGGAGGCGTGGAGCCTGAGAATGAGAAGGGAGATTAGCAAGTCTCCAGGGGCAGTTCGGGACCTACCCATATCAAACTGAGACGTGCTCTTTGAAATAATCCCAAAACACTACTTGTGACAACATGAAGAGACCTGGAGGGCATTATGCTAGGTGAAATAAGCAGGACAGAGAAAGACAAATACTGTAAAATCTCACTTCTACGTGGACTCGAAAAAAGCCAAACTCATAGAAACAGAAAGTAGAGTGATGGTTACAGGGGAAAGGGGGTGGGGAGATGGGGAGATGTCAGTCAAAGGTTACAAATTTCCAGTTAAAAGATGAATAAGACCGACCCAGGGATCTAATGCACAGCGTGGGGGTCATAGTTAATACTGTATTCTATGCTTGAAAGTTGCTAACAGCATAGATCTTAAAGGTTCTCACCATGAAAAAGAAATAGTAATGAGGTGCGTGTTGGAGGTGTTAACTAAGGCCACTGGGGTAATCATGGTGCAAGATAGAAGTGCATCAAATCAGCATGTTGGCTACCTTAAACTCACACATTCGCCGATTATCCGACAATAAATCCGGGGGAGAAAAATTAACCAAAAACATGGCCTCTATGATCAGGGAAAGACCTTCTCATTATCTGACCTTATTGAAAATGCCCTGGTGATCTGAGTCCTGCCCACCACCTCTCCACGGTAACGAACCACAGACAGAAGGAAAGCATACCTGGGTGTCCATGGTTGAGATGCTGGCTCGTCCATCGCTGTCCTGGAGGAGTTGAGCAAGTGGCCTCTCTCCTGGGACATCAGCCACATCGTCTGTGAGATGGCAGTGAGAACCGCTCCAGGATGGGCTAGGACCAGGAGAGAAAGGCACTCCCCTCAGGATCAGCACATAAGGGAGCATGATGAGCCTGAAAACCAGAACGAATGCCAAACATACCCACGATGGCCCCCCGTGTGAGCGAGGCATTTGGGAGTTGGGAATGCCACGTCCCCACTTTACATACAGGTGCTTGAGAAATGGTGGTATCGGTTCAACCAAACAGCTCGAGCTTCTTGATACCTTTTCCTTCTCTGCCTCAACTTCCCTTCCCTGCCTCATTCACCCAGGAAAAGAGTCTGCCTTTAAGGGGTCCCCAAGACCCCCCCTCAGATTCGAGGATTCGTTAGAAGGACTCAGAGAATTCGGGAAAGCAGTTCTCATGGCGAAGGTTCATTACAGTGAAAGGACAGAGATGAAGGGCAGCCAGGGGAAGAGGCGTGCAAGGCTGTGTCTGGCAGACGCCGGGCTTGGGCTTCTAGTTGCCCCCTCCCAGCGGGGTTGTGCGGGCAGCACTGGATTTTCACAGCAACGGTGTGTGACAACACGCTCGGAGGATTGCCAGCCAGGGAAGCTCACCGGGGCCTTGGTGTCCAGGTTTTTCCTGGGCATTGGTCACACAGACACAGCTGACTTCAGAGTCCAGCCCCCCCAGAGCTCCTCCAGAGTGGATACCACAAGGCCCAAGGTCCCCACTAGAAATCACATCGTTAGTATAGACTCTTGGGTATATTCCGAGGCCCCCAGGTAAACAAACAACACTCCTATCAGGCAAGACATTCCAAGAGCTTTGAGGGCACATCCTGGGAGCTGGTCAAGGGCCAAACCTTTCACGTGCAGGGTGTGGAAAACCCAGGCCTGTTAAATGAAACTTTCCTGCACAGACCTGAAAAATGTTGTACCATAATTGACTGTCACCATTTTACAGATGAGGAAAACTGAGAATCAGAGTGAGAACTTTTTCACTAGCCTGGAAAGGTAGGGTAGGGTTGGGGAGTGAGTGCTGGTCTGCCCCCTTCTTCTCCCCATCCTGAACCCTTTCATGTCATCCACTCCTCGGCTTAAATGCTGCTTCCTAAGAGGCCCTCCCTGATTGTCCCATTGCTCAATGACCACCCCCTACCCCCGAGTCACTCCCAATGCCATCACCCTGTTTTAATTCTCTGTGTGGTACTCACCACCAGCTGATACGTTTCTTCTTGCTTCTTTACTGCTTGTCTCTCCACAAGAACATGAGTTCCATGAGTGCAAGGACTTTGTCTGCCAAGGTCGGCATGCTTGGCACATAGTAGGGCTCACTAAATGATCGTCCCATCAACGGGCTCATCCACAACTGTCCATCTTCCTTGACTCCTATTTGTCACCACAGGCCACTGAGCAAGACTGGATTTCCCCAGGAAAGACGGAGGCCCCTTGCAGGGCCCGCCTTCTGATGTTTCTTGGGGGCTCTGGCCTCCCTCTTGCTCCTTTCCGTGGTAGAAGGGCCAACTTAAAATTCTCTGGGGAAGTAGGCTGGAGAAGAGAGTTTTCTGGGTGCAGCGGTGCCCGGAAACCAGGCCCCCGGCAATCCTAGAAACTTTTGTCTTAGGTACTTCCCAGGTCTCTCCCTGCCAATTCGCCCGGCAACTGGGAAAATGAAAGAAATTGTGTGGCTCCCGGGCCCTGGCTTAGCTGGGCACTTAGCCAGACTCGATGGTTAACCATTGTGTGCCGGGCTAATACACTCATCACAGTGGAGCCCATTTGTTAAGGGTCCGTGAGGTGCCAGATGGTTGGCATCCCACATGGGCAGTGTGCCCGAGAGGCAGATATTATGATCCTGTCCCACTGATGGAAAAAAATGAAGTCCAGATAGATGAGGCCCCTGGCACCAGCCACTTGACCTCTCTGGGCTTAAGTTTTCTTCACGATCTCCAGAGTTGGCGAGACAACAAAATTCCCTTACAGGGTGAGCCCAACGCCATGCCTGGGGCATGCGAAGGGCCCATGAAATGTTGGCCATGATTAATTATTATTATTTCCAGGCTCACCCAGAGTCAGGAATCAGAGCGTCCAACGTCGATGTCCCCGCAAGTGTTAAATGAAGTCTAAGTTTCCAGAGCAGGGTTTCTCAACCTCAGCCCTGCTAATATTTGGGGCCAGAGCACTCTTTGTGGTGGGGTGTGCATGTTGGAGGAGGTCATCAAGAACACGTGACTGCAGATTTGACCCACCAGCTGGACCTGGGCAGTGAGAGGCTCGCCCTCCCCATCCCCTGTCCTTGGAGTGTTCACTCCACTGGCCTTCCCCGGGCTAGATGCTCCCAAAGGACACAGCCTTGAGATAGTGATGTGGTGTTAAGACCATCTGGATGGTGTATGAGACTGAATCCAGTCGAGGCCTCTATAGAAATGTTAAGATTCTGGCTGGTAGATGTGGAGATCTAATTGTCCATGGCCAATCAAGACAAGCCTGGTAAGTAAGTTCCCTTGCTTATCAAACCTGCCACCTACCCATCTGAAATGGCCTGACTTTCTTTGGTCTTGCCCTGCCCTCCCAGTATGGGGGCTGGTTTCAGATTACATACAGGGAAGCTCCCGAGGAGGTAGCAAATGACAGTGTTCACTGTAGAATGCTGAGCAGCATCCCCGGTCTCCACCAACTAGATGGAAGTGGCACCACTTCTCCCAATCACAACAACCAAAAATGTCTCCTGACATTGCCACGTGTCCCCTGGGAAACAGAATCCCCACCTCCACCCTCTGGTTGAGAATCAGGGCTCTATCATGTAACTATATTCCTGGGACCATCATCATGTCATTATATGGCGAGGAATTCTTAGCTTCAGGTGCTAATATAACATACGGTCTCTAATTCTCCCTGTGACCTGGGAGCTTCATTTTGCTACCCTGGTTTACCAATGATGAAAATAAGCTTCGGGGTGGGGGGCACCTGGTTGGCTCAGTCAGTAGAGCATGCGATGCTTGATCTCGGGGTTGTGAGCTCAAGCCCCACGTTGGGTGTAGAGATGACTTAAAAAAAGAAAGAAAGAAAATAAACTTCAGAGAAATTCAGCAATTTGCCCAAGCTCCCTTGGCAAGGGAATGACAGCGCTGAGCCTCAAAACCCAACATTTGTCAGCTACATAGGAATCTGTAGGGATTAGAGAATTCTTGGCGAAGTTTTTAAAGTGTGATGATGGTATCGTGGAAAGGTTTTTGTTTTTTTTTAAAGAGTGTATTTATCTTTTAGAGATGCATAATAAAATATTTATAGAATAGTAAGATTTCTAGAATGACTGGGATTTGGTTTGGAATAATAATCCCAGATGGCAGGGTGGATGGGGTAGGGTTGGCCAGGGGGTGATAGTAGTGGGACCTGGAGCTGGCGGTTCATTATACCATTCTACCTTTGGTGTTTCAAATTCTCTGCAGTAAAAGTGTAATATATTATTCCAACCCTGCTCTTAGGGGATAGTTATAATGGCCATTATGTGTTGGGTAGGGGCTGAGCCCTAGGCGAAGGGACTTCCACATCTTCTCTGCCTATCATTCCCATCTTAAAGAAGAGGGATCCCGGCAGAGATGTTAATGACCTCAATCAAACCCTCTGCCTGGAAGGAGGTGCCTGGGCTGAAGATGAGCGGGGAAGTGGCGCCCCCTGGAGGTCAGCGCGGGAGCTGCCGCGTGAATGGGCAGAAACCGCTTGTGCGCAGGGCAGAGTGGGAGAGGCAAGGAGAGGAGCTGGGTGGCCCGAGGTGCTACATTTTGGGGGGAGGGCACACACACAAAAAAAGCCCCAGCAATAAAAATAAATAATATTTTGTCATTTTTATGGTGATAAGCGTGTAATATTTTAAGACAATATTTAGAAAAATTAAAATCAATGCAGAGAAATCCACAGTGAATGAACTATCACAATCTTAAATACAGTGAGGCAAGTGAGGTGAGTATACACATGCAGGGTTGGATCCCGTTTTCATTAAGATTTTCATGTTTTAGGGGCGCCTGGGTGGTTCAGTCGTTAAGCGTCTGCCTTCGGCTCAGGTCACGTGAGATCAAGTCCCGCATGGGGCTCCCTGTTCAGCGGGGAGCCTGCTTCTCCCTCCCCCACTCCCCCTGCTGTGTTCCCTCTCTCACTGTGTCTCTCTCTGTCAGATAAATAAATAAAATCTTAAAAAAAAAAAAAAAAGATTTTCATGTTTTGTTCAGGCACGGATTTTTTTTGGTGTGGATTTTGATTTTTTAGAAAATATTACTTTAAAGTATTATGTACCTGTAAATCAAAACCACGGTGAGATAGTATCTCACACCTACTGGGATACCTATAATCAAAAAAGTAGAAAATAGGGGCGCCTGGGTGGCTCAGTTGGTTAAGCGACTGCCTTCGGCTCAGGTCATGATCCTGGAGTCCCGGGATCGAGTCCCGCATCGGGCTCCCTGCTCGGCGGGGAGTCTGCTTCTCCCTCTGACCCTCCCCCCTCTCATGTGCTCTCTCTCATTCTCTCTCAAATAAATAAATAAAATCTTTAAAAAAAAAAAAAAAAGAAAATAAGTACTGGCAAGGATGTGGAGGAATTGGCGTGCTCGCGCAACCGCTGGTGGGAACGTAAAGTGGTGCACCCGTTACGGAAAAGAGCTTGGCGGTTCCTTGGTGAGTGAAACATGGAATTACCGTACGATGTGGAAACTCCATTCCTAGGTATCCACCCAAGAGAACTGAAAACAGGTGTTCAAACAAATCCTGTACAAGGATGTTCAGAGCAGCACTAACCAAAAGAGCCAGAGTTGAAAACAACCCAAATGTCCATCGACTGGTCAATGGATAAACAAAATGGGATCAATCCATACGATGAAATGTTACCCAGCCATAGAAAGGAAGGGAGCGCTCACATATGCTACAATGTGGCAAGAACCTAGAAGACACTGCGCTGAGTGAGAGAAGCCAGTCACAAAGGGCCACAGAGTGTACGATTCCACTGATATGGAACGTCCAGAATGGGCAAATCCGTAGACACAGAAAGCAGGTTGGTGGTTGCCAGGGGCTGGGGGAGTGACAGCTTATGGGGATGGGGTATCCTCTGGGGCCATGGAAATGTTCTGGAACTAGACAGAGGTGATGGTTGTGAATGTACGAAATGCCACCCAGTTATGCCATTTAAATTTATTTATTTTAAGATTTTATTTTTTTATTTTTAATTTATTTTTAAAGATTTTATTGTTAAGTAATCTCTACATCCAACGTGGGGCTTGAACAATCCCGAGATCAAGAGTCGCATGCTCCACCCTCTGAGCCAGCGAGGCACCCCTACAATTATTTATTTTATGTTATATGAATTTTACCTTAATTTTAAAAATGGATTTATTCATTTTGTATTTTGTATTTTTTTTAAAAAATGGATTCCAATAGGAAACAAATATTTATCTGGTCATCACTGGTGTTTTGGATGCCCCTGCAAGTATTTTGCCCCAGGTGAGTGCCTCTCCCAGGGCTTGGCCCAGCTCACAACTCCTAGGTGTGTCCGCTGTTATCATTCCTGGGTTACCGATGGGGAAGCTGAGGCCCCTGGCCACACGGCTAGTAACTGTGTGTAGTAAGAGCGTAGTAACTGGAGTGGTATTTGAAACCAGGTCCCGTATCATCTGTATTTCGAATTATAGGAGGGTCCAGAATGGTCCCAGTGGAAATTGGCAGTTGGGCTCATTTTTGCCCACTGGTTCGGTAAGTTTTTGGGGCTTACAGACCACACACTGCAACATCCTCGATAAAAGCTCTGGACCCTCTCCTAGAAAATGCCACGGACGCACAATTTCGCTTAAGTCCCAGGAAGTCTGGGGAACGTCGAATTCCTCCTGTCCTTGATTGGAACCGGGCCAATGAGATCTTGGTTGAGAAGCTCAAAGTCAGACAAATACTCTGAGATTCAGCCATTTAAGAAGAACCAAAGGCACAATTTGTTAGTAAAGAGACACTCACCTGCAAGCAGAAGAGACATATTGCCAAGCACAGCTGTCACCTCCTGAGCGTTTATATGTGCTGAATAAAAGGACCGACCGTTCATAGCGGCTGCCTCTGGGGTGGTGGGTTGTAGGGGAGAAGAAGTAAGTCTCTCTCTCTCTCTCTCTCTCGATCTCTCTTTTTCTCTTTAGGCATTTCTCTGTAGTTTGCATTTTTAAGAACCAGACTGTATTATTTTTATAATTTAAAAAAATCTGAGGGGCGCCTGGTGGCTCAGTCGGTTGAACGGCTGCCTTCGGCTCAGGTCATGGTCCCAGGGTCCTGGGATCAAGCCCCGCATCCGGCTCCTTGCTCCGCGGGGAGCCTGCTTCTCCCTCTCCCTCTGCCTGCCGCTCCCCCTGCTTGTGCTCTCTCTCTCTCTGTCAAATAAATAAATAAACTCTTAAAAAAAAATCCAAAAGCTGCACAAACAAAAATCTTTGCTTTTATAGGGCATGGAGAGCAGTGCATCCCTTCAGGAAACAGTCTAGGATGTTTGGTGAGGACATTTATGTGACAATCCAATAGCACGTGCCCGTCTGCGTGTCCAGACAGAACCAGCCTCCTCACTCGCTTACCCACGTTGTGGTTTGTTCCAGGCCCATCATTCAGGGAGAGGTTCCTCTTGGCATTTTGTCTCCTGGGTATATCTGTTTTCCCGAAGCTGCCATAAACAACGGGAATGGATCATCTCCCAGATCTGGAGACCAGAAGTCTGATAGTAAGGTGGCAGGAGGGTTGGTTCTCTCTGAAGGCTGTGAGGGAGGATCTGTTCCAGGCCTCTCTCCTGGGCTGGCAGCTGGCTCTTTTCCTGTGTCTCCGTGTTGTCAGCCCTCTGTGCATGTCTGGATGCCCTAATTCCCTCTTCTTATGGGGACAACCATCATATCGAGTTAGAGCCAACCCTAATGACATTATTTGAACTTGATCAACTCTTTAAAGGCCCTCTCTCCAAATGAGGTCATGTTCTGCAGTACCGGGGGTTAGGACTTCATCTTGTAAACTTTGGGGGGGGGGCACGCAATTCAACCCACAACAGTGGGTGTTTTACTCACACATGGTTGTTAAAGCGTGAAGTTGGATATGGGCCCCAATGGATCCACGTTGGGATTTATTTATGGCAACCCTATTAGTATCCCACCTGGATCTAGGATTCCCAGTGAGGGAGATAGGCCATCTCCATGGAAACCCAGAGATCCTTCCAAGAGATAACCACTATGAACAGTCCTTGTATTATGCACACATAAACACATGTGGGGAAAAGGTTTTGTTTGTTTTGACCAAACTGGAATCATACCACACGCTCCGTTTGACACCTTGCTTTTGTCACGTAATAATACAACACAGATACCTTTTTGTGGCAATCTCCTGGAGATCTAGTTCATTCATTTTAATGGCTGCATAGAATTCTATTGAGTGGATGGACTGTAATTTCTTTATCCAATCTATTCTGAGTCCTGAGGCATGAGAATCAGAGGGCTGAGGTATAAGCCCCGATCTGAGTCCGAAAGCTCGAGAACCAGGAGGGTTGATGCCCAAGGGCAGGAGATGTATGTCTCAGCTCCAGCAGAGAGAGGGAATTTGTCCTTCCTCTTTTTTGTTCTTTTTTTTTTTTTTAAAGGTTTTATTTATTTATTTGACAGAGAGAGAGAGAGAGAGAGACAGTGAGAGAGGGAACACAAGAAGGGGGAGTGGGAGAGGGAGAAGTAGGCTTCCCACCAAGGAGGGAGCCTGATGCGGGGCTCGATCCCAGGACCCCAGGATCATGACCTGAGCTGAAGGCAGACGCTTTACGACTGAGCCACCCAGGCGCCCCTCTCTTTTTCGTTCTTGATGAATTGGATGATGTCCACTGACGTTGGGGAGGGCCATCCACTTCACTCAGTTCAATTCAGATGCTAATCTCTTAGCATTAGACACCATCCCAGACACACCCAGAAATCATATTTGAGAAGCTATCTGGGCATCCCTTAGCCCAGTCAAGTTGACACCTACAATTAACCATCACGGTGATGGCATTTGGAAATAGGGCCTTTGGGAGGTAATTAGGTTTAAATTATTGGATCAAGAGGGTGGGCCCATCCTGTTAAGATTAGAGTCCTTATAAGAAAAGGAGGACAGAGAGGAGAAGCCATGTGAGGACACAGCAAGAAGGCGACTGTCTACAAGCCAAGAATTGGGCCCTGACAAGACACCAAATCTGCTGGCACCTTGATCTTGGACTTCCAGCCTCCATGCTGCGAGAAATAAATGTCTGTTGTTTAAGCCACCCAACCTTTGGTATTTTGTTATAGCAACCTGAGCAGCCCGAGACATGGAGCTTGCTGCATACCAGGTCACATCATGTTGGAGCCCAGACAGGGCCTGGGGGTTGGATTCCTGGGGCTGTCATAACTCAGTTCCATGAAAGAGGTGGCTTTAAACAATAGAGATGGCTTTTCTCTCAGTTCTGGAGGCCAGACGTTGAAATCAAGTTGTCAGCAGGGCCACACTCTCTCTGAAGGCTCTAGAGGAGGATCCTTCCTGGCCTCTTCCACGTTCTGGTGCTGGCTGTCAATCCTTGACGTTCCTTGGCTCTGTTATCGCATGGTCTCCTCCTTATATCTGAGTTCAACTTTTTCTCTTCTTGTAAAGACACCAACCAGTCATATTGGGTTAGGACCCAACCTGGTGGCCTTATCTTAACTCAATGACACCTGTCAAGACCCTATCTCTAAATAAAGTCACATTCACAAGTGCTGGAGATTGGGACTTAACATCCCTTTTAGGGGGACACAATTTACCCCATAATGGGCGAGTGCACGTCTTTCAGATATTTTGTGTGACAAGATGGGAAGTACATATAAAGCCCTTCTATTGAGACTTAACTTCAGTGGCCATCTCCAGGAGAAGCACTTGAATGAAGGTTGGGATCTTTTTTCAGGGAACATCATTTTCATTTGAAATGTCTGACCCACCATGATTCAGACTTGGCTGTTTGGCAGACATTTTCTCAAAAATGAACAAAATGAGCCTGTCACTCCAAGGAAAACAACTCAGTTCTGTTGCCAATTCAAGCTTTCAAGGGAAAATAAGAATTTTGGAAAACCTGCACCTGCTGCTATGAGCTTGACTGCTTTCTGATACTCAAAGAAAGGCTTTTCCGATAATATCGGCAGTGATTTTAATGACTGGGACATTCTGATATTGAATAATGCAATGTGACAGCCTCTGCATCACCAGAGCCAATATTTTCCAAATGATCATTGCACGATGTTACAATCAACGTAGGAGATCCATTCAGAGTGCAAGACAGATGGATAGCTTTTAATGTAACCAAGTGTTGGGGGTTGCCTGGTGGCTGCCAGAAAGATATACTCAAGTCCTAACCCCTAGAAACTGCAAGTGTGATCTTATCTGGAAAAGTCTTTGCAGACATGATTAAGTTAAGGCTCTCAAGATGAGATCCGTCTGGATTACCAGATGGGCCGTAAACCCAATGATGAGTGTATAAGAGAGGGAAGAGAAGAAGGCACGAGCAGAGAGGAGCAGAAGGCTATGGGACAGGGAAGGCAGAGATTGGAATGATGGAACCACCAGAAGCTGGAAGAAGTGAAGAGGATCCTTCCCTAGAGAGGATGGCATGTGCAAATGCCCGGGGGTGAGAGAACGTGCTGTATTCTAGGAATTGCAAATAGTTTGGTGAGATTCAGTATTAGATATAATGAATTTAGATATAAACTATAAGAAATATGAAACTAATAATACCGCATATGTTAATTAAATTGAATTTAAATAATTAAAAAAAAACTACAAGAAATAATGATGGATACCCATGTACCCACCACCTAGCAAACTTTTTCTATAAAGGGCCAGATAGCAAATATTTTCAGCTTTGCAATTCAGACAGGCTCTGGCTCCGCTATTCAGCTCTGCCATTGTAGCTCGAAAGCAGTCATAGACGATACCTAAACAAATGGGCATGAATGTGTGCCAGTAAGACTTTATTTCTGGACATTGAAATTTGAATTTCATATAATTTTCACATATCATGAAACAGTCTTCCTTTTTTTCCCCCCAGCTATTTAAAAAAATGTGAATCCATTCTTAGCTCGAGGGTTGATCTAGCTTAAGAAATAGAGTATTTCCAATATTTGAAAGCTCCCTGCACCCCTCTCAGTCGGTCATCTGTCTCTCTCTCCTGACAAAGGGCAGCCTTGATCTTGTATCTTGTGTTCACAATCTCTTAGCTTATGTGATGGTTTTACCATATAAATACATATCCTGAAATAATATATCATTAGGTTTGTGTGTTTTTGGCTTTCATATAAAGGGGAACAATGCCATAGGTATTCTGATGCAACTTGCTTTTTACACTCAACACGGTTTTGAGATTTGTCCATGCCCTGGTCTGCTCATTTTTACTGCTGTATGGTATTCTGTCATATGAAAAGCAATTTGTCCATCCTCCTGCTGTCGATGGACATTTGCATTTGTTTCTAATGTTTTTTCATTAGAATCTTCTGGAACATTCTGGAAGGGTTTGAGGCAAAGTTGGAGATGGTCACACTGATGGGTTAGAAAAGGACCCCCCCCCCCCAGCTACTTGTCAGGCAGGGCTCAGTTATAATAAGAAGCAATGGATTGTGGCTCAGATGGATGCACAGATGGAGAAACAAGCTGAGGTGGTTAGGTGATACCCACCACCACACAGTAATCATGGGTGTGGCGGGCAGCCTCTAAGACGGCCCCTGATGACCTCCACCTCCCTGAGGCACAAATTTTTTTTTTTTAAAGATTTTACTTATTTATCTGAGAGAGAGAGAGAACGAGCAGTGGGGGGTGTGGTGTGAAGGGAGAGGAAGAAGCAGACTCCTCGCTGAGCAGGCAGCCCCACACGGGGCTCAATCCCAAGACCCTGAGATCATGACCTGAGCCAAAGGCAGACGCTTAACCGACTGAGCCACCCAGGTGTCCCTCCCTGAGGGGCACTTTTGTGTTAGCCTTCTCTCACACTGCCCTAGGGTTAGTTGGTGTGACCAGTAGAATATGGCAGGAGAAGCAGGATGTCACTTTGAAGATCAGGTTATAAAAGACTGTGGTCTCCACCTTGGGCACTCTCTTGAATGCCTGTGTTCTCGCTTGGATGGCTCACCCTGGGAGAAGTAGCTGCCACTTTGTGCGAGGCACTGGGGTGAGGACTGGAGCCTGCGTCCATCAGCCAATGAAGAGCTGAGGCCTGGAAGAGCTCCGGGAGGGGTTTTGGAGGTCCATCCTCCCTCTGTGGTTAGGCTTTGCAGTGACTACTTCTCTGTGAGAGACTGAGCTGGAACTGCCCAACTGAGCCACTCTGGGATTCCTGATGTTCGGAGTCCATGTGAGATACGAAACGTTTGTGGTTTTTTTTGTTTTTTTTTTAAAGATTTTATTTATTTATTTAATTGACAGAGAGAGAGACACACAGCGAGAGAGGGAACACAAGCAGGGGGAGTGGGAGAGGGAGAAGCAGGCTTCCCGCCGAGCAGGGAGCCCGATGCGGGGCTCGATCCCAGGACCCCGGGATCATGACCTGAGCCGAAGGCAGTCGCTTAACCAACTGAGCCACCCAGGCGCCCTGTGGTTTTTTTTTTTTAAACTTTTTTTTTTTTTAAGATTATTTATTTATTTATTTGACAGAGAGAGACACAGCGAGAGGTGGAACACAAGCAGGGGAAGTGGGGGAGGGAGAAGCAGGCTTCCTGCCGAGCAGGGAGCCCAATGCGGGGCTCGATCCCAGGACCCTGGGATCATGACCTGAGCCAAAGGCAGACGCTTAACGATTGAGCCACCCAGGCGCCCCGAAACGTTTGTGGTTTTAAGCGGCTACAATTTGGGGTGTTTTGTTATGCAGCAACAGCTAACTGATATAGAACTTAAACCTTTCAGTTCCTTGTCTAGGCCCTTATAGGATGCCCTGCCTCTCCCAGTCTGAGTCTGTCTGCCTTTTTCCCACAAAGAGTCTTTAATAACCATGTCCTACCATTTTCAGCAGCACAGGCACATCCTCGGGGGCTCTTGTGCAGCCCACAGAAGGGATGATAAAGGTGAGGCTCCAGACCACAATCAGTGAGGGACTGGGCAGCCAGGAGGGAATCTACAATACTTGGTGGAGCAGGGGGCCTGCAGATGTATGTCCTCCCAACCGGTCCACCCAGAGATTCCTTGGAGAAGGGTTTTCCAAACATCCCAGCCTATGTCCATGCTGTGGTCTTTGTCTGGAACACTTTGCCAACATCTTTTAATCCTCCCTGTGTTTTTTAAGGCCCCAGACAAATTCTCTCCTCCAGGAAGCCCTCCTTCACCCTTCACGACCCCTCTGAATCCCCCATGGCACTTCCTTCTGTCTCTCAGGAAACTCCTTGTGAGCAAGGCTTGGGCCTTTGCATCTCTGTGACCCTGGGGCACAGCCCAGGGACAGGCACACTGAGCATCGGCAAGTGTTTGTTGAATGAATTCATGCCTGCTCTGGTGTTATAGACTCGATATTTGTACACCCCCCTACCCTAAACTACATATGTTGAAATCCTAATTCCCAATGTGATGGTATTTGGAGGCGGGGCCTTTGGGAGGTGATTAAGGTTAGATTAGATTGGGAAAGGAGAGCCCTCATGATGGATTAATGCCCTTATACAAAGAGAAGAAGACACAGGATCTCTCTCTCTCTGCTCCCCACCGTGTGAGGATACAAGGAGAAGGTGGGTGTCCACAAATGAGGAAGAGAGCCCTCACCAGACATGGGATCTGTCAGCCCCTTGATCTTGAACTTCCCAGCCTCCGGAACTCTGAGTGATGTCTGTTGTTGAAGCCCCCTGGTCTGTGGTAATTTGCTGTAGCAGCCTGAACTAAGACACCTGATTATGGTCTGCTTTTACTGAGAAAACGTGGACTCTTGAGGGATGGTCAGATGTCTGTTGGTGGCGTGGCACAGAGTTTAATACAGCCCTCTCGGCTGTACCTAGTTAATTGTACTGTTCATTTCTTCTATAATTTATCAGATTTTTAGAGTTAGAAAGCGTCTCAAAAATCATCTAGTCCAGGGGGGCCTCAGTGGCTCAGTTGGTTGGCTCAGGTCATGATCCCGGGGGCCTGGGATCGAGCCCCGCATCAGGCTCCCTCCTCCTCTCCCTCGGTGATCTCTCTCGTTCTCACTCTCTATCTCTTAAAAACAAACAAACAAAAAAAACAAAACAAAAACCAAAAAAACATCTAGTCCAGGGGTTGGCAAATTTTTCCTGCAACGAATTGGATAGTCAATATTTTCAACTGTGCGGGCCGGGTGGTCTCTGTCGTAAGGACTCAACTCTGTTGTTGTAACTCACGAGAGGCCATCAACAGTATGTAAACAAATGAGTCTGTGCCAATAAAACCGTATTTATAAGCACCAGCAGTGGGCCGGGTTTGGCCTGTAGGCCATAGTTTATCTACTTTTGACCTAATCCAACATTCTCATTTAACTATGAGGGTTTTGCCCAGGGTCACGTGGGAAGTTAAGAGCAAACCCAGAACTCACTCTCAGGCCTGCCAACATCCTATCTTTACGCCTTCGCTTTAACCTCTTGGCTGGCTGCTATGGGCTCAGTTCAACTCTCGTTTCCTCCACTAATTGAGCTGGGACTTTTCTCCAGATGCCTCTGGGCAGGTACTAACCAGAAAGGGTGATGTAAAGGCGCTTATAAACACCTGTGTCTGTGGTAATTGGATGACTGCCTTACCTTCTGAGAGTCGGAGACTCTGCTACACTCCTCCCACGCATGTATCTTAGAGAGGTGGAGTGTAAAGGGAAAAACGTAGGATTTGGAGTGAGATAGACCTGGGTCCTAATTCTGCCCAACCGTGAGCTCTGTGTGACTGCCGGCAGGTCCCTTTGCCATGGAGCCTAAAAGTTTTCCTATAAAATGGGAGAAACAACCCCCCCTCAAAGACAGATGGCTTGTAAAATATCTCTTTTGTGCTTGGCATGTTGTGAGCACTTAATAGGAATTCCTAGGTGCAGTCGTGGCCCAGATTTGCTTACGGCAGAGTGAGCGGCTTCTAGGGTGGTCCCTGCGGATCCCCTGCTCCTGGTACTCATGCTTTTGTATAAGCTCTACCCTTGAGTGTAGAGGACTTGGGATTAGCTTTTAATGAACAGAATATGAAAAAAGGGATAAAATGGGGCTCCTCAGACTATTAAATATATAATCACCCATATGATCCAGAAATTCCCACTCCTTGGTATATAATCTCAGTATCTATCCAAAAGAACACACAAGGAAACTTTTAGATGATAGAAATGTCTTGATGATGGGTGATGACATTTGTAGATGGGTGTCTACATTTGTCAAAACTGGATAAATGGCGGGGGGGGGTCATGAGGGGACAGTGATGGAATGTTACTTCCAAGAATAGGTTGTAGAAATCTATGACCCAGAAGTTTTACTCCAAGCTGTATAACCCAAAGAACTGAAAAGAGGCGTTCAAACAAATCTTTATAGCAGCACTATCTACAATGACCCCAAAGTGGAAATAACCCAAATCTCCAACAATGAACAAAAGGATAAACAACATGTTGTATATGCATGTAATGGAATATTATTCAGCCATAGGAAGGAATGGAGCTCCAACACACGTAAAATGTGGAGGAAGCTCAAAAACACTATGCCGAGTGAAAGAAGTCAGACACATACAGTGTCATGTAGGGTGCGATTCCATGTATGTGCAATGTCTACAACATGTAAAATCCAGAGACACAGAAAGCAGATTCGTGGTTGCCATGGGCTCGTGGTGGGGAATGGGGGGTGACTACTATGGGCACAGGGTTACTTTTGGGGTGATGGAAATGTCTTGGAACCAAGTAGAAGTGATGGTTATACAACATTGTGGACACACTAAATGCCACTGAATTGTTCACTTCAAAATGGTTAGTTTTATGTTATGTAAATTTCACCCTAATTAAAACCAAAAACAAAACCAAAAAAACCTCTACGACTTCCGTTTTGTGAACCGGAAAGAAACTTCTTGCTGGCTTTGATAAAGGAAGTTGCCAGGTTGGAGAGGCCCACTTGGCGGGGAATTAAGGGCAGCTTCCTGCC
Organism: Halichoerus grypus; assembly: GCF_964656455.1. Taxonomy (NCBI): domain Eukaryota; kingdom Metazoa; phylum Chordata; class Mammalia; order Carnivora; family Phocidae; genus Halichoerus; species Halichoerus grypus. Next base: position 204,476,158 of record NC_135712.1, read on the forward strand.
AACAGCTGGTGGAAAACTGAGGCTCTCGGTCCATCAAGCCATAAGAAACGATATTCTGCCAACAACCACGTAAACCCGGGAAATAGATCCTTCCCAGGACGAGACCTCCTCCCCACTCTTAGTTGATCCTTACAATGGCCCACTGTAGAGACGATGCTTGAATTTCAAGAGTCACCTGCTCCAGGTCACACTTTTAATGGGTTTACCTGAGCCCTTGCAAGGCCCTTCTCATACCCCCACCTCTATGACGTCCTGTGGCTAACATCTGTAAGGGGCGCGAACAGCCAAGGTACAGTTGTTTGCTTGATAAATATTATTTTGATTCCTCCTTCCCTTTCTTCGGTGGGGAGTGCGGAGAGGCATCACTTCATGGTTAAAAGAAGACTGCAGATTTCTCCCTATAGAAGACTACAATATGCCCTGCATCATTGAGCTGGAATTGGAAATTAGTTTTTCTTTCTTTCTTTCTTTCAAGATTTATTTATTTATTTGTCAGAGAGAGAGCATAAGCAGGGGAAGGGCAGAGGGAGAGGGAGAAGTAGTCTCCCCGCTGAGCAAGGAGCCTGTTGTGGGGCTCGATCCCAGGACTCCGGGATCATGACCTGAGCCGAAGGCAGATGCTTAACCGACTGAGCCACCCAGGTGTCCCTGGAATTGGAAGTTTCTATGCAAACTCATGACTGATGATATATGTAACTGAATACAGATATGTGTGTATCATATTCGTACATGTATTTCAAAGCTCTGACCTCTGGGGCCTAGAGGCTCTGCTTCCTCCCCATCTTTCCTGCTTCGACAACCTTCCTCTCAATCGAAAGCAGGGTCTTCAAGAAATAGTTGCACAGCCATGGTCACAGCAGCATTTTTCATAATAGCCAAAAGGTAGAAACAACCCAAGTGTCTATTGATGAATGGATAAGCAAAACGTGGCATAGCTATACACTGGAATAATATTTACCCTTATGAAGGAAGGAAATCCTGACCCAGGCTACAACATGGATGAACCTGGAAGGCATTATGCTGAGTTTGGAAATAAGCCAGTCACAAAAGGACAAATACTATATGACCCCACTTACATGAGGCACTGAGAATAGTCAAATCCATAGAGACAGAAAATAGAATGGCAGGGGGCTAGGGGGAGGTAGTGGGGAGTTAGTGTTCAATGGGGACAGAGCTTCAGTGTGGGAAGACGAGAAAGTTCTGGAGATGGATGGTGGTGGTCCTATATGGTTGTACAACAGTGCAGCTTTACTTAATGCCACTGAAACATGCATAACAAATGGTTAAGACGGAAAATTTTATGTTGTGTATTTTACCATAATTATAGTAATAATGATGATGAGGAGGAGGAGGAGGATAAAAGAACATTTCTTTCAACCCAAGACGGAGGAAGCTACTGAGCGTGACTCCTGCAGCTATAATTAGGCTGGACTTGAGAGCCTGGTCTTCAGAGTTCTTACACCTACAGGGGCGACAGGGTCAGCCTGCCCCGCCAATCATCCCCAGCCAGACGGTGGCCTACCCACCCCCTTCCTAAAATAGGCTGGGAGGCTATTTTGGTACAATCTGTTCTCTCATAAAATGAGATCCCAGAACATCCATCGGTGCTCCCGGGCGCAGAGCCGGCTTATCACCCACACCCACCAGGTGCTAGATGAGCCCCAGCAGAAGTGCTCCGGGGAATTACAGAGCTGGCCTTTGGAGTCCGGCTCCAGACACTCCCGCTAGTCCTCCTGAGAGGAAACTGAGGCTCAGGGAAGGGGAGTTCCTGCCCCAACGCCACGCACCTCGCAGGCGAAAAGCCAGGATGTGGTCAGGTCCGAGAAGCTTCGCAGCCTATTCTGCTTTTCCTCTCCTGTTAGATGAAGCTGGCATTCTCAGCATCCATTTCTGGAAGTTTTGACAAAGACACACAGTTGTGGATTCCCCACCACAATCAAGAGACAGAACCGTTCTATCCCCCCACCCCCTTCTCCTGGCCGCTTTGGAAGCAGTCTCTCCTCCCACTCCCCGGCCCTGGCAACCGCGCATGTGTTTTCTGTCCCTGTGATTTTGCTTTTCCTAAAATAGCCTCTAAGGAGCGCGCTGGGCGTGTGGTCGGAGTCGGGCGCCTTCGCGGGGCAAAGGCCTCCGAGACGCATGCGCCGTGCCGTGCGAATCCGCCGCTCGCGCCTTCTCGCCGCCGCCGCGGGACCGTCGGCTGGTTTCGTGCGCTCCCCGGCTGCCGGACACTGGGGATGCCTCCGTTTTTTTTGGTGATTCCCCAAAACAGCGGCTTTGAACATTTCTTGCGTGAACACGAGTCTGTGTTTCACTTAGGAATGGGATTGCTGCGTTATACGGCAAACGGGGTCTCATTTCGCGGGACACCCGCCGCCTGTTTTCTTCCCAGCACTGGGTGAGCGGAGTCCTTACCAGCCCCTGGCATCCTGAGCTATTCTTATTTTTTTCTTAAAGGTTTTATTTATTTATTTCACAGAGAGTGAGAGAGCACAAGCAGGGGAAGCAGCAGGCAGAGGGAGAGGGAGAAGCAGGCTCTCCCCCGAACAGAGAGCCCGATGCGGGGCTCGATCCCAGGACCCCGGGATCATGACCTGAGCGAAGGCAGCCGCTTAACCGACTGAGCTATTCTTATTTTAAATGTTGGAGGCAGGAACTTATTAACTTGCTAGGGCAGCCGTAAGGACAGACGGAGCGGCTTTTTTTGCAGAAATTTTTCTTTTTTCTTTTTTTTAAGATTTTATTTATTTATCTGACAGAGAGACAGCGAGAGAGGGAACACAAGCAGGGGGAGCGGGAGAGGGAGAAGCAGGCTTCCCGCTGAGCAGGGAGCCCGATGTGGGGCTCGATCCCAGGACTCTGGGATCATGACCTGAGCTGAAGGCAGACGCTTAACTGGCTGAGCCACCCAGGCGCCCCCAGAAATTTATTTTCTTACAGTTCGGGCACCTAGGAGTCCAAGACAAAGGGCTTGGCCGCACAAGAGTTTTCTTCTGAGGCCTCTCCTTTGCTTGTAGATGGTCATCTTCTCCCTGGGTCCTCATAGGGTCTTTGCTCTGCTCATGTCTGTGTCCCAATCTCTCCTTTTTTTTTTAAAGATTTTATAGGGGCGCCTGGGTGGCTCAGTCCGTTAAACGGCTGCCTTCAGCTCGGGTCATGATCCTGGGGTCCTGGGATCGAGCCCCATATTTGGCTCCCTGCTCGGCGGAGAGCCTGCTTCTCCCTCTCCCTCTGCCTACCACTCTGCCTACTTATGCTCTCTCTGTCAAATAAATAAATAAAATCTTAAAAAAAAAAAGATTTTATCTATTTGAGAGAGGGAGAGCGCGCACAGGCAGGCAGAGGGAGAAGCAGGCTCCCCACTGAGCAGGGAGCCCTGTACCAGGGCTCGATTCCAGGACGCTTCGATCGTGACCTGAACCGAAGGCAGATGCTTAACCGACTGAATTACCCAGGTGCCCCTCTAATCTCTTCTTACAGGGACCCCAGTCAGACTGCAGTAGGGCCCACCCAAAGAGCTCATTTTCACTTAATCACCTCTTTAAAGACCCTGTCTCCAAATATGATTACCTTCTCAGGTATTGGGGATTGGGACTTCAACCTGTAGATTTGGGGGGAGGGCACAATTCAGCCCCTAACAGATACGCAGCAGCATTTTGTTACAGTTTTCATGTTTATTTATTTCGTGCTCTGTTCAAATATTTTTTTAAAAAGATTTTTATTTATTTAACACAGAGAGAGAGAGAGAGCATGAGCAGGGGGAGGGGCAGAGGGAGAGGGAAAAGCAGGCTCCCCACTGAGCAGGGAGCTCCCACTCTGGACTCAATCCCAGGACCCCAGGGTCATAAACTGAGTGGAAGGAAGACACTTAACTCACTGAGCCACCCAGGCACCCCTGTCTGTTCAAATCTTTTGCCCAATTTTTATGGAGTTTTTTTCTTAAGTGAACATTTTTTTACATCTTTATTGAGATATAATTGACATACAATAAACTGCACTTTTTTTTTTTTAAAGTAGGCTCCATGCCCAGCGTGGAGCTTGAACTCACAACCCTGAGATTACTAGTTGTGTGCTCCACCGACTGAGCCAGCCAGGTGCTCCTAAACTGAGCACATTTAAAGTATGTAATTTGGTAAGTTGTGATGTGCATATAGACCCGTGAAACCACCACTATAGTCAGGATAGTTAAGATTTCCATCACCCAGTTTCTGTGCGCTTCTTCGCCATCCCTCCCACCCTCCCCCTCTCCCCAAAGCATCCATTGATCAGCCTGTTACTATAAATTAATTTGCTTTTTCCAGTATGTTACATGCATGGGCTCGTAGAGTTAAGTATTCTTCTTTATATTGTTTCCCTCACCCATTGTAATGTATTTGAAGCTCGCTCATGTTGTCCCATGCTGGTTCCTCTTGCTAATGGAATCGCTGAGCACAATTCCACTGGATGGAGCAGTTATCTATCCCCTCACCTTTTGACGGACATTTGTTCTTTCCACTTTGGGGCTATTACAAAGCACCTATGCACATCAATGTACGTGTCTTTGAATGGACACATATTTTCAGTGCTCTCGGGCAAGTACCCGAATAGCTAGGTCATAGGATAAATGAACATTTAATTTTTAAAAAAAATTTTTATTTATTTGACAGAGAGAGAGTACAAGCAGGGGAAGTGGCATGGAGAGGGAGAAGCAGGCTCCTGCTGAGCAGAGAGCCCTACGTGAGGCCCAATCCCAGAACCCTGGGGTCATGATCCAAGCCGAAGGCAGATGCTTAACCGACTGAGCCACCCAGGAACCCTGAACATTTAATTTTTTAAGAAATTGCCACTGTTCCAAAGCGGCTGCATCATTTTATATTGCCCATGGAATGAAGAGAGTTCCCCTTGCTCCACATCCTCACCAGCACTCACCAGCAACCATCCTAGAATGTAGTGGGTACCTTCCCACCCATTTCCCTGATGGCTAAGGATGTTGAGCATCTTTTCACGTGCTTTTTAAAATGCCATCTGTATATTCTCTATGGCCAGGTGTCCATTCAAATCCTTTGCTCATTTTTAATTGGGCTGTTTATTATTGAGCTTTGGGACTTCTTTATATATTCTGGATACAATCCCTTTATCAGATGTGTGATTGCCAAATTGTTCTCTTAACAGCGTCCTGTACGGACTCTTAGCTGCAAACCCCAATCACTCCCTTAATTCTCCCATCTGTCTATAAAGGGCAGTGATAATCATTACGACCTATTCCCCAAGAAGCAAACAGGTTTGGAGAAGGGGAGGCCCCATGACCTGTTGGTGGCATAGTAAATATCTGAACTCCAAACTCCAGACTCTACCCGCAGGCTCCATCTCCTCTTGGCGGTTGGGGGCTGCCATGAGCCTCATCTCCCTGGAAACTCTGAGTGTCTCTAAGGACACAGAACCCCCACTGCATCCTGAGACCGAAAGAGCAGGAATGAATCAGCCAAACCATTGTGCTTCTTTCACAACAGATTTATTTGCTGAACCTTCATGCCGAGTCTTGATAAACATGCAAGAGGATGAATTCGGAGCCTCAGGACCCACCAGGCTCCCAGGTGTCACCAGATCAAGGCACTTTCCCAACAGCTGGGCAATACTGGGATCCTGCTGGCCCCATGCTGATGTTGATGCAGCTGTAGGCTGTTGCTCTGTCCCGTGTCCCACCCACCCCCCTGGGGGCAGAGGACACGTCTAAGCCGGCCCTGTCTGGGCCCAAACCCCACCTGAGACTGGCCACACTCGGGTGTCCTGGTAACACAGCCTGAGATGAATCAGGTGGCCGGTGGGGGGGCGGGGTAGATGGGGGGCTCAGCTACCATTCCCCTCACTCACCCTGAAGCACGTTCCAGGCCCACCCAGCAGTGGCACAAGGCTAGGCACAGACTCCTCCGAAAGACTGAATGAGCGGTGGAGGATGCCAGCATGAGGGAGGCCCGAAGCTTCTAGGGCCCGACAGCAAGTGTTCGGAGGCCCTTGACAGAGCTGGATCTTGGCACCCCTGCCCAGCCAGCTGCATTTCTTTGGTTTAGGGGCCGCCTGAAGCCAAAGATCAGAACAAGCCTTCCCCACTCCCCAAGCTCTCAAGACTGGGCCAGATGTGTCTACTGAAGGCCCCCTGTGTGCCAGGTAACTTGTGGGGGTTCTCCGATCCACAAACACAAATAATCTAAAATGCAAAGCCGTTCTCAAGCACGATGAACATCCGTCAAGGCCTCCCCTCCCGACTGCACGGTGCTTAAGAGTTTATAAAGCTGGTTGACATCCAGGTGCGCACCAGCACCTCCACGCGGAGGCGGCCTGGGGGTCTCCACTATACAGACAGGGAATGCAAGGCTCGGAGGAGGCAGCTTGCCCGGTGCCATCCGGAAGGAGTGGGCAAGAAGAGATGGAAGTCCCAGCAGCTGCCTTGTAGCAGACACTTAGGAATTGTCCATCAAATTCATGAGTCTCAACCTGAAGTTCTTTTTGGAGTCAAGATGTAATTTTAGAGAGGAAATAGTAGAACCAAAAATATAACTGCTAGGGTTTCTGGCTGGGGCCACCGCCCAAATAAAGCGGTGTCGCTATGGTGGCCTGGCAGAAAGAGAGAGGGACCCCTCCATTCCTACAAATGCCCCTCACCCCCATATCTCATTTAACCCCCCCGACATGGCCCCAGTTTGCGACTGGGAAGTTGAGGCCTGGAAAGGGAAGAGCTGAGCCCAGGATGCCCCTGCACCGGCTCTGAGGGTCCCGGGTCCGGGTCCTCTCCCTGGTACCCCTCAAGGCCTCTGGGCCATCCACTAATCTGCCTTCTTGGTCTTCTTCTTCCTGGAGCCCTCACTCAGCTCCTCCTTGGACTTAGCAGGCAGGGCTGAGTGTGGCGAGCCGGGCCCACCGCCGCCATGGGACCCGCCATGGGACCCACCGTGGTTGTCATGGTGATGGTTGCCCCCCCAGGTGGTCCCAAACAGCACAGGGCAGATGTAGCCCTCCAGAACATCAAAAGGGGAGCTGTGGGAGTGAGTGGCCGTCAGGAACACCTGAGGTGGGGTAACAGATGGACGGGGAGACAGCGAGAGAGATAGAGGGAGACCGAGGCAGAAAGCAAGGTGGGGGGCAGGGGGAGGAAAGAGGGGAGAGGTCAGCCAGGTCAAGGTCAGAGGTAGCCCAGGCCCATCCCTCTGGCTTTATGCACTCCCAGGAGGGTGACCAACTATCCCAGGTTTCCTGAGATCCAGGACTTCTGGTGCTGAAACTCCAGATAGCATGGGGCACACGGGGACAGTTGATCTCCCCCCTCACCTCAGGGGCCCCCCAACACCTGGGCTCAGAGAGGAACTTGGCCTGGGGCGGCTTGGCCTGGGGCGGCTCATTCCCTTCCCCCTTTCAGTGGCCAATGGGTCTCCTCCCAGGGAGCCAGCAGCCAAGCTCCCCAGATCCATGAGGAGGACAGTGTGGTCCCTGAAGACCCCTCCCGGGTGAGCTAACCCCAGCTCAAGGCCTTAGGATCAGACCAGCACCATTCCTGATCTAGCCTCAGTCCCTGGTGTCCTAAGTGTGCCTTCCTGGGTCTTGTCCCTCAGCTCTCCACCACCAAGGCACAAGGCCCCAATTCTCCAAACAGATTCCATGCACTCCTGCCTCACTCTCGGCCTTTGCCCAGGCTGGGCCCTCCGCCCAGAAGGCCGTATTCTCCTTACCCTGTCCCCACCGGCTGGACACTCCTCTTACCAGACCTTCCTCCCATGCACAGACCTACTGGGACCCCCTTCCCCAGGCCCCGGCCTTAGGGCTGTCCTTCCTGGGACATAAGACTGCAAATCCAAGCTCCCAGCCTGGAAAGTGTGGGTTGGTGGTGTGGGTCAGGGCAGGAAGACTTACCTTACAGGAGACCATGAACATGGTGAAGATGAAGATGAGGCTGGCTTTGGATACCGGGAGCCAGCGGGTCTGCTGGAGGGTGAAGAGTACGGCTCCGTACAGGCTGGCCTTCGTGGGGCTGGAGGGGGCAGTCTCTATTACCATGTGGCGCCACGTAGCTCAGGCCCTTTTTCCCTCTGGCCCAGACCCCCTTCTCTGCCTGCCCACTGCCGGCCCCAGCTCCTATCCCAGCTTCTCCTGAGTGGGAGGTGGGAAGATGCCTGCATGGCATAGACAAGGTGGGGTCTCCCTGCACAGTAAAGGGTTAACTTGGCCCAAAGAGAGGTGTGGCTTTCCCCCCCTGGCTCCTGGGAGGTATCCTTTAAGCCCTGGAAATGTCCTGCCTGATAGGAGTGTCTTTGTTCACTTGGGGACTTTGGGTCATCCAGTTAGGAACGATGTGATTTAAGGTGGGGTCTTGGGCCACGTGGTTATCAGTTTGACCTCTGGAGGGACTGGAGACAGGTCAGGCATGTAGGCGGTCAGCTATCACCTGTTCTTTTTTGTAACTTTCCTTTTCTTTCTTACAGGATAGGTTCTCAATATTTTAACTTGTTACAGAAGAGAGACCCGTGACTTCTGTTCCCGATGTCTGTTGTTCTCTGCTGTCCTTAATGATGATGATTCTGCCTGATATTTCCAAGGCACTCACCAGGTACCAGGGCCAGGGAGTTTATGAGTGTGATTCCATGGAGCCCTCACCCTCCGCTCAAGAGGCTGAAATAGAATCCAAGAGGGGAAACCACTTGCCCACTTAGTAGCAGGCAACACAACATTGTGGGTCCCCGTTTCCTTGTCGGTAAACTGAGGGTGGGAACAGACCTCTAGTAGGGATGAAATGAGATAGTGCTCTTTTCCGAAGTGTGAAATGGGAGTTTTCATTGGCGTATGGGTGAGCCTTTTAAAAAATTTTGTCATATTTTAATGGCCATCGCTTTCTTTATTGTAGATTGGGAGAAAATTTAACTAGCCCAAACCAATGAGGTCCTTTAAAAATGTATAGGCTAAATGTAGCATGGGGCCCCTAGGTTGGGTCCTGGATGCTGCCCTGTGGTCCTGCCCACCTAGTCCCAGCCACACTCCCCACCCACACACCGTGCCATATACTGCCCACCGATGCTCTGTACTCCTCCCCACCCACACTCTGTATCCTGACCCTGCAGAACTGGGCAGAATCACTGCTCTTTTCTGACTTGACAGTTGGCAGAGGTGCTGGCCTCTGTCCAGAGGCTCCTCCTTTGCCAGAAAACTCCTACTCACTCTTCAAAACCCAAATCAAGTAGCTCATTTCCCTGCAGCACTGCCTGCCCCTCCCCCCTAGGCAGAGCCAAGGCTCCCCTTCTGCTCCATGGATGCTCCATGACCTCTGGAAGCTTCTGGAAGACAAAATTAGTGGCTGAGGCTTCCAAGTTACCAGGAGCATCCAACTCAAGGTCAGGCCCAGGAGGCACACGTACATACAGTAGGGATGGGGGCGGGGGGTGGAATGGGATACTCACAAGGACATGTGCAGGATCTCATTGGTCTCTGGCTTCCAGACCCCTCGGAGCAGCTGCTCAACGTTGGACATGAGGGCGACACCAGAGCCTAGGAGACAGGGTGCTCCTGAATGAACCTGCCACCTCCAGTTCCCCATTCTTCCTGGCTGAGTTCCCAAGGAAGCAGCTTCGCTGCTCCTAGAGTCTTCTCCAGAGGGACACTGAGCCTGGGTGTATGACAATCAGTTGCAGTGGGGAAATTGAGGCTCAGGAGGGTCACATGGCAATATTTGGAGCAAAACCAGCATGAAGGCATTGAGGTCATATCTCATCTGCAAGGTATGTCTTTGACAAATCTGGGTTGTCTGCCCTGATGCCCCTAGTCCAGGACCCTGAGCTATGCATAAGGCTTCTGGAAGGCTCCCCACCCCAGTCTCTCTCCTCCTCAGGGCTCTGAACTTTCAATCTTTCTTAAGCCACTTGCCCTCTGGGAGGCATGCTATCCCCCTGGGGAATTTGTTCTATAGCACAGGCTTCCTGGAGAGTGAATAAGGAGACCCATATGGGACACAATGGTTGAAGTTCTAGAAGAATCTTTCCATTTACCCCAAATGTATTGGCTAAAGAAGCTTGAACACCCACTCCAGGAATGGCTGTGCTGGGTGCCTGATATGTACCACTGGACCAGGGATTCATATCTGGAGTGATTTTGCCCCCAAATAGGCATTTGGCAATATCTGGAGACATTTTTGGTTGTTGCAACTGGGGCAGGGCTGCTCCTGGTGGGTTAAGGCCAGGAATGCTGCTCAACATCCTACAATGCACAAGACAGTCTCCAGAGTCTGTCAGAGCATGATCCAGCCCCATGTGTCAATGGTGCTGAGTACACTGTGGCTCAGTGGAGGGTGCTTCTAGGCCCTGGCATTTTGGCAATACCCACTTTGGTATCAGGGGGCAGGGATAAGGTACCCAATGGTGTTAGCACCTGCTCAAGCCTTCTTTCCCTGTCTTCCTGTTACTCCTTGGTCCACCTCTATAACTATTATTGTTGGATTGTCTATTTCTCCTTTAACTTCTCAGTTTTTGCTTTATATATTTTGGTGCTGTTTTTAGGTGCATATATGTTTATAATTGTTATATCGTCCTAGTGGATTGACCCATCATTGTAAAGTGTCCCTCTTTAATTTTTAGTAACATTTTTTGTTTTAAAGTCTATCTTGGTCTGCCTCTTAGCATAGCTAGAGGAGGAGGAAAAGGAGGACTTCAAAGTAGTTAAGAATGTGGATGTTGAATTCAGAGAACCTGAAGTCAAACCTAGCTGCACCCCCTTAGCTATGTGACCTTGAACAAGTAATTTCATTTCCCTCCTCAGTAAATTGGGGATGATGTTAGACTTTTCCTAAAGCAGAGTCTTAAGAATCAAATGAGATAAGATGCACAAAGGCCTCAACTCAAACCTGCCCTGAGTCATAAAGTCTTAACCTGGTGTCCTTGAACCCAGACCGGAAACAGAACTACATCTTCATTTTCATGTCCCTCACCAAAATATAGCCTTTCCTTCCATTGTGAAGGGAGGCAGTAAGCTGAGAAGGATTTGCAAGGCTGTGACGCCATCACCAACGGAATTCATGGATTTTTCCCTTTTCACATTCCCATTGTTGCAGATGGTTTCATAGTATCATTTGTGCTCAACAACACTTCAAAAGGTCGAGAAATACCTATTTGCTAAGTGAATGGTCTCTTATTTAACACTTTGGTAAAGATGTATAAAATTACTCTATCATATTAAAACTTTTTTGGGTAACTTTTATTAAAAAATTTTTTTGATAGCTATTTTAAAATAATGGGCCTCTTTTATCATCCTATATATTTTATGCACTTAAAAACATAAAAGGCTTTACTGGACTCAAAAAGGACCATGGCCCACAAAGACTGAGAACCCCTGTAGTTATAGGGGTGTGATTTCTTCTCTAGGAGGTGTTTGGCAACATCTGGAGACACTTCTGGTTGTCACGCAGGTGGGCGCTACTGACATCTGGTGGGAGGAGGCCAGGGATGCTGCTCAACATGTTACCATGCACAGGACAGCACCCGCCACCTGGCACCAAACATCAGTAGTGTCGCAGTTGAGAACACCTGCTTGAGAGACAGCTGTCACTGTCTCGTGGTCCTGTTTATCTTTGACACTTAAATTCTGGAAGAATCTTCCCACTTACTCTAAAGCTGTTGGCTAACGAGGCTGGACTCCCACAACAGTCCTCTTAGCCTGTAGCAATGTCTGTGTGAACCTGGGTGCCTGACAATGTACCACTGAGCAGGGGTTCTCAAATGAGATGATTTTCCATCGTCATCATGGTCCTGTTTACCTTTGACCCAGCCGGTGGCAATCATGACGAACCACCCGTGGTGGTAGTGGTGATGGGCATGATGGATGCCCACGGCAATCTTTCGGACTCTCACTACCTCCTTCATGGCCACAAATATAAGTTTTACAGGCAGGAAGCAGACACACTTGTAAAAGAGGTCCAGGGGGCAGAAGAAAATCAAGTACCTTTGGGAAGAGAACACAGAGCGTCATGGGGAGACAGACCGTTGGGGGTCCCTGGGAAGTGAGGTTGTGTCCAGATCTCCCTCCCCAGCTTGCCGGGCTCAGGACAGAGCTGGGCAGTGGAGAGCACTGCATTCAGGTCCGCTGTGGAGGTTGTGCGGATGGGTCCTATTTCCTCCAACCCCCCGCCTCCCACCTCCTAGGTGGCTGGGTCACCCCTGCCCCCAACTCTGCTCTCCCACATCCCACCAGCCAGACAGTGCTTACCAGACAGCTGTGGCCAGCAGGACGCTGGAATTGTTGCTGAAGTAGTCGATCAGGGGCTCGCCGAGGAGCAGATCAGCCAAGATGTAACTCCCAAAGCAGTGCAGCATGGCACACAGCCAGGATGCCATGGGATGGCGCTGGGACAGCTCGACTGCTCCTGGGGGGTATGGGGGTGTCCCCCAGCGTCACCAGGGTGCCAAGGGCATGCTTTGTCCCCATGCCCTCCAGTCAGCCCATCCTAATTCAGCTGCCTTGCAGCTTGCCCATTTCAGAGGAAGAACCCAGGCTCAGAGAGGCTGGACACATGCCTGAGGTCACACAGAGAAAAGGCAGAGCTGGGTCGGGGCTCTTTCTTCTGTGCTCAGAAAGGTGGCAACGATGGTAATGCCAGGTCCCATTTAGCAAGCACCTCCAGGTCTCAGACACTGGGTTTACATTTATATGAAGGACTTGCTAAATCCTCATTGATAACCACAGCCAAGCGATCACTCTCATTATCCCTACAAGAGAGGGCGGTGTGGACAGGGAGCAACGTGCAGGTGGGAACGCTTTCATGTGGCTGTTCCTGCCTTGGGCTGACGCCAAGATCCCTACAAACTCACGCCTGTCCTCTCGGTCTCTCCCTCTTTTTACATTATTTTTTATTGCGGTAAAATATACATGAAACGTGCTACTTTAACCATTTTTAAGTGCACAGCTCGGTGGCATGAAGCACATTCACACTGTCGTGCAACCATCACCACCATCCATCTCTAGGGACTTGTTCATTGTCCCTCGCTGAAACTCTGTCCCTGTTAAACACTAACTCCCCGTTCCCTCCTTCAGCCCCTGGCCCCCACCATCTACTTTCTGTCTCTGTGAATTCAACTCCTCTAGGGACCTCGTGTAAGTGGAATCACACAGTATTTGTCCTTTTGTGTCTGGCTTCTTTCGCTTTTTTCACTCAGCATAACGTCCTCAAGGTTCGCTCATGTTGTAGCAGGTGTCAGAATTCCTTCTTTTCTAAGGTTGTATGATCTTCCATTGTATGGATATACCACATTTTGTTTATTCACTCATCCATCAATGGACATTGGAGTTGTTCCCACCTTTTGGCTATTGTGAATAATGCTGCTAAGAACATAAGTGTGCCAATATCTATTTGAGTTCCTGCTTTCAACGCTTTTGGGGATACACCCAGAAGTGGAACTGATGGGTCAAATGGTAATTCTATGTTTAATTTTTTTGAGGAACTGTCATATTGTTTTCCATGGCGGCCCCACCATTTTGCATTCCTACCAGCAGTTCACAAGGGTTCCAACTTCTCCACCTCCTCCCCAACACTTGCTGTCTTCTGTCACAAGCTAGCAGCAGAGAAGGAGCAAAGACACAAAAGCAGAAACGGCCAAGTACAAATACCACCTCCTCTAGAAAGGCTTCCTTGCTCTGCTGGGTCAGTCACTCCTGCCCCTGGGCTCCCACGACCCTGTGGACTTTATCCTATTATGGGTCTTGGTATTTTATTTAATTTTTTAACACTAAGAGAAAGTAGATTAGAGGTTGCTTAGGGCTGGAGGGAATGGGGGAGATGGGAGGGTGACAGCTAAAGGATACAGAACTCTTTTGGAGGTGATGGTTGCACAATTCTGTGAATATACTAAAAAACCAATGAATGGGATGCTTTAAATGGGTGAATTGGGTGGTATATGAATTATGGCTCAATAAAGCTGTTATAAAATAAAAGGGACAACAGAAAAAATGCAACTTATTTCAGTTTCTGTAACTGATACTCATAAATGATAGTAAATTGAGTCTTCCTATAAACCCAAGGCAACAAAATACAAAAAAGAATGGTCTTGCTTAGTGAACAGAAACAGAAATCCCATTCATCAGGAAGATGGCTCAGTGCATTGGCCTCTAATTTGGCTGTACATCAGCATTACCTGGGGACTTTACAAACTAGACACCTGAACCCCCCCACCCCAGAGCATCTTAGTTGGCCAGTCTGGGGTGTTGCTGGGCTTATGGATTTCTTAATGCTCCTGGGTGATTCTTATGGGCAGCAATGTTGAGCACCACACAGAGACAGAGGAATGAGCTGGCCGATGTCCTGCAGCCCTGATAACCCAAGATCTTCTATCCATGGCTAGGAGGATAGGCTCCCAAGAACAATGGTTTCCAAACTGTGTTCCTAGGAACCCTGAGCATTTGCAGGAGCAAAGAAGAGACAAAATGGGAATGTTCTGGGTCCTTCACCCCGCTTTAACCAGAGCACACTTGCATTTACTGCTTCATCTCAGTGTTCAGGACAAGATTTTTTTTTTGGTCTTAAAGTAATCTCTATGCCTAATGTGGGGCTTGAACTCACGATCTGATATCAAGGGTCACATGCTCCACCAACTGAACCAGCCACGTGCTCCTCAACACAAGATTTTGATTGAGAAAGGGAATCTGGTGTTCACAGACATGCACACAACTATTCATAGCAGCTTTATTTATAAGTAAGTTATTTGTAAAATGGCTTCAATGGGTAAAGGGATGAACAAATTGTGGTACATCCAGATCATGGAATACTACTCAGCAACAAAAAAGGAACAAACCAGGGATACACGCAGTAACTTACATGAATGTCAAGGGTACTATGCTGAGTGAAAACAGCCAATCTCAGAAGGTTACATACTGGGGCGCCTGGGTGGCTCAGTTGGTTAAGCGTCCAACTCTTGATTTTGGCTCAGGTCATGATCTCAGGGTCATGAGATCCAACCCCACATTGGGTGGGGGGGTCCACGCTCAGCATGGGGTCTGCTTAAGACTCTCTCTCCCTCTCCCCCGACCCCCCTCCCCATGCCCCCGCTTGTGCTCTCTCTCTCAAATAAACCTTAAAAAAAAAAGAGAAGGTTACATACTATATGATACCATTTCTATGACTTTCTCCAAGTAACAAAACATAGTGATGAGTGACAGAGAGCAGATCAGTGGTCACCAGGGGTTAGGGCTTGGAGGAAGATATAACTATAAAGGAACATCACTAGGGAGTTTCTTTGGGGTGCCAGAACAATTCTGTATCCCAACTGTGGTGGTGATTATTAGAATCTACACACATGATAAAATACAGAACTGTATGGGGGCACCTGGCTGGCTCAGTTGGCAGAGCTTACGACTCTTGATTTTGGGGTTGTGAGGTTGAGCCCCATGTTGGATGTAGAGATTACTTAAAATCTTTAAAAAAATACAGAACTGTATAAAAAAACTATCTGTAAATACTGCTGAATAAAGTCAGTTGTTGGTGTTAGTGGGATTGTACCAATGTCAATTTCCTGGTTTTAGTAATGACCTACCATTATGTAAGACATTGTCATTGGGGGAAGCTGGATGAAGGGGACATGAGAACTCTTCATTAAATCCCACATTAAAATAGAGGGGAAGAGTCTAGTTCTTAAAAAATAAGTTTACAAAAAACACTAGGGGTACAGGATTAATGTCTATTAGTCAAATTCTTACACTTTGTATTACCCACTTAAAGTCTTCAGAATTTTTCTAAATAGGTCCTGTCTGTATGTTAAATTATTTATTTTATTTATTTTTAAGTAATCACTATGCCCAATGCAGGGCTTGAACTCACCACCCTGAGATCAAGAGTCGCACGCTCTACTGACTGAGACAGCCAGCCGCCCCCTGTCTTTATGTTAATATGGTCACAATCCCCTATGGCCACACCCCAGAGTTGCAACCTGGGTGTCTCCTGGTGTGACAACTGTTTCATCATCTAGATTCCTTCCCTCCCCCACTAGTTCCACTTTCCAGAGAATGCCTTTAGGATTAAGTTGTAAGGCACAGGTACTTAGCTCTCAGGGCCAGAGCTGGTATCAGTAACTCTCCTTAAACAATTTACTTGGATCCAATGACAACTCCACTCAATGTGGGCATGAGATGAAGAAGTTACGTGTGATCTACTAATCAAAAACTAATCAAAAGAAATAATCCGACTCCCCGCTGAGTGTGGAGCCCAACGCAGGGCTCAATCCCACGACCCTAAGATCATGACCTGAGCGGAAATCAAAAGTCGGGTGCTCAACTGACTGAACCACCCACGTGCCCCGTTTTTTGTTTGAAAATGTCACTTTGGGGGCACCTGGGTGGCTCCGTCAGTTGGGTATCTGCCTTTGGCTTGGGTCATGACCTTGGGGTCCTGGGATCTGGCCCTGCAACAGGCTCTCTGCTCAGCGGGGAGTCTGCTTCTCCCTCTCCCTCTGTGCTCTCTAATAAATAAATAAATCTTTTATTAAAAAATAAAATGTCACTTTGTTTCTAGAAATTGGATGCCTTTTGTCTCCAAGCTGTGAATCTGAATGCTTGGCCTCTCCGAGACATGCGCCGTGGATGACGCTATTGACATAAATACCTATACATACTGTTGATACCCTCAACAAATTGATTTGATCTTAATCCTTTGGTGAGTATGAGGACCTCATCAGTCTTACCTGCTGCTGCACCCCCAGCGCATGGCGCTGTGCCCGACACGTAGTAGCCGCCCAATAAATAGTTGTGAGTGAATGAACTCCCGCCGTAATGGAGCTTACATTCTAGTAAATGTGGACAGAACACCTCCTAGGCATTGAGGCTGAGTTGAGCACTTTGGGTTGCACTATAACGAAAACTCCCTGGCTCCATTTATTTATGGAGTTACTATTTTGTCCCATGCAACTGCATGCCTTCACTCCATCCTTGAGAGCTGTTAACCACACATAATATAAGGATCAATATCCCCCTTGCAGTGAGTTATACAGGGGACCAGTGTCCGCCTGCCCAGCATTCATGTCCACCAGCACCTCAGAATGTGACCTTATTTGGAACAGGGTCATTGTAGGGTCTTTTATTCCAAGAAACATGAAGCCCACTCGTTCTATAGAAGGAGCTGCCTTCTCAGCTTGGTCAACCTCACAGAGAAGGGGGGTTGGGGTGGTGGGAATATCTGCCCCTCCTCCAGAGGGAAAAAAGCCCAAGTTTTCCTCCACACACACAGTTGGGAGGATCTACAGGCATAACCACCTTGGAGGCTGTTTGGCAATACTGAGCAGATCTGAGGCTATGCATTGCCCATGTCTTAGCAATTCTGCTCCTCACTACTGACCCAAAAGAAACTAGCAAAGGAGATGTGGGGAGGAGGATTTCACTGCCACACTGTTACGGTAGAAAAGAGAAGTCTCCTATTTCTCAGTGACAGGGTGGAGAGTCGCACACTGAGCTGCTATCTAAAAGTGAACTAGACGGATGCCTGGGTGGCTCAGTTGGTTAAGTGTCTGCCTTCGGCTTGGGTCATGATCTCGGGGTCCTGGGATGGAGTCCTACAACAGGCTCCTTGCTCAGCAGGGAGTCTGCCTCTCTCTCTGGCAAATAAATAAATAAAATATTTTTAAAAAATAAATAAAAGTGAACTAGATCTACATCCAGGCTCCTCAGCGGCATATGGCACTGCGTTGGATCATTCCCTGCTGCAGTAGGGGCTGTCCTGTGCCCTTGGGATGTGCAGCAGCATTCCTGGCCTCCACCCACTAGATGGCAGGGGCATGCCCCCATCCTGGTTGTGACAGCCAGAACTGTCTCCAGATAGTGCCAAATTTCCCTGGAGACAAAATCCCTTCTGGTTCAGAACCACCACTCTAGATAAATCAACATGGATAAATCCCATATGGTTATTACTGAGTAAAAAAGGTTAGGTTACAAAATGATACATTTATGTATATCTTAGGTATATATTAATTTATTTTAAAAAATATTTTATTTATTTATTTGAGAGAGAGAGAGTACAAGCAGGGGGAGTGGCAGAAAGAGAGGGAGAAGCAGGCTCTCCACTGAGCAGGGAGCCGGATGCGGGGCTTGATCCCAGGACCCTGGTATCATGACCAAAGCCGAAGGCAGACGCTTAACCGACTGAGCCACCCAGGTGCCCCTCTTATGTATGTATTTAAAACACAGCACACTCCATGTAGTTCATAGACACATATATAGCAGAGAAGGTGTAAATACAGGCATGAAAAAATATAGGCTGATTTTAGGGTGGTGGTTGCATCTAGAGAGGGAGTGAGGGAAAAGGGATAAGGTTAGCTGTCTCTCAATCTATTTATTTATTAAAAAGCCATCTGAAGCGGGACACCTGGGTGGTACTGTCGGCTAAGCATCTGACTCTTGGTTTGGGCTCAGGTCATGATCTCAGGGTTGTGGGATGGAGCCCTGCATCAGGTTCCATGCTCAACTCGGAGTTTGCTTTAGATTCTCTCCCTCTGCCCCTCCCCCCACTTGCTCGCTCTCTCTCTCTCTCTCTCTCTCTCTCAAATAAATAAATAAATAAATAATAAAATCTTTAAAAAAAACATCTGAAGCAAATCTATGTTCACATCTGTTCAGTCTGTGTGGAAGGGAGAGAGATGTCTGTGATATTTAATCTGTGTGTATGAAATACTTAATCATCAAAACTAGGAAAAACAAGAGTCCCCCGGAAAGCTGCTAAGCAGGAGGGACATGGGGTGCTCATCTGCTTTATCACACTGGGCTCCACATGCCCCCTCATCGGACCTTCACTACCTGCCCCCTCTCTGATGGCCATGATCAGAGGTCCAGGAACAGGACGTGGGCAGCGGGGAACTGTGCTATATCCTACCACGAGAACCTAGCAAAAGGTTCTGGAAGACTCTTAAAAAATCGTGTTCACAGCAGCACTATTCACAATTGCCAAAGGGTGGAAACAACCCAAGTATTCACCAACAGATGAATGGATGAACAAGACGTGGTAGATCCACACAATGGAATATCACTCTGCCTTAAAGAGGAACGAAGTCCTAACACACGCTACAACATGGACAAATCTAGAAAACACGCTAAGTGAAAGAAGCCAGACACAAAAGGTCACATAGTGTGTGATGTCATCTATATGAAATGTCCAGAACAGGCAAATCCATAGAAATGGAAAGCAGACTGGTGGTTGCCGGAGGCTGGGGGAGAGGGGGATGGGGAGTGACCGCTCACGGGGCTGGGGTTCCTTCTGGGGGGAGGAAAGTGTTCTGAACTTACATATTTCATATAGGTGGAATCATATAACATAGCTTTTGCCTCTAGCTCTTTCACCGAGCGCAATATTTTCAAGGGCAGTATTTATTTTTCTCTGCTGTAAGGTATTCCAACATAGGAATAGATCCCAAGTAATCTTTTTTTTTTTTTTTTTAAAGATTTTATTTATTTATTTGACAGAGAGAGCAAGAGAGCACAAGCAGGGGGAACAGTAGTGGGAGAGGGAGAAGCAGGCTCCCTGCCAAGCAGGGAGCCGGATGCGGGGCTCGATCCCCTGGGATCATGACCTGAGCCGAAGGCAGACGCTTAACCATCTGAGCCACCCAGGCGCCCCTAGATCCCAAGTAATCTATCCATTCTCTTGCACAAACTACATTTCATAATTAGGAAACATGCCTAGTAAAAGCTGTTTGAAAGAAAGTCGTAAACACACTCCCCTTTCTCTTCGCCACCCCCAACTAACCATGAGACCTTGGACAAACGGTTTTTCCCGTGTCCCACTGCTTCTGTCAGGTATGAACCCCAATCCCTTCTGTGCCCAGCTCCTAACAAGGGCTGGAATTGAAATTTCCCTCCTCAATCTCACCCTGGAGTTACAAGCCCATAGTGCATCTTCTCCCTGCCCTCGAGGTTGTCCCAAGTCTCAGCATTTACAAAGGTCCTATGAAGCAGAATGTTCTCTTCTCTTCTCTGGGGTGTCTATTTAAAATGCTGCCAGCTGAGAGTTAATCCTTTGGAGCAGCTGGTGGGTCCCGCAAGGGCTGGGTCAGGTGAGGCACCCATGTTTTTCAGAAATGGATACCTCTGCATCTAAAAATAACCCTTAGGGGTTGAATTCTTTCCAGGGTCATTCTTGTGCCCTCTGGGACCATCCCAAGGACTGAGGCCAGGGGTGGGGGTGGGGGTGGGGTTGTGGGAGTAAAGCAGGCTCCCGTGTTTGCACCATTTCAATAAAACCATGGTGTAAACACGGGACCCAAAAAGCTTACACCAGGTGAGTCCTGGTAGAAAAGTCACAGACCCAGGTTTGGCTCTGTGGCTCACTCTCTCTGGTGTGGCCTTGGACAAATGACTGCTCCCCACCAGCCTCAGCTTCCTCTGCTTTCCAAAGAACAGGATGAGAGTACCCCCTCCCCAAGTTGTATTGATGATTCAGGGTGGTGTGCATGATTATCAAGATGATTCTTAGCATTATCAAACTTATTTATCTCAGCAACCCCAGAAGAGCAAGATCAGTCTCCTCATTGCCACAGAGGAGAAGATGGAGGCTGATGGGAGATGGGCCTGCCCTGAAGATCCACAGCAAGGCAGTGTCGAGAACCTTCCCTCTGGCTCTTTCCCTTTGCCATACTCCTTCCTGGTTTCTCTGGCTGGGTTTTGGGGCAGCATCAGGAACCAGGAGAATGTGGGTTGCAATCCCAGGTTGGCTACCAAAGCACTCCCCTCTCGCTGGGTGAGCTTTGGCTAGTCACTCCTCTCTCCGGGCTTCAATGGGTGTATTTGTGCATAACGGGGGTGCTGTCTAGAGGTACCAACCATCCTGGTTTGCCTGGGACCGAGGGGTTCCTGGGACATGGGGCTTTTGGTGCTTGTCTTAATGGCACCTGAGTGAGGTGGTCACCCCAGTGCTATTATTCGTTTCAAAGGGCACCGGCGAGGACAAAAAGAAATTGCTTAGTGCTTAGCAATTATGCATGAGTTATTCCTGGAACCGAACTGAAATGGAAAGTACCTGTGGGTGGAAATTTTAGCTGATGGATTTATAAAAATCAGCTCTGCCTGAGGAGGGAGGAGGAAGCCCTGATCGCGTCCCTACTTCTGGCCTGGGATGGGTCCTGTCTATGGACGGCAGGGAAGCACTAGAAGGTTCCCCCGGGGGCACTTTCAGCACTGCCATGGCTCTGAGCTATTTAGTCCGAGGTCTAAACATGGGGGGTATATTTACAGAGCTTCTCAGTGACTTGATAGCAAGTCTTCTGAGCCTTCAAGCTCAGCTGTCTGCCTTCGTTTCTTCCCCTGTGAGAGATGGCAGCCCCTACCTTGCAAGGTTGGAGGAGAGGCAGCTCTCCGTCCTCGAAAAGCTTACAGTTCCTGCCAGAGGTCTCAAAACAGGGCTGAAGGAGCTGTCTCGTTAGCCTGACAGCATTTTAGAAGATGTCCAAACCGCAACCAAGACATCTTTCAGTAGGTGAATAACTAACTATGGTGCATAGATACCATGGGGTATTACTCAGCGATGAAAAGAAATGAGCTTTCAAGCCACGAGAAGACATGGAAGAACCTTAAATGCATACTGCTAAGTGAAAGAGGCCAGTGTGAAAGGGCCACACACTGTATGATTCCAATTCTATGATATTCTGCAAAAAGCCAAACTCTGGAGACGGTAAAAAGATCGGGGGTTGTCAGGGGTTTGGGGGAGGGGCAGGATGCTCACGTGGAGCTAGGGGGATTTTTAGGTTAGTGAAATTATCTGTATGATACTGTAATGGTGGATACATGTTATACATTTGGCGAAATCCACAAAATGTACAACACAAAGTAACCCTAATGTAATGAACTCTAGGCTTTGGTTGATAACATGTGGTAGTGATAATATAATAATAATGATATGGGCTCCTTGATTATAACAAATGTAACCCCCTGTGCAGAATGTAGATGGTGGGGAGGTCAGAGAGTACACGAAAACTACTTGCAGCTTTATTTTGCTGTGGATCTAAGACTGCTAGACTAGAAAATAGCCTATTAATTTCTTAAAAAGAAAAAATGTTAATTATCCTTATTTTTCAAAATTTTTATTTTTTTTTAAACGAATTTTTTAAAAAGAAAAAAATGTTTGAACAGCCAACATATACACATAGGGAACTATAAATCACATTTCCGGCTTCCCTTGAAAAATCACTTCTGGTGGTTCTCGCCCCAACCACGTGAAGATGTGCATGGTTGGATCTCACCTGGGGACAGTCCCCACCTGGCTGGCTTACTGCTTCCCGTACATCACTTACCTGGCCCTTGAAAGCATTGGAGTTTGAGACTCAGTCTAGATCACTGGTTCTCAACTGGGGGCAACTACATCTGGGGACATTTCTGGTTGTCACAACTGGGGTGTGCTACCAGCATCTAGGGGGTTGAGCCAGGGATGCTATGAAATATCCCAAAATGCATGTGATGGCCCCTACCACAGAGAATGATCTGGCCCTCACTGTCACTCGTGCAGAGATTGGGCAACACTGGTGCACAGAACTGATTCTCATCTGGGGAACTTAAAAAAAAATACTGACACTGGTACCACGCACAGCGATTCTGAGTTAAATGGAGGGGTGCTGCAGGAGCAAGAGGATTCTGAAAAGCTCCCCAGGTGAGTTTAATGTGGAAGTATATTTGAGAACCACTGGTCTGGAAGGTTCTTGGGATATCCAGGACTGTTATTCATTCATTCATTCAATCATGCAGCGGACATCCATTGCTTTCTCTTCTTGCATAGAGCTAGGGGTCCTGGAGGAGAGCCAGACCTTCTCCTCCCTGCCCTATTAAGGAGCTCCAGGTCTAATAAGGAGCTCCTGCCTCTTTTAGTCCAACCCTTCTTAAATGTTATGCAGATTCTGATTCAGCGGGTCTTGGGGTGGGGGTGGGGGGCCGGCATTCTGCATTTCTTAACCAGCTAGCTCCCAGGGGCCATAGATGCTGTTAACCTGAGGACCACACTCAGAGCTCTGTCCTCATTCAGGATTCTCATGAAAGCCTGACCCAGAAAATGACTGCGTCCCAGGAAACACATCTTCCCACGGCCTTACAAATAATTGCACTACCTTTCCCAAGTGCCTTAGACCCTACTACTGACAAAGTTCTCAAAACATCTTTACAATAGCCCCGCAGAAGAGTTCAGGATTATGTTCCGACGCGCCTATTTCATAGATGAGTGAGCTGAAGCTCATGGGGGCGCGGTAACCAGCCTGGTATTTAGTGGTAGAGGCAGAGCTGACTCCTAATTCAGAGATTTTTCCTAGAAGCCAGCTTGGCTGTCAGCTCCAAAGGTGTGCTACCTGTGCCGCTGCCCAGGACCCTGTGTTCAGAAGGGTCCCACATTCAGTTTAGCGCTCTGTTGTCACCATCTTGAAATTCTGACTTTCTTTAAATCTTTTTTTTTTTTCTGAGAGAGAGAGAGAGAAAGAGCACAAGCAGTGGGAGTGGCAGGGAGAGGGAGAAGCAGGCTCCCCACAGAGCAGGGGGAGCCCGATGTAGGACTCGATCCCAGGACCCCGCGATCATGACCTGAGCTGAAGGCAGTCGCTTAACCGACTGAGCCACCCAGGCGCCCGAAATTCTGAATGAGTGAGAGGCCCTGCAGATTCTGTAGCTGGTCCTGCAGTCAGCACATAGATTCTGAGAAGAAACCTTTGTAGAGACTCAGCAGGAACACCAAACTGGGTGGTGGTGGGGGGCTAATAGCTAAGTCCTACTCCTCCCTTTTCCAAAGGGAAGCAAGTACCCCAGAGCAATTGGAGTGAGTCCTGGGGTCTGGCAGACCTGGGTTTGAATCCCAAGGCTGTCATCTACCAGCCATGGGACCACAGGCTCGTTGCATATGTAAATTAGCTTAGCCACTATTTTCTATTTCCCCAGTTACAAATGGAGGGGGTTTGAACTGGGCAGGCATTTCTCAATCTTGACAGCATGCAGCAATCACTGGGGAGGGGAGCTTGAAACATGAGCATGCAGGGAGGGCCCTATCCCAGATATTCTGATTCAATTTGTCTGGAGTGGAGATGAGATGGGGGTTTAAGAGCCCCCAGGAGCCCCTAATAAGCAGCTAGGGTTATGAACCACTGAACTTTCCCCACCTTTAGGAACCTTCAGGCACATTCGGGCTCCAGTACCTCTAATTCAGATGATTTATTTACTCTGGCAGAAATTTCTAGACCCCTCCTGCATGCTCCCAGCCAGCCTGAAGACCTCTTTCCTCCAGACACTTGTGTCCTATATCCCTAGGAGGCTCCAGCCCTCCACAGTTTTAGATTTCTCAAGGTATGCTAGGTTCTGTACTTGCCCAGGGGACTGGCCTGAGCCACCAAAAATTCCTCCTGAACAGGAAATGCAGTCCTTGCTCATGCTAAGACAATACAAAGCTTATTTTGCTTTGCAAAGTAACTGATCTGCAGAATAGCTTTTAAAGAATAGGCTCTGGCTTGTGGACGGGCAAAAATAAAATGGAACAAAAACACTTGGCAAGCAGAATATGATCCTATTTGCATAAAATCGTGCTTTACCATCTCTAACTACAGGGTTATAAACGCATAGGGAAGGTCTGGAAGGGTCGGCAATACGTCAACTGTAATGATCTCTTTTCCTTTCCATTTCTTTTAAAAACACAGAAG
This sequence comes from Halichoerus grypus, assembly GCF_964656455.1. Classification (NCBI taxonomy): domain Eukaryota; kingdom Metazoa; phylum Chordata; class Mammalia; order Carnivora; family Phocidae; genus Halichoerus; species Halichoerus grypus. Next base: position 204,500,787 of record NC_135712.1, read on the forward strand.
CACCTATTTTTATAATCTGAAAAAAAAAAAAAAAAAGGTATTTCAGTCCTGAGAGGAGAATATAGAGGTAATTTACATCTAAGTGGGAGAAACGGTCACAATGTTTCCGGATGATCGATCCCTTTTCTAAAGCTAAATTCTCTAGTCCCTTTCGTTTACTGGTATGCTCTAATAGTTAAAACGCTAGGAGATGAACAAGAAACATTCGGTGAGCCTTATCTAAAAATAGACCACATTCTAAGGAGGCTATTTATCACCATCTAAAAAAAAAATGCTTAAAAAAAACAAACAAACCAAGAAGCAGAGTCTTCCTTCCCTTCTGCGATTCTCCGCGGGGGTCTGGAGCTGGCCGAGTAGGCTAACCCCAAATCACCCTGCCCTAGGGCAGATTCTGCTCAGTAAGTGGAAAGGATCCGCGCCACGGCTGGAAGAATTCCCGCCGGGCGCGGGAGACCCAGCTTCGCTCGGCCGGAGGAGGAGGAGGGGAGACTGCCCGAGGGCCGCAGAGGAGGGGGGCACCGGTGTCACTTTCTCTGAACCGGATTACTGCCCCCAGCACGGCCGGCCCTTATATAGACACTCAACAGCCGCTCCGGCTCCGCGCGCCAAGGGCAAGGAGGGAGGTCACGGATGCGGGCGGCCAGGACATCTGGACTGACCTGCAGCACCGACCCCCGCCTGCGCCCTCACCACGACCTATGCCGCTGGCCCAAGTTCATGCGACCCTGCCGGGAACCCTGACTTCTCTCCCAGCCTCCTCCCCAGCACCTGTTCCCCCTCCTCTATACAGTCGCATTCCTCTCCTGCTTTCCAGCTGCATCTGCTCCCCCTCCCCCAGCCCCACCATCCCGGGGGCTTCTCTCCTTGCCCGCCCCCTTGTCTTCCCCCCCGCCCACTCCATGTGGAAGAACCGCACGATCCCGGCACCCGCTGCTCCCCCGAACGAGTCCCTGGGACTGTGCCCCCCTCATGATCCAGGGCTTCCCCCACCTCGCGACCCGCAGGTTTACCTCCGCCCCCCGCGCCGCGATGCCAGCCCCCGCGGGCCGCTGGCTCTGGCTCACCTGGCTCATACTTGAGGTAGAGAATGGAGACGATGAAGTAGCTGAGGTCGAAGACGGGGAAGAGCGGCACCCGCGAGAAGCTGAGCGCCAGCTCGCCTAGGCTCAGCGCCGAGAGCAGGTCCATGGCGCCCGCCGGGTCCCACCCCAGCCCCCGGCCCAGTACGTCCTGCAGCCCGCGGCCCCGCGACTGCGCCCCCGCTGCAGGACCCGCCCCCGCCCGCCAGGCACCGCCCCCAACCCGGCCCCCGCGGGAGAGGAGGGACGACCGCCTGCCCCGGGGCGGGTCGTGGGGCCGTCCTGTCCCATAAAGCCCAGCAGGTGTCCCATACTCCGTCCCTTCGGGCCATCACGACCCCCTTCAGCCCAGCGAGGCGGGGTGTAGGGGTCCCTGTGGTGTGAGTTGGACAGGGTAGCTGGCCATTGGGGGGTCCTTCCCGCACGGAGCTCACCCAGAAGGGACGGGTCAGTCAGGACCCTGTCCCGGTGGGACTCAATTAGTCCTCTGGAGCCCTTGGATCGGGACCTGCATCCTCTGTGGGTCTTGTCCAGTTGTGAACACCATCTTCCCGTGCCCTAGAGGGTCAAGACCCCCGTCCTCTATGGAGCTGTCATGACCCTAGTCCTCTGTGGGGCTCTGTAAGTCAGGACCTCCATTCGCCACCGGGATCCCTGTTCTCCGAAGGGACAGCTCGGTCGGACCTCCGCCCCTCGTAGCTCCAGCCTAGTGGGGATCCCTGCCTTCCATTGGGCCCAGGAGGAACCTCCTCCTCCCGGGAATCCATGCCCGGGAGAGCCTACTGCATCAGGGCCCATTCCCCTCTGCAGCTCAGTGGTCAAGGAGCCAGCTTCCTTCCGAACCTGCGTGGGAGACCCGAGCCCAGAAAGAAAAGCCACCGCGCTAACTCTCCAGCGCGTAGGGGCCTCACGCCTGCGCGGCACGCCTCCAGTCCGTAACCCAATCTCGCCCCGGATGACTCCGCTCCCGGGTGACGTCACACTCTCGCCCCGCCCTTTCTTCGCTACCCTCCGGCCTCCTCAGCGAGAAGGGGCGCTCGCTCTTTCCTAAAGGGGCCTGGCCTGCAGAGGGCGGGACCCTGCCTGCCTTGGCCTTCGATTGGACCAGCCCTCGCCAGCGCGGCTTCGAGATTGGTCGGCTCGTGCTCTTCTCTCCTCCCCCTCCGGGACTTCCGCTTCCGGTTCTGACAGACGCTTCGGCCGAAAGGATGATCGGGGACATCCTGCTGTTTGGGTAATTAGGGGGGGCCAGAGGCTGGGGTAAGAAGGGTGAAAGGGACGAGGGGCGGCCCAGGTAACCTCATTCTCCCTTCGCAGGACGCTGCTGATGAACGCAGGGGCAGTGCTCAACTTTAAGCTGTGAGTAGGCCGCTTTCGATCGCGGCTCCACCCAGGGGGCCCATAGGCCCGCCCCCGCGAGCGTGAGCCCGCCCCATGCCGTAGGCTACGCCCCTAAGCCCCAGCCCTCCCTCTGGCCACGCCTCCAGCCTGGTCCATCCTCCTGTGACTCTACGCTCCAAGGTGGTTTGAAATACAGACTCCCGTTTCCCGGGGATCTCTCTTCTCGCATCCCGGAGAGCCTCCGGCCCGTCCCCCACAAAATTCTTAGCCCTATTCTGTACCCACGGACCAACCTCTCCCCTTGGTGGCTGTAGGCCTGTGATTGGCAGGTAGATGATGGTCCAGAAAGGGGCATTGAACCACCCGAGGTCACACAACAACTCACCTGCAAGGCTAGAGCCGAAACTGAGTGTCTGAGGCCCTCTGAGCTGGGGGTCAGGGCCAGGGGATCGAGTGGTCTTTATGTCCCACCAAAAGTGGACATTGTCTCTTCCTCTTTGTAGGAAAAAGAAGGACACGCAGGGCTTTGGGGAGGAGTCGAGGGAGCCCAGCACAGGTAAGGCCTCCTTTCTGGAGTCTGAAATTGGTCCATTTCAGAGAGAACAATTTTTTCTCACCAAGCCCTACCTTAGTTTTCTTTTCAATAGTTGTGTGTGTGTGTGTGTGTGATTGTGATTGTGATTGTGATTGTGATTGTGATTGTGATTGATTGTGATTGGGAGAGGGAGAGGGAGAGAGGGAGAAATGGGCCTGAAGATTTTCTGTTCCTTCTGCTCACCTCTGTCACCCACTTCTTTCTCCGGGTCAGACCTCCCTGCGTATGTCACCACTCATATCACTTCCTACAGTCATGATTGTCCTTTATGAATGTTATCCTCTGGCTAATATTCGTCCCTCATACTTGCTCTTGCTTGTTTTGGCCCATTCCTGTGCCCTTGTGGTGCCCGACCTCCAGCATGAATGAATGAATGAACAAGTAGCCATCGCTTTCAGAGTGCTGCAGACGTATTTTAATTAGATGCCAACATTAGCTTTCAAATAAATCAGATGTCACATAAAAATTCAGATGTCTGATTTATCAAGAAAAATCTGAACATCCTATAGCTCAGGGTTCAGGCAACCTCTTGGCACCTACTGGATGAAATTGAGAAAAACAGGACCCTGTTGAGGCAGGACCTGTGGCCTCTGCCTCATCCCAGCCCCAATCCCCTCATCTTTATATCATCTCACCTGTCCTGGGGGCCCTGGAATTTATTCATCTGACTATTTGAAACCTAATGGGACCTACACATGACTTCTATGTCCATGCATCATTCACCAAGCATTTATTGAGCACCTGCCACATGGCTGCCACTGTCCTGGATTCTGGGGACACAGCAGAGAACAAGACAGATGAAATTCCTACCTTGTGGGTTGTACTGCTCTGGGGTGGGACAAGCAGTTCCTAAATAAGGAACAGATGGTGACGGAGGTGATGAGAGGTGAGGAGAGGGATGCTGCAGTGTGTGGAGGGAAGGACCCCTGAGCCGGTGGCGTTGGCAGCCAAGGTGGTGGGTGCCGTGATGGAGTGTTGCATGGGAATGATAGGAACCCCGAGGAGCAGTGAATTTGATGACGATCGGACCACTCCCTTTTATTGGGGGCCCATCTGGTAGCGGCTGCTTTGTTAGGTGCTTCCTGGGGGTGTGTTACTCTGCCTCTATCCCTGAAAGGTAAAGGGCATTTTCCCATTTTACAGACAAGGAAACTGAGGTTCAGGGCTGTGGCTTGACTTGCTTGTGGCCATGTAGGAAATCAGTGACAGCATCCTGATTGAACCTGAGTTTTTCTGACCCCACAGGCTGTCCCCTGTCACTAAACCATCCATCCATTCATTCATATGTTCATTCAGCAGCTGTATGTATCACTTACCCGCTCTGTGGAAGGTACTATACCAACTCCTGGGGCTGTAGTCTAGAGATCTAAATTGGAGCTGGTGGGGGGGGTGGTGGGAGAGTAGAAGGGCTTGGTGGCAGTGAGAGTCAGTCAGTGACAAGGACAGTCACAACAGTGGCTTCCCTCTGACCAGGGGCTCTCTGCACGTCTCCTTCCAGCCAGTATTCTGTGCTTACTGCTGCCACTGCAGAGAATGCCTCTCTCCCTGTGCCCAGCTGACCCCTCATACCGCAGTGGCTGCATCTGTTGAGAGCTGTGTGCCAGGCACTGTGCTGAGGTCTTCCTAGTTGCTGTCACCCCCATTTACACAGGAGGAAACTGGGGCATATGTAGGCCGGCGACTGAGCAAGGTCACCTGTGTGGAAGGGCAGTAAACTCCTGCCCATGTTTAAGGTCGGAGCTTATGTGCTTCCTCAAAGGTTTCTGACCCCCGCTCCCTGACAAGGGCTAGGTTGGCATCCCCCCATTGTATGCTCCCATGGCACTGGCCATGGTGAATAATCAGGTGTCTGATTACTTTTTTAGTATTTGTCCTGCGTGTGAGCTTCTTAGGGCAGGGATATCTGTCTTGGTCCTCCCTCTATCCCCTGCACTTGGCTGTTGCCTGGAACTAGTGGCCTTCACTTAGCATCTGTTGATGGCAGGAAAGCCTGTTTTTGTGATGCTGGGCCCAGAGAAGGGCCTCGTCAAGCAGCGCCTCTCAAACATCCTGGGGCTGGACCCGTGTTTGACGTTTGCAGTCTGGGCTGGGCTGCACGTGGCTCTCCCAGTGGGTTGGATGGTACCAGACTCCTCTAAACTGTGTTCAGCAAGACTGTGTGTGCTCATCATGTCCCTGGATGGTGCAGCGGTGCCGGGTGTAACTTTCTGAGCTCCTGCCTGGTATTCTGTACTTATGGGACAGCCCTGGTCTATAGATGACGCTTTGGGTAGCACCCTTGTAGATGACCCCGCGTGGACCCATTTATTCCATTCTGGAGGATTAGAGAGGTGAGCAACTTAAAACCCTGGAGGAAGGTTCTGGAACCCATACCTCTGGAGTCTTAACGTACCAAGTTGCTTCCTCTTGGAACGGGTTTTGTTCTCCGGCATCAGGGGACTAGAGTAAGTCACCATCAAAGCAGAACCCCATTTTTACTTGCCTGAATTAGTATGCTTTTTCAGGTGCCAACACTGAAAACCCAGCCCAAAGTGATTGGAACAAATGGAAACCTCCAAGGGTGGAACTGTTTTGAGGCACACCCACCCTCAGGGCTCAAACCAGCCCTCCTGTGTGTGACCCTCTCCAGCTCTCTTTTTCCATCTATGTTGGTTTTACTGTCAGGCTGGCTTGTGTTTACAAAAGATGACCCTAGAACAGGGCGGGGCCCAGTGTTCTGTAAAGTGTCAGATCGTAAACATTTTTGGCTTTGTGGGTCATACATTGCCTGGTGCAGCATGTCCGCTCTGTTCCTTGAAAGCAGTTGTGGGAAATACAGGCATACCTCGTTTTATTGTGCTTCTTTACTGTGCTTTGCAGATACTGTTATTTTTACAAACTGAAGGTTTCTGGCAACCCTGTGCGAGCAGGTCTGGGGGACCATTTTTCCAACAGCGTTTGCCCACTTCGTGTCTCTATGTCACATTTTGGTAATTCTCGCAGTTTTTCAAACTTTTTCATTATTGTTGTATTTGTTCTCGTGATCTGTAATCACTGATTACGACGTGCTGAAAACTCAGATGATGGTTAGTGTTTGTTAGTGATATATATATATATTTTTAAAATGTTATTTATTTGGGGCGCCTGGGTGGCTCAGTCGTTAAGCGTCTGCCTTCGGCTCAGGTCATGATCCCAGGGTCCTGGGATCAAGCCCCACATTGGGCTTGATAAATAAATAAATAAATAAATAAATAAATAAATAAATAAATAAATAAATAAAATCTTTAAAAAAAAAGAAAAGTATTAAAAAAAAGATTTTATTTATTTGACAGAGACACAACGAGAGAGGGAACACAAGCAGGGGGAATGGGAGAGGGAGAAGCAGGCTTCCCGTTGAGCAGGGAGCCCAATGTGGGACTTGATCCCAGGACCCTGGGACCATGACCTGAGCCGAAGGCAGACGCTTAATGACTGAGCCACCCAGGTGCCCCGTTAGTGATGTTTTTATAATTCACGTATTGACATTATTTTTTAGATACAATGCTAGTACACACTTAATAGACTATAGTGTAGTGTAAACATAACTTTTATAGGCAATGGGAGACCAAAACATTCATTAGACTTGCTTTATTGCAGTAGTTTGGAACCGAACCCACAATATTTCCAAGGTATGCCTGTATATACATGAGGGGGCATGGGTGTATTTTGATAAAACTTTATTCATAGACACTGAAATGAGAATTTCATGTAATTTCTGTGTCTCGCAAGATACTCTGTTGATTTTCTTTTTAGCCATTAAAAAGTCTTAAAGACATTCTTAGCTTATGGGCCATGCAGAAACAGGTGGTAGGGGCTGGCTTTGGCGCATGGGCCATAGTTGGCCAACCCCTGCCCTAAAGGACTGGGTTTATGTCTTCCTAGCCCAGAAAGGCTGACAGAAAGCAAGTGCCTCTTTCCCAGTAGTTGGGATGAAAGTCCCAGGCCTGACTCTCACTGGGCAGACTGACCAAAGTCCCAGGGCTGACTCTCAATGGGCAGTCTTGGGTCACGTGCCCCCCCCCCGAGCCAATCAGAGGCTGAGGGCTTTTAGGGGTTGGTCAGTGGCAGCTATTGCCAGAGTGCCAAGGGTCGGGGAGCAGAGGCGACCCACAGGAAAAGCTGTGCTGCCCCCGGAACGTGGGGCGGTGGGATTGGGGCTGGTGGAAACTGCAGAAGCGCACTGCGGTCGCGACAACAGAAATGTCAGCAGTGCTTATAAAAACGCGTTCTGACTTTCCAGGTGACAACATCCGGGAGTTCTTACTGAGCCTCAGATACTTTCGGATCTTCATCGCCCTGTGGAATGTCTTCATGATGTTCTGCATGATCGTGTAAGTCCGGCCTGCCTGTCCCCTTCATTGTCCAGAATGACCCACCGGATGCTCACCCTCTGCCTGTCGTCTCTCTGCACTTCCGCGTCACGCTTTCTGCTTTCAAAATAAGAACTCTCCCAAGCTAGAGAGGGAAGCAGGGTCTACAAAGGTTAAACTGTGTCACTGTGGTCTAGGCTGGAGCTTTGACTGGGACACAGTGTTCTCCGAGTCCTGGCTGTTCCTGGTGCCGTAGCAGAGGCTGCCAAGAGATGCCTTCCCTCGAGCCCATGGCCCTGTTAACCTCTTGCCTGCTCTGCCCTGTTTAGCCTGTACTCGATGTCTGCCAGGGTGGACAATGTGGCTTATTTGGCAGCGTGCTGCCGAGCCCTGCTCCTCTCCTGCCGGTAGCCCTCAGAAGTGTATTCAGACTTCTTTCTGTTTTCATGCCTATTTTTCATTTCCTCATTAGGCTTAAAAAAATCTAATCGGATTGGTTTTCCTTCCACCATTGGGGGCCTTAATTTTGTTTTTTTTCTTTTAAGATTTTATTTATTTATTTGTCAGAGAGAGAGAGTTAGCGAGAGCAGGAACACAAGCAGGGGGAGTGGGAGAGGGAGAAGCAGGCTTCCCGCCGAGCAAGGAGCGGGGCCTTAATTTTGATGCCGCTGCTGAAGAATTGTGAGACTCCTTAGTAAACAGGCTCAGGGAAAAAAACTGTAGGAGAATCTGGTGTGCTATCATCTGGGCTCATCATGCTGGGCTGGTCCCATTCTTCCCCCTAAAGAGGAAGAGAATGAAAAGTCGGCTCTCCTGAGTAATTGGGATGCTGCATTTGGGGTTGCTGGGTGGTCCTTGTGCCAGCCCCATGGCTGTTAGAGGGGATGATTCCAGGACTCAGGAGATGGGGGGAGGAGGAGTTTCACTGTGCCACTGGAAAGTGTTTAAGAGCCCAGAACGAGGACCGTGGTGTGTGCCCAGAGAAGCCCTTTTTGGGAGCTTGGATGAGGCCTGTGCAGGTACAAAGAGGGCTGGTGAAGAGATCAGGGAGTTTGCAGAAGAGGATAGGGAATGTAACTAGGATTCACAGGAAGTAGAACAGCGTTGGTCTTTCCAGGTTCGCACCTGTCCTTTCCTTCCTTCATTTATTGATTTACAACTATCCAGTGTGGGCTGCACCTTGGGTTTATAGCTGAGACCAGGACAGCCTTCGTCCTTGCCATTAGCGAAGGCATAGTATGGCAGTTGGGACAGGGACAGAAAAACAAATAAATAGGGAAGAATCACTCATGAGGCAAATGGGAGGCTCTCAGTTTAGGCGATGGTCGGGAAGAGGCCCACAGAGAAGTGCTATTTAAATCAAAACCTAAAGAACAGGAGGAAGCCTTGCCATTTGCAGAGCTAAAGGGAGGCATGGTAGCACGTGCAAAGGTCCTGGGGCAGGGAAGAACTCTGTTTTCATTGTTCTGTTCTGCTCATTGGCTGCATTCATCCTGTCGTCCAGCTAGCTCCCTTTATGGCTCATTTGCTGGCCCGTGACTAAGATGGTCACCTTAGGCTCTGTGACCTCCTAGCTCAGCTCAAGGCTATCTTTGTAGCCTGGTGTCCTGATTTTGCTTCCTGGGAGTGGAACCTGCTTGACCTAGCTAGGTGTGACCCAGGTCCAGTTAGATGGGGGTTATCCTGATTCCAGCATAATCATTGAGGTTGAGTCAGCAAACCACAGCCCGTGGGCCATATCTATCTGTTTCCTGTTTTCATGCACACCCATTTCTGTAACTGCATTTGCATTATAGCAGAGGGGTTCGAAGCCCTATGACAGAAACTGCCTGGCATGCAAAGCCCAGACTACTTACTATGTGGCTTTTTTGCCAACCCCTAACCTGGGCCACCTCTTTCAGTAGGCGCCACGAGTGAGGGAAGATCCTCTTCAGAAAGGACTCTGTCAGGGAGGCAGTGACTGGCTTTCCCAGGATATTAAAAAAACTGGAAATCACCTAAATGTCCAAGAACTGGGGAGGAGTCAGGTAACTCAAAAGGACGCCCATATGAGCTGCTGTCGAGGCTTCATCGCTGATGAGGTGCTGCAAGTTCTGTCTACACAGGGGAGTGTTTCGAAAGCAAAGAAGGCTGGATGTCACTTACATGCGCATTCCAGCCTCGGCTGTGATTTGCATGCAGTAAGCACTGAATAAATGCCTGAAGTCTGTGGAGAAGACACTTCCACCCAGGGAGCTGGAAGGATCTGCTCCAGGCTGTCCACAGAGGTGACCATGCTCAGATTGCTGAGGAGATTAACAGGGCCTGAGGGGATGGCTTGCAGTTCCCCTGTACCCATTTTTATATTGCTTGAGCTGAGCTACTTGGGAAATTTTTTTAAAAAGTCATGAAAAACTTGAAGTATGGAGAGAAACGTGCCCGAGTGTTTAGGGGGACCGAATATTGATATCTGCATCTTAACTATGAAACATATCAAAAATAAGATAGACGAATAATTGGGTAGGTACACTGTAAAGCAAAGTTATTTATTTATTATTTATTTGAGAGCGAGGAGGGGGAGAGAGCATGAGCAGGGGGAGGAGCAGAGGGAGAAGCAGGCTCCCTGCTGAGCAGGGAGCCCAATGCAGGACTCGATCCCAGGACCCTGGGATCATGACCTGAGCCAAAGGCAGATGTTTAACCGACTGAGCCACCCAGGCGCCCCAAGCTTTTTGTTGTTGTTGTTGTTTTTTAATTAGAGAGAGAGTGTGCGTGCAGGGGGAGGGCCAGAGGGAAAGGGAGAGAGAGAATCCCAAGCAGACTCCCTGCTGAGCCCAGAGCTTGATGTGGGGCTCGATCCCACCACCCTGAGATCATGACCTGAGCTGAAATCAAGAGTCGGAGGTTCAACTGACTGAGCCACCCAGGCCCCCATGTAAAGCAAAGTGTTAATTGTAGAACGGAGGTGGTACATATGCGGAGTTCACTGAACTGTTCTTTTAACTCTTCTCTATGCTAAAACCTTCATAATAAAATACGGGGGAAGATGCGGAGAAAATGAGGGTGTGAAATCATGGAGCAAGATTAATAAGTAAAAAAGTGGCAGTCAGTCTTCACAGTTCAGTATTTTGTAGTATATTCACAGGGTTGTGAAACCACCACCGCAGTGCAGTTCTAGAACATTTTCATCACCCCAAAGGGAAACCTCATACCCATTAAGCAGTGACTGCCTCTTCTTCCCTCCAGCCTCTGGTAACCACTTACCTACTTTCTGTCATTATGGATTTGCTAGTTCTGGATATTTCCTGTAAACGGAATCGTAACAACATATGGCCCCTTTTGTGTCCTGCTTCTTTCACGCAGCGTGATGTCTTAGACGTTCCAGCGTGTTGTAGTGTGTGTTGGCACTGCATTCCTTTCTGTGCCTGAAGAACAGTCCATTGTATGTCTTTTACCGCAGCTTGTTTATCCACTCATCAGTTGATGGCTATCTGGAATGTTTCCATTTTGGGCCTGTTTATGAAGATTGCAGACACAAACACTGGTGTTCGAGTTTTTGTGTAGACAGACTTAAGTTTTCGGTTCTCTTTGGTATATATGCAGGAGTGAAATTGCTGGGTCGTATGGTAACTCTATATTTATCTGTTTGAGGTTCTGCCAGACTATTTTTTAAAAGTAGCTGCAGCAATTTGCCTTCCCACCAGTAGTGTATGATGGTTCCAATTTCCCCCACATCCTTGCCAACGCTTGTTATTGTCTGTCTTTTTGATTAGAGCCATCCTAGTGGACGTGAAGGTTGATTAGCATTTCCCCAATGGTTAGTGACATTGAGCCTCTTTTCATGTGCTTCTTGGTCATTTGTATGTCCTCTTTGGAAAAATGTCTATTTAGGTCCTTTGTCCAGTTTTTAACTGGGTAATAACTAAGTTATAAGAGTTCTTTTTATAGTCTAGAAACCAGTCCCTTATCAGATACATGATTTTCAAGTATTTTCTCCCGTCTCTCGGTTTTCTTTTCACCTTCTCGATGGTGTCCTTTGAAGCACAAAAAAATTTAATTTTGATAAAGTCCAGTCTATCTGTTTCTCCTTTTGTTGCTTGTGCTTTTTGTGTTGTAGCTAAAAATCATTGCCCAACCCAAGGTCACGAAGATTTAGACCTAAGTTTTCTTTCTTTCTTTTTTTTTAATTTATTTAATTGACAGAGAGAGACAGTGAGAGAGGGAACACAAGCAAGGGGAATGGGAGAGGGAGAAGCAGGCTTCCCGCCGAGCAGAGAGCCTGATGCGGGGCTCGATCTCAGGACCCTGGGATCATGACCTGAGCTGAAGGCAGTCGCTTAACTGACTGAGCCACCCAGGCACCCCCTAAGTTTTCTTTTAAGAGTTTTATAGTTTTAATTTTAATAGTTAGGTCTATTACCCACTTTGAAGTAAATTTTGCATATAGTGTGAGGTAGGGATCCAGCTTCATTCTTTTGCATGTGGTGATCCTGCACCATCTGTTGTTCTTTTTTCAAAAAGCCTTTTTTATCTTGGAAAGAGTTTAGCTTTATAGAAACGTTGCAAAGATAACAGAGTTCCCATATATGTATCTTTTTAACAGTTCTGTGGTTTTCCCCTGTAGACCTCTGTCATAACTGCATCCCCGTTCTCAACTTCATGGGTTTTTATACAGTTCCCAGGCCTTTCCCATTCAGATTTTCTTCAATGAACAGAGTTAACTGTAATCATTTGTATCATTGACTTGCAGTAATAAAGAATGGGCTGAAATAAAATGTTACAGATTCTGATGAAGCAGATACTTTCTTAAATAGCTTTTTTATTTTTAAAATGTACTGTTTGGGGGATGCCCGGGTAGCTCAATCAGTTAAGTGTCTGACTCTTGCTATCAGCTCAGGTCTTGATCTCAGGGTCATGAGTTCAAGCCCCGCATTGGGCTCCATGCTGGGCGTGGAGCCTACTTAAAAAAATAAAATAAAATGTACTGTTTGGTAGCATTAAGTATATTCATGTTGTGTAACAGAAGAGCTACTTACAAAGCCTAAGTAATATAAAATAATCTTAATAATAGTAACAGAAAATATTTTCTGAAAGTGTTTTCCGAGCTATATAGCTTTACATCCTTCCCATCCTCACGGACATCTCTGCCCTCTGACTTTTCCAGGCTGTTTGGCTCCTGAGCCCCAGATACACACCTTCCTGGGAACCAGGAACCAGGAACCATCTTCCCAGATGCTGAGTCTCCCTTTCTCCGTTCCTGACGACTTCAAGAATGGTTTTGACCGGAAAACAAGCGACCTTCCCAGAAAGCCCAAGTTCTTGGTGGGTGGAAAAAATGTTCGCCAAGCTGCACACGGCTTCCCAGCCACGTCATTGTTTTCTTTTCAAAGATATTTTCACTTTGGTCTCTGCGTTGAAATGCTGTCTACTTAAGGAGTTTTAGGAGGGTTTATGGAAGGGATGTGATAACAGTGCATTCCCCGCAGATAAAAGAACGTTGTGTAGATTGTTTTTTTAGATTGGAATTCGTCTTCTAGCAAGCTTGTACTAGAAACTCATTTCTGGATATTTCTTGGTTTATTTTTAATAAGCCTCCTTTTTGGTTCAAATTATACAGATTTTTCAAAATAATGTTTTATCCAGGGATCTGAAACAGAAAGGTGTGCTTTTAAGATTGATGCAGCCTCTTTATTGGACTGTGTTTAGGAATAACAAGCAAGTTCATTGTTGCTGGGCCTGTGTCCATATTCCTTTCCTGTCTCGATGGGCTCTGCTCGGCCACTCGGTGCCTCTGAGGTCATCCTCAGGACTTTAAGGGTGAAGCCTTACTGATTCCCGTGGAAGAGAGGTACAGAACAGTTGGCAGGGGCAGATGTGGGTGTTATGAGAAATTTTGCCCTGTCTTACAGCCCTCTGTTAAAGTAACTCTTGGGGCCATTAAATGTATAGTTTCAAGAATGAGAGTGACTTATGTGGTGATACTGGGACCCAGTTCTGAAAGCTTGGAATTTTGGGTCTTCTTTTCAAGTGGGTGATTTCAAGGTTGAAAAGCAGTGAGCCTCATTCAAGGTACAGCATTTTGCATAGAATGTTCTTTGAAAGGCAGGTCCTTTATCGCCAAAATGAAATGCCAGCGGTCGACACCCAGATCCTACAGGTGTTTGATCTGTTTGTTGTGGGTTTTGAATTCCTAATTTGGAGGTAAACCTGGTGGGAGGAAAAAGTAAATATGCAGACTTTTAAGAACTAAGTAGCATTGAAAATAAAGCTCATTTCTAAAAAGGATCTTTTGTTTATACATTTTTTTTAACCAAGAAGTTAGCTGACTTCCAACTGGAATTGTTTTGAATTACACTGGGGGAAACACTGAGGATTCATTTTGGAGGCTGTCAAAAAGTCAGAAGAGAAGCAGTGTTAGATTTCCTGTTTTGGATTTTCCTTAATACATGTCAGGCCGGAATTGGGCAAATGGGCTTTTGACCTGGCTGCTTTGGGAAGTATTGAAAGAGCCAGGGAGAATATTGGGGTTTTGCTAGACCAGGGTCAGATCCACTTTTACTGCTGCGTAGCTGACGTCATTCTCCTTCACTGCTTCTATAATTTATTCCCTTGTCAAACCCAGGCCTATAGTTTGTCAGTAGCCGGGAACGTAGCTGCTGAGTCGAGCTTCGCGCAGGCCTGTGTCCTTGTCAGCAAGAACAGACGTGCGGAGATCTTGGCTAGTCACTCCTCAAGCCGTGTCAGTGGTTCGAGGAAACCTCGCTGCCTTATTCAGACTGGTGCTGAGGTTTCAATGAGGCGAGGCATTTGTACGCTATGGGGATGAATCATGCTCTGAGAAGAGAATGCTGTCATTGAGATTTTATTTCAATAGTTGTATTTTTTTCCAGAGAACTATTACCTCATTGTTAAACTCTCTGCAAACAGTGTAGCTTCGGAGGCTGCTGTCCATTTTAAAAGTTGCATCTCACCGATGTGCATCTTTAGGAAGCTTTTCAAGAACCCTCATTAACATCAAAGGTTATCGAAGTTTGAGTTTTGGGTGCCTAGGGTTCCCCAGCATTTAAGCGCTTATGTTCTGGGCCAGTGGGTTCAAGTCCTGTCTCTGCTCCTTGCCAGTGGGACCTTGGCTGCTTGCTTCTCCACTCCCTGCCTCAGTTTCCAGTCAGCAAAACGGGTCTGGAAGTCCCACCTGCCTGGGTTTGTTGTGAGGCTCAGCATGCTCAAATGTGGGCCGAGTGCTTGACCGAGTGCTCAAACCTGGGTGTGCTCACTGCTAGCATCTTCTCTACTCTCGCCTGCATTTGTGCGTGCGGTCTGCACACACACCGTGAAAGAGAGATGTTTAAAAACACTAGAAACAGTTTTCCAGCATGGAAAACCTTTTCCCGCCTTCCTCTTTCCTTTCCAGCATTTTCCTTATAGGTATCACAGGCATACCTTGGAGATACTGTGGGTCCAGGTCCAGACCGCCCCACTAAAGCGAATATTGCAATAAAGCAAGTTGAAGGAGTGTTTCGGCTTCCGGGCGCATATAAAAGTTACGTTTACCCTGCATTGTGGAAGTGGGCCGTAGCATCACGTCTAAAAAACTGGCGTGCGTGCCTTAATTAAAAAATACTTGATTGCCAACAAATACTAGTCGTCATCTGAGCTTTCAGTGAGTCAGAATCCCTGATCACAGATCACCAAAGCAAATACAGTAACGATGACAACGTTTGAAATATGGTGAGAATTACCGAAATGTGACACAGAGATACGAAGTGATCAGATGCTCTTGGGAAAATGGCGCCAGGATACTGGTTTTGCCGCAAACCTTGGGTTTCTAGAAAACACGATGTCTGCAGAGTGCAGTCAAATGAGGTCTGCCTGGATGCGACATAGTTTGATCGTGGTTAAGGCGGCTTAGGTTCTACTGTGTTCACTTTGGCAGCATTTCCTTTATATCTTCCAGGCTGCCAGACAGGCTTCATGGTGTTGGGTTTTAATTACCGCGCTGTGTCAGTAGATCTCTCTTTAACCTTGGCCCTCTTGCTGGTCCTCTCGTGTGTGCTTGGAACTTGTACTTTGCCCAGTGTTATAAAGGCCACCGCGATCCCCATTGCTGTGACCTTTGTTGGCTTCCTTCACTGGTGCTTCTGCAGAACCTAGGAAGGCCACATCGGAATGTACCATCATTGTAGCTTCAGTGGCTTTTCTTTGTTTTGTTTTCAAGTTTCTTACTGCCAGTGCATGTTCATTGTAGAAAAATCATAAAATACAGCTTTGCTCTAAGGGATAAAACGAATAATCACCTTCGCTCAGCGTCACTCAAGGTACACATCTTTCTGGCTCGTTCTCTCTGCACTTGCATCGGGTATGGTGCACACGTTTTCGTTACGTAAATTGTATCTCTGTCTTCTAGCCTGTTTTTCTCATCTGAGAATACATTTCTATATTTTTCCTACAATTACTATTCTTTTTTTTTTTTTTTTTAAAGATTTTATTTATTTATTTGAGAGAGAGAGAATGAGAGACAGAGAGCATGAGAGGGAGGAGGGTCAGAGGGAGAAGCAGACTGCCTGCTGAGCAGGGAGCCCGATGCGGGACTCGATCCCAGGACTCCAGGATCATGACCTGAGCCGAAGGCAGTCGCCCAACCAACTGAGCCACCCAGGCGCCCTACAATTACTATTCTTAATAACATGGTAACGATGTGCCATAATTACTTTAACTCATCTCCAGCTTATGGAGACTTGAGTTGTCTCCAGTTTTTGTCTATTATAAATATCACTGTGATGAACATCTCAGTATGTCATCCCTAATGAAGTTTTGGAGTCACTTTTTTTTTTAAGTTTTTTTTTTTTTTTTAAGATTTTTTTAATTTATTTGACAGAGAGATAGCGAGAGCAGGAACATAAGCAGGGGGAGTGGGAGTGGGAGAGGGAGAAGTAGGCCTCCTGCCAAGCAGGGAGCCTCATGCTGGGCCAATCCCATGACCTGAGCTGAAGGCAGACGCCTAACGACTGAGCCACCCAGGTGCCCTTTTTAAAAGATTTTACTTATTTATTTGAGAGAGACCGCGTGCACACGCAAGTGTGGCGAGGGGCAGAGGGAGAAGGAGAAGCAGACTCCCCACTGAGCATGGGGCCCCGATGTAGGGCTTAATCCCAGGGCCCCAAGATCACGACCTGAGCCCAAGTTAGATTCTTAACCAACTAAACCACCCCGGCACCCCTTGGGGTCACTTTTAAAGAGAGATCCATCTTGACAGCTTTGGGCTAAGAATTCTAAAGAAAAACGCATCTTGGACGACTTGCATCTTTGTTCATTTGTTCATACATATGTATGTTCATATGTACAAGAACTGGGTTCTAGATCCCCATCAGCTTTGACCAGGAGTGGTATTAGGCTACTTCAGTTTGCTTAACCTGTTAATAAGGACGAGAATTTCAGGCTCCAACCAGATAACTGTTTTGTTGTGCAAGCAACTGCAGTTGACATCATGCCAGTCGGCTTTCCACCTTGGTCCTGATGGTTAGGGACCTCAACCACCATCTCAGTACTAAATGCCCACTGCTGCTTGCCCCGGACCATGTTACATGGAGTCACTGCCAAGGTGAGAAGCTGCACGTTGAGAATTAAAACAAGGCCACAGTTTGCAGCACCTGCCCTTTGGGATTCATGTTGGAAACTCCCTTTTGCTTCCTCCACCTTGGCATCTCAAGAGGTGGAACATGTCCCTCCTTTGCTGGGTTTCTCATTGCACTTCAGTTCCAGCTATTCTAGAGCAGAAGTCAGGAACTGTGGTTCCCAGGCAGAGCCTGGCCCGCCACCTATTTTTGTAAATAAAGTTTTATCGGCACCCAGCCATGCCCCTTCGAATATGTATCATCTAAGGCTGTTTTAGTAGCTTTCCTGCTATAATGGCAGTGTTGTCACAGAGACCATCTGGCCCACGGAGCTGAAAATGTTGTCTTTCCGGCCCATTTATGTGATGCGTTCGCTGACCCCTGAGCTAGGGGACGATAGAGAATCTCAGGGTGTCCTTTTTCTCTCCAAAGCCACTCAAGTGGAGTCATCTGCACACCTTGTGGTCTAGATTTTATTTATTTATTTATTTATTTTTAAAGATTTTATTTATTTGACAGAGAGAGACACAGCGAGAGAGGGGACACAAGCAGGGGCAGAGGGAGAGGGAGAAGCAGGCTCCCCGCCGAGCAGGGAGCCCGACGCGGGACTCGATCCCAGTACCCCGGGATCACGACCCGAGCTGAAGGCAGACGCCCAACGACTGAGCCACCCAGGCGCCCCGTGGTCTAGATTTTAGTAAACACATTTGAATTTGCTGAAAATCGAGCCAGCTATTTTCAAGCATGAGCTTAAGACCAAAACGTAATTTTATTTCTCTTGATAGTTAGGGGAGAGATCCCTTCTGGGCTGCCTGTGATTCTCCCAAGTGGGAGTTCCTCTGCACCAGCAGCACAATGTGATAATGAGATCGGCTCTCCTCTGAATGGTTAGATTTGAAAAGCCAGCGAGGCTGTCATTAGTGAGGCATTTTCTTTTCATTTCAACTGTTTCATTATCTCCTTCTTAACCACATTTGTGTTTATGAAATATTTGACAAACCTCCCGATGTTTTCCTGTGTTGATGAAAGACGTACGCTGTTTGTGTATAAAGCAAAAGGCCTGGTCTTTTTAAAAGGAAGATGTAAATTCTACTTGGGGGTTTGTTTTCATCATTCCCTTGATTTCCATTATTGCACAGAGAAAAGTACTTGATCCGCTTTGAGCCCCTCTCTGAGAGTTGCTGGAAATGAGAGTTCGGTAATAGTGAGCATTCCTGCATGGGAAATTGGGCAGAGGGGTCTAGAGCAAGTTAGAAATTCAAAGTCCACATTTTTCAATTAGAAAACAGTAAGAACTAGTTCAGAGTATGGCTCTCTGGTTTTCCTTTTGACCAGTGGGTGGTTTTAGATCAGACCAGGAGTCAACAGACTGCTGCCCGCATCTGGCTTGCCGCCTGTCTTCATGGTCCACAAGATGGAATGGTTTTCCCATTTTTAAATGGTTGAAAAAGGATCGAGAAGAAAAAGGAAATTCCAGTTTCTTTGTCCATAAATAAAGTTTTATTGGAACACTGCCACGCCCTTTCATTTACGTATTATCAGTGGCCGCTTTCGAGCTGCAAGGACACAATTGAGTCCTTGCGACAGAGACCATCTGGCCCACAAAACTAAACATACTTACTGTCTGACTCTACAGAACGGTTTGCTGACCCCTAGACTGGACAGTATTTTTTTTTTTTTTTTAAGACATCGGGTGGATCCTGTTCATCTGTATTTAGTTCACGTTATTGTTGCAGCTGTTAGTGATAAACGTGGGCCATGAGGGTATTGGAGTATGCTGGGGGAGTTGCTGAAGTTATTTTAAGGGGAATAAAGCTTTGGTGCATTTAATTAGAGTTTACTGTGTGAATCAGAGAAAAATGTGGAAAAGATGGTTATGGTAGAACTAGCAAGATGGAGGTCTGGGCCAGATTACAAACATCTCTGTCCCTTACGGAGTGTGATGTGGGGCAGCGAATTGGCATCCTTGCACCTCCATGTCGTCGTCTGTGATGCAGGGACAGTGAGGAAGAGAGCCTTGACACGTACCTACAGCCTGCCTCCCACGCGGCAGGCACTCAGTAAGTGGTAGTATTTTTGTTGCTGTCATTACTTTTATTAATAAAAGACCTTCTTGATGGGGTTTTGTGAAGCTTAAATGAGGTAGTGTCTTAGTCTGCTCAGGCCGCCATAACAAAGTGCCACAGGCTGGGCAGCTTAAACAACAGACGTTTATTTTTCTTACGGTTCTGGGGGCTGACAGTCCAAGATTAAGGTGCCAGCAGCGTTGGTTCCTGGCGAGGCCTTTGTCCTTGGCTTGCAAATGGCCGCCTTCTTGCTGTGCACTCAACATGGCCTTTCTTTTGCGCATGCACATGCGCATCTCTCTTCTTGTGAGGACACCGGCCATATTGGATCAGGGGCCCACCCTTATGACCTCAGTTAACCTGAGTTACCTCTCTAAAGGCCTTATCTGCACGTATGGTCACTTTGGGGGTTAAAGCTTTAACATACGAATTTTTAGGGGACACCATGTGTCAGTCCATAACAGATGGTCAAAGGTCCACCTTGTAGTAGAAACTCAGTAGCTGGGAGTTCATGTCCTTGGCTAATAGTATGCTTCGAGGCGTTAAAAACTTCAAAGGACTCCCTGTGGTCTAGGAAAGCTGACCCTGACATCTGGTACAGAGGGATTTTGCTTCCTAATGTTTCGTAGTGAAGTATTTGTGTGGAAGTGGGGTGACGGCTTCAACCATAGCATCTCAGACCTTGGTGTCTCCACGAATCCCCTAGGGGTCTTGGCAAGGTGTGGATTTGCCATAGCAGGAGGGCAGCGCAGGCTGCGGTTCTGCATTTCAACCAGCTCCCAGGTGACGTCCATGTTGCTGGTCCCTGGACCACACTTTGAGTGACGAGCCTGTCTGTTCAGTAGCCACTAGCCACACATGGCTGTTTCAGTTTCCCTGCCAGGTAACTAAAATTTAAAACCCCAGCCCCCCGAGTCACGAGTACTTTTCAAGTGCATTTCATGGCAGACACCTCTCGTTGGGCAGCACTGCCTCCGAGAGAGAGAGTGGTAAGCTTTCCTCGTCAGGGGCCTGCATGGGTTAAGTTGCCCCAGGGCTCCTGTGACGAATGCCCGCAAGCTTCATGGCTTCAAATAACACAGATTGATTATCTTACAGTTCTGGTAGTCAGAGGTCCAAAATGGGTCTCACTGGGCTAAAATCAAGGTGTTGCCAGAGCTGGTTTCTTCTGGAGGCTCTAGAGGAGAATCTGTTTCCTTGCTTTTTTGCTGCTTCTAGAAGCTGTCTGCATTCTTGGTTTGCGGCCTCTCCCTCTACCTTCCAAGCCAGCAGTGGTTGCGCAGGTCTCTGTCATGATGCCATCTGCTTCTGCTTGCTTCTTCCCCATTAAAGGACCCTTGTGATTACATTGGGCCCACCCACTGGGATCATCCAGAATCATCTCCCTATCTTTTTTTTCTTTTTTTTTAATTTTTTTATTGTTATGTTAATCCCCATACATTACATCATTAGTTTTAGATATAGTGTTCCATGATTCATTGTTTGTCATCTCCCTATCTTAAGGTCAGCTGACTAGTATCCTCACTTCCATCTGCAACCTCAGTTCTCTCTTGCCATGTATCGTCATTTATTTACAGGTTCCAAGAATTATGGCCAGGATATCTTTGGGGGTGGGGTGATGTTACTCGGCCTAACACAGGGCCAGACGGTAAATACTTTTGGCTTTGCGGACCACCCAGCCTCTTACTCAGCCACGCAACTCTGCTTTTGTAGCGTGAAAACAGCCAGAGACCGCACACAGCCGACCAGGCCTTGCTTGCTGTGTGATTCTTTTTCCATCTTTAACTTACTTTCCTTTTTTTTTTAAGATTTTATTTATTTATTTGCGAGAGAGAGAGAGAGAGAGAGAGAGCGGGTGAGCACGAGCAGTGGGGAAGGGCAGAGAGAGAGGGAGAAGCATACTCCCTGCTGAGCAGGGAGCTTGATGCGGGGCTCGATCACAGCACCCTGGGATCATGACCTGAGCCAAAGGCAGTCTCACAACCAACTGAGCGACCCAGGCGCCCCATCTTTAATTTTCTTACGGAAAATTGTAAACACACAAAAAGGTAGACTAGTGCTGTGATTGCCCGTGTACGCATCAGGCAGTGGTTTTTAAATCTTATTTTATACTTTGCTGTACTTGACTGATTATTCACACCAAACATCTATTACTCTTGTAATCAGGAAAGAAGAAAAACACACAAAGATGGAAGCATCAGAGCATCTAGGAAATGTGAGGAAAACCACCACCACCACGTCTTGAGGTTAAAAAGGAAAAAGGCACAAACAGAGCTTCTGGAACATTTGTCCTTTTCCGTACTCCTCTTCCATGAGCTGGGAATTCGGCAGAGCTCGGGATGTTCTCAGGGCAAGTGGCAGCTCCAGTTAGATGGGCTGTCTGTCGGTCAGACCCTTTCCAAATAGGATATCTGCTTGCTCATGTCTCCTGAACTCTCTTTGTGACACTTTACTGAGTGAGAGAAGAAAATCTCATCCAAGTGGTTTGGATGATTATCCAGTTCTGAGATTCATGTTAAGACAAGTGAACTATGTAGTTGCCAGGGTGATGTGGGGAGGGAGCCCCAGCCATGGCGGGGGTGGGGGGTGCAGTTGGGGGACACATGGTTCCCTGGTTTTACCACTTTGCATCCAGATTTTACTCTCACTTGGGAGTCCGTGGGCCTCAGCCACCTAGGAGAGCACACCGCATGTTCAGGAAAGGCCAGGAGGAATTTTGATAAATGGCTTGGTCTTGTGCATATGTGTTTGTGTGTGTGTGTAAGAGAGAGGCGTGTGTGCACAAGTACGTGTGACATGTGGGCTATGCGTATGGCATGTGTCAGCTGAGTTTGTGGCCTGTGTGTTGTGTGTGGTGTATGATGTGTGCATCGCACACATGTCATGTGCTCTAGGAGCTGTGGTGTGTGTGCTTGAGACTGCGTGAAGTGCACGTGTTGTGCAGTGTGTCCGTGTGCAGTGCGTTGTGTGTTACCCACGCTGTGTGTGGAGCTGGCGTGTGGTGTCTGTGGTGTGTGTGCCGTTAGAGGTGGGATTGGTTTTTTTTTTTTTAAAGACTTTATTTATTTGACAGAGCGAGCACAAGCTGGGGGAGCGGCAGGCAGAGGGAGAGGCTCTGCAGGGAGCCTGACGCGGGGCTCCATCCCGGGACCCTGGGATCACGACCCGAGGTGAAGGCAGACACCTAACCGACTGAGCCACCCAGGCGCCCCTGGGGTTCTTCCTTGAACTGCCCTTTATCTCTTGCTACATGAACAGAAGTCAAAGTGCTCGTGCCAGGGCTTTCCACGCATAACCTTTATGTTTTGGCACAACAAGGGGTGACCAAAGTATCGCCGCTGTCCCATGTTTCCCGATGAGGAAATTGAGGCCAGTCCAGGGAAGTGACTTGCCCTTAGTCCCCGGGGTCATCAGCGGAGCTGGCACGAAAGCCTGGTCCCCCGACTCTTCTCCGATGCTGCCGCACTCGCACCCGAACACCTTTATTTGGGCTCTACCACCCGTTTGCTGGCGTGGATTACGAAAGCATGTGGCTCGTGCCCAGCACACCTGGGAGACCTGTCCAGAAGCCTGGGGCACCAGAGCCAGTTCCAAAATCGGAACCTCTCTTGCTTTCCAGCAGCATGTGCTGTATATGCCACGACGGCCCGAGGCATCTGGGCTAGCGCTCGCTCGTCAGAGTAATACCGCTGCAGCAACCCAGCCGAACGTTCACAACAGAGCTGGGCCAGCAGAGACTGAACGGCCTCGGACAAGCTTTGCCAACCAAATGGGTCTGATGCAAAGTTAAAGAAATTCTTTGGCCTTTTCGAGCTGTGGGGTTTGGGAACGGCGGGGAGGGGGTCGTGGGCCTGCGCTCTGAGTCCCTGCCTTGTCCCTCCCTTGCCAGCGATGTTGGGGACAGGTCTTTGCTCCTATTTGTGCATCAGTTTCTCTGTCTGCGACCCCGATGGCTTCCGACCCAGTGTTGCCAGAAGCTGACACCACTTCTCTCTGTGTAGCCTGTGGTGTTTGTAGGAAATACTTTCTGGATCATACCACCTCTCTTCACATCACTTTCTGTGTTGAGGCTACAACACAGCCTTTGTTTCTGAGACATTTCCATTGGCCAGTTGGGGACCTTTTACTGTGGCTCCTATCTGCTTCTGTCGGCTCCTGGTGGCTTTTTGACATCAGTCCCTTGGCCCTGGTCTGCTCCTTGGGGAAATGGCTTGTACCTGATTTGGTTCATGTGTTCTCTCTGCCAGTCTGGGAACCCTGAGCTATGTGGGCCAGAGTCATCATCCTGTCCAAAATCCAGTCACATGACTTTAGCCAGATCCCTCCTCTGAGGAACAAGGACCAGGTCACCTGGTTGGGTAGTGAGGTGAGCAGTGTGACAGGAGGGGAGGAAACCCACTCCTAGGGATGGTGAGGAATAAGGCTGGCCAGGAACATGGGCAGTGTATATGCGTGCGATGTGTGGTGTGTGACAAGGGGGCCTCACAAGGCCAAAGGCTTAAGTGAGATGAAGTGGGAGGCCCCTGAGTTTTTAGAGCAGGGGACAAGATCCAAACCGTGTCAGCAAGAGAGCTGTCTGGAGCAGAAAAAGCTACAAGAGATTGATACTTTATCCTGCAATTCCTTTACTGAGGAAGAAAGGATTATCTTATTTCTGGAGACGTTTAAATAAAATGTTTATCAAAGTCATTCACTAGAGAATTAGAACAGTTGCTGATTCTATTTCTTTGCTTCATAAGGGTTACTGTGTGAACATAAAAATTCATTAAGCAAAATAATAGCCTCTAATCTAACAATGATTTAGATCACTTGATTGAATGATGAGATTATTTGAATATTTCAAAAACACTACTTTAGCAAGTTTTTGGAGGTCTTTTCAAAAAAAAAAAGGCAAGGGGCACCTGGGTGGCTCAGTCGTTAGGCGTCTGCCTTCGGCTCAGGTCATGATCTCAGGGTCCTGGGATCGAGCCCCGCATCGGGCTCTCTGCTCAGCGGGAAGCCCGCTTCTCCCTCTTCCGTTCCCCCTGCTTGTGTTCCCACTCTTGCTGTGTCTCTCTCTGTCAAATAAATAAATAAAATGTTTAAAAAAAAAAAAAAAGGCAAGAAGAATAGTTTTATGACTACAAACCAAAAACAGACAAAATTGCTTTTACAGTTTCCCAACCGTATTACCTGGTCTGTCTTCTGAAAATTAAATGAAAGAGATCGATAGCAATGTTCCCGTAGTTACTAGGAAAAAAAGCATGGGCCACAGTGGGGAAAGTGGAATCAAAAGAGAGACAGAGTGATCCTTTATTTTCTTTGTGTGTATGTGTGTGTGTGTTAAGATGATGTGCACTGTGTTGTTTTTATGTATGATAATTCATTACCCCTGTACTTAGCTGAAGGTCAGCATAATAAAGGAGATAATTAAAGCTTAAAAGAAAATAAGCTGCCTGGACATGTGTGTGCCGCAGATCGGAGGAGAGAACTGTCAGCAGGCGAGAAGGTTGGGACAGGGCACGGGTTCAGGAGAGGACAGAAACGGGACACATGGCCAAAGACAAACACCAGGTGGGAGGAGCCCAGGAGTTAAGGAGCCATGAGGGTGGGAGAGCATGGTCCAGAATCAGAAGGATCCAGCCTGGAATCCCAGCTGTACCATTGGGGGCGAAGGGGCCATGTGACTCCTCACTGTCTGACCTCGGGGTCTTCCTCGTGTGTCACTTGAGGATTATGTTAGCAACTGCGTCTCTGTTAGCGAGCACTGAGTAACAAATGACCCCAGTACTAAGTGGCTTAAAACCTCTATTACTGAGTCACAGTTCTGCGGGCAGGAAATTGGATGGGGCAAAGTGGGGCTGGCTCTGAGCCCTAAGGGCTTCTCAGCTTGCATGCCTGGCATCTCACCCAGGGCGTCCCAGCCTACTGGGGTTAGGCATATGGGGCTCGGGGTTCTCTGTCGCCGGGTTCTCTGTCTCTGTGTCTCCTTCACAGAGGCCTGGGGCCACCACCTCTTTCTGAGTGGCCCTGCAGCACCGTCACTAGATTCTGACGTGGTAGCTCCCTGCCCCCAGGTCTTCAAAGGTGGATGTTGCCAGGCTGCTGCTCTCTCTCTTTCATTTCTTCTCATTCCTTATGGCCAAATACTATTCCAGCCTGTGGTTGTACATTTCATTCATCTGTGCACCAGTTGATGGACATCTGGTGTTTGTACCTTGCACCTATTAATAGTCCTGCTGTGGACATTTACCTGTACAAGTCTCTGAGTGTAGGTGTTCAGTTTTCTTGGCGAGATTGATAGGAGTGGATTTGCTGAGTTGGGTGGTAACGGCTAGGCCTTCTTGAAGCTTCAGCCTGGACCAGGCGGAGCATGGTTCCACTGCATTCTCTAAAGCAAATTGTAGCCGCCCCCCTACCCCCCCGAGTCAAGAGGAGAGGCTGACAAGGGCCTGACCGCCCTGCCCAGAGGGGTTCATCTGGGTCCTCAGGTAAAGCCCTCAGCATGCAACCTGACACGCAGTAGGTACTCAATAAATGTTGTTCTCTTTATTACTAAGAATAATACAAAACTGGGGCAGTAGGTAAAACACAGACTGTTAGGACTTAGATGGACATCCATCAGTAGGCCTGACAGCAAATCCCTGTTCAGGATTTTGGAGATTATGGGCACGCTTCAGATTAGCAGTATCCAAGTCAGAAGATGACAACTAGAGGCTACTAGAGGTCAGAATAACCCCAGCACTGGATGAGAAGAGGAGGCGGCGCCGCGTGTTCATTCTAGCAAATGTGGAACTTCAGGGATGAGTGTCAGAAGAAAAATCACCTGTTATCCTGCCTGTCCGTGATGACTACTGTAAATATTTTGGCTGCTTTCCTTCCAGTATTTTTTCTGTGCATCAGGTGCATTAAGTAGACATACTTTTATAAAACCAAAATTAAGATCATAATGTATATGGTTTATATACTGCATTTTAACATTTAATACGAAATTGGGAGCATTCTGTGTTGTTCAGTACTGATTTCAATGGTTAAGATTATCATCTGTCTGTCTATATCTAGATCCTTTTATTTATGTATTTTTGAAGCATAATATCCAGCTTTGTGAATTTCTACATGTTGTGTACACCCATAAGACGAGACCACTACCCAAGTGGAATTATAGAATCCCGTGGTCCCTTCCTGTCCATAACCTTCCCGTTTGCACGAATCGACTCCCTAATTTATTTATATACTTTCCTTTTCCTGAACACTTGGGTTGCTTCCAATCGTTTGCCCTTACAAATGATGCTGCTGTCTACTTCCCTGTATGTACACGTTTATCTGCATCTGATTGCTTTCTTTGGATAAATTTCTAGAAGTTGGGAAATACTGGGGCAAAGGGTATGAACATATGGAAATGCTGTCAAAGATCTTTCTTGGTACTCCTGGCTCCAGAGTGGCTTTGCCCTCCTTGGTGCACCTGCACTGCTTGGACAATACAGTTTATAGCAGTGTCTTACTGGGCTCCCAACCTGTTTCCAGTGCTTGGAAATTTCAGAACTAGATCCTCAGGAGCAGGCTTTGTGCCTCTTAATGTGCCTTTGTATCCCCCTACTTGAAGACACAGTAAAATTATTTTGAGTTCTCTTGTCTGTCTTTGGAGCCCTTCCTAAAAGCAGTGACGTTTCAGGGGCTGTTCAAAACCAATTGAAATTTTTTTCGCTTTTAGAATAAATAGGACTTGCTGCAGAGCCAAGCGGAACTCTGAAACCCATCTCTGGGTACATCTGAGATCATCAATAGGGTTGAATGAGTTAATATATGAGAGTGTTTTTAAAAAATTCCCACCAGATGTTAAATTCAGAGCAAACAAATTGGTCAAAGTGGGGTGGTGGTTTGCTCGCGTTCATTTTTCCTATTAGTCATCGAAGCCCTCACATACTTTATTGGGGTAAGTCCAGTCATTTTCTCGCCTTTGAATTGCCCAACTCCCAGGGGTGTAGGTGTCTAAGAGGTCACTTTCTGAATGAATCAGTCTGCCTGGTGGGTCCCTGCTGTTGCTCCTTGCCACCATGTGGTGTTGCTGTTGAAGACTGGTCCTAAGCAGTTGTGGGAGCTGGCCTGCTCACAGCTTCCTTCTGTGATGCCGTTGCCTATTGGGCTTGAGCCACTGCAGTTCATTGAGGGAGAACGAGCCCACACCCTCACTGCCAAGCCTGCTGAGGATGCTCTGCACCCAGGCTCCTAAAACTACCTTCCTGCCACTTCCCATGGCAAGAGCCAAGTCATGGACTCAGAGCCTCTTACCTTTTGGGGGGCCACCTCACTAGGAGGTAAGACAGCCTTTTCAGGGACAAAATATCTTGTCCTATCAGGATAGGGGGGGTGGATGTTCTCTGGACCTAGCTAATTTAAAGGGCACGTTGCTGGGGAAGAACCATTACAACAAGAGGATTTACCTTGAGCCCCACCTTTGTATAACTGATAGGTGCCATTTCAAGTATCTCTTCCTTGAAGCAGAAGGTCTTGCCAGGTGAACTGCAGTTATCTATCCTGGATCTAAGAGAAGCTAACATTTTCAAGACTCCCAGTGAATGCCGATGTGATTTAATTTTTACTACTACATATATATATGTTAAATGTGGAATAAAACTATATTCTAGTGCCCACACTCTCAGGGCACACATGTAGACACACTGTTAGATACATATATATATCTGTGTCTATGTGCATCTTAATGTCTATACAGTATATTTAATATTTCATTCATTTGTTAAATATTTATGGAGGCCCACTTTGTGCCACATCTATGGAGCTGAACTGCATACCTGTGTCTGGGTATGTGTATACAGCTGGCCATGCAGAACTCAGTCATCTTAATGTTGCTTCTTAGTTTAAAAAGAGCAGGTAAGTTGAGTGCTTTCCAAATCTTTGTTAAACGACCTGACCCATGCAAAACAAATTGCTTCTGTCTGTGATCCTTGATTAAAAAAATAAGATCTTGAACATCTGAGTTAGAAATTAAAAGAAAGGCAGGACCAGAATATGCTTGGGGGAGAGCTTGTTTATTTTGCTTATCTAAAGTGAGATAAAGAGTATCTCCAAATGGGCTGGTTTCCAACCTGGAGCATGTACACAAAGCACCTCATTCTAGGAGAGTGAGTGAGTAAATTAAAGAGAAGTATTTTGCCCATGTTTATTTTCTCCTACAAGTGTGATGTAAAACTTTTCACATGTCCAGAAGGAAGCAGCCACAACCACGTGCAGAAACAGCCGTTTTTGCAAATAAAAATGCTTCCCAGAAGCATGACAAATGCAAGACTAACAGGTGTAGCACAGATCCAAGGCGTGCGTGTGGTTCTCATCAGCTGCCTCCTCCTGTTTTAAATCTAGGTCTTCCTGTAACAACAAAAAAAGTTATTTCTCCCGAGGCTGCAGCTAATAATCCACTCAGCCTGCCTTCTCACCCCTTCTCATAACAGTATTCCTAACAGGGCTTCCAGAGGGAGCGGAGAGCAGTAGAAGAGGGCAGTAAGGTGGGGGTGGGGAAGGAGGCTCCTTAGGCTTGACATTTAACAATTCTGGGTTTGACCTAGAACTCTGGGTGACCTTGGGCCTCAATTCCCTCCTTTTGTGAAAGGTTTTGTTCAGAGAATGAGGGTTTCAGTTTTCCAGCACCTCCACGCAAAGTAGGGTGGGTCTTTTAAACCAGTGGTTCTCAACAGGGGACGTTCTGCCCAACAGGGGACATCTGGCAATGACTGGGCATTTTTGGTTGACCTGACTGGAGGGGAGAGTGCTACTGGCGTTTAGTGGGTAGAGACCCAGGATGCTGAATATCCTAAATGCGCAAGACAGCCCCCGCAACAGTGATCCAGCCCCAAATGTCATTGGTGCCCAGGATGAGAAACCCTGGCGTTGACACAGGTTTGCAACCCTGGGGTCGGTGGGCTCACGGGGCTGGCTTTGGGGCTTTCCCCAAAGCTGGCGTGACGGCTCCCCCGAGAGGCGCTTTGCGGTCTCATGTTTTCGTGGTCCCAGCACGCCAAGCGCTGCAGACCCCCGCCCTGCACCCCCTCCTTCTGGAAGGGTGGAGCGGCCCCTGGCGCCCCTGAGATGACCCTTCCGGGCACATTATCACAACATGGACTTGTCTCCCTCGCCCCCAGGAACGGCGATCAAGGGGCTGAGGACCCCCGGCTCGGAAAACTTGGCAGCTTCTCCCGCGACTCCCATCACCTCCGTCGGTACGGGGAAGGCTTTTCTCCCCAATGAGGAGACCTTCCGCCGCCCCCCCACCCTGAGGCGGCCGCCTGGAGCGCCCAGGTTCAAGGACTCGGCGCGCACCGCGCGTTTCCGTCGGAAACCTCAGTTCCCCACGGCCCAGCCGGGGGCGGGGCCCCCGGCGGCGGCCGTTGCCCCGCCCAACCGCCTCCCAACGGCTCCCTCCGCCGGGCGGTGGGCGGGGTGGGGCGGTGGACCAGTGCGCATGCGCGCGCATGCGCGCGGGTGCGGGGCGGGGCTCGCGCGCGGCCCCGCCCAGGCCCGGCGTCTCCGCCCGCCCCATCTCCCAACCTCCTCAGCGTGGCGCCGACGCTGCGTGCGGCGCGGGTTACCCAGAGTGCTCCGCGCGGGGGCAGCTCACTGGAGTTTGGTTCTCGAGGCGGCGGCAGCAGCGGCGGCGGCTCCGGTGGCTCCTCCTCCTCCTCTGGTGGCGGTGGCGCCCCGGGCCCGAGCCCCGGCTCCCCTCTCCGCCACCCCGCGCGCCCCCTCCTCCCCCGGCGCCGCGGGGAACATGAGGCTCCGCTCCCGGAGGCCGGCGAGTGAGTGACCCCCGTCCCCCGCCTCAGCCCGCCCGCCCGCTGGCCCGGCCGCTCCCCCCCGCCTCGCCCAGGCAATGACAGCGGCTCCGGCGTCTCCGCAGCAGATCAGGGACCGGCTGCTGCAGGCCATCGACCCCCAGAGCAACGTAAGTACCCGCTGCGCGGGCCGGGACGGAGGCCGCGTGGGCCCGGGACCCTCCCCCTCCCTAATGCCCCTCGCCCGCCGGGCTCCAGGGAACCCGCCCGACGCCCACCGACCCCCGAGGGCCGCTGCCATCCCGGTCTCTCGCCCCACGGGCCCGAGCCGGGGGCAGGTCGGGCAGTCTGGCGGCGCTCGGTACGTGAGGCCGAGGCTTCCGTGCGGCCTGGGCGGAGGGAGCAGACGGGAGCTGAGGCCAGAGCTTTCCCTTCTTTCTCGCTCCAGCTCTACGACCCTTGCTGCTTCTGACGGAGCTCACCCGCCTTGCCCTTCCCCGGGGACTCGCGACCCCCGGGAAGTCCTCCCGGCGTGGGGGGAGGGGAGGGAGAAAGGCTGTGGAGCAACTGGTGTCCGGGGTATGACTCGGGAGCCTGTGCTGCCTGTGTCTCGGCCTTCTGGGTGATCAGGGAAGTCCTCCTTCCCTCTTCTCCCGGCTGGAAGCACCTTCCTCGCTTCAGAGGGAACCCCCCTGCTTACTTTGCCCTTAGCCGGGTGCCCAGGGCGCGTGGAGAGTCCCCCCTTGGTTCTGGGAGTGGACATGCCTTTGCCGGATCCCTCCTGGGATCGCTGCTGACGGTAGATGATTTTGGGGAGGGAGGGATCCTTCCTGTTACCTTTCTGGGCCTAAATGCTCATTGCGTCTCTGATCAACCCAGAGCCCCGCTTTTTGGTGTGAATTAGAGGTGATTATTTTGTCTCCTGTTCCTTCAAGAGCCCTCCTTCGGCTCTCCCTTCCCCTACCTGAGCGTCCTAGCTTGGTGGTTTGTCACCTAGACGATCAGGGTTAACCCCAGGTTGTTGCTTTCTCAGATGGCCCTCCACCTAGGCTACTGTTTGCAGAGGGATCTCCTCTGCCCCCCTTCGTGTGTGTAGGGGAAGACTCATGGTGTTCTCATATTTTCTCCAAGGGATTGTTGGCAGTAGGGGTCATTTTCCCCTGTGGCAGGAGCAGGTTGAGCAATAGGAAGATGTTGTGGCATCCAGGTATGAAGTGAGCCCCTGCATTTGCTGGGAGACCAGGAAGTGGCCATTGAGATCACTTTTTAATATGCTGGGATCAAAGAAAAAAATTGTCTTGGGCCAGGTAACTCAGGTATCTCTCACTGTAGGGTTTTTGTTTTCCCTTATGTGAGTTTGACTAATTACTCTTAGCACTATGCTTTAAGCTTGGTATTTTTGGAGTAACTGACATTGGCTTGTAAAATTTTGGTAGAAATTGAGGAGTTACGGTCTTTGTAAGACTCTGATTTTTGTATCACAAGTAATCCTCTTATCCTTAGTCTTCAGGCCCCATTAAGATTAACTTAGTGGTAATTGTTTTTAACAAACGTATACGTTTTTGTTTTGACTTTGGGGATGGAGTAGACACAAGCTATATAAAACCTTTCCGAATTTTTTGCAGTAACTGGTGCTGCCGCGGTTCCCAAGATTGAAATATTAGTGGATAAAACAAGTGACATGAGAAATGTAACCTGGGTGACTTTTCCATCTTTTGTCCAGAGTATAACTTCTTGAATTCCACGTGCTTGTTTGCCTTCGGGAGAATCTGAGAGGTTGCTGAGATATTAGCACTGATCCTTAATGCCACCTAGGAGAGCTTTGGGATCAGGAGTCGCTTTGACAGGCGGTCACGATGTTGTAGATTAGATGGAGCAGTGACCTCAGGGGTTCCAGTGTTGTGTAAGGCTGTAATCTAAAGGGTTCCTAGGGGGAGAGGAAGGAGAGGAGGAAGGGGGGTTAGCCAGAAGAGGGAGAAGGAAACAAATCTCAGGTTTTTGTATTTTAGTGTGTGCACATATGTTACATTCTAGAAGCCCATGGTTGTTTTCATGGCATGGGGTTCACATTTCATATGGTTTGTTTTGGGGGACTCCATCACTAATGGGTGTGCATAGAGTTCTAATATAAGTGTGGATGGAATTGGGAAACTGTGTCTGAATATGAGCGATGAAGAAAGTGCCTCCTTTAAATGCCGCCGTTGCCAGTAACCATCCGTGAGCATTGTTAAGAACCTTTTGACAGGAGTGTGGCTTGGAGCAAACCCCATATAGGAACTGGAGCCATGGCAGAACAGGTTACTGGCAGAGGTGGTGCGACCATAGTTCTGCAGTTTCTCTGGATTGACTTGGGCTCAGGCGAGAGTGAGGTAGCTCCAAGAAGGCATTGCTGGCGCACAGCTGCTTTTCTCTACCTTGCCCAATTGTGAACTCCACTTTGGGATAGTTAGTTGACACATATTTAAGATGCTCATGGAAAAAAAAAATGGGGACAGTGTTGAAGAGCCAACACTAAAATTAAACCTCTTCTGAGAAAAGCGACAGAGAATTGTGTCATGTAATGCTTACCTTTATGGGCATGCAATTATGGTTAACAAACTTAGCTTTTGCTTGAAAAATCAATGTCAGGCAGCTGACCTAATATCCACAAGTATCTGAGAAGTTAGCGAAGTAACAAAGTAACTGATCATCTCCTTGACAAAGGAGTTCTTGAGAGGAAAGTTGTCTCTATGTTCTCAATTCGAGCCTCTAGAGTATTTGAATTTTTGTAACAGCAGGCCTCTGAGTTAATAATTTCTGCCAACTCAGTAATGAAGTAAATCTTCTACACTCCTTTTCAAAAAGCAGCTAACAGTTTTTTCAGAACAATCTAAGCCTTACCCTCCTTGTGGCTATGTCAGCCAGGGTGTTGAAAATCTCTAAGTGCAGTGTGTGCGTTTGTCCCAGCTTAATCTTGGTGGATAGAGTTGAGGGCTCTGTCTTCCTTCTGCCCAGAAATTGGAGTCCGTCCACCCAAGCACAGTCTCCTCAGCAGGTGATTAGGTTCTTGTCTGTATTGGACACTCATTGTTTCATGGAAGTTCAAGCTTTGTTTTCCTGACCAGAATGTGGGCTTCATGAGCATGGTTTGTTTCTTTTTCTCTAGAGCAGGAGCATTGGACGCTTTAGAGTGCTAAGTGCTGGTTAAACTGACTGAAACCTAGAATCCTTCTTGGGCCTATGAAGCCCGTGTGACTTTTATATGCGCTGAAGTTCAGTCTTGGAGTATTCTAATTCAGAACTCTCTAGAACCGTGAAGGACACGGATGTTAGTCCGGCATTTGAGGATAGGTCTGACAGACGGTGGAGTGGGTACTGCATCCCCATAACAAGTTGAATAATGGCACAAGGCAGGCCTTGCTCAAAGCAGGTGAGCATCTCTGCACTTAGACCAGAGAGAGGCCAGAGAAGGCACTGAGGGGAAAAAGGGACTTGAACTTGCCAAAGATGTCTGTATAAAGGCCTCCCAGTGGTCAGCCTCTCCAGCAGGAAACTTCAGAAACTACTTTGTTTCTCACAGTTATGCAGACATCAGGCACAAATGGGAGGTGGTCAGAGGCCAAGGGGCCTCTACAGAGAGACACACAAGGAATGATAATTTTCCCACCTGGGAATTTGAAGATTCAGATGTTGCCTAGCTTCTCTGGGCTGCAGGGTCCTTGTCTGCAAAGTGGGACTGGGAACTGGTATGTGCACCCATAAAGCTCCTTCCAGATCCAGGGTTCAGATTCTAACATGAATTGTTTTAAAAGTTTTTTCTTTTAATGCAAGGTGTATTCTGTGAACTTCTTAAAATAACAAAATTCTAACGGAACTTGACACAGAGGTATATACTTTACGTGATTTTGCAGCACTTCAACAGGGTCTCCTGCTTCCCCCCAGCAGCCCTGTAAGGGAGGTGGAGTGAGCAGCCGGTCTCCCCTTCCTGCAGGTGCAGAAGCCAACAGCATGATGACAGTCGGTGCTGTTTAGTGGGTGCCTCCTGTGGCCAGGAGAGGACAAGATGCTTTTGTTTCTGCTGACTTCATTTGAGGTGACTGCCCTAAAGTTAGGGACTTACCCAAAGTTTAACTGACTGTTTCTAACTCTTAATGTCACTACACTGCCCTCAAAGGTGGAGAGATGACTTCAGAAGAGGCCCGAGAGGCAGTGTTCTTGAGCTGGTAAGAAAAGATGCGGGGAGCCTTTTCTGTCCCACATAAGTTTATATGAGATTACAAATTGGTTTAGATTTACCTGTGATAGATCTAACAGGTTGATGATATTAGCCTGTCCTGGAAACATCTTAAGGTTTCTGGCAGGGACAGAATCCTGGGCCAGACCATACCGTGGTGTGGCAACTGCCAACTGATAATAGAACTTTTCATAAGTCTTGTATGCCAGTTTTGTTTTTTGCTTCAAGATTATAGCACTTATGATGTTAACTTGAAACACTGTTGATCCTGCCGAAAGGAGGATTGTTAAAAATTGTAAAAAGGAAGGCTGTAGGTTCTAATTCTCTCCAACATGTTAGAGCATATAAAATCTAAACGTGTGTATGTTCTCTGATCACTCTGGTTGCCCAAATGCAATGACGTTCCTGTCTTTGCTCTTTATATGTGGCCAGGATGTCTGAAAAGAGCAGTGTGGCATTTTATGACTTTGGGACAGGCAGGTAACAAGTGTCACTTGTGAAGCAGGTGTAAGTCCTTGTTCTGACTCACTCTCTTCCTCAGAAGAAGGTGGATTTTACATTCTGTCTTCGCAGAGGTCTCCTGGTGGTCCTCAGAAGTGGCTTTAGTTGTAATCAGAGAATGTTGTCCTGGCTGGAAGTCACAGAGGCCTGGAGGACTGTTTAAGGTCAGCTTGTGGGAAGGGGCCTTTGTCTTTTTTTTTTTTTTTTTAAGATTTTATTTATTTATTTGAGAGAGAGAATGAGATAGAGCATGAGAAGGGGGAGGGTCAGAGGGAGAAGCAGACTCCCCGCCGAGGAGGGAGCCCGACGCGGGACTCGATCCCGGGACTCCAGGATCATGACCCGAGCCGAAGGCAGTCACTCAACCAACTGAGCCACCCAGGCGCCCAAGGGGCCTTTGTCTTGATACAGATGTGAAAAGGCTCCATGGTCACCTGGGCTCAAGATGTCGCTGTGAGTGGCAGGACATGCACCTCAAGGGTGCCAGCCTTGGGGTTAGGTGAAGGAGCGGTGCCTCAGTTTTGGTGTCTGTTTAAGCATCTTCTCAGACAGAGCTCCAGTTTAACCAGAACCAGAACTCAGTCCGATTCCTAGGTGACTGCAGTTCTCTGGGCAGGTCTCTGCCCAGCCCCCACCCTAAATCGCCTTCTGGAAGCTGGGGGCTTTGTCTCTGTCAGTAGAAGTTGTGCCTTTTTCTCCTCCCTTGTGCTGTCCTTAGTCTGTCTGGTCCCTTTGGGACCCCTCAGCTGGTTGTTGGAATGGGGGACTGAGTTTGTGGTCTGGCGAGTGACTGCATAGGCAGTGCATTTTCAGCCTGGCCCTTCTAGTGCCCACACTCCTCCTGTTCACTCTCAGGGCACACATGTGGAACTGAGCAAGTATTGATGTGGGGATTCCATGAACTAGAGGATATTTCCTGCATAAGGAAGACATACCAATATTCTGCATGCGCAGGTTAATAGTGGTCTCTGAATTCCAGGTCTGGGGAGGCCATACACTAACATCTCAGTCACCAACTGATACACACTGTTTATGGAGAAATCTGGTAAAACTAAAAAAGGTGGCTCAGCAGTTGAATAAACATTTCTAGCAATTGCTTATGGTTTTGGCTGTGGGGGGTTCAGACCTGGAGGTGCCCAGCCCCTGCCCTCGAGGGACCTGGAACAGGAAGAGAATGTGCACATGGGCAGTCTGGGGTGGGGTAGAGCTTGGGGGTGGGCAGGGGTGGTCTTACAGGGCTACAGCTCTTAGGTCTAAATGGAACAGTTCTTCGCTTGTCTTATTCAGAGGTAGTTCAGAATTTTGAGGAGCATGAAATGACTTCTAGAACACTTCATAATTTGAGTTTTCAGAATGATAAGTTTTAGAGTCAGATGCAGGAAGTCTGTTCTTGGTTCGTCTCTGACCCGAGGAAAACAATTTGGAGGGATGGCTGGCAAATCCTTGAATAGTTTGCCTTCTCAGCAGTGGCATGGGAAGGGGGCAAGCGTCAGGCTCTGTGAAGGGCCTGGGGTCTGCTTTCAAGTAGTTGAAGAGCTTTTGTACCCTGGGGTTAGGTTTGCTCTGTGTGGCTTTCTGAGGCAAACCTAGAAGAGGAAGGAGGTCCTGGGAGGTAGGCCCTGCTGCTCTTGGGGGAGCTCTTGATTATTGTCAGAGCTGGCTTGAGACAGTCCAGAACCACTGTGCCAAGTGGATGTGCAGACATGCCCGGGCCTTCCATCTGGACCCCCAGACTCCTGCCCATGAGTTCCTGGAGGTTCTGTGATTGTGTGAGGAGCCCACTAAAAAAGGAGAAGGGTCACATCAGGTGATGTGCCACTGCCAGGCAGGTGGGGCTGAAAAGCCTTTGAATGCTCCTGGGACTGCAATGAGGTTTCCTGTCTCTATCCACTGGAGGCTGTAAAATGGACAGCTGCAGCCTACAGAGCACCTACTGTGTGCCAGGTACAGTGTGGAACACTTTGCATACTGGTTTGTTCTCTGAATTAGTCCTAGAGGTAGATGCTCCGTCTTCATTTTCGGGGAGAGTAGAGATTAATGACCTCTCCAGTGTTGCAGAGGACACTATGGGCCTATACCCGGTGCTGGTAGGCTCAGAAGTAGTGGGCTTAATGACGGCCTCCTGCCTCCCACAGAAGCGGCGCCCAGCAGGGAATTTGGACTCCACTGTGTCTTCGGAGGTTTAACCTCATAAATACAAAGTGTTTTTAAATGTTAAGTTTCGTGTTTCCATTTCCTTCGAAGTTCCCACAACCTTTCTCCCTTTGGAATCTTCTAGCCTTGGCTCCTAACCTTTTTGCCCGTCAGGATCCATTTCTATGATCAGAAATACTCAGGAGCTTCCACATAATGACAGTGTACTTTTCTTAGCTGGTTTTTTTCCGAAAATTCAAGGGAAGAAGCTACTCCTAATCTAGTCATGCTTTGAAATGAAGTTGTGTCTTATCATCAAAACAGCCCCCACTTAAGTCTGCAAGCTAACCGTCCTTGTTTGTGTGTGACACCTAGGATGGGATCCTCTGCAACTCACATTTGTGGCCTACTGTCATCCCTACTGCTCTCCTTTTCCAGAAACCTTTCCTGCTTTCATCCCAGACAGTTGCCCTCAGGCACTCTACATAACTTAAAAACCCTACATTCCTGCTGATAACAGGTCTTGTTGATTACATTTTCCTTGGGATTGCAAGCTCCTTGGTAGTGGAGCATGAGTTAATCCCCATGTTTCTAGGATTTACATAGCAAGCCGGTGCTCAGAAGCTTGTTGATCTTCCTGTAAAAAGGGCTGATCTTGGGAGCTGGCTGTCAGCACTTACCGAGCAGGTACTAGGGGCTGGTACTTTTCAGTGCTTCTCACAAATTCAAAACATTTAGTATGTACAGCAACACAGGGAGGGAGGTACTGGTGCATAAACTGAGGCTTAGTAGACACACAGCTAGAAGGGATCACGCTGGGATTGGGAATCCTCCTCTTCTCACCCCCCATCAGGCCTCACCCACCTGCTGCCACCTCCCATGTCACCTCAGAGAGCATAGTAGGTACAAGGTAGGCATTCCACTCTCTTGCCCGAGTCTGGATCCTCATGCTGGATTTGTCTGTGGTATGTTTTTATGCTAGGCTGGGAGGAAAGTTGTACCTGAAATGCCTTGTGCTTTCTCTTGAACTGGCTGAGGGAAAGGTGTGAGGTGTTTTTTTCCTGTCTCTTGGCTGGCATTTTTCACCCCTGACAGAGAAAAGTTGACTCTTAATCTTAGATCCCTGACTGTCTGTGGACCCTGGAGATACTGTTCAAATGCTGCCTTGGGACTCTTTGGTCCCATGACAAACCAGACCCTTCCTGGATACCCCTCTCCCCTGGGTTTCATCAGGGTCAGAAAGTGGGTGATGCTTCTTCCAGGCCATATCCTGTGGTGGGTCAGCTCATGACTGCTGTGGAGATGCCAGTCACCCGTCCACGGTGTGCAGAGTGATTTCATAGGTGGCTGGCTGTGGCCGGCCTTGACTCTGTGGTGGGGGTGGTGGTGGTGGTTCTGTGGTCCTCTCACGGAAGACTCATGTATATGTGACTATGGCTCACACTGAGAGCTCAGCAGGCGGCCTGGCAGCCCTCTTCCAGGCACTGGGAGCCCCATTGCCCTGCCCATACTTGTACCTTCGGCTCATCCCCTACCCACACCTCTGGTCACACTTGGTTCTGGGTAGCCACCTGATCCACCAAGCTGGCCACAGCTCTCCTTGCACACCTGGGGGCTGGGTTCTTCTTGTCCTCCTCCCCCCCAGTTCTATTAGCTCTCTTGACCCCTCTTGCCATCAGGTCCCTGGCTCAGCTCAGGTTGGAGTATGGGGCCGTGGCCACGTTCTCTTTCCCCAGGTGATTGAGAAGGTAGCTAACTGCCTTCTTCTTTTTAAGGCCAGCCCTTCTGGAATCCACTTCAGGTAGACGCTTTCCAACTTTATTTACCCCGTGCATCTTGCAGGTGTGCCAGGCAAGCAGTTGGCAAGCTGACTTTTCAGTGTTGTCTGTGGATGAGCGACACTGATGTGTAGGGTGTACAGTAGGAACAGTGTACCCTTTTCGCCAGTTGTTTCACGTAATTTCCTTCAGGTGTTCAGTTAGATAGATGCCAGCAGAGCACTTGTCTTCTACTTCTACTAATTCTGTTGGCCAGCCAGCCCTAGAGGGAGGGTCGTATTGTGCTCATGACAGGAACGTAAATGCAAAAGGGCTGATTGGCTTGTGCCACTCAGAGGCTCAGAGGTGAGTCTGTTCTCAGGTGAGGACCTGGCTTTGCTCCATCTCTTTTGTAGTGCTCCCTTCACACAGTGGGGTGTCTTCCTCCCAGCTCCCCCAGTTGGGGATTCGCCTTCTTTGACCATCATCCAGGGGAAGGAAGAGAAGGTGATGCTTTTCCAGAAGTTTCAGCAGACATTTCCTGGTGCCTTCTCTGGCCTTTGATGGAATTAGTGTTGATTGGTGCACCCCTAAATCTGGGCATGGTGTAGTTCTACCCATACCGGCCCAGAATAGAGGGGGTTCCTCCAGGAAACATCAGGGTCCTGTTGGTGGGAGGGGGTAATGGGGTGGGGGGCAATCTGACAATGCCCCTGAATGCATGCCAGTTTAATCATCTCTTTGATGTGATAATACTATCAAATAGTTGGGCATGGTGCTGGCCTGGGAGACTTGGGTCCAGATACAAAAATGGGTGTTACTAAAATGTAAGGTCTGGAGTAAGCAATGGAATGATTTGGATGTTATGAGGTCACAGCACGGGGTTCTGAGTACCCACTCCTGGTTGTACCCGCAGACCCTGATTTGCCTATAGTCACACTTGGGTATTTTGCTGTTACCTTGTGTTAGCGCCAGTGCTGGGGTGCAGCTTCTGATCCCATCCTGGGCTGAGGAGCACTTTGGGAGTCTTGGAGAGCCTGCCAACAAGTGCTGCTTGTTCCCCAGTCCCCGTCATCTCTCCTGGTGCTGCACCCAGCCCAGGCAGGGGGACATGGTGCAGTCTAGAGGCCCAGATTCACACAGCCCTCCTGTAGCTCGGAAGCAGCCCCGATGAACAGGCGAGAGTTGAGTTCTCCACACTTCTGTCCTCTTGGCTCAGAGGAATGGATGGGCACTGGATGGTCTGTTCAGAGCTGATTGTCCTGCCCATTTCCTCTGCCCTTGGTTAACCTGGGTAACCAGAAACTGCTACCTGCACTTCCGGGCCTGGCTTCTTCCCCTTAGGTTAACTGAGAAGGGTAGGGTCAGATGATCTTTCACGGCCTTCTCCATTTTTCCTTCCCTTTGTTTGGGGGGGGTACCACCCCCAACCACCAACCTGAAGTTGGTGATGTCTGCTCCCCACCCCCCCACCTTGCTGGATGCTGGTAGCCTAGCAGTGACAGAAGTGGGCCACATGTTAGGTTTTTGGTATGACCATGGGAGGAAAGGTTTGTGAATGGATATTTCACTTTCACTTCTATTTTAGAGGAGCTTCTCAAGCATTTACAATTCTCAGTTTGAAGGTTGGTGACAAGGCAGTGCTGCCACTGAATGCAGGAACTTATCTTCTCACCAAAGGGCAGAAACATCACCCTCCCAGGTGTTATGTGAGCTTGTCCTTCCTTTGCTTGTAACCTCCCTCACCCCATCACTGAGTCAGAGTGGTGTTTGTGAGCACATGTGTGTCTGTCTCTCTGTCTTATGGACAGACTTCTTCCACGTGGTGGGAAATGCAGCAGCTCAAGTTTGACCTCTTGACAGGTAGGCCATTGAAGAAGAGGGGATTTGCTCTCCTGCTTCCAGTTTGAAAACTGGAGAATCACTCTGGCTTGGTTTGAGGGTGAAGGGGACCTTGTAAGAAAATGGCAGTGTCCACAGGAAGTCAGGGAGGAGCATGTAGAAGCAGGGTCTGCGGTTCAGACAAAAACAATAGGTGCCCCCCAGCCTGCTGTCATTCTCCCATGTGGCAGGACAGAAATGGTAAGGACACTGGTCGGGGGTGGGACTGACTTAGGGTTTCTGGTGAACCTGCCTGTCAGCTCCACTTAGAGGGGAGTGGGCACCTGCTTGTCGCCCTGGGGATGACACTCTTGTTAGGATTACAGTGAACATGGTTTTCTATCTGTTGGGAGGTGGGCTCCCCCAAATTGGGAAATAGGAAGTGGCATCATCTGCTTTGTGAGATGAGCTGACCCTGGGCCCAAGCATTTACTTTTGTTTGTCACTCCAGGCTGTCTTCCTGGGTCATCGTGCTGTCTTCAGTTCCCCGCTATAGGGTTAGTGCTAAGTGCACCTCTGCAGGAGTGAGCGAGGCCTGAGGCCTAACACTGATCGGTTCCCATCGTCCACCGTTCCCCTTGCACCTTGCTGTGTTGGCCATTCCGTTCTCTCCAAACTCTGTGCCCATGGGGCCTCCTTATCCCTGAGTGTTTTGGCTTTGCCTAGCACTACCAAGGCCCTGTCTGCCTTTCAGGCTTTTCCCAGGTACTCTTAGAGCCATGGCTTCCAGCAGCACCTGAACCCTCTCTCTCCAGCTGACTGTTGTCCTGGATGTGCAAGCAGCCCATTCTAGAGTGGAGGCACCTTCTTTCCTCCTGCCCTTGGTATGCTACTCTGTGGTGGTTGGTGGTGCCACCACTCTGCAGGCAACCTCAGAGTTGTCCTGGGGTCCCCCTCCTGTGGCAGCCCCCTTCCTGCAAAATGGGATCTCCAGGGAGGTCTAGTGCAGCTGCTTAGCAGCTGGTCGGCCTCCTGCTCTCCTCTCCACACCAGCTGAAGAGTGAATGTCCCAAAACACAGACATTTCATCCCCTCTGTTGAGGCTGTGTGGCTGGCTGGGTAAAGTCTGAGTTCTTGAGGTAGCATATAGTGGAGAAGACAGTCTTTCTCTGGGTGGAAAACTTGGGCTTTGTCATTAGACAGGACTAAACTGGAATCTTTTTTTTTTTTCTGCAGCCTTGGATGAGGTCAGGTTTTCAGCCTTCATTTTCTCAGGAGGATGTACATACGCTGCTTCGGAAGGCTCTTGAGAATGGAATGTGGCCCCAATCCTGAAGTGCCCTGGGTATCGACATACATGGCAGCTAACAGTTCACAGGCCCCGTAGTGGGCAGCCCCTCTAGCTGCCAGTTCCTGTCCTTACCCTCTGGTCCATGCCTATTAGATGATTAGTGACTGGGAACTAGCCAGTCACAGGGCTGCATCTTCCTGGCCAGTGGTTTGAGGATACGCCTATGACCCAGTCAGAGCCTGTGAAAGTTTTCGCACTTTGCTGGTGTGGTTGGGGTGGAGACATGAATGGGAGAGGATATGAGCAGGTTGCTGCTAGGGTCTCCTGCTTGGGGACAACCTGCCCAGGAGTGAGACCAGCCCAGGGAGTTGAGGGAGGATTAAGTCACCATGGCCTGACTGGCCCAAGGCGAGCCCTGCCCGAACTTTTCAGTTAAGTGAGCCAGTGGCTTCTTTTCTGGATGAGGCCCTTTTGAGCTGGCTTTTCTGTTACTTGTAATCAAGAGAGTCTAGACAGAATCAGCCAAGCACATTATGCTCCAGTCTGTGGCTCAGGCGTCCTCTCTCCCCCGCTGCTCCAGCTGTGCTCAGTTAGCTCTTGACCTGCTAGTGTACCCACACCTGGATGGTCCACCCTTCCTCTTTGTTCCCCTCCCTCCTCACTTCCTACCTGCCTCTCTGGGCTCTGGGCCCAGGGTGCCTCCCCCACCAAGGCCAGTGCCAGCTATCTCAGGAGCACCGTCTTCTGGCTGTTCTGGTGTCCTGGTCTGATCTTTCCCACAGCACCTTTAAGCTGACATGCCTGTATTGCACTCCCCACCCACCTTGGTTCTTCTGCTGGTGCATAGTGAGCCTGTTTGTTCTGTTAGGGTCAGTGACCAGTTTATGAACTGATGTGGGTCCATCTCTCATTTCAAACTACAGACAAGCACAAGCAGTGCCTAACTGGGGAGGGTTGAGTTGGGTTGAGGGTAAAAGTTCAGGTTTGGTGGGGCCTGGGCAGGGCAGCCGCTCAGCTCACGAGTATCGGGGTTGGGGTGGCTGGTTCCCTGGAAGACTCTTCATTCCTGTTAGGACTACTTGGCCCTCTCCAGATCTCAGCCTTTCGGGGTCCTCTGGTGGTATGTGGGTTCTCTTGGAACCATAGTGGCATAGTTAGCACTCAGGCACCGAGCCTGTCCCATGTGTGTCCCGTAGTTCTAGGGAGTCTGGGGATTCTGGAGGCGAGTGACAGGACGCAGGGAAAGGGGAGGGCGCTCTAGGTGTTGCTGTACTTGTGTAGCCCCTTCAGTAGGTGGTGAGCCCTTTAGGCCCAGCCCTGCAGGAGAGCTGGCCTCCTCCCTCTTGTGGGTGAGGCCCCGGCCAGGATGAGTCCCCCTTGCTTGGGGCTCTGAACACTGAGCACCAGCTGAGAGCCAGTGAGAGCAGCAGCTTCAGGTCCTTCTCTTGCTTCTGTCTGCCTGGACTTGGGGCAAATTGCTTCCTGTTTCTGAGGCTCAGTCTCTTTATTTGTGGCTCGGGGCTATTGGAGCCATTACCATTACCTGGTGGCAGTGTCCTGAGAGGCTGAGCATGTGGGTGCCTGGTACAGTGCCCAGCTTCGGTTGAGTCACCAAGATAACTGTGACGGAATGGGTACTATCTGTGTGATAGGTGAACAAAAGAGGGAGGGAGTTTGTCCTTACTGGAGGCCATGCAGAAAGGGGAGAATAATCCTATCAGTGACCATAGACCTGCAGATGGAGTTCATAAAGGTTATTTTTTAATCTTCAGGCCTTAATAGAAGAGATAGGAGGGCAAAAGCAGCAGCTCTTAAGGTGTCTTCTCTCTCTCTGCTAGGTATTATCCCATTTCATAGAGGAGTGGAAGGGGTAGCTGGATGAGGTAGCTAGTAAACTGGCCACTGCATAGCTGATCTCAGAGCATTTACTTTGAGACAACACTGCGAGCCTGCAGAGAGGAGAAGGGTGTGTGAGAATCCCTGCAGAGGTCTTTCCTTCCTTTCAGAGAACTGCCTGGTGATGGAGATGGTCTCTGTCTGTGCTTTCCAGTGTGGTAGCTCTGAGCTGCGCATGGGTGGCGAGTACCTAACGTGTGTCTGGTAAGACCAAGGAACTGACATCTAAATTTCTATTTAATTTTAATGACCACCTGAATTAGCATACTTCTGGGGCCTCAGATTACTTGTGCTTTGGGTAAGGGCTTGGGGCTGTGTTGTCTTTTTCCACATGGGAAGTGGGAGAGATGGTTGCACCTGGGCTAGCAGAGGGGTGCAGAATGGGGCTCCTGTCCCTCCCTTGCCACCCACTCATCTCAACCCCTCCCCAGCCAGACAGCTCTGGTTTTTCCAATGTCTCTAGAGCCTCTGAGCCATATCTGCTCCATTCTTGTCTTGTGGAGAAGAAAGCCTTCTCATTTCTTAAGTCTGGGTTGATGAATGCAGTTAACAATCGAATAGAAATCCTTTGAGCCTCCCTCCTAAGTAAAAAGAGAGATGGACAGACAGAAAAAAAGAAGAGTATTTAATGTTCAAGGGTTTTGGAGAGACCTGGGTTCAAATCTCTACTGCTCAGTCTCTGAGATGTTTGTCGTTGGACAAATCACATCAAATATTTGCTTTCAATCTCAAATTTGCTGTTGTCTATACAGTGAGAACCAAACAAGCCCTACCCTACTGAAGGGCACGTCGGGCACTGGGCGTGCGCAAGCCCCTCCCCCACCTCTTTGGGAATGGGGGCAGGAGCAGTTATTCTCCTGGATGAGTTTGTAGATA
Organism: Halichoerus grypus; assembly: GCF_964656455.1. Classification (NCBI taxonomy): domain Eukaryota; kingdom Metazoa; phylum Chordata; class Mammalia; order Carnivora; family Phocidae; genus Halichoerus; species Halichoerus grypus. The sequence continues at coordinate 204,545,034 of NC_135712.1, forward strand.
TTTAACTTTGGTTTTCACAGATGCTGTTTTTTCTCAAAGATAGTCTTCCCTTTAGTTAGTGTGAGCAGTGAGCAGTTACCAGACAGCATTGCATAATTTTACACATTTCTAAAAGCTCCCTGGGGGTGGGAAACGGGAAGAAATAGGTTGTAGCATAAAATCTCAGACTTGTAGAACGAAAGGCGCACTTCTTTGGAAGAGGTGCTTCAGTTGGAACTCCCAGTCAGGATTAAAACCTGTCTGGACTTTTCTGAATCCCTTTGTACTGCATTTGCAGACAAGGGTGATCAAAATACGAATTTGTGAATGAAATCGCCTTTAGGAAGCAACGTCCTGTCTGTATGGAGAGGGTATTCACAACTAACAGTCCTAAGATCTCAGAGACATCACCGGACAGAGAAATGTTGATGTGATTAATAATCAGAAAATATACCTTGTACTCAAACATGTGGGAAGAATGGCATTGGCCGGGAATCAGGACTCAAGTTCAAGCTACCCTGTTGCTATTTTAAATCTCCGAATCGGTCTCCCACTCTGCCCGCTTCATCCCGCACCGCCCTGCTGGCAGGATCCAGGAGCTACTTCATAGTTCACCCTTTTGGAAAGTTTTTATGTAGGGAGAAGGCATAGCCTCGTTGGTGTCCTTTGGTCTAGTCCTTTTGCTCCTAGGAATCTATTAACAGGTACACGATGAATTTTAATAACAATGTTAATAGATATATTCATGTAATAATGATTGTTGATGTCATCAATTTAACAGCATGGGAGAAGCTTAGGAAACACGGTGCATCTACAGAGACAAGTAGCATAGAGCTGTGAAGGACAGTCCTGAAAGCTCCGTGGAAAAATGGGCAAGTCTTGCCATGATGTAGAAAAGGAGTATTTTTGTCAGCCAAGCACAACTAGGAAAGGCACAAAAACTAGAGCTTTGGATAAAATGAGAACACTTGTGTTGGGGCAGTAGGAACATTTTTTGTTTTTGTTTTTCCTGTGCTCCATTGTCTTTTTAATTAAACAGTAAAAAAATGAAAATAAAAGTAGACTGCTTTAGCCTGAAGAGTACTCGAGAACTATTGAGAGCAATCAGATGTGGAGTGGGCGCGGGGCGGTGTGTACTGCAACCAGCAGAGAGGGTAGAGTTCTTTCTCATGCGTATCCGGGAGGTTCAGAGCAGCGGCATGCAACGCTTTGCCCTCGTCAGGGCCACCAGTCCTGTTCTTCATGCTCTCAGAGGACTGGGGTCCAGCCTACCAGGACGAAGGGGACGTGTGTGGAGTCATGGTTTTATTCATCGCAGTCAGTGGAGCCATGCCTGTGGCTCTGGTAAACTCCTGGTGTCGTCCGTGCTTCCTGCTCTTTGCCACCTTACTGTGTCCAGTCCATCTGTAAGGCCTAGTGGCTCTACCGCCGGACTGTCTCTTCTCTATCTCTGGTGTGTGCCTGGCCATCTCCCTGGTGGGAAACTTCCTTCTTGCTCCTTCCAAACCAGTATCAGATCTCATCACTCTGCCAGTTAAGATCCTGTGCACTCAGACATCCCACTCATTATCATCACCTACAGGTGCTCTGTGACTTGGACCCTTCTTTCCTTCTATCCTCAATGTGTACTTCCCTGTCCCTCATTCATGACTGTCCTCAGGTCTGTGGCCATCAGACTCCTTCAGGTCTCTCCTGGCCGCCCATTGTAAAGAGTCCCATCCCCTCCCTGCTGTGTCACGCTGCCGCCAGGTGCTCTCTTGTCATGGCACACGTAGGAAATGATGGTGTCCACACAGTGCTCTGGGGGAACAGTCCAAGTGGGACCGGAGGGAAATACTCGAGCGTGGCATTTCTTCAGTGTGATTATGAGAAAAATGAAGGATAAAGTGTTAGGGAATGTGTAAAATAATTAACTTGTATTGACTTTCTAAATAATGTCATTAATTTTTATAAGAGGGAGTGCTATGTCCATGAACCTGACTTTTATTATGCTAGGTTGGATTTTTTTCGCTTGACTCTAACAATCACGGTAGAGAAATTCTGTTTGCATGTGCAGGTGATGAAACTTAAAGCCAATTTTTAGTAAACATTCAATAATTGGCAAGAATTGCTATATCTGATGAATCCAGGTTCTTCCCTCTTTTCGTGTTTGCTTGTAACGTTGAAGTACAGTAATTATGCAAATGGATTTTCATTTCATTCAGACTTTATTTCAGGTTCTTTGAAGTAATGTACAAATTTACTCTGTGGTGTGTCAGTAAATGTTTGGCAACGGGCCTTTTCTGGAAAAAAGTATGCATACACATATACATGTAGGTTTATACATTTGACTGATAAACAGGATGGGTAGTATACAGTTCACAAATAATAAAATACACAGCCCTCTTTATTGTCAATTCTGTATACCAATTGTTTCACAGATTGCTTTCCTTGATTTTTGATCTTTTGTATCTGTAGTTAGCTTATGAGTGTAGTTCTGACGTGAATGTTGATAGTTTTGTTTATGTTAATGCTGAATTAGATAATAGTTTGCAAATACTAGAAGGATATTTCCTTGTTCCTTTGTGCTAATCCTAATGTAATGGCTACAGGCATGACACACTTTTAAATTTAATCTGCATTATTAACATTTTCTCCATCACTTTCTTAAATCTAAACCCAGGGGTTGGCAAACTATTTCTGTAAAGGGCCAGATGGTAAATATTTTGAGCCATAGAGTCTGTCACAACTCTGCTGTTATTTATAGCACAGAAGCAGCCATATACAATATGGAAATGGATGGTTATAACTGTTTTCCAATAAAACTTTATTTACATAGCTGATTTTATGTTATTTGAGTTTTATCTTGATAAAAAATAATATAAAATGAAAAAAAACCTTTATTTACAAAAACAGACATTGGACTGGATATGGCCCAGGAGTACTTAAGCCCTTATTTGTAGTGTTTGCCAATTTCCACGGTGTAAATACTTCCACTGTGGCTGGTTTCCAGCCACTAACATGACGTCACCACATGTGGAGTTGGGAAGAGATGCCTCAGTAGCACACCATTTTCTCCCTTTGGATACAATAGTCATGAATAAACTCAAAAACCTAGATAATAGTAACGTGGCAAAATAAGTAGGAAGTGATGAGTTGTGAGTATTTCATCTTTGTTTTCAATACAGCTCGTTGTGAGCTTCTGTCATTGCATTTTTCACAGTGGCTGTGTTTAACGGCTGGCCCCCAAGATTCCTGAAAGTTTCACCCCAGGCTCTCGTGGGTTGGTGTGAGTGGGCTCCAGCCCGGTCCTGGGTAGAGTCCCCCCTCCTAGCCAGTGTGGACCCTGGCCGCAGGCCACAGGCTCTTGGTCCAAGCTGGCATTACTGCCTTTGCAGCGGGCGGCCGGCTGGCGTGGCTCTCTTGGGTCAGAGGCTGTGCTGGGAGCCCCTCAGGGGCGTGCGGTGAGCCAGCTGCCTGACGGTGGGGCAGGGCCGTCCTGCTTCTCTGTGGACTCTGGGGCTGAGGTGCCCACCTCCCCAGGCCCAGCGGTCAGCAGAAGCCTTCCCGTAACACGCCGCATGGTTATTTTTTCTTAGCTTTTGGTACACTCACATTGTCCTGTTCGCCTCTCTGTTGTCGGCCTTCCCCGACATGTGTGGAAGTCCCACAAGCTGTCTGTTCCCTGACTTCCTCCTTCCTCACCACGTGTGCAATACATCTTATTTTCCCCGTAAATAGATAGCTGCTGAGTGAACGCTCGTGACTGTTCTCTGCTGGCTGCTGCAGTTGGCAGCGTGCAGTCCAGATGGGTTTGGGCTTCCGCGTCCAAGGTTTCCCTGATGTTAGAGACAAGCGTTCCTTCTGGGTGTGTGCGGGGTGCCCTCCCCACTGGAAAGGAGCAGCTCCATCTTCTGGCTACTTTCTCCTCCCAGATCAAGGAATCGCTGTTGCTAACCTCACCACTGGGCCGTCAAAGTTGCTCTAGGTTTCAGCGTGGCTAATGCTATATTTGTTTCCACTCCCTCAAAAAAGAAAAGAATGAAACCTAAACCCAGTGCGTCTTGAGACTGCTGTGTGCCGATGGTGCGGGCCTCGTTGACAGGGCCAGACAGCTTCAGAGAGTCCAGAGGCTCAGTGGTCTCTCCCGTGCTGGTTGCAGGGCCCCTCGCATCCCAGCTTTACGGAGAGTCGTACTGCCACATCAGTGAGATGGCAGGACTGGCCCAGCTTGCAGACTTGTGTCATTCCTAATTAGACGAAGGTGTTTGTGCTTTTGGGGACCCAGTCCCAAAGCCATCACATCCCTGGTCCTGTAGGGAGGAGAGCAGTAGCAGCCCCCGAGAAACCAATCCATTGCTGTCTCCAGACGCACCCATGCCCAGGCGGGTCCAGGCCTGTAGAGCCCTGGTGATGCGCTAAGGATGAGGTGGAGTCACCAGTGCGCTCTGTCAAGCTGCCTGCTGGGCTGGTGATCTGACACCCATCCCTTTGCAGGGAGACGGAAGTGAAGAAGTGTGTATGTGAGTTAGGTGAGCGAGGAAGGAGGAGAGCTGGCCCCACTGAATGACAGATTTGCTAAGATTTGGGTAAGAAGACAGATGTGAAAGGGTGCTTTGTCACTAAGAGCCCTGTGCAGCCTTCAGCTGTTTTCTTTTTCTTTTTTCTTTTTTTTTTAAGATTTTATTTATTTATTTGATAGAGAGACACAGTGAGAGAGGGAACACAAGCTGGCGGGGTGGGTGGGAGACGGAGAAGCAGGCTTCCAGCTGAGCAGGGAGCCTGATGCGCTGTTTTCTTTCCGAGGGGCTTTCATTGGCAGGATGAGCCCTGTAGCTCCGTCCTTCCCAGCACTGTGGAATCTGGGCTGGTGCTCTTCTCCCTGGGCCTCTTCCACCTGACCCCTTCCTCTGTCACCCTGGCGTCTCTTCCGTCCCCACTGCTCCTCTGAGCCCCTCCCCTCTCTGGTAGTGCCAGCCGGCGCCAGCACGGAGACTCCGCTCCTGGACTGCCTCGACAGCTTGGAGGTGCCATCTCTCAGCTGGTGCCCCGTGCCAGTCCCCTCTGTGGCTGCTCGCTATCTGGGGGGGATGTGTGGACATGGACTGCAGATGGGTGCTGGCAGAGGCCAGTGGAATTTCCTGTACCTCCTCCTGTGGAGGCAGCCCTTTGGGCACTCTCTTTTACATCCATTTCTTCTTTTTATTCGGCTGGTCATTGTGGCCTTCAGGCTGCCTCTCAGTCTCAGGACCCCAGGGCCTGGCCCAAGTCCTGCCCATGCTGGTGATTCAAACTCTGTGTGGGCTGTGTCACTTTGAGCAGGAATCTCGTTTCTGAGTCTCCGTTTCTGAATCTGTAGAATGCTCTATGCCAGTGCAGCTCTGGGACTTGTGGGACAGTGCCCCTAGAGTGGTGGCACAGTGTGGAGCCTGCAGTAAACGCAGGAGGTGGTAGTGGACAGTGTCCAGGTCAGGAGGCCTAGCTGTGATTCCTTCCCTGTCCCGATAGCCAGGGCGACTGTATTTCTTATTCTCCATACCGGGACACTTTTAGAGTGAACGAGACACTATTAAAAGTTACACTGGACAACAGGTGTAAACATGTATTCTGGCAAACCGGGTCTAGGGTCACCTTCCACGCCCTACTGTCTCTGTTTGAAAGCTGATGTCCCCATGTGCAGCCCCTGCAGATCCAGAATGTCCCCTCTGCAGAACAGACTCTGGCGACTCAGAGCCCCCCAGAACCTTGGCGAACTCCCCAGCCTGCACATCCAGGTGTGGCCTGTGCTCTTGGGCCTTCCTTCGCCCTATCCTCTGCCTAAAATGTTGTGATTCCTTTTCTTTTCACTGATCTGTCAGTACACAAGCAATAAATACAGTTTTCTTTTAAAATGTTAAGTGTTTGGGTTATAGCTAAGGCCACTTTGGCCTCTGTCACTGATGCAGTTTCTTCTGTCACTCTGGAGGGAACCACTGTCATGAGTCTGGAGTATGTCTTTGTGTGTAGAGATACATCCTAGAACACCATGCATGGTTTTTAAATAAATGCTGGCACATAAGTCTGTCATTTTGAAGGCAGCTCATTTCCCTCAGCATGTCCCGGCTCTCTGTCTTTGTTACGTATGAGTATAATTCATTCCTTTAACTGCAGCATAATATTCTGTGACCGTATCTGTTTCATTGTCATGGAGCTGGCTCCCAGAATTTATTAATAAAACAGTGCTATGGGAGTATTTGTGTGCATGTCTCCACTGAGTCTCTCAGAGAGTGAACGTGTGGAGTGCTGGTTTTCACGGTGGCAGACATGACGGGGCAACTTCCGCAGGGGCCCCCTATGGGCAGGGCAGAGCGGGCAGCCTCCTCCGTAGCTCTGCTCAGAGCTGGTGCTGGAAGGATGGGGAACAGGGAGAGGCAGCATCCTGCACTACCACAGGGCCCTGTGAGCACTGCCTGGAGCCTCACTGGGCCCGAGACCTTCCCTGAAGCCAAGCCATCCCTCTCCCCTACTCTGTTTCTCAAAAGCTGAGCTTAGGTGCGAGAGGGCAGGTGTGGGGTGGATCCCGAGGTCACGTCTGTCCCTAAGACACAGAAGCAGCCAGTGTTAAGGCCTTGCTGTTTATCCACGGGGAGACTGCTGAGGTCTGTTGCCCTGGATCTTCTGCAGCCCCTGTCATATGTCACTTGAGCATTCAGGAAAGCCCCCAAGCACTCAGGAGCACATCTGGTTTAGCAGGAGTCCGGAGAGGTGGTGATTGCAATGATTCCCATTGCACAGATCAGGACCCCCAGCTGGCCAGCACTTGACCATGCACTGGGCAGATCCTCACACAATCCCACGGGAGGGCGATTGCGCCCTTTTAGAGACACAGAAGCTGATGACCTTACGGTAGAAGGTTCTGGGTTCCATGCCCCGCCCCTTCACTCCTTTGGCTGCCTCATCCAGTTGCATATGCGGCACTTGTCAGCCACCGTGCTGTGTGAGCATGAACAGGGTGACAGGGTGTAGTGGCTCAGTGCACAAGAGGAGCGGAGGAATGCCAGTGGATGAGGTGGGTGGGGCGAACCAGAGGGGAGGACTGGAGGGAGGGCAGTCCAGGCAGAAGGACCTCCCAGGAGCTCAGGCATGCTGAGGCTTCTTTCACTAGGGCCCCAGAGCTGTTTTTGAATGGAGCGTGGAAAGGTTGCTGGTGGAGCTGTGGGCGGGCTGGGCTGGGAGATGTGGCATTCAGGTGTGGCAGCTGCTACCCCAGCCCCGGTGGGAGGATCCCAGATGCCAGCCTTGGGATCTGTTCAGACATGGTTGAACGGAGGGGATGGTTGGGGATGGCACCTGGTCCCAGATGTTACGTTGGGCATGAGGGAGACCGTGTACCTCTGCCCGCCTCTGAGCACTCAGGGTATGAGGACTGAGGAGTGAGGTGTGTTCCTTTCAGTCACATATTAATGTCTCTGGAGTCAGGCTGTGAGTTGGCACCATTTGTCTCTCAGTGGTTGGTGATACACTGGTGCATCTCAGGGTGGGTGAAACGTGGTGACCCATGAGCAGTCTGTGCTCAGAACCTTGGGAAGTGAGTGAGCTAAGGGACACACGTCATTGGGACAGTGCCACAGTAGTTCCCTGGCATCCAGCTGCAGGCCCTCCCTTCCTGCCCTGTCCCTCTCCTCAGATGAGCCCTGAGCCCCTGGGTCCTGCCTCAGGGTCCCGCTTCATTTCACATCCACCCCATCTTGCCTGTCACCATCTCACTGTATGGGGCCGGCCAGCACCTACAGATTTCTCTCTGCTTCAGCTCTGAGCTCTCCGCCAGGCAGCTGTGTCCAGCTATTTAAAACTGCAGTCTGATCTGACCGTGTCGCTCCTTGCTCTGAGCGTGGCCTGGGGTCCATTATGTGACCTGCCATGGCCCTCCTCTCACTCTCATCTGCTGTTCTCTGTACTTTTGCTACTCTGTGCCCCCGGCCCTTTGCTCCCCACTTGACCTGACGAGTCCTCGCCTTCCTGGTCTGGCCTACAGACTGCTGCTCACTCTTCAGGTCTCCTCAGAGCTGCCCTCCATCCCGCTCCTTGGAGGCCTCAGAATATCCTGAACAGCCCACAGCCCCGCCTGCCCGCCTGCCCGCCCAGCCAGCCGCACTGGGAGTGCCTTCAAGGCCGTGCTGCACTTTATCTGTGTATTTCTGGGAGAGGTGGTGGAACATGCGGTGAAGAGCCAGGTTTTGGTTGCCAGGCTGCTGGGGCCCCAACCCAGCTGTGTGACCTCAGGCAGAATAGGTGACCTTGTTGTGCCCTAACTTCCTCCCTTTAAAAAGGGGCTGATAGAGCCTGACCCCTTTGGACAGTAATTTGTAGAGCTATGTGTGTAAGAATTTCTTTTCTTTCTTTCTTCTTTTTTTCTGTTTTTTTTTTTTTTATTTTAATTTAATTTTTTGTGTGTAGTAAGAATTTCTTAATCAAGTAGTGCCTAGTTTGCCTTATTGAGGCTCTTCATAGTACATATTCTAGGCAAAGCTCCCACAATAAGCAGTGCCTGCAGGCTTGTCATTGGGAGTGACAGACTGGGGGGTGGGGACCCAGAGACCACCTCATGCTTGGTGGGGGAGCACTGTTAGAGTTGCAGTGAGAAGGAGGCCTTGGAAGCAAGAAACCTGGGGAGCTGATTGCGGCTTAGAAAGCAGGGCCAGGACTTCCTGACAGGGCCTCTGGGGTCTGGGGTGTGTGTGTGTGTGTGTGTGTGTGTGTGTACACGTACACGTACGTGGCATGTGTGGTATTGAGTGTTTTTGTGTCTCAGAGTCTGGGGTCTGGTGTGTGTGTGTGTATGTATGTGGCATGTGTGGTATTGAGTGTTTATGTGTCTCAGAGTCTCGGTCAGACACTCAGAGAGGCAGGGGCTCCCTTTGGGTGTTGTTGGCAGACGTGCAGTCAGAGGAACTCAGGTTAGGGGCGGGGGAGATCGCTGGGTATAATTGAAGAGGCTAGGCCAGGCTCTCCCTGCACGCCAGTGCTCAGTGGTCTACCTGCCCTGAGCTCTGGGTTAAAGAAGATTGTGAGGCCAGATCGAATTTCAGGAGCAAGGGGCCCCGGTCAGTGATCAGCAAAGGGCAGGCAGGGTGTTTCTGCTGTTCCTTCACTCAGCCTGGTGGGAATCCAGTGTTACCCAAGAGGGAGGCAGAAACAGAGCCGGTGCCCCTTTGGCAAGTGGTGCTTAGTGCCCTTTGGTGGAGAGACTCCCGCATAGGGCCCCAGGGCATGGGTTTTGCACATGCTGCAGTCCTCAGAGCACCTATGAGCTGGATGGCACTGTCCCCCCAAGGCACAGATGAGGCCTGAAGTGACTGGCCCTGTCCCGTGGCAGGGTGCTACAGCAGAACCCCAGTTCCAGCCCAAGGCTGACAGGGAGAAGGGAAGCAGTGCCAGCAACATGTGGAGGGGCTTTGGGGACAGACGGGCAGTAGGGACTTTGGCCAAGGGACTCAGATGGGCTCAGAACACTCCTCTGGGGTGATGGGAACTGCAGCTCAACTCGTCCCCCTCCACCGCATACCCGTGGGGCACCCCAGCTTCTACAAGGCAGGCTGAGCTTGGAGTTCCCAAACCAATGTCTGGCACAGCAGGCCTCTGCCTGCCTCTTTCTCCTGGCCTCCCAGTCCCCCTTACCTCCCCCCATTCCGTGTCTATGCATGCCTATGATTCTGCACCCCCCATTCTTCCCTCCTGAGCCTCATGCTCATGAAGACCTCTCTGTAGTGCCTTCCCTGGAGCCCTGCTGGTACACTCACCTGTCTCCACCACCAGGATGGTTCTCTTTGAGCCAGGGCTTGAGGACAGTCCCCACCCACCCCCACCCAGAATCTGGCACATAGCAGGCACTGAACGGGGGTCAGATGAATGCCTTCCACACACCCCCTACCCCCCCGAGGAGGCCCCAACCAAAGTCCTAGTGAAACAGGGAGGAGTGGGAAGATCCCCTGGTCAGGAGTTTGGCAGAAGCAGAAATGCTGCAGTGTCTGACTGGTTCTTTTCTGGCTCTCCTCACCTTAATGTGGGGTTTAGGGTCAGAAAAAGTATTTAATATAAGCATGGCCTTGCTCTTCCCTCCCGTTGCTGCTGCCCAGAAGAAGTCCCGCTCTTCTGCTTCCTCCAGGGCCTGGAGATACTTTGCGTCATATTTACGATCTTTTTTGTGAGATATGTGGCATCTGTTTTGGAGGGGCAGAGACTCAAGCTCCTCTGTGAGTTGATGAGGCCGCCAATAAATAAAGGCTGTGGGATGGGGGATCAGTATTGCCCACCATGGAGAAAGGCTTTATGGGTTTGTTGGAGGTGAACATGTTTTATTTATTTTTTATTTTATTTTTTTAAAGACTTTATTTATTTGACAGAGAGAGACACAGCAAGAGAGCGAACACAAGCAGAGGGAGTGGGAGAGGAAGAAGCAGGCTTCCTGCTGAGCAGGGAGCTTGATGTGGGGCTCGATCCCAGGATCCTGGGATCATGACCTGAGCTGAAGGCAGATGCTTAACGACTGAGCCTCCCAGGTGCCTGAACATGTTTTATTTTGATAGCTGTGCATTTATTGTAATGGTACTAGAAAAAATATAACGTTCTTCCTAAAGCCCAGGTACTATTGTTCAGGACAAGAGTGAAGTGGGAAAAGTGTAAAGGGTAGGCCTTCAGATGGCACTTGGAACCCTGGCCTGACTAGAGTGATCTCTCTCCAAGGCTTCTTCCTGCTTCAGGGTCCGGGGGGGCACGGACCCCCCCTCCAGGAGCTTTCTGGGGATGTGTGTGGGGCTCAGGAAATTTGAGTGGGACCCAGGATTTGGTATCAGTTGTTTTTTGCAGTCGGTGTAGTGTATTTTTTATTACTTCTCTTTTGTTTATTGCAGTCATTAGATTTCTGTTCATTAAGTGTCCCGAGTTTTCAGCTACTGCTGAACTCGTACTGATATGTTTGTCATCTTAGCACATTTTCTCCCTTACAGTTAGTTCTAATGCTTATTACAGATGATCAACATAGCTTGGCAGGCCTGATGTGCTGGTGTCGGAAGTGATGCCATCTTCATCATTTGTGTTGCAGGTGGCCTGGGGGCTGTGGACCCATGGGGCTGTGGGGCGGCAAGCCAGGGGCCTAGCTCTGGAACAGCCCAGGAGACTGGGACTGTTGTCCAGTGCCATGCAGCTTACGTAGTTCAGCAGCTGTCAGAAGGTGTGCAGAGGATGCTAATTGTTGATGTGACTTCTCAGTGGTAACAAGTTTTGTGAATTTTATTTGCTGTGTTGGGAGAGAGAAAAACAAGGGTTCTGGTGTGGGGTGTGCTATCAGCAGGTGCTGCTGAGTTAATGACTATGAGGCAGGCAGGGCCCCCTCACCATTGTGTCCCCAGAACCCACATGGGACCTGGATCAAAAGGGATAGTTTGTGTTTGGATTGGCCTGGGCCTAGGTCTGGGACGGGCTTGGGCTCTGGTCGCTCCAAGGAGGCAGCTTGAAAACAGCCTCAGAAAGTGGCCGTGTGGTGACACCACAGGACTATGGGACAGATGATGGCTGTAGGGCCCCAAGAAGCTCACGGAGTCAGGGGCACCTCTGTGCGCCAGTGGGAACTGGAGAGGGCAGACTCAGGGGAGGCGGTTTCGGTGTGCTTTCTCCAGTGTTTTCCAGTGTCACTTTTTGAAAAGGAGCTTGTCCTAATGCTTGCCTGTGTGTGATTATCTTAGTTGGTTGCTTCTAATTTCTAATCTTAAATATATGGACATTAAACAACAGTGGGAAGTTGACGTCTTGCTTCCAAAGAAATAGATTGCCAAAATAGACTTTAACAAGTAGAAACGTTAGCAAATTTGTTACACCAGGATACAGTATATAGGGTAGCAGCGCCAGAGAGAGCCCTTGGGTTTGGAGTCAGATGGGTGTGGGTTCAGATCTTGCTTCACCTCGTCTGGCCTTGCGCAAGTTCTTCTACTTCTCTGAGCCTCTGTCTCCTCATCTGTGAAATGAGAATTAAACTTGCCTTCGAGGCTGCTCTGAATAGAGATTGTGGTCGCCAGCTGGTAATGCTGGGCACAAAGATGGGAACAGCGGCCAGGGTTGTCGTCCCAGGCTCTGGCTCACCTACTGTACGCAGGTCCTAAAAGTACTCGGAGCTCCTGGAGAAGGGGAGCCAGACGCTGCCACCGTCTGGGTGATGTCTGGTGGACATGCTCAAGGGCTCTTGCTAGCTATCTTCATGGGCCTGGGGGTACTTGTTACCTCTGATGTCCTCCATCACTTGGGCACGAAAAGGGCTAGCCAGCCTCTTGGTGCACAGTGTACAGGATGCAGACCGTGTGGTGGGGTTTCCATCCTCTCGTGGGCTTTGAATCTGCATTGCTTTAGGCTGGCTCCGTTCATGGCTAGTTGTTTTCAGGTTTGGGGTTGTAGCATGGTGTGCCACACAGGGGTCACTGGCTGAGAGGTGGAGTAGACAGGAAGGGACAGCAAGCCATCATACCCTGTTCAGGGCCTCACTTTGCCCAAGACACCCAGAAGAGTCTCTAGAAATCCCACCTCAGATCTATTGCCCCTGTTCCTTTTTGGAGGGGTACAAGAAAGTGATGTCAGGGAGAGGCGAGATCTGCTTCTGTTACTTCGGCTTCAAGCCTCCTGGCTTGCCCAGATTCCCAGGAATGTCCCCAGTCCTGTGCCATCGTGTCGGTGCAGGCATGTCATTGCCCTCCTGGGTAGAGGGACAGTCTCACTGATAATGTGCCTGTCTCCCTAGCAGCTGGGTGGTGGGAGCCCAGTTCTCTCTGTATGTCTGTGCAGGGAGGTGGCTTCAGTGCCAGACCTGGAGGATCGCCTGCACTGGGTCCTCTTTCCTTCCCCCTCTGGCCATCAACATCTGGAGACACACTGCCATACTCATGCAGAGTAGATGGGTGGATGACGAGAGCAGGATGACAGCCCTGACAACCTGCGTGCGGCTTTGTCAGGCAGGTGGGCCCACCTCTTTGGGACCCTTTGCTTTCTTCCTCCCCTTGGCAAAAAGGTCATCGCATTGTGTAAGCTGAGAGTCAAAAACAGTTGGGCAATACCAGTTGCCATTGAAGTATTTGGACCCTTGGAGCAAATTTTAATACCTGGGAGAAAAATGAGAGAAGGAAGTTGCATGTGTGAAGATGTTCATTTCAACATTGATTGCAGTAGGAGAACCCGGAAGGAGATGGTATGTCCAGCAGTTGGAGAAGGTCAAGGAAATTATGATGCACTGATGAAACATTGAGCTGTTAAACCTCATCATTATATGGGCGCCTGGGTGGCTCAGTCGTTAAGTGTCTGCCTTTGGCTGGGGTCGTGATCGCAGAGTCCTGGCTGGGATCAAGTCCTGCATCGGGCTCCCTGCTCGGTGGGAAGCCTGCTTCTCCCTCTGCCACTCCCCCTGCCACTCCCCCTGCTTGTGTTCCCTCCCTCGCTGTCTCTCTCTCTGTCAAAAAATAAATAAAATCTTTTTTAAAAAAATTAAAGAAAATAAACATCATCATTATAAAGATTATGTAGCAACAGGAGGAAGTAAGGGTTAAACGAAAAGAGAAAATAGCATCTATAATGCAGTTTCAACTGCCTCATTGTCGCTTGCTCTGGGCCGGTTTGGAAAAGTCACCCACAGAAACGTTGCCATGGCTCAGGTCAGTGGGGATGCTAGGGGATCAGGGGAGACAGTGCTGCAGAGTTTGGCCTTTGGGGTCAGACCTGAGCCATGTTGGTATCTACCTCTTGGGCTGTTGGGCGTTCGAGGACACACATGTGACAAAGATGGGGGCTCAGAAGATGCTCTCAGAAGAGCGGAAAACCAAAGGGGCTGAGGAGACTCAGCGTGAAGAGTTATGGAGCCATATGCAGGCATGCTCAGAGCACCGGTCACGGTTGGCTAGAGGTGGGCTCAGGCCCGCCGTATCAGGGGGTTGAAATGAGAGTGTAAAGAAGACACACTTAGGGGTTAGCATGGGTGGGTTTGTTTGGAGGTGCGGTGCCTGCCGCAGGGGAGGGAAAAGGGGGCTGGCTAATGGGCTTCAGGCTCGTCTGCTCCGCCTGTGCAGCTGCTCCCAACACATAGCCTTGCAGGAGCAGGGTCCGTCGTGGGTGGGGGAGTTGGCCAGTGGCCCTGAGTGCCTCGGAGATGGGGGAGAAGAGCCACCAGGTGGGCGGGTGGGCTCCAGATGTGGCACCTGGGCTTGCAGTGCAGATTTGGAGCTGCCTGAGGTGGGACTGTCAGGGACTCCCTGAAGTGGGGACAGAAGGGAAGGATGTGGGGCTGGGGCTCGAGGATCGCTGGCTGGAGGGAGATGAGGCTGCGGGGGGGCTGCCCGGAAGAACTGCTGTTGAGAGATGAGAGGCGGCCGGGCTGACAGCTCCTCGGCTTTAGGCTTTGGTGACAGGTTTCCCAGGCAGAGCCGTTTTGGTGCAGTGACAGGTAGAGATCCTTTTTAATGTTATCGTAGGTTGTAGTAAAATCCTGCCTTCTGTTTCCTCCCCTAGTTGCACTACTGCATTTTTTCTTGCTGTGGCCAACTGTGTTTGGTTACCCAGCTGTACGATGAGGATGAAAAGGGGAAAAAACAGACTTAAGACAACACGTCAAAAAATAGGTTTAAAATATTGAGGAAGTAATGTTAGCAAATGATACGTAGAAGGAAATACATTGAAAAGCGAAATCCTCTCTGTTCCCAGTGCTGCTCAGCGTTCTTTGCCTGCAAGCATTTAAGACAAGGAAAAGCTGCTGTAGGGCTTCTCCTGGAGCCCAGCCGGGGCCCCTGCCTTCCTTGGACCTTGGTAAAGGGGACCTTGAGGCTCACTGCAGGGCTTTGTCCTCTGACGCTCAGCCATGGAGCAGGCTCCTGGCCCCAGGGTCAATTTTGCTGCCCCTTGCCCTCCCGTGAGAGGCAGGTAGTCTGGAGCGAGGCAGGAAGTGCTGCAGGAGTCTGCTCCAGCCCCGTGGGCCGCTGTTGAGCCCTCGGGCGTTCCCCTTTGAGGCCTCCAGCAGGGAAGGTGGGGAGGAAGCAGTTGATTTGGTTCCTGGTGGCAAGTGGCCTCG
This sequence comes from Halichoerus grypus, assembly GCF_964656455.1. Lineage (NCBI taxonomy): Eukaryota > Metazoa > Chordata > Mammalia > Carnivora > Phocidae > Halichoerus > Halichoerus grypus. The sequence goes on from NC_135712.1 coordinate 204,560,065, forward strand.
GGAGCTGTGGGGACCCTCCACTGTGCCCTCATCCTCTACCAGCAACCTTCCACTCGTCTGCCATGCCACGCGGGGCCACCACCTTGGAGATAATGCTGTCACTCGAGTTACCACGGTGGATTGTGATGTTTGGTTTCCATGTTCCTTTTATGTCTGGCTTTGCAAAAACCTCACATGGCTTCTTTTCTCCCTCCTTATGTAACCCTTTGGAATAATTTCAGGGTTGCCAAGAAGGTAAGTTGGAGAAAATATTTGTGGTTGTAGTAACTTCCAGGCCACTGTATTGAAAATGAAAGACTCTCCCCAAAGCCATTGAGTCCTGCTGAGCAAATATTTTTGCCTGGAGGAGTAACAAAGTCTGTGCCACCCCAGCCACAGCCTCAGGGGACAAGAACAGCTAGCCTCCTGCTCTTGCCTTGGCTTTCCCTCTGCCCACCCCCCACCCCCCCATCCCCAGACAATGGTGCCTTTTGCCTTGTTCTTCGTAGGGATGTGTGAAGACCACTGAGAGTCACCTCCCTCTTCCCATGACCTTCGGGAGGCGGGTGGCCAGTGCAGGTGACAGCTAGAAATGGGACCAGGCATGTTTGCTTTCTGGACACCAACTTGGTGACAGCAGATTCCAACTTGCCACAGAGGGAGACCTTTGAGATATTTGTAATATTGGAAGAAACATGGTGCCTCTCAACTGAGGATAGTAAAACGGGACCTCATTCATCTATCTCTTTGTTCGTTTGTTCACTCATTCATTCAGTCACTCACTTTTCCAGTCCCTGCTCTGTTCCAGGCACTGTTCTAAGCACTGAGGAGGTGACAGTGAATAAGACCAAGGTCCCTGCTCTTGTGGAGCCTTCCTGCAGGTGGGGGGACACCTGCGGACAACAAGTAGGACAGTGAACAACACGCTGGAATATTGTGGGGGGTGAAGGCTCAGGAAAGACAGAGGAAGCATGTGGGCTACTCACAGAGCTCGCTCTCCCCTGCCTAGCTACCCTCCCAGGAAAGGGCGAGCTTGTCAAAGCTCCTGGCCAGGGTTAAGGTGGTGGCTTGGCCTTACTTTCTGCACAGCTGGGGGAGGAGTGCCCTTCCAGGTAGGGTCCTTGGCACCAGGTTCTTAGATCTGTGAGGTGTTGCTGAGGGTTGTTGAAGTCCTTTCCTCTTTGAGGACTTGTGCTTTCTCCCCTTGCGGGTCATGGGACTTGGCAATAGGTAGAGTTTGGATGGGTAGGAATCTGTGGCAGAGGCAGCACCAGCTCGGCGTGGGCTGACTGGCCGAGTCCTGTGAGGGGTTCAGCTGTGAGTATGAGGTGTGTGCGAGTTTTTATTTTAGTTGACTTGTGTTTTCAAAATTGAGGGTTTGGTGATATTCTCACAGCTGCTAACTTTTGAAGCAGGTATGTTCCTCCAAGGCAGTGATATGGAAGGCAGTTGACTGGAACCTGGAAAGTGTCGTCTCCCCTTAGAAAATGTCACCGATGTTGTAATTGGTCATCAGCCCAGGCCACAGAAGCTACTTGCTCCTTGTTAGAGCTGAGGCAGAATTATTTCAGAAACCCTGGCTTTGTGGTTTGGAAGAGGGGAGGTGCCTTTTGGGGCAGGAGCTCTGGGAGTGGATGAGGCTGGGTCCTGGCAGCCCTTGGGGGATGGCAGGGGCTGCCACAGGTTGTGGAGCTGGTGGTGACAGGTTCCACGTGTCCTGTGGGGTGAGTCGGTAAGGTTTGCTGCTCTTGGGCTCCTGTTTGGAAGGGCCACGTGTGGTATGATTTGCTAATGTTCGCTGAGGAGCACTACCTATGCACAAGGTTCTGTGGCCTTGCAGCCTACGTTTGCCACATGCCATCATCTCTGACAACGGTCGCCACTGCCGGCTGGTGGCCGCACATCCCCCTCCTCCCCTCAGCCTGGCCATTCACTGTCCTTCCGTCCTGTGGTGGTTCAACTGGACCCCGTCACACCACATCTGGGCAGGGCCGTCTCTGGGGTTGGCATGGGATGGGCAGGGTCCCACAGCTGGGCCCGGTGGGCTCTGTGGATTCTGCAGCCCACCACTGGTGGGGCAGTACAGTGACCTGTCTGGCCTGCAGATGTGTGAACTTGGGCACATCACATCCTTGTCCAGACTTAGGGTTATCATCAGGATTGGAGGAGCCCTGTGCTCTGGAAAGCACGATGCATGTGGTGGTGGTGGCGTTACTGCTGGGGAGTATCTGAATGGGTTGGGCACAAGGTGTCAAGCAGAACCTTCTGCCTTGGGAAGGGTGGTTCTGTCCACTCTCTCTCTATGTGTGAATCTTCTCAAGAGCTTGTTCACATGCATCTCTGATCTGGGAGGTCTGGGCTGGACCCAAGATTGTGCCCGTCCAAGCAGCTCTGGGTGACACTGGTGCTACTGAGTCCCAGGTCACACTTGAGAGTAGTGATAAGGGTCTAGCTCAGCTGTCTGGAGGGAAAGTCAGGATTTCAGACAAATTCATTCACAGGAGCTTAAGTCCGGTTGGAAATCATGCAGAACTAGGAGGGAAAAGAAGCTATCAGACAAATGGAGGCTATTTTCGTGTCAGGAGGGTGGATACAGGTTATTGCTCACACCGCTGTTTGGGGGAAGAAAAGACTTCCATTTGCCTGAGATTTTCTGTAGATGTTTGTGGCCACTGGTCTTTCTCTCACGTGAGCATGGGAAGTTGGCTTCCTCTCTTCGGTCTCCAGTAGAAGTATGACAAAACTGTGAGGGCACGCTGAGGAGGGCACATGTCCTTAAGTTCAGCCTTTGGTGGCTGGTGAGCATTTTATTTCATAACCTATGAGACAGTGTTACCCAGCTTTAGCCATAGCATGTCTTCCTGAGGGCTGGGGCCCAGCTCTAAGCTACAGATCACCTATTCCAAGCCACAGTTTGGATGTGCAGTCTGTTGGATGCACAGGTGTTTGCGGGGACATGTAGAATGTCCCAGAAAGAAAAGCTGATGTTTATTGGTGCCTGCTGGAGCTGTTACGTGCAACATTGAATTTGTTGTTCAGTCTTCATGATACCTCTGGGATGCCCAGGCACGACAGTCTTCCTCATTTTACTGAGGGGAGAAGGAATTTTTGGTCTCATCCTCCACTCCCAAGGAGGGCTGAGCCCAGGTGGGGGTCTGATGCCTCCCCTGCAACAAAGAAGTGTTCCTACTCTTTGACTGCCACCCCTTCTTTTTCTGGGCTCTTGTTGCATGTATCATCGGCCTCCACAGTTATTTACAGCTTTATTGAAATATAATTGACATACAGTAAACTGTGCCTATTAAAAGTGTACAATGTGATATATTTTGACCTATATCCGTCTGAGAAACATTTCATCACCACAGTCAGGGTAATAAACATATACATCATTTCCAGAAGTTTCTTTTTGCCCCCTCTAATCTTCCCTCCAGGACTACCCCCGTTCCCAGGCAACTGCTGATCTGCTTTATGTCACTGTAGAGTTTGCCTGCCTTTTCTAGAATTTTGTGAAATCACTCACTGTGTACTGTTTTTTGTTTTATTTTGGTCTGGGCTCTTCTTTCATTCAGTGTATTTATTTTCAGATTCATGCATGTTGTGTATATCAGTTGTTCATTCTTCTTTGTTGCTGAGTATTAGTTCATTTCATGGATATACTACAATTCATTTATCGACCCATGTGTTGATGGACTTTCAGGTTAAGAATCTGCCAAAATGGTTTTCCAAGGTGATTGTACTATGTTATACTCCCACCAGCAGTGTATGAGAATTCCAGTTGCTCCACATCTTGGCCAGCACTTGCTATGGTCAGTCTTTTTAATTTTAGCCATTCTAATAGGTATGTAGTGATATCTCATGGTGGTTTTAAGCATTTTCCTAGTGACTAATAATGCTGTGTATCTCTTCATGTGTTTATTTGCTGTGCATCCCTCTTTTTTGTTGAAAGATTTGAATATCCTTTCAAACCATTTTTTCGATTTTTTTCCCTTGGGTTCTTCGCCTAATCATTGAGTTGAAAGAGTTTTTTAATGTATTCTAGATGCAAGTCCATTCTTAGATACATGATTCATATATATTTTCTCCCTGTCTGTGGCTTGCTTTTTTTTTTTATAAGTGTCACATTTTAATGAGCAAAGATTTTCAATTTTGATGAAATACAGCGTATGTTTTCTCTAAATTCTGTGCTTTTTCTGTCATATTTTTAGTCTTTCCCAAACCCAAGGTCACTAAGATTTTCCTCCTGTGTTTTTCTTCTAGATGGTCTATAGCTTTAGTTAACCCTTATATTTAGGTTTATGATCCATTTGGTGTTAATTATTTGTGTATCTTGTGAGGCAGAGGTCAAGAATTTTGTTTGTTGTTGTTTGCATATGGCTATCCAATTATTCGCACTATTTGTTGAAAGATGATTCATCACCCATTGAATTGCCTTAACACCTTTGTTAAAAATCAGTTGACCATGAATGTGTGGGTCTGTTAATAGACTCTGTTCTATTCCATTAATCTGTTTGTCTGTCTTTACTCTAGTACCAGATTTTCTTGATTATAATCTTCTGGTTTCCTTTTTTTCCAAGTTTGTTGGCTATTCTAGGACCTCTGTGTGATTCCATATACGTTTTAGAATCAACTTGTCATTTTCTCTGAAAGACCCTGCTGGAATTTTCATTGGGATTGCATTGAAGCTGTATAGATCCAGTTTGGGGGAGAAACTTAACACTATTGACTCTTCCAGTCCATTTATTCGGTATTTCTCTCCATTGATGCTTTTTTAAAAATTTTTCTCAGCCATGTTTTGCACTTTTCATTGTTGCACATTTTAGTGTTGAACTCTTTTTTTTTTTTTTTTTTTTAAAGATTTTTTATTTATTTATTTGAGACAGAGAGAATGAGAGAGAGCACATGAGAGGGGGGAGGGTCAGAGGGAGAAGCAGGCTCCCTGCTGAGCAGGGAGCCCGATGCGGGACTCGATCCAGGGACTCCAGGATCATGACCTGAGCCGAAGGCAGTCGCTTAACCAACTGAGCCACCCAGGCGCCCTTTAGTGTTGAACTCTTTCATGTCTTTTGTCAAATGTATCCCTAAGTACTTAATATTTTTAATTGCTATTATAAGTGGAATTGGTTTTTTAAAATTTCATTTTCTGAATGTTTGTTGCCTGCATATAGAAATATAGTCAAATTTCCTATTGAACTTGTATCCTGCCACCTTGCTAAACTCATTTATTTTGGTAGCTTTTTTATAGGTGTTATAAGATTTTCTACATAGCCTATTCTGTTATTTGTGAATACAGTTTTACTTTATTCTTTCCAATCTGGATATCTCCCCCCCCCCCCCTTTTTCTTGCCTTATAACATTGGCTGGAACCTCCTGACGAAGACTGAACAGATGTGGTGAGCACCTGTCCTTGTCTTGCACCTGTGAGGGGGAAACATGGAGCCGTTCACCATCAAATATGATGTCAGCTATGGGTATTGTTGAAGCACTTATCAGGCCAAGGAGGTTCTCTTCTATTCCTAGTTTGCTGAAAATTTTTATCAGGGAGAGATGCCCAGTTCTGTCAAACATTTTTTCCCTATCTTTTGGAACAATCATAAGCCTTTTTCATTTTCGGCCCTCATAATAGGACAAATTACATTGATTTTCAAATGTTATCTGCCTCCCCCACTTTAATTTCTAGTCTCCTTTTCTTTGATAGCTTCTTTCCTGGGTTAGGCATGAAGACTTTCCTTATCCTAATTGTTCTGTTGCCCTCCTTCAAGCCAGCTGTCTGTTTCTGCCCAGGTAACCAGTATGACTTGTTAATGGCCTATTGCGTGGAGTCAAGCTTAGGCTGACTATGTAAGATTAGCAGCTTAGGTCAGTAATGAACCTGTGGCCAAATGTTTAATGGGTGCCCTGGCTTCCTTGCTGGAGAAACAGCATAATACCTACTTTGGGGGTCTGTGGTCTCAGAAGAGACTGTGGTATGGTAAGAGACAGGTGCCCAGCACAGTGCTGGCCAGCAATGCCCAGGCAGTGGGTGCTGCCTGCCTGCCTCTCAGTAAGTTTAGAGCTTACTTCTTCTTGAGAACACTGAGCTGTCGAGTGCATCTTCCTTGGAACCTACAGAGCACCCTTGTCCTCCCCAGACCTGATCCCTGCCCAGGGCAGGAGTGTGTGGACATGTTTCCCTGTGAGCCTTGAAGCACAGTGCATGCTGCGTGTCTCGGAGGCAGCCTGGGCTTGTGCAGCCCTCTCTGTGGGACCCTCAGGGTCTGTGCCACTGTGTGGGAGCCACAGTGACTCGCCAGTGTCTCCTCCTCTTCAACCCCAGCTGCTCTGGCATCTGTTTCTAGGACGGGATGGCCTCATCCAGAAAAGTGCACAAGTTGTGAGCTTTACATTTTATGGAATGCTTATGAAGTGAACATGCCTGAGTAACCCCCCACCCAGGGCAAGGAGTAGAGTGTTTCCGCAGAAGCCACTCTTGCTCCCTCTCCTAGCAGCTCGCCACCCCAGTTTCCCTGACTTCGGTCATCACTGAGAAGTCTTGCCTGCTTGTGAGCTTTCAGTCCAGTACAGAATGTATTCTTTAGTGCCTGGCTTTTTCATCAGACACTGTTTTGAGATTTATCTCTGATGTTGTGTTCATCCCGTGCTGAATGGACAGACCATGATTTAGTCACCCATGATGCTGGTGATGGCCATTCAGGTGGGTTTTAGTTGGGGCTGTTCTGCATATGGTCTCCATGCACGGGTGTTCACGTGTCTGTTGGTTTTGTGCCTCAGAGTGGAATTGTTGGGTCGTGGGGTGTGAGTGTCCATCCTTCTATGACGTTTGACACAGAATGTACAGACTCTCCTTCCTGTTTCGTGAGTGTGTCCTTGGTTCTCTCCACGGTAGCCCCTGTTACAGGAATGCCCACTGAGAGAGTCCCTATGCCCACTGGGGTTCCTCCAGCTTCACACAGAGCCCTTGAGTTGCTGGGCAGCAGGTAGGGGGAGGGGCGGCCTCGGGCCTGATCCCTCCCAAGTGTAGGAGGCGACTCCTTTCTGGACGCTTACTGTGCCAGGCAGCATCCTGGGTGTCCATGTGTGTCTCTTGTTCCCCTTGTAGGAGCCTGTAGGAAGCCTCTGTCATCCTCCCACTTAGTGGCCGAGGGAACAGTTGAGTGGGCTGGGTGGGTGGGTGGGCCCAGAGCCATCCACTGACCTCCGGTGCACAGTCTTCTCTGGTGCTTTATGCCCTGGAGCACTCGATAGGGAGTCCTAGCAGATGGCCACCACCCCGTGTAGGACAGGCACACCCACCCTTAATTGCGTTTAGGGCCTGGTGAGTTTGCGGATCTGTCAGGTTCCTATTCAAAAGGAGACAAGAGCTCCTTGATACTTAACCCTGAGACTTGGCAAATTACTTAACCAGTGCGGCCCCCACCCAGGTTCTGGCGGTTCCCGTTGCTCTTTTCGTGTCCACCCAGCTCAGAAGGGACGTGGTGACCCCGTGGGAGTGCTCAGGAAAGTGAGGGCTACCAGAGCCTGCATGTCATTTACATGTGCTGCTTACCAGGGGCATCCTGGACTTTTGTTTGTGCTGTGGTCACTTCTACCCCGTGTCGCATGGCAGCCTCAGGTTGTGGGGCCAGTTCTGGGCTTGAGTTCCTCTGAGAAGGGGTGTGTCTTTGTTTCCCTACCCTGTAATCCTTCTCTTCTAAAAGAGCTTGCTGGATGTTGCCGTGGTTCTGGGCTCCCTGCACCAGGGCTCCTGGCAGCTCAGCTGAGCCTCAGTTGTGGTGTTCCCCTGTTGTGTCTGTCCTTGCTTTTGGCCATCTCCACCCATCCCTCAGGACTGGGCCATACATGCCTTCCTGCATACTCCAGGCTTGCAGTAGGTGCTCAGAAAGCATTTGGTGACTTTTCGAGGGGAATTCTGGAATATCCTTGGTTCCCAGGATCTTACAGCAGCCCAGGTTGGTGGACTGGTAGCCTGGCTCCATGCTGGGCACTGTGCTGCCTCAAGGGGTCTTAAGAGACCACAGAGCAGGCTGTTGGTGAACTTGCAGGGCCCACCTGACCTGGGCCCTGTGGGCACAGAGTCTCTCAAGACGGTGGTCAGCGCACCATTCAGAATCTAGAGATGATCTGTGGTTTTCCCAACATTCCACCCGGGCTTCCCTGCTCATGGAGGAGGAACTGGGCTGATCGGTGGCTGGTCTTGCTTAAGTCCGAGGTGGGCAGCATTAGAGGCCAGGTTCGGCCCCACTGTATCTTCATACAGCTCTGCTGCCTGGCCCTTCTCTGCCCAGCCCCACCACTGGTGTTTCATTTGGTGGGACAGGAGTGCACCGTTGTCACCTCCATGTTTTACTTCATAGTCTCAGAGGTTGGCCCCTGTCAATTCCTAAAAAGCTGGTCGGTTCTCACTTTGGATTGCCTATATTCCGCATGCATGTGGGTCGAGCATTGTGTGTGCCCCTCCCATAGGCTTGGTGGGGCCCTTCTGTCTCGCCCAGCCGGGATTCTTGCTGGCTGTTCCTCCAGGAGTGCGCGGATGGGAGGGGGAAACCCTGACCTGACCACAAGTGCTGTCATCAGATGCCCTGCTAGCTAGCCCCCTTTTTTTTTTTAAGATTTTATTTATTTATTTGAGAGAGAGAATGAGATAGATCATGAGAGGGGGGAGGGTCAGAGGGAGAAGCAGACTCCCTGCTGAGCAGGGAGCCCGATGCGGGACTCGATCCCGGGACTCCAGGATCATGACCTGAGCTGAAGGCAGTCGCTTAACCAACTGAGCCACCCAGGCGCCCTAGCTAGCCCCTTCTGTGAGCATGTGTGGCAGATAGAAAATGCTCTGCTTGGCTTTCTGAGTTTGCGGTTGGATCAGTGCAGGAATGAACCAGCTCACAGATGACATATTGAGAGCTCTTGTGTCCTCAGAAGGGGCTGGATTATAATGAGAATTGTGTGTGTCCTGTTGACCTGATTCAGAGGTCAGGAAAGTTTAAGTACAGAGTTTTGTTGGGAAGAGCTGCTTCGATAAAAAGCAGGAGGGAGAGAGGGACAGTTTGGGGGCTGGAGCTGCAGGGAGAGTGCTACCTCTCCTCCCCTCCCCCGCGTCCCCCTCCTCATCTGCTAGCCTCTTGGTGACGAAGGATGGCAGCCGCTCGCTCTGCTCCTGTTTGCGCGCTGCCCTGGGCTTCCTCTTCTTGCCCTGTGCCGCCCGTGGGATGTAGGCACTGCAGCTCTGGCTGCTCCCTGGGCTCAGGCTGGGGTTTCCGTCCCCTGGGCCGAGCTGCAGCTGCAGTTACATGCTCTGGCCAGCCACGGGTGCTCTGTGGGCTGTGAGTGTGGCAGTCAGGGCCATGCAGGCAGTGGCCATGCTCCAGCTTTGGATGTTCCTGGGGAGCATATGGGCCCCTCTGATGAGGAAGTGCTTTTGTGCTTTTGCAAGTGGTGAGCTTGGTGGCTGCAGCTGGGACATGGCACCAGTGCCAGCCTCCTCCCCGCCAGCTGTGTCATTATTCCTCTAAGAAGCCATGAATGAGAGAGATTTGACCCCGTGGGTGGGAGACTCCCACTGGGGTCCTGGCAACGGAAGGCACCTTGGCCAGGCTGAGGGTACAACCTGAGGGAGGCTCCTCTTGCTCCTGTCTGGCTGTGGAACCGGGCAGGGCAGAGCAGGGCTAGGAGGATGCACCTTCCAGAGCCAAGAGGGAGGATCGAGCCACACTGATTTCTTTCCCTTACTCAGGGAGACGGGGTGGGACCTGGGCTGGGCTCAGCCAGGATCTCTGGGGGGATGCGGGTGCTGCCATCTCTCGCGCCATCTTGCAGCCGAGGCAGTTTGAGATACAGAAAGAATGGCACCCACCTGGGAACATGTGTGCCGCTCATCAGAAGCAGGAAGACTTGTGGTGTGCGCCATTGCTGGGCCTAGCGAGGAGCAGGCTCCAGTGCTGCTGTTGTTTACCAAGTGGCCTGCTGCTTAGGGCGAGCACTGGGGGGGCTGAAGCCCCTGTTGTGGTGGGTAGGTATGTGGGTCTCCCTGGCTCTAGGCTGCCCTGGAGGGAAGGGAGAGGCAGCCCAGAGATGTGCTAGGCACAAAGCTATGGGCCCTATGTGGCTTCAAGAAACTCTGTAACCTGTGCAGTTACCTGCTGTGGCAGGTCAGGGAGAGTATGTGGGCGGGATGCCAACATCACCAGCCTGGTGGCATCTGGGTGCCCCCCCTCACCCCACCTAGTAAAGCACCTGTTGGGCTGTATGTGATAGAGCCTATGCCAGGCTAATATAAGACCATACTCTGCCACCTTCTAGCAGTGTGGTGAGCCCTGGATCTCCATTACCTTCCCAGACCCTCACTTTCCTTATCTGTAAAGTGGGCTTGCAAGGATGAAAAGCTAGAGAGCTTAGCTCCTGGAGGAACCCAACAATGTGGTCCTGTGAGAGTTAGGCTGAGGTGGGCCTGACCCAGCTCACTGACCGTGGGCCCCACCAGTGCTCAGACCTCAAGGAGCACAGGGTTTCCCCTTTGCCACCATGGCTGCACACATCCAGCTTAATTCCTGAGAGAATGGGGATTTGGGGCAGGGTGGGAACCCTTGAAGTATGGAGGAAAGAACAGTGAGCAACAGGCCTCACAGACTGCAGCTCAGTGTCTCGGTTCCTTGTTTCACGTGGAGTTGGAAATCCCCCACAGGGCGGTAATTACTCAGGGCCTGGGGTTTACCTCTGTTGCCCCTGAAATAGGGGAGGGGGAGGCTGGTCAGTGGCAGGTGTACCCCACTGCGCTGGCCCCAGCTCTGAACACGGATCCAAGATGAGACTAGCAATCCGATTCACAGAGCAACTTTCAGACATGTGATGAGGGCCAGTTAAAATATTTTTTCCGATGGGTTTGGTTTTAAAGATGATTCCACGTACCCTGTTGTAGGCAGGTTTTCTGAGGCCGGTCTGGTGTCCTGGACTCTGGAGGAGCCAGTGATGTCACTGGGTTTCAGAGGGCTGCCACAGGGCAGTGTTGGCCGGCTGTCCCTTCCCTAGGTTACTGTTGCTCTTTACCATGTTTCCACCCTCCCTGGACAGGGTGACCTGAGCTGGGACCCACTGTGAGATGCCCCCAGACTCTGACCGACCTTCCCCTGGCTTCTGACCTCATGCATGTGTGAACACAAACATGCTGGCCTCCACAGACGGGTGAGGGCTTTGGTGTGGCTTGGGGCTTGCTGTCATGTCAGAAGCCTGGGGTGCTGCCTTCTCCCTCCCTGGGCTCAGCACTCTGGGAATCCAGCCACAGAACCTGCCCTCTCCATGGGTGCAGCCATCCCCAGCTCTCTGGAGAGCCCTTCAGAAAGCTGTTTGGCCCCTGTCTAGGTGGGTGCCCTCCTAGACCTGTGGCATCCTCCCTATTTGAGGGCAAAGAGCAGGTCTAGAAGCATGAGGAATCAGGCATGGCCCGGGGTCCAGCTCTCTGTGGGCTCTTTGCAAGGAGGCATGGACCCACCTCAGAGAGCAGAGCCCCCATCCGTTTCCACCCCAGGGGTGTGGGCAGTCTTTACCCTGAGTCTGTTGAGCAGCATCTCAGCAGCCTGCAGGGGGCTTGGTGAGAAGCTCCAAAGGTTGCACCAAAGAGAACATGCCCTGTAGTTTGAATCAGAGGTTGAGGGGGCCAGAGACAGGCTCACTGTGGAGGGAGACAGTGTCCCACCGGCCCTCGGCCTCCCTCCCCACGCAGGTACCAGATGGTATAGGGAGAAGCCACCGTGTAGAATTGGAAAACAGGGATTTGCTCACTTCACCTCTGTGCAGCTACCAGCTGCCATCTCATTCCACCTCCAGTGACAGAGATGGCCCATCCACATGTGAGGAAATGGGTGTGTTTTGTAACCTTTTAGATTTGTGGCCAATTTCAAACATAAAAGTAGAATAACGTAACCATGCCCCGGCTTCAGTAGAAACCAATTTAGAGCCAATCAGCATTGCTTCATCTAGCCCCCTTCTGCCACCCACACCCGAGTGCAGCGTTTCTCCAGTAAACACTCTGAAACGTGTCATTAAAAGCTGGGGGGTGAGCAGTGCACCTTTAGCGGCTCACACAGAGCGCAGCGTGTCGTGGGGCGCCGCACGGGCTGTGCCCCCGCTTGGCCTAGCGGATGAGGAGACGGGGATGTCACCAGCCTCGCGCGCCCGCAGTGTGGTAGCGTTCTGTGCTGCGTGGTGCGGAATCGTGCTCGGGCTGCTTCTGTGGGGTGCCGTCCCCTCCTTTGTGCTGTCACCTGGGTGCGTCCAGCCCCCCTTCTTCCTGTGCAGCAAATACCACTGGTTAGCCTGGCTGGAGCAGTGACTTAGCATGCGCTGAGGGTCTCCCCAGGAACAAAGGCCTTTCTGCCTCCTTTGTGCCTGCTCTTGGTTCTCTTGTCGCGGGAAGACCCCATAAAAGCCCCGGGCACTGGGTTGGTGGTGAGGAGCATGTGTCCCTGGAGTGTCCGTAGGTGTGAGCGAGGATGTGCTCTCTCCCCATGCCGGAGCCGGGGGGTGCCTGTGTGCTCGATGCTGGAGACGCTGGCTGGTTGAGCTGCCCGCGTGGTGCTGACGTTGCTGTCTTCCGGAGCGTACGTGCTCATGCCCCATGAGCCTCCAGTCTAGGCTCTGAAAGCCCTCAGTGAGGTAGTCAAGGAGCCACTTCCACCAGCAGTCACCTGCTGGCTTCTTGCCCTGCCTGCTCCCTGCACTTCCAGAGCGGTCCTCCCCCTCTCCTGACACCTTCCTTGCCCAGCTGCCATGGGCACACCACCACCCTGTGGGCTCCTTGGCTAGGTGATTAATGACTTCCAACGGAGACGGGAGTCCAATGGAGAATAAGTGGGCTGAGATGGTGAGCTGTTCACATGGGAAGGCCTCACTGGTAGAAAGGGGAGGGGACACTTGGTCTGGTTAAGTGTTAAGGATATACAAATTAAGTTGCATCTATTGAAGGAGGCCTAAGGAGAAAATGAGAGACTTTGGGCACTCAGGCATTCTTCATTTGTGAATTCTGTCCCTTTGGGGAAAGCCCTTTGGTTTTGAGAGGTGTTCTTGTTTTTGTTCTTGTTAAGCACAAATCCCAAGGGAGATAGCCAGTGCGCCGGGCTCTTCTGACAGCAGGAGGTTTGTATGTGGCCCTGCGACTCTGGCCTGCCGAAGTGCCCACAGCCCCCCTTGAGGGCGGTGCCGGGGGGGCTGCCCAGAGGCTTCTTCCCTGTACAGGAGCAGAACAGTGTCTGTGCAGTGATGGTGAGCGAGTATATTTTCCTACAGATGGGTGCCAAGAGGGACCCAGAATGGGCCAAAGACAAGCGGTCTGTTGGTGTCAGGGCGGCAGTCTAGCTCCCACGGTGGCCAAAGTTGAAAGCAGGTTGTGTGGGAGGCAGCTCACCCCCCCGCCGTCTGTTCTTCCTCCTGGCATCCTCGCTCGTGCCACTGTCTTCACCCTGGGCCTCTGTCCCCTCTCCAGAGCTCTGGTGCCATGTCACCATCTCCCTAGGTGCTAAGACCTCTTCTCTCTACCCTGGGAGGCTCCATTCAGGTGCTGCCCTCTCCGTCCACATGCCTGGTCTGCCTTCCACTTGACACTGACCTCCCTGGCCAGAGGGCCCTGTGCTGGGCTTTGCAGGGCTGGAACCTGGTTGGGAGCCTCCTGATGAACATCTCATCCCGGGAGGCCTGCCGCTTCTGTGTGGGTGGGTGTGTTGGGAAGGCTGGCTCAGGAGCCTTCCGTCTTGGCGTGCCCAACCCCTGCAGAGCCACGGGCTGGCTGGGGCGACACTGCTTTTACTGGGTCTGAGGCCAGAGGCCGGGCCGGGCCTGGCGCTTCCCAGACTCCTGCCTGTCGGGTGTGGTGAGCGTCAGGGCCAGACTCCTTGGAGCATTTCTCGGGGTCCGCTTCCTGGTCCTTGGGACTGACTGCACTTGGAATGCCCAGGTGGTGCTTCTCACACAGTGCTCAGTGCCCTCACCGTCATGACTCCGGGGTAGGGCAGAGCCAGAGGAGTGAGCCCCTGGGATGGTCCTGAACTTCCAGGCAGCTAGGGCAGAAGGAGGTTAGGCAGACGTAGCATTTTCCACAGGGCTGAGAGCCGGAGAGCCTGCTCCAAGCCAGAGTCTGCCCAGGCACTCAGGTGTGGGAGCTGCTCAGCAAGGACGGTAGGGCCTGCAGACCTCCCCCGACCCCCCGCTCCCGCACAGCTTCCAGGAGCGGCTCCAGCTGTGTGAGGTCTCCGGTGCTAGCTTGCTGCCAGCCTCGGGTTGCCCAGGTGTTCTGCCTCCCCCCTCCTATCTGGAAGCGGGACAGTGTCTGCCCAAGGACAAGGACAGTTTGTGCTGCCGAGCTTGCTCTGCAGGGACTCTGGTTCGGGAGTGTGTGGGGACCCAGGGCTCTAAATATAACAGGGTGAGGTCACTGGGGTGGAGACAGGCCATGTGGCAAGCTCAGGACCCCATTGGGGCTGGAATCCCAGGGCTGGGGACAAGGAGTGGGTGGCCTCGCTGTCCCTGTGGTACTGGCCTCCTCGCTATGTGGTCTCTTCTTGCGCCGAATCCCTGTCCGTGACATGTCAAAGGTATGTGAAGGATGGAATGTGTCTCTTCTCAGACCCCTTCCTTCAGTGCAGCTTGGAGTAGGTTTTTGGGGCTGTCTGGGTGTGTGTGTTCTCAGGCACAGCCCTGAATGAGAACATTGCGAGGGGAGGCCTTGTTGCCAAGGTGTGGATTGGGCCCCCTGACAGAGGGGCAGTTTGTGAGGGCTCTGTCGGGCAGAGTGAGGGCCACCTTGGTGCTCTGTGGTCACCGCAGTTTACACTCAGAAGAGACACAGAGAACCTGGGGTGGCGGGTGGAGGTGACAGCTGCCTTCAGCTGGAAATAAGGCAGAGAAGCTGGGAATACATGTGGCCAGCAGAGTCCCAGCCCCCAAGAATGTCTACATCCTAGTCCCCGGAACCTGCGCGTGTGGTACCTTACATTGGCAAAAGGACGATGCACGTGTGACTAAGGGTGCAGACCTGGATTATGCAGGTGGGCCCAGCCTCATCAAATCATTAGAAGTGGACACCCTTTCCTGGCCGGGTCAGAGAGGTGCAGTGTGAGGACTCAGCCCTGCTGCTGGCTTGGGAGGTGAACTGAGGTGCCATGAGCTGGGGAATGCAGCGTCCTCCAAAAAGCTGGAAATGGCCTTCAGATGACAGCCAAGCCAGCAAGAAAAGGGGGCCCTCAGTACAGCAAGGAGGAGTAATTCTGTCAACACCTGAAGGAATAGGAAAGGGCCCTCGAGAGCTTCCCGAAAGGAGGGCAGTGTGCCTACACCTGGATCTCAGCCCAGGGGGACCCGAAACACACTTCTGCCCTCCGGAACCTGACATGATATATACATGCATGGTGTTTAAGCCACTCAAGTTTGTGATCCTGTGTGATCATTTTGGCAGCAGAGGAAATCAGTATATCACAGTGCTGGCAAGGATGTGGGAAACAGGCTTCCCCACCTTCCTCTCCTACAGTGGGCATGGAATGGGAGCAGCCTCCCCGGCGGCTGATTACAGTCATTCATGGCCTTGGTGCCAGCAGCCCCTCTAGCAGCTTGTGTGTTAGCCCAGAACTACCTCTAGTAAAGGTGGAGGTTGCAGCCTTATTTGTAACAGTAAGTGGAAAAGGAGGGACACAGCACTGCTCAAGTGGGGCCTCCCTCCCCCCACCCCAACTGGAAGGAAGAGCAAAGGGAGGAGGTCTGTGATGTTGGATGTTTCTGATGTTAGTGAGAAAAAGTAAGGCATAGAATCATGTTTTGCTTTTTTTTTTTTTTTTTTAATGTGTGGTAAGTATGTACACAAGCTTTTATATGCAAGGAATATTTTTGGAAAAGATACAGGGAAACACTTGCAGTGGCTGGGTGGGAGATGTACCTTTCCTTGTGCCCTTTTGCGTGCCTGCAGAACTCAGTTCTAGTGTGTGTGGGCGTGTGATGTGCTCACTGTGTGATCTTGGGGGGTGAGGGGGGCCTTCCTCAGGGCGCGGGCTCCCGTCTCGCCAGCCCACGGAAACCTGCATCTGCTGGGGGTTGTTGAGCCGGAGGAGCTCTTTATCTCTTCTGGAGCCGAGCCCTTCACTGGGCATGCTTTGTCAGCACGTGCTCCGGGCTGAGGTTTGCTTTTTGTAGTAAGCAGAAGTTCTTAATCTTCATGAAGCCTAGTTTGTCAGTATTTTTTCTTGGGTGGTTACTGCTTTGGGGGTCCTGAGAAATCTTTGTCTACCCCAAGGTTGCAGAGATATTCTCCTGTGTCTTCTAAAAGACTTTGAGTTTTTGCTTTCATATTTAGGTCTGTGATTGATTTTAGGAATGAATATAGATAGATAGATAGATGGATAGATAGATAGATCGATAGATAGATAGATTTTTTTTTTTAAAGTAAGCTCTACGCCCAGCGTGGGGCTCAAGCTCATGACCCCGAGACTGAGAGTCACATGCTCTACTGACTGAGCCAGCCAGGGGCCAAGTCTGTGACTGATTTTAAATTAATTTTTGAGTATGCTCTGATGTTTGGTGTAAATGGAATCATGCAGTCTGTGTTTTCTGTGACTCCACTCCCTGTGGTCTGAGCTTCTTCACTTCCCGTGGTCTGAGCTGCTGCTTGTTGGCGCACTAAGGCTACAGTTGGCTCATTTCTGTTACTCTTGAATTTTTCATTCTGCTCCTTTGACTCTTGGAAGACACTGGTGTCCCTATAACATTGGACTACATGACCTGCACCTTTGTGTGCCGTCTCCTTTCTGTAAAATGTGATAATAGCACCTTCCCCATGGAGTCGTTGTGATTGCACAGAGTAGTGCCGCATGGAAACACATGGTATGAGAGCAGGGCCTGGCTCACAGCGAGCAGAGGACAAGGGATGGAGTGGCTTGGTCAGCAGGTGTGCACACGTGAGACTGCCAAACAAAGGCCGTCGCTTCCGAGACTTGGCTGGGCCCAGAACTCCCTGGTCCTGTCAGATGCCAGTTCTGCTGGTTGGTGGGCATGTCCGCAGGGTAGCCGCTCCTGGCTTCCGTCTGCATTCCCTGATGCCTGCGAGAGCTGAGCACAGGTGCTGCCGTCTCCTCTCTCACCCGCTGCCTCCTCTTGTCTGCTGGCCCAGGGTTTCTGTGTTCCGGACACATACGGATCCTCGGGGCCTTGTGGCATCTGTCTTCTCCCACATTGTCACTTTTTGGTGTCTTGGGATGAACTCTAAAGGTCTTGTTAATGTAGCCAAATTGATTGGATTACTGTGTGCAAGCATCCCTCGGAGATCCTGCGGGTTGGGTTCCAGACCACCAAGCGACTATCACGATACACCGAGGCAGATGAAGTTTTTGGTTTCCTGGTGCATGTAAGAGTGGTGTTGACACTATACTGTAGTCTGTTAAGTGTACAGTATTATATCTAAAAAAACAATGTATATACCTTAATTAAAAATACTTTATTATTAGGGCACGTGGGTGATGATGTAGTTAATGTCCGACTCTTGATTCCGGCCCAGGTCATGCTCTCAGGATCGTGAGACAGAGCCCGTGTTGGGCTCCACCTGGGCGTGGAGCCTGCTCAAGATCCTCTCTCTCCCTCCCCCTCCCCTGCTCTCTAAAACAAACAAACAACAACAACAACAACAAAAAACCCAAAGATTTCATTACTAAAAAAATGCTAACCATTATCTCATTTTTCAGCAAATCCTAATCTTTTGCTGATGAACGTCCTGCCTCCCTGGTGCCGGCTGCTGACTGGTCAGGGTGGTGGCCGCTGACGGCTGGGGGGGCTGTGGCAGTTTCTTAAGACAACAGTGAAGTTTGCTGTATCGATTGGCTGTTCCTTTCACGAACAGTTTCTCTGTATGTAGCACACAATGCTGTTTGATAGCATTTGACACACAGTAGGACTTCTTTCAGAATTGGAATTAGTCCTCTCAAATGCTGCCACTGCTTTGTCAGCTCATCTTCTGTAATATTCTAAACCTTTATGGTCATTTCAACAATCTTCAGAGCATCTTCACCAGGAGTAGATTCCAGCTCAAGAAACCATGCTCTTTCCTCATCCATTAGAAGCAGCTCCTCATCCGTTCAAGTTTTAGCATGAGATTGGAGCAAGTCAGTCCCATCCTCAGGCTCCACTTCTGATTCCAGCTCTCTTGCTGTTTCCGTCACACCTGTGGTTACTTCCTCCACAGAAGTCTTGAACCCTTAAAGTCATCCATGAGGGTTGGACTCCACTTCTTCCAAACTCCTGTTCATTTTGGTATTTTGACCTCTTCCCATGAGTCACAGATGTTCTTAATGGCGTCTAGAATGGTAAACCCTTTCCAGAAGGTTTTCAATTTACTTTGCCCAGATGCATCAGAGGAATCACTGTCTATGGCAGCTGTAGCCTTACAAAATGTACTTCTGAAAGAATAGGACTTGAAAGTTGGTCCATGGGGGGGGCGCCTGGGTGGCTCAGATGGTTAAGCGTCTGCCCTCGGCTCAGGTCATGATCCCAGGGTCCTGGGATCGAGTCCCGCATCAGGCTTCCTGCTAGGCAGGGAGCCTGCTTCTCCCTCTGCCTCTGCCTCTCTCTCTCTCTCTCTCTCATGAATAAATAAATAAAATATTAAAAAAAAAAAAGAAAGTTGGTCCATGGGCTGCAGAATGGATGTGGTGTCAGCAGGCATGCAAACAACATTCATCTCACTGCACGTCACCATCAGAGCTCTTGGGTGACCGTGTGCATTGTCAACGAGCAGTAAGACTTTGAAAGGAATCTTTTTTCCTGAGCAGTAAGTCTCAACAGTAGGCTTAAAATAGTCTGTAAACCATGTTGCAAACTGATGTGCTGTCATCAGGCTTTGTTGTTCCATTTCTAGAGCACAGGCAGAGTCGATTTAGCATAATTCTTAAGGGCCCTAGGATTTTCCAAATGGTAAATGAGCATCGGCTTCAACTTAGTCACCAACTGCATTTAGCCTGCAACAGGAGTCAGCCAGTCCTTTGAAGCTTTGAAGCCAGGCATTGACTTCTCTCTATGAAAGTCCTGGATGGCATCTTTTTCCAATAGAAGGCTGTTTGGTCTACACTGAAAATCTGTTGTGTAGCCATCTTCATGAATTATCTCAGCTACATCTTCTGGATCCCTTGTTGTGGCTTCTACATCAGCACCTGCTGCTTCACCTTGCACTTTTAGGTTATGAAGTTGGCTTCTTTCCTTAAACCTCATGAGCCAACCTCTGCTGGCTTCAGACTTCCCTTCTGCAGCTTCCCCACTTCTCTAAGCCTTCACAGAATTGAAGAGAGTTAGGGCCTTGCTCTGGACTAGGCTTTGGCTTAAAGGAATATGGTGGTTTGATCTAGCGAGACCACTCAGACTTAGTCCACATCAGCAATAAGGCGGGTTCGCTTTCTTATCACCCGTGTTTGTTCACTGGACTAGCACTTTAATTTCCTTCAAGAACTTTCTTTGCCTTCACAGCTTGGCAAAGTGTTTGGCACAAGAGGCGTAGCTTTCAGCCTATCTTGGTTTTGGGCATGCCTTCCTAAGTGTAAGTCATTTATAGCTTTTGATATAAAGTGAGAGGTGTGTGACTCTTCCTTTTACTTGAACACGTAGAGGCCATTGTAGGGGTCTCATTTGGCCTAATTTCAACACTGTTGTGTCTCAGGGAACAGGGAGGCCCAAGGAGAGGGGAGAGGGCAGTGGCTGGGCAGTGGACACACACAGCACCGATGAAGTTCGCCGGCTTACATGGGCGGTTTGTGGCGCCCCAAAGCGGTCACGTAGTAACATCAGGAATCGCTAATCACAGATCACCATAACACATAAAATAGTTAAAAAATCTGAAAAATTATGAGAATTACCAAAATGTGACACAGAGACAGACACAAGGTGAGCAAATGCTGTTGGAAAATGGCACCAATAGACTTGCTTAGTGCAGGGCTGCCACAGTTCAATTCGTAAAAAACACAGTATCTGTGAAGTGTAGTAAAGCTAAGAACACAAAAGGAGGTATGCCTTTATTTATCTTTTAAGCTCGGTGTGTTTTATTTGATGAATCCTTCAGCACCCTGCCCCCCATGAGATGGTAGAGTAGAATACCTCTCCCGGATCAGGAGCAGAGCTTATTTCATGAACATCATGGGTTTCAGCCGTGTGACAGCCACTTGGGCAGGTGGGCATGGCCATGGACGGGCTCGTGGTCAACTGCACCCCATGCACTAGAGGAGGCGGACGGGAGGGTGAGCACTGGGTACCTTGCTGGCCTCAGGAGCAGGTAGGAGATGGCATGGGGTGAGAACTTTGATGTCGCTGACTCCACTGGCTCTTGGGAGGGAGAGGCCCAGAGTGGGCTGGAACAGGGAGAAGGGCAGAGGTCTGACAAGTGGCTCTTGTTTTGCAGATCCGGAACATGGTGGCGGTGCTGGAAGTCATCTCCAGCCTGGAGAAATACCCCATTACCAAAGAGGCACTGGAGGTGAGTGTCCCCAGGACCCAACTTTGGGAAGAGAAGGGTGGGCAGGGCCTGGGCTTCCCCAACCCGAGTCCTTCCTGGCTTCTTGGAGCCTTTGCTCTCACTGGCCAGGTGAGGACTTAGTAGTGCTGAGTAAGCGGTGTACATACCCTCCTGGCCTAGGCTGTGCCGAAAGCAACATCTTCCTATGGTCACTGCAGGAATTGGGTAGCTCTAGTCCCAGGGCTGGGAGGCCTGCCTGGGGGGAGGAGGGGGAGAGGCTCCAGTGAGGGATGCGGGCTCAGGCCTTCCGTTTGCTGTTGCCTTTGCCGTAGTGTGCTTTCACCCAAAGAGCTTCCCTGGCACAGTGTCTCTGCACTGGCCTGACGGTCCACAGCCTCTAGGTGCCAGGAGCCTGCGGGACGGTGCTTCTGAAGATGCCGCCCGTGGCCCTGGGACCCTGAAGTTTGAGGACTAGATTTGAGAAGTTAGATGTCACAAAGGACCCCAAATCCCCATGGGTTTTGTTACCCAGGAACTCCGTGGTTTAAAGGGGCAGTGGGATTAATCCAAAGACCAGGGGCTCTCAGCTCCCTTTTCATGGGGGACTTGCTGTCCCAAAAGCATGTCATCATCTCTCTCTGGTTGTAGGAAACTCGACTTGGGAAGCTCATCAACGACGTCCGCAAGAAAACGAAGAACGAGGAGCTCGCCAAGCGGGCCAAGAAGCTGCTGCGGAGCTGGCAGAAGCTCATCGAGCCCGTGCACCAGAATGAGGCGGCGCTGCGAGGGCTGGCGGGCAGCACCGGCTCTGCCAACGGGGGCGCTCACAACTGCCGGCCGGAGGGGGGGGTGGCCGGCGCGCCCAAGAGCATCCATGAGCTGAAGAACCGCAATGACATCCAGAGGCTGCCTGGACAGCGGCTGGACAGGCTGGGTAGCCGCAAGCGCCGGGGAGATCAACGTGACCTCGGCCACCCTGGGCCACCTCCCAAGGTCTCCAAAGCCAGCCATGACTCCCTGGTACCCAACTCATCCCCCCTCCCCACCAACGGGATCGGCGGGAGCCCCGAGAGCTTCCCTGGCGCCCTGGACGGCAGCGGGCACGCGGGCCCCGAGGGCAGCCGGCTGGAGCACGGCGAGAGCGACAAGCACAGCGGCAAGATTCCCGTGAACGCTGTGCGGCCGCACACCAGCTCCCCGGGCCTGGGCAAGCCCCCGGGCCCCTGCCTGCAGACAAAGGCTGCGGTGCTGCAGCAGCTGGACCGGGTGGACGAGACTCCGGGGCCCCCCCACCCCAAGGGGCCGCCTCGCTGCTCTTTCAGTCCCCGGAACTCACGGCACGAGGGCTCCTTTGCCCGGCAGCGGAGCCCGTACACGCCCAAGGGCTCCCTGCCCAGCCCCTCTCCACGGCCCCAGGCGCTTGATGCCACCCAGGTGCCGTCGCCGCTCCCACCGGCTCAGCCGTCCACACCACCCGTCAGGCGGCTCGAGCTGCTGCCCAGTGCCGAGAGCCCGGTGCGCTGGCTGGAGCAGCCTGAGGGCCACCAGCGGCTGGCAGGGCAGGGCTGCAAGGGGGGGCTGCCCCCGGCCGAGCCCCTCCTTCCCCGGGCGGGCTTTTCCCCGGACTCCTCCAAGGCGGACAGCGACGCTGCCTCGTCTGGTGGCTCGGACAGCAAAAAGAAGAAGAGGTACCGGCCTCGTGACTACACGGTGAACTTGGATGGGCAGGTGGCGGAGGCGGGTGTCAAGCCCGTCCGGTTAAAAGAGCGGAAGCTCACCTTTGACCCCATGACCAGACAGATCAAACCTCTGACCCAGAAAGAGCCAGTGCGGGCTGACAGCCCCGTGCACACAGAGCAGCCCAGGACAGAGCTGGACAAGCCCGAGGCCAAGGCCAGCGTCCAGAGCCCTTTTGAACAGACGAACTGGAAGGAGCTGTCGCGCAACGAGATCATCCAGTCCTACCTGAGCCGGCAGAGCAGCCTGCTCTCATCGTCAGGCGCACAGACCCCAGGGGCTCACCACTTCATGTCTGAGTACCTGAAGCAGGAGGAGAGCACCCGGCGCGGGGCCCGGAAGCCGCACGTGCTGGTGCCTCACAGCGCGCCCACGGACCTCCCGGGGCTGAACCGCGAGGTCACGCAGGACGATCTGGACAGAATCCAGGCCCACCAGTGGCCAGGGGTGAACGGGTGTCAGGACACACAGGGTAACTGGTATGACTGGACGCAGTGCATATCGCTCGACCCGCACGGGGACGACGGGCGGTTGAACATTCTGCCTTATGTCTGCTTGGACTGAGCAGCCTGTCGGCCTCTAAGTGCATTCCCACCTTGCAGTTAGCATGGCAGGCGGGCAGCCTCCAGCGGTTGGGAATCCGGGGAGTCCGGCCCGGGCCGGGAGGGAGGGGGCGGGAGTCTCGGGGTCTCTCCGTGCTCTTCCCTCAAAATTCTCCTTCTTTTGTGAAATGCTGCTACCAGTTTACTAACAAAATTGCAAAGGAAGGACCGTGTGGAAGGAAGGCCGGCACAGTGAGTTCAGAACTCTATAGCAAACCAGCTATAAAAAGCGTTAGTTCCCCACCCCGGAAGAGGTGCGGACATTTCCCAGCACCCGTGAGCTGGGACCTCAGTGGCAGGCAGGCACAGACAACCTGGGGGAGAGGTTACCTTTAAACAGCAACAGAAGCACGCAGCTCATCTCTCTGCATTTTCCTTGTTTAAATTTGGCCCTGAGTGTCTGAGGCAGGGGCTGTGCCCACACGGCGGCCTCTGCGCGCACCCCGGCTGGCCAGCCAGTACGCCCTGCGCTCCGTGGGCATCCACACGTTCTCATCTGGTTTCGGTTAAAACCCAGTTTTGAAAAAAATGCTGCAAAAATCTAAGTTTTCTAGTTTATTTTATCCCCCTCTTCCATTGACCACCAGCCAAATAATTTTCCTTTCTCCCTTTTCAAAGTTTCCCCTTCCCCTTCCTGCGCATATCTTGAAAATTTCACCTTTCTAGAGTCCCCTCCCAAAAAACACAAAAGTAACCGCGGGTGCTACTGGTGTGTAAGCTGTATTGTTGGGCAAGAGGAGACCTGTCTGTACGCTGGAAACACTCATAACCATTCCTTTAGATTCGTTTGCCTTATGGTTATTTGTCATAAACGCGATTTGCAAAAACAAGGAGCCTTAGTGAATGTACAGTACCTAGACTTCTGTGTTCTCAAGACGCAGAAGGGAGCAACTTTGCTATTTGGTCCAGTAAGTGGACACCTTGTGATATAAATGTGGAAATAAAAAAAAAAAAAACCATTTGCACAAACCAGTCTCAGAATCGTTACTAATTTGGTCCCTTACAGCCATACCAGCCTTTCGTGTCCGAGGTTTGGGCTCCCTTGCCGGACTGCAGGGAGGTGGGCAGGGCAAAGTGGCCAAGCCAGCCTAGTATTGTTCTGCATGAAAACTGACCTCCACCTGCCTTTCACTCATTCGGGGCCATGTTGCCTCTTCCGCCTCCGGGGTCACCTACTAGCTTTGGGTGACAGAGACTGAAGGTCCACGTGAAGGAACGTTATCCCATCTGCCCCAGAGAAAGAAGCCCTCCAAAGGGGTTCCATGTCCCAAGTCTTGGTAACCTGGTTTTACCCCACAAAGTATCTGGCTTTTACAGGGCATGGCCCAGAGCCACGCCTGGCACTGCACCCCTTGGCTCTGGCCCCAGGCTGCTAGCTCCCCATGCAGGCCTGGGGCTGTCTCAGTATCTGGCAGGTGCTATTTTTAAAAAATAACTTTCTGCCTTGACTATAAAAGTGATAATACTTCCTTCTCCCTCACCCCTGAAACCGTCAGCTACGACTATGGTTTTCAAAATTTTTCAGTCCAGAATAGATCATGTTGGATGTACCTACTTCATTTCACAGATGAGGAAGCAGCTACCCCTTAAGAGGGACAGTCCCAGGACACCTGGGTGGCTCAGTCGGTTAAGCGTCTGCCTTCGGCTCAGGTCATCATCCCAGGGTCCTGGGATCGAGTCCCGCGTCTGCTTCTCTCTCTGCCTGGCACACCCTCTGCCAGGTGTGTGTGCTCTCGCACTCGCTCGCTCTCTGACAAATATAATAAAATCTTAAAAAAAAAAAAAAAGAGGGACAGTCCCATAGGGTGAACCAGGGGGTCCAGAACCATTGAGTCAGCCCAGAGCCACAATTTCAGAAGCAGCAGGGATTTCTGACATGGTGTTGGTACAAGACACACCCACCCTAAGATAAGGGCAGTGGATGAAGTGGCTTTGAGGACAGGCTGAGGTTGGACTCTGGACCTCCCATCTATGAGCTGTATGGCTCTAAGATAATCACTTCACTCATACACACGTCTCTATCTGGGAGATGAAAGTGCTTACTCCAGAGCTGTGAGGATAAGTTAAACAAGAGTTTAAGCCAAAAAAAAGGGGGGGGGGGGAGCATGTCAGTAGAACCCTTTGTGCTATGGAGTAACTAATTACTTTCCTAAATCCACTGTGCCTGTAATGTGGGCCAGCCCTGCTGCTGTGTGGGTGTCCCCAGGAAGTGACTTACTCTGTGACAAAGGGTCGTAAGCACAGCTGGAATATACTAGGATACAGGTTGGCATCTTATGAGCATCTCCTTTTCTCAGACCCGGGCTTTAGGACAGGTCCCTGCTCCCTGCCCTCACCTGCAGGACCACTTCTGCGTCTAAGTATCCAGTAAGCCCCAGCATAAAGATACTGCCTGCTTTTGAGAACACAAAATTAAGATTTCCCTCCCACATTTTGGAAATCAGTGGGTTGCCACTTTCTAATTTGCCAAGTAAAGACATTGTAAAAGGGCATCTTAACCCCCACCCCTTCCCCCAAAAAGTTGTCAGTACATGATTTTTGGAACAAATCAAAGTCCTTTAGTATAAAACCATCCCGCTGAAAACACCATCTTGTCTTCCTCCGCTGGGGTCTGGGTCTGCTCTATCCTGGCCTTGGGCATCAGCAGTCAGGGCCCGGCAACCTCTCCCGCCTGCAAGAGCCCTGGAGACAGGTGCGGGAGTAGGCTACCATGGCCACGGCTCCCGAATTGGCCAGGGGACCTAAGCCAAGTCGCCTCCCTTCTCTGGGCTTCGGTCTGTCCGTCTGTGAAATGGAGATGGTCATACACCTACCGCACAGCACACGTCGCAGTGGTTCCCAGAACAAGCCCCCAGAGACCGGGCGCTCCGGCCTAGCCCTTCTGTTGGGAGTCCGGCCATGGAAGTCCCTCCCGTGTTTTTGCAGAAAAAATTTAGCCTATGGAAAGCTTTTCACAATTTGGTTTCTTTTCCGGAAAGGTCTGGTCTTTTATCCTTGGTGTCCGCCGTCGCCCGCCCATCAGGAGTATGGTTGGAGGACGCCGATGTAGCGTGGGAATCGAGGTCTGACTCCCGAGCTCGATGGCCCGCTCACAGACGCCGACGAGACACGGTCTTTGCACTTCTGCCCACTCAGCTCGAGCCGCGGCTCCAGGGTCCTCCAGGCCAACCCTCCGCCGGGGAAACCCCGCTAGGCAAGTCTCCGCTTCCCCACCTTCCGCTTCCGCGATAGGCACCGCCCCGGCCGGAAATCCACCGGAGGGGCGGGGCCTGCGCCCGCTACGTGGTGGCGGACGCGTCGGCCGGCGCGAGGCGGTGACGCGAGGCAGCGGCGACCAATGGGGAGCGGCGTTGGCCGGCGCGCCCGCCCCTACTCGGCCCCGCCCCCGCCCGGCGTCGGGCCGTCGGACGGGCGGGAAGAGGTGGCCGCTCGGGCAGGATGGCGGCGGCGGCAGTGGGTGCGGGCGCGGGGGGCCCGGGAGCGGCGGGCGGCGGCAGCGGGGCGCGCGAGGGCGCGCGGGTGGCGGCGCTGTGCCTGCTGTGGTACGCGCTGAGCGCGGGTGGTAACGTGGTCAACAAGGTGATCCTGAGCGCCTTCCCGTTCCCCGTGACCGTGTCTCTGTGCCACATCCTGGCGCTGTGCGCGGGGCTCCCGCCGCTGCTGCGCGCCTGGCGCGTGCCCCCCGCGCCCCCAGTCTCAGGCCCTGGGCCCGGGCCGCATCCGTCTCCCGGCCCGCTGCTGCCGCCGCGCTTCTACCCGCGCTACGTGCTGCCACTCGCGTTCGGCAAGTACTTCGCGTCCGTGTCAGCGCACGTCAGCATCTGGAAGGTGCCAGTGTCCTACGCGCACACCGGTGGGTGCCGCGGCCGGCCTGGGGGGCGGCGGCCCGGACGCGCCAGCCGGGGTTTCGGCGCTTGGATAGGAGTACGCTGGCCGGGTTGCGGCCCGACGGCCTGAGAAGTCAACTTCTGTCAGGAAGGCGCTGGGGGCCAACAAGGCTTTTAGCGGGGGGGGTGGGGTGGGGGGGGACTCGCACAAGGGTTTTGGGGAGGGAAGTGGCTGAAAAAGAGAGCTGGGAGCTGAGCAGGGCGAATCACAACTGTTGGGTTGGGGGGAGGCCCCGCAGAAGGGCTGAGGAGGATGGAAGGGCTGCCAAGCCCTCCCATCGCACTAGTGGAGTTGGGACAGGGTCCCAGGGTGGGTTCGGGGACTGGGGCGGCTCCCTGAGAGCCCCTTGCCTCTCTTTGCAGTCAAGGCCACCATGCCCATCTGGGTGGTTCTCCTGTCCCGGATCATCATGAAGGAGAAGCAGAGCACCAAGGTAACCCAGGAGGGTTTTGGGCAGGTGGGGGCCCCAAGGGCTTCCTGGCTGGTGCCCAGCTGGTGACGCGGTCCAGGCTCCTGGCTTCCTCTCAAATCAGGAAGTCAGCTTAGAGGCTTCTGGTGGCCTTTTACTGCTAATGTTCTGTAATCGCTTTGGAGGCACTGGTGTGTGTCCCTGAGTTGCTTCTGGTCTGTGGTCTCGGGTACGCTCCTGTCCCTCTCAGGTCCAACTTTCCTTCGTGTTTTGATTCCCTTCGTGTGGTTGCTGATAGGCAGTGACTTGGTCCCATCATGACCAGGCACCACGTGCCCCTCCAGGGGGACTAGGGATAGAACATCTGACGCCTTGCTGGAACTCTGACAAAGTTTCACTTCTTTGCAAGTGACAGCAGTCAGGTTGGGGACTTTTGGGGTCAGAAGTGAGATTGCCAGTCAAAACAGTCTGATTTTGGCAAAATCCAGCAAAGTCTTCGAAATAAAAATCACCAGGAATTGTGTCTGGGAATGGAAGTAAAAGCAACGCGCAGAGTCTAGGACTGCATAAGGAAGATGCTTTGGGCACAATCCAGAGTCTGTTCAAGATGCCAAGCCAGGGTATTTCCTGGCTTGGGGCGAGAGAAGCCGTGGCTTCAGCCAGAGATAGCCTTGCTCCGTGTCCTTAAGTGGAAGTGGGACTGCTGTTGTCCCAGCTGGAATCCATTTCATGCTGGACAGAGCACTTCTTTTTTACGTGGTTGGTTTCTGGCATCCTGTATTTTATGTAACCCAGAGTGGCGTTGCCCTGGATCGGCTTATGGAAATTGGGCCACCTCTGGCTGATTTTTTGTTTCAGTCTGTCTTTTTCTCTGCAAGACCTGGGTGTGCTCTGTAGCCCACCCCCAGGGTGATGTCAGGTGTGACTTGTCTCCCTGGGTCGGAGTTGCCCCGGAGGTGTGCAGCTTCATCACTCGATATCACATCATGTTATCAGGTTTCCCCGTTGTATAGGACATTGTACCCAGCTTGGGCAAGGAGCCAGCACCTTAGTGAGGAGGGACTGAGGAATGGCCTAGGCAAAGACTAATGATAAAGGCAGAATATGTATGGACCACCCTATGAGACAGATAAGGCAGGTAGGTAATTGTCATTCTTGATCTCAGCTGAAGAAATGGGACATAAGGGGTAAGTCAAGTGCCTGAGGCCCACAGCCAGTAGTGGGGGAGCTAGAATTGAGCCCCCCCTCTCCAGTCCAGAGCCCTTGCTTTTTCCTCCAGGGTTGGATGAGAGGCCTCGCCAACCCCTCCTAAAATTTCTGCAGTGCTTTAAAGTGTCCTTTGTAGGAGGAGGGTGAGCTGGGAGTCAGAAAAGCTAGATGTCAAAAATGGATCCTATTTCTCTGGAAGTTTGGAGCCATTTAGCCGCCCGAGCTCAGGAACCATTGCATACACTAGGCCTTGGAAAGCTTGGACCTTCTAGAAAGCCTCTTGTCACGGCACTCACTCTTCCTTCAGCCAGTGCACCGCCACAGGACAGAGCAGTGAACAAGGACCTGCCCTAAAAGAGCACAGGGACGCAGATGGGCCCTTTTAGTGGGTGGAGAACACCGCCCCAGAACACACAGCACAGGGACCTGACGGGGTCTTGCGGGGGGAGGTGAAAGTTCTCCTGGTCTGTGAACTGAGACCTGAGAGGGGAAGGAGGTCTCTAGCCAGAAAAGGCATACAGGGAGTGTCCCAGCCAAGGGTAACTGCCTGTTGGAAGAGACCGGCCCTGGCCAGCCTCTCGGACGATCGGGGTTTTAGACTTTGGTGTGTTGGTGGCAGCAGCTGGATGGAGCTGTTAGGGCCAGCCCCCGTTTGTGGCCCTGAGAAGTGACTGTGAAGGGAGTGGGGCTGCGCACAGTGACACAGCCCTGCCCCCAGGGACTCTGCCCCACCTGCCCCACCCCTGCGCCCCTCCAGCATCGCTGCCACAGCTAACACTGTTGACCAGGGGGTAGGTGGGGTCCCTTTGCTGAGGGAGGGGAGAGCAGCTGAGGCTTTCCTCCACGCATCTGTGTCGGGCAGCCTGGCTCAACTCCGGCCCTCAGCCCCTCCTGCCCTCCTCCCGCAGGTGTACCTGTCACTCATCCCCATCATCAGCGGCGTCCTGCTGGCCACCGTCACCGAGCTGTCCTTCGACATGTGGGGGCTCATCAGTGCCCTCGCTGCCACACTGTGCTTCTCGCTTCAGAATATTTTCTCCAAAAAGGTATTTGGGCACCATCTGGGAAATGTCTGATTGGGGGGTGGCACGGATGAGAGAGTGGTCAATAGGGATTTCTGTGGTGTTGGAACGAGAAAAAAATCCTGGTGCCCTTCTACTGGTTTTGTATTTGTTGTTTCATTTTTTTCAAGAGTTTGTTTCCTATTATAAAATTAGCATATGCTCAGTGTGAAAAAATAGAGAAAGGCCCCCCTCCCCCCAAAATCAGAAAACTTCCTGAGCACCTACTATGTTGTCAGGCACCAGAGTGGGTGCAGGAGATGCGTAATAGTAGAGACCGGCCCCCTGCCCAGGTGGTCCCGTGCTGAGTAAAGTCACAGTAGTGTCCCTTAAAGAGAACTGCTATTAATGCTAGGGGTCTTTTTCGCACAGTTTCTAGAGTTGTAATATTATACAGTTCAAAATTTTGCTTTGTTCATTTACTATTTATAACATTCTCCCATATCTTTAAAAAATACTGCTCTAAATCCTGTAATGCACACTCTTTTCTGACACCACAGTCAATGCAGTCAGTTTCCCTACTGTAGGGCAGACTGTTTCCAACTCTTCCTCATACGTAATGCAGTAACGGGGCGTGGGGGGGGGGGACGCCTGGGTGGCTCAGTCGGTGAAGCGTCTGCCTTCGGCTCGGGTCATGATCCCGGAGTCCTGGGATCGAGCCCCGCATCTGGGCTCCCTGCTCCACGGGAAGTCTGCTTCTCTCCCTCTCTCTCTGCCCCTCCCAACTCCTCCTTTTCTCTCTCTCACTCTGTCTTTCAAATAAATAAAATCTTTCAAAAAAAAAAATAAGTAATGCAGTAATGAACATCTCTGTGCATAACGTTTTCCTGTCTGTCAAGTTATTTCCCTACATAGGCTTACCGTTCTTTGGTCGGAGTGTATGAGATACTTACGGCTCCTGATACACTTGGCCTGGTTGTATTCTCGAACAGCTGTATGCCAATGTAGACGTAAACCAGCGGGATTTCAGAGTGCCTGTTTCACTGCAGCTTCACCAGGACTGAGTGTTGCTGGTTTTTTTCATTTCTCAGTCCTTCATTATTTGTCTGGGGCATTTTTGTCTCATTGCAGGTGCACTTGTAGGTTTGGTGGTCAAGATCGGATGTCAGGGCTCATGTACAGTCACTGTGTTTGGGACCTGGATAACTGGAGCCCTTCTTGCCACTTAAGAGTTTCAACTGGCCTTTAAGAAGGTTTTTCTCTCTTTAGGTATTGAGAGATTCACGGATCCACCATCTCCGGCTCCTGAACATCTTGGGCTGCCACGCTGTCTTCTTTATGATCCCCACGTGGGTCCTGGTGGACCTTTCAGCTTTCCTGGTCAGCAGCGACCTGGTGAGTTGGCCAGCGCGGTGAACACACCCTTGTCTTGATTAGTTCCAGATTGGTTGCTTTGTCGGGGAGTTACACCTGTGTTGACTTTGGGACATCTGGGGCCCCGGCAGCCAGCCCTTTAACACTCAGCTTTGTCATGACTCATTTCTCATGCAGTCAAGGAAGTCGGCTTCCTTTGCATTTCCTCCTCTAGCAGGCTAGGTCTCAGGTGTCGACAGCTGCTGAGAAATGCCAGCGTGGGCGACTCCTGTCCTGACAGTCTGGTTCAGGTCTCACTTCGACTTGTCCACACTGCACTTGCGTTGCTGGATCCCTTTCTTGGTGTCCTCTCTGCCCATACTCCCGTTACTGTGGACGGATCCTTGGCTCTCCGAGCACAGGAAAGAGAATCTTCCCACCACCTGCAGGGCCAGCCTCCAGACAACGCACTAGAAACTCACACGCAGTGTGACAGTGATGAGGAGAAGGTGCGTGTGGTTTTTCCAAGCCTGAGTTACAGAGAGGGGAGTAAATGTGTATGAGGGCTCAGTAAGGCCTGACGGAGTTCTTGACTTCGTTCTGCAATCCTCAGCACCACCTGTAGGCGTAGTGCACATTATCTCCAGGCTCCAGCTGGGGAGACTGGCTCTGTTCTTACTTCTTTTCTGTATTCATCAGCTGTAAGTTTTCTGCAAAGAACTTTCCAGCGTCGACCAGGACTCGTTTGTTACCTTGAAGTATATGAAAGTTCAGTGCTTCTCTTTTTTTTTCAATTACCAATTTTCAGAGAGAAGTTCTAGCTTACTGCAAATGTTAACTAGTGAGTTGTCGGTGGGGGGGGGATTGGTTTGTAGGGGGGGGAAGGGTGAAGGAGGGTCCTTCTATTTTTTTTTTCCAATATCATTGTGGACTCCTGTGTCAGTTGCATATCTTACTCTTTTCATATTCAGATTATCCTGTCCAGGTCAATGGCGTCCTTCCCATTGGCTCCCTGTCTTTTCGACAGCACAGGTCAGCCTTCGGTAGCTTTTGGTCCAGCAGGATGTTCTTTCCTATCTTGCGCCTCTCCTGTCCCAGACCTGTAGTCATCCACTCCTTCAGAAACCCGGGTTGCTTGTAATAGAGAGTGCTGTCCGGAGACACAGCCTGAGCGCCGTGTGTGCTCACCGCTGTGGGGTTGGCCTTGCTTCTGAGTCTTTGCGGTGACAAGCTAGGAAAGTCCTATTGGGGCAGAGGGGAGAGTTCACACCAATTCATTCCGATGCCAGTTTAACATTACAGGACTTACAACTGCTGTGATTTTTAAATTTATATCTTCTCTGGTACACCTGGTTCCTTGCCACATTCGTTCTTTGTTTATCCTACCCCAACTATTCACGTACGGGATTCTACTGAACACACGCATAATCACTGCAGAGTGAGAATCCCCATGGGACAAGTGCGGGTAGGATACTGAGAGAAGTTTAAGGTTTCTTTGCTGCTCTATTTGTCCTTAGGACATGTTCCACTAAAGATGTACAATTGGAATACTGTGTTCTCTCTTTTTTTTTTTTTAAATTTTGGAGGAAGATAGAGAGCACGAGCAGGGGGAGGGGCAGAGGGAGACGGAGAATCCCAGGCCGACTCCACGCTGAGCCCGGCGGAGCCTGACTCGGGGCTCGGTCCCAGGACCCTGAGATCATGACCCGAGTTGAAATCCAGAGTTGGATGCTTCAATGACTGTGCCACCCAGGCGCCCCTGGAATGCTCTGTTCTAAGGGCAACGGAAATAATTGTTTTCACAGTGTGCCTGTATCACCAACTTGCCCAGTTGGGTTCTTTTCATTCCATTTATTTTCCATTTTTAGGCATTGCTTTTCTTTTCCACACCGAATTTGTCAGACCTTTATATTTCAAAGCCAGCTGATATGAGGAAGTTTGTCAGTCTGGCTTCAGTCCCTGTCACCTCCCCCCTTTCTTGTCCCTCCCCGATAGGTAGTCATTTTTATGCTCTTGGTTTCAGTGTTTCTTTTGGCAAGTGTAAGCAAATCTGTATATATTCCTACCTTTCTGCTCCTTACACAAAAAGTAACTTTTTAGATAGAAAAGAGCACCTTGCTATTTTCCCTCAGACATTTTCTGGGGATCACTCCCTATTAACATATTTATATTTAGGTCTTTCCCATTCTTTTTACTGACTGCAGAATATTGCTGATAGCTTTGGTGTCAGTTCTCTTATTCCATCCTATGTTACAGCTCCTTGGCGTCTATATGAATACATGCACACAAATACGTACCTACAGGGTGTGCTCTGGGCACTTTGTTTTTATTTGTATTTAGGACATTTTTTAGTTTTATTCTAGTGATTACCTTCTTTGGAATACCTTTAGTAACCTGTTTCCTTTCTTGAGGCCATAGATACTTTTTACCTTCATGGGGCCCTTCTACGCTCTAATAGTAGCCGTAGGAGCACGCACTGTTTGACGGTGCTGCAGTCTGAAGGCAGGGTGCCCATCTCTCTGGGCTCCTCCTCTCTGCCCCATGTCTCCCACACAGATGCCAGGTGATTTAGCTAAACTCTCCCAGTCCTGTGCTTTATAGTGGTAGGGGGAAGGATCAGATAGGAGAGCATCTCCTAGAGGATGATGCGCCACATTACCAAGAATCAGAGGCTCCAGTGGGTAGTTCCTGCACACAGGCAGCCCCTCTGCTGACGGCCTGGCTGAAGCCGGGCGGGGATCACTAGACTCTGGAGCAGGTGGCCCGGTTTTAAAGCTTGGACAGGATGAGTAAAGCAGCTATTTGAGAACTGGAAAGTAAAGGGCAGCGGACAGGCTGGGGTGGAAGACAAGATTTCGGAGTGGTGCTGAGTCAGCAGTCAGTTTGCCTCTCTTTTGCCTCCTATGTGTCCCACCTGGACTTGACGCAGCCCAAAATGCAGAAGTGGGCACTGGGTGAGACAGAGCCAGAAACCCTCTCCTTCTGGATCAGGGAATGGGAAAGGGGATTCCTGACACTCAGAGTAGGGGAAATGCCCTGTTGGGGATTTCTATAATTTTTGTTTCTTGGTTCTCTTGTGTCCCAGGCCCCTGGCAATGCTGTGGTGGTGGTGGCAGCAGGGTCCCACAGCACCTGAGGTGCTGAGTGAGGGCAACCTCCCTCTGCGGTCAGAGAGTGGGATTAGTCCCCACTGAGTACTTTTCTCTTTTTATCCGCCCACTGCTTGGTCCCAAGTGGAGGTGCAGTTGTAGGAAGGACACAGCAGAGGGGGGTAATTAAGCCCCAGCTCTCTGATTAGAGGACTGAAAAGGAGAACTCTAGGAAATGGCAGGTACCGAGGTACTCATGGAGAGGGAGGAACTTGGGAAAGTGACCTCAGAAAACATCCTAAAGTCCTAGGCTCACCCGTGGGCTGCACATATGAGGATCTCATCCTAATAGCATACCAAAGTCTTTGAAACTGAACTATGGGGTAGACTACTGCCCCGAACCTAGACTGACCACTGGGTAGTGCACACTCAGGATGGAGCCACATACCACCAGAAAGTCTTTGAAAACAGAACTCACAGTGGAACTCCAACCCACAGAAGGCTGGTCAAGCTTGTAGTCTAAACCCAACTGAGTCTACTACAACAAAATATCAACATTCCATAAAGGATTTAAATTAAGAGCTACAGTCTTATAACATTATATTCTAAATGTCCAGGGTATAATCCAAAATTACTTGGCATATGAAGAACTGTGAATATTTCAAGTCTTGTAGGAGAAGATAACAGATGCCAACACTTAAATGACACAGATGTTGGAATTATTGAACAAAGACTTGAAAGCAACGATTATAATATTGTCCCAAGAGGTAAGGGTGAGGGCGCATGGGTGGCTCAGTCGGTTAAGCGTCTGCCTTCGGCTAATGTCATGATCCCAGAGTCCTGGGATTGAGTCTGCTTCTCTCTCTACCCTTACCCCTACTCGTGATTGCTCTCACTCTCTCTCAAATAAATAAAAATCTTTAAAAAACTTTTTTTAAAAAAGAGGTAAGGGTGAATACTCTTTTTTTTTTTTTTTTTTTTTTAAGATTTTATTTATTTATTTGACAGCAAGAGACTCGGCGAGAGAGGGAACACAAGCAGGGGGAGTGGAAGAAGGAGAAGCAGGCTTCCTGCAGAGCAAGGAACCCAATGCGGGGCTCAATCCCAGGACCTGGGATCATGACCTGAGCCGAAGGCAGATGCTTAACAACTGAGCCACCCAGGCGCCCCAAGGGTGAATACTCTTAAAACAAATGGGAAGAATGAAAAATAGAAACAAATGGAAATTTTGTAAATTTAGAAACAGTAACAAAAAGTCACTGGATGGACTCAATAGGAGAATGGAGATGACAGAGGAAAGTCAATAACTTGAAGATAGATCAAGAGAAATTATCCAGTTTGATCCACAGAGAGAAAAAAGATTAAAACACAAACGAGCAAAAAATCTGGAAGCAGTCAGAGAAAAATCATGCATTAGTTATAGGAGAACAGCAGTTTGAATGACTGGATTTCTCATTAGAAACCATGAACACCAGGGGCACCTGGATGGCACAATAGGCTGGGCAGCCTATTCTTGGTTTCGGCTCAGGTCGTGATCTCAGGGTCCTAGGACTGAGTCCTGTGTTGGGCTCTGCACTCGGTGAGGAGTCTGCTTCAGGATTCTCTCTCTCTGCCCCTCCCCCTGCTTGCTTGCTCTCTCTCTGAAATAAATAAATCTTTAATTAAAAAAAAAGAAAGAGAGGCGCCTGGGTGGCTTAGTCGTTAAGCGTCTGCCTTTGGCTCAGGTCATGATCCCGGGGTCCTGGGATCGAGCCCCGTGTCGGGCTCCCTGCTCCGCGGGAGGCCTGCTTCTCCCTCTCCCATTCCCCCTGCTTGTGTTCCCTCTCTCACTGCGTCTCTCTCTGTCAAATAAATAAATAAAATCTTTAAAAAAAAAGAAAGAAACCATGAACACCAGAAAGAGGTGAAATAACATTTTTAGAGTACTGAAACTATTAACACATAATTTTATATCCAGCAAAATAGAATCTCCAGAACCAACAGAATTATAAAAAATCAGCAAGAATAAAGAACGGAATATCATCAAGCAACTGGATATCTATTTCACTGACATTTATAGAACATCCTATCAACAATAGCATAATAGTCATTTTTTTCAGTATTCATGAACATTCACCAAGATAGACCATGTTCTGTGTCATAAAACGAACTTTAACAAAAGATCTGAAAACATACTAAGTATATACTCAGACCACAATAACAGAAAGGTAACAGGAAAATCTCCAAACATTTGGAAATGAAGCAACATATTTCTAAATAATCCACGGGCCAAAGAGGAAGCTTCAAGGGAAATAGAAAATATTTTCAACTGAGGCAAAACTGACCAAAAAAAAAAAAAAAGAGGAGAAGGAGAAGACATTACAAATATCAGGAGTGAGAGAGGGAATATCACTATAGACTTCACAGACATTAAAATGATGAAAACACTACTGACAACTCTATATACATAAATTCAACAACATAGATGAAATAGACCAATTCTTCATAAACCACAGACTACCAAAACTCACCCACCCAAGATGAAATAGGTAAACCTAAGTAGTCCCATAGCTATTAAGGAAATGGAATTCATAGTTTAAAACCTTCTAAAAAGAAATCATCAGGCCTAGATGGTTTTACTGGCAAATTCTACCAAACACTTAAGGAAAAATAAATACCAATTCTATACAGTTTCCTGTAGAAAACAGAAGATGAGGGGCACCTGGGTGGCTCAGTCACCTGCTGGAGTCATGATCCCAGGGTCCTGGGATCAAGCCCACATCGGGCTCCCTGCTCCACGGGAAGCCTGCTTCTCCCTCTCCCACTCCCCCTGCTTGTGTTCCTCTCTCTCTGTCAAAAAAATAAAATCTTAAAAAAAAAAAAAAATACCTACTTAAAAAAAAAAAAGAAAAAGAAAACAGAAGACAAGGGAACACTTTGGGCCATACAACAAACCAGTATTCCTCACAGTCAATGAGGCAAAAGTCATTAACAAAATACTAGTGGGGCGCCTGGGTGGCTCAGTCATTAAGCGTCTGCCTTTGGCTCAGGTCATGATCCCAGGGTCCTGGGATCAAGCTCCGCATTGGGCTCCCTGCTCGGCGGGAAGCCTGCTTCTCCCTCTCCCACTCCCCCTGCTTGTGTTCCCTCTCCCACTGTGTCTCTCTCTGTCAAATAACTAAATAAAATCTTAAAATAAAATAAAATAAAAATACTAGCAATGTATAAAAAGCATAATACACTATGACAAAATGGGACTTAAATCAAGAATGCAAGGCTAATTCAATATTTGAAAGTCAATGTAATCTGTAACAGTCTAACAGAAAAATTACATATATCAACTGATGCAGAAAAGGCATTCAACAAAATCCAACATTCATGAAAAAAAAGTCAACAAACTAGAAATAGAAGGGAACTCTTTCAACCTAATCAAAGGTATTTATAGCTAACATCATAATGATGAAAGACTGGAGGCTTTACTGCTAAATTCAGGAATAAGTTCAGGATGTTCACTCTCAATATGCCTATTCCACATTATACTTGCCATCCTGGCCAGTGCAATAGGACAAGAAAAAGAAATAAAGGAAATAGATTTGAAAGGAAGAAATAAAATCTTCTCTAACCAACAAAATCTTTAGCATTAATTTAATTACAAATAATTGCTTGAATTTAACTTTTTTCCTTGGAAAAGGTGATGAAAAAAATTGAGATACGGTCGTCTATACAGGTATACTTTGTTTTATTGTGCTTAGCTTTATCACACTTCACAGATACTACATTTTTTTTACAAATTGAAGGTTTGTGCCAACCCTGCATCAAAGAAATCTATTGGTGCCGTTTTTTCCAACACCATTTGCTCACTTTGTGTCTCTGTGTTGTGTTTTAGTAGTTCTCGCAAATCTTTCAAACTTCTTAATTATTATTGTATTTGTCATGGTGATCAGTGATTATGACTCGCTGAGAGCTCAGATGATGGTTAGCATTTTTGAGTAATAAAGTTCTATAGATTTAATTAAGGCGTGCACATTTTTTAAGACATAATGCTATTGTGCATTTAATAGACGACAGTATAGTGTAAGCATAACTCAAATATGCACTGAGAAACAAAAAAATTCACTTGACTTGCTTTATTGCAATATTTCCTTTATTGCAGTGGTCTGGAACCAAACCTGCAATATCGCTAAGGTATGCCTCTGCGTGTGTGTGTGTGTGTGTGTGTGTGTGTGTGTGTGTGTAGATAGATACATATTACATTTTTTTAACATAGAAAAGCTGATTGGAAAATTTACATAGACAAGCAAACTGGAACAGTCGTAATAAGTCTGAGAAAGAATAAACTTGGAGGAATCACATTACTTAATTTTAAGACTTAGCATAAAGGAACAGATACTGGTGAAGGGAGAGACATAGAAATCAGTGGAGCCGAATTGTGTGCAACTAAACACACACAAATCTGCATAATTGATTTTTGACAGAGGTTCAAAGGCAATCAAAGGAGAAAGGGTAAGTCTCTTTAACAAACGGTGTTAGAACAATTAGACATCGATATGCAAAAATCTGAGCCTTGACTTAGACCTCACACATTATACAAAACTTAACTCATAGTGCATTCTAGACTTAAATGTAAGAGCAAACATGATAGGGTCGCCTGGATGGCTCAGTAGGTTGAGCATCCGACTCTGGATCTCAGCTCAGGTCTTGATCCTCAGGGTTGTGAGTTCAAGCCCCACAGTGGGCTCCACGCTGGGTGTGGAGCCTACTTAAAAAAATTTTTTTAAAGAGCTAAAATAATAACCTTTAGGAAAAAAACAAACAAACAAAACAGGAGAGGGATGCCTGGGTGGCTCAGTCAGTTGGGCGTCTGCGTTCAGTTCAAGTCATGATCCCAGGTTCCTGGAATTGAGTCCCGCCTCGGGCTCCTTGCTCAGCGGGGAGCCTGCTTCTCCCTCTGCCTGCTGCTCCCCCCTGCTTGTGCTCTCTCTCTGACAAATAAATAAATAAAATCTTTAAAAAAAAAAAAAAGATCTTTATGACTTGGAATTAGTTCTTAAACATTATACCAAAAGCAAAGTCCATAAAGAAAAAATTGATAAATGGAGTTTCATCAAAATTTTAAAACTTTTGGTCTGTGAAGACACTACTAAGTGAAAGAAAAGACAGGCTACCAACAGGGAGAAAATGTTTACATATGATAGAGGACTTGCGTTCTGAGTATGTAAAGAATTCTCAAAACTCAGTAGTAAGAAAACAACTTACTTAAAAAGGGGCAAAAGACTTAAACAGACTTTTTTCCCATTGAGATTGTCCAAGTGGTATATAAATAGGCAAGTGAAATATGTTCAACATCATTAGTCACTAGAAGGAACAAAAACATGATGAGGTACCACTTCATACCTATTAGAATGGCTACAGTAAAAAAAAAATACAATATCATGTTAAGGATAAGGCACAGCTAGAATTCTTATATATTGTTGGAGCGAATACAAAATGGTACAACCACTCTAGAA
The DNA here is from genome assembly GCF_964656455.1 of Halichoerus grypus. Lineage (NCBI taxonomy): Eukaryota > Metazoa > Chordata > Mammalia > Carnivora > Phocidae > Halichoerus > Halichoerus grypus. The sequence goes on from NC_135712.1 coordinate 204,599,270, forward strand.
AACATTTGGGAGTTTCTTCTGAAGTTAAACACACTTACCCGTATGACCCAGCAATCTCACTTCTGGGTGTTAATTTTAGAAAAGTGAAACTCAGGTTCCCACAAAAGCCTATACACAAATGTTCATAACAACTCTGCTCATGACCTCATGACCACCAAAAACTGGACACAACCCAAGTGTCCTTCAACAAGTGAGTGGAAAAAAAAACAAAACAACAACAACAAAAAACCCAACTGTAGTACATTCATACAGTGGAACATCACTTGGCAATAAAAAAAAGTCATCAGCTATTATTCCTTATGACAACTTGGATGGATGGCGGAGGCATTATTGCTGAGTGAAAGAAGCCCATCCGAGAAGGTTCCGTTCTGTGTCAATTCACTTGTAGGCCAATCTCTAAAAGACAAGCCTAGGGGCTCCTGGGTGGCTCAGTTGGTTAAGCATCTGACTCTCGATGTCAGCTCAGGTTTGATCTCAGGGTTGTGAGTTCAAGCTCTGCATTGAGCTCCACACTGGGCGTGGAGCCTACTAAAATAGAATAGAATGGAATAAAAAAAAGACAAAACTAGAGTGAAGGAGAACACATCAGTAGTTGCTTGGATTGGGGGAGCGGATTCATACAAAGAAGGCTAGGGGAATGTTTTGGGGTGACGACGGAGCGCTTCTGAGTCCCGATTGTGCTGGCTGCGTGAATCAGCGCATGTGTTAAAACACATGGAATTATGCACTGTGAGGAAGAAACACAACTTTATTCCAAGTCAATTAAAAAAAAAAAAAAAAGCTGGATTGGCTGGGTTCCTCTTCTGAAAGATAGATATCTATGCAAGCTGCTGGTTCGTAAAAATAGCTTCTAAGTCCATACCGGTCACCTCAGGGAAAGACTGAGAGGACAGGCCAGCTCACCACAAAAGCATGCTGGTGGGCTCACGTGCCTTACAGAGGCTGTTATCCCAAGTAGGGGCAAAAGTCAGGGTGGCCTTGAGCAGGTCACCTAAGTGTATCTTGCTCTCCTCTGAGAGGACTTGGTGATCCTTCTGTCTCAGAGAGTGGCGGAGGTGGATCAGGCAGCCATTTGAAAACTTCCAGCTCCCATCCTGGCAGGGCCACTAAATGCCACCTTTCTGAAGGGACCCAGCTGTGTCCTCCTGGGGCTAATACCAATGCAGCCTGAGAATTGGGATGCAAAAAGCAGGTGCCACCGAGCAGCTGTGGCTTTGCTTCCGCAACTGAGCCACACTGGGTCTTGAGGCTGCTCTGTCCTCAGAGCGCAAGGCCACGGGGATTGTCCCAGCACTCCAGACTAGGACAGACGCTGGAGCTGTCCGTGTCTGGTGTACTGTCTCCTGAGGTCGTTCCACTGGCCTGGCAGCCCGGCCCTAAAGCAGCCTCTTGGTTCCCCAGGACTGGTAGTGAGGTGGGACTGTGGGAGCTGGGGAGGCATGGGAGTGGTGCCGCATGCCTTCTGGTACCCAGCCCTGAACAGATGTCCATAAATGTTCAGTGCTGGGCATCCCCGGCCGCCTGGCCAGGGCAGCACCCACCTGACTGTTGCCTGCTTCCTGTTCTGGGATCAGCCCAGGCTCTTGGGCGGGGGGGTGGGGGTGGGGGGTGGGGGGTGGGGGGTAGGTGTTCTGTGGTCAGGAAGTCTGCTACTTGTGGGTTCTTAACTTCTGGGCCCCCTTAATCTGAATGCTTCATTCCGGTGAGGGTCAGATGGTTACTAAAGTTTTGATAACATCTCCTGGCGTTTGGGTTGGGGTTGTTTTAAAGCACTTTCACAGCAGAGATCCCTTTTGATCCTCCCAGCAGCAGCATTGTGCGGGCTCAGCAGGGCTCAGTCTCTTCTGTTGCATAGGGGAAGAAAGTGTGATCTGAAAGGTCAAGTGGCTTGGGTGGGGGTGGGAGGGGTGTCCCAGTGACAGGGCAGACCCAGGGCTTCTGGCCCCTAGCCCAGGGCTCTTGTATTACCAGGTTCTTTGCATACTCCCCCGGGGACTGCCTCCCCAGGGCCTCCCCATCTTGTAAGAAGGCATTATGTCTGCTGCAGAATGTTTTTGTTTCTCCCCTCGCCCCCCCCCCCCGCCCAAATTTCTATGTTGATGATGGTATTAGGAGGTGGGGCCTTTGGGAGGCCCTAAGGGTGGAGCCCTCGTCAAAGAGGACTGGTGTCCTTATAAAAGGAGACCCCAGTGAGCTCTCTCACCCCTTCCACCACAGAAGGCACAGTGAGCGGACCCTGCCTATGAACCGGGAAGCTCACACCAGACACTGAGTCTCCTTGATCTTGGACTTCCCAGCTTCCAGAACTGTGAGAAATAAATATCTATTGTTTATAAGTGTCCCCCCCCCCACCAGGCTGTGGTATTTTGTTCTAGCAGCTCGACTGGACTGAGACAGCGTCCAGTAAGCAGACCTTGCTCTGCTAACCCCAGAGCTCCCAGTCCTCGCTGTTAGGGACAAGGGAAGCTTCAGTTCACATCATGCTCTACCCACTTTGGGCACCCTGCCTTCACCTCTTGAGCCTCCTCATCCTCAGGAGGAATGAAGCTGTCATTGGCATTGTGCCACGCGTGCCGTGTCGTGGCAGTCAGAGGTTTTGCGGATCAAGCACCGGTTACTACCCATCACACAGCCGGGTCTTCTCCCCACCGGCACTGACCCCAGTCAGCCCCTCTGCGCCCCTGCACCACCTCCGCCAGGGCCGGCATGTGACCCCAGCGCTGTTCTTGCTTCCCTGTCTCTACAGACCTATGTGTCCCAGTGGCCCTGGACGCTTCTGCTCCTGGCTGTCAGCGGCTTCTGTAACTTCGCCCAGAATGTCATCGCCTTCAGTATCCTCAACCTCATCAGCCCTCTGAGCTACTCTGTCGCCAATGCCACCAAGAGAATCATGGTCATCACGGTGTCCCTGATCATGCTGCAAAACCCAGTCACCAGCACCAACGTCCTAGGCATGATGACAGCCATCCTGGGGGTCTTTCTGTACAACAAAGTGAGTCTGGGGTGGGGGAGGCTGTCCCCTCGAGGCCCAGGGAGGCACCAAGAGGTGGTAGGGGGAGAAGAAAGGGACCTCAGCAGGAGCTAAGAGGCTGGGGCCACAGCTCCAGCTTTGTCACAGACTGGTTTATGGTGATGTGGCCCTACCCGGCCCGGCCTTCCTTTTCCCATGTCACACTCCAGCCGTGGCTCGTGGCTCTTGGGTCCACGGAGGCTTTGTCAGGGATTTCACTGTCTCGAGAAGGCTCTGTTTGGTCCCGTGCAAAGACACGGGTGGCTAACAGGGAGGGCCAGCCATGCCCGAGGCCTGCCTGGGTCAGTGCTTCAGTGGGTCTCGAAGGGCTGCTCGGCTGCGAATTGCTCGCCTCTGCCCTGTGCACGGGCCCCGGGGAAGGAGCCAACTGTCTCACTGCTCTCTTGACCTTGCAGACCAAGTACGATGCCAATCAGCAAGCCCGGAAGCACCTCCTCCCCGTCACCACGGGGGACCTGAGCAGTAAGGAGCACCATCGGAGCCCCCTGGAAAAGCCCCACAATGGCATCCTCTTTCCCCAGCACGAGGACTATCAGTACGGTCGCAACAACATCTTGACAGATCACTTCCAGTACAGCCGGCAGAGCTACCCAAACTCCTACAGTTTGAACCGTTATGACGTGTAGTCTAGAGGGCAGGGCGGTACCATTGTGGGACTCCTTCCCCCCACTCCCTAGCAGTACCAGAAACTTCGGACAACCAGTGAATGTACAACCCGGCCGAGGGGACGGTGCATAACCGGAGGCAGACCCCAGCTTCCCAGGCCCCTGGCGGCCGCAGGACGTTGCCCCGCGGTAAGGACCACTGCCCTCGCGCTCCGGTGTTCCAGGCCCTTTCTTCCTGGAGTCTGTCATCTGAGGGCTGTGTTGGTATGGCGATCTTGGCCAGGTTTTTACCTTTCTTTGTGGACTTATTCCCCAAGTCATGTATTTGAGAGTTCCTGTTCTGCTTTCCAGATAATATTTCCAGATAACTCTCCGGAAAGGCCGGATCGCTGTGGATGCAGACCTCCGAGCAGGCCAGAGGGTTTCCTGGGTGCCAAGGAAGGGACTTGTAGGGTGGTGCTTGAGAGCGACAGACTAGCCTCTTTCATTCCGCTGCTCAGATAGGTCGACGGGCTGAGGCAGGCATGGAGCAGAGGAGCGCCAGTTTCTCAAAAGCATCTCCGACAACAAAGATGGACCAGAACGAAGTTTCCGGTCAACCCCATGGCCATTTGCAGTTACTGGCAAATGTCCCAAAGAGAAAAAGCTCCTGCAATTAGCCTTGAATTCTTGGAGCCTACTTCTCTGACCTGCAGGTCAGAGCTGGTGTGTGTCCAGACCCAGAGGTAGGGCAGTTGCACTCCTGCGCCCTCGCTTCCCTTGCCAGAGGAGCAGGGCGGCTCTCCTCTCTGGGGATAGCGAGGAGGAAGTGACTGCGAGGCTGTCAGAAGGAGCGTTAGGAAATCATGTCAGTGTTTCGAGCTCTATTTCTGTAATACTCGTTTTGTCTTGTCTGATGAGTCTTCACCACTTCTGTGATGACTTAGTAGGATGTTTGGTGGGGAGATGTTCATTTCATGAGGATCTTGCATTTTTCTAGGGAATATTTTGTAGTTGTATTTATGCCTCGGTCCCCTGTAGGGGGGACGCATGAGGGAGGACTGGCTTATGGATTGAAAACCCTTTTTGTTCTTAAAATGTTTAAAAACAAGAAAAGCTCCCTACTGGTGATGCCTGTCTTGATACATTTCAGCCTTAGTAGGAAGCGATGAAGCGTTTTCGAGCTTCTCTCTAATGGCCCCAGCTGCTGAAGGCCGAGTGAATCAAGCACATCATCTCAGTAGGTTGTGTAATAGACAAGACCACAGCACTTTGATTCCATGACCTGATCTGGTGGTGTTTGCGTTAGGATCTGAATCATGTCCTGGTGAAGGGGAGAAGGGGTGAGCACCAAGCTGTGGTTTGGGTTTGGATAAATCAAATCAGGAAAATTACATGGCCCCAGCAGGTAGCCCATGTGCCAAGGTTCAGGTGAGGGTCTCCAACTTCCCCAGCATCACAAGGGGACCCTGCCCTCACAGAGAGGACCACTGGCTCTGCTGGTGGGGTCTTCGGTGACGTCTGCCTTCCTCCTTCAGCACCGTGCCTACCTCTTGAATAGGCACTTGGAGGCAGCAGCAGATGGGACAATGGGTCACCTTTACCTCCTGTGAGTGAGGCATTTTCCCGTCAGAGGAAGTACCATAGCTTATGATTGACTCCTGGTTTTTGTTACTTTGTCAGCTTATGAATGGGCTGTTCCTGGAGTGGTCACCTGGTCCCCTTCTGGCCTGAGTTTATGCACCACCAGCCTCAGGTCCCTGTGCCGTTCATTTGCTTTATAATTACTTTGGTCCCAAGTTTTGAGACAGTTGCTGTGTAAAACGGGAAGGAGAAATCCCGAAGGGGATCTGGGAAAAGAGCTTGCTGAGTGCCTCCACCAGAGGCTCTATGGTCCGTAGCTGAACTTTTCTCACTGGGGAATAGCAACAAATGGGGATAATTTTGCACCACAAAGATATTACAGTAGTTGTCTTTGTGATTATAGTAACTGATTCCTTGGACAGATAATTGAACTCCAAAATGAATTTACATGTCTTTTCAGGTTTAATGAAATTTCTGATGTTGCTAAAATTTGTATATTAATTTGTTTCCCTTTTCCAATGCAAGATCTGCTGGTGAGGGGAAATGACTGACTGGTTTTATTACGGTTTATAAATTAATAAATGGGGTATTTAATTCTGTACATAAATCTACAGCAAGTACATACACTGGAATGAATGAGACAATCATATTAGACCAAATCATCAGATCAAAAGACAAAAATATACTTTTGAGACTTGAAGGTTCAGAGCTGACACTGAACTCCTGAAGGCCAGTTTTCCAGCAGCTTTGATCCTGGTCCGCCACCCCCGCCCCACTCCCACATTCACATTTGCAGCTCTGTTCCCCTCACCCTCCTCCCTGCTGGGGTTTGTGGTAGCAAATTAGTCTACCCATCCATGGTATGGTCTTGCCTGCAATACTAACTCGAACCCAACTCCTTCATTTTACAGAAGGGGAAACTGAGGCTCAGAGGGCATTTCTGAATAGTGTTTGTTCACTATTTGAGACTCAGTGTGGACTTTTTAAGCACCTTACTTTAAGTCATTCGTTACAGGGAAAATCAAACCCCTTTTACAAAGGAGAGAAGCCAAGTATGTTGAAGTGAAGAAGCACTTGGGATTTCTGAATTTTGCTGTGTATTTGGCATACATTATAGAACAGGCCCTTTATTATTGCTGGGACATAACCAGGCCCAGATACCTTAAGGTCTCACAGCCTTAAGGGGACAGAACATTAAATTATTCAAGGAACTGAAAATAGTGAATTTTTTTCAACTGTCACCTGTTTTTAAGACTTAAATGCTATAGACTTTTGTGGGAATGATACTGTGTGTATATTCATTGATGGCATTTACCAAAAATAAACGATGGTCTCCAGGGAATCACGACTGGTCTTAATTTGTCAGTAAGGGTCTTTCTGAGTGACCCTGTTTTCAGCGTGCCCAGCAACAAGACATGAGAGATAGATAGAAAGAGCAAACCAACTTGATTCTCACATCAGAGTAAACTGCAACCTTTTATTTTTTTCCGGAGCCAAAAATTAGGACGTGTGGTTTGTAAATTTATGACATGGTAGAATAAAACTAGAATCACAACTCAGCAGTTAATGACATGCCTTTATTGAACAGAATTAACACGGAAAACCCAAGAAGGTGTAGCAGCTACGCTTACGAAGCCTGTTTCTGAGGAATACTAGCTAATACTGAGGACCTACTGCACGCCCAACACACTGGGGGGGGGGGCGGTTCTCACAATCATTATAATCCCTTTGTTTAAGCTTTATTAACCTTATTTTACAGCTGAAAACGAGGCTCATGGCGGGGGGGGGGGGGTGTCACTTGCCTGGACTCACCCAGTAAGTCTGCCTCCAGAGCCCGTTTCCCCCTCCATGTGACTCAGAAACCAGGTCCCAACAGAACTTCCTTCAGTAGCAGTTGACGGGTAGGAGTTTCTGCTAAAACAACTGCCCACATCCTCTTAATTCATAATCCTTTTGTTCAATCATTTACTGACATTTAATATGTTTCAAGTACAGGAAACTGAAATACCTAAGCCTCAGAGCACGCTTGGCTTCATTTAGAGATCTGTAACTAAGTAAGTGGTATATACGTGCTATTTTGGAGGTATGTGAAAAATGCTAAGGGAAGTCCAGAGGGGAGCAGAATGTTTTGATTTGCACTTAGGATTCTCAGGATATTTTATCTGCATACTTGGTATTATATACATCTCATTTAACCATCAGCACCTGAGATATTAGCCCCATTCTAGAGGGAAATGGGAATAAGGTCCCGCTCGGCCCATGGAGCAAGGCTGGAATCCAGGAGTGTCTGACCCCAAGCCAGGGCCCTTTGCCCTGCAAAGCAGCCAAGATAAAGTGAGCGGTTTTGTTTAGCCTCACCTTTGTCATATATTTGTAAGATGAGCCAGTGCCATCCGAGGTGTATCCTTTCATTTCAGTTGCCTGGGCCACACCACTATGGTTTAAGATCCTGAAGGAGCCCCACCCTGTCTGGGCGACCAGGTGGCTTTGTAGTCTGCCCTGCAGCTCCAACAAGTCAGGGCCTGCTCCTGCAGAGAGTAAGAGCTCACGCTGCGTGTGGCCCCATGGTTCAGACACCAGTCCCAACTCATACCTGGGAGTGTCCTCTCCAAGGACGGGAATACTCCTGTTTGTCTCCCCAGGGCAACTCCTGTGTGACCAGAGGCTTGCTCGGCGACGTGATCAGGCCCGAGAAATGGTGCTGCTCCAGGATGGAACAGGACCTTCTCTGTTCCCACATCATTCCTTCTGCCGTGCCTTCAGGTAGTTGACCACAGGGGGTTCTGTTACTGTAGGAACGAGGTTACAGTCACACCAAGCTTTGCCTTTATTGAGACTAGAGGTCTGGATGGGCCTGGAGTTCCTTGTCACCCACGACTTTTTCTAATAACATCTATTGTCTATCTGTCAAATTTGAAAGTAATTGTTAAAGCTAAAAGACATATCTATACAGACATCAAAAAGAATTAGGTCTATGTATAGAGAGAACAATTTCCAATATATTGCTATATAAATGTGCTTGTGAATACAGTTTATTTCTGAAAAGACACACGAAAGACTGGACACAGCAGTTGCCCCTGAAGATATATACACATTTTTTTCACAACTGGCATATGCATATTATTTTATAATCTGCTATAAAAAATGTGCCAAAAACATTTCCCCTTATTAAATACTCTCTCTTGACTTTGTGTGTCTGTGTACATGATATTGTAGTAATCTACTAAAGGGATACACTGTAATTATCCAACCCCTATTGCTGCACATTTAAACACCATTTTATGGGATAACTTTGCCATGCACAGTGCAGCCCATACTTCTGATTTGGGATAAATTTCTCACAGCATGTTTGCAGATCAAAGCGGGAATGCATATGGCTTTAACTTCTTTCCATTTTGCCTCTTGAACTTCAGCAAGTTCATCCCATCCAGGAGAGTATATTTTACTTGTTTCCTTAAGAGTTGTGTTTCCAGGTTCTTGGAGACCATCTGTGCAGCAGCCTCTACTTTTGGCAACTCTACTGCTTTCTTCGGACCAGTGGATTCTAATTTGGCCCACTGAAACGAGTCTGGGTGAGGCCACATGATGCTTAAATGTTCAGTCTCAGATAAATGGTGTTTTGTCTCAGATAAATGGTGTTTTAAACATTAAGACATGAATATATGAAGTGGTCACGAGTCTACAATCTTTTGAAGAGACAGTTGAGTATTATCAGTATTAAATGTGCACATCCTACACTAAGACTCTTCTAGTAGCGGCCTAAAAATGGAACCAACCCCAGAAACTCCACAGAGTCTGGCTTCGATGAATTACTGTACATCCACACCACACTGTCCTATGCAGTCATTAAAAATGGCCACACAGATTCATTAACCCGTTTTGGCTCACAGATCCTATTAAGAATCTGAAAAATGCCATGTATCTTTAACTCACGAAAATACATACAGGTACAACAGTGTGCTATCTCTGAATTCCACCCAAGGCAGATCACAAATTAAAACCCCGATATAGATCTTTACTGGCATGGAAAAATACCCACACTATCCAAATTACTGAGCTTTATACTAAACAGACCAATCCCACACGTTCCCTTTGCCTGGAGTATCACGTAGCTTGCTCCTGATTAGGATCTCAGTGCAAACCTCACTTCCCAGGGGCAGACCCCACCCTCCTCCCTTATCAAAAACCTGTTTTCCTTAACACCGTTGTAATGATGTATTTGTTTACTGATTTACAGGTCTCCACCCCCCACCCAAGACTACAGGCTCAGGAGAGCAGAGTTCAGGCCCAACTCCATCACAAACCACACCCCGCCTGCTTTTCTGTGAACCGAGAATAGTCTTTACTAGTGAACATTTGCAATCAATTAATGACAGGAAAGACCAACTTAGAACCGCAAAAAAGCATTCCGTTCTTCTCCTTAGAAGACCTGTATTTTAAAAACTACTTATTAGATTTTGAATGCCACCAATAAAAATATTAAGGGTATTTTTCTCTTCAGCTATGTAAGTACCTACATGATACACTCAATTTTGCCTCTTGGCCCACATGGCCTAAATATTTGCTATCTGGCCCTTTACAGAATAAGTGTGTCAATTCCCGGCCTAAGGCATTATCTTGCATAGGAGGCAATCCATAAGCGTCAAATGAGTAAGTTTGGAGCCAAAAAAAGAAGAAAAAATGTATCTGAAATATATGGACATTTATTTGCGTAGAAAAAAGAGGGAGGTATAGCCAACCAAGTGTTAACAATGGCACTCTCAGGAAGGTCGGATTACGGGGATGTCCAGTCTATGCTAACATTTACTGCGGTTCGCCATCGTTCTCTTTCCCCAGCACGAGCACACGTTCGCTTAGTCATTTGAGAAGCAATGTGACTGCATCTCTGAGGAAGGCGCGCCGTGCGCTCTGGGCGCGCAGTCTAGAAGGCCGGGCACCCGCAGGTCGTGGGCGCTCATTCCACGCGTCTCAAATGACTGCACCGAAGCCCGGCGAGCCCCAAGGGGGACGCAGGGTGAGGCCGACAGGGGTGGAGAGGTCCCCCGCCCCAAAGTCTTCCTTACCAAAGCGTTGGGTCGAGCGAAAGAAACTGAGCGGGAGGATCTTGGGAACCTCAATAGCCTAGTTCCATCCCCTCCACGCCCGTCGCCTCCCGGTTCTACTTCCCGGCGTCGCGGCCCGGGAGCCTCTCCGGACGCACCTCACCTCGTAGTCTTCTCACCGCAGCCCCGCGGGGAGGAACTCCCCAGAGCCCTGGTCCAGCGGAGAACGCGGCCTGCCAGGCCCTCCGTCTACGACGCGAGGCAGGGAGGACGCCGCGGCCGTGGCTAACGGTAGTCTGCGCCGTTCCAGCCGTTCCCGGGCGTAGCGCGACATCGGCCCACCCCGCGCAAGCGCGGGAAAGCCCCTGCGCGTGCGCATCGCTAGCCCCTACCGCGCGCCCGGCCTCGCGCGGCTTCTTCCCGCCGGCCTTCTGCCCTCACTTCCGCGGTTTCCCGGCGACGGCCGTAAGTGGAGGGCGGAAGCAGCCCGCGAGGCCAGCCGTAAACGGCTCCCTCGCGCCACTTCCGGCCGGCTTCCGCAGACGGGGCTGGTGGGCGATCGTGAGGCGCCGGAGGACGTTCCCTGCGGCCGGAGCCATGGAGATGCCTCTACCGCCCGACGGTGAGGCCCAGCCTGGGCTCGGGGACCGTTCCTCTCTCCCTGGAATCCCTTCTTGGCCCTCCCCGCCTTCCGGGGTTTCCGGGCCTAGGAGGGGGCGGGGCTCGGCCTCCCGGGTTCGCCTGCGGCCTCTCCCGCGGGTCCCCGCATCCCCGGCGCGCGTGTGGCCCCTATCGGGACCCGTACAAGGGCGGCCTCTCTGGAGCCCAACCCTAGGGACCCCGGCCCGGCGGACGGGGGCTGGGACACCAGGGCCCCCGGATTTGGGCGGTCCTCGCTGACGCCCCGCGTGGCCTTTTCTCCGTCCTCCAGACCAGGAACTTCGAAATGTCATCGACAAGCTGGCCCAGTTCGTGGCTCGCAACGGGCCCGAGTTTGAAAAGATGACGATGGAGAAGCAAAAGGACAACCCGAAATTCTCGTTTCTGTTCGGGGGCGAGTTCTACAGTTACTATAAGTGCAAGCTGGCGCTGGAGCAGCAGCAGCGTGAGTTCTCTCCAGCTCTCAGGCCGTCCCTTCCAGCGATTCCTTTCTCCGACTCCAGTTCGGGCTCTGCCACAAACCGCCTTCTTGTGGGCCGCATGCTGTGTCTCTGAAAATGGGGCAGCTGGGCCTTCTTGATGCCTTCCGCTGTTCCCAGGGCCCTGCACCTAGCGGCTGCTGGGCCCGAGTGTAATGGAGAATGAGGTTATCGATCCTTCTCCTGGGCTCCGGATCAGGGATTTCTCTATCGTTTTTGCAGATGTGATGACTTAGGTCAGCAGAAGTAGAGTGGCTGTTTCGGTGTTTTCTAGGGTGGAAGTGAGAGAAGCTGGACCGGGACCCTCCTGGCAGGCACTGTCCAGCACCCATTGTGAGCTCTCTGTGTAGACGGTCTAGCAAGATTTTTGTGCATTTCAGGTGTTTGCAGTCCAGACCCAAAAGACTCGTTCTTTGGGTTTTAGTTTTTGTCAGATGGTTATCGATGTTTACCGGGTTGGGTATCAGGATGCCAGCCCTGACCTCAAAGAGTTTAAGGTGGGTTTAAGAATCACAGCTGGCCTTTGAATAATAGATAAATAGTCACCAGGTGCTGGGGTCCCTGAGGGCAGAGCCCACATTTGTCTTGTTCCATACCACATTTCTAGATACAGTGTTTGAATGAATGAGCAGGGGGCTGCCAAGTTAGATGGGCATTGAAAGGTGAATCTTTCCTAGACTACAAGCTCCCTGAGGCCAACCAGACCTTGTTTGGGTCATTGTTGTGCCCTACTACATGGGACTTAGTAGGTGTTCAATAAAAAGTTTGTGAGAAACAGCAAAAGTGCTGTGGTTTGAATAAATACATGTGTTTAGGGAGCGGTAAGAGAAATCATGAGAGGCCCAGCATGGCTGGAGCATAGAACGTGTGTAGAGGGGGGAAGGGTTTGATCTGGAGTGGCAAATGCCTGGGGGAAAGTTCGGGTTTTCTCCCACAGTCTAGGGTGTCGTCTGGTGCCCAGTTAGGTTTGAGGTGGGGGTGGGGGAGATTTGCCTAAAATTGTAGGCAAATTGTTGTATGCACTTAAGTGTTTTTGGAGCAACCATTCCTTAGCCCCAGCACATCACTTTGAAAACTGCTGCTATAGGCGGTGGAAAGCCACAAGAGAGTTTGAAAGAAGGGAGAGGTGGGTCAGGTTTGTGTGGCCAGTGTAGAGGACAGGCTGGAGGGGGCGTGAGTGGAGGCTGCAGACCGGGGAGGTCTGCAGGTGAATGAACAGGGCGGTTGATGGTAAGGTCTGAATTAGGTCAGCAGGTTGAGTAGGAGGGAGTGGGCATGGGGGCAATGGGGTTAAGGGGTAGAATTCATTAACTGGGGCATCAGTCGGATATTGATGAGGGTGGCATAACCCGGCAGAGGAAGACTTTGGCTTGCGTGACCGTGAGGTAAGACGCTGTTTTCCCTGCAAGGGGAGCCCACTCCCTCCTTGGAGGGTCAGAAATCAGAGGCCACTTAGGACTTGATACTGTAATGGGGGGAAGGATACGGTGCTTCTAGCAGGGGGAGATGGGGGTTCAGGAAATGCCTTCTGCAGGCAACAACGTTTCAGCTGAGATTAAAGAATGTGTTGGAGTTAGCCAGATGGAAACAAAGAAGAGAAAAGTGTTCAGGCCGAGGAAAGAGCCTTGGGCTGGGAGTGGGGGGCAATAGCTCAGGGTGGCTAAAGCCCAGAGAATGGGGGGTGCTGGAGAGGCCCGGGTGCAGAGGAGGGAGGGCTGGCTGGCCGAGGACTTAGGAGTTCTCCCAGAAGCTTTGGGGAGGCCCTGGAGGATTTCAGGACTGGGTCGTGGAGCGGGCTTAGCCACTGTAGCTGGCGCTGCACCTGGGTAGTTTGAGAAGAGTGAGCCCCGAGGCTTTTCTAGAATGGTGCTTTGCAAAGTCCAGTGAAGGACTAGCTTTTATTTTTCGTTTTGTAGTACTTCCAACCTGTTGTGGAAAGTACACTTTTGCAAAATACAGTAAAACGTGATCTGTGAAACATCGAGTTGCTATAAAGGTGCCAGAAGGATCCCTTGGCACGTCTATACTTTGACTGGTCCGGGTTTTGGCCAGGGCCGGCCCTCAGACCGCACGTGAAACAGCAGCCTCCGGCCATGCTGTTGAGAAGTACAGGGGCGGGACCCGACGCAGGGAGATCAGTTCCAAGGATGATGCAGGTGACAGCAGGGTCACGGCAGGGACACAGGCTGGAGTGTCATCTAGGAGCCTGACTTCACTACACGGGGTGGCTTTTTAGTGCGAGGTGCAAGGGAGAAAGAAGTGCCCGGACCTTCTGGGCTCCGGGTGTGGGCATAGCCATGCCAGCCACGGGGGCCGGGAGGGGCTGTGGGGAGGGGAGCACGTGGGGAGGGGCGCACGTGGCGAGAGGACACGCGGGCCTGTGTGCGGTGCCTTTGGAAGGTCAGTGGGCTGTCTGGTCCGTGATCAGATCCATCGCACAAGGACTCCAGGAGACGGTAGAGGAAGGAGCGTGGCTCGCACGCAGTAACTGCCGCCTCGCAGCTCCTGTGTCCCACTGCCCTGTGGCTGGCCCAGGGGAGAGGGCAGACCAGGCATCCCCGCATTCAGGGGTCCGGCAGAGGAAGACAAAGGGGCCTGGGGGTGGCCACATAGGCCACGTGAGACAAGGACCTGAGACGGGGCCATGGGGCTGAGGAAGGATGTCCACGGTGGCCCGGGGTGGGGATGCACAGCCAGACGGCCATGGGCCGACCTAAACGGGAGCTGAAGGATTGAAGATGAGTCTCAGCTATAAGACCGTTGCCAGAGGGCCAGGGGGCAAAGGGAGAGTTTTTACAGACAGAAGCTGCTGAGGAGGTGGCAGGGACGGGACACGAGAGACACCTTTGGGGAGGGCCGTTTGTCCGCCAGTGGCCATGGTCTGGGTTCAGCCGAGGCTCCGGCCTGGGTGAGGGGTGGAGGGGGATGGGCTTGGTCTCAGCTGGAAGGCCGCTGGGCCAGGCCAGATGGTGGGCGGGAGAGGGGCAAGGTGACGTCCCACCGGAAAGGGTCCAGGGCTTGGGCCCTGTGAGTGGGGGGCCGGGCGCAGAGCGAGGGGGCTGCAGTGCGGCACCGGGGTCCTCTTGTGGGTGGCGAGGATCGGCAGGGGCAGTCTCTGGCTTGGAGCTGCCTGACCAGCAGCCGAGGGGCCACCTCCTCATGGGGGCCGCCTTTCCTCCTCTCCCGCCAGTCATCTGCAAGCAGCAGGCCCCGGAGCTGGAGCCGGCCGCGGCGCTGCCTCCCCTGCCGCAGCCCCCGCTGGCCCCGGCTGCGCCCATCCCACCGGCCCAGGGAGCCCCATCCATGGACGAGCTCATCCAGCAGAGCCAGTGGAACCTGCAGCAGCAGGAGCAGCACCTGTTAGCCCTCAGACAGGTACGGGCCTGCTCCTCTTCCCCGCTCCCTCCCGCTTCCCCTCCCGCTTCCCCTCCGGGTCCTGAGCTGGCTACCTGGAGCTCAGCCTGCGCCTGCCTCGCCTGCCTCGTATGTCAGAAGAGTTCCTCACCACTCGTCAGCAGGAGGACGGGGCTGCCGCCACGTGTGGTGTGTTCAGCTCGACCCTGATGCTGGGCACGGGTTGCTGCTTCTTGTGGGTGAAATCATGCCACAAACTCTTTGATGCACGACACCCTTTGTGCGGGGATGGACACCCAAGGTTGGGGGGGTGGCGCACGTTGGAAACTGTGTAACCGTGAAGTCCAGGTGGCCTCTGGTGCCCTTGGCTCGGGCTCCTCGCTAGGTCGCCCCAGGCTGTCGTGGGGAAGGACCCTTTTGTGCTGGTTTGTCATCGTCTGAGTTTTTGGCCGAGTGCAACAGGATGAATTGCCAGAAAAACAAAACGAGTAAAAAATAAGACCTCTGAAACACTAGCCGCGCTTTTATTACTGGATACAGATGTAAAATTACCGTGATTTTGCTGAAAATAAAACCTTCTAGAAAGCTCCCTGTCCGTTTCCCCCTCTGTTTCCACACAGAGCTCATGGGGGACCGGGTGGCCCAGCGGCCACTTCCCAGTGCGTGGATCTAGTGCAGGGCCCCGTGTCCCTGACGGCTAGTGCGGTGGCCCTCCTTTCCCTTGACTGGCGACGGTCTGGATGTCCTCTCAGTGATGTTGTTTGTCCACACCTATCCCTCGGTTTTCTTTGTTTTTGTTGAATTGATTTGCTGAGGTTCCTCGTTCTTCTGGGTGTTCGTTTTTTTTCTATCCGTCACCTCGGGGCAGACGTCATTTCCTGCTGTGTCCTGTCTTTATCCTCTGCTTGCCGTGTCCATGACCGTGACCATGACTGTCCCAGATACCTGTGTCAGGCTTTGAGTGTGACCTCCTGGTGCTGGGAGGCAGGGCACAGATGGACCAGGCTCGTCCTGGGCCGAGGTCCCTCCTCACGCAGTCTCCATCCTGCTCGGCCTCCCAGGAGCAGGTGACCGCGGCTGTGGCCCACGCCGTAGAGCAGCAGATGCAGAAGCTCCTGGAGGAGACCCAGTTGGACATGAATGAGTTTGACAACCTGTTGCAACCCATCATCGACACATGTACCAAAGATGCCATCTCGGTGAGGGGAGGTGGGGGCTGGGGGGGGCGGGGGTGCTCCCAGAACTTGGTGCTCCTGTTGAGGGGGGGAGCCCGCTGCAGGCTGGGATTGCTCTAGGGGAGCCCTGTCTGTCCCTCCCCTTCCCTTGTGAGCACCGTGGGCAGGACAGCACGTGGGCGAGGTGTGCTGCTCGCGGGGCCAAGACGGAGCCAGGAGGCAGGCAGCAGCCTCGGTGTGCCCCTGAGCCCTGGGCCACCACGCCCTCGGGGTGTGCCCTCACCCTCCCGGGCGCCTGCACACGCTCCAGCTCACCATCAGCCTGGCTGTTGCAGGCCGGGAAGAACTGGATGTTCAGCAACGCCAAGTCCCCCCCGCACTGTGAGCTGATGGCGGGCCACCTCCGGAACCGCATCACAGCCGACGGGGCGCACTTCGAGCTGCGGCTGCACCTCATCTACCTGATCAACGATGTCCTGCACCACTGGTGAGGGCCCCGCCACACCCCGCCTTTCCTCTCGCTCTTTCTGGCCCACTACTGGGCTGCCGTGCTGTGCTCAGTAGCCTGGCCTGTCCTGGGACTGTGGGGGCCACCTGTCCAAAGACCCTAGAGGAGGGTTGGTCTGAGCCAGGAGCTCTCCGTTGGGAGGACAGCCCACCCCAATACATCTTGGCCCCTTCCCTGGACGCTTCACTTCACATGGGCCACTGTCCCCTCCTCGCTCTCCTTGGGGCAGCCTCTGGGTGTCTTTCCGCATCCGTCTGTATCCAGTGCCAGCTTCTCTTCGCGTGATCTACACACAGACGCCGCCCTGTCACCTGACTCTGCTGCAGGGTCCCCCCCGTGGGGTCCTCTGCTACCCTCTGTCCCACCCTGCTGAGACCAGCCCCCCGCCCCCCTCCCCCCAGCCCTCCCAAGGCCAGGCCGGTGTTTGCTCCTGTGCCGCGTCTGGTCCCTTATGATAGAGGTTCACTTAACAAACCCAGACACCTGGGCCGGAGCAGGCCCGGGGAGGGGACCGGCGGAAGCGCACGTTGCTGGCGAGGCTGGCGCTCAGCCGTCCGGACTGGCTGTCAAGTTTGGCTTTGAGCTTGGCCTGGCCGAAGGGGACGGCTCCCGTGAGAGCAGCAGAAACGGACTCTGCCTCTCCCCCACCCTTCCCCCATCTCGCCCCATCTCCTGCTGTGCGCGTGCGCAGCCCGGGTCCCCGCCCCTCCGCTCCCCGTTTCCTGTGCCACACTGGCCACTCCCTGCCTCGTCCCTCCTTTATTTCTCTGCTGTTGGGAGGTCGGCAGCCGCTCAGAACCTTCTTGGCTCTCCTGCTTCCACCAGCCGCTCTGCTGACCAGGGCAGCTCTGCAGGGCCATGGCCCGTTGCTGGCAGTTGTCCAGCTGTGCCGCTCCTGAGCTGTGCTCTGCCCAGAAGCCGCGTGCCGCTCACCCTGTCCCCCCTCCCCTCCCTGTCCCGGCGTCCCAGCCCCGCACTCACTGCTGGCTCTGAGCACCCTTGGTGAGCTTGGTGCCGGGAGGGCTTCTGGCTGCTCGCCTCCGACCCCGCATCCTCCTCCAGGAGGCCACATGCGTGCCATCGGCCTCTGCCGCCTTATGGCACAGCCCCAGGGGCCTCCGCAGCGCCCCCGGGAGGATGGGAGGGCAGGCTGCCTGGCGTGCCCACACGCTCCCTCTGCCTCCCGAAAGCGGGGCTAAAGCCAAGGTCTTGTGCACAGGGGGTGACAGGGCTGAGGGAGGCCACGTGGACAGCTGGGGCTCCTACGGGCCTCGGGTCCGTGGGTCTGTGTGTGCTTGCGCCACCCCGGGAGGGAAGGCTTATTTTTCTGATGAGACCAGGGTGATAGCCCTTGCTCTGAAGGTCCCCAGGCTGCTCTTTGCCTCCTCCCACTGCTGTCGGCCTGTCCCTTGGGCCAGGCGCCAGCACAGGTCTTGTAGGGAGCCCAGCCCGCGTCCCGAGAAGGCAGAGGGTGCTGTGGCTGGAGCCGCAGTGGTAACGGGCGCGTGGCCGGGTCCCGCCCCAGGGCCCTGACGCGCGGAAGGTCTCTCCCTCACAGCCAGCGCAAGCAGGCCAGGGAGCTGCTGGCCGCCCTGCAGAAAGTCGTGGTGCCCATCTACTGCACCAGCTTCTTGGCCGTGGAGGAGGACAAGCAGCAGAAGATCGCCCGGGTACGTGGGGCAGCCGGGAGAGGGAAGGCGGGGGGGACGGGGCACGCTGGTTTTCCTGCTGACGCGGCCTCCCCCTCCTGCCCCACACCCAGCTCCTGCAGCTCTGGGAGAAGAACGGCTATTTTGACGACTCCATCATCCAGCAGCTACAGAGCCCGGCCCTGGGGCTCGGCCAGTACCAGGTGGGTGCCCTCCCCACCCGCATGGCGCCCTGGGACCGGGGTGGCTATGTGCAGAGGGAGTGGCGGCCACCACCACAGCACGTTCCCGGAAGTTAGGCGGCCTGCAGCCCCCGCCTGAGGGGCTGGGAACGGCTGGTGGGCTGGTGAGCTCAGAGGCCAGGTAGCATTTTCCAGACGGGCTCCCACCTGTGTCTGGACTGGTGGTGAGCGGCAGCCTCTGGGGGCTCCTGTCCCATCCACCGTGACCAGTGAGCCCTTCCCAGGTGAGCCCCCCGGACTGCTTTTCCTGGCGCCCCTGTGGCCAGCTTGCCCTGCCCAGGCACGGCTGCTGGCGGTGTCTTTGGCCCGTCGGCTCTGGTCCTCCGGGCTGGCTTCTGCGTGACGGAAGCGTAAGCAAGCCTCGGTGTCGTCTAGGCTGCCGCGGTCACGTTGTGCGTAGGCAGCGTTCCCCGTGTGCACGTCTGCCTTCTCTCCGGGAGGCATCTGCTCAGAGGATGGGGGTGGGGGGCCGGCCAGGTCTCCTTGGTCACCTCTGCTGTGGCGCCGGCATCGCGGCCCCATCCGCAGCTGCTAGAAGAAAAGGTAGAGCTCATGGTCCCTTTTCTCAGGCTGAGAGCGGTCGTTTTTTCCTGCAAGGATCTGGTTGAATGTTGGAAGCTGTGTTGACCGTTTCTCTGTGATGGTCTGGAACACCCCCCTCCCCACAGGGGAGAAGCTTTCATACTCAGGCCAGTGAGGAACATGCGTGTTATGCTTTTAAAATTTTTCCCCCCTTTTTTGTTGTTATATAAAGCAGCAGACTTATTGCAGCCTATCATAGTGGTGTGAACTGCTTTGTCCCTCCTGAGTTGGTGACCGCCACTCATGTTTACTCAGCTGCCCTAGTCCCTTCCCATTACCTCACTGAGTTCTCCTCCAAAATTCTTGGAGGGGGTCCTGTTACTGTTCTATTTTACAGCTGAGGAAACCGAGGCTCAGCGAGGTTAGGACTTGCTCAAAGCCGGGCGGCGAGTGAGCGGCACGGCCCGTGATGGCGGCCTGGAACGCTTGTCCAGGTCGTGTCTGTAACGGTCGTGTGATAGGACAGAGTGCGGCTGTCGTCGCGCCTTCCCATTAGCAGGGACTCCCAAACCTCGCTGAATCTAGCATCCTCGTGACCAGCTTTGGGCTAGAGTGAGATGCTCTGTGCTTGTCTAGACTGTATTGCTCCGAGCTCCCCGGGCTTTCCAGGGCTTGTTCCCTGAGTGGCTCCAGAAGGGGTGGGATCGGCAGCAGGCCCCGAGGAGTCCGTCCCGAGTGCCGGCCGCTCTCCGCTCTCCCTGCCAGGCGACACTCATCAATGAGTACTCCTCGGTGGTCCAGCCGGTGCAGCTCGCCTTCCAGCAGCAGATCCAGACCCTGAAGACGCAGCACGAGGAGTTCGTCAACAGCCTGGCCCAGCAGCAGCAGCAGCAAATTCAGATGCCACAAATGGAGGCCGAGGTCAAGGCCACCCCGCCGCCACCTGCCCCGCCGCCGGCCCCCACGCCTGCCCCTGCCATCCCGCCAACCACCCAGCCTGGTACGGGGCTCCCTGGGGGGCCGCTCCAAGAAAGCAGCCTCTCCCCCAAACAAGGGCTCTGGTTCTGTGGGCCTGGTTCTAGGGCCGGATTCTAACCTGTTCCCAAACACCAGGCCCAAGGATTTCATATGCAAATGCCACCAAACCTTACAGCTCAGGGAATTCCTTTCCTGTACAACCATCCCAGAGAACACAGAGAGAAAGCTGCCCAAATCAGCTTTCGAGACCAGGCTAACTTTATACCAGATGGACAAAGAAAAGGAAGCATGGATATCAGGCAGCATCCCTTTTGAACAAAGATGTAGAAATACTTCACACCTGAAATCTAGCAAAGCATTAAAAAAGATACACCATGATGAGAGAGGATTTGCCCCAGGAATGTGCAAGGATGGTTTAGCACTTAGAAGTCTCATGAGACAAATGAGGTGGGAAAAAATGATCTTTCAAGTAGACGCAGAAAGGGTTTTTAATAAAATTCAGTAATGAAAATTTTTGAGCAAGCTAGAATAGGTACAGAGTAAGTTAAGATTTCAAAGAAGGGGGCGTGCCCCGTGTGAGGTCAGCCTCCCCGCCGCTCGCCGCCCTCCTGGAGCCATCAATTTCGGGTGGGCTCACGCAGCAAGGATTTTCCGAGACGTAAAGGCCCAGCCTGGGTTGGTCCTGGATGGTTGCTGAACGTGGTTTCAGGCAGTGCTCGCTGACCACAGCCCCCGCTAACCAGCCTCTTGCCTGGCTCTAGATGACAGCAAGCCTCCCATCCAGATGCCCGGCTCCTCTGAGTATGACGGCTCGGGAGGAGTCCAGGATCCTGCGTCTGGCGGCCCCCGGGGCCCTGGGCCCCACGATCAGATCCCACCCAACAAGCCCCCGTGGTTTGACCAGCCTCATCCCGTCGCTCCTTGGGGCCAGCAGCAGGTATTTTCCCAGACTTGTGGGGGCGGGTGGACCCTCTCCTGTGTGGGTCAGCGGGCTGGTAGTGGCTTGCTGGGGAAACGGAGATTTCTGCAGTGGGGCCCAGGCTGGGCAGGTGGGGGCAGGCCAGGACAGGGCTTCACACCCGACCGGTGCTGACCACCCGGGCCTCTTAGGAACATTGGTTCCTGTGTTCCTATGAGGGCTAGGCAATTTCAAATGGTCAAATACAGCAAGGTGAGCGGTTTCTGTCCCCTTTCTAACTGGTTCAGCCAGCACGGGGCCAACATTTTGTCTCCTTGGAAAGAACATTGTGCTTGCATGAGGAGAGGGAAGGTCGGACATGTAGGGCCGGCGGTGCTTTCTGGGGCAGAGATGCTGGTCACTCCCTCTGGTTCTTTGGGGTCAGAAACTTCTAGGCCAGGGCAGGGGTCATCTCATCCAGCTTAGCATGACTGGGAAACACTGGAAGCATCCACTTGCTCTCTGGCCACTGGATCTGATCCAGTGGAGCCTTTGGGCACAGCCCGGGCCTTTCCTGGACGTCCACCTTCCCCTTGACGGGGCCTAGTGGTTGCGGCCCTGCCAGGTGACTGGGGAGGCTGGGAGGGAGGGCTCTGGACTGACAAGTGGGGCTTATGGCTTTGAGTTGCCCATTGTACCCCTCCCCGCCCCAAACCTGAGGTTCAGGAGAAGAGATTACTTAATTTCACAAAAGATTGGGTATCCCCGTAAAATCAGCTCCCACCTATGAATGCCAGTTGTGAGCCATGTGGTATCAGGCATTTTATGGGCACCGTCTGATGAGGGAACAGTTCTCATACCCCTTGTGTAGGTGTCTCCAGGGTCAGCCTTCTTTCTGGGGGCTTGTGGGATGGGCTCATGATGACAAGGGTCCCCTCGCTGAGGGTCTGCCCTGGGGCAGAGGTACTCTTGGCCTGGCCTGCCCACGTGGGATCTTACACATTTTGAAGTAACGTTTTTAAAATATTGACTTATTGATTTGATTTGATTAGATTTTTGGTAGGCTCCACACCCAGCGTGGAGCCCAGTGCAGGGCTTGAACTCAGCGGCCCCAAGATCATGATCTGAGCTGAGATTGAGAGTCGGATGCCTAACTGACTGAGCGGCCCAGGCCCTCCGAAATAATTCCCGTATTTAGAATCTGGCTTTCTGATTTCTTGAAAGACCTGAGGGTGTGGTGTGGCCCAGGCCCGCCTCTGTGTGGGCATTCCGCGGGGCCAACCAGCTGTGACCCTGAAGATGGGCCCCCTGGTCATCCACTCCTAGGCGTATCCCACCCTGGCCCTGAGTTTGGAGTTGAAATCCCAGTTTTAAGTCTCACAGCAGCAGCTGAGATCCAGAGCTTATGTTCTCTCCCACCCACAGAAAGACATTTCCCACGACAGGATTTGAGAGCAAGTAGTCAATATGGGAGGTGACCCAGAAGACCACGCAGGGCAGGGGGGAACGTGACAGGGAAGGGGCTGTCGTGTGGGTCCCTGGGGCCCAGCTCCTCCCTGCACTCTGCAAGCCGTGGGGGATGCAGCTCTGCACCGGCCACCCAGGGGCACGGGAACCGGAGTGCGCCGGGCAGCTTCCGGATCAGGCAGCCGAGCTGGGAGTGTTGGGATCCCTGGCACTGGGGGCCTGCCCAGCTTGGGTGTGGGCACGGGAAACCCTCGGTGTCTGAGCCCAGGCACCCCAGCCCCCGCTGCACGGCAGAGCGAAGGAGGCAGCACTGGGGCCAGGGCCGGGTCGCCTCCATGGTTGGAGAGCCACGCCGTGGATGTGTGGCCGGCGGCCAGCCAGGCCTCGGGAGGGGCTCACGTCCGCCCCTTGCCTTGCAGCCTCCTGAGCAGCCGCCCTACCCGCACCATCAGGGCGGGCCGCCCCACTGTCCGCCCTGGAACAACAGCCACGAGGGCATGTGGGGCGAGCAGCGCGGGGACCCCGGCTGGAACGGCCAGCGCGACGCGCCCTGGAACAGCCAGCCAGACCCCAACTGGAACAGCCAGTTCGAGGGCCCCTGGAACAGCCAGCACGAGCAGCCGCCGTGGGGCGGGGGCCAGCGCGAGCCGCCCTTCCGCATGCAGCGGCCGCCGCACTTCCGGGGCCCCTTCCCGCCGCACCAGCAGCACCCGCAGTTCAACCAGCCACCGCACCCCCATAACTTCAACCGCTTCCCGCCCCGCTTCATGCAGGACGACTTCCCCCCGCGGCACCCCTTTGAGCGGCCGCCCTACCCTCACCGCTTCGACTACCCCCAGGGGGACTTCCCTGCTGGTGAGTGCCAGGGTGCCCTCCGCGGGGACCGGCCCCCGTCCTGCCCCCTTGTTCCCCGGGTGGTGCTGCTTCACGTCATCACTGCGGGACCTGGGAGGTCCCCTGAGTCAGGGTGACAAGCCGGGGGTGGGGTGGGGCGGGGCGGGGGGGTCCTGGGATGGTATAGAAGCCCCGTCTGGGCCCTGGGGAAAGTGGGGAGACAGACGGGCAGCCTGGGTGCAGGCACGTGGCACACACTGGGCGGCTGTAGAGGTGAGGTCCCGTTCCCGCTGCCCACGCACCCGGGGAGGGGGAAGGACAAGGGTCCTCCGGAAGGAGAGTCGCTTGCAAGCCCTGCAGCGGACGGGCGGGCAGGGCAGGGGGTTCAGGACCCACGGCGCCTGCGGGGCCCTTCCCCGTTCCCTGTCTCGCAGTTTTCACCAGCTTTTTTCATTGCTTTTCTTTGAAGGATCTCTAGACTTCTTGATTTTTCTTTTTTCAAAAAAAAATTCGTTTCTACTCTCTTGCTGCTTCTATTTTTACTTTAAACTCCGTTCTCGGCTACAAATTGAGCCGAGACCACCGAGCACACGTATGGCCGGTACGTGCTTCCCGGGGCTGTGGTATCAACGCGCGCCCAGCGGGCAGCTTCCCCCCAGCTCTGGGGGCTGGGAATCTGAGACCATGGGGTCTTCTCCCCATCTTCACATCCTCCTCCCTCTGGGCGCATCGGTTTCCCGTGCCCCTTAGCAGGATGCCAGTTACGTCGGATCGGGGCCCACCTGCGGGATCTCACCTCAAGCGAATCACCTTTTTAAAATGCCCTGTCTCCAAATACAGCGATACCGATCCGGCCCGTAATGTTGCTACTTTAAGATGTTGTGATTTTTCCCTTGTTCCTCCTTCCACCTTGGGTCGTGGTGTGGGTGCAGGACAGGTCCGCCCAGGCCCGGCCCCTCCCCACCTGGCTACATCACCCTGGGCGGCGAGCAGCAGCAGGAGAGGAGTGCTGGGCAGCACTGCCCAGAGGCAGGTTGGGCCCCCTCATCGAAGCCCCCTGCCCGGGCACCCGTCCCCTTGCACATCTCGACTGCGCCGTCGGTACCACCCAGCACACGACTGCCCGGTAGGCCTGAGAGGAGTTTCTGTTTTGCAGAGATGGGACCCCCTCACCACCACCCTGGCCACCGCATGCCTCATCCTGGGATCAACGAGCACCCACCCTGGGGTGGTCCCCAGCACCCCGACTTCGGCCCTCCTCCCCATGGCTTCAATGGGCAGCCCCCCCACATGCGGCGACAGGGCCCTCCCCACATCAACCACGACGACCCTAGCCTGGTGCCCAACGTGCCCTACTTCGATCTGCCCGCGGGGCTGATGGCCCCCCTCGTGAAGGTAACGTCGCCACGGCGAGCACCCAGCTTCGTAGCACACACTCGTGCCAGTTCCTCGGCCTCCCCGTGAGAAGTTCGTGCGTGGCACCCATTTCCCGGCAGGGGACAGACGCTGCTTCCCAGGTCCCCTTCCCGCTTGTTGCTACGCCCAGCAAACGTGACTAGTCAGTGGGAATGCGTCTGAGCCGGTGCCTCTTCCTCATCTTGAATTCCTGAGGCAAAACGA
Source organism: Halichoerus grypus (assembly GCF_964656455.1). NCBI lineage: Eukaryota > Metazoa > Chordata > Mammalia > Carnivora > Phocidae > Halichoerus > Halichoerus grypus. The sequence continues at coordinate 204,623,897 of NC_135712.1, forward strand.
GCAAGGCCTGTGTCCCCTCTGCTTGCTCCGCACGTCCCTCCCGGTGGGCTGCACGCCTTGTGGCCGTGAGTGGGCCGGGCCGGGTGCGAGGTGCGGGTCCCTCTTGGTCCTGGCCCTGGGAAGCTACCTTGTCCGGGGCCGACAGTGGGGGGCTTTCTCAGAGAAGGGGGCGGCCTCTGAGCTGGGCCTGCGGGGGCCATGGGAGGGGCAGTGCGGGGGGGGCGGCGGGGGCGGCGAGGCCGATCGGGAGCAGCTCCGGAGACCTGAGGGAGGAGCCGCCATCAGACCGGAGGTTGAGAAGGGCCACGCTGGGGCAGCAGGGCGAGCTGAGCTGGCTTCTGGCGAGCGGGTTCCCTGCGTGGGGGTCCCGGGGTAGGACTCGGGAGCACGGGGCAGAGTGCGGGTGGCGGCATCTGGGACCCGTATCGTGTCTGAGGAAACCGAGGGGTCTTTCCGTCACCTCAGCTTGGAGGCTGTGTCTCAGATGTTTTCTGGAGAGACCTTTATTGGCCCCAAGGAAGTCCTCTGCCGCCTCACTTAGGAGTCAGATCATTGGCGTGGCAGCAGCCTTGGTGGGGTAACCCTGTGTGCCCCCGGCCCTGCTCCCCGGTCGCCGCAGCACCCCGGGTGGGCCTGAGGGCGGCTCTGGCACGGGGGGCCTGATAGCTGTGTTCCCCACTGCAGCTGGAAGACCACGAGTACAAGCCTTTGGACCCAAAAGACATCCGCCTCCCGCCCCCCATGCCGCCTAGCGAGAGGCTGCTGGCGGCCGTGGAGGCCTTTTACAGCCCCCCCTCCCACGACAGGCCCAGGAACAGGTACGGCGCTCGGGGGGGGTGGCCTCTGTCCCCTCTCCTGGCCTGACCTCCCCCTGAGTTTGCTTCCTGCCCACGGGTGCCTTCTGCCCGGGGTGGTGGGAGGCCCAGGTGAGGAAGGGGGCGGCCTGTAAAGCCAGGCCGAGTTCGGGCCCGTCGCTCCCCTGGCCGTGGGTAACGTGTGTCCCACGTACGGCGGCTCTCAGTGGAGGGCCTCTCTGGTGGGGACACGTTGGGGCAAGTTGCCGTCTCCGGCGTGGCGTGTTTCAGAAGCTGGCAGCTGTGTGCCCCAGGCTTTGTCATGAGCCCCCTCAGGACACCCTCCAGCGGACTTGTCACCAGTCCGGCTAGAACCGCCTCCTGCCCGGTGCTGGCTCACAGGCCTGTCCATCTAGGAGTCAGAGCTCCTTGTCCCCAGTTAGATCACAGGTCATAGGAGCCACCTGAGCTATTTCGGGAAACATCGATGTGGAAAAGGCACAGGAGCCAGGCGTGCGCCCTGCCGCCCTGCTTCCCCGCACGGTGCCGGACCCTGCTGGGCGTCCAAGCGAGGGTGGGAGGGAAGGGGGGCCGCACGCCCGGACGCATGTCCATTGGGGTTTCCTCCTGCTGACCTGCACGAGTTCCCGGCGGGAGGGAGGCGGGCAGGGTCACACAGGAAACGCCCCTGTCTTACAGCGAAGGCTGGGAGCAGAACGGCCTCTACGAGTTCTTTCGAGCAAAAATGCGGGCGCGGCGGAGGAAGGGCCAGGAAAAGCGCAACAGGTGAGCACGTGGGTGCCCGCGCGCGGTGGGCCCGCGTCCCCAGCCAGAGCGGGCCCCCGCCCGGGCCACCATCAGATGCCCTGACGGACCCGCCATCCAGCCACGCCTGGGCTGTCCTGTCCCCCCACCGGGCCAGAGGGAGGACGGTCCTGTCTCTGCTCGGGTCTGCGGTGGGTTTTCCTGCAGGGCCCCCGTTAACGCCTAAGACGCCCGCCCAAGAGAGCTTTGCCATCGTGCGTGATCAACCGCGCGCTGGGAGCCTGGTCCTCTTGAGGGGACCGGGCAGGTCTGCACCCAGCCCCACCCGCCTGGGGTCTTCCGGAAAGTTCGGGGCTTGCCGCTCACCAGGCCTCTCTCTGCAGCGGCCCCTCACGGTCCCGGAGCAGATCCAAAAGCCGGGGGCGCTCTTCCTCCCGCTCCAACTCGAGGTCGTCCAAGTCATCGGGCTCGTACTCCAGGTCCAGATCGCGCTCGTGCTCGCGCTCCTATTCCCGCTCCCGCTCCAGGTAGGCGGGGGGCCGTGCGCGCCCGCCGAGGCCCCTGTGGGGTGCCCATGGCCGCCACCCACCGCCAGCTCTGTCCTCCCCGCAGGAGCCGCAGCCGCTCCCGCTCGTCCCGCAGCCGCTCCCGCTCCCGCTCCCGCTCGCGCTCCAAGTCCTACTCCCCAGGAAGGAGACGTCGGTCGCGGTCCAGGAGCCCCACCCCGCCGTAAGATTTCTGTCTTAACTGTCCAGTGACCGCTGGTCGCGCCGGAGCCCTCTGATGCTTTGCTGTCAGTGTTGGGACCTGTCGCTAGAAGATGCGCTCCCGGGGGCCCGTGCTGAGGCGGCCCCTCAGGGACCCCGAGTTCTAGCACAGTGACAGCGGCGCCTCCTCGTCTCACACCTCGCTCTTACCTGTTGATGGTAATGTCGTAAAGCGTGAGGTAGCGGCCGGGCTGTCTCTGAGCCGGTCGGGGGTTCCGTGCGACCTGCCCTTGCTGCTCGGTGTGGGGCAGGGCCCAGGGGAGGGAGCTCCCCTACCTGGCACTCGAAGATGACGGAGAAGGCGGCTAGAGACCCGGGATGTGTGCGTGTCCCTGCGTGCCCCTCTAACGCTGGTGAATGTTCACGTCCGCCACACGCTGTAATGTTCTAAGAGTTTTCATTCCAATAAATGTATCGACTCTTTTTTAAAAAACGTAACCTGTCTTAATTTTAGTTCCTCGGCTGGTCTGGGTTCTAATTCAGCACCTCCTATACCTGATTCAAGGCTCGGGGAAGAGAACAAAGGACATCAGATGCTGGTGAAAATGGGTAAGGTTCCTGGGAAGAACCACCACCCGCTTTGGGCTTTCGGGGCTGGGGAGCCAGAGAAGGTTCCGGCTCGCTGCCAGAACTAGCAAGGGCGAACCCGCCGAGTTCTCGCTGCGCGTTCTTTCTCACCGCAGCCGCCTCACGTGTGTAAAACCACACAGGCGCGTGTCATTCAGCTCTGCACGTGAAGTCTTGCTTAAGTTCATGGATAAATGGGCCAGATTTCGACTTCCGTGGGTTGTAACTGCCCTCCCCGCTTTCTTCTTAAGGCTGGAGTGGATCTGGTGGCCTCGGCGTGAAAGAGCAAGGGATCCAGGACCCCATCAAGGGGGGGGACGTCCGGGACAAGTGGGACCAGTACAAGGGTGTGGGCGTGGCCCTGGACGACCCCTACGAGAACTACCGCCGGAACAAGAGCTACTCCTTCATTGCCCGCATGAAGGCCAGGGACGAATGCAAGTAGGTGCTCCGCGGGCAGGAGCCGTTGGGACTTTCCTGGCTTACTGGCAGTGACAGACGGTAGGGACAGCTCGGTGGTCAGTCTCCATCCTTGGGGAGCGACAGAAGAGAAGGAAGACGACAGCATGCCTAGGGAGAGGGCCGTGCTCCAGAGTGTGGGGGGCCCCAGGCCCCGCCTGCAAACCAGCTCTCCCATAGAAGCCAGAACCCGCCCGGAGATGCCCCGGCCGCCCGGCCACAAGCCTCCTTCCCTTGACGGAGAAGTGAGAAACCCGAGACCCTCCACCCCGGATACGAATTCCCGACACCTGAAGACATGGCTGTTCGCACCTCCCCGCAGTCCGCTCGGAGCTTCCGCCTAGGCCGGGAGGAGCGTGTGGAGGACGGGCCCCGGGCCAGGCGCCGGTTACAAACAGAAAATCAGACCTTTTCTGATTGGCAGAGTTACACAGGGCTTTCATTTTTACTCCAGATGTTTAGTTTTAGAGAAGGGAATGTTGCTCTCAGAGGATCCAGGTGAGAATTTGAAACCTGATTCCTCTAAGACGTGCTCACGGCCCGTAGTTCAGTTACTTTAGTTGTTTGAGTTGAAATTTTGTCCCCAAACGTTAGCCACTCGCGGTCCCTGCAGAAACAAAGGTTCTAAGGAAGCTGATCTGAGGCATCTTCAGGTCACGGAGTGACGCCCTCGGAGAGCCTGCACCCTTAGCGTCTCTGCGTGTGTTTCTCACTTAGAGGAACCCAACACCAGCGCTCACCCGACGGCCCGCTCCGCTCTGGGGTGGGGAGAGCGAGCCCGCCGCGCCTCCGCCCGCCCCACCCCGCCGGCGAGGGGGGCCCGGCCGGGCGGGGGGGGGGGGGCGCAGCAGACACCACCCTGGGGACGGCCACGCCTGGCGTCTGTGGGCAGCTCGTGCGGTGCCGTCTCTTTGTACAGAAACATTTTTGAAAAATTCTTTTCAATAAGATGCAGAGTCCTCTCCAACTTTTCAACCTGATGTGATAAAATAATTTGATTTTGTTCTAGATTTCCTGTAGCTGTGAATTGTTCAAACGTGTCAGATTCAGGATAAAACGTAAACACGTGCTGTTAACGATTTCTTGTGGATTTTACTGTTTTGCCTTCAAATAAAAACTTTTTTAAAAGACCTTTTTCTCTGTGTGTTTGAGTTAGAAGCGCGCTCGGGCCGAGTCCGGAGGGGCCGTGCCCGGCGTGCGAGTCTGAGTTGTGCAGTCTGGTCGGAAGCCGTGTCCTGGCATCTCCCGTCGGCGTCCCCGGCCTGGGCATCTGGCGCTGGCTCCTATGGAGCAGACGGGGCTTCTCGGCCCTTCCATCTACCTCCGCTCACCAGGAAGGCAGCCCCTGGCCAGTCCGGCCGCCCCGCGGGGCTCCAGGCAGGCGGGCACCCTCTGTCCCGCCGGGAGCGGGGACCGAGCCGCCCGTGGGTCCAGCCCCCCCGGCCTGCGCGTCCTCTCAGGTCGGGTGCCGGGCAGCCCGGGGTGGGGGGGTGGGAGGCTGGGAGCGGTCGGCCCCTCAGCTGGGAAAGGCTGGAGCCGGGACTCCACTCAGGTGAGTCCTGGGTGCCACCTCCCACCACTGTCCCCTGGAAAACAACGTGTGGGCGTCACAGCCGGCGTGCTGGCCCAGCGTGTTAGCTCGAGCCCACGGACCCCGCCTCACCTCCTGGTACTCACAGCTCCTTCTTCACCTCCTCCAGGGCGTCCTCCAGGGATAGCGGCGCGGGCCTGTGGTGCCTGATGTACTGTGGGGCAGAGGACAGAGATGTCACCACCGCTGCCGCGGTCTACTGAGTCTACTGAGGCCTGGGGCATTGGAGGCGGCGCCTGTCCCCAGTGGCTCCTGGACAGGCGGACAGAAAAAGAGGCGGGATGCCACGTGACAGTGCTGTAGAAACGAGAGATGAGCCCAGAAGGCTCCCGGCAGAGCACCCTGCAAGGGGCGAGCCCTGACTGGGTCTGAGAGGGAAGAGCAGCCGTGGCTGGGGTGGGACCGGTGAGGGGCGCTGCCCGGGGGGCCCTCAGAGCCCACGGGGCCCTGGCGCCACTCCCAGGACGCGGGCCCAGCGCGGGCGTGAGGAGCCACGGTGGGCTGCAGGCAGGCAACGTGGGCAGACCGCTTCAGCTGCATCCCATCAATCAACGTGCAGGACCGAGCGAAGTGAAAGGACTGCAGGGGTGCAATCAACAGTCCAGAATGGGGGCAACCGTCGAACAAACAACCTGTTTCCTTGAACAAATAAACTACAAGGAGACATGAGAGAGATGGGGGGGGCAGTGCAGGGGAAACCTGAGGAGCATGGTTCTCAAAGTGGGCACCCCCGTGGTATGTGCGAGAACCGCCGCTCTGACCAGGAGGCCAAAAAGACCCCGGACAGTCTTGATGTATGGACGTTGTCTGGGTTCTGATGAAAAAACAACAAAATATACAACTTTCACGAGACAAGTGGAAATCTAACGCTGGATATCCAGTGATATTAGGAAAAGCTCGTTTGGCTTCAGGATTATCATGGTATCGTGACCATATTGTTCAAAAGTCCTTTGTTTTGAGAACTACGGACTGACGTAGATAAAAGGACAGAAATCCCCATGCAGAACAGCTCATATAGTATGATGCCATTTCTATAAAGAAATACACATTAGATAGAATGTTACACCTATTACATTGTAACATGTATTTGATAATACACAATAACACACAACACTGTAATTCTCTACATAATACAGTTCATGTTTTACACGGGGAAAATCCAAAGAACATCGAGTTGGTAATAATCATCTCTGAAGTTATGGAAGGCCTTATAAACTACCTCTCTCTGTAACAAAATTTTTATAAAATGAGCACAAATTTTTTATAATCAGACAAAAATTAAATTTGGGGAGAGAAAGGTGAGTGTAACATTCTCAGTGCTTCAGCTCCCAGGCCTGAGGAGAGAGGCCCCGCGGGGACAGAGCTTGGGAAGGGTCTGTGGAGGGACAGGACCCCCCCCCCGCCTTTGCCCTGAGGTCAGAAGCACGCTCCCTCTGCTGCGACCACAGCGTCCCCGCTGCCCGGCCTGAGCCCCGTCCCCCTCCACGAGCGAGGCCCCTGCCCTCTCTCCCGGGAAGGGCGGTGTGCTGCGGTCACCTGTTTGGTTTCCTCCAGGGTGTGGTAGTGGAACGAGTCCCGGTCCAGGGACTGCAGCAGGGACCCGTGCAGGTGCCGGCTGGCCTCCACGAACTGCTGCGTCAGGCTCAGCTGCTGCTTCAGCATGTCGTTGAGCGCCAACACGGCCGGGCTGTAAGCTGTCAGGGCTGCACCGGCTCCGTGTCACCCGGCCGGCCCGCCCACCCGCCCGCCTCCCCACGGGTGCCCCCCAGAGCAGGGGGACAAGGTCCGCTGCTTGGGCCCGTGCTCGGCAGCGCCCGCGTGCGGCCACTGGGGATGCTTTCTGGAAGGTCCTGCCCTCTCCCAGAAGTACCAAAGGCCCCACTGGTCCCTCCCAGCCACCTCCACCCTGGAGTGAGCGAGCTGCTTTCTGAGGGCTGGCGTGGGACTCTCGGGAGCTGCTCGTGTGGGATGCTCAGTGCCCAGGCAGAAACCTGAGTCTTAACGTCCGACCGCAGGACGAAGTCTAGCCAATCGGCATCCCCAGCGGTACACCTGCCCCACGGGAACCTTCTTCATGCCACTGAACTGGACACTAAGGAATAGCTAAGGGGGTAAATCTTATGTGGGTTTTTTTTAAAGACTTTATTTATTTGATAGAGACAGAGAAAGCATGAGCAGAGAGAGGGAAAAGCAGGCTCCCCGCTGAGCAGGGACTTGATCCCAGGACCCTGGGATTTTGACCTGAGCCGAAGGCAGACGCTCAACCGTCTAAGCCACCCAGGCGCCCCATGTTGTGTTTTTAAACACAAAACTAAAATAATTAAAAATAAAACTAAAAATAAAAAAGTTTTCATTAAATTCAAAATATATTGAAAAATGGAAGTTGTGTAAGTGTTCGAAAGGATCACCGGAAGGCTGCGTAACAACACAGAACAAGCTCGGGGGTGATAGCTAAACGGGAGGGTTTTTTGAAAGGATATAAACAATCCCGTGGTTACAACCAGTGTGTTTTAGTATCTTCATCTTTAAAAAAACTGAAAAGGGCAAAAACATAAGAGGTACTAGCTGGACCCTTGTCTGTGTCCCTCAAGTGGTCAGTGGCCCTGTGAGGACCTGACGCAGCCTGGGCTCCCGATGGCAGCTGCCGGGGCCTCCCCCACTGCGGGCCGGGCCGCCCGGGACCCTGGCACTCCCCGGACTCGGCAAGGCACCAAGGCCCGTGGCTGCCGGGCTGGCTGCCTCTCAGTACTGGCTCAGTGTCTTCGGGGGAAAAACTACTATGGATTCTGGACACAAAGGCACGGGGGCGGGGGGCGGGGTGCGGAACACACAGGAATAGCCCCGCTGGGGTGGAGGGCTCAGAGTCGTGTTACTCACAACTCCCCTGTTTTATCTGACACGGGTGTCCTTTGGCAAGACAGACCGAAGGTTCTCGGACACTCAGTCTGTCGTCCGGGATCCTAGGAACCGTGGCAGTTGCCTGTGGCTGCGACAATCTCACCAACAGAGCCCCCCGCACCCGGCACTAACGCGGGGCCCCGCCCCTCCCCGGGTGGCCGTGAATCTGCGCCTTCACCGCCAGGACCCACTGAGCTGGGCTGTTACCTTCTATCGAGTCCGCGCTGATGACGTGACTGGCAATGGGCACGGGATCCACGTAGGCACCTCCCAGGGCGGGCCCGATGGCCGCCACGCCGGCCCCTGTCCCAGCGACAGAGGGGGAGGGGATGAGTGGGCAGGACGCCTTTCATCAGCGGACAGGACATGAAACAGGCTACACGAATCTCATCTTTTCTCTTCTGAAGGACAGCCACCCTTCTGGCTTTGTTAACCTCTTCCCCTTTTACAATTTCCCCAAGCCTGCCTCCATCTTTCTGCTGGCTTCTCCTGGTACAAGTCAGCTGAGCTGGCCCAAGCGGTCGCCGCGGTCACACCGGCTGGTCACGGCGGCATCGGGCCCTCCCCACCTCGGCCTTCCATCTACGGGCCACGAGCAGGCTTCGGGATGTGCCCTGGACTCTAAGAAGCCGGTTTATTTAGGCTGTGTTTTCCTCTCCTTTCAGCGTCAGGCCTAGTCTAGGAAAACGGCATCAGCTATGTTTTATGAAAGTTCCCTTGAAATTTCAAAAAAATACAGAAATGCACACATTTGCCCGCGTTGGACAGCCGGCTACGTGGCCAGGCAGCACGAGGCTGCGGAGAGGAACGCGGAGCTTTCCGACTCACAGAACCGGGCTCCCAGTGCCTTGAACGCCTTCTAGCACTTGGCACATCTGCCCGACTTTCCTCCCCGAGAAGCAAGAGAATGGTCATGCCCCGCCCTGGTGTGCAGCCCAGGCTGATTTACGGCTAGGCCCCCCCAAATCAAAATGCACACCGCAGGTGAGAGGTACAGCCCCTTGCGCAGCCCAGGAACAAGCTCTGGGGACACTGTGGGTGTCCACCTAGATGAGAAAAGAGAGCGGGGGAAGGTTTAAAAGAAAGGGACCCTTCTGTTCAGATGGGCCAAGACTGAAGCTGGGGCCAAGAGAAACGTCTGGAAGGTCACACCAGGCGTGAAGAGAAATGTTGGCCTGGGGCTGATCCTCGGAAGAGGAAACGTGCCCCGCGGGCCCCCGAGCTGCCTAACGATGATGACCCGAACCTCCAGACCCTGCAGCTCTTGGTCGTGCTTCCAAGGATGCCCGCGGCACGCCCCGCGAGAGCCTGCGCCTCCCTCGGGGGGCCCCCCTGCTTACCCTCTGCCCACTGGTAGGTGAAGGCGGGCTCGAGGGTCTGCACGGCCGCCTCCTTCATGAGGACTCTCGTAACATCCCTGCCCCGCTTCTTCCAAGGCTTGAGTGTTGGCAGGGGAAGGTCTGGCTGCAGGCTTGCAGAGGATTCTGACAAAGTGTCCGGCGTCCTGTCGGGAGACTCCTCAGAATGGGCCCTCGACTCGGATGCTGTTTCAAAATCTTCCGAGTAAGCTGAGCTCACCGCGCTCGCCGTGGGCTCTCGAGACTTCGGCCTCGGGCTGGAAGCACCCTCAGGCCCAGCAGAGGAGACCGACGGCTCACTCAGGCACTCTGAGACCTCGCTTCCAGTGGGGGGACCTCCAGCCTGGGGGCTTTGGCTGGATGCCTTTTCCTGCTGGCCTTCTTTCTAAAACAAAGAATGACAGAGGTAACTGGCAAGTGGTTTTGTCCGATCAGCATGCTCAAAATACCACTGCGTTGGAATGGGTCCCCAGGGAGCCCAGCAGGTGAGGGTCCGCACTGGTCCTTCGGCGGCTTGGGGCGGGTCCCGGACTGTGAGCGGAACTCAGGAGACGCTTCAGCCTCACGGGGCTGCCCCGTTTGAACACCGATGGCATCAGCCTGTGTCGGTGGCATGTGGACGAACTCTGCTGAAGTGTCATCATTCTGTATCATGACAACGTGCGTTCGGGAGCGAGGTTACTAATGTGGCAAGAATCACAACGGGACACTGGGCTGAGCACAGGTCAGGGCGGTGTTGTTTCGGGGCGGTTTAAGTGGGACCTGCTTCAATCATCTGCTACATTAAGTAGCTGTCTCCTGTTATCACCCAAATCAGGATCTCTCACCTGGGGCGCTCCTGACATTTGAAACTCAAACACTTCTTCGCAGTGGGGCCATCCTGTGCTGCGTGGGACCCTGAGCAGTGTCCCTGGCCGCCACCGCGCCCCCCCCCCCCCGGCCCCAGCACCCAATGCCAGCAGCGCCCTCCACCCCAGTCATGACCAAAAACGTCTCCAGACATGCCAAGTGGCCCCTGGGGGTTAAGAACCACGGGCCTCATTGAAGCACCACCATGGCAAGCCTCTCCACATGACCGACAATGAAAAGTGAAGTTGGCTATACTTACTTTCTGTTCCAAGTCTGAGTTCTCGCTGACAGCTGGAGCCAGATCATCAAGGGACAAAAGATTGATTCGAAAATCTGTAATCAAAAATGCAACATGGCAACATTGACTCATTTATTTCCTCCACAGTGTTTACCAGAAACGTGCAGTCTCTGTCCTTCATAAGCCGGCACAAGGATTGACACACTTTTTCTCTACATAGTAAATATTTTCCACTTTGTATCCTAGCCTGTATCACAATTACCCAGCTTTGTCCTTACGGTGCAAAGAGCCACCACAGACCATGTGTAAAACAAACGGACGCGGCTGTGTTCCACTAAAACTTTATTTATAAAAACAGACCCTGGGCCAGATGAGTCGATGATGGCAACGCAGGGAAGGATGCGTGGTGTCAAGTGTGCTCAAGGTACGGGGGTGGGGATGGGGGACAACTCAGGCAGACACAAGACTAGACTCGAAGTGTCCTAAGTTCCCATTTAAAGCAAGTTAAGGGCACAGGAACCTGAAGTGAACCAGCACCGGGCACGCCAAACGGCCCGTCGCCAGGGCCTGCTCACGTGGGTGCTGGAGACTCGGGAGCAGAGTCCTCTGCGGGGTTCTGGTATTCCAGACAGCTCTCTCTGGACCTGACAAACGAGCCCGCGCCTCCAGGCGGACGGCCGGTGAACATCAGCCAACGTTGGCAGGAACTCGATTATGTGGTTCAGTTCAGGCCCTGAAGCACGGGAGGGGGGCGGGGTGTGGTGAGAGAGAGGGGGAGAGAGGGAGAGGGAGAGTGTGCCCGGCAGCGGGCACGGGAGGCAGCAGGGCCCTCTGGGCAGCAGGGACAGAGCTGGAGGTGAGAGGGGTCTGCCCCTCAACACCTGATGGTCCTAAGCCCCAGAGTGATCCCCCCTCATCACTGCAGTCCTGGGGCTCGCCCCTCCTCCGAGCCCTCTTACTCTGACGGTCACCACAGTTCACGTGGCGGGGAGGTCCAAAGACACAACCCTGGAAAAGCCTCTGAACTAAAAGGCTTCCCAGCCGGCCCAGAACAAAGGCACTAGGGTGATTCTGGACTTGAGGGCTTTGGGACAGCGTTGGCAGTGGCTGAGGAACAATGTCATTGTCACGTCGGCCAACCTTCCTGCGGAGGACCAGCCGAGGCACTTCACAGGCATGATCTCACCGGCATGGCTCTGCCCCCACTTTGCAGATGAGGAAACTGAGGCACAGAGAGCCCCAGACTGCACAGCCAGTAAGAGGTGAGGCCAGGACGTCCACCCCAGCTACGTCAGACCCTAAACTCAGAACGTATTCACCACTCCCAGCTTGCCTCCCTCTCTGAGGCTACATCTGGACAAGGGAGGGCAGGGGCTGGCCACCAGCAGAGGCCCCTCCAGGCCGGCAGTGAGGACAGAGGGCAGAAGGGCAGGGACCTGGGTCTGTCGCTGCCCCGCCAGCCTACGCCCACCTTCCCATCCACATGAGGGAGGTGACATGGAGCCAGGGAGGGCAAGGACACCCACTTACCAGCCCCTCGGGCCCAAGGATCAGAACCACGATTAGCGAGGTGCCACGTGGCATCCAGCAGATGGCAGCCACTGAGGGGGCCCAAAGGGGCTTCTCACACCGACAGCCTCGGGCCGGGCCCCCTGCATTCTCCGGCCCTAACGAGGGCACCTTTGTTGACAACACTCCCCCCTTCCTCAGCAGATCTGCTGCTGCCCCTACTGGGGTGTTCACACCCAGGTTAGTCTGTGATGGGGCTCAGGACACACCACCCCGACACTCGGCACCTTGGCATACTGAATATTTCAGGCTGAAGGAACTTGAGCAAGGGCAGGTGCTGCAGGAGGCAGCCACCCTTCTCCCCTGAAGCAGCTCATAAGACCCTCGAGGGAGAAGTGCCCTCCCTCTCCCTGCAGGAAAGGAGCCTCCTCTTTCCAAGGTGGAGGGACACCAAGAGGAACCCCAGCAGGCCTCACTGAGTGCGCCCCTTCACTACCCTTAGCTCACTGCCTTTTGTCCCATCACGTTGTCCCATGACTGTCCACTCCTCATCAGGCCTAACATAAAAATGCTCACACACAACTGTTTCTTCGGGTCTTCACTTCCTTATGAAGCCTCCTGTGTCACATAAAACTAATATTGGGTATTTATTTAACATTTATTTAACATGCTTTTCTTCTGTGAATCTGGCTTTTGATGCAGGGCCCCCCCCGGGACCGTGGAAAAGCGCTTTTCCCTCCCCTCCTGCTGAGTCCCGAGTTCCAGGTCCCCCGGCACGCAGGGGCCAGGGCGCTCGTCGGCCTGTTTGCCATCATCCTCCTGCCAACACAACACTTGGCGCCTCCCGGTGCCCGCTGGGCCTTCGGGACACAGTTCTACTTGGATCTCATGATGAAGTACCCCAGACGGAAGACGAGAGACGGAAGAGTTGGCTGCACATCTTTTTCCTTTCTTTTTTAAATACGTGTAATATTAAGATAAAAATAATGTTGGAGTGCCTGGGTGGCGCAGGTGGTTAAGCGTCCGGCTCTTGGTTTCAGCTCAGATCATGATCCCAGGGTTGTGGGATGGAGCCCCGTGTCGGGCTCTGTGCTCAACGGGGAGTTGGCTTGGGGTTCTCTCTCTCTCCCTCTGACCCACCCCCTGCTCATGCTCTCTCTCTCTCTTTCTCTCTCTCAAATAAATAAAATCTTTTTAAAAAAAGATAAAAACAATGTCGAATAATGTTGAAATAATAGAAATGTCTAAGCGTGACTGGTTAGAGATTTACTTCCTCTTCCGAATTTAAAAAAGAAAGGAGGCAAATCTCTCTTTCACCAAAAGGAACACTGAATCTCCCTTCTGCTGTACGTGGCTCTAGGATTTTGTTTTTGGGTTATTGCTCTGTCCCTGGTCAGGGTTACCGGATGAAGACATTAGAGATAGAACAAAAATCTGACTTGGCCCCTCCACCAAGAAAGAAGGTCAGGAAGCAGAGGGTGTAGCGTGAACCACGCACTTCCCATGGCAATACCCAGTGACCGCCCCCCCCGCCCCGCCACGGACCCTCCAGGTGGTCTCGCCCTTCCTGCCCAGGGTGATAGCTGGGCATAGGGCGTAGGTTACCGTTCAGGCTGTCATCAGCAGCTTCTGAGAGCGACTCATCACGAGGCCCAGCCTCACTCCTTCCCGGGGAGGAGAACTTGTCATGCCGCACCATCGAGGCTGACTTTGGAGAGGGGCCAGGGATGGAAAGCGATGCCGTGTGGACAGCTGTGTCCCCTGAAGTGTGAGTCTGTGAGGAGTGAGCTCTCGAGCACACGCTGCGAAGGGCCCCATCTGCGGACTGTGAGGCTGGCAGAGGTGGTGTCCGAAATGACTTTGGGCTGGAAAGTTCCTCACTGGGTAGCGAAAGGATTCTTGGCTGCGTTGGGATCTGATCCTACTTTGGCGGAAATAAATGAAATTAATTACCAAACAGGTGACAATGAAGTCCTTACCACTGAACAATGTGGCCGGAGTGGGGCATGAGGCCAAGGATCAGCAACCAAATAGTTCTCTTTCTGTGCCTCTTTCTCTCCCTCTCCCCTCATTTCTAGGAGTCAAGCTACAACATTTAAACAAGATAATACTGGGACCAGAAATATTCCACAAGTAATCAGAAATATCACTTGGTTTTCAAATAAATTTTGTTAATTACACCTTTTCTAAATTAAGGCCCCTGAGGGGCACCTGGGTGGCTTAGTCAGTTAAGCATCTGCCTTGGGATCAGGTCATGATCTCAGGGTCATGGGATCGAGTCCCACATCGGGCTCTGTGCGCAGTTCAGAGTCTGCTTAAGGATTCTCTCCCTTGCCCTCTGCCCCTCCCCCAACTCATGCTCTGTTTCTCCCTCTCTCTCAAATAAATAAATAAAATCGTTTAAAAAATAAATAAAATTAATTAAGTCCCCTGAGTATATGGTCTATGATAGCCTGGACCTTCAACAGAACCAAAATGTATATACAGATATTTTTTCCCCTAAAATGCAGCCTTTCCATCATTTTACACCCATGAAGATGGCTCTAGTCACCAGTTTTAGCTCTGATCACAAGTGCTGGTGACAATGTGGAGAAATTGGAACCCTCATGCACTGCCGCCAGGAATGCAAATGGCCCAGCTGCTGTGGAACATAGCTTGGCATTGCTTCAGTACGTTACACATGGAATTACTAGAGGGCCCAGTCATTCCGCTCGTAGGGACAGACCCAAAAGAACTGAAAACAGGGACTCAAACAGGTATGTGTATACAAATGTTCATAATAGCACTATTCACAAATAGCCAAAAGGTGGAAAAGACCCAATATGCCCGACAATGGATGGTGGAGAGACAAGACGTAGTATATTCACACAATTGAGTCTCACTCAGCCGTAAAAAGGAATTAAGCTCTGACACATGCTACAATGTGGATGAACCTCGAAAACATTACGCTGAGTAAAAGCAGCCAGTCACAGAAGGTCACATACTGGATGATTCCATGTATATGAAACATCCCCACCAGGCAAATCCACAGAGACAGAAAGCCGATTAGAAGTTGCCAGGGGCTGGGGGAGGGGAAAACGAGGAGTGATTATTTAACAGGTACAGGGTCACCTTTGGGGCTGACGAAAATGTTCTGGAACCAGACAGAGGTGGTGGTTGCACATCATGAATGGACTAAATGGTGCTGAATTGTTCATCTTACAAATGTTACTTTTCGGTTATGTGAATTTCATCTCAATTGAAAAAAAAATGCAAGTGCAGCTCCGCCACGTTTCCCGTGTGGGGCCCCTGACGAGCACGTGTGGATCGGCACTGGCGAGCAGCCACACCAAGCGCTGACCCGAGGTGCACACACTTCCTCCAGGTGTTATAAACTGCCTAATGCGTCCCAAATCCTGTCACCCACAGAGCAGGCCCCAAAACAGGCATCCGAGACTGGCTGGAGCCCAACCGTTCCTTGTCAAACCCCTTCCTTAGTAGCCCGCGGGAGACAGCTGCTGTCAAGTCTCTAGCGCCGTGACCTGAAGAGCAGACGCAAGGCTTCGGTAAGAATAAGTATATGCGGGGCACCTGGGTGGCTCAGTCGCTAAGCGTCCAACTCTTGATTTCAGCTCAGGTCATGATCTCAGCTTCCTGAGATCGAGCCCCACGTCGGGCTCCACGTTGGGCATGGAGCCTGCTTAAGATTCTCTCTCTCTCCCTTTGCCCCCCCACCTGCTTGTGATCTCTCTCTCTCTAAAATAAATAAAATCATGGGGCGCCTGGGTGGCTCAGTCATTAAGCGGCTGCCTTCGGCTCAGGTCATGATTCCAGGTCCTGGGATCGAGCCCTGCATCGGGCTCCCTGCTCAGCGGGAGGCCTGCTTCTCCCTCTCCCACTCCCACTGCTTGTGTTCCCTCTCTCACTGTCTCTCTCTGTCAAATAAATAAATAAATCTTTAAAAAAATAAATAAATAAAAATAAAATAAAATAAATAAAATCTTAAAAAAAAAAAGAATAAGTACACATGGGGCGCCTGGGTGGCTCAGTTGGTTGAGCATCCAACTCTTGATTTCAGCTCAGGTCATGATTCAGGGTCGTGAGATCCAGCCCTGCGTCGGGCTCCGCACTCAGAAGGGAGTCTGCTTGAAGATTTTCCCTCCCTCTCCCTCTGCCCCTCCCCCCTCAAATAAATAAATAAATCTAAATAAATAAATAAATAAATAAGAAGTACACGCAAACCTTACCGAGAACAGTTTTGTCTGTTCTTTCTCACTGACTTTGGGGCTGCCGAAACACTGATTCGTGTGTGTTTCTTTTTCTCTAGAAGATTCTAGCAAGCTTCCCAGCAACTCTTTCATTTCCTCCTCATCGCTGTCTGGAGAATCTAGTTTTCTAGTAGGTTTTTTCTCTTTGGGTGTTTGAAAATTCCTCTCTTTTCCAAAATGTACTTCAGGGAAAGTATTTTCAACGGGTGGTTCTCTCCTCTTTAGAAACCTACTGACCTTCCCATTCCGCACGTTGCTCTCGGCCATGGAGACTTCATGGGCTTGTTTCTGGGAGGTTTTATCCAGGCTGTGTGAAGGAAGTTTGACTGTACTCCTGGGGAGGACTGTGTCTGTGCTCTTTGGAAGACTGTCCTCAGAGGTCTTCAGGTCAGATTCCATGTCAGACAAATCCATCTTCACCTTCCGATTCATGATCTTGGTTTCTATCTGAGCCAGCTTTGTGAGCGCGGCGCTGGCCCTGAGCGTCGAGGCAATGGTCGGGGGTCTCCCTGAGGAGAGCTTGTGCCCACCCTCCGCAACAGCCTTTTCTTTCAGAAGTGAGTGTTCTACACCCATGGTGTGGTTTCCTTTTAGAAATCTGCTATGAGCGGGTGCTTTTTTGGTAAGACTTCTACTGATTTTCAAGTTTCTGATTTCTTCCATTTTTGAATCTTCTAAGGAAATATCACTAAAATCACCAAAAATATTGCGCACGGGATGGCCGGTTCTTCTTATGGAAGCCATTCTAGGGAGTAAAGAAAGGAAAACGTAGAGTAAGAATACCTGACGTTAAGGGCGCCTAGGTGGCTCAGTCGTTAAGCAGCTGCCTTCGGCTCAGGTCATGATCCCAGGGTCCTGGGATCGAGCCCCGCATTGGGCTCCCTGCTTGGTGAGCCCGCTTCTCCCTCTCCCTCTGCCTGCTGCTCCCTCTGCTTGTGTTCTCTCTCTGTCAAATAAATAAATAAAAATCTTAAAAAAAAAAAAAATCTGACGTTCATATTGTGCCTTCAAATCCCTCAATGCCTCCCGTATGAGAGCTCAGATCCTCCCTTGCAGTCTGGCTAGAACCTTCCCTTCAAGCCCCACAATGACAATGAAAACGTCAACACCCAGTAGCACCGAGTGAATTACCGTTCTATGCCAGGTCTTCAATGAGACGTGCTGAACATTAAACAGAAAAGCCAGTGCTTCTCAGGCTCCAGTGGTGTGCCTGGCACTCTGCTCAGAGCTGTATTATCTCATTTAATCCTCATGCAACCGTGATACCCCTTTTAGAGGAGGCCAAGAAAAATAAAAGCCCCCGAAGTTTAGGTCACCGGTCAAGGTCGCCAGTCGAGGTCACCTGGCTGGTGAGCAGCAGAGCCAGATTCAAAGCTCAGGTCTGATTCCAAAGTTCCCCTTCTTCCCCACCATGCTTCGCTGCCTGGCCAGTTACACCACCACTCACTCCCCAAATCAGGGCTCCTCCTTTACCCAAGTGTCCTTTCAGTGTGAAAACCACTGCCCTGGAAAGACAGAGGGGCTACGGACACAGCACCCCCCACCAAGGTCAGCTGCATGGTGCACGCACATGCTGGTGTACGTTCTTTGGGGGAGAGAGGTCAGTGCTTTCATCATAGTCTCAGAGTTCCCACGTGTCCCTAAAAGAATAAAAATGACCCATTACAAGATTTCCAAAGGTTTCGAAAAAGTTTAAAATCTTAAAAAGATGGAAAAATATCGTCTGAGTGGGTGTGTTTGCTGCAGCCCCTTGAGTAAGGAACACGCCAACAGCAACGCAAATGGGAGATGCAGAGACCCCGTGACCTGGCAATTCCACGTCTGGGAATTTACCTACAGTTACACCCAGAAACGCACACAGAGATGCATGTTCAAGGAATGTCACAGCAGTATTGTTTGTACTCGTCAAAAACCCGAACCCATCCATAGAGACCTGGTGCGATCCAGAAGAGCGCATGCAGATGAGGGAATACGATGCAGCCGCTAAAAGGAACAAGGGAGATCTGTGCATAATAACGTGGCCAGCATAATACTATGTGAGGCAGAAAAGACAAGATGCTCAACCATTGCTTGTTCCCATATTGTTTGAATGTTTTAGCAAGGCCATGCATTATTATTATTTTTTTTTAACTCACTGTGAGACCTAAAAAAGCCTTTTTTCCCATCCCTGTCCACTTGGAAAACGAGCTCACTGGGATTGCCAGATTAAATACAGGACACCCAGTGATTTGAATTTACGATAAATAGTAAATAATTTTTAAAATATGAGTATAACCCTAATTTTTTTTTTAAGTAGGCTCCACACCCAGCACGGAGCCCAACACAGGCCTGCACTCACAACTCTGAGACCAAGACACGAGCCAAGATCAAGAGTCAGATGCTTAACTGACCGAGCCACCCAGGCACCCCGACCCAGATTATTTTTATACTAAAAAGTAGTATGTTCCAAGCACCTTCAGACTAAAAATTTATTTATTGGTTATCTGGAGTTCAAATTCAACTGGGTGTCCCGTATTTTTATTTGTTAAATCTGGCAAGCCTATGTCTTCTGCGCCTTCCAAACCTGAACTCAAATGTTTTGTGCAAGGAAAAGTATTTAACCCAGCCCTAAGATTCTGTATAAGACTGAATTATTTTTCTTTTACTCTCTGTTTCTCTGCCTGGTGTGCTGGCCTGCTTGTCCCCATCATAACCACCGGGGCACTAAGGCCTGAGCTGGGTACTAACAGTACTAACTAACTTAGCACAGGCCTGACCATAGAGGTCAGTGAATACAAAACCACCCGCAACAGAAACAGTGCAGAATTCCTAGCCTGTGTGACACTGGGCAAGTTACTTAACCACTCTGTGCTTCAGCTTGCTCATCCTAAAAAGGTGGTTATAACTATGACCCTCACAGGATTCCTACGGTCATTGTAGGGCAGGAATAAATAGTAAGATTTAGATAGTAATGTTTGGAATACGTACTTTTAACTGGCTTTTAGCTGGAAGGACGTGGTAAAGAGGAAGCGGAGGACACTGGCACATCGACAGCTACCTTTATTTTTTTGTAACTGAAGCTCAGGAGAGGACTCGGCCCCGGCCATTCTGTGGGTCAGAGGGAAAGCCTGACCACCAGGCCAGGTTTTCCGGCATATAGTTCTTTTGCAAGTTTCCCTAGGTTTAAAAATAAATCAATAATGGTTAAAGAGGCAAATTTGGTGTCAAGTCCATTTTACCACAAGCTGATCTATTTTTAAAACACACAATTAAAAATAAACCAATGGACAAAAGATATGAACAGACATTGCACTGAAAAAAAAAAAAAGGTATGAATGGCCAGCAAACACATGAAAAGACGTTCAATGTCACTAGCCACTAGGCAAATGCAAATCGAAACCACCAGATCCCACTTCACAGCCACTAGAATGCCTACAATCAAAACTACAGATAACAAGTGTGGGTGAGGATGTGAAAAAACTGGAACCCTCATACACTGTCATGGGGGACTGTGAAATGGTACAGGGGCCAATTTGGAAAACAGTCTGGCAGTTCCCACGTAGCCCAAGAAGATTGAAATGTATGCAAACGTTCATAATAGTATTCGTAGTAGACAAGAAGTGGAAACAACCCAAAAGTCCATTAACTAATGAATGGATGAGAACTGACGTCCATCCATAAACGAAATACTGTCCAGCAATAAGAAAAGAACAAATACAGATACACACAACACGCATGCATCTCGGACACATCATGCTCAGGGAAAGTAACCGGATGCAAAAAAAAAAAAAACACACTGTATGATCCCATTCATAAGGATCATCCAGAAAAGGCAAATCTGCACAGTCGCAAAGCACCTCAGTGGTTGCCTGGGGCTGGGAGTGGGAGCGAGGAGGGACTGCAAAGGGCCAGGAGGGATATCCTTGGGGCGACGGAGAAGTCCTAAAGCTGGATCGTGGTGATGGCCGCACCACTTGGTAAACTTATAGATAAAAGTAACTGAATTGTACACTTAACAGGGGTGAATTGTATGGTACGTAAACGAATCTTCAATCCAGTTGTTAAAAATAAGTAAAGCTAACTTTGAAAACACTGGCTCCCTTCAGACCATCGGGCTCTTCCCCACCGCCGGGAGCGACCCACTCCCGACCACGCTCCCAAGTGGGCCCCGACGGGGAAACAGGCGTGAGGCGCCAGGCCGCCCTCCCGCCGCCCCCCCAGCCCAGCTTCACAGAACGCTCCCCTTTCCCCGCAACTCCTCTCCCGAGTCCGGACGCCAAGCCCTCGGCAGCCCAGCCAACCCTGCCAACCTCCTCCCACGATGTCCATCCGCAGAGGCCGCCACCGCGATACGGCCAGCCACTCAGGCCAGATGGGACCGTTGCCCCCGGCAACAGCGCCAGGGCGGAAGAGACTACATATCCCGGCGCGCGCCGCGCTCAGGGGACCAATGTGACACCAGGTCACTATCGCGGTGCGTCATGGGAGTGGTAGTGCCGGGACGGGCCCGGCGTGCACTGCGCGCTGGGGGCCAATGGTGCTTCAGGTCACAATCGCGAGGCGTGACGGGAGTTGTAGTTCTGGGTCGGCCCGGCACGCCGCGGAGACCTCTGGGAGCAAAGGGGCGGTTACGAGAAGTGCAGCGCGCCTTCTATGGCTGTGGCTCGCGTTGCGCTTTGGGCGGTGTGCATGCTGAGGGTGGCGGTAGCCACGGTCTACTTCCAAGAGGAATTTCTAGACGGAGGTGAAGAGGCGACGCCCGTGGTGGTGGAGTGGGGGCGTAAGCTGCCCAGCCAATAGCCCGAGTCACCATTGCCCCGGTTCATCGCCGCGGGATCGGTGGTGGCGAAGCCTCGACGCTTCGAAGCCTCGAGCCTCCCCCTCCTACCCCCCCCCCCCACACACACCTTCTATGACTCCAATGAACAGTTTCAGCCCTAACCCGTGTTGTTTCCCCCCACAGAGCGCTGGAGGAACCGATGGGTGCAGTCCACCAATGACTCTCAGTTTGGGCATTTTAGACTCTCGTCGGGGAAGTTTTATGGTCATAAAGAGAAAGACAAAGGTTAGTGTAGGAATGGTGAGGAAATCGAGCTAAGTGTCCCACAGCCCCCCCCCCCCCCATAGCAACCTTGCAAGGTAGGTGTGGCACACCCCAACACCTCTTAAAGCTGTTTCACCGGTGGGGAAACTAAGGAAGGCTTGGATAAGGTCCGGCATTACTTTTTCTTTCCTTTCTTTACTTGCCCAAGATTGCCCCATTGTATACCAACTAGTCGCATGAGTTTGGAGACCCCAGATCTTTGACCTGCAAAGGGAAGAAAGTTAGGGGATATTTCTCATTTTTGTTTTCACTTTAAGAAGGAAAAGATGAGGATAAAAGGTACGTGTTGTCAGGTGCACAGGTCTTAGGGGTACAGAAAGATGAGTGTTTACATCTGTACACCCTGGTCAAGATAGGGAACATTTTCAGAGGTCCCTCTTGCGCCCTCCACCCCCTCCCCAAGTCAGTACCCTCCTGGTACCAAGGATGACTTCTGTCTCCTCATTCCTGATGATAAAAGATGAACACACCACAACTCGTTTACCACCGGTCGTTTGCACAGCTGGTGAGATAAGAATGATTTTTACATTTTTTAATTGTCGGGGGAAAATCAAAAGGGGAATAGTATTTTATGTTACAGGAAAATTATATAAAATTCAGTGAAATATATGAAATTTCAGTGTCCATAAGTAAAGTATTTATGGAACACAGCCATGCCCATTCATTTACATAGAGCTATGGCTTTTTTCATGCTGCAAAGGCAGTAAGTTGGGACAGAGACCATATGGCCCACAAAGTCTAAAATATTTCTTCTCTGGCTTTGCAGAAAAGGTTTGCAGACACCTGATTTAGATGAAAAGTTTCCCTCTTCACCAGCCTTTTGCTCAACCTCCATCTTGGCTCTGTTACTCCAAGCTGTTGGCAGCTTCCAGTTTTCTACTATATATGCATTGTTTTCTAAGTTACATGTTGACTCCATGAGTTGGTCAATATTCGGCCCATAGGACAAAAGTAGAGTGAAATTAACAGGTGGTTCCATCAAGCTTGTCCAAGGATAGGGGTGTCCACTTAGAGTCATTTGGGTTTTTCCCCCACAGTGTTTTTTCTTCTTCTAGTCTGGGATCCCGAGACTCTGTGTTTCATTCACTCCAGCACACATCTACTGAAAGCACACATCTACTGAAAGCACACATGGGCGAGGCACTGGGGATACCAGTTAATTTGGCCCCTTTCATTGTGGTCTCCCAGGACCATCACACAGAAGTGGTGGATGGAAAGATAAATAGAATTTAGTCGGACAGAGATGGGAAGTGGTGAGAGATGATGGGGGTGGCTGAGGAGGGTGGTGAGAGAGAGGGAGGTGGTGAATCTTGGCCTTAGGAATTGCCTGGTTGGTAAGGGAGTAGAGGAGGGGAGGTGAGCCTATGAATTCTTTGAGAAAGGGAAGGGTGGGGGTGCAGAGAATGGAAGAGAGAGAGATGAGTGTGGTAGTGAGCGGTTAGCCATGAGTTCAGGCTTGGACATACTGATAGAAAACGAAAATGCCAAGTGCATTTATGATGGATCTCAGCATTGGCAGGTATGGGGGCAGGAATGTGGAGCAAGGAAGACTAGGTTATAGTAAGACTGCCTCTGTTTTCAAGTTTGTCTTATACTCCAATATAAGATAAGGATTTGGTACAGAGCCTGTGGCTACTGAAAAAGGGGGGTTTAGTCTTAAAAGTGAACACCTAAACTTATAAGATATGAGACGATTCATGTGACAAAAGGGTGGTATCTTTAAAAAGAGGACAGTTCGGGCCAGCACATCCTGTGCAGTGAAGCACATTTTTACAGGACAGCACTCTGTACTCCATCCATTGTGGTGTGTCTTAGGCAACTATTTTAAGATTTGAATTAAAGAAAAGATGTAGGATGCTCTGTTTTTTAATTAAGTTGCTACACAAGCTTTATTGTATATTCCCACACTTTCTTTGGAAGATGACTCGAAGCAAAATTAACTTTTTATCCATAATTAGGTTGCATATTTGTCATTTAAAGCTGAAGTGTTTTTGTAGCTTAGGACATGACAGTGGTATATTGAGCACAAAAACACCTGAGCGTGGAAAGTTCTGTGGCAGCAGAGAGCCTGTTAGTGGTATGCCTGTCGTGTGTTATTGTAAAAATGTGTTTTAGGCTCTGGGTTGACATAAGTCGTTATTATTGGGGGTGGGAGAAGGACAGCCATTTAATTCCCTGCAGCACTGAGCACAGTGTCGTACCTAATCCTTCATGAGTATTTTTTTTGTTTAAAGGTCTGCAAACCACTCAAAATGGCCGATTCTATGCCATCTCTGCACGATTCAAACCATTTAGCAATAAAGGGAAGACTCTGGTCATTCAGTACACAGTGAAACACGAGCAGAAGATGGACTGTGGAGGGGGCTACATTAAGGTCTTCCCTGCAGACGTGGATCAGAAGAACCTGAATGGAAAATCCCAGTACTATATTATGTTTGGTGAGTTTAGATAGTACAAAACAACCATTTCTGGGGACTTTGAATCCTTCCACTTCATAGAATCCTCTGCCTAAGACTTTGCCAAAATAGTAGTATTGAGTATATCTGACCAAAGGTTTTTAGTACTGTTTAACCTAATTAATATAAAAAGGCAACTGTACCATTCTATTGTACCTTTTTTTAAAAAAAAAAGATTTATTGGACGCCTGGGTGGCTCAGATGGTTAAGCATCTGCCTTCGGCTCAGGTCATGATCCCAGGGTCCTGGGATCAAGTCCCGCATCAGGCTCCCTGCTGGGAAGGGGGCCTGCTTCTTCCTCTCCCTCTGCTGCTCCCCCTGCTTGTGGTCTTTTGCTCTCTCTGTCAAATAAATAAATAAAATTTTTTAAAATAAATAAATAAATAAAGATTTATTTATTTTAGAGAGAGAGTGTGTGAGTGAGTGAGGGAGAGGGGCAAAGAGAGAGAGAGAATCCTGAAGCAGACTCCCCACTGAGTGTGGAGCTGGACGTGGAACTCAATCCCAGGACCCTGAGACCATGACCTGAGCTGAAATCAAGTCAGCCACTTAACTGACTGAACCACCCAGGCGCCCCCTATTGTACTTTTGAGAAAGTTATTTATTCAACATTAATGTAGCCCCAAGTACTTGGAATATATCAGGAGTCAGCAGACCTTGGCCGAGGGCCACATCAGCCCACAGCCTATGTTTGTTATGCCCTGTGAGCTGAGAATTGGTTTTAACATTTTTAATGATTGAAAAAAAAGCAGAAGGATAATATTTTTGAGGCATGAAAATGATAGGAAGGCCAAAATGTTTCCTGTCTAGCCCCTGCTGACCCCTGGAACGCTTTAAATATCTCCTGATAACAGGAGTAATTGATTAAAAGTTGTGCCAGAATCGGGATGGGACCACATTGGGCCATAGGAACTAGACATAACTGAAGGGTGTGGATTCAAAAAGCTTTCAGAATGAAGAGGATTCTGGGAAAATGGAGTAGGAAGCACCAGGAATCCATCTCCCCACCTAGACAACAATCATAACAACAGAAGCTGATGTAACTGTCTTGGAACTCTGAAGTCTATGGAAAGATTGCCTCTTCCAGGAAAAGAATGGGAAGGTTAATTTTGGTTAATTTCAGCTCTTACCACAGTAGATATATCCAGCCCCCATTTCAAGCCACAAGGCAGACAGCTATGTATGTGCTCCTGGAGTAACCCACACACAGCTTGCCACAGAGAGGGTGGGCAAAAAGGACTCTGTCCTCCAAATATCAGGGATCTGAGCTCTGATTGCTCATTGCTGTTTCTTATCACAGAGGTACAGACGAAGAGGTGAACAGCAGACTTTTGTGTGTTATTGAAGTTAAACTAGTATAAATTCAAATTAGAGCCTTATAACTTTAGGATGTTAAATGTAATCCCCATGGTAACAACAAAGACAATAGCTATAGAATATACACAAAAGGAAATTGAAAAGGAATTGAAACATTTCCCTATAAAAAATCAACTAAAAACAAAAGACAGCACTGTAGGAAATGAGGGACAAAAAAGCTGAAGGGCATATAGAGAACAAATAGAGTGACAGAAGTGAGTCCCCTCTTATCAGTAATTACTTTAAATGTAAATGGATTAAACTCTCCAGTCAAAAGATAGAGATTGGCAGAATGGATAAAAACACATGATCCAACTATATGCTATCTACAAAAGACTCATTTGAGATCCAAAGACACAGGTTGAAAGTGAAAGAAAGGGAAAAGATATTACAGGCAAATAGCACCCAAAAGAGAGCAGGGTGGCTATATTAATATCAAACAAAATAGATTTTAACTAAATAAAAAAGGTTATAAGAGACAAAGGATATTACATATTAGTAACAAGGTCAATATAGCAAGAAGATGTAACAATTATAAACATTTACACACCTAATGAACATCAAAATATATGAAACAAAAACTGGTAGAATTGAAGGGGGAAGTGGACAGGGATGATAAAGATTAGAGTAGAGATAAATGAAATCATGAGTAGAAAAACAACAGAGAAAATCAATGAAAGCAAAAGTTGGTTCTCCAATAAGATCAAGAAAATTGACAAAACCTTTAGCTAAATGGACAAAGAAGACTCAAATTACTAAAACCAAATTACTAAAACTAAAATTACTAAAACCAAATTACTAAAACTAAAATGGGATGTTACTACCAATTCTACAGAAATAAAAAGAATTATAAGACAATACTAAGAACAGTTATACACCCCCAAATTGGATAACCTTGATGAAATGGACAAATTCCTAGAAACACAAAGCCCACCAAGACTCATGAAGAAATAGAAAATCCAAAGAGATCTATAACTTGTAAAGAGAGCAGTAAGCTAAACTCTCCAAACAATGAAAAGTCCTGAATCTGCTGAATCTCTCATGAATTCTATGAAACATTTAAAGAAGAACTAATACCAACCCTTTTCAAACTTTACGAAAAGAATTGAAGAGGAGGGAATGTGTATTTCCCAACTCATTCTATGAAGCCAGCATTATCTTGACACCAAAGACAGACACTGCAAGAAAAGAAAACTACAGAACAATATCTTTATGGACACTGATACAAAAATCCTCGACAAAAAACTAGCAAAAAGAACTCAGCATATTAAAAAGGATTATACACTATGACCAAGTGGCATTTCTACAGGTCTGCAAGGATGATTTGAAATACGAAAATCAGTCAATATCGTATGATACATCAACAGAATGAAAGAAAAACACATGATCATCACAAATTTTATCATTTCAAGATAAAAACAGTCGACAAACCAGGAATAGCAGGAAACTACTTCAACATAATAAAAGCTATCTATGAAAAACCCACAGCAAACACAGTGGTGAAAGAAAAAGCTTTTCCTGTAAGATCAGAAACAAGGCAAGGATGCCCACTCTCACCACTTCTATTCAACATAGTACTAGAAGTCCTAGCCAGAGCAATTAGGCAAGAAAAATAAATACAAGTCATCCAAAGATCATTTAATTTCTTCCTTTGCAGATGATATGATCTTATACATAGAAGTTCATAGAGATTGCACACACACACACAAACTATTAGAACTAATGAATGAATTCAGCAAAGTAGCAGGATACAAAGTCAACACACACACAAAGAAACAGTTGCATCCTTATATATGAACAATGAACAATCTGAAAGTGAAATTACAAACACAATTCCATTTACAATAGCATCCAAGAGAGTAAAATACTTAGGAATTAAGCAAGGAGGTGAAAGACTTGTACAGTGATAACAACAAAGTATTGCTGAAGGAAATTAAGACATAAACAAATGAAAATATATCCCATGTTCATGGATTGGAAGACTCAATAGTGTTAGAGTGTTAACACTAGACAAAGCAACCTACAGATTCTAAAGCAATATACAGATTCAATCTAATTTCTTTTTTTTTTTTTAAGATTTTATTTATTTATTTGACACAGAGAGAGAGTTAGCGAGAGTAGGAACACAAGTGGGGGAGTGGGAGAGGGAGAAGCAGGCTTCCCACCGAGCAGCGAGCCCGATGCGGGGCTCGATTCCAGGACCCTGGGATCATGACCCGAGCCGAAGGCAGACGCCCAACAACTGAGCCACCCAGGTGCCCCTCAATCTAATTTCTATTAAAATTTCAATGACTTTTTTTTTTTGCAGAAATGAAAATACCCATTCTAAAATTCATATGGAATCTCAAGGGACCCTGAATAGCCCCAAAACAGTCTCAAAAAAGAAGACCAAGGGGTGCCTCGGTGGCTCAGTTGGTTGGGCATCCGACTCTTGATTTCAGCTCGGGTCATGATCTCAGGGTCCTAGGATGGAGCCCCGTTTTGGGCTCCGCATTCAGCAGGGAGTTTGCTTGGGGATTCTCTCTCTCCCTCTTCCTCTGTCCCTTCCCCCACTTGCATGCTCTCTCTCTCTCCCTCAAATGAATAAATAAATCTTATTTTTTTTAAAGATTTCATTTATTTGACAGAGAGACAGTGAGAGAGGGAACACAAACGGGGAGTTTTAAAAAGTGAAAAAAGTCAATGGAAATGTAGTTTTAAAATATCCATCGGTAATTCAAATTTGAGGAATGGTTTTTTAAAGTTCTTTTCTCTTGTGATGTGGATGTCTTGCAGAAGTTTTCTCTGTGATAGTTTTTCTTTCTTTCTTTCTTTTTTTTTTTTTAAAGATTTTGTTTATTTATTTGACAGAGAGATAGCACAAGTAGAGGGAGCAGCAGAGGGAGAGGGAGAAGCAGACTCCCTGCCGAGCAGGGAGCCTGACGTGGGGCTCAGTCCCAGGACCCTGGGATCATGACCTGAGCCGAAGGTAGCCGCTTAACTGACAGAGCCACCCAGGTACCCTTTGTCATAGTTTTTATATGCTTATCTCTGAATTTATCATGATCAGCATCAGGCTTTGGACACCTGTTATGCCATTCTCATGTTTGTGTACACTGCTGGTCATAGTGTTACACAGAAGTAGAGAGAACAAGGCAGGCATCTGGGTGGCTCAGTCAGTTAAACATCTGCCTTTGACTCAGGTCATGATCTCAGGATCCTGGGATTGAGCCCTGCTTCGGGCTCCCTGCTCAGCGGGGAGTCTGCTTCTCCCTCTCTCTGCTCAAGCTCTCTGTCCCTGTCTCTATCAAATAAATAAATGAAATCTTTAAAAAAAACAAAAAAACTGAGGCTCAGGGAGCAGGGGCTGGGTGGCTCAGTCATTTAAGCAGTTAAGCGTCTGCCTTGGGCTCAGGTCATGGTCTTGGGGTCCTGGGATGGAGCCCTGTGTCAGGCTCCCTGCTCAGTGGGGAGTCTGCTTCTTCCTCTCCCTCTGACCCTCCCCCTGTTTGTTCTCTCTCTCTCTGCACTCAATCTCTCAAATAAAATCTCGAAAGAAAAACCAAAACAAAACCTTAAGGCTCACAAAGATTAAACTTCCTTGCCCAAAGGCAGGTCAGCCTGTTTTGAGCCCTTCTGTCTACCCCATTTCCTCATAAAAATACATTATGTGCATAAATATTTTATGATCACTGTTAACGGAAAATGTCCAGATTTTCCGGTCATGTCTGGGCATGTTCTGAAGCTTAATTTAATATTTAAAACATGTAGGGAAATTCTGATCAGTTTTGAAGGAAAAATTTCATGTTTTAATCCCCAGGTAGTAGACTTTCATTCAAATAGTTCACATACCATAGCTTTTGTTTTAAAAATTGAACTGGAGTGTTTTCCAGTGATAAGAAAAAAAGGAAATTACACAAACAAGCGTCCTCTGAGAACTCAGGGAGGTAGACATGGTGTTTTTTGTTGGTCCCTCAGGATGCCGCTTCCAAGTTCAATGTCACATCCACTCTGGCAAATTGATAATGTCCTTTAAGTAATTATGTGCAGCCTGGATCTCTCTTAATTCTGAAGGTTCATCACTGCAAGTTCTAGAAAAAAAAATTCGCAGTCATCTGCTTGTGTTTACACAGCCTCACAGAATCCCTAGGGGTGGGTGCAGGCCCAGGTCAGTGGATGTGGTGAAATTTTATTTGAGACAGAAAGAGACCCGGATGCTCTAGTACATTCCTAAGGCTTAAGGTCAATAAAGCAGCAGCGGGGTAATTTCAAACATCCTCGGAAGGTTTGACAAATTTTCCAGATTCCTCCTGCAAACCTTGTTTAGTATATCCAGAAACCCTTAATCTGAATATGTGTGTGTGTGTTGGGACATAATAGCAACAAATACTGAGCTTTGCTGTATTAAATGCTTTACACACATTAGCCCATCTAACTGGCAAAATAGCCTTGGAAGATTCACATCCCTGTTTTAGAGAATAGGACACAGGCATGGGGAGCTGCATAGATGCAAATATGTCTCAGCACAGTGAATAAGAGCTGGGATCCCAGGGCACAGGGCACCTCTCAGAGCTTCAGAGTGAGCCTAAGCCTCAGGCAGCACGTCAGGGACGCTTCCTAGACTGTTAAATCCTTTTCTTACTCAAGTGCTGCCTTACACTTGAGAAGCTGCCATGACCAGAGAAGTAACCTGAAGGCCGTCGCTGTCCATTTCAGTATCCACACCAAAGTCTGGTTATTCCTGCACACGTAAGCTTCCGGTCCTCGTATGTTATTTCAGAGGAATGGCTGGGGTGACGCATTAGAGAAGGAAATTGAGAACAGCTCATTTTTTTTTTTTTTTTTGTAGGACCCGATATTTGTGGATTTGATATCAAGAAAGTTCATGTTATTTTACATTTCAAGAATCAGTATCACTCAAACAAGAAATCAATCAGGTGTAAGGTAAACGCTTTTGTATTCAAATCTGCAATTGTGTTAACTCTTCATGATAACCTAAATTTAGAGAAAATAGTTTTGATCTTAAAATATTTAATTGAGCCAGAGATGGATCTTAGCAAGACACTCCCTGCCCCTGGTTTCCAGTGTAGCAGGCTCATTAGAGATACCTACATACCCCGTTGGCTTGTTTTCTGAGGTTTGTACCCATCAGGAAGGTAGACCCACTTTTTACTGTGAGCTGCACTATAATTTGCCTTGTAGGCTTACAACAGTATAGCTGTATCCCTCCTCGCTAAGGAATGAAATATTCGGCATGGGAAAAAAAAAAAAAACCAAAACATCCTGGAGAAATTAATCTTCAAAGTACCAAAACATTTAGAAATGGGAATGTGTCTGAAATGAAAGCATACTTTATTACCTACTACCCATGGATCCTGTGAAAACACTTTCTGCCTTGGAGCCCACTTTATAACTCCACGGCCCAGCCCAGGGCTTCTCCAAAGACACAGCTTGCATCAGGTCCCTGGCCCTGGGCCCATGGAAGGGAGGTACACTCCCCGAAGCACCCCCTCCATTTGAATGTAGTGGCCAGGAAGCAGGGACCTGTCCCCTGGGCCACCCCCAGTGCCCAGAGCTCCAACATGGGAGGCCTCCACAAATCTGGGCGAATGTGGGCAGGAGGCCGGAGTGCATTTTGAGAGCACATTGATAGCATGGAGGGGAAGGGTCCTGACCCAAGCTGGGGGGTGCTCGGTCTCCCCACAAGCTCCAGTGAGTCTCTATCAACAGCGTGGTTCCCACCCACTGACTTGGTGACTGCAAAGGATCATCTGGTCCCCTCTACACGGAGAGGCCTGACATCCCTCCTGGGGGGGGTAAGGGAGAACTCGAAATCCAAATCTTAGTGCGTAGGTTTTATACCTGATTCCCAAGAAATTGTTCACTTGGGCATCAGGTGTGTAGGAGAGAGCAGAGGTCACACTAATAGAGGCTGTGGAGTCCGACCAGGACCATGCTGGGGAGGTGAGATAAAGCATGATCCGCTCAGGTCAGCGAGCCTGGGCGGGGGGCGGGTTGAGTGGCACCTTCAGGCTGATGACGCTCTCAGACATGTGCTATTTCTGCAACCTGCTAGAAAAATAAAATGCTTCTGTTGAAGGAGCACTGACTCACAGCAAGTAGTCGGGCATTCCAGTCTTCCCAGTGAGGAGAAACTATCTCCAGGGGGTCTGATCCATTCGGTGATGCTGTGAAGAAACAGCTGGGCACCTCCCCTACAGGCAGTGGTCAGCCCTTGGGGGTCTGCAGGGAGGGGGTCAGATCTGCATGTTAGAAAAATACCTCGGATGCTCTTGGGAGGAGGGGTGGAGGGACAGGGTGATCAGTAGGCAGGGAGAAGGGTGAGATTGTTAGGCCAAGGCTTCAGTGGAATGCAGAACGGCGGACCGTTTTGACAGATAATTCAGGGGCGGGACCCAGAGGACTTCACAATGTTTGGAAAGTGAGTACTGGGGATATGGACCATGACTCTCAGCAGCACTGCTATTAATCAGCAGGAAAAGCAAAGGCCAGTAAGGAGGCCAGGGAACACTCGGGAATTGTGTTTGGAACTGTTGGTTGTGAAATCCTGGCAGACATCCAGATAGAGGTGTCCAGAAAGGTGTTGGAAACTGTGGTCTGAAGCTCAGGCCAATGGTTGGGATCAAAGATCCTGGTTTGGATCCATTGCATATGTGTGGGAGTGGATGTTATCCCTCAAGAGGCTCTGCACTTGTGGCTAAATCTTGGAAGATACCAACAAGCTGGCCAGTGAGCCCAAAGTCGAAATTAGGAAAGGTGAGTGGAGATGAAGACGGGCAGAGAGCAGGGAGACAGCGTTGGGAAAAGTGTGTACTCAGCTGTCCCAGCGAACTACGGAGGTTGAGAGGGACACAGAGCCATTGGCCATGGTGTGAACAGCAGCGACCTGTCCCTCAGGGCAGAGCAGAGGGGTACTGAAGAAGCTTTTACCTTTGGCTCTTAGCAGAGGGAGGATCCTCCTGACAGAGCCTTTAAGATGCTGGGGCAGGGGTTCCCAAACCTGAGCAGCGAGCATCAGCATCTCTGGAGAGTCCACCCAGGTGCAGATTTGCACCCAGAAATGTCAGACCTGGGAACTGACATTTCCCAGGCATTTCCCCAATGACACTGATCCTGCCCGGCCCACTTTGAGAACTGAACGCTGCTGGAGCCTGGTGCATGAGTCCGCCCTGCTGCCGGCAGGCAGGCACATCCTGGGCACCCCCAACCTCCCCAGCACCCACTGTCCACCTTCCATCTCTTATTTATTGAATGCTTGCTGAGTGCTTCCCTTGTGTCTGGCCTGGGGCCTTAACTATGACCAAGAGAGACACCAGGCCTGCCCTCGCTGAGCTTAAATCGTTGGACAGCTCAGAGCGTTAGAAAGTTCTCCCCTGTGTTGAAAAATAGACTGGGCTTTGTTTGGTATCTTTCAGAGTACAGAACAGGAAGTTGTTTTCCTCATAACTTTTCATAAATCAAACAGAGCAGTGGTCCCTTGGTTTACACCCACCACCCTGTCATAAGCGCCTGTGGGGGTCTAGGTGGGAGCCGCTGTCTACAGAAAAGGAAGTCAGCCACTCAAGTCCACTTGGTAGTGAGGAAGTTTTGTACAAAGGGGAGACTTCTTCTTTAGGACACATTTTTTTTTAGTCAGGTCAACCCCTGTCCCTAGAACCTCTCTCCTTGGTATCTATAACAAGGCTTTGAAGACTTAAACCATGTCTGTAGACCTGCCCTGAAACGTCAAGGGTCTCATCATTATCCTTTCTCCCCTTAAAACGTGCAGGTTGATGGCTTTACACACCTCTATGCTCTGATTTTAAGACCAGACCTCACTTACGAAGTGAAGATTGATGGTCAGTCGATTGAATCTGGCGACATTGAGTATGACTGGAACTTAACGTCACTTAAGAAGATGGAGAAGTCCTCTGCAGAGTCCAAAGATTGGGACCAAGCTGAAGGTGACAAATCCCAGGTGTGGATTTTTCCCAAACAAGTCTGGAGAGGGTGCCAATGAAGTTTGTAAGTACCCGGGTCCTGTGGGATTGCTGCACGGCTGGTCATCATGATGTCAACATTATCACAAAGCGTCCTTCCCGGGGGCTCCTGGGTGGCTCAATCCATTGAGTGTCCAATGCTTGATTTCAGCTCAGGTCATGATCTCAGGATTTTGAGATTGAGCCCTGCATTGGGCTCCACACTGGGCATGGAGCCTGCTTAAGATTCTCTCTCTCCCTCTGCTCCTTCCCCTGGCCCCCAGCATGCACTCTCTTTCTCTCTCTCTGTTAAAATAAATAAATAAATAATTAAAAAATCGATCTTTCTGGGGAAAAAAAAAAAGAAAGTGTCCCCCCTGGGGCATTTGCTGCTGAAACCAGCCACACAGCTTCACCCAGGTATTGTGAAAGAGTTTTATATTTGATATGAAAGAAAGTTAGGTTTTGGTTTTTTTAACCAATGTTTTTTCTAAAAAAAGGATAATGCATCAACAGCCTTTATAAAAATGATTTTTTTGTTATTCTGAATTTGGACATAAAGTATTTTTTGAGCTTCACACTTGTGATTGACAAGCAAGAATCCGGTAACATAACGGCTATGCATTAGGTTCCTAGGGCTGACGTAACATAGTACCACAAGGTAGATGGCTTAAGATGACAGAAATGTATTCTCACATGGTTCTTGAAGGCAGAAGGCAGAAATCCAGGTGTCAGCAGGGTCACACTCCCTCTGAAGGATCCAAGGGATAATCCTTTCCTCGTTTCTTCCAGCTTCTGTTGGCTCCTGAGTTCCTTGGCCGGTGGACATCAGTCTCTGCGTCCGCCTCCATATGGCCTTCTCGTGTCTCTTCTCTCTCTTTTAAAGACGTTTTCCCTTGGATTTAGGGCCCACCTGGATAATCCAGAATGATCTGCCTCAAGATCTTTACCTGGATTACATCAGCCG
The DNA here is from genome assembly GCF_964656455.1 of Halichoerus grypus. Taxonomy (NCBI): domain Eukaryota; kingdom Metazoa; phylum Chordata; class Mammalia; order Carnivora; family Phocidae; genus Halichoerus; species Halichoerus grypus. Next base: position 204,657,759 of record NC_135712.1, read on the forward strand.
AGATCCTTTTCTCGATATAAGCTCACATTCCCAGATTCCGAGATTTAGGATGCGGATCAGCTGTTCCACTCAACCCACCGTGAGCTACCTTCTGTCTTGTTTTGTTTTCAGTTTATGTTTATTGTTGCCACATTTTGTTTTGAACATCAAACACCGCACCAAACCCATGAGCCATTTATCTTAAGACAGTTGTCTTTGCCATAATAGCTAAAAGTACTGGACTGTGTGTGTGTGTTTTTAAAGATTTATTTATTTATTTATTTGAGAGAGAGAGAGAACATGAGTGGGAGGGGCAGAGGGAGAGGGAGAGAGAATCTGAGGCAGACTCCCTGCTGTGCGCAGAGCCTGACGCGGGGTTCCATCACGACCCTGAGATCATGACCCTGAGGCGAAACCAAGAGTCGGTCGCTTAACTGGCTGCGCCAACCCAGGCGCCCCTGGACTGTGTTTACAATTCATTTCTGGCAACTTAAAACTGACCTGGGGCTCTGCTGTCTGACCATCAACTACGTCATCACAGACAATGTAATCAGTAAGGCAAAGGAACAAAGTCTAATCAACCTTCCAGAAGCTGGCCTCCAAGCTGGCTGTGTTTTGTCCATATGTTTGGTTCGGTGTGAGTTCCTCAACAGGTGAGTTCATGATGGCATCATGATTTCACTGCTGCAATCCTAAGGAGCCCGCTACGTGGATTGAATTGTAACCATTTCCTGGTCCCAGCACAAGAGCGGCTCACCGTTGCCAGTTGGGGTGGGGGCAAAAAGCAGTAGGAGAGGCGAACAAATCCCGTGTGTCAATCATTGAGAAGTGTTGCATATCCTGGAAAAGCCACGGTCTAGATGCAAAATGTTGCTATTTTTCAGTTATTCTAAAAGAGAGAAAGCATCATTGTATACAACTTTTATGCGTTTAAGTGTTTATCTAAATATTAATCCATAGCACCTTTTCCTCATCCATTTATTCAACAAATATTTGTTCAACACCTACTAAGCCACATATATATGTAGAGATGTGTAAATATGTATATATATGAGTACATGTATACATATGCATATATGTGTTATGTGTGTAGATATGTGTATACATATATGATAGGTGTGTATTATATATGCATGTGTATGCATGTGTGTTCATATGTATTATACACATGCATATGTGCGTGTAGGTATACATGTGTATCTATATGTGTATAGTGTGACTGTTCATATATATATATATATATATAGAAGGTCTATATAACGTAACTGCTTTCCTCCTGCTACCCAGCAGTCCCCAGGTAAGTCCTGGAACATTTCTTGGTTGTCTAGCCTCTCTCTCTGGAACATTCCATCTATGACTGCTGTGTAGAAGGACAGACCACCTAAGTAGCAGTGACTGTGTGCCCCTCCCCCACATTGCCACTTTTGTCTCATCATTTTTTTTAAAGATTTTTTATTTATTTGAGAGAGAGAGAGCAAGCATGCACACGAGTGGGGGGGAGGGGCAGAAGGAGAGGGAGATAGAGAAGCAGTCTCCCCTCTGAGTACAGAGCCCAATGCAGGGCTCGATCCGAGGACTCTGAGATCATGACCAGAGCTGAAACCAAGAGGTAGCCACTTAACCGATTGAGCCACGCAGGTGCCCCTTGTCCCCTCATTTAACTTTAGCCACTATTTTGAGTTTTGCACACTGTTGTTCCTCTCACCAGCTTGGGAAGGGTGGTGCGATCACGCCGAGGCTTAGGGAGAAAATCCCAGCAGTGTGTGGCCCCCAAACCCTCGGTGGGACTGGGAACCCCGAGCACTTGGCCCTTTGACCACCAAATTGATGGGGGAATTTCAACCAGGGCCACGGGCCTGCTCCTGCCTCTTGGTAGCTAAGAATTTCTTTTCTCAAATCTGGGAATCGATTTTTTTTTTTCTTACACACATTTTAGGACTGGGAGAAGCATTTTCTGGACGCCAGTGCCAGCAAGCCAAGCGACTGGAACAGTGAGCTGGAGGGGGACTGGCAGGGGCCGATGCTGCAGAAGCCTCCGTACCAGGTGCGTGACATCTTCTCCTTGCGATGCCCACCCCTCCCCCCGGCCTGCGTCCTTCGGGGCCACCACATAGAGTTTGTTGTTGCAGGACGGCCTAAAACCAGAGGGTATAGACAAAGACATTTGGCTCCACCAGAAGATGAAAAACAACTATTTGACAGAATACGACCTCTCTGAATTTGAGAACATTGGTGCCATTGGACTGGAGCTTTGGCAGGTCATGTGGTTTTTAATTTGCTGTAGTTTGAGAACTCTGAGCTTCAGCCTAAACTCCTTCATTCACATAGCTGGTACTCCTTAGCTCCTACTATGTGCCTGGCCCCTGGACCCGGATCCAAGACACACAGCCGTGGACAAAACAGACATCCATTCTGCCCTCTGGGCACTTCCTGTCTACCTCCCTGCCCCCTGGGAACCTGTCACTCCTCTGCTTAGGTGTTGCTGCCGCTGCTGGCCATGGCCTACTTTGCACAGTAAGGTTCTCGGGCAGCGGTTGGCAACCATCGTGGAATGCTCGAGTCATTTGGGTACTCTTCCAGGTCTCCCTGCCCAGGTAGCACCAGGGACCAGTTAAATCAGCATCCCCAGGGGTGAGGCCAGACATCAGGAGTTTCTAAAATATTGTTGGTGATCCCCGTATGCAGCTTAGTTTGAGCACCAATGCCTTGGAGGGAGCGGACGTTTTAGAAATGGGTTTAAGCACGTGCTACTGTCGAGAGCCGATCACTGTGACGGCACTGAGCCAAATACAACTGTTTCTGGGTGGAAAGCTGCCATATTCCTCACATCAGTAAGAAAGGCCTCATTTTCCTCCACAGGTGAGATCAGGAACCATCTTTGATAACTTCCTGATCACAGACGATGAAGAGTATGCCGAGAATTTTGGCAAGGCTACTTGGGGGGAAACAAAGGTACGGTGCACACAATGAACTGCTCGTTTGTTATTCATTTATTTCTGTACTTGAATCTAACACATAGGAAAGGGCTTGATGAGTTTTCAGTAGTGAACATCCCACCCAGAACAAGATACAGAACGTTAGCAGGGTTCTGGGAACCTCCTCCTGCCCCCTCCCAGCCGCCACCCGCCCCCCAAAGGAACCACCACCATACATCCATTTGACCTCCTTTTGAAATTCATATAAGTGGAGGCATCCAATATTTACTCATTCAGGCAGTGCTATGAGGTTCATATTATCAAATAGGGCAGCAGCTCGTTTTTAGTGTGTGAATATTCCAGAAGGTAGGTATCCATTCTCTGTTGATGCAGCTTTGGATTGCTTCCAGCTTGGGGCCTCATGAATAAAGCCATTACCATCATTCCTGTGCATGCCCAGGAGAGGACAGGTTGGATCACAAGGTCTTACACACCCAAACAGTTTTCAAGGTGTCATCCTATTTTCTGTTCCCTTGGGCAGTAGATGAGAGTCTCAGTTTAGCCGCATCTTTGGCTATGCTGGGTATTAGTGTCAGTTGCTGAAAAGTCACACTTCCTGAAGTATAATTTACATACTGTAAGACTTACCCTTTTTTGGTGTAGAGGCCTGTGAGTTTTGACAAACGAATACAGTTGTGAAACCACCAACAGAAATCCAGATGCAGAAGAGTGTCACCACCCCCAAAAGTCTCCTTGTGCTCTTTGTAGCCAAACCTTCTCCCACTCCGGACCGCCGCTGATCCGGTATCTGCCACTACCGTCTTGTCTTTTCCAGAGTGTCCTATAAATGGATTCATCTAGTGTGCAGTCTTTTTTTTTTTTTTTTTTAGATTTTATTTATTTATTTGTCAGAGAGAGAGAAAGAGATAGAGAGCACAAGCAGGGGGAGTGGCAGGCAGAGAGAGAAACAGGCTCCCCACTGAGTAAGGAGCCTGATGTAGGACTCGATCCCAGGACTCTGGGATCATGACCCCAGCCGAAGGCAGACGCTTAGCTGACTGAGCCACCCAGGCGTCCCTAGTGTGCTGTCTTCTGGAGCCTGCTTCTCAAGCATAAGGTGTCTGAGATCCATCCATGTTGTTGGGGTACCAGTCAGTAGTTGGTTTCTTCATACTGCTGAGTAGTTTTATCTGTTCACCAGCTGACAGACAATTGGGTTGTTTCCAGTTTTTGACATAAGAACAAAGCTCTTATAAAATCTGCTCACAGTTTTTGTGTGTGGATGTGTGCTTTTAGTTCTCTAGGATAAATAGCCAAGAATAGCTGAGTCCTACAATAGAAGTTTAACCCCATAAGAACCTGCCAGGCTGTCCCCAGAGGGGCTGCACTGTCTCCCATCCTCACTGGTGCTGGGGATTGTGGGTTTCTCTAGGTGTATAGTGGTACCTCCGGTTTTAGTTTTGTTGCCCCGATGACAAATGAAGGTTGGCACTGTTTTATGGCTTTTGTGGCCATTTGGACATCCTCTTTTGTGAAATGCCTGTGTTTTATTGTTAATTGAAGTATAGTTGGCATACAGTATTATATTAGTTTCGGGTGTACAACATAGTGATTCAACATGTATATACATTATGAAGTGCTTGCCACGATAAATCTAGCTACCATCTGTCACCATACGAAGTTATTACAATATTATTTACTATATTCTCTATGCTGCCCATGACATCCCTATGACTTATTTATGTTATAACTGGAAGCTTGTGCCTTTTGACCCCCTTCACCCATTTCACCCACCCCCTCCACCCTGCCTCTGGCAACCATCAATGTGTTCTCTGTTTCTATGAATTCATTTTTTTTTAAAAAGATTCCATATAAAGTAAGATCATATGGTATTTGTTTTTCTTTGTCTTACTTATGTCACTGAGCATAATGCTCTCAAGGTCCATCTGTGTTGTTGCAGATGGCAAGATTTCATTCTTTTTTATGGCTGAGTAATATTCCACTGTGTGTGTGTGTGTGTGTGTGTGTGTGTGTGTGTGTGTGTGTGTTTAGACACCCACACGTACATATATATCACATTGTCTTTATTCATCTGTTGATGGACAATTGGGTTGCTCTCATGTCTTGACTATTGTAAATAATGCTGCAATAAACGGGGGGGGGGGGCGATGTCTTTTTGAGAGAGTGTTTTCATGTTCTTCAGGTAAATAGCCAGAAGTGGAATTACTGGATTATATGGTATTGCTATTTTTAATTTTGGAGGAGGCGTCATACAGTTTTCTGTAGTGATTACACCAATTTACATTCCCGCCTGCAGTGTATGAAGGATCTTTCTTCTCCTACATCCTTGGCCAATGCTTCTTACGTTGTGTTTTTTTGATACTAGCCATTCCAACAGGTGTGAGGTGATAGCTCATTATGGTTTTAATTTGCATTTCCCTGACGATGAGGGATGTTGAGCATCTTTTCCTGTGCCTGTTGGCCTTCTGTATGTCTTCTTTGGAAAACGTCTATTCAGATCCTCTGCCCATTTTTAAATCACATTTTTTTGCCTTTAAGTTATAGAAGTTCTTTATATATTTTGGATATTAATCCCTCATCAGATATGACTTGCAACTATTTTCTCCCAGTCAATATAGGTTACCTTTTCATTTTGTTGATGGTGAACCATTTCTTTTGGAATCTGATTTTTGCCACAAAGCCTTACTCTTTTTCTTTTTCTTTTTTTTAATTTCATTTATTTATTTGAGTGAGAGAGAATGAGAGATAGCACGAGAGGGAAGAGAGTCAGAGGGAGAAGCAGACTCCCCGCCGAGCAGGGAGCCCGATGCGGGACTCGATCCCGGGACTCCAGGATCATGACCTGAGCCGAAGGCCGTCGCTTAACCAACTGAGCCACCCAGGCGCCCAAGCCTTACTCTTTTTCAATAATGACTACGGAAACCTTCTTGATGTGTCTGCACTCCTAGCCCTTCTGTTGATCCCATGTACCTGGAATTTCTCACTTAGACTCAGAAGGCTCCTTTCACTGCCTGTTCACTGCTCCCCTGATTGAAGGACAGGGGCCCAGGTACTCTGGGAATAGAAAGAAGTGAAGGGGGGTTTGTATTTATTTCCTGTGGCCATTGTAACAAATTACCACAAACTGGCTGGTTTAAAACAACACAAATTTATCATCTCACTGTTCTGGAGGCCAGAAGTCCAGAATCAGTATTATTGAGCTGAAACCAAGCCTCAGCAAGACCACGCTCCCTCCAGATGCTCTAGGGCAGCATCCTTCCTTTGCCTCTTGCAGCCTCTGGTGGCTCCTGGTGCTCCTTGGTTTGTGGCCACGTGGCTCTAATTTCTCCCTCTGTCTTCACGTGGTCTTCTCCTCTTGTGTCTGTGTGTATGTCAAATCTCTCTCTGCCCGTCTCCTATGAGGACATTCGTGATGGAATTTAGGGCCCAGGATAATCTTCCCATCTCAACATGCTTAACTTAATCATATTTGCAAAGACCCCTTTCCCAGAGAAGGTCACATTTACATGTTCCAGGGATTAGGGCCTGGCATCCTTGGGGGCTCTTCCAAGCCACCCCCAGGCAGTGTGGAGGCTTGCAAGAAGGCAGGAGCAGATTGAAGGTGGACACCCAGTCCACTCCCTGGAAACATAACCCCCAGCGGCTAATCGCTCATGTCTCTGTTTCTTTCTCCAAGGGCCCAGAAAGGGAGATGGACGCCATACAGGCCAAGGAGGAAATGAAGAAGGCCCGTGAGGAAGATGAGCAGGAGCAGCTGGTGGGCAGGTTTGGTGGGCAAGAAAACACTTTCCAGAGATTTCACAGGAGGGATGAACTTTAGTCATTCCCACCCCAGATAAAAATGACTGGTAAAACCTTGTTTCTACTTTAATCTACATGTAAAAAGTGCAAATGTCAACATATGTGGGAATTTGCCCAATTTTCTTTGAAAATGTTCCTATGCTTCTCAGTGGGGTTGGTCTGGTGTTCCCTGAGACCCACCCCTGGGCACCGAGATGTTTTCTCTCGACACACGTGAGTGCTAGAAGCCAGAGGCCAGTGGGGGTCTGGCCAAAAATATGATGCTCTTTTCTTAGCCCCCAAAATGTTTTATAAATAAAAGTTGGTAAAACTTACTAGGAAAAAGGAGGAATGGTGCCTTATTTCTTCAGGCTGCAAGTTACTAACAGCATATGCTAACCTTTTCCAATATGAAACCTTTACACAACATCATTCGTGTAGAAAGGTTTGGCAGGTTTCACTGGCATACTGGTTATTTTGGAGAACCCAGGTCTGTGTGCATAGACTTTTGTCGTGCCATAAGGAAGCCGCTGCTTCTTTTCCCTCACTCTGTGACCCACTTCTGTGGCCTTTTATTCTCTGTAAGACAGAGGAATAAAATTCATTTTCTCAAGTGAAAATAGTCATTATTTCTCAGTTCAATCTTTTTGGCTTAATCAAATAACTTGCTTTTTAAAAGTCATACTTAAGAGTCTTCTGATTTGAAGATGCCTTTTTCCACACAGAAATTTGTGTTGGAAGTAATAAAATTTAGGACACCAGGAATCTGGAACCCAGTGATATTACAAATAAGCTGATACATTGGAAATTATATATGACACATTGCTAGGTGATCCATGTGAAAAGTCTGCCCATGAAGTGAAATACTGGCAAGTTTTGTTCTCACTTCGGCTGAAGTTGGCAGACCTCCAAATGTGGACTTTAAAAAAAAAAAAACTTTATGTATTTATTTTTAGAGAGACACACACGTGAGTGGAGAGGGGGAGATGAAGAAGGAGAAAGTCTCAAGCAGGCCCCTGCCCAGTGCAGAGCCTGATGAGGGGCTGATCTCATGACCCTGAGATCAGGACCTGAGCCCAAATCAAGAGTGAGATGCCCAACTGACTGAGCCATCCAGACGCCCTTAAATGTGGACTTTGGACTGATGGCTGACGGTTTATTGGGGGTTGGTTATCACTCTCAGAAATGAAAGACTCACTTCCATGTAGTGCAGGGATGGGATTCAACGGTCTACCCCTTTAATCTCTGAATGGTGTAAGAAGTTACTGAGGAAAGAAGCAGGGCCAGGCTTAGAAAATGCTGGAAACAATTGTGTGAAGATGGGTCAGACCAGCTCAGATCCTGCAGAGCTCATCTTCGGGGCAGTCCCATCCTGGAGAACTTTCTGTGAAGATGGAGATGTTCCCCGGGCCCCTGGGTGGCTCACTCAGTAAAGTGTCCAACTCTTGATCTCAGCTCATGTGTTGATCTCAGAGTTGTGAGTTCAAGCCCCACATGGAGCTCCAAGCTGGGTGTGGAGTCTATTTAAAAAAAAAAAAAAAAAAAAAAGAAAGAATTCTTAGGGACGCCTGGGTGGCTCAGTCGGTTAAGCGGCTGCCTTCGGCCCAGGTCATGATGCCAGGGTCCTGGGATCGAGTCCCACATCAGGCTCCTTGCTCAGCAGGGAGCCTGCTTCTCCCTCTCTCTCCCTCTGCTTGTGCTCTGTCAAATAAATAAAATCTTTAAAAAAAAAAAATAAAAAAAAAGATGGAGATGTTCCCCATTTGCAGTGGTCAATACAGTGACCATTGGCCACACGTGATCCCTTGAAATATGGCTGGTGGGACCGAGGAATGATTTTTTTTTTTTTAATTAATAATCATTGTTTTAGGGGCACCTGGGTGGCTCAGTTGGTTAAGCGTCACCTTCGGCTCAGGTCATGATCCCAGGGTCCTGGGATCGAGCCCCGCATCGGGCTCCCTGCTCAGCCCGGGAGTCTGCTTCTCCCTCTGCCACTCCCCCTGCTTGTGTTCCTGCTCTCCCTGTCTCTCTCTCTCTCTGTCAAATAAATAAATAAAATCTTTAAAAAAAAAAATCATTGTTTTAGAGTTGTTTTAGGTTCACTGTGAAGCTGTGCAGAAAGCACAGAGTTCCCATATACCCCCACTCCTATACCTATACCCACACGTCCTCCCCCACTATCAGTATCCCACAACATAGTGGTACATTTGTCACAATTGATGAACCTGACACATCATTATCTCCCAGAGTCCATAGTGTACATTAGGATTCAATCTTGGTGTTGTACATTCTATGGAGGAATGGATTTTTAACCTTATTTAATTGTAATTCAGATTGAAACTTACTTGGCCACACGTGACATGTGGCCACCATGTTGGACAGTGCAGCTCTGGACTCCGGCAAGAAAGGTCGCAGGATGGTGGCTCACTGCCCAGTGTGGTGGCTACAGAAGTAAGAGGGAATCCCAGGCTGCTAGCTGGGTGGCACTCAGCACCAAACCTCTGTTTCCAGTCAAGAGGATACAGGAGAGTCTCCGTGGTCATTGCCTCTGTAGGCTCTGACACTAAGGTTGGAAGCCTGAATATGACATTTCATAGATACCCTTACCCACTGGTTTCCTGTCATGTTCTGTCAGAAAGAAGTGGGAAGGCAGGCAGAGAGGAGAAGCCATTTTTTCAGGCTTCTGCTGGCACCTTAGTCAGTGGTGAGAAAAACAGCAGTGACTTGAGCGATGGCAAAACAGCAGTGGCTGATGAGAGCAGGCATCTGGGTTCCTGCTCAGGGCCTAGCGATGATGGGTTTTGGGTAACACCTTTTCCCCTTTTGGCCTTTAGCCCTAGAATGGCTAGCAGCTTCCTATAGTTACTAATCTTTAGGTAACCTTATATTCCTGTTCTGTTTTTGCCATATACTCATTCTCCTATATCAACTGTCCTCTGTTGGAAATGTCTAAGAATGACTTGACTTTTCCTTATGGAACACAGACGGATAAAGCACTCAAGACAGCTAAAAGCCTCCATTTCTGCACCTGGACCATCGCTCCAGCTTTCCAGCTGGCCCACTCCTGTCCATCCATCGGTGCTCAGGCTACTTTGCCTGCTGCATCGAGAGTCGACATTCTAGAACACAAATCTGATCTTCAAAATCCTCTGGTGGCTTCCCCTTGCTTTTTATATAGGGAACCGAGGAGTGAAGGAGCATGATGAGACTGAAAACTTAGAGCTCAGACAGCAAAAGAGTCTCAAGACAAGACCCGATGACCATGGTCTTATCTCATTGCTCTTCGCTCAGGGGAGTCTCATGAGACCAGCAGCAGCTTGACTCCAAGATGGAAGAGGTGGACAGGAGGCTGTGTCCCACCCCTGAGATCACATGCCTTCTAGCTTGCCTGCCTGGGAAGCAGCGCCTGGCTGGACTCACTTTGCGGCCATCACAGGAGGCCAGGTAGGGGAGGTCCCCCTGCCCTGAGGAAACCTTGTGCCGCTGTGGTCAGCTGCCTCGCTGGACCTTTCTTCCTCGCCCTGTTAGTGGAAACTGGCCAGATGAGGATGTGTCCCTAGCCAATGGAAGACAAAACGTCTAAAGAAATAAATGCCCCCTCTGGTACCAGTTCTCCAGCAAACCTCAGGGGTCTGCTCTGTGGAGGTAGAAGTACAGCAAACACATATTACCATCCCCTCTTCTCAGAAGGGGATTGGGGGCTCAGAGAAAGTACTTAAGTGACTTGCCAAGGTCACCCTGCTAGAAAGTGAGAGTTGGGAAATTATATCACACACACACACACACACACACACACTTAAGTGACTTGCCAAGGTCACCCTGCTAGAAAGTGAGAGTTGGGAAATTATAACACACACACACACACACACACACACACACACACACACACACACACACACACACACACACACACACACACACACACACACACACACACACACACACACACACACACACACACACACACACACCCGCCAGCCACCCCCACACACATGCACCCTATCCTAGAAACAGGGAGCGTTGTTGGGCACGGCGAGGTTCCTGACCCTCTGCGGGGTGGGCAAAACCTCCCCACAAGGCGTTTGCCAGCCGCACGGGGAAGGGGACGGCACCTAGCACGTCATTCTCCGGGTGCCGGGCCGGGGGGCGGGCCGGGGGTAAGGGGGCAGAAAAGCTTGGCGCCCACTCGGGGGCCTGCGCTCCTCCCCGGCCCCGCCCCCTCTCGGCCCGGGCTAGGTGTGCACGGCCCCGCCCTCGACCCCGCCCCTTTAAGTTTTGTCGCGCGTGCGTAGCCCTGCCTCGGTCCCGCCCTCTCCCGACTCAGTTGCGCGCGCACCGCCCCTCGCACCCGTGCGCACGCGCGGCTCCGCCCCCGTCTCCCCGGCGCTCGGAGCCCGAGTCCGCGGGAAGATGGCGGCCCCGCTCATCCCGCTCTCCCAGCAGGTACGGACCGGCGGGTGGGGGCGCAGCGCCGGGGCGCGGGGCGCGAGGCGGGCATCGCGGTGAAGCCGATGTGCAGGGAGGTCCAGCCGGGCGGCGGCGGCTCGCGCTGAGGGGCCCCCGCGGAGGGCGGGCGAGTGGGCGGGCGGTCCTGAAGGTGACAGGCCGGCCCAGCCCGCGGCCTCCCGCGCCCTGGCGACCCTCTGCGGGCGGCGTACAGGCGGGGTCGCTGCCTGTGTCTGCACAGTCTGGGGCCCGGGCCCGGCTGCACGCCCGGCCTTCGCCGCCGTTCCCTGGCCGGGCGATGCATGGTGGCACTGGGCTCTCATTCGGGGAGGTGGGCGAGGGGAGTGAGCTTTTCTGCCGGTGCGTCGGCCCCGCGAGTCTTTGTTTCCTGACAGGTCCCAGCGCCGGGGCAGAGAGTGTCCCCGCCGAGGTGGAGGGCAGAGCCCTGCCAGAGTCAGGACCCTCCGGCAGTGCGATCCTGGACTCATCCCTCAATTTCTTGGGAGCTGTTTCCGCCACCCTTGAATTGAGAAAGGGGGGATCGCACGTCTCCGGGCCCCTCTCTGTGCCCTCAAACACGCCTGGTGGTCTTACTAAGGGGCAGTAACAGTGGAGCGACACATACGTGCAAAAAAGAGCCTTGCGCAGGCAGCCCTGCTTTCTGGGAGGGACGTTCATTCATTTATCCGTCAAATGTGCGTTAGTCCAGGTGCTGGGAGCGCAGCAGTCGCCTAGACAGACAAGGTCGCTGCTCTCCCGGAGGTGACACTCTCAAGGGAACTAGAAACTACCTGTGCCCTGCTAATAACAGCTGCCTTTATTGACTGAATACCTGTGTTGTACCAAGCACAATATTATAAGCATTTTGTCTGAATTATCTAGCACAGAGTTGGGATTAAGAGTGAGGACACAGGGTCGTATCATCTTGTGTTTAGTTCTTGGCTCTATCACTTATTCTTCTGAGTGTCCTTGGGTGAAGCTCTTAGAACTCATTTGGAAATTGAAATATAAAAAAAAATTGGGGTAATGTGAAGATTAAGTGTGTAAAGTGCTTAGAGATACTGTAATTATTATCATTTAATTCTCTGGCAGATTGGGATGTATGGGAATGTAGACCACAGCAGTAACAATGCTAAACCTTAAGAGAGCTGATAGGCAGGTTGGCACGACTGACCAGCTGTTCCAAGGAGAGAGACATGCATACCTGCTAAATCTTGCAAGAGCTAGCCAATTTGTAACACTGTCACTAAATTAAAAGTATTAAAGACCAGTGGTTATTAATTAACATGTTCTTATAACAGATAGGAGAGTGCTATGTAAACTAGATGCCATACATATGTGGGGTATTATTGCTAATAGCCAGTTGCCACAGTTTAGGGTGTGTTTGTGTGTGTAGGGGTCGAAACTCACTTAGGCTCACTTAATGAGAAAGTGCTTCCAGTTTGGGGGCGCCTGGGTGGCTCAGTCGTTAAGCGTCTGCCTTCGGCTCAGGTCATGGTCCCAGGGTCCTGGGATCGAGCCCCGCATCGGGCTCCCTGCTCAGCGGGAAGCCTGCTTCTCTCTCTCCCACTCCCCCTGATTGTGTTCCCTCTCTCGCTGTGTCTCTATCAAATAAATAAATAAAATCTTTAAAAAAAAAAAAAAAAGAAAGTGCTTCCAGTTTGGGGGGGAATCTTTTTAAAACTTCTATCAAATTTTGACAGTAGCCCTAATTTGCACTTTGATGATGACAGTGGCTAATGTTTATTGAGTGCTTTAGAGTTTAAGTGCTTTCTAACACGTTGGTGCTTATCCACACAACATGGAGAGGGGAATTCTTATTTTACTGATGAAGGATTAGCTTTGGAGGAACGCAGTGGTTTGCCACTGTGAGTTAAGGTATGAAAACATGAATCAGGTCATGTGATTCATCTGCTTAGCACCTTTTGGAATAAGATCCCAGTTCCTTCTCAGGAAGCCTTGCCGGTTTGGTGCCTGCCTGCCCTTTCCCGCCTCGTGCTTTCCCCGGTACCCACACTGCAGCCACACTTGCTGCTTTTCTGCTCTTCCCACAGTCCAGGCTTTCTCTGTTCTCAGGGTGTCCCCACTGGCTGTTCCTTCTTCCTGAAGTTCTCTTCCTTGTTTCTTCTCTTGGTCGCTTCTCTTGGAGCCAGTGCCTGGCTCTTTTCCCTTGTCCAGGTGGTAGCTCAGATGTCGTTCTTCCCAGACGCCTTTGCTGACCACTTGTAATAAATAGGGCCCCCTCTTCCATCCCACCAGCAGTGTGTTTCCTCCACATACCGCTCAGCACCATTCAGGGTCTACAGATGTCTCTTTCCCCATGACACCAGGCACCCAGTCAGAGCAGGTGCAGACTCTTGCTCCTGTGACCAGCACCCAGGAGGTGTCAGGTAAACGCATGAAGCAGGAACCAGAGAGTTCGACCGACCAGCGCCATTTACAGGTGGCTCTTCTCTACGTGTGGGATGGGGCTAGGGCTGGGAGCAAAATTGAAGGAGGAGTTGCAAGAGACTGACAGCCAGGAGCCTATGACAACTTTAGGTCGCTGACTTCAGTGTTTTTTCCTGTTCCTTTATATGTTTGTTGAACGAAGGCACAAGTAGGTTTTCTTCCTTCAGGTAGTTATGTCAGCATTTCTCTATGGCTGTTCTTAGTGAAGTTCTGCACCAGGTGTTCCCGTCAAGCTAGGTGGGAGATATAATGTGTTAGAAAGCACTTAAACTCTAAAGCACTCAATAAAGCACAGCTGAGATCACATGGATTCACAGATAATTACTGGGGATGCATGGATATGATTCCAGGATAATTTCTGGTTGGGGGCAGTCAGGGAGCCCCCTGGAGCATGAGGCTGTGCTCTGGTTGGACTGAGGTGTAGGGCGCACTTGGAACGTGGATGGCCTGTTGAAGGTGAATAAAGCGGTTGCCAGCAGGTTTGCAGAGAGGAGGGGGGCAGTGTGTTTCCCCTCTGTCCCCAGCACTTTTCCCATCAACATCTTTCCTGGTCTGCTCCATACTCCCCAATATCTATGGCACCTCTTCCCTATACAGTTTCTTCTGACCCTGAATACAAATCTTGCCCATTTGAAGAGTCAGGAGTCTAGGGTTGATTTTTCCCAAGCATAGCTCCCCTTTGCCTCTCCTACCCCGGAAATGCATCTGTGTTCCTCACCCCTTTTGTACCATGTGGTCTCATAAGCTCCTGGTCACCATGCCATCCTTAACCTCAGTGGCCTGTCGTTGGTCGTCCTTGAACCCCACAACACTGGTCACTGTAACCCACCAGTTGGCCTTCACTCTGTCTTCTGCATTCTTTCTCTCTGTCTGCTCCCATCTTAGGGTCTCCCCACAGAGCATGCCCTTCCCCCACCAAGAGTCCAGCCTCCTGTTTCCCCCTTGCCAACCCCTCATCCCACCCCCCACCGGCTGCCCACTGGAATTGGCCACCTCCTTACCACATCCACAAGTTCACAGGGCTGGGCCTGTCCCCCTTCCTGCTTAGCCTCTCCCTCATAGTTCATTCCGCACAACCACCCCGCTGCTCCAGAAACCTCCAGCTGCTCCCATTTCACTCCCCTCAGTATGTCCAGCTTGATTGCTCCTGGTTCAGCATTCCCACGCCCCCTGGGCCTGCTCCACCTGAGCTTGCCGCACCATTTCCATGTAAGCCCTGGCTCTTCCCAGTGCTCCCTCACATCCCCCCACCTCATGCCGTGATCTCCTGCTGCAACCTAGCCTACCTCCCACCCATTGGAGGCCACTCTTGGAGGCCTCCTTGGTGGTGTCTTCCCTCAGTCCCACCTCAATGACAGTTCTCCCTCCTGTACCTTCTGTGGGTCCCTCGCGTGGCCCTTGACCCAGGAAGCACATGGAAAGTATTGGGCTCATTAATGAAGAGAGTGCCCTGTGCCCAAGGAGTTCCACCCCCTCCCCTATGCCACTGGGGTCCTCCTCCTTTGTCATGTGCTTCCTATGCCCAGGCACTTGAGATACATCATCTTTTTAATGGGTGCCCGGTTCTCAATTTTTATTCCCATTTTGCAAATGGGAAACTGAGACCCACAGAGATTTAAGTCACTTGCCGAAGTCCCATAGTTGGTGGGTCGACCCCACATCTGTCTGCCTGCAGAGCCCTGCTCTTTCTCCTCTTCCAGGCAGCCTGCTGGGCACCTCGCCCAGAGCAACACCCGGTGAATGTGTCTGCAGTGAATGCCAAGTGCTTGGGGCACTTGTTTGTCCTTTCGTCTCTTGTTTTTTTTCTCTAAAATAATTGCTACTCTCTCTGTCTTACTAGAATGCTAATGGTGATGTGGTATAAATTGGTGAGTAGAGAGTCAGGTTTTAGAGTAAAGATTGGCCCTACCCTGTAAGATCCAGAATTTCTTGGCTCTTTATCTTATTGACCTGCATTGGCCTGTTTGTGGACCAAGTAGCTACCAGTTAAGCAAGAACATGTAAATTTTGATCCCTTTGCCCCAATTTTGAACTTTATTTAATTTTTTTAAAGATTTTATTTTAGGGAGAGGAAGAAGCAGGCTCCCCACTGAGCAGGGAGCTTGACACAGGGCCCTGATCCCAGGACCCTGAGATCATGACCTGAGCCGAAGGCAGACGCTTAACCAACTGAGCCACACAGGCGCCCCAATTTTGAACTTTAAAGCAACTTTCCCATGCTTGGTTCTTCATCCGATCAGCTGCTCTGGGAAGTGGACTGTCTTTGATCAGATGGTACCCGAGAGCTGAGTGTCTACTCTCTGATGCCTCAGGCCACCTCACATTATTATGCTGTGGGACGGACGCAGCCCCCATGAGAGGCATCTCGACAGCCACGCTGGGGGTGCTTTCAGAAGCTCCCCACTCAGACCTCACCTGAGCAGCCAGCGTCCACTCGGAAGACTACTCCACATTCTTCCTCAAAGACGACTCTCCCACCTCATTTTCATTTGAGGTCCTTCAGGGTGTGTTTTTCAGTGTTCAGGTCCCCAGATGTCCTTTCAGTACCCTCAGTTGTGCAGTATTTTCTGTATCTCAGTTTCTCCATGTGCAAATTGGGAGTAACGCTATATTAGGTATGTATTTGCCTCCTGACAGTGGAATGTCAGCACCCCGCGCACGCTGTTCATTCAGTAGATGTGTATTAGGCATTTTCTCTCTGCTGGGCACCTCGTGGGCAGTGGGATGCAGCAGGGAACCTGAAGACAGCCCTGTCCCATGCAGCCGAAGTTCTCAGGAGCGGGGCACAGACGGAAGGAAATGAGCAGATACGTAGTGTGTCCCAGGGCAAAGTGATCTTCGAGGTGAGAACTGAAGCAGAGTTTATGGTCCCACATGTGAAGTCGGAGAGGCCTCGGGAGGCCTCAGGAGCCCCGGACTGAGCAGGAAAGGCATTTTGTGTTGCTCACTGTATCCTCCCGAGTCATACTGGTCAGTCTTCTCCTCACTTTATAAGGGTGTAAACTGAGGCCCAGAGGCATATGTCACTTGTGAAAGGTCACACCCAGCAACCTCGAGCTGACACAGCTCATCTAATGCAGGCCTGGGGCTCTGTGTTGCATTGTAGGTTCTGTTTGTTTGTTTGTTTATTTCTTAAGTAGGCTCCACGCCCAGCATGGAACCCAATGCGGGGCTTGAACTCACTACCCTGAGATCAAGACCGCAGCTGAAATCAAGAGTCGGTTGCTTAGCCGACTGAGCCACCCCGGCGCCCCTTTTTGTTTGTTTTTTAACTGCCAAGCATTCAACAATGTGAGATCTCATTTGGTTTTAAACGGTGGTCATGCCACCTAACCTCTAGATACTGTGGAGTCTGATGGAGAGGAGATCACTTGTTTGAATTCTTATTTTATTGTTTTAATCTCATGTCACTGGAGTCATGGGAGAAACAGAAGCTGCCTTATCGTCTTTACAGGTTCCCCTGCACGGGTGGGTGTTTGCTGCTCCATGGCTGATGCAGAAATGAATGAGCCATGCCTGGCCCACGAGGAGGGTCGGCTTGGTCCAGGCCACAGTGGAGGCCCAGGCCGTGGGTGGTCTGAGCTGGATGAGCGGTGGATAACTTGCTTCCACTTAGGAGAGGGCTGCATGGAGAAGGGGCATTTGGGCTGGGCTGTGGGGACGCTGGGAAGAGAGGAATGCTTTTTCAGACAGAGGGAAAGTGGAATAAACAGAAGCCAAGACACTGGAATTCCAGCTCAAAGGGCCTAAATAGAGGCCAGGGCTGAGGACTCTGGGGTCCATAGCCCTCTTTTAACTAGGGTGACTTAGGGATTAAAGGAAGAAGGTGGTTGGTAAATGGGACACAGTTTGTGCCTGGCCTACAGATTGGCCTGAGACAAAAGGGACTGACAGGGTGTCTGCTTGCCTAGAGAGTGGCTGATGGTGGTGGTTGGGGGTGGGGGGATGGGTAGAGGGAAGGAGACCTGCGTGCCGGGTGGCCCAGAGGGCTGCTCCTGCTTAGAATGCTAGGTTCGCCATAGTAGGCCCAGCCCTCAGTGTCACAAGCTGCTGGAGGGAAGTAGAGGTTGCAGATGACCACAAACAGCCATGTCCTTAGACTTCCGTCTGGCCCTGCCTACTGGGTGGGATTGCTGTACTCTTGATGGCAGAACCGATTTACCAATCATGTTTCAGACCAGCTGATACAAAGTCAGTCCTCCTTTTGTATACACCAGTTGAAAGCTGGGAAGGGTGGTGCCAGGAAGGCTGGCCCTCACCGTCTGCAGACTGGAATCGGGCTTCTGCCCCATCCAGCACATTGCTCACCTGCATCTCAGGCTTCCCAGTTCTACCCTCCCTGTTTGCTTTGCCCTGCGGCCCCTGGGCCTTTTTGTTTGTTTGTTTGTTTTTAAAGATTTTTATTTGAGAGAGCGAGCACGTGCATGAGCAGAGGGGAGGGGCAGAGGGAGAAGCAAACTCCCTGCTGAGCAGGGAGCCTGACGTGGGGCTTGGTCCCAGGACCCTAGGATCATGACCTGAGCTGAAGGCAGACGCTTAACTGACTAAGCCACCCAGGAGCCCCAACCGTGGGCCTTTCTTTTAGTTGCTTGCTCAGGCGACATTACCTCTTGCCTCAGGGCCTTTGCACCTGCTTTTTATTGCTCCCTTTCTGGGATGTTCTTCCCCCCACTTTATTTCTGGGTTAACCTCTACTCCTCTTCGTATCTCACCTGGCACATCACTTCCTAAGGTAAAGCCTTCCCTGACAGGTTGGCCCAGCTTCTCTGTTGATGCCTGTGGGGATAGTCTGTACTTTTTCCACATGCCAGTCTGTAATTTTCTGTTGGTGGCATTATTAGATTGATGGTTAGTCTCCCCCACCGCGTAGACTAGGTCCACAAAGGACTGTTTTAATTTGTCCTTGTTCCCCAGGTGCTCAGTAATCATCTGTTGAACGAATGGCAGAATGGTAGAGCAGGCCCACAGTATGTGAGGCAGGGAGGAGCTATGGTAGGTTCTTGAGGAGTGGAGTGACATGTTCAGATCTGACCACTTGCATAGAGAATGGGCAGAGCTGGGGACTAGCTCAGAGATGTTTGTTGTGAAATGAGCATGAAGTGATAAAGAGCAACCTGGCCTGAGGTTGTTTCCAGAAGAGTAAAAGGGGTTGGTGATCAAAGGAGTGTGTGGGATGGTTATTTGCACTGGGGCCTTCTAAGTGTGGGGAGGAGGCAGGAGAAGGAGGCAGGTGCGGTGTCCAGCCAGCAGGGCAAGACCAGCCTTCCTGGGTGGTGTCAGGTGGGTGGCTGGGTCAGGTGAGACAAGACCCATCACCTTGCAGTGGGCCCTCCAGGCCTGGTGGGATCCCACATTTAGGTGCAGTTGAGAAGCAGCCTAGCTCCTGGGGGCACCATTGGGTTCCATTTGCTGAGCACCTACCCCGTGCTGGTCTGGGACCAAGAAGAATAAAACTGAGCCCCCGCCCTTTAGATGGCTCAACTGGAGCTGGACTCCCAGGCCTACAGCTAAGTAGGAGCCCCTGTGGGAGATACCCTGGTGGAGGTCGGGTGGCAGCCTGCAGAAGCGGGATGAACTGCCTTCACTGGCTTGGAAAGAAGGAGAGCAGGAAGAGGGGGCCTGGGTCTTCCTTCCTCTTTTCCCTCTTCTGTTCCAGCAGAACTGGAGGAAGCAGAAGGGTGTAGCCTTTCAGACTGGCTGCTCCCCAACCCCCACCCCCTCCCACCCCATCAGAGCCCCGTTCCTTGACTCTGGTAACCCAGGTATTGGGGAGAGATTTGGGGTGCAGGTCTTGTACAGAAGAAAGGAGGGGGATTGGACACCCACTTTGTGCCCATTCACCATTGACTCCCCATTAGGGAAGTGTCATTGTCACTGTCCCTGTGCTCGTTTCTCAACAAGGAAACAGGACAGAGCTAAAGTGACAGGTTTCAGGCCTCCCAGGGAGTTGGGGTGCTTGGATCAGACTGTAGCTCCAAAGCCAGTGTTCTCTCCTGTGGACAGCACACCATGGGCTCCTGGGAGGGCAGGAGCAGCTCTGTCCCTGCTGTGTCCTGAGCCCCTGCAGCAGGCAGGTGATAACCGGCCTGTTGATGGGTGGCTGCACGCTCCAGAGAGCGGCCAGGAGCAGTCTTCTCTAACTGACGGTAGTCGATTAGTGGAAATGTTCTGTCTCCTGTGTGAAGAAGCAGGCACCCGGTGCGCTGGTGAGGGGAGTCAGGGAGGCCTGACGGCCAGGCCCCCACCCTTTCGCAGGGCTCCCTGTGTCTCTTCACTTGTGCTGTGAGGGGGTTGGGGAAGGGAGTTCTCTGATTTACTAATGACAGGAACAAGCATGCCTGTCGAGCCACAGAAAATTGGCTTTTCTTAATCCACAAAGGATGTTTTCAGTTTTACATATCCAGTGGGAAAAGGAAATGATCTTCTTTCGGACTGCTTTTAAAGGGGGAAAGACTAAACAGGAAAAAAAGTAAAGAAAAGAAAAGGCCTGTTGAGGGTGAGGTCCTCACAGGGAGATTATTAAGCCAGGACTGGAAAGTTTGGGGCATGGATTAACCCTCTAAATTCCCCCACACCCTAGAAACGGCAGTTTGTGGCTGGAGGTGCCAGGACCCGGCAGACCTAGGTGTGTGCTCTGAACATTTCCCTGTTGGGAGTTTTCTTTGATCAAGACCAGAACAGTCTCTGGGCCCATAGTGCCGTACCCCTGTATCCTTGTGGACACTTCCTCCACCGAGAAAAGGATTCCACAGGGGATGAGCAGACGCCAGCGGTTGCTGAGTGCGAGCAAGTCGGTGCTCTCACCCACACACCAGACCAGGGAATCGGCATTTTCTTTCACACCAAGCTGGTCCTGTTGGCATTCGGCCTCTTGGTTTAATTTTTTGTTGCCTTTTAGCCACTCGGAATTATCCTTTAACTCACAGCTACTAAGCACTTAACCTGCTGTGTGTGTAATTGCGTGTTTTTAAAATAATAAGTAAGACTAAGAACTAGTAAAAGGCTGTTGGGAGCGACTCAGCCAACTAGTTGAGTGAGAAAATGAGTACAGTACGTACTGCAGCGTAGCCAACATTTGGTGAAATATTTTATTATTTTTTGGCAAAGATCATTTGGTGTGGCGTGCTGTCAGGACTGCGATTTGATGCTTGCCAAACACGCCCTGATTAGTAGCCTTGCCTGACTTCCCTTCCCACCCCCCCACCCCCCCGATTCTTTATAATAAAGCCAGCTTCTCTGTCTCAGTGATAGTAATAAGAAGGGCAGTAATGGATACAGTAGCATTTGGGGGTTGTAGGGTGTGCTTTACCTACATATTCTCATCCGGTACTTAAAGTAATCCTCAGGGCAGGCACTGTGTTATTCTCATTCCATGGCTGGGGAAACTGAGGCCCTGGGAGGCTTTGTAGCTTGTCTTCCCTCTGCTGCTGAGTGGTGGAGCTGTGTCTACCCAAACATCAACCTCTCTGCACCCATCTCACCCACTCCCTCCTGAGGCTCCATCAAAATCTTACTCATTCTGTAAACAAACAAACAAACAAATAAATAAATAAGTTTATTTAAAAAAAAAAAGTTTACGGAAGGCCTGCTTACAGAGCCAGCATTGCAAGAGGTAGAATAAGTGTGAGACTTCTAACTCACCCCCTACCCCCCCCAGAATTGAAAATGTAGGAAGGAGGTGCCCCAGTCATTAGAGTAGCCTTGACAAAAACTGGACATTAAGAAATGTCCCATTTGTAGGTTTGGGGCTATGGAAATGTGGAGGAGAGAGGGACTCATTTCAGTTGGGGGGACTTAGGGAGGTTTTTAAAGCAGGGGGTCGGTTGTGGGGCTGGGAGGTAATTGGCCTTGAGCAGGCACAGCCCCCCACCCCAGGCATAGGGAATAATTTGTGCCCAGACAGGGAGCGTCCGGTGCACAGTATGTAGAGAATCTGCCAGAGCAGGAAGGAGAGCAGGGTCTAAGTGCTGTGCGTGCAAATCTGAGTGTCTCTGAGCGGACGTCCAGGTGAATGCGTGTGTGGTGGGGAGTGGGGGGGGAGTAGTGAAATTAGCCCAGCAGGGGCAGGGGATGGCTGTGGGGCACCTCTAGAGCTAGGCTAAGGGTTGGAACCTCATACTCTTCACCAGCCACAGAGCCTTTTCCGAGCAGTAGAGTGACCACGTGAATTCCTCTCCCTGCTCCTGCCAGCATGTTTGTTCTTCTGTATTTGTTCCCTGACCAGACCACGATGCTCCGCTCCTCCTTGGTAGTGGCGACTGTCTTTTGCTCACCATGGAATCCGGGAGCCTACTGGGTACCTGGCGCCTAGAGGACCCAGGCTCTGTAGAAGAGCAGTGGGTGCTGGGAGGCTGATGATGCCACCCTCAGAGAGGAGGGGAGAGGCATAGAGCTGCCGACCCGATCCTCCTAGGGATCCCTGAGTCCTGGGCAGTATGCCCGCTTATGGGATGGCAAAATATCGGGCCAGAGCTCAGCACATGGCAGAGACGTTGGAACCCCAGGGTGGCTGATCTAGGAAGGGAATTTTGGGAAGATTCAGGGCACACTTCGGGAAAGTTGGAAGCACTGTGGGAAGTGGGCATTCTCAAGGAAGGCAGTAGGTGCCCTGCTGTGGAGGGGCCCTTACTGCTGAGCTGTCACCCCTGTGAGTCTGTTCAGGGCCTGGTCCACTGTGCAGAGGAAGGAAGGACAGAATGGACAGGGGCTGTTCTCTGAGAGGCTGGGAAGAGCGATATCCAGGGAGGGCTCTGGGGAGGCCTGGTCCGCTTTTGATCTTAAGCAGCATTTTTGGGAGAACAGGCTAGGATCTGCTCCCTGCTCCACCCAGGCTGTCTGGGCAAGGTCCCGGGAGCTCCTTATTGTCTGACTCTTTCCAGTCCCATCCACCTGTCCTCTGTGTGGCTGCACTCAACCCCATGCCCCTCCCTACATGCTCATCCCCTGCTCCCTTCAGGACCCTGCTCCCTTGGTGTTTCCCCACCAGTGGTGCCACTTTCCATCCATGTTGCAGGCTTGTGTATCCCCAGGGCTTCAGTGCAGGTGCTCCTAGGCATGCTTGTTGTCTTGTATCCCCTTGGGCAGGCTCAGCTGGGGCAGTGACAGTCTCCCCGCCCTCACAGGTGCGTGTCTGGGCTGCTGAGTGCCCCCGCCACCCCTCTCTGTTCGTCCCAGCACTTGGCAGCCCTCCGTGTGCATTGTCATGTGTGATGACATTCTCCTCCAGACTAGGACCTCCGAGACACTCTGTAGAAACTGCTTGACTGGGAATGAGATTTCCACCTCCATGTCCCATAGGGACATCCCAGAGAAACATGTTTAAAGGTGTGTGTTTAGGCACAGTGAGTGGCTGCATTCCTTGGCCTCATCCCCCTGGAGGCCTACCGAAGTCCTCCCCGCCGCTGCCCTCCCCCCCCCGCCCCGTTGCTCCCCCAGTCACCCACTCCGCGTAGCTAAGTGCATATTCAGTTCACTGGCTCTTGTGCACGTCTGCTCAGGTCATCACGGGGATCACGTTCCGGGCTTCTCAGCAGGGCGGGCACAGACCCTCTTACCTCACTGTGTCCACCCTTCCTGGCTGGCTGAAACTGTGCTGAATGATCCAAAGTCCCCGCCGGCCCCCTCTGCCCTGGAGTCCACCTTGCCCATCCCTGACCCCTGGCTCAGGCTCTGGAGGCTTCGGCTGTGCCTCCTGCTGTCATAGCTCTCACATCCCGTGGCACCTTGTGCTGTAGTCATGCGCTCACTTTGCCTGCCTGTCTCCCCATCTTGAGCCCTAGAGCTCTGTCTCACACCCTTTTGTATCCTTGATTCTTCCTCATAGTGCGGACATAACGGATGTTTGTTGAATGAGTGAATGAATGAATTTATAAGTCCCAAGGGCAGACCACTCGTTCAGGAAGTTTTCTGTGAAGAGTAGGTGGGAAGTCAGTAGTCTGAAGTGGAATGGCCTAGGGGGACATTTCTAGAGATGGGTGCCGATGTCACATGGGAGCCGGTGGAAGGAGAGGACGAGGAGGAGAACGGGACTATAAACAATCGGCATTGGAGGAGTGCTCACTCCATGCCAGTCTCTGGTGCTGGGAATGCACAGCCTTATTTTCCAAATAAGACACAGAGCGGCTGCTCACCCTCCCCAGGGTTGCACAGTACTCTGGTGGTGGGGTGGGACTTGAGTCCACATCTGTCTGGTGGCATTGTTGACCTCTGTGTGGTTCTGCTCCCCCCCCCCCCCCCCCCCCCCCCCGTGCTAGGAGCACCAGGCCAAGAGGTGTGGGCGGAGACCTTCGGGACTCAGTGTAGGTCCTGCCTCCTGCAAAGGATGGTGTGTCAGCGTGGGAAGGTTGCCTCAGGTGACCTCGATTTCTCTTTTATTTCCATTTCTGGTAGACAGGGCCAAGAGCAGTGGTCTCCTGGGAGCGCTGAAGCTTTTACACCTTGATCTGCATTCCTCCTGATAGTTCCTGGCCTTGAACTCACTCTGGCTGTCTTCGCCTTGACGCTTCAGCGTGTGTCTCAACTTTCGGGCATGGTTCTCTTGCTCTTTGGTTCTCCTTGTAGGTGGGGATTGCAGGCCTTACCCCCGACCCCCACCCCATGTCATGTCCCCACCTCAGGCCTTGAGTTCCTAGTGGGTTGGACGGAGGCCCCGCATGCTGTGCTGAATGGCAGGTGCACATCTTCAGCTAGTCCTTCGTCATGGCGGTCATTTGGGTCCCCAGAGAGAATCCTGTATCTTCAGATCCCTCTTCTTGTATGTGGCTCTTTGTCTTTCCTGTCTTATTTACAAAAGCAGTGTGCATTAATGTAGAACATTGGTGAACTCAGAAAGCCACGGGTGTGGAGCAGGGAACCAGTTCACTGGTAGGAATCAGTGTTAGTGTGTGGTATCTGTCCTGCCACATTCAGGCCCGTGTGTGTATGTGATCGCTGTGGGCTTACCAGCCAGGTCATCACTGTGTGTGCTGGTTTGGGCCCTCCCTTTGCACTTAGCAAATACCTGACGATCATGCCCCACTTGGAAATGTTCTGCCCGTGCTGTTTTACTGCTGTGTGGGATCCTCGCCTGTTTTCAACCTCTGCTGTCACCCATAGTCCTTGCCCTCCAGCAGGGTGAACTGATACAATGCTCTTGCCTTTCCCCACCTCCTGCGTAGTAGGTCACTTCCTCGGGGTAGACCCCCAGGGGGAGACCTTACAGTAGTAGAAGGGTGTGTGTGTATGTGTGTGTTAAAGAAGTGCTAGTTTTGGGACTCCTGGGTGGCTCAGTCAGTTAAGTGGCTGCCTTCAGCTTGGGTCATGATTTAGGATCCTGGGATCGAGTCCCACATCGGGCTCCCTGCTCAATGGGGAGCCTGTTTCTCTCTCTGCCTGCCGCTCCCCCCTGCTTGTGTGTGCTCTTTCTCTGACAAGTAAATAAATAAAAATCTTAAAAAAAAAAAAAAAGTTAAAAAAAGTGCTAGTTTTTATTGTTTGTCAAAAGTATGCACTGCTGGTGATAAAGCTGCTTTTTGTTTATCGTACTTAACACTTGAAGTGGCTTGTACCATTAGGATCCTTGCCAAAGCAGAAACGTATCAAATGTTGGTCTTGAATTATGTAAGATTTTTACACACACTCAAAGTAGAGGGAAGAGTTTAATGAACTCCCATGTGCCCACCACCCGTTTACAACAAATGCTGTGTTTTTTTTTTTTAAAGTAGGCTCCATACCCAACGTGGGGCTTGAACTCATGATGCTGAGATTGAGAGTCATATGCTCTACCGACTGAGCTAGCCAGGCACCCAAACAAATACCGTTCTCTCTGCACTTGTCTACCATCCCTTGACCTCCTCTGCCATATACATTTTTATTTCTGAGGTTTTTATTTTAAATCTCAGAAATCGGGGTGCCTAGGTGGCTCAGTCGGTTTGGTGTCCCAACTCTTGATTTTGGCTTGGGTTGTGATCTCAGAATTGTGAGATCAAGCCCCGGGTTGGGCTCCCCACTCAGCAGGGAGTCTGCTTGAGATTCTCTCTCCCTCTCCCTCTGCCCCTCTCCCCCACGCTCTTGCTGCTCTCTCTCTTTCTCTCTCAAGATAAATAAATCTTAAAAAAGAATAAAATCTCAGAAATTATATTTCAGTTTGCATCTCTGACAAGAAGACCATTTTTCTTTACATAACCACGGTGCCATATCAACACCTTACGCATTTAATCATTCCTTAGTATTACTCCATCAATACCCAGTCCATATTCAGTATTCTTTCCCTGAGTGTCTCAGAATGTCACCTTGTTATTTGATTGTGAGGTCTCCGGTCTCTCTCACTCTCTTTTTAAAATGTATTTTGAGATAATTATAGATTTACATGCAGTTGAGGAAAAATAATGCAGAGTGATCCTGTGTATTCTTCATTCTGTTTCCTGCAGTGGTAACACTTTGCAAATCTATAGTACACCATCACAACGAAAAGTTTGACATCGCTGCAGTCAGATGCAGACCGGTTCCATCCCACACAGGGATCCCACCTCTTGGCCCTTTTAGCCATTCCCATGCCTTCCTTCACCCCTGGCACCTGCTAATCTGTTCATTTCCAGAATTTCAGCATTTTAATGATGTTATATAATAGTCATTCAGCACATAACCTTTGGAGATTGGCCTTTTTTACTTAGTATAATCCTCTGGAGATTCTTCTAGGGTGTTGCACATATTAGTAGTTCATTCCTTGGCATTTTTCATTGCCAAGTGGTATTCCACAGGGTGTGTGTGTGGGGGGTCACAGTTCATTTAACCAATCCCCCATCAAAGGGGACATGTGGTATGTTTCCAGTTTGGGGCAGTTATGAATCAAGCTGCACTAAACATCTGAGGACAGGATGTTATGTGAACCCAAGTCTTCATTTCTCTGGATGAATGCCCAGGACAATTGCTGGGTCTTGTGACAGTTGCAGGCTTAGTTCTTTTTAAGAAACTGCTGAACTGTTTTCCAGAGTAGCTGTACATTTTTACCTTCCCACCGTCAACGTGCGAGTGATCCAGTTTCTCTGCATGCTCACTGGTGTCACTGTTTGTTATTTTCGCCATTCTGATGGGTGTGTGGTGGCATCTCCCTGTGGTTCTGATTTGCATTTCCCTAATGACTAACATATGCTGACCATCTTTTCATGGGCCTACTTGCCATCTGTACGTCCTCTTGGGTGAAATGTCTCTTCATGTCTTTGGCCCATGTTCTCATTTGATTATTTGCCTTTTTTTTAAAGCAAACTCTGTGCCCAAAGTGGGGCTTGAACTCACTACCCCAGGATTGAGTCGCATGTGCCACCTGCTGAGCCAGCCACGCACTACCCCATCCCCTCCATCGTTTGCTTTTTGTGCCTTTGAATTTTGACAGTTCTTTGTATATTTCAGATACTAATCCTTTGTCAGATCTGTGATTTGCAAATATTTCTGTGACTCAGCTTGTCATCCCCTTACCAGGGTCTTTCACGGAGCAAACATTTTTCATTTTGATGAGGTCCAATTTATCAGTTTTTCCTTTTATGAGTCAGCCTTTTGGTATCAAGTCTAAGAACTCTTTGCCCAGCCCTTGATCCTGAATATTTTATTCTGTTTTTTTTTCCCAAAAGTGTTATTCCATTTAAGTTTTTCCATTTAAGCCTGTGACCCATTTGGAGTGAATTTGTGTAGAAAGTGTGAGACTTGGGTTTAGGCTTATTTTCTTCCTCCGGATGTCCAGTTGCTTCAGTGCCGTATGCTGTGCAGGCCTCTTTCCTCCTGAATGGCCCTGCACCTCTGTCAGTAGTCGGTCGGGTACACCCGTGTAGGTCTGTTTCTGTGCTCTCTGTTGTGTCCCATGGCTCTGTGTGTCTACCCCTTCATCACTGCCATGCTGCCTTATAGCGAGGCTTGAAATCAGGTAGACTGATTCCTCCCACTTTATTTTTCTTCAAAATTGTTTTAGCTATTTTGGTTTCTTTACCTGTCTCTATACATTTTAGAAGAATCTTATTTTTATCTACAAAAAATCTTGCTGGAGTTTGGTAGGAATCAAGTAAAACCTGCATTTCAGGGGTGTACACATTAACTGTGCTGGTTATTGCCCTCCAGAAAAGCCAGTTGATCATCTTCCCACCCACAGGGCCCAAGATGCTCGTTCCCCCCTTTGCTGACTCTGCCAACCTGATGGCAAATGCTGGTGCTTCAGTCTGTTTTGCCGTATGGAAATTGAACATTTCCCCCAACTTTGCTGTGTCTTTTCTTTCTGAATCTCTTTTGTCTGATACTTTGCTCATTTTAAAATTAGGATATATTTTTTCTTGTGATTTATAAAAGCTGTCTCCCACATCTCCTTCTCTCAGCAAGGTTTACCTTAGCTCTGGTTTAGAAACTTCTCATGGGACAGTTGGAGAGAGCTGTCAGTTCCTGGGAGGTTAGAGATGCCCCAGTGTTTTCTGATGTTTTTGAATGCTGATGAGCTAAATCCCAGGTTCCTCCGCCACAGAATATGACTGTGCACATTGCCAAGATGATGGCTTTGCAAGCAGTGAGGGCAGCCAACGCTAAATGGAAGGCAGAAACGTAACGACTATTAAGTGAGCACTTCTTTAGGCTGCGTTTTTTTTAATTATTATTTTCAATTTTATTTATTTAAGTAATCTCTATACCCATGCGGGGCTTGAAGTCACGACCCTGAGATCAAGAGGTGCATGCTCTTCTGACTGAGCCAGCCAGGTGCCGCATGGGCTGCATTTTTCTATCAACATCTGGTTTTCCAAGTAGAAACTCAGACCAGGATGTCTTTGGGTGTTATTTGGCTAATTCTTGCAAAACTTGGCAACTTGATTGAAAAATACACCATTTGCATTTCCCTGATGATGAGTGATGTTGAGCATCTTTTCATGTGTCTGTTGGCCATGTGGGTGTCTCCTTTGGAGAAATATCTGTTCATGTCGTCTGCCCATTTTTATTTTTTTAATTTTTAAAAAATTTTTAAAAGATTTTATTTATCTATTTGAGAGAGAGAGAGAGAGAGAAGCAGACTCCCAGCTGAGCAGGGAGTCCGACATGGGGCTCGATCCCAGGACCCTGAGATCATGACCTGAGCCGTGGGCAGATGCTTAACTGACTGAGCCACCCATGGGCCCCGTCTTCTGCCCATTTTTAAATTGGATTATTTGGTTCTTTGGTGTTGAGTTGTATAAGTTCTTTATATATTTTAGATACTAACCCTTTATTGGATATGTCATTTGCAAATATCTTTTCCCATTCAGTAGATTGTCTTTTAATTTTGTTGGTTGTTTCCTTTGCCGTGCAGAAGCTTTTTATTTATTTATTGTCAAAGATCCTTTTATTCATTATTTTTATTTTAAAGATTTTATTTATTTGAGAGAGAGAGTGAGCACAAGCAGGGGTAGTGGCAGGCAGAGGGGGAGGGGGAAGCAGGCTCCCCGCAGAGCAGGGAGCCCAATGCGGGGCTCCATCCCAGGACCCTGGGATCATGACCTGAGCCGAAGGCAGACACTTAACAGACTGAACCACCCAGGTGCCCCAGAAGCCTTTTATTTTGATAAGTCCGAATAGTTTATTTTTGCTTTTGTTTCCCTTGCCTCAGGCGACCTATCTAGAAGGATGCTGCTATGACCAGTGTCAGAGAAATTACTGCCTCTTCTATTGATCTTTATGGTTTTAGGTCTCACATTTAGGTCCTTAATCCATTTTGAGTTTATTCTTGTGTATGGTGTAAGGAAGTGGTCCAGTTTCATTTCTGCATGTTGCTGTCCAGTTTTCCCAATACCTTTTGTTAAAGATATCTTTTCCCTATTGAATATTATTTCCTGCTTTGTTGAAGATTAATTGACCATATAATTGTGGGTTTATTTCTGGGCTTTCTATTCTGTTTCCATTGATCTGTCTATGCATTATATCTTTTTGTGCCAGCACCATACTGTTTTGATTGCTACAGTTTTGTAATATAACTTGAAGTCTCAAATTGTGATACCTCCAGTTTTGTTTTTCAAGATTGCTTTGGCTATTCAGGGTCTTTTGTGGTTCCATACAAATTGTAGGATTGTTCTAGTTCTGTGAAAAATGCTATTGGTATTTTGATAGGGATTGCATTAAATGTGTAGATTGCTTGGGGGTGGTATATTTTAACAATATTTGTTCTTCCAACATCACTCATCATCAGGGAAATGCAAATCAAAATCACAATCAGATATCACCTTACACCTGTCAGAATGGCTAAAGTCAAAACCACAAGAAACAACAAGTATTGGCGAGGATGTGGAAAAAGAGGAACCCTCATGCACTGTTGGTGGGAATGCAAACTGGTGCAGCCCCTCTGGAAGACAGTTATTGAGGTTCCTCAAAAAATTTAAAGTAGAACTACCCTACAATCTAGTAATTGCACTACTGAGTATTTACCCAAAGAGTACAAAAACACGAACTTGAAGGGATATATGCATTCCTATGTTCATTGCAGCATTATTTACAAAAGTCAAACTATGGAAACAGCCCAAGGTCCATTGATAGATGAGTGGATAAAGAAGAGGAGGTATATATACACAATGGAATATTACTCAGCCATAAGGAAGAATGAAGTCTTGCCGTTTGCAACGACACGGATGGAGCTAGAGGGTATTACGCTAAGTGAAGTAAGTCAGTCAGAGAAAGACAAATACCACATGATTTCACTCATATATGGAATTTAAGAAATAAAACAAATGAAAAGAGGAAAAAAAAGAGACAAACCAAAAAAACAGACTCTTGACTACAGAGAACAAACAGATGGTTACCAGAGGAGAGGTGAGTGGGGCAGGGGAAAGAGGCAATGGGGATTAAAGAATAGTTATCTTGATGAGCACTGAGTAATATATAGAAGTGTGGAATCACGATATTGTACACCTGAAACTAATATAACACTGTGTGCTGACTACAGTGAAATTAAAAAAAAAGAATATAGGACAGTAGAAAAGAAAAGATAAATACAGCTATTACGGGGTCTTGGCTTTCTGGGGGAAATGACAACTGCACTGGTTTTCAAGTCAGTTTATACAGTTGAGTTGAGTCTTGCACTCTGACCTCTTGGGTTGAATAAAACGCACCATCACGTAATCACGTGCGTGCATTTTCCCAAGGCTGCCATGCATGGGAGGCTGTGCTGTGACCCAGTGCCCGGCTCTGTCATGCCTGGGCTATTTTTGCAGCGTGCAAAGTAGGTTAGGGCCACATGACTTGGGCGCTCCTCTGGCTCTGTGGCTCATTGGCTCTGTGACCCTGGGCAAGGTACCCTCAGTCTGAGCACCTGTAAACTGGGGCTAACAATATACCTGTGCCATAGTGTTGTTGGAGCATTAAATGAGGTAGTAGATAGGAAACCATGAGTGCTCCATAAATGTGACCCCCTATTTATCAGAGCAAGGAATTAAACTTTTTTCCAAAAGTCTTAAAAACTGGTTTGCTTTAAAAAATGCCATTTTTGAAATGAGCAAGGCTGGCAATCATTGCTTTGTTTGGCATGAAAGCACACCCTTTCCCGGAAGAGTGGGAATTCTCCTGGTTCCAGGCATAAAGATTTAGGAAGGGTCCTGCCTGTGGACAAACGCAGGGGTCAGAGCTGGATGGGCTCAATCCTAAGAGGTTTTGGAGCTGCTAGAACCCCAATTCTTCAAAGGATTTCCCCTCCAAAGTGGTTCTGCTGTGTTCTTCATCTCAAGCTGCTTTTCTCCAGCGTTAAAATTGCGTGTGCTCACATGAACTGTGATGTTTTAAAGCCCTCGCAACAGAAGGGTGTGGACTTGTTCTGGGTTTGCTCCCCTTCCCTGTCGCCCCCCCTCGTAAATTGCATCTAGGCTGGAGGACAGAGCAGAGAGACCACAGAAACTTTTCATGTTATCTCTGAGTATTTTAAGATATGATGAGCAACTGAATGGTCAAATTGAACGTTATGATTGAACCTCATCAATAATTCAGTCAGTGCAAGTTGAAGATGGCCCCTTAGCAGAGTGGGTTGGCAAAGGAGATCGCCATCCTGGGCTGGCTGTGTCCTGCTTCCATTTTCAAAGACCTCGCCTAGTTCTCTGCAGCCTCTTACTCTCTGCAGCTTTCTTACACTGAGCGCCTCATCCCCTGGCCTGTTTCCTTTCTGGCTGTGCCCCAGGCTTGGCCCTGGGCTCTCTTTGGGGTCAGACAGAGGTGAAGAGCTCTGGTGTCCCCTCTCAGCGCGCTCTGTCCCAGCAGCTGTAGCACTCCCTCTGGGTGAGTGGGTTGTGACAGAGGTTCTCTGCCCAGGAGCTGACCATGTAGACCGCCTGTCACTGGGGGATTCCTGGTGTCAGTTGGCAGCAAGTGTCTTCAGCTCTGTCTCAGTGGCATATCGGGCAGCTTGCAGACGTGACTCCCCCATCCCTGGGACGAGGTGGAGTGGTGAGAGGAAGTGCCAACTAGATCTGGTGTTTTCCCCTTTCCCCCCTTCTGCTTTTGCAGTAGCTGAAGTATGAGTAATCGCATTGAAGCTTCTAACTGCGGTCATTGTCCCAGCTTAACTAAATTGATTCCCAGAGAGAGGAATAGTTGAGGCACACTCTTGTGGTTTCCCGTCACTTGTGGATATGTGGGATTGAAAGCTGGCCATAGGGGCGCCTGGGTGGCTCAGTCGTTAAGCGTCTGCCTTCAGCTCAGGTCGTGATCCCAGGGTCCTGGGATCAAGCCCCGCATCGGGCTCCCTGCTCCGCGGGGAGCCTGCTTCTCCTTCTGCCACTCCCCCTGCTTGTGTTCCCTCTCTCGCTGTGTCTCTCTCTGTCAAATAAATAAATAAAATCTTTTTAAAAAAAAGAAGGCTGGCCATAGACCATCTGGGGGGTGAGCCCTTAGCACAGACCGTTGGAGCTTTGGGTCTGGTGCTTCAAAGGCTTTTCCAGATTATTCAGGGTCTTGTTTTTCTTGATTGTGGATCTAATAGCTCAGAAGCATTTGGGAAGTTTGAAACAGTTGTTAACGCTGTATGCCCCAAATACCCCTTTTTCACTGGAATTTTAGTAGCTTGGAAACCTCTTTTCTTGCCTACCCTGAGATCTTTTTAAAAATCCCACTGGAAATGTATTTCAGACCAGAGCCTCTCTGATTGTTGGTGGGAAGGGGACCTTTGCCGTCAGGGTGGAGGCCTCTGGGCTTGTGCATTCCATTCCTGTGAGCCGGTGGCAGGCGATGTGCTGTTGACCTGGCCACTGTCACCTTGTTACCTTGACAAACAGCCAGCCTGACTTTGCTTCATCTGTCCGCCTTAGTCCTCTGAGGAGATGTGCTTTGGAAGCATGCCCGAGTTTTAAACCTGGGAGGTCACACGAGGTGTGATGGCGGGCACTGCTGTCTAAGGTCTGAAGGAGCTGAGAGTGACTGACACCCCCAGCGACCGGGTCAGGCCAGCGCACCGGGCAGGAGGAAGCAGCCTGCCCAGCAGGCGCCATAGCTGTGTCCTTAACCTCTCGATCCTTCTCCCAGGTGTAGTCCCCTCTTCTTTCTCAAGCCGTGGCTCCTTGTCACCCAGCCTTGCTTTCCTTTTCATGTTGCTCTGTGTTTAGTTTTCTCTGCTTTTTCAAGATCCCCCCCCTTTCTTTTTGTTTTGACTTTCCTCTCTCCCCTTTCAGGTCTTCGTGCTCTTTTCCTTCTATTTTCATTCTGTCTTGGTGGTGTTCTCTGTACTTTCGCTTCTTTATATGCTCGCAGGTGTTGGCATCCCCCCAGAGAAGCTGACCGTAATCTCGGCATTATTTTTAACCTGAAGTGAGTCTCTTTATGCCACAGCGGTATGCAAGTGTTGGGCTGGTTCAAATCTGGTGATTGTAACTGGAAGGAACCCACCTCTGCCAGTTTGATTCATTATGAAAAATCACAAGACAGCATTCAAAGACTTTTAAAACACAGTACTCCCACCTCTCATTCAGGCCTCGCTTTCCCCGTCCTTCTTGTCTTTAGTGGTCCTGTTCTTCTATATGATTAAGCATAATTGTGTATTCTTCACTTTGCTCCCTAAGTCAATGGCAGGCTTGTGGACTGCTGTTTCCCTTCATGCGGCAAAACACCAACGTGTGTAAGCCTTTAGAGCTGACATTGTAGTGGCTGCTTAATTCCTTCCCCAGCTGACACCTCCCCTGGGGGACGGCTCGCTGAGGTCGGGCAGAGAGGCTGTGGACACAGTGCAAAGTGTGAGGGCTCGGCCGCCAACCAGGCCGGATCCAGACATGGCTTCAGTGAGCCACATGACCCGAGAGCGGGTGCTTACCTTCTCTGAACAGTGATGTCTTGGGGATCTGATGGCTGGAATGTGGAGTGTCTTCTCTGCTGAGCCGAGGACTTTGAACTTCCTGCCTGCCACAGTAGGAGTGGTCACTGGCCAGCCCTCTCCCAGCGGGGGCCAGTCAGTGTGCATCCCTTGGTGGCTGGTGGCGGACAGGATGGGTGGGGACGAGATCTGGGGCAGAGAAACCAGTCTGAAGCTTGCGTGTCTGGTGATTCGTGATGACATGCAGAAACTCCTGTTCGGGTGCTGGAA
Organism: Halichoerus grypus; assembly: GCF_964656455.1. NCBI lineage: Eukaryota > Metazoa > Chordata > Mammalia > Carnivora > Phocidae > Halichoerus > Halichoerus grypus. Next base: position 204,691,878 of record NC_135712.1, read on the forward strand.
CCAGAGAACAGTCTCAGAGGAGAGGGTGTCTTTTCCCTCTGAGCTCCTGGACGCATTGAAATCCCGTCATTTGGTGAATGGAAGTCACCTCGGCTGCTGCTGCTTCCTGAATACCAAGTTGTTTGTGTAGGAATTAGGACTTTGAAAGAGCATTAGCGTTTCTCCTTCCCAGACTGAGTAAGTATGTGAGATCTGTGTCTAAAAACAAGCTGCAGTCTGTGTAGAGAGGACGTTTAAAGTGCACACATTTTGATTTTCACTGTTGTACATTTTGGTAATGGCTCTTTGAGGGGATGGCATTTTTTTCTTTTAGGGCGGGGTGTGTCCACTTTTGACCAGTGTCTGTGGTTTTGTTTACAGATACCCACTGGAAATCCATTATATGAATCTTATTATAAGCAGGTAAGTTTCACTGGTGTCTTTTTGGATTGAATTAGAGAGGGCGTGTCTCGGCAGGCACAAACCTGAGTAGGAGCCCAGTTGGGTCCCTTTCTGTCCTCCAAGTTATCAGGCAATAGCCAGTGGGCTGTGTGCTGCTTTATCTGAGGCCTTATCTCAAGAGTTGTTCCCCCATTCTAGGTAGACCCGGCATACACAGGGCGAGTTGGGGCGAGTGAAGCTGCGCTTTTTCTAAAGAAGTCCGGGCTCTCAGACATTATCCTTGGGAAGGTATGTGAAGACGGATAGTGACCTCTCTTCTGAGGCCGCCCTCAAGGCTGCCCCGGCAGGCGAAGGCCAGACCCCTCTTCCAGGGGATGTGCCTCCTGGGGAGTGGGCTGGCCACTGTGAGCCTCTCAGGCTGTAACTGGTGGATATCCCACTTACTGCTTGGGCAGCAGACAAGAGGCCTGAGTGCTTTGGGGATCTTGACAGCTTATGGGTTTATTTTGGCTTTGGAGCCGAGTAGACCTGGGTATTCTCTAGGCTCTGCCACTGACCAGCTGTGTGCCCATGGGGGTGGGGGCAGGTCGTTCACCTGTTGCAAATTTGCCTCCTCACCCACAGCTCAGGAATGGCCACTACAGCTGACACGTAAGGCCCACACGCAGTGGCAGTTGTTCCTGTTCTGTGAATAAATGGGCAGTGATTGGCAGGTGCACTCATGAGCATTTTTGTGTTTCCACAGATATGGGACTTGGCCGACCCAGAAGGTAAAGGGTTCTTGGACAAACAGGTATATATATATACAAATACACACAGAGCAAGTGGAGGGGCTTGGGCCAGAGCCCCGCAGGCTGGGTCACGTCTGCACTTCCTTCCTTGTTATTGCCGCGGACAAGTATTACTAGACATGAGTGTGGCCATCAGGCTATTAACACGGCAAGGTTTCATTTACTTGTGTGCTTACAGGTGATGAAAATGTTTTCAAATCGATCTATTTTGAAATAATTTAAGACCCCTGGAAGTTGCAAAAACAGTCCAGAGAGTTCCGGTGTATCCTTCCTCAGCTCCCCACAGTGAGAGCTGCTCATGTCATCATAGCGTGACGCTCAGAGGCCGGCTCGGTGCTAAACTGGAGGCCTTGCTCAGAGCTGGCTGATTTTACATGGACTTTTGGGGGGGGGTTTGGTGTGTATAGTTCTCTGTAATTTTATTGCACAGATTCATGTAATGACCGCCATAGTCATTATGACACAGAACTGCCTGGCCCCCAAAAGAATCTCTCTCGTGTTGCCCCGTGGCAGTCACACCCTAACCTTGGTTAGATTCCTTCTGGTTCCATCTCCAGCATGATTTTGTCATTTTTGAGAATGTTCTGTAAATGGAAATTTATAGTACTTACACATGATTTTAAATGGTCATATTTTAATTTAGTTCAGTTTTTCCCCAAACTATATCCCAAGGGATGCCATTCCTGGTGTCCTACTGTCCATGATCTGATCCGCTGGGAAAGCACCATCAGCTCTTCCTCCCTTCCTTGAGATTCACACGGTACGTCTGCATGTTGAAAGAGTCTGAGGACCTTGTGGACGAGAAACCCGTTAACTTTGTCTAATGCAGTTCCCAGAAACTTCTTACATCCCCTTTTCTATACACTCCACTCAGGCATTCTGTGGACATCAGTCTGAGAAAGTCCGATCTAGCGCGTGTCTCTTTGAAGACGTTTTTAAAACTCTGATTGTGTTTATAGCTTTAAAACAGTTCATGTTCTCAGGCTATTTGATCAATTAAAAAAAAGTAGGTGATGCTCTGTGAGTCCACTAAGCCTGTGGCATGGCCGGCTCTGGGTTAGGAGGAGGGCGGGGAAGAGCAAAGGCCCCTGATGGCCTAGTTCAGGTCCTTTGTCCCTGCATGGGAGGTAAGGTTCACATTGGGCCGGGGGGGCGAGTGGGAGAGGCTATCTTCAGCAAGGCCAAGGGATCACAGTGAGTCATGACAGTCAGTTCCCAAACAACTATTTCAAACCATTTTTAAAAAGTCAACACATATTTGAATCATCATTTATTTATAATCTTAAACTCTAGTCTGCTGCTTATCTAATCTAGCATTTTCCTAAATGTCGGGAGCTGGTTATTGCTTAAAATACATTTATTTAAGGGGCGCCTGGCTGGCTCAGTCGATAGACATGTGACTCTTGATCTCAGGGTCGCGAGTTCAAGCCCCATGTTGGGCATAAAGCTTCCTTAAAAAATAATAAAGGTATTAAAAAATACACTCATTTGAAATTTTGGATTGTCCAGAGGGCAATGGACTGAGTCCATTTGGCATATTCACAGTGCTCCCAGGGGGACCTTTTGCACATTAAGTCATTGCATATGACTTTTGCACATTGAGTCTTCATTGTTGCAGTGAAGTGAAATTCCTCTCTCCCAAAGCCCGAGGCTGCAGACAGCTCTCCCCCTGTCATCGCCAGCCGGCTAGTGTTTACCCCTCCCCCCTTTTTGGATTTGCAGGGTTTCTATGTTGCACTGAGACTGGTGGCCTGTGCACAGAGCGGCCACGAAGTTACCTTGAGCAATCTGAATTTGAACATGCCGCCGCCTAAATTCGTAAGTGTCAGAATCCTTCGGTTCTTCGTGCTCTTCTGATACCATCTGTCGATCTGTGTTTTTCTCTCTTCTTTTATCGAGATGGAATTCATATAACCTAAAACTCACCATTTTAAAGTGAACTACTTAGTGACATTTATTACATTCACAGTGTTGTACAACTGGCCCCTCCCTCTAGTTCCAGGATGTTTTCATCACCCCAAAAGGAAACCCTTTACCCAGTTTAGTAACCCCTCATGGGATCCCCCTCCCCCAGCCCCTGGCAGCCGTTCATCTCTCTGTCTGTATGGATTTGCCTGTTGTGGGCATTTTATGGAATCATAGATCTGGCTGCTTTCACTCATTGTAATGTTTCCAGGGATCATCCGCTCCGTAACGGGTGTCAGTGCTTGGTTCCTTTTCATTGCCAAGTCAGACCGCATTCTATGGTCGGTCCATTCCTCTGGTGGTGGACGTGACAATTCGTGTTTCGGGATTTGTTTGCACACCTATTTTCAGTTCTCGGAGTGGAATTGCTGGGGCATATGGTAATTCTTGTGTTTAACTTTTTGAGGCTTTCCCCATTTTGAAAGCACTTTGACATGTGTGTCCTTAGCACAAACACGTCCTCTGTAGTTGAATTCCGTGCCAGCCACAGCCGAGTGTTTCTTTTCCTTTCCAGCACGATACCAGCAGCCCTCTGATGGTCACGCCGCCATCCGCAGAGGCCCATTGGGCTGTGAGGGTGAGTGACCCCTGGCGGCGCCCCTCAGCCGTCCTCCACGTGCAGTTGTTTTAGCCACTTACAGTGTTCAGACACTGCATGGGATGATTGTACCTGGTCTGTTTCAGAGTGAGTTTGCCACAGAATTTAACCAAGACACTCTTTCAGATTAAAATCTTTAAATGGCCGTGACCTTTTTGGACATTGCCCTGCTAAGGCAGTTAGCTGAGTTTCAGGCGATGGATTATTAAAATTTTACAGTTATATTTTGCATTTCTGGGTCATGTTGTGTGGTTTTTGCTGCCTGGGTTGGTTAATCAGGATAGAAAGGCCAGTTGTGAGAACTTGCAAGCTTGAAAACCTCTAAGGTATCTTCGTAGCTCTCGCTTTTATTTCTAGCCAGTTCATGCGTTATTATTCATTCCTTTCTGTTGCTGTCATTGCTTTTGGAAAAGCTTCTCTCAGTACCTGAGGGGACAGCCTCCATGTCCGAAGTCTTTCTAGAAGCAGCAAAGAAAGACACAGGCGATACTCTCTAATAGGATAACCTCTAATAACCTCTAATAGGTACAGAATTAGTCCTAAAGAAAATGCACGTGGGACATGGAGATGGTCCCCAGATACTGAGACCTCTTCACTCCTCAGTTGTAAGGGGATTGTCATATTTCCTCACTTCTAGTTGGCTTAAGTACTGACATTAATAACAGTCTTGCTATAAAATAAAGACCCCCCCCGACCCCTCCGCCCGACCTCATACATTTGTCCTGTTTTTCTGTTGCGTCCTTGGAAGGGTTTGGAGAAGGGGAGGTTTGGCCAGGGATAGGGCAGGAGACAGCCTCATGTGGCCAAGGAATTGTGGAGTCACCTCTGGGAGCAATTGAGCACTTTGCCGGCAGCAGTCACAGTACTAAAGGAGTTCCTTCTTTGTAGTCCAGTTGCACGGCACCTACTTCGAAAAGAGCTGCTTTGTTGTGGAAAACGATGCCAGAGAGCTCTTAGTCCTTGAACTGTTCCAGTCCCTTTCTGGCAGGGCTGCATTGAGGCCTCCTGAGAAGGGCTGGTGCCAGAGGAGGCTCCGAGGCCTCACGTAGGAGGCTGGGCAGGAATGGTGCTGTGATGCGGGTAGACTGTTTTCAAGAGAGATTCAGCCGTTTCAGTCCGAGAAACAGTGACAAAGCTGAAGTGCCAAGTGTTCTTTTCCATTGGGAGAGTTGCTGGTCTTTGAGCTGGTGGGTGAATTCGAGACACTCGAGGGGGACACAGGGTGATCACCTTCTTGGGGCCTCGTGGGTGCAGTGTCTGTGTGTGCTCTCCTTTCTGTGTTTTATTTTCTTTTTAATTGTGGTGAAATATAGGTGACAAGAACTTCACCATCTTGACCATTTTTTTTTTAAAGATTTATTTTAGAGAGAGAGAATGCACGCATGTATGCATACACACATGCATGCACGTGGACGGGAAGGGCAGGGAGAGGGAGAGAGAGAATCTCACGCAGACAGTTTAGAGAGAGAACGCACGTATGCACACACACACACATGCATGCACGTGGACGGGAAGGGCAGGGAGAGGGAGAGAGAGAATCTCATGCAGTTTAGAGAGAGAACGCACGTATGCACACACACACACACATGCATGCACGTGGACGGGAAGGGCAGGGAGAGGGAGAGAGAGAATCTCATGCAGTTTAGAGAGAGAACGCACGTATGCGCACACACACATGCATGCACGTGGACGGGAAGGGCAGGGAGAGGGAGAGAGAGAATCTCATGCAGACAGTTTAGAGAGAGAACGCACGTATGTGCACACACACACGCATGCACGTGGACGGGAAGGGCAGGGAGAGGGAGAGAGAGAATCTCATGCAGACAGTTTAGAGAGAGAACGCACGTATGTGCACACACACATGCATGCACGTGGACGGGAAGGGCAGGGAGAGGGAGAGAGAATCTCATGCAGACAGTTTAGAGAGAGAACGCACGTATGTGCACACACATGCATGCACGTGGACGGGAAGGGCAGGGAGAGGGAGAGAGAATCTCATGCAGACAGTTTAGAGAGAGAGAACGCACGTATACGCACACACACACGCATGCACGTGGACGGGAAGGGCAGGGAGAAGGAGAGAGAGAGAGAGAATCTCAAGCAGACACCGTGCTGAGCAGGTAGCCCAATGCGGGGCTCGATCCCACAACCCTGAGATCATGACTGGTCCGAAACCAAGAGTCAGACGCTCAACATTACTGAGCCACCTGGCACCCCCACCATCTTGACCATTTTTAAGCACATAGTTAGTAGCGTTAGGTACATTCACACTGTTGTGCAGCCATCTTCACCATCCATCTCTAGAACTTTCTCATCGCTCCAAACTGAAACTCTGTCCCCATTAAACACTAACTCCCCCCTGCCCCGCCCCAGCCCCTGGCGCCCACCAGTCTGCTTCTTGTCTCTGAGAGTGTGACTCCTCTAGGGACCTCATAGAAGTGGAATCACAGTACCTGTCCTGTGGTGTCTGGCTTATTTCATTCAGCATAATGTCCTCAGGGTTCATCCCTGTTGTAGTCTGGGTCAGAATCTCTTGTTTTTTGAGGCTGAAGAATATTCCATTGCGTGGATGCACCACATTTTGGTTATCCATTCTGTCAACAGATGCTTGTGAGGGTTTCTTAGTGCTTCCGTGGCTCCAGCTTGTGGGCAGAGCGGGTAGTGAGGGGTCTGCCCCCCCGGGTCCAGTCACTGTGGGTTTTATTTCCAGAGGAGGGCAGACTGCCCCTGCCCAGACCCGCCTCACCGACGGCCCCTTGGACACACCGCCCGCATTTCGTATTTCACAGTAGACATAGCTGCTACTTTGCATTGTAAGTCCCGTCCAGACCTCTCTGTTCACGAGGAGCTTTTATAATTAATTTTTTTACTCTGAGAGGATTTCCTGTTCTTAAAGTTGATTTTGATAATTGGTTGCTTAAGTCTTTGGTTTATTTTTGTATTTGGTTCTTGACCTCTTTTAGTTCTGTAGGTTGACATCCAGATTTAGTTGTTTGTCTTAAAGAATGAAAACCCATTCACACTTGCATCTTTCTTGTCCTAGTGAGCTCCTAGGAGGGAGGTAGGGGCGATCTTTGTCTCCCAGACAGCCCCTGTGGTGGAGAGCGAGGCCCATGGCCAGGTCCTTTCTCCTTGTTGACCTTGGCCACCAAATTCGTAGTTGCCAGGGAGCTGTTTCCTTCAGGGCAGATGTTCACTCTGGAACTGCTATAAGACATCCTGTGCTTTTAGGCAAGGCCAGTGGCAGGTCCTTGCCTGTTTTCATTCAGCTTTGGGTCAGAGCTCATTTTAGACTCTCCCACAGGTACCCTTTTTTTACTCACTCAGGCTATTCCTTTCCAACTAGGTGGAAGAAAAGGCAAAATTTGACGGAATTTTTGAAAGCCTCTTACCCATCAATGGTTTGCTCTCTGGAGACAAAGTCAAGCCAGTCCTCATGAACTCAAAGCTGCCTCTTGATGTCCTGGGCCGGGTAAGTGGTTCTGTCACATCCTGAACTGCTGCTGACTTCCGTCTGCCCCAAGCTTGCTCCCCACGCACACATATGAGGCTTTACACACGGCCATGCACCATCAGGGGCTTTGTAAGAGCCAACGTATGTGGAGAACTTGCTACAGTCAAGTTGGCTTAGGGCCTCATGGATGTGGCTCACAGATGCTCCCCAGCCTGTGGGAAGATGCTGGTGTGGGCCCATTGCACGCCTGGGGAGGCGGCCTCAGAAGTGAGCTTGCTGCCCAGGGCCCAAAGATGGGCAGAGGTGAGATATGAACCCAGACCTGGGATGTCCCCTACTCCGTGTGCTTCTGGGGCGAAATATGGGACTGTATGTCTAGAACTCTTTTCTTCTTTTCTTTTCTTTTTTTTTTAAGATTTATTTATTTTAGAGAGAGAGCGTGAGTGGGGGGGGGCAGAGAGAGTGGGGAGAGAGAATCTCAAGCAGACTCTGCACCAAGCGTGGAGCCCAACACGGGGCTCAATCAGACCTGAGCCGATACCAAGAGTCAGATGCTCAACTGACTGTACCACCCAGGTGCCCTCTTTTCTATTTTTAATTACTTTTCTTCTGCCTATGAGCTTAAGGTAAAGGTACTTTAAATTCTGCTGCAAGTTTAGAAAAAATTTTATGCATTCTCTTTAAAAAAAGGCCCTTAGTTTTGTTCCTATTAAATACAAGTTTTTTAGATGCAGCTTTTTATTCCAGACTGTCTTCCCTCCAATGAGGTTTGCATCATGGCCCTGTGTGTTTGCTCTGTGCCCAAAGCCCAGTTCCACAAGGCTGTCCGTACTGAGTTCCCTGCTACGCACTGAGAAGGGATGGATGTTGTCATCTGTCTGGACTGGATCACAGCGAGGTGGCAGGCACAGGCCCAGAGCAGGGGACTTAGCATAGTCCCTGCTGTTCCAGGTGACACCTGTGGGTCTAGCTCATGACATTTGGTAGAACCTTTGGGAAAGGTACAAATTCCTGTCCTTTGGATTCACCTAATAATGTTTCTGTTTGATTATGACTTTTGTGGACACTGGCCCATTTGATAGGACCCAGGTAGAGCCTATCTTAATACAATATTTTGAAAGAAGGCCACTAAGAAAGGGGAATCTCTCAAATCCCTTTGTTCCCTTTTGGCTGTGGCCTGGTGTAGGCGGAGCTCTGTGATGGGGACCAAGCATCTTTACAAGGCATGAGTTTTAATTGCAGCAGGATGGGGCTACCCCGTCCTGCACATTACGTGCATTTGTCAGTCCTTGCAGAATACCTGACAACTGGATGTAATCCTGTTGTAGAGCCAGATCACAAACAAGACAGAGAGACTGACAGAGGTGGAGTGTGCTTCATGAGAAAGGGAGCTGTGGCTGGGAAGGGTGCATTGTGCAGATCTTCTGCCGGGCTCCAGGTCTTGTAGCACACGGAACACTTCTCATCTGCTTTTCTGCACGTGCCAGGCTTATGTGCACCCATTCAAGCATGTGCACATGCATCCACATCCATGCACCCATCCACCTGTGTGTGCGTGCATCCATATCCATGCACTTATCCATACCTCCACACACATGCATCCATATCCATGTGTCTGTCCACCTGTGCATGCATGCATCTGTATCCGTGCACCCATCCTCCTGTGCTTGTGTGCATCCGAATCCATGCACCCATCCGTATCTTCGCACACGTGCGTTCATAGGCATGCACCCATCCATCTGTGCACCCATCCATCCATGCATGTGTGCTTCCATATCCATGCACCCATCCATCTGTGCACCTGTCCATCCACGCATGTGTGCTTCCATATCCATGCACCCATCCATCTGTGCACCCGTCCATCACGCGTGTGTGCTCCCATATCCATGCACCCATCCATCTGTGCACCCGTCCATCCATGCGTGTGTGCTTCCATATCCATGCACCCATCCATCTGTGCACCCGTCCATCCACGCGTGTGTGCTTCCATATCCATGCACCCATCCATCTGTGCACCCGTCTGTCCGTGATGCACCAGTGCACTCGTGCATCCGTGCCTCTCTGCTTCTGTTCATTCATCCGTGCTTCCATGCACCAACCATCCATTCAGTCATTCAGGAAGTTTGGAGTCTGCTTGGGGCCAGGCCTTTTGCTGAGCACCGGGAAGATGGGGATGAAATTAGATATAGTCCGGGAGAGCAAATAAATAAATAACAGTTAAGATCATGATATTTATTTATCGAGGGCTTCCTACATGCCAAGCCCCGTTATAGCACTTTGCGTGAATGAAGTCCTTCAGGACTTGAAACCACCTTGTTATGGATGGCGTCCCTTCCATTTTCTAGATGAGGAAAAGGGGGACTTCAGAGTGGCCAATAAGCCTCTCAGGGTCTCACGGAGAGGAGAATGAAGCCCTAGGTGGTCCCCAGAGCCCTCACTCTTCCTGGTGACCCCCTGCTGCCCATTGCCTCCCTGATATTGTGGTTTTGCCCGGTGAGGACAGTGGCAGAGGGGAGGTGCCTGACCCGCCAGAGCAGAGGGGTACAGGGCAGGCAGGGAAGGCTTCCTAGAGTAGGCACTTCTGGACTGTGTCCTCAAGAGAGAAGAAATGGGTGGCTGACGATGGGATGGGAAGGCCAGGCGCATGACAGCATGAGGAGAGGCGTGCTGGGGAGGGCTGGTATTCTTACCAGGCACTTCCTCCCCCAGGGATGTTGAGCAGTGTCTGGAGACAGTTCTGGTTGTCCTGCCTGGGTCGGGTGTTGTTGGCATCGGGTGGGTGGAGGCCGGGGGCGCTGCTCAACATCACTTGGGCCCAGGTCAGCCCCACCACAGAGAGTGATGCAGTCCCAAATGTCAGTGGTGCTGAGGTAGAGAGGCCCTGGGCAGGGAGAGGCGTGGAGCCAGGAAGTCTTGTTCTAGTCCTAGTTCCCCGAGCAAGTGCCATGTCTTTGAAAAAGTTACTCTTTGTGAACCTCTGCTTCCTAAATTGAACCTGGTGGCATAAAGCACTCAGCCTGATACAGAATGCCTCCGAAAGGTCATCTCTCTGCTTGAAGGGACTGTGAACACTTTGGGCTCCCTAGAGAGCAAGGTGGAGTCCCTGGAAGCTGGGCTGTGGTGCAGGGACCTGCGTAGGGCATAGGGGGCTTCATGTGCCAGTCTAGGGGACAGTCTCAGAGTGTATTCTAGAATAGTCCCCATGGTAACCCTGGGGAAAGGATTAGAGGCAAAGAGGCCAGCTGGAGGCTCTGGCCTCTGTGGAGTATTGGAGAGGCCCAAGTCAAGGACAGCAGCAGGGCTGGGGAGGAGGACCTGCCCATGAGAAATATCCCTGGGCTGATGTCACTCATGATTGACTGAGAGGGGACCAGCACATGAAGCACCATGTTTGGACGCCAAGGTATGTGCTTAGCTCTGGGCACTGGCGCCGTGCGCAGTGTTGTCCGAGTCGGGCAGGCCTGCTGGTTCGGGGTGGGACTGACTTGGGTCAGGAAGCTAGTGCTTTGATTGTACTTTAGAAAATCTGGCACCTGGCCTTTGACCCAGAATAGGAACCTATACCTGTCTGCCTCATCTTCAGGGTGCCAAGTGGGCCAAGCACACTTGGTGGCACCTGCCTCACCATCCACCAGTGGTGAAGGCACGCCCACAGCCCTGCACAGCGTGAATGGTGGTGGGGGGCTTGTGTTCGGAGCAACAGCTGTGCCAAAACCAAAGCATCTTTTCTAAGAATGCCTGGTAAGACGATAAAGAGAAAACCAAGGTAGACGCGTTTATAATTATGATCATTTGTTAGAGGAAATGAACATAATATAACAAAAAGGATCTTGGAATTGACGATACTTCATCAGCTAGTGGTTTTTCAGAGCACCCACCGACTGGTTCTCAAATGCATTTTGATTGCCTTGTCTTAACCCTGCTATGCACCCAGCACTCAGAATCTGAGTTCTGGCAGGCGTGCTTCCTTCCCCAGTAAGCCTTGCTCTCTTTCCCTTGCAGGTCTGGGACCTCAGTGACATTGACAAGGATGGGCACCTGGACAGAGATGAGTTTGCTGTGGTAGGCCCCTGCTGTGACTCTCTTTTTCCACTCTGCTGAGGAAGGAAATGTTTCCTGAGTCGTGTTTTTTTTTTTCTCTGATTTTTAAAAAGTGTTTATTTTGATGTACTTTGGATTTAAAGAAAAGTGACAGTAATACAGAGAATTCTTCTGAATGCCCTTGAGTCACATTCCCCAGTGATATTATTTTACCACATTGCTTTATCCTCCTCCTCTCTCCCTCTCACGCCGTATGCATGTAAGTATACACACACCTAAAATTTTCCTTTGAGCCATTTTGGAGTCGGTTGCGGACACCATACCTTTTTGTCCCAGAATACTTCAGTGTGTATTTCCTAAAACCAGGGAATTCTCTTACATACCCAGTGTCCAATTCAAAATCAGGAAATTAACATTGACAGTGTGTAATTTATCATACTATTTTGTGTCTTATTGTATAGCTTCTGTGTTAATATGTCGTTATGTATTACCTAAGGATATTATTCAGACCTTGCCAGTTGTCCCCAAACATCCTTTGCAGCAAAGAAGTTCCAGCCTCCTGTGTTAGATTCTGCAGCACCGTCTCTTTCGTGTCCTCTAATCTGGAGCAAGAGCTCCGTTTGTCTCTGTGTCTCATGGGTATTTTGAAGAGCGCAGGCCAGCAGTTGTAGAGGGTCCCTCAGCTTGGGGATATCGGCTGTTTCCTCATGATGATCCAGGTCGTGCACTTGCGTGGGGCAGGACCCCACCGAGCTGATGCTTGTTTTTCTTGGGCTCCGTGCCGTTGACAGGACCTGTGGTATCTTACCCCACATTGTTGACACAGTGTCAACCTTGATTGCAGTTGGTAGAGGCTGTGGGTTTCTCTGCAGAGTTACTGTCTTCCTGTGTGCTCAGTCTCTTGTGGGAGACACACAGAGGTTGGACCACCCCATTACTCTTCCACCTCTCACCCGCTAGTTCTCGTGCCCTCCCAGGAGTCTCACCTGATTGAGTAACGATTATGGTGGTTGCCAGACGAGTCTCTAATTCTGGCACTTCTTGCACATTTTCTAGTTAGCCTTCTACTATAGGAGTTTGTATCACAGTGGACTCAGGGCTGCATCCTTTGTTCCACGGTTTATAATCTTTTAGTGGCGTGATTTATTTTGCCCATTTGGAGCTCCTCCCTGCGGGCTCCTTTGTCCTTTGGTCACATCACATCATTGTCTGAGCACTTGCTTCCTTTTGGCTTGGGGGGCTGCTCCTGGCTCCTCCTGTGTATTTCCTGCCCCGGCCCTGGTTCTCCAGGGAGCCCCGGTTCCATGTAGTGGCGAATGGTGTTAGAAACCAGGATGTGGGCTCTGGGGTGCTCAGTGCCCCTGGGGTGCCACTGCTTTCAGGACCTCTTAGTAGACAGAGCTGGAAGTAGGTGTGTATAGACGGGCCCAGCAGGTGCCCCAAGGCACCACCATCTGCTTTCAGGTCTGCTTATGTCTGAGCCCTGGCCCTCCCGCCCTCTAATACTTTTAATGGCCCTGGTGTTCCTGTGTGTTGATCAGGGCTCTCCCGTCCTATAGGCTGCTTTCCCATGCAGCTGCGCCCTCCACACCCCTGTAGCTCCCCATCTTCCTCTTCAGCTGCCCAGTGGCCAGGTTCATGTCCTCGCAAGCCAGCCCTCCTCACCCTGGGCCTGTGTCATTCTGTCTCTCCTCTCATTCCTCCCTTCCCTCCACCTCACATCTTTGACCTTTCCCATTCATGGGATTTATTCACTCACCTTGTTCCCTTAAATCTCAAACAAAGTAGAACAAAGTAGCTTCTTGTAGTTAAGGGCAGTGTTTTTTTTTTTTTTAAGATTTATTTATTTATTAGAGCACAAGCAAGTGAGCACGAGCAGGGCTGGGAGCAGAGGGGGAGGGAGAGAGAATTTCAAGCCGACTCCGCGCTGAGCTTGGAGTCTAACACAGGGCACCATCTCATGACCCCAAGAGCACAACCTGAGCCAAAATCAGGTGCTTAACCGACTGAGCCATCCCAGGCACCCCATTATTATTTTTTTATTGTGGTAAAATATAGAGAACATAAAATTTACCGTCATAGTCATTTTCAAGTGTGTGGTTCAGTGGCATTAATATTTTCACGTGGCTGTGCAGCTGCCACCACCTCCCATCTCCAGGACCCTTCATCCTGCAAAACTGAAACTCTGTCCCCATTGAACACTAGCTTCGCTGTCCCCCGGGCCCTCATTATTTAGTTTTTATATTTTCTCTGACCGCACTGGACTTGAAGTATTTGGATCGTTGAACTGCTCTTGGGGTGATTTCCCAGGCATGGGATGGCTGGCCCACAGTGAACCCGGGCACATGCCCCTCTCTTCATGGCCTCAGGAGCCCTGAGTTTCCATTCTTGTTTTGTTTTTATCATTTCCTATCATTTCAGCTGAAATTTATATTGTTCTGTAAATGGGTCTTATAATTGTGTCATTTAGGTTTCTTTTCGTCACTCTTTGGGTTTAACATTCTGTAGTGTTTTAAGTGATGGTAAATTTTACCCATGTTAGTGATCTGGTCTATATTCAAATAGCAACTTAAGGAATATTTTTAAGTGGGAAGGGTTATAATTTTGGTTTGATTTTGTTCCCTTTTTTTTCTTTTTTTTGAGGCGGGGGGAGGGGGGAGAGGGAGAGAGAGAATCTTAAGCAGGCTCCACGCCCAGCATGGACATGACCTGAGCCAAAATCAAGAGTCAGAGGCTTAACCGACTGAGCCACCCAGGGACCCTTGGTTTTGTTACACTTTAAAACAGACTTAAATCTTTGTATTAGACAAAGTTTCTTTTCTCTGCCCGCCTGAAACAGGAAGTACATATAGTGCCCGTGGTGTGTCTTTAGACTTCCAAATTCCACTACTTGGGGACTCGTCAGCCCTGGAGTTGTGTGGTGAAGGGACATGTGTGGAGTCGGGCATGATTGAATTCCTTTTGGGCTCATGTTGATCTTACGTGATTAAACACATCTTGGAAAAATGATGCATTGGAAGAGAACGCATCAGGGAAGGTTTATCTTTTACTCTGTTCAGCTTGGAAGGGACCTCAAAAAGAGCAGACTTTGTCACATCGCTGCAGTCCCGGAAAGAGCTGCCCTTTCCCCGCCCACGGCCTGTGTCTGGCCGCCTGAATGTAATCCTCTCTCACACTCCCAGGCGATGCACTTGGTGTACCGAGCCCTCGAGAAGGAGCCTGTGCCCTCTGTCCTGCCTCCATCCCTCATCCCACCTTCCAAGAGGAAGAAGACCGTGTTCCCAGGCGCTGTGCCCGTGCTGCCTGCCAGCCCCCCGCCGAAAGACAGCCTCCGCTCCACGCCTTCCCACGGCAGCGTCAGCAGCCTCAACAGCACGGGGAGCTTGTCCCCCAAGCACAGCATCAAGCAAACACAGGTACGGTGCCCTCTGCAAGCGGCCGCTTCTAGAGCTGCCATCTGCACGGGTAGAGTTCCAGCCGGATAGTCCTTGGGAGCAAGTAATTCGGGACCCCAGAAAGGTAACATTGGTGATTGCGGTTTTTATTTTTTATTATTTATTTATTCATTTTAAAAGTGTTTTTTAAAAGATTTTTTTTATTTATCAGACAGAGAGAGCACACACAAGCAGGGGGAGCAGCAGAGGGAGAGGGAGAAGCAGGCTTCCCGCCGAGCAGGGAGCCCGACGTGGGGCTCGATCCCAGGACCTTGGGACCATGACCTGAGCCAAAGGCAGACGCTTAACTGACTAAGCCACCGAGGCGCCCCATGATTATGTTTTTTGAAACAATATTTATGGTCGGTATCTTACTCTGTTTGAGTGTAATGGAATACCATAGACTGGGTGATTGTGACAAACATTTATTTCTCACAGAAAATCTGGAGGCTGGGAAGTCCAAGATCCAGGCACTGGCAGATTGGGTGTCCGATGAGAGCCTGATTCCGGGTTCACGGATGGTTTTCTCACTGTGCCCTCACGTGGTGCAAAGGATGAGAGAGCTCTCTGGGGTCCTTTCCATGAGGGCAGTGATCTCATTCATGGAGCTCCACCCTCATGACCTAATCACTCCCCAAGGCCCACTTCCCAATACCATCACATTGGGGTTAGGTTTTAACATAAGAGTTCTGGGGTGGGGGGGGGCACAAACATCGAGTCCATAGCTACAGGGATTTGGAGTTACGTTTCTCATTCATTTGCACACAAATATCACCCTTCCTCAGACACACTCCGGTTGCTCCCACCTCTGGGCTCTCTTCGGGCTCTCTTCTCTCGTCTCTGTCCCTCCTGCCTCAGGAAGCGCCTTTGCTGGGCAGGTGCATTCCCAGATCATACCCCAGCACTTTGCTTCGTTAGGCCTCTGCTCACATGGGGCACCTTAGCAGGGGGCTCGGGCATGACCACAGCCAGTGTGCCCTGGGCTCTGTCCACCCTGCGTTCTAGATTTCCCAGGCCTGGCCTATTATGTAGTTATGTGTCGTCTGTCTCTTCCACATCCCTCCCGCTTAGCTTCATGAGAGCAGAGTTAGTTCTTGGTTATCATCTCAGTGTCAGAGCAATCTCAGGTACTCTGATGCTCAGTAAACATGTTGAGTGTCACGTGAGCAAGGGAGGCATTCATCTCTTGTTAGGAAGACGGTGTGGGGGCTCTGACTCCCAGCGGGCAGCATCTTATGTATCAAAAAGACATTTCTTGGAGCACCTGGGTGGCTCAGTCGGTTAAGCGTCTGCCTTAGGCTCGGGTCTTGATCCCAGGGTCCTGGGATCGAGCCCTGCATCGGGCTCCCTGCTTGGTGGGGAGCCTGCTTCTCCTTCTCCCTCTGCTGTTCCCCCTGCTTATGCTCTCTCTCGCTCTCTCTGTCAAAGAAATAAATAAAATCTTAAAAAAAAAACAACCAGAAAGACATTTCTTGTTCTGGCAAATGTAGCACACCATGAAGGGCTCTTTTATAAAAAGGCACCTTTGAGATGATCTCAAACACGCAAGAATGTGACATCCTGCGTTCCATCCTGAGTCATGCTTTGCGTCCTGCCTCATTTTTGGTTTCAGAGGGAAAGCAGTGCAGGTGACATGAAAAGGGCCAGCCAGCACTGCCATGCAGGTTCAGATATGGACCATGAGAGTAGAAATGGGAAGCCATCTTGCCTTGGTCTCGGCCCGTCAGTAAGTGGCACTGTGGCGCTCACTTGGGGCCCCCATAATGTGGCGAGCCCCCGCCGACACTTCCCCTTCCCCGGAGCAGATGTCTTTGTGGCTCTTGTTAGGTTTTGCAAAATGCATCTCGGCAACAACCATCAGGAAAATTTGAAAAACGAAGATTGATGACTCCCAGGTCCTGCAGAGTGTGCGTCACCCCCAGGGCCACCAGAGCAAGGCCAGGGCTAGAGAGAGAGCAAGCTCGGGCACGGGGCTCTGCCTTTTTGGGGTCGATGATGGGGGCCTCTGGTTTCTTGGGTTCACTCTTTACTGGTGAATTTAAAACATAAGAGTGGGAATGAAAGCATGGGAAGGGAAAAGTGGGGTCACTCAGGCGGCCAACTATCTAGGTCACCCTGGCTTTCCCAGGGGACCGCATGGGCCAACTGGCTCTTTCCCTAGTCGTGTGGCTGGCGATGTGTTCATCTGAGACGGATGTTTTTGAAATGAGTGCCTCAGCAATCAAAAGCTTAATGACAGGCACTTAAATTACAATCAAAAAACGAATTGTCAGGCACTTAACGCTCCAGAAATACGTGATCAGACGGTGAATCTCTTGCATGTGACATATTTGTAAAGTTAAGCATTCTGCTTGGTGTTGGTGGGGAGGGGGCGGGGGCGGCTCATTTTCCAGGAGCTTGCTGCACCATAGAGCAAGGGTCCTCTGAGAGAGGGTCGAGGCGGTTTGGTCAGGGGGGCCAACAGAGCCCCCCATCACTGCCCTAGCAACGTGGAGAGGCACAGGTAACCGGGCTTCCCCTCCGGTTGGTGGGTGTCTGTTAATAAGCCCAGCGTCCAGATGGCCCAGTGTGGGCATCTTCACCAGCTCAGCAGCCCACCAGCCGTGCCTGCACTATCTGGGGATGCCGCAGTGACCGTGGGACTGGCCTCTGCCCTCCTTAGGGAGATAGACAATAAACATTTCAGTAAACTAAGGAAGGTCAGATAGCTATGAGAAGCAGAACCGGGCCTGGCCTGGAAGTTTTGGGCCGAGGCGAGGGGTGTGCTCCTGCAGATGGCGTCAGCTGGAAGGTCACTAAGGAGGTGTGAGCTGACACCTGAATGACAAAAAGCCATCAGAGGACTAGCTTGTGCCAAGGCTATCAAGTGGGAACCTCTAGAAACAGGAAGAAGGGTGGGATGGAGTCAGAGAGGGGGCCAAGGCTGGTAACTTAGACCTGCACGAGCTCTTTCCCAAGACAGCCAGCACCTGTGTCTGCAAAATTCTTTCTGAGAGTTCTTACTAAGTACTGCAGGTTAGGTTAGTGGTGACAGCTTTTACTGACACGGAAGCAAGTGGGGCCAAGGTTGCTGGCAGTGCAGGTTGACCAGCCTTGTAAACCCTGTCCGTGGTGATCTGGTGGCTCTCCCCAGACCCTGGGAGCGCGCTGCTGGTTGCAACTAGACCTGTTTTACCAGGACCTCTGTCTGGATGGGGGTGGGAAGACGAGGGTGCGTTCCTTTCCCCAAGGATGGGGGCAGCTGGTGGAGTCACAGACATGAGAGCGAGCAGTTCTGGGGACCCACAGTCACCATGCCGTCCCCTCCACCACTTCTCTTACCACCAGCCTAGGGCTGCCAGGTCCTGTCTTCACAGCCAGCTGTGGGGCGCAGCCCCTTCCAGCCACGAGGGTCTATTGCTATTTAGTGGGGGCCTGTGGCTGCTAAGCCAGCCTTAAACCCAGCCCTTTCTGGGAGACCCAGCTCCAAGGAGAAGGCTGTTCCCTGTTGGATTGTAGCCAAGTTGGATTCGGAGTGTTGCTGTCAACATACTCTGACACCCCAGAAATCAGGCAGCAAGCTCATTTTGTGTGCACATTGAATGTTAGGATTTTTGTCATCCCAGAGTTGTAATCTCTTGGGACTTGTGGGGCACAGAAACCATTTTCTCCCTCAGCTTAGCTTGTCTGATCTGCTGTTACTTCCTCCTCGGGTTTCTTGGCATCTGAGGTTTAGCTTACCCCAGCCACTGGACATAAAGACAGCAAGCCTCTTCTTTGTTAGAGATCCTTTACGTGTGTCTTTATGTCTACTCTGAGGTGGCTCACAAAATTCACATAACAGGGCAGGTAAAGTGCAGGTCTCTCTCGTTATCTAAATTCCTGCTGCCTGAGCCCTTGCTCTTTGAATTCGGTCCAGAGGTTCTGATAAATCCTTGCTGGACTAACTCATTCTCCCTATCCAGAATCCTGGAACTGAAATGATCCGGGTAACATGGTGTCCCTTGCTTCCCCCCCTTGCGTTCTGGATTCCCAGTGCTCGCGTCAGGATCACGTTGGATTTGGATAGTGAGGGAGACCTGTTCAGAAAGAGCGGATGAGGAAAAACGTCTCTAGAAGGGGCAGAGGCGCCGTGGAACTTGGTTCAATGGGTATGCCAAAGGTCAGAGGTGACATGTCCAGAATTAGCAGCTGAAGGGGCCCCCAATGTCCCTGAAATAGGAGGTACATAGGCCCTGGTGGACCCCTCTTATGTAGACCTGAGCAGGCAACGGGAGGGGTCACACATGCAGCAGGTGGCCAAGCCCTGTCGCTGCCGAAATGGCACTACCCGGGGCTCGCAGATCCTCTTCACTGCATCTGCCGGGGCAGTGCCCTTGAGGGTGGTGGGATCCTTGCAGGTGGCAGCATGCTCATCTGGGGCCTGGGCTCCCCCACCAGCACCAGAGGGCCCTGGGTGCCTGTCCATCCAGCAGACACCATTTTCACATCCGCCTCATTCAGTCCCTGTCAGTGTCTGCTGTGCGCTGACACCTCATGGGGACGCTCCTGTGTCACGGGGAATGGAGTCAGGGTCGAAGGACGGAGTACAGAATCCCGAGCCGTGGGCACGAGAACTCCTATGGCAGCTGCAGAGAAGTGTTTGCAGGCAGAAGACGAGAGGACCAGGAAGGCTGGTGTCAGAGCGGGGCTGGTTGGTGCTCAGGAGACCGTCCTTCTAACGTGGGCTGTCAGGAGGGTCTTGCCTGGCACATTTGGACCCCCTCCTGGAAGGAGAATTCATTGGCTTCCCTTCAAGCCCCTTCAGACCTGCTGGGTCTTTCCCCCCTCTAAATACAAGGAGGAGGGGGCACTGCGATGGGGTGGGAGAGGCTGACTGAGTGGTGTCTGCTGCTGTCAGCCTCAGTTTCCCCACTTACAGAATGGGGCTCCTGTGTGCCCTCTGGGTTCTTGGAGTCGTGCTACCCACATGCGTGGAGAAGCGCCTTAATAGTTCTCTCGTCAGGAGCGTGTGGAAGCGCTTTAATAGCACCTGTTTATGGTGATGAGAAGCTAGAGACCAACCATTTTGAAACCCGTTTCAGCCAACCGTGAGCTGGGTGGTGCCGGTTGCGGATAAGATGCGATTTGACGAGATATTCCTGAAGACCGACCTGGACCTGGATGGCTATGTGAGCGGCCAGGAGGTGAAGGAGATCTTCATGCACTCGGGCCTCACCCAGAACCTTCTAGCACACATATGGTAAGGACGAGTAGCTGGACGTCGACTCGTCCTGGCCTTCTGTGTGGAGGTCATGGCTGTGGGCGGCTCTGAGGGGCCCCGAGGAAGTGAGGCTTGTGGTGAAGGAGGGGCAGGTGTCCATCAGGGCATGGCGGTCAGGGGCGTCTCTCCAGCCCTGCAGCAGGCCTCCTGCCAGGGTGGACGGGAGCTTGAGTGGGGTAGGAGTGCGAAGGCCCTTCTCTATCCTGGGCACGGCAGCTCACTCCCCACCCGTTTAGTCCCTCTCACAGCTCTGGGGCGATTGGCTTGAGTGACTGGGGCGAGTTCTTGCTGGTGGTTATGCTGGTTGTAGCGGGACGCCCAGCCGTTGCCACAGCCAGTCGGGGTGCGGACGCTTGGCCCTGCCCCTGTGAGGGGAGTGGGCGGTATGTCTCCAGCAGCTCGGGTAGAGCCGCCCTGGGCAGTGGGGGCTGCGGCCACCTCCCCTAGGAGGCCAGTGAAGGTCAGTGACTCGACTCGGCTCCCATCAGGAGGGTGAGCGGTCAACGAGACTCTGGTCCGCACCTCAGGGCCGGTCAGGGAGCCGGCCTCACCCCTACTTTCCTTCAGGGTGGACCAGAACAATCTTCACAGCGCTGGGATGGCTTCTTTTGCAACTGACCAGTGGTGAAGGTCACTTTCTGACTTTGTCCTCAGGGCTTAGGGGGCTTCACCTGGGAGTCACAAAGAGAGAATTTCCATATAATTCTGGAAAGGTGAACCCTTACAAAGAAGAGCAGTGAAATTTAGCACATTACTGAGTAGCTTGGGGAAATAACTGTCCTTGGTAATAATTCATAAATGTCCACGCTGTGAGGGGAGGCCTCAACCTGAGAAAACAGGCCGTCCCTTCAGGTGTGTGTGACACCCAGTCAGTCACCAAACAGCTGGGGGAGACCAGCTGCTTCTGACAGGTCAGGGACAGTCATTCTCCGCTCCTTCAGCTCCAGTGCCCCCTTTTAGAGGCCGAGGAAGTGCAGTGTCCCCTTTATCACCTTGAAGTGGGATGTGCGTGTGATTCAAAGGTAGCGATGCCGCGCCCCGATCATAGCACAGGGACAGTACCTCAACCTGCAAGTGGTGCAGCGGCAGGGAAGTGACAGTGAAATCACCAGTATGCTTGGATTAAAGAAGGAACGCAGAAAGCGTTGCGTATAAGGGAAAAGGCAGGATGAGCATGCTCTAGAAGAGTAACGATGGTCTGGGTTTGTCTGCAGGTGGCCGGGGAAACAGGGCGGGGGGGGGGGGGGGGGGGAGGGGGAATTCCTGAAGCGCAGATAACACGCCCAGAGGGCTGGCAGGGAGCAGCTGCGGCCGGAGGGCTCGGGGGCATAGCCCTGGAGCCAGAATGCTGTGCTGCCACAGGTGGGGGCTGGCCAAGCACCCCGCATGCGGGCCTCGGAGGCTACGCTCCTTCAGAGACGGGGAGCAAGAGAGGGCCCGAGAGAAGAGGCCTCGGGCCCAGGAGCAGCTGTGGGCTGGGTATGCAGCAGGACCGGCCCTGGCAGGCAGAATCAGCACACCTCACCCTCAGACTGCAACAAGAATGAAGATGTTTTTAGATCAGCCTTTATCAGCAACATCCGGTGGGGTCTTTATGCACCCCCCCAATGCCCCGCGGCCCCGTTCGTTGGCTGTTTGGGCCCGAGTCTGTTCACCATTCTCGGCTCTCCTCTGCTCCGTGTTAGAGGGTAGTGTCATTGCTCTGCAGTCACTACGCGCAGTGGGAAGTGAGGCCGCCTGTTGAGTGGCCGGGGTGAGACATTTTGCAGACGTGGAGGCCTCGTCCCACTGCGTGAGGCTTTCCTTCCTGTAAGGGCCAGCTCCTTGGTTACTGGGCTGGTCGCAGAGCTTCTCCCCCAGGCTTTGCGGGAGCTCCATGTGCCGCTGGCTTACGCGCTGCCTTGCCCGCCTGCCAGGCTGCCAGAAGGCCAGGGGAGCAGGGACACCTCAGCTGTGAGACTGCCCTGTGCAGCATGGTCAGGCGTGGCTTTCCGGGCCCCATTGCCTCAGGCCGACAACCCAGAATGCTGCTGCTCTCACCCCTGTTGAAAGCCAGCAGCTCAGGCTGCTCAGATAACCCGGGCTGCAGGGGCTGGCTAGAGACCCGAGGGGGCACGCTCGGGCCCCGCTTCATGTCCACCAGAACGGCTGCTCTGTACTGGACCATCGCGGTCCCCTGTGCGCACGCCGTGAAGAGCCGGTGCCGTTTCTGGTAGTTGCTGCTGAGGTCTTCCCAAAGGCCCGCCACCTCGGCCTGTGGGGTGGGGTTTGGTGGTTCTCCAGCCAGTCTTTGGGCAGGGTGCTTGGGTGGGGGGTGTCGGGACTGCTGTCCGGGAACGGGATGTTCAGTAGAAAAGGAGTTGCCGCTGTGCCCCATTGTTTGTATTGTCACTGGTCATTTCTTTAAAGGATGGGTTCTGTGATTTGTACTTAGCCTGCAGGGCTGAATTCTTGCTTCTTTGATGTGTAATTAGCATCTGCACATTTCTCCCAGGGCCCTGGCTGATACGAGGCAAACAGGGAAGTTAAGTAAAGACCAGTTTGCATTAGCTATGTACTTCATTCAGCAGAAGGTCAGTAAAGGCATCGACCCCCCTCAAGTCCTGTCACCGGACATGGTCCCGCCCTCAGAGAGAGGCACTCCTATCCCGGTGAGTACTGCTGACCACACCTGGTCTTGTTTGTGTGGTTTCCCGCAGCCTGCCACCAGGTGGCGGCAGTAGCCCGCATGAGCAGGCCAGTGCCCTGCTGTCCTTACCTACCTTAATCTGGCCCCAGCCCTCACCAGGGGCCCAAGGGTGGGTCTCGGGGGTGTGTCTGGGCCACTGGGACAGTTTTCCAGGCACGGTGCTGGCCCTTTTGCTACTGTGAATTGGAGATACCATGACTATATTCCTCATACTAGGACCTACTAGTACCTGCTGGGCCTTGAGGTCAGCTTGTCAGATTTTTTTTAAGATTTTATTTTTAACTAATCTCTACATCCAATGTGGGACTTGAACTCACAACCCCGAGATCCAGAGTCACATACTCCACCAATTGAGCCAGCCAAGCGCCCCTCAATTTGTCAGTTTTTTTTTTTTTTTTAAGGGAGGGGAGGGGCAGAGGGAAAGGGAGAAAGAGAACCTTAAGCAGGCTCCATGCCCAGCGTGGAGCCCGACGTTGAGCTCAATCTCACAACCCCAAGATCATGACCTGAGCCAAAATCAAGTCAGACGCTTAACCGACTGAGCCTCCCGGGGGCCCCTCAGCTTGACAATTCTTAATTCTGTATTTGAATTTGGTTCCAGGACAGTTCAAGTTCTCTTGGATCAGGGGAATTTACTGGTGTGAAAGAACTTGATGATATCAGTCAAGAGATCGCCCAGTTACAAAGGTGTGTTAAAGCTCATTTCCCTGAGAATCTGAATCTTACACCAGCCCCTATCCCAGCTTATTACCACAAGTACCAGAGACTTGTGAGACATGCGGCAAGTTGACCATCACAAGTCGTTACAGCAGAAGTGAAGGGCTGCACATTTCCCTGAGTTCCTGAATTGACTTAATGAGCTCGAGTGATGACGTCCGCAGTAGTCAGTGGGGACTGTGGGGTTTGGGCAGGTTGTTGCTAGGCAGCCCCAGGCCCTGCCCCCTGACCTCAGGAAGGCCTTGCTCTCCCTCAGCACATAAAACGGCTGAGTCTCAGGTGGCAAGTTAACGGCTTAGGACCAACAGCTGAGAGAGGCTTCGTGTACAGGTCTCTGGCTCCTGTCTGTGCCTTCTGCCTCAGTTTCCCCACCCATAAACAAGGGCTTTGGATGGGGTGTCTGCACTCTTAGAATCCGGCAGAAAGAAGTGCATCCGTTTCCTGTATGTCCCTGGGATCCTCTTCAAAGCAGCCACCTCTCACCTGTTAATTCTGGGGGAGGACACTGAGCAGAAGGGCCGAGAAAGCTCTTTGCCCTCTGTGGGCAAAGTCAGTGAGGGCGTGTTGAGCCCTCCTCACCCTGGGGGTCGCTCTGCCGTCTTCCCTCTGCTCTGGGGGCTCGAGTGGTCTCATTGGGAGCAATGCCTCATTGTATCGACAGATTCCACCCACACTGAAGGGAGGGGATGATGTCGGGTGCACAGTCACTGGGAGCCAGCTGAGCTGGGTTCTGTGGGTAAGGTTCTGTAGCACGCCTACAGCCATGGTGTAGTTTCTCGGCGCTGACTTCTCGGGCATTGAGAAGTCAGCGCCGAGAAACTACACCATGGCTGTAGGCATGCTATCACTAATCTGTGCTTTCCTGAAATCTTTTTCAATGCCCAGAGAGAAGTACTCCCTGGAGCAAGACATTAGAGAAAAGGAAGAGGCAATCAGACAGAAAAGCAACGAAGTACAGGTAAGCACAGTGCTCGCCCTGGGCAGATGAGCTGTGCCCTGCGCAGCGTCGGCTGCGCCTGTCATTGGGGGTGGGGTGAAGGAAAGCTAGCCCTGCCCTTCCTGGAAGCGCAGGCTTCTGGGGGGCTTCCAGGTGAGGCTTTTAAGTTTCCTGTAACCATAGACCGGGGGTTTTCTCTTGCTTTTTTTTCAGTTGAGCTCTATAATTCACATCACATAAAATTTGCTCCTTTAGAGCATACAATTCAGTGGTTTTTAGCATATTCACTATGTTCTTTAGCTATCTCCTCCATCTAGTTCCAGAACATTTTCATCACCCCAAAAAGAAACCCCATGACCATTAGCCCTTACCACCCCCCATTGCCCCTCCCCCAGCCCCTGGCAACTACTAATCTGCTTTCTGTCTCTATAGATATGCCTGTTCTGGACGTTAGATGTGAGACCTTTTGTGTCTGGCTTTTTCCACTCATGTCTCAGTGTTTGAGGTTCAGTCAGTGGCTGTTAACCTGTTCTCAGGATAGTCCTGCTTCCTGGAGTGTCTCCTAGCAGGTGGTGGTGATGCGGAGACTGGGAGTCTGACTGCTGGGCTCGAACCCAGTTCTTCTTAGCTGTGTGACCTTGGGCAAGTTACTTAACATCTCTGGGTCTTGTATGACATCAGTAAGGACTATTCTGCTTTCCTGAGTTGTGGGGCTGGAGAATGGGGTCTGGCATATATGCTCAGCACTCACTCAGGGCCCTCCCTGCTCTTCTCATCATTTGAGCAGAGGGGAGTCTGCACCAGGGCAAAGCAGTCAGCCCCGGGCAGCTGCACCGGTGAAGGCACGTGGGTTCCCACGATGTCTCCGGTCTGAGGTGGCTGTGGCACCCTGAGAGTGAGTGCTAGAAGTGCCGCTGGGACTGGTGGTCTCTGCTTGAGGACTTTGAGTGTTCTGAGCTCAGAGCTGGGCGGGGGAGAGGAGCACGGCCAAGTGGTCAGGACTCCAGCTCCACCAGGCCTCACCTGAGTGACCCGGACCGGTGGCTCGGCCTCCTAGCTTCCATCTCCCCAGCTGGCACCAAGGGTCTGTGAGTGGGCTGCTCAAAGAGCCAAGAGCAGCCGTGTGCGCCGGGACAGTGGCCGGTTCTTTCTGGGCCACCTCTGAGGGTGTGGACCCGAGCCAGGGCAAGTAAGTAGCATCGGGCTCTCGAGGTGCTGGACGGCCCTCTCCTGCGCCACCCACAAGGGGACTGGCGGATTCTGAGAGACTAGGAGGATGGCACGTGCCGCCGATCTGTGGGAAGGGCCATCTGTCGTGGCTGTGGTCTGCAGGTGAGGTGGGGTGGATGTGCCCTCACTGCTTCGGGACACTCACCAGTTCACGCCGTGCAGTGTCCAGACCCTTCTTTCCTTTCCTGGCTTCTCACTCTCCGTGCGTGTTAGCAGTGAGGACTGGGCTGTAGATGGTCTCCTGGAATGTTTTGGGATGGAAAGCAGGGACTGGCCTGCCTCTGACAGGAAGGGCTTTTTTGCTCAAATGAGCTGCTTCAGTTATAAGACCACCTTGCAGGCGAAGTGACTGTATTTCTCTGAAAGCCCCCACAGTACTTTCCTCCTGTCATTTTATTTTCCCTCAGGCCTCTGATTTCCACCCATGTCCTAGAATTGATCCCTCAGACACAGAGCCCACTCCCACCCCTCTATCCCCTGCATCCCCTCAGCCTCCATCCTTTTAGTCCTGTGGTGTGGTGGAGCTGGCCTCCTCGTCCCTCGTGCCTGGGCTGGGCCTAGCCAGCGACACGGACGTGTGGCCGGTTCTCCCTTCCTATTGTGTCTGGGTTGCCGTGAACATGATTTGGTTTTCATTCTGGTCCCTGAGGATCTGGGTGCAATGACGGCCTTTAACTGCCCAGGAAACCAGTCATCGGGTCTCTGGTGCCTGCTCTGGGCGATGCTGAGGAAGATGTCAGGTCTTTGCAGTGACTTGTTCTGACATCTGAAGGTACCGTCCCCTCTGGTCTGTGGCACGTGCAGCCAAGCCACCTAGAGCCCTGGCTGGTGGGCTCTGACGGGCACATGCCTGCAGCCTTTCAGGTGCTGGGGTCCTTGTGTGCCCCAACAGCCCCCCAGAGCTGGGAGGGAGCCCAACACCAGCCAGACTGGCCCCTGTTCCGTGGGGGCCTCATTTGTAAGCAGGCCAGGCCGGGGCTCTGCTGTAGTGCTTGATGGCAGCTTTTGGTCCTAGACAGAACACTATTTTTTGAAAGTTCCCCTGTGAAAACCAGGTTTGGCTTTGGTTCCTGCCACCTTTCCCCACGTGGATCTGGCCAGGAGATCGCTTGCCGCACCTACTAGCACAGTCTGCGGGTCAGGGCCCCGCGTGGAGTAGGAGTCCTTTGTCCTCAGGTCCGTTTATGTCTGGTTTTAGGCAGCGGAAGCTTCAGCTTCAGCTCCCCCGGTCCTGTTCCCAGGGTGCCCCTTCCCCGTCCTCCCTGGGGGTCTCTCACCTCCATTTCCATCGCTGTCGTTCTGGTGAGCACCTGCAGCGTCTTTGCCTGGTTTTTCGTTTTATTTAGTTTTTGTGACAACAGCGTTACTGAGCTAGAACTCACATACACACAATCCATCCATTTAAAGTGTGTAATTCCGTGGTGTTTAGTGTGTGCTCAGGGTTGTAAGCCATCACCACTGTCAGTTCGTCAGCACTTTCCTCACTCCGAAAGGAAGCCCCGTCCCCATTAGCAGTCCCCGTTCCCCTCCCCAGCCCCTGGCACCCACTGATCTGCTTCCTGTCTCCGGATTTACCTGACCTGGACATTGCGTGGTAATGGATTCATACACGGTGTGACCTCTGTCTGGCTTCTTTCACTCCACCTCATGTTTTCAAGGTTCATCCACATCGTGGATGATGAACCAGCGTGCGTCAGTGTGTCACTCGTTTTTATGGCTGAGTGAGACCCTACAGTGTGGCTGGACCACATTTTGTTCGTCTGTTCATCCGTTGATGGATATTTGGGTTCTTTGACTTTTTAGCTATTGCAAATGACGTCACTATGAACGTGGACATATGATTTCACTTCTGTTGGGTCTGTTACCTAGGAGTGGAATGGCTGGATCATATGGTAACTCTTTTGAGGAACTGCCGGACTGTTTTCCAATGTGGCTGTGCCATTTTACATTCCAGCCTATAATGCATAAGGGTTCCTGTTTCTCCATATCCTCGCCAACACTTATTTCCCATTTTTTATTTTAGCCTTCCTAGTGGGTATGGAGTGGTACCTCATTGCCCCTAACACTTCCCCTAATGATGTTGAGCATCTTTTCATGTGCTCATTGGCCATTTGTGTATCTTCTTTGGAGAAATGTCTATTCGGACCCTTTGACCATTTTTAAATTGGGTTGTCTTTCAATAGCTGAGTTGTAAGAGTTCTTGATAGTTTCTAGATATAAGTTCTTCATCAGATACGTGATTTGCAAATATTGTGGGTTGTCTTTACTTTCTTAATGGTGTCCTTTGAAGCATAAAGGTTTTAAATTTTGGTGAAGTCCAGTCTATTCCTTTTTTTTTTTTTTCCTGCTCTTGCCTTTGGTGTCATATCTAAGAACTCATTGCCTAATTCAGGGTCCCAAAGATTTACCCCATGTTTTCTTCTAAGATTTTATCGTTTTAGCTCTTACATTTAGATCTTTGATCTGCTTTCAGTTAATTTTTGCATATAGTGAGGTAAGGGTCTGACTTCATTCTTTTGCACGTGGAGATCCAGTTGTCCCAGCACCACTTGTTGAAGAAACTGTTTTTTCTCCATTGAATGGTCTCGGCACCCCTGTTGGATATCACTTGGCCATCGATGTGTGGCTTTATGTCTGGACTCTGAATTCCATCCCATTGATCTACCTGCATTTCTCCGTACGTCAGACCACCCTGTCTTGATGACTGTAGCTTCTTACGGGCGTACCTCATTTTATTGAGCTTCACGTGATTGTGCTTTGCGGATACTGTGCGGTTTTCTGTTTTTGTCTTACAGATGGAAGGTCTGTGTCAACCCTGTGTCAGGCCAATTTATCAGCACCGTTTTCCCAGTAGCATTGGCTCACTTGGGGTCTCTGTGCCCCATTTTGGTGTTTCTGCAGTCTTTCAGACTTTTTCATTTTTGTTATGTGTGTTACGGTGATCTGTGATCAGAGACTATGACTCACTGAAAGCTCAGATGGTGGTTAGCAATTTTTAGCAATAAAGTATTATTTTATTTAAGGTGTGTGCATTTATTTTTAGATATAATGCTATTGTATACTTAATAGATTGCAGTGTAGTATAAACATACTTTTATATGCACTGGGAAACTAAAAAATTCATTTGACTTGCTTTATCGCAATATTTGCTTATTGCAGTGATTTGGAACCAAACCCACGATGTATCTGAGGTATGTCTGTTGTAAATTTTGAAATTGAAAAATATGAGTCCTGCCACTTTGTTTCTTCTTTTTCAAGATTGTTTTGGCTATTCCGAGTCCCTTGCATTTCCTTAATGAATTTTGGCATCAGCTTGTCAGTTTCTGCACAGAAGCCAGCAGGGGATTCCTGGGGGGGGGTTGAACGGAGTTTGTAGGTTGTCTGGGTTATTTCTGTGTTCTCTTTGCTTAGACACCTCCCCCATTCTGACCCAGCTCCCATCCTACCCATGAGCTGGTGGGTCTTTCTCCCCGTGGGGCTCTTCGATTCCTCCTTCTTCTTTATAGAAGAGGCTCAGATTCCTTGATGTCCCAGGCTGTTGGCCACCTGGTGTCCCAGGCTACCACACTGGGCCTGACCCTCCTCCCTGCTTCGTCTCCTCCTCCTCCATCACTGTTCTTCCCTCAGATGTGGCAGACCCATGTCCTAGACTCCCTACCACCAGTCTCTTCTCTTCCCCAAACTTGTCAGACTGAGGATCTGCTTCCTGAATTAAAGGTCAGGGGCAGGGAGCCTGGGGAGCTATCCAGAGAGGAGAGAGCCATGACATTTTTATCCTCAAGGCAGAGAGGAGACGTGACTGCTTTGGATTTTTTCCTAAAATGGCGCCAGCAACCCATAGCCCAGGCCAGCCCTGGGGATCGGCCTCACCATCCCTGTCTTCCTGTACCCCTCAAGGTCCCCTCAAATCTTTCCCTTTCTTTGGTTCCCATGGCCACCATCTCACCTAGTTCTGGGTCCCCTCCCTGCTCCCTTTGTCAGCCCTCCCAGGCCTCCATCTCCGCTGCCGCACCCATCCGTGATTTTAGCTTTAGTTGTAAGACACTTGATAAGATATTTGCCTGGTTGAAAATCAAAAGGCGTGAAGCTTCCTGCCCTCCCCTTCACCCCCTCAGAGATGCAGTTCATTGGCTCCCATGAGGCCTTCCAGGAAGGTCAGGTGCATGTTTAAGGAGAGAGATTTGTGCATATTCTCTCCTTCCTGTTTGCACGAATGCCAGAATGCGAAGTACACATGTGCTCTGCCACGTGCCTTGTTTGCTTCACATTGTAACTCAGAGTATGAGGTGCAGCTTCTCTTAGGGTAAGACTGTACCCCGCAGTTGTTAGCCAGGCCCGCCTGGTGGAAATTTACATTGTTTACAGGTCTTGCGCTCACACACTACCTGTGGTCACATGTGTTGTACACCTCTAAGATGCTTCTCCTAGAGGTGTCGTAGTCGGGTCTGAGGGTCCCTGATAGGTCATCTTGATAGATACTGCCAATTTGGAGGAGCGTTAGCAGTGGAGAAGCATCGTGTCCCAAGCCCATACTTGAATGTCCTGCCCCAGAAGCAAGTGCAGTCTCATTGGTGTGGCCCTGCTTCCTTTGGCTCAAGTTGGAGCCCAACCCCCCCCTTCCCCACCTTGGGCCCCCTGCTGTCCCCCCACCGCTGGGCTCCTTTCCTCCTGGCTCTTCACGTGGCTGCTGCCTGCTTGTCCTTCGGGTCCACCCTAAGTAGTGCTTCCGTGGGGGTCCCCTCCATCTGTGCAGCATCAGTCCGGTCTCCCCGTGTCCCCAAGTCCACCCAACAGCACTCATGCATTCTGTTGGTTCCATTCCTCCCAGTTTATTTATGTTTGGGTGATGCCTCTCCTCTCTCCACCCCTGACCACATGTCACTGGACAGCTCTTCTTGCTGGGACCCAGCCACTCTCCTGGCCCCTGGCCTCTCTTAGGCCGTCAGTAAGTATTTGCCGGGACGCTTAGTGAGAGCTCAGTCCACAGCTGCCAAGCCAGGACGCACGCACTGACAGCAGGTGTGCACCGGACGCCCGCCAAGTGCAGACTGGGGGCACAGGCGGTTTTGTAGGACGTCCTGGGGGCTCCAGCCCAGGCTGAGACCCTGTTACCGGGATATTCCCCATTCTCATCCGTCTCAAGTAACGTGATGTGACTCTTCCTAGGAATTACAAAATGATTTAGACCGGGAAACAAGCAGTTTGCAAGAGCTAGAAGCTCAGAAACAGGACGCCCAAGACCGCCTTGACGAAATGGATCAGCAGAAGGCCAAGCTCCGAGACATGCTGAGCGACGTGAGGCAGAAGTGCCAGGACGAGACTCAGATGGTGAGTCTCACACCCAGCACTGCAGGGGGGCTTCCTGCAGGCTTGTTTGAACTCACGATGCCCTTGAAGCACAGGGCTGAGACGTCCTCCTGGATTAATAGAGACATACCACTTGAAAAGCGACCAAGCATTTGTGGCCTGACTTCAGTCTCACCCACCAAGCCATACGGTGAACGGCCTTTGGTCCCTGCTAACCTGTGTGTGTGGACACCTCACCCTGGCCCGTACCTCACCGCACAGGGGGGCCAGCACGCCCCTCTCCCGCTCTGCTGTCTTCACTGCTCATTACAAACCAGAGGGGCTGCAGCCTCAGCAGACTGTAAAGCCTTGTGTCCTCCTCTGCGGCCTCATTTGGGGATCTTTAGCCCCTGGGGGACAGATCGCCTGTGCTTACCCCAGGTGTCATTCTTCCTTATCCCAAATTGACTTTCTGCCAGTTACATGGGCATGAGCATGTCTGCCTTGTTGTTTCTCTCTGTCATGCAAGTGGAGAGAGGGCCCTGGAAGGAGGCCAGGCGTCCGGCCATCGGGCTGGTGTCTGCCTCACTGGGCTAGCTCCTTCCAACAACGTGAATTAAGAATTCTACCTTGGGGGGCGCCTGGGTGGCTCAGATGGTTAAGCGTCTGCCTTCGGCTCAGGTCATGATCCCAGGGTCCTGGGATCGAGTCCCGCATCGGGCTCTCTGCTCCTTGGGAGCCTGCTTCTCCCTCTGCCTCTCTCTCTCTCTGTCTCTCATGAATAAATAAATAAAATCTTTAAAAAAAAAAAAAAAAAAAAAGAATTCTACCTTGGGGTGCCTGGGTGGCTCAGTCGGTTGAGTGTCCAGCTCTTGGTTTAGGCTCAGGTTGTGACATCAAGCCCCACATCGGGCTCTGCACTCAGCGTGGAGTCTGCTTGTCCCTCTCTCTCTGTTCCTCCTACCACTTGCGCAGATGCTCTCGCTCTCAAATAAACAAGTAAAATCTTAAAAAAAAAAAAAGAAAAAAAAGAATTCTCCCTCAATCATATTTCATCTCATTTCAGATTTCCTCATTGAAGACCCAAATCCAGTCTCAGGAATCTGATCTCAAGTCCCAGGAAGATGACCTGAACCGGGCCAAGTCTGAGCTGAACCGATTGCAGCAGGAAGAAACCCAGCTGGAGCAGAGCATTCAGGCTGGGAAAGTTCAACTGGAAACCATCATCAAGTCCCTGAAATCGACGCAAGACGAAATCAACCAGGTACCTTGCTGAGGATGGGCCCGCGCCTCTGCTGGCTGTGGCGGGGCCTTCTGGGGTCTTCTGGCACGTGGAGTAGCTGAGGTGACTACAGTGCTGTATGTGACCAGCCTGTGTTGGTCTGCACCTGCACCGAGGCCACTTGTTTCCTTTGCTGTCACCCACCTCATTTACATTAGGCTCTCTTCTGAGAGGCTGCCACCCTGGCCTGGAGGGTGAGCCCCCAGAACCCTCCAGTGTGTGTGCAGGCGTTGTGCTTTGGCCCGGTGGCAGTGTGCTTTGCCTTCCACTTCCCCACCTGAGTGCATGCCATTTTGGGGGAATGGGCAGGGTCTGTGTGAGGACTTGAAGAGCTCCTGTGGAGAGGGTCTTGGGCACAGAAATGCCCTCACCAGCGTGGTTCTTGGACAGGCGAGAAGGACAGAGTCTGAGACTGGTTCCAGCACCTCTCCATCCCCATGCAGTTTGCGGACTGGCACATGGAGGAGGCCCCACCCTATGACCAGCATCACCCCATGCTTCTTCAAGTTCTTCAAGCTGTCTGGGCACCCCGTCCTTTTCCCACGCCCGTGTGAGGGCCCTGAGGCCTGCAGCGGCGGCTCACCAGCAGAGGGAGGGCTCCTCTCCTCCCCTGTACATAATGGCCCCTGCGTGTCCCATCTACGGAGTGGGGGTGATGCTCGCCCTTGGCAATGTCAGAATGGCTAGTCGTGCTTCCTTTCCTGACTGGCTCCACCTCTCGCTCTTTTTGCTAGGTTATAGACAAAAGTTGATCACAAACGTGCCAGGGGTTTAATACCCTATATTGTTTCATTCGTAATGAATAGGTGTAGTATTATCTTAAGACCTTTTACCTCCAAGCAGTAAGAGTTTGTACAGGTAGATAGGAACCGAGACGTGAGTGTGTGTTAGTAATAACAGTGAAGTTCGCTGCTGCTTATTAACGCAAACGGGGTGATAAAAACTCCATAAAGGAAAATGTTGATAATCGCTTGGAACAGATTGTGAATCTGGATTTTACCAGTTTCAGTTTGTTCAGAATTGACAAACGTCTGTTTGAACATGGGCCTCCCTCAGGGGCTGGGGATACAGAGGGGCCTCAAGGGGCGGTGGGAAGGACCTCATTCTGGTTTACAAGTGGTCTCGCTTCTTGTAAACTCTGTAGGCGAGTAATTCAGTTTCCCATCTGTCACTCTGGGTTGGGCATTAGGAGAAAAAAATGTCTCGCCTGACACTTTTCCCCTAAACCCTGTGTGCTAGCGGCCATCTTTGTTGTGTAGGCACGAAGCAAACTTTCCGAGCTGCACGAGAGTCACCAGGAAGCCCACAGGACCCTGGAGCAGTACGACGAGGCACTCGACGGGGCCCACGGCGCCAGCCTGACCAACTTAGCCGACCTGAGCGAGGGGGTCTCCCTGACAGAGAGGGGCGGTTTTGGAGCCATGGTAAAGGTCGAATAAACATATTCCAGTCCTGGGATTAGGTCCCACGTTGAGATCAGAGAATGCCCTGCCTGCGGGATCCGGCGCTTGCCAGCCTTGATTCTGTCCGAATGCAGGGTGTTTCTTGTGTCCACTGCCGCTCTGCGTGTCCCCACAGGCCCTGCGGCCCAGCGTACATGGCTGTGCTCCAGCCTTGCTTCTGGGACAAAGCGAAGGATAGGCCTGAATCCTTTGTAAACCAGTGTTTAAAGACCATCTTTAGTGGGCCGACCACCCGCGTTTGGAGGGTTTCCCAAATGTAACCAAAACTGAATCAAGCTCTCACACATTGTGAAACCCTATATCCTGCTAGTTGGGGGGACCAGGGGAGTGTGTGTGTGTGTTCCTACAAGGAGCACCTTGAAAATCGAATATATTGCTAAAGATCAAGAAAAGTGACAGCCCTTTCGAGGCACTGCTGTTTGACCTATGAACTGGCCTCTCTTTTGCAATTTTGGTTACACTGAAAACCTCGGCACTTTATGACCCTAGGGGTCCTGATCAAGGCCCAAGGGGCTCTTGGCCTCTTAGGTTTCTGTGGACTCTCGGGCTGCTCACATCCAGCCAGTATTACTTTTTCCTCAGATTATCGGGTCCCCTTGTTCCTGTCAGGTCCCCTTGTTCCTGGCCCCGAGCCCCAGCGTTTCCACTCTAGTCTGGCTGATGAGAGCATCTTTGTGCTCCTGAGGGAGCCAGTGGGACGCGGTTGGTCTCGATGGTTTGGTTGTGCTGTGCTTCTGAAGCCTTTCACTGCTCGCCCCACACTGCTGCCCCCTCATCCAGGACTCATCCTCTGAGCCCTCCTTCTACTCCTGGCCCTGTTGGCTTCGCAGATTCTTTTCCTTCCTGTAATAATACGGCTTCTCTCTCTCTCAACTAGAGACTTAGCTCTTCATGTTCATTTCTTGATGTGTTTCTTTCCTCAGTAGCTGAGTACTCAGTCCCAGGAATTTATGGGGAAGCTTACGCCTCCTTCCCTGAGTCACTTAGAAGATGCTGTTGATGCGCTCCTCTGTCTCCTGTCTCTGGCCCTTGCTGCTTCCCTCTGCTATTCACAGATTCCTTTTTGTCATGGAATTGTAAACGGGTGAATTCCATATCCGCCCTGGGGCCCAAATTCAGCTTCATTGTCTGAATTTAGACTATGGAACAACATCCACTCATCGTTAAGTGCTTGAGGCAGAATTGCCCGCTTGGCTGTCCGGCTGTCCCCTGTCTCTGTGTGTGCATTTCAGCTTCGCGGCCCTGCTTTCACTTTCCCCATCTGGCGTTGGTCCCCTTGCACAGCTTTGGGCTTGTCCTGTTTCATCTTCGTTCACGAAACAGCTCACTCTCAAACCCTTTTGCAGGTTCGAATAAGATCAGTTTCCTTGGATAAAAAGTTGGCAGCAAAGTGGCAGTTGGCAAGTGGCCAGTGATTTCCCTCCTCCCCTCGCGCCCCCCCCCCCCCGATTTTTAATCTTTCCTTATTTTCATTCATCTTGTAAGCAGGGCAAAGTTTACATGATAGTCAACTCATCCTGGAATGTCGATGTCAGATATGTTACATAGAAACTTGCAACCAGTGTCTGAAAGAAAAACTATATTTATCTTGTTGTACAAATACAGTTTTTAAAGCATTTTTCGGTTTGTTTCCTTTTCTTAATAAATACCTCGAAGAGGGCTTTTTGTTTACTCTTGAATATTTCGAGACTGCTTCACAGAGCTCTTTGTTCTCTTTGAGGTGGGTGAAAGTGAGGGGTTTAGTCCCCTGAGAGTAGTATAACCAGAG
This sequence comes from Halichoerus grypus, assembly GCF_964656455.1. Classification (NCBI taxonomy): domain Eukaryota; kingdom Metazoa; phylum Chordata; class Mammalia; order Carnivora; family Phocidae; genus Halichoerus; species Halichoerus grypus. Next base: position 204,727,156 of record NC_135712.1, read on the forward strand.
AGGTGCATCTAGAACTTTCTAAGGCTGGACAGTTCTATTAAAGTTACTAACTTTAGTGTTAAGCTCATAACTATATTACTTTATCCAAGAGACTGATGCTTCTTAAAGCCAAATTTATTTCTGGTCTTTCATCTGATGATGATAATACTGGCTTCTTGCCCTTGAAGACAGCACCCAACCAACCTGTCTAGTAGACAGAAGGTAATAAATCATACTGGACTTAAGCCTCGCCAAGAACTCATCATTGGGTTGTCTATTGCATCCAGCCCCACTGGCATGCTGGAGCCATATTTTCTTGGCTCTCCAGAGCTGATTATTAAATAGGAATTTTGTAACCTGATTGTAGAACTTTTGGTAACTTGGATTCAGCCACGGTGGGAGTATTTACACCATGGGAACTGGCAGAATCTGCCAATCAGGGCTTTTTTTTTTTTTCCTTCAGAGAGCTGGTTCACCAGCACACCACTGCCCAGCCCCCATCTAAAGGGAAGGAAAGTCACAGTAACTCCTTTCAGAGTTGTCACATCTATTTCTTAACAAGTGCAGAACTTAACACTAGTTCCTGAACTCTGTGTTCGAGGTATTTTACCTCTGTCTTTCGCCCTGGTGCTTGTCTGCTGTACTTGGGTCTCCCAAGTGGCAGCTGACTCAGTTCTCACTGACAAGCGGTCAGTGGATGGTGGAGTTTATGGCATCTGTGCACCAGGGGAAATCTCATTTTCTGCTCCGAATCCGTGAAATAAAATCAGAACCACTGGTGGTTACCTTACGTACATGAATTCTCCTGGGGTCTCTTTAGGCTTCTCCTTTGAAGGGGAGGGAGCGATTGCTGCCTTAGGCAAATAACTGCTCCTGAGAAAGAGATGGCAGACCTGACTTTCAGGTCAGGGGGCTCGCAGCCAGAGCCCCTAGAATCACAGTCTCCTCTCTGCCATCACCCCCTCTTATTTGGCAGGGTTCCAAGTGGTGATCGAAAACATTAAAAGAAAAAAAAAAACCCCACCAACTTGTAAACCAGTGCTATTAAACACTAAATAGAAGCTTCCAGTCTGAGACTGAGGTGTCATTCTTAATGCACACCCGTGTCCAGGTCATCATCTCTCTCCATTCTTCTGGAACAGATACATTCCTTTCCCCATGGTACAGTGTGAGAGGTTGATTTTCCATCTTGGCCTCCCAGCTTCTTTAGATTAGGACTTCTCCTTCATATTTATCTGTGTCAGAGAGCCCCATCAGACGCTTGCTGGGTGCATGCGTCGTGCAGGTGTTAGCACCATGCTGTCCTTAACGAACCGCACGCTTCTGCCAGACGCAGAGCTTGCAGACATCTGTACTTACTTGCCTAAGAACCTGCTTGGTTTCCCCACCTTGGGAAGCCCTGTGGTTGGAGGCTGCAGATAATCTTTCCCAGGTAAGAAAAGTCTTCCCATTGGCCCAGTGCCTCTGAGAGCCATCCTGCTTCCCAAAGTCAGCCAGCCCAGAGTGCTAGGAGCCTAGTCAGGAATCTTCCTTTGACGTCATTGCCCTGTAACCATTGTCTGTATTTTTACGGAAGCCCCAGCTCTTTAATTATTTGGCTTTGGAATAATGGATGTTTGCCAGCCCCACGGGTGCCGACACATCTGCCAGATTCAGTGAGGATGTTGTGCTTTTTCATATCACAGTGAAACCTTCATGTTTTCACTGAGGGTGTGTCTTTATTAACCAAAATACACTCACTGTTTCTAAACGAAGTGCATTGTTCCTGTGTAGATTATACCCCCCCACCAACATTTGGGCCATTTTCAACTATAAAAATGTGCTCTTCAAAAGCAAATCTTTTTTTTTTTTTTTTCCTTCTGGTTTAAACATGCTTGTTTGTTTCTAGAAATAAGCACTTTTTAAAAAACATGCACAGTGCGAAGTGTATATGCTCTAGTAGTTCTAACTGCATAAGCAACTCATTTCCTCCCAGGATGTAAATAGCCTGCATGTTTCTTGGTGTGGAAAGAGCATTTTTAAAAATGCCCACATAGGTAGACGTTCTGTGAAAAAAAGATGATTGAGGGAGGCCACACTTTTGAACGAGACCCATGCTGTCGTTGTTGAATGGCTTTGTTAGGTTTTCTTTTTGACATTTCCAAAAATACCACTGTTTTCTGACTTAGTGATTTTTTTTTTTTAAGCAGAATTTCTAATTGTGAGAAAATACACATAACATAGAATTGACCATCTGAACCATGCCTCAGTATATTCACACTGTGTAACTAAACTCCAGAGCGTTTTCATACCCACTAAACACTCGCTCCTCGTCCTGCTTCCCCAGCCCCTGGCACCCACCGCTCTACTTTCTGTCTCTGAATCTGACTCCTCTAGGGACCTCATATAAAGTGACACTGTCACACAGCATTTGTCTTTTCGTGACTGGCTTGTTTCACTCAGCATAATGTCCTCAAGGGTCAATAATATTTCCTTATATTTCTACATACTACACCCAGTATATCTGTTCGTCTGTCAGCGGACGTTTGTTTGGGTTGCGTCCACTCAATTTTTAAATAAACTTTCAGTTTGCAAGAGTGGTGGACTTACAGGAAAACTTAAAGGGAGTACAGAAAGTTCCCACATACCCCACACCCAGCTTCCCCTATCATTAATACCTTGTCCCTGCGAATGAACATTTGTCACTGCGAATAAACTAGTGTCGACACGTCACTATGAACCAACGTCCACATTTCTTTGATGATTTTTTAATCGTTCTCTGTAAGGTCCCACTGCTTGAAGGAGAAATATGCAAGTTGGGTAGGGAATTCTGCACTTTGCTTTAAATTTGAAATAATAAAATTCCTGTCCTGTCTCTTCACAAAATTATAGGACGATCCTTTCAAAAATAAAGCCTTGTTATTTAGCAACAATGCCCAAGAATTGCATCCGGATCCTTTCCAGGCCGAAGACCCGTTCAAATCCGACCCATTTAAAGGAGCTGATCCCTTCAAAGGTATCTCGCCCGGTGCCCACTTCGTCATCAGAGGGCTGTTTACTTTGTGCCGTTTAGAACTGTCTGATGACTAGAATGGTTGCAAGATAGGCACCTTCTGGAATGGAGAGGGAAGGTAATCCTTGGAGCCTCCTGGGCTACCTGAGTGTTTCGCTTCAGCCGGTTCACTACAGAACTGAGGCATTGGCGTGTGGTGGAAGAGCTCAGCTCCCAGCTCCCAGCTCCCAGCGAGGTGCCCACATTCAAGGGCAGCTGGCTCCGCCCTTAACCTCTGCACACCTCGGTTCCCAGCCTCCAGAAGGGGTGGTAAATTCTCCCTCGCTCTCCTGGTGGGATCAATAAGACAATCAGATGTAGTCATGATTATGAAACTACCCAGTGAAGGACAGATCCCCACGTAAGTCTAAGGTCTTCATGTGACACATTTACCCAGAGCCACACGTGAGTCGAGAATAACCAGGAAGACTTCTACGAACAAGTTTTCCTCGGTTTCCCTGTTTTTTTTCAGAGCAGGAAGCCTGAAAGCCTTCCAGGAAGGGTATCTGTATGTTCCCGAGCGAAGTGCTGGGGCGGGGAGAGGGCAGTGGGGGTGCCTTTCCAGTGTCAGATGTGGGATCGAAGGTTCGCAGGTCCAAGAGAGGAATCGGGCAGCTCCTGAAGCTTGGATGTGTGGAGCTCATCATCGCTCCGGGGCTGCCTGTGGGTTGAGGACTGGGGCAGCCCTGGGGTCCTGTGTTATCGTACCAGGGGGAGGTGAGAGGGAGATGAGATACAAGCGTAAAGCATGGCAGAGAAAGAGAGGAGTGAATTCTGGCTCACTCCACGTTTTCCCCGCCTCCAGCCCATGTTGAGCAGCCAACAATACCTCATTTCATCTTGAACACCCCAACTAAGAAAAGCCACCTCGGCCAGTGGCCGCTCCCACTTGGATATGCCAGAGTCCTTTCTGCCATAGAGCTAAACGTCCCTCTCTCCTCTAACCTAGGTGACCCATTCCAGAATGACCCCTTCGCAGAACAACAGACAGCTTCAGCAGGTAAAAGCCTTTGTTGAAAAGACTTTTTGTTTTTTCGTGGACTCGTCCTCAGACTCTTTCCATTCCTAGTTCAAGTTGAAGGAAATGGAAAAGCAGCCTGTCTGCCAGGCCTCCTACGACAGGGCAGCAGGGGAGCTTAGTTTCTGAGGAAGCCTGGCAGCGACATTACCCTTCCCTTCACCGACGGGTGCCCCTTCTTGCCGACCTCACAGCGTGAAGAGAAGCAGAACTAGAAAAGGAGCTCCCAGTGGCCGGGCGATTTTTCAGACCTGCCCACGGCAGCTTGGTCCTGTGGTAGCATCAGGGGGCCCCGTGTAGCGCCTTCCCGCAGCGGGGCTTCGGTCTACACATGCCAGAGGCGGCCGCGGTACCGGGAAGCACGGCCATCTGCACTGCACGAAAGCCTAGTGTCTCGTTCCCTGCTGGTGACAGCGGCTTTGCCCCGTGTCCATTCACCATGCCTGCACCCCGCATTCCAGGGGACTGAGCACACCGTGGGTATGGTGGTGCGATCATGCTGCCTGTTTATCTACTTCTGTATTTTTTTACTGAGGTGAAATTCATACAACACAGAATTCACCATTTTAAAGTGACAATTCAGTGGCATTTGGTACATTCATAATGTACAGACACCACCTCTGTGTAGTTCTAGAACATTGCCGTGCCCTAAACGGAAGCCTCATCCCCATGAGCAGTCACGCCCCTTTCCCCCTCCCCCAGCCCCTGGCAACCACCAGTCTGCTTTCTGTCTCTGGATTTATCCATGTTTTTATTATTAAAATCAGCTTTGTTGGGAGGTATAATTTACACACAACAAAATTCACCAATTTTAAGTGTGTAATTAGATAAGTTTGGGTAAATGTGTGCAGTTGTGTGAGATCGAGAACACCTCCATTGTCCCAGAAGGTTCCCTTGTGCCTCCTACCCCCAACCCCCAGGCCCCTGGCAACCACTGACCTGCTTTCTGTCATTATGGTTTTTCCCTTTTGTAGAATTTCATATAAAATGGCGTCAGTCAGCTATGTGTTTTTACATTTGGGTTCTTCCATGAAGCATAATGTTGTTTATTCATAGGGGCATGTTTTTATTCACTTTCCAAAACACCCTCTAGATCCATTTGGAGGGGATCCTTTCAAAGAAAGTGACCCATTCCGTGGCTCTGCGCCTGATGACTTCTTTAAGAAACAGACAAAGAATGACCCGTTTACCTCAGACCCATTCACGAAAAACCCTTCCTTACCCTCAAAGGTGAGTGACCCCGGGGATGCGTAGGTGCTGTGTGTGTGCCCGGTGCTTGTCCCTGTGAGGCTCGTCCCGTGACTCAGGTTGTCACATTCAGTGGGCCAGTGAGCCCATGTCTGGATGGCTTGGGTCCCGAATAGCTCTCTTTTTCTCTGTTCCTTTCTGTGCCCCTGTCACTTCAGCTCAGGCCCACCGGGTGGCTTCTCTGTTCTACCTCCTGCCCCCACTGCTGCCCCGTCTCCCAGCAAAACTGAAATGAAAGAAAGCATCACATGCTCCACACGGCCGCCCTGCCATCTTCCTGGCAGCACTGAATGTGTGAGGCATTCACATGCCCCTCTCCATCCCTGGCATCTAGCAAACCGTGTGTGTTGCATGGTGTTAGGCCCAGTGCACTGCACAAAAAAGGGACTCTGTGATTGAACAGAGAATCCTCGTGTCTAGTGGGGGCGGTGTATAGCCTTCCTTCATGTTCCAGGCTGCATCTCTCCCTCCGCCCCTCAGATTTCCTCTTCTCCACGGACCTCTTGGTCTGTCGCACTAGACCCAGAGCTCCTTGAGGGCAAGGATTAATTTGTAACATTTCTGTTGATAGACCTGTTGCGGGATACCCCTTTGGTTTCTGCTACTGGTCTATGTGTGTGATCTGTGTTCTTACTCTCTGTTGATCAATTTTGTTGAGCTTGTCCATGAACCAGCTTTTGGTTCTGTGAATTTCCTCTCCTGTTTGCTTCCATTTCACTGATTGCTGCTTTTTATTTTCTTCCTCCTATTTATTTTGGGTTAGTACTTGCTCTTCCATTTCTAACATCTTAAGATTCAACCTTAGGTCACTGACTTTAGACCATCTTTTTTAATATAAATATTTTAAAACTACACATTTTTTTTTTTTTTTTTTTTTTTAAGATCTTATTTATTTGCGAGAGAGAGAATGAGAGACAGAGAGCATGAGAGGGAGGAGGGTCAGAGGGAGAAGCAGACTCCCTGCTGAGCAGGGAGCCCGATGTGGGACTCGATCCTGGGACTCCAGGATCATGACCTGAGCCGAAGGCAGTTGCTTAACCAACTGAGCCACCCAGGCGCCCTAAAACTACACATTTCACCCTAAGCACTACTTAGCTGCATTCCACACATTTTCATGTGTTGTATCTTCATTGTGCTTTAGTTTGAGATATTTTCTAGTTTCCCTTGTGATTTCTCTGTTGAAGCATGGATTATTTAAAGTATTGTTTTGTTTCCAGATATTCTTTCCTTCCTTTACATATCTTATAATACTGATTTTTAATTAAATCTGTTATTAGAGAACATATTTTGTATGTTTGCAGTCCTTTTAAATTTATTGATACCCATGTTATGGTTCGTGTTGGTGTCCATACATGTGCAGTTGATGAGAATGCTGGTCTGCAGTTGCTGGGTGTCCTGTTCTGTCAATGCCAGTTATGTCAGTGTGGCTGATGGTTCCGATCGTTTGTTCCTTACTGTTTTTGTTTGCTTGTTGTGTAGCTCTACCACTGTACCCATCGCTGAGAGAGGAATGTTAAAGTCTGTGATTGTGGAATTGTCTGTGTCCCTGTTAATTCCATCAAGTTTTGCTTCATGTGTTTTGAAGCTCTCTCCGGTGCCTACACATTTGTGCTTCTTGTATCAGCCTGATGCAGTGACCTTTTTATCATTATAAAAGCTTCCTTTTTTCCTCTGGCGATATCTCTGTCTTGAGATCTGTTTTATCACATATTGAAATAGCCTTCCTCCATTCTTCTTATGCTTATTCTTTGCCCGCTATATCTTTTTTTCATCCATTTACTTTCAGTCTACCTGGGTCTTTATACACAAAGGGTTTTTTATAGCGAGCATATAGTTGGGACTGCTTTTCTCTCCGGCCTGGAAATCTTGGCCTTCAAAATAGAGTGTCTAGTCCATTAACATTTAATGCAGTTGTTGATACGGTTAGATTTAAATCTACCATTTTATTATTTCCTTGCTTTTTATCCCCTGTGTTTTGTTCCTCTGTTCCCTCTCTGCCACCTTTTAGATTATTTGAATGTTTTCTAGAATTCCATTTTCTAGTATTTGTTGGCTTCTTTTAACTATACCTATTTCTATTATTTTTGGAGGTTGCTTTAGGGATTACCGTATACACCCTTAACTTTTCATAGGCTACTTGGAGTTAATATTATATCACTTCATGTAAAATGTAGAGAACTTGCAACCATATGGGTCCAGTTGTCCATCTCCTCCCCAGTCAGCAGTGTCTTCTCTTATGTTCTAGCTGTCATATGAATATAATATATCTAAATATGCCATAAACTCCCTAAGACCATCTTGCTTTAATCCATTGTATGTGTCTAAAAGAGATTTTTTTTTTAAGATTTATTTATTTATTTGACAGAGACACAGCGAGAGAGGGAACACAAGCAGGGGGAGTGGGAGAGGGAGAAGCAGGCTTCCCGTGGACCAGGGAGCCCGATGCGGGGCTCAATCCCAGGACCCTGGGATCATGACCTGAGCTGAAGGCAGACACTTAACCGAGTGAGCTACCCAGGCGCCCCTAAAAGAAATGTTAAAAGGGAAAAAGGCAGTCTCTTTGTTTTTACCCATATATTTGCCATTTCTGATGTCCTCATTCCTTTCTCAAGATCTTATTTACCCTCATGATCCTTTTCCTTAAGCCTGAAGAACTTTCTTTGGCATTTCTTATAATACAGGTCTACTTTGTTGTCATTCCCTTTTTTTTTTTAATAAAGATTTTATTTGTTTATTTGTCAGAGGGAGAGAGAGAGAGAGAGAGAGAGAGCACAAGCAGGCGGAGCAGCAGCAGAGGGAGAAGCAGTTTCCCCGCTAAGCAGGGAGCCCGATGCGGGGCTCGATCCCAGGACCCCGGGATCATGACCTGAGCTGAAGGCAGATGCTTAACCAACTGAGCCACCCAGGCGTCCCTTTGTTGTCACTCTTGAAGGGTATTTGTGCCCGATCTCGTATTATTTTTTTTCCTTCCAGCACTTTTAGGATGTTATTCCACTGCCTTCTGGACTCCCTGTCCTTGAGAAGTCCTGAGTCTCTCAGGCGGTTGTCCCCCACCTTAGGTACCATGCTGTTTTTCTCTGGCTGCCTTAGCTCTTTAGCTCTGCTTTTCAGTAGTTTGACTGTGAAGCATATGTGTGTGTGGTTTTCTTTGTATTTAAGTTGTTTGGGGTTTGCTGAGATTCTTAAATCTGTAAATCAGGTCTTTTACCAAACTTGGCAAGTTTTTGGCCATTACTTCCTTAGACATTTTCTTTTTCTACCCTATTCTCTCCTTTCTTTGTGGGATTACAATTACTTTTATATTAGAGGTTTTACTAATGGCTCCACAAGTCCCTGAGACTCTGTTTTCTCTTCATTCTTTTTGTTCTCTTTTTTCTGTAGATTGGGTACTTTCTACTGATCTGTCTTTAGCTTTACTTACTTTTTTCTCGATCATCTGTCGTTTAGCTGACCTAGTGAAGTTTTTATTCTAGATATTGTACTTTTTTCAGTTTTCGAATTTCCATTTGTTTCTTTGTATAGTTTCTATTTTTCTGCTAAGATCTCCTATCCATTCCTCTTTAGTCTATTTTCCTTTACTTCATTGAACACAGTTATTCCTGCTTTAAAGTCATCCTCATCAAAGAATTCCAAAACATCTGGGTCCTCTTGGGACTGGTTCTATTGATTGTCTTTTCCCTTGAGAACTGGCCATGGTTTTTCTGATTCTTGTTATGTTGAATGATTTCAAAACGTATGCTGTGTATTGTGAGTGCTCTGTTGAGGTGCCTGGATACTGGTATATGCCTCCAGAGAGCCCAGATGGTTCTGTTTCAGCAGGCAGTTGACTCGGTGAGGCTCCACTGCAAACTCACTTTCTCTCGCCTGTAGTTGTGTACTTGTGACCTTAGCTGTAGGCTGCGTTCAGTCTCCTCCTGCACGTGGTGCTGGGGTCAGCCCTTGTCTTGGGCAGAGCTTATCATGAAATTTTGGACTCCTGTTCTCTGCCTCTGCTTTCTGGGGCCCTGTCCCTTTCTCTGACTGTGGTTGTCCCAGACTGCCATCCTCTAGTCTTCAGGCCAGAAAGACAGTGAGTTTTCTGTTGAGGTCTAGCCTCCCAAAACCTCAGGTCATAGCTGTCTAGACAGAAGACTCAACTTCGTGCTGTTGGCTCCTGCCAACTTGGAATTCTCGTCCAGTCTTCCTGCTCTGGCTCACTTCTGAGCCTCCAGGTGGTTGCTTATGTTTACTTATTTTTTTGCATTTTGTCCAGAGTTTATAAGTATGCTCTGCAGGAGGGGTTGGTCTGTTGGGATTTTACTCCGCCAGAGTTTAGTTTGAATCACTTTCTCCTCCTCATGGCCGGCACCGGATTCAGTGTACGCAGATGGCAGGGAAGTCTGTGCTTGGATGAATGGCTGGGTGAACGAATGAACTGCTTTTTACTCTTCCCTCTCTCCTTTCACTCAGCTCGACCCCTTTGAATCCAGTGATCCTTTTTCATCTTCCAGTGTCTCCTCAAAAGGATCAGGTGAGACTGATGACTTATTTTCCTTCTGACTCTCCCCCCAGCCAGTGGAAGGAGCCCACCCAGTTCCTGCTTCCGTTTCCAAAGCTGTGTGTCCTCAGAGTTTATGTCATTAATCAGTGGCACCCAGATCCTCACCTGAGGTACTTGGGCCAAAGCCAGCTCCCCCTAGCTGCTCATCTTTCCGCAAAGGAAGATCGGCAGTAGGAATTCAGTCAGTAATAACACCAGTGTTCCTGGTTACTCTTTACTCATTTCTCCGTACAAATCTTTGATTTGTACCTTCAGATCTTTTTCCTAAAAGAATCCAAGTTTGACTGAGGGTCCTGGCTTGTGCATTAAGGGAGGGGGGAGAGTTTGGATTCCCCCTTGCTTTTGGGAACAGGCCCCGCTTGCTTCTGCGGCCTTGCCTAGCAGCTCGTGCTTGTTGGTGATAGAGTTTGGGTTCGTGGGTGGGTTGTATGGGTTATGCAGGCAAGTTGCCCCACCAAAGGAGAAAACCGCACCCGCAGACAAGCTCCCCACATACAAGGTGTGGCTGATGGGTCGCTGCGGACTTGCACCTCCCTCCTTGACCCAGGAGGGCAGCTGGCTGTGCTTCTGCACTTGTCACTCGTTGGCTGACTGTGAACAGCGCTGGCTAGAAGTACCGATATGGGGCACCGTCCCTGTGGCCCTGCTTGAGGCGGCCGTCATGGCGAGAGGCTTCTGGCCAAGCCGCACCAACCACCAGCCAGGGCGGGTTGGGGGCAGGGAGGCCGCCTTGAGGGACCGCATCCAGACGCACAGTCCTGGCAAGCAAATGCTGCCTCCTCGGATGTCGCGTGCCGGGGGCCGGTGACCACCGAGAGGCAGCACCTCCCTCTGCCCCCGGAGGTGTGTCCCTTGAATGCCCTAACTCTGCCTCTGTTGGTGCTACTTGCAGGTCCCTTTGGAACCTTAGACCCCTTCGGAAGCGGGTCCTTCAGTAGTGCTGAGGGCTTTGCCGACTTCAGCCAGATGTCCAAGGTAAACCCCCTCCCACGGAGCACGCGCGCCTCTGCCAGTGTCTTTGTGCCTCTTGTCGTGGTTGTGTCGTGAGCGGCCAGGCGTAATTGTTAGCACCACGTATGTATTTCCCAGCACCCGTCAGACGCTGAAACATGTCCTCACGTGAGATCGTGAGCCGGCAGGCAAGGTCTAGAAGATGCCTGTGCTTGTGATCAGCTCCATTTCCCTTCATCGGAGTGGAACTGCCAGGGCTCTGCATCCCTCCACGAGGCATAAGTGTCACTCCCCCGGTCCTCCTGGTGTCTGTTAGCTGCCAAATCTCAGGCAGTGGAGCTGTGGCTGCACGGGCTCAGAGAAGGTGTTAGGCACAGAGGGCTCAGGAGGGTCACGGGGGGCAGGCCTCGTGTGCAGGCAGCTGAGGCTGGAACTGTCGGCCCCAGGCTGGCAGCCGGGAGGCATCCAGAGAAAGTGGGCCGGTTATGTAAGTGGGAGCTGCCCAACACAACCCGAGAAGGGTTTGGAAAGCGAGGGCTAGGTTCCGTGAACAGAGATACGGGTGGAAAGGGAGCTGTTCAAGACAGATGACATCCCTGAAGTTGTCAGGGTGGGCAGTATCAGTGTGGCTAGAGTGAGGTGAATATAGCCCCAGGTGGTGTTGGGGCCCTGTTGTGAGGAGGGGCTGGGGGAGGTGTGGCTAGAAAGCTAAGTCTTTAACGTAGCTGGACGTCAGTGGATCATGTCCAAAACGGACAGGTCAAGAAATAACAGTAGATGCCCATGATTACGGAGGTAATTCCCAGAAGAAACTGCTAAGAAGTCAAAGATGTCAGCCAGGGTGAGTGGGAGAGGCAGTGATCTGAGGGTTGCTGGTCTTTGTTATAATCTTTAGCGTCCCCTGCTTTTGAGCATGATTACGTATTTCTTCTATAAGTATTAAAGGAAAGCAATGTTAGGTGTGCCCCATGTTGGCCTCTGGGCCCCGTCCCCAGGACCTCCTTGTGCTCCGCTGCTTCTTGGCCGCCCCTCAGGCAGGTGAGGGCCTCGTGGGGCACAGCCTGTGGCCAGTCATGCTTTCTTTACTCACTCCACCGATCTGCAGGATCCACCTGCTCCAGCCCAGGTACCATCGGCATGGGGCGGGGGTGGCCACAGGCAGGAAACAGTCCCCGTCCCTGATCTCACCTCCTCGTTGGGGAGGCTCAGAAGCCAGATGGTGGGGAGGGAGCTGGGGAGGGAGTCTCCGGGGCATGTGGGAGCCGAGCCTCCGCAACAAGGAGTCGCTTGCTTCCTGCCTCCACCAGCCCCTGCTGGGCACCCCCGCCGTGCCAGCTCCTTGGGGCGTCCTGCCTGCTGGCGCCATGCTCACTCAGCCTGATGGGCACACACTTGTCTGGGCACTGAGCACTTGTGGTGAACCCGTGTGTGATTGTGGCGCTCACAGCTTTTGAGATTCTGTTTAGGTTTTCAAAGAAGCACGTGAGCGTACATTGTCAAGGTAGCAAATCCAGCTTCTGGCCAGAGAGAGAATGTTTGCCGGTCGGCTGTCGCGGGAGGGAGCCCAGAGGTGCTGGTGTAGCCGCCTCCCTGGTTCCGGTGCCTAGAGGGAACGAGCCTCCCTCCCCCATATGGAAACGCCGTGACACTGCCGGCCGGGATGCTGTCTGGGCTTGGCCAGAAGGCACCAGGGCAGGAGGTCTGCTCGAACGTTTGCCTGTCGCTTGGTGGCTGTTACACGTGCCCCTGCTCCTCGAGAATGGAGCTGTGCGTCCTCCGCTTCCGTCCCTGCTTAGCAGGCAGGAAATCAACTCCTGAAATCAGGGAACTTGTGCCACACGGTGGCAGCAGTCCCCAAAGGAAGGGGTCTGCATTGTGCTCTCGAGCCAGGAGAGTGGGCCCACTCCCCTCGCCCCTCTCCCTTTGGGAGGCTGGCCCCAGCGGCTGAGCAGGAGAGAGTGGGGGAGAGCTACCAGGGGCCGGGGCTGAGACCAGGTTGAGAGGTGCACTGGTAGAGGCTGCCTGGGCTGGTGGAGGGCTGTGCAGGGCGGCCAGTCTGGAGGGGCTCCGGACAGCGGAATGGCCGCCCCTCTCCCTTCCAGGCCGTCTCTGCGTGTTCTGGGGCTGCAGAGACTCCCTGGAGCCGGGCAGGGCAGTTCAGAGCCTGGCCCTGCCTGTCTTCCTGCCCGTCCTAACCGAACGTGGCGTTTTCCCTCTGATTCGGCTTCCCTCTCCTTGTCCGCGTGTCCCTCGATCAGGCTGCACGCACACGTGCGCTTGTGACTTCAGAGCCCGTGGCCCCTTCCTGTTCGAGGCCCCGGGCGGGATAGAGCTGGACGGGGCTGTGGAAAATTTGTCTCCGGCGCTCCCTTGTTTGGTTTCCACGCTCCTGTCAGCGCCTGATGTCGTGCCACTTGTCCAGCGGAACACCGAGCCCTAACCTTGTAGGTCTTTGTTTTTCCCTTTGGTTCCCTTTCTGTTTTTCAAGAAAAACATCATGTGTATAAATAAAATGCTGAAGGAAATGAAAGTAAAGTGGCAAGAAGGCTTTTTTTTTTTTTTGGCTTCTTGGTTTTATGTTTTTTTTGTGTGTGTGTTTTTTACATCGCCAGCTTTTCCCCATCTGAGTGGGGTGGCAAGGTGATGCACACTGGTGCCCTTTCTTAACTCCACCCTAAATTGAGGTGTCCTCCTCTGCCTGGCAGTGCTGAGTGAAGCTGACAGGCAGCGAGCTGGTTCCAGCAGATTCCTTCAGGAGATTCTTCAGGCTTGCACTCGAAGTAGAGGTCCCCCCATACCTGCAGAGGTTTTTTTTAGACTCTGTCAACCGATCACCTTGCTTTAAGAACAAATTCTGAGCATTTGAGAATAAAAACAAGACTCAAACATAATTATTTCACCCCTGCTCCATGAAAAAAAAGCTATCCCTGCAGTCCTTGGCTGGTTGTCAGGGCCTTTCCAGTCGTTTCTCCAGTGGTGTTTAAAGCCATGCATTCCCATTTAGGGCTGTTTCTTCAAAGTTGAGAGTCATTTCCTTTAAACCAGCTCTTTAAATTGTGAACCCCAAATGTGTTCCTCTTAGAGCTGCTTTTTATAATGGCTTTTCTCTTTTTTTTCTTTCTTTCCCTTTTTTTTTTTTTTCTTTCTGAGCACACTTCGCGCTGTGCCAGCCCAGAGAGCCCCTGCCGGCTTTACTGAAACCCTTCTAAAAATAGCCACTTTCCCTGAAGCTGCAGCCTGAGGAGGAACGAGTCGGGTCCCAGAGGAGGCCTCTTGGGAAACCTGGAGTCATGAAAAGTGGGATTCGGAAATGACGCGGGCTTGGCAGTGTTAGAAGGGCTACAGCTCACAGTCGCGGGGGGAGTGGCCTTTATGGTTGGAGCCCCGTCACACTGGAGCGAGCCCACCGGCTCAGTGGCTTTGAACACAAGAGGGGGGCGGAGAGTCAGCCTGGCCGCCGGACCGTCCTTATGGCTCGTGGTCCGGGCTGCAGCGCGTGGGATAGGTGGACGCTCAGTGGGGTGTGTCCAGAGGGCTCCAGGCGCCACTCTGCACCCCTTCCCCCGAGCTGGTGCGTTCCCGACCCCCGAGACAAAGACTGGGGTCCTTGGGGCAGGGGGGTGGCCTTTTTGCTGGTCACGCCTCCTCTCGACTAAGAAATTGGTTTTGATTCCTGCCTGCTTGTCTCAGGTTGTGCGGGAATCACGTGAGCCCGTGTTCTGGTCTGTGAATGGCAGAGGCAGAAGCAGAACCCATGTGCCCTCCCAGCTCCTTTGCCCACTCCCCCGCCCCCGTTCTTCTTCCCCAAACCGCAGACCCTCAGCCACCATTTTAAAGCTAAGCTGTGGCTCGACACTTCGCCTCTGCTCCCATGCGGTCTCCCTCTGGGGTAGTCTGTGGTTAACAGCCAGCAGCAGGAATGACAGATTGGGAGCTGACGGGCGTCTGCAGATTTTCACAGGCATCTAAAGGAGTTCCGGTCATGTCCACATGCTTGGCATGATAATAATCGTGCCATCTTTGCGCCATGTTGTGGGGGTGCCTGTTGGAGCAGTTTACACATAGACTTGATCGCATTGTTGCGGCAGCCCTAGGGCTACGGTGTGCGGTGCTCACGGTCCTGTCACAGATTCGGAAGCGGAGGCGTGGAGTGGTTCGTAGCGGCGGGGCTTGGACTCCAGACCCTAACCCTGATCCCTGTGCTCTGTAGCCTGGCCAGGCAGAGGTTCCAGAAACTGGAGCTGCAGGATTTTCAGAGACTCCCTGAATCTTGTACCTAAAAGGACAAGTGTCCACAGAGCCCCAAAGAGGGGAGCAGCAGCTGTGGAGGGAGGCGCCTCCTTGCCCTCCTGCGGTTCCGCCAGCCCTAGCTGCCCCTCTTGCTCAGAGCTTCCTGGGGGGCCAGCATGGGCTTGGCAGGGAAATGAGTCTTGCTCATTTGACCCCCGTCGTCCTCGGGGCTTTCTCTGGCCCGCTGACCCCTTGGCCTGCTCTGCCTGGAACAAGGCCCCAGACCTACTTCGAGGGGTGGGCTGCCAGCCACGGAGGGCAGGGCCCAGGAGCCCTGGCCCCGGAGGCAGACAATGTGGGTTCCTACCCTGACTCCACCACTGAGGTGCCGTATGACTGCAGGCTGCATCTCCTCTCCGTGCCTCAGTTTCCCTGTGTGTAAAATGGAAGGGGTTGTTGGGAAGTGAGGTGAGGTCGTCAGCGCAGAGCCAGCATCCTACCCTAGAGGTCCTGGGAGCTGGTAGAGGGGAACCAGGGTACCCAGTGGGATGCCCAGCAGCCTCTCCAGGCCCCCTCCCTCTCACTGTGGGCTGGCCACCTCTTCCCCACCTGAGACTAGTATCCATGGCTATACCCGAGGCAGGGGTTGCCACATCCATGTCCCTGTGACCAGATCCCAGAGGAGGGGGGACCTGAGCTGGCCCATCTGTGGCTCATCTGTCTGCCACTGGGGGTTTGTCGTGCCCAGCACTGTGCTGGCATTCAGGATAGGGGACGCCCACGGAGACAAGTCACAGCCCGCCACGGGCCCAGCCAGCAGACGTGCTGCCCCATCACCTGCACCCACTCGCTGCAGACACGGCCAGGTGCGGGGCACGTGCTTACCCATGGTGACGTGTGTCCTACGGAGTCCCACCGATGTCAAGCGGGCACAGTTGGTAGGAAGGGGTGTCAGAGAGAGCTCTAGGGGCGGCAGTGAGATCTGGTTTGGTTAGTCTCTGAGGAAAAGAGGGGCTTGGGGTCGATGGGGTGGACTGAGCTCCCCAGCTGGAGACCCTGTGCCCTGGAGACTGGGGTGCAAGGGGTTCCGGGGACTGGGGAATTATCAAGGGGGTGGGGCAGCGCAGGGATGAGGTGGAAGAATTGGATAGTGGGGGGCTGTAATGAAGGCCCCGTGTGCCTTGAAGAGTGCCCGGAGGTTAGCGGTGGGCACTGGGGCCGTTGAGTGCTGTGTACCAACCTGTCCTCTACCCACACACCCGCCTGTGCATCTCTCTCTTGCTGGGATCACATGGTCCCATTTGCACTTGAGATGGGGTCGGGTGGGAGCAGGGCTGGAAGGTCCGGGCTGGAGGAGCCTGACGGAGGCAGCCAAGGCTGTGCCAGCAGGAGGGGGGTGGGCTCCAGCCTGAGTCACTGTGTAGGCAGCAGCACCCATGGGCCACGTGGGGGCGAGGAGGTGGTCTGCGGCCGTCTGACCCAGTACCCAGAGCTGCCTGTCACTGCCCAGAGGCAGTAGCCACGCAGGCCGGTGCTCAGCCCAGAGGTGGCACACAGAGGGGTCTGCAGAAAGCGTGAGGGTGAGGGTGGGGCCCATCTCTGACTCAAGGAGGCCCAGGGGACCCTGGGGTCAGGAAAGACTTGATATCCCTGCCTGGGTGGAACGGCGTGTGTGGCAGGGGACACCCCTCGCGTGACATAAGCCTGTCGAGGCGCAGGGCGGCTCTCGCCTGCTCTGTGTTTGCTGGCTTGCCCCTCACAGGCCAGAGGACCCTGGCTGTTGAGGGTGGAGGAAAGCAGGCGTCTCGTGAGAGACCCGGGTCCCCGTGGGGGCCGTGCCGCGGAACCCAGAGGGTTGGGGGCCTCACTGAGGCTCTCGGTACTTGAGCATTGGCTGAATGGACATCCGTTGCCTCCATTTTAATGATTATTTTTGCCTCTCTTTCGTGTCCTCTTTTACAGCCCCCAACTTCTGGTCCTTTCACCTCCTCCTTTGGAGGGGCAGGATTCTCAGATGACCCCTTTAAAAGTAAACAGGACACTCCCGCTCTGCCTCCGAAGAAACCTGCTCCTCCACGGCCTAAACCGCCCAGCGGTCAGTACGCTTTCTTCTCTCGCAGCCGCCCGCCCACCGTCAAAGGATGGCGCGGGGAGGGGGACCGAGGGCTTCTCTGTTCACCAGCCCAGAGTGGAGCAGATGCCGGGGGACCCGCACTTGGAGCAAGAGGGTCTCCCTACTGCTTAGTGACCTGGGTCCTCACATGGTGTGTGCCTGGGGCACGCCTCCCATCCCACCCACCCTCACCCCATCCTTGGGGTCCCTTGGCTCCGGGCTTAGTGTGGGCCTCCAGGGTGGTCTCTAGAAGGCCCAGGGCTCAGCCCTTGTGGTGAGAGCTGCCGCATGGCCCTCGGCGGGGTGTGTAGTCAGGACCCTGTGGCCCTTCTGGCCTCCCCCCAACCCGAGCTCTTTCCCAAGTTGGCTGAGGCCACCCCCTCAATCTGGCGCCTCCCTACTGGTTAAGGACTCAGAGCGGGGTTGGGAGTGGGGGTCTTCTTTGGCCATGTTTGGTGCAAGAGGAGGCAGATGGCTCTGGGCTCCCTTCTGCTTGGCTCCTGCCAGGTATCTCTCCGGACAGCTCCAAGCAAGGGGCTTCCTGCAGACCTCACCTCTCCTGGCTCTGGCTGGTGCTACCAATCTCTCTTGATCTTGTCCCTGGGGCCCTACTCTCAGGAGAGGGCCCAGGTGTCCCCCTGAGGATGCTGAGGACTTTGAGCTTGTGCGGGGGCTCTCTCTTCTATGATGGCCATAGGCCGACAGGCCGGGTTGCCAGACTCAAAAGGAGAAAGCTGTTGCTTCAAGTGGCAGCGGGATTCACCGCAATTTCCCAGCCCCTTTATCCACCCCTGCTCACTGTTTTCTTGGTGCCCCGGCTCCAGACAGTCTCACCTATGCTGTCTCAAGACTAGGGGTGGCCACAGGAGACCCACATGCTCTCTTGAAACCTTGGTCCTGCCTGAGCTAGCTTCTGCCCTTCAGTCGGCCTGGGGCTCCACTTGGTGGCCCATGGAACTCTCTAGTTACAGGTGGTCATGGGTTGTAGGCCCTGCGGTCATCCTACACGAGGTCCACCTGTCGAAGTCCTCCTCTTAGTGGAGAGGCTGCCTGCCCTGTCCTGTCGCCTGGGCCAGCCAAGGCTTTCTTTCAGGAGGATGGGAGCCCTGCCCTCAGTGCCCACTTTGGCGGCTCTAAGGGGACACCCCTGGCAGTCTCCTAATGGAAGGGCATCAGGCCTCCACACTCCGCCTGAAA
Organism: Halichoerus grypus; assembly: GCF_964656455.1. Classification (NCBI taxonomy): domain Eukaryota; kingdom Metazoa; phylum Chordata; class Mammalia; order Carnivora; family Phocidae; genus Halichoerus; species Halichoerus grypus. Next base: position 204,745,463 of record NC_135712.1, read on the forward strand.
GATGGGGGCCAAAGCATGCATGCGCGCACCTGCATACACACATGCGTACGTGGCATGGGCTCATGCTTATGTGCATACGTGTGTGAGCACACGTGTTCATGCACTGCTCACACGTGCAGATGCGTGTACGCACATGTGCACGCCTTGCCATGCTCCCTCGCAGGTACACGTTCTCATAGCGCTTGCATGCACCTAGGCACAGTGCACGTGTCCACACGTTCCCGTGTGCAGGTACACGCACACGCATGCACACAGGCAGAGCGAGGCAGTAATTGTCAGACTTCAGGGAGGCACACAGCTCCTGCTAGTAGGTGCAGAACGTCATGCTCAGGGTTTCTTGGAAACTCTTATTTTAGCCTCCTCCCCTTCCTTGAACCAGTGCCGGGTCTACTTCTGAATTTGCCCTTCGCTGTCCCCTCTCCCTTGTATTGCCCTCCGCAAGCCTCCCTGCCCCATCTTGGCTGCTGCTTTCAGCGTATCACAGGCTTACAGAGCAGAGAAGCCATCCCCGTTTGGGGAGGCTTGGGCCTGTACCCTGGGCAGTCTCAGGCTGCTCTTGCTCTTGGCTTTGGGCCACTGCACCCTTACTCTGCCACGGCCGCTGAGGTGCCAGGTGCCTCAACTCTCCTCGTCACATCCATGGACCCGTAGGATTACCTAGCCAGGTCCTAGTAAGAGCCACAAGATAGGACAGGCACCGTGATGCTCTCTTCTCAGAAGAGGAAAGGGAAGTGAGAAAGGCCGGGTGGGCCACCCACTGTCACACAGCAAAGGCAGCAGGGCCAGCCCTGGACCTCTCCACCCCATCTACAGCTGTAATGAGAATCAGACCATGAGGTTCAGAGTTCTCACGGGTTCTGGAGGACGGTGGGTGCATGTGCAGCGTGTCATCTGTAAGCGGCCACGACACACCTGCGTTGAGGTCTAAATGTCTCTCATCTGATTCTCTTACCTAGAAGCAATGGCTGATCAGAAAAACTCTGCGCTGTACACACGGCTGGGTGGTAGGTACAGACCGTGGGGCTGTTACCGCTTGAGCAGCTTCCGGTGGTGGCTCTGCTGTGAATTCATACTAACCTCTAACAACGTGGAAACGCTGGCCATGCAGATGTACCCCACGCGTGATGTCTGACCCAGCCGTTGACCTTTTAATGAGTTGCATCTGGGGGGAAGCATTCGGTTCTTTGGGGGATGCAAAGGACCGTGTCTGCCCCATGCTGCCGCTCTGCTGGAGGGAATCAAGGCCCAGCTGTGCGCGCTGCCCTCCCCCTCCGCGTCCACGCTGCACAGAGCAAGACTCCTTGGGCCCCAGAGCAGCCCGGGAGTTAGCTGGTTATTAGCAGGACAGGTCAGCAGATGAGCGCTGGAGGAAGTCCTGCTCAAGGCAGTCTTTATGAAAACACAAGGCACAACTCTTGTTCTCTTGGCTGCTTAAGATAGGAAGCAGCCAGGCATGGATCTCCAAGTTGTTTTCTTGCTTTCGTTTTTTAAGAAAACAAAGTCCAACAGTTTGAAAGTGAGGGAATAGATTGTGCTTCTCTGCTCTTCTCACTTAACCTGGCCTTTTCCCGCGTGGAGAGGCCCCGTGGCCGTCACCACCTGGGAATGCCACGTGATCACACTCAAGGGCCTGCCCGGCATGCAGAGGGAACTGCAGCCACAGCGTGGCCGAGTGGGGACAAGGCAAAGTGGGTACCCTGCTGCCGGGGGCCCCCCACAACTCTGGTGATGGAGCCGTGATCCCGTAGAGATCCCACGTAGGTGGTTCAGACTGCCTGGTGGTAACGGGTTTCTTTTTTCCGTGGTCTCTAGAACCGTGCCAGGTCTCTGCGCCTGGAGGTGGCTCCGATATGTGAGGCCACTAGAATCCAGGAAGATTGCTTGATCAGGCTTAGTCCACGTTTCTGGACATTGGAGCCAGGGCCTGGGTTTATGTTCTGGCTCTGTCACCATCTCCTTGAGGGGCTCTAGGCAAGTGTCTCAACCTCACCAAGCTCGGTTTCCCTGACTGAACACGGGACCAACTCTGGCCTAGCAGGTGGGCGTGTGGGCAAGGTGCCTCGCACAGTGATTACTCGTGATGTGATGTGTGTGACATGTGTCCCCATCCCGTCCCTAGGGTACCGGGACCAGGACACGGGTCCTCCTTCCACAAGCTCCTTTCCCAGGGGCAGACAGAGGCTGGGTCTGAGGCAGCCATATGCATGCAGGGAGTCACCAAGGGACCCTTTTCCCCACGAGGTTGCAGTTTGGCAGAAATCTTTGCAGTTGAAAAAGTCAGAGATGGGTAGTTGAACTTCAAAGAGGGCTCCAGGGTCCTCGCTGGCGAAGCTCAGCTGTGGTCGCTTGTCCGGGACCAAATGCACGTTTGGGTCTGAGTCATGCATGGTTTTTTAGGTACCACCTCTGGTACACGACAGCCTGCAGTTTTCACATTCTGTGGGAGCTGTTTTTGTTTGTTTTTGAAAACGTGACTGAGGTTTACTTGACATGCGATAAACTCCCGTGTGTAAGCGTCAGTGCGTGCAGTCACAGCGGGGGCCCTTCCCCCGGGAGCCTCACCGAGGTTCCCTGTTGAATGAGTTCTGGTGTCAGCCCACGGCTGGCCATCTGTTTTTAGTGCTAAAGATGGAGTTCTCTCTTGACCCGAGCCGGAAAGTGTACCCTCAGGGACCATCAAGAACCCCCGTCTGGGGGCACACCCGGAGCTCCAGTGTCCGCACTGCGTCCTCTGTGCTCAGAGCTCTTTTCTAGAAAGGTCTGTCAAGGTATTTGGTCACCAGCAGGTGCCTGTTTGGGGTAGAGAGAATTGGTTTCTTCCAGGCAGATGCAAAACAGACCCCACTCGCAGCCTCCGAAACCTGTCAGTTAAAGCTGGCGCTTGCACACCTCCCCCAGGTAAACAATGGTGTATTTTCTGCAACGGATCAGAGACCAAGATCAGTCAGAACTCACCGCTGAAGAGTTTCTAGGTAAAAGTTGTTGATTTGCAAAGGGAGAAACAGATTTTTTTTTAAGGGCAGGAAATGGCTGTGTGGGTGTCAGTGATTGGGCCTCCGCACCCCGGCGACAGATAGCGGGATCCTGCGCCCGGCCCCACCCTTGCCACTTCCTGCAAGTGCAGCCCTGGTTCGGGCCCTGCAGTGCCCGGGTGACACCAGCGTGCTAACCAGCCAGTCACCTTTAACCTCTCCGCAATTTATTACCCTCTTATTACTGCTAATGACCTTTTCATCTCCAGAATAAAGCCGTGCACATGCCTGGGGTGTCTTTTTTGCCCCTCTGCCCCTTCCCCTCAATTCTTCCAGCGAACACAGGAAAACGAGATAGCACTTAATCTATGTCCTGTTTGAGTCAAATGATTTTCAGAAAACAAGAAGTCCTGTCTCCCCTAGAACGTGAGTCCCCTCCCACACCCGTGTGTGGACGCGCGCAGGGTGACTGCGGCTTCTTGCTTCGGGCAGTTTGCTGGCTGCCGCCCACCCGCAGACCAGCGCGCTCGCCGGCCGGTCAGCCTGCCCGTCCTGGGGGAGCCGCCCCGCGGGACTCCAGCGCAGAGGGAGCCCCACGCTCCCCCGCGGCTCCAGCCCGTGTTCACGCCGGCTCTCCCTGTGCTCTGAAGGGCCAGGCTGAGGGTGAGACCGGGGTGGCCATCGTTTGGCCATGTGGGTCCCGACCCCTAGTTTGTTGCTCAAGATCCACTTTTAAAATGACTTCTCCAGTTGAGCCGTGCGGTTAGCACCTCAGCCTTGAACTTAACTACTTTAATTCCGTTCCCACGATGATTTCAAAGAGATAATTCGGTGGGTACATGCGAAGTTCTAGAACGGGACAAGAGCGGTTCACCGCCATCTCAAGAAGCCTGGAAAATCCCGGTACTTGCTGACCAGCCAGGGTCGGGGTGCTCCAGCGGAGCCCCGGGCGCCCAGCCTGGTGGAGCCCTCCTTTCCTGTCCGCCGCCCCCGCCAGCTGGGGGGGGGGCCGGGTCTGTGTCAGGACTGGGGGTGACGCCCTGGCAGCGCGAGCTCGCCGCCGGCCCCGCTCCCAGCAGAGGGAGAAACGCCCTTTTCCTCTCAGCCTCTTCCTTGTGAAATGCCTGGAGACAGACTGTTCTTTGGGGTACATTTCTGCTCCGCGAAGTCGGCTGAGTTTGAAAATAGAAGCATTTGCCTATCTTAGCACACGCCCACCCTCCTGCACCCAGGAGGGAAGACTGAGTGGGAGTTCAGTGACACAGTTGTCACCTGTTGTTCAGTGGCTTAGGGTCCTGGAGCAGAGGAATCAGAGCTCAGCCAGCCAGGCTCCTGGGGGGCTGTGGGGCCTCAGGGTGGGGTGCAGGCTCGGAGAGCCTTGACCTCCCCCCGCCATCCTGCATCTGAGCATAGGTATGGACAGACAGGAGCCGCCGCCCTGCGCCTGGCCCCGGCCCCTCCCTAGCCATCTTGAGTGCCTCTTGTACGTGCTGCCACACCTCCCCCAACTCCTTGGTTCCACCTTAGCAAGGTGAGGGAGCCTAGGAAGATGTGCTCAGAGTGGCCTCTGCTTTTCCACGGTCCCTCGTCCCCTCGTTTCTCAGATTCAGAGGACCCCAGTCCGCCTCTCTCCCTCTGCCATTGTCAGCTGAAGAACAGCACATGCGTGGGATTGATGTGTGGGGTGGTGGGGCGGGGGGTGCAATCTGGTCGTACAGAGAGCAAGAGTGGGGGGCCCCCTATTCTGCAACAGGCTCTCCTGCCTCCTTCCAGGCTGCCCCCACAATAGGAGGGAGCTCCTGGTGGGCCCTGCAGCTCCCGTGCACGCACACCTCCTGACCGTCTTTCTGACCCGCCGCGTGACACTCTGGTGATTTTGTTAAATGTGGGTACGACGCCTTTGTGCTGGTGCAGGGTAGTGCTTTGGCAGCCTCGGAGCTCCTCTGTAGGGAGGAACAAAGGCTGGGCTACCGTGGTCCTGTGGCGCAGACCCAGGGCTCCCCCCATTTGGCTGCTGTGTAGCTACGAGTGTCTCCCTGTCCCCCGAGGGTGCCCTGAGCCCCTGGGGTGGGGACGGTTCGGGTCAGCATGCAGGGCTGCTCCAGCAGCGTGTCAAAGGCAAAAATCAAAGAACAAATGTGATTTTTGAAAAAGCAGAACTGTGAGACCTGCAGTCCATATCGTTTTTGTTGTAAAGACCGATTTGGGATTTGTAAATTCATTCTTAAGTCTCGAACTCCCCTCCCTGTTTTTGCTCAGAACTAAAGGAGCCTTTTGTTGAAACTTCTCGAAAATGATATTTCTCACTCCCAGTAGTATTTGTCTTTTGAAGACCCAAAAAGCGTGGCTACTTTTCTTCCCCTTTTTCTCCTCCCTCTCGTAATGGTGGGTTGACCCCACCACATCCATGGGGCTCATCACCCAGCTCGCTTCCATGGCCTTTGACCACCTTAGACACCGCAGAGGCTGAAAAACATACCAGTGGTGGAGATGCCTGGTGGATAATAGTAAATATTTGTTCAGCTTTTCTCAACAGTTTGGTACCAAACCTCATCCTGTTCCCTTCAATGCATTAAGCAGATTTTCTTAAAATTCAGTAAATATTTTTAGTGGAAAATCTCAACGCTGTGATGGTGGGGACCTCAGATTTTATCTGTCAGGGCTCTGCTACCTGGCATGGCTTTGATCTGCCGGGTTTGCCTCCCCTCACATGTGCATCAGCGAGAGCGAGCAGGGCTGGCGTCTGCAGGACTCCTCGCTTGCAAGCCGTTAGATGGTCCCACGCCACATTTTGAGAAATTAGGTCCCCTCGCTCGCCTTCCGTATCCCACCATAGGCAGGAACCAGAGGGAAACACCGATACACATGTTGAAAAGCAGTCTCTTTCAGTAAAAGAATCCCAAGTGATTGTGAATTTGAAAGGTTGTGCTCTGGACAGCCTGCTCGCTCTCTTTCTCCCCATGGTCCCCCCCGCCGACTTAAGCTTTTCTGCCGAGGGCAGGGGGGCAGTGGGGTGGGAAGAGAGAAGCCAAGGAAACAGGGAGTGCCCCTCTCCAGCCGCGGTTCTCCCGTGTGGTGTGACAGTCAGAAGCCTGGCAGTCGTGTGGGGCTCCGTGCTGTGGAGGATGAGCGGCAGTTGTGTGGGTGTCCCCTGTTGTGTAAGGCGAGTGACAGCTGCGTGGGTGTCCCAAGTTGGGATAAATGGCAGTTGTGCGAACGTCCTGTGTTGTGTAGGGTAATAGCTAAGGTGGGGCAGCTGTCCTGACCACAAGCCCTTTGTTTTTCATTTTTTTGTTGTGTTTTGTTGTTTTCGTATTATCTATCATCTACAGAAATGTAGTTGCATTTTTCAGCTTTGGCCCTGAATTTTATAAATAGAACCCAGCAAGTGTCCAGTTGGGATGAAAACAAACTCACACTTGGGTATATATTTGATACCTTTACCCATCAGATTTATTGATACCCTAAGTCACCCAAAACCTCTTCGTCTCCTCCTAAGTAAGACTTTCGAACAAGGGGATCTACCTTCTCTCAGAGTTTTGAGCGCTCACGGTCTTTCAAGTGTTCATTCCATCGTTTTTCCCATGGACGGGCCGGGCTCTCAGGGACCCTTCCTGGGCAGCGGTTTCCTGAAAAGCGTGTTGGGAAAGGCGCAGCGAGGAGGGAACTCTGCTGCCAGAGACTTGCTCAGGGGCACCTGCCCGGGGCCCGGGGGGCCCAGGGGGCACAGGGGCACGCATGGCCTCGAAAAGTTAAATAGGAGAATTAAAGAAATTTCTACCAGGGTGGAGCCGGCCACTGAGTTTTTTTTTTGTTGTTGTGTTTTTTTTTTTAACAGCACACACTGTGGTAAACCATTGGGTTCATATTGTTTTTGCTAAAGGCAGTCCTGTGTGCGGTTTCGGTGCACCGCTTGGGTAACTGTTGAAACTGCTGCGGTTTGAAATAAGCCCTATTCTGCCTTTTCTTCAATCTTGCATTCCTCTCCCCTGTTACTGAGGACTCCTGTGAATATTGGAGAGTCACTGTGGGCAGCCGGCCAGCAGCTTCCAGCCCCCAGGGGGTCGTCATTCCCCACCTTCGTGCTGCCGAGGGGTCGGGTGGTGCCCCGCGCCCGCCGACATCTAGGAACGGTGGTGCCGCGCCTCCCACATGGTGTGTGTCGGGAATCACCCCCCGTAGCTCTTAGAGCAGTTTTTTAAAAACCAGTTACCGCTGCCTTCTCTGAAACGTGCCACGGTCAACATCTTTCCTTACTCATGGTACCTGGAGCCGTGAAAAGGCACAAAATGGCAGTGAGTTCGCTCAGGGCCCCGGAGGCAGCTGAAAACAACTTTGTCACGTTTAAGGTACACCTCAGAAAATCGGAAAAATGATTAAGACGTTAGCAGAAGTGGTTATGTAAAAGCAGGAACTACACCCAGAATGTTTTAAAAGTGCAGCTGCTAAAAATAAATGGGGGTGCGGGGTAGGAAGTTTGGACCGAGGGCAGTCGTGGTGTGCGTTTCTTGGCAGAAAGCCTCTGGTCACCAGTACTGTGTCAGGCCAAGCCAGGGATGCCACCGATTTTGCACGCGTCAGGTCCAGTAATTCGGCCTCCGTGCCAAAGCGCAAAAACAGACAACCGAGAAAAAAACCGTTCTGTTTCTTTTTTCCCTTTGAAATCAAGAGCAGTTGATGTGCCCTGGTTTCATATTAACACAGTCATGATTTCTAAATAATAACGGTTTCAGCAACGGAGCAAGACCAGGCCCCAGCAGTTTTGATGTGAACGATGCTTTTCATCTCCCCGATCGCCTCTTGGCTTGTCAGAAACCTCAGCTTAAAATCCTGGCAGGGCTGGATTCTGAACCACTACCCCCAAAAGCAATTTAAAAACCACAACAAACCAAACCAGGGTGGGGAGATGTTCCCGATTTAAAAGAAGGAAAGAGCACAGAAGTGGGCAATACCTTTGAACATTCGGACCGTTGCGCTCACCCTTGGGGCTGGGTTAGGGACCCCTTTATACCTGCCCTCTGGACCAGACCCTGCAAGAAATGACCCGAGAAATCGAGCAGCTGTCCACCTGGACTTACTGCTGAACCAGGAGCTGTGCCATGCTCTGAGATTTTCAGTCCATCCCCAGCAACTCTACTTTTTCCTGTTATTTGAATTTTGCCGTTCGGTCCGTTGTCATTTTAGTTTTTAATAAAAAAAAAAAAAAAAATCAGCCCAAGAGTGCACCAGTGAATATTGCTCTTTCTTGCAGAGGAGGGAAGCCAGATGCCTTACTCTTTCCTAGCTCACCAGAGGGTTTCCCCGAAAGGGCCTCAGTCCCTTGGGACAGTCCTGTGGCTCTCGTATGGCAGCACCCAGCCCACGAGGACCCCCCGCTCCCCACCGGGGACAGGGAGTGGTTATTTACTTGTGCCAGTTGTTGAGTCCTGCCTACGAGGAGCTGACCCTCACGTGTGCTGGAGGCCAGAGCGGGAAAGGCCGGTGCCATGGGAGGTGGACAAGGCAGTGGGGAGCCCTGCAGGGGAGGAGTGAGCTCTGGGGGAGCGTCTGCCAGGGGAAGGGCGAGGCTGTGCCAGGCTGGACAGTGTGGGTGGTCAGAACAGTGGAGGTGGCCACGGGAAGGAGGCTGGGGGTGGCCAGGCCACGAGGACCCTGCAGGCTGAGGTCAGCTTCCCTTCCCCATGCAACCCAAGCCTGTGTCCCCAACCCTCAGGATGCTGTCGCCCACGGCACCCCTGCCTATGGCCTTGAGGGTCCTTGCACATGCTGGCTAAGTGTGCGGATGAGGGCCAGTCTTCCCAGGCCCTGGAAAGGCTGGGGGTGCTCCAGGAGCCCCCGGAGCGGGCTTCACTTGGGAGCACGTGTGTCTACCTGCGATCAGGCCTCGGATGGTGCCGCCACGTGGGGTGTGGAAGGCGAGGTGGAGTTGGCCTCCTGGTACACTCCACGGGGGGCCTCTTCTGGGGCTGTGCCTCTTCTCTTGGGGGTGGCATCTGGCACGTGGTGCTGCTCCACCGTGGGGAGGGAGGGTACAGAGGGGGGTTTGAGGAGGTGGGATGGGCAGGTGCCTGCAAAGCGGTCCAGGGGGAAGGCACCCTTGTCCGGAGGCTGTAAGTGCCATTGTGCCGCTCACAGGGCTTCTGAGTGGCTCTGTCAGAGCAGAGAGCTGCAGTCTGTAGTCAGGGGTCCTCAGTTTCCTTGTGGGGGCCCAGGGGCTCCTCCCTGGGGCCTGGAGCGTCCTTCAGTCTCCCAGAAGGGCCTGGTCACTGGGCAGTAGAATGTGATGTGCTCACCACCTGGCGGGTGCCTGAGCTGAGCGCCCGCTCCATGGCATGGGTATGTGAGGGGTTTCTGGGAAAGGCCAGAGTCGCTCTTTGTGCCCCTGCAGGCCTTACGTGTTCCCGGCTCAGCTCTGCTGTCGTGGCACGGAAGCCGCCACAGAGGGCACACGAGTGAGTTGGCCCAGCTCACGGGCATTCACGAGAGCGAGCAGCCCCATCGTGGGTCAGCCCCTCCTCTCGGTGACTGCCCTGGTAGCTACACAGGGTGGCCTTCTCCTGACCCTGTGCGAGCGAGCTCGGGCTGTCGAGTGGGACCCCAGGCTGGGCGGTGTAAACAACAGAAACGTATCCTTGTCTCAACGGCTCTGGGGGCTGGAGGTGCAAGATCGGGGTGTTAGCGGGGCTGCTTCCTTCCGGGGCCTCTGTCCTTGGCTGGTGGTGGGCCATCTCTTTGTGTCTTCACATCCTCTCTCTGTGCGTGTCTGTGTCCTAGCCTCCTCCTCTTATAAAATCACCGGTCTTACTGGGCTAGGGCCTAGCCACAGGACATCATTTTACCTCAGCTGCCATTTCAAAGACCCCGTATCCAGACACAGTCAACTTCTGAGGTGCTGGGCGTGAAAACAACATCATGAATTTATGGGGGATGCAGTTCAACCCATAACAACCCCTTGTGGTGGATTAGGAGACTGAATCTGAGAACAAGGTGGGGGTGGGGGTTGCTGTGCTGCTCCCGGTTTTCCGGGGGTGGATCTGGCCTGCCCCAGGGCTGGGCTGGAAGAGTTGAACACAGGTGCCAGGGAGACAGGAGTGCATCCTGGGCAGAAGAACCAGCCAGAAAAAAACCCTGATTTGGGGGGTTTCCCAGGGAAGGAGGTACCACTTGGGCCCTGGAGGGCTGGCAAGGGGTGAAGTTGGGAAGTTTGGCGTGGGTTGCGGGGCCTTTGGGAGGCACCACGAAATGGGGGAAGCATGGGCCCGAGGCAGGGCTGGGCGCGGGGGAGCTTGCACGGTGGAAAGCTTCGTTCAGCAGGGAGTTTAAGCTTTGGGCCCTGCGCTAGGTGGGTGGGGGTGGGGGGGACGGGGACACAGCCGTGGACAGCGGGGCCCCAGCCTCACAGAGCTTACATTCTAGTGAGAGTAAAAATACACATGTGACCTAAGGACAGAATGTCAAACGGGCTGCAGAGCAGCAGATAGGGAGGCATCTCAGCCAGAAGTGGGGAGGGGCGGCCTCTGAGTGTGTGGCACCCACAGAGGAAGGGCCCCCTAAGCCTGAGAACAGCAGGCGCAAAGGCCTGAGCTGGGCAGGGCAGAAGGCGGCCAGGTGCGGGCGCAGGGGGTGGGTGGAGGAGGTTGGTGGGTATTCCTAGGGTAGCCTGGAGCCTTTGGGAGATCTAAGCAGCGTGGGGATCAGCTCTGTGTTGAAAAGCCACTTTGCTGGGTGGGGATGGCCTGTGGGGCAGGAAGCCGAGAGGGAGAGTGGCTGTTGTGGGAAGCCGGTTCCCAGGGACCCAGGAGAGATGAGGGCCGCTTGCTCGGGACAGTGACTGCAGAGAGAAATACGGTGTCTCGAGGTGGTGTGAGGCATGTGGACTGGAGCACCCTGGCCCCATGCCCACTCTTCCTGCTTGGGGTGCCTCTGGGGTATGCCTGGCCCCCCATTGTTCTTAGGTGGACAGCCTGGAGTTTGCAAGCTGCTGGGCTGGCCTCGCCTGACAGCTGTCTCCTTTCCCCACAGTTCTGGGGGCCAGGGAGGCCTTGATTCATCTGTTGGCGCATCCCGCTGGCCAGGGAGTAGGCTGGCTGTGCATGGTGGCCGTGGAGGGGGGCAGGTCTTCAAGGCCAGTGGAACAAGCCAGACAAGCTGTGGCGGGCTCCCAGAGCACCCTGCTCTCTGCAGCCGGACGGCGGGGGGGGGGGGGGGGGGGGGGCGGGGGCGGGGGGGAGCTGCGCTAAAGTCCATGACAAGGAGGAGGTGGGAGAGCTAACATCAGGGAGGATGGCATGGGGAGGAGCATTTGGTGCTGGACGGACAGCTTGCAGGAGGTCTGGGCTCTGTCATGGATAGGGGAGGAGGTACCCGCGCTAGAGACTCGACCAGTACAGAAAGTGGGGGGGTACCCCCCAGGCCTTCACTTTGACAAGTCAGTTGCTGTGGGAGAGAGAAGTCCTAATTCCTGTTGCATGGTGGACTCGGCGCTACCCTTCTGGGGAATAGTCCTGTGACCCGGGTCAGTGGGGCACATCCGGGGGCTTCGGCAAAGGCTTTCCATGGGGGACCCTTCTAGCTCATAGGGTCCACCCACCATTGGGCCCCACGCCTGCCTGGGAATCAATTTGAGGTCCCAGGGAGAGACAGACCTCTGCTCCAGCCTGCCCCTCCCCCCTCCTTGGTCCGTGCGGGTCCTGCTGGAACTGCCCGGGGCAGGCGGTGTGACGGAGAAGGCAGCACCCACTGTGATATGGGATGCCAGGGCAGCCTCGGGGTGGGGCGCAGAGCGTGCTGCCCCGTGGGTCTGTGCGTGCATCAGCCACCTCATCTGGCCCCTGCCTCTTCGTTCCCACTTCACACACAGGAAACTGAGGCCAGCTGGGGCTGAGGGACTTGTCCTTGTTGAGGTCTTGGAGCTGAAAGAAGCAGAGGCAGGCTGTGGCCCCAGAGCTCTTAGGGACAGCTGGGGGCCCGTAGAAACATGGCATCAGAGAGGATGCTTCTAAGAGCTAGGCGTGGAGATGGATGGGCGGGTCCTCTCTCTAGCTGGCGGGTGGGGTGGCAGAGGCTGGCTGGGTGAGGAGGGCAGGTGTCCCAGGCTCAGGTGCCGCATGGGGGCGCCGGAGGTGCCGCTCGGGGCTGGGGGCGTTTTGTGGATGTGCAGCTAAATGTCCAGGGTTGTGTGTGGAATGTGGCCCTTGGCTTGTGGGTTCTTGGTGCACATCAGCTTTGAAATTGCAAGAGTAAACATAAGCAGCTGGACTGACAGACTGGAATTATGTTAAGTATCCTCTAGTCTCTAACCTGGGGCTTGGACACAAAGCTGCTTGGACTAAATTGAACATCTCACTCCTGGTGCCCCAATGGGCAAATGAGTGGCGTCAGGCAGGAACCTGGCCTACAAAACTGGCAGACCCTGAAGACTCATCAAGTGTTGCTAGGCAGGCCTGGAGAGGCCCCTGATTCCTTGTGGAACATTCTAGCACATTGGCAGGACTTGTCAGGAGAAGCCACCTGCCCTCAGGCCACAGCCCCAAGCATGGTCTCATGGCCAGGTTCCCTCTGATTCTGAACACGTGTATCCCACATACATCCGGTTGAGATTGGCCTTGCTAGGACCCAGGCATCTCGGAGCCACTCTCAGCAAGAGCCTAGAAAGGCCCAAACCCTGCCCCTTGGAGCCACCAGCACCGAGGGGCAGAAGCGAGAGCTAAGAACCGTTGTAAAACCTCAGGACAGCAGAGGCCAGACCCTCACAACCAGTGCTAACTCTATCCCATATTGTGAAACTAATCCCTCCTTTTAATCGCAGATACTACTACCCCCACTTTTTTATTGTTAGAAGCTTGCAGTGTATTTTTCTGCTCAGCCATGACTTTTTTTTTTTTTTTAAACTCAATGTGATAGTAAATGGGTTGCCACTAAAATGAGTCACTTTGAAACATGTCTGCATGTAAACTTGGTAAAGACAGTACGTTTTAGCTGTGTGGGGTGGGGCAGGGAGGGGCTTGTCTGAAGTGGTTTTCTTGTATCGCCCACAAACCTGTGAAGCCTCTGGGATAAGGTGAGAATAAAGCAAGATCCATCCAGGATTCCCCTGGGATCTGTCCCACCAGCAGGCGGCATTCCGGCCCTTTCCAAAGAAGGAGAGGGTGTCCCCGAGAGCGCTCGCCGGCCTCCTTAGTCAGGACTCTGTTCTGTCTGTGGTCAGTAACTTGTATTTCTTTTTCTTTTTTTCTTTTTCTCCCCCCCTCCCTTTTTTTTTCTCCTGAACTTTCCAGGTAAAAGTACACCTGTAAGCCAGCTTGGTTCTGCAGACTTTCCCGAGCCCCCCGATCCATTCCAGCCACTCGGGGCTGACAGCAGTGACCCGTTCCAAAATAAAAAGGGGTTTGGGGACCCGTTTAGTGGAAAAGATCCATTTGCTCCCTCCTCTTCAGCTAAACCTTCTAAAGCCTCTTCCTTGGGCTTTGCAGACTTCACCTCTGTAAGTTGAGTTCCCTGTGCGCCACCCCTCCACCCTCCGCTTGCAGCTTCTTTGGGGTTCTTTTTTGTCTCTTTGAAACGGCACACCTGGCTTCTGTCTCCTGGTACCTCTACGCTATCCCTTGTGTTATTTATTCTGTACTGCTGCTTTCTGTAAGAAAAACAATTTCTCAATAAAAAAAGAAAAAGAGCTGCAGTTTGGATACTCTGTGATCAGGCCATGCTTTCTTCCAGCAGGGCGGCCGGATGTGCCCGTTTCTGTCCTTCCTGGTAGACTCTATTGTTTCTGTGGCCCGGAGGCCGTGGTGTTCATGGATTTTTGGAAGCTGAGATGTCAAACGCTTCCGAAGTACGCACACGAGATCGCAAAAGTCCCATTAGGGTTTCACTGTCCCCAAAAGGGTCTTTGTGCAAAGAGTTGTGACGGTCCCACCCCAGGGCATTTTGAGCAGCAAGTAAGGATTGAAGAACCCAGGCAGGGCACGCAGAGGAAGAGCAGTTTGGTCTTTTAGAACTTACTTCAGTTCCCAGCTACGACGGGAAGAAATCCAGCTTAGAACAACTGCTCTGAAGGCCTTTCCCCTTGCCAAACCAAAACCAAAACCCAAACCCAAACCCTCGCGGAGCCATTTAGCAAAGTGGTGAAGTGCCTTTTCAGAAGCTAATCCTGGGATCTGGAAAGCCTGGCCGTTGTTTCTCGGTGTGCAAAAAAGATTCTGGATTGCCAAGTGCTGTCACGTGGGGGTATTTCCAGCACCTTCCTCGGTACCAAGAACCTTGTTCTCAGAGAGCTTCAGATGTTGTCTTCCCAGAAGTGGTTTCACCGTCTGTGGCGCACTGTTTTTACATTCGAATTTGCAGGGTACTTTGTTTCCTGGTTCGGTGCGAGATGCATTGTTTAATAGACGCCCTGGCTCCTAGAATATCGGTCTTAAAACCAGCTCTGCCCTGTCGGTGCCCGGTGAGCGCCCAATTTGCTTCAGATCCACCTCGTGCACGGCTGTCCTGCAGCTTCCCTGCCGTCACCCAAGACGCCGGCGCGGTCCCGGCTCTGGGCGACCTGTAAATGTTTTACAACTGCAGTTAGCTCGATTTTGTTGATAGCCGGTGCACGCCGTGGATGTATCCAAACGGCGACGGTATTAATAAAAGCCAAAAACAAAACCCGCTTTATCTACCATTTCTTGAATAGTACTGCATTTGTGTTTTGGTGGAAAAAAAATATCCAGTGTCGAGAAAAAGAGAGCTATTCACGCAGGAATCAGGTACTCTGTTTTGGGTAGGGAAGAGGGGTAAGTAGATGTGATTGGGAATTTGGAGAAATGACTGTTCTCTTTCTGAAATGCATGATTCTGTTTCTGTGCCCCACCCCGCACCCAGTGGCTGGTTGGGGGAGAATATTAAAAAAAACAACAAAAAACGCTGAGGTGTTAAGCTATCGTTTGGCCCAATATTTCTGGTCATTCCAGAAACACCCCCAGTATTGAATCATCCTTGTTTCCCAGTGGGGGATCAAGTTCTGCCCCATTTGTTCTTTGTTTAAAATCACTTTTCCCGCTTCGGATGCCCCAGTTTTTCCAGAGGAAACATCCGACAGCAGGCTTTGGCCCCTCTGAGGGCATGGAGTGCGGGAGAGGCACGACACCTGACTGGCCTGGTTTGTCCCCTTTGGTCATACCATAGTCCCAAAATGGCCAGCCTGTCCCACCTCAGGGCACTTAGGATGCCTTTGCATTTTTGTGACATCTGGGGACCCAGTCCGTTGGCCAGGGGTTTCTGGTTCGCGGGACCTCGGAGGTTTGTGCTAACTCAGGACAGGCGGGAGTTGGGCCCTCCAGGCCGTGTATTTCCGTTTCCCCGAGGTACATGCTGGGAGGTCTCTTACTGCCCAGCGGACTAGCGGCATGGCTCCTTCAGTGCGGACGGTTCTCGAGTGCCACCAGGACATGCTGTCAGCCGCGCTGGACTTCAGGGAAGCTGATGGCACACGTGTGGGCAGCCCCCCCAGGCGCCCCGGCTCTGCCCCTCTGGAAGGCTCTCACTGACGAGCCCCGAGTTTCCATCAATGGGTTACTTGTGCTTGTAGCCATTCACAGGAAACGTCTCCGAGATTTCTTTAAAAACAAGACTTTCTGTCTCAGGCAAATGTGTTTATTAGGAAGTAGCCTTTATAGGGTAGCAAAACGGCTCTTTTTTCTGCAAGTCTGGACTAAGCAGAGCGACTCTCAGATGGGATGTGCCGCGCCGGGGGTCGTCGGACCAGTTGGATGCGACCCTGACAGCAGCGGGAGTGAGCCAGCGGGAGGCGGCTGCAGGCGGCCTGTGCCGGGCAGGGCGGGTGCTGTCGGACGCTTCAGCCCCGGTGAGCAGTGGCCCCGGGTGCGCACCCTTCGTGTGTGCAGCCATCTGAAGCCCAGATTTCTGCCGAGAGGCTGCTGAAGGAAAACCGCTTGGCGTCCGCCCTGTGCCCGGGAGATGCCTTGGGTGGTGGCATTCTGTGCCCCGCTGTCTCAGCTCCAGGACGGCGCAGGGGTGAAGCAGGAGTCACCTGCCGCTCCTGGAGTGGCGGCTGCACCCACAGGCGCCCCAGGTTCTGGCTGTCACGGTGCATGCGGGTCGGAGGACCAGAGTGACCTAGTCGAGGGGTCTCCACCAGGGCCAGGAGAGGCTCTTCTGCTGGTTGGAGGCCCAGAGGGACCCTCAAGCAACCCTCCTCCTCCAGGTCCTCTCTCTCGGACACCACGGTCCAGCCTGCTTCTCAAGTGCGCACAAACCCCAGACGGGATCCAGAAGCTGGCCCCAACCCAGTCTGCTCTGAAGGCATCTGGAATGTTCCTGTCAGCACATTTCATTTGAAAATGGGGACCCCTTAAGCAGGAGGCTCTGCAGGGACATCCCGAGACTCTGGGGCTGGGCGGGAATCATGGTGCGGCCCCGTGGCCTCCACTGATACTTGACCCCTCCTGGCCTGGCTTCCAGCACGTGGCTGGGTCAGCCTGGCCATTACTTGTCAGCCCCTACCTTCCCCTCCTCTGGGCTGACAGAGGGTGAGGTCCCTGTCAGCAGCACTGGGAAGCCGTTTCTGCCGGTATTTGTGGTTTTTTCCTTGTTTTTCTCCTGATGAGGTGTTGGAAAATTCCCCAGAGAGTGCGGGGGTGGAGGCTGTCTGTGATGGAAACAGGAGGGGTGGGGACCAGATTCCAGGGAGTCCTACCTGGAGACCCATCAGGCCCTGAACGTTTTTCTGGGTAGTTTCTCTAAGAAACTAGGACTCAGCCTTTCTTCCTGGGGATGGCTCTTCTTCATGCTGACCCTGTCCGTACCTGTCCCTACCTGACCCCCCAAGGCCTGGTGGAGGGAGGCCTCCTCTCCTGCCCCACTTCCTTCTCCAGGCCACATGTGGCTCCCTCCACGGCCCCCACCCCCACCACACCTGCACACAAGCCCCTGGCAGCCTCTCCCACCCCGTGCTCTGTTCTGGCAGCACCAGGCTTGGGTGCTCAGCGCCCCCCACCCAGCGCCTCACTCCGAAGGTGCCCTGTGGCCCCAACTCTGCAGCCGTAGCTGGCTGCCCCCGCCCCCCTCCACCCAGACCCAGACCCGGAGAGAAGGTCCAGCATATTGAGGGCCCAGGCTCTGCAGCCACCTCCCCCCTGTCCCCAGGCCTCTGCATCCCCACCTGTCAGAGGAGCTCACCCCCCAGGTTGTCGCTCAGGCTCAGTACATGTGTGCTGAAGTAGCCGTGAATTTCTGTCGTGCTTCCTTCCCCGGTGCTCCCAGTGGGGTCTGTTCGGGCCTCCACGAAGCCTGTGTGAGATCGGGATTGTCTGTATGTCTGCTCCCAAGGGGCGCCTTTCAGAGGGCCAGCCTGCCTCTTTCTTTGGTGTCCTCCTGTGCTTAGCAGAGAGCCGGCAGAGCCGGGGCCGAGAAGAGAGACACGAAGGGACCCGAGCCCATGGACAGGCCGCAGCTTTGCTCGGGGAGGGGGGAGGGGCGGAGGGGCATGTGACTCAGGCCCGTGGGAGAACCAGGGACCCACACCCGGGGCAGAGCATGTGAGATCTAGCTTTGCTGTGCTCTCTGTAGACCTAAGGTGCCTTGGATGGTCTGAAACCACCCATCTTGTTTAAAAGTTTCCTCCTTTGTTTAAAAAAGTGGTTTTTTTTATTGGACCTTTTGGAAAAGGACGTCAAGAGCTCCTGGACGGATCGGCAGCGTAAATGCCAGGGCTCCCATAAATGCTCAAGTACGAGGTGGCTCCTAGTGGGCCCAGAGCTCCCCGGGCCGTGGCTGGGGTAGCGACGCCACATTTCAAGACCGTGTCGTCTGTGCGCATTTGAAACGCAGCGCCGTGCATGTGCCAGAACTCTCCAGTCCCAGCGCCTCCCTCCCGCTGGTGTCGTCGGCCTGTCAGCGAGGCCCAGGCCTTGTAGGTTTGCTCTTTGAGCTCGTCGGTGCAGCTGAGGGCTGCTGTGGAGCAGAGATCAGTGCGCGCCCTGAGAGGAGGCGGGGCGGGGGCCCCTCCCTCACACCCCCTCGAAGCCTCAGAGACTCCTAGCTGGGGACGTGCGGGAACCCTCTGTGTCCCCAGATGGGTGCCTAGCAGTTGCCTGCTTTGGCTCCCTGCAGAGGGCTGGGCGGCTAGTTTCTCTGAGGTCCGAGGTGGTGGCTGGGGTCAGACTCAGCCCTGTTTCTCGGTGCATGTGACTGTGGGTCGGGACTGGGGAGTGCGTGTTCCCCGCCCGCTCCCGACCAAGACATGGGCTCCTGGCGTTTTCTGGTTTTCATGTGCACACCAGGCAGTGCACCCCCCCCCACCCAGCGCACCCCAGCATTGCATTTCCCTGCACCCCGACAGCACGTGACGGGTGTCCTCGTGCCCCGGCCCCCCCACCCCAAGCGGCAGGTCGCAGCTCCTGGGCCAAGTAACCCAACCTCCATTTTCCTTTGCAGTTTGGCAATGAGGAGCAGCAGATGGCCTGGGCCAAGCGGGAGAGCGAGAAGGCCGAGCAGGAGAGGCTAGCGCGGCTGCGGCGGCAGGAGCAGGAGGACCTGGAGCTGGCCATCGCGCTCAGCAAGGCCGACATGCCCGCCGCCTAGGCGCCCGGCCCGGGGCGGTCCCGCCAGAGAACACTCCAGCCTGTCTGTGCACGCACATGCACACGTACACACCCACACATACACGCACATACACACGCACACACATGCATGAATGCGCGCACACGTACCCACATGCACACACACCCACACGCATGCACACGCACCCACACGCACACGTACTCACACACATGCACACACACGCACCCGCACGCACACGTACACGCACGCACACGGACACACACACGCACACACGTGCGCGCGCGCTCACAGTGGTCCCCGTTCACCTTGTGACATGTCACAGCCACTGTTATGTCAAGGACTTGCTGGTCACAGGGCCTCAGGCTCTGGGGGCTCGCCCAGCAGGGAGGCCTGGACAGGGGCCGCTGCCGTAGATGCTGCTCTCCGCGGTGACGTCCCTGTCGGGTGACAGCGCCGGTTCTCACTCCGCCTGGAGCACAGGATGAGTCGGGGAAGCGCGGTGACTCCTTGCCTTTCGTCTCCCACCCGGGCGCACCCACCCTCACGCCGCCCCGACCTCCCTTCCGAGACAGACATCTGGGCGATGTATGCATTCGTTGTATAAAATTAAGTTTGAATGATTAATATAAAATATTTTAATACAAAATGATCTTTTTTCCCCCTTTCATTTAAATATTATTTTCCTTGCATTAACATTCACACGTGGTGTCAGGCGAACCAGCCCCACAGCGGGCGGAAAACCAGGTGGAACATTCTTGTTTTGATCCTAAGCATTTGAGTGGCTTTTAGGGCCACAGAGTCAATTTGGGAAGTTTCTGGGGGTCACCCTGGCACCTCAGGATGCAGAATGTTTCTGAGATAGTTGGTTGTAACCTCATTGTCACTAGAGTAGGTGGCCCTTTGTCAGGGCCCTGCAGTTTGAAGAAAGATCCATGCACCGTTCACTGAGGCCTGGTCTGCATAGGGGGCGAGGCCTCCTACGAAACCCGCAGTCAGAACCGGGAGGAGGGAGAGTTTTCCACTAGGATGCAGCTGATTTCCCCTAGAACATTCCAGAAGCTTGGGCATAACTGCAGGGACGACCTCAGGAGTTGCCGAGGACATTGCAGATCTGCCCCCAGCTTTGCGTTTCACTGTCCCCAGGGAGACGGGACATCCCCAGGCCACCTCCTCTCCGATAGAGATGATAAATCTTTCGAATCTGAGCAGCCTGAGCACAGCCCCGGAACAGAAGGGTGGCAGAGAGCCTCCAACCCCCAGGCCGTGCCGGTTTGGAAGGGGATGAGACGGGGACGCCAGGACTAAATAGGCCCAGAGTGTTCCCCGTCAGGATCCGCCTTGATGGGAATCTCAGGGGACAGAGCCCCAGCCCCTTGTGGTGGGGCTGGATTCTGAGACCCTCCTTTGGGAAAGCTCTTCAGTGTTTGTTCTGTGCCTCTGGGCCAAGGTCTCTGGCCGCTCCCCTTCCGTAGCCGAGGCGGGCTGCTCACCGCCGCCCCCTGCATGCTGACTCCATGGGCTTCGTCGCAGCCAGGGAATCGCCCTGAGACGGGCATTTACGGACTCGTTTTTACATTGTAATGAACTTTACGTTTTAGACGCAGTTTCAGATTTGCAGGGAAAAAAATCACAAAGAGAATACAAAAGGGTTCCCACAAACCCCGCACAATTTCCCCTGTGTTTTAACAGCTTACGTTAATATGGTACGTTTGTTAGAATTCATGAACCAATATGGAGTTATTATTAAAGGTCACCCTTTATTCAGTGTTTTTACCTTTTTTTGTCTCAGGACCCCACTGTATATATAGTTGTTTTGCCTCCTTAGGCTCCTCTGGCCGGAGGCGGTTTCTCAGACTTGCTTGCTTTTTGCTGACCATGACAGTGTGGAGGGGGCTGGGCAGGTGTCTCCCAGCATGGCCCTGGGTTTGGCTTGTCTGGCGTTTTCCTCCTGCTGGGACGTCGGGGTGACGGGTGGGGGCAGAGCACAGAAGAGATGTGGGTCCCCATCATCAACACCATCTGTCGCTGCTGATGTTGACCATCCTCTGAGACGGATGGACTTTTGAAGGCAGCTTTTCGGACGCAGGTATTCTGTGACACAGGCCCCTCTCAGGGTGATAACCTGTGCGGCTGAGAGGACACCGTGAATCGAGGCTTTATGCCAGGGGCAGGGAATGTGGAGGGCGCCCCGGACAGTCAGGGCCCTTGGAAATCTCCCTTTTCCGGGTTATGGACAGGAGGTCCCCGAGATCCCGGAGGGCGCGGCGTCTCCTGGTGCCCATGAGACGGCCTCGCTTCTCGGTCATTAGCTCTGACACGGGCCTGGGACCTCTCGCAAAGCCTGCGGGCGTCCTGAGCTCTGACGGGCCCCTAATCGTCTCTGGAAGAGCGAGAAGCTTCGAAAATGTGTCCGGAGGCGATTCCTTCCTCCCCCTGAAGTGGGACCATCGTGTATCCCCTTGGGGAAGTCACTGTGTCACCGCTCCCCAAGGTGCTCACGGCTCCGCACTTGAGCGTGAGGTGAAAACCTCACCGTTTTTGGTGGTTCAACCTCCATCCTTTTGTTCCAGCCTCAGAGCAACCTTGCAGGCGAGGTGAGTGGGATGATAGTGCATTTTCCTAATGGGAAAACCGAGGCTCGATGTCTGTACTCATTTGCCCGGAGCCCCAAAGCCCCAGAGGGGCAGTGGCTCAGCATTTTGCTGGCCTTAGGAAAGGTTTGTTTTTTCTTGCCTGCTGCTTTTTTATGTATGCAGTGCACCGAGAAAAGGTGCAGAAGGAGTCTCCTTATGTCTTAGAAATGGAGGGCCGTGCACTGAATTAGGAGTTCTTCCCCAGGGTGGGTGCAGTGGGCTTTAGGGGACCCTCGAACCCCTGAGGATAATACGTTTGTGGATTTTTCTTGTTTTATTTTTTTTTTTTGCGGAGGGTGTCCGTGACGTTTTCATTCCATTCTCAGCGGTTCCCAGACTACCTCCCCTCCCACGTTCCCCCACCCCAAAAGGTCATGAGCCAGTTTTAAATCCTGTTTCCTTTTTCCCCAGCCTCATACACACGCTCAGGGAGACCCCCACACAGACAAACACACTCATCTGCTGTGCAAAGAATTAGCCTCGAATCCGCCGATCCATCCGCATTCCCACAGGCTCTCTCTGCCTCTTCCTTGGCAAGGAGCACGCACAGCCTTTCCTGAAAAACACAGTGTCCAGGTTGAAAGCAGTGATTATGAAAATCTCCAAACATAATAGCCGCGAGAAGAGAACCATGAAGGCCCCCCACCGCCCCCGAACACACATCGCCCACTGTCAGCTATCCGCCAGATTCTGCTGCCTTCCCTTGGCCGATCCCTTTGCGGGCAGGCTGTGAGGTGGTTCTGTCCCCGTGTCCTTTCATCCTTCCACGTTCAAGTGCACGTCACTCAGAAAGGTGGGCACCTTCTCACACAGCCGCCAGGCTGTGATCACACCTAGAGCTCAGAGTCACACCCTCCTTCCCTTTAGTCATATCCTGCACATGAGCGGCGACATTTGATTTGGTGACATCACTGATGTACTACCCGATGGCTGGAAGCCTTTGTCCCCTTAGGATGTGCCCCCTCCACCCCCCACGGCTCCCACCTGTGGCAGCTACTTCCCCACCTCCTCGCGGGCCAGGGACCCAGCTCCCCAGCTCCGGCTGCAGCGGGACCAGAACCCGAGGGTCCAGGATACCTGGTCGGAGCAGCCTTTTGCAAAAGGCTGATTGATGATCTGCAACTTGCTCCAAGTAAACGGAATTGCATCTTCAAAGCCAGTTTCATTTAAAAGGACATCCTAGTCCTGGAACAGTTGTGGAAAGCTATTTTTAAAACAGGAAGCGTCCGAGAAACAAAGAACCTGCCTCTTGAAATAATGGAGTAAATATTTCTGCCCCCTTATCAGATCTGGTTCCTTTGAAACATGGGTCTTTTTGTTTTGTTTTGTTTTGGTTTTTTTCTCCCAAATTTTCCCCAGTAAAAGTTACCAGGAGCCGTACAAATTGTATCATGAGCTGTTGTTGGAAAAAACATAAAGGGAAATGTGATCCTTATCACCAGCTTATTCCAAAGAAATTACGTGATGTGGGCTTGCATGGCTCGCGTTGTGTTTATGTTTAGTGGGTTTTTAAATATCTCTTTGATTTGCTTTCTGGCGGCTGTGCCGTGTGCAACTTTGCTTCATGACCTTGAGCAAGTTACCTAAGTGCTCTGGGACTCACTTTCCTCATTTGCCCAAGGAGTTGGGGCTGGACCACCAGTGGAGGACCTTCCTAGCTTTAAAAGTCTGAAGATTATTATTCAAGTTTCCAGAAAGGCACGTATTTTAGGATTTCGAGTAACATAAAAGAGGAAAATAGAAATCATCCCCTTAGTCTCATCTTTACGTAAAATATTTTGTGCACATATAGACAACAATGTTGTATTATGATCACCAAACTTGCTAAGAGACTAGAACTTAATTATTCCAACCACTAAAAGCAAATTACAGTTAAGTCATGTGAGAGAGGTGCTATGTATTGCTACAATGGGGATCATAATATATAAGTGTATCAAATTAACATGTACACCTTACATGTACACAATGTACAAATTTGCACGATGTCACATGTCAAATGTATGTCAATGAAAATATTTTTCCATGCATTAAAAAAAATTGAAAAAATATTTTCCCATTCTTGATAACCATTTGAAAGCTAAGGGGGAAATACTAGCTTAAATGACTAGTGTGTGTGTGTGTGTGTGTGTGTGTGTGTGTGCATGTGAGCGTATACACTATTATATATTTATATTTATATAAAAATACTATTATATATAATAGTATTATTATTATATAATTACTAGCCTGACATATAATAGACTATTATATATAATAACACTCTTATGACATGTAGTATATATAACCTATCAATATCAATACATTGTGTCGATAATATAGATCAATAATATAATATATATCTTTTAATATAAACTTAAAAAAACCCAGTACATTACAAGAAACCCAAGTTTCATAAATGAGCAATTCTGTGACCTGGTGATGGTTTTCCTAGACTGACCTCCAACCCAGGGGTAGAGACCCTTTCTGAGGACCAGAGCGTAAGGACTTTTGAGATAGTGGTCTGCAGTGAATGTTGTTTCTTTGTACTAAAGACAAAGGGCAGAGTTTCCATTCCAAGAGCCAAAAAAAGACCCAAGATGAGATGTAGCCATTGTTCAACCGTAAACACGCTTTGTAAAGGAAGTGAGGATCCTGGTTCTAAGGGAACAGCATGGTAGACGGGAACTCCCGATTCTTTTCCGGTTCTAGATCCTAGGATAAGAGGACCTATGGCTCCTCTTCCCCTAGGGGAGACCAGGGAAGACACAGCAGCATGAAGAGCCCCTGGGTGCGCTGGGGAAGGACACAGCCTTGAGTCAGACAGACTTGGTGTAAATCCAGCTCCCCACTTGACAGATCTGGGGGCGCCCATTTCATCCCTTGGAATCATTTCTCCTCCTCCGTAAGGTGAAGATAATCACTCTCTCTCTCAGGGCTGTTGTGAGAATCCATAGCTGAGTTCCCAGCACATGCTAGATGCTCAAGGTGGAAAGAACCATAGTACTACTTGTTTTGTTATCTAGCTAACTGTGGTTAAAAAAAAAAAAAAATACCCCAGCCCCAACCTAACAAAACCTAGCATCTCAACCATTTTTTAGTGTACGACTCAGGAGTGTTGACTATCTCCCCATTGTTGTGCAACAGCTCTCTAGAACGTTTTCATCTTGCAAAACTGAAACTTCATACCCATGGAACAACTCCCCATTTCCCCCTCCCCCCAGCCAGTAGTAGCTGGTTTTGTTATTACTGATTCGGATGGTTATTGCTGAGGCTCGGGTTGCTACGATAGTGATTGCTTTGCACTTTGAGAGCAGGGCTTAGGTTTTCTAGTTCTATTTAACCCAGGAACATGCGGAGAGGGGACGCTGTCTATCCTAGCTAGTAAGCTACCGCACTGTTGCCTATGATGAGAGTCCAAAGAACATTGATCGGTATGGGGTAGCAGGGAGACGGGAGGCCCGGAGCTGCCGCGAACTTTCCCTGAGATTGCATGAAGGTCTATGGGGAGATGGGGGCTCGAGTGGACCGAGTACCTTGTGTAGACCAAGTCCATCATCAGCCGACATCCGGGCAAATGGTGCTTATGTCCGAAACCAAGTGCTACCTTTCATTCGGCCAGGGGACTTTCCACGTGAGGGGGACAGATGCCCCTTGTGTGGCATGGCTGGACTGAATCATGGGCTTGTCACCACTTCACCAGGGGTTATTTTTATAGCCGACAAGGAGACTTACTGGAAATGGTTTGGCATGCATGCATAGAAAGCTCCCGGGATGGGGTGGCTCTTCAGGCCCTTGACCAAGACATTCCCACAGAGCAGATCCCTTCCAGCCCAGGAAGGATTCTGGGGATCCCCAGCCTTCTAGAGGAAGGTTCTGGTTCTTTGCGGACATATGTTGAGGCCACAGAGCCCTCACCTGTACCATGGTCCTCTGGCCCTCATGGATTCCCCCAGCCAGCCTGGCCACCTGCCCCCAACTGGCCCGCAGGGGGGACATTCTATCATTTTCCATTTTCCATGCCCCTTTCTTGAGTTGCCCTCTCTCTCTCTCTCTCTCTCAAGCAGGGAGTGGGCCAAGGAAGGTGGTTCATTTAACAGAGGAGGTGACAGGAGACTGATGTTCGGCTGGGGGGCTCCTTTTAGACATGGAGTACATCCCGCCCCTTGGGGATGTCTCTCTGTCCCCCAGGCCCTTGTGTCCCAGCGTGGGAGGAAGCCCTGCGTGGGGCATTTTCTGATACTTCATCTTCAGGACATTTGTCACATTCCCAGCAGCAAATTTTCTGTCTTCAGCTGCCTCTCTCACATCTGATCAAGCACTCAGAACCTTGTTTTTGCTCACATTGTCTTGCTGACATGACACCCCAATTCCTGGGCTGGTGCCACGTGTATTTTCTGAACTGCATTTTTTTCTTGGTTGAGCAAACAAGCAGGAATTTTCCATCAGGCAACAGCTGATTGCCTCCCCACGAAACAGGCCGTTGGTCCCCTGTGCTGCCATGGACTTTCTTGCGGGGGGGGAAGCAGGGACCCCGGACAGACCAGAGACTTTGGCAAGGCATCAATAAGGGTTTAAGTCAAGCCGGGAGACTCCTCACCTGGCCTTCACGGAGGGCCTGCGGCAGCTGTGAAACTCGATCTAGAAAATTCTTCCCACTTAGAGTCAGTTAAAGGATGCAGAGTCCGTTCGCACTGAGCCCCTCCCAACCATTACCTGAGAGTCTGGGACTGACCACTCTGTCTGAGCCCTGGGGCCTGGGGCGCTCTCTTGCTGGGCATCATTTGTAACTTTCTCTTAGGAGCCTCCCTACCAGGTAGATCTGCTGCATTTCTTCAAAAACCAGACGCCCTCAAATGCAGTTGTGTTTCCAGAAACAGGAGATGGCTACCCGCAACCAATGTACTTTGAATCAGATTTAATTCAGCCAACGTTTACCATCACATTGTACTAGACCCTGGGTCAGTAGACTTTTTGTAAGGGGCCAGATAGTAAATATTTTTGGCTTCTAGGGCCCAGTGGTTTCTGTTGCAATCACTCAAGTCTGCGATTGTAGCACAAAAGCGGCCCAAGGATATATGTCAATGATTGCACGTGACTGCCTGCCAATAAAACTTTATTTACAAAAACATTTGGGGGGCCAGCTTTGGCCCTCAGACTACAGTTTGCCATACCAGATCTAGGGCCTGAGCTGGAGACTGGGGAGGCAACGGGGAGCCAGACATTTTCTCTGCCCTTATGGAGCTCCAGCTGAGTTAATTTTTTTATGAGGGCCAAACAGTTTTTGATTTATTTCTCTGGGGTGCAGGTGGCATTACTTGGAAGAATAAAAATGAAATGCTACGTTGTTCACAACACCATTAAACCAGAGGTCCCCTCCCTGTTTCCCCATAAGTTTTATTTATTTATTTATTTTAAAGATTTTATTTCTTTATTTAAACACAGTGAGAGAAGGGACACAAGCAGGGGGAGTGGGAGAGGGAGAGGCAGGCTTCCTGCCGAGCAGGGAGCTCGATGCGGGGCTCGATCCCAGGACCCTGGGATCATGACCTGAGCCAAAGGCAGACGCTTAATGACTGAGACACCCAGGCGCCCCTCCCCATAAGTTTTAGAGTCAACATGTTGAAAAGGAAATTATGTAACGTAAGAATGGCCCCTTCTGTGAATCCAATGACAATGTCAAGGTCATACTGTTGTTTTGATCCCCCACTCTCCATATTAGGGGCGCTCTTTACCATCTTGGCTTAAGGCTGACAAATGCATGGGCTGAAAGGAATTTTTTTAAACTGCAAGATGGAAAATCCATTGTTTTTCTGAACATCACTCATATGTCCAATTACACACATTAGTGGAGTTCTATACTGTATTACCTAATGACATGGATAAAGGGGGTTTGAACTCACCCTTTCTGAGTGTCTGTTGTCTGTTGTTAATAGAGGAATGAATGTTCTTTTTTTTTTTTTTTTTTTTAAAGATTTTATTTATTTATTTGACAGAGAGAGACACAGCGAGAGAGGAAACACAAGCAGGGGGAGTGGGAGAGGGAGAAGCAGGCTTCCCGCGGAGCAGGGAGCCCGATGTGGGGCTCTGTCCCAGGACCCTGAGATCATGACCTGAGCTGAAGGCAGACGCTTAATGACTGAGCCACCCAGGTGCCCAGGAGTGGATGTTCTTGTCAGCAAAGCAGAGGTAGAGTTACTGCCTGGGAGTCTGAGAGGCTCCAGGTCAGCTGTCTGTTTTTATGTCTGATTTTCCAAACGCAATCTAGTTATTTGTTTATTTATAAAACTGTGGTAAAATACACATCTACAAAATGTACCCTCTTACGCATTTCTCAGTGCTCAGTGTTAAGTACATTCACGTTGTGCAGCCCTCCCCGCCTTCCATCTCCAGAACACTTCATCTTGTGACACTGAAACTGTCCCCATTCAACGCGATTTCCCCATCCCCTCCCCCGCCCCTGGCACCTGCCATCCTTTCTGTGAATCTGACGACTCTAGGGACCTTGTCTAAGTAGGGTCATGCAGTCTTTGTCTTTTGTGGCCGGCTTCTTTCACTCAGCAGAATGTCCTCAAGGTTCCTCCATGTTGTACCAGGTGTCAGAATTCCCTTCCTTTTTAAGGCTGAAGAATATTCCAGTGTGTGTGTGTGTGTGTTTGTGTGTGTGTGTGTGTGTGTGTGTGTGTATCACGTCTTGTTTTCCATTCACCCATCAAGAACAGAGACACTGGGTCCAAATTCTATTTTATAGTCACCAAAGAATTTTTTTTTGTAAATGACAATTTACAATTGAAACCTCTATTCCCATTTTCTTCTTTTAAAAATAATTTTGTTTTTATTGAGGTGAAATATACAGAACATAAAATTAAGTAACCATGGAAAGTGTACAATGAAGAGGCACTTAGTACATTCCGTGTCGTGCGACCATCACCTCCAGGTCCAGAACATTCCCCTCCCCCCAAAGGATACGCCGTCCCTGCGCGCAGTCACTCCCCATGCCGTTCCCCCAGCCCCCGTCGACCCCCAGCCTGCATCTGTCTCTATGGAACTGCCGGTTCTGGACCTGATCACACACGATGTGGCCTTGTGTCTGGCGTCTCTAACTCAACACAATGTTTTCCAGGTTCACCCACCTTGTAGTACGTGTCACGGTTCCTTCCTTTTTATGGCTGAACATGATTCCGCCATTTTGTGTACGTATCCATACTTTAATGGACACTGGAGTTCTTTCGACTTTTTGGCTATCACAGATAGTGCTGCAATGAGTATCCCGACTGTTTCTTAAACGAGCAAGCCAACAGCAGCAGCAATAAGAAAAACGATTGCCAGAACTTTTCCTCCAGGCAGAGATCTTTTGGGAGCCCCCCCCACCCCACTTAAAAAGGCACCCAGGCGGGGCTCACTCATACTTGAGAAAGGACCAGTGCAAGGTCACCTGTCCCGACACCCCCTGTGTGCTTCCATTGGGAGCCTCAGAGTCTTCCCCCGGCAGAAGTCACTCAGGGGTGGGGCAGTTGCCTCGGACATCGGGATCGTCCCCACATGTGGCAGTCCCCCTCCCCTAGTCCCACGTCCCAGAGACCCCGGAATTAAATAGAATGAGTGGAGGGGGGGCGTGCCTGGGTGGCGCAGTCGGTTAAGCATCTGACTCTTGATTTCGACTCAGGTCATGATCTCAGGGTCGTGAGCTGGAGCCCTGCATCAGGCTCTGCGCTCAGCTTGCAGCCTGCTTGAGATTCTCTCTCTCCCTCTCCCTCTGCCCTTCCCCCCACCCAAATAGATAAATAAATCTTTAAAAATAAGTAAATAAATAAATAAAATGAGTGGGCTTGCTCCTTTGAGGCTCCATGGTCTCTCTCATAATAACGTCACCATTCCTTCATTGAGCACCTACTGTGTGCCTGGCCTGGTGCAGGCCCTGCCCGCAGAGGGAGCCCCACCAGGGGAGCTGCTAAGGCCCCCTTTTGACAGCAGAGGAGATGAAGACCGAGAGCCACAGGCCGACAGTGGTGAACTCAGGAGCCCAGCGTGGTCCTGTCCAGTGCCCCCAGCCCCAGCCTCGTCCCCCCAAAGCCCAGACCCTGGCGGGCAGGGAAAAGCTGGCCCCTGCAGGGACCTGCACACATGCAGGCAGAGAGGTTTGGTGGGAACTGACTGTGCTTGATGTAACAGCTTCTGAGATAAGAAACCTTTCCTTCGACAAACCTCTGTATGACTCAAAACGAACCCACGAGTCCCCGGCACGCTGGCCTGTCACCCCGAGCCGCGCTGAGGAAATGAGACATCAGGATGTGTTTGAGGTTTGGGGTTCAACGGAAACACACCGGGAATGTGGAGAATTCTGCCCTGGAGAGGCGGGATTGGCGTCTCTGGGCATGTTTTCAAGCCAAGCGGAGGGACGGGGCTGGCTGGATTCCTTCTTGCTTTTGGAACATCATAGAACCCGGAGGCCGCAGACACGGGCTTTGGCTGAGGAGTGTGTCTATTAGACTTGGGACAGTCCCCAAAAGGCCAACTTGGGGTCAAGGTTGAAATCAGGGGTGACTGAGGTGGAGGGCAATCAGGATGTGCTGGAGGAGGCAGGATGGCAGCCTCGAGAACAGCATCTGGCGTTGGCGGGCGCAGAACTATTTCCTGAATGACTGTGACAATTTAGAGCCGCGTGTCTCAAAGTGTGGCCTGCAGACGGCCAAGCCAGTCCCTGGGGCGCTGTAGGCATGCCACCTCCCGGGCCCTCCCTGAGGCCCTCCAGATGGGATTCCATCCATGCTGGGGGGCAGAGCGGAGGGGACAGCCCAGGCTGAGCTCCCACCGTGTGGCATGAAATGACTCTCTGATTTGCTTTTCTGACCAGCCCAGGGGGAAGTGTGGCTCAGCTGGACCGGGCAGTTGCCCAGGGCTATGGCCGGGAGGCGAGCGCCAGAGCTGGGGATCAACCTGGGCCACAGACTCCGAGTCCTGTCTACACTGCACACTGCATGCTACCCAGCATCCTCTTGGCCTCTCTTGGAGTCCATAAGAAATCCTGTCATCCCAGGAAACCCTGGATTTGGGGTTTTGCTTTATGAGTACCAGGAAGCAAAGCCACTTCACCAGCTCATGGTGCTGACCCCTTCCCAACCAGGCACCCCCACTCATGCACACCCCTCGCCGCTGGCTGCTCAGACCCAGTTGAATGGGGGGAGGGCCAGATACCCGTCCTGACATCCCCACCCTGGTTAGATTGGCCCGCATGACAGTGGGCAGGGCTCCTGCTGGGGGAATCAAGGCAGGCTTCCCAGTGGAGGTGACACTTGAGCTGAGCCTTGAAAGGTGGACTAGGTTTGTCCCATGGACTCACAGGAGGGGCTTCCTTGGCAAAGATGTGGACTTGGGGAGGAGGGAGGGTGAGTGGGGGTAGGGTGGGTTGACCTTGGAGATGAGGATGGGAGGTGGGGGGTGCATGGGAGCAGTAGAGGCTAGAGGGAGGTGGCTGTTGTAAAGGGCTGGAATGCTGAGTGAAGGACTTTCCAACATGCTCTAAACCAGCAAGGAAGGGGTGTGTCCAGATGGCTGGGGTAGGCTCTCAGAACTGCCAGCCTTGGAGCCATGAGGAGCTGTTCTTGGGGGTTGGGGGGTAACCTGTGGGAGTCAGGGCAGGCTCTGGGGCTATGACCCCAGAGGAACCACGGGAAGTCCCCAGGGGACACCCAGAAATCTCACGGGCACCCCAAGTGTGCAGATGAGATGAGTCTCAGGTACACCCAGGCCCTTGGGCAAGACCCAGATCCCCCCCACCCCCCACCAACATGGAACTCCACTCAGGAGCTCAGGCCCCCCAACAAATCTCCCGCTGCCACGATTCACTCATTAAGGCTCCAAGCAGGTTCCCCTGCATTACTGTTATTTAATTCCCACGCATTTCTGAGTTTGCCAAATTTCTCCCTATTTTGGATTTCTAGTTTCATTCCACTGTGGTCAGAGACCATGCTTTGTGTTATCTCAAACCTCGTCAATGTATTGAGGTGGGTTTTGTGGCCTATCCCGGGGAATGTTCCATGTGCACTTGAGAAGAATGTATTCCGCTCCTGTTGGGTGGAGTGTTCTAGACATGTCTGTCATAGCTAGTTGATTTATAGACTCCCTGTACTTAAAAATAAGTTTTAAAAAAGCCAGTGTGGGGGAGGGGGGAGAAGGGGGAAAAAGGCTTGTCAAGAGAATGTCCCGTTCACTTTGTTCTAGGTTAAAACAGAGTCCAGTCCTGGCAGGCCGTGTGCCGTTGGGGCTTGGTGGTGTGGCCAGCTCCCGTGGGACGTGTGTTTGTGGCTCCCGAGGGCCAAGGGAGCCAGCGTGTCCCAGTGAGAGGCCCCCACTGCCTCTGAAGGAGAGCCGAGGGGGTCGGCCTGTGTGAAGGCCTCGATTTCTGGGTCCTGGCCAAGCGCAGGCCCTGGCCCGGTGGAGGGTCTCTGGGTCTGGTGTTGCCCCTCGAGGAGGCTGTCCTGGGGCCTTTGGGGCCTGGCAGGGAGGGTGCTGGCTGCACCCAGAGCAGCCTGCAGGGTGAGCGGGCGGGCAGGCGGGCGTGCCGGGTGTGAGCGGCACCTTGACCGCAGGCTGGTCCAGCTCCTGGTGGTGCTGGGTGTCTCTGCACAGCCCGGGCCGCCGCGAAACCCTGACTTGTGGGGCGGCCCCAAAACTGGGCCACCGGCCGCGCTCACCTCCCCGCCGTTTCACAGAGGAGGAAACTGAGGCCCAGTGTGTGGCTAACTGGGGCTGACCCAGCCAGTGAGCTGGTGAAGAACTGAGATCCGACTGTGCTGGGACGTTTGCAGGGGCCAGTAGCGCCTGGCTGAGCTGCTCGGGAGAGAAAAACGTT
The DNA here is from genome assembly GCF_964656455.1 of Halichoerus grypus. NCBI lineage: Eukaryota > Metazoa > Chordata > Mammalia > Carnivora > Phocidae > Halichoerus > Halichoerus grypus. The sequence goes on from NC_135712.1 coordinate 204,777,457, forward strand.
TCTGAGCTTCTGAGCAGCCGTGAATAAAGCTTTGCCAGAGAAGACAGGGGCATCCAGCAGTTCCAGGTCTGGCTAGCTCCCCGCACCACTGAAAGCAGGGTCTTGAAGGGATGTTTGCACACCCGTGTTCACAGCAGCGTTATTCACAATCGCCCAGAGGCAGAAGTCCCCTGAGTGCCCGGCAGTGGCTGAACAGAGAAGCAGAACAGGGTCGAGCCGTACGGTGGAGTATTACGCAGCCCTGAACAGGAAGGGGCTTCTGCCGCGGACTGCAACATGGATGAACCTGGAGGACGTTAGGCCGAGGGAACTCAGCCAGCCACAAAAGGACAGATACTGTGTGATTCCTCTTGTGTGAGGTCCCTGCAGGGGTCACAGCCAGAGAAGCAGGAAGTAGAGGGTGGGGGGCTGGGGGAGGGCTGCGGGGGGCAGTGTTTCATGGGGACGGAGTTTCAGTTTGGGAAGATGGGAAAGTTCTGGAGAGGGACGGTGGGGATGGCTGCACAACAGTGTGAATGTGCTTAATGCCACTGAATCGGACGCAAAATTGGTTCCAATGGTTAGTTTTATGTTCTGTGCATTTTACCACAATGAAAAGCTAAAGAAAATAAGGGGTGTCCAGGAAGAAAGTGGGGTGACTGGGGAGATGGAGCCGGAGAAAGTGCTCAGGCTGGGAGCAGGGTCTTGGCAGGACCTCTGTCCCCACCCTTGTCCCATCCTCCTTGGTCTACAGGGGCTAGGATTGGGGGGGCAGGTGGCTCCCTTGGTTGGTGCCAGCCTGGATTTGGTCCCTGCCCCCAGAGAGCCCCCAGTCAGAACCAGCCAGGGAGCAGGGACCCCCGCCCAGGAATCTGGGGGGAAAATGTTCAGGGAACCAAGAGAAGAGCAGAGAAGGGTGTGAGCGCTCAAAAGGGAAAGGGGGGGGGCCTCTCCCAGCTGTGGGTCACGGCTGAGGAAGCCTGTCATAGCACATGAAGGGCAGGGCACAAATGATGGTCACTGCCTGCCTTAATCTTCTGTGGCTCCCCACTGCCCTTCAGTCCTGCAGCTCTGGCTCATCCCTGCCTCTTCCCGTGCATTCCAGTCAAAACCACCTCCTCCTTCCCAGAAGCCCCACGTGCGGCCATCTCCCTCCACCGCACTCCCTCCCAGGGCGGGGGGGTCAGTCCATGAGCCCCAACATTGGAGGCAGGACACGTGTGTGTCCCATGAGGCTGAATCAGTCGCGCCTGCCCAGAAGGCCCAGCTGAGGACCTGGGATTTGTGGAGGGGAGAGAGTGGGGAGGCGTGAGTGGTCACTGAGTCTCAGCCTTGGGGAGTCTGGGTAAGGATTTGGGGGGTGGAACTCTGAGGAACTCTGGCCTTTCTTGCTGTGTGATCTGGGGCAGGTGGCTTCCCCTCTCTGAGCCTCCTCATGCATCCCTCACCTCCTAGCCCATCAAGAAATCCATCTGCCCCCCAGTTCCATGTGCTTGGCTAATTTGCTAATGTGTGGTCAGGCCTGGAGGAGCCCAATCACTTGAAAGTCACTACGTATGTGTTCAGAAGGATGAGGGCCCTCGGTCGTCCCTCCATCCCAGGGAGTGGGTGAGGTCTGCTGGATGGTCAAGCATCTGGAGGTCCAATTACTGCTGGCCATGGGAAGAAAAGAATTTCCAGCTGAGGAAAAAGTACAAAGGCCCCGAGGCAGGACTGAAGGGTGTATCTGTTTATTCCCAGAGCCACAAATGGCCACAAAGGTACCCTGCCTCACCCTCCCTCTCTTCCAAAAAAAGAATTGAAATTGGTGAAATATGGATCATTGCGATATGCCTCGTCCCTCTGCCTCCCTCATGAAATGGGACTGAACCTGGCCTTCAGGGCCCACACAGCGAAGGGAAAGTCCTAACTCAGAGGAGTCCTAGCTAGCATCAGCGTGTGACTCTGGGAAATGCCTCTGGGCGTCAGTTTCCTCTTCTGCAAGGACAAGGAGATGATGCCTCCGAGGCGCTCACAGGCCTGCAGCAGAAATGATGTGCTGAGGGCCAGTGAGGGGGCCACTCGCCGGCAGGCACAGAGCAGGAAGCCGGGGTGCGGGGAATGGAGACTCCCGAGCCAGCTGCTTCCACCTCTGCCTAAGGATGGTTACCCAGGGCCCCAGCCTTTTGTCCCGTGGCCGCCTGTTCCCACCTGAGGATCTGCTTTCTGGCTTCAAGCCTACAGAAACGACCCCAGGACAGCTCGGCCAGGTTGCTACCCGTGGCCACAGGAAGAGTGCGTGAATCGGCAAATGCAAAGGCCCTGAGGCAGGACCAGGGGAGCGTACTTGGCTGACAGCAAGGAGGCCAGTGTGGCTGAGTGGGCACACAGGAGCGAGACGAGAGCAGGGAGGGAGGGGCTGGGGCCCCTCAGACCACGATGAAGTCTTCGGATTTATTCTAAAATGATGGAGAGCTGCTGGGGGACACCATCTGATTTGATGGGGGAGACACAGTTGTGCCCAATATGGCGTCCGTGTAGAGGAGCCATGGGTCCAGCCCCCTTGTTTTCAGGTGGGGAAACTGAGGCCTGGAGACACACAGTGACTGCCCATTGCAGAGGCATCCCGGGGGTGGGGGGAACTTTCATTTCAGGCAGACAGGGCTTCAAGGCTCAGCTCCATTACATGGACAGTGGTCTTGCCTCCCCACACCTCCATTTTCTCACCTGTAAAATGGGCACAAACTCCTTGAAAACACTCATTGCGGAATCTGTCTCATAGAAGTCTCACCCCCTGCCTCCTATCTAGTCCAGTGCACGGACGGACCACCTGTGTTCATCCATTCAACTGTCGATGGACCCTGGGGTTGTTTCCACTTTCTGCTGGTTGTGGGTCCTGCTGCTGGGAACATGGGCATACGGGCACCTGTTTGAGTCTCTGTTTTTAAATCTTTGGGGTCTACAGTCAGGAGCGGAATGGCTGGGTCACATGATAACTCTGTTTCGCTTTTTGGCGAACTGTTTCCTGCCCAGGCCTCCTTCTGCTTCATATTGCAGCATCTCAGGGAACCCCATTCACCCAGCCAGGGTCCCCCAAATATTTGTGTTTCCTGACATTCACTAGGGCCTCCAGGAACCACGATCATGGGGCGTGGAGGAAGACCCTGCGAGCTTGATGTGTTTCAGGATGTAGACATTTCGAGGCACGGGTAGGAGCTGTGACGTCAGGCTGACCGGGGTTCGAGCCCCGGCCCCACCACGGGCCCAGGCTAGCCTTTCCCTCTGGGAGCCCCGCTTTCTGCATCTGAAAAACTGGGGTGGCTATCCTCCTGCCCCCACCCCTGTTTGGTGGAGGGTTGAAAGAGAGGACTTGCGGAAGGTGCCCAGGATGAAAGCACCTGCCCTAGCCCTTGTGGCTCAGTTAGCATTGGGTTAGTCATTCAATAAACTTGTTCACACTGGATCTGGGTGCCCGCCTGAGGCTGAGTCACTTCTGAGTCACTGCTGCTTCCCCAGGACTCAGCTCAGGGCAAAGGCATTGGGTGCATCTGCTGAATGAATGAATGGGAGAGAGAGAAGGGGGGAGAGAGAGAGAGAGGGAGGAGGTGGGGAGGTGGGGAGAAAGAAAAAGAGACAAGAGAGACAGGGACTCCAAGAGAGATGGGGTGGGGATTCATCCAGACCTCAAATCCAAGGACCAGATGGCCCCGGGGGGAGACTTGCCGCGCTGGCCACACCCCAGTGCTGGGCGCCACCCTTCCCCTGCGTTCTGTCATTCTGTCCTCAGGGCAGCATCTTCACTTTCCAGACTAGGAAACAGCCCTGCGAGGCAGACATTGGGGCTTCCGCTTCCGTGGGAGAGAAGGGTTTTGCCTAAGCAGTGGTTCTCACTGCAGGCGGTTCTGTGCACCCCCTCCCCAGGGGACACTTGGTGACGTCTGGAGACATTTTGGTTGTCATGACTGAGGGGCTGGGGGTGCTACGGGCATCTGGTGGGTCGAGCCCGGGGTGCTGCTCAACATCCTCCAGTGCACAACACGGCTCCCAACAGCAAAGGAGGATCCAGGCTCAAATGGTGCCAAGGGAGAGAAACCCTGCGTCAATTATTTGGGGGAAAAACAATTTAGGTCCCAGGCTCACATTACACAGCAGAATACATTCCCCATCCGTTAGCTGATGTAAACAGGTTGATCCTGTTACCTCCTCTCTCCCTCAGCTGGTGCATTTAAATGCGTGCAATATCTTAGGACCTCAGTGAGTCACTAAATTGCAGATGCAAAGGGGCGTCTGGGTGACTCAGTCAGTTGAGTGGCCAGCTCTCGGTTTCGGCTCAGGGCATGATCTCAGGGTCCTGGGATCCAGCCCTGTGCCGGGCTCTGCACTCAGTGGGGAGTCTGCTTGAGGATTCTCTCTCTCTCTCCCCCTCTGCCCCTCCCCCTGCTTGCACTCTCTCTCAAATAAATAAATAATCTTTTAAAAAATTGTAGATATGAAGTCTCTTAGGTGGTCATGGAACCCCTAACCAGTGGTTCTCAATCTGGGGTTAATTCCACCCCCCCCCCTCCGCCCCAGGACATTTGGCAATGTCTGGAGATATTTTTGGTTGTCACAAGTTGTGGGGATGGGTGCTGCTGGTGTCGAGTGGGTGGGGCCGGGGTGCCACTCAACATCCCAGAATGCACAGGGAAGCCACCACTACAGAGCATGATCTGGCCCCGATGTCGACAGATCGAAGGTGGAGAAACCCTGTCCTCAGCACCCACCAGCTCAGCATTGGAGCCACCTGGCCCTGGTGCTTTCATGAGCCATCTCTGGCCTGTTGCCTCGGGACTCCCCAGGGTGATGCTGGGTCTGGGTGCTAAGTCAGCTTCACCGATGGGGCAGGGTGCTGAGTCAGGGACTCACTTTACCCTCTGAAAGCTCACATTTCCTCTACTTCACACCATATTCTGTCACCAGCCTGGGTGTCCGGGGCTCCCTGACATACAGGAAACTTCTGGCAGAGAAACAGCTCTTGTATCCTCCCCCCAACTCTGGAGTGACTCTTGGGAGGTCATTTTGGCGATGCCTAAAGTCCCCGCCAAACCTTCATCCCTTCCAGCCTCTTTACTCACCCCCTGCCCAGGACAATCTGAAATATGGCCAAATACATATATATACTCAGTGCTTGTTTGCATAAGCAACTTTTGGCACGTCTAATGGAATATTATGCAGCCATTTCAAATGGTAATAAAAACATATCATGGAGGGAAAAATACGGAAAAATGGTTTTAACCTTGCTTGGAAAAAAAAGGGGGGCTACACTGATCATCACAGCCATGTGAAAGCAATTCAACCACTCACCAGAAATCCCTCCCTCTAACAGCCTCTGATTGGAATCGGGTTACAGAATGCAGGGTAAGTTGTTTTTCTTTTTGATATTTACCATTTTGTCAAACGGATGCCAGGACTTTTTATGGAAAGGAAAAGTGTCAAGGTTGGGTGTGTTCTTATGGTGATCTGAGATGGGGCCCAGCGGTGAGGTTTTTATTCATACTTCTCTCTGGGTGACATCTGCCATCAAAGCTTGCTCCTGGCAAGGGGCCACCTCCTTGTGTAGAAAAGCATTGAATGCTGCTCTTTTAGGAACCAGAGAGCCAGTTCCTCCACCCTCGGCGCTGCTGATATCTGGGGCTCATCCTCTGAGCGCTGGGCGGAGGGGGGGCTGCTGGGGGGACTGTCATGTACATCATAAGCTGCTTAACAGCACCCGAGCCCTCCACCCACCGGATGCCCAGCAGCACCCCCGGCCCCCAGTTGTGGCAACCAGAAATGTCTCCAGTCTGGTCACCCCTGGCTGAGAAGCACGCATCCAGAAGATACTTGATGAAGGTTGACATTTGGGTTTTCAGAAAGGGACAGAAAGAAAGATGAGGGCTCTTTCTGCGGTAATCAGTGCAGGCTGAAGCACACAGCCCTGCAGGAGCATGGCACTTTGTTTTAGCAGCTGGAGGCGCTCAGGAAACAGAAGCTCAGCAGCTTCTGTCCCGTTACAACTGGCCTCTCATCGGACTCAACTTCCCCCCAGGGGAACCTGCGAGGTGTTTTTGAGCAAGCCAGAAAAATGGCTTTACCTGCAAGTTTAAACTCAACCGGAAAGACTGGAGACCCTACAAAACCTACAAACCTACAAAAGGTTATTTTAAATCTTTTGTGAGTCTTTGTTCTGCCCCCAGTGCCTCCGGAATCAGCTGTGAGCAAAGAAGAGCATTTCCACAGGGTCGGTGGGGCCCCGGCTCGCCTCTGCTCTGGAACAGTTTTTGCAAAAGCCGCAGAGAGTGCGTACGGGAGGCTCACACACTCACACACCCTTCATCACCAGCGGCCCCCGGCCCAGGCTATTTACTCGAGAAAGATGAATCAGATTGTCATCTCCCATTTCTGCTTTTTGTGGATTACCAAACGCTCTCAGCTGTTTCCAGGACTGCCTTCGGGGGGCGGGAGGTGGGGGGGGGAGGAAGGATGGAGGGAGGGAGGAAATCCCAGCCTCTGTCGCAATGGGGCGAGAGTGTTTTAAAATAGGCGCTGCTTACAAGCTATTTTCACTTTCTGGAAACAACTTGTGCAATTGTTGGTAGTCATGGTTACCCACCCGGGGCCCTGAGAAGGGGGAAGATGAGGGGGAACCTGCCACGGAGAGGCACCTCCTTGCCCGACCGAGACATTCGGGGTGCAGTGCAGGGGTCTCCCCTCGATTACGAGGTGGGTTTCTGGAGTGGCCACCTCCAACCACCAAGGCAGGGGCTCTGACGTGATTCCCTCACACCAGGGCACCTGTAGGGATGGGTCTCATAACCCTCCAATGCAAGCAACAGATGGGTTGTGCTGCAGAAAGCCCCCGATCCTTCTAGTGGGGTTCAGGTCCCTCATGAGGCAGACAGACCAGGCTAGCATCCTAATGCCACCACTCCATAGCTACCTTTCTGGGCCTGTTTCCTCATCTGGAAAAGAGAATCCACCATACATAGCCCTCAAACATGGAATTCATTTCTTCTAACAGGATGGGGAACTCATCCCTTACAAAAACTCCTGCTAAAAGGCAAGACTAGTAAAAGGCAAAGCAGGTCAGAAGCTCAGCATTTCTCCCCTTTCAAAAAAAAAAAGAAAGAAAGAAAGAAAAAAAAGTGTGTGTGTGAGGGGTGGGGGGAGCCTGCACACTCCAGAATTTTGGCTGAAACCTCAGAAGCTTCCAGAAAGAGGTAAGGCTTTTTTTTTTTTTTTTTTTTTTTTCAGCCCAGAGGAGGCCACGTCAGTGGGACCAGCACTTTCCCCAGCTCAGGGGAAAAAGAGGCAATTTATGGCTCAGGGAACAACCTTAAAATAACTCTCCCTCAGTCTTAAAATGTAGTGTTTAAATTTATAGAAAAACCCACAGGTTCCTGGCAGCTGGGTGCTGCAGCTGGCAACCCAGGGTGCTGGCTGGGGCAGAACACACTTCACCCCACCTCTGCCAGGCTGCCCTCCTGAACCAAAACTGCCCCTTCCCCCCACGCCCACCCTACACCCCAGCTTCCAAGCAGTCAGACCAGCGCTGTGATTTTTCAAAAGATGCAAAACTTTTTTTTTTAATTAAAAAAAAAACCAACAAAAGTCTTATAAAAATGAACCAGGGAGCCAAAATGCCCACCTGTCTTCCTATTTACAGTAATACAATATCTGTCACAGTCACTATGTACAATATTATAAAAAATGTCGAAGACAGTACAAATTAAGGCTGTATTTCTCACAAGGCATCAAGCCTCGATCCTCTAGTGTAGACCCGGTGGGGGGGAAGACGACACTTAATTATTGCACCATTTTGAAAACAAAACTCGTCAAGGAGGATCGTGGTCTTCTCCCACCGGGCCTTCAGTCTCTGATGGGGCCGGGGCGGCGGTGGCGGCGTCGTGGGGGGGGGGGTACCCCCTCAATGGCCACGCTGTGCCCAGCCCGGTCCTCTGGGCCCAATAAATACCAGTCACAGTTTGGGAGGGGGCCGCGCCCGGCGCGTGGGACCCGCCACGGCCGCGCGCGGGTGGGCGGGGGGCGTCCGGGCTACATGTGCCGCTTCATGTGCAGCGCCAGGTGGTCGGAGCGCGAGAAGGCACGGTCGCACAGGTGGCACTGGAAGGGCCGGTGGCCCGTGTGCTTGCGGTAGTGGCGCGTGAGTTCGTCGGAGCGCGCGAACTTCCAGCCGCAGCCGTCCCAGTTGCAGTGGTAGGGCTTCTCGCCTGCAGGGAGGGGGCGAGAGCGGGCCTCAGTTTGCTTCCCCGGGACTCGGCCTGTCGGCCCCGGTACGCACACGCTCCCCGCGACCGTGGCTACTCGGGGGCGCGCGCGCAACCTGCCCCTAACCAGCGCCCGAAGCGCGGGGGGACCTACGTTTTGGACCTCTAGGGATCCTAGGCACGCGCCCCTAGCTCTCGAACCTCCCGATTCTCGGCCCCAGGGCGCCCAAAGTGCGCACTCTCGGCTCCCCAAGGCTTCGAGCCACGCCCCCAGGGGAGTCCTAAGCCTGCATCCTCTCCCCAGCGTTCTGAGACCCAGCGCCCCCCTAGGTTTCCTCAGCGCGCGGTGGCACCCTGTCCCCAAAGCCCTGAGCCACGCTCCCAGGAGGGTGCTAAGCGTGCGTCCCTCCCCCAGCGTTCTGATACAGAGTCCCCCTAAGGTTCCTAAACGCGAACGCCCTTCCCAAGCTCTTGAGCCACGCCCCCAGTGGAGTCCTAAGGGTGCGACCCCTACCCAATCTCCTGGGCCACGCCCTGGGGGGACGGTTCCCTAAGCGCGCGCCACTCGTCCCGAGCCCAGCCACCGCCCCCGGCCCGCGCTCGCCGCCCACCTGTGTGCGTGCGCAAGTGCGCCTTGAGGTGTGAGCTCTTGGTGTAGGTCTTGCCGCAGCCCGCGTAGCTGCAGGTGTGCGTGGCGGTGCGCTTGCGCGGCCAGGAGCGGCGGCCGCGCTTGGGCTTGGCTTCGAGCAGCTCCAGCGGGGACGCGGGAGGCGTGAGGAGACCTCGGGCGGCGGGCGGCGCGAGGCCCAGAGCTGCTGCTGCGGCGGCGGCGGCCGCGTCGTCGAAGAGACCGAAGGCGGCGGGCGCGGGCGGCGGGTAGTGCAGGCCGGGCCCGGGCGCTCCGAAGCCGGGGCCGCCGAAGGGCGGCGGGTAGGGGCCGCGCGGACCGGGCGCAGGCAGGCGCGCGGGGCCGTCGGGGCTGAGCGGCGGCGTGTCGGGCGGCGGCGGGGGGCGGCCCCCGGGGCCTCTCATGCACGCAGCTGCGGGGCCCGGGGCGCCCTCGCGCTTGAGGCCCCGCGGCCCGCGGGCCAGGCCGGGCGCGCAGCCGTAGCCTCCGCCGCCGTCCGCCTCGGGGGGCTCGGCCTTCACCAGGCGGCCGGGCGGCGCCAGCAGGAAGCGGCCGTGCAGCGCGGGCCCCGGCGGCACGTCCAGCTCGGGCCGCAGCAGCTCGGACACCAGGCCGCCCGCAGGGGCGCTGTAGGGCGGCGGTGCGCTGGGCTCGGGGTAGTAGAACGCAGGCGGCGGGGGCGGCGGCGGCGGCGGCTCGGGGGCGGCCTCAGCGCCAAGGCCGTCCAGCCCCATGGACAGGATGAAATCCAGCACGCTGTTAAGGTCGTCGTCGGTGCCGCCTGCCTCGGGCTCTGCGCGCGGCCAGCGCTGCGGGTGACAGAGCGGTAGGGCGCGGGCGTGAGCGCGAGGCGGCTCTCGGGGATCGCCGGCCGCCGCCTGCGTTCTATTACCCTGAGCCCACAGTCCCCGCCGCCTTCGTTTTACAACACTGAGCCCACAGTCCCCGCCGCCTTCGTTTTACAACACTGAGCCCGCTGTCCCCGCCGCCGGCGTTCTACTACCCCCGCAGCCCACATCTTTTACTACCCTGAGCCAGCCGCCCACGCCGCCCGCGGTCCCGGCCGCCCCCGATGTCCCTGCCGCCCTCACCTCCTGCAGGCCACGCTCGCGGCACGGACTGGCGAAAGTGGAGAAGGACGGCAGGATGGGCTCGCTCAGCGCCATGGCTGGGACCCGGGGCCGACGCGGGTTCGGGACACCAGTGAGTGGCTGCCCGGAGCCGGGCTGGTCGGGGCGCGGGCGGACGGGGACGCTCTGCGGCCCGCGGCCGGGCCCGCCCAAGCCTTATAGGCGCGGCGCGCGCGGGGGCCGGGCCAAAGCGGCGGCGGCGGAAACGCGTCCCGGATGGGGACGAGCTCCGGGCGCAGCCTAAATTTAGCCGCGGTATATAAGCCGGCGGGCGGCGGCGGCCGTGGCCACTGCGGCCGCCAGGGCTCTGCGCAGCCTGGCCGGCCCCTCGCGCACGGCCAGGCCGCGCCCCCCTCCCGGGCCCGCCCCCGCCCGTCTCCCCGGCGACGCGTCAACACGCGCTCCACAACAGCAGCGTGACGCCCAGGGATCCCCGGGGCGCCCCGTGGGCTCCCGCCTGCTCGAGGACCTGGAGCGGAGGCGGCATCCGGGACCCGGGACTCTGAGTGGAACCCTGGGGCCCGGGGCCTCCGGGGATCCCTGATGTATGGGGAGAATAGTCCCCAACGCCTCAGAGGGGTTCCTGGAACCCCTGATGATTGGCGAGATTGGCCCATAGTTTCAAAGGGGTCCCCAGAATCCTAGATGGATGGGTGGGGTTCCCGGGAACCCTGGTGGCGGGGGATTGGGGTCCCCAGGATTCATAATGGGTGGGGAGACTCGGCCTCTCATTTTCTGGGGGCCCACTAAGCCTGACCCACTGTTATGCCCATCACTCTGTAAAAAACCTTGTATGATGATGTCAACCAATGTAAAGTCCTTGAGATGCGCTCTCTCTCAGGGAAGCCCTCCAGGGAAACTGAGGCCCACGGGGCTCTGGGAGAGGCTGGTAGGCCTGGTGCCTTTACTGACTTGCGTAAGTGAAGAGGCCGAAGACAAGGATGACAATCTCTACTCCAACATAGACCCGGCACTGGGCGGGAGTGGGGGGTGGCGGCAGGGGACAGGGAACAGGCCTGTCCGACCGGTGGGCATCTTGAATATACCACCTGGGTCACACACAACACAGCCCTGCCAGCAAGGGACTGTCACCACCATTGTTACTGTGTGCTGGCCCTGTGTGGGTACTGGGAGCGCAGCAGCCAACAGGCAGACAAATCCCCCTGCTTTTGGGGGCTTCCCCTAGGGGGTGTAAAATAAACAAGTGTATTGGGAACATAAAGCAGGGGGTGCAAGATACAGCGGGGAGGGGAATAGGAAGCGAGTGAGTGTGAGGGGGGGAGAGAGAGGATGGTGAAAATTTGAGCCTCACCTCACCCAGTGCTGGATGAGTCAAGACCTGGAGAAAGGGGGAGCCACATGAGTCCTAGAGGGAGAGCATCTCATGGTGTAACCATGGAGCCAGTATCCAGTCTTGGTCTCTTGACTCCAGCATCCATGGTCTTCCTCTGTCCCGTGGCCAAGTGGTGAGGGGTTCAGGAAGCTCCTGACTTGGATACCTTCTCTGGGGCCAGGATGGCTTTGCCATGGACAGCAGCGGGACCACCACTGCATGGGGGTGGCCTTGGCACCACTCAGGCACCAAGGGGCCCCTTTGGGTCCACAGTCCTGGACCCTCCCAGCTGAAAAGAACCTCAGGGGTGCGTCACCTCACTGTGATTCATCCAACCGTGGATTCAGCAAACACATGTTGATAAGCCCTGTTGGTCAGGCGATGGGGATCCAGAGGTGCTGGAGGAGGCAGGGATCGCCTCTGCAGCATCCCTGGGCTTCGGGAGACTTCAGCTTGAATTCAGACGTGCCTCCTGCAGCTGCCACTGAGATGGTTGAGAGTCAGCCTCAGCCACTGACCACTGGCTGTGTGACGTTGGGCAAGTGGCTTTGCCTCTCTGGGCTTGTTTCTTCTGTAAAACACAGATAATAATGGTATCTTGCCCCACAGGGATACTGTAAGAGTCATGCAGGCTCTTTCTCTCTCTCTCTCTCTTTCTGTGTGTGTGTGTGTGTGTGTGTGTGTGTGTGTGTGTGTGTAGAAGTGCTGATGACATCCCGTGAGCCCTCTACAGGTTCTGGTTAGATGAGCCACCTGTATGCTTTTCTCACTGCCTTTATTTACCTGGGCCTCTGTTTCCCCATATGATAATGAGGGAAAGATGAAGGGAATCGAGTTTGGTCCCCGAGGCGTATGACTCTCTGGTCCTCCCCTCCGCCTCTGAGGACCCCCGCAGCTCCCTCCAGCTCATCCTTCTCCCTTGTTGGATTCCTTGCAGGTCCCGGAAGGGACCAAGCACATGCTCCCCACGAGGCCTTTGTACTTGCTGTGCTCTCTACCAAGCGTGTCTGCCTCTCACTTCCCACTTGCTTGGCTCTGGCTCATCTTCCCTTCGCACCCCCTTAACTAGTGAACTTAGTTTTTTAGGGTGCTGTTAGGTTTACAGAAAACATGAATAGAAAGTATACAGAGTCCCCGTGTACCCCCACACATACAATTTCCCCTGGCATTATGTGATACGTTTGTTATACTTGATGAGCCAATATTGATGCATTGTTATTAACTAAAGTCCACAGTTTACACCAGGGTCTCCACTCTTGATGTTGTACCTTGTATGGGTTTTGACAAATGCACGCCCTTACACTGTCATACAGAATAGTTTCACTGCCCTAAAGAGTCCCCTGGGCCCTACTTCTCCATCCCTTCCTCCTCCCTAACCCCTGGTTAGGTACCATAGTTTTGCCTTTTCCAGAATCTCTCTAGTTGTGGCTCTTACAGTAGGTAGTTTCTTTCAGACTGGCTTCTTTCACTTAACAATGTGCATTTTAAGATTCTTCCATGTTGGGGCGCCTGGGTGGCTCAGTCGGTGAAGCGTCTGCCTTCGGCTCAGGTCATGATCTCAGGGTCCTGGGATCGAGCCCTGTGTCAAGCTCCCCGCTGAGCGGGGAGTCTGCTTCTCCCACTGCCTCTGTCCCCCCCCCCCCCGCTCATGCTCACTCGCTCTCTCAAATCAATAAATAAAATCTTAAAAAAAAAAAAGATTCTTCCATGTCTTTTTGTGGCTTGAGAGCTCATTTCTTTTTTATTGCTGAATGATATTCCATGGTGTAGATGGAGGGACCACCGTTTATCCACTCACCTATTGAAGGATATCCTGGTTGCTTCCAGTTTTGGGCAATATAGTTGTTAGATTGGATATACATCAAATATGGCTGCATTAAACATTCACGTGCATGTTTTTTCATGGACGTGTTTTCAAATTAATTGGGTATACTTAGGGACACAACTGGTGGATCACAGGCTAGGAGTGTTTCGCTTTGTAAAAGCCCGCCAAACTGTCCTCCAAAGTGGTAGTACCACTTGTCTTCCCACCAGCGGTGAATGAACGAGAGTTCTCGCTGCTGCACATCGTCGCCGGTATTTAGCATTGTCAGTTTTTTGTATTTTAGCCATTCTAATAGGTGTGTGTTGGTATCTCATTGATGTTTTTAATTTGCAGTCTCCCGATGACATCTGACGTGGAGCATCTTTTCGTTCACTTATTTGCCATCTGTATATCTTCGTCGCTGGGGGGTCTGTTCAGACCTTTGGCCCAGATTTTAGCTGGGTTGTTTGTTTTCTTATGGAGTTTTAAGCGTTGTTTGTATATGTTGGACACCAGTCCTTTGTCAGACAGGTGGTTCGCAAAGATTTTCTCCTAGTCTGTGGCTTGTCTTTTGAATCTCTAACAGTGCCTTTTGCAGAGCAGAAGCTTTTCATTTTAAGGAAGGCCAGCGTATCATGTTTTCCTTTTAGGATTGTCCTTTGGTCTTGTATCTAAAAAATCGCCAAGTCTGGGGCGCCTGGGTGGCGCAGTCGTTAAGCGTCTGCCTTCGGCTCAGGTCATGATCCCAGGGTCCTGGGATCGAGCCCCACATCGGGCTCCCTGCTCCGCGGGAAGTCTGCTTCTCCCTCTCCCACTCCCCCTGCTTGTGTTCCCTCTCTTGCTGTGTCTCTCTCTGTCAAATAAATAAATAAAAATCTTAAAAAAAAAAAAAATCGCCAAGTCTGAGGTCGTCCTGATTTTCTCCTATGTTTATCATCTAGAAGGTTTATAGCTTTTGCATTTTACACATCAGTGAATGATCCATCTTGAGTTAAAAACAAATTTTTGGGAGGGGGGGCCTGTGGCTACCCAGTGGTTCCAGGACCCTTTGTTGAAAAGGCCGGATAGTTCATCGGTGCATTTCAGCCTGAGCGTATGTTCCAGGGTCCGCTGACCCCACCCCCAACAGTCCTCCCCACGCTGTGTAGTTCCTTTCTCTGACTCCCTTTTTTTGGTTTGGTCTGCGGCACTTTTCACTGTTGGTCATTGTTTTATCCACAGTTTCCTTTTTTTTTTTTTTTTTCCTGTCACACCCACAAGTAGTGCGTGACCTGCAGGGAAGGCGGGAGCCAGGAGCCCGGCCCAGCACAGAGTAGGCACTCGGTGAACATTCAGCAGGTGGCTGGACAAGCGAATGAGTGTATATATCTCCTGCAGCATCTCAGAGGAACTTCTGTGGGTGGCTCGCTGCTCCTGTAGGACTGTCCATGCTTTCTCCTCCTCCGCCCAGCTTTCTGGGGCCTTCCTTGTCACCACAGCTAATGGGTTGAACATGCCCCAAACATATGCCTAACCCCGGGTGCCTGTGAATGTGACCTGATTTGGAAAGAGGGTCTTTGCAGGTGTAATTAAGGGTCTTGAGGTGAGATCATCCTGGGTTAGGATGGGCCCTAAATCCAATGATCAGTGTCCTTAGAAGAGAAAAGACACAGAGTCACAAGCACAGAGAAGATGGCCAGGGGAAGATCGGGGGCAGAAATCAGAGCAATGTAGCCCCAAGCCAAGGAACCCCCAGAAGACTCCCTGGGACGGATTCTGCCTCAGAGCTTCATCAGAAGGAATCCACCCTGTCAACACCTTAATTCCAGATTTCTGGCCCCTAGAACTGTGAGAGAATACATGTCTGTTGTGTTAAACCACCCAGTTTGTGCCATTTTTTTTTTTTTTTTTTTTTTGCGGCGGCCCCAGGAAGCTCATACATCATGGTAACCAGCTGTTCTCCCTCCTGGCTGCCTCTCTAGACAGGGAGCCCCCCAAAGGAAGGGGCCTCCCTTGATTCATCTCTGTGTCTCCCAGGCCCAGCTGTGGACCTGGTGTTGAAACAAACGTGATGTGAGGATGCTGGCCACCCACCGAGGACCTCCCAGGGCAGCGTGAGACACTTCGGCACGGCACCTGGTGAACAGAACAAGCCCCCAGTGCCACCAGTGACTGGGAAGAAGGTGGACTTCAGTTGCCACTTTACCTGTGTGACCTTGGGCATGTCATTGGACCTCTCTGAGCCCTCAGTCTCATTGTGAGATAGGAGACGGCATATGTCGATACTCAAGAGCATCGGCTGCCTGATTACGAGCATGAGTGAATGAGCCAGATGGGGGATCCCAGGCCAAGGGAGGGGGCCTGCCACTGGGGGCGCTCGGAGCACGGCCCCTCTCATGCTCTGGTCCTATCATCCTGCTATCCAGGCCACGCATATCTATGGGAGTGGGTCCTGGAGGCATCTCAGGTGATGATGCGTTGGGAGAAGGAGTCAGGTCCTCAGTGCGGCCTCTCCCAGCTGGGTGATTTACCCCGGCTGAGCTTCGAGCCTCTGAGCAGCCTGTCCCATCAGCTGCTAAGTGGGGGAGAACGAGGTGCGTCTACAGAGGTTACATGATCAGTGAGTGCCCCGATAATGCTGAAGGACAAGCAAACGACCACCCTTCTCCCTATGTGTCACTGGTAAGTTCCAAAAGGGTAGGGACTGGCTCTGTGTCTATACCTTGCTGTCCCCCTCACGGTGGGGAACTTTAAAAAAAAAAAAAAAAGATTTATTTATTTATATTTGACAGAGACACAGCGAGAGAGGGAACACAAGCAGGGGGAGCGGGAGAGGGAGAAGCAGGCTTCCCGCCGAGCAGGGAGCCCGATGTGGGGCTCCATCCCAGGACCCTGGGATCATGACCTGAGCCGAAGGCAGACGCTTAACGCTTAACTACTGAGCCACCCAGGCGCCCCACAGTGGGGAACTTTGTGCCTCTTGATGGTGATGCCCTCATTCTCACGTCGTTCCCAAGGCCTCCCATCCTTTCCGAACAAGTCAACATTAATCATGTAAGCCAGGGGGGCAGATGATTTCCCTCCAATCCATTGACACTGTTCTGAGCACTGTGCTGGCACGGATTCTGAGATTCTCCCCAGGCTCAGCGCTCAGAAACAGTGCTGTGATCGATTGGTGATGTCTGTACTGTGAGAGGCTTGTAGTTGTAGGAATGGTGCACATGCTGCTTTGCATCCATCTATCTTTAAGGGCTCACGAAGCTTGCAGATCAGAAGCTTTTAGTCTCAGCAACTCATAAATATTAAGCTCCCCCTCCGTGCTCCGCTGGACACGGAGAGAAGGCTAAAGAAGTACACAGCCCCTTTCTGCCCACAGAGAGCTTACAGTCTCCTTTCACTGGGTCCTGACCATTTCTAGGATCCTTCACTTCTTTCTACTTTTCTTCTAGAGTCTAGACTGACTCTCCCTTTACCAGCTGTTCTGCCCCAAATAGCTATTGTGTGTACTTGGCCCAACTCCCGAGAGCAAGCACTTAGGAATTCTACAGAAAACACGTCACCTAAAATACAGCTGAGCTTCCAAGACAAGTTATGAATGCTCTAGAGGAATTATAGTTCCATGACAACAGCCACTGGACAATGACTCCCAGCTGGGGTGATTAGGGTGTTTCTGCCTAGGCTTGCGCAAGCTTTCTGCAGCGTGTTGCCAAACTCGGCTCCCCATGTTGCAAAGATGTTTGGCAGCTTGGCATTTCTTGGGGATGGGAAGTAATGTGGGCAAGGACGCCCTTGCAAGTGGGTTTCTTATCGCGGGTCACCACCTTGCTGCTGCTGTGCCCAGAGCCCCGAAGCCCCACGAGAAAGGGCACTTCCCAGCTTGCCTCACTGTCTCTGGGACTCTCTTATTGCTTATGAACAATTAAGTAGTGATATGTGGGGGGACGTGTCGAGTTTCATTTGGTTGGTGACTGATGGATTCCTACGAGAATCCCCTGTCATCTCCTCACCAGCCAGACCACGATGGTCTTAGTCTCGTTGATACAGAGGACAGAGCAACGATTATTAAGCACCTCCTGTATGCCAAGCCTCACATTGAAGAACTGCGTGTGTTTTCTTGTTTAATCCTCCAGCAGATCTGTTTAGCATGGTGAGCGATGGATGGAACAGGGGGACTCAGCCAGAACCCTAGGTCAGATCCTGGCTCTGGCACCTGCAGCTCAGTGACCTTGAATGAGCAGCTTTCTCTTTTTGAACCTTAGTCCCTCATCCATCAAAGGGACATGAGAATGCCTCATCATGTGTTGATAAGAGACACCACATATAAAGGACTTTTCCTGGAAAAGGCCTTCCGTTTCTGGTAACTGTGTTTAGTGGCCTAAATCAAGGGCTGGCACAGCCTGGCTTGTAGCTTTTTAAAAAAAATGTCAATAGCATTATTCTTTATATTTTGTGTATATTCCAATGTTAATTATATGCATGTATGTATGTGTATATAATTTTTTTATTGAGGTGAAATTCACATTATATAAAATTAACTTTTTTAAAAAAGATTTTTACTTATTTATTTGAGGGAGAGAGAGAGAGAGAGTATGAGCAGGAGGGGCAGAGGGAGAGGGAGAGAGAATCTGAAGCAGACTCTGCACTGAGCGCAGAGCCTGACGCAGCGCTCGATCTGATGACCCTGAGATCACGGACCTGAGCCGAAACCAAGAGTCGGACGCTCAACAGACTGCACCACTAGGTGCCCCTAAAATGAATTGTTTTAAAGTGAACACAATTCAGTGGCATTTAGGACATTCACAGTGTTGTGCAACCATCTCCTCTATCTAGTTCTGGAACATTCCCATCACCCCGAAACAAAACCCCACGTTAGCAGTCACCACCCCCCCTCCCCTCCCCTCCCCCCGTTCCCCGACCCCAGCCCCTGGCAACCACCAATCTGCTTTCTGTTCCCGTGGATTTGCCTGTTCTGGGAGTTTCATATCAATGGAATCACACACTCTGTGATCAAAGCAGCTTTTGCTTGGCTAATAGCTAACCATGGCTTTTACATTTATGAATGGTTGGGGAAAAAAAGAGAGAGAATATTTTATGGTATGTGAAAATTCTACGAAAATCAAACTTCAGTGTCCATGCGTATGTTTTCCTGGCACAGAGCCAGGCCCGTTAATGGATATATTAAGACTGTATGTATAGGAAGGGAGTGAATGGCCAGCAAGCAGAAAATGCTGAGTCTCTGGGCTGAGGCTCCAGGAAGCCAGCAGAACTGCCTTTGGACTCCAGAGTTTGAACCGGCTCCCCAAACCACTGCTGCCTCTCCGTGTGCATTTAATAGACGCTTATGGAATACTTCTTCCTGGCCAGGTGCCGGAGAGTGAGCTGTCAGCCGGAGTAAGCTGGTCCCGGTCCATGCTTAGTTCCCAGGTGTTTAATCAATAACTAGCCAAATAAATATGGGGGTAAATCTGAAGACAGCCTTTAGATCAGCGGTTTGGATGTTGAGCATCAAGGATGTCTCAGGCACCTGGTCATAAAGATACAGTTTATTAGTGATGACACATTGGAGAGCAATTTTTTTTTCCGCTTAGATTTTTTTTTTGTTACCTCTAGACCATGACATCTGGGCTAGGGCCTGCTTTTTATATTGTTTACAATTCAAAAATTTTACTTAAATTTTTAATTTTTAAATTCTATGTAGACTTATTTATTTTTATTTTTTGAAAAAATTTAAAAATTGTATTTAGATTACAATGTAAAAATTTTATTTAGATTTGCTTTTATTTAACACTACATCAAAAACTAATGATGTAATGTATGGTGATTAACATAACATAATTAAAAAAAAGATTTGCTTTTATTTAAAAATTGAAAATTTTCTTTAGATTAAAATCTAAAATTTTACTTAGATTTATTTTTATTTTACTTAAAGCCTTTTGATTGTATTTAGATTGCAATGTTTTGTTTTATTTAGAATTATTTTTATGTTATTTGAAATTTAAAAATTTTTCCTTAGATTCTCTGGGGGGGTCATCTACATACGGTAAAATTTACCAAGTGGTGCAACCATCACCACGATCTGGCTCTGGTACTTTTTTGTGACCCCGAGGATATCCCTCCTGGCCCTTTCTTTTTTTTAAAGATTTTATTTATTTATTCGAAAGAGCAAGCGAGCACAAATGGGGGGAGGGGCAGAGGGAGAAGGAGAAGGAGACTCCCTGTTGAGCAGGGAACCGGATTCGGGACTCGATCCTAGGACTTTGGGACCATAACCTGAGCTGAAGGCAGATGCTTAACCAACTGAACCACCCAGGCGCCCCCTGGCCCTTTCAGTCCCTCTCCACGCCTACCCCCGACCCCAGGCAACCATGGATGTGCCCCTTTCTGAGTCTATAGATTTGCCCTTTCCGGACATTTCATATAAATGCAATCATACAGTGTGGTCCTTTGTCTCTGGCTTCTTCCGCTGAGCATTGCTTGAGGTTCGCCCATGCTGCTGTGTGTTCCTTCCTTCACACAGCTGAGGAGCATTCCATCGGATGGATGGATGGATGGACCACAGCTTGACGGTCCGCTTCACCTGTTGAAGGATGCAGGCTGCCACTCAAAGCACAGTAATTCTGTTCTATCCTTGTCACCTCTTGGAGGCCAGGGACAATCCCACACTCATAGCTTAGGAAAGGCAGGAATGTCTCTCCCCACTTTGAGGGTCCTGGACTCCCCTGCCCTGGGTGGCCTGGGGCTCTAGCACTGTTCACTGTGAGGTCACCCCTTGGGGCAGCTTGTCAGACTCGATAGGCCCCTGACACGCCCTGTGGCTTACTCTGGTTTCACGTCATCAGCCGGAAGAGCTAGCTTGGAATCAACATCTGCCCCTTCCACGGTGAACAGCCCCGAGCGTGTTGCTTCACCCCGATGACTTGCAGGGCTGCAATCGGGGCGGAAAATGATGACCTTATTATGTAATTATATCATTACATATAATATTAATAATGACAAGAACTCAGCGGGCTGGCCCACACTCTGGGTAAATCACGTAAGGGCCCCATTTAACATTATTAAAGTTTGTTTATAAAGTTCTACATCTTTTGGGACAGGCAACTGGGTATTTCTGAATGCCTGGAACAATGTCTTTGGAAAACAAATAGATCTTTCAGATCTATTTTTCTTTTCACTTTCAAAATTTTTTTTATGGAGGGGAAATTCATATAACAAAGTTAACCATTTTATTTTTTAAAAGATTTATTTATTTATTTGAGAGATAGAGAACACAAGCAGTGGGGAGGAGAGGGAGAAGCAGACCAACGCCCCCCCCCCCCCACTGAGCGCAGGGAGCCCAACACGGGGCTGGATCCCAGGACCCCGGGATCATGACCTGAGCCGAAGGCAGATGCTTAACATACTGAGCCACCCAGGCGCCCCCAAAGTTAATCATTTTAGAGTGAGCAACTCAGTGGCATTAAATACATTCACAATATTGTACAACCATCACCTCTATCTCGTTCCAGAACATTTTTATCACCCTCAAAGGTGACCCCTCCCCTCCCCTCCCCCAGCCCTTGGCAACTGCCAGTCAACTTTCTGTGTCCATGGATTTGGTTCTTCTGATTCCATCTTTGTGGTTCCACTGTGTGGTCTTTTGCGTTTGGCTTCTTTTGCTCAGCATGATGTTTTCAAGACTTATCCACCTTGTAACCTGTGTCAAAGCTTCATCCCTTTTTATGGCTGAGTACTATTCCACCATGTGGATGGACCATGTTCTGTGTCCATTCACCAGTTGATGGACATTTGGGATGTTGCCACGTCTTGGTGATTGTGAGTGAGCAGTGCTGCTACACACACGCATGTACGAACATTTGTTTGAATCCCTGTTTTCAATTCTTTGGGATCCATAGCTAGGAGCGGAATTGCTGGGTCATATGGTGACTCTAGGTAAGGCTGTTTGGGGACCCAGGCTTTGCTGGGCTGGAGAGAGTTCTGGGGTCTCCTCATTATGCTTTCACCCTCTAGCCCCCAAGGTTATTAATTCTTCTTATGACATTTCTTCGAGCCTCTGTATGTAGAGTCCCATTCCCTCCCTGCAGCCCCCATGGTACTCTCTCTCCCACACACGTTCTCTCTCCCTCTGTTCCCAGAACATGGGCTTCTCCCATCTCCCATTGGGAGCCAAGCCATGGGACTGGCCGAGGAGTGGGGCCACTCCTGTCCCCTTGTCCTTGCACCTGTGACAGGATGGATCTCACCTGGATGGTGGAACAGCCCCCTTCACAGGTGAGGAAAATGAGGCGCAGGTTTGGGAGCCCTCCACCAGCCTCCTCTCATTCCTGGTTCTACCACACCTGTGCATATCCCCCGTGGGCGAATGGCCAGGACATGGTCTCCGTGCTCCAAACCTTGTCCTGGTTGAATTTGGGCGGAGAAGTAGAGAGACAGGCTATCATGGTATAGTGAGATGAATACTGTTCCCCCAAAAGATATGCACACATCCTAACCCCCATATTTGTGACCGATACCTTCTCAGAAATAAATACGGTCTCTGCCGATGTCATTAAGTAAAAGTTCTTGAGATGAGTCCTCCCAGATTTAGGGTGGGTGCTAAACCCAGCGACAGGTGTCTTTATAAGAAAAGAGAAGGGTTTCAGACAGAGCAAGAAGGCCACGGGAAGGTAGAGGCAGAGATCAGAGAGTAGAAGACCCGGGAACACCAAGTGCGGCCACCAGAGGCTGGGAGAGGGGCCTGGGACAGATTCTCTCGGAGCCTCCCGAAGGAACCCACCCTGCCTACACTTTGATTTCAGACTCCGGCCTCAAGGACTGTGAGACAATACATGTCTGTTTCAAGCCACCCATTTTGTGCTCCTTGTTACGGCAGCCACAAAAAACTCATACACACCGGAGCCTGCTGGAGGGGAGAGCCAGGGTCTCTGCACGCGGGGCCCGGGGCTGGCCACGACAGAGACCACCCACCACAGGATCCCCCCACCCGGGCCCGGCAGGGAGTAAGACCCGCCCACAAACAGCCAGGGTGGGGCCAGATAAAAGCCATGGGAGAGGTGCAATTATTACTGTTGTCATCACCATTAGTATTATTATTACTAATTATTATTAAAGAGCTTCTGTGAAATGAGGGGCTCGTTATCCCCCCCACTCCGGCCTGTCCCTAGATTCCCCACCCCAGTTAATGGAGCCCCCTTCTTGTGTCTGGACTTGCCAGCTCAAACAAGGATGCCCAGTTCAATCTGAGTGTCAGATAGACAAGAAATGACGTTTCCATGTACGTCTGTCCCCGTATTACTGGTTTCCACTCCCTTTCTCTGCGTAGAGTCGTTGTTTTTACCAGTAACCTTTTCATGTTGGAATGACAAGTCTAATTGTGGAGAAGCAGCGGAGATAATATTTGGAGTTCCTGTGTCCCCTTTGCCAAGGGTCCCCCAAAGTTAGCATCTCCCTGGACCATGATGTGACTGTCGAAATTGAGAAACCGATGTTGGGACTGTGCTATTGACTAAACTTAGGCTTTATTAGGACCTCCCCCCAGATTTTCCACAAACGCTCTCTCTTGCTTCCGGGACCCCACATTGCATTAGTCCTCTCGTTGCCCTGGTCCTGTCCAGTCTGTGACAGTTTCCTTGCTTTTCTCATGATCTTAGCAGAATTTTGGAGTGCTGGCCGGGTACCGTGCCCTCCCCCACCCCAGGACATCCAAATGTCCCCCAGTCTGGGTTTATCTGATGTTTTCTTGTGATTAGATTGGGAGAATGAGGTTTTGGAGAGAAAAGCACAGAGGTGGGGTGAGAGGGTGTCTTCCATGTCCCATCATATCAGGGGCACCTGCTGTGCCCGTGACTTTTCACCATGATGCCAACCCTGTGCTTGATGGCTGGGGACACCGAATGAACATTTCTCAAGCGTTGTTAGGAACCAGAGGGAGTTTCCGTTCCTTGAAACCAGAGTATGACGGTAGCCTCTCCCAGGCCATCGGTCAGGCCCCTGGATGCGCCCCTTCCAGGCGCCGCTCGGCCGGAAGACAGAGAAAATAGGTGTAAAGAACTCTGCCAGGTGCAGAGCCTGGAACCCCGAAATGGTCCTCTTATCTTCTTCCCAAACAGTTTCCCTGATGTGGACACTTTACAGCCTCAAGCGAGCGATGAGCAGCACACACTGGGAGAGGCGTAACTGAAGCATGCTTCCCTAACTCACAGCCTAGAGAATGCGGACGGAGCTATCCTCATGCTCGGACTTGATTTAATCTGCACAGCCCCTCTGCGAGGGCGTCCAAGTGGCCCTGAGGAGAATGGAGGCTCAGAGAGGCTGAGGAACTTACTGAAGGTCACAGAGCAGCTGGGGTCGGCTTACACCCACCAATTCCGCTCCCTAGCGTGAGAGGAAGTCTCTGTGGTTAAGTTGCCATTGCCCCTAGAATATGTTCTCAAAAGGCAGGGCAAACCAGGGTGAGAACTGGGGTACAGAGGCCCCTAAGCAGGATTTTCTAATGTCAGCACTACTGACATTTCAGGCTGGATCGTTCTTTGCACAGTGCATCGTCCCGTGCACTGTGGGGTGTGCATCATCCCTGGTCCCCACCCCTTGTGACCACCCAAAACATCTTCAAGTTTTCCCTGGGGAAGGGGGGCACCGCGGCTAGAAGGGAGCCTCTCCGTCTGACCATAGGAGGTGGAGCTGTTCCTCAGAGCTGTGGTCTGCATTTCCAGCAAATTCTGGGGCCCTGCTTGGTGGCCGGCCCCCTCCCTCTCCAGCTCTGGGAAGGAAAACTCTCCCCACCGTCACTGTCCCTAGCAGGCATGAATGAAAGATACTGGATGCGTGCAATTTAGTAAGAAAAATCTGAGCTCTCCTGACCCAGGGGAGCCGGGCGCTCAGTGATCTGTACTGTTTACCTCAAACAATGACTTAGGAACCGCAGAAGGCCCGTCACATGCCGGTGTGTGCAGGGCAAGAAAAGCCAGGGGAACCGTCAGCTCTCCCAGCCTGACTCGCAGGCCGCTGTGCCGGGAACATGGTCAAGGCCTGGCTCACGGCCTTCAATGTCACACCTGGGCCTGCCGCCCCCGGGGACAGTGTCCCTCTGAGAAAATAGGGGCTGAACCCAGGGTAGTCCGGTCCGGCCCTTTCCTTGCACAGCCGGGCCAGGAAGCAGCATGGGACTCATGATGGCCTTGACCACTCAGGAGCCTTGGGCCATTTGTAGGAGGGAGGCTGAGTCAGCCGTGGAGGGTGGTGCCAGCCAGAGACCCCTGCAGAAGTGGGGAGGGGAGTGCAATTTCAGATAGGCACCTTCTGGTCGTGTGCATTTTGTTTTTAACTTTTTAAAAAAAAAACTGTAGTGAAATTCATACGACACGAACTTCACCTGTCTTAGTCCGTTTGGGATGCGAGGACAGACTACCATAGACGGGGTGGCTTACACAGAAATTCGTTTCTCCGAGTTCTGGAGGCTAGAAGTCCAAGATCAAGGTGCTGGGCAGGCCAGTTCCTAGTCAGAACCTAGCCACTTCCTGGTTCATAGATGCCGCCTTCTCTGTGTCCTCACCGGGCAGGAGGTCTGCGGGGTCTCTTTTATAAGGTCACTGATCCCATTTGTGGGGGCTCCACTCCCATGACCTGATCAACTCCCGAAGGCCCCCCTTCTCACAGCATCACACTGGGGGTTAGGTTTCCACATATGAATTACATAGGCCATTAAGCATTTTTTTAAAAAAGATTTTATTTATTTATTTGACAGAGAGAGACACAGTGAGAGAGGGAACACAAGCAGGGGGAGTGGCAGAGGGAGAAGCAGGCCTCCCGCCGAGCAGGGAGCCGGATGCGGGGCTCGATCCCAGGACCCTAGAAGACGCCTAACGACTGAGCCACCCAGGCGCCCTAGGCCACTAAGCATTTAAAGTGTGGTTTACAATTCAGGCGCGCCTGGGGGGCTCTGTAGGTGGAGCATCCGACTCTTGATTTCGGCTCAGGTCACGATCTCAGGGTCGTTGTGAGATCGAGCCCTGCGTTGGGATCCACACTGGGCATGGAGCCTGCCTGAGATTCTCTCTCCTTCTGCCCCTCCGCCCTCCTCTAAAAATAAAAAAAATTTTTAAATAATAAACTGTATAATTCAGTGGCAATCTGAGCACTCCCGGAGTTACACAACCACCACCTCTATCTAGATATTCCAGATATTGATATTCCAGATATTTCATCACCCCGAGAGGAAACCCCGTCCCCTTGAGCAGTCACGCCCCCTCCCATTACCCTGGCCCCTGGCGACCACTTACCTGCTTTCTGTCTCTGTGGATTTGCCTGTTCTGGATGTTTTTTTTTTTTTTTAAAGATTTTATCTATTTATTTGACAGAGAGACACAGCGAGAGAGGGAACACAAGCAGGGGGAGTGGAAGAGGGAGAAGCAGGCCTCCCGCGGAGCGGGGAGCCCAATGCGGGGCTCGATCCCAGGACCCTGGGATCATGACCTGAGCCGAAGGCAGATGCTTAACGACTGAGCCACCCAGGCACCCCATGTTCTGGATGTTTTGTATGAAAGGAATCCTATGCTGGGTGGCCTTTCGTGACTGGCTCCTTTCACTCAGCGTGACGTCTTCTAGGTTCATCCACATTGTAGTGTGTGTCATTCCATTTCTGTTTTATGGCTGAATAATATTGCATCGTGTGGACAGATCACATTTCGTTTATCCATTCATCAGCTGATGGAGATATATATATAGAGAGATATATATACACACGTGTTT
The DNA here is from genome assembly GCF_964656455.1 of Halichoerus grypus. Classification (NCBI taxonomy): domain Eukaryota; kingdom Metazoa; phylum Chordata; class Mammalia; order Carnivora; family Phocidae; genus Halichoerus; species Halichoerus grypus. The sequence goes on from NC_135712.1 coordinate 204,803,279, forward strand.
GGTTTTTTGGCGATTGGGACTCGTGCTGCTATGAACATAAGGATTTGTTTGAACACCTGTTTTCGATTATTTGGGGTCTATACTTAGGAGTGGAATTGCTGGGTCATGTGGTAATTCTATGTTTAACCTCTTAAGGAACCACCGAAGCGGTTTCCACAGCAACTGCATCATTTTACATTCCCACCAGAAATGCACGTTCCAAGACTCCCCACTAGCAATTGTGACTTTCTATTTTTTATTGTTTGGTTTTGTTTGGGGCCAACCTGTGGCTTTGATTCGCATCCATTTTAAGCGTCTGCTGTGTGCAGATCCTCGGGGGCGGGGCCGTGCCACACACGGGAGGGCGTGGAGCAGCACCCCATCCCAAGCACTGGAGGTGGGGGTCCTCCGGCCTGGAATAATTTGAAGCCGGGGGTGACGATTCTTGACTTGGGACAAGGGAAGCAGAGCCAGATGGGACATCTAGGAGGACTTCCTGGAGGGGCTGATGTAAGTAGGAATTGGTTAGGCCACCGGTCTCAAACTACAGCCCCTGGGCCACCTGCCCATTGTTATAAATAAAACTTTATTGGCACCCATCCACGCTCATACGTGTACATGTTGTCTATGGCTGTTTTGCATTATGACAGCAGAATTAAGTCATTTTGAGAGACTGTATCCCCCATAAAGGTGAAAATATTTACTATCAGGCTCTCATAGATAAAGGTTGCTGACTCTGGCCGAGAAGGAGCAACATGTACATTGGCCCAGACTCACGAGGAACTGGCACTGTTGGGTTTCCCAGGTTTTCCGTCTGCTTGGGATGTCCAGTGCCCGAGGGGATCATGAGACAGGAGGCTCAGGGGTGGGGAGACTCTGGGGCAACCCATGAATCGTCCCCTACACCAAGCTGGGAGGTTGGCAGTGAGGCTCGAGCTGGCTCTGGTTTCTTCCTTCTCCACCCTGCTCTGGGCCAAGAGGCTGGCCTTTAATGCCTTGAAGACTCCATGTTGGATTTGGCCAGTGGGAGGCCCCAGAGGGAGGGCCGAGGGCAGGAGAAAAGCGACTGGAGAATTGGTCCTCTGGGGTCCCTCCTGCCAGGTGGTTGTAGGTGGTTTCATCTGCTAAGGAAGGCCACCCTCCCCTCCCCAGCAAATGCACCTGCTCCTCCCTTCATCCCTGCTGCCTTGGGGTAATAACAGCTCATGGACGGTGCTCATCTTGTGCACTGCACCAGACCTGCTGGATTCCCAAACTCCATCACTTTGCGTGTTCCCTCCAGTTACCCAGCGGGGGTCTCCAGCTGAGCTGTGTCCTAGAGGATGCGGGTACCCTCTTAGGAGAGTTTTTTCCTTTTCATTATTTAGTGGATATTTTTTATGGACTGAATGTTTATGTCCCCCCTAAATTCATATGCTGAAACCCTAACCCTCGGTGCAATGGTACGTATGAGGTGGGCCTTTGGGAGGTGATTAGGTCATGAAGGTGGAGCCCTCATGAATGGAATCAATATCTTTATGGAAGGGACCCCAAAGAGCTCCCTCACCCCTTTCTGCCATGTGAGGACACCAGCCATATATCCATGTAAGGATCGTCCGCAACTGAGCAGTGGGCTGGCACCTTGATCTCAGATTTCGAGCCTCCAGAACTGTGAGAGAGAAACGTCTGTTATTTATAACTGTGTTATACAGACTGCATTACTCTGTTAGAGCAGCCTGGGCAGTCAGTCCTTATTCTATCACAGTTTCCATGGGTTAGGAGCCTAGGAAGGCACAGTTAGCTCAGGGTCCCGCCAAGTGGCAATCAAGCTGTCAGCTGGGGCCACGGTCTCACCTGAGGCTCAGGGTCCTCTTCCAAGCTCCCTGGTGCTGGCAGAACCTAGGTCCTTGTGGCTGTGAGACAAAGGCCCTGGGTTTCCTGGAGGCCACCTGCCACGCCCTCCCTACAATCCAGCAGCGAGCTTCCTCAAGACCCGTGGGATTGGGGCTCTTCACGGCTTCTGGTCTCCGCTTCAAGACCCTCTTTTTTAGAAAACGTTTTCATCAGGTCTAACTGCTTCAGTTTAGTCTGGGGTTACTCAACACCCATCTCTAGAACTTGTTCATCTTCCCATACTGAGACTCTGTCCCCCTTGAACACTAACTCCCCCAGCCCCTGGCTTCCACCATCCTACTGCCTGTCTCTATGGATTTGCCTGTTCTGGGTGCCTCCTATAAGTGGAATCATACAGTGTGTCCTTTTATGTGTCTTACTTCCTTGAGCATAATGTCCTCAAGGTTTCATCCATGTTCTAGCAGGTGTCAGAATTCCCTTCCTTTTATGGCTAATATTCTATTGTGTGGATACACCACATTTTGTTTATACTTTTATCCATCGAGGGGCACTTGCATAGTTTCCAGTATCCCATATAGTTTAACATTTTTTTTTAATTAAAACATTTGTGGGGAAAAAACACAGAACATAACTTCGACCTTCAACTGATTATGTCAGACCCACCCAAGAGAACCTCCCTTTGGATGGACTCAAAAATCAAATGATTTGGGAACTTAATTACATCTAAAAAAATCCCATCACCTTTGCCATATAATACAGCCTCATCAAGGGAGTGATATCCCAACATAGTCACTGGTCCCATCCATATTTAAAAGATTATACCAGACTAGAATCTTGGGTGTTTCCTAGAGTCCCACCTACCACGAGCTTCCACCTTGTCCCTTGCATTGCCCCGGGCAGTTGTGAAAGGGTTTCTTGGGTGGCCCATGGGTAGAATTGGGGGTGGGGGAGTCCCCTTGTCCCCTATCAGAAACACAGCGCCCCATCCTTCCAAATAAAGACAAACAACATGCTTTGAGTGGGTGAAAGTCCTTTATCTTTCCTTGGGGCTGGATGGTTGAGACCATCCAAGGCAAGAATGGAGAGACCACGTTCATGTTGAAAGTCTTCTGACCCCATGCACAGAGGTAGCATCTATTCCCTTTTAAGGACTTTGGGAGGTGATCGGCCATTGGCTTTCATCATCATCAGGCCCAAAGGGGGCAACGGGCTGGCCCACCAACTGCCAGGGTTTTTTACCAAGCTTGTGAATTTGTGGAGACAAAGGGCCTTGTTGCCGGGAATCTGAGCCTGTGTCCCAGGCACCCGGAGGTTGTGTACTAAGGGCGGAGGCCATGGCAGGGGGGAGGCTGCATGTGTGTGGACAGCTCCCAGCCACACCTTGTCCTGGCAGCCACTGAGTCACCAGGGAAGCCAGTGGGCAGTGGGGACACTGCCACCTCCAAGGGGCCAGACCGGGGGCTCCTGAGCAGGCTGTCCGCCTCTTCGGGAGACGTGTTCCGTGTTTGTGCCCAGTGTGGGAGCCTCGGGCAACTCACTGAGCCTCTGTTTCCACACCTTCCAAGTGGGGTTTAGGAGGGCGTGGGGGGGGATCGTGAGGCTCTAATGCACCTGGTGTGTAGGGAGCACTCACTCCTGGTGGCGACCATCATCGATGACGGCTCATCCTGTGCAGGGAAGAGGCCCCTGTGAGCATGGGGACCTTCAGACCTTCTCTCTCGACCACCATCCATTTCAGTTCCACCTGTGAGACCAGAACAAAGGCTTTGTGGAATCCCTCTGCCCGCCCGAAGTCAGGAATCAAGTCTTCCCTCTGGTGCTCCCTCCAAGGTGGCAGGAGGGCCGAGGTCTGCGTCATCCGGGCCCTTTCACACATGCACTAGGTGCTCAATAAATGCCCATTCGAACTTTTCAAATGAAAGGAAAGCTTGCACACAGCTGAGTGTGCCAGTCGGGTGTAGGCTTGGTGGATTTTGCTGGTGTGACCGTCACCCAAATCCAGACTTGGGAACATCAGCCCCGTGGAAGCTTCCACTGCTAGTGAGGGAAGTCGCGCCTCAAACCCTTGTCACCAGAGATGGGGTTTGCCTGTTGCCCATGCCGCTGGTGTGGAATCACAATTGTACCCCGTTTCATGTCTGGGGTCCCCCACGTTTGCTCTGCAGCGGGGGCTTTTTCTTTTTCGTCAGTGTGTAATATTTCACCACATTAACACAACACAATCCATTTATCGATGACACTTGCGTTTCCCTTTGGGGGCATTCTGCATAATGAGGCTACATTTCTTTTTTGTGCGGACACAAGGATTTGTTTCTCCAGGAGTGGGCTTGCTGGGTCACAGCTTTAGTAGATACTGACAGAGTGGCCATACTGATTCATTGCTCGTGAAAGCAAAACAACCCCCAGAGGATAGAGAGCACAGCTGCCTAAGGGCGTGACCCATGGAGTCTGCACACAGAAAACCCTGAACACACAGCCCAGACCGGACCCGACAGCATCCTATCCGCCGCCTTTGGGACCAGACTCAGGGGCAGCGGGTGAGCAAAAATGCTCAGGTTTCATTTTGTGAAATGAGACATTCCCCCTACCTCCGAGCGGCGGGGGGAAGCGGTTGTCATCCCCACTTTTCAAATTTCTCGGGTCCTAGTTCCCAAGATCACCCTGGGGTGGAGGAGGGAGCAGGTGGTCTTTAAAGAAAATATTGCAAGGACTGGATGTGGCGTCGGACGGACCGACCTGGAACCGGTCGCCTCTCTTCTCCGGGCCCTGGGTGGCTTTGCTTTCCTGTACGCTGGGGAAAGATGTCTGGGGCCAGAGGGGAACCCTGCCCCCAGCCCCAGGGCGCTGGGACGATTAAGGAGCCCCTGTTGCAAAGCGGCTAAAAGATCCTGGCTCCCCTTGGGCATCCACCAGATGTGCCTGGGGCTCCGTGGCTCGTGGCTGGCTGGGGGGGGGGGGCTGTTTCCACGGGAGATCTGTGGCCGTTTACAAGAACTCGGCCTTGCCAACGTATTTCAAATATGCACTTGGCCTCCGGGCGGCTGTCCGCATTCCCCTTATCACGCTTGTGGAGGAGTCAGGGATCCCTGCCAGAACTGCACTTTCCCTTCTCGCGTCTTCCCTCCACCAGCACGGCCTCCGCCCTGCCCTGCGAGCCTCCACGGTTGGAGGAGGCCGCTGGATCTGTTTCCAGGGGCCGGTTGCATAAACTCTGGGTTACGTAAGTCCCGAGTCGAATTTTGGAAAACTCCCTATTTTCTTTCCCCTCCAGAAGATTTTTCCAGAGTCACCCAAACACCCAGCTGCGGGGGGCGGTGTCCAGGGCGGGGGGGGGGCGGTGAGTGGTTGTTTACATGTCTTGGTCAGAACAGTGTGTTTGGAGGCCGTGGTGAGATCTGTGTGAGTGCTTTCGATTGTGGAAAAACAAATGTGATTTGAGAGAAGAAAAAAAAAATGAAGAAGAGGAAAAATGAAACAGAAAACAGCAGCTCACAGAGCTGGAACTTTGAGGCACGGCCCCGACTGTAGGATTTCTGACGACCCGAGGGGTGAATATTCCGGAAGACTCTAGGAAGGTCCTGGTCCTGGCAGGCTGACGGCTCGTGCCCCTCACCCTCCACACCACATCACTGGGGCCACTCTGGACGTGCAGGGGGAGACAAACGGCTTCTTCTTTTCCCGGGGTTGCAGGCGTGTGTCCCCAGGCACTTAAAAATAGCCACACGTTTATTGCAGACCTGGGTCGAACAATCGGGTTTTTCTTAAGACGTAAAAACTTTTCCACCAAAAGGGCAGTTTTTGGAAATATGTGTAGTAAGGAGGGGTTTTTTCCCTTTTTTTTTTTTCTTCCAGGAGTAGATGTCAAGGTTTTGAGTTTAAAACGGCCAGCCCAGTGTGTGGGGGAGGGGGATGCAGGGCCAAAGTGGGGGTTGGAGAGAAGATGCACATGGATTGAAGACTCACTATGTGCCGGGCCCTGCGTGGAGGCCACCAGGTCATAGTGAGGTGGGGAAACGGGGCACGACTGATCCTCGGCTGAGCCAGGAGTTTGTCTGATTTTGAAGCCTCTGGGCCTCATGCTGTCTCGTAGGAGCTTCGGAGGGTCCACGGACCCCCTGAAACTGAAGGCAAGTTGTCAGCACATTTATCTACACTAATGTGTCTACAACGTTCATCACATGGGGGCCCAGGACATCAAGAAGGGACAAAACCATTGCCCCAACAAGTTTTTTTTTTTTTTTTTTTTTAGAGAGCCACTGCCTAGAGCTTGCTCAGGTTGCGTCTGTCTTCCGAGCCTCAGTTTTGTCAGACAAGAAATGGGTACATGCCAGATACGTGTCCCTGTGTTCCTCCCCACATTCGGCCACACTTTGATGCGTCCAGGGGGGAGGAGGCCCGCCTTCATGGTGCAAGCCTGTAATGAGACCCCCTTGGTCTTTGTGGGAGACGCCCAGGGCTACGATATGACATCCCGGGCCCTGAGGCACATTTGCTTCTGCTTTAGGTTTCTGCCCGGCTGTGAGAACAACTGTCCCGAAAAGACCAGGTTGCCAGATTTAGCAAATAAAACATGGGATGCCCAGTGAAATTTGAATTTCAGTTAAATTACATTTTTAGAGTAAATATGTACCAAATATTGCATGGAATGGGAACTTCTTCCTCCCATTTAAAAAAACAAAGTTAAGGGCCTGGGTGGCTCAGTCGTTAAGCGTCTGCCTTCGGCTCAGGTCATGATCCCGGGGTCCCGGGATCGAGTCCCACATCGGGCTCCCTGCTCGGCGGGAAGCCTGCTTCTCCCTCTCCCACTCCCCCTGCTTGTGTTCCTGCTCTCGCTATCTCTCTCTCTGTCAAATAAATAAAATCTTTAAAAAAAATAAAAATAAATAAAAATAAAAATAAAAATAAAAAAAATAAAAAAACAAAGTTAAAATCATTGAGTGGATTTTTGTAGGCCTTACCTATTTCATTTTTCTCTCCTAAGGTATGAAAAATATGGTTTTTTTCTGCCTTAGAAGCTCTTTTTCTTCTTCTCTATTTCTGTGGACTCCTCAATGTACCAGAGCGCTGGGTTTCTTTTCCCTGATGCTTCAGCCAGCCCTGGAGAAGGTGGCTTTTTTCCATCAAAGCCATGTCCTGGGGTGGACGGTGACATGTACATTTTGCATTTATATGGCAGGGACTGACAGCTCCCAAGCCTCACTCCCTGTATAGGGCCCAGGACCAGGTTCTGGGAAAAGTCGAGGGGAAAAGTGTCGCCTGTCCAGGCTGACCTGCCCCTCACAGAGGAGCTTCCGGCCCTGGCGGGCTCCGTTTGAATACAAGGAAGCGTGAATCAGACCTCAGTGCCCCGGGAGGCAGGCCCCAGTGAGGTGTCTTTTCACGGGGCTACCCTGGATGCTCACCCCTTTGCTCACTGGCCTTCCGGCGGCCTGGGGTTGGGGACAAATTTAGATCATTTGTCATCTGACTGACACAGACCTTCAAAGATTTCCCAGGGTCTCAACAAAAGTCTTTGTCACCAGACCTTCCCTCCAGGAACCCGTGGAGAATTGGAGACATCTTGGCAGCTTGGGTCCCAATGGGGAGTCCCTGAAATGGGCCAGGTGGATTGGATGCTTGGGACCCCAAATGCCCAGAGTCGCCTTCGATTTCAGTCTGGCTGTGATCTGGGGGGGATTTCTGTCCGGCCGTGAGAAGCAACTGTCACAAAGGCTGGCCACCAGATTTAGCAAACGACACACAGGATGCCCAGTTGAATTTGGATTTCAGATACACAATAATTTTTAAAGTATAAGTATATCCTAAATTTTGCATCACGTGGGATGTACTAAAAAATTATGCATTGTTTATCTGCATCCTGGGTTTTATCTGGGAACCCGCCACTGAAGAGGACAGACATCTCGGGGAGAGTGGGGGAGATGGGAGAGCAACCACCTTGACTTGAGGTCTTAGCAGTTGCCAGGAGGCTTTTCCTGTGTCACCTCCTTCAAATCGTCACCAGGGTCAATGCACTGATGTGGAAGCCCCAGGCTGAATCTGACAATGTGAGGGTCTTTCCTGGCGGGCAGTGGTGGGGGAGGGGCGTGGAGAATCTGGGCTTACTCCTGCCAGGGTCAAAATGGGGCAGGATTCCTCAAGAAGGTAAATGTGAAGTGTCCATATGACCCAGCTAGTCCACCCGTGGGTATCTACCCAAAAGAAATGAAAACAGGTGTTTAGGTATTGTTTTTTTTTTTTAAGATTTCATTTATTTATTTGACAGAGAGAGAGACAGCGAGAGCAGGAACACAAGCAGGGGGAGTGGGAGAGGGAGAAGCAGGCTTCCCCTCGAGGAGGGAGCCCGATGTGGGACTCGATCCCAGGACCCTGGGATCATGACCTGAGCCGAAGGCAGACACTTAACAACTGAGCCACCCAGGCGCCCTAGGTATTGTTTTGTTTTTTTTTTTTAATATTTTATTCATTTATTTGAGAGAGAGAGAGAAAAAGAGAGAGCACACGAGCAGGGGGAGGGGCAGAGGGAGAAGGAGAAGCAGGACGCTGAGATCATGACCTGAACTGAAGTCAGACGCTTAGCTGACTGAGCCACCTGGGCACCCCTGAAAACAGGCGTGTTTATGCAAATACTCGAATACATGTGTTCATTGCAGCACCATTCACAATCGCCAAAAGGTAGAAAGAACCCAAATGTCCATCAGCTGATGAAGGGATAAACACAATCTGGTCCTTCTACCCAGTGAAATATTACTCAGTCGGAAAAAGGGATGAAGCTCTAACACACGCTACAACATGGATGAGCCTTGAGAACATTGTGCTGAGCGGAAGCCAGACACAAAAGGCCCACAGTGCATGATCCCATGTATGTGAAACGTCCAGAGCAGGCCAATCCATGGAGACAGTGAGCAGATCAGCAGTTGTCAAGGTCCAGGGGAGGGGGAGGGGAAGTGCCTACTCACGGGGATGGGGTGTCCTTTGGGGTGATATTCTGGAACTAGACAGAGGTGATGATGATGGTTATAGGACATTGTGAATGTACTCAATGCCACTGAATTGCACACTTTAAAATGGTTAAAATGGTAAATTTTATGTTATGTATATTTCACCACGATTTAAAAAAAATCAGGCAAGGCATGTCCAGGAGGAAACGTGGAGTATTACCAAGTCCATGGTCAGAGCCCAGGAACAGCTGAGAGCAGGGAGCAGGCACCTTTCATTGGACAGCTTCTGTCCCGAGCTGTGCTGGGTGCTTTCAGATGTCAGGTCAGGGAGCTTGCCCAAGGACTCAGCATGGCCAGCTGGGATTCTGACACCCATCTGTGTGACCCCTGAGCCCAGGGGATCCTTTCAAGGACATGCCATCTATGGGCTGAAGGTGCTCAGGTCACAGCTGGGGAGGGTGGGCGCATGGGAGAGCCACCGTGGGACCAACCCCCGCCTGGAGTGGGGTGCCAAGGAAGGAGCAGGGGTAAGGCTACTCTTTGGACAGGACTCCCCCTTCCCGCCCCGCCAAGGCAGCCTCATGGGCTGTGACCCTACCACCCTTCACCCAGGGGCCTGTCCCTCTCCCCCACAGACCCGGCATGCAGGGGCCTAGCGATGAACACAAAAGAGCCTGAACCTCAATAATCAGGAGACACTTTAGTTCAAAGCCTTGTTCCTGGAGCCGAGCAGCCACCCTGTTGGGAGGGGGGAGTGACGTCCCGTCTCTGAGCCTTGGTCTCCCCTCTGGGCTTGGAGCATTAGCAGGAGGTTCTGTGGCTCCATAATGTGGAGGAGCATTAGCAGGAGGTTCTGCTGCACCGTGGCTGGTTTGCAGTGGAGCTCAACCCCTTGGGAGTTCACCATCCCCCCCCCCCCACCAGGACTTCTCAGTAAGAAGGGGAAACATCTTTCCGGAGGGGGCCTGGGCATCTATTTGTTTAATTAGGAAACTTGAATCACAGAGAGAACACGGGGTCGTTCTGAGAAGTTCAAGCAGAGCAGAAGTCTGCTCACTCTGATGAAAAGTGGAACGAGGGGGCAGGCACGCACAGGGCGCTCCGGGGAGGTGATTTGGGTACGATCGCTCGACCGACCAAGCAGTGATACTTTCTCTGATTAAAGAAAATGAGGCAGGAGGACTGGGCATCTTGTTCTTGGAGGAGAGAGTGGCTCCCTGCTCAGGCAGGGCAGAAATGCACCGCATCCCACGGAGGGGGTGATCAGAGCGAGCGAGAGCGGGGGAGAGGGAGAGATGGAGAGAGCACCAGAGAGAGCCAGGCAGAGGCAGAGGCACAGAGAAGCACTGAGCGAGACCCCAGGATTGGTTGATGGAACTTGGCCCTCGCACTACTTTGGAGTTGAAGCCCCTGATGGACTTCAAGCCTCCATTGGACAGACGGGGAAACTGAGGCCCAGAGTGGCCGCTGGGTGCCTCCATTCCCTGTGGCCCAGGCCTGAGGGCGCTGCCGCGCACCCCGAGCTCCCCGGCTGGCCTGCCACGTCCGTTGGCCGCACAGACGCCCCCCTCATGGCGCACTCGCAGCCCATAACAAGTCCCCTTTGGCCAGTTAAAAATAGCTGGTGGAGGACAACAGTCCCTTCTGAAAGGGGCCTCAGAGCCCTGGCGGCCGCGATGTGCAGGCCGCAGCCAGGGTCGGCGCTAATTGTGGCAACGCTCAGGGTACAAAGGCGCCGTTCAGGGGAACTGGAACGTCTGGATCAGATTTCTGGAGAGCAAGCGTTTCTTTCATTTCCCCGAGCCCCAGCGGGGCTCTGCACTCACGACCGAGGGAAACGTCCTGGGGGTGGGGTAGGGTGGGGTGGGGTGGGGCCCCCCCGGGGCTCTGCTGAACGGCGGGAAGTCCCCAGTGCACCCCACAACGGCCCCCTTGGAGAAGGAGTTGGGAAACCTCCTCCCCTCTTCCAGTTGCACGAAAGCATTGGTGTAGGACTGGTATTACTCCTTCCCCTAAATGTTTCGGGAAGTTTTAGCAGTGATGCCGTCCAGACCTGGAGTTTTCTTTGTGGGAAAGTTTTCAACCGCGACACTGATTTCTCTCATAGGTGTATGGCTGACCGGGTGATCTATTTCTTCTTGAGTGAGCTTTGGGAGTTTGTATCTTTCAAGGAACTCGTCTGTGTCATCTGAGCCATGGAATTGCTTGGCATCAAGTTGTTTATAATGTGCTCTTGTGATCCTTTATAATACGTGTGGGATCTGTCACGGGTCACCTCTCTCCTTCTTGATGTTGGTCAGTTGTCACACTGATACCGCTCAGCCCAGGGTGAGAAACCCCAAACCCTGGTGTGGGCTTTGTCCTAAAATTCGGGCAGCAATAGGTCTTTGATCTCGCTGTCCTGATGACAAGGACAGCCTTTTAGGACAAGGTGACCTTGCCCAGCTCAGAGCACGGAAAATTTGCCTACTAAGGGTGACAATCATCTATCTACCCGGTGTGCCCTCCTAACTCTGAACGTTTAACTTTTTAAGGATGGAACAGTAAGAGGGGCGCCTGGGTGGCTCAGTCGTTAGGCGTCTGCCTTCGGCTCAGGTCATGATCCCAGGGTCCTGGGATCGAGCCCCGCATTGGGCTCCCTGCTCCGCGGGAAGCCTGCTTCTCCCTCTCCCACTCCCCCTGCTTGTGTTCCCTCTCTCGCTGTGTCTCTCTCTGTCAAATAAATAAATAAAATCTTAAAAAAAATAAATAAATAAAACCAGGCTCAGAAAAACTCCAGGGACAACTGGACCATGTGATGTTGTGTCACTGTGACAACATGTTATGGAGCGGGGGGCGAGGGGGAGGTGGGGTGATACTAGAACCGATGGGCAGGTTAAATGAGATGATGTATGGATACCAGACCCAGGGAAGTAAAGGCCCTGAAATAAGAAGTCACAGTAATTGCTCAGCCCGATGTAACATGCACTAGGGCTTCTGCTGTATGTGTTTAGTGTTTCCAACGAGGTGGGAGCTACTGTTGTAGCCCCGTTTTGCAGATGAGGAGATTGGCACCCGGAGTTAGGGGGCAGAGCCGGGATTCGAACCCGGGCTGTCGTGCCCCCAGCCTGGGTGAGCTGCGGACGTCACAGCCCGGCACAGCCAAAATCACAGCTCAGCTGAGTTCCTGTCCCCTGATAGCGCCTGGGGGTTGTATTCCCTGCTAGAGAAAAGTGATTAAAACAGGAACACCCACGGTGTCCCTGACTCTAAGTTCTGGAAGCCAGGCAGCGTCGGGACTCTGAACTTGGCTGATGTTCCCCAGCCCCCGGCTCAGGACGGGGGTTTTGGCCTGCCTGAGGCCCCAAACCACCTGCTTGGCCCTGCATGCAGCCGGCCTGCTCGCGAGTGAGGGAGAGAGGGGACCCTCTACTGTCTTTATATACCGGGGTTATTTTTAACCCGGCCTTCCAGAACATTACGGAGCTTCCTCTCCCCGACGCGCAGGAAGCCCTACTTGGCTGTGTTTCCTGCGAGCACGCGGCCCCGAGATTGCTGAGAACAACAGGCCCAAGACTGCGCGGCTCCGGGGAAAAAACCTGGCCCCCTTTCAAAGCCCTGACAGAAAAGCCTTCAGAGCCCGGCGCCCCCGCCAGCCCGAGAACGGCCCCCGGAGCGCTGGCAAATTGGCCAAGACCGTGCACCGGACTCCCAGGCTGGGCCCCGGACTCCATTGTCCCTTCCCCTGCAAAAAAACCCCCCCAAAACAAACAAAAAAACAAACAAAACAACAACAAAAAAACCGTGTGCCCACCCCCACCCCCAACTGGATAGACAAATGCTTGCATTGGTGGATTTTTCTATGCTTCTGTTTTTTATTTTTACCCTTGTACTTTTATTGAGGTGAAATTCACATAACATAAAATTAGCCATTTTAAAGTGGAAAATTCAGTGGCATTTGGTACATTCACTGTGTTGTGCAACCACCACCTCTGTCCGGTTCCAGAATGTTTTCATGACTCTGGAAGAAAACCCCGTCCCATGAGATGTCACTCTCTGTCCCCCTCCCCCAGCCCCTGGCAGCCATGAATCTGCCTTCTGTCCCTCTGGATTTGCCTGTTCTGGACGTTTCCTACAAGGGGGATCATGCAGTATGTGGGTTTTTGTGTTTGTCTTCTCTCTCTTAGCACGATGTTTTTGTGGGTCATCCACGTTACAGCATGAATCAGAGCTTCATTGCTTTCTATGGCTGAATAATATTCCACTGCATGTACACACCACTTTTTCCCCCCTCCATTCATCTGTTGATGGATGGAGTTTGTGATTCAACATAATTTTAAGGCTTGGGTTTGGAAGACATTATTTTTTGTCGATGTCATGTCATTTTCTTCTTGGAAACGAGTCTCTTGGCAGCAGAATAACTCATGCTTGCCGTCTGCACTTTGGCAGGAGGCACGGGGCAAAGGTGCACCCAGACAGAGGCATCTCAACGCTCCTGTTCTGGCCTGATGCGTTCTTCCTCCCACGGTCCTCCGTGCGCAGCGACGGTTTCTCTCTCGGAGGGAGTGGGATGCGGTGGGAAGCCAGAACCTGGCTCAAATCCACCCTCCTTCACGGACCAGCTGTGGGGTGCTGGGCAAAACCCCTTGGTTCTCTTAAAGCCTCTCACCAACCCTTCGTGCTCTGACAGCAGCCCCCAGGATCCAGAGGACCTCTGTGCACGGGAAGACCCACCCTTTTGCAGATGGGGAAACTGAGGCTGGGAGAGAGCACATGACTTGTTCAGGGTCTAGGGTGCAAGCTGAGTGGGTATGTGGCCCTAACTCCAGGCCCCATTTGAAGAGACGTTCTCTCCTGGGGGCAGGGAGACCCTCCTAAGCAACCGCTCCCCCTGTTCCTCTTGGCCTCTCCGCTTGGGCCCCTGAGAAGCCCCTGCCCCCTTCTCTGATCTTTTTTGACGTTACGTCCTGGGGTCCCCTGTTCTGTTGTTTCCTTCTTTGTGGCTTCGTCTCAGGTGGGATCTTGTCACGCCCGTCCAAAGACATTTGCCTGAGTCAGGTGATTCTGCACCCCTGAGGATGTTTGGCAATGTCTGGAGACATTTGGGGTTGTTACAATGGGGGGTAAGGGTCGCTATTGGCATCAAGTGGGTCGAGGCTGGGGTGCTACTCAGTACCCTGCAGTGCACAAGACAGTCCCCACCCCAGACGACGATGGAGCCCCCAGGGTCGGTAGCACCAGACCACTGGTAGTGGCGAGGATCAGATCCTCTCCCCTGGCCCAGCCCCCAGGCCCAGCACCCCACAGATGGCATCAGCCTTGGTCTGGGGCCTCATCTCAATAGAGACAAGGGGCCAGTGGCTCAGGGCTAGTTTAAAAGGTGCATCTAAATTTATATCCTAAGTAGCTTCCAAGCCTGTAGCTATTTATTGTCACCCCAGTTTGGGCCTGCCGCCCTGGACAACTAACCCTTCTGTAGCTGGCTCTGCCAGCCCACCTGTCCCCCTGCTTCCCGGGCACTGAGCTCGGCCTCATACTTCCCCGTGCCGAGCCCTGCGCCATCACCATAGGCCACTGAAGTCCTCCAGCAAACCCCTTGGGCTTTGGGCTGTGTGAGGCTGGGGACCCCTGGAAAGGCCAACTCCGTCAGGGGTCAGGGCCACAGCCGAGGGGCCCTGAGTCTGGGGAGAAAGAGCAGCTGGTGGGGTCGGTGCTGGGCCAGAGGGAGGGACAGGCCAGGGCAGGGGAAACAGTGGGCTCCAGTGTGGAATCTGACACAGGGAGTTGAGACGGGGAGAGAGATGGGTGGTCAATGCCTGTGGGGGAACAGCCTTAGTGAAGACCAGAGCTGATGTGACCGGGGCCCACTCCCGCAGGGCCAGGGAGCTGTGCCTGGGGACCGGAAGGCTGGACGCGACTTGAAGGCAAGGGAGGTTGGGCGGTGGTCCTTGAAGGGTTTGAGCTGGGGAGCGACTGAGTCACACTCCATGAAGGAGAGGCACCCAAGCTGCAGGGTCTTGCTGCTTTCAGGGGGTCAGCTTCTGGGGCCCAGAGGAGCAACCAGCATCTTCCGGTTTCTCACTTCCGTGGCTACCCCCCACCCCCCGGCCGTGGCTTATCAAAATGTGCGGTATTTTAGTGCCGGGTGGGTGCCAGCAGCCCCCCCACCACACACGCCATTTTCGTCCACGCCCACTCACTCATCATCCCTCCTCTATCCTCTGTATCCCTACCCCAGGCGCCTGGCCCTGGGCCTGCTGGGGTCTCCCTAGACCCCAGGCTCAGCCTTGCCAGGGCACCCGTTGCCCTTCCCAGAGCAGGTGCATCCTCACCCAGTTTTGCCTGGTGAGGCTGAGTTCCACCTGATCACTGTGTGTGGGCCTCACAGACCTGGGCAGGGGGGAGGGGGTGCTCAGGGGTCGGCAAACTATGGCCTGGGGCCAAATCTGGCCCACCGCCTTTTTTTGTGCAGCCTGAGAGCCGAGAATGTTTTCTATTTTAATTGTGGTAAAATACGCATAACAGAATGTACCATTGTAACCAGTTTTCAGTGGTGGCGCCAGTTTAGGGGCATTAAGTACAATCATGGGTGGCCATCCCCACCGTTCATCTTCCAAACTGAAACTCTGTCCCAGGAAACACTAACCACCCTCCCCCAACCCCGCCCCACCGTTCCCCTCCCCCAGCCTGTGGTGCCCACCGTCTACTTCCTGGCTCTGTGACTCTGACCCCTCTAGGGACCTCATATTAGTGGGATCGTGCAGCGTGTGTCCTTCTGTGACTGGCTTATTCACTCAGCAGAATGTCCTCAAGGTTCATCCACCTTGTACATCATGTGTTAGAATTTCCTTCCTTTGTGTGGCTAAGATCGCATTGTATGGATGGACCATATTTTGCTTATTCATTCATCCATCAACAGACATTTGGGTTGTTTCCACCTTTGGCTATTGTGTATTTTCTTTTTATAACGGTTTTATGGAGGTATAACCACATACCATGCAACTTCACCTATTTAGATGGTCCAATTTGATGAATTGTAGTATATTCACCGAGCTGTGCGCCCATCACTACAATCGATAATTATTACCCCAAAAGGAGCCCCACGACCCTTGGCTGTCACCCCCACCCCCGATAAGAATGGTGTTTACATTTTTTAATAGTTGAAAAATATTAAAAGAGGAGTAGTATTTGGTGACATGCGACATGCAGTGTCTCCTCCCCTCGCTGGCTATTCTCCAATCCAGCTGAGTCCCCTCCACCTTGCCCAGGGACGCCAACACCAGCCTCCTGCTTCCTCCCCTGCTGGATCATTTTTGCCCCAGTCTGATCATCAACTGTGCCCCCTGCCAGGTGGGGCTTGCAAATATCCCCTCGGGTGGCATGTTCGGATCTCGGCTCCAATGTCCCCCTCCCGAGGGCTCCCTTAGCAGGGAATCTCAACCTCAGCACTACTGGTGTCTGGGGCTAGATCATTCTTGTGGCTGGGCTGCCCCGTGCACTGTAGGTCTCCACCTCCCAGATGCCAATAGTACCCCCCTCCCAGGTGTGACGATGTCCCCCCCAGGAGCAAAACTGCCGCTGGGTGAGGATAGTTACTGTAGAACACTTCATCTTTATAAAAGCGGTTTAATATTCAATTCTATGAATATATGCACTGCATATTTAGCTTTTACCCTACTGACAGATGCCTCAGCTGCTTCCAATCTGTCACCATTATTAGGAACAATGTAATACACATACTTGCATGTAACACTGACTCACATTTTCAATCACAAAGTCACCTACATGAAAGTCATCCTGATGCATGAGAGATACATTATTTTTCCACAGTAGGTTTGCACACCCCACACCACTGACATTTGGGGCTGGATCACTCTTGGGTGGGGCCATCCCGTACACTGTAGGGAGCTGAGCAGTGTCCCTGGTCTCCACTACCAGATGTTGACAACCAAAAAAGCCTTCAGGCATCAGCCGGTGTCCCCTGGAGGTTAAAATCACCATCCTCCCCCCCAACCCCCACCCCACCTGCCTTGTTTTGATGGGAGGCAGAGGGGGAGAGGGAGATCGCTCCCTCTGGCTCCCCAGGGCCAACTCTGGGATGGAATTTTTACAGCCAGCATCCCTCCAGTGAGGTGTGAAGTACTCACCCCTTTAGCAGATGGGTAAACTGGGATTGGATGAGGGAAGCCAGTAGTCTGTCCTCTTGCTCCCTCCCCCCGCCCAGCTTTCTCTGAGCAGCAGAAATTATAGCCCTCAGAACCCAAAATAGCTCCTCTCTCTCCCTCCAAGGCCACCGAACACACTGGCCTGTGGTCCAGACTCCAAAGCTGCAGGGATGAAAGAAGAGATTGAAATCCTGTCTCCTGGAGATCATAAACTTCAAAGAAGGCATAGCGGTCTGGTCCCTGATGATGGGGACCCGAGTGAGTTTGCCCGCTGTGCTGGGAAACCGCCACAAGCATCTGATGGGGAGAGTCAAAATGAGCCCCTGAATGGGGGGCCGGTGAACCCCCAGGCTGTCCTGCTGGATGAGCTCAGAAGGAGGTCCCTACACACTTGTTGGCAAGAACCTGGGATCCTGGGATGGCACTGGGTGCAGCCCATTTGCAGGCATAGCTTAGAGGTCCCCTTCTCCAGGAAGCCTCCAGGAATGCATCCACCCATCCTCACCTGGTCCCCTTTATGAAACTCTTCAGGGTTAGGGAAGGGTCTGAGCCATACTGGGGCCCTGTAGTCTCCTTTTCACCTGGCCAGGGTAAGGAAGTGCCAAGATAGGCATGGCGGCTCGTGCGGGCAAAGCTCTGAAGCTTCCCTACACACGCAGAAAAGAGAAGAGGATTGAAGCCAGTCGTTTCCATCGCCTCCTGAATGTTCCTGTGCCCCCCGGGAGATGTTAAGACATAGGATCCCACCACCTGAACCAAGTGAGCACAATTAACATCACCAGCCACGGGATAAGCCAACCTCTGGTGCCCCCCGATGCGACACAACGGGGAGATCAGGCGTCATTCCTGTGGATCCTGCCCTGACATGCACAGCCTGAACCCGGTCACAAGGAAGCAGCAGGCCGGCCTGCTGGGGGGTGTTCTTTGAAACACCTGCCCGGACTCTCCGAAAATATCGATGCTGTGAAAGACACAAGAAGGCTGAGAAACCGCTCCTGAGGAAGGGAAGCTAAAAAGACAGGAGAACAAAGACAGCAGGTGAGTCTGAAAGGGACCCTAAATGAGAAAAGAAAAAGTTGCCGTCAAGGACATCATCCTAGTCTGTTCGGGGAGCTGTAACAGAATGCCATGGACCGGGGGGGTCATCAACACATTCATTTCTCACAGTCCAAGATCAAGGTGCTGGCAGATTCGGTGTCTGGTAGGAAGCCTCTCCCTGGTTCGTCCCTCGCCGTGTCCTCACGTACCAGACGGGACAAGGGAGCACTTTGGGGTCCCATTGATAAGGGCACTGATTCCGTTCACGGGGCTCCACCCTCATGACCTAATCACCACCCAAAGACCCCGCCTCTTACTACCATGTCACTGGAGTTAGGGTTTCCACGTATGAATTTTAGGGCAACACAAGCATTCAGACCCGGGCAGATGTTACCAGGGAAGTTAGGGATCTGTGACTGTAGACTGGATAATGTCATTTCTAGAGGTGGGATTTGGGGAGTGTGACATTTGTCTGGGAGTTGTGTGGGAGAATCTCCTGGTTCTCAGGGGTCAAGGAGCGTGATGTCTGCAGTATATCCTCAAATGGCTCAAAAATGATATTATATTATATTGCTATGGACTGAATATTTGTGTCCCTGACCCTAAACTCATCTGTTGAAGTCGTCACCCCCAGCACCTCAGAATGTGACTGTGTTCGGAAACTGGGCCTTGAACAAGGTGACCAAGGTAAAACAAAGCCAGAGAGTGAGCCCTAATCCAATCTGACTGGTGTCATTATAAGAAGAGGACACAGAAAGACACCAAGGATAGGTGTGCATTCAGGAAAAAGACATGTGATGTGGGACCTGGCAAGAAGGCAGCTGTCTGCAAGGCAAGGAGAGGGGGCTCGGGAGGAAACACCCCACCCCCCACCCGATCGACGCATTGACCTTGGGCTTCCAGCCTGCAGAACCATGAGACAATAAATTTCTGTCGTTTAGGACACCCGGTCGGTGGTATTTTATTACGGCAGCCTAGCAGACTGATACCATATATGTTAATATATAAATTATGTATATAGGGACCCCTGGGTGGCTCAGTCAGTTAAGCATCTGCCTTCGGCTCAGGTCACGATCCCAGGGTCCTGGGATGGAGTCCTGAATCAGGCTCCCTGCTCAGCGGGGAGCCTACTTCTCCCTCAACCTGCTGCTCCCCCTGCTTGTGCTCTCTCTCTCTCTCTGACAAATAAATAAAATCTTAGAAAAATAAATTATGAATATATATATCATTTCTATCAAGTGTATATATATTTATATATAAAATCGATAATTTATATTAATTGTGTGTGTATGTCTACACGTAAAGAGAGAGAGAAAGAAAGAGAGTGGTAAATGGTTAGCAGTTTGTGAGTCTGGGTGCAGGGTAAATAGACGTTCACTTATATTATTCCGGCAACATTTCCCTAGGTTGCACGTTTATCAAAATAAAATGTTGTGAAACAGAAGCCTTGGTTCTCCCCCCGCACTGCGCCCAATGAAGTCAGATCTTTGGGCATGAGGTGGGCACCAGAATTTTGGAGAGCAGCGCCCCAGCTTCAGAACGGGGGTTAGAGGTGACTGGAAGACTCCATGGCTGCAGCAGGGGGAACAGGGCGGTCAGGGTCGGTCTCCCAGGGCCACATGCCCCTTCTCCTCCGCCCCACCGGCCCCCTCGGCCATCTGGGCAAGCTCAGGTCCGAGGCTGAGTGGTCTCTGGAGGAGCCCTGCCTGAGCGCTGTTTGCTCCCACTGTGGCAGGACTGGAAGGTGACAGGTCTGGCTGCTGTAAGCCGGGTTGCGGCCTATGCCAGAGGGCAGAGAGACCCCGTGCCACCCATGCCTCCCAGCGGCCCTGCCCATCCTGCCGGCCTTCTCCTGGCAAGCGCCGATCTGCTCCCCATCTCTGGATATTCTGGACATCTCCTATAAATGCGACCATATAACACGTGGCCTTCTGTGTCTGGCCTCTTTTGATAACAGTCATAGTTTCGAGGTTCACCCACGTGGTAACAGCCTTCATTCCTCTGTATGGCTGCTCCAACATGCACTATTTTTTAAAATCAGGGCTTTGCTTATAGAAATGCAAAATGCTATATTTGGTGAACTTCAAACAATGTTTGGTTTTATTTTATTTTTTTATCCCCTCCACAAATAACTCAAAAGTGACTCAAGCTGCCAAACATCACACGCTCCCAACGCTTAGCCACAAGCCCGTGGGTCTCCTGTGTAAGGGGTCCCAGGCTTGGGCAGCCTTGGACGGCCCCTGCGGGAAGAACATTTTAATTAAAAAGTCTTACAATGACAGGCTCGAAATGTAAACTCCCAGGCAGCAGAGGCCCCGGCCGGGCAGGGCGCGGGCCATGCCTGACATTCCAGGCTGGCCTCCTTGGAGCCCCAGCAGCCACAGAAGTCCCCAAGCTGAGCCAGGAATAGTTCTGCCTTTTATTTGGAAAGAGAATTACAGGGCGCATGGCCCAGCCCCGAGCTCGCTGCTTCGCAGCCGTATTTTTGAACACGACCGTAACCGCACACTTGCTTTCGATCGCCCGCGCCAGGCTAAACGCTGCCGGCTGCCTGCACACTCAGCTCACGGCTCTAAACACAGGTTCTTTTTCATTCCTGTTCTAAGGTCTCCCCGGCTATTTCTGTGCAAAAACAGATTTAAAATCTTGCTGGCTTAAGAGTCCATGGCAGCTGCCAAGGCCACCCTCTCCTTTCTGCTCCCCTCCGCCAAGTGGATCTAGGGGCTGCCTTGTCCATGGGGGTTTTACTAGCTGGGGGAGCTGTCTCGGGTTTCCCCAGTTCCACCCTCCTTCCCACCCCAAGGGAGTCCGGGGCTCTGGGATGGACAGACCCCTGGCCAGGACGCGATGGCGATTCCTGGATGGAGAACCTGGTGTTGTTACCAAAGCAGGATGCATGATGGGGAAGGAAAAGGATCATGTGGTCACAGTGGTTGAGCCAAGATTTGAACTTGGGTCCTAGTCAGGTGACTTTGTTTTGGTGCAGTCGCTGAAGCTTGGCATTTCCTCAAAAATTTACACATAGAATTACCATATGACCCAGCAATTACACTCCTAGGAATATACCCCCCAAAATCAAAAACAGGTGTTTAAACAAAACCTTGTTCACGCATGCTCATCGCAGCACCATTCACAATTGCCCAACAGTGAAAACAACCCGAATGTCCATCAGAGCGATGAACAGATAAACACGGTGTGGTCCATCCACACGACGGTATATTACTCAGCCTTAAAAAGGCATGAAGCCCTTCTACACGCTACCAAATGGATGAACCTTGAAAACATGCTGAGCGAAAGAAGCCAGACCCAAGAGGCCACCTGTTGTCAGATCCCATCTGTATGAAATGTCCAGAATAGGCAAATCCATAGAGACAGAAAGTAGACCAGCGGTTGCCAGGGGCTGGGGGAAGGGAAAAGGGGACAAGGTCAAGTCCAGAAAATGTTCTGGAATTAGAGGTGGTGGTTGCATGACATTGTGACTAGACTAAATGCCACTGAGTCGTTTACTTTGAAATGGTAAATTTTATGTCATGCGAATTTCACCGCAATTAAAAAAAAAAAAGAGTTCGGCCCCGCCCTTGGGTTCAAGGAAAGGAAGTGTCCAGGAGCAGGTGGAGGAGATAACGGCGTATCTGTAGCACCTGTGAGAAAAACTTCAGGGTTCCGTTGGGTTGATATGACTCAGCAGGGGGCGGGGGGGAGGGCCCTGGGATGCGGTGAGGCCCTGCCACATCAACAGAGGTATATGGTCCAGATAGAGGGAGGTGGGCTCTCTGGCCAGGTCACAGACAAGGAACCGGTCTCAAATCTGGGGAGGTGGGGCAAGGACAAAGTGGGGGTTTGGGGATGGGCTCAAGAAGGCTGACAAAATTTGGAAGCCTATCCCTTCGAGGAGACACAGGGCCGTGTGAACTCTCAAGCTGGGCTGACTGCGTTCAAATCCCAGGTCGGCCACTTGCCAGCTGTGTGACCTTGGGCAAGCCACTTAACCTCTCTGAGTCTCGGTTTCCTCATCTGTAAAATGGGGATAACAATAGTACCTGTTTCATAGCTGTGAGAATTCAGTGCCTTGTAGTATCGGCTACATGGGTAAGAATCCTGTCTCAGGGAAGAGCAAGTTCTGAGGCACCCAGATAATAAATAGTGACTCAGGACAATTGGGTTGTGTCAGTGGGAGAGACTGATCACAGCAAGACTGTGGGCTGAATGGGGGCAGGGACTGTGTTTTCTTGGTTGAGGCTGTCTGCTCCATGCCCGGTATAAATGTGGGGTAGTTGAATGGATAAGTGAATGGGAATAAGCAGGAGCGATCTCACAGAGGAAGAGGTTTTGAACTGGGTTTTGACGGATGAGTAGGAGTTTTCTGTGTTGCCAGTGGAGCGGGCGAAAGGGCATTCCAGGCAGACGGAACTGCATACGGAAAGCCTTGGAGATGTCGAGCAGTGTGGCAGAGTTGTGAATAGTGAGCTGATCTCTAAAGAGCCTGGGTCTCCCCCTTGGAGACCCCCAGCACATGGTAGGTGATCAGGGGGCTCCTGAGGAAGCTGCTCCCCCCTTGCCAGAAAGAAGCTGTCCACTCCTCTTTGCTTCAGAGTGGCCCCCAGGAATTAAAAACATATTCTCATCCAGAGAAGATATACAAAGAGCCAAAAAGCACATCAGGGAAATGCAAATCAAAACCACCATGAGATACCACTTCACACCCATTAGGATAGCTACTACCCAAAAATCAGGAAATAACAAGTGTTGGTGAGGATGTAGAGACATTTGAACCCCTGTGCCCATTGGTGGGAGTGTAAAATGCTTCAGCCACTGTGGAAAACAGAATTGCTGTCACCCCCTCAAAAAAAATTAAACATAGAATTACCATATGACAATGGTCCCGCTTCTGGATATATCTCTAAAAGAATTGAAAGCAGGGTCTCCAAGAGATCCTTGTGTGCCATGTTCACAGAAACATCATCCACAGTAGTCAAAGAAAAGATGGGAGCAACCCAGTTGTCCAGGGACAGATGAATGGATAAACAAAGCACACCATCCATACGATGGAGTAATATTCAGTCTTAAAAAGGAAGGACATTCTGACACCTACTACACCATGGATGGACCTTGAGGACATTCAGTCATAAAAGGACAAAGACTGTCTGACCCCACTTACATGAGGTCCCTGGAGTGATCAGCTTCATAGAGGCAGGAAGTAGGTGGTGGGCACCAGGGATGGGGGAGGGGGGTGGGGAGTCGGTGTTTAGTGGGGACAGAGCTTCAGTTTTGCAAGATGCACAAGTTCTGGAGATGGATGGTGGGGACGGCTGCACACCTACGTGAATGCACTTGATGTCACTGAGCTGGACACTTAAACATGGTTCAGATGGTGAATGTTATGTGTGTCTTGTGAGTTAAAAACAAAACCCAGCACGTTCTGAGGTGTGTCTGTAAGAGAACAGATCGTTCATTTATGTATAGAGGGGGATCCCTCAGTGATGAAGGTGAACATCTCACGCTCTCCGTGACTCAGTTTCCTCCCGTGCAAGCTTGGGATGTGAGGCTGCCCTCTGGCATCATTGGGAAGGTCAAGATGCCATATGGGGAAGCCAGATGGGGATGGGAAGGGTTCCCGGCACGTCCACATGTCTCTCTTGGGAAATTGAAACCAGCATGTTCTGCTTTGGCTGAAGGAGCCCCACACCTGCCCCTTTATTCCGTGGGCAGATGCCGAGGCCTTTAGGCAACTACAAAACTAAAATTTGCCAATATTTGTTGAGTGCCTGCCAGTCCCCAGCCCATTCTCCCGCGAGGCCAGCACTGCTTCTACCTATTTTTTCGAAGAGCAAACAGGCTCAGAGAGGCAAAGTGACTCGCTCAACGTCACACAGCAAGGTATGGCCAAAGTAGGACTAGAAGCCCTAACCTGCCTGACCCCAAACTTTAAGTCATGCCAGTGTGAGGCTCATGCCACAGAGGTCCCCAAACATTCAAGATGTGTTTCAGGAGATGTGTCCCCATGATGGTTTAAGACCACGGAGGCTCCTACGTGGCTCAGGTGGGTAAGCATCTGACTCTTGATCTCAGCTCAGGTCTTGATCTCAGGGTCGAGAGTTCAAGCCCCATGTGGGCTCCACACTGGGCATAGAGCTTACTTAAAATTAAAAAATTAAATTAAATTAAATTAAAATAAAATCGCGGGCAGCATCAGTATCTTACTTCCGACAAAGCACCATGGTTGTGCAAGACGTCCACGTCGGGGGAAGCCGGGTGAAGGGAATTTGGAACTCTGTTCTAGCTCAGCAATTCTGTAAATGCAAAATGTAGTAACTTTCATGAATGTGGTGGGGGAAGGGGCAGAAAGTGCTGTTTTGAAACTGATGCCTAGCTTGGGGTGTCCAGATGGGATCCTGGAACAGCAGAGAAATCCGAATAAGGTCTGGAGTTTGGTAAACAGCATTGTCCCAGCATTAGTTCCTCTGTTTCGACAAATGTCCCCTGGACCTGTAAGAAGTTGGGATCAGGGGAAGAGGGAAGGGGAGACCAGAACGCTCTGTACCAACACCGAGACTTTTCCAAAATCATTATCTGGATGATCTAAAAGTATTTTCTCTTAAAACTTCCTTTTTATAAAATCGTTGCAGTTTGGGCCCAGACAGGGATGTGTCTGTTGGGGAGGCCTTGGCCTCTGGCCAGAGAGGACATAGGGCCTTTTGTCAGCATTGGGGATCAGTGACACTGGTCAGACTGCCTTGGTTTGCCAGGACTTGGGCCTGGGGCCACCCCGGGGCCAAGTGGATGGGAGAGAGGAGCAGCCTCGTGGGAAGGGGTCCATCCCCCTCAGAGACATGAGGGACAGGCACCCAACCCCTTCCTCTCCCTTGTCCCCGCATTCAGGCTGTTGGAACCTCCTCGGCCTCCAAAATGTACCCTGATCCTGTTCTTCCCTCCATTGCCACCCTGCTCCGGCCTCCATCTCAGCTCCTAGACACCCCTCTGGCAGACCCACGCTCCCCTTGCCTCCCTCCATCACTCTGTTCCAGCCACCCAGGCCTGCCTGCCCAGGGCTTCCTGCCTCAGGGCCTTTGCACTGGCTGCTCCCTCTGCCCAGAACACCCTTCCCCCAGGAAGCCACATGGCTCCTCCCCCCACCTCCTGGGGGCGGGGGTCTGTGCTCCCGCGGGCCCCCTGCCCCCAGCAGCTGAATAAAACACCCCTTTCACCACTTCCTTCCTTGCTTACTGCCTGTCTCCCTGCTAGAACCTCAGCTCCAGGGGATGCAGGTTACAGCTTTATCACGATACAATGCACGGGCAATAAGCTGCACTTATTTAGAGTGTGCAATGGATGCGTTCCGAGATAACTGGACACCTGCAATGGAATTAGTGAACAGGTCCACCCCGCACGTTTCCTGGGTCCCTCATAATCCTTCCCCTCCCTGTCCCCACTCCCACCCTTATCCCAGGCATCCACCATCTGCTTTCTGTCACCAGAGTGTACGCTTTCTAGAATTTTACATAAATGGAATCATCCAGGACGTGTTCGCCTGTCTTTTCTCTCATGGCATCATAATCCCGAGCTCCCTCCCTGCTGTTTCGTGGATCAGCACATTGTTCCCTCTCGTGGCCGATGAGTGTTCTGTGTGTGGGTGGACGCAGTTGACTTCTCCCTCCACCAGCTGATGGGCATCTGGATTCTCGCCAGTCTCCGAGATTACAAATAAAACCACTGTGAACATTCCTGTGGATGTACGTTTTCATCCTGAGTAAATACCTAGGTGTGGAACGACTGGGTCAAATCATACGTGTGTTGTCTAATTTTTTTTTTTTTAATGGAGGTGAAATTCAAGTGACATGAACTTAACCCTCTTCAAGTGAACAGTTCGGGGCACTGAGTACATCCACATTGCTGTGCAGCCATCTCGATCATCTAGTTCCAGAACTTTTCCATCACCCCAAGATGTTTAAGGGTTTAAAGCTTCCAGGCTGTTTTCCAAAGTGGTTGCACCCTTTTGCATTCCCTCAGCAACCTTGGAGGAATTCTAGCTGATCCACACCCTCAAGAGCAGGCAGTTTGCCCTTAGAGCCAGCCCCGGCTCAACAGGTGCTCAAGAAATATTTGTTAAGTACGAGAGTGAATGAATGACCATGATCACTCTTGGGGCAGCCTCTGAAATATGTGACCAGGGCCTGGACTAAATCCGCAGAGTGGTGAAGGGGGAGACGCTCCCCTGAAGCGCGGACATCCCGGCGCATCCAGGGCACAGTGGAGCTCCACGTGCTGGGCACCAAAGAGTCCTCAGCTCATCGGCTACACGTGTCCCATTTATTCAGGGGGAAACTGAGGCTCAGAGAGCCCCTGGAGGATGTGGCACTAGCGAGGACCCTGCAAGGACCCCAGGGACAAGGCAGGAAGGCTCGGCCTGCAGAGAGGCCCGGTAAGAGCGGTTGGCTTGGTGACAGGGACTGGGTTCAGATCCCAGCTCTCCAGCTCTCACTGTGTGAGAGCCCAGGCCAGCCAGCTCCCTTTCCTCCTTCCTCAAAGGATTTATATTGAGGGTTCTCATGTGTGTGGAGGTCAGAGCTGTGACCAGGACGCTTGGTCCCATGGAGTCAAATTCTAGGAAGTGAGACCAAGGGGACGGGACAATCTAGGGTACCAACTGGGGCTCATTTGTGCCTTTCTGTTTTTTTAACCAGCAAATCTACACTGTCCCTGATTTTCCACATAAATAATATATACATATGTATTTCATATTGACTTGGATAAATATGTCTAAGTAAATATGTGTTTATGATATTTCTATCCATCTTTGTAGCTAAATATAGATTTATATACTATGCATCAATATATTATATGTTTATATATTTTTTACACAGCTGCAGATACTGCATACAAATATATGCAGTCAATCCTCATAACTCGGAGGTTCTGTATTTGCGAATTCTCCCGCTCACTGAAACTTATTTGTAACTCCCAAATCAATTCATGGACACACGCAGAAATCTGAGTTGCTGACGTTCCCGTTCCCAGCTGAGGTGGCCCAAGGCAAGGCTTGGCTCTCTTGCTCTATAGTTCTTCGGGCAGGCATGAGTCATCGCGCTGTTGGCCGTGAGCTCCGGTAAGAAATCAACAGAGGTATTAAACAAGGTGTCTTTAAACAGAAACACACATAAAACAAGGTTATGGATGGACCGGTCGATGAAAAAGTTGTGACAGAGGCTCGCAGGAACCGAACCCTGAATTCCCTCTAGGGTCGATGGTCCAGCATTCACTAATTCAGTGTTTTCGGTGAATAATGAGAACTGCGTGTATGTGTGCGTGCATATATTATATACAAATATAAATGTTAGCATGTAAAGGCATGTGAATCTGCTATATGCAAATATAGTGACTATAGATGTGAATATATTATATACAAATGTATGCCAACATTTTATATTTACATTTGTAGAATTTAAAAAAATACGTATGTATAATATATACATCTGTTTTTGCAGGTGGTTTGTTTGAATCCTTTTCCAAGCCAGTGTGGCATTGGGTTGAAATATCTCTTATGTCTCTTTGACTTCTTAGCTTCTCCTCTCTCCTTCTTTATTTCTCCTTGCTCTTTATTTATTATAAGGAACTGGGGTCCCTTGTCCGGCAGCTTCCTACAGTCTGGATCCTGCCACTGGCATCCCCCACCCCGTGTTGCCCGCTGCATTCCGACTCAGGGTTGATTTTCAGCATGCTGCCGTGCTGGCCACCTCCATGTGACACTCGGTGGGTCCCCGGGGTTCTGAGCCGTGGGCCAGACCGCCCATCCTCGCTCCCGTGGACACAGCCTGTAACGATCTCCGCCTGGAACCAGAATGTCACTGGGGACCGTGTTTGGTGCTGACAGCCATCTCTCTAAAGCCAACGTTCGCTCCGGGATTGGGGTGGGGACAGTGAGGTGGAAACCCGCCCGTGCTGGGTCGGACCTGTCTTTACTTAGAATGACCGTCCTTTGTTCGTGGTGGATGTTTTTGCATTCATTTTGATTTCCCAAAATATTGCATCACCTACTATTTATCTAGAAGACAGGGTTTTTTGGAGCACGCTGAGCCCCGACTTCCCCTCTCTGGGCCCCTGACTTTGTTCCTCATCTGCACAGGAGAAGAGTGATGCTGTCTCCTTCTGCCTGCAAGGCTGGGGGAGGCTGAGAGGAACCCACAGGCAGGGGTGTTTCTGACCCCCTCCCCCCAGGATGAGGTGGCCCTGGAAGGGAAGTGGTTCAAGGGAGGATATTGAGAAAGAAGATGGTCAGTGGGGTCACTGGGGCATTGGTTGGGGGGTAGGGACAGAGGACCTGGGCACATCCCTGGCTCTGTTGCTGGGTCCGTAGCATGGAGTGGCAGCCCCAATCTTCTGCCTCCTTCTCTGCCTACAGACCTCAGGCTTCCCAAAATGGACGTCCTTGGTTCTCGGAGTTTACTGAGCACCTATGATGTGTCAGGCTCCCCACTCCCACCCCCACCACTGCCCCGGGGACACAGCAGTGAACAGACAGACCCAGTCCTGCCTCATGGAGCTGACATTCCAGGGGGAGGGAGTCCGATGATCTGATTACAACTCCCAGTATAGACGGGGAATTGGGTAAACAGGGCAGTGAGAGAGGGGGAATGAGGTGTCCACTTTAGTCACTGGGAGGACTTCCCAGGGGCCCTCTCTGAGGAGGTGGTATTTGAGCGGAGACTTGAACAAGGCGAGGATTGTACTATGTGACAACTTGGGAGATTGGCACTCTGGGGAGAGGGAACAGCATGTGCAAAGGCCCTGAGGGGGGAGAGACCTGGGCTTCCAAGGAGCCACGAGGCTGCAGATCGTGTGAGGTGGAGAGGGTGAGGCAGATGGAGGGAGGTGGTAGGGTGGAGAGGTGGGGTGGATGTTTGCCAGAAACTTCAGGGAACTGGGAGATCAGTTTGGAGGAAAACATGCTAAACGAGCTTCCAGATGTAATTTCTCAGTGTCTGCCTTTCTGGGGCCCGGTGGTCATGTTGTGCCTCTAAAACACCTCCCCTGAAAAAAAGGGCCGGCCTCCCTCTGAAGAGAGAACATCTAACTGATAATAATAACAGTCATGCTATCACAAATGCACAAGCTGGGAGCTGAGGCAGGATTCAAACCCAGGTTTGGTTTGTCAGCTCAGCCCTCACTCTTGACTATCCTCCAGAGCCCCCTCCCCAGCCCGGGCTCCCACGTTCTCTCAGCCTAGACATGGGGGATCACCTGTACACGTCCCTGTCTGGGAGCTGTGCACTGGGAAACAGATTTGTGCCCACTGGCCTTGGAACCAGCTATATATAAATGCTCGGGGTTGGGGCAAAGGAGGTCCCCCCAGGTTTCAGGTGGGGGGTGTAGAAACTGTGGGAGAGCCCCAGGAACTCCCAACCAGGCTCAGACTGGGCATGGATATCCTGGAGGCCTTCTTGGAGACAGCAGCCAAACAGAGGCCTGTTCCCAAGGGCATACGGGCAGAGACTTGCTAAACGCTGTACCCCAGGCTCCTGCCTGGGGCTGTGGTTGCCCTGAGACACCCAGTCTTCTCAGATCCCCTCCTCCTCCTCCTCCTTGCAGGTGATTTCTCTGATCAGGCCCTGGCTCTGGGGAATGGTCCCTGGACGGCCAGGAACGGGGCTCCCACCGATAATGCGCAGAGGCCTGGAGGGAGGGGTCCTTTTCCCCTTTTTTCTTCTGGTTTCCCCTTTTTTCTTCTGGCAGGCCTCGGGGGGTCCCCAGGGTCCCGCTGCTCAAACTTTGCCTCTTGGAGGTGGGAGATGGGAGGTGGGGCTGGATCCAGCCTGACCCTTCCCCAAGCAGAGAATTTCTTAGAGGTTTCGGGGTTCATTCTGAAAACTCACCTGAATTTTGCTCTCAAACTCTGACATTTTCACGCTAACTTTGCTGTGAAATCACACGCAATTTCCCCTTGATTTTGTGCACAAATTTCCAGCAGATTGGCTTCCTTAATTACTTAAAGCCTAGACACGGAGCCCCAGCTGGGTGCCGGGGACTGTGGAAGTCCCTTTCTTCATGGGGTTCTCAGGCCACTGGGAGATAAGCGATATCTTAGTAGAGAGACACAAAATAGAATTTCAGGTACTGAGGTGCCCAGGAGAAGAATGAAATAAGGTGAGGGGGAGGGAGAGGGTGCATCTGTGCACGTGCGTGAGGCGGGGCATCAGGGAGGACTAATCCCAGGAGGTGAGAGAGGTCAGGGAGAACTGTGCGCCCGGCAGAGGGAGCAGCCAGTGCAAAGGCCCTGTGCCTCCTAGTCATTCTGTGTGGTTGGCAATGTTAGCCCCGTTGCTTAGGTGTAGCAACTGAGCGGCTCGGCTATCCTGGAGGACCCCCAGGGGGTCAGTGGCAATGCCGGCTCTGACTCCGGACCTCTCTTTCTAGGAGGAGGGTCTGAACTGGGCCTCCCTCCCGACATGGGAGGTCCTGCCTCCATAGACCGCTCGTAAGGAAGCTGGACAAGGGAACGCAGGAGGGTAAGGGAGGGCCAGGCCTTGCCAGGAGCCCGGGGAAGCCAGGTGCCCGGTGAGCAGACAGACAGGCAGACGGGCAGGCGGCAGCCTGGGGAGGAAGTGGCTTAGTAGGTAGACAGGTAGCGAATGTGCACGGAAACCCCAGGCTGGCCCGGTCTCGTGGGCGGGCGGGGGGCCCGGTGCCTGATGCCACATCTGAGGGGTGGCTCCTGGCACCTGTCCCGCCAGAGGAGGGGGAGGAACAGCTGGGTTGGTTGGAGTCCCTGGTGGAGGCTCACCTGGTTCTGACTTGGGTGACAGAGAGCTCACTACCTCCCTCCTTCAGCACCTCCCCCGCCCCAAACACCTCTCTGGGGGAAGGGGGTGGTTCAGAGTTCTGCCCAGAGGTGAGAGAGGCCTCCTGTGCTTTCTAGCTCTAAAGAGGAAGGTCCTCCTTTGTTTTAAGTTTCACTGAGATATAAATGCACATGCCATATAATTCACCCATTTCAAGCGTCAATTCAATGGTTTTTAGCATATTCACAGGGTTGTGCAAGCATTTCCACAGTCCACTTTAGCATATCTCTATCACCTCAGGAAGCAAGCGAACCTTTAGCTATCACCTCCCTCGTCCCCCCGCCCCCAGCCCAAAGCACTCACTAATCTACTTTCTGACCCCATGGAGTTCCCGTTTCTCGATACTAGTGCCAGGCCAGCCCCCTTCCACACGTCCCTGCTTGGGGCTTCTCCCTCATGCCCATCCCGAGAGGTCTCACTTTACCGGGTAGCACCCCTGTGGGGTCAGTGCTCCCACCATCCCCATTTCACAGGTGGGAAACCTGAGGCTCAAGATGCAAGCTGATGTCCCTTCACAGGGCCAGGGGCAGGCCTGGGATCTGCATCTCACCCTCTGTCTCAACCTCCCCCTCCCCAACTTAAACTGCAAAATCCCCACTGCCCCTGAGATGAGCTCCAGCTTCTGAACTTGAACTTGCCAGATGGTCCCCCACTCCAAGCCTTTGACCATGTGGGTCCCTCCGCCCCGCTTTCTGTAATGAACCCTCACTCACTCTCCCAAGACCCCTTCCAGTGTCCCTTCCTCCAGGAAGCCTTCCGGAAGCCCCCCAGCACAACCCTGCTTCTCCTCTCCTCAGCCCTGACCCCTTGGCTGTGAGACCAGGAGGCATCCGGCCGAAAATCTTAAAAATAAGTCCTGTAAACAAGTCATTGGGTGCGTTAAACGCTCTAATCGGCCAGGATCACGATGAGGAGGCCTGATAAGCCGGCTGTTTTGTGCCAGCTACCCTGTGATGACATGGGCCGGCTCTTCTGAGAAGCACACATACTGCGAGGCCCCAAAACCACCCTCACCCCGCCGCTGATAGCAGATAACAGCCCCTGAACTGTGGTTTTCACAGAGATCAAACTTGTGGTGCCAGGTCGACCGAACAGAGCGAGATCAAAAACAGTATCTGGGCCCGGCCATGCCAGGAGTGGAGGGGGGAGCGCGTGGGGTGCTCGCGGACGCCAGGGTGAGGCAGGGGCCCCCAGCGCTCGACAGTAGCGGTAGGTCGGTATCATGCACATAGGGGCTTTTTCCGTCCATTTCACAGATGGGGGAAACTGGCATCCTGTCGGTCCTCATGTCCCCTTTCCTGGGGCTGGCTTGGCCAGTTGGGTCTCAAATGCCCGTTGCTTCATAGATGGGGTTCAGGAGTGGTTTGATTGAGCCCCCGCCAGGCCTGGGGCTGTCCAGGGGAAATGTGAGAGGCTGGCAAGACGTGCCAGCAGCTCGGTTTCCTCGGTCCAGCATGGTGCCAAAGTCAAAGACAAAGCCCAGTCTCTGTGAAGGAGGCAGTGAAGTCTTCCTGGGTTCAGGCTGAGGTTGGCAGTTGTTGGCTCAGGACTCAGGTCCTGGAGAGGCTGCCTCAGCTCGGTCCTGCCGGAGACAGCCTTGGTTCCCAAATGCATCCATGCTGTTCCATGCAGCTTCACACTGTTCCAGCTTCCTCAGGAAGGGCTGAATTCTCTGCACCCAGGGGCCTCCAGGGGCAGTATAAAGGGTCTGAAGCTCCAAAGGTAGGGCGGGGTCAGCAGAGCAACTGTAGTGTGCTGGGGGCCCTGTCCTGAGTATGTCCACAGGCACGCTCGGAATAAGATCCAAACCCCTTCCTGAGGCCCACAAGGGGCTGTGGTCTGGGCCTGGCCACCCTCTGACTCCATCTTCTTCCATTCCCAACACACCAGCCTCCCTCCTGTTCCATGATCACACCAGGCAACAGTCCTGCCTCAGGGCCTTTGCATGGGCCGTTCCTTCTGCGGAGAATGCTATTCCATTGGCTCACTCCCTCACCTCCTGCAGGTCTGAGTTCAGATAAGGAGGCCTCTCTTGGACCTTCCTGGCTAAAATAACCCTCCTAGTCCCACCCACCTCCTTCTCTTGACTCATTTTCCTGTATCACTGAAGGCTTTATCTGGTGTGATTTGCATGTTTGTACGTCTATTGTTTCTCTCCCCATTGGCAGGAATCCTGTCTGTCTTGCTCCCTTGCTGTACCCCTCCCACCCCGACAGCTGCGTAGTAAATAGTTGTGAACCATTGTGAAAGAAAGTCCAGAGGAGATGTGGGGAGCGGAGGGGGCTGATTTGGGTTGGGGAGGTCAGTGGGAGGCTTGAAGAGTGCGCTCCTGGGGAAGTCAGGGCAGGGGTGGTCCAGGCTGGAACAGAGCCGTTGGGAACAGCAAGGGGAGCAGGTCGCCAGAATCCCGTATTCCAAGATTTTGGTTCTCTGCTCCCCCTACGGGATTCTGGGTGCTGCTGTGTGTTCATGCCCAGCGAACTCTTCAAGCTTTTTATTTTGGAATAATTTTAGGCTTCTAGACCGGTCGCGCGGGCAATCCAGGGAGCCCTGTACGTGTTCCTTTCAACTTTCCCCATCAACGTTCGACATTGTCAGGGTACCTTTGTCAAATCGAAGGAACCAACGCTGGTGCATTCACGTTACTATTAATGAAATGCCAGGCTTTATTTGAACGTCACCAGCTTTTTCTGTTCCAGGATCCCACAGTGCATTTCGTTGCTCAGCTGTTTTCTAAAAGATGGATTTTATGTATTGGAGACCCAGCTGTGATAGCTTGAGAGGGGGTGGGTGGTGTCTGTGGACCTTGGTGAGGCTGCCCCTGAGCAGGAGGTCCCCAAGGTCAGGGGGCAGGCTGGTGGGGACCAGGGGAGAATTGAGACTCCATCTGAGGAAGAATCTCCTGATCCTGGGAGCTGTGTGGGGCGAAGGTCCCAGGATACAGCCCCTTTAGATAGTGAGTACCCCATCATGGGGGGCATGTAAGGAGGCTCTGTCTGGGTTCCTGGAGGAGGTTCCATTGGGCCTCCGGTCTGTTGGACGCGGGACAGCCTCCAGCCTGAAATGTCCCGTCCAGGGCTTGGATTCATTTCTCAGGGGATTTGTCCAAAGCACATCTGCCCATTCTCCCGGGGAACCACCCACATCACTCTGTCTTCGCGTCTGGGGAGCTGAGTTTTCATGCTGGGCACATGGGTTGCCTCTCTGAGCCTCAGTTTCCCTGTCTGTAAGACAGGGGATTCCACCCCACACTCACTAGAATACTATCATAAAAAAGACAAACATGAGCAAATGTTGGCAAGGACGTGGAGAAACTGGAAGGCTCCCACATCGCAGGTGAGAATGTAGAATGATTCTACCTTGCGCAAAAGAATTTACCCGTCCCTCAGAAGTTGGGTATAGAGTTACCATCTGACCCAGAACTTCACGCCTCGGTGTAGACCCAAGAGGGGAAAACAGGCATCCACATAAAAACGTGAACACACGTGTTCCTGGCAGCGCTATTGACAATCGCCAGAGAGTGGAAACAACCAAGTGTCCATCAAAGGATGAAAGCAGAAACACAGTCCATCTGTGTTTGGTCCATCTGCCCAACGGAACAGTACTCAGCCGTAAAAAGGAACAAAGCCCGGACACACGCTACAATGTGGATGAAACTTGTGAGCATCGTGCTGAGTGAAAGAAGCCAGACACAAGAGGCCACCTGTTGGAGGATCCCGTTTCTGTGATGTGCCCAGAACAGGCCAATCGTGGAGACACAAGGTGGCTGCCAGGGGCTGGGGGCGGCGGAGGGGTAGACGGTTCATGGGGATGGGGTCTCCTTTCAGGGACAGAAGGTGGCTGCCAGGGGCTGGGTGCGGCGGAGGGGGAAACTGTTGGTGGGGATGGGGTCTCCTTTCGGGGACAGAAGGTGGCTGCCAGGGGCTGGGGGCGGCGGAGGGGGAGACTGTTGGTGGGGATGGGGTCTCCTTTCGGGGACAGAAGGTGGCTGCCAGGGGCTGGGTGTGGTGGAGGGGGAGACTGTTGGTGGGGATGGGGTCTCCTTTCGGGGACAGAAGGTGGCTGCCAAGGGCTGGGGGCGGCGGAGGGGGAGACTGTTGGTGGGGATGGGGTCTCCTTTCGGGGACAGAAGGTGGCTGCCAGGGGCTGGGGCGGCGGAGGGGGAGACTGTTGGTGGGGATGGGGTCTCCTTTCGGGGACAGAAGGTGGCTGCCAGGGGCTGGGTGCGGCGGAGGGGGAGACTGTTGGTGGGGATGGGGTCTCCTTTCGGGGACAGAAGGTGGCTGCCAGGGGCTGGGGGCGGCGGAGGGGGAGACTGTTGGTGGGGATGGGGTCTCCTTTCGGGGTGATGGAAATGTTCTGGAATTTGATAGAGGCGATGGTTGCACAACATAGTGAATGTGCTAAAAGCCACTGAATTGTGCACTTGGAAATGGTTGAGATGATTAATTTCATGTTATATGAATTTTATCTCAACTTTAAAAAATCAAATGAAAATAAGAACTTAAATAAAAATAAAATAAAATAAAAATCAGAGTTAGCCTCTGTGCTCACCCCCAAATGGGGGGGCTGGGGGGCCCTCACATACTGTCCCCTCCCCCTCCCTCTGGCCCAGCCACCAGGGCAGACTTGGGGTCCTGGACCCTCAGGGCAGTTCGGAGCAGGGTGGGCACAGGCTGCTGTCCATCAGCCCTCCTACCCACCACACGCAGGTGGCCGCCACCCAGGCTAAGGTGGTAAAGGGGGAAGTGGGGCCTTTCGAGGTCGTTGGGCCCCTGGATTTGCATTGGCCACTTTTACATAAAAATCTTTCCAAGCTGTGCCCAGTGGGCCCTGAAGCCGGCTTGTGGGGTTAGGCTGTGCGTGGAGGTCAGCTTCACTGGAGGTTTCTGCAACACCGGGCCCAGCACACCGGTTCCTGTTTTGGGGGAATGTTATCGCCACTGGCTTCTTAGAAAGAGCCTGAGGTGGGGGAGCCAGCCAGCCCCCAGCAAGTCCTTGTAGCTGCCTCTGCCCTACCACCATCCCACCACTGCAGGCAAAGGGTTTCCTCCTCGCCTGCGGGCAGGGGGGGATGGACAGGAACTCTATCCCAAGGTCAGCAGGGGTGCAAATGGGTCTCGAGGGGGGATGACCGTGACCATTTATGGAACCCCCGTTAGACGCGTCACCCCAGACCCGGAGTTTAGCTGAGAACACCGGGACTCAGAAATCTGATGGCTGGAATTTTGAGGCCAGGCTGGGCTCTGGGCGGCTGCCGTGGTGCGAGCCCAGGCTGATAAAGCCCCCCTTGAGATAAGATGGGGAGCTGACCTGTCACCATTTATTCATTTATTAAATATTTACTGAGCACCTCCCGGTGCCAGGGTCCAGGCTGGGTGCCAGAAATCGGATGGGGAAGCAGCCAAGGAGGTCTTGCCCTCCCGACGACTGATGGCAGATGGCCAGTGGACAGAAGAAGCCAAATGAGCGAGGTGACCGTGGAGAGCACAGGGAGGGTGACGGGGCGGCAGCGGGGTCCCAGAGCCGCAGCGAGGAGCAGGCAAGGGAGGCGGGGTCACGGCCGCCTGGTGCTGGGCATCCCCTGACTCGCGGCTCCTCCGTCGGTCTCTCTTCTCTGCTTCGGTTTTACTCCCATAGGCCTGAATTTGCATCGCTGGGACGCGTCTTCTTTTTAAAACTCCTACCTTGTCCCCGCTGTGCAGTATCTCTCTCGGGGCAGGTTGAGGGGTGCACCACCATCCCACCACTGCAGGCAAAGGGTTTCCTCCTCGGCTGCGGGCTTCTCGGAAAAGCCACCCCCAAGGTCCCGGGCTCTGAGATGCTCCCCTGGGCTGGCCGGGCGCCCTCGGGCCTGCTGAACTCACTGCTTACCAAGTGCCCCCTGCAGCGGATGACCTCCCTTCCCCCTCCCAGACCCCTAGTTCCCAGAGGAGGACAAGGAGCCAGCGAGTTCGGACTGGGACTCAAACCCAGGGGGTTTCAGCGCATGGGGACGTTGGAGTCGGGCCAGGCTCCACCTGACATGGAGCCCAGCAGCCTGGCCTCACTGGGCCTCAGTTTCCCTCTATGGCAAATGGGCTGAGCACCTCTCACTTGCTCCTGTTTCTGACTTTGATGGTCTTTACACGTGTCCACCCCTCTTCGTCAGCCTCCACTTAGTCTTGGTGGGATCACATTGGTCTTGGAGCAGCATCCGGGCCGACCGTGGCTTCTGAGGCTCCACACGGCCAGTCCGTGCCCTCCACCTGGGCCACCCGGGCCTCTGCCAGATCCCTAAACACATCAGGCTCCCTCAGGACCCCAGGCCTTTGCACCTGCTGTGCCTGTCGCCTGGGATGCTCTTCCTGCGTCCACCCATGCCCCCAAACAATCTATTTATTGCCTGCTCGCATGCTGGTGTCGGCCTGATGTCAGACTGCCTTCTTCCCTTCCCTTCTTCTTCAGCATTTTATTCAAGAATAACACAGACACATAAAAATGCCTAATCCCACATATACAGCTTAATAAATTTTCACAAAGTGAACACACCCATGTAACCAGCACCTAGATCAAGAAAGAGAACATTCCCAGCCTCACCCTTTCCTGATAAAGCTCCCTTTTGAATTGATGATTAATGATTACATGAGGGGCCCTCTGTTCGTGACATAGCTGCTCAATAAGCTGCTGGGTTCGTGGGTTGCATTAATAGAGGATAGACTCTAGAATGAGGGAGGTGATTTCCTTCCTCATGCTGGGCTGGTCAGAGCAGGCAGGCAGCTGCCCCTGCCCATTTGGAAGGGGGTAGACATATGGCAGAGGGTTCAGGGAAGACCACCAACCACTGCGGTAGGTGTGTGTGTGTGTGTGTGTGTGTGTGTGTGTGTGTGTGTACGCTTCTGAGTGGTGCCCTGGGGGAGGGCACTGGAGGCTTCAAGGTGTTTAACTAGACAAGGACAGACCAGGTCCTTGTCACCTGCTCCAGGTGGCTCAATGGCAGAGCAAGGTGGGGTGGGGGCCCACTCAGAGGGAGCCACCAACTCTCATCAGCCAGTTTCTAGGCCATAAAGCAGGCTGCTTCGAGTGGTAGTGAGCATCCTGTCAGGAGAGAGATACCACCCCAGTGCCCCCTTGGCAGCAAACCAAGCAGAAGCTCAGAACCCAGGCTGACCAAGACGGGGCAGCTTTGCCTTTTGCCTCCCACTAGGCCTTGCAGAGAGGTAGGCAGGGAGGACTTCGGGGACACGTAGCCACACTGAGGCCTTTCTTGGGGGGAGATGAAGCCCCGAAATGGGATGACCTGCCCGGGTCATCTAGCCAAAACCAGCTCTCCAGGTACAGGCCTGGCTTGGAGCTCCGGCTTTGGGTGGAGTTCAGGTCGGGTTATATCTGGCACAGCCGTTCCCTCTCGCCGGCTGCAGCTGCCCGGGGTGGGGACGGCTGGGCATGCTCCGCCACTCGCCCGCAGGTGCTGGGCCGGCCATTTACATAACCACGCTTGGTCTCCCCCGCCTGGCTTGCCGTCCCACCCCCTCACCTCTCACCAGGAAAAGGCTGAGGGTCTGAGAGCAGGAGCCGACTCCAAGCCCCACTGAGCTCTTTGAGTATTCTATTTCACTTCTGCGTTTCACTTTTACTGTCCCGGGTGAAATGTGCATGTTTGTCATCCCCCTGAGCAGTAGCAACTGGGCCTGGGGTGGCTCCGTCCTGGGACCAGGGGTGGGGGTGGGCAGCCGGTGGACCCAAGCTTGAATCCCAGGCCTGCCCCTGGCTGGCCTGTGACCCCGGGAGCTGCCCTCGACCTCCCCCCACCGCCGAGCCTCCTGTGAGGGGGAGGGGGTGCGGGAAGGGGCCCTGGGCCTGGGTTCTGATGCGCCCCTGCTTCCGCTCTGCTGTGTGGCCTCAAGCAAATGCCTTCCCTTCTCTGGGCCTCAATTCTCTCCTCTGCAAAACGAGGATGTCTACAGCCACATCCTAATAGTGTGGTCTCTCTGCTCCAGCCCTGTGCAGGGTCCGGCTGGGGGCTGGGCCAGGGAAGGTGAGGAGAAGCCTGGGAGAGCGGGGAGACTGGGCCAGTCGTATGTCCTTGAATTTGAGCAGCTTGAGCTCGTATGAGGATCTCAGTCTGAGGCTAGTTTAAAATGCAGATTCTTGGGCCCTGCCAGGTAGGTGTGAGCAGGTGCCATGTCAGGCCCAGAAGCTTCAGGAGGCACATCCGTGTTTCCTGGGACAGGACCAAGGGAAGGCTGTGAAGACGGGCACCTGAGGCACAGAGAGGTGAAAACACTTGTCCAGGGTCACTCAGCAAGTGAGTGGCTGCCCCAGGACCGAACAGGGGTCTTCTGGATCCAGAGCTGGCGGGGGAGGGGGGGAGCTCCAGGGGACAGCGGCACTCGGCCGGCACCTGCCCCCGCCACTCTGGGCCCCCAGGTGCCCGTGTCCCTACAGCCTCGCCAGTGGCGGGGGCTGCCGAGGAACGTGAAGGCTCAGGCTTCCCCCGGGAACAGCTCGGAGTTGAGTCGGGGTTTATATAGTGGCTCCCAAAATATCTGGCCGCGGATAGGCCGAGGCAGGCGAGGGTGCGGCTGGCCAATGCCGTGGCTTCCTGTCCTGCCAAGATGTTTCCTGCCGATAGCGGGGCCCAATGGCCTTATCTCTGACCCCGGGGCCACTGGGAGGACAGCCCCCCCCCCCCACACACACAGAGGACAGGCTGTTCTGGCCCAAACAGGAGCTGCAGGGACCCCGGAGGGGGTCAGGGCGAGCAGCCCCTGGCAGGTGGTGGGTTGTTCAGCCAACACATGTTTTGGGAAAGAGCACTATACGCGGAGTCCAACGGCTCCAGAGTTGAGTTGTGAATCTGGGGTTGAATGGCTGTGTGACCCTGGGCAGTCGGGCCCCTCTCAAAATTACTCTCACCCATTAAGTGGGGATGGTGGTGTCTCCAGTTTCTTGCAACCGTCCCCACCCCCCGCCCTCCAGCCTGGCCCCTCAAGGACCCCCATGTCTGGGGAAGACAGAGCTTGACAGAGACACCCCCTAGCCTTGCAGCATCCAGGCTCAGCTGGAGGGACCCAGGGGTCCATCTGGGACGACTGCCTGGAGGAGGGGAGTCATAGCTGGGGTTTAGCGGATGTGTAGGAGCTCCCCAGGCAGAACTCGTGGAAGGGACGGCCAGGCTGAGGGAACATTGTGAGCAAATGCTTGAAATCAAAGTGCCACGCTCCCCAGTTTGCAGAGAAGGAAACTCAGATTCCCAGAGGAAATTATGCTTCTGAAACCTGGCTCTTCGTCTCACACCCACTGCCCAAGACCTGAGCTCCTGGGGGGGTGGGGGTGGGGGGAGAGACATATCCCCTCTCAGTTGGGACCCCGGGTCCTCGGGGACTTTTTAGATTTCAAAATCGATTTTATTGTGGCTTCCAGTGGCCTACCTTAATAACTCCACATGCTTGACTTAGTGTAGGTGTGACACACTTTCTCGCCCTTCTGTGTCCTACGAATTCGCTGCACCTACACTGCTTTATGACCTGATTTGCCAAAATTAAATGTTATTCTTTTCATTCACACTCTGATTCACCTCTGTCACATCAGCTCCACTGCGGTGGCTGGAGAGGGCCTCAAGGTCCTGGTGGCTGGGGCTCTGACCGGAGCCACCGGGAAGGAAGGGGCTGGGGTCAAAAGTGAGTCCCCAGGTGCCGGCTGGGGTCTGAGAAAGGGTCTCTGGCCCTGCCTCTGTCTTGTCCTGTGGCTTCAGGGAGGCTGTCCACACCCTCACTGCCTTCAGAGAGGCCAAGGCTCCCCCAAGGTGCCAGAGCCCAGGACTGTTCACCCCAGAGGCCCCAGCCCCCACTCGCTCACCCCGTCCTTCCCTCGCTGGCTCAGGTCTGGGGTTTTTGTGCACAACACAGGAAGGATCTGCAGGGAAGGAGGTGAGGGCACCTTTGGTTTGGGCGTCTTTAATGTTTTTCAACAGATGTGAGCCAAAGGTGGAACTTTGTTCAATAAATCAGCACTGTCTCTGCGGGGCCTGAGCGACCGCCTGGTGGGAGGACGCAAAGCCGCGTGTCAGAGGGGCTTCTGTGAATACATGTACGTGAATATTCACAGCAGCACGACTCACAGCAGTCAAAAAGCGGAAATCGCCCAAGTGCCCATTGTTGGGGGAATGGATAAACAAAACACAGCCCATCCGTACAGTGGAATAGTACTCAGCCATAGAAAGGGACAGAGCCCTGACACGGGCTATGACGTGGGTGAACCTCGAAAACATCGTGCTGAGTGAGAGAAGCCAGACACAGAAGGCCACATGGAGCAAGATCCCATGTATATGAAACGCCCAGAACAGGCAGATCCAAGGAGAAAGCAGACTGGGGGGCTGGGGGAGGGGGCTGGGGAGAGACTGCTAACGGGGACAGGGTCTCCTTTCAGGACGATGGACATGTTCTAGAATTAGATATCGGTGGTAGTTGCACAGCTTTGTGAATGCACAAAATGCCACTGAATTGTCCACCTAATTTAAAATGGTTCATTTCATGTTGTGAATTTCACCTGAATTAAAAAAAAAAAAACATTGAAAAAATGTGTGGCAATTTCTTAGGGATGGTTTCTGGGTGGTTTTAGAAATTTTAAGTGGTGAACCTTTGCACTCTCTGTCTTCTGATTTTTTTTGGCTGCGGGTAGGATGGGCTCCCCCGTTACACACAATCAGCGCTTGATGGGAAGACCAGTTGCTGGAGCTGGGTGGGGTCCATGTCGACACCAGGGCCTCGGAGTGCGTCCGCGCTCCCAGCCTGCTGGGGCCTTCCGTGCAACGTCCTCAAGTCCCCTCGCAGACGCCTCCCTGAGAGGCAAGGGCCACCGTGAGCCCACTTCCCACATGATGGACTGAGGCCTGAAAGCCCAGGTCCCACTCAGGTCTGGCGGCCTCCACGCCTCCCAGGCCCCCTCTGTTGCGTCTGGAACCCACGGCCCCTCCCTTCCCAAGCGGTGGTGTGGTGGGGGCCGCAACGTGATCCCATGTCTCCGCACGCACCCACTCACGTGGCCGGGCTCCTCCACCCAGGGCCTTCTGGGCCAGCGGCAACCTGTTTCTCTCAGAAGGGAGCAGAGCCAGGAGTGGGCTGGGAAATGCTCTCAGCGTCTGGGGGGGGGGGGGGTGCTGGACAGGAACCGCCAGGGGGCTGGGAGTGTTCTGGGCTTTGGCGGGGAGAGGGAGCTCCCAGACTGTGGGTCTCAGGAGCTGGGACCTGCTGAGTGACGCTGGGCATGTCCCTTTGGCTCTCTGACCTCAGATCTCTTCTGTGAAATGGGCTCAGTAGCAGTCAGTGCCTCTCAGACGGGATCTGAGGGATGAGTGAAACAAGCGAGGGCCCAGCGGAGGAGAGCCCCCACTTTTCCGACCAAGGTAGGGACAGAGAGGGCTGTGTGGGTCTTAGATGGGACGACCGAGGAACACCGGTTTTAAAGCGAACACCCAATCCTACAGCAGTTCCTCAAAAATTAAAAATAGAATTGCAGCCGATGAATGGGTGAACAAAACGTGGTGCATACATGCAATGGAATATTATGCAGCCTTAAAAAGGGCGGACATTCTGACCCAGGCTACAACGTGGATGAACCTGGAGGACCTGTGCTGCATGAAATCCTGTCACGAACGGACAAATACCGTACGATCCCACTTCCTGGAGGTCCCTGGAGTCGTCAGAGTCAGAGACAGTTGATGGTGGGCGCCAGGGGCTGGGGGAGGGGGTGGGGACTTAGTGTTTAATTAATGGGCACAAGTTTCAGTTCGGGAAGATGACCAAGTTCTAGAGATGGGTGGTGGTGATGGACGCACAACGATGTGCATGGTACTTCATGCCCCTGGAGTCTGTGCTTAAAGATGGTGACTCCTAGGTTGTATATTTTACCACAATTGAAAAAAAAAAAAAAAAAGAGGAACCAGACTGATGATCATTCCCGCTGGAGCTGCTGTGGGCTCAGACTGCACTAGAGGAAGTTGCTGGGGTGTACCTCTGACTAGAGGATTCCCCAGCCCCCTGGCAAGCTCCAGCTCAACCTGCAAAAACCCAGTACTAATGCCTCCTCCTCCAGGCAGCCCTCCCTGATCTCCTGGGTCGATTCTAGCTCTGCCACTGCATCCCGCAGCCCTTCTTCTGGCTCATCCTTGACCCCTTGGAGCTGGAGTGTCTGTCTATCTCTGTCAAGGAGTGAAGCTAGGCTGGGGTGAGGGGTTGGGGAGTGGGGAGCCCAGCTTTGAGGGTAGGAGAGTAGGGCAGCAGCAAGGGAAGGGACACTTAGGGGACCAGGACCCCTTTGCTCAATAAGCACTGTTGACTCCCCTGTGCCCACACCTGCCGTGTGGCCCAAGGAGACGCCGGTGTGTCAGACAGAGCAGGATATGCGTCGTGTGGCCGGGACCGGGCCCGGGCCGAGGCGCAGAGAGGGACGTTAGACCGACTCAGCGACACTTGAACCCGGCCTGGCCCTGAGTGGGGAGTTGGGGGCCCTGCGGGGAGAAGCAGGAGGGGCAGAAAAGATTGTCCTTCTGAAGGCCAGCTTTGAAAACGAGCGTGTGTCTGTGTGTTGTATTCGTGTCCTGTTACGTGATTCGTTGTGTGTTTGTGTGCTAGGCCTGTCTATGTGTCTGTTGTGTAGCTGCGTTGGTGTGTGTGCTGAGCGCTGTGTGTGTGTCCGTGTGTTGCGTGTGCATCTCTGCGTGCATGTTGCTCCCTTGTGTGCCCACGTGCCTATGTGGCAATTTTGAGGAACCGAATCCCCAGGTCGGATGTGTTTGCTGCGCAGAGGGTGTGGGAGGCTCCTCCACGCTGCCCGGCAGCCCCGCTGTCTGCAAGCCTTCTCTGAGCTCTGACCACACCCCAGTTCTGACCTCTTCTCTCCATTGCCCTCTGCCCCTGGCCCCCAGCTTCCCTCCCGCCTGAGCTCTCCTCTCTCCCATCAGCTGCTAGGGGAAGCCGTGAAAACCAAAAACCCTCTGTGGCTCCAACCCTGGGCGCCAAGCCTCTGCCCCCTGTCCCAAGCCTCAGGCTCCACAGGGAGTTCGTGCCAGGGCCAGACCTTCCATGCTCCCATCGGCCCCCACATGCCACGAGCATGGAGATATCTGTCACCCCCACCCCACTGCCCCCCCAGGGGAGGGGTTTTGTCCAGTCTAGTTGTCTCCCTGCATTGAGAACAAGACCCAGTACACAGCAGGTGCTCAATAAATACCTGAATGAGTGAGGGTGAAGGAGGGGCTGGAGAGGGCAGAGGAGCCAGGTGGGGTGAGGACTTGCCTGCGGGTTTGGGCCTGGTCAGGGGACGAAGGCTGGGGAGTTGGTGAAACGCCGTGAGCCGGCACCTCGTGGTTAAGGAGCATCCCTTTGGTGGGCTGGACGAAGGGGTACGTGCCAACTTGGGGGGTTGGGAGCTGTCAGAAGCTGGGCTCATCCAGTGCAGGGGTTCAGGCTAGGGGAGGTGGGAGGGGATGGGAGATTCAGGAGGTGCAAAGAACAGGAACATCGCTGATTGATATGGAGGAAGGTGAGCCTCGATTTCCCGTTTGTGCCATGGAATAGCCAGACCCATGCTCGCTGAAGCAGGAGAGGCCCCTCAGAGTGAGGATGAGGAGCAGGGTGTCAGGAAAGACACCGAGTTCTTCTGGGGACGCGTCTACCCTGTGGTTTTTCCTGGGAGGCCGGAGGACCTGAGGACATCCTTGTTTCAAGGTCAAGTGGAGAAAGGATCCATCTGAGGGGTGGAGATGGAGCGGTGGGAGAACACGGGAGGAGGTGGTGGCTCAGAAGCCAAGGGCAGAGGGGGCTGCTCAACAAGGGGGTGTGGTCGGCACCCCGCTGGATTCACACCACTGGCGCCTGACCGAGGCCGGTGGTCCGGATTGCAGTGGGGTTGGAATGTGCACAAAGCCCAGCACCCCCAGCAGGGCTGCCGTGAAAAAGTCTGCTAACACTAAGTGCCGGTGAGGCCCAGGCGCCCCAGGACATGGACAAATCTTAAAGGCACAGAGCCGAGCCAAAACAGCCAGATCCGAAACAGGACACACTGTGGGATTGTGTTTGT
Organism: Halichoerus grypus; assembly: GCF_964656455.1. Classification (NCBI taxonomy): domain Eukaryota; kingdom Metazoa; phylum Chordata; class Mammalia; order Carnivora; family Phocidae; genus Halichoerus; species Halichoerus grypus. Next base: position 204,848,105 of record NC_135712.1, read on the forward strand.
CTAAATTCAAGAACAGGGGAGACGAAGCAGTGGTGTTTGCTGACGGCACTGTGGTTCCCTCTGGGAGGCCTCCAGAGGGAGCCTGTGGGGGTGGGGTGGATGGGGGGTGTTCTGTGTTGATCTGAACACACGGAGGTAAACATGCATCAGTCTTCATACAAGATCTGAGTATTGGGCACATTTTGCTGCCTGTTATAATCTCGATCCAAAAGTGAATATACATAGTCACTTAAGCGAACAAAAAATTGGGTAGATTTTAAATACACGAACTATCAGTAGCATTAAAAGTGTGTGGGTCAGGGACACCTGGGGGGCTCAGTAAGTTGGGCGTTGGACTCTTGATTTCGGCTCAGGTCATGATCTCAGGGTCCTGGGATCGAGCCCCAGGTCGGGCTCTGCGCTCAGCACAGAGTCTGCTTCTCCCTCTCCCTCTGCTCCTCCCCCTGCTTTGTCTCTCTCTCTCAAATAAATAAATAAAATCTTAAAAAGAAAGTATGTAGGTGTGTGGATGTGAAGCAGTGTATAGTCACTGCTCTGAGGTTTGGCGGGCAGGGGGTTGGTGGGCTGGGGTCCCTGGGAGGACTGTGGTCAGTCGGGGCAGAGCAGGGGCTGATGGGAGAGGCAGGTGGGCGCAGAGGAAAGAGCTCATCCAAAAGAACTTGCCAGAAATTTCCAGGCACGGTATTTCCAGGTGCCATGACCTTTTAACCTTATAAAAATCAGTGAAATTCCTCAAAAATTAAGCCCGAATTACCATATGATCCTCAATGTCACTCCCAAGTTTATACCCCAAAAAGCCAAAGGCGGGGACCCAAAGAGATTTGTCACACCATGCTCGAGGCTGCCCTAGTCACCATGGCCAGAAGGTGGAAACAGCACCAGCGTCCCTCAGCGGACGAGCGGATGAACAAACGTGGCAGGTCCACACAGCGGCCTATCACTCAGCCACAGAAAGGAGTGAAGCTCTGACACGCGCTACAACGTGGATGAGCCTTGAGGACATTTTGCTGAGGGGGAGAAGTGAGTCACAAAAGGACAGTGATTCCCCCGTATAATTCCACTTACACGAAGCGTCCAGCGGAGGCAAAGGTGCAGAGGCAGAAAGCAGATGGGCAGTTGCCAGGGTGCTGGGGGCGGGGGGCAGGGAGTGACTGCTCGTGGGACCAGGTTTCCTCTTGGGGTGATAGAATGTTCTGGAATGAGATAGAGGTGGTGGTTGCATATTATTGTGAATGCCACAGAATTTCTCACTTTAAAATGGCGAACTATATGTCATGTGAACTTCGCCTCAATTGAAAAACGATGACAAATCAGCAGCACCGTGGTCTTTGCGCCTTCTGAAAGGATCGTGGCCCCTAAAGAGGGCGACCCAAGAGCTCCCACCTGGTTGACAATAACCTGGAACTTCCTTCTTCAAGAAACTCTTTCTTCTAACCAAGTGGCTTGCAGAAGCCCCAACGTGGACACGGAAATAGTCCCAGAGAGGAAAAGGAGCCTGCTCAAGGTCACACAGCAAGGGGAGCTGGTCTGTGGGGCTCAGTTTTGGACTGGGGACCCCGGGAGAGCCTGGGTGAGGGACAGACTCAGTTCCCTGTTTGTTGAATAAGGAGCTGGAAGGAAGTGGGTGAGGAGCACCCAGCTGCTCTCCCCCCAGGCCCCCTTCCCCACCCCAGAGGGCAGCTGAAGCAGGTAGGGTGGGCAGCACTGGGCATAGGGGACTGCTCTGGCCTGTCTTTGGGCCTCGGTTCCCCCTGTGTACCGTGGGGGCTGCAAGGCTCAGGCAGGGACTGGGCAACCTCCCTGAGCGGAGGTTCCCTGAGTCTCGGAGGGTCAGCTGATCCCTGACTGGCCTTGACTTGGTCCTTCTAGCCCAGACAGAGTGGCCAGTGGGGATCACAGGCCCCACCCCGAGATCAGAGCTCCCAGTCCCCCCGACCCCCATCTTTAGCTTCCCTAGCTTCTTCCAGAGGGTCCTAGAAGATGCCCCTGGGCCATCGGGGCACATTCAGAACCTGTAACCTGTGACCTTTCCAAGCCTCCATTGCACATCTGTCACAGTCAGGCTGCAATGAGAACCCCCAGGAGGGCTAGCAGGGGTCTGGGGCACCCCGGTGTTCAGAGGGCCTGTCCCGCCCACCTCTCCCAGTGGCCTAGTCCTAGGTTTGATTTCTGACCTGTAGGCGCCCCCTTGTGGCGAGGACTGGCAGAACCTGTGGGCGTGTCCACAGATCCCTGTCCCAGCCCAGGACGGCCCTGGAGCCTGGGGACACAGCAGTGACAAACCAGACAGGGGACCCTGCCCTTGGGGGCCTTCCAAGGCAGATGGGGAACAAAGAAAAATGTGGGACAAAGGACAATTGCATATAGGGACAAGCTGGAGTGGCAGGGGGAAGATGTCATTTGAGTTGAACTGTCAGTGTCGAGAAGGCAAGCGAGAGAAGGCTGCACCAGGACAGGGAACTGCGTGTACAGAGGCTCCGGGGGGGAGACAAGCTTGGGGCAAAGAGGCAGGGGTGGCAGGAGCAGAGGGAAGGAGGGTGTGAGTGGAAGCCAGAGTGGGGACTGGGCTGGACCTGCAGGACGAGGGGTTTTATTCTTGAGGACACTGGGGAGCCATGGTAGGATTTTGAGCAGGGGAGAAACATGATCTGAACTGTGACCTTTATTAAGAGCCATCATGGGCCATCACAAAAACACGGGTGATAATTTAACAAATATCCGTTTATGCACCACTGACCAGAAGGAATGAACTTGACAGATGCAGTGGACGCACGTGGTCTCCAGCTGTCCCTCTCCCGCCCCGGAACGTACCGCTGTCTAGAATTGGGAGTCAGTCCTTCCTTCACGTGCTTTATACTTTATTACGTACTGTTGGCCATAGGCAACATGATTTATGTGAGTTAAAACTTTATATAAGTAACAGGACAACATCCTCCTGCAATTGGATGATTTCATTAATATTGTTTATATTTTTAACTATTAGTATTTTTATTTTTTAAGCTTTGAAGAACTGAGGTGTGACACACACATGAACTGTGTAAAGTGCATGTGTGTTAGATGTCCATCGCGGCGTGTGTTACCTACTTGTACATGAGCGGGAGCAGCACCCAGATCAAAATGTAGGACCTTCCCATCATTCCAGAAGGTTCCCTCCAGTCCACAGCCTCCTGCCCCCAGGAGTAGACGCTTCCGTGCTTGCCTGCGCTCTGTTCTGCGGTGGCGGGGAGCGGGCCTCTGTGCCTTTTCATCGCTGTGTCTATGGGGTTGAGTGGGGCCCCCATCGTTTGTGTTTCCAGTTTGGGGCTACCGTGAGTCCGGCTGCTGTGAGCATTCGCGTCCATGTCTTTTCGGGGACTCATGTGCTCACTTCTCTTGGGTAGATGCCCAGGGGTGGAATTGTGGGGTCGCAGGCTGGGTGAATGTTCAGCTTTGGTGGGAACCACTGAGCATAGCTGTGGGGTGTGGCCGTGTCAGCACACCCAGCCCTGGCCGGTCACCGAGTGAGCAGAATATTCGCCTGGATGGACACACAGCTGCTCCGCCCTCCTCCCCCTGGTTGCGCTTGGGCCGAGTCCCATTGTTTGTTCTTACAGGGCTGCGGGGAGCCTTCTTGAACGTTTGTGCCAGTACGAGGAGGGGTGCAGGGGCATGATGGAACTCGGGCCAGGGCGGCAGGACGGCAGTGACAGCGTCACTTTCACTAGTCCCTAAGTGAGATTCAGCACCTCCCAGCTGCACCTGTCACATCACAGGGGCTTCGGGGCCCCGGGTCCTGGCCCCTCCTGCCCACTGTGCACGTTGCTAGAGAAAAAGCCACCAGGCGAGCCCTCCTTCCCTGCTTGTCTGCCACAAGAGGGGCACTTTCTGATGCTTGGTGGGAAATGGGATCGTTTGTTGTAGGGAAGCTGCTCCCTCCTATTGCTGTCGGTTAGGGACGTCTGTTGTGGCAACATTTCTTTCTCAAACGTACGGATATGGTTTGGTTTGGTGGTGGAATGAGTTATAGGGATTGAGTGGCCTCTGAGGAGCCCATTCATGATCCTGGTTCAACCCCGCTTAGTCACAGCATATGATACTATTTACCCGCTGCTCCATCCTGGTTGCTAAGATTTTGTCTAGGAGTTTTGTGGTTCGTAAGTAAGTTTCGCCCACTGTTTCTTCTCTACCATCCTTAACTGGTTTTGGCATTCAAGTGCCGGCTGCTTAAAAGAATGAATTGGGGGTTTTCCATCTTTTTTTTGTCAGGAACTGTTAAGTGGCATTAAATTCATCTGATTTTTGATGCATTAAACATCGTTATAACATCATACTGTAAAATTCATAAAACATAAACATACAGTTCAACAGAATTATGAGGCAAACACCCCTGTCACCACCAGCCACTCAAGAAAGACCAAGTGGCCAGCACCCCGGAGCCCCCTGTGCCTTCCCCTCTGCCGCCCAAGGTGGACCCATTCTGACTTCCTCTTCTTTAGATTTGCCCCTTACGATGGAAGCATCCCTAAAGAACAGTTTCACTGAAGTCTGTTTCTGAACTTCCTTCTAAAGCGATCACACTGTATGTGTCTTAATTACTATAGATGAAGTAGGCTTTGATGCCCAAATAGGTCATCGCTTTCTTTGAGAGAGAGAGAGAGCGCACGCGCAAGCGGGATAAAGGGCAGAGGGAGAGAGAGAGAGAATCTCGAGCAGACTCCCCGATGAATGCAGAGCCCGACGCAGGGCTCGATTTTACGACACTGAGATCATGACCTGAGCCGAAATCAAGAGTCCGACGCTTAACCGACTGAGCCACCCAGGTGCCCCAATTTATTCTTCAAGATTCTTATTCTTGGCTCTGACCTTCCATGTAAATTTTAGAATTTGCTTATCAAGTTCCACAAAAACCTGACTGGGATTTTGAATGGGAATGTCTTCAACCTATACATAGTTTTGATGTCTATTCGTTTTCTATTGCTGCTGTAACAGATTATCACAAACATAAAACGACACAGATTTATTAACTTAAATCCTGGGGGTCGGAGGTCTGAAAGGGTCTCACGGGGCTAAAGCCAAGGTGTCAGCGGGGCTGTGTTCCTGCTGGAGACTCTGGTGAGAATCTGTCTCATCCTTTTCCAGCTTCTGGAGGCGGCCTGCATCCTTGGCCCATGCCTTCCTCCACCCTCACAGCCAACCACCACAGACCGGGTCCCTCCCACACCACCGCTTTCTGCTTCTCCCTCTTCTGTCCCCTTCTTCTGCTATTAAGGACCGTTGTGATTACATTGGACCCACCAGATGGTTCAGGGTAACCTCCCTGATATGGTCAGCGGATTAGCAACCCTAATTCCATCTGCAAATTTAATCCCCTTTGCCATGTAATTTAACATATTCACAGGTTCTGGGGACCGCAGACATCTTTGCGGGGGGGGGGGGAGCCTGTTACTCTGCCGACCACAGGGAATGTTGGCATCTTTGGTACAGATGTCCATTCTATAACCAGGATGTGCCCCCCTCTCCTTGTAGGTCTTCCCTGAACACCCTCCATAAAGTTTGAGAGCCTTGTGTATTTTTTTATTTAATCCCAGGTACTTCATTTTGGGGGGGTACCATTGTCAATAGTTTGGAGTTGGCATGTGTTGTTTATTCTTTTTGATCATGAATGTTTATCAAACCCTTTACCTGCACCTATTGAACCGATCATAAATGTTTTCCTCCCTTATTCTTTTTAAGGTAGTGGATTCGATTAATGCATTTTCCAGCATTAAACCATTTTGCCTAAGATTTAACCTTAGACACAAGGTTATGTCCTTTGTATACATGGCCAATTCCCCTCAGATTTTATTTAGGATCTTCACATCTATGGCCATCAGTGAGATTAGTCTATAATTTTCCTGTTTCATATTGTTTCGAGGAAATGCTGGTCTCATAAATGAGTGAGGAAATGTTTCCTATTTTTCTACTCTCCGTGAGTGTTTGTTCAATTCTCTTTTTTCCCCTTGAGTGCTGGGTAGAGCTCTCCTAATACAGCCCTCTGGACCCGGAGCTCTGACCAGTTCTGGTTCTTTAGTAGCCATAGGACTACTCATATTTTTTTCTTTTTGAGTCAGGTTTTGTTCTCTAGGAATTTACCCATGTTAGTTAACATTTTCAAGGGTGCTGGCACAAAGTCGCTCCCAGCATCCCTCGCCCCCTTCAGGGTTTTTGGGTGGCTTAGACAAGGACAGCCCTCCCCCAGGTGGCTGGAGCTCCGGGGGCACAGGACAGCCTGCATGCCCTGTGAGGTGGTGGCTGTCCGGCTGTAACCTCTTTCGTGTTCGAAAAGCTGTAGTAATCTTTCATTCCCAGTGACAGCGACCTGTGCCTTCTTTTCATCTTGATTCAACTTCCTAGCAGCTTTTGAATTCCATTCATCTTTTACAAGCACCAACTTGTGGTTCTGCTTTTCATTGAATGTTTTCTATTTCCTTCGTGTCTGCTGTTTTTTCCTTCTTTCTATGCTCTTAGGCTTCTTGTTTTTTTTTCTGACTTCTTGAGATGGATGCTTAGCCCCATTCTCAGTCTGTCTCTTACATATACTAAATTAAACATCACATACACATGCGCTAATAGCGGGAGGGCTTGCAGACAACCGTGTCCTAAGCGTTGCTGGGAACAGAGGGCCCCCCCCTCTATGCTGCGGATGACTGTGTCTGTCCCACAGGGGCTCTGGAGGCTGCAGCTTGGCCTCCAGGGGTGGCAGTGAGGATGGGAAATGCTATTGGACCCACGGTCTCTTCTGGAGGGAGGCCAGGCTGTGGATGTGGGTGTGGGCAGTGAGGGAGGGGGCATCAAGGGTACCTCCAGCAGCTCTGGCCTGAGCCCTGGGCCAGGGTGGTATCCTTAACTCAATGCAGCTGAAAGGCCAAGCTCCTACTTGGGCTGATGCCCACCAGTCCTCCAAGGGGGAGCTGGTGATATGGGAGAGGGCCAGGGGAGCACAGCCCTTGAAGGAAGAGGGGGTGATCCAGGCAGGGCCAGCGGCACAGACGTTGGGGGGGTGTGAGGCAGGTGCCCGCTGTGGGAAGAAGGGTGCTTCCTGCCTGTGCGCCCCCCACGGTCCCCTCTGTGGACCAGGCAGTGGTTCTCAAACTCCAGCGCACATGCGAATCCGTGGAACCTGTGAACTCTGCCTCGGCAGGTCAGGGTGGATCTGTGAATGTGCGTTCCAAATGAGCTCAAAGGGGACACTGATGCCGCTGCTCTGAGGAGCACACTGAGGAAGACCGGCGGGGGGCGGGGGGTGATGGGAGCCCTGCACCCGCCCCTGCTCACCCAGGAGGAGTCGGCCACGTGCTGCGTCTGAGGGAAAGCAGGCGGCGTGTTTCCGTAATGGACTTTAATGTAATCGTGACACGAACACAGGCAGGGTGGTGGTGGGTGACCAAGCACAGATGTGGATGACCTGTGCCCCCAACCCTCCAAGGCCAGCAGTCCTCACTGGACGCCACTTCCCTGGGGGGACAAACACTGATGCGGCTGAGTGACAGCCTCACACGGCACAGCGGACCCTGGGAAGGCACCTCCGCCGAAGCCTCGGGCAAAAGGCGACGAGCCTCCACCGAGAGGCGCGGGCCAGGGTTGGGCCAGACACGGGAGGGAACCCAGTGTCATGTGGGCCTTGCTGAGGAGGAGGGCACTCTGCCCTCACGAAGTGCTGCCCGAGAGCTTCAGGACAAGGGGCGGGAGGCGTGGACAGTGAGGTTCACGTGAACAACAAGGAACGAACGAGACAGAAATTAGGAACACTCATGAACCTACAACATTCAACAGAATGGCAACCAAATGGCGGCCCGGCCAGCCTGGCCAGAGGCCGTGTGCAGCCAGCGGCCGGGTGAGCACTTCCCCTCTTTGTGGTGCCTGGGAGCTAACCAGCACAGAAGGCTGTATTTGATCTCTAGAGGGAAAGATTTCATTTCCTTCCCCTCAAACTGACTCAGGGGGCAGAGAGACAAGACTTCTCGAAGATGAGCTTCTTCCGGAAGAAGGGACCCAGAGACGAGAGTGGCAACGGCAGAGCAGGTGTGCCTGGAAAAGGAGGGGTCCCCGGGAGGAGCCGGGAGGGTGGCCTGTGGCCAGGGGTGCCCCTCCTCCATCCAGCAGGCTTGGCAGGTGCTTCCTCCTGGTGCTTCCGCCAGGAGCCCCAGCGCCGGGGCCGGGGGCGCTGGCCGCATGGCCCCTCACTGGGTCCGGAGCTGGTAATCTAGAATCAGGGAGGGAGGCCTTGGTTTTCTGCACTGTACCTGTGGGGGAGGGGCCGCCCCCCCAACCCTGGGGCTGCTCCACGCGCACCACCCTCTCAGTAGCGCGCACGGGCGGGCTGCACGCACCTCCGTTCTGAGTGATGTAGCGGACCCATGGCAGAGCCTGGTAGCCGCTCTTCTCGATGATCTTCAGGTAGCGCACCTAGGGCACAGGCAGCAGGGCCCTGAGCATGTACACGCTGTCCCCTCCTGGTCCCCCCACCACTCCCCACAGAGGCCAGGGAGGGGAGGCTGTGATGAGGAGTGGGCCAGCATGGGCAGGGGGCAGTGGGAGGGCACGGGAGGGGCGGGTGCCTGTCCATAGCATGTGGACGCCGTGGGAGGGAGGAGTCACGCTGGAAGGGGTGGAAAAGAGCCAGGGTGTGTGTGTACTCCCAGGCACGGCCCTCCAGCAGATTCCTGGGGAGGGGGACCCAGAGTTCACTTCCCCTCACAGATCTGCCACGGAGGTGCCTAGGAAAACAGGCCCCATGGTGGCAAAGTGCGTGGACACTAGAGGCTCGGACTCTAGTTCTGGGGGTCAAACCAATCTCTGAGCTCGGAGCCGAAACACAGGGTCAGGTCTGAACTGACAGGTGTGGAGAGAGGCAGAAGCAGGGCAGCACCGCGGTGGCCCCGGGACAGACTGACCAGCACCCTCGCCTAAGCTGTCGTCTGCAGCTCTCTGAGCCGGGACGGACACCTGGGCCTGCCCATGTCTGCTCCGGGGCCCTGGCGACCCCGGCCACGTGTACCTGGATGCCAGAGGTAGTGAAGTAGGGGATCTCAAACTTGACGCTGATCGGGGGCTTGCCCTCCTTGTCCTCCGCTTCCACGCTGGGCAGGCCGAAGTGGGCCCGCATCAGGTACTCCTTGCCCCCCTGGAGGAGTACACGAGGTAGAGATGGTCAGGCCAAGAGCTACCCCAGAGAGTTCCAGGTTGCTGGCCTGGCCACTGAGCCCCTTCCTGCGTGGCTGTGGTCACCCAGAGTCTCAGCTCCTCCAACGCACTTATATTTACCCCAGGCCTCACGGACTGTCCTGCCGGCCGAGCCGGGCAGATCAGAGGCATGCTGGGGAAAACCAGTGAATTCCAAGAATCAAGAGTTTCACAAACTCTCAGGGAGGGAGGACTAGTTGCTTCAAGGAAGCCTAGCCTGACAGGCCAGGCCTCAGGAAGGAAGAGGGGGCACAGACATACGGACAGTGCAGGTGCCACCATGGGACACGTGCGCCCTGCCCAGGCCAGAGTCCGAGTGAACACCCCCACATGCCCAACGTCCAGCAGGCGGCGTGTGCAAGCAAGGGGGGAAAGGTCAAAGTGAGGGATGGTGAACAGAGGGAGGTAACAAAAGTAAGAGACCGAGGCCGGGGGCTGACTGATGAGTTGGACTGGTGTCCTGTCCCAGAGGGTAAGGAAGGGGGCAGCTCTGGCCCCAGAGGCTGAGCAGTGACTAGAGACGGGGCCTGAGGCAGGGCCAGGAAGGCCTGGAAGGCCAGTCCGGCACAGGAGGAAGGCATCTCGGTCTGGTTGTCCAGGGGCCCGGTGCATCTCACCTAGAGCAGTGGGGAGCAAAGAGAGCACAGCTCTGGCCACACCCAGGACCCTGTAGTTGTTGATCCCCAGGGCTCTGGCAGGAGTGGCTGCCGACCAGGGCCGGGGGCCGTCCTTGCACGTCTCGGGTAGAGCAGAGCCGAGCCCCGGCTCCCCAGGGCCGCGCTCAGGCTCCTCGCCCTGGGATGGTGCCAGTATGCTCACCAGCGCCGGGGCCAGCGTGAGAGCGGGGGCTCTGCCCGAGTCAGGGACATGTGCTGAGTAAAGACTCTGGGACAACGAGGGGAGAATAATGTGGTCCCAGCAGCAGACAAAGCAGGCGGCAAAGGAATAAAATCAGCTCCACCAGCCTGTGTATGAGACAATAACCAGACCCCAAATCTGAGCCTCATGAAGACAAAAGGGAAAATGAAAGCAAAAGCACATGCAGACGGGCGGGCCTTCCCAGCGGAGCGGTGGAAGTCTGCTCCCCTACCCTGGGTCCGTCGTGTCGATGTCAACGGGTTTAATGCTCGCACGGACCAGAAAGACCGACAGGCTGGCTCACAGACCAAAACACAGCTCTGGGCCGCGAAAGCGGACAAAAGCTACGCCAGCAGAAGAGCGGGTGAAGGCGCGCCAGCGACGGGCAAACTAAACACCGCAGGGGCTGCCGTCAGGGCAGGAAGGGAGGGCCACGGTCCTAGCGGCTGCAGTCCTATGATCCACAGGGAAGGTATCATAGTCACGAGTGTCTACGAGCGCCAACTAACAGGGCGGCAACCTCTGTCAGGCAGATGCTACGCGACGTGCAAAGGGAACCAGAGGAAGGCAGTGCTGACCGGGTGGACGCCGCCACTGTGTCACGGCAGACCTCGCGGGCTCCCTACCCCGGTCACAGAAGCCTCGTCTTCCTCCCCAGTGCACCTGCAGTATTTACAAACTCGACCTTCTGTTAGCACACAGCGGACACTTGGAGAAATCCCGGAAGTAGAAACAGTAAGAATAACACTCTGGCTTTAGTGCTCCAAATCGGTGGTGAGGAGAAATGAAAATCAGAAGGCCCACCCCCTAGGAAATTTAAAAAGAACCACCGAGGCGCATGGGTGGCTCAGTTGGTTGAGCGTCTGACTCGTGACCTCAGCTCAGGTCATGATCTCAGGGTCCTGCAATCGAGCCCCGCATTGGGCTCCACACTCAGCAGGGAGTCTGCTTGAGATTCTCTTTCCCTGTGCCCCGCCCCCAGGCTCATGCTTGCTCTCTCTAAAATAAATAAGTAAATCTTTAAAAAAACAACAACAACCAACTCTCTATCCAGTTACAGAATTTCTAGATGAGCAAGTAAAATATTACATGTCAGAATTTTTGGGTTACACAGGTAAGGCAGGGCTTAGAGGAACATCTTGGATTAATATAAATACTTGGATTAATATAAATTTTAAAGCAAAATCATCAAATGAAAATATCTAACTTGAAAAATTAGAACAAAGAAAGGATGAAGAAATGCAAATTAAAGACTTATAAAAGACAGAAAAATATCATAACAAAATTAAAATACAAACCTGGAAAGAAAAAACAAAAAGACAAGCTACTAGGCAGCCTTATCCAGCGAAACAGCAGACCCAAATACACACAAGAAGAAAGAATAAGGAAGAAGTAACCATCATAAGTGAATGAAAAGAAAAAAAAAGACCACTTTCTCCAACTTGGCAAACCTGGTTAGGATGGATAATTTTGAAGGGAAATATAATTTACCCAAACAGTCTCCTATAGAAATGGAAACTCTGAAGGACCCGATTTCCAGAGAAGGGATGGAGAAAGTAGTCGAGATCCAGAAGGTCACATAGCCAAATTCTATCAACCTTCTCAAGACCAGACGATGTCCCGGCCACTTAAACGGTTCTGCAGCACGGAGACGGGACACAGAGTAATTACGAAGCAGGTACAACACGAATACCTGACAGACAGCGCACCAAAAAAACATCAACCTCCGTTATGATTATCAAAGTGAAAATGTTATGTACAATCTTATCGATAGAATCCAACGGTGCATTGAAAAGGAAAGATACCTCGAACGGGTGGAGCTTACAGAATGCAGGGATGGTCCAGCTCCACCCACTGACAGACCTGAACTCACAGACACTGAAGGGGCACCTGGGTAAGTCTGCTACCCATTTGTGCCAAAACCGCAGTAAAGCAGGGCTGGATCGAGTCCATGGCCCAACGTGGCGTCGCACTTGGAGGGGACACCTGGCTGTGTCTCCGGGTGGGGGCAAGACCAGAGGCCACTGTCCACCACCACTTACAGGCCCCGGAGAGAGCAGCCCACGAAGCAAGGAGGTACCAGAGCCATCAGATGCCCAAGAGCAGAGGAGAAGGGAAACCTGCATCTGGCTGCAAATGATACAAAAGAATATCTGAAAACCCACGGGGATTGAGAGAAAAACTACCCTAAAGCAGACACCCGGTAAGGAACCAGGGCGTGAAACTACTATGCAAACAGCGGCTACCTGCTGGAAGACACGGCGGAAGACAAGACCCCACTCAACAGAACACTGACTTAAGGCTCATCTTAACAAGAGATGGACAAACTGGCAGGAACTTTGGGGGCTCCTGAGGACGGGGCGGGGGGGGCGGACAGGGCGGGCAGTTCTGCGGCTTTCATCTGGTTCCAGGCACATGAATGTGTCCCCCCTGAGGAAATTCATCGAACTGTCCACATTTCATCTGTCTACTTTTCTGCATGTTGTATTTCAATGAAAGTACTTTTTAAACCAAGGGAGAGGCTATGTGAGGTGTATAAGGTAAACATGAAGACGGCCCCCAAAGCACTGAGGTGAGACAGGCACAAAGCCTCATAAAGGTGTTAGCTCTTCCTACTCGACTTATAAATTTAGTGCAAACAAACTGATTCTAAAATTCATAAGGAACACCAAACAAGTAAGCAAGGAAGAATCACCAGGAAACAAACAAGCGATGTGGGTGTGTGTGTGGGGGTGGGGGGGCTGCCCTTATCAGATGTTAAAACAGAGAATAAAGCTCTGAGTTAAAATATGGCCTTGCTGCGTGGACAGAGAGACAATAGGACATTCAGAAAGAGATCTAATGCCACGTGAAAATCTGATATTTAATAAACATGGCATTTCAAACCACAGGGGAAAAGATGGGACTTTTTAGTAAACGATGTTCAAAAACTGAATAGCCATTTGGAAAAAGATAAAACTGGACCTGTACCTCCCCCCATTTACCAGACCTAGTTCTGAAAGCACCTAAAATCTAAGGTGAAAAATGCCACTGTACAGGTTGTAGAAGCAAATATAGGTGAATTCCTTTACATCTGGGAATGGTGAAGCCTTTCAAAGCATGACTTACAATTCAGATGCAATAAAAAGACCAGGAAATCTGACTATATTAAATAATAACGAAACAAAGAAGCAATCAAAAAAGGTCACACAGCAAAAACTACCAGAAACAAAGCCAAAAGATAAACATTAAATTGGGGAAAACCATCTGCGACTTACATCAAAGAAAAAGTGCTCAACTTGCCCATATATAAAGAGCTCTCAGAAACAAAGAAAATGACCAAACCTGAAAGAAAAATGAGCAAGAGATGGCTGCTATGGTTTCCAGAGGAAGAAATGCAAATGGCCCTCAGACATAAAAAAAGGAGCTCCATCTTGTTTATAATGAGAAAAAGGCAATGGGCCATAATCGGCACGGGAACACACATCCACCTTCCAGGCTCTCTGGGCACTTCTGCTGCAAACCCAGACTCCAGTGCTGAAAATCCTGAACACAAGCCAGGCAGCTATGCCAGCATGAAGTGCTCGACATTCCTGGAGCTGGTGCTGGATTCCTGAAACCCACACTGCTCAGGCCTCGAGGCAGTCTGGTCCCCTTGGGGGAAGCTGAGTTCTGAACCAGTGTCGGAGAGAGGGCGGCGGGGGGGGGGGGGGGGGGGATGCCCTGATCCTGGAGATAGGCTGGTCACACGCAAGCTGCCTCTGCCAGCTCCAGCTTTCCCTCCTTGCTCGGCCAGCCCTCGGCTCTCCTCTGCTGGCCCCCCAGAACCCCCAGGTGGGGATCGAGGCCCTTCAAGGCTACTGTACTGTGATGGGCAAAGGGAGCAGGTGGGGTGTGGGTGGAAGTTAAGAGGGGCATCCCACTGAAAAGGGCGCTCACCGGGAAGGACTTGATGGACCACACGATCTCACTGTTCTCGGGGACCCACTTGACACTCCCCACCGTCGTCTTGAACTTGGGGGAGTCGGCATCGTTGGGTACGGGGATGTGAATCTCCACGTTGTTGGCCGTTGACCGCCGCTTGAACTGGCTCTTGGCCTGGAGATGAGACCAGTGCAGCCAAGGTTGTGGAAGGCACAGGTCAGACAACCCAGTCCCCACCCCGCCTGCTCCCACTAGGGCCCTACACCCCTTGGCCTGGCCTGGGGGCCCCACCACGCCAACCCCCAGTCCTCCAGGCACAGCTCACAGCCTCTCACCCACCTGAGATTCTCCCTATGCCCTCCAGTCCCCTTGACCGTCAGGGCTCCCTGTCCTTCCCTCTGGCTCACAGTGAGGCAGCACAAGCATCAGCCACGGGCCTTACCTCCCAGGATGGGGAGCACAGAGCCCCATGGGGCCCCTGCCTGGTTCGGACCCTGTGCCAAAGGCCCTGAACAGGCAGGGCCATCCACCAGCCCCCCACTTACTGCCCGTGGCCCAGGCTGACGCTGTGTGTGGGACGGGCACGCACCTTGATCATGTACTCGATGCGGCTGTGGGAATGCTTTTCAATCACGGACTCGATCCATATCAAGGGCTTCACCTATTGGGGAGAGTGAAGGTGGCACTCACGCATGGTCATTTTACAGAGGCCCATCTCACAGAGGGGAAACTGAGGCCTGGGGAAAGGGACCATGTGCCCAGGTGTGAGCCCAGCATGCCAAAGCCCTATGGAAGGAGTCCACAGCCAGACCAGGATGGACATAGAGACCGATGCGCATCTGTGAAAATGCAGAAAACATCACTGGGGCTGCCTAGAATGGGGTCTGGCCCCTCAGAAAGTTCAGAGCCCCAAGCTGTTGAACATGGGCTCTGTGGAGCCTGGGCAGTCCGTGGGAGCTGTTGCCTACCCTGGGTGTCACCTTGTGGATGTGAGACTCATCCTGGATGGGGACTATTCCCACCCACCGGGGAGGAGGTGGGAGCCTGTCTGGGGCCTCCACACACTGCCCACTGCCGTCTGGGTGGAAGCCTGCCCCGGGGGCAGGTGCCTGTGGGCGCACTCACGTGGGTGTTGAGGCGGTAGGACATGAGCTCAAACTCGCCATCTGGAGGGATGAAGGAGATGGTGCGGTCGTTCTCGAAGCGCGAGAGTCGCACACACTGGTGGAACTTCACGTCCTCTAGCTCCACGGACTTGCTTTTGCCACCTGAGGGGAGGCAGGGGTAAGGGCAGGACAGACCCTAGGCCCTCTGGGTCACTCTGTCAGCAACGCTTCCACTGCCTGGGGCTCACCCCTGGCAGAACAGAGCTGCCCCTCAAATCTGTGGGTCACAAAGGCCAAGGGGCCCAGGTTCCCATACAATCTCCCCTGTCCCTCCTCAGCCCCTTGGAAGCCTCGTTGCATCCTGACACTGGGCACATGCTGAGGGCAGGGCTGGGCGGCCTGGTTCACTCGGAGTCCGCAGCAGCTAGCTCAGGGTCTGGCCAGGGCTCCTGCTCAGGACACATTTGCCAAATGACTAATAGACCGGGCTGGGGATGCACGGCGATGGCTCAGGGCTCCCAGTGCGCCCTGGCCCCCATCATCATCCCATGGGTTCTCGGTTCCTGTCTTGGTTTTCCATCCCACAGAGGAGCTGTGCAGGCCGGGCCAGCCAGGGACAGGAGCCGCCCTGATGGGCCAACACCACAGAGGCCCTCAGTCCTGCTGCCGTGGAGGTTAAGTCCGGCAGCGCGGCCACTGCTCCCGCGGCTGGCGGTCCAGTTTGTAAACACAGAGCCTCAGTAAGCCGGGCCCTGCGGTCACTGTGGCCCCTGCCCCAGCACAGCGAGTGCCATCTCCAGGCCAGGTGGTGAGAGCTGGAACCACTGTGGGCAGCCTTAGAGCAGCCCAGACCCCGCGCCCCACCCGGGGACAGGAGCTCCGCAGGGAGAGGAGAGAACAAGGCCTAACCTTGAGCCCGCAGCTCCCTCCAAGATGGTGTAGCGCAGGGTCTCGGACCTGCTGCGTGACCCTCCCTGAACTTAACATCTAAGGCACTGGCCCGTGTCCTCTGGCCCGGGGGGCGGTAAGGGGACTTGACTTTGGGATCTTCACTCTTCTGTATTTTCTATGTCCAGGTATCAATGTATTAGTTTTCACAGTTATCTTGTCCACAACGTGAAAATGTGTCTGAAGCAAGTGCTTGAGATCCGCGTGTTCCCTCACGCAGCTCAATATCCCCTCAGCGCCGCTCTGAGCTCAGCGTGAGGCCCGCTCTGGCCACAGGGACGCCGTGGGGCTGGCGGGGTACTCACGGCCTGTGTTGTCGAAGAGGACCTTATCATTGAGGCCCAGGCGCAGCTCGGGCATGCCTGATAGGAAGACCCGCATCTTGATGGAGCCCACGATCTCGCTGCGCAGCACGTTGCCATTGGCACTGACCTGGGGGATGGCGAGGCGGGCGTGAGGGGAGGTCCCTGTTCACCAGTTGCCCCATTCTCAATGCCCTTCTCACCATCCCCTGAGCTGGGTGAGCCTCACCTTCCTCCCATCCAGCCTTTGTGCAGGGCCACAGGGGCCGACACATGGGCCCTGCCCTCTCGGTCTCAGGCCACACAGGCAGGCCTCTCTCGGAGCAGGCCACACTTGCTTTTCTTGAAATCTGTTTCTCCATGTGGGGCCTGAGGCCACCCAGCCTGTGTCCCCTACTTCCTAAAGATGGGGCTTCCAGGGCCCTGACCCCTCTGTGCTCCCCAGGGTGCCCTGAAGTCTGATACCACTGATCCAAAGTAACCGTGCATTTAAACAGATATAGTCATGACAGTAACTGACTGAGCCCTTCTTCTGCCCCAGGCGGGGCTCTGCGTGCCTCAACAGCCTGCAGGCCGGGGCGCTGACTCAGGTGACCCTCTACCTCACGTGCAGACCAGGAAGCATCTGAGTGTGATGAGAAGTCATGGCAGGCCAACAGGGAAGCCCTGAGACTGTCATGAGGGAGCCAGGCTGCTGCAACACCTCTTCACATGCCCATTTTAGATAAAAGGACACTGAGGCACAGGGCAGAGGCCGCACGGTGGCTGGCAGAGGCGCTAGGGCCACAGCTGTGACCACCACCCCATATCAGCACGTCCACACCCACAGGCGAGGGCCAGGGCTGCAAACGCAGGGGTCTTGGGGCCGCACGGGCCACTCCTCAGAGGGGCCAGCCACACTCACATGGTGCAGGGCCCGAGTTGCCTCTCTCTGCAGAGGAGGAGGAGAATCTGTCCAGCTTTTAACTCGAGTGTCTGGAAAGCACCACATGCACACACGCAAGCGCTCCGCCTCTGAGGGAGGCAGAGAACTAAGGCACCAAGTAGATGACAACCCCAGGAAAGGCACACAACAGGACAGCAGGCCCTGCACGGTCTGGCTCCATCACCCCCCCTTGCTCACTATACTCCGGCCACATGGCCTCTCACTGTCCGCACTTGGCAGGCAGCTCCCTGCCCCCACAGCACACAGCAGCCACCTCTTCCTCCCCTGCCTCTCGACAGCTCTGTCTGCCCACCCATCTCTGTCCCCCCTCTGGTGAGGGGCTGTGTCGGGCTCCTCCCTGCTGGGCCAGCACAAGGACAGCGCCTGGGGGCAGAAGGTCCCCAGAGAGCACGTGCCAACATGGGCCCTCGCTGGCTGGCCAGGCTCTGGCACTCTGACCGGCCTTACTCAGGGGGCCCTCCATGCTCCCAGCTGTGACTGCCCCTAGATTGGGAGGGCTGTCTTCCTCCTGGGGAGTAGGGACTGCACAGCCCTCTGTAACTGAACATGTGAGGTCATGAACGCTGGGAAGGCAGGCTCAGTAGGGGAGCAGAAAAGCCGTGCAGTCCACCAGGCTAATCTCAGCCCTGCAGGCAGCAACCAGGACGGGTGGGCGCAGAAGAGATGTCTGCTGAGCTGCTTTCAGTACATCACTACGTCCAGATGACCAGAATCTGGAGGCCCACGTTGACTCAGCTGCCAGCTCTGCAATCAGACTCAGGAAGATGGTGTTCCAACACGTCTCCGATATCCACACCCACCTCGTGCTGCCCCATGTATGGAAGATCAGGGGTCCTTCGGGCACAGACACATGCTGGGGTGCACTGGGACTGGACACACCTTGAACTCCTAGTGCTTTCACATACAGCTATTTGGAAACTGCTCCTTGGGATTTGCTTTTCTACCCCAAGACACTCTAGAGTTAGAGGGACCATGTTCTGGGCTCAATGAACAATTCAGACAAAGGTCCCGAGACAGGAGGGGCATGCAGTTACTGAGGCCACTGTCTTGCTCCATGACTTAAACAGTAAGAAGGCAAATATGCTTACATTAAGTCCACTGGGAGAATCTGTTGGGGAAGCACTCTTGACAATTCCACAACCAGGAACTCACCCTTCCAGGAATCCCGCCCACGTACGGGACATATCCCAAACTCAAGTCTGAGGATGAACAAGCTCGCTCATTTCTGCACTGTCTGCAGCAGCTGGAAATGGGCACACCCGAGCGAGCCGCATGATGGGACTGGCCCACTGACTACGACGACAAACCTGGGCAGGGTGCCTGGGCAACCATGGAAGACTGAAAGGCGCAGCAGGTGGATCGGGGAAGAACCGCTGTAGGAGCAGCGCCCTCCCTGCCTCCCCTCCGTGGGAAAGTGCAGAGGAAACCTGGAAGTGGAAGCAAGCACTGGGGTGCAGACTGAGCTCACGGAAGCCTCTAGCTCTGGCTTCAGCGCCAGAGGGGGAACTCCTGCCTCTTAGAGCGAGTACAGAAATCCCCTAATCCCCCCCTTTTGTCTGTTCTCTCACACCCAGGCCCCAGGCAACCCAGCTGCTGTTCCCAGAGGGTGGGGCAAACCCAGGATGGGGGCCCACTGCAGACAAGCACGACAGAATGGGGATCTAGAGCCCCCAACGAGGTGGTCACAGAACCAAAAAGGGATGCCCCAAGCAGCTGGAAAGTACCAGAAAGACAGCTAAGAATGAGGAGTCCAGGGAAACAAACCATGCAGTTGTTTGTCTCCAGAGCTCTAGAACTGGGCATGAGTGGCTATGATCCTAATTAGTATGTCAAAGACTTTGAGAGACAAACTGCACAGTCCCAGACCGACCAGCGGGTGGAGCATACTCCGGATAAGCTCAAATAGCAAAAAGTCCAGGATCGAATCTAAAACTACTTGGCATACAAAGAACCACGACAACTTTAGCTCACATGGAAAATACAGTTAACAGGTGCCAACACTGACGCAAATGCTGGGATTATCTGACAAAGACTTTAAATAGCTAGGTAAAAATCACAAACACCCTGGCAACAAATGTTAAAATAGGAAGTCTCAGCAGAGAAACAGACTACAGGAAAAAGGGTCAAATGGAAATTTTAGAACTAATAAATACAATGACTGAAATACAAAACTTGCTGGATGGGCTCAATAGCAGAATGGGGACAAAACAGGAAAGGGTCAGTGAACTTGAAGACAGATCAAAAGGAATCATCCAATCTAAACAAAAAGAAAAAAAAAGGTGGGATAAAATAAAAAGAGCCTCAGAAGCCCTTGGGTCACTGACAAAAGGTCTAACATTCATGTCCCTGGAGTCCAAAAAGAAAGGAGAAAGAGTGAAATGATGCAAACCTATTTGAGGAAACACTGGCTGAAAATGTCCCATTTTCATGGTAGAAGACCATAAGCCTACATATGTAAGAAGCCGAACAAATCCCAAACGGTAGAAATCCAAAGATAACCATACCCAGACACATCATAATCTATCTGCTAAAAATGAAAGACAAAGACAAAATCTGGAAGGCATCCTGAGAAACACAAGGCATTACCTACAGGGGATACGAGTTTGAGTGACTGTGGATTTCTCATCATGAAGCATGGAGCCCTGAGGGATGGCAGGACATTTTCAAGGTGCCAAAGGAGAACTGCCAACCCAGAATCTGTTACCCAGTCAAAATACCCTTCAGAATGAAGGTGAAATGAAGACATTCTCAGATGAGGGAAAACCAAGCTGATCTGTTCTGAAAGAATTGCTAAAAGCAGCTTTTTAGGTGGAAGGGACATGTTCCCAGAAGGAAACCTGGAAAGTCAGGAAATCAAGGGAAAGCAACTGAAGTGGCAAATGTCTCGGTTATGTGGAAGACTGTTATTCTTCCCCTCTTGATTGCTTTCAAGTACGTCTGAAAATTGAAAGCAAAATCTTAACACTGGGGCACCTGGGTGGCTCAGTCGGTTAAGTGTCTTCCTTTGGCTCAAGTCATGATCCCAGGCTGCCTGCTCAGTGGGGAGTCTGCTTGTCCCTCTTCCTCTGCCCCTCCCCCCTGCTCATGCTCTCCCTCACGCTCTCACTCACCTTCTCTTGCTCTCTCAAATAAATAAAATCTTTTAAAAAAGTCTTAACACTGTCTGATGTGGTTTCCAATGTATCGAGATGAATACATGGAACAACTCTAGCATCAAGAGGTAGGAAAGTTTCTGGATTCCAACTGAAGTGATAAAATATTGATTCTAAGTAGATGATGAAAAGGTAAGTATGCATTTTATAGCAACAACTAGAAAAAACTATACAAAGAGATACAGTAATGACCACAATGAAGAAATGAAATGGAATGCTAAAAATATTCAAACAGACCATAGAAGGATAGGGAAAAAAAAAAAAAAACCCAAAGGAATGAAAAAAAGAGGGAACAAAAAGAAAACAAATAAAACAACAGTAGACTTTAATCTAACAAATTAATAGTTACTGTAAGTATAAATGCTCTAAACATATTAATTAAAAGACAGAGACTCCCAGAATAGATTTTTAAAAATGACCCAGTTTGAGCACCGGGTAACGTATGGAAGTGTCGAATCACTATATTGTACACCTGAAACTAATATTACACTGTATGTTACCTTACTGGAGTTTAAATAAAACCCTTTTAAAAATGACCCAGTTATATGTTGTCTACAAGATATACGATACGGGTAAGTTAAAAATAAAAGGACAGGGTGCCTGGCTGGCTCAGTCAGTAGAATGTACTTTTGATCTCAGGGTTGTGAGTTTGAGCCCCCACATTGGGGATAGAGATTACTAAAAAACAAAATCTTTAAAAATAAAATAAAAGGATTAGAAAAAGAAGTAAAAGGATAGAAAGACATATAATGTGTACACACTGATCAAAAGAACTCTAGAGTGACAATATTAATAGCAAAACAGACTTCAGAGCAAAAAAATTACCAGGGATAATTAGAGACATTATATAATGACAAAAGAAAGGATCGGTTCACCAAGGAAACATAAGAATCCTAAATGTGCTTGCGCCTATCAGCACAATGTCAAAATTTGCTAAGCAAAGACATTAATTCACAATTAACAGCTGGAGCTTTTAATACTCCATCAATAATAGGTAGAACTAGTAGCCGGAAAATTAGCAAAAAAAGCTAGAAGAATTGAACATCACCAACCAAGAGGATTTAATTGGCATTTACAGAACACTCAACCCAACAATAGCAAAATATACATTTTTTTTCAAGTGCATATGGAAAATTCACCAAGACAGATCATATTCTGGGTCATTAAAATAAACTTTAACAAATTTAAAGAATTGACATGTAGAAAGTATATTCTTAGATAATAATGCAATTAAATTAAAAATCAGTGACAGTAACAGAAATATCTGCGAACATTTAAAAATTAAACAACACACTTTTGTTAAATAATCCATGGGTCAAAAAGGAAGTCTCAAGGGAAATTTGAACTTTTTCTGAACAAAAATGAAAATTCAACATACCAATTACAGGATACAGCTAAAGCATTACTTAGACATTAAAAGCATTAGATATTTATATTAGAAAAGAGGTTTCAAATCAGTATCTTCAGTTTCCAACTTAAGAAACTAGAAAAAGAAGAGCAAAATGAACCCAAATCACAGAGAAGAAAATACTAGTGCTAACAGCAGAAATCAATGAAATTGAAAACAGAAAAACAACAGAGAAAATCAATGAAAGCAAAAGCCAATTCTTGGTAAAGACCAATAAAATAGATGAAACTCTCACAAAACTGACAAAGAAAAAAGAAATATGACATAAATGGCCAATATCTGGAATGAAAGAGGGGACATCAGCATAGACCCTGCAGACATTAAAGAAACAATAAGGGAATACTATAAACAACACTATGCACATAAACTCAATGACTTCGATGAAATGGACCAGCTTCTTAAAAACAACACACTACCAAAACTCACCTAAGATGAAAGAGAAAATCTGAATAATCCTATAACAATTACAGAATTGAAATTTGTAGTTAAAAATATTCTGAAAAAGGGGTGCCTGGGTGGCTCAGTTGGTTAAGCATCCAATTCTTGATTTTGGCCCAGGTCATGATGTCAGGGTGGTGAGATCGAGCCCTGAGTCAGGCTCCACACCCAGTGTGGAGCCTGCTGAAGATTTTCTCTTTCCTTCTGCCCCTCCTCTCTCTTAAAAAAAAAATTCTGAAAAAGATATCTCTAGGCTCAGATAGTTTCACAGGTGAATTCTACCAAATAGAATAAAAAATATACAATTTACGACACCTTCAAAAAAATGAAATACTTAGTTATAACTCTAAAAAAAGTATACGTGGTAAAAACTACCAATGTTGATGAAAGAAATCAAAGATGACCTAACTAATCCAGCATTTGTGGATTCTGAGACTTAATATACGAAAGATATCAATTTTCTCCCATACTGATTAATAGAGTTATTTAATACAATACCAATCAAAATTCCAGCAGGATCTTTTTGTAGATATAGATAAGCTGATTCTAAAATTTTGTACAAAGGAACTAAATAGCTAAAACAATTTTGAAAAAGGAAGAATGTTGGCAGGATCATATAATCTGATTTTCAGACTTAATAAAGTTACAGTTATCAAGACAGTGAGGTATGGGCTAATGAACAGATATACAGATCAATGGAACAGAAGAGAGTCCAGAAACAGACTCGCGTGAATATGGCCAATTGCTTTTTGACAAAAATACAAAAGCAATTCAATGGAGAAAGGGATAGTTTTTTCAAAAAATGATATTGGAACACTGTTCTAGATGCAAAAAAACTGCACATAAACCTCCTACCTTATATAAAACTTAACTCAAAATTGATCATGGATCTAAATAAAATTATAAAACTTTTTGAAGAAATTTAGGAGGAAACCTATATGACCTTGGGTTTGGCAATGAGTTCTCAGACATGGCACCAAAAGCACACAGATGAAAAAATCGATAACTGGACTTCCTCAAAATTAAAAACTTTTGTCCTGGGGGCCTGGGTGGCTCAGTCATTAAGCGTCTGCCTTCGGCTTAGGTCATGATCCCAGGGTCTTGGGATCGAGCCCCGCATCAAGCTGCCTGCTCCACGGGAAGCCTGCTTCTCCCTCTCCCACTCCCCCTACTTGTGTTCCCTCTCTCGCTGTGTCTCTCTCTGTCAAATAAATCAATAAAATCTTTTAAAAAAACCCAAAAAACTTTTGTCCTGTGAAAGACACTGCACCAAAAGAATGAAAAGACAAGTGATGGACTGGGAGAAAACATCTGCAAATCACATATCTGATGAGAGACTTGTATCCAGGATATATAAAGAACTTGCAAAATCCAAGAATCATAAAAAAAAAACCCAGTTTAAAAACACTCAAAAGACACGAAAAGACACTTCTCCAAAGATGGTATATGGACGACAAAGAAGCACATGAAGAGGTGGTTATCATTAGTCATTAGGGAACTTACAAATTAAAGCCGTGATGAGCTAACACAACACACCGATTAGGATGGCGAAAATCAAAACACTGATCAAGGATGTGGAGCAACCAGAACTCTCATCCACCGCTGGTGAAAAGGAAAAGATGGTGCAGCCACTCTGGAAAATGGTTTGGCAGTTTCTTATAAAGTTAAACATACACTTACCATATGACCCAGCAATCCCACTCCTGGGTATTTGCCCTAGAGAAATGAAAACTTCTGTCTACACACAAACCTGTACGTGAAACGTTTACAGCAACTCTATTCACAACCGCCCAACATTAGAAACAACCCAACAGTCCTTCAATCAGTGAATGGATAAACAAGGTGTGGTTCACTATATAAAATAAATATAAGTAAATATAAGGAGAAACAAACTTTCGATAAACAACAGTAACTTGGATGAATCTCAAGGGCATTATGCTAAGTAGAAAAAGCCAGGCTCAAAAGGTCACATACTGTATGATTCCATTCATAGGACAATCTCAAAAATACAACACTAGAGAAGTCCCCCCACGCCGTCCCTTATCTGCAGGAGATACGTTCCAAGACCCCGTGGACTCCTGAAACCACACACAGTACCGAATCTTCTATATACTATGTTTTTTTCCTATACACATATATCTCTAATAAAGTTTAATTTATAAATGAGGCACAGTGAGAGATGAACAATGAACTAATAATAAAATGGGACAATTAGAACAATATACTATAAGATATGTGAATGTGGTTTCTCTCTCTCTCTCTCAAAACATCTGATTGTACTAGACCCACCCTTCTTCTTGTAATGATGAGAGAGGACAAAATGCCCTCATGACGACACGAAGCGAGGTGAATGACATGGGCCTTGTGATGTAGCGTGAGGCCGCTGCTGACCTGACAATAGTCAGGAGGAGGACCATCTGATTCCGGACCACGGTTGACTGGGGAAGAGAAACCGTGGAGTGTGGGGGGCTACCGGATAGTGATGGGGACCTGAGCGGTGGCCGCTGGGCAGGGCAGAGGTGGAAGGGTGGGACTACCAAGGAGTGGGCAGGAGGGAGGTTTTAGAGGGGATGTGCATCCTGATTATATAGCAGTGGGCTACAAAAATCTGTACATGTGCTAGAATTAACGGAAAAGAAAGTCAATTTTATTTAGTGATAATTTTAAAAATTACATCAAAGGAAAAAACAAATGTGCACAAAACAGTCAAACAACAATAACGAAGTAAGTTGTGGGAGAACCACATCTTATGCTCTCGGCTTTACAGAAAGACAGTGCGTGTTTGTAAATGTACAGAATGGGACCCGAAAGGATGATAATGAATCTTAAGTGAGGTGGTCTCTCTGAATATAGAGGCCTTTGCTTTCTGACTTTCCACCCTGCTTTAAACAGCAACAACTGCGATGTGCCTGCACTGATTCTAAGTAGGAACAAAAGCTAGTGGAAACAGCCTCCCCAGCTGCAGTGAGTGGCCTGAACTGAATCCTGCTGATCAGCTGTCACACGGAAAGTAAACGCCTCTCAGGGCCTTGCTAGTTGTAAAAGTCCAGTTGCTTTTATTTCAATCATGGAGAAGACAAAATTTCTCTAAAAGAAGAAAAGAAACGAAAGGAAGCCTACCAAGAGGTTGACGGACTCGATGACGTCCAAGAACACCTCGTTCTTCCGGTACCTGATGCCCTCGGACCGCCAGGACACTGCATTGGTGACGGTGGCCGGAGGCCTCGGGGCCCCCGTTTCCAGCTTGTGGCCTTCCTGAGTGATGTACCTGTGGGACCACACCCAGAGTAAGGACCTGGGGCACAAACATTTTGAAACAGCCCCTCCCTGTAGCAGGTTCTAGAAAAGGCAGGCTCTGGTTTCACCTGGGCTGTTTAACACAAGAATATCTTACGATATACAAAAAGCCCCAACAAATTCAAGTTACAATGAGCGCAGAGCGTTCATTTTGCGGGGGGCGGAGGGGGGGCAAGGGGACAGCACTGGCGAGGAAAACCGGAGTGGGCACGAACTGCTCTCCCGCTGGGCGGGCAGAGGACACTGACGCCTGGGCGGGGGGGGGGGGGGGGGAAGCTGGTGACCCCGATCCCACCTGGGGAGCAACAGGCACGAGATGCGGGCCAGTGACGTGGCTTCTCTGAGTGCCCCTCTGTGCCATGCAAAATGGGGAGCCGCGCCCCTCACTCTGAAAGGAGTGAAGGTGAAGCACTCGCAACAGGGCCTGGTGCACAGGAGGGACTTGATCCACCCGCCCCGGTGCGGAGGGCAGGGCAGGACCGCCGACAAGAATGCGTCTGTCATGTATGACAGTGAAAACAAAGGCAGGTGACTCCCTAACGACAAGGCACTTAGCGCACCACCTGGCACCAGGGACCTGCTCGTGCTCGTGGGGATGCTGAACGGCCAAGACTCTACAACCGCCCGGGGACAGCTGGAGACAGGGTGGCGGCCCCCAACGTGAAGGCACATTCGCTTCCTCCTGTCTCCACACCTGACCACATCAACGCTGCGATGTTGCCAGGCCTGGGTCCCCGCCCTGCCCACTCACTCCTGCAGGATCTTGCTGTCGGTGGTCTGGGGGTAGCCAAAGTCCATGAGCTCGTCCAGCAGCTCGTAGATGATGACAAAGTTGTCGCGGATGCTCTCCTCCTCCAGCTCCTTGAAGTACTCTGAAAACACCTGTGGTGGGGGGTCATGGGGGCGGCAGATGGGGTGAGATGGGGCCAAGGAAGGGGGGCACCCGCACAAAGCCGCCTGCCCTTTATGCCCACAAGCTGCAGCTGCCCATGTGCGAGCCGTGGCGACATGCCACACGCCAGGCCTTGGGCTGGGAGACCGTGGGCGGGAGGACAACCCTGGCTGCCTGAGCGGCAGGAAGCAGGCTGCGGGTGGGGCAGGCGTCCTGGGAGGGGGGGGGGGGTGGAGGGGGCCTGGGCAGAAGCCCTGCATCTCCACCCCCGTGGGTTCCCTCTCCTCTCCTCCCTGACGGTTCCTCCCCCACCCGCCCAGGTCTAGGGCCTCATCGGAGCTTCTCTTTAATCCCCACTGTTAACTGTCACCCTTTGCCTCTGAGTCACAAGAGACTCAGGTGAGGGGCAAGAGCCACTGGGGTCAGAACAAGCAGTTCTTCCGGACTCTTCCAACTCCTCTGAGCTGTGGACACATCCCCCCCAGTTCAATAGAAAATTAAGAGGATCAAAGAAGGGAGGGGAGAAAAGTTTCATTAGCACTAACCCTGAAGGAAAGCCACCGAGGCAAAAAGGAAATGCCAAACGCTGCAGGGAGGAGAAACTTCCTCCTTCCCCCTTTCCCCATCTCTGGTCCGTGGATGTCCTCCTGCACTCTGGCACCAGCCACTGGGCCTCTATTCAGAAATCACTCCTGTGACGGTGCCTCTGCTCTGGCACAAAGGCCTACTCCTCAGCCCAGACTCAGGCTCCCCAGGGGGACACATGCTCTCCTGCCCACTGCCCAGACTGACCTATTTCCCATTGTCCAGCACAGTGGCTCCTGAGCTAGCTGCAAGTGGCAGCACCTGAGGACGATAGCTCTCCTGCGCCCACGCCAGGCCTCCTGGGTCCGATTCTCCACTTTCTTCAACCCCATGGCCCCTGCTCCAGCCAGGCCCCTCCATTTCTCCTCTGGAAGCCCACAACAACCTCCTCACTGGCCTCCCTGCCGCCTTCAAGTTCCTCCTCCACTTAGCAGCCAGCTCAACAATCTCAACTCCAATTGGGTCTCGTCAGTCTCCCGCTTAAAGTTCCCCACCATCTCTCATCAGGCTTGGAATGAAATCCGAATTCCTCACTAGGCCCTGTGCGTCCCCGACCCCACAGTCCAGCCCCGCCCACCTTGCTGACCTCAGCCCCACACTGTCCCGAGCACACTGGCCAGTCTGATGGTTCCTGACCGTACCATACCACACGCACTCCTGCCCCAGGGCCTTTGCATGTGCTGCTCTCGCTGCCTCCCCATCTCTGAGCAGAATTTGGTTCTGCCCTCCTCCTGGCTAGCCTACCTCCCTAAGCTCTGACTCTCAGCTGGCCCCCGGCCACCCTTCCACAGCCAATTGTGG
Source organism: Halichoerus grypus (assembly GCF_964656455.1). Lineage (NCBI taxonomy): Eukaryota > Metazoa > Chordata > Mammalia > Carnivora > Phocidae > Halichoerus > Halichoerus grypus. Next base: position 204,875,942 of record NC_135712.1, read on the forward strand.
GGCACAGCTGTCCCTCCTGGAGTCAGGGCGCACTGACCCGCCCTGAGCTCCACCTCTTGTTCACTTTCCCCTCCTCACCATGTCAAAGGGACACCGTCAAAGGCCATAAAATCCCACAAATGGGGCAGCTGGAGCTCCCCTTCCCATTTCCTGGGGTTCTAGCCCCAAAACTCCCTGGGAGGCTGCAGCCCTCAGGTGGCTGGTGTGGGCGGAGGCACACAGCAGAGAAGGGGATTGTGACTCAACTCACCTGTACCACCTTATAAAGGAAGGAGAACACCAGCGACACACAGGCGTTCTTCTTGGACGTGGCAACCACTGCATGGTGGCCCCAGTTAAGGAGTGTTCAGAGGCTTGGGCTGCTGCCTCGCAGACCCCGATTCAGTGCAGGTCTTGGGAGGACCCCCACGGCCACTCTGGGCTCAGAACCTCCCTCAACCCAACCCCCAGCCATTCACTTGGCCTTCAGGGGGTTACTGAGCTTATGGTCTGAGCCAGGCCTGAGACATTGCAGTCACCAGAAGTGGCCCCAGCCCCAAGGGAGTCCTTCATGACAGAGAGGCAGCAGGGGACACAGAGAACCCACCCCAGCCACTGGCTTGGGGGTGAGAGGCTGCCCTGAGGAGGTGATAATCTGAGCTGACAGCCAAAGCCCAGCGTGGTGGTAAGGGTACACCTTGGGTGGGGTGAACAACCCAGGGTGGGGAGGCAGCGTGGCTCTTTCCGGGAGCAGAAAGCAGGACCACGGTTGGTCCTTCCCCAAAAGCCAATGGCTTATGTGATCCCGCTGAGGTGCAGGGCTGCCCAGCCAGGCTCCAGCGGAAGCAGCCGGGGCCAATGCTGGCTCGAGCCCTTCCTGCAAGCCCTGGCTCCTAAAGCAAACCTTTTTAATAGAATCTCCATTTTCTTACTTGTTTGATGGGGGCATGACAGTGGATTCATCGAGGTGATGTGTGTAGTGTGTGGTACAGACTCTCCCTCCCACATGGGGAAGGGTCAGCATGTGCTGGGCACTTCCTGTTCCTTTCCCTAAAGAGCCTCGAGCTACCTGGGGAGGATGGGTCCTCCACTGCAGGTCCATGTGCTGTGCCCTGGACGTGCCCATTCATGACACGCCTGTGCCACCTGGCCCCTGGGGCTGAGCTGGGAGCTCCAGGGGAAAGGGACAGCAGGGCCCACGTCCACCTCATTTCCTGCCTAGAGCGGGGACCCAGGAAACGGATGCTGGGCCAGTCAAAGGAGTGCTGGCCTCCCTCCTCCAGCCTGGGACCACATGCCCTTTAGGTGCTTTCTAAGGAGGGACAGTAGGCCCTCAAGGCCGGGCCCTGCTGGAAACTGTCACCCGACAGTGGAACTAGGGAGCAGGAAGGGGGTAATGGGCAGCAGGACCCAGAGAGGTGAGCCACTGCCGTGTCCTCCCTGGCTGCCCACGTGTGAGACCGGGGCCCGGCTGGAAACTGGCCAGACGGCTCGTGCTGAGCTCACACCACCGCCTCCACACCCGGGCAGCTACCGCCCAGACCCAGGGCGGCTTCACAGACGGCCAACTCCTGGCTTACAGGCCGCCTGGGGGACTCTGTAGAGCTGCCCCCCAGGCCCTCCAGAGAGCGAGGGGAAGGGGAAAGAGAGGCTGCAGGAGCTGGACCTTGGGGGGCCAGACGAGGGTCACAGGCCGGCACCCTCGCTGTAATGTGCGCACGAGGCACTAGCGATGGGCGCGTGAACACGCACACTCTGAGCCCTGCCTTGTCGCCCCCTCTCCGTACCCGCTCCTGTGCCCTGCAGTCTGGCCTCTGCGCTGCAGCCTGAAACCTTCCGCAAACGCACATCTGGCTTTGTGTCACCCCTCTGCCTAAAACCCTCCAAGGGCTTCCCATCAAAGGTGATATCCTAGGAGACCCCTCAGTGCTACTGACCACTTGGGCCTCACTCCCACCACACGCCCCCTCTCCCATGCTCTAGCCACCCCCACTGCGGCTTCCAGAATGAGCCTCGCTTTCCCTCTGCAGAGCTCCTGTCCGGGCCTATCGTTCCTCGTGTCTGCCTACTGCTCTGGAGAGTGGACACCTGGTCTTCCTGAGGTCTCCTCCAGATGTCACCTCCTCAGGGAAGCCTTCCTGGATCCCCAGACTAGATGAGGTCCCTGCCGTACCCTCTCCTCTCCTAGCAGCCATCACATTTGCTCCTGTGTGTTCCCCGCTCATCCCCTCAGGCCGCAGGGAGCTCCGGGAGGGGGTGCCTGAGCCAGCCCGGAGCCAGGCGAGGCCGGGTACTGGAAGCTCTCGGTTGCCCATGTGTGCGCGCGCACACAGGAGGCCCCTGGGAGCTCCCCCGCAAAGGGATACGATACAGATTGTTGTGCTTGATCCACATGAAGCGGACTCCCCCGTGGGCCAGGATGGGCGACAGCATCCCTTCCTCCTCCTTCTCCATCAGGATAGGCATGAAGTGCTCCACCTCTGACATGTCCACGTCGCCGCGGTAATTCCGGCAGATGAGCACCTGGGCCGGGAGTGGGGGGGGGGGACACTGCTTTCACTGTGAGCCCCACAAGCCAGGTGCTGGGGTGGGGAGGTGAGAACGCCAACCTCCGTCACAACAGGGACCCTAGTCACACCCCTGTCCATCAGAGACTCCAGGCCATGCTGATCTCTGTCCCCCAGGGAATTCCTCAAGGAGAGCATTTCCCAAAGTGAACTCCACAGGGGCCAACCAGGTGCTCTGCAGGGGAGGGGAATATGGGGCAACGGTCCAGGACTGAGTCAACTGGGAGATGCCAGGTTAAAACAACTTCCTGTAGGCTCTCGCTGCAGACCTTCCCAGAGCCTTTCCTATGCTAACGTACCCCACTTTTCGCTGTCAGGGTACCCATTCAGGGGACACTGGTACCCGGAGACTTAACACGGGACAAGCACTTTGGTAAAGTCTGGCAGGCTCTCACACAGGTAAACCTAGCTTAAGACCCAGCCATTCCTCTCTTAGGTAAAGTATTTACCCAAGAGAAACGAAACTGTACATCCACGTCAAGACCCATATCCACTGCAGCTTTATTGTACATAGATCGGGCTGGAGAGAGAGCCAATGTCCTCCAACAGGTGAACGGAAATAAGAACTGCGTCCATCCATAGCCCAGAAGGCTCCTCAGCCACGAGGAGTGACTACTGACTCGGGCGGCAGCACAGGGGCCTCCCAGGACCACTGGGCCAGGTGAGCAACCAGACAACGGACAGCATATCCCGTCCCACGGGATTCCACTTACATAAAGCCCTCGGAAGTGGTGACAGAAAGCACGTCAGTGGCGGCCTGGGGACGGGCTGGACACAAGGGGTGTAAGGAAGCCTCAGAGGGTGATGGAGTGTGTGCGGACGGCTTCCTGTGTTTACACAGTGACTGAACTCATCAAAGAAATGCAGTTTGGTCCACGTAAGCGACCCCTCCCTGAAGGGACAAGGAGGCAGCCGAGGGTCTGCCAGGCTGCGAGAGGCTCTATCTGGAGACACGGCCTAGAGCCGCTCCCACGAGCCCGGGGGGACAGCTGCTGCAGGACTCAGCCCCGAGCTGAGCCGGGCCCTGCAGAGCTGACCGCGCGGCGCGGCGCCGGCCTCAGAACCTGCAGTCCCACAAAATACACTGTCTTTGTGGTTTCAAGCCAGGACAGACAGAGAATCGGAAAGAAAGCGTCAAAACGAGAACCTCTTTCCTAGTTTCCCTTTCCTGGTCTATGCCCTCTTCCTGCTGAGGTCCAGAAGGCCTTAGGGACCCAGCACCCAGTGGGTGAGCTGACGGGCACATGGGCCAGGCCTGGGCTAAGGGACTCCCGTGCACCCCGACATATACTCCTTGCCGGGAATACACACCGGCCCTGCCACGAGGCGGGACTGTTACTCTGAGAGAGATGCACAGTGATGTCCAGAAAGCTGGCACCACCTGCCCGAGGTCACACAGCCAGCAAAGGCGAGTCCAGATTCTAACCAGTTCTCACCCCCTGCAAGGCCCCTTCTGCTCCCTAAATTGCTTTCCTGGGCTTCCCAAGGCCCATCTTCTTCCCCAGGTATACAACTCTGGGGGCTGCAGCTGGCAGGGAGCCCCAAGCCCCCAGAATGCTCACAGGAAAGAGCAGAGAGCAACTTCCCTTGCTCACTTCCATTACCAGGGCTGCAAAGAGGTCAGCTCATCCAACAAGCTGGCACTGGGTGTCCTCTACTGCACACCATGCTGGGGCTGGGGACACAGAGGTGACCAAAACAGAGTCCCTGCATTGGGACACTTGCTTAGGAGGAACTGAGAGCCTCCCGAGGGTGTGACCTTCAAACTGAGGCCTGAGGGGACAGGGGGGATAGAGGCAGAGGGAGTAGGGTGGCTGGAGCCACAGGGTAGAGTCAGGGGTGCAGCCCACGGTGTGACCTGGGAGCGCTGGTTAGGTGGAGTGAGGACAACCTCAGAGCTTGGGCTGCAGGTCCCAGATGAGAGGACAAAGGCAGGAGACAGGACAGATTGAAGGGAGGCAGGCAATGTTGAGGTGACAAACCCCTACCCTTATGGTTGCTCTTGACCCCCACAATTCCTTCCCCACAAAAAAGCGAGAGGGGTCTTCTTAAGCAGAACTCAGACTGGGATTCTCCCTGCTGAAACTGCTGTCTACCCCAGTCTCCCCTCATGCTGAAAACAAACTGCAAGTTGAACCTCACGGCAAACTGATTCTTCATGGCCCCGCCAACGCCTCTCTGTCCATCTGGCCCTCACCCTCACCCCCAGGGCACTCTATTCCAGCCTTCCTGGTCCCCTAGCCGCTCTCTGAACCATCCACATCTATTCCTGCTTCAAGGCCTTTGCACTTGCAGTTCCCTCTGCCCAGAATGCCCTGGCCTCTTCTAGTTTCTCAAGCCTCACCTCAGATGGCACCTCCTCTAAGTCTTCCTTGCTTGCCCTGCCAAAGAGATCATATTTTGTCCCTCCTTACCCCAACTCCACTTTTCCTTCACTGCCTACAACACTGCTGCACTGTAATTTCTATCCTCTTTTATGGTCTGTCCCTTTTGCCAGAGTCTAAGACTCCCTGAGAACGGTGACCACTTCCATCTTGTTCACAACTGTGTCCCAGCACCCACAACAGAGCCTGACGCCAGTGGGTGCTCAGTGAATGTCTGTGGAGTGAACATGGGCATGAGGAGAGAAAGGAGGCGGGGATAATGCCCAGGTCTCCAATGAGGGCAGTCCCATGGACGGTGGTGTCACTCACTGAGATGGGGAAAGAGTAGGTCTGGGGTGGCAGCAAGTTCCTTTTGGAAAATGCCAGGTTTGTGGTGGCTGTGGGACCTCCGAGGTATCCCAGAGAACAGTGGATCTCCAGATAAGTACTCTGGACTGCGGTACAAACTTGAGTCACTGGCACATGGACGTGAGTCAAAGGCTGCCCAAGGAGAGGGACAGTGAGGGTGGGACTCCTAGGCCTGAGCAGGAGGAGTCAACATCCAAGGGACGTGGCCAGGAGACGGTGACAGAAATGGGCAAAACAAGAGGGAGTAGCAACTTGGAGGCCAATGGGAGCACACTGAGGAGTATGGTAGTGGTGTTAGAAGCTGCAGAGAAACAAGAAAGATAAGGGCAAAGAAGTGTCCATGAGGGCTTTCTAGCAGCTAAATGTGGCTGGTTTCTTTGGTGATCAGAGGTTCTGGCTGGCAGACAGACGTGTGGTCATGAATTTTTTAATGTGCCATTACCTTACTTTTTATTAAATATAGTCTGCACAAAAGGTCTTTTAAAACCTGAGGTCCATGGGGAATGGAGTAATAAATAGCATGATCGTTGCTGAGGATGGGAGGCAAGTCCATGACTGCCCTGGGAGCTTCCCGAAAGGCAGGTCTGGTCATGCTCCTCCCAGGCTACAATTTCCTCTGGTGGCTCCTCCTTCTCGGGATCAGACTGGTCCCCTCTGTTCCTCATTCCCATCTGGACATCCTCAACCATCCATGGCCCTGCTGGTGCCATCCTCCAGGCTCCAGTGTTACCCGGGTCTTCTGGCCCACCAGCCCCAGCAGGCTGCCCCTGACCCCTCAGGCCAACTGCGATGCCTCCTTGTCCACCTGACTGTCACCTGGTCCCAGCTCTGGCACCTCCCTCCTCCAGGAAGCCTTCTGTAACTACCTCTCCTTCTGCAACCAAAATTGAGGTTGGCATTTATACTACCTGGGGCTGTGTCCATGCCCTTGCAAGCTACCTAGATCTGACCATTCGGATCCATCAGCTTCCGTGTGTCTCCCCTGCTAGAGCCCGAGGCCCTAGACAGGATTAACAAGGACTGTGGGCCATAGGTGGTGCTAGCCTGTCTCAAACATCTGCTCAGAGAGTTTGCACAATAACACCATAACCAGCCTGCGTGAGCAGTGAGGAACAAGGTTCAGAGAAGAGAAGGTACCTGCCTCAGGTCACACAGCTGAGCAGCAGAGATGGGTTTTGAACTCAGCCCTAACTGCGTAGTCACGATAAGAGTAGGCACTGGGCTTGGTACATGCTAGGTGCTCATGAAATGTTTGCTGAAGGAATGAGAGATCTGAGATAAGGCAGCCTTTGGGAACTCGGGACACAGTGGCCAGCGTGGAAGGAAGAACACAGCTACAAGGACTCTGGGAACACTGCACCCACCTGGCCCCTGGTGTGCCCTGTGTCTTCCCTTGCCTGAGGGCTGGGGAAGGGAGTCCAGCACTGGGCCTCACTAGCTGTTGACTTTGGGTGGCATCCAGGGCAGGCGACCCACTCAAGGGACTCTCGGAAAGTGCTAGAGCGGGGTACTCTGGGAGGGGGGCAGGAAGGGATAGCCACTTCACCTCTTCACTCCCCACTGCTTCTGAGCTAACTCCTGCCTGCCCACCCTGGGCCCGAGGCCCACCTCTCTTCCAGTGATCCATGCGGGACTTGTTTAGCATTGTTGGTACTGTTCCTGTTCTTCCAGATGCAAGAGGCCAATACTCACTTGCCTTCTAGCCAGGACAGACTTGGGGGAAGGCAGCAGCCCACCTGGAAAGGCTTTGAAATCCCTCCTTTAAGAAGTTTTCCCAAAGTCCCTTGGGAATGGCACCTGGGTCCTAGTCATGTGCAACTCTTCCTTCAGGTCTCAGCCAGATTTGTCACTCCCTCCCGGAAGCCCTCCCTGACCCCCAGCCCAGGCATAGTCTCCTATTACATTCTCACTGCTTCATCATGGCAACTGACATTGATGTGTGCTTTCTGAGATAGTGCCCCTTTCTCCCACCAGACTGAGCTCCAGAAGGACTCCGATTTGGCTCACCAAAGGCAGCCCAAGCCTAAGCACCCCGCACGGGTGCTCCCCAAATATCAGCTGACTCCTAGACCTGCCATTCTGTGGCTGGTGTGACCTTGGGCAGGTTGCGCGCCTCTCTGTGCCTCAGTTTCTCCCTCTGTAAAATGGCCCTCCCACCACCCGCTTCACTTAATCCTGGAATTCATGCGGGGACTGGCAAAGAGAAATCGCCGGATAAAGAGGGCGGGACTGGCCCGAGGGCACACTGTCCCGGACACGCCTCACCACCTCTGGCCAAGGGTCGCACAGCCCCTGAGCGCCAGTCCTGGCTTCGGAAACCGGCTGCGGCCCGCGCTCCCCGCTGCCTCGGGTTCCCCGATGCCCCCACGGAGGCTTGAGCACCCGACCCACAGTGGGAGGGGAGCCGTGCAGCTGTGTTGCCCAGCAACAGGGCGGGGCTCCCGGATCGAAGCCCCCGCCAGGTTACCTAGCAACAGGGTGGGGCCCTCAGGTGAGGCCGACCAGCCTCCCTGCCTAAGACTAGGGTGGGTCCCATTGGCGGGTTACTTAGCAACAGGGTGGGTCCCCCCCAGGGGGCGAGGCCCCACCGGCTGCCTGGCAACGGGGAGGGTGGGGACCCATATGTACCTTGCCCTTTAGGTCCAGCACGTAGACGGCGCTGGCGGACATGACGGCTGCGGGAAGCCTCGGCACCTGCCGAGGACGGCGGCGACGGCGGAGACTGCCGGGCGTTGAGCAAGGCCGGGCGCGTCCCGCGACAGTTCGCCTCCACTTCCGGTCCGGGGCGCCGCGCGCGACCGTTATGTCCGGTCGGGGAGGGGGGGGGCTGCCAGAAAGGCGCAGGCGCGAGGCGGAGTGCGCGCAGGCGCAGTACGCCCGATGTGACCTTATTTCCCGCTCCTGCCTCAAGCATCCGGAAGTAAGGCCCGGAGGGGCGGGGCCGACTGACGCCGGGCACTCTCCAGGTGCCAGGCCGGGCGAGGAGGCCAGGGCAGCTGGAAACCCTCGCCCGGCCTCCGTGGGCCAAGTGAGGTGACATACCGGTGGTAGAACCCACCTTGGGCCCAGTCCCAGGAAACTCATAGTCTGGTGGGGGTTCCAGGAACAAATATAGTCACTAATTATTATACGCTTTATAGGGGAAGGGAAGGTGGTGGTTACTTGGAAAGAGGCCAAACTCTCGGAATGGCACTCAAGCCTTACCAACAAGTCACTACTTGTTACCTGTCAGTGTCAGTGTCAACATTCGTCAGTGCCTATTTATGATCTGAAAACCACGCCCCACCGAACCTCGGTGAAAACACTTCTCTCATTTCTGTAGGTAGTGACCCCAGTGGGTGATACACATTGTGACCCCTGATCAATCAATCGAGTATCTCACTGCTTTTATGAACACTCAGGCTGTGGAGATATGCCTGCATTTTGTCCTAGCGAACCATCATAGTGCTCTGAGGACCCCAACCCTGCAGCATCAGGGCCATTTTACTCAGGCTGCCTGCCTCTGACTTTTGATCTTCCCTTCTATCTCCTTTGGGGTTTTGAAAGATGGCTTTTGCAATATGTCCTCGGCTTAGGATAGAGATGAAGTGCAAGAAAATCTAGAGGAGAAAACTGGAGTATTTAAAGACACGTAAATCCTGGGCTGGAAGCATTCTTTCACAAAACGTCTGGGAGAGAGTTTTTGACAATTGTCTTGTACAATACCCTATTATACCTAGCCTCATAGTTTGCCCAAAATATTTCAATGTTTTAGGAAAACATGTCTTTTGAAAATTACAAAATTATACACTTCACAGGAAAAAAAAAAAAAACCCACGGAAATGCCAAAAAGTGTAAGAGAAAAAGAAAAACCACCCAGAAGAGGTGACCCCTCTCATTATGGAGCATTTCCTTTCAGGCTTGCTCTAGGCCATGTTTAGATGTTTAAAATCAGTATGGGGGGGCAGGGCTGGGAGGAACAGATTGGACAAAAGTCTTTTGAAGAAACAAGACCCCAAGTGCCAAGAGCACCATCACAGTAAACATTGTTTACATAAATTACTCCATTCTCCATTTGTTGGGGGGGGGGATTCAAGTCACCGTCCTTGGCATTTACACTTAATGTAGAAGCCAGATTTGACCTCTGCACCATCTCAGAAAAGACCAGACCCATTGCAGTAGACCAGGGTTTCTCAAACTTTGCTGCCTGTTAGGGTCATCTGAGGAGCTCTGGAAAATCTCAGGGACTGAACCCCACCCCAGGCAGCATCGGTGGTTCTTAATGCTCCCAGAAGAGTCTAACATCCACGAGACTTCGAGAAACGTTGTGGTAGACTAACAGCGATGGCCTGAATCAACCATGTCTCCTGGTGTCCGCGCCCGTGGAGTTCTCTCCCTGACTGGGTTTGGCAATGTGACTTGTGGTGGCCAATGGAATAGACTACACAGAGATTCTGAAGAAGTAGCAGCTGCCACCTTAGCCGTTCTGGCCCGAGGCAAGTTAACAGAGCCACACAGGTGAACCACACCACATGGCATAGAGCCATCCAGCCCAGCAGTGGACCCACCGAAGAGAAATCCTGCTGTTTGAAGTCATCCGGCTTTAGATTGGGCAAGCAGGGAGATGGAGTATCTATCTTCCAGGATCCCGACAACGGCTTCTCACAGCACCCCATCATGCTCACAAACCCCAGCGGCTGACCCATGGATGGAAAAGGCCTCCACGTGCCTTTTGGCTAGGCTGTGGAGAACTCTAGGGACCCTGGCCCAAGGAGCGACTACCACTGACAGTATATTACCTCACAGGTGGGCTGCAAGCCACAGGTGGAAAAACATGTCACCTCATTTCTTCCAGGTTGAGGGTAAATGGTCACTTTGCAGTATGCGCATTCTACATGTGCAATAAATCCAAAAAGCAGTGTTTCTAGTGATAATCAAAACGCTTATAATTAATTAAGACACTCAGACTTCTGTCTCATAACCATTTTTTGCTTTATTCTGTTCACAGGTGACAGCCCCGAACCCAACACTTGGTTTTTCTCTTTTGACTTTGCTATTCTGTCACTACCTAGGGTCAATAGTCTTCCTCCCAATAGTATACGCAGTTTGATCCTCAGCAAGTAGGTACACGTAGGTCCTCAGAGATCATGGCTCTCCAGCACCAGGACCTGGGTCCTCCCCTTTGACTGCACTGTCTGTGCTGGGGCTCTGCCCAGGTCCTGTCACCCCTGAGGTGTCCTTAGGCCAGAAAGGCCAAGCGGGCTACATGTTATGTGCCGACTCTGAATAAACCCAGGAGGTGCTCAGAGCCTAGGGTTGAGGGTAGTGAGGCAGGCTGTCAGGGTTCCATTACAAAGGGATGCCCTGCTTGAGTAACGACGACATCTGCCATGGCAACACCCTCTAGACATGTCTGGAATGGGGACACTAGGGCAAGAGGCTGCATGCCGACCGCAGGCTCAGGCAGGGACAAGGAGTGCATTCCATCCTTGCCTTAGGCGGTTGTCCCGCTTTCCAGGCTGCATTGTCTCAAACACCAGGGTGGCTGGGGAGGCATTCCGCAGGCCATGAAGGTTCAAGTGGCCTCCCTAGGCTCGGAAGGCACAGCCTAAGCCCCAAGCTAGAGGGAGCCTGGGAGGACAGCTCACGCAGGGCCCCGTGGGGGCATTAACTCCTTATCTTCTGGAGTCTGTTTCACCCGGGGAAAGAGAGCTGGCTGACTATCAGAGTTAGATGCAACTTGGGGGGTAAAGACACTTTTCTGTGACACACAGAAATAACCTTAATCTCTGGATAAACTTGCAAAAATTTCCAGTCCAGCCTAAAAAGGTTTATCTTCTATGCTACCGACAAACCAAAATAGAGTAAAAGGACAGTCTTACTTTAATCAAGTTCCAGAAAGAGGGCACACTGCTTTGGAAAGCACTCGTCTCAGCAGAAGACGCAAGGGTGTGTGTAAAAGAATGTTTCTAGAAAATACCAAAGGCACGAAACATAACCCCAACTTTGCCTTCCACTTCCCCTTGATGCCACTCCATACCCTGGGTGGGGAGGCTACTTTGTCCAGCTGACTTTGGGAATGTCATAGTGCTCCGTGAGGGTGTCCAGGTGTCTGTTGAAGTCCTGGGAAAGCCGAGAAGAAAACCCACATCAGCACAGCCTCAGAAAGGGCACTGGGGTTGTGTGGCACCGCCCACTCCCACTTCTCCACGTTCTGCCTCTCCTCAGTAACCCCCTCCTCTCAAAGCCACCCAGCCTTGAACCCTGGGTTCATCCTTAAATGACCCTGGGGAGGTGTCGCTTCTGTTGGGTATCCCACCCCCCACCCCAACACTCCAAGGGCTCCCTCTGCCAGGCTCCTAGCCTCTGGGCCCAGCTGGGACCCTACATAGCCTGGTCTTCCCCACTGGGCATGTGACTTACCTCCACTCTCTGCTTGTGGGTTTTGGATGCTTTCTTCAGGATCCTTTCCATTTGCTGGAGAAAAGACAGACATGGGAGGTGAGTTCACACACTTGACACAGCCCAGGCCAGCATGGGGTGGAAGACGGAAGTCCCCACCAGCTTGGCTCTCACACCTAGCACGGCTGGAGGTCTCAGGGTGTACATCCTGTCCCTCCCTTAACTCTACTCAGGCTGGTCCGACAGGGATGCCCGGCCCCAACATGTCCCACCAGGGACCCCGGTTGGCTGCCCTCTGGTCAGAGTGGCAAGGAATAACTAGCGCTGACATGAATAGACTCTGCTGGGAGCTGTATGTGTGCTTCCTGCATCCCTGGGCAACCGACCGCATTCCCATTTTGCAGAAAAAGAAAGTTTCAGATGCGGTTTGAAGAAGGATGAAAAATGAGGAAGGTGAAGGGCCCAACACATGGTAGGAGCTCACGGGAGTAGGTGCTGGTGACACAGTGCCATGAGGGCTCCAAGATCCAGATCACCCGGATGAGTATCCTGCACCACCATGACCTGCCCCACTCCTCACTCCCAACACCGGATGGGACCTCGTAAGAGCAAAGAGCACGGGACACAGAGCCAGACAAACCTGGGGCTGCACTTGGCTCTACGTTTACTGACTGCGTGTCTACAGCCGACTGTGGTGCCCCCCAGCCCACCCCGTGACCCACGCTGCCTGGTACTGGTGCCCTAGTGCAGTTCTCTGCCACGATGACTCTGGGCTGGCCCTGTGACTCAGTTCACTTAACAGAATGCGGTGCCAGTGCTGGGCTGAAGCCGTCAGACCCAGCAGCCTTTGGCTTTGTGTTCGTGGAAGCCAGCCACCATGCAAGAAGTCTGATGACCTTACCGGAAAGAAAGGACCTGGAGGATAAGATGACACATGGGGAGAGAGGCCACGGGAGGAGCAACAAGGCATCAGACATGTGATGGTGAAGCTATCTTGGATGTTCTAGCCCAGTTGGGCCTCCAACCCCAGCTGCCATCTGACTGCACAGATTCCAAGTGAGGCAAGCAGGAGAACTATCCAGGTGAGCCGAGCCAACCCACAGCACAGGACCCTGTTGGCCCCCACCTGGCTGCTCCTCCCTGTCCCTCATCTCATTTGCTGCCCCGTCTTCCTCTGCATCCAGTTGCCCCCCCACCCCCCCCGCCTCTCTTCCTGATGCTGCGAGCCCCCGTGAGGCCTGTGCCTCCTCACAAGAGGCCACACTGACCTGACCAGCTGCCACCAAAGCCAGGCACTCAGTAGAGCTCTGCCTTTCCTCGCCCCACTTCATGTACCAAGTTCACAGGGTGTCTTGGGTGCTGTCGCCACCCCCACTTCACAGATAGAGAACACGAGGACCAGCCTGCACAGTGGGTGATGGGGCTGGAGATGCCAAGCCCTAACCCTTCAGGCTGGGGCCCTGCCCCATGGGCCCTTCTTCCAAGAACTGACCAGCCTTCGTGCTCACTGTGCTCAATCAAACACCCTTCCAGAAGGGAATCCGCATTTCCCAATTCTACCTACCTTTGCCCACGCTTTCTCCTGTCTCTCTCCTGGTTCAAAACAAAACCCACAGCAGTACTTCCAGTTTTCAATGCCAGCAACAAAAAATTCCCCTTGACCTTCCGCCACCCTCCAGCTACAGGTTCATTTCTGTTCCTCTTGATAGATCTCCCAAGAGTTATTTCTGCATCTTGTCTCTGCCTTTCCCCGCCCTCCCTTGGATCCCCTCTAATCAGCCACTCTTCCTCCTCATTCCAAATGCCAACTAAGGGCTCTCAGTACTCACCCCACAAGACCCTTGGCAGCATGACACCGTCAATCCCTTCCTCCTTCTTAAAACACTTTCTCCACTCAGCTCCTAAGGACACACTCTCCTGGTTTTCCTCCTTCCCGTGATCCTTTGCAATTTCAGATCCTGGACCTCATCTCTGTCACTGTGCCTCCTCAGAGGATCTCATCCAGTCCCACAGCAACTCCAGAATGTTTGCAGGAGAGGCCCAGACCGCTCCTCCAAACTGCGGATTCAGATCTCAAACTGTTCACGAGAATTCTCCATTTGAATTTCTAACAGCTGTTCAAACATTCAAGTGTTCTCCAAAACCGAGGTCTTTTTTTTTTTTTTTTAATGTTCAGTTAGGCAGCATATAGTATAAAGCCAAGGTCTTGATGCCCTGCTTTAGAAGCCCGCTTTACCTGCTGTCCTACCTACTGCAGTAAATAGAACCTTCATTTTCCCAATATCTCCCATCAAAAATCTTGGTCACTCCTCATTTCCCAGTCCACACCCAATCCATCAACTAATCCTGCTGTTCTTGCTCCAAAATCAATCCCAAACCTGATACCTTCCACTGCTTCCACTATTACTGTCCTATCCTGAGCCACTGTTATTAGTCACCTGATGGGACTCTCCCCCACCCCACTTTCACTCCAGGAGTAACATCCCAGCCCAGCCTGGGACCATAACCTCAGGGAAGGAACTTAAGCGCATTCATTTGTTAAATTCTCACCACAAACCTATTAGGTAAGGACTTCAGCCCGACTTTACAGGTGAAGAAAATGAGGTGTGGGAGGTTAACCAACCTGCCCAGAGTTACACCACCACCAAGAAGAGGTAGAGGCAGAATGGAACCCAGGTCGGTCTTGTCAAAGCCTCTGAGTCTCACCTTTTTTTTTTTTTTTTTTTAAATGACTCAATTAAGCCTGAGAGTGATGAGTTAACTCTTTCTGATGTTACTGGACCAAATCACCCAGATCAGGGTTAGGGTTTCTCAGCCTGGACAACACCTGACATTTTGGGCCAGATCATTTTTGCTGTGGGGGCTGCTGTCTTGATGACTGTAGGATGTAGAGCAGCATCCCTGGCCTCATCCCACTACTCCCCACCCCCACCAGCACACCCTGAAGTTTTAACAAACAGAAATGTCCTCAACCATTGCCAAATGTCTTCGTGGGAGCGGACCTAGGATACAAACACAACCTATTTGAGTCTGTCAAACAAAGTCATCATGAACACAGACTTTGTGGAAACTTATAGCCCGGAGCATCACCATTTAATATCAACAGCTAACATCAACTGAGCACTGACTTTTTGCCATACCGAGTGCCAAATGCTTTATCTGAATGACTTCATCTAAAGTTCCCATCCCTTTTAGGAGACAGCACTATCCTGATCCCTACAGATAAGTAAACTGAGGCAGAAAGATGAGTCGTTAGTCCTGTCACTGGGCAAATGAGACACTGCGGTGGAATCCAAATCCGGTCTCCAGTTCTGCCCTTTCAACGCCAGCTCTAGCTTTCTCTGCCATCCACTCTGACCAGAAGCGCTTCCCCGTCCTGGGAGCTCCCCCAACCGTGGACTCTTCCTCACCCACGTAGCATCTTCCCGGAATCAAGGTCTCTCTGACCACTCACCACCCCTCCGAGAGGCCCGAGGCTGACCCCAATTTCGAGTCGTCAGGCCCTGCCTCTCCCTCCACCTCCGGAGACCCAGACCTGCTGCGCGGGGCATCCCGCCTTACCCGCTTCTCCTGCATCTTCTCGAAGGCCGCCTGGGCCGGGGTTCGCTTGTCCAGGCCGCGCCGCTTCTCCTCCTCGTTCTTTTTGCTCGTTCCCATCGCTTCCAGGAGTTTCGCTTTGTCTTTGTCCTTCTTTTTCTTCTTCCTGAGAGGGGAGAAACGGGGAGAGAAGGTGAGAGCGGATCAGGGAGCAAGAGCTCGGGGACTCTAGAAGAGGCTTAAGGGGGCAGAAGACAAGCTTTTGCGGTGCTCTCGGGGACTCACCGCTTGGTGACGCCGAGCTCTGCAACGCCTTTTAGTTTCAGGGGCCCCTTTTGAACCTGCTCGTAGGCCGCCATGATGCCGCTTGCAGTTCTGTAGGTAAACTGCCACACTTCCTGTTTGAGTGCCCCATTTACGTAGGAATGCCCGCCTCACTTCGTCTTGATTGGTTGAGTTAGGAGGTGCGCCTGCGCTCTTGGCATGTGGAGCTGGGCCACAAGTTCCGGTTGTAGGTGGGGCCTGGAGGGTCTGGACCTCATCCTTTGCATCCAGTCTCCTGCCACACTTCCGGTTTGACGCCCACTTTCGGTTTCTAGGGCCTTGGGCCCCCTGAATCCAAGAAGCTCCTTTGAGAGATCTCCCATTTCCTTTCTTTTCTTTTTTCTTTTTTAAGATTTATTTTTTTTATTTGAGAGAGCGACAGCACACGCTAATGGCTAGTGGGGGAAGGGGCAGAGGGAGAGAGAATCTCAAGCTGACTTCACACTTAGCCCGAAGCCCAAGGTGGAGCGCGATCTCAGGAACCCAAGATCATGACATGAGCTGAAATCGAGAGTCGATGTGCGACCGACTGAGCCACCTGGGTGTCCCCAAATCCCCATTTCCTAAAACGCAGTGTTCTCTTGAGTGTTTTGTGTGCACTTGGATGTTCTGTTCTCTTTTATTGCTGTATTTTGAGAGGTTGTTTTTGTGTTTTTTTTAAGATTTTATTTTTAAGTAAGCTCTACACCCACCGTGGGGCTTGAACTCACAACCCCGCGATCAAGAGTCATATGTTTTTTTTTTTTTTTTAAGATTTTATTTATTTGAGAGAGAGAGAATGAGAGAGAGCACATGAGAGGGGGGAGGGTCAGAGGGAGAAGCAGACTCCCTGCCGAGCAGGGAGCCCGATGCGGGACTCGATCCTGGGACTTCAGGATCATGACCTGAGCCAAAGGCAGCCGCTTAACCAACCTGAGCCACCCAGGCACTCGAGAGTCATATGTTCTACTGACTGAGCCAGCCAGGCACCCCTGAGAGTTTAATAGATAACCTACTTTTATAAACCTAATCAGTACTTACTAGTTTTTTCAGGTTTTGCTGAATGATGGTATTATGTGAAATACATGTCAACTGCATTTGGAAAAAAATTTTTTAAATATATTCTATTGAGGTATAATTTATAAACAGTAAAATGCACTCATTTTAATTGTACGTTTTGATGAGTATTGTCATGTTTACACACCTATCTAATCACCTCCGCAATCAAGATCTAGAACATTCCATCACCACAATGTCCCTTGTTTCCCTTCCCAGTTAACCACCCCTCCTTACCATTCACCCCAGGCAACTCCAAACCTGTTTTCTCTCACTGTAGATTAGATTTGTCTTTTGTAGAAGCTTCATATACATGGAAATATACTATATGTTTGGGATTATACTATATATGTTCTTTTGAGCTAGAGTTCTTTCAATGAGCCTAATGTGTTTGAAATTCTTCCGCTTGTTTTTTTTTTTTTTTTTTTAAGATTTTATTTATTTGAGAGAGAGCATGCTAGAGAGAGTGAGCAAGAGATGTGGGGCCTGATGCAGGGCCTGATACAGAGCCTGATCCCAGGACCCTGAGACCATGACCTGAGCCAAAGGCAGCCCATTAACCAACAAAGCCACCCAGGTGCCCCCCTCTTATTGGTTATAAAAGTACTACATTTGCATTGCTAAGTGTTATTCCATTGTATACATATATTCAATTTTTTTTTTTTTTTTTAAATCCACTCACGTGTAGATGGACACCTGGGTTGTTTCCAGCTTGGAGCCCTAATGAATGGAGCTGCTGTGAACATCAGTATATAAGTCTTTGTATGGACATAAGTTTCATTTCTCTTGGGCTCACTCTTGATGACTTCATTACCCGAAGCAGAACAGTAGCAAGGTTTGGTTTTTCTCATTATAAAACGTTGAGTCTCAGCCACTCTGTTTTGAGGGTTTGATAAGAGAAAATAGTTGCATAGGATGTACTGAAAAACTCTGATCTGCTAGTGCCATAACACTTGGGGCTCCAATGAGTTGGGTTTTTTAATTCCCTGATATCACAAGTAATTTGCTTAATGAACAAGCAGGGCTATTGTCATAACCAAAACATTCCTATTTTTCTTTCCTTCCATCCTTTTAAGCGTTATGTTTTTCAGTGTGGGTCATCTTCCTCTGGCCCTTGGATGAAAATGCTATCAGGCCTTATAGTTTTTCTCTCATTTTGTATGTGATATACAGTAGTATTGTACTTTAAGTAGTACATAGTTCTCAGTTCAATATGTGGAAGGTCTGGAACTTGATTTGGAAAGAGTGGTCTCTCCTTTTCCTTAGCTGGGACATTCACACGTTAATAATAATAATAATAATAAGAAGGCAACAAGCCCAAAATGCCTTATGCTAATCCCCACATCACCAAACAGAGACTTAACTTCGTTACAGTTTTGGCTCTTCAGAAATGAAATCTTAAACCAGTCAATCAGGAATTCTCTGATCAGCACTAGGTAGGTAATCTGCCTGACAGGGTTGTGGGATAAAGCCCCAAGTCCGGCTCTGCACTGAGCATGGAGTCGGCTTGGGATTCTCTCTCTCCTTCTCCCTCTGCCCCTCCTCTCTCTCTAAAATAAGTGAATAAATAAATAAATAAATAAATAAATAAATAAATAAAATGGGATTTTATTCTATCCTTGCTTTTTTACTGACCTTCTCCCCATCAGAATGTTGTGACTGCTTTTGTATGTTGAGTTAATACTGAGGGAAACAGAGAAGAGACTCCAAATCTCCCATAATCCTCTGCTGACATTAAAAATATATATACACGTATGCTCCGTGTGAGAAAACCACGCAGTATGGAAAAGGTTAAAAGAAAAAAGAAAACAAAAAAACTAGAAACTTCCCTTCCTATCTCTTTCCAAAATGATTAGCAATTTCGTTTTTATATTTTTCGACAAAAAGTGTGTATGCCAATATCTGTATATCGGTGCAATGTTCTTTTATTTCTATCCTCAGTTTCTCATTTAGCAAAATGTCTTTTTTAATTTAATTTAATTTTTTTTTTAAAGATTTTATTTATTTATTTGAGAGAGAGAGAATGAGAGAGAGCATGAGAGGGGGGAGGGTCAGAGGGAGAAGCAGACTCCCTGCCAAGCAGGGAGCCCAATGCGGGACTCGATCCAGGGACTCCAGGATCATGACCTGAGCCGAAGGCAGTCGCTTAACCAACTGAGCCACCCAGGCGCCCCAAAATGTCTTTTTTTAAAGATTTTAAAAATTTATTTTAGAGAGAGAGCACGCGCGCAAGGCTGCGTGCGAGTGGGGGGAGGGGCAGAGGGAGAGAGAGAACCCTCAAGAGGACTCCACGCTGATCCCGGAGCCTAGTGTAGGCTCCGACATTATCAAAAGATCTTGAAGCTCTTTACAAGGATGTCCTGAAGCTGAGTGAGGCCCTCCCTAACCAACGCCCATCTACATGCCCTCAAATCTCAGCTCACATTTGCAGTGGCCTGAATCCGCAGTATTTTATACTACCATACTATTATGTATATTATTTATTATATATACATAATCCAATATTATGTACATTTGTGCATTTTAATTTAGACTGCTATTGCCCAAATTGTGCCAAAGACTTTGAGGGAGTGCAAAGGAGGGAGAAGCAAGCATCCGGGAATCAGGCCAAAGGAGGGCTCGGGGCCTGACATTTCCAGTTCTACCCGCAGGGGGCAGCAAGCGACTGCCCAATTCTCCAGCTATAAACAACCCTTTGTGCTCAGGAACTGCAAGAGAGCCTCCAGAAAGAATGGACTTCCTCGTGCAGCCAGGCCGGTCCAGGCTTGCTGGTGGGGTGATCCTTGACAGAATCAGCTCCTCAGGGAGGAATGGGACAGACTCAGCTGGGGAAATCTGTTCTCCCCCAGCCAACCTAGCAGGTTTGAAGCTCCTCTCTGGCACTTCCAAGGCTGTGTGCCCTGCAGGAAGTGGCTTGACCTCTCTGACCTACTCTTTCCTCTTTTATAAAATGGGGCTGCTGCTGATGCTAACAACAGCTAATACTTTATATGGATTTACATGGATCATCACATTCACTCCCACAGCCACCCTGTTACACAAACCATCGTGATTTTACAGGTAGGGAAACTGAGGCACAAACTGTAATCCAACCTATGCTGAGTGTTCCAGCCTTGCTTTTGTCACCACAGCATGAGGCCATCCATTGTAAAATGTGTCACTATTTTGTAAACCTCTATGACAGCATTTCTCAACATTTTTTTTCATTATCATCCCCTAAAGAGAATTTAATTCAATTTAATTTAATGAGAGAAGTTAAATACCAATAATGTAGTTTTTGTCAAGGATTGAGCTTTGGAGGGCCACAAACCATTGAAATATCTAAGGTTTTTGCATCCCCTCCTCCCGGAACCAATTTTCACCACCTTAGGAGCAATATTGCCCCCATTGATAATTTATGTTCCAAGGGAGGATTTGTGCCAAATTCCTGTGCTTTTGCTCACTTAAAATTTTTTACTTTATATCCACTTAAAGAGTCATGAGATTTAAATACACAGAGATTTTTATTATATATTATTCTTGCGTATACATACAAAGAAAATACAATAAATCAGCTAAGGTTTTCTAAGTGTCTTCGTACACAGGTACAACTCATCAAAATCACTGTCCAATTGTAAGTGTCCACACTGGTGCTTTATCACACAACATCGCCCTCTGTGCCATCGAGGACCCTGATAAGGAGCATTTCTTTAACACAATCTGCATTGTTTCCAAAGAGTAGAGTATGGAAAGGGAAAGCAGTTACCCGAGGGTGGAAAAACATGGCAAACACTGCCTTACCCAAGAGATCAAGGTCAACATTGTCAGTGACGTCATGTAGCTATCAAGTAACCCCAGGTATGATGTGATGAGGAGGACACCTCACTTCTGAGGTCTTCCCCCCAAAACCCATAAATCCAGTCCAATCATGAGAAAATACCAAATAAAAATGAGGGATATTCTATAAAGTACCTGACTGGTACTTTTCAGGACTATCAAGGTCATGAAAAAAAAAAAAGACTAAAAAATCAAAACCAAATAAAACAAAACAGACTGAAAATCAGGAGCCTAAGATCCTAAGTGCAATGTGGGATCCTGACCCAGAAAAAAGGACATGACTGCATATATACACCCATGCTCATAGCAGTGTTGTTCACAATAACCAAAAGGTGGAAAGACACCAAGTGTCCATTGATAGGTGAATGAATAAGGAAAATGTGATCTATCCATACAATGGAATATTAGTTAATCTTAAAAAGGAAAGAAATTCTGACACATGCTACAATGTGGATGAACCCGGAAGACATGCTGAGTGAACGAAGCCAGACACAAAAAGACAAATACCATGTGACTCCATTTACATGAGGTTTCCAGAATAGGCAAATTCACAGAAACAGAAAGTGGGATGGTGAGTTCCAGGAACTGGGGGAGGGGAGAATGGGGAGCTGTTTAACGGGGACAGAGTTTCAGTTCTACAAGATGAAAAGAGGGCTGGGAACAGATGGTGACAACTGCACAACAGCGTGAATGTATTTCATCCCGCTGAGCTGAGCCCTTAAAAATGGTCAAAATGGTAAATGTTATGTGTATTTTACCACAATAAAACATTTAAAAACAACAGGGAAATGATACGGAGAGATCCCGTGTACCCTTCTTCCAGTTTCCCTCAATGGTAACATCTTACCAAACTCTAGTGCAATATCACAGCCAAGATATTGGCATTGCTATAGACAAGATACAGAGCAGTCCATTATCACCCCAAGATCCTTCTTGATGCACTTGATCCACACCCATCTCCCCCCCACCCCACCCCATCCCTGCACACTGGCAGCCAGCAACCTGTCCTCATTCCTATAATTTTGTCATTTTAAGAACACTATGTAAACGGAATCATACAGTATATAACATTTTAGGATTGACTTCCCCCCCCACACACACACACTCAGCATAATTCCCCAGAGATCCACCCAAGTTGTCCGGTGTATCCCTTTTATTGCTGAGTAGTGTTCCACGGTATGGATGGACCAGTTTGTTTAACCATTCATCTATTGAAAAATATATGGATCATTTCCTGTTTGGGGTTATTTTGAATAAAACATCCATTACAAGTTTTTGTGTGAACGTAAGTTTTCATTTCTCTGGGATTGCCCGAGAGTGCAAGTGCTGGGTCATATGGTGGTTACATTTTGTTTTTATTGTATTTTATTGTAGTAAGAGCACTCAACATGAGATCTAACCCCTTCACAAATTTTTAAGTGTACAATGCATTATCGCTTGCTCTGGGCATAATGTCCAGTAGACCTCTAGAGCTTATTCATCTTGCTTGATGAATCTTGCTTTGTGCGTGTTGGCTAGTAAGCCCCATTCCCTCTCCCCCCAGCCCCTGTGAACCACCATTCTACTTTTTTCTCCTCATGTAAGTGGAATCCCACAGTATTTGTCTTTCTGTGACTGGCTTATTTCACTGAACAAATGCACTCAGAGGTCATCCATGTCGTCACATATTGCACAATTTCCTTCTTTCTTCCGTTGTGTGTATATGCCCTATTTTATCCTTTTATCCATCCATGGACGTTTAGGTTGTAAATATCTTGGCTATTGTGAATAATGCTGCAATGAACATGGGTATGTTAATATTTCTTTTGAGTGTTAATATTTCTTTTGAGATCCTGATTTCAATTCTTCTGGATGTATACTGGATTCTATGGGAGATCTATTTAATTTTTTCGAGGCACCTCCCTACTGGTTTCTATAGTGGATGCACCATTTTGCTTTTCCACCCACAGTGCACAGGGTTGCCATTTCTCTACGTCCTCATCAACACTTGTCAGCTTTTGTTTTTTTTGATAATAGCCATCCTGACAGTGATATCTCATTGTTGTTTTGATTTGTTTTCCCCTGATAATATTGAAACGCCGTACTGTCATTATGATTCTAAGTTCTCTATCCTATATTACAAGGGGGATATTATTGCATATTATTTATCATAATAAAGCTGGAATTTATCCATACAAAGATAATTTATTTGTACCATGAAAAATGATTTCTTGGCCATGCAAAAAAGAAAAAAATCCCATGATTGGAGTTGGGTGTCAGAGAGGCAGCCTCTGGTGGCTGACGGACATGAGCAGCAGCTTCCTAATTGTAATTAGTGCTTGTTGAGCTCCAACACAGCACCACCACCCTGCCCTCCTCCAACGGTGTCAAACTTACTCCAGCCTCAGGGCCTTTGCACTTGCTCTTCCCACTGCCAAGAACTCCCTTCCCACTCACTATTCCCTCAATTCCCTCCAGTCACTACTCAAATATCATTTCATCGGGGGGCTTTCCCCTCCCAACCTATTTAGCCTAACCTCTTCTCTCTCTCTCTATCCCTGCCCTGTTTTATTTTTCTTCCTGGAACTTAGCACCCCTGACTAATTATGTGTTTATTTGATTGCTTGCCCACAGGAACGTGAGCTCCATGAGAGCACTGCTTTTGTAGTATCAGGACCTAGGACAGCGCCCGGCACACATTAGGTGCCCAATAACTAATTGTTGATGGGTGGTGGGCGGGGAGGGGGGGCACATAACCAAATCACAGAGTGCCTGATGGGGTCAGGCATAGGAATCTGGACTTCAGCCATGAGGCACTGGGGAGTAAGGAGGTCTTTGCTAATTAGTTTTCTTATTGTTTTCATTTTAAAAAATGTATTTACATGCAAAAAACTCACCCTTTTGGTGTACAGGTCTATGAGTTTTGACAAATGAATACAGTCATGTAACCAACACTACAATCAAAATATAGAACAGTTTCATCACCCCGAAGATTCCCTTGTTCCCCCATCTGCAGCCCCTGGCAACCATTTATCTGTTTTCTGTCCCTATAGTTTTGTCCTTTTGAGTATGTCATATAAATGGAATCATCCAATAGGTAGCCTTTTGAGTCTGGCTTCTTTCAGTTGGCATAACACATTTGAGGTTCATTCATTTTGTGTATATCAGTAGTTAATTCTGTTTTATAGCTGAGTAGTAGTCTATTGTATGGACAGACCCCAGTTTGTTTAACCATTTCCCAGGTGAAGAACATTTGTGTTGTCTCCAGTTTTTAGTAATTATGCATAAAGTCGCTATCACTCTTCATGTACAGATATTTTTAAAAACGAAGATATAATTCACATACCATAGAAGTCACCCTTTAGAGTGCACAGTTCAGTGAGATTTATCACCTTCACAGAGTTGTGCAACCATCACCGCTATCCAGAACGTTTTCATCACTCCAGAAGGAAACCCACCCCCCTTGAGCGGTCATTCCCCATCCCCCTGCCCCAGCCCCTTAGCAATGACTAAATCTGCTTTCTGCCTCTATGGATTTGCCTATTCTGAATGTTTCATATACATGGAATCACACACTAAGTGGACGCTTGTGTCTGACCGCTTTCACTCCGCATGGTGTTTTCAAGGCTCATCCACATTGTGGCGTGCGTCAGTGCTTCATTCCTTTTATATGACTGAATAATATTATGTTGTATGAATGGACCACAATTTCTTTATCCATTCATCCATTGATGAACATTTGAGTTGTTTCTACTTTGGGGCTATTGTGAATAATGCTGCTATGAACATTCACATACAAGTCTTTATGTGGACATATATTTTCAATTCTCTCCACCTTGGAGTGAAAATTGCTGGGTCATATGATAACTATGTTTAACTTTTTTTTCTAAGATTTTATTTATTTGACACAGAGAGAAACACAGCAAGAGAGGGAACACAAGTAGGGGGAGTGGGAGACGAAGAAGCAGGCTTCCCGTGGAGCAGGGAGCCCGATGCGGGGCTCAATCCCAGGACCCTGGGATCATGACCTGGGCCGAAGGCAGCCGCTTAACTGACTGAGCCACCCAGGCACTCTATGTTTGACTTTTTAAAGACCTGCCAAACTGTTTTCCAAAGCAGCTGCCCCATTTTACATTCCCACCAGCAGTGTATGAGGGTTCCAGTATCTCCACATCCTGGCCAACAACTTGCTATTGTCCGTCTTTTTTGTTATAAGCATCCTGGTGGGTGTGAATTGGTATCTCATCGTGGTTTTAGTTTGCATTTCCTTAATGATTAATGATGTTACACATCTTCTCATATGCTTATTTGCCATTTGTATATCTTCTTTGGAGAGATGTCTCCTCAAATCCTTTACCTGTTCTGTTTTGTTTTAATAGACTTTATTTTTAGAGCAGTTTTAGGTTCACAACAAAATGGAGCAGAAGGTATAGAGATTTCCCATGTGCAACCTGCCCACACACACCCACAGCTTCCCCCACTATTAACATCCCCCACTAGATTGGTGCCTTTGTTACAAGTGTCGAACTTACTACATTGACACATCATATTATCCAAAGTTGACATTAGAGTTCACTCTTGGTGTTGTACCTTCTGTGGTTTTGGACAAATATATAATGACATGTACCCACCATTACAGTATCATACAGAATAGATTCACTGCCATAGGGGTGCCTGGATGGCCCAGTTGGCTAAGCATCTGACTCTTGATCTCACTTCAGGCATTGATCTCAGGGTTGTGAGTTCAAGTCTTGCATTGGGCTCCATGCTGGGTGTGGAGCCTACTTAAAAAAAAAAAAAATCATTACCATAAAAATCTTCTGTGTTCCATCTATTCATCCCCTCCCCAAATCTTTGCCCATTTTTTTTTTTATTTGGGCGATTTGTCTTTTTATTGTAGTCTCGTGGGAGTTCTAGATATATCCTGGAGATTAGTACGTTATCAGATATATGATTTGCAAGTGTTTTCTCCATGCTGTGGGCATGTACAGGTTTTCATGTGCCCATACATCTTTTCATCTCCCTTGGATAACTACTCATAGTGCAATAGCTGAGTCACATGGTAAGTGTATGTTTAACTATAGGAAAGTTCTTTTTTTTTTTTTTTTTCAGATTTATTTGAGAGGGGGTGCCTGGGTGGCTCAGGCGGTTAAGCATCTGCCTTTGGCTCAGGTCATGATCCCAGGGTACTGGGATCAAGCCCTGCAATGGGCTCCCTGGTCAGTGGGGAGTCTGCTTCTCCCTCTCTCTGCCCTTCCCCCCCACTCGTGCTCTCTCTCTCTCTCAAATAAATAAATAAGATCTTTTTTTTTTTTAATTTTTATTTATTTGACAGAGAGAGAGACAGCGAGAGAGGGAACACAAGCAGGGGGAGAGGGAGAGGGAGAAACAGGCTTCCTGCGGAGCAGGGAACCCGATGCGGGGCTCGATCCCAGGACCCTGGGATCATGACCTGAGCCGAAGGCAGACGCTTAACGACTGAGCCACCCAGGCGCCCCAATAAATAAGATCTTTTTAAAAAAAGATTTGTTTGAGAAAGAGAGAGAACAAGAGCAGGAAGGGCAGAGGGAGAGAGAATCTCAAGCGGACTCTGCGCTGAGCATGGAGCTGGACATAGGGCTCAATCTCACAACCCTGAGATCACGACCTGAGCTGAAACCAAGAGTCAGAGGCTTAACCAACTGTGCCACCCAGGCGCCCTTATGGGAAAGTTCCGATCCATTTTCCAGAGTGGCTGAACTATTTTGCATCACCATCAGCAACTAATAAGAGTTCCAGTTGCCTCACATTTTCTCCAACACTTGATATTGTCATTTTTTTTTTCTTTTAAATCATCCAAAGGGGGTCTTTAAAGCCTGATCATAGTCACATTCTACAAGGTGGCTTCACACACTGGGGCAGAAGAGAGCTGATGAGACTGGGAGGAACTGTGATCATCCAGGCCAGAGAGAGTGGGGAAGAGGGAAGAGGAAGATCCAAGAGCAGTTCAGGGGGGCTGGGGTGTGGCACTGGAAAAGGCTTAGCAGGAGAAGAAAGTGGAGAGACAGGATAGACCCAGAGGAAGAAGAGCATGGAGCACCAGGTTAAGAACTTTTGACTCCCACGTGTTCTGCCCAAAAGAATTCTGGGTCTTAATAAGGTTGGCAGCTGCTACATTGAGGATGCATGGTGAACATTAGCATGCAAAAGGCTCTGACAAGTCCTGCAATAAAGAATTCTGTTTGGTATTATTTAACTGACTGTTTCTCTAACTTACACCTTGGATCACTTTTCTTAAGCTATAACATCATCATCATCATCATCATCATCATCTCCAATGCACATCTGGGGACCTCATTCAGCTTGTTCACCCAGTTATTATGCTCCCAGTGCCTAAAACTGGCTTAAACCCAAGAGTTAAAAATTTTTTCTTTGGTTGCATTAATGATCTCGTTAGATCTTCAGGACAACTCAATGAGCTAGGTACTAATATAACTTCCATCTTACAAACAAGGCTTAGAGAGGGTCAGCTGACTTGTCTAAGGCACATAGCTAGTGGGTGGAGAGCTAGTAATTGAGCTGGGATCTGCTTGCAGTCTCTCCATCACCCTGCCTGTCTCTGGAAGGGGCCCCATACCCCCCAGCCTCACCCAGTCGTGGCAGATGTGGTCTGCTGTTCTGTGACCTCCTACAGTCCTTCTTGTCCTGGTGGCCATGGGCATACTCGGGCTGTTGCCCAGAGAGCTCAGCTGTAACTTGATCTCACCAGGCTGGGGGTGACAGGGCGGGTGGGCAGGTGACAGCCAGGGCAGGGACATTTGCCCAGACGCTTATGTGCCGCAGCTTGGCAACCTGTGTGGTCCTGAGGAGACTGGGGGCTTCAGGAGCTTGTCCCAGACTCCTGGCAGTGGTCTTCACCATGGGCAACAAGCAGACAGTCTTCGCTCATGAGCAGCTGGAAGCATATCAGGTAGGGGTGATGGGCAGGTTCGGCAGCCTTGGTTTCCCTGCCTGAGAAGGGACAGCACCATTTGTCCGGGGTGTGCAGTCGGCAAGGGTTCCTGGTGCAGCTCTGTGTGCAACATCAGGCGGGGATGGGCATGCAGTGGGAGGGAGAGGGAGGAGGCCACTGAGGCAGGCTCTGGGCCAAGCCAACATCTCTCTCCGCAGGACTGCACCTTCTTCACAAGAAAGGAAATCATGAGGTCAGTCTGGGCAGAAAGGGAGGAAGACCTGGTAATAACTTTCTCTCCATTGTTGGAGGATGTTTGCGATTGGACAGGACTGAGTGCCGCGTGGTGGTTAAAACACAAAGGGAGGGATTGCGGGCACGGTCAGTGGATGGAGGCAGAGATGGGGAGGCTGAGAAGCCACATCTTGTCATATTGTCACGGTCTCTAGGTTGATTAGCTTGGCCTTTCTCCCAAGGGTTGTGTGGAGCCATGGAGAGTATGTGAGCGGGGAGAGGTGTCGGGGGGAGACAGATCAGCATGTTAAAAAGATCCCCCTGAGGCCAGTGTGAAGAGGCTGGGACTGGAGGCTGGGCACCTGGGGGCAGAAGCTAGAGTCAGCTCTGGGTTGTGGGGGTGGCATCAAGGTAAGGGTGCAGGTAGGCAGGCTGCGGCCGCTGCAGGTCACTGGCATGAGCAGAGAGGCATAGTTGGGTATCCCACGTTACTGCTCAGCCCATGGGGCCATTGTCCAGAGGCCCCGACCCATGAACTTGGAGCTGTGAAACCCAAGCTGGCCGGGGTTCAGATACAGAGTGATAGGGGCCAAGGCCCCAATTGTGTGGGCACGGGATATCCATTATTGATGGGCACACCTTTCACCAGTGAGCCCCATTGTCTGGGTGAGGACAGCTCGTAGGGTCACCCTGGCCATCACGATCAGATTACTGATGGGGAAACTGAGGCTTGGGCAGGGGAGGCTGACCTGAGCTCTGCAGATGGGCAGAGCTCCAAGGAGTTTGAGGGCTGACATTTCGTCGGTCCTGAGCTTCTTGTTTGTCAGCAGAATAACAAGCTCAGAGGGGAAGAGGGACATGCTCAAGGCCATACAGAGGCCCAAACCCAGGCTGTTCCCTAAGGAGGCCCAGACAGGGACCTGGGTGGTCAGGACTGAAATTCTGGATACCACCTCCTTGAGTTCCTAGCCATCATATGACCCAGGGGCTCCCATCTCCCTCAGAAACAGCCCCTAGCAGCTTGGGGACCTCTGACTCACCAAGGATGCCCTCTACAAGGCTGTGCTTCTGATGCCCCCAGTGAAGATAGGGTGTCAGCAGGTGAGGACATTGGAGTGGAGAGCTGGCCTCACCATCTAGGTAGTGTCGGTGGCATTTGGTGTTTTGCGAAATGCCCCACATGCATTAAAAAACCCTGAATATTGGCCTTTTGTCTCTTTTCTGCCCCATTTAGGGAACGCTCGCCTTATGGGGTGAGAGAAGGAAAATGTGAGATGGGGGGTCTTTACAGTCAGAGGCCAACAATGTGATGATATCCAGAGATTCAGAGATTCACTCGGATTCTCTGAATGTTTGATGTAAAATGATCTCACCTTAAGCACACTCCCTTTTGCCATCCCCACCAGCCTGGTTAACTCCTACTCACTCTTCAAAGCCCAGTATCAATGTTCCCACTTGAGTCTCCCCTAGCTCTGGGGCCCTCTCTCCACTTTGGCCCTGCCCCCAGAGGGTAGAGGTGCCCGTGTTTGGCTCTGTGTGCTTGAGGACTGGGCCCAGAGCTGATGACTCTTGAGGACCCACCATCCTTCCATGTGTAGTGAGCAGCTGCAAGAATGAGAGAAAAGGGACAAGTCCTCACCATCCCATCTGCCAGCTCTTCCCGGTGTTTCCCTCCCCACCCCAGGCTCTTCTATCGCTACCAGGACCTGGCTCCCCAGCTTGTCCCCCTCGACTATACCAGCTGTCCTGATGTGAAGGTGCCCTACGAGCTCATCGGCAGCATGCCCGAGCTGAAGGTATGCGTGGGGCCTTGGGGCAGGCAGGGAAAAAAAATAGTAGGGATGTCCCCTGCTTCCTATGAAGTGGATGCATTTTACAGATGAAAGAAGTGAGGTTCAGAGAGGTTGACACTTGGTCATGGTCACACAGCTAGGCTGTGACCGAGACAGGAATGAAAGCCGGGGTCGTTGGAACGCTGCGATGAGATAATGCAGGTAAAGGGCTTGGCACGGGGTTTCCTGCATGACAGGTACTCAGGGAATGCGAGTTCTGCTTTTCATAGCAGGAGCCGCTACAAAGGCAGGTTCTTCTCAGTTGGATGCTCGTCACATAGTTTGTGTTGCCGAAGGGGACTTGTGGGGTGAGTGACTGAGCGGACATTATTTTATCACAAGGGGCAGAAACCTCATTCGAGAGGGACAAAATGTATTGGAACATAGGAGGACAAACTCCAGGGGGCAGAGCCAGCGCCAGGTACGGCTGGAACCAGGGTTTCTGCGGATGAGCTCAGGAGTCTCCCTCCATCTCTCAGCTCCCCCTTGGCGGGAAGGGGCTTCGGGCTCAGGCAGCCTGTCCGACGGGGCTGCCCCAGCGGTGCCAGACTCCCGTCAGCTCTGCAACCAGGGGAAAGCAGGCCCCTCCGTCGCCATCTTTCAGGGCAGCCTCTGATTGGCCAGTTTGAGTCACCCTGCCTATCCCAGAGCCAATCACGGTTGCCAATCGATAGCGATCTCTGATTGGCCTCAACCAGGTCACGTGGTGCATCTGGAGCCAGAAGTGGGGTGACGGCCACCCAGACCACAGGGGCAGAGAGAGGAGTTGTCTGGAATCCTGTCCCAGGACGGTGGGCAGGAGGAAGTTTGAAGGCGAGGGGTGGGTACTTGAAGGTTTCAGGAAGGTGGGTGCGGAGAGCGATTCCATATGGAGCCCTGAGTCCCCGGTCAGGGATGGCCTCTCTGCTTCCTGTCCCCAGGACAACCCGTTCCGCCAGAGGATTGCCCAGGTGTTCTCTGAGGACGGGGACGGGCACATGACCTTGGACAACTTCCTGGACATGTTTTCCGTGATGAGCGAAATGGCTCCCCGCGACCTCAAAGCTTACTATGCTTTTAAAATTTATGGTGCGTGCAGGGCTCGGGGGCGGGCGAGCGTGGGGTGGGGTGGGGAGTGAGAACAAGACCAGGCCTGGGGCCGGGGGCTGCCCTGCCGTCGCAGATGTCTCCCCGGGGGCTTCGCCCCACCTTGGTACTTGCTGACCTCATCCCCTTACTTACTTTCCAGCCACACGGGCCTCCCTCTAACTCCAGCACACCAAACTCTTCCTCCCTCCGGGCCTTCTCCTCTGCTGTGCCCTCTGCCTGGAATACCTTTCCCTTGACTCCTGCTCACCTTGAAGTCTAGGTCAAAAGCAGCTTCCACCCTCAATCACTCTCCACCCCACATCCTAGTTCTCTCCCAGCAGGGAGCAGTGCTGCTTAATTTCTGTTCATAATCCGTTCAGTTCTTATTGATTTCTCTCTGATGAGACCCAAGGGCAGCAACAGTATCTGTTTTCTTCCCCATCTGTCTCTCATGCCTGGCAAAAAGGAGGTGCTCAATAAATACTTGTTGACTGACCGAATGAATGAAAATTTATCACAGCGCCTAGAACATAGTAGGTGCTCAATAAATAGTTGTGGAGTGAATGAATGACCTCCCAGCAGGACTCTGCCCAACTCCAAAGCAAGACCCAACCATTACCCCAGGGTCTTGGGATCTCTCCAGTGCCTCAGTTTCCTCCTCTGTAACATGGGGACAAGAGGCCCAGCCTGCCTGTCCCCCGCTGTGCCCCCACTCCACATCCCCTCCATCCCGCTGCACAGACTTTAACAATGACGGCTACATTTGTGCGTGGGACCTGGAGCAGACAGTGACCAAGCTGACGCGGGGGGAGCTGAGCACCGAGGAGGTGAGCCTGGTGTGTGAGAAGGTGCTAGATGAGGCCGATGGCGACCATGATGGGCGGCTCTCCCTGGAAGACTTCCAGAACATGATCCTGCGGGCACCCGACTTCCTCAGGTGTGACACTCCTTGCCACTTTGCACAATCCATTTCCACGTCTGAGCGCAGCTCCTACAAAACTAGTTCGCAGGCTCCATTTGTGAAAGTTCCCCTATTCATTCATTTGTGATCTTAGAGAACTTCCCCAGCCTTCCTGGCCTCAGTCCCTGCATCTTTAAAATGGGGATAATTGGGGACCCCATGGGCACCCCCTGTGGGTGGACGCAGCTCTTTGGGTGAATGGAACATGGCTGGTCTTCAGTCTTCTCTTGCCTGAACATTTTGCAGTGAACAGGGTGTACAACTGTACTTGGCAGTCCTGGGGAGAATCAGAGCCCCCATAGTCGGGCTGATAGTGAGTTAATACAGGGGGTGGCCAGCCACCTGTTTTTGTACCTCCTGTGAGCTAAGAATGGTTTTTACATTTCTTAAATGGCGGGGAAAAGATGAAAGACCAATAATACTCCGTGACACATGAAATGGATATGAAATTCAAATCTGTGTCCATCAGTGATTTTATTGGCACACAGCCATGCCTGCTTGTGTATGTATTAGCCACGGCTGCTTTCGAGCTACAAGGCCCAGCTGAGTCCTTGCACAAAGTTGGGCATATCAACCATTTGGCTCTTTACAGGAGAAGCTGGCTGACCCCTGAGTTAGTACCTGGAAGGACTTTAGAGCGGCGCCTGGCACCCAGTAGGTGCTCAGTATCTGTGTGCTGGGGTTGCTGTCGTGGCTGTTATTATGGGTGGCATCCTGACATGCACAGAGTGCCCCCCTCCTCTCCCTGGAGAAGCGTGGCTGGTCTCCTAGCAGACAGAGACATGAATAACGACAATTGAATGAACCCTACCGAGGACAGCATCCCTGGGCGACAGCACCCTGTGCATTGGCCCCCTTAGCCCTCACTACAGCCCCACGCAGGAAGGATGGCTATTATCCCCATTTTACAGAGGAGTAAACTGAAGCCCAGGAAGGGGTACCCACTCACTTAGAGTCCCACGGCAAGTCTGGGGTGGAGCCGGAGTGTTAACTCCGATCCAAAGAGGTGTGCTTTCCACCCCTGTGGGGACCGGGGGGGGGGCCACAGCCTGGGGTTCTTGAGGGGATCCATCTCCCCCTGTGGTTCCTTGTCTGTCTCAGGGACTCCCTGCAGGAGAGTTCAGGGAGCGTGGGGGGGATGAAGGAGGGCCATCCTCTCTGCCTGATGACTCCATTTCTTTTTGCACACAGCACTTTCCACATCCGCATCTGAGCGCACCATGGAGAAGTCAGGTCAGAGGAGGACGGGGTGACCCCTCACTCCGCTGTGGAATCCGGTCTCCCTGGGTTCTGGGAATAAACACACGTCACTGAGTCACATCTGCTTGGAGGACATGTGTTTCACCTTAAACCTGCCGGATGGGAGAGAGGAAGCCTGGGATCTCACCTCTGCCCTCACTGTGTGACCCTGGGTGTGGCTGCACCCTCTGTGAGCTGTGATCTCCCCATTTATGCAAGGAAGTGGCTGACTTCTAGATCTCTGTCCACTGTGAGGGCTGGAAGTGCCTTGGTAGCTATGAGTTTTGGTGGACAGAGACCAGATGTGGAGATGAGGCCCATGTGATCTCACCCCCGGGCTTCCCAAGGCTGAACCCTACCCCCAACCTCTCAAGTCCCCTTTCCCCCCAATCCTTGAGCTGCTCAAGGGGACCAAGCTTGGACTCCGTGCTCATTCATTAGCACAGCCAGAGGAGGCCTCCGAGGGAGGGGGCAGCAATGTCATTCACTGAGGCTGGCACCGTACTTTACAGTTTACGAAGCACCTCTCTGCCATTGCATTGGCTGCCTATGGCATGCCAGTGGGGTGGGTGAGAAGCAATCACACTTCAGAGGGAACAGAGTGATTTGCCCAAGGCCACACCTCATGTCATCTGCAAAGGCAGCCTTGAACTCAGGCCCACCTCTTTCCAGATCCCAGACATCTACACACCTTGCAGATTGGAGAAGCCCCACACCCACTCCATCTGTGGTCGGCCTGGGGCCCATCTATAGGCCCCGTCGGTCCAGGGAGTGGTCATTCCTGCGATCGAAACTAGCTGCCAGGGCACCTTCCCAGACACCTCCACTGTGCATCATTTCTAGAGCACCCACTCCCACCCTAACCTCCACTTATTAAGCACCCACTGTGAGCCAAAGCCTCAGGTTTTATGTGCATCCAGTTGGTTCATCCTGAGAAAGATGAGCTGCTCTTCTTCCCACTTGCCAGGTGAGAAAACAAGCCCGGAGAGGTCTAGTGACTCGCTAGAGGTCCCACGGCCATGCGACCTGGGATTTCCCCCAGAACCCACTGGTAACCATGACCCTGGGCTGCCTCTCTCCTTTAAAGGGGCTCCCACGCTTCTGAAGTTGGTGTCGGCAGTGTGTACTGTGTGCCAAGCCCTCTCCAAGTCTCACCTCCCTCATTTGTAGGAGAACCCCAGGACGAAGGTGTGAACAGCTCTGTTCATAGGCAAGGATGTTACTTAGACTTGAGCCAGGTGCACAGGATGTGGCCAAAGAGCTCCAACTGACCGGGTTTCAGATCCTGGCACTCACACCCTCTAGCTGGGTGACCTTGGCCATGCCTGTCCTCCTCTCTGACCCTTAGTCTCTTCTTTAAAGTGTGCAGTATGAGCCTGTCTGCTGGGCCTGCTCAGAGGTGTAACAGA
Organism: Halichoerus grypus; assembly: GCF_964656455.1. Taxonomy (NCBI): domain Eukaryota; kingdom Metazoa; phylum Chordata; class Mammalia; order Carnivora; family Phocidae; genus Halichoerus; species Halichoerus grypus. Next base: position 204,909,966 of record NC_135712.1, read on the forward strand.
AATAGTGAACTTGGAGGCTTTGGCAGGGGGCCTGGCACAGTACGTGCCCTAGACCCTTGCTGTAACTGATAATTATTATTCAAATAACCAGGTCACACGATCGGCAATTGCAGGACTAGACCCAAGCAATGTCTTTATTACATTTCTCAGGTTCCTGAGGACTGGTGGGTAGACAGTAAGGGGTCCAGTGTGAGCAGCCCCCAGAGCCAGGGCAAAGCTCTTTAACAGTACCCAGGGGCGAAGGGTGGCGGTGGGCGGTACTCCTCTGGGAGCCGGTCCTTCTGGGGTTCTGCCAAGTCCTTTTTCTCTGGTTTGGACACTTTTGGGGACAGGGTCCTCACTACTGCTTGGTGCCAACCCTTGACCCTCGGGGTCGCCTCGCTCCAGCTGGCCAATCTTGAGACCTTCCTGGAGGGGTCTCTCAGATCCTGGGGCTGCGAGGGGCTTGCAAGGGACGTGACCACAGAGCGGTCTGTGTCGACATTATCTTCCCAGTGTGCGTCACCTGGCCTGGCCCCCGAGCTGTGTGTCGCTGCTGGTGGCCCAGCACTCCAGAGCGATGACAAGTTCGTAGAAGGCAAGTGGGATGTCAGCTGCTGCTGGACCCTCTTGCCCGTCTGGGGGAGCGTCTTGAGGTTCCTCCAGAGTTTCCGGCAAGCCTTCTCAAGAGGAGCTTTTGGGGGGCAGGAGGAAGTGGCTTCCTCCGTAGAAGCTCTGTCCATCTCTGCTGGTGGCTTCCTTCCCCTTGGGTGATGGAGCAGGACCGGCCTGGCTGAGGTCTGAAACCGAGAGCAGGTGAGACCTGGGGCCGTCCCACCCACCAAAGCTCGGAATCTGCCCTGGAGGTTGGGACATGGGTCCCACTCAGACATCTGGGGGGTGAGAAGGACCCCAGGTGAGCCCCCAAACCTGATCCCATGCCCCCTCCCCATCCCCATGAACAGCTTCACTATCTCCCCCAGGGATTGGCAAACTCTTTTCGTAAAGTGCCAGAGAGCAAATCTTTTCAGGTTTGTTGGTCATATAGTCTCTGCTGTAAAACAACAGAGATCTTACATCAATGAGTGAGTGTGCCTGAGTTCCAGTAAAACTTTATGGACGTGGAAATCCGACTTTCATCTGATTTTCACGGGTCATGAAATATTACTTTTTATTTTTTTCAACCACTCAAAAACATAAAAGCCATGCTTAGCTTGTGGGCCATACAGAAACAGGCCAGATGTGGTCCTCGGGCCCTGATTACTTGGTTGTTCAGGTGACATTTGGGGCAGATGCCGACAATGCCCCATCCATATCCCTTTGCCCTGAGCGCTCAGTACCCCCAGCTCCGCTCCCAAATGCCAGCAGTGGGGACTCTGCCCGGGGTCCTTCTCTGGCCCCACAGCAGGCCAGAAGTGCCAGAGATTTAAAATCTCCCAGAAACAGCACTTGACCAAGGCCTAATGGAAGATGGAGGATCAATACCCCAACTCCTCAACGCTGAGGTGGGATAACAGAAGTCCATGTCCCATGCAGAGTCCCAGCCTTCCCGAGGGATACCAAGCCCCGGTTGCCCACAGGGGAACCTGCTCCCTAACACACCCTTCGTGGGCTGCCCTCTCCCATCCCACTTCCCCGCTCCCTTAGTGGCACATCCTGGGATCACCTCCCTAATAATGGAGGGCCCAGGGACTCAAACCGTGACGACACCTTGCTTCCCCTCACCCCCACCTCCAAGCCATCAGCAGGCTCCCTTCTAAAATGTCTCAAATATCCTCTTCTTGCTCCACCCCCAGAGATCCTTTTCTGGTCCCTCCCACTTGGACTCCCTGCCTCTTTCCTGTCACCTCTACCACTGTTGCCAGGCAGCCCCTCCTGCAGCTGGCAGCCACGGGCTCTCTCATGGTGACTCCCCCTGCACACCTGGAATAGAACGCCAGCTCCTCACCCTGCCCCAAGGCCCTGCATGATTGGCTCCTGCTGATCCTGGCCCCTCACCTCCCAACGACCTCCCTCTGACTCACCCCACTCCATCCACACACTGGCTTTTGTTGTTCTTTTGTTTTCCAAATACACTGAGCCTCAGGACCTTTGCATGTGCTCTTTTCTCTGCCTGAAATACCCTCCCTGCATCTCTGTGTGTGACTGACTCCACCTTATCCTATGTGTCCCAGGTCCATGCCACCTCCTCCAGGTCTTCCCTGTTCCCTTCACCGCTTAGCCCCACACCCACTGATGTTCATCCTACCAGCCTGTTTCATTTCCACTATTCTCAGAACTTCCCTGCCATGTGAGGGGCATGGAGGACACTGAGCCTAGGGATTCCTGAAGGTCCAATCAGCCCTGAGAAGGTGGGATTCATTAATTTATTCACTCATCTACTCCACAGATTCATTCGTTGAGCACTTTCTCTGTGCCAGGTCTTCTCTGAGGGGAGGAGAGGCAGACAGATGAACAAGATAGGGGGAACAAGCCAGACAGATTCTCAGGCCTCCCAGAGCTCACAGTCTGATAGGGGAGGCAGACAGGAAACGTGAAAACCCACAAATAAACTTTTAACCCACAAAAAGACTATTTAAATTGTGAATACCTCCCAGAGCTCACAGTCTGATAGGGGAGGCAGACAGGAAACGTGAAAACCCACAAATAAACTTTTAACCCACAAAAAGACTTTTAAATTGTAAGGAGTGCTCTGCAGTGAATAAACAGGGTGAGGTGATAGAGAATGCAGAGGGGACGACTTTCAGTCTGGAGTCTGGGGAGGGAGACACTTGAAGAATTGAAGAAAGAAGCCAGGCATAGGAAATCCGGGGGCAGAGCACACACAGCACGTGCAAAGGCCCTGAGGTGAGTGGCACCAACATGTGCAAAAGTCCTGAGGGAGGGAGCAGCACATGCAAAGGTCCTGAGCCTAGCTTGATGTATCTGAACAACAGAAAGGATAGCAGAGGGGCTGGAGCTGGACTGGTGATGAGCACGAGGAGTAGCCGAGGTGACAGTTGGGATTTTAATTGCAGTGTCTTGAAAAAATCACTGGAAGGTTTTGTACTTGGAGCTATAGGATCTAATTTTCACTCTAGAAAGTCTCCTCTGGCAGCTGCTGGCCACCTCCGCTCCTGCCCTTCCCCTGTGTTGGAGGTGCCAGCTTTCTGTCACATACCTCCTCGGGTGCAGCCCTGGGACAGGAGGAAGGATTCTGATGTTCCCTGGGGACATGGGCGGGGCTGGCAACTTCCTCCGTCAATGCATTGGAGTAAAGGAAGAGATCCTCATAATCCAAGTTCGCTGGATCCTTCTGTGGGGCAGAGGGAACCTGCAGCTCAACCCCAAGGAGGGAGATGGGGTGGTCCCAGGGTCCCAGACAAACCCTAGAAAGTGGGGCTCAGGAACTGCCTTGCCCACAAACCTTGTATGGAAGCATGCCCCTCCCACAGTAGCTTCTGAGGGCTAGGACCACCCCCCCACCTCCTTCACCCGCTGCTCCCCCCCCCCCATGAGCCTTATAAGGAGATACACTATTCTTATACATCAGCCAAGGTTATACTCCCCCAAATGAACCCTTGTAACAAATTAGCCTGGGGGGCTGGGGTGAGGCAGGGAACCAAGACCAGGAGGGGTGGGGCAGTGGGAGGGAGGGCAGGGATCATGAGAGTGACAGAATCACAAGAGGTTGAATGGGGAGCGTGGGAACAAAATGAGTCAGGGGGCTTAGCCCCCGCGAGGGTGACTATGGCCCACCGGGGTCCCACCCTCACCTGCCCACAGGGCTGAGTCAGCAGGTCCCTGTGTGGCCGCATAGGCTGCTGCTGGTGGAAGGTGACCAGGGCGTCCAGCGAGGCGTGGGCCTTCTCCTCTCCGGGGATCACGAGGCTCCCGTCATCCAAGAGCTTCACCATGAAGTGGCGGCAGCAGCTTTGGGCTCTGTGGCAACACTGCTGGGGCTAGGAGGCTGCAGCCCTACTGTTCAGGTTCCCAGTAGCCTTCTGCATGTTTTTGCCATGTGACACTGGTAGGCCACTAACCACACTGTGCCTCAGTTTCCCTGTCTGTAACGTGGGGCAACTAAGGCTGGCCTCGGGATTTCTCATGAAAATGGAATAAGCTACTGCAGATAAAAGCTTAGTTCGGTGCCTGGCTAGGGTCAAATGATCAATAGAAGTGATGATAGTGAAAATGTGACTCAGGCCCCAGGCTAAGTCTGTGCGCCAGGCACACAGCGGGCCCTCAATAAATGCTCTGTTAATGAATGGATGCATGTATTAATGGCCCACCATGTGCTTACTATCTCTTATTTAATTTTCACAAGACTCTGAATTAATTTTAGCATTCCTATTATTAGAGATGAGGACTTGGGGGGAGGCACAGATAGGTTGAGTAACTTGTCCAAGGTCACACAGCATATAAATGGCAGCCCCAAGCCTTTTTGACTGTGTGACTCAGGGTTTAAGCTTTTCCCATGGTGGGAACTCTGCAGTGGAGTCATTGGACTTTTTTTATTCCTTTGGCCTGGAATGCTTTTGAAAAGTACTCTGTGTTGCTGAATCCTGTGAGATACCAGATCAGGTTTTGAGGCCTTAAGGAGCTGGACTGCCCTGAGTTTCCCTAATATGTGCCTCCAGGTGGAGTCAGAAAGTTGCCAAGTAGATGGCTGAAGGGGATGGGGGCGGGGAGCGGGAGGGGGTTAGGGGAGGGAAGTAGCCACTCTTGGGCTCCCAGCAGCCCCTGTTCTCAGACACACAGGCTGTTACCACCAAGCCCCCATCTGCTGGTTACAGCCGGACCTGCAGCTGCTCACTGCAGCCAGCTTTGGCCAGAACTTTACACCAGTTGCTCTCTGAGCAGTTGTGGTATGAAGCATCCCTTGCCCCCTCCCAGGAAGCCCTGGAGCCCTGCTGCCCCTTCCCTGGCCCCTAGCCCGGGCCTTACTTGTAGGACAGTGTGTAGCCCACGTGGCTGTGACTCACTCTAATGAGAAAGGATCCCAGTGGCTGTAACTCCAGCAAATTCTCGGCGTCCCTGGAAGGACACACACAGGAGGGAGATGGCTGCGATCCAGCTGCCCAGCATACTGGTCAGACTCCTGGTTCACCCGTCATCCCAGGACTGAACAAACCTAAAACCCTTTGTTGTTGTTTCAGACCTTGGGATGTTCAGGCACAGGGGTGTTCCCATCAGTGGCAGAAGGCCTCTGATGACCTTGACCCCAGGACAGACTTTCTCCTATCCCCCACAGCCCCTGCCTGCCTTCCCGATGCCTGAAATACCCATATACCTGGTAACTGCTCGCCAAATTATTACTAGTATTCACTATCATCATTACTATTGTTATCGTGGGTTCACAGAGAGGAAGGTGGCCTTCTATAGGACAAGATGGGGAGACTTGAGACCCGAGCTGTCTACTCCAGAGGCCACTGACTACGTGTAGCTACTGAGCACTTAAAATGTGACTGGTCCGAATTAAGATGTGCTTTTGGCGTAGGATACCAGATTTTCAAGACTTACTACAAAATAAAGGAACGTATACTGTCTCATGGATGAGCTTTTAGTACTCATGTTGAAGCGATAATATCCTGGATATACTGGGTTGAAGAAAAGATAGGATTAAAATTAATTCCACCTGTTTCTTTTTACTTCTTTTAATATAGCTACTAAAAACTTTAAAATGGCAACATGTGGCTCACAGTATGTTCTTAGGGGCGCCCCCCACCCCAGAACTCAGAGAAAGTGGCCAATTAGCCCTCTCTGTGGCTTTCACAACGTTCTCTCAATGTCCCTACATGCTAACGGTGGCCATAGACGTTCTTCTCTTCGTTCATTTTGGACGAAGGAGGTGACTAATGAGGTGAGTTTGTTCATGTCCTCAGAACTCAGTCCAATGTAGAAAGTGCACGTAGGTCATGTCCCTGATGGAATGAGAGCAGCTGTTTGGGACACTGTGTTAAGAAGGATTCAGAGGCTGCATCCTGCCGTCATTGATTACGGATACCTGGCCTTGGGGGATGGGTCCCTGGCAGTGCTGGTCTGGTGGTCACTAGTACAGAGAGAGCTGAGGTCCAGGGATGGGAAGTAACTGGCCCTGGTCACACACTGAGTCCCCTCCTGCCCGGGACTTCAGAGGTCTTTTCACCAAGCCGAGCCCAGCATTCTGCAGAAAATCTGCCCAAGGTGGGGGCAGACAAGGAAAGAGGGTGAAGGGCAGGGTGGAAGGTGTGTGTGTCCTTACTCTCTCGAGATGGCACCGTGGAACCATGCGGGGACCCCTTCTTGGGCCAGCTGAAGCACCTGCGTCTGCACGAACCAGTCCAGTCGTGGGGGCAATGGTGGGGGCAGCTTTCCCACTTCTGTCATGGCTTCCTGGGGAGCGGTTACCTGGCAGTAAGAGGGAGGAGAGAGAGGGTCAAGCCTGGTCCACCTCCTGTACTTTGCTCTGTTCTTACAGCTCATGGTGCCTCCTCCTTGGTTAAGTCCTCCAAACTGGCCAGAGCAACGGGCTTGAACCTGGTTTGTGTTTCTGGAGCACCTCCTATGCATTCATTCATCGGCTCCTTCCAAAAATCCCCCAAGAATTTTTCCTTGTCCTTCTATTCTTATTATAGCATTACTACAAGTGTTAGAAAGCTCCCTTTAGGGGAGCCTGGGTGGCTCAGTCGTTAAGCGTCTGCCTTCGGCTCAGGTCATGATCCCAGGGTCCTGGGATCGAGCCCCGCATCGGGCTCCCTGCTCTGCCGGAAGCCTGCTTCTCCCTCTCCCACTCCCCCCTGCTTGTTTCCTCTCTCGCTGTGTCTCTCTCTGTCAAATAAATAAATAAAATCTTAAAAAAAAAAAAAGGAAAGAAAGCTCCCTTTATAAATATATGCATTTAAGCTTAAAAACTGACTTTATTGAGGGGTGTCTGGGTGGCGCAGTCGATTAAGCGTCCGACTCTTGGTTTTGGCTCAGGGTGCGATTTCAGGGTCCTGAGATTAAGCTCTGCATTGGGCTCCGTGCTCAGCGTGGAGTCTGCTAGAGAGTCTCTCTCCCTTTCCCTCTTCCCCTCCTGCTAGTTCTCTCTCTCTCAAATACTTTCTAAAAAAAAAAAGAACTGACTTTATTTAAATAAATATCAATGTCCCAGGAGGGAAGTGGACATGGCAAAATGGTAAGTGAAGAAACCATAAAGAGATGTGGCCCCAAGTAATTCCCTTTGTTCCCAACATTGTCATGTCTGATGGCCCCCGGAGGCACACCTGTAATGTGTCAGGTGCAAAAACATTAATTCACATGAGTTTCGACAGTTTTAAGCTCAGGATAACACTGGACTTTGTGAGCCAATGACAAGGAGCTGAAGAAAAATAATAGTCCTGATTTATAAAAGAGTATCAAATCAACACAAAACCAGCAACAGGGTCATGCCCTGCTGGGTGGTCTGCTCATGACCCTTCACGGTGACCCTTCGTTCTGTCCCAAACCTGGCCCACCCCCAACACTGACCCTATCTAATGTTTCACTATTGCAGAAGGTCATTGTTACTGGGCTGTTTCCAGAGGGTGGGAACATATTGACTAACCCGGTCAATACTAACTTCCTTCTGCCAGAAGACAGATGTTGAGCACGCCCTCCGGGGAGAGGCCCAAAGGCATTCTAGGATGAGTAAAATTAAAGAGATCTATTAAGAAATATTTAATAAAGCAGGGTGACAAAGCAATCAAGAGCCTGGAATCAGAGCCAGATAGCCTGGGTTCCAGCCCCAGCTCCCCCACTTAGCTGCTGTGTGACCTTGGGTAAGTCACTTAATATCTCTGTGCCTTCAGTTTCATCTGTAGTTTGGGGATATGACGATATTTACCTGGGAAAGTACAGTTGGTTCAGAACTATACAGTCTGGGTATATAATAAATATTCATGAACCCAGTAGTGTCCTAGCCTGGGGTAATATATATAGGTTTGTTCTTTTTTCTACCTGGGAGAACTCCTATTTATCCTTCAAGACCCAGCAAAAATATCCCCTCCTCCAGGCAGCTTTCCTTTCTCTTCACCTAGACAAAGCCTTGGCCGCCTTCTCTGTCTCCCATCTTCCCCTCTGTTCCTGCCTAAGTTTTGCCTAGCCTTGCCTCGTGGAGCTCAAGTGTCCGTGTGCAGTGTGAGTCCTGACAGTTGGCTTTTCTTTCTGTAATTCAAGTGCCTGACTTAAGCTTTCTTTGACTGCCAAGTCATCTGCTTTAACTCAATGAAGTCTATCGCGAATAAACACACTGCAAGCCACATGACAAGATAAAGAGCCAGGATGCTCCCGCCGTCCACCCCCCACCCCCACCCCACATCCCCGCCATGAGGCTCTTTTGTTTTAGACATCCTGGTTGATTTAGATAACTGGCCATTTGGATCACTTTTTCCCCCCTTCTTTCTTTTCTTTTTCCTTTCTTTTTCTCTCTTCCCATGCTTTAAATTCCTGCTCTTAGAGTTTATATTCACCAATAAGGAGTGAGCCCCCAAAACCCTAGCCCCCCACCCTCAACCCCAATAAAAGCAGAACCCCGGGGCCATGTGCGCTGCCTGTGTCTCTCTCAGCAACCTGGTTGTGTGCCCCCTGGCTGTGTACATGTCAGGGCTGGTAAGTAACAGATTTTTTCTCTTCGAAGTTTCCAGATGGTTATGGCTGATGGGCAGCTTGCAACCCTAAGAACCGCAGGGATCGGTTCTGTTGTCACATTGGTTTGGCAAGGGGAGATGTCTGTGGGAAGCTCACGGGCCTGGGCGACTGCCCCCAGGCATTTACTATCAATAGGCCCGGATGCACAAAGCTCCGTCGCCCCCACATCAAGGGCTCCTAGAGACCCGGCCCAGGGCTAGGTCCTTTTGGATTTTTCTGGGTCCCAGCACTACCTGATGTTGGGCAGGCACAGATGAGGGTGCAGGGGTGTCTGCTGATGAATGACTATCCAGGGATGAATGAATCCATACTAAGTTTCAGCTTCCTGACCCTGACATTGGGGCCTCCCCCATCTCCTTGTGCCCGGTACTCCAGCCCTAAGGACATCCTTGCTCTACCCCAAACTGACCAAGCTCTCTTTCCCTCCACACCTTGGCCCATGCTGTTTCCCTGCCAGGAACGCCCTTCTCCCAGCCCCAGCTCCATTTTTCAATGGTCAGCTCCCACTGAAAATTCCTCCTGCTTTTCTGGTCTCTACCACCCTGCCCCTCCTTCTGGCCCAGACTGGCTCCCATGCTCCTTCTTCTAGAAATCTGGGGTGGAGCTGAGGCTCCTGGGGCCCCGGCCTCACCCAGCATGGGGCAGGCACAGAAGTGGGTATGGGGCTGGTGAGGGATTCCCACCCGGCACGTACCTGAGAGATCCCTGGGCAGCTGAGGCTCTCCCTCTTGCTGTCCTCAGAGCCCGCAGGAGCCTTGGTTTCGATTCAGGGTCACACGTCAGTCAGCGGGGTGGGGCTGCTGCCCCCAGGCTGTTCCTGTTTCCTTAAGCAGGTGAGCCCCAGGGGCGGGACTGGGACAACTCTGGTTGCCCTCTGTCCAACAAAGCTGCTGAGCTGCGGGTGGAGGGAAACCCTTGCTTCACCCATGATAAGCCTTTATTGAGCACCTACTGTGTGCCAGATCCTAGGGGACAGAGAGGGGACCCCAAGAGGTGCAAGCCCCACCCTCCCGGCATCTATAATCTAGCAAGCAATGAAGAGTAAGAAATGATTAATGTTTCAAAGCAGACAGCCTGTCAGGAAGGAGGGTCTGGAGTTGCAAGAACCCTCAGAGGGGGCTTAGCTGATCCAGAGCAAGAGGCACTTGGGGGCAGGTAGGAGGTAAGTTGATTGTGGGGTGCAAAAAGAGAGGGCTATAGGTGGAGGGAAGAGCACGGGCAAAGGCCCTGAGGCAGGGTCAAGCCTGGACAGGCTGGGGCCTCATTATGCGCACACGGCCACATTATGACTTCCTCTGTAACAAAACAAAACACACCAAAAAAAAAAAAAAAAAAATCACACTTAAAATGATATTTTACGATTCTGTTGGCATCTAGACCGTTATAGTCTGGGCTGGATTATTATATATTCGTTATTATTGTATTCATTTTTTTCTTCAGATTTAAAAAAAAACCCAGAACATTCTGGGGAGCCCGATACCCACCGTAGGCACTTGTACAAGTCTAACGGACCAGGCAGCCCCGGATGTGTGCTGGCTGCACCTCCCGCCCCAGCCCAGGGGCAAAACCACTTCCTTCTCCCCTTTCAGGCAGAAATAGCCCAGACCCTGGTGGCCGAGCTGGGGGCCTCCCCTCCGGGGCCTATCACCCGGGGCCAGCCAGTCCAGATAGCCCCCACTGCAGGCTCAAGGGCCGTGGGGGTGGCCTGGTCTGGAGTCTTCGGGTCCATAAGGCCCAAGCAGGAGACACGTGGAACCTGGCTTCTTACGCACCCCACCGGGTAGCCTTGGGTGACTCGCTCAACCTCTCTGGGCCTCGGTTTCCTTAACTGAGAAGTGGGCATAACAGCCCTCCTTAATCACGTGATGACGACAGGAACAACCTTCAAGCACGCGGTGTGGGGCTCAGTCAAGGGTAAAATCAGGACTCTTCACTGTGACTTAATCTGATGCCTTTGTGCCTGGCTGGGGAGACAGAAGCTGGGGCTCCATACTGCACAGGCTGGGCCACCTTGGGCCACTTGCATCACCTCCGTGCCCTCCACAGCCCAGTGAGTCAGCTACCAGCCCCGATGATAAGGAGCAACGCTGTTGGGGAGGGGCTCGCACCAGCCCAGGAGACCCTGGTCCCTTAGAAAGCCTGGTCTCATTTGCATGCAGTGCAGTCTCCAGAAACATGGGGTGTTTCTGGAGACTGCACTGCATGCAAATGAGACCACTTCCGGCCCGGCCCCCTGAGGCCCCACCACAGAGGGCTCCACCCTGATAACCCTGACCCGCTTGGGGGATGTGGTCTTACACAAACTGAAGTCCTCCCCTGAGAATGTCACAACAGAATCATCCCCCACCCCTCGGTGACCACAGTCCTCAAAACTGTGAGCGGACAGGTGGCCCCCAGAGGAACTTCCGGAAAAGGACCAGCAGGGGGATGCAGGGGGGCTGGGACTCCAGGGCCCCTCCTGCTCTGGTGTCAGCTCTGGGCTTTTCACTGGGGGCCTCAGCTGGCAAGGAGGACTTTCATGGCCCCACGTGGGGTGGCTCGTGTGGTAGGGACCACAGTGCCTTCTCAGCCCTGTACAAGGGGTGGGGCAGTCAGGCTGTGCCAATGCTGAGCTTTATGTGTTTTCAACCATCCTGTCGTCCTACAAGGCTTTCGTTCTGTTCATGAATCCATTCACTCCACAAACATTGGCTGAGCCCCAACTGCGGGCACCATGCTAGATGCTGGGGACGGGGCAGACAAGATGAGCACTGTCCCTGCCCGCTGGAGCCCGCAGTCCATGGGGACATGGTTACCGCACAAGTCCCCACGTGGAAAAGGCTTGCACAAGAGGGAACAGCAAGGGCAAAGGCTTGGGGTAGGAATACACCTGGCATGCTGGAGGAAGAGACAGCTCAGGCGTCCAGAAGGTGGAAATAACCGAATGGCCACCACAGATGGTGGTCCATGCACACGATGGAATATTACTCAGCCATAAAAAGGACACATGCTATAACGTGATGGATCTAGAGAATCATGCAGAGCGGAAGAGGCCCCATACAAAAGGCCACACGGTGTATGATTTCATTTACATGAAATGTCCAGGACAGGCGAATGCAGAGACAGAAAGAGGACTAATGGTTGCAGGGGGGCTGGGCGGGGGGCATGGGGAGAGACTGCTTGTGGGGATGGGGTGATGAAAACGTTCTAGAATGGACCATGGTGACAGCCGTGCAACTCTGAGAATACACTGAAGACCACTTAATTGCACTTTGGTGGGTGGATTGTTCCATGTGCAGATTACATCTCAATAAAGATGTTATTAAAAAAAAAAAAAAAAGGAGCGCCTGGGTGGCTCAGTTGGTTAAGCGTCTGCCTTCGGCTCAGGTCATGATCCCAGGGTCTTGGGATCGAGCCCCACATCGGGTTCCCTGCTCGGTGGGAAGCCTGCTTCTCCCTCTCCCACTCCCCCTGCTTGTGTTCCCTCTCTCGCTGTGTCTCTGTCAAATAAATAAATAAATAAATCTTAAAAAAAAAAAAAAAGTCAAGGTGTCCTCTTTCCCGGTACAAGGGGACAAAAGTGGAAGAGCCACTTCCCTGCGTGCCACCGCATCGAAGTCCTAGTGACTCTCTGAGGAAAAGGCTGGGTCTCAGGAGGGACTGAGGAGTTCAAGGACCCCAGCCTGACCTGGTTGGGAGCAATGGGGACAAAATTGGGGCCTGTTGGGGCAAATACTTCCAGCTCAGTGCCGAGAGCTATTTATAGGACTTGTGCCCCATAAAGAGACAAGATGTGAAGAGAGGAGTGAGTTTTCCTCTTGGGGTGCAAGACAAATAGTGATGCTGATAATGAGGATGACGACCAGGATGTTGACGGCAGCTTATCTCTCAGTGCTTACCAGGCATCTATCCCAGGCTGAGAGGCGCCATCTTGCTGGCTCATGCCTATTTTACCGACGAGGAGACTGAGGCTCAGCCCGCGGCTGTGCTGGGGGGAGGACAGGGCTCGGAACCCAGCACTTGACTTGGCAAAATGGGTGCCAGCAAGGATGCAGATGAGAGAATGGTGGGGGCACGATGGGGTCTGATGCTGACCAGGCAGGTTCAACAGGGAACGTGATGTCCCACAGTGGTGCTGTGGGGGCGTACACCTCTCCGTTCTCCTGGGGGGCGGGGGTGTGTGATGGCAGAGCTGCAGGCCGGGAAGCTGCTTCTTCCAAGTCAGTCTTTGGGTCACAGTTGCATCTCCTCAGAGCTCGGGGTAACCGATCTCCTCTGCTTTGATCCTGTCTACACCTGGGGTAGGGGTGAACCTGGCACACTTGAGGAGCAGACGAGAGCCAAGGCGCGCAAAAGTGGAACGGCTCCCACTTTAAATGACAGGCCTCCTGAGGACCCTCGACCCAACACCCGGCCATACCAGTGCCCTACAGGGGACATGGGGACATAAAAATCCATTACCTTTAATCTAGCCCAATCTCTAATCTTACAGATGAAATCACAACCAAGAAATAAGATAAGCTGTAAAAAAAAAAAAAATCTGTTAACTTTAAAATGAGCTTTAATTTGTTTTCCTTAAGTGCATTTATCGATGTAAACAGAGCATGTTAAGAGATTTCAGGGGAGAGCAGACTATTGCTGGTATGTTGGTTTTAATTCACAAAAGAAAAAACTACAATGCCAATGGCTTGGACTGACAGCAGCTTAGGGGGGGTGGGGGAGAGAAAGAAAGGCTCCCGGCTGACGCCCCTCCGACCTGGTTACCGGTCCCAGTTGCAGTCCCTACGGGAGGGTAGAGCTGCCACAACAGAACCGGGTGACGGCAGTTAAAAACCAACTCAGACTGCTCCGCGGTCAGTCTGTTGCTCGCGCCTCGGCCCGTGCCAAGCGCGGCCTCACGCTTCGGGCCCGTCCGGCCAGAGGTGCGCACGAGCTCCCAGTCACCTGGGTCTGCTGCTGGGAATCAAAGACAGAATCACTTCATGACACTACAGATCTGGAAAAATAAAAATCTCAGCTAGAAAGTACGTCCGATTTGGAGACAGCGGGAGGGAAGAGGCGTCGGGGGGCTGCCTGGGGCGCCAAGAGGCAGATGCCCCAAGCACAGGTGGACTGTGCGTGGTTGCGCGTTCAGGGTCACCTGCGGCCCTCGGCGCTCGGGCGGGGAATGCCGAGAGGCCTGCTGACCATGCCCAGGCCCCGCCGGACTACAGAGCAGCACCTGGCTGTGAACGGGAAGGGCCGCCCCAAGCTTCTTTCCTCAGGATTTCCGTAATTTGTGCTTCCCTTTGGTTTGGTTTGACAGTTGAGAAGAATGGGGGGGGTGGGGGGGAAATGGTTTTTGTCACTTGTCCAAACCAGACAGAAGAGGAGAAAGTAGGCGTCAGATGTGCTAGGTGGACGCTTCGTGGGCCCGGCATGCGTCGCCTCGCTCAGGGTGTGGAGCCTGGAACTCCCGGAACCCTCACTGGCCTCTGGGGGTCTGGCTTCTGTGCTGGGGATGTGAACGGGCTTCCCGGTGGGGCTTTGCTTGTATTGCAATGAGATGAGGATTAAAGGCCTGGAGATGGAGGCCCACCATGTTGGCTGATGTTGATGGCCACACCTCAACTCCATCTTTCTCTCTGGTTACACGACGAGAGGGCCCGTTCAGCAGACATCGAGGGAAAAATAGCAAATTCTTAACTTATTCCATCTCCAAAGTGGAAAAAGATCAGACAGTTACTAAAATAAACAATTTCTCAATTGTGTCTGGTGGCCATGGGCCCAGTGGCCGCGGCACGGCAGGGAGTGTTGGAGGGGGAGGGCCCCGGCTGAGTGAGGGACTCACTCCGGACAGGCACAGTCAGCCACGCGGAGCGAGGCTCAGAGTAAGGCAGCGTTCCTCACAGAAGAACACATCGGAAAAAGCCGCTCCTCTTCTGCTGGTCTGGTGTGATTTTGACTCCCTGGTTGCTCCCTTGGGGACTATTGCCTTCCTGAAATGGCAAAAAGTTTTCTGAGGTCATGGCTGAGCATCAGCTCTATGTCTCTTAACCAACCAATGAACCAACCAACCACCCATCTGCCAGTCCACCCACCCCTCTATCCCCTCCCATTTGTCAAACCTCCGTCACCTTCCAACCAGCCAACTGTCCCTTCCAACAGACAACTCACTTTTCTCAGACCCACACATCTGCTACCTACCTCCCCTTTCCAACCATCCATTCTTCCACTCTTCTTACTCGCCTGCCCATCCCCCCTCTTCCATTCATCCCTTCAATATGTTTCCCACCATTTGCTCACCCCACCCATCTCAACCTCCTTTCCCTACTTCCTTCTCTCCATCCATCTACCCAACTGTGCTGAGTCCCTCGCAGTGAGGCAGCCCAGGGGCAGCAGAAAGACTGTCCTCTGAGATGGGGGGGGGGGGAAGAGCGGGGTTGGGTTCAAGGTCACAATGCCACTCACACCTGGCTGGTCTCCACGTCCCTGTGCCAAGGCTCTGACTCAGCACCTCTCCCCTTGTCCACCTTCTGCCCCACAGCTTGTACTGTAGGCCCTAAACTCTAATCTTGTCCACTCAGTCCATACTGAAACCCACCCACGCTCCCCCATGTTCAGGGGGAATGCCCTAAGTCCCTCACCCAGCATTTGAAGCCTCTGCCTGTCATCTGGCCCCTGCCTACCCTGGCAACTCAGATCCTACTTTCTCCCATTCCACCCTGTTTGCACGGTTTAGTCCCCTTTTCTTTGACTAATTCCTTCTCATCTTTTTGCTCTGAAGTAAAACCCGAATTTATTCAAGTAACCATCGAATGCCTATGCTGTGCAAGGCCCTTGTGTGGACACTGGGCATGCAGTGGTGGGCAAATGGTCCTGCCTTGGGGAGTTCACACCGTACAGGGAGACAAATCGCACGGGTCTACAAATAAGCAGTGATTTCCCATAGCAGCGAGTAATGAGAGAGAGAACGGGCAGAGAGTGGAGAAGCGTTTTGAGGGCGGTATCTGAACAGAGGCCTCGTGAAGTGAGGCCAGGGACAGTCCAGGGTTGTGGTCAGCGGAGTAACTGCCCCCCAAGACGTCCACGCCCTTGTCCCTGGAACCTGTGCAGAAGGAAACCTGACACAGCGGAGGGAGTTTGCAGATGCGTTTGAGCTGAGATGGGGAGAGCGGCCTGGATCATCCAGGTGGGCCCCATCGAACGCTGTGACTCCTTAAAAGCAGAGCAACTTCCCAGCTGTGGTGGAGAGAGTGGGGACAAAGGAAGCAGGGCCAGAGAGATGCTGAGCAGCTGGCTCAGAAGATGGAGGAAGGGCTCACAAGGCAAGGAATGGCCTCTAGGAGCTGGACAAGGCAAGGAAACGGGTTCTCCCCTGGGGCCTCAGGGGATGAGGGCACCCCTGCCGACACCTTGGTCTTAGTCCGGTCAGACCCGTTTCTGACTTGTGACCTCCGGAACTTTTACACGCATGTGTTGTGGAAGCTGCTGAGATTGTTACGGGAATGTGTTGCGGTAGCCCGAGGACGCTCATGCAGGAGGGGAGCACTGCAGGGGGAGGGGAAAGTCCAAATGAACATGGCGGGGAGGGTTCAAGGAACAGGAAAGGGCCAGTGTGGCTGGAGCAGACGTCAGGGACGCAGCGGGGTGAGAAGGTGGGGAGGGCGGCAGCGGCCTAGGTGGCGTGGAGTTTGCGCTCAGTGCAGTGAGGAGCGCTGGGCTGGGCAGAGCGGGGAAGTGCCGGAGGTCTGGGAGTAGGGTGGGCGCTGGCGGAGCCCGGCTTTCTAGGATGCTCTCGAGAGAGAAGACAGGGGTGGGCAGAGCTGGCCGCATCAGTGATGTAAGACAGATACGAGCTTGCACCTAGGAGAGAAATACGCTCTGGAGAGGTAAGGCACGGCGCAGTGATTATAGTCAACAGTACTGTGTTGACTCTATTACACCATATTATCAACTTCAGAGTTGCTAAGAGACTCGATCGTAATTGTTCTCAACACAAAGAAGGAATGATAATTATGGGAGGTGATGAAGGTGTGAGCTCACGCTACTGCAGTAATCGTATTTCAGAATATCAACGTGTTAAGAGCAATGTATCGTACGCCTCAAACTTGCACGATGTTACATGTCAATTATGTTTCAATTAAAAAGAAAAGGCAGAGAGGAAGTGGCACGGGGCTGCGACTCTGAATGTAAACGAAGGTGTTTTGTAGGAATTTAACTGTCTGTGATTTGCAATTCGGTTCAGAAATGAGTAGGAATTTAACCGTCTGCGATTTGCAATTCGGTTTAGAAAAAGAGGAAATGCAAGGACTACGGCTGCACATCAGTGCTTCATGCTCTACGGAGGTGATCCACGGGCCGAGGAAAGCAGAGCGTCACCACAACGCTTAGCCTAACTGCCAGGGGGCAGGTGGCAGAGGGATCATCAAGAATCTCGATTTTACTGTCATGTTGAAGAGGAAAGAAAGGATAGGAAAATGACACGCTGTTGCTGGTCAGTGTGTTTGTGTACGTGGATTGCTTCCTGTTTCAGCTAAAAGGCTGCTACTAAATTGATCATATCCCTTATGATTCCGTTCACAGCACCTGAGAATTACGAAGGCACATTTTAAATCAGATGTGAACTACCTGAGTGGTGTTTTGCGTCCTACGTGCCGTTTTGTGTGACCAGATGTAACTCAAGCGACACATAGCTGGCTTTATGCTCTCGTATCAGACAACGAGGGGTGGGAAAGGGCCGGGGAAGAGTGGCCACTGGGCTGGAGGCTCTGGAGCAAGACTCACAGCAGTGTTTAGGTTTAGCTAAACACGCCCAAAGTATAGTCAAGTATGCACACACGACCAAAGGCAGCTCTAGAAATACTGAGCGCCTGGCACTATGAAACAAAAAAGCCAGAAACAAACAAAAAGGGTGGATGGGGAGGAATCCGGGCACGACCTCTCTGAGGCCCCAGGGCCCTACTGAAGGTCACAGAGCTGTCCCGGCCTACAGAATTGGGGATGGACTCATTGATACGGAGAGCCGGTGGCTGGCAGACACAGGCCTGCTGGCAGCCTTGTCACAGGGTGGGCTGTGGCTCTGGGCCTGCCTGGGGCTTTTGTGCAGGAGGCTCTCTCTCCCAGGTGGGGTGGAAAGGGCCGTGTGTCCCCGGCTAGCCCGTGTGCTCGGCAGACAGCACCTGGCATGGAGCAGCTCTGAGCCAGGGAGGAAGGACGGAGCAGAGCAGCGCATCCGGGTGTGGAGGCCCACACCTCTCCTGCTAACTCTCGCCCCCTTCCCAGAAATGCCCTACCGGGTCTGGCTGGGCCCTAATGCGCAGATCTGCCCGGAGATGCATCACAGCACTGAGGCCAAGGACAGCTGGCTCCAACAGGGAGCCGTGCAAGGATTCAAAAAAGGACATACACTCACCAATTTTTTGTCCATTTTTGCTTTGATGTCTCTGGCGAGAGTGAAAAATGCCTGTGGAATAAGCATATCATTAATGTCCCTGGAGCAGGGAGCAGAGAGGGGCTTGCCGGTTCCGGGCTGCTCCGTGTAGGAGATGTGGTGGGACCATGGCGGGAGAGGGGGGCAGCACTAGGGCAGCTCCCTGGGTGTGGGTGTCCCCTGTCCAGCCCCGTCTCCTGCCACTACTGGGCTACTCCTGTCAACCTCTACCACCACCTCCCCTGAGCCAATGACCTGGGACGTGGGGACACCCCTGACTGGACAGAAAGGACACTCAGGTTCAAAGGGGTCAGTGACTTGTCTGAAGGAAGGATCCAGGAGGAGGACCTAGCTTTCCATCCCAGACTCCTGTGTTCTGTCCACTTTTGCCCCTGCTTCTTGATGGGCAGGGGCAGGGCAGAAAGGACAAGTCGTTCTTAGCCAAACAAGCTTCATCTGGGGTCCCTGCCAGCAGGAAGGCCAGGAAGGGCTGGTACCAGGTGAAAGGTTTGTCTCCCCATGCTTGACAAAAGCTCGACCTGGCCCTTTTGGGGGCCACATGATGTGGAAAGTTCTGTTGTGGAGGGTGACTTGGGGTGCTGGAAGACAAGAAGCTTCCCTGAGGAGGGCCCACTTGGACTGGGCCCTGAGAGAATAGAGGGTACGAGGAGGGTGCTGCACAGGTGGCCCGGGATGGAGAGTGGTGGGCGAGGCCCAAGCCATGGGCGGTGCACACTGGCTGGGGCTGGTAAGGGAGGGCCTTCGGTGCCAGGCGTACGGGGTTGAGCTCAGGAGTGACAGGGAAGATCCACTTTAGAAAGATCACTGGGGTGGTGGGATGGAGATCGGCAGGTTAGCTGCGAGGCTGGCATCCCCGTAGAGAAGAGAGGGTGGCCTGGTCCGAGGCTCAGCCAGGGCTCCCTACTCCATCTGGGCTGTGACTGGGGCCTGTCTGGGCGGGTGGCGTGGCTAAGAGCACAAACTTGGAGCCAGGCCTCGGCACCAGTCAGCTGGGTCTGTCCGAGGCTCAGTTTCTCCACCTGCAAAACTGTGCCTGCTCCCCAGGGCTGCCCAAGAGCCACTGAGGTAATACCCTAGGTGGCCAGCCGGGCCCTGCACCTGCTGATGTCACAACATGGCAGCGGTTCCCCCAAGGGGCCTGGCATATGGCAATGCCCCAAAACTGCCTACCGGCCACCTGGCTAATAAGACAGCCCGGAGCCTGAGGTCAGTCCCTCTGGAAGAGCCTCCCCAGAGGGGGCAGCGTGTCCCTCAGCCTGGAGGGGTCCGTGCTGTGGGCCCAGGACTCACGTTCTCCACGTTGATGTTGGCCTTCGCACTGGTCTCCATGAACTTGATTCCGTAGTCCAGGGCCAGCTGTGAGGAAGGGAGACACACACGTGCACCTCAGCCACCAGGCGCCCCTGAACGCCACAAACCACCAAGTGGGGAGCAAGGAAGTTGGGGGGGGGTCTCAGGCCATGGATGTGACCTCCTGGGCTGCTCCCTCAAGCCCCGAGTGGAGAGCAGGTGGTGAATGGGTGAGCGTCCCTGGCAGGAAGATGGAGGGGGCCTGGTTCAAACCACGGCTCTGTCCCCTGCTCCCTGTGGTCTCAACAGGTTCCCACCAGATGCCATATGGGAGCACGCAGAGCACACCCCAGAAGCCCTCGTGCTTGCAGTCTTTAGACAGAAGCCCAGCTGGGTGAGTGCTTTCCACTCTCCCTTCTCAAGGAAAGCACCACACTGGCGCAACCAAAGTGTCCTGGTTTGCCTGGCAAAGTCCTGAGTCCCAGGTCCCCTCAGTCTTGTACAAGCCAGGATGGCGGGTCATTGTATGCTCAGAAACACTGTGAAGGAGTCTCCCCCAAAGCCCACTCCATCAGCGAGCAATCGGGGACCGTTTGCGGCAGAACAGGCCTCCATGCAGAGAACCCTAAAACCCTGAAGTCCCTCTGCCACGAGGCACCAGGCCCAAGCCGGTTGCTGTGCCCACCTTTTCTCCCCGTTCCTTGGAAACTTGTCTCTTGTCGTTCACATCACACTTGTTCCCGAGTATCATCTTTTCGACATCTGCAGAAGCATGCTGGGGGGGAGGGGCAGACAGGGGAAGTGAGAGGTCAGACGGGACGACAGGCCAACACGCAGTCTGTCCCCTGAAATCAGCGTGGTGGGCCAAGACTGCTAGCACACCCTTGCACAGGTGACAAGCCGGACCTGAGAGGCTGAGTCATGGTCTGTTCATGTCACACAGCCAATAAGAGCAGAGTCCAGGTTCTAATACTCTGACCAAGCACATGCCTTCCGGCTGCTGAGGACAGCTTCTCTATGGGCTGTGTCACCCAGGATCCGAGGCCATCCTTGGGCTCCTGGCAGGGTCTGGCCTATGGGAGGCAAGCGAGGCTGGGCTATTTCCCCCTGCTCGCCTCCCTCCCTCTCTGGCTCCTCTGCTGGAGGCCCCAGCTGCTGTCCTGGGACCTTCTGCCCCACTCCAGCTCGCTCTGTTTGGGCTCTGGAAGTGGGCAACGCCTGTTTGGGGGTGGCCCCCCCCACCTCAGCCAGCCCTGGGTACTTCCCCATCCCCTGGCGCTCCCACAACTGCCCCCCCTCACACAATGCCTGATCAGAGCTCCTCCTCCAACCTTTTCCCAGGCCCCAGTGGAGGAGTCTGCGCTTCCCGAAGGACCTGGGTATGGAAAAGGACCTTCTCTGTATAGCTCAGATCTGGTCTTGGCAAGACATGCTTCACTGCTCCCTGCCTAACTTCCTGTTAACTGCAAGGCCCCCTCTCGCCCACTGGCCAGAAATAGCGAGTTTCCACAAAGACCAACAGGAGCAGTTCCTCGTCCTCAGCCAGGGCCCAGCCACCAGCCAGCCAATGTGGGGGTGTCAGGACGGCAGCCTGGTGCCACTGCTCAGAGGCCAGCAGTGACGTGACCTTTGGCCATGGCTTTACGGATGGGTGAAGTCCTCTGGCTGCACCTCAGACCCGAAGCCCCACTTGATGAGTCATCAAGAGCCGCAAGTGCCATCGTCCAAGGCGGCTCTGCAGGTGACAGCAAGCTCTATGGGGAGCCGAAAGGCGAGGACACCAACTCTGGGCCCGGAAGGTGGGGCTAGCAGACCCTCCTTCCCAGCTGGCTGCACTATAAGAGCTGTGGCCGGAACACAGGTAGCTCAGACCAGCTCACACCCTGCTCTGCTGAAACTCAGCACTGTCGGAAATGCCTCCCCACCACATCCACCAGACACAAGGGTCATGCCTATTCTAGAACCTTCCTTTTCTGCAAAGCACCAAATGCTCATGGTGATCAAGAGCTTGGATATCCCTTCTCTCGTGACTGAGACACTGCCCAAACCCAATAGCCCCGCTGGGGAAATGGGCTTTCAGGGCCACCGTATGATGAGGCCAGGCCCACGTGTGGTCTCCAGCGTCAGCTGCCTGGCTTCTAGTCCCCATTCTGTGTATGTCCCTAGCTACGGGGCTCTTGGCAAGTGACTTCTAGGGGTCTCTGTGCCTCAGTGATCTCATCTGTGAACCACGCAGCCCTGGGGTGGGGACTGCGGAGAGGACATGTATGAAGTTCCTGTGCATGTGACGGGTTGCAAGCCTTACCTCCTCAATGTTCCGAATCCAGTTCCGGATGTTGTCAAAGGATTTCTCGTTGGTGATGTCATAGACCAGCATGATGCCCTGAGCGGAGGGAGACAGACACGTGCACTGCACAAGCTGCGAGCTGAGGGGGAGGCCCCCAGCAAGGTGGGGTGGCTGGGACGGACCCCAACAGGACAGCCCTCCCACAAACTCCCTCCACTCCACCCCTGCGGCCCGTCCTTCTGCTGGACTGCAGCACCAGCTCCTCCCCGGTCCCAGGCTCTAGTCCTGTCTGCCTAGCCACCAAGGTGACCCTTCACCCTACAGACCAGATCCCACCAAACTCATGCTTATAACCGAGCCTTGCAGGCTCCCCAGTGCCAGCAGGTTAAGTATGGCCCATGCTCTGGCAGCCCACAAGGTCCTGCCGACCTCCCAGCCTCATGTCCCACAGCTCCCTGCCCTGCATGCTGTGCTCCATGGCCCCGGTGCCCACTGGGCCCCTCTCACACCCACTCTCCCTCACCCCACCCTGCCCGAGTCTCCTCTGGGCACTCTAGCATGACCTCTCATCTGGCATCTACTATGTGCCAGGTACTACAGCAGGGTCTCCCTGAAGCCACACAGGTCCTGGTCACATGGGTGCCACGGTCCCCACTCTGCAGATGAGGACCTTGAGGTGTGGGGATGGCTAGGCTCATCTCCCATCCCATGAAAGAGTAAAGGGCACAACTGGGGCCTGAACCCTGACACCCTGTGTGTTCCAGTGACTCCGCCTAAGTGGGGGCCAGCTTGGAGCACAGGGCTGGGCAGCACTGAGGCCCGAGGTTCCATAACCAATGCATGAGCACCCAGGAGACAGTCCAGGGGTCCCGCAAGAGCTGCACAGTGAACCTACCTCCACCTGGGCCCATGATCTTGCCATCACTGAGCAGGGCAAATATCCTTGCTTGATACAAGGGAAACTGAGGTGCACAGAAGTGACCTTTAAGACTGAAGCCCAGGCAAGGCTAACTCTGAAGAAGCTGATCACACCATCTCCCGTTAGGAACCTCCCTGGGCCCTCATCAGGACCAAGCAATGCTGAGGGCCACCTTTGAGGCCCATGGCCCCAGCTGTCCTGCCCCGGCCTGGCTTACTCAATTCCCTCAGGTTACCCCCTCCAAGGGGCCAGCCCGCACCCATGACCTCTGGTGCTAGCTAGGAAGTCTCTGAGGCTACCTGAGTCTGCAGAGTAAGAACACGGGATGTGGGTGCTGTGGGGGGGATCACTGGGAGACTATGTGACAAAACCTCAAAGACGGGGCAAGACAGCCACTGCAATCCCGAATCCTGGCCATGAACCTTAGGGGACACACAGTGGCCTCGTAGCCTGCCACAACTACAGCCATGGCCAGGACCCCTCAAAAATGCCATCTGGGGGCCCTTTCTCAGGGCTTTCTTGGGGAGACTGAGCAGTGGCCACTTGCGGGATAACTCAACGGAGCTTTCAGTGGCTGCGCTGTCCACCACGCCCCAGCCAAGGCCAGCTTGAGTAGAAGACTCTGGCATGCAGACTCCATAAGTCAAGCATCGTGGAGGCCTCTGCCCCGCAGCTGCCCTCTGGCCATCAGGGGCAAGAAATGACCGGGGTCCCGAGGCCTTTCCACTTGTTTATCCAGGGACTGGCCCCTCTGCTGGCCCAGGACTCTGGCCACCACCAGCAAGCTGATGCCACAGGCTCAAGATTCCAAGGTCCCAGATATTCACCAACCAAGGGGTGCGGGCAGTGGGTAGAGCTCTATCAGGAAAGAGAAGTCCCTAGAAAGCACGGGATCACTCTGTTCCAGGTCCTCCTGGAAACTCTCCTTGGAGCTCCAAATGATCATTTTCCCAGCCCTCGTTGGGCACAGCTCCCCATATCAGGCTGTAAGCTCATGATGGGACAAGAGACATCAAATGTTGCCCAAATTTGGGACCTAAGAGTCTAGTACTATACAGGGAAAGGATGATGGCTTCCATGGTGGCAATGTTCTCTGAGCTGTCCCATGAGGTTACCACTGGCCTCACATGGCTCTGGGGTAGCTAAAATGCACCTGGTCCTACCAAGGGGCTGGATTTCTTATTTTAATCAATTTAAACTCAAAGAGCCACACGTGGTTGCCGGCTTCTATACAGGTTAGCACAGATCTAGGACTGCAAACCACAAACACTTGGGGCTGGACAGGGCCACACAAATGGCTCAGCCTAGTGTCACCAGGGGCTGGCTGAGGATGTGGGCACTGGAGACAACCAATCAGTACTGGCCTAGCCATCTACCCTTTGCGTGAACCTAAGCAGGGCACGAAACCATGCTGAGCCTCAGGTCCCCCATCTGTAAAATGGGGATAACCATGGCACCCATGCTCAGGGGTTAATGGCCAAGACCTGGGCCCAGCAGCTGGCCCAGGAAGGGGCTCAGTGAATGGGTCAGTGGGGAGCTCTTTCAGGCCAGACAGGGACGGGGCCTACTTGAGGCCACACAGTAGAAGCTCCCCCAGGACCCCAGATCCCTGAGGCCCCTGCCTCACCAGAGGACAGCAAGGTGAAAGGAAAATGAGTAAATAAATTTTAATGAGGAGTGCTAAGGTTGCAACCCACATGACTGAGTTTCTATTATGTTTCAGAAGCTATGTAGGATACTCTAAATACTTAATGCCTTCATTCATTTCTGTAGTCCGCCAGGATTTCCTAAACACCCACCACATACCCACCATGGTCCCAGGCACAGGGCACGTGGCAGTGACCAAGATGTGGCCCTGCCCTCACAGAGCTGATGGTCTAATGGAGGAAACAGGCATCTATGCAGTTGTAGATCGGGTGCACACTGGGAAGGGCGGGGTGCAGTGGAAGCTGGAAAGGGGGAGCTGGCCATCCATCCTCACTGCTGCCTGGAACACAGTCCTGTTCTCTGTCCCACTTTCCAAGTCAGGAGATGGAGCTCAGAGGGTGACGCGAGGCACTGAGCCAGCTGCAGGCGTCTGCCTCCCTCTCCCTCTGGCCCCTGAGCACTCAGCTCTGTACATGCCTCACACACGCACAACCCACTTGAAGCCCCTGAGGGCAGGAACTCA
This sequence comes from Halichoerus grypus, assembly GCF_964656455.1. Taxonomy (NCBI): domain Eukaryota; kingdom Metazoa; phylum Chordata; class Mammalia; order Carnivora; family Phocidae; genus Halichoerus; species Halichoerus grypus. The sequence continues at coordinate 204,934,651 of NC_135712.1, forward strand.
GCCCACTCCAGGTCGTCCTCTACATCTAGCTCAGGCCTGGCCTAGAGAAGGTGCTCAGTAAAAGTACTGGAGGGATGAGGAATGAGTCTTCCTATCACATCACCCTGCCTCTGGCCCAGGTGACAAATATAACGGCCAACAGCCCAGAACAAGTCAGCTCCTGGATCGTTCTTCAAGTCTTCAATAGCAGATTCCATAGAGACTACGTGGGCCACGTGAACGCTCCTAAGTGTTGGGGCATGCCATCTCCAACTTCACTGACCTCACCTGGAAGAACCGGCTTCCTGGGTCTTCCCTCATTCCCAAAGAATTAGGTTTCCTTAAACCCTGCATTGTCTCTAAAGCAGAAGAGGATGTATGTGGGGGCAGGGCACAGTCTTCTCCTGAAATTAACCTGGGACTGAGGACCCCTGAGAACCCCGAGCATGGACTCCCCAGAAAGATCCAGGTTTTGGTATTCAAGACGGTGATGTTCATTTTGACTTTAAAAAAAAAAAAGAAAAGAGGGGCGCCTGGGTGGCTCAGTTGTTAAGCATCTGCCTTCAGCTCAGGTCATGATCCCAGGGTCCTGGGATCGAGCCCCACATCGGGCTCCCTGCTCCGCGGGAAGCCTGCTTCTCCCTCTCCCACTCCCCCTGCTTGTGTTCCCTCTCTCGCTGTATCTCTCTCTGTCAAATAAATAAAATCTTTAAAAAAAAAAAAAAAAAAGAAAAGAAAAGAAAAAGAAACAAAACCCAATCCATACCATTGCGCCCCTGTAGTAGGCTGTCGTGATCGTCCGAAACCGTTCCTGACCAGCTGTGTCCCTAAAGCAGAAAAAGGGATACCAGTGACAGCAAACATGAATAATCATTACAGTGGGGACAATGGACACCTACCCAGGATGGACACCCTGCTTTCTCACAGGTCATTTCCTGATTCACCGTCCTGCCCCGCGGCAGCAGCCCCATTCTCCCTCTTCTTACAGAGAAGGAAGCGGTGACTCAGAGGTGTTAAGGACCTGACCCACTAGGCCTAAAGTCATGTCCCATGTCCCCCTAGGACTCCTCTGTTTCCTAGGGATTCTCCCCAGAGTTTCTGGGTCACCGAAGAGCCAAGTCAGGTATTATCTGTGAAAGTCCAGGGCCACACAGGTCTGGAAAGGGCTGGTTCCATGGCGGGTGGGCTGAGCTGGGCAACCTCAGCGGGGCCCCGGACGCACTTCTGCACTTGCTCAACTGTGGCCCCAGTCTAGAAAACTCTAACCCCGTGGATACTGCTAAGAGCAGAAGGAGGAAGAGAGAGGGGAAGAAGAAAGCGAAACTTCTGCCTGTGGCCGCGGTGTCACTTTGGACTTCGGGCACCAAGGCTGCTGGGAGCCATGCATGGCAGGTAGAGGTACTTCTAGAGGCAGCCAGAAACTGCCTGATTCCCAACTAACAGGGCGTTAGGCCTCATCCAGATCTGGACTCTAAAGTCTGAGTCAGAGGTGAATGCCACGGAAGCCGAGGGGACGCACTCGGCAAGCAGGGCAATGCTCGTGCTCTGACGCTGGGGTGAGGGAGACAGGCTGCAGGGAGGGTGGCTCCGTGGCCCCTCTCACGGCAGCCCCTCTCACCACAGGTGCTTGCTGGGACTGGGAGACTGCACCACCCTCTCAAATAGGACTTCTCTTTAACTTGGCTCAGGGCACATACTTCCCTGCCAGTGACGTGGCTATAGGGAGGGACTCCCCTCCATCTGACCATGTGAGCTCAGCCTTCCTGCTGCCACGCGCAACAGACCACAGTTGGCGTCAGTGACAGGGATTCACAACGGCTCTAATTTGATGTATCACAAGGAATCAGCCCCAGGTAAGTGGAATAGAAATGGGTCTCACCACTGGGCCCGGGCCTCAGTTTATTTTTGGTTCTGGGGTTTCGGGTCTGTGCGTTAGAGAAGTTAGGCCTGGGCTTCCCCACGACAGAAGAGAGGAAATGATGTCTGGCCTCCTTCAGCGAGCTGGTAAGCTCAAGAGGAAATGCTGGGCTGGGGAATTTCGCTGCCCTGCAGCCTCCATCACTGCCTGGGCACAGAGGCCTCTCCAAGTTCAATGGAAGTAGGCCACAGGGAAGCCCAGACCCAGCTGTGCCCACACCGAATGCTGAGCTAACCAGGACTAGCAGCTATGTCCCCCGAAGGTGCTGACACAGACTCCAGGCCCCAGTAACCAGCAAAGCACAGTCCCTGAGGTTTCTGAAGAAAGCCTGGCGTGTATGGCTGGGCACAAAGAGATGGAGGCCATGGGCACAGGGAGGGGGAAAGAGGCACAGGGCTTCTGGCTGTAAGTGCTCACTGGCGAAGGGGCTGATGGTGGCAACGACTCTTACCATATTTGCAGCTTAATTCTCTTGCCATCGAGCTCTATGGTCCTAATTTTAAAGTCAATTCCTGAAAGAAAAGGAAAAAAAAAAAAAGGCACATCACTGTCAGCCCATTTCCGAAGCTGCATCTGAGGCGGGCACTGCCGACCTGCACAGGTAACAGCATCCACGGCTTATGGAGCACCTGTCCGGCACCACGCACGTGGCTTCTCGGAATCACAACAAATCTGGAGGCACCTGGAGAGCTTTCTCCTCTCGTGGAAGGGGAGGCTGAGGTTCAGAGGGCAGACAGCTGCCCAGAGTGAAGCGGCAAGCGGCACAGCTGGTGGGCAAACCCAGGTACTTCCGGTGCCAAAGCCTTGTTCTATCCCTCTCCCCACCGGGCTGCCTCTCGGGGTGGGCCTCCATAGAACACTTTGCAGGCCAGAGCCCCACGCTTCCCGCCACCCAGCACCAGGCCCTCCAGGCACACAGGGCATGGAGCCCCATGACACCCCACAGTGTCGCTCCCACGGCCCCCAGGCCTCCAGCTTCCCCACCTGCTGTTCCCTCTCTGCAGGCGGTCCCCACTCTGCCCACCTGTCAGTCCAACAAACTTTCTCCTTTAGGACATGCTGGAAGGTCACCTTCCAAGAGGCCTTCCTCACCCTGCCCCCCCTTGTCCGCTTTGCCCAAGACCAGGGTGACCTTTCAGCCTCTTCAGGTGCTCTCCAGGCTCCTACCCCCTCAGTTCCCTCCCAGGCTTTCCAAACCACAGTCAACCATGTCACAAAGCTAACCTCTGTTCCAAACCTTCCAGTGTGTCTGCCAACGGATGGATGAACAAAATGGGGTCCATCCATACTACTACTCAGCCATGAAAAGGAACGAAATCCTGACACACGCTGCAACATGGATGAACCTTGAGAACATCATGCTGAGTGAAAGAAGCCAGACATGAAAGGTCACAGAGCGCAGGACCCCATTCGTATGAATTCTCCAGAACAGGCAAATCCAGGCAAAGAGGAGATCAGCGGTCACCAGGGGTTGCAGGGGGAATGGGAGATTCAGGGGGTTGATAAGGGGTTTGGGGTTTCTTTTTGTCATAACAAAAATGTTCTAGAATTGGCTGCGGTGATGGTTGTACAACTCTGTGAATATACTAAAAGCTGCTGACTTGTATGCTTTAAATGGATGAACTCTATGGTTCATGAATTGTATCTCAATAAAACTGTTAAAAAAAAAACACTTTCCACTGGCTTCCCACCACCCCCTCAGCCCCAGAATAAAGTGAGAAGAGTTGCGTGTGTGCTCCCAGGTCCTGCCCAGCCTGGCCACCTCTCCGCACCCGTGGCTCACGTGACTGCTTCCTAAATATCCCTAGCACGATCTGGCCTCGGGGCTCTCATGCTTGCTCTTCCTGTTCTTGCAATGTTGTTTCCTTCCACAGCTACCTGGCTCTCCTGGCCCTTCACTCAGGTCTCTTGTTCAAGTCACCTCCTCCGGGGAGCCTTCCTGACCATCCTCACTCTCTCTCCTCCCACTTCTTTTTCTTCTTCATGCACTTATCCCTGACAGTGTATACTTGCTCCATGAACCTGGGGATAAAACTTGCCCATGTGAATGCCCTGCATGGAGGGCAAACAGCCCAAATCTCCACCCATGAAGCCTTGAGGCTGAAGCCTGGCTTGACCCCTCAGAACTGATGATGGGGATGCTAATTCCATCCCTGTCCACCTCAGGAACTGTCCAGGGGACCACAGGGAATATCAGCCTGCACGTGAAGTTTGCCCACTAGAACGTAAGCTCCAGGAGGGCAGGGACTCAGACGTCTCGCTCACAGCTGTATCTCCAGTAATTCAGCATGGCAGAGGCCAACTACGTATTTGCTAAAAACTGATCGCCCAGTCCTGCACACACACCTTGACTACAGGCCTTGTTACATTTCTGTTTCCCTCTGATTCATCCGAGTCATCTCTGCAGCCCCAGAAGCCCTGCTGACACACGGCAGGTGTCGGGAAGGATGGCAGGACAACAGAACTAAGAGCAACGGGGTCTACGTGGCGCTGCGTGGTTTACGAAGCACTTGATGCTACGCCATCTGTCTTCCTGAAGGAATGAGTGAATGGGGCCCTGAGGAGACAGTGGAAGCTGAGCCAGGTTGTAAAGAACCAATTCCAGGAGCCACGGGGCCAAGTTCACACCACAAACGATCGATGGAGCTTATGAGAATAGGCTTTGGCAAAATGAAACATGGGCAGGAAACAAACAGCCACTTAATCCCTGATCTATAAAGAAAATCCAGAGGTACACTTAGTGCCAACAGAGAATCACCTTTATGCATTCAGTTGTATTTTAGGACTAAGAGGCCCAGTGCTGTTCCTTCCTAAAACACCCCCCCCCCCCACCTCCTGTCACAGACGCACAGGGACATAGAAAATCAAAAAGCACTGTTTCATCGGCAAAGTCCCACAGCAACACTCTGTCCTCTCCTCTTCCTGGGTTTCACTAACAAACCAAATTTAATTAGGAAGTGTAAACTTTACAAGGCTAAGAATTATGAGGCCATTACTTCAAGGTCAAGATGAATTAAATTTTCTTAAAAGACAGAGGCCTGCAGGAAAACTACAAATGTAATGGGAATACCAAGGTGGGAGGAAGGGATTCTGGGTTCAAGGGCCACCTCTACCTCCCCAGGTGACCTTGCCCAAGTCATGTCTTTCTCTGGAAGTGGAGGCCAGTCTCCTCAGAGCCCTCAAGTGCTAGACTGGGTTTTCTGGTCAAGAATTAGGAACCAAACAAAAAGCCCAATTCCTGAACTGATCTCACTAGTCCTTGTGCTGAACAGGAAGTCTCTGATGCTGGGAAACTGAGGTCTGGGTTGAGAGCAATCCACAGCCTGACAGGCCTTAACATCACTTCCTGATTGGTAGAGATGCAAGGGTTATCCCGAAGTTTGACCTTGGGATGGTGGAGGGGGAGGAATCAGAAACATCTGTGTCCAAGGATGGGATGCTGTCACTGCAGGAGCCATTCTGCTTCCTCCAGGCAGCCTCTGGCCATGATGACAACCCCTTATTCACTGTACATTTCTGATCCTCAACCATCCAGGGCACTGGTCAAGGCAGACAGTGTTACTCCTAAACCGAAGAAACAGGGCTCAGAGAGACTAAGTGCTTGTTCAAGGGCAAACAGTGGCTGGAAAGCAGGCATGGCCATTTCCAGTCCAATTCTCTCTCCTCTGCATCCGGCATATAATTGTAAAGTGTAGCTTTACAGGAGGAGGGCAAGGTTGGAAAGAGCAGCTCATCATGGGGTTCAGGGAGATAGGTGATTGGGTTCAAGTTACACATGGGTAAAGCAAAACCTGGTCCCTAGGTTTTCCCCATTCAGAATCAACTCCTGGGCTTGGTGACCATTCTGAAGTAAGGCTGCAGAGCTCACAGGCCACTCCGCTTGATCAGTGTTACTTCCAGGTCAAACGTTTTCACATGGGCAAAGGCTGTTTCTGTGGCATGGGGAGAAGTCAGCTCCACTTTTGTGGATATCAGAACTGAGAAGCAACAAGCCAATTCTGTTCAACCACAATGTGGGCTGGCTCTGTGGGAAAGGCTGTTCTGCAAAGTGACAACCGGTGTCCTGGGCCTCAAGATAGGGAAGTCAGGGCTGTCTGTGGCAGCGGCTGATTTTGGTTTCTCACTGAAGTTTTTTATCTGGCATCTCCTTGGGGATGACAGGTCCTAGGGCAGGCAGCTGTCACTCGCCATTGCTGTCACCCTCAAGTGATGGAAGGTTGGGCAGAGAAAGCCTCCAGACTCCTTCTCACCATTCCTTCTAGAGGAAATTCACCCATGGGGGAAACAGGGTCAGGGAGAGGGGCTTAACCCCTGAACATTCCAGAGGAAAAGAGCAGGAGAGAGCTGGTTTAGAGTTCTGGCCCTCAGATGGACCAGCTGTGGTTGCGCTGGGGGTGAGTGCTCACATCTCTCTGGGATGGTCGGGCCCTGAGTTTTGGGGTTAGACCCACATGGATTCAAATTCCATCTATGCCACAGGCAGACTCTGACCTTGGGTGAGTCTCGTCCCTCCCTGGGCCTCAAATTCCTCGTTTGTGAGACGGGCTCATAAGAGCACCTAACACTGAGGACTGGAGAGTGTGATAATGCACATAAAGCTAGCACACAGTAAATGCTTAATAAGGTCAGATGTTATAGGCCTCTTCGTATGGCCTACTCCCCAAGCCTGTTTCACTTCTGACTCCAAAAGAACAGCTTCGAGGGCTGCTGTGTGGACAGAACTAGATGACCGGCGCCAGAACCCCAGCCCAAGACACGTACTTCCTGACGATCAGGCTGAGGGTTGGAGCCTCAGTCTCCCTATCTGCAAAATGGGCACTTGGTTCCCTCCCCCCCAAAGCCCGGGAACTCCCGAAAGGCGGTGGAGGCGGCTGCTCTTCTCCCCTCCGGTCCCCTCGACCCTCTCAGATCCCTGGATCCGTCCGGCCCAGCCGCTCCCTCAGCCCCAGCCCTTCAGGGGCGCGCCCGGCCCGGGCCTCCGGCGTCCCCGGCCGCTCCCCGGCCCCGCTACCTATGGTGGAGATGAAAGTTGAGTTGAAGGCGTCCTCGGAGAAGCGGAACAGGACACAGGTCTTCCCCACCCCCGAGTCCCCGATCAGCAGCAGCTTGAACAGGTAATCGTAGGTCTTCGCCATATTACACTCTCTCCCCGACGGGAAGTGCGGCCAGCGCCTCGCCACTGGCCGCTAGCCCCGTCCATCAGCGCCGAGCCCGCCCCCTATTGGCTCCGGGCCCGCCGCGCGTCACCGCGGCCGTCGCCCGCTCCCGCGCCCCGCCCGTCGCGGGGAGACCTGGGGAAGGGGCGAGCAAGGCGCGGTGCCGGAAGCGGCCCGAACGCGCCGCTCATTGGTCGGCGCTCGGGACAGGGCGGGCTCCAATTGGCCAGCAGTGAGGAGTCGAGGGGCTTCAAATGAAGACCAGCGGGGGGCGTGGCATCCCGGGTCCCCGCCTTCTTCCCTCGACACTGGGGCGGCCCCGCCCCCGGTGGGAGGGGGAGGGCGGGGAGCGTCTCCAACGGCTCCGCGAGCCCGCAGCTCGGGGGCGGGGCTTGGGGCGCGTGCGTACGCTGACCAGGGAGACCGTTAGGCGCCAGCAGAGGGCGCACGCGCGGAGGGCTCTCCGGCTCCCGCCCTTACGGCCTGCGCAGCCTCTGTAGGCGCCGGGGAGAACGCGGGAACCGACCGCGAAGGTGGGCTTGTCGTCTGGAGACCGCTGTGTCAGGCCAGGGGGAACCCAAGAGGAAAGGGGAGTGGGGACGCCCGTCATAGTCGAAGCGAGGGCCCCTCGAGACTTCCTCCGGAGGCTCAGCGCTGGCCAGGGGACTACTTAGGGTTACCCAGGCCTGCGCCCCCGGAGCGGCTTCACCGCCACCATCTGCGCCGAGGCCCGCGGGGACTCCTCGCGACGCGCCCTCGGACCTAATTAGAGATTGTCCAGACCACTGTCTGCCTGCAGCTTTCCCCCGGAGCCCTGGCAGCCCCAGCCCACTCGGCCGCCAAGGGAGCTGGGGTCGTGAGGATCCTAGGGGATCGTTCCGAGCGTTGTTCTTTGCCTGCAGGTGTTGTCCGCTCTTATAAAAAATACACAGAAAGTAGTTAATCCCCACCCTAACCCACGGGGGTCGATAATGGGTTTCCTGCCTTTTTATGGTGAGAAAACCGAGGCCAGAGCTTCAGTGATTTTCCCAGACTCCGGGTGGGAAATTGGGTCCGAGCTCAGACGCGCAGGCTTCGGAAGCCCGAGATCACCAGGGTGTCCTGCGGCTCAGAGGTGGGCCATGGTGCTGGCGGGGCGTCGAAGAGGCGTCTAGACTCGCGGCCCTGGCCGCCCCTCCTCCATCCCTCCGCAGTGCTGCGAGAATCTGGCTCCGGGTGGGGAGAGCTTCAAGCGGAGCCGCTCCCACGTCGTCGTCGGTGCCACTGGCCACCTTCCTGGGTCGCTCCCCATTCTACTTGCTGGTTTCTTCTGTCGCCCACGATTCCCCTTCTCCGGGTGCTGCCTCTCAGATTGTATTGCAGTCTTCGGGGTCTCCGCGTGTCCTTTAGGAGTTCCCCGTGGTCCCAGGTCTGCTCGCACTCTGGGGGAGCTCATTCACTCCTGTGGCTGCTAGCATCTCCACGCGCAGGTGATTCTTTGAGGAAATCCATAGCCCGGCCATCCCTGTGTCCAGCCGCTTTCTGGACTTGGCAGAGGTACTAAAACATGTCCGCAACTGAACGTGCTAACTTCTACTCAAACTAGCCTGGCCCGAATTACCTTCTGAGTGAAACCGAAGTCATCCTTGACACAGCTCTTGGATCCGCTCACATCTTGGTTCTAGATAGTTGAACCTTGTTCTCTCCACTGGGCTTCCTGATTATTCTGTTCTCTAATCTAGATTTCACTCCGCAGTGTGCTCATTCTCAGACACTTATCCAGTACCCATCCAGGGTCTGTCAGGATCAGGGCTTCACAATCTGGCCCTAAGCTCGCCCTGTGTTCCACATACACTTCATGGGATTGGGAACCCCCCCGAGATCTGAGATCAGTTTAATAAACACTCAACACTTCTGTTAAGTGCAGAGGCACGAGATTGACTAACAGTATCCTGAGCTTAGATTGCAGCCCAAGGGGGTAGGCAGGAGGGAGAGAAGGAGCTTCAGTCTAGTAATGGTAGGGCCCTTAGAGAAGGCAGTTATACTTTAGTCATTGATATTCCCTGCATCTACCATCTAAACAAGCTCACAGCATCAGCTAAATGTTGAATTAATATGAAGGAAATGTTTTTAATTGTACTTGGTGACAAAAATTGTTTGCATACCACATTAATGTTTTAAAGGCTTTCATTTCTCTTTTTGATTCCCCACCCCACTTCCCCAAGATCAGATCTCGAGGCAGATATCAGAGCAATTCAGGTAGTGAAACTGCAGTCATCTTTGACACTTTCTTCTTTAAGTTACCTACCAGCTGGTCAGCTGTATTAAGATTACTTCTTCCACATCATTTCTTTTCATTCCATGGCAAGCACTACCTGGGATAATGGAAGCATCCTCCTAACTGGCCTTACTGCCTCTAGTCTATTCCCATTCTAGTCCTTCCTGAAAATGACTAAGTGGATTTTCCTAATGTGTTTCTTTGTTGATTACTCTTCAGCAGCTCTCCACTCCTGACCAAATTAAGTTCAGGCTCTCATCAGTGTGGACACAGCTCACCTTCCAGCTTTCCTACTTCCTTCCTTTATATATGCAATGCCTTGTGCTTTCCTGACTCAAGCAACAGAGACCATTTTCCCTGTTCCTGTCTCATCTATTAAAATCCTAGTTATTCTTCACAGCCTGGCTCAGGCAGGACTGGGTATAACAAAGGACAGGAGCTTTTGAATTAGAGGCAGAGTGCTCTCACCTGAATATAGAGATCATCCTCCTCACAGGAAGTCATGGTATAAAGCAAGTAACATTTGTTAATGATCTTGGCACAGTTATCTTTCCCTCCCATCCAATCAGCGTTCACTGAACCAGCGTACCTTCAAACACATTCTGAAGTTCACACAAATTATAGTTTATGTAAAAATTTATTTGACGAAAATGTAGAAAAAGTGATACTATTACATATGATACAGTTGCAAGAATCTAAATGAAAAGTGTGGGTTTTATTCAATTGCACAGTTTGCTAGTGTACCTTCTGGGTAGTGTGATGCTTAATAAATAGGAGTGAGGGGCAGAGGATTTGGATAAGCTAGAAGCAGGGTGATTTTGTCAGAATTGTAAACTTGAGTTGGCCCCCACACTGCTGGGGAATGTGGAATGTTTAGCTCTGAGATGTTAACCAAGAAAGCAGAAATATAACAAAGCCAAAATGTGCAGCCCTGCCTACAAAATACTCCATATCCAGTTTAATCAGGAGTTTCTTGGTCTTTTATTAACTTGGTCCTAAAGAGGAATTAAAGTCCTACACAAGTAAATCTTCAGTTTTCCATTCCCTGAAGTATAAAGGAGATGAAGCTAGGCTGATTACTTTATCTCTACTTTGCTGGCAGAGAGGCCCCTTCTGCCCAATATTTCTTAACAACTGCTCAGTTATTGATGGCTAGTGGTCTTCGTGATAGGACTTCTCTGAATAAGACTGAATTCTACCACATTCATTCCTGGTCGTTATTGGAATAAGCTATCTGCTCCTCAGAGAACAATTTTAGAATGAAAGGAACATGTAGAAGAGCATAACATCAAGGATCTATCCAGAAAATATCGGGGTGATTATTATGATTATTTCCCAAGCATTCTCAAGCCGACTGCTCAGAGGACGTTTGTTCTGCATGGTGGAGTGTGGGAAAGAGCCAAGGTGATTAGGTTATTCTGTCTATGGTTTACGACTTCCCACAAAGCCAGCCCCCTCCCCCTGGCTTTTTTTTTTTTATTTTTGCTCTCGATGGAAAATCCCTACCCATATTTTAATGTGATGGTACCTGGCTATGTGTCGTGTGACCAACAGTGGCCCAGAAGGTATATATTCTTTGGCCTTTTAAGTTGACCCATGACTAGATACTGGAGTTGTTTTTGAAAAGTGTAGGGTTGTCTATTCTCCCAGGAACCAAATGCCCTCAGTTTTAAGAGAGTATGCTCACTGTGAAATACCCTGCCTACCTTATGAATAAATGCAACTTAAGGATAAAAATAGAGCTGAAAAAGCTGGTGCCATTTGAAAAAAGGAAGGAATTAGATTTAACTGGTGCTCAAAGCTTCTCTGATACAAAATATTTGGTCATATATTCATAATTTGCTTGACATTTCCAGCAAAGCGAAGATTCAATAGCAAAAGAAACTTCTTACAAGAGAAGAGAAAGACACGGAGCTCTGGAGTTTCTGTTGGAACAAGACTCTTCTGTTTTGGTTATATACAGTTAAGTTCGTTTAGTGTCTGATCCAGTGTCTGATGTAAGCCCACATTCTCTTCTTTGGCCTGGGCAAGTTTTTCTGGTGAGGATTAAGAGTGGGGGAAAAATAAATTAATAAGCATCTTTGTTAAGGAGAAAAAAGTTTCTAAACTCCACAGTCAGAGTGAAAGTCATAGCAGAGAAGGTACTTTACATTTTAATTATAGCAGAATACCATGGAATAATAGAGATCAAGTATCAAATATGGGAGTCAGGGTTGCAAGATAAAATACAGAGTCTTCAATTAAATTTGAATTTCAAGTAAACAACAAATACTTTTTTAGGACAGGTATATCCCAAATGTTGCATGAGATATACTTATGCCAAAAAATTACTCACTGCCTATCTGAAATTCAAATTTAACTGGGTGTCCTGTTTTCATTTGTTAAATCTGGCAATCTAGAGTTAGAACACCTGGACTTAAACCCCAGTTGTGCCACTGAAATACGCCATTTAACCTTGTTAAATCTCAGTTTCCCCATCTGTCAAGGATAACAACAGCAATATGGGGCATGGGGATTACCATAAGGAACAAACAAGAGGCGCTTCAGAACTTAGGAAGTGCTGCAAACATAAGACTTTAGTCCTAGATATGGGAAACAGCACATTTCCCCCCTAGTGCTAGTTAATTAGTCTTTGTTAGGAAATCATAATCCTGAAACCCATTCTTCCTTTGGGGGTTTTGGGAACGGCCATTGAAATTCCAGGCATAACTGTGTTGTTGTGTCTGTGTGTCCACAGCCATGTAGTCAAACCCTAGATAAATGCAGCATGACTGAAAATCTAAGTCAGACTACAGGTGAGTTATTAAGTGATAAAATAAATTTTCAAAACCTGAAAAAGTAAGATGCCATTTAGAGCTAGGCACAACAGCGACCAAGATGGAACTGGTTTGCAGTGAGTGATGGCCGATAAGAGACTAGGCCAAGAATCATTAAAATACTGCAGGAAAGCAAATGCCTCATAAACTGTGATAGGATCAGCTTGGAAATTTTCAGAAAGAAAAAAAAAATGACTGCAAAGACGGCAGTCTTTCAACTAGAACTGCTGACCCTTTCATCTGAGGAGGCACTTAAAAACATCAAGTTGCTATGATCGGGACGGATTCTGTCAGAGAAAAGAAGAGTGAGTGACCTGGGCCTGACTAATGTGGATGGACAGTGCCCACCCCGTGTAAGCCAGTTTCTCCATGGTCTCACCTAATCCTCACTGACGGAGCCACCACTTTTGTTTTGCAGAAAAGCTAAGCAGCTTGTGCAAGGTCCCACAGGGCTGAGATTCAAACCCAGGTTTCCCCACTACAAATCCTGACCACACTCCACCTTGCCACTTGGATTCCCTGGCATCTACTTTGTATTAGAGCTGAGATAAAAAAAAAAATCTTTCCCTTAATGTATCAATTGCCCTCAAGAAGTATGACAGGCCCATAGACCATCAAGGGTGGTAGTAGGTCCTGATAGCCCAAATCTCTCCGTAAATGAAGTTCCACTTAGGTGCTTAGTTAGGTAGAATGACTGGATAAGCAGGGCTGCAGTTATTTCAAAGGGTGGAGGCCACATACATCTGGAAAAATCCCAGGAACAAATATATAGAGTGAGCAAACAAAAAACACCCACCCCTTCATAGTCTAACCTTTCCACAGTCATAAGTATGGCAGTGTGTGAGGGGAGTGGTTTATGCAAAAGTTCAGGGTGGATGATAGGAAACCAGGGAGAGGCTGAGGGTGAAAGGGTGTGAATAGTTTAAGGGCGATGGATTTTAGAGGGAAGAACATAAAGAACTGGGACAGAAGTTCCCACCTGAATAAAATCATAGGATGAGGAATAATAAGCTCTGGTGACAAAAAAATTGTTAATCTAATTGGAGATCTTCATGCTGCTCCCAGGTTCAAGAGGCAGTCTAAAAGACATGCGTGGACATCAAAATGGCAGTGTTTCTGGAATGATTTATGGTGGTGGGGGGGGTGCAGGGGAAAAGTGGATAAAATATTTAAAATTTGGATTCTTGTGGAACAATCTATGAGCTTTCGGTCACTACAGGCATGATCTCTTAATACCCACAGGCTAACTTTAAGAGTTCTCACCAAACCAAAGCAAGGTTCCTGATTCGAGTTAAGTATGAGGAGATAGATGTTAGCATCTCAGCCAACTTTGGAACTTGGGAATGAACTCTGTCTGGCTTTCCAGCAGCTTCCACCCCCTTTCCCTGCTAATGGGATGTGCTTTCATCCCTTGTGTAGTTGTTTTCTAAGGGCAGGGGCTAGAGGTGAGGCTCACTGGTGAACTTCCTCCCAGGATCAGGGGCTGGGTAGATGTTCCATGAACAGTGAAGACACAGGGAACCCCAGACACCATTCTCAGGGTGTAACACAGAGAAAACAAATGCGAAAAGGAAGAATAAGGAGACCAGAATGCCATTGCCGCTTTGTGAATCCGTAGGTCAAACCCCATTCGAGAGGAGCCTCTTTTTAGACACAAGCCTGCCGGTTTTTGCAAGTTCTGCTGACTCTATCAAGCTGCTTAAGAGGCTGGGTAAGTCTCCATTCAAAAACAATTTCTATTTAAGGAAAAACTGCTATTGGCATGCAGATATAGTTAGCTAGCACATATTTGAGAGCTCCTGCCAAATTGGCTTTTGTTTCCATATAGGCAGAAAGAATCACGTGGGCATCATTTTCCTTTTGAAATGAGCTCTTCATGTGAACCACCCACTCTCTGTTGTAGCCATGGTCAAGGGAACCAACAGCTACGGCTCAAAAGCGGCAAGGGAAGAAAATGAAAATGAGGGCCTGGGCATGAGGAGCGCCTGTCTTTATTTCAGTCACACAGTCACAGACACAGCAGAGGAAGGCTTGAAAGACCAAACCAGGAGGCAGGAAACGAGCTTCTAGAAGCCCACGGGAAGTGCAGGCACCACAGTGAGGAGGCCAACTTCGGTATTGCTAGGACAGAGGGCAGCACCCCAGCTCCCTCTCACAGAGAGGTCATGTCGTTGAGAGCATGGTCCAGTTCCTCGCTGATAGCTTTGTACTTGAGCTTCTGAGCGTATAGCTCGTCTAGAGGGCGGAGGTCCCCAGGGAGAGAGTTCGGAAAAAGAGGTACAGGGAACAGAACGTGAGGGTCGGAATGGAGTGCCAGATGAACAACGAGAGGAAGAAAACAAAAGTGAGAAAACAAAGCATGAACTAGAAGAAAGTTGTGTCCTATGTAAAACAAATGAGGAAGCAAAAGATCAATGGAGTGGTTTCTAAGTGGCTTGAGGCTCTGCAGGGGATTAGCCACGATGAATCTTTAAAAGAAAGGGGGACTAGACATGGACACAGCTTCTACCCCCAACCTCCCGCCCCAGGTTATTTCTGACTTGCAGTGATGTCACCCAGTCCAAAGGTTATACTTTGGAATGCGATATTTTCCCTTATATGGAAACCTCACCTCCCAAACCAAACACTGGGACACATGGTCTGAGGAACAAGTTTGGCACCCTTTCTGGGTGAGACAGATAATTTTAGGAGATTTTGTTTGAATCCCAAGATGCTAGAATTTCCCAGTTTATTTTATGACGAACACAGGACAGAATTCTTTTTCTTTTTTTTTTTTTAAGTGGGAACTCTTCAAGAGATTCTGGGATATGTGGGCACCAGACTTTCAGACTGGAGTCTTTATTCAGTCTCTACATTCTCTGTATTTTCATTTTTCTCATACTGTGATAAGCTCTGAGTTCTCTGGGAGAGAGCTTCTGTAAAAATGTAAGGCATTTTAAAAATGCAAGGCGTCTCTCAGGAATGAGCAAATTGAAGGACATTCTAAAGACTTTTAAAACAAAATCAGCCATATTTGGGTCTCTGTATTCACACGTGGAGCCAATTAAGCAGAGAGCTTTTACTTCTGGAAAAATGGCAACCCAGGTCTACATTTGACTTGCACTGTCCTGTTCCAGTGCCCCAGACCTCCAGATGTGCCGTCACTCTGTACTTAACTTTCCTAGGATGAACAAAGCCCAACTCAGCCCCTCCAGAGACTCCTCCCAACTGTCAGCAGATTGTCACGAAGGGGGAGGCAGAGCAAACGTAATTAGATGGTAGTTTCGTACCTTCCAGGTCATCAATTGTCTTTTCCAGTTTTGCAACCGTTCTCTCTGCAAATTCTGCACGGGTCTCAGCCTAGAAGAAAAGAAAGGAGTCACTATGATTGCTTCAAGACCCAGCCGAGAGAGAAACCTGAACTAGCTGGGTGTGATCGCGCTCACCTCTTTCAGTTTGTCGGACAAAAGTTTGATTTCTTCTTCATATTTATCCTCCTTTTCAGAATACTGTGGGAGAAACCAAAACAGTACTTTAAAAAAAAAGGGGGCGGGGGCAAAAAAAAAAAAAGCATAGAAGAATGTAGGTTCTCTGTTCCTTGGAGAAAAGCATGTGCACGAAGCACTATGAACATTTCTAAGAAGCAAAGTGGAGGGAGCACCTTTCCAGATAGAAGCAATGTGCACAGAACTCAAGAGAATCTGCAGAGGAGCCCTCTGGGGTGGGACTGAGCTGAAGGCCTGGGCTGGATTAACTTGAGATGGATCTGTGATCAAGACGGAGCAGATGGTTGAATAGAAATGATGCCACGTGGAGCCCTCCACAGTTGGCCTGATTGATGTTTCCCACCCCGCTTCCCACCATCGTTCTCAAACGCGTTCTGTGCACTCTCCAATCTCCCAGCCTTAGCGCCCCCCCCCCCAGCAGCATGGGATGTTCCTTTCCCCATTGACTACCTGCCAGAAAGGATTTTTGTCTTGCAAGGTTCGACTCAGATTAGTATCAGCTAGCCTTTACAGCTGCTTGCTAGGTGCCAGATATCCTCAATCCCATTTTACAGATGAGTAGAAGCGTCAGAGAGGTTAAGTAGTTTGTTTAGGGTCACATGGCTATGAAGTGACCACACCATGGCTGACCGGAACCTGACTCTGGAATTTGAGCTCCTGGCCTCTATCGTGCTTTACAGCCCTTTTAAACATCACGTCCTCATGACACATTCCCCAACTTTCCAAGGTCCCTCTGTTGAAGTCTCAAAGCACTTTATTACTGGGTCAGTCTCTTCTACTCAACTACACTCTGAGCCCTTGCAGAGCAGAAGCCATATTATCACTGTAACATCTACCCCTTGGCCTAGGACAGCATTTACCATGCCCACAGGAGCTAATTTGGCATGCACAGGTGATAAGCCACGTTCGCTCATCAAATATCCTCGATTCCCTGTTAATACTAATGACATAGCTCTAAACAAGACAGATACAGTCCCTGTCCTTAAAACTTACCATCGAGCAAGGAAGGCAGGTAATTAATTATGACAAATGTGATCATGATAGGAAAAGAAGTAGGCGGGGCTATACAGCTGAGAAGCCCCTAACCTAGATGTTCAATGCAACTGGAGGGCACTAGGAGGTGGGGAGAGTGAGGAATCGAGAATGGCGAATTCACAGGGCAGGCTACGGAAGAGTGTGTGCATTGTTCCTAACATGGTTCTCTCTGGTAATGACTGCTTTGGGAACTATTTCAACCTAAAAAGCCCAATTCCGCCTCTTCTATCTGCTGCTCGATCTTTCAGAGTGTATTTTATGGAGGATCCAGGGGATTCATCTGAGAGTGAGGCTCTGTATACAGTTAGGCTCAGATCTCCTTAAGAGGAGCCTGACCAGGTACAAATCTCATTCCCTCTCTGCCCTCCTTGAAGGCAGAGATAAAAGATGGTGCAAAGACCCCACTGAAGAAGGAACTCTAGCCGCTGGACCTCTCTTTTTTTGTTGGGGGAAAAACCTTGCTGCTGGGCACCAAAGCCACTGTTAACAAATATAGGTCAGATCCCCGACACCCTGGGCATATACTCCCAGGCACCATGGGGAAGAAAAGTAAGTCCAGCAAATCACCAGCGCAAGCCAACCACCAACCTTTTCAGATGCAGCCTCGAGTGACTTCAGATTGTTAGTGACATTCTTGAGCTCTTCTTCCAGGTCACCACATTTTCTGTGCAGAGACAAAGGAAATTTATGTCCTGTCCCCCCTTAGAGCAGGCAATTCCCCTGAAAGCTTTCAAAAAGAAGAATCCACGCTGCCTAGGGCCCCCGGAAGGAATGCGGGGGAAAAATGTTAACGGCTTCTTTCTGAGCTGTAGTGCTGTGCACTTATCCAAACCCTATCGTGTCTGGCAAAGGCACAGCAGGCCGAGGAGTATTTGGAAGGTTCGTAAAGCACTCCTGGGCTCTCGCCAAGGGTGAGGCAACAGGGCCTTGTGAAATCTATGATTGATGAGGCTGCCTCCGGAAGGTGTAAGAATGAAACGGGGCGCAGGAGGTTGGGAGACAATCAGTTTGCACCCGACACTCCAGGAGGCAAGCTCTGAACGGATTTGCGAAACTAGATCCTCTCTCTCAGCACCGCGGGATGCTCCTCGGAGCTGGATTCCTCACCCGAGGCCAAGGGGGAGAGGCTTTTTGTGTGTTCGGAGCTTGCGGGACTGTGGTCAAGCTTCTCACCTCCCACCCCCCACAAACACCCAGGAATGAGTCACAGGCAAACAATGACATCAAGAACAAGGCAGAAACGCTGACAGAGAAGCCTGCCTTCCGCAGGTAAGTGTTCTCTTAAGAAGGTGCAGCCTCCTGAGATATCCTCTCTGGGAAAACGGGACTTCCGGGCTTCTCTGCTATGGTCTGTCTCACGTCTACTTCCCAACACCTCTGTGGGAAGAGCGAACATGTAGGCAGCGCTTCCCAGGGCAGAAAGAACAAAAAGACTCTCAGCCGTGGAGGCAAGGAGGAAGGGCTGAGCTATGAGTCCCAGATGCCCATTCCACTTGAGCAGAGGCCTTAAAGAGTCAGGGTCAATTCCCTACACAACCAACTCCCCCCAGCTTGGCCCCAGGAGCCAAGCTGGGCCCCCTCTCGGTCCCGCTCTGCCACTCACAGTTCAGACACCTCGGCACGCTCCTCGGCCCTCTCCAGCTCGCCTTCCAGGATGACCAATTTACGAGCCACCTGCAGACAGAAAGGATCTACTGAGACCCCAACAACCATGTCTAGTAGGATGCCTCCCCCCCCGACCCTTGTAGATGGCAAGGCCTTGCCCAGACCATCCGCGAGGACGTGGGCCCCAGGAATGAGGCAGACGGGAGGGGAAGCCGACCACCGAGGCCAGCAGAAGAGCGACTGACCTTTCATGGTCTGAAGACCCATGATTCCCAATTTTAGCCAAAACACCCAGCTACGGGACATAAAAGTGATCTGATCATTTGGTCTCCTAAGTTAGACAAGTGCCACAGAATTCCCCAGGCCTTCCTGGCATCGTGGAAGATATGGTTTCCCAGCCAAGTGGCCGTCTCTGGAAGAACAGATGGGGACGCAGAAGGACAGCTGAACTAACCAAAAGCTTCCTTTAGGCAGCCCCAGGGCCCTCCCTATCACAGATCCATTTCCTCCCCACTTCCTGCTGCTGCCCTCCGCCAGCCCCACTGACCTCCTCATATTTGCGGTCGGCCTCCTCGGCGATGTGCTTGGCCTCTTTGAGCTGCATCTCCTGAATCTCCATCTTCTCCTCATCTTTCATGGCTCGGTTTTCTATCACCTTCATTCCTCTGCAAGGAGCAGCCTCGTCATTACCTCCACACACCGATTACGGCTCATCATACACCTCCACACGTCTGCTCATCCAAACTCCTCTCCAAGAACCATGCTCCAAAGAGGAAATTGTAGAGCAGTTCTCATTCACTTCCCCTTTGCCTCAAACTTCACAACTGCCCTATGAGGTACACCATCCCCACTTTACAGACGAAGAAATGGAAGCACAGAGAGGCCAAGTAACTTGCTCAAGGTTGTGTAGCTCGTAAGTGGCAGAGCTGGGGTTCAAACCCTGGTGATCTGGCTCCAGGGCCCATGCTCCCATCCTATACGGCCTCTCACTGACCAGTAACCAGTACTTGTACGCCAACAGTTACCACAGTGTGATGGAGGTCGGGGCCAGCCTGGCTGTGGGAATGATGAATTCTACTGCACTGGGGGCGGAGCTGTGTATGTGTCCTGGGAGGCTTTCCAGAAGAGAACACAGGGAACCACAGGAGGGTTTCAGAAACAGGAGGGAACAGAAACCAGAAAGACGAAGGGACTGCCGTGGGAAGACCAGGTAAGAGACAGGTATGCACAAGGTGAGGGGTGAGGAGGAGCTGAACTGGATAGGTCTAGTTTGGAAAGGACAAGTGTCCGGGGTGGGGGGGGGGGAATGACTGGATATCTACAGCACAGCTGGCCTACCCCGGCCTACACTGCTTGGAACGCCCTAGGTAAGACCAGATAGCTCCCAAGAGGCCAACCCAGGATAACGTATTGATGTGTGTCATGTCTGCCCAGAGTGGAGGACCCTACATGTCTTGTTGCTTAATAAATATGTCACTAGCGTTCGTGGCTCACTGTAAGACACCTTCACATCTGTACAAAGCCTTAACCTCAGCACCCAAGCAAGCTTGGGAAACTTTCGCAGCACTGGAGAGATCCAAGTGACTTGCCCAACGTGAAGTAAGCGGCCGTGGAAGGACTTGAATCTAGATTCTCCAGTTCCCAAGTAGAGAATTCTTTCTACCAAAACTAGCGGTCTCCCAATAAGGGCGTCGCCAAAGGCCTCCGGTGATACGACACAAAGAAGTGAGGGGCCTTCCCAGGCTCTCTGGGTTTGGTGAGGTCCTGGAGGTGAGACGTCTGGCCAGCCCGGTCTGCCCGTGAACATGGGCAGCAGCTAATCCAGGCACAGCCATGAGCAACTTGTGACTGGGTCCCTCACACTTCCTGGTGGCTGAAGCAGAGCCTCTGCTGGGCTGTGGCCCCCCCATGGCACAGGCTGTTCTACACTGCACCGGAAGAAATTTCCCGAAGGGGCAACAGGCGAAGTCCATCTCCAGGGTTGGTTTTTAATCTCACAACAGCACAATCAGAAATTAATCCTTTGGAGGACTTCATACCAGGAAACCATGGCGGACGGGTGAAACAAGCGTCCTGGTGTGATCGTGGGGTAGATACACAATGACCACTGGCCTGGCCCACACCATCACCGCACAAGGAGCCCATTTACCACCACACAGAGACGGCTGCTTCTGTGAATGACACAATCTGCCCTCAGTCCTCCAGAGCCTGCGCCAAAGCATGAATTGTCCTGCGCCGGAGGACGGAGCATCCTGCTGGAGGCCCAGATGCGGAGTGCATGCCACCGAGGTGAGGAGCGCTGTCAGTTTCAAGTCTGTTAATGGTGCTGGTTTGCACGTGTCCCCGACATACAGTTGTCACTGACCAGCAGGCTTAACGATCGTCTGTGCAAATGGTCCATTCCAAGTTTTCATCTCCCATCCTCCTCTCCCATCCCCCAGGAACTTGGTATCGTGAGAACACCAGCGAGATGCAGAGTGGCTCTCAGAGAACCTGCAAAGCAGCCTTCTGCAAACTGGTGGCCAGTGACAAGTCATACTCACAGGCTTACATCTACCCATTTTTACATTTTTCTCTGCCAGTTGGGAGTTCTCCTTCAGTCGCACCCCGGCTCTGGGAGGTCAGCTGCACAGCACCACCCCCACTTCTGAGAAGCACACGCTGATGCCGCCAGGTCATCCTTACCTCTCGCTCTCATCGGCAGCCTTTTCTGCCTCCTCCAGCTTCTGCAGGGCTGTGGCCAGTCGCTCCTGAGCCCTGTCCAGCTCCTCCTCAACAAGCTGGATGCGTCGATTGAGAGCTGCCACATCCCCTTCGGCCTGAGGAGGTCAGAGGTGCAGCCGGCTTAAGAAGTGAAAGGCCAGCCCAGCATCCCCAACTCACATGGCATTCTTCCTTCCATTAACACACTTCCCCCTCTCCCCCTGCCCGACAGAGCCCACCCGGGAATGCAGGCAGTAAGGAATTCACACTCTCATCTGGAGAATGTGAATTTTCCATATGTTCTTCCCCCGAAAACGTCCGGGAACATCCACCGCTCAATGACAAAGGTGTGTATCCCAGTACAGGACAGGCAGTCAAGTCAACATGGTCGAGTGCCAAGCACACCGCATGCTGGGAGAAGACAGTGCTGGCCTCTCTGGGATTCCTAGAGGGTAAGGCCACCAGTGCCCTGGCTCACCCTGGCATATAGAAAGCTCTGCTCCCAGTCACCTAAATGATAAGATAAATGTAAGAGTATGGAAGCCTCAGTTAAATGTTGGCCGCACAACGTGGGGAAGGGGGGGCAGCACCCGTCAGAACACCGCCCTGAACTAAGTCTGGCCCAGAGAGGATGGGACAAAAATATCTAAGTGAGGAAAGGAAAGAAAACGTGGTTACAGGCACGGAAGGGATGTCTGAATGGTGATACTGGCTTTTCAAGGTATTTGCACCTACAAGGAAGACAATATGGCGGTGTACATGAAAGCAAGAACTTTGGGCTCAAAAAGCGCTCGGTCAGAATCCCTGTTTTGCCAATTTGTAGCCGCGTGGCACCAGGCAGGCTGCTTCACTGCTCTGGGCCTCCCCATTCCAGCCCCAGCACCGTGAAGACTGTAACTGAGGGTGTGGCATTGCACCTGGCATGCGGGAAGCCCCATGATTTCACCTCATTTAATCCTCTGGTATTTTATGATGGGGAAATGGAAAGGTCCAGCTAGGGGCAGTGGTTCTGTCCAGTGTCAACAGAACTGGCCTCAGGAAACCCAGCCCATGGCTCTTCCCTGGCTGAGTCTGTACCCTGCTGAGTCTTGTGGAGGCTTTGAGAAATACGGAAGAGTTGGTGAAATTTGACTCAACCGAGGGCAGACGTATAAAGCTACACTGGCTTCTTCCTATCAAGTCAATCTCTGAATTGGGGAAGGCCATAAAAATTAGTAGGAAACCGCTTCCTCCCCTCCCCCCAACCCCCTGAATTTATACAGCAAAAAAATGGAGTAGAAGAATGAGGCCAGAGATGCTGAAAAACAGAGACTCAGGAAACTGTGCTCAGCTCCAGAGTCTTAGCAGCAGATGGAGGGAAAACTCCCACAGGTGTTTCTGATCGCAACTTCCTCTGAAACACCAATTTGGAGACTACATTAAAACCACCGATGAACTATTTTAAGAAACTCACCCACTCCTTCTAATGAGTGGGTGCCTTTTATTCTTTTTAATAACGTGAATTTTAACTCCTTCAGCAACAGGGGCAGGAATTGATCCCCCCCTCCCCCAATAGTTAGTACATTAGCAAAACTGCATAACCAACACCATGACCTAATTCTGGAACATCTTCATCACCCCCCCAAAGTAACCCCATCCCCATTAGCAGTCAAGGTATTGAGTTTTAAGATCATACAAAGGTGCCTTATTCATGAGTTGTCTTTAAAAAACGAAAGTGGACTTTCCTTCTGTGGGGAATTCTGAATCCTGATAACCATGCTTTTGGCACATTTTCAACTGTCTGGAATTGAAAGAACGCTTATATACACGACTATAGACGTGCATACATATATATGTATTTTTGAAAAACTGCTAGTCACTGCTAGTCATTTTGGGCTCCACCCATTCCTGCAATCAAAGCCTCTACACTCTACAAAGGATTTCCCTTATAAGGTAAAAGAGGCTTGCTAGATACATGTGGCAAAGGAACAGGAAGATGTCGGTTAATCACACAAAAATCTAAACGAAACCAGCTGTCGGGAGGCAGACCCAGAAGTCTGCCACACGCCGGCTCTTGGCTTTCTCCACAAGAGACTTGAGAAAGGTCCCCCCCGCCCCCCCCCCGGGCTCAGTTCCTTTCCCCGAGTACTTTCTTCAGACTTCCCCATCCTGACCAAGAGGAGAATGCTTTGAAAAGCAAACTTTTTAAGAAATCCACAACTTTCCAAAAACATCTTTCCTCCCAACTGGACGGTCCTACTCCTAAGTCTTGGCTCGAGGCTGAGGGCCATATTTAAGCAGAAGTAATTGTTCTCCAGCGAGATGACTTGGGATGAGATCAGAGGGAGGGTTCTGCCGGTTCCTTGTGTGAAAGAGGCCAAACCAGCTACTGTTTGAGGCTTGCACCAGGTTTCTGAGGCCTCTTCACGCCAGAGCAACCCTAGTGGAAGACTAAATGCTTCCACTCAGGCCAACACTGGGACGGTGTGGGGCTCTTCTCCAGACTTGTCAACACCTTGGGCATCTTTTCCATTTCTGGGGTCCCCACCCTCAGCCTCAACACTCCAGCTTTCCCGGGCCCTGGGCTTCCACCCTCTCCAACTTTCTTGCACACCTAGGGCTCTTCTCCCAGCAAACTCTTATTCTATAATAATGACTGCTCGACTTCCATTTTGAAGCCTACCCCACGGGGGTGGGGGGGCTGCTCCCCTGTCCTGCTCCCACAACAGAACACTGAACCCCTCTGCAATGCTATCCAGCCTTATTTGTACCCCTCACACCCATCAGACTGTGAGCTCTTCTGAGGTGACTGGGAGGGGAGGAAAAACAGCCCAGGAATTGAGCACCTACTATGTGCCCTTACTCCCCGGACCCTCCCAGCTATCCTAGGGGTCTGCATTATGGTCACGCCTGCTTTACAGATGGGGAGACACGCTGCTAGGGGGTTAAGTACCAAGTGGTAGGAGATGGCGTTAGAATCCGGATCTCTCCCCAGCCCCAGGGGTTGCCACCATCTGTCCTGCCTCGAGGGGCAGTCCGAGGACTGAGGGAGGGCGAAGAGGGCCCTCCTCCGTCGGCCCCATTATGTGTCTCAGGCCCCACAGCATGGAGCGGAGGCACACCGAACCACCTTGGGTCGAGGGCCCTGAGCTAACATTCCTAAGTTCTTTTGGAGAAAGGCGGGGTCCCGCGGCCGTCGCTCGCCAGTCGCTCCCGAAGGGACCAGCTGGGGAGGGAAAGGCCGGCGGCTCCGGGCTGAACTTCCGCCCCCCGCCAGGGGCGGACACGTCGCCGCCGCGCCCCTGGGAACAGCTGGGAAAGTTCAGCTGGAGCCGGGAAGCCGCGTAAGAGGGGAGAAAGTGCGACGCCCCCCGCCCCCCCGCCCCCAGAGTCCGAGTTGGCTAGTCCAACCCCAGACAATGGAAGCTCAATGTTTCCACTCTCACTTCCCGCTCCAAGGTCCAGTCGCCGGCCCCCACCCCACCCCCCGCCCAGCACCCCGGCGCCAGCCCAGAGTCAGATGGCAGTGCGGCGCCCCCCACAACCTCCTCCCCACTCCAGGATCGTGCGTCCTCCTCGGCCCCATCCCCCCATTACCCGCTCGGCCGACCACACCCGATCCGGATGCGGCGCCCCCTCCCCCGTCCCAGGCTGGGGAAGGAGGATGACCGCGGAGAAAGGGGGGTCTCAGCAGCCCGCCCGGGGGAGGGGGCTGCGGGTCCGCGATCCGGGTGCCGCCAGGCCAGAGGGCGCGAAGGCGGGCTAACAGGGGGCGGGGGGGGTGGGGTGGAGAAGCGGGTAGCGGCCGCCGAGGGCGGGCGGGGAGCGCGGGAAGCGGGCGGCGCGGGGAGAAGGGGAGAAAGGAGCGCGCCCTGGGCCGGGGGATGCCGGGGCGCGGGGCCAGGGCGCGGGCTCTCACTTTCTCGCGCCGCTCGCGCTCGCCGTCCAGCTCCCGCTGCAGGCCCTGCGCGCGGTCCTCCGCCTCGTCCGCCTGCTGCTGCAGGGCCTGGATCTTGCGTTTCACCGCCTCCAGGGAGTTGAGGCCGGCCATGGCGCGGAGGCGCGGAGGCGCACGCAGCGGGCGGCGGGCAGCGGCTGGCGCTCGGCTCGGCTCGGCTCCGGCGAAAGCTGCACCAGCCGCGCCCCGGCCCCCGAGCCTTTGCTTGCGCCGGGGCCGCCCCCGCCTCTCCCCGCCCCCGGCCCGGCCGCCGTCGGGGCGATGAGGTCACCGGGCCCGGCCGCCGACGTCAGCACCGCTGGGGGAGGGCCTGACGTCGGCACCGCTGGCCACAGCTGCTGGAAAGTGCCCCTTTTCGGGACTTATTTGGAGAAAGCGCCGGGAGGCACCGCCTTCTCCTCTTCCTCCTCCTCTTCCTCCGGCGCTGCCCGCCCGCCCGCCCGGCCCCGGGGCTCCCGCCTGCCCGGCCCCGGGGCTCCCGCCTGGCCCAGCCGCGGGCGCCCCCATTACTGCGCACGTACGTCGGAGGCTTTCTTCTCCGTCAGCTCCAGCTTCTCCTGGGCGTCTTTCAGGTTCTCGGAGTATTTATCCAGCTCATCCTCCGTCCCCTTCAGCTTCTTCTGGAGGTGTGTCAGCTCCTCTTCCACCTGGGCACAAATGGGGGGACCTGTCAGCCGGGGGACCACGTACCCGTGGCGGAGGGGCGTCTCCCACATTCACAAGAGTCCTCTGTCTCTCCGGGCCTCAGTTGCCTCATCTGCAAAACAGGGATAACGATACTGTGCACCACTCAAATGCTACCTGTTAATATGATTTGCACCTTCTTCCCATCTCTTGGGACCAGCTGTGTGTGCTTATCTTTTGGGGGGTCCTGGATACTCTTTCAGAATCGATTACAGCTTTTGGGAAACAAGTCCCGACACACTTCCCAGAAACACACGTTCAGTTTTGCATCCCAGTTTCAGGGGTGCGGACTGCTGGTGATCCCGAGTTAAGCAGAAATAGGAGTCTCATACTCTGGGCCCAGATCTCCCCCAAACCCCAGGCTGTCCCTCTCTAGTCCTGCCTCCTGCACTGTCCCTTGCCCCCACCCCCGCCCCATGCTCTCTCTCTCTCTCTCTCTCAAAAAATAAAATGAAATACTGTGAAGGCCCACCCCATTCCTGTACTTGGGGGGCTTGGCTAGAAGAGAGATACCCCTCAAAGACCACTTTCTTTGAAGGCTAAGGTTAAATCTTTAAAATTACTGCACATCTGACTTATGTTCATTTTAATAAAAATGTCCCCCACGTTCCCAAGTTTTCAGTTCTCTTTGTTTATCCTGGGAGCCTTGCCCCTCTCTTGGCCCTCCCAGCTTGAAAAGCTCAGATCTATGGGATACAAACCACAAACCCCTTCACCTGTCCATCTCCATCGCGCTCCACCACACCAGTCAAGAGTTAGTTCAGGAAGCCTTCTCTGTCACCTCCAGGCTGCACCTCCCTCCCCTGTCCTGAACTCTGGTCCTCTGGTCAGTCCAGCTCATGCTTTGATCTGACTTCTGTCTCTGGTAGTTTGACACTGTGGTCCAGTCCGTGTTCCCAGGGTGGGCAAGCAGCCCTCCCTGGGCCCTGCTTCATCCTCCTGCTTCCTCTTCCCAGTAGGAAGCCCAGAGAGGTGGAGTGACTTTCTCCAGGTCACCCAGCACAGGATTTGAACCCACTTCTGAACAGGCCCTTATGCCAGGCCTGCTTTCCTACGTCCCTTTCTGACTTCCTTCTTTTCTTTAACATCCGGAAGAAGGTATGTTATTAGAGATGATGTGGCTTCTAGGTCAAGCTCTGAGTCTGATCTGGGTTACACACTCACCCCTGAGATGATGTGTAAAATGTGCCAGATGCTTTGTGTGTGTATGTGTGTGTGTGTGCGCGTGTCTGTGCGAATTCTTTTTTTTTTTTTTTTTAAGATCTGTTTATTTATTTGAGAGAGAGCGCGCGCACAAGCGGGAGGGGCAGAGGGAGAAGGAGAGAGAATTCAAAGCAGATTCCACACTGAGTGCAGAGCCCGACATGGGGCTCGATCTCGGGACCCTGAGAACACAACCTGAGCCAAAACCAAGAGTCTGACGCTTAACCAACTGTACGCCATCCCCCGTCCCCCGTGCAAATTCTTAAAAGGTCTCCTGTCCCATCTTCAAGGCCACTGAGTGTCCTACTGCTGAGCTAGGGAATGGGGAGGGGAGTGGGGCTCAGAGGAGGAGGAGGGTGACAGCAGCTCAGGCCTATTTCAGGCTCCACAGGGCCTGATCTTGACCTTCAGGCAATAAGCCTAGATGCCTGGCTCCAAATCCCAGCTGTATGACCCCTGTCCCCTTTTGTGGCTTCAGTCTTCTCATCTGCAAAATGGAAGCCTTGTCGTGGTGGTCTCTGAGTGCCCCAGCAGCTGCTGTGAAACTTCTGCCTTGACTGAGAAAATGATCCAGTTTCCTTAAAGACAGGTCAGCGTGACCCAGCATTCACCTGACTTCCTTCTGGAAGGATCTGTGGGGTGCAGCATTTACTAGGTGCCAACTATATGCCCAGCACAGCGCTCTCTTAACATGACAGAGTGAGAGCAAGTTCTGCAGCTTTGGGCTCATGCAGGTATGAAGATGGTTAGGTTTTTCATGACATCTTCCAGCAAGGTTTGGACAACAATTGGTCGGGACTGGGGTCGGGGGCTATGAAGCATTTAGAAAGTGCCAGGCACACGACACATACAACCCTCGTCAGACTGATTCCAAAGCTGGTTCGGTTGACTTCTAGGTTATGCATGCCCACTGCCCACCCGCTTCCCACTGACCTTCCACACCCAGCACCAGTCCCCCTCCCCTTGGGAAGCCCACCCTGCTGCCCCGGGCAGAGCCTCACCACCCCCTTGGGCCCTCCCAGTCCCTGTCCCCGCCTCCAGCCCAGCCCTCTCCGTGTCTGGCTCTGTGTCTCCCAGCCTGACTCCTCTGGAGTTGGGCCGGGCTGAGGTCACCCTGAGCCAAGTCCCAGCATCACCCAGCATGGGACTAGGCCCAGTGCTCACCAAGGAAGTCCAGGGGAGGTTTGCAGAATGAATCAATGACACACCCAACGCTTCAGTGGTTGGAGCCAGGTAGGAAAAATCAGTAAGACTGACACAAATCGGGTTCCTTTCCCTCTGCCCGATTTCTAAGCACAAAGTGTGTGCTGGTGTGTATGACACCTTGCTGAGGAGGGTAGCCTTGCCCTGGCTCTGTATGGTCTCTGGCAAGTCCCTTCCTTCTCTGGGCCTCAGTTTCCCTGCTGTAAAACGGCTGGGAAGGTCAGGGAGTGCACACCTTAGTCCCTGTAAATGGGGCCTTAGGACAGGGCTGAGGCAGGATGTGGGGTCAAAGTCCAGTTGTGGCGGATGTCACTGCCCTGGGAGGGGAGTGGGCAGGAAGCTGGGAGGGCTGGGCCTCCCGATCCTGTTCCCACACTGGACAAACAGGGCCTAGAACTGAGACTTTGCTGCAGGGTCCCCAAGGGGCAGGCTGGCCCCGGGACCCACACTCTGGCCTCATGAAGTGTAAGGCACTCCAGGTAAGGCAAGTCCCTCATTGCCTCCTGCCTCCATTCCTAGGTGGGACAGGCCATCGGCCCCTTGAGAATGTGGCCTCTGCTTTGGGCCTCTGGAATCTTGGGTTCCACACCTGGCCATTAGGAGGGGGGCCCGTGCCCCCATGTCACAGAAGAACACTAAGGGTTCAGAAAGGGGCAGCAATGTGTCCTGAGTCAAAGTTAGAAGAAGATCCAGCCTGGATTCAAGCACAAGTCCACCCAGTGGGTGGCTTCATGGAAAACCAAGAACAGAATGAAAATCCAGCTGGAGGCCAGAAAACCTGTCCCTGCCTTTTTGGCCAGACCGATGGCTGAAGGCTTTGAGAAGCCTTCTCTTTTGAATGTGTGTTGCCTTGGGAGAGTATGCTGTATCAGTCACTCACACCTTAGTGAAAATTAGAGCCATAAACTTGCTTTGCTCTGAATCCCTAGCCGAGCCTCTCATGGCAAGGGCTAAATAAAGGATGGAAGTGGGCAGCTCAGGGCCAGCACAAGACGGGTGTCTGTGTTTGCCAGGGAGGAAGGAGGAAGGGAGTGTGGCAGGGAGTGCTGGGGTGGGGCTGGCCTCTGAGAATGTGTCACAGGTTCTTAGGGAAGCCCCGGGATACTGGGGGATGGGGAGGCCCACAGAGGAAGTAGGGCGTAGGGCAGGGCAGGAAATAATCCTGCATTTATTGAGTGCTTACTCCGTGCCAAGCACCAGGACAAGGGCTCCACCTGCAGTCACCTCTAATCCTTCCATGGTGTCACTTTCCTGTCTCAAACCTGGGGCCACTGAGGCACAGGCCTTTGTTCCCCGGCGCTCAGTGACCCAGCTGTGGACAGAGCCAGTCTGAGCTCAGAGCCTGTCCTTTTTACCTTCCAAGCTGGCCTGGTGTGTGGGCTGAGCAGGGCTCGGCACGGAGTGTTGCTGTCCTGGGCGGCTCCCGGGGCTTATCTGAGACCCTGATGCTTCTGACGGCTGGGTGGTTAACCCCAGCGGTGCGGCTGAGTCCTGTGGGGGGCAGGGTGCTACGGAGAGAGCAGCACCCCCTGCCCTCCTCCCACTGGCTGATCTGGCCACCCAGACCCAGACAGCTGACTTCTGCTCTGCTCCAAAGCATGGCCTTGGGACCGCCCAGCCCGGGCCTCTGCCCACCAGCTGCATTAGCCCCCTGGTGTGCCCTAGTGCCGGAGCCTTCTGCGAAGCTTGTCTCCAGAGCTCTAGGTCCAAGGCCTCTGCCTGCCACTGGCACCCCCACCTGTCCCCTCTGGGCTCCAGCAGGGACGGCGGGGGAACCTGAGACATGCAGAGATGCACTGCGGTCCTCAGGTTCACCCCCAAATCTCCAGCTGCCCCAGGCCTGACTCTCACCCAGCTGCCCCGGCACACACCCACACTCGGCCACCCTTCCTGCACAGTCCCACCTGGGTGTGTCCTGGCACGGGGACAGGGTGACCCTCACTCACGCACAGCTCGGCACTGCCACCCTCACCACTACACACGCGCGTGTGCA
Source organism: Halichoerus grypus (assembly GCF_964656455.1). Classification (NCBI taxonomy): domain Eukaryota; kingdom Metazoa; phylum Chordata; class Mammalia; order Carnivora; family Phocidae; genus Halichoerus; species Halichoerus grypus. The sequence continues at coordinate 204,964,625 of NC_135712.1, forward strand.
CACGTAGCCGGGCGCCGCCACCCTCACCTGGACACTAATGTACACACACACACACACACACGTGCACACGTAGCCGGGCGCCGCCACCCTCACCTGGACACTAATACACACACACACACACACACACACACGTAGCCGGGCGCCGCCACCCTCACCTGGACACTAATACACACACACACACACACACACACACGCGTGCACACGTAGCCGGGCGCCGCCACCCTCACCTGGACACTAATGTACACACACACACACACACACACGTGCACACGTAGCCGGGTGCCGCCACCCTCATCTGGACGCTAATACACACACACACACACACACACACGCACGTGCACACGTAGCCGGGCGCCGCCACCCTCATCTGGACACTAATACACACACACACACACACACACTCCGACAGTAACAATCACCCCAACGAGCACACACACAGTCCCCTCGACACACACACGCTCAGCCTGACACACAAACATTCCACTGCTGTCATGTCAGCTTTGGCACGAGCACACACGCACACAGCCTCCCCCCCCCCACAAGCCCACAGTGACACCACCACCAACGCCCCCGCAGACTCACGGACACATGCAGACCCTTTTCATCCCCACTTTCCAACAACTGCACGCTCGTGCCTCGGTCTGCACATACTCATTGTCACAGACACTTTTACCTTCCACACTCTCTGCTGCCCAAACACGCACACACACACACACCCCACCTGTGCGCACACAGAAATGCCCAAACACACAAATACACTCTCACACACGGTATCCACCAACCACCCCATCTAGTACACACCCCCCACGCTCATCCCCTCATCCCAACACCCCTACACACACTCCAGCTTGCACACACATCCAGTGCACACAAACACCCCTCCCTTGCCCAAGCACGCATGCTCGCACGCTCTCACTCGCTCTCTCTCTCTCTCTCTCTCTCGCTTTGCTCACCCTGGCCCTGCTGGGGTATAGTCACCTCTCTCTCCCAGCTCAGGGACCCTGGAAAGACAATGGTCCCCTCACTCTCAGCCATCACCCCCTGTCCCTTGCCCTGACTCCAGGCACTGAGGTTGCTGAAACTCCCGCCTTGGGTCCCAGAGCCTGGCCTCCCGGCCAGGAGCAGCCCACAGAGGGCACTGGGCACCTCACCTGCTTGCACTTCTCCTCAGCGGCTTTCTTATCCGACTCGGCCTGCTCCGCCCGGTCGATGGCGTTCTCCTTGTCCAGCTTCAGCATCTGCATCTTCTTCTTGATGGCCTCCATGGCTGGGCGGTGGGGCGCGGGCACAGAGGACTCTGTGGAGGGGGCTGCGCTGCGGGCCGGGGCCAAGTGAGCAGCCAGGCAGGGGCGAGGCCCTTATAGGCTCCCAGGCGCACCGCCCCGCTGCCGGGCGAGACCTGGAGGAGGCCCAAGCCCGGGCCGCCGGGCCAGCCGCCACTCGCTTGCTCAGGAGGACTTGGCCAGCTCACCGGCCGCCCCACAGCCCTCGCCTTATTTGGGCCTAGGATTTTCTCAAAGGAAAAAAAAAAAAGGAAAGAAAAAGCCCGACCCGTTTCCATTTTTAACCTGGTGACACAGGTCCCTTGTGGGTGTGAGGGCACAGCGCTGGCTCAGCAGGACCCTGGTGGACCATCGGCCAGCCTCAATTTCCCGGTCTGTGCTGGGGAGCACAGAGAGGGCTTGCGTGTGGGGGCAGAGTAGGGGCGAGGTGGGGTGGGGAGGCGCCTGTCCTCCCTTCTCCTCCCCTCTGGTCCTGCCTCCAGGTATTGGGAGTCAGGACTCCATCCCATCTCCTGCTCTGCCCCAGGGGCTCCCTGGGTTACCCCCCTCTTTCTGGCAAATCTTTGACTCATCATCTTCTCCCTCTGTCTCCTTTCTGATGAGTGTCTCTGTGTCTCTCTCTGTCTGTGTCTCTCTCCATCTCTCTGTCTGTGTCTTTCCACCTCTCAGTTGGTGTGTTCATTTCCCTGTCTCCCCGTCTCTTTTGGTCTTGTTCTCTTGGACTCTCTCTCTATTGCTTTGTCTCTCTCCCTCTCTATCCCTTCAGGTTCCCCCTGTCCTTCTTTCTATCTGTCTCCTCCTATGTCTGTCTCTCTGTCATCTCCCCTGCCCCCACGGGCCTGCATCACCAGGGCAAGATTGACCTGGATCATCTCTTGGAAATTCTTGGCAGGCCCAGACCAGGCCCTGATGCCCTCCTGAGATGGCATGCCCTCTCTTCCCCACTCAGCATCCGTCTGTGGCTCCCCAGCACCACTGGAATAGGAGGTGGCCTTAGCTCAGCTTGTCATTCAGACTCCTGCCCGTTGCTCACTCCCCAACTCTCCACAGCAGTGTTTCCCAGGCAGGGCTGTGGTCTCCCCACCTCCAGGCCTTTCCAGGTAGGGTACCCCCAGCCTCCCCGTTACGCTTCCCCTCTGTCCTCCAGCAATCTGCCTTCAGAAACTCATTCTTTCGTGTGATGAACACGGAGAGCCTTTCACGTGCCGAGCCCCAGCAGCACATGCTCAGAACGTGGTACCTTTTACTATTACTGTTATTTGGTCATCAGTTTTGGACTATGAGCTGCTTTGGGGCAGGCCTGTGCCTCAGTCTTATCTGTGGCCCCTCAGTATCTGGCCTCCAGAAGATCAGAGAACCCTTGTTAAAGTGAACCATTACCCCTCACCCCCCCCCCCACACTTCTCCAACTGGGAAACTCTATTCATCCTTTAAAGTCCAGATCAGATGGCTCCTCCTCCAGAAAGCCCTCCTGGATTCCTAGACAGAGCCCTGGCCCCCCAGCCCCAGCACCAAAGCTTCTATGTGGGATGAAGTAGAAGGAGTGAAGCTTCTGTGTTTCCTGCCCAAGGCCACAGAAGGAGTCTGGGCAGTGGCCAGCACCGCTGGGGAGCACGGGGGTCAGGCCCAGATATAGAGTCCCTGCTTCCCTCTGACCCCCTTAAACCAGCTTCCTTTGCTTTGTCACGTTGAGAAGTCCTGTCCCTCCCCCATCAGCATGGGAGCCCAAACAGTAGCAACGGAACATTCTGGAAACTTTCTCATGCTCCAAGGATATTGGCTTCTCCCCATGTTCAGGAATCAAGGGGACTCGGCCCAGATCCCTCCCCAACCCTGTCTCCATCTTTCTCTCTCTTATCCCACCCCTCCCTAAGTCCTGGCTGCGAAGACCCGGTTTCCTCTTAGGACACAAGCAGACCATCATGCATCTCGAAGAATGTCAGTGATGATTGAAAGACTGGGGATAGATAATGAAGTGCTGTGCCTGGTGCCATGCTGAGCACTCCACTCAAAGCATCTCACTTCAGCCTCCCTGAACCCTAAGAGGTAGAAGACTGGATTTGTTCCCATTTACAGAGAAGGAAGCGGAGGCCCAGAGTCACCCACCCAGGGTCACCCAGGTTGTGAATGGCAGAACTGGAACCTGACCCAGCTGCCTCTAGACAGAGCTGGAGAGAGGTCCTAAGACACCCTGCCATGTCTTTCTGCCTTCTTTCTCCCATCCTCTGTCTCAGGCTGAGTCATCAGAGGTCATCTCCCTCCACCTCCTGCCCTCTCCCCGCCACCGCCTCCTGGGAGTCCCTGGGACCAGCCTTACCGCAGATGGTGTGGCTAATTCCAGACCTGACACCACCGGCTCAGGAAAGGGATCCCTCCCCCAGGAGCTGCCGGCTAGCTCGGTGGCCTTGTAAGGTAGACCCTTGTCACTGGAATGTCCTCTCGCTCAGGGAGCTCCCGGAGGTGGAATCTGATGCTGGGGAGGGGAGAAGGAGGCTAGGAATGGCGTTAGAGTCCAGCTGTGCCCCCTGCCCTGCAGCCTCGGGACTGGTGCCCTCTCTGTGTATCTGCCCCAGGGACACCTGAGGAGAGCTGACCAGGGCTGGGAGGGTCATCCAGGGCTCCTGGGGACCCTGTCCCAGCTGTCCAGGCTGTGGGGCATGATGGGGGTGGAAGTTGCCATTTATGGCTCAGAAGGAGTGAACTCCCATCCCGACAGTGGGTTTGGAGGATGGTGGTGAGCCTAGAGTGACCACTGCCATCCTGGCCACCTCACGGCCATGAGACTTGGGGTCATTATTGAGCATCTACTACATGCCAAGCACCATATGGGCTTTAAAGACATGGTGGTGGACCTGACTCAGCCCAGGGAGAGAGATGACCAATAATTGCAAACAGGGAATTCATTATAATAGGGCAAACTGCTGTCTTAGGTTGGGCTCCTCCAGAAGGAGATGCTGAGGCAAGAATTTGAGGGCAAGTTATTTATTTGGGAGGCACCCCAAGGAGACTTAAGTAGAGGGTGGGAAAGTTAGACGGGGAAGGGAAGGAGGCCAGTAAAGGAAGGCTGCCACACTGAAGCCAGTTACCTCTCCTGACAACTGGGGCGCAGTCCCACTGGGGACCTGTGGGGGCGCAGCAGAGAACACACTCCTCAGAGTTGTAAGGGCCGAGGGGCGAGGAAGCTGGGGTATTTATCCACCAATCCCTATCCTCCTTGGTTGAAGGCTGCTTGTGTGTGTGTGTGGGTGCCCCTGTGTGGGGCACCCTTCCCACCCCACCCCCATGCGGGTTCAGGAAGAAGGAAGCCCTTCATGCCAGGGGGAACAGTGGGAGCCGGGGGCCCCTGGGTAGGCAGTGAGCATTTCAGATAAAATGTTAATGGAATATACAGAGTCCTCGAGGTGTCGGTGCTCTGTGGTGTTGGAATCTTGTTGCTTGCCGGCCTGTGCGTGTGTGCGTGGACATGGCCTCAACCGACTATACCCAACAAGCAGCCCAAAGCTATGGGGCCTACCCCACCCAGCCTGGGCTATTCCCAGCAGAGCAATCAGCCCTATGGACAGCAGAGTTACAGTGGTTACAGACAGTCAGCAGACACTTCAGGCTATGGCCAGAGCAGCTATGGTTCTTCTTATGGACAGACCCAGAACAGCCATGGCACTCAGTCAGTTCCCCAGGGATATGGCTCAACCGGTGGCTATGGCGGTAGCCAGAGTTCTCAGTCATCTTATGGGCAACAGTCCTCTTACCCTGGCTGTGGCCAGCAGCCAGCTCCTAGCAGCACCTCGGGAAGTTACGGTAGTGGTTCTCAGAGCAGCGGCTATGGGCAGCCCCAGAGTGGGGCTATGGCCAGCAGTCTGGCTATCGTGGACAGCAGCAAGGCTATGGACAGCAGCAAAGCTCCTATAATCCCCCTCAAGGCTATGGACAGCAGAACCAGTACAACAGTAGCAGTGGAGGTAACTATGGCCAAGATCAGTGCTCCATGAGTGGTGGTGGTGGTTATGGCAATCAGGACCAGAGTGGTGGAGGCGGTGGCTACAGGGGATGCCAGCAGGACCGTGGGGACCGCGGCCGGGGCGGTGGCAGTGGTTACAACCGCAGCAGCGGTGGCTATGAACCCAGAGGTCATGGAGGTGGCCGTGGAGGCAGAGGCGGCATGGGCGGAAGTGACCATGGTGGCTTCAGTAAATTTGGTGGAATGAAATTCGGGACCAGGGATCACATCATGACTCTGAACAGGATAATTCAGACAACACCACCATCTTCGTGCAAGGCTTGGGTGAAAATGTTACAATTGAGTCTGTGGCTGATTACTTCAAGCAGATTGGTATTATTAAGACAAATAAGAAAACAGGACAGCCCATGATTAATCTGTACACAGACAGGGAAACGCGCAAGCTGAAGGGAGAGGCAACAGTGTTGTTTGATGACCCACCTTCTGCTAAAGCAGCTATTGACGGGTTTGATGGTAAAGAATTCTCTGGGAATCCCATCAAGGTCTCATTTGCTACTCGGCGAGCAGACTTCAACCGGGGCGGTGGCAATGGTCATGGAGGCTGAGGGCGAGGAGGACCCATCGGCCGTGGAGGCTATGGAGGTGGTGGCAGTGGTGGTGGTGGCCGGGGAGGATTCCCTAGTGGAGGGGGTGGTGGTGGCGGCCAGCAGCGAGCTGGTGACTGGAAGTGTCCTAATCCTATATGTGAGAACATGAACTTCTCTTGGAGGAATGAATGCAACCAATGTAAGGCCCCTAAACCAGATGGCCCAGGAAGGGGGACTAGGAGGCTCTCATATGGGGGGTAACTATGGAGATGATCATTGTGGTGGCAGAGGAGGCTATGATCGGGGCGGCTACCGAGGCCGAGGCGGGGACTGTGGGGGCTTCCGAGGGGGCTGGGGTGGTGGGGACAGAGGTGGCTTTGGCCCTGGCAAGATGGACTCCAGGGGTGAGCACAGACAGGATCGCAGGGAGAGGCCATATTAGCTTGGCTCCTGAGGTTCTGCAACAGCTTTTCTTCTTGTACCCAGTGTTACCCTCATTATTTTGTAATCTTTCAACTCCTGATCACCCACGGGTTTTTTGTGTCGGACTGTGTAATTGTAACCATACCTCTGGTTCCCATTAAAAACCATCGTTTTAGTTAAAAAAAATGTTAATGGAATATACAATATGGGGACCTGGTTGGACTTGGGTGGAAGTCAGGAAAGCCTTCCCTGAGGAGGTGGCATTTGAAGTGAGGTCAGAAGGAGGACCGAAAGGTGGGCTGGTAGATACAGGTATTGCATATATGGAGACCACAGGTGAGAAGGTCTGAGAAGGGGTGAGTATGCCTTGACTGTGAGAGACAGGTGGGAAGAGCATGGTTGGTGGGAGATGAGCCCACAAGAGTCAGGTGACAGAGGAGAGAATGGGGGCCCCTGATGTGTCTTCTGGAGTTTGAGGCATGCAGAGAGAGCGAGGAGGCCAGAATGAACTTAATATTGGTGGAAAAGAGCAAAGATCTCATCTTGCATCCTATGGAGTCTTGCTTGTTGAATAATAATATGACAACAATGATAATCAAAGTGGCACTGGCTAAGGATGACCCAGAGTATGTGCTGGGTGGGTCACATGCAGTGTGTGTGTGTGTGTATGTGTGTGTAGTATCCGTTTGAGGGGAGATTCACTGACCCTTCACCCAGATCCTTGTGTAGTAAGAACCTGGAGGCCCCCCCACAAGGAAGCTGCTCCCCATGGTCACACAGCCGGCACATGGCAAAGCCAGGACTTGAACCTAAGTCTGTCTGATTCCCTGGGACCTAAAACCACCACCGCTCCAGCCCTCCTGCCCTGTTTATTAAGTCAGTGTGGGAAGAAGGGAGCAAAGAGCCTTGTGTCCTCCCAGAAATCTCTGAGACATACTCCAAGGGAATTGTGTGGGTTACAGGGCTTGCCCACAAATGCCGAAAAACAGGCATGACCACAAGCTCTGCAACATTGTCATGATAATTAATAATAATTATAGTTAACACCAACATGGCTATCAATCTGCTCACACTCTTCTAAGTGCCTTGCATATATATATAAGCTCATATATTAATTTTCACATAACGCTATGAGATAGGGGCTATTACCATTTCCATTATATAGCAGGAGAAACTGGAGCACAGAGAGGTCAAGTACTTGCTCAAGGCCACCCAGCTAAAAAGTAATAGAATCCAGGCTGTCTGGCTCTAGAGTCTATCCATTGAACCACTAAACTATATCCTGAGCAGCCTTCTGTGCTTGACCTCCAGCCCAAATTACCCTTACATACGATGGCCACCACCCATTGAGTGTCAATGCTACTGCTATTGAGAAACCAACTCTCTGAGACTTTGGCATTTCTGTACAACTCACAGGCAGTGGCGTAGGCAGTGTTTTTTTCTGGCTATCTTTTCAAGGATGTTTGTATAGCAAACAGCCCTGAAGACAGAGTTTCTTCCTGCACAGCAAAGGGCAGGATTGTTTGCTGTCCATATAATAAAGATAATGCCTCCCTCTGAGATAAACGTAGAGCAGGTTTGTTTGTAATCTACTAGAAAAGACTGGGATTTCTCAGCTTGGAATTCCTCGGCTGTAGCACAAACACAGTTTTCACCCAACGCCTATCTGCGTTCACCTGCATGGTCTCTGTGGGACTTAGGAGGAACTGGCACAAACAGGAAGTTTATGCTGCCTGCACCACAAGTAATAAAGTCTTTTGTCTCTGTCCCTGGAGTCTCGTGTCTTCTGCCAGCATCCATAACGGTGGCAGGTTAAATTGTCAGCTTGCAAGTACGGTGAAATCCCAGACCCTTCATAGTTCTTGATACCTATTTGCTCTCTCTGATGCCACCTGTCACCAAGGTGTCTCTCATGGGATCCTGGAATAACCTGTTGAAGTCTCACCTCTGCTGCTGCCTTTCTGAGCTGGTGCAGAGTGGGGTAGTGATGAGTTAAAGAATGCCATCCTTTTAAGGCTTATTTCTCATCCTTGGCACTATTGACATTTGGGACCAGATCATTCTTCATAGTACAAGGCTGTCCCGTGCAGTGGATGTGGAGCAGCATCCCTGGCCTCTACCCATTAGATGCCATTAACATCCCACCCCCAGTCATGACAACCCAAAAATGTTCCCATACATTACCAAATATCTCCTGTGGGGCAGTCTAAATTGTCCTCCTTGTTGAGAACCACTCCTTCTAGGAAGAACCAACATCTTGGGCATCCAGCAAAGCTGCCTTCTTTGACTTAGGAAGTCTGTTTTTTTGAGGAATCCCTCTATACTCCCACATTATATGGAAATGATTCCTGAAATACCCTCAGTTTGAACATTGGCATATCAGAATTCCTGGGACTTTGAATGAATGGATTAATGATAAAAAGTAACAACAGCATTGTGTACCCATGTACATCGCAACATCATTCACAATAGCCAACAGCTGGAAGCAACCCTTGAGTGTCCATTGACAGATGAATGGATAAACAAACATGGCATATCTATACAATGGATTATTCAATCTTCAAAAGGAAGGAAATTCACACGCTACAACGTGGATGAACCTTGAAAACATCATGCTGAGTGAAAGAAGCCAGTCACAAAAGCATAAATACTGTTTGACCCCACTTATAGGAGGTCTCCCTAGAAGAGTCAGATTCATAGAGACAGGAAGTAGGATGGTGGGCGCCAGGGTCTGGAGGATAGGGTGAAGAGTCAGCGTTTAGTGGGGACAGAGTTTCAGTTTTGCAAAATGAACAAGCTCTGGGGATGGCTGGTGGAGATGGTTGCACACCATGTGAATGTGCTAATGTCACTGAACTGAACACTTAAAAATGGTAAAGATGGTAAATTTCATGTTTTGTATATTTTACTACAATTTTTAAAAGTAATGACAACAACAATTAATAACATCTGTTGAGTACTTACTGTGTGTCGGGCACTGAGTGTTTTAGATACACTATCTCAGGGTTTACAAACTTCAGTCATTCCTATATCAATTCTACCTTTTTGTGCATGTCTTACTTTGGGTTTCCCAAAAAGTAGACCCCAAAAAGGATTTGTGGGAGATGGTCCTAGGAGCCCAGTGAGAGAATGGAGAAAGGAGACAGGGAGGGGAGTTTCATTCATGAGTAGGCTACTGCTACAGGCAACTGGGTGTTGGTTCCTCTTGGGATATTCTCAGCGACTTCTGACTTCCACTCCACAGACAGTTTAGAGTTATCTAACGGAAGGTCAGGAAGCCTACCAACAGTTGACCATCACTGGTTGATGGTTCCCCTCTAGGCATTAATGCCCTGGTGCTTCTGGTCTGCCCCATGCAGGGCCATGAACACTCCATGTTGGAAATCCTAGGCATGTAATGGGAACTGTCTGCAGGTGAACTATGCATGGGTTGAATATAGGGAAGGAGCCATCACCAGTCTGCTAAGGGCATGTCTGTGTACCAAAGGTACTACAATTTGCTTGATTTTTTTTTCTTTAAGTCTATCATTTAAAAAAGTCTCAGGCAGATTAGTGTGGTCTTTGTGAGCCAAAAATGCCGAAGGTGACAGTGCAGCCCATCACCTTCAGATATTTGTGAAAGAGATCTCAGATTCAGGAGTGGCTTTACAAGCCAGTGAATATGCTGTATCATTGGTTTTGATGAGTATAGGGACCTTGTATTAGATGGTGCAAAGAGATTCATTCTGAAGCAAAGTCAAGAGAACAACTGGGTCGGATCATGCTAAAAGAAGATGATATTATTCTGCTCCAGATGAAATGATCAGAGGCACCTGGCTGGCTTGGTAGGTGGAACATGAAACTCTTGATCTCAGGGTCATGAGTTCGAGCCCCACACTGTGTGTGAGATAACTTAGATATATAAAACTGAAAAAAAAAACAAAAGAAATGACCAATGAAGTGAGACATTGTTGAGAAGACAACACAGTTCGGTTTTTTAGATATCCCTTGTTGGGAGCATAGTTCTAAAACATTTGTTCACATTGTTTTGATTACCCGTACGTTATTACTAGATGACAATAAATGCTGTAGGATTGTTTTTATTAAAGAAAACTCAAATAACTTCTTTGGCCTCATCTTAGTGCAAACTTGAGGTACTAATTTGTTTTAGAAGTAGGATGCTGCCATGACAGTAGATGGCATTATCTTAGTGGCTGGGTTGTGAGGACACAGTATTTCAGGCTAGAAAGCTGGATATCCTCTTTAGGTCAAAGCCAAGGTGCAACTAGAATCGTTGAGAACTTGGAAGATGGCTCAAGTGGTTATGAAGCCCGATCTCTAGAGGAAGTGATCAGAAGGAGCAAGAAATCATGGTGAGTTGGTGGCTCCTTGCCAATTTGTGCAAAGTATTACAAGAAAGATGTGGACTCAGGGGGTGGGGGGCGGTGGGAAAGAGTTGGCCTACAGAGATAGAAAAGTCTACAGCTGAGAGTCCTCAAAGGGCTGGAGAAGCCCCATGATCCTGATTTCTGGAAACAGCGGTAAGGAGGGCATTGCCTTCTGCAGGGTAAGTGCTGACCCTAAGCTTTCAATCACTGAGGCATCCATTTCAAAAGATGTCCATTTTTTAAATGTATTTCAATCCAACTTTATTTACCAAACAGATGTTGGGCCAAATTTGGCCCATAGGCTGTAGCCTCCTGACTCTTGTCCTAACTCAGATTGTAGGGTTTGCTTGCTTGTTTGTTTGTTTGTAGTTTCAGGTGTACAATATAATGATTCAGTATTTGTATATGTTGTGAAAACCACAGTAAGTCCAGTTAACATCTATCACACATATAGGTATACTCTCCTTTCTCTTGTGAAGAGAATTTTTAAGATCTACTCTCTCAGCGACTTTCAAATATACAATATAGTTAACTACAGTCACCACGTTGAAAACTACACCCTGATGATTTATTTAACTTATAGCTGGAAGTTTGTAGCTTCTGACCCCCTTCACCCACTTTCCCTATCACTCACCATCCGCCTCTGGCAACCATCCATCAGTCCTCTGAATCTAGGAATTTGTTCCTTTTTTGTTTGTTTGGTTTCAGATTCCACTTACAAGTGAGATCAAACAGTATTTGTCTTTCTCTGCCTGACTTACTTCACTTAGCATAATGCCCACGGGCCATCCATGTGGTCCCAAATGGCAAGAGTTCCTTCTTTTTCAGGGCCAAATAATTCAATAAACCTATTGCCATCTGCAGCTACTAGCAGAATAACCAGATAAGGAATTAGGCCACCCTCACCATGAAGTTCCCCTTTTAGAAAGCTCTGGATAATCTAGGTATTGACCTCTTGAGTGACCCCGCCTTACCCTTCCCACTCCCAAATTCCTGCTCTTATGCTTCATTTTTTAAAAAAAATTTAAGTTTATTTTTTTAGTAATCTCTGCACCCAACATGGGGCTCGAATTCACAACCCCGAGATCAAGAGTTGCATGCTCCACTGACTGAGCCAGCCAGGCAGCCCTGCTCTTACGCTTTAAATTAGTCAATACAGAGTGAACCCCTGAAACCCTAGACACCCCATCCACTGCAGAGCCCGAGGTCTGTGCTCTCTCTGTCTCCCCACAGCCTTGCTGCGTGGCCCCCAGGATAAGCACCAGGAGAGCTGGTCCCACCACAATATTGACTCGGTCTGGAAATGTCTTTGGGGACTCCCACAAATACCCAAGGGCCTCAGGCCTTCATAGCCAGAGAAGCACTATCAGTAGGTGGGACCAGCACCCCATTCCACCCAAGACCTTTGTTTCAAATGACCTCAAGTAGCGACCATGAACATGATAGAGAGACCTGAGGAAATCAAGGAATGCAAAAATTCTCTCTGGGAAAGAGCTTTGGGTATGGCTTCCTGACTCAAAGCAAATAGCCTCCTAAATGTTCTAGAGAATTGCTTTGAAATCCAGAGCCCAGCCTATGCCTGCTTGAGCCTTAAAACAATACCCATTTGCACTAATTTGCACCAGAGGAATCAACCTGTGATGGCTGCAGAGTGCCTAAGGAGGGCATCTCCTTCTATGTTCACTCTACATGTGGCCACGGAGGGGGCATGACAAGGAAGAACACCCCAGGGGGCAAAACGAGAGACCACCGTGAACAACAGACAATAGAGTCTCCCCCAGCCAGCCAAAAAACGTATTCCACTTCACAAGCAGGGCATTCTTAAATAAGTCCTGCCCCATGAGATTTGATCATTAATATGCAGTAGCAGCTGGTCTCCCATTGCACACTGGGTGAGGGGAGGGCCAGATCAATGGACTTTGAGTTTACAAATTCTTGGGTCAGGAGGAAACATTCCACCATGATGAAGAAGGCTGTGTATCAGCCAGAGATTTTGAACTGAGTTGACTGCATCGAGATGTCTTCAGGGTGGGGTGTTAGGGGGATTCTCTGAGTGGGGCAGAAGCATGCTTTCATGTAATTGGTGGCTAGAGGGATGGAAGGTGGACTGCTAGCTCTCTGCAAAACTCTACCCTCTCCCTCTTCTGTAGTCACAGAATCAGAGCCCGGCAACACGGCTGGCCAGCTACACCACGTGTCCTGGCCTCTCTTGCAGCTTCGTGTAGCCTGGAGTGGGGTGGGAGACGTATGTGGTGCTGTGAGAGCGGGCGCTTGCCTCCCCTGTGCTCTCTGATTACATGTTTTGGTAATAATATTGTGATAGCAATATCTGGGAAATGGGGCAGAAATAAGACATGGGGAACTTGGGTCTGTGAATGATTTAAAGCAGAGTCACCCACTGACCTAGAACACCGACTGTCACATGAGAGAAAAATAAACTTTTACCTTACTCAAGCCATATTTTTTTTGAATCCTTTTTTTTTCCTTAAGCAAACGTTAAGGGTTGAATTACATCCCATCCTCAAATTCATACCTTAAGTCCTAATCCCCAGTATTTCTGAATTTGAGCTTATTTAGAAATAGGATTCTTGTAGATATAATAGTTATGATGATGTCATACTGGAGTTGGGTGGGCTCCTAATCCAAGAGAACTGGTGTCCTTCTAAAAAAGGAACATTTGGAGATAGACATGCACACAAGGAGGATGCCATGTAGAGATGAGGTATGACCTGCAAGTAATGGGATGGCCAGCAAAGCACCAGCTCCCACCAGCTAGGAGAGAGGCTTGGGATGGATTCTCCCTCACAGCCTTAGAAGGAACCCACCTGCCAACACCTTGATGTTCTACTTCTGGCCTCCAGAACCGTGAGACAACAAATTTCTATGTAAGTCACCTCTTTTGTGGTTTGTTTTGTTTTGTTTTGTTTTGTTTTTACAGAATCCCCAGGAAACTAATACAGAAACTGGTACCAGAAATGAGATGCTGACATCACAAAAATGAAAATTTATTTGCCATGAGCTGAGTGGTGTGGTGGTGAGGACACAAAAAACGCAGGATGAAAAGCTGGAGAACCTTGTTATGCCAAAGAACATCATCTGGTAATACCGTCACTGGTGATAACCTGGAAGGTGGATCATATGTTCACTGAGCCTGTGTTTCTAGAAGTGATTGGAAAGAGCTATGATGTCACTGTGAGTTGGCCGCTTCTCACTGCTTGGCAACAAGGAATCGCAAGAAAGAGATGGTCCTAGACAAGAATTGGCCAGTTTTCAAGGCCAGAAACATCATGAGGTTAGAAGAGCCAACAGCTTCCTGTTCTTCAAAACAGTATAAATAAGGATCTTGCCTCCTACCCAAGGCTATTGTTTCAGATGACCATTAACTGAGAGTGACCAAACGTAGGTAGTTCAAGGAAACAAATATTACAAAATCAATAAACATAAGAATTCTGGCTAGGAAAACACATCGGATCTGGTGCCTCGCAATGGAACTTACTAGAAACAACTAGACCAGTTGTCTACTCTAAGGTTTTAGAAGGAACTATGTTGTCACAGAAACAGCAAGATCTTATGACTTTTGAGCCTCTTCATTTGCATCTTTTTATTATACAGATTAACCTGAACCTTAAGCAAAGTGGGCTTGTGTCCTGGTCTCTCTAGTTTGCCGAGCATTTCCTTTTAACCGCGACGTGTTCTTCAGGCTGCAGTGTGAGCGCCACATGGCCAGGGATTTTGTTTGTTCCCTGCTAGAACTTCAGCCCTTCAAAGAGTATCTACAATATAATAGATGTTCAAGAAATAGTTGCTGGAAGAATAAAGTAATATACAGAGAACCAAGAGCGATACGAAGGAAACACGGAACATTGGGAGTGTGCAAGGACATTTCGTACAGATGGGCACTGGATTTGAGCACTCAAACATCCCAGTGCTATGGTCACTGAATAAAAACTGGCTTCCTATTGATGAGGGCCCCCAAGGCCCCCTTCATGTCACTGTTGCGTAGGCTGTAGATGAAAGGGTTCAGCATGGGAGTGACCACGGTGTACATCACCGCAGCGGCTGTGTCCTTCTGGGCTGTGTGGGAGGATGTGGGGCTAAAATAAACCTCAATGAGTGTCCCATAGAACAGGGACACCACAGACAGATGAGAGCCACAGGTGGAGAAAGCCTTCTGCTTGCCTCTGGTGGAGGGGATCCTCAGCACCGTGGCAAAGATGCGTGTGTAGGAGACCAAGATGCCCACAAAGGTGGTGACAGTGGGCAGGGCGCCCACGGTGTACACCGATGCATTATTGAGAAAGGTGTCAGAGCAGGCCAGCTTCAGCAGAGGGCTGAGGTCACAAAAGAAATGGGGCACGCGGTTGTGGGTGCAGAAGGAGAGGCGAGTCAATAATACGGTGTGGGTCAGGGCATTCCCGAAGGCTGCAGACCAGGATGCAGCCACCAGGAGGCCGCAGAGCTGCGGTGTTACAGACCTGGCATAGTGCAGAGGGTGACAGATGGCCACATAGCGGTCATAGGCCATGGCAGTCAGCAGGAAGCTATCGACGCCAGCAAACCAGATGAAGAAGAACATCTGGGTCAGACAGCCCGCGTAAGGGATCCCTTTGCGCCCTGACACGTGGTTGGCCAGCATCTTGGGAATGGTGGTAGAGGTGAAGCAAATGTCCACAAAGGCCAAGTTAGCCAGGAAGAAGTACATGGGAGTGTGGAGTCGGGGGTCAGTGGCGATAGCCAGGATGATGAGCAGGTTCCCCAGTCCCGTGACCAGGTACATAGTCAGGAAGAGGATGAACAGCAGTTGCTGTTGCTTGGGGTTCTCTGAGAGGCCCAGGAGCAGGAACTCGGAGACCGAGGTGACATTTGCCTCTTCCATGGCCATCCTGGATCAATCAGAAAGGACATCCAAGAGTTGTCCAGGGTCCTGATACGGCCAGCCCTTCTACTGCACCCTGATCTCATCTCCCCTCGTTGGTTCAGTCATTCATCACTTCTGCCCACTCTCTCCTGCAACAGGACCCCCCACTCACCCACCTGTTTGCTGCATCCTTTCCATCAGTGACACACCATTCATTCCCCACAACCCACCTGCAGGATGGGTGGACAGCTGCCAAGCACGTGGACCATTTCTCACCTCACCCCCTACACCTCCGTGCCCCAGGGCGTCATCTGGGTTCAGTAGTGAGCTCAGCCTGCACTCGGGGTACCGTGGAAATCTGGGCATTAACACCCCCAGGAGTGACTTTCAGCCGGCAGAGGACCTGTCCTTGTTGGGTGACTCCCCTGGCTTCATCACTCCTGAGTGAGGCAGTTCTGAGGTGTGTTCTCTTGGGGATCCCTAGAAGGATCGCCCCTCAGCTGCCCCAAGTGGGAATCTGCTCATCCGTGCCTCCCTTCCCCAAATGCTCATTGGATCTCCTGGGATTACCTCTTAAACATAGGATTTGCACTCAAGTCCTTGACTCAGAACCTGCCTTCGGGAGAGTCCAAAGTAAGACTCGAGGATTTGAGAATTTCTTCCATCTTCGCGAGAATCACGTTTAGTTCATTTGGGGCTCAATAAAGAAAATTTATTAGTTAATGACAAAAGATGAAAAGAACGTCGTTATTAAGTGTCACACTAAAGAACACTGGAATACTAAAAAGTTCCGGGAAAAAATTGTTTTATGTCAAAGTAGTTGGTAAAGCAGGCAGAAAGCATTTGGAAAGCAACATGCCTTTTAAAATACTCTGGTGTATGGTTAAAAGTCACTGAGACTTTTCAGATACAAAATAATTAATAAAACATCCAAAACCGTAATATCGATATGGGCATTTCGAGAACTGCCATTCAGACTCGTGGATTCGTCTGTGGCAAAACCCATTTCCTGGAAAGAGAAAACAGCGTTGTGAAAAATCACTCAAGTAAGGAAAACCTCAACCATGATCGGTGTCACTAAAGTTGTTTCCGTAATTTATTTTAAAAGCGAAATTCACAGATGTAAGTCCAGAGTTTTGGGCAAAACTTGCAGAACTTTCCAGATGTTTTAATTTGGTATCATTCACGTCTCTTGGTTCAGCTTTTGCTGGATGATTCAAAAAAGATACAACAAAAATGGAGCACTTGAAATATGCCTCTTAAAACCTTACATATGCCACCACGTGTCCAAAAAACACAGAGATAATAAATCAATGTTCTGAAGAGCTGGGGATCGAAATAGAGAAAATCGGAAGTGTATTTGGACGCAAACCGATAAACTGAGGAGCTGAGGCTGCAAAGAACAGCCTGGAAATCCTGTCAGGTCTTGTAAATTTTTCTCAGTAATAATTGTGGGAAAGGAGTCAGCATTTAGAAAATAAGTGTGTATTTTTTGGTTTGTTTTTAGATTTCAAGAGTTGGCTTTAATAAGTGCAATTCTAGGGGCACCTGGGTGGTTCAGTCAGTAGGCATCTGACTTGGGTTCAGGTCGTGATCTCAGGGTCCTGGGATCCAACCCCATGTGGGGCTCCCGGCTCTGCTGGAAGTCTGCTTCTCCCTCTCCCTCTGCCCCTCCCCCCATGCTCGTGCTCTCCCTCTCTCAAATAAATTAAATTAAATTAAATTAATAAAAGCAATTCTAACAGGGACATCAACACTTTATCTGGTTTTACAAGAAAAGAATAGTTGGGTTATTAAACCTGATGACAATTCGATATATAAAAAGAACTGAACACATGAAAATAAGTGAAAAGAAACCGACTGAAACAGAAGTGTGAGATATTACAGGAATGGAGAAACGTGGGATGCTACCTGAAATCCAACAAAATAAGCATTGATCCCCAGGTGAGGGGGCTGGGAGACTATTTGGGGGTCCACGACTAAATTTCATGAAAATGAAATTGTTGTTTGATGACAAGAGTAAAAAGAAATCCATTTATTGAATCCTATGAGTTGATCAAAGTATATCCGTGAAGCTCTGTGGGACAAAGATTAATAAAATCAAGCTCTTCAAATAAATAGGACAATTAAACCATTGCTAGAGCTTCATCGAGTGGAAAGGTATCCAATATATAAAAATCTCAGACGGGACTACAAGAGCTAGGACGTTGCTTTCAATTTAAATTGTTTGTTCAAAAAAAAGAGTTTGTTCAGGAGAAGGTGAGAGAGGACTTTAGCACCTTGAACAACAGTATTGATGTTAAGAGGAAAGCTTGCCTTTTTGAAGCTGCAAGTGACCTAAAGGACATCACCTTGAACTGTCCCTCCCTCCATCTTTCCCTCCTCATCTCTGATCTCACCTCCTACTCTCCATTGTGCTCATTCTGGTGTCACTGATGGTCCTTGAACAAGCCAGGCATGCTCCTGCCTCAGGGCCTTTGTACTGTCTGTCCCTCTGCTTAGAACATTCTTCTCCCCAGATAGCCACATGGCTCTGTTTTCCACCTCAAGCCCCTAAAATAACAGCTTCATGAAGCAGGCAAGAGGAGCTTTTTACAGAAGTTAACTAAATCTTGTCCTCCACATAGCACCCTTCTCTCCATTACATGTAGAGGATAATTCCAAAGCCTGGTGCGGCCACTATGGAAAACAACATGGAGATTCTCAAAAAAATAAAAAGGAAATGAAAACAGAATGTCTGAGAGCTATCTGCAATCCCACGCTCCTCGCTGCATTATTCGCAGTAGCTGAGCATGGAAACAACCCAAGTGTTTGTCAAGAAAATGGGGTGTATACACGATTAGAATATCGTTCAGCCATGGAAAAGAAGGAAATCCTGCCATTTGCGGCAACACAGATGGACCTTGAGGGCCTGGGGCTAAGTGAGATAAGCCAGATGGAAAAAGACAAATACTGCATGGTTATCACTTATGTGTGGACTCTAAAACCAAACAAACAAAAAACAAATCTTACAGAGTCTAGCCCCTGCTGACCTCCCCGGTGTCGACTCATGTCACGGTCCTCCAGCCACACAGATGGTCCAAGACTGGCCCTTCCTCAAGGACTTGCTCTTTCCTCTGCCTCGAGCGCTCTGCCTTTAGGACCCCTTTGCAGATTTCAAGACCCACCCCAGATCCTTCCTTCTCCCCCGAAGCTCAGCCCACAGCGGCTGCTGTGTCCTCTGTCCTCCCGGGACTGTGTTCTCTGGACCTGAAGAGGAGCCTCCTCCCTGGGACCCTGTGCCTGCTGCCCCGTCCCTCTCCTCCCCTGCCCAGGAAGTGAACATGCCGTGTTCCACTTGCTTGTCGAGTCATTGACCACCGACGGAGCATCTTCAGTGTGGCATTCCCCAAGCTGTGGATGGGAATTCTGAGATGAGGGCAAACACAGGGAGCCCCTCCCGACCCTGCAATTCACCACAGAGGAATTCTCTAGAAGGAGCGTGGTGAGATGCGTTCAAAGACGTTTGGAACGAGTAGTGCTCATCCACAGTACGGGTGCATACATCCATCGGGGCACTCTTACTCGGGGGACATTTCTATGTCCCAGGAATGGTCGAAACGGGAAACTGCTCTCACCAACCTGGATGAATCTCAAAAGCAGGGGCAGAAGAAAACCACAGAAGGATGTGCACAGAATCACGTTGCTCAGGGAAAGTTTAAAAACACACAGCAGGGTTCTATGGATCGTTCGTGGATACGTCCCAGCTAGTAAAGGTGCAAACATGTGTGGGAGTGATCGATACTAGTGGTAGGATGTCGGTTATCTCAGAGCCGGGGCGGGGGAGAGGAAGGGAGGGGTGCTACGCACGCATATGGGAGTATGGGAACGGAGGCGGACTGTACAGGGACGTTCTACTTCTTAATCTGGAAGATGAATACAAGCCGGACTCCAGCTTGAAGCATGATCTATGCTTTTTTTTTTTTTCTTAAGATTTTATTTATTTATTTGAGAGAGAGCTCAAAGCAAGAGAGAGCACAAGCAGGGGGAGGGGCAGAGGGAAAAGGACAATCAGACTCTGTGCCAAGCCTGGAGCCTGACACGGGGCTCAATCCCAGGACCCTAGGATCATGACATGAGCTGAAGGCAGACGCTTAACCCACTGACCCACCCAGGTGCCCCGATCTATGCTTTTTTGAATGCCTGCAATATCTCACACACACACACACACACACACACACACACACACACACACACACACACCATCTCCCCTCAAGGAACTCATAGGAGACAGAGACCCGGGTGGGTGGGTAAGAAAATGATGGATTCCATCTCATCCTCTGGCCAGGGTCACTGTGTCGCCTAAGGTCCCATCCCAGGTTCCAGACGCCCCACTTTGCTGAACTTGCCCTGGGTCCCACAGACCCTGTGTGAAGCCCAGCTCAGCGTCCACCCCCAATCCCGTTCTTCCTCTGTGCCCAGGCTGAGCGCTGGCCCCGCCGACCACCCAGGCACCTGGGTCAGAGATGCGGGCGGCAGCCCGGTCTCCTCCCACCCCCTCACTGCATCCTGATGCTTCTACCTGAGCTTCCTCTTCTTCCTCTCCTCCCAGTGCCCCACCGGGTTCTCGTCTTGTCACTCTTCAACTTCAACCCTGCCCCTTCTCTGGGCTCTTTGGGGCCAGGCTTCTTCTTCTGGTTGAGCCTCCATAATGGCCACCACCACAGTGAAATGACCTCTCCCTTGCTTCGAAGGCTGCACTGGCTCCCCATGGCCCTGCTGCTAACAGCGAATGTGTCTTCCACACCTCCTGTGCACCTGACACCCGGCAAGGAGTTTGACGTGCTGCGTCTGACTCAACCCTCTAAGAGGGGCACTCTTACCTCCATTTCTAGGATGAAGAAGCTTGGGGACGACACCCAGGTACTCACCCTGTCTGCGTCCCTCTCCCCCACTCAGCTGTGGAAGGTGTCCCCTCTGCTGCCAAAATGCCTGGTCAGCGGAGAGCCGGCTTTTGCCGGGAGAGCACTGCGGGCCGCAGGTGACGTAGAGGCAAGTCTTGGCCTCTTTGGCCTCCCAGGAGGGAGCTGGAGGACCTGCCGGAGCCAAACTTACCCTCCATCCCACTCCTCGGGCCCAGTCCCTCGTGTCTTGTTAAGGCACCTGCTAATTGTCCGCTGCACTCTCTGTCCCTGCTGGCCTGCCTCTTTGGGGAGGAGGCCGCCCGCAGCCTGCACCGGGCTTTCCCCTCTACCCCTGAGCTGGGAGGGGAGGGTGGTGCAGGGGCTCTGGGCCTCTTCGGGGGACCTTCCCCGTGGGGCCTGCGCCCAGCACATTCCCCGGCTCGGCTGGGGCTGCCTCACCGCTGGGCCAGGTCCATGGCTTCCCATCAGTGGGAGCAACAGCCTACTGACCTTTATTTCTTCATTAAGGTGAAATTCACACGACACAGGATTAACCGTTTGAAAGTGGACGCTTCCACGGCCTGCAGCATGTTCATGACGTCGTGCAACCACCACCTCTATCTCGTTCCAGAGCATTTGTATCCCCCCAGAAGGAAACCCCGTCCCCGTGAGCAGTCACTCCCCACCCCCCTCCCCCAGCCCCTGGCAACCACCAGGCCGCTCTCTGTCTCTGTGGGTTTACTCATTCTGGACGCTCCCAAACATGGGATCCTACAGTGTGTGGCCTTTTGTGTCTGGCTCCTCTCCCTTAGCGTGATATGTTCACCATTCACCTGAGGTATAGCGTGAGTCAGAGCTTCTTCCTTTTTATGGCTGAGTAGTATTCCGCTAACGGATGTTCCTCGAATGTTAGGGGAGTACTATTCTTACGACCGGTGTCGTAAGAAGGAACCACGATCTGTTTATCCATGCGCCATGGACATTTGGGATGTAGCCCCCTTTGGGCTGTTGTGAGTAGTGCTTCTGTGAACGTCTGTGCACTGGCCTCTCTTCGGGTCCCTCTGTTCAGTTCTCTGGGGATTATCCCTCCGTGCAGAATGGCTGAGTCATGTAGCAGTTCTAGGTTTAACCTTCTGAGGAACTGCCAAACTGTTTTCCACAGCGGCTCCCCCTTTTTCTGTCCCCCCACAGCAGTGCACAAGGGCTCCGATTTCTCCACATCTCACCAACCCTTGTCCATCCTTCTTATGAGCGCCACTAAGCGGCGTGAAGCCTTATCTCATTATGGCTCTGACTTGCATTTCCTTGCATGAGTAATCAAGTTGAGCATCTTTTCATGTTCTAAATACTCTTGAGCTCGCACATCTACTGGTAAAATATATTTGGGCACATACTCCTGCTATATGAATATTTATTTAAGAACTAAGTATTGTACCACCATGGAATGCCATGAGCATTGTGAAACACTCCTCCCAAATTGAAGTTAAAAAGAGAAGCTCTTAGAATGAAATAAACTCTTGGTTACTTCTAATCACCCTGACAGTAATCCTGACAATAGCTAACACTTCAGGTACGCTGGGGCCAAGTTCATGGCTAAGGTTATGGTAGAAACTCTTATCATGAGGTATCTAGGTGGCTCAGTTGGTTGAGCACCAGACTCTCGGTGTTGGCTCAGGTCATGATCTCAGGGTCCTGTGATCGAGGCCTGCATTGGGGTCTGCCACTCAGTGGGGAGTCTGCTTGAAGAGTGTCTCTCCCTCTGCCCCTCCCTCAACCGTACTCGCTCTCTCTCTTTCTTTCCCTCTCTCCAAAATAAATAAATAAATCTTTTAAAAAAAGAAACCATTTCATGTGGGCTTTTTGACCATTGAAAAATGTTTGACTTTTTTTTTTAAAGATTTTATTTATTTATTTGAGAGAGAGAGTACAATCTGGGGAGAGAGGCAGAGGGAGAGGGAGAAGCAGGCTCCCCACTGAGCAGGGAGCCCGATGTGGGGCTCGATCCCAGGACCCTGAGATCATGACCTGAGCTGAAGACAGACGCTTAACCGACTGAGCCACCCAGGCGCCCCAGGAATGGACTATTGATACAAGTGACGACCAGGATGGTTCTCAACGGTATTGTGCTGTGTAAAAGAAGCCAATCTCAAAAGGTCACGTATTGTATGACATTATATACATGACTTTCTTGAGACGTCAGAATTAGGGGAGTTATATCGACCAGAGTATGGTTGCCAAGGGTTAGGGAGGAGAGTGTTGACTATAAAAGGGAGGCACGGGGGTGTCTTTGGGATGATAGAACAGTTCTGTTTCCTGACTGTCGTGGTAATTACATGAATCTATGCAATTTCTTTTTTTTTTAAAGATTTTATTTATTTATTTGACAGAGAGAGGCACAGCGAGAGAGGGAACACAAGGAGGGGGAGTGGGAGAGGGAGAAGCAGGCTTCCTGCCAAGCAGGGAGCCCGATGTGGGGCTCGATCCCAAGACCCTGAGATCATGACCTGAGCCGAAGACAGACGCTTAACGACTGAGCCACCCAGGTGCCCCGAATCTATGCAATTTCATAAAGCGTTTCAAAGCAATTGAGTGCATATAAAAAGTGATGAATTCCAAAAAAAAAAAAAAGATATTTAGTTAATAGTATTGTGCTACTGTCAGTGTCCTGGTTTTTATAAATGTACCATAATTATATACTATTAAATATATACAAATCTATAATTATATATATATTTTATGTAATATATAATTATTTTTAATATGTTTTTATATAATCATATAATTATAAAATGCTTTCTTTGGGGGAAGCTGAGTGAACGCTATACAGGATCACTTCATCTATGTTTGCAAATTTTATGTAAGTCTAAGATTATTTAGAAATAAAAAGGGTTTGGGATGCCTGGGTGGCTCAGTCTGTTAAGTTTCTGCCTTCAACTCAGGTCATGATTCCATGGTCCTGGGATCAGTCCCACATCAGCAGGGAGCCTGCTTCTCCCTTTGCCTGCCGCTCCCCCTGCTTGTGTTCTCTCTCTCTATCTAACAAATAAATAAGTTAAAAAAAAAGAAATAAAAAGTGTTTAACAATAAAAGGGAAGTGTACTTTGCTCATATTTTCTATTTCACCAGATTGACTCTTTAGCTCTCAGACTATTTTGACGGCTTTAATGCAACTTCCATGCGATGAGTAGATTTACGGGTTGTATTAACAATTTTTATATCAACCAATCGTCAAAAATGAGCCTACGACATTAAAGAGTGCACGTGGACCCCAATGCCAACCAGAGAATGCTGCTGGTATCACTTCCACCCCTAAAATGAACTCCTTGTCAGCCCCATTGTGACCGGGAAAGGCAATGACAAAGAAATCAGTTACGATTGGAAATAGTCAAACATTTTTCAATTGTCAAAAAGCCCACATGAAAGGGTTTTTTTTTTTTTAAAGATTTATTTATTTATTTTGGAGAGAGGGAAAAAAAGAGAGAGAGCGAGTACGGTTGGGGGAGGGGCAGAGGGAGAGACACTCTTCAAGCAGACTCCCCACTGAGTGGCAGACCCCAATGCAGGCCTCGATCACAGGACCCTGAGATCATGACCTGAGCCAACACCGAGAGTCTGGTGCTCAACCAACTGAGCCACCTAGATACCTCATGATAAGAGTTTCTACCATAACCTTAGCCATGAACTTGGCCCCAGCGTGCCTGAAGTGTTAGCTATTGTCAGGGTTACTGTCAGGGTGATTAGAAGTAACCAAGAGTTTATTTCATTCTAAGAGCTTCTCTTTTTAACTTCAATTTGGGAGGAGTGTTTCACAATGCTCATGGCATTCCATGGTGGTACAATACTTAGTTCTTAAATAAATATTCATATAGCAGGAGTATGTGCCCAAATATATTTTACCAGTAGATGTGCGAGCTCAAGAGTATTTAGAACATGAAAAGATGCTCAACTTGATTACTCATGCAAGGAAATGCAAGTCAGAGCCATAATGAGATAAGGCTTCACGCCGCTTAGTGGCGCTCATAAGAAGGATGGACAAGGGTTGGTGAGATGTGGAGAAATCGGAGCCCTTGTGCACTGCTGTGGGGGGACAGAAAAAGGGGGAGCCGCTGTGGAAAACAGTTTGGCAGTTCCTCAGAAGGTTAAACCTAGAACTGCTACATGACTCAGCCATTCTGCACGGAGGGATAATCCCCAGAGAACTGAACAGAGGGACCCGAAGAGAGGCCAGTGCACAGACGTTCACAGAAGCACTACTCACAACAGCCCAAAGGGGGCTACATCCCAAATGTCCATGGCGCATGGATAAACAGATCGTGGTTCCTTCTTACGACACCGGTCGTAAGAATAGTACTCCCCTAACATTCGAGGAACATCCGTTAGCGGAATACTACTCAGCCATAAAAAGGAAGAAGCTCTGACTCACGCTATACCTCAGGTGAATGGTGAACATATCACGCTAAGGGAGAGGAGCCAGACACAAAAGGCCACACACTGTAGGATCCCATGTTTGGGAGCGTCCAGAATGAGTAAACCCACAGAGACAGAGAGCGGCCTGGTGGTTGCCAGGGGCTGGGGGAGGGGGGTGGGGAGTGACTGCTCACGGGGACGGGGTTTCCTTCTGGGGGGATACAAATGCTCTGGAACGAGATAGAGGTGGTGGTTGCACGACGTCATGAACATGCTGCAGGCCGTGGAAGCGTCCACTTTCAAACGGTTAATCCTGTGTCGTGTGAATTTCACCTTAATGAAGAAATAAAGGTCAGTAGGCTGTTGCTCCCACTGATGGGAAGCCATGGACCTGGCCCAGCGGTGAGGCAGCCCCAGCCGAGCCGGGGAATGTGCTGGGCGCAGGCCCCACGGGGAAGGTCCCCCGAAGAGGCCCAGAGCCCCTGCACCACCCTCCCCTCCCAGCTCAGGGGTAGAGGGGAAAGCCCGGTGCAGGCTGCGGGCGGCCTCCTCCCCAAAGAGGCAGGCCAGCAGGGACAGAGAGTGCAGCGGACAATTAGCAGGTGCCTTAACAAGACACGAGGGACTGGGCCCGAGGAGTGGGATGGAGGGTAAGTTTGGCTCCGGCAGGTCCTCCAGCTCCCTCCTGGGAGGCCAAAGAGGCCAAGACTTGCCTCTACGTCACCTGCGGCCCGCAGTGCTCTCCCGGCAAAAGCCGGCTCTCCGCTGACCAGGCATTTTGGCAGCAGAGGGGACACCTTCCACAGCTGAGTGGGGGAGAGGGACGCAGACAGGGTGAGTACCTGGGTGTCGTCCCCAAGCTTCTTCATCCTAGAAATGGAGGTAAGAGTGCCCCTCTTAGAGGGTTGAGTCAGACGCAGCACGTCAAACTCCTTGCCGGGTGTCAGGTGCACAGGAGGTGTGGAAGACACATTCGCTGTTAGCAGCAGGGCCATGGGGAGCCAGTGCAGCCTTCGAAGCAAGGGAGAGGTCATTTCACTGTGGTGGTGGCCATTATGGAGGCTCAACCAGAAGAAGAAGCCTGGCCCCAAAGAGCCCAGAGAAGGGGCAGGGTTGAAGTTGAAGAGTGACAAGACGAGAACCCGGTGGGGCACTGGGAGGAGAGGAAGAAGAGGAAGCTCAGGTAGAAGCATCAGGATGCAGTGAGGGGGTGGGAGGAGACCGGGCTGCCGCCCGCATCTCTGACCCAGGTGCCTGGGTGGTCGGCGGGGCCAGCGCTCAGCCTGGGCACAGAGGAAGAACGGGATTGGGGGTGGACGCTGAGCTGGGCTTCACACAGGGTCTGTGGGACCCAGGGCAAGTTCAGCAAAGTGGGGCGTCTGGAACCTGGGATGGGACCTTAGGCGACACAGTGACCCTGGCCAGAGGATGAGATGGAATCCATCATTTTCTTACCCACCCACCCGGGTCTCTGTCTCCTATGAGTTCCTTGAGGGGAGATGGTGTGTGTGTGTGTGTGTGTGTGTGTGTGTGTGTGTGTGTGTGTGTGTGTGTGTGATATTGCAGGCATTCAAAAAAGCATAGATCGGGGCACCTGGGTGGGTCAGTGGGTTAAGCGTCTGCCTTCAGCTCATGTCATGATCCCAGGGTCCTGGGATTGAGCCCCGTGTCAGGCTCCAGGCTTGGCACAGAGTCTGATTGTCCTTTTCCCTCTGCCCCTCCCCCTGCTTGTGCTCTCTCTTGCTTTGAGCTCTCTCTCAAATAAATAAATAAAATCTTAAGAAAAAAAAAAAAAAGCATAGATCATGCTTCAAGCTGGAGTCCGGCTTGTATTCATCTTCCAGATTAAGAAGTAAACGTCCCTGTACAGTCCGCCTCCGTTCCCATACTCCCATATGTGTGCGTAGCACCCCTCCCTTCCTCTCCCCCGCCCCGGCTCTGAGATAACCGACATCCTACCACTAGTATCGATCACTCCCACACATGTTTGCACCTTTACTAGCTGGGACGTATCCACGAACGATCCATAGAACCCTGCTGTGTGTTTTTAAACTTTCCCTGAGCAACGTGATTCTGTGCACATCCTTCTGTGGTTTTCTTCTGCCCCTGCTTTTGAGATTCATCCAGGTTGGTGAGAGCAGTTTCCCGTTTCGACCATTCCTGGGACATAGAAATGTCCCCCGAGTAAGAGTGCCCCGATGGATGTATGCACCCGTACTGTGGATGAGCACTACTCGTTCCAAACGTCCTTGAACGCATCTCACCACGCTCCTTCTAGAGAATTCCTCTGTGGTGAATTGCAGGGTCGGGAGGGGCTCCCTGTGTTTGCCCTCATCTCAGAATTCCCATCCACAGCTTGGGGAATGCCACACTGAAGATGCTCCGCCGGTGGTCAATGACTCGACAAGCAAGTGGAACACGGCATGTTCACTTCCTGGGCAGGGGAGGAGAGAGACGGGGCAGCAGGCACAGGGTCCCAGGGAGGAGGCTCCTCTTCAGGTCCAGAGAACACAGTCCCGGGAGGACAGAGGACACAGCAGCCGCTGTGGGCTGAGCTTCGGGGGAGAAGGAAGGATCTGGGGTGGGTCTTGAAATCTGCAAAGGGGTCCTAAAGGCAGAGCGCTCGAGGCAGAGGAAAGAGCAAGTCCTTGAGGAAGGGCCAGTCTTGGACCATCTGTGTGGCTGGAGGACCGTGACATGAGTCGACACCGGGGAGGTCAGCAGGGGCTAGACTCTGTAAGATTTGTTTTTTGTTTGTTTGGTTTTAGAGTCCACACATAAGTGATAACCATGCAGTATTTGTCTTTTTCCATCTGGCTTATCTCACTTAGCCCCAGGCCCTCAAGGTCCATCTGTGTTGCCGCAAATGGCAGGATTTCCTTCTTTTCCATGGCTGAACGATATTCTAATCGTGTATACACCCCATTTTCTTGACAAACACTTGGGTTGTTTCCATGCTCAGCTACTGCGAATAATGCAGCGAGGAGCGTGGGATTGCAGATAGCTCTCAGACATTCTGTTTTCATTTCCTTTTTATTTTTTTGAGAATCTCCATGTTGTTTTCCATAGTGGCCGCACCAGGCTTTGGAATTATCCTCTACATGTAATGGAGAGAAGGGTGCTATGTGGAGGACAAGATCTAGTTAACTTCTGTAAAGAGCTCCTCTTGCCTGCTTCATGAAGCTGTTATTTTAGGGGCTTGAGGTGGAAAACAGAGCCATGTGGCTATCTGGGGAGAAGAATGTTCTAAGCAGAGGGACAGACAGTACAAAGGCCCTGAGGCAGGAGCATGCCTGGCTTGTTCAAGGACCATCAGTGACACCAGAATGAGCACAATGGAGAGTAGGAGGTGAGATCAGAGATGAGGAGGGAAAGATGGAGGGAGGGACAGTTCAAGGTGATGTCCTTTAGGTCACTTGCAGCTTCAAAAAGGCAAGCTTTCCTCTTAACATCAATACTGTTGTTCAAGGTGCTAAAGTCCTCTCTCACCTTCTCCTGAACAAACTCTTTTTTTTGAACAAACAATTTAAATTGAAAGCAACGTCCTAGCTCTTGTAGTCCCGTCTGAGATTTTTATATATTGGATACCTTTCCACTCGATGAAGCTCTAGCAATGGTTTAATTGTCCTATTTATTTGAAGAGCTTGATTTTATTAATCTTTGTCCCACAGAGCTTCACGGATATACTTTGATCAACTCATAGGATTCAATAAATGGATTTCTTTTTACTCTTGTCATCAAACAACAATTTCATTTTCATGAAATTTAGTCGTGGACCCCCAAATAGTCTCCCAGCCCCCTCACCTGGGGATCAATGCTTATTTTGTTGGATTTCAGGTAGCATCCCACGTTTCTCCATTCCTGTAATATCTCACACTTCTGTTTCAGTCGGTTTCTTTTCACTTATTTTCATGTGTTCAGTTCTTTTTATATATCGAATTGTCATCAGGTTTAATAACCCAACTATTCTTTTCTTGTAAAACCAGATAAAGTGTTGATGTCCCTGTTAGAATTGCTTTTATTAATTTAATTTAATTTAATTTAATTTAATTTAATTTAATTTATTTGAGAGAGGGAGAGCACGAGCATGGGGGGAGGGGCAGAGGGAGAGGGAGAAGCAGACTTCCAGCAGAGCCGGGAGCCCCACATGGGGTTGGATCCCAGGACCCTGAGATCACGACCTGAACCCAAGTCAGATGCCTGCTGACTGAAGCACCCAGGTGCCCCTAGAATTGCACTTATTAAAGCCAACTCTTGAAATCTAAAAACAAACCAAAAAATACACACTTATTTTCTAAATGCTGACTCCTTTCCCACAATTATTACTGAGAAAAATTTACAAGACCTGACAGGATTTCCAGGCTGTTCTTTGCAGCCTCAGCTCCTCAGTTTATCGGTTTGCGTCCAAATACACTTCCGATTTTCTCTATTTCGATCCCCAGCTCTTCAGAACATTGATTTATTATCTCTGTGTTTATTGGACGCGTGGTGGCATATGTAAGGTTTTAAGAGGCATATTTCAAGTGCTCCATTTTTGTTGTATCTTTTTTGAATCATCCAGCAAAAGCTGAACCAAGAGACATGAATGATACCAAATTAAAACATCTGGAAAGTTCTGCAAGTTTTGCCCAAAACTCTGGACTTACATCTGTGAATTTCGCTTTTAAAATAAATTACGGAAACAACTTTAGTGACACCGATCATGGTTGAGGTTTTCCTTACTTGAGTGATTTTTCACAACGCTGTTTTCTCTTTCCAGGAAATGGGTTTTGCCACAGACGAATCCACGAGTCTGAATGGCAGTTCTCGAAATGCCCATATCGATATTACGGTTTTGGATGTTTTATTAATTATTTTGTATCTGAAAAGTCTCAGTGACTTTTAACCATACACCAGAGTATTTTAAAAGGCATGTTGCTTTCCAAATGCTTTCTGCCTGCTTTACCAACTACTTTGACATAAAACAATTTTTTCCCGGAACTTTTTAGTATTCCAGTGTTCTTTAGTGTGACACTTAATAACGACGTTCTTTTCATCTTTTGTCATTAACTAATAAATTTTCTTTATTGAGCCCCAAATGAACTAAACGTGATTCTCGCGAAGATGGAAGAAATTCTCAAATCCTCGAGTCTTACTTTGGACTCTCCCGAAGGCAGGTTCTGAGTCAAGGACTTGAGTGCAAATCCTATGTTTAAGAGGTAATCCCAGGAGATCCAATGAGCATTTGGGGAAGGGAGGCACGGATGAGCAGATTCCCACTTGGGGCAGCTGAGGGGCGATCCTTCTAGGGATCCCCAAGAGAACACACCTCAGAACTGCCTCACTCAGGAGTGATGAAGCCAGGGGAGTCACCCAACAAGGACAGGTCCTCTGCCGGCTGAAAGTCACTCCTGGGGGTGTTAATGCCCAGATTTCCACGGTACCCCGAGTGCAGGCTGAGCTCACTACTGAACCCAGATGACGCCCTGGGGCACGGAGGTGTAGGGGGTGAGGTGAGAAATGGTCCACGTGCTTGGCAGCTGTCCACCCATCCTGCAGGTGGGTTGTGGGGAATGAATGGTGTGTCACTGATGGAAAGGATGCAGCAAACAGGTGGGTGGGTGGGGGGTCCTGTTGCAGGAGAGAGTGGGCAGAAGTGATGAATGACTGAACCAACGAGGGGAGATGAGATCAGGGTGCAGTAGAAGGGCTGGCCGTATCAGGACCCTGGACAACTCTTGGATGTCCTTTCTGATTGATCCAGGATGGCCATGGAAGAGGCAAATGTCACCTCGGTCTCCGAGTTCCTGCTCCTGGGCCTCTCAGAGAACCCCAAGCAACAGCAACTGCTGTTCATCCTCTTCCTGACTATGTACCTGGTCACGGGACTGGGGAACCTGCTCATCATCCTGGCTATCGCCACTGACCCCCGACTCCACACTCCCATGTACTTCTTCCTGGCTAACTTGGCCTTTGTGGACATTTGCTTCACCTCTACCACCATTCCCAAGATGCTGGCCAACCACGTGTCAGGGCGCAAAGGGATCCCTTACGCGGGCTGTCTGACCCAGATGTTCTTCTTCATCTGGTTTGCTGGCGTCGATAGCTTCCTGCTGACTGCCATGGCCTATGACCGCTATGTGGCCATCTGTCACCCTCTGCACTATGCCAGGTCTGTAACACCGCAGCTCTGTGGCCTCCTGGTGGCTGCATCCTGGTCTGCAGCCTTCGGGAATGCCCTGACCCACACCGTATTATTGACTCGCCTCTCCTTCTGCACCCACAACCGCGTGCCCCATTTCTTTTGTGACCTCAGCCCTCTGCTGAAGCTGGCCTGCTCTGACACCTTTCTCAATAATGCATCGGTGTACACCGTGGGCGCCCTGCCCACTGTCACCACCTTTGTGGGCATCTTGGTCTCCTACACACGCATCTTTGCCACGGTGCTGAGGATCCCCTCCACCAGAGGCAAGCAGAAGGCTTTCTCCACCTGTGGCTCTCATCTGTCTGTGGTGTCCCTGTTCTATGGGACACTCATTGAGGTTTATTTTAGCCCCACATCCTCCCACACAGCCCAGAAGGACACAGCCGCTGCGGTGATGTACACCGTGGTCACTCCCATGCTGAACCCTTTCATCTACAGCCTACGCAACAGTGACATGAAGGGGGCCTTGGGGGCCCTCATCAATAGGAAGCCAGTTTTTATTCAGTGACCATAGCACTGGGATGTTTGAGTGCTCAAATCCAGTGCCCATCTGTACGAAATGTCCTTGCACACTCCCAATGTTCTGTGTTTCCTTCGTATCGCTCTTGGTTCTCTGTGTATTACTTTATTCTTCCAGCAACTATTTCTTGAACATCTATTATATTGTAGATACTCTTTGAAGGGCTGAAGTTCTAGCAGGGAACAAACAAAATCCCTGGCCATGTGGCGCTCACACTGCAGCCTGAAGAACACGTCGCGGTTAAAAGGAAATGCTCGGCAAACTAGAGAGACCAGGACACAAGCCCACTTTGCTTAAGGTTCGGGTTAATCTGTATAATAAAAAGATGCAAATGCAGAGGCTCAAAAGTCATAAGATCTTGCTGTTTCTGTGACAACATAGTTCCTTCTAAAACCTTACAGTACACAACTGGTCTAGTTGTTTCTAGTAAGTTCCATCGCGAGGCACCAGATCCGATGTGCTTTCCTAGCCAGAATTCTTATGTTTATTGATTTTGTAATATTTGTTTCCTTGAACTACCTACGTTTGGTCACTCTCAGTTAATGGTCATCTGAAACAATAGCCTTGGGTAGGAGGCAAGATCCTTATTTATACTGTTTTGAAGAACAGGAAGCTGTTGGCTCTTCTAACCTCATGATGTTTCTGGCCTTGAAAACTGGCCAATTCTTGTCTAGGACCATCTCTTTCTTGCGATTCCTTGCTGCCAAGCAGCGAGAAGCGGCCAACTCACAGTGACATCATAGCTCTTTCCAATCACTTCTAGAAACACAGGCTCAGTGAACATATGATGCACCTTCCAGGTTATCACCAGTGACGGTATTACCCGATGATGTTCTTTGGCATAACAAGGTTCTCCAGCTTTTCATCCTGCGTTTTTTGTGTCCTCACCACCACACCACTCAGCTCATGGCAAATAAATTTTCATTTTTGTGATGTCAGCATCTCATTTCTGGTACCAGTTTCTGTATTAGTTTCCTGGGGATTCTGTAAAAACAAAACAAAACAAAACAAAACCACAAAAGAGGTGACTTACATAGAAATTTGTTGTCTCACGGTTCTGGAGGCCAGAAGTAGAACATCAAGGTGTTGGCAGGTGGGTTCCTTCTAAGGCTGTGAGGGAGAATCCATCCCAAGCCTCTCTCCTAGCTGGTGGGAGCTGGTGCTTTGCTGGCCATCCCATTACTTGCAGATCATGCCTCATCTCTACATGGCATCCTCCTGTGTGCATGTCTATCTCCAAATGCTCCTTTTTAAGAAGGACACCAGTTCTCTTGGATTAGGAGCCCACCCAACTCCAGTATGACATCATCATAACTATTATATCTGCAAGAATCCTATTTCTAAATAACCTCAAATTCAGAAATACTGGGGATTAGAACTTAAGATATGAATTTGAGGACGGGATGTAATTCAACCCTTAACGTTTGCTTAAGAAAAAAAAAAAAGGACTCAAAAAAATATGGCTTGAGTAAGGTAAAAGTTAATTTTTCTCTCATGTGACAGTCGGTGTTCTAGGTCAGTGGGTGACTCTGCTTTAAATCATTCACAGACCCAAGTTCCCCATGTCTTATTTCTGCCCCATTTCCCAGATATTGCTATCACAATATTATTACCAAAACATGTAATCAGAGAGCACAGGGGAGGCAAGCGCCTGCTCTCACAGCACCACATACGTCTCCCACCCCACTCCAGGCTACACGAAGCTGCAAGAGAGGCCAGGACACGTGGTGTAGCTGGCCAGCCATGTTGCCGGGCTCTGATTCTGTGACTACAGAAGAGGGAGAAGGTAGAGTTTTGCAGAGAGCTAGCAGTCCACCTTCCATCCCTCTAGCCACCAATTACATGAAAGCATGCTTCTGCCCCACTCAGAGAATCCCCCTAACACCCCACCCTGAAGACATCTCGTTGATGTAGTCAACTCAGTTCAAAATCTCTGGCTGATACACAGCCTTCTTCATCATGGTGGAATGTTTCCTCCTGACCCAAGAATTTGTAAACTCAAAGTCCATTGATCTGGCCCTCCCCTCACCCAGTGTGCAATGGGAGACCAGCTGCTACTGCATATTAATGATCAAATCTCATGGGGCAGGATTTATTTAAGAATGCCCTGCTTGTGAAGTGGAATACGTTTTTTGGCTGGCTGGGGGAGACTCTATTGTCTGTTGTTCACGGTGGTCTCTCGTTTTGCCCCCTGGGGTGTTCTTCCTTGTCATGCCCCCTCCGTGGCCACATGTAGAGTGAACATAGAAGGAGATGCCCTCCTTAGGCCCTCTGCAGCCATCACAGGTTGATTCCTCTGGTGCAAATTAGTGCAAATGGGTATTGTTTTAAGGCTCAAGCAGGCACAGGCTGGGCTCTGGATTTCAAAGGAATTCTCTAGAACATTTAGGAGGCTATTTGCTTTGAGTCAGGAAGCCATACCCAAAGCTCTTTCCCAGAGAGAATTTTTGCATTCCTTGATTTCCTCAGGTCTCTCTATCATGTTAATGGTCGCTACTTGAGGTCATTTGAAACAAAGGTCTTGGGTGGAATGGGGTGCTGGTCTCACCTACTGATAGTGCTTCTCTGGCTATGAAGGCCTGAGGCCCTTGGGTATTTGTGGGAGTCCCCAAAAACATTTCCAGACCAAGTCAATATTGTGGTGGGACCAGCTCTCCTGGTGCTTATCCTGGGGGCCACGCAGCAAGGCTGTGGGGAGACAGAGAGAGCACAGACCTCGGGCTCTGCAGTGGATGGGGTGTCTAGGGTTTCAGGGGTTCACTCTGTATTGACTGATTTAAAGCGTAAGAGCAGGGCTGCCTGGCTGGCTCAGTCAGTGGAGCATGCAACTCTTGATCTCGGGGTTGTGAATTTGAGCCCGATGTTGGGTGCAGAGATTACTAAAAAAATAAACTTAAAATTTTTTTTAAAAAAATGAAGCATAAGAGCAGGAATTTGGGAGTGGGAAGGGTAAGGCGGGGTCACTCAAGAGGTCAATACCTAGATTATCCAGAGCTTTCTAAAAGGGGAACTTCATGGTGAGGGTGGCCTAATTCCTTATCTGGTTATTCTGCTAGTAGCTGCAGATGGCAATAGGTTTATTGAATTATTTGGCCCTGAAAAAGAAGGAACTCTTGCCATTTGGGACCACATGGATGGCCCGTGGGCATTATGCTAAGTGAAGTAAGTCAGGCAGAGAAAGACAAATACTGTTTGATCTCACTTGTAAGTGGAATCTGAAACCAAACAAACAAAAAAGGAACAAATTCCTAGATTCAGAGGACTGATGGATGGTTGCCAGAGGCGGATGGTGAGTGATAGGGAAAGTGGGTGAAGGGGGTCAGAAGCTACAAACTTCCAGCCATAAAATAAATAAATGATCGGGCTTAGTGTCCAGGGCAGTGACTATAGTTAACTGTATCGTATATTTGAAAGTCAGTGAGAAAGTAGATCTTAAAAATTCTCTTCACAAGAGAAAGGAGAGTATACCTATATGTGTGAAAGATGTTAACTGGACTTACTGTGGTTTTCACAACATATACAAATACTGAATCATTATATTATACACCTGAAACTACAAACAAACAAGCAAACACCCACTACAATCTGAGTTAGGACAAGCGATAGCAAGCCACAGACTATGGGCCAAATCGGGCCCACCACCTGTTTGGTAAGTAAAGTTGGATTGAAATACATTTATTTTTTAAAAAATGGACGTATTTTGAAATGGATGCTTCATGCTTAAAAGCTTAGGGTCAGCACTTACCCTGCAGAAGGCAATGCCCTCCTTACCGCTGTTTCCAGAAATCAGGATCATGGGGCTTCTCCAGCCCTTTGAGGACTCTCAGCTGTAGACTTTTCTATCTCTGTAGGCCAACTCTTTCCCACCGCCCCCCACCCCCTGAGTCCACATCTTTCTTGTAATACTTTGCACAAATTGGCAAGGAGCCACCAACTCACCATGATTTCTTGCTCCTTCTGATCACTTCCTCTAGAGATCGGGCTTCATAACCACTTGAGCCATCTTCCAAGTTCTCAACGATTCTAGTTGCACCTTGGCTTTGACCTAAAGAGGATATCCAGCTTTCTAGCCTGAAATACTGTGTCCTCACAACCCAGCCACTAAGATAATG
Organism: Halichoerus grypus; assembly: GCF_964656455.1. Lineage (NCBI taxonomy): Eukaryota > Metazoa > Chordata > Mammalia > Carnivora > Phocidae > Halichoerus > Halichoerus grypus. The sequence goes on from NC_135712.1 coordinate 205,000,207, forward strand.
CCATCTACTGTCATGGCAGCATCTTACTTCTAAAACAAATTAGTACCTCAAGTTTGCACTAAGATGAGTCAAAGAAGTTATTTGAGTTTTTTTTTTAACAAAAACAATCCTACAGCATTTATTGTCATCTAGTAATAACGTAAGGGTAATCAAAACAATCTGAACAAATGTTTTAGAACTATGCTCCCAACAAGGGATATCTAAAAAACCAAACTGTGTTGTCTTCTCAACAATGTCTCACTTCATTGGTCATTTCTTTTTTTTTTTTTCAGTTTTATTTATTTAAGTTATCTCTACACACAATGTGGGGCTCGAACTCATGACCCTGAGATCAAGAGTCTCATGTTCCACCTACCAAGCCAGCCAGGTGCCTCTGATCATTTCATCTGGAGCAGAATAATATCATCTCCTTTTAGCATGATCTGACCCAGTTGTTCTCTTGACTTTGCTTTGGAATGAATTTCTTTGCACCATCTAATACAAGGTCCTTATACTCATCAAAACCAATGATACAGCCTTCTGTCCCAGGGTCCTGGTCTTGAGCCCACCGTGGGCTCCCTGCTCAGTGGGGAGCCTGCTTCTCCCTCTCCCTCTGACTCTCCCCCTGCTTGTGCTCTCACTCGCTCTTTCTCTCGCTCTCTCAAATGAACAAATAAAAAAATCTTTTACAAAAATTAGTCCATTCCCTTTCATTGCTGAGTCATATTGCATTTTATGGATGGACCACTGTTTGGTTAGACATTCACCAGTGGAAGGACACTTAGGTTGTTTCTAGCTTCTGGCTATTGCAAATAAAATTGCTATGAATATTCATGTATATAAGTCTTCATTTTTTCGAGGGTAAGTACCCAGGGGTGAGATTGCTGGATTATATGGTAAGTGTAAGTTTAACTTTATAAGAAACTGTCAAACCATTTTCCAGAGTGGGCCACACCATTCTGGATCCCCACCAGTAATGTATGGAGGTCCCGGTTGGAGGCACTTGGTATGGGCAGGATTTTTATTGTAGCCATTCTGATAAGTGTGTCGTGGTATCTTCTTCATGGCTTTAATTTGCATTTCCCTGACAATGTTGAACATCCTTTCAAGTGCGTCTTTATCATCCGTATATCCACTTTGGTGCAGTGTTCGTGTATGCAAGCCTGCTGTCCATTCTCTAATTACTATTAATTTAAAAGTTCTTGGGAGATAAAAATTAATGTGCATGAAAGTTCTGTTTTCTCCCTGCATTCAGGGGCACTCTACAGCATAACTCCCCAGTGCGGAGCGTGTGCGTGAGCACCATTCCCATTGCTGTCGCGTGAATGGTGCCCCCTGAGGTTTGTGTAGCGCATATAACCTGAGGTACTATTCCTAGCAGCCCAGCCCGATTCTCACCAGAGCACTTTGCCGGCCCCACGTTGACAGTAGCTGATGCTGATCTATTGTGGTGGGATGCAGTCCCTCACTTGGTGGGAACAGGACCCCTTACAGTGGACCTTGCCGGTCTCCTCTACACAGTTTCTATCTCCACTCTATCCTAAAATCATGCTTTCTCAAGCCTTAGGGTCTTCACATACACGGTCCCTCAGGTAGAAAAGCCACCATGGACTAATGATTCTTTATGCTCTGCTCTCCATGCCAAGTTCAAGCCTCTTTCCTGGACATTTTTCCTGCACTCCTCATCAGCTCCCAGGACCCTTGCTGTGATCGATCTCTAAATATTTAAGCTGGAGGTGTCTGTGTCCAGTTCTGTGCTCCCAACTCAGACTGGAACTTCTCAAGGGCAGAGTCTGGGACTGAGCTTTCTCTGCTACCTCAACACTACTCAGCACAAGACTGGGCAGAGAGAGCCAGCAGGAGAGGGGACTCTTGTTGAAATAAGAAGCATGAGTTTAAAGAGAATTTTGACAGCGTTCAGAGTTTTGCAATGGAATCATAGGAATTTTGATTTGGATTAAAAGACAGGACAAGAACAGGTTTATCATTCTCATGCACCTGTTTGGTCCGTTCTTCCTTCTTCCTTCCCTTTCTTCCTTCCCTCACTCATTCATTCATTCGATTATTATTGAGCACCTACTATGTGCCAAGCCCTGGGCCAGGGGAGGAAAGACAGCATCTTTGCCCCTCATCCAGTTCACATTTGAATGGAGAAGACAGACAGAAACCCAATAATTGCACAAATAATAAATTTATGGTTACCGGCAAGGTCCACTGTAAGGGGTCCTGTTACCAAGCAAGTGACATGGGCTCTGAAGCATCTGATGCTAAGAGCGAGGGTAATGGGAGCCTGAGTTGGGGTCAGAGAAAGCTTCCCTGAGGAGGTGGCCTTCAGCTGAGATAGGAAGGATGAAAGGGAGTGGAGTTGGCCAAAGTAGGGAAGGAGGAGTGAGTCAGGCCAAAGGAACAGCAGTTGTGAAGGCAAAAGGCTGGACAGGACAACCCTGGGCACCTCCACTCTCAGAGGTCCCCTCCTGCCTTGTAGCAAACATTGTAACAAGCCATTCACAGTAAATGTATTTCTTCCTTTGCTTAAAAAAAAAGTAGAGAAGATCACTACGTTTTTGAAATTATTTAGGTGCCGTGAAAATTACTGCACCATTTGCTGATTGTGCACCTATGGGGATTCTTGCAAACGGAGAACACCTAACCCACAGATAACTTTCCAAATCTGATGACATTTTGGGGGAATGCCAGGGTTAACAATGAATGAAGTCGACATCATGCCAGTTTAAGAAGACATTTCCTCCAAGCTTTATTGATTTGGTTTTTTCAGCCTTGCTTTTATGTTTTCAAACAACAGAGTGTGAGGTTTTCAATGTTTTCTTCCAGGTCTTGAACATTCTCAGACTTCTAGAAAACCTTCTGGCATGGCGATGTACTGGCGCCCCCCAGCGTCCATATTTGGAAACGCACTCTGCGAGGATGCAAGGTCTTGCCCATCCCAGGGCTGTAGAGAAGTCAACCCACAAACCACTGATGGCCTCTCAGCTCCTCCATCCTTCTCTCGTAGTTGTCCCCGCCCCATGAAACCCAAACTCCAACAGAAGGAAGTGTCCTCCCGACACAAGATTCCGGTCATGCCTCCTCTGCCTTTGCAAATGAAGTTCCTTCTCCATTCTTTTTTTTTTTTTTTTTTTTTTTTTTTAGTCCTTCTCCATTCTTTTACTTATTTATTTTATCTCTAAACTAGTTTGATTGAGGTATCATTGCTATACGACAAATGGCACATATTTAGAGTGTACGATTTGATAAGTTCTGACGTGCGTGTACACGTACACTTTTAAAATAATAATTATTTATAATAATAATTTTAAATATATAAAATACAAATAACATAAAATTAAAATAATAATTTCAAATTTACAGAAGAATTGCAAGAATATTATAAAGAATTCTTACGTGTCCTTCTCCTGCTTTGAGATTGTTCACCCTTTTAATCACATTTGTTTTATAGCTCCATCTCTGTATATAAACATGTTTTTTTTTCATGAGCCACTTGAGGGTAACTTGCAGACATAGTGTCCCTCTACCCCGAAATACTTTGTGTGCATTTCCTAAGAACAAGAGCATTCTCTTATGTACCACAGCAAATTTATAAAATTCAAGAAATTCATTACTGATACATTTTATTATGTGTAAGAGCTAGTCTGGATTCCAATGTCTCCAATTGTCCCTGAATGGCTACAATTTATAGCGGTTTTCTTCTCTGGTCCAGGCTCCAGAAGGTAGAAGGTGCACGTCTAGATCCAGTCCAGGATCAAGCATCCATTTCTAGTTATCATGTTTCTTTTGTCCTTTTGTCTCCTTTCATAAAGGCCAGCCTCTCAGCTTTTCTTGCTCTTTCATGACATTTAAAAATATATTTCATTTTTTAATATACATTTTCCTAATGGGTATAAACATTGAGAGAGCTTTGCAACAAACTCTGATATGCCAGGTACCCAGGTTCAATGGTTCCCAAAGTCACAACATTGACACGTTTAAAGAATCCAGGTGGATTTTCATATAGAATGTCTCTTGATGTGGGTTTATCGGATGTTTCCTCATGATTAGGCTCAAGTTGTATAGTTTGGCAGGAACCACAGACATGGTGTTGGGTCCTCCTTGGTGCATTGTTTCAGGAAGTGCCCGATGCTATTTCTTTCTCCGTCTCTGGGGACCCGGAAGTCTCACGTTCAGATGTTTCTGGGGAGACCAAGGGATGGGGTGTCCTGAGGAAGAGCCAGCAAAGGCTGCTTGGGCAGGTGGTTTTGTGGGCAGAGGGTGTGTGGGCTGCAATGTGCTGGGGCCAGAGAGGATGTGGTGCTTCCCAGAGCGTGCAGAGGGACATAGTCCCATTCACTTCTCATATTCACCTCTCTGCTTCTCTGGTGCCTTTTCACTTTCCAGCTGGCTTCTAATGAGTTTCTGCCACTCTGAGTGCCCCAGGAAGGCTCAGACGGTTAGAGGGAGGTAGAATCAGAGACAGGTGTCTGTCATAATGCCAGAAGCTCTCTTGGTAGTATCAGCAGGCGGCTAGAGCTCTGCCAGCAGGAGGGGCAGAACTTTGGTTGGTATTTTCCAGACTTGGAAGAAACCCTCTCTGACCCCACCAGCCCCTCTGCCTGCCACCAGTTTCTTCCCTTCCCAGTGAGTCTATATGCACAGCCTCTACTTCCTCATTCATTCATCAAACACTTACTGAGCATCTCATTTTGGGGTACTCCTAAACTGTGACCAGACACTCTGATGACCAGTGTAAGTCCCCCACCCGCTTACCTGCAGCAGAGACGTGAAGAAACAATATCACAGACAGGGGAACCCAGATGCCATGTGAAAAAAATACAAGGATGCTCAACCTCACCAATAATGAGGAGCTAGAAGCCACTATGAGAGTCTGTTTCACCCTCATCACTCAAGGTGACTGACAATGTCTGGAAAGGTTGAAAATGCACATATTCTATGTGTATATGGTGGGTAAGCAAATGTGGTGCATCCATACAATGGAATATGACATGACCCTGCAAAGGAAGGGCATTCTGACTCAGGCTACAACATGAAACTTGAGGACATTATGCTAAATGCAAGAAGCCAGACACAAAAGGACAGATATTGTGTGATTTCACTTATGTGAGGTCCTTAGAGGAGTCAGATTCATAGAGACAGGAAGTAGATGGTGGGAGTCAGGAGCTGGGGGAGGGGATGGGGAGTCAGTGTTTAATGATCAGTGTTTAATGATCACAAGATGAAGAGTTCTGGAGATGGTTGGTGGTGAAGGTCAAACAACAATGTGAATGTATTTAATGCCACTGAACTGGACATTTAAAAATGGTAAAGATGGTAAATTTTATGTCATGTGTATTTGACCACAATAAGAAATTTGGAAAACAAATCATGAATGACACTTCTCATAATAATGGAAAATCGGAAAATACTTAGATTTCCACCAGCAAAGTGGACAAGTACATGAGGGTATATTTCCACAATAGAATATTATATCACTCTGAAAGCAAATTAACTAGAGTCATGTGTATTGATATGAATCTTAAAATATGAATATTTTTATGAATCTTAAAAATATAATTCTAAGCAAAATCCAGCAAGTTGCAGAAAGATGTGTAGAGTGATCCTGTTTACATAAAAATTGTAAAACCCATAGGGGTATGACAAAAGCTATATTTAGAATAATGGTCACGTTGGAGGAGGGAAATAATGGGACAGAGGAAGTGGGTAAGTTACACACAGGATTTTCAATCGTATCTGTGATGCTTTATTTCTCAAGGTGGGTGATATTTTTTATATTATAAACAATACTTTTAAATCTTTTCTTTTGACCTGCATTACTACTTTTTTGAGGTATACCTTGTGTAATAAATGGCATATATGTGAACACAGAAATTGATGAGTTCTGACATCATGTATAGAAAACTATTACCACAATCAAGATACTGAACATTTTTGGAATGCCTGAAATCCAAATGCTTTTTTTTTGTTTGTTTTTCTCTCTCTCTCTGTGTCTCTGTCTCTGTTTCTGTCTCTCACTATCTCTGTGTCTCTCTGTATCTCTGTCTCAGTCTCTCTATGTCTCTGCGTCTGTGTCTTTCTGTCTCTGTTTCTCTCCCTGTCTCTGTCTCTGTGTCTGTACTGCTCTCTGTCTCTGTTGTCTCTCTCATAAATTCTTGACGAGGTTCCTGGTTCCTGTCCTCTGTTCTCAAAGAAGAATGTGGGAACAAGTAGAGTGGACCCACTGGCCTGTATCTGGGATCTGTCTGCAATACCCAGGCTGATGTCACCCTCCTGGGCATCCCCTGGTGGATATCTTCCAGGACTTCCAGCCTCCCTGATATTCCTCCCACCTCGAAGCAGAGCCTGAGTGTTGTCCACCCCTTCCCCTACCCCCTCACTTCTATGGCCAATAGATCACCACTTCCTGCTGCTCTTTCCTACTAAAATGTCCCTCCTTCCTGTCCCCTCCTATCCTCTCCAGCCCCCTGCCTCTACTCTATCTCCTGGACACCCAGTCTGTGCCCTCAGCGGTCACTCTCATGTCTCCTCTTTCTCCCCTGCCCCCCAGGACAACCCTAAAGTAACCTTATAACCAAGTCCAAGCTCTCTGCAGGACAAGGCAGTAAGTGGAGAGGCAAGACGTTGGGGTAGGAAACTGACTTTATTCGTCAAACCAGGAAACTGAGGATGGCGGACTACTGTCTCAAAGAGCCATCTCTCTGGATATGAAATTCAAGCTGCTTTTATGTTAGCAAAAGGGAGAAACGGGAGGACATTGGAGTCAAAAGGTGACTGACATCCCAGGAAGGTCGTGAAACTTCTTTCCTCTTGGTCAGTTGATACTTGGGTGTAGGAATCTGGTCATGTCATTCCTGAAAATCTCAAACGTAGCACAGCCATTTCTGTACATCCTTTCTTATCTCCTCAAGTGAGGTAGGTTTTTGCAAATCTCAGCTGCAAACAAAAGTCCTCTGATGATTAACACGCCTACAGGGTCATCAGAAGTTTCTCAGCTACGGGTCACAGCAGCAAGGGAAATAGAAGCAATGTGGAGACAGACATTCTAAGTTTCTCCCCGTTACAACCTCGCTTGCTTCCCTGCGGGCAACCCTGCAATAACTCTTCCTATTGACAGCTCACCTGTACTGAGGGCTCACTACGTGACTCACTCTATGCGTATGACTGTATCTGATTCTCCAAGGTAGCTACTGTTACTCCTGCTCTCTAGAGGAAGACTTTGAGGTGCGAGGAGGTCGAACGGCTCGGGTCTATTTGCTTCCGAAGCCCGCTCCTATAAAACAGCACAACATAGGCGTTGGCATGGCTTACACACATAAAGACTTTCTGGTCCCATTCATACAATATGAGGACTAACTAGTCAAGACTCAGAGAGGCAGAGTCACTAGTCCAAGGTCACACAGTGGGTCTGACTATCTCCAGAACTCCTGCTCTTTCTTTCCACACTCACCTGGCAGGTGAGCTATGACATCAGGCACTAAGCCCAGGGTGGTCCATACATCTCTGCCTTCTGGATCTGAAGTTGAGTGGTGAGCTGGGTTGCATGGAGAATGGGGCCTGGGGCTTTGAGTGATGGAGAGATCTCCATCTGTGGTCTGTGGTCCCTCAGGAAGAAGGTTTAGTGCTCATGCCCTGATCCCATTGTCCTGGGCTGAGCCCCTGAATGCTTTGTTAGGGATCCAGATGCCAAATAACTGTCTGCCCTAAATGGAAACCCTGCTAGATGTGGCCTCTTGGGGAAAGTGAGCAACACTCATCATTTTTTTCTTTTTTTTTTCTTCCACTTCTATGGAAGCCTTGATCTCTGAGGCATTTTTTCTTGGGGAGAACTTTCTTCAATGGCCCTAGAAGTGGAAGAATTCCCTTGGCACCTTTGGGTCCTTGTGACAAATTCATAGTGCTCTTCTCCCGCTCAAAATCCTACCATGGCTCCCACCCACAGGCAGGACCTCCACAATTTTTTTTACATAACATTTTATTTTAAAAAAAGCATTTGAGCCATATATTCATTTATAAATTAGGTACATCTACTACAGAGAGAAGATACAATAATTTATAAACCACATCCTGTAAATATTAATTTACAAAAAGTAAAAATAAAATAAATCCTATTTAAATGGATTTATAATTATGGGAGCTTCATAGTATTCTTAGCTTGCACTTCAAGGCACATATAATGGTTAACATTAGTGCATATGAATCTGTATATATGATAGTCTTCTTGATGTTTTCAAATTTTTTGTGGGGAGGCTTACTTCTATCCTCGCTGTTGCAGTTATCAATCACTTTGTAACAAATAACCCCCAAAGTTAGTGGATTAAAACAGCAACAATGGGACGCCTGGGTGGCTCAGTTGGTTAAGCGACTGCCTTCAGCTCAGGTCATGATCTTGGAGTCCCGGGATCGAGTCCCACATCGGGCTCCCTGCTCGGCGGGGAGTCTGCTTCTCTCTCTGACCCTCCCCCCCTCATGCTCTCTCTATCTCATTCTCTCTCTCAAATAAATAAATAAAATCTTAAAAAAAAAAGGCAACAACAATAGCAGCATTTATTTTGCTTATGAATATCTTTCTTTTTTTGTAGATTGAATTTTCCCCCCAGCTTTATTGAATTATAATTGAGTATATATTTAAGGCATACAATGTGATGATTTGGTATATGTATGTGTTGTGAAATGATTACCCCAACTGAGTTAATCCATTTCCTCTCACAGTTACCAAAGTTCTGTGTGTGATGAGAACAGTTAAGACCTGCTATCTCAGGGTGTGTGGGTGGCTCAGTTGGTTAAGCAACTGACTCTTGACCTCAGCTCAGGTCTTGATCTCCAGGTTGTGAGTTCAAGCCCCCATGTTGGGCTTCACATTGAGTGTGGAACCTACTTAAAAAAACAAAAAAAAGACCTACTGTCTTAGCAAATTTCAAGTGTATGATTCAGAAGTATTAACTATAGTCTTGGGGCACCTGGGTGGCTCAGTCGTTAAGCGTCTACCTTTGGCTCAGGTCATGATCCCAGAGTCCTGGGATCGAGCCCCGCATCGGGCTCCCTGCTCCGCAGGAGTCTTGCTTCTCCCCCTCTCACTCCCCCTGCTTGTGTTCCCTCTCTTGCTATATCTCTTTCTGTTAAATAAATGAATAAAATCTTAAAAAAAAAAACTATAGTCCTCTCCATTGTACATTAGATCCTTAGAACTTAGTCATCTTATAACTAAAATTTAGTACCTTTTTAAAATTCTTAAAATTTTTATTTATTTTATTATTTTTTAAAGATTTTATTTCTTTATTTGACAGAGAGGGACACAGCGAGAGAGGGAACACAAGCAGGGGGAGTGGGAGAGGGAGAAGCAGGTTTCCTGCTGAGCAAGGAGCCTGATGCGGGGCTCCATCCCAGGACCCATGATCTGAGCTGAAGGCAGACGCTTAACAACTGAGCCACCCAGGCACCCCTGGTACCTTTTTTTAAAAAGTAGGCACCACACCAAACGCAGAGCCCAATGTGGGGCTTGAACTCATGACCCTGAGATCAAGAACTGAGCTGAGATCAAGGGTCAGTTGTTTAACTGACTGAGCCACCCAGACACCCCGAAAGTTTGTACTTTTTGAACATCTCCCCATTCCTCTTCCTTCCAATCCTGGAATCCACCATTCTGCTCTGTTTCTATAAGTTTGACTTTTCCCCCCCCAGATCCTGCAGGTAAGAGAGAGTACTTATCTTTCTCTGCCTAGCTTATTCCGCTTAACATAATGCCCTCCAGGTTCATCCATATTGTCACAAATGGTTTTATTTCCCTCTTATATGTATCTATAGATCTATATCTGTATATCACATTTCTTTATCCATTCCTCCGTTGATGGACACTTAGGTTGTTCCCATATCTTGGCTATTGTGAATAAAATGGGATTCCCAATGAACACGGGAATGCATATATCTCTTTGAAACACAGGGCAATATCCCTGATCAACACGGATGCAAAAATCTTCAACAAAATACTAGCAAAACAAATTCAATAGCACATTAAAAGGATCATACACCATGATCAAGTGGGATTTATCTCTGGGATGCAAGGAAAGTTCAACATATATCAATAAGTAAATGTGATCTAGAACACTAACAGAATGAAGGGTAAAAATCATATGATCATATTATTAGATACAGAAGAAGCATCTGACAAAGCTCAACATCCTTTCCTGATAAAAACTTTCAGTATAGAAGGGTATAGAAGGAATGTACCTCAACATAATAAAGGCCATATATGACAAGCTTACAGCTAACATCATAGTCAACAGTGAAAGGTGGAAAGCTTTTCCTCTCAGATCAAGAACAGGACAAGGATGTCCACTCTCACTCTCCTATTCAACACGGTACTGGAAGTCCTACCCAGAGCAATTAGGCAAGAAAAAGAAATAAAGGGCATCCAAAGTGGAAAAGAAGTAGTAAAATTGTCTTTGTTTGCTTATGAATTTTAACTTGAGCAGGGCTTGGCAAGGTCAGCTCATCTCTTCCATTTGAAGGCTGAGGGCTGGAATCACAGAAGACAGTATATTCTGGTTGTTGGCTGCACTTCAGCCAACTAGGCTGGGACTGGGCTGTAACACCTACAGGTGGCGCCTCCATGTGACAGCTTGGCTTCTTCACTACATGTGGTTGGGTTCCAAGAGTGAGCTTGGAACAACAAGACCAGGTGAAAACTGTATGACCTTTAATGATTCAGCTTTGGCAGTCACATGGGGCCACTCTGCCCCCGTCACGGTGCCCTCCAGATTTAAGGGGAGAGGGGATTTATGCCTAACTTTTTGATGGAAGAGTATCAACATCACATTGCAAGAACAGTATGTGGGATGGCAGACATTAGTATGGTCATCCTTGGAAAATGCAATCTACCAACATCACTGATTACCATCTTTTCCTCTCACGTTTTACCCAGTGAAGGATTCTAGCCTTAGTCATTTTCTTAGGTATGGTGTTTACGTTGTTAAAATTAATTTTGTCCTGTGGATTCTTTTCAAGAAGCTTTTTTATGCCACTTGCCCATTATACAAAAGGTGGGTTAGTGAAATCTGGATAATTCAAGACATTCATACACTTTACCAAGCATGTGAACTCCTATAACACAAATTAAGCTAAGTAAATAAATAAGTAAATAAATAAATAAATACTTTAAAAAAATATCTATTTATATATATCTGTATTTTTCTCTATAAAAAAGAGGAAATGATCTCTTGAAGAAAAAGTGGACATTTCTCTCTTGAAATCATCTTTTTACCATGAATATATTGCTTATTTAACCCTTAGCTGGATACTTTGAGCATCAGTAGACTTTCCCATTAAGTTAAAAAGCAAAAACATAAATGACTTCCACTGGAATTTTTTTTAACCCGAAAATGAGTCTTTTTTTTTTATTAAAGATTTTTATTTATTTATTTGACAGAGAGACACAGTGAGAGAGAGAGCACAAGCAGGGGGAGTGGGAAAGGGAGAAGCAGGCTTTCCGCTGAGCAGGGAGTCCCATGTGGGGCTCGATCCCAGGACCCTGGGATCATGACCCGAGCCGAAGGCAGACGGTTAACAACTGAGCCACCCAGGCACCCTGAGAATGAGTCTTTATTACCAAAGTGAATTTTTTGTTTTTTCAACTTATTTTGAAATAGTTACAGATGCACAAGAAGTTTCAAAAATAATACATAGAATTCCGCATACCTTCCACTGAATTTCATCTAGTAGTTACATTGTATAGAAGTATAGTACAATATCAGAATCAAGAAATTCATATTAGTACAATGTGTCTATATAGTTGTATGCAATTTTATCACAGGCATGGATAAAATTGTCATTTTGAGGGTATCATAGACATGGAATCACACAGTATATAACCTTTGGTGATTGGCTTTGTTTTTGTTTGTTTGTTTTGCACTCAACATAATGCCCTGGAGATCCACTCAAGTTGTTCTATGTATCATGGCATTTTGTTCCTTTTTTATTACTGGGTATATCATAGGCTGAATTGTGCCCCCCGCTCCAAATTCATATGTCAGTGTTCTAACCCCTAGTACCTCAGACTATGACCTTATTTGGAGATAGGGTCTTTACAGAGATAGCAAGTTTAAAATGAGTTCATTAGGCTGGACCTTAATCCCATATGACTGGTGTTCTTATAAGAAGAGGACATTTGCACACAGAGATAACCACAGAGAAAAGATGATATGAAGATACAAGGAGAAGACATCTATGAACCAAGGAGGAAGGTCTGGGACAGACCTTTCTCTCATGGCCCTTGGAGGGAGCCAACCCTGCCAACACTTTGATCTCAGACTTCTGGCTTCCAGAGCTGCAAGAAAATAAATTTCTGTTGTTTAAATGACCCAGTCTATGGTACTTTATTCAGTTAGCCTTAGCAAACTAGTACAGAGTAGAATATCATTGTATGGGTGTACTGGTGTTTGTTCAACCATTCACGTATTGAGCAACATTTGGGTCATTTCCAGTTTTTGGCTATTACAAATAAAGTTGCTCTGAATATTTGTGTGCAGGTTTTTTTTGTGGACTGTATTATCATTTTTATAAACTTTAAAGTCAACAATTAGTGAAGTTGATGTAACATTTCATTTGGTAGTTATTTCTTTAAACATTTATTGATTTCAATTTTGTGGTTTTACTTTTGTGCTTTGGAGCAAAACTCTGCTTTGCTCTGGGATGCTGCAGAGTGCCAGTGGGCAGTGCCTGGCTTTGAAGCTTGAGGAAAGAAATAAGGGCCTGGTTAGACCCCCAGTGGTGAAATATGCCTCTGGAGAATCTTGGGAATGATCCACTTGATTTTGAAACATTAGCATCTGCTAGTGCTTGGTTTGGATTAAACATCATGAAAGAGCGTGGGTGTCACTGTGAGTGGGGTTGAGGAATGAATTCCTCTACATTTATATTTGTTATCTTCTTGATGAATTGACCCTTTTATCGTTTTGAAATGTCCTTCTTTATCTCCGATAATTCTCCTTGCTTTCAAGTCTGCTTTTTCTGATATTGAGGTAGACACGCCAACTTTCTTATGATTAGTATTTTCATCACTTGCTTTTCATATTTTTGTAAGAAATCCATAGCCAAGGAAACTTGAATGGTCAATAAACTTATGAAAAGATGCTCATCCTCACTAGAAATTGCGGATATTGAGAATAAAACAATCAATAAATATACTTTTCCTTCAGGAAATTGGCTAATTTTGAAGTTTTATCATTCAAAATGTTGGTGACATAGTTGGGAAAATGACCACTCTCCTCCGTGGGTAGCAATCTTTTCAGGGTACTTTGGCAAAATCTATTCAAGCAAAAATGTGTGCACTTTATGGTGGAGCAACTCATCTTTTATTTTATTTTATTTTTTTGAGAGAAAGAGAGTGTGGGTGGAAATGGGTGGAGAGGGGCAGAGGAAGAGGGAAAGAGAGATTTTTTTGGTAAAGATTTTATTTATTTATTTGTCAGAGAGAGAGAGAGAGAGAAAGAGAGCACAAGCAGAGGGAGCGGCAGACTCCCCGCTGAGCAAGAGCCCGATGAGGGACTCCGATCCCAGGACTCTGGGATCATGACCTGAGCCGAAGGCAGACGCTTAACAGACTGAGCCACCCAGGCATCCCAAAGAGAGAGAATCTCAATTAAGCAGGCTCCACACTTAGTGTGGAGACAGATGTGGGGCTGGATCTCATGACCCTGAGATCATGACCTGAGCCAAAATCAAGAGTCAGAGGCTTAACTGACTGAGCCACCCAGGCGCCTGCAACTGATAAGTTATTGAACACTACATCTGAAACTAATGATGTACTATATGTTGGCTGATTGAATTTAAATAAAAAATTTAAAAAACCTAATCAGCCCCACTGAACCTTACTCTTTTTTATGTTCCCTTCACTGTATCCACCATAGTGAAATGTTTCTTTAAAAGTATCTCAAGTTTGGGGAGAAATATACACACATCCAGTCTATTTTTTGTAACTTCAGGGAAACTTTACTGGATCTGGGAGGAGCACGGGTAGAAACGAAAAAAGAAGGGCAACAGGGAAGATTCAGGTCCTCTGGTTTGTTCTTACTGGTTTGTAAAACTGCATTAAAACATGCCCTCCCCACCACACTCACTTGCCTAGTCCTGAGAGCAGCAAGACCACGAAAAGGGTCTGACCTTCATTTCATCTATGACCTCAGAGTGATCTGCCCAAGAATGACTGTGGCCAGGAGGAGACAAGAGAATTCTCACTACCATGCTATATCTCCTTACCTTGATTTTTACAATTTCCTTTCTAGTCTTCAGGAGCATTTGCCAGTTGGAAGCATTGTGATATACTGAACATGGATACAGATCCTGAATTAGAATCCCAGCTCCCCTACTTCCTAGTTGGGGGACCTTGGATATGTTGCCTAAACTCCCTGCGCTTCAGTTTCTTCATCTGTAAATAAGATAATAACAGGAAGTACTCACAGGGTTGTTGAGGGTGTATGCTGTGATAATAGAAACCCTGTTGGATTTATAGATAAAAGTTTATTTATCGCCCATATAAATTCCAGCGTAGGTCATCTCTGATACCATACTATACTACCCTGATACTCTTCTGTAGTCAAGTTCTGATACTTTATTGTATTATTGTTACCATAAGTAATACAGTATTCTATAGGTATCATCCCTGATACCTATATTGACTGGTCCCAGACAGCTCTGAAAATGGAGCTTGGACTTAGATGTGGGCTTTATGACATAGTTCAAATACTTAAAAGCTCCCAATCAATAACCCCTTTTCTCGACACACACGTAGATTGGCACCCATTGTTCAAAATGCTTAGGATGACTTGTCAACTCAGCCTTCATATGCACAAGAACAGCTCTGATTCCTAATCTAAAGATACATTTGGTAAATATCTCTGCAAAGATAAAGATCAGGGATGTATCTTTCCTCTGGACATCTTTAAGTGAGTAATCTTAACTCTTGTACCCAATGGTGATGACAACAAAAGTTTAAAAAAGGCAGCATCCAATCTTAGATGGCCTTGACATTCAGATAAGAGTGAGCTTCGCCATCTTATATCTCTGCTTCATAGTAATTGAGACCGTAAAAGTAACACGTGCTTGGACTGTCCAACCAGGGTCATCTTGAGCAACAGTCTTCCACTTCTGTGAAACCTAAAATTGTGACTCAAACAAAGATACTGCTGAGAACCAACATGGGCAGGGATCTTTAGAGCATCACTGCCAGAGCACTAACCCCTATATCTCCTTTCTTACTTGGATTCCAGAGATTGGATCCCAGGCCCGTCACTCACTGTGCATAAATGTGTAAGAATGGGGAGTAAGCCAGGACACTAATGTGTGGCCAAAATACCCACAAGCTATTGGGTGAACATTATTTTAGTAAAACTTTCCTTCTGTTTAAGAATAATAATAATAATAAAAGACCGCCCCTCCTCTTGTTTAAGTGATTGGGTTCACCATTTTGTTTTTTATAAATCCCCAAGAGAAAAAGTAGGTCTGGGAGGAGAAAAGGAGTTGTTATAGGTATCAGGGATGATACCTATAGAATACTGTATTACTTATGGTAACAATAATACAATAAAGTATCAGAACTTGACTACAGAAGAGTATCAGGATAGTATAGTATGGTATCAGAGATGACCTACACTGGAATTTATATGGGCGATAAATAAATTTTTATCTATAAATCCAACAGGGTTTCTATTATCACAGCATACACCCTCAACAACCCTGTGAGTACTTCCTGTTATTGTCTTATTTACAGATGAAGAAACTGAAGCACAGGGAGTTTAGGCAACATATCCAAGGTCCGCCAAGTAAGAAGTAGGGGAGCTGGGATTCTAACTCAGGCTGTCTGTGTCCTTGTTCAATATATTACAATACTTCCAACCTTGCACCACATGAAATGCAAAAGAGACAGGCTTCAACTGTAAGGGAGGGTCCCGAAAAACCTAGAATCCTCCATGAGGTCATCTCTTTGACCTAAAGCCAGTTCTTCCTAGGACCTTGACCAAAGCCATTCGAACCTCTCGGTTTCTCAAGCTATAGATGAGGGGGTTGAGTGTGGGGGTGACAAGGCTGTAGAAGAGGGAGACCACATTGTCTTGCTGTGGGCTGTGGTAGGTACCTGGAACCATGTACGTGAACATGGCTGCCCCATAAAAGAGCCCCACCACAGTGATGTGCGAGGAGCAGGTGGTGAAGGCCTTGTGTCGGGCATCGGCAGAGTACATGCGGAGAACAGCCCTCAACACATGGCTGTAGGAGGTGGTGATGAGTGACAGGGGCAGCAGCAAGATCAGCACCCTTGAGATGGACAGCGACAACTCATAAGCAGAGGTGTCTGCACAAGAGAGCTTCAGCAGAGCAGGCAGCTCACAGAAGAAGTGATCCACAGTGTGTGAGGCACAGTAGGGGAAGTGCAGGGTGATGGAGGTCTGGATGGAGGCCACAAGCACACCTGACAACCAGGAGGTGCCCACCATGGCCAGGCAGACCTGACGTCTCATGAGCATAGGATAATGTAGGGGGTGGCACATGGTAACATAGCAGTCATAAGATATGAGGGATAGCAGGACACCCTCAGAGACACCCATCAGCATCAGGAAGAACATGTGAGCTGCACAACCACCAAAGGATATGGAAACCTCTCCCTGCAGGAAGTCAGCTGCCATCTTGGAGATGGTGACCAGTGGAAAGCCAACATCCAATAGGGAGAGTTGACTGAGCAGGAGGTACATGGGCATGTGGAGCCTGTAGTCTGTGTGGATCAGGAAGAGCAGGATGGCATTGCCCAGAAGGCCCATAGTGAATATGATAGCCACAAGGGAGAACGGGACCAGATGTGACCCTGAGTGGCTGAAGAGCCCCATG
Source organism: Halichoerus grypus (assembly GCF_964656455.1). Classification (NCBI taxonomy): domain Eukaryota; kingdom Metazoa; phylum Chordata; class Mammalia; order Carnivora; family Phocidae; genus Halichoerus; species Halichoerus grypus. The sequence goes on from NC_135712.1 coordinate 205,017,064, forward strand.
AGAGTGAAGTCCAAGTCATTGACTGATTTGATTCTCTCATCCTCCAGGAAGCATCACTCATCTGTAGGAAGAACAGGATATTTGGAAAGAGTCTCAGTGGGTAATAGTCTTGTCTTATATGCCAAATAGAATTGCTTAGTAGTGGTTGCTTAAAGTCTCAAGAAGGATGATGAGCACATTCAGCCTCAGTAGGAAAAAAACAAAACAAAACATACCATCACGGATTCATTATGTCTGCTTTGGTCAGGAGATGGGGAATAGCAAAGTCTTGCCTTTGCCTTTCAAGCAAGCACTATCCACCAACACTTGCAGTTGACCTCTCTGTCCCCGAGCTAGGGAGTACAAGTCAGTCCCAGTGGAATATTGGAATATACCTCATCCCCGATGCCCTGGGACCAAAGCAGGGGAGGTGTTCCAAAGAGATTAGATATCAACTGGGGAGACCTTACCAAAGATAATAAGGGATGATGAGCCTGAAGAAGGAATATGGAGTGTGTGGATTGTTTGGTATATGGTTAAGGGAATATACTCTGGGATAGAGGAAGATTTGAATACCAACTCAGCTGTGTCCTACCTTTGTGACTTTGGACAAGTTATTTAACCTTTCTGGGAGTCAGTTTCCCTATCTGTCTATAGAGATAAAAAAAAAAACACCTTCCTTGTAGGAGTAGCTGTGAGTATTAAATGAGATAATGAATTAAACAGCTTAGCTCAATGACAACCATATGGCAATTTCTTGATTTAAGTTCACAATTATTACTCATATTGTAGAGGAAATGTAAACATTAAAAAGGTCAGCTGGGTAGGATGGTTCACCTATAATAGGATAATGTATGCCTGGTACTTAGCTCAGTGTCTGGCATATAGTAAGACTGTTCAATATGTATTAGCCCTTTTTGTTGATGTTATTCAACATTGTAACTCTTGTCCACTTGCATGGCAAAAATTGATCAATTCAAGTTTATTCTCATCATGCTCTCCTGAAATGACAATTTCCCTGTTCTTATCCTAAATTGGTGGTTCTTAACCAGAGGTGATTCTGCCCTCTTTCCTGGGACATTTGCAATGTCTGGAGATATTTTCAATTGTCATGGCTGGGGTTGCTAATGGATCTAGTGGGTAGAGATCAGGGATGCTACTAAATATCCTATAATGCACAGGATGGTCCCCCCTACCACAAAGAATTGTCTGGTCCCAAATTTCAATAGTGCCAATGTTGAGAAACCCTTCAGCTGACATCCATCCACTCTTCTCTGACCTGGAGCAGAGCCTCTGGGAGGTCTCTTGGGTCCACTGTCTTGGTCTTCTAGCAGAGATAAACTTCATGTCAGATGCATGCCTAGAGATTAATCTGTGAAGTTGAATTTCCAGGTACATTTTAAAGGAATTATTAATAAGACTAGACCCAACTTAAATCCCTGGAGAATTGCATTGTTTCCATGACTCTGTATAGAGAAGGGTTTGTTCTTTAATCATTATCCTTTGGGGCAAATTCATAGCCAGTCTCTCTGGACCTTTTCAAAGGATTTTCAAGTGGACAGTATACTTATTTCTTCTCTTTTCACCCATATCTCCCCCTGGAGCCCCCCTGCCAAAGGGAAGAAAAGGGAGGTGATTCTTATTAAGCAGTTACTATGTACTGGACATCATGTTAAGGTCAGAGAAAGGTTGATGGGCTTCAGTTGAGTGTTTCTCAATGTTGGCATTATTGACATTTCAGGTTGGATAATTTTAAGTATACAGGCATTTCACGTTTAACATTTAAGTGTTACAGGCATTTTTTTTTTAAACTTGATCTTACTGGTAAGTGTTATCATCTGCCTTGTATAGGCAATAGCCAACTATACTGGGTTGAATAGCGTTGCCCCCAAATGCATGTCCACCTGGAACCTCAGAATGTGTCCCTATATGGAAAGAGGGTCTTTGCAGATATATTAAGGATCTTGAGATGAAGTCATCCTGGATTTAAGGTGTTCTCTAAATCCAGTGACTTGTGTTATTGTAAGACAAGGAGAGGACACACAGAGACACAAAGAAGGTGGCCATGTGAAGATGGAGGCAGAGATTGGACTGACCCAGCTATAAGCCAAGGAACACCAAGGATTACCAGAGCTGCCACAGTCTAGGAGAGAGGCATGGGACAGATTCTCCCTCAGACCCTCCAGAAGGATTCAATCCTGGCAACACCTTGATTTTGAACATCTGGCCTCCAGAACCATGAGAGAACAGATGTCTGTTTTAGACCACCCAGTTTGTGTTACTTTGTTACAACAGCCCCAGGACACTCATACACCAGTCCAAGATCACCCAGCAAACAAATGGTAGAATTAATTTTTAAACAACAGCTGGTATGATTCTAGGGTTCTTGTGTTTTTTCTTCACACCTCACTTTCCAACAAAAAATAATGGATCAATCAGATCCTGCTTTCCTAAGTAAAGCTTTGGCGTTCCTGCTCCAGTTATGTTTATTTCTTCTGTTTGACAGTTATCCTGCTGCCTGGCCTATGGCAGGAGCCACTTCACCAGCTGTGGGTCCATGGTCTTGAATATCCTTGCCCTGATGCTCCCTCACTCACTTACCTGGCTTTGGCACGGTGGTCCTTTCAGTGGATTTGTCAACAGCCCCCGTCTCCACTTTAAGAAACCATGCAAGTCAACTCTGATTTACCTCCAAGAAATGTCAGTCTACAGCACGATGTGAACTCAGTGCTACTTGCCCTGGTACCTTGGATCCTCTACCTCTAAAGACCATAGGATGTCTCCCCAGTGTCTTACCTATGAAAGGCCCCCTTCCTTCCTTTATACTCAACACTGTTTCCTTGACCTCACTTTCCCTTCCAGAATTGCCAGGTGGTCCCTTTGCTAATGATGCATCCACAGAGCAGCACCTTCCCCCATTGCTGGCTTTTGGAATCTCTTCTAAGCAGCTTCTCCAACAGGACTGTGATTCCCTCTGTTGTGGTTTGCCTGGGGCTTTGCACACATTCTTCCTTCAGGACAGGATGCTTCCCTCCACTAAACCCAACTTCCCCAGTCAGGCAGCAGGAAGCACTGGACAGAGACCAGTCTTGGCTTTGGGTGTGTTGTCTCCTTGTTCTAAGTCAGCTGCCTCACACTTACGATGAAGAGCCCTTCCAACTCCAACCATTTTATTAAAGTAAGCTCTACACCCAACTTGGGGCTTGAACTCATGACCCTGAGATCAAGAGTCGTATGCTCTACCAACTGGGCCAGCCAGGTGCCCCTCCAACTGTTTTTTGAGTTGACTTTTAAACCCCTTCCTTTCTATGTTTTCTAATTGCTGTTTGCTTTTCAGATCTGATACTCTTTGCTGAAATGAAAGATGAGATAAGAGGCACTGGAGTTAGCAGATTCTCTGTTGCCAATAAAACCTTCACAGCATCTCCCACCTATGAAGAAGCATGGCTGAGCTCTTCCTCCATCAGACGACACAGGTGGTCCAGGGTACATTAAAATGTTTTTATGTCTTTTAAAATCAGAAGAGAAAAGACGACTGCATCTAACCAGAGCTATAAGTGCCTTTATGCCAATAACAAGCTGTAAAATATAATTTTTTAATATTGTTGTTTATGGAGGAATGGGTCCACAGAAGCAAAAGTGCCTCTGGCCCATTCAAGTTACACTGCATTCCTGCCGTTCCCTCTCTTTGCTAGTTTGGTAATCAAATAATGAGTACTTGAGAGTCCAATTCACAAAGTGTTTTCCGTTTGACCCTCACTCCTGACCACACAGCACAAGGAGCATAGAAGCGCTCATTATGCATTTGCTGGATGACAAAATCTGCAAGGGAGATACTTAGTGTAATGACATGTCTAAGGTGGCACAGGGATTGATTGGCAGTTCTGGGACCTGAGCCCATTCTAACCAGTCCCAGTCATGTGTTTTTTCTAATCTGCGGGTTAAACAGAAATTTGGCTCTTTCTGTCTGGCTCTCCAAGCTGATCTGATCGATCTCTGAAAACTGCTTTGGGATGTCTGTGTTTTAGACTTTCTGGAAGGTGAGCTGAAGGTGTCTCTGGGCTGTGGCAGGGAGCATGTCCTAAATTCAATCTCTTGGCAATGATCAAGAACTCCAGGTCCTCCCAGCTCAGTAGCTTCTATGGAAGTTCATGTGTGGATGTTAAAATAAGTAACCGCCTCCACCTCCACCGCCACCCAAGGCTCGAGGCTCAAGGCAGTGCTGATGGGCTGAGGTAAAACAAATGGTAAGACGCTCACCTGTGAGCTGGGGAAGATTAAGAGGCATATACAATCTCTCTGTCCCTCCAAATGCCTGCATATACCCAAACTCTGCATGATCATAAAAATGAATATAAAACTATCAACTTCCGGGGCTCTTTCTTGCCATCAATATCTCCTGTCTAAACATGCCCACTCTCCAGAAAGCGTCACAAGCAGTGGGGTTCCAGACTCTCACCTCTACTTGCCAGGGTCTAAGAGACCCCCTCCTGGCTCCCACACATACTTCTCCTTATCCTGGGACGCCTTCTTGATAAAACCTCCCTGGAATTCAGCATCTTTGGTTAATGAATCTTGCTTTGGTCTATGGGGTGACCGACAAAACTGTCTGAGGATAGAGGCTCTGGGGGACCCTGTTGCATCAGAAAGCTTCTTTTTATCTCCCCTTTTTATCAAAGAGAGAAAATCAATCGCCATGGGAGCTAGAGCCCTTGAGACTGAAATTATGCCAGGAGATACATTTTCCAACCTTCAGTTCCAGGAAGGTGGGAAGCACTGGGATGGATAATTGAACTTTTCAAAGAATCTAAAGTCAAACAATAGTGTCAGATAATTCAGAAGTCTTTATTTGTCCTCTTGCGGGAGAAGGGGATGTGAGAATCTTTTATTTATTTATTTATTTATTTATTTATTTATTTATTTATTTATTTTTAGCATGGACACAAATGAACCTGAACACACACAAAAACATTTCTAATTTTAGAGAATTTTTTCTGAGCAAAATAATGAAGCTGTGACGTTGGAAGAATAACCAGGAAACAGCCCCATTTATTCTACCTATTCTAGAGTAATTCCCTTCTCTAGTTTATAATCTCTGAGGGTGCTCACAGAACTCACAGACACAAGAGAACTCAGTGAAGATCGAAGGTATTGGTAACCCATAAGCACCTTAGCAAGATAACTGAAGAAATGAGAAAGGTCTTAGTGTGTATGTAACAATACCCTGATCAAAAGCAGGTGATGAATCAGGGAGTGCACAAGAGTAATGAATGAAGATGCAGAACTGGCTGGGCCCAGAGCTGTAAGCTTATAGGTCATAAATTATAGAGTCTTGCAGGCAAGACTCCAGGCAGCAATGGCTACAAATAAATCATGGTCAAGGAGACAATTGTTCATCCCAGCTAAAACCATCCAGGTAAGGCAGTCTGCCAAAGCGATTGCTTTGTACCCTTCTGGATGTCTTCTGGTATTTCAGGGACCATGATGGAGGTGAAAGGATGTCAAGTAAAGGAGGAGTTGGAGGAGATGAAGCCCAAAGAGGTGTGGAGGTGGGAGTCAGAGGTGACAATAAGCGAGGACTCAGCCATGAAGATCAAATTCAGCCCAAAGAGAAGCTACTGATCCTCTGGCTTCTCCAAGAATCCCATGAGTAATTCCTTAGTAATGATTTGGCTTTTGTTTCCATGAACCTGCCCGTGCCTCATGGGAAAGACCACCAGGTCAAGGAAAGAGACAAAGAGGGTCATATATCCAGCAAAGCTATCTTTCAAATATGAAAGTGAAAGGCATTCTAAGATAAAAACTGGGAGAATTACAAGAAGACTGGGGAAGGTGGGTTTAGTGGAGGGAAGCATCCTGTCCTGAAGGAAGAATGTGTGCAAAGCCCCAGGCAAACCACAACAGAGGGAATCACAGTCCTATTGGAGAAGCTGCTTAGAAGAGATTCCAAAAGCCAGCAATGGGGGAAGGTGCTGCTCTGTGGATGCATCATTAGCAAAGGGACCACCTGGCAATTCTGGAATAAATAAACGTTTCTTCATTTGCTGTATGCTCCCAGGACAATTTCCAGAGATTTTAAATGGATGTCCATGTATGATTTCACTAGGTTCACCAGCAAACAGATATATGAGAGGTCTATTATGTGTGTGAGGTCTCCCTCTATATTTGGTATTTTTCAAAACCAGGTTTCTTTATTGCAAATTAAAATAAACATGAAATCTAAAAAGGCGGAAAAGTGAAAGGAAGTTCACTAAAATATAAGCTGTAAAAAACAAATAACCAGAAAGTAAGTAGATTTAAGTTATTTCCTAATGAAACAAAATTTAAGACCTGCAGTGTGTAGTAATAAGATTCCTGACATCTCCATGCATCTGGTGGACAGGGCAGAGCAGAGGCCTCCAGATTATAAAGCTGCTGGGGACATCTCCAAATGGCAGTCTGATAGGGATCTTGGGCTCAATATGTCCAAACTAAACTCTTTAACTTTCTGCTGGTTCCAAAAATGGTTTCATCGATCCAATTTCTAGTTGTGTGCATTTTTTAAGTTTGCTGTTATTTTTATTTTTTTATCTTTTAAATTTTATTTAATTTCAATTTAATTAACATATACTCTATTATTAGTTTCAGGGGTAGAATTTGGTGATTCATCAGTTGTATATAACACCCAGTGCTCATCACATCACCTGCCCTCCTTAATGCCCATCACCCAGTTAGCCCACCTCCTCTCCAGCAACCCTCAATTTGTTTCCTAGAGTTAAGAGTCTCTTATGGTTTGCCTCCCTCTCTGTTTTCATCTTATTTTAGTTTGCTGTTACTTGTAAATGTTGCTGTTTTGCCGTCAATGAGTACACGTGCTGTTACCGAATAATCAGTCACAGCCTGTAACTCAGAAAAGGAACGGGTGGGCCTTGGCGCTGCCCCAGCCAATAGCCACCCCCATCCCTCCTTCCCCGAATCCCCACGGGGCTGGACAAATTGAGAGGACAGCCCTCGTTGGGCTCGCCAGCACTGTTGCCTGAACAAACGCGGATAAACTCTTCGCAAGAGAAGCCAGTAACTCAAGAGAGAAGGGTTGGGAAGAGAAAAGAGAGATCTATTTCGGGGTAAAGGCAGCCCGGGCAGGTGGCAGACTCAAGCCTTAACTACCGACCTCTCCGCCACAAGAGGAACACCTAGAGTTTCATAAGGAGAGGTGGCGGCAGAAGTTGGTGCTGCAAGAGAGCAGGCAGAAAGCACGTGATCAGGGGCGGGTCATTATGTGTTCAGCCTGGGATCAAGGGCAGCGAATGGGGTTGCGGGGGTGTGGTCTTCTAGGCGGTCCTTTGCTAGCAGGGCTTTTCGGGTCTGGAACTTGGAATGTTCCGGTCATTGCAAAACACCTTTATCAATGACTCCAGAAAGTGCGTAAGAAATAAGCACAATGGGGTTTAGTGTAAGAGTTAAGCAGTCTTGGGGCGCCTGGGTGGCTCAGTTGGGAAGCAGCTGCCTTCAACTCTGGTCATGATCCCGGAGTCCTGGGATCCAGCCCGGAGAACCCCGCATGGTGCTCCCTGCTCCCGGGGAGACTGCTTCTCCTCTGCTCCTCCTCCGCTCCTCCCCTGCTCCTGCTCACTCTCTCTCTCAAATAAATAAATAAATAAGATCTTAAAAAAAAAAAAAAGTTAAGCTGTGTTGTTTGTTTCCGGTTTTAACTGTTGGGGTCTATGGTTGAGCCAGAGGGCTCACTAACAGTAGGAAGGTATGGGTGGTTGGAATCTGTTGAGTGTTTTTTAGGCCACATATATGATGACTTTTTTTTGTTTCTTTTATTTTTACTTTTTATTTTTATATATATTTTTAAATTTTATTTTATTATGTTAGTCACCATACTATGATGACTTTTTATAGATATTTGATTAATATTAAATATAATTAAGTGAATATAAATTTTAAAATATGCTTATGCTTTATAAATATAAAATAAATGTATGACTATTTATAAATAGTTACATAAATTTATATGAATTATACAATTTGTATCTAGAGAAGGAGTAGTTGGGAGTATGGGCTTTGGATGTGTTGATGTGCATATGAATGACATGCTCCTGGGTGAGTTGTTTGCTCTCTCTAGAAATTGCTAGTCTCTCCAGGATCATCAAGGCCCTAGGTGTCAACACATCAGAAAATAAAAGGCATGGCTAATACAAAATACCAGTGTGAATTCAGTAACTGCCAATTGTTTACTATAAGGTGATGTGTATCAACTGCAGTTTTAATTCCATATAAATAGAGCTGAAAATGTATATCTTTGTAGCCAATTACAGACTACATGCAGGCATTCTGGACGTTTTCTTTGTTCGGTGATAAACTTAGCTCATTCTGTATGTATGAATTGGCATGTTCTTTGGGTTTTAATTTTTATTTCTCCAACACTTCTGAGTTGTCTGATGGTGAGTCCAGGTCTACGAAGGTTCTGTCCTTACTTTTGACCTCCCTTGAATAATTTCTCTCTAGGATGGTGGAAACAAAATTTATGGGGATCATCTAGAAGGCAATGTCACCCAATATCAGACATAAAAAGATTCTGAACTGGTGGTTACATAGGAGCCAACTGTGTTGTGTAAAAGTAGGATGACATTATTGTTATGCTGGCTTCTAAAATAGGTCTGCAGAAAACACCAATTGATAGATGGATGTCAAGTAGGACATCCAAATTGGAAAATCCATTTTTTTTTTACATTTGATCCCCCAAAGCAAGGGAACTATAAAAGTCCCTTATTCCAGGGCGCCTGGGTGGCTCAGTCGTTAAGCGTCTGCCTTCGGCTCAGGTCATGATCCCAGGGTCCTGGGATCGAGTCCCACGTCGGGCTCCCTGCTCGGCGGGAAGCCCGCTTCTCCCTCTCCCACTCCCCCTGCTTGTGTTCCTGCTCTCGCTGTCTCTCTCTGTCAAATAAATAAATAAAATCTTAAAAAAAAAAAAAAAAAAGTCCCTTATTCCATTAGTAGTTATATAGCAGTTTAACTGTGCAAAGTATTTTCATATCCCTTTTCACATTTTTTACCTTTATTGTGAAATATAATGCATATACACAAAATGTATAAACAAACATATACAATCAATGGAAGGTTCTATAATCAATGTTCACTCATTACAATCCAAGTGCAGTAAAAGATGCTTGCCAGACCCAGAAGCCCCACATACTCGTCTGTCATCACACGGTTTAATTCTCCAGACTTATCCACTATCCTGAATTTCTGATAATCATTTACCAGTTTTCTTTATAATTTTATATATATATATATATATATATATATATATATATATATATATATATATATATCCCTAACAATTGTCTACATATTTGGGTATAAAAGCCCCAAGATACTAATATACCACCTATTATATATATACCCCTAAACAATATAGTTTAGTTTTCCCATTAAAAAAATCAACTCTATTGATATATAGTTTACATAAAATGACCTCATTTTAAGTTATATATTTTGATGAATTTGGCATGGAAACTCCACCACAGTCAAGATATAGAACATTTCCATGACTCCCCCAAAGTTCCCAGTCAATCCCCCAGCCCCAGCCCCAGACAACTATATTCTGCTTTCTGTCACTATAATTAACTCTATATAGAGGAGATCCTATAGTTAGCTAGTCCTTTTGGTCTGGCTTCATTCACTTAATGTGCCTTTGAGAATCACCCATGTTGTTGCACGAATCAAGAATGCATTCCTTTTACATCGCTCAGTTGTATTACATTGCATAGATATTATGATTTGTTTATCCATTCACAAATTGATGGACATTTTAGTTATTTCAGTTTTGAGGCTATTAAATGTAAATGCTATGAATATTAGTGTTTCATATTTTTGAACTTTTTCCCCACAACTTTTAAATTGAAAAAATTTAGATCTACAGAAAGGTTGCAGGAATAGTCCAATGAACTTGTGTGACTTTCATCTAGATTCACCATTTATTAACTCTGTGATAGATTTGCTTTATTGAGCTATTATCTATCAATCGTCTATCTACCTATCTACTTATCTCTCACACACTCTTCATTGTTCACCCATTTGAGAGTAGGTTGCACAAATTGTTTTTGAATACTTGCTTTTGCTTATGGAGAGATAGTTTTTGTAGTCTTTTGTTTGTGTGTGTGTGTGTGTTTTCTCACCAGAATAAAATATGAAAGACTCATCCAAGCTGTTGTATACAGCTCTTGTTGGCTCATCTTCATTGATGTATGTTTTCTGTTTCTCTATTGTATGGATATATTGCAGTTGTATTCTTCTATTCTACTCAGATGGGCATTTGGTTATTCTCAATTTTGGCAATTACAAAAAGTTGTGATGAAATAACCATGCAAATAAGCATGCAACCGTGTTAGATATATACTTACAAGTGCAACTCCAAGGGTATGTGTGTTCTCAGCTTTGTCATTTGTGCTGAACCGTTTTCCAGAATTTTTGCACCAATTTACACTCACACTAGCAGTGTATGAATGTTCCACTTGCTCCATATCTTCACCAACACTTGGTGACAGATTTAAAAATATGCCCCAATCTGATATGCATGTAATAATATCTCCTTGTTCATTTAGATTGCATTCTTCCTGATTGCTAATAAGCATGAGCACTTTTTCTTATTTAAAAAATTATCAGGATTTCCTAGATGTATGAGGAAACGCTATGATATATACTACTGTGGTCATAATTGCATAAAATACGTATGCATGTGGCTAAGGATTGCAATGCAATATGCAAAATAGGTGGTATATTAGTTTCCTGGGGCTTTTATAACAAAGTACGACACACTGAGTGGCTTAAACCACAGAAATTTGTTGTCTCACAGTTTGGGGGGATAGAAGTCCCAGACCAAGGTGTCAGCAGATTGGTTCTTTCTGGTGGGTGTGAGGAAAGGGTCTGTCACCAGTCTCTCTCCTGGCTTTTGTGGCATGCTGGCAATCCTTGGTGTTTCTGGACTTGTAGAAGGATCACCTCAACTTCTGCCTTTATCTTCACATGATATTCTCCTTGTGTGCAAGTTCCCATTTCTTTGGTAAGAACACTAGTCATATTGGATGAGAGGCCCACTCTACTCCAGTATGACTTGATCTTAACTGATTACATCTGCAACGACCCTATTACCAAATACCATCACATTCTGAGGTCCTGGGGATTAGGGCTTTCACACATACATTTGGGGAGGACGAGTGTTACAACTCAACTAAAAACAGATGGCTAGGTAATTTTTCTTTCTTTTCTTTCAAGTGCATAGTATTGAGTAACATAGCGGAGAATAATGGGGAAGACTGCTTGGTGTCAGAAAGGATTGATTTACATCCTAGCTGTACTTTTTATTAGCCTTGTGTTTTCACCACACCAAGCTTTTCATCTATTCTGTGTTGAACAGCCACTATTTTGGACAGCTTTTTTGTGAAGATGAAATGAGATAGAATGTGTAAAGGGCATTTCATCGTGTTTGACAGAGGGCAGTCAATAAATGTTAGCTCCTTCTTCCTTATATTCAACATTTTAAAACTTTAAAATAATAAATAGGTAATTAGCTAGCTAGAGTAATGCATGCATGCATGCATGCATGAATGAATGAGTGAATGATTGAATGGTGCTGGGAAGTGGGACTGGCCTCAGTAGCCAAGAAAAGAATGACGCAAATGACTTCCTAAGGCCACATGTCCACAAATGGGCAAACCTGAGATAATTTTTCACAGAAAGTTGTTAGAAGCAGAGAGTGGTGATGGTGTGAGTACAGGGATTTGGATTCAGTTCTGTATTGTTTTGTGTTTTAACCACCTAGGGCAGAGATCAAGTTTGCAGGGGAAGCTCGGTGCCCACTGACTTTGCCCCAGGTGCCCAGGTCCCTTCCTCTATCAGATTACTTGATCATCGGCCATCTAGAGATCTTGGGGCCCCTGCACTGAGCCAGGAAGGAAGACAAGCGTAGGAGGGCTGGGGAGGAGGGTGTTTCCTTCCAAGAGCTGGGTAGATCACTCAGAAAACCCTGCAGGGCAGGGCCATCTCAGAGCTGAGTGAACTGCAGCCATGGCCGAAGCCAGGCAGTCCCCAAACCCCAGTGAGATTACAGCATTGAGAGCCAAACTCCCCCCGCAGCAGGGAAACACACATCAGTCAAGGAGCTGGGCCTAGGGGCCCTTTCCACTTCAGCAAAAGCTGGATGCTGGGTTGCCCTGATTCCCTCACAGGTTGGAGGAAGGGAATACCTGAGATTTGAGTCTTCCTGAAGCCTTTCCTCATCCCATCGGCCTTCACCCCATGACTTCTTATCCTAGAAGGGTGGGCTTCTTTTTCCAGCCTTTTCTGAGCCCTCCCTATCAGGTGTCCAGTAGCGAACCCAGAATACCCCCAGGAGATACGGCAGTTTCCTACAGACTGTCTGAGGCATCTCAGGGGGCAAGGGAGTGCATATCCTTGGGGAGAGGGAGGCTGACCTGATTTCCTCCAGGGCAATGGGGGCAGACATCCCCGGACAAGACCTGGAAGTATCTCTGCCCCGTCGTGTCCCTGATCCTGCTTCTCATGGTCATTATCTTCAGTGTGGTCCTCTCAGAAGGTAAGGCATGTTGGCCGGTGGGGACAGGGTGACCACAGGGAAGCAAGCACACTGGCTCCCAACCTGCAAAGGCAGGTCTACAGGGCTGGTGCAGGGGCGGCTGGTCTGTGTCCCTAGGGGTATCATAATGATAACAGAATGGAATTCACCTGCCCATCAGTCTCAGAGGCATTTGGGGTCCTGCATGGGCTGAAGTCAATCTGAGTCATGAGTGAGTGTCTCCCCAAAGTTCATCCCTGACTTGGACTAGAACTGCAGGCTCCCTGCTAACTACTATAGAGAACTGGCTCAACAGACACCCCTGAATGAAAGTCCTGCCTCACTGCTCACTAGCTGGCTGCCTTGGACAAGGATCTTTACCTCTCTGGGCCTCAATGTCTTCATCTGAAAAATGGGTGGGGCATTTCAGAGTCCCAGAATGCCTTGCCCTGGGAATGGGAGAAAGCCATGGCCACTTGGGGTTTGAGGAACAGGGAGAGACCCCAGGGAAGTTCAGGGGTCCAGAACACCTGCTTGCACCTCTCTCCAGTCTTGAAGAGCACAAAGCAAATGCAGAAGGAAGTCTTTCAACTGAATGAAAAGGTAAGTGGGGTTCAACATGGTTGTCCTACTGCCCTTCAACCACATCTCCTTTCTCTGCCAAGACCTTCACCAGCCCTTTCTCTGGGACTGTGGGATGCCGGGCATGACCGGGACTTCATCTGGGGCGAAGTGTTCTGACAAATGAAGGCTGTACTGGCAGGCAATGGTAAGGAGAGGAGGCGGAGAGGGGAGAGGCTGTGTTCCCTTCAGCACCTGTAATGGTGGGGCTGCCCATAGCCCCGATGCCAATAGCTTCTCAGATCTTTTTAGAAAGTTCAGGCGACATGATCAGATCATATTTGTAGTGGAGGGCTACCAGGAAAACAAGACATTTCAGACAGCCAGAACTGGTGTGGGCTTGTGGTTGTATATGACCTTGGGCAACCCATTTAAAACATTGTAAGCCTCAGGTTCTTCAGCTGTAAAATTGGGATAATTAACAGTATTTTCTGTTGGTCAGGAAATTTTCAGATGGTCAGGATCTAGAGCCTCCACTTTTAATAACCAACACTGGTGTGTTACAGAATGTGGTCACTCCGTAGTGGCATGTTAGAAGTACCTGGAGAATTTGCCATAGTGTAGATCAAACAACTCTGGATCAGATGCTACTGGAGGGGGCGCTCTTGATGCCACATGTTTTTTATATGACTTTTGCATGAGTGGATGACATTCACTATATAGACAATCAATTCTCATTATTCATGTAGCTATGTTTTATAAAGTCCCTGCAAATGATGAATTGGTGAATATTGAATCATTGCTCCTAGGGGAAATAACAGCGTTAGGTTTATTTAAGCCTCTAGTCATAATATTTTATCAACTGATCAATACATAACCTCATTTTTGTGTGTTTCTGTTTAAATATATTTAAAAGATATTGTTTCATTAACATTGAACTCATAGCCAACAGCACTTTAACTCATGCTTGAATGAAGCTTATCTAACGCACATGCATTTTCTCTGTAAAGCACATTGCAGCCTTTGTGCTCATTCAGCAACACTGACAACACTTCTGCATTGTACTTGAGGGCCTTTTTATTTTTCATTTTATTTTACTTTTTATGATTTTATTTATTTATTTGAGAAAGAGAAAGAGAGAGAGCATGGGGGTGGGTGGTGGTGGAGGGGCAGAAGGACAAGCAGACTCCCCGGATGAAGTCCCGGTTGTGCCCGGCATCCCACAGTCCCTGAGTTACTGGGAGGCCCAAAGAGAAAGGGCTGGTGAAGGTCTTGGCAGAGAAAGGAGATGTGGTTGAAGAGCTTGGTGTCCAATGCAGGGCTTGACCCCAGGACCCTGAGATCATAGCTTGAGCTGAAGTCAGACGCTTAACTAACTGAGCCACGCAGGTGCCCCAAAGGCCTTTTTAAACAGCAAAATCACCATCAGAAAGCACAAAAATGTGAAAAGCATGGCACAAAATGGCCCACGGAAAGGATACTTGTTTACAGTATGAGATATTCCTACAGCCTACAGATCAAACCCCTTGCTCTGACATGCATTGACCTTAAAAAACATTCACAGCCAGTATTTGTCCAGTACTTTTTTCTAGGCACACATACCTCACATAATTGATTCTTTCGATCTTGAGGATATGCGAGGAGGTGGAGACTCTATTCTTTCCTTTGTAAAGATGGGGAGACCAAGGGGTGGGTAACTAGTCTGAGGCCATATGACATGCACATAGTGGGTCTGGAGTTCCCATCAGTTCCCATAAAGTGCTGTTCATGGCTGTTTCTGTCTGCCTGCCCACCTGAGAGCTCCTCTGTACTTTAGCCCTCTTCTGTCCCCCAGACACTCCAACCTCTGTCCTTTCAGCTTTGAACGAATTTTACCTCGCAGTATGCCTTCTCCCTTCTAGGACTTCCTGACATCAACTGGGCAGGTGACATCCTGGATAGGCCTCTTCAAAGAAGGCCAGAAAGGCAACCACAGGTGGATGGATGGCTCAACCCCCACCTACATGTGAGTCTCCCTGTCTGTGATGCAGGTGCCCTTAACCACCTACGACAGTCCCCCCCCCCTCCGCCGCCAAGAGACTGGCAAGGCTTTTGAAGAGTGAGTTTATGACCACTCACTATTTACCTGCAGCAACTCCCAAACAACATGCCACACTTTCTACCATACCAGCTATTGTTATTTTGTTACTTGGGGAGGGTATTCCCATTTAAATGCTTGAGAAACAATGGATCCAATGCCAAACTGGTTCTTTGTTGCAGGACTTCTCAGAGGCTTGAATGTACTAATATGCAGGTTGGGCCTATTCAGGAGTCTAATAATGTAGCACTTGCCAACTGTATGAGTTTCTTGTGGCCTCTGTAACAAAGAGCCACAAACTGTGTGGCTTAACACAACAGAAACTTATTCTTCCACAGTTCTGGAAGCCAGAAGTCCCAAACCAACATGTCAGCAGAGCTACACTCCCTCCAAAGGTTGTAGGGGAGGATCTTTTCTTGCCTCTTCCAGCTTCTGGTGGCTGCAGGTACTCCTTTGCTCGTGGGACCATCACTCCAATCCCTGCCTCTGTGGTTACATACTCTACTCTTCCCCCGTGTGCCTTCTCTCTTCTGTCCCTTATAAGGACATTTGTCATTGGATTTAGGGCTCACTCAGTTAATCCAGGATGATCTCATCTCAATATCCTTCACTTAATTTCATTTGCAAAGACCCTTTTCCCAAATAAGGTCACATAATAGATACCTGGGGTTAGTATGTGCGCATATCTTTTTGGTGGAGACAGCATTGAACCCACTATACCTTCCTGGCAGTTACCTGCCTCCTCACACTCTTTGTTATTGTCTGGATGTTTCTATCTGCTACCATCACCTTTCCCCATCTGGCCAACTGCTCTGGATTGTTCCAGGCTTAGGGCAGAATTCATTTCCTTGGTAAACTCATCTGCTGTCTGAGCACCTACTGTATACCTTACATACACTGGTGTTGACATCCTCAGAATGTGCTCCCTTTTTGCAAAAGTGGGTAACAGAGGCTCAGACATTAAGACTGTTACCCTGGTCAATAGATAGCAGGTGGCAGAGCTAGAATTTGGACAGGGTAAATCTGGCCTTAGGGTGAATGAACCTCAGAGAAGGGGAGAGGGTCAGTGGGATGAGGCAGTCAGAGATCGTGGTCCCAGAACTTGGAGATCCTCAGCATCTCTGAAGACTGTTGCCTGTTGCCACTCCCATTTGAGCTCAGTCTCTCCACTGGGGGGGGGGGGGGAGAAATCAGAAGGGGTTGACCAGATGACTACTATAAGATGGGCTCAATAATGACTCCCATTGGAGGCCTCAAGACCCTCAGGGCCAGACCCTCACTCATAGAGAGCAGGGCTGGGGGGCTCAGGCACTGGTCCATCTACTCAGGGATTTTGTGGGCATCTCTTTACAGCAACTGGAACTTCAAGGAGCTACATGATAATGTAACTGCCCCAGCCTGCATGATCATGCACATGGACACTGGAGTGACTATTCTTGTGAATTAGGGAGATTTGCTTTCATTTGTGAGAGGCGGCAGAACCGCTGACCCAAGCCCTTATACTCCACTCCCTGCGATGAAGCAGAACGGTTGTTCTACAGCCTCAGGCTCCATCCTTGCCTTTTCTGGGTTCTGAGTTCACAGGGGCAACAATAAAGGACCTTTCTCCAAAGCTTAGTGTCCCTTTCTTGGCATTGGGCTTGCTCACCCTTTATTTCCTTTCCTGATTTCTGCTGAGTGGAGGAAATGCCCCAAAAGCAGTCCTGGGCCCATCCCTGCAGGAGGATTATAATTCTTAACTCCCATTAAAGCCAGGCTCAGTCACAAATCTTGCTTGGGCCAATGAATTGTGATGGGAATTGACATGTGCCACTAGTAAGCAGGAATCTTAAGAGCCTTATGTGGTTCTGCCATCTTTATTTTGCTCTTGCCACAAGACTAGCTGTTCCCAGAGAGGGCAGATCCTTCAAATTTGGTCCTGCAATGAAGGAGACCCCCTCAAGCAGAGCTTCTGCTGACCCACCATGACCATAAGCATGACCAAGACATGAAGCTCTGTGGTTCTTGGCCACTAAGATTTTGAGATCACCAGTTGTTACCTCACCATTCTTTTTATTATTATTTTATTATTATTATTATTATGTTCAGTTAGCCACTGAACATCATAGTACATCATTAGTTTTTGATGTAGTATTCAATGATTCATTAGTTATGTACCACACCTAGTGCACATCACAACACGTGACCTCCTTAATACCCATCACCCTATTACCCCCTCCTCCACCCCCTCCATTCTGAGACCCTCAGTTCATTTCCTGGGGTCCATAGTCTCTCATGGTTCATCTTCCTCTCTGATTTGTTACATCACCATTCTTACCTAAGATTGTTACATCATCATTCTTAACCTAAGCTGACCAATACAGGGGACCAAGTTCCGTTTATCCCCATATCTAGGGCTTTCTTCTGATCTAAAAAGCCTAAAGCTTGTGAATACAGGATGATTGGGCCCCTCACATTCATTCAGCATCACCATTAACTCAACCCGCCTCTCTGGTTTTCTCATCAGCATCTCCTGCTGGTCCAGTCCCTTCTCCGGTTCCCAGTGAGATTGTTCTAAGACATCTCAAAACCCCCTTAGTAGTCTGCCACTTCACTTTTTCCATGCCGCTCACACCTCCATGCATTTGCTCTTGCAGTTTTCTATGCCTGGGATGCTCCTTTGCCCTGGCTTCCCTTGGTATATCTATTCCTTCATTGGGTCCAAATCAACTGGTACCATCTGCACAGTCTACTCAGAGTTTGACTCCTGCTTTCCTCTTAGAGACCTTTATTAAATTTTATGGTCTATACTGTACAGATGCAGTGGATCTCTATCCCATTTAAAAAATTCTTCAATCCTTAAATTGTGTCTGACTCCCTTCTGTTAATTCCAAAACCTATGTGAGTTTCCTCCACATTTGCAAGCCTGGATTCTTGAGACCGAGACCAATGAGAAGGTGCAGGCAACAGGCATTAGGATTAGGCACGGCCATTCCCTGGATCTGGCCCAGGCTCACTTACATATACATGTCTCACTCTAGATAGTCATGGTACAACAAAATTAAGGTCTGTCGGAAAAATTGTTCTCCAACAAATGCCATTTTGAATTAGGTAAGATAGCAATTTGGTCTGGTCCCTGCTATCTCTCTCTTTAGAATCTGAAACTGTATGAGAATGAGATGCATGCCTGTATCCCTGCTGCAGGGAAGAGAAACATAAAATGTGGTTCTCTTCCAGGACCATGGAGAAGGGTTGTCAGAAACTAGGAGTGGCCTCTTGCTCTTTGTTCAGAAAGCTTAGCTGAAATTCAGTTAATGGGAAAATGCAGGTGGACCAGATGTCTCATGATAATTTGGTGAAATGGATCAAACCATGTGCTTTCTCAGGATGCATTTTACAATTGATGTATTCAGTAAACACTCATGAGTGCTTACAACATGGCAGACACAGTGACTGAGAACCAGGATAGACACACCTGTCACCACCAGGATGCCTTCCTGGGGCTTTGTAGTTTATGGCAGAGGGGGAGCTGATAGAACAGGTGTTCTATCAGAGCAAGATGGAGTCACTCATGTCAAGCAGTAACTTATGTCAAGCACTGACATAAGCAGCCAAGGGCATTGCTGCTCACACAGGATATCGCTAAAACCAGCACAAGCTGATGGCTTCCAGAACTGGTAACCAGCTGAACCCAAGGACGTCTGCAAAGGCCCAAGACTGATCAAACTCCTTTAAAAAAGGAGGACTTTGCAGCAAACTGTCAGACTTTCCAAACGCTGTCCCTTTCACATCTGACCACATCAAAAAAGGCAATTGCCTGCAAAAGGTCTGCCCAGTTGATCTCTGAACACAACAGAGATCCTCCACTGCTTGAACAGAATAAGCAGCACGTGCACAGAGCTGACCCAGACCAGACCAAGGCCTCCTCCCAACTGGGTGCTCACAGACTGACTTTGCATTTGGTTTGTTAACTGCTTACCCCTTGTTGTATCTTGCTTGTTGTATGACTTTGTCTGGTGCTTTGCTTTGTGTGACATGTATGAAGCCAAGTTAAATATGTAGTAAAATGTCACTGAGTTTGGAATCCTGAACCTGCTTTATAATCTTGCTTTATGACTGAATAAAGCTGACATTATGGAAAGGCACAACATGTGTGTGCACCTTCATAGCATGCTCATGAAGGTAGGTTTGAACAAACAACAATGGGACCTAATCCTCACTGGGGAAAGGTCCAAACCCAGCAAAATAATTTCATCGCAGCCCACCCTGACTCTGATATAATTTCCATTTATTTGTTGACTCTGATGCTACATCTGGCCCAAGAACAGCAACCACAAATATTTCCTTGAAATTAGCATTTTATTTGTGTGACTCATATTAACTCATATTTTCATAAATGAGTTTCTCCCCAGGAGAAGGTAAAAACCAGAAGGAACCTCAACTTGCTTGCTGTGTATTTGAATTTCCAGAACCAGGAACACAGAAATCACTCAATAATGTTTGATGGATAAATGGATGGATGAGTTCTAAAGGCATGGGGTAAGGCAGGTGAACAGTGAGCTGGCTCCGCTCACTATACCCAGACTACTACATGGCTCTCCTAAGTGATGAAACAACAGTATCGAGGACTTACTGAACATTTGCTAAGCACCAGACAGTTTATACATTAGGTAGGTGTTATTACTATCAGTGTTCCCGTTTTCAGACAGAGAATCACAGAGCTCCGGTCATTTCACCAACATCCCACAACCAGGAAGTGGCTAGGCCAGGATCTCCACCTGAGTCTGTCTGATGTGGGTCGGTGCCCTGAGTCACAGAGCCACCTAAGCAACTACACGCAAGTCTCTCCTTGCCTATTAATCTGTGTTGAAGAACCTGAAGAGAGCTGAACAGTTCACACTGGTGGCTAGTTAGTCTTTGTTTAAAGAAGTAAACAAAAAGCCCCCAGAGAATTCAGTGGAAGTGATGTCTTGGGGTAGCAGGTGATTAGTAGAATTGTCTGAATCCACGACCTCCAGCCCTGCCCCCATGCACTCAGAGCCCATCTGCCAGGGTCCCTGGGCTGGCTTCCTGGAGGACACAAGAGAGGTGAACAGAGTTAGGCTCATCAGGAATCAGTCAATGGCACTAAAGAGCACAATGGGACCCCTTCCCTGCACAACCTGCCAAGCCCAGCTGGCATACCAATCCCTAGAAGCCAAGACCGTGGTTCATTACTGAAAAAGTCACAGGATTTTAAGTGACAGCTGGGAGCTCATTAAAAGTTGACACACAATTCCCCATCTCCACTTCATTTGTGGAAATTAGAGTCCCTAAGGATTGGCCATAGAGCTGCAGGCAGATGAGTTTAAATGCATACCTCAGGGCTAAGGTGGAGACTGAGCCATGGGTTCAGCTCACTCCAGAGGAATGATCCCCAGATAGTTTTCCTAGTCTCAAGCTCAAAGTCAGTGTTTGATTACCACCAAAAGACGTAGGCGGGAAATGCAGGTGACCATTTCTTGGCCCACACACCAGTTTCCTGGAGCTCAAAGTGGCCAAGTTCTACAACATGCACCATGGCAGAACTGTAGCCTGCAAACCATGGGGTGCCAAGTGGTCATTGTGAGCACTCCATGCTGCTGGACACAGACAAGGACAAAGGTCTCCAGAGCTCTGAGGGTGGCTGAGGCTTCTACTTCCACAGTACTGCTCACTGCAGTGTATTATAGATATTACCTGGTCAACACCTTCCTTCCTTCCCCACTAGACTAGCAGCCCTGAGAGGGTATGACCAATCTGAACTAGCTTAGTATTGTGTTCCCACAGCCGGGCACCTAATAGGTGTTCAATAAAACTGGCTGGGAAAACAAACTCATCTCTCATTACAACCCTACAGAAAGTATGTGGGCTGCAAAATCCTTCTGAAACATGAATGGCTCATTCCTAATTTATCTGAAATTCACTTTTCAGGTGTGCCTGTGTGACTGACCTCACAGGAACCCACTACCATCTTGTGTGTGTAACATAGCCAGTGTTTCGTGTAGATGAGTGCCATCCCATGGCAGTTGGGGTTATGGAATAAGGTCCTCTCGTTTGGATTCCTGTTTGTCTTTAAGCCATCTTGAGCCACTCACTCCTCTCCTGTCCAAGCCTCCTGTCACATTGGCTTTCTTCTGTTCCTTAAATGGACAATCATCTTCGCACCTCAGATCCCTGGCACATGCTGTTCTCTCAGCCTGATGCACCCTTTCTTCACACTCTACCTCTAGAGGAGAAAACCTCAGCTGGAATGTCCCCTTCTCCATAAAACCCTTGCAACCTGCCCTGCTTTCATAGCCCACCACCTTCCCTTCCTCACACATCTCATATTCTTGTCTAAATTCAGTTATTCATCATCTGCCTTCTCCCCTCTACTGTCATGTCCACAGGAGCAGGCATGTCAGTCCTGGTCACTGTGGGCTCCCCAGAGAAGGGCTCAGGCATTGCATACACAGCTGTTGGATACATGCTAGCTGGGGCTGGACTTCATCTGAGCTGGAGATAAGAGTTATCTGGCGCACAGGCTTTGGGTACCGAGGCTGGTCATGCTTATCAAACTAACCAGCTAGTGTGTCCTGTTCCGACTTTACCCAGTTATCAAAGAGCAGATCAAGCATGAGGCTTCCTCCCTCAGCTGCCTAGCAAAATGGAGGGGGGACTTCTTAAGCAAGATGATGACCAAGGGTTTAAGAGTTTTTCAATTGACTTAACTGTCCAATCCACAGTTGGAATTTTGTCCTATACACATTCACGGTGTTCCTAGTTTGTGCTGAGATGGAAAGTGACTGGACCTAAGTGTCACCTCTGAGAGCGACCGGGCAAGGGGGAGAGACAGGCGAGTGCTGAAGTCATTCAGATCCTGGGAGATAAATGTCATGAAGGTGCAGCAGACTCCCAGGATGCTACAGCCCCGTTGACTTCCCTGAAACCCATGGAGGTAAAAAGATCCAAAAAGGAAATCCACTGACACTTAATGAGTCCTGCCATGTTCGTGTGCCTGGGATCAGGTGCAAGACACAGGGGAAACTGCCTCACATGCCCTGGGTGAGGGCAGGGTGTCATGGAGGGAAGCAGGTGCAGGACATTACTCTTGGGGATGGATTGGGTCTGACCCACCTGTCCGTCTGTTGCTGTGAGCACAAATTCCAGCACCCACTGGGGGCTGATGAATGTCTGGGGTAGGAAAGGACTTGGACAATATTTCTTGGTCACCCCTGGGTCAGACTCAGTGCAGAGACCAGGAAGGCATGGGTCCTGCCTGGCAGAACAGCTGAACAAAGCTACAAGGCTGTGGTTCAAAGAGACTTTGGTTATTGCTCATTTTATCTCCAGTGGCCACACACTGCTTGGCACACAGTAGGTACACAAAAATACCTGTGATTCAAATGAAAGCATGGTGCCCATAGTTCAAGAAAAAGATTGAAATGGGCATTGTGGGGGGAGAGAGTTCTCCTCGACCAAGCACCTACTGCGTGCCAGGCTCTTTACACACATTGTGTCTCTTCTTATCATTCAGCCCCATTTCATAAAAGAAAAAGTGAGGCCCAGAGAGACCAAGCCACTTGTCCAGGGTCACAGCGCCCCCTCCAGGCAGGGCTGCAAAATGCAGCTGAACTGAGACCTTGGGCTCCACTCCATTTATATTGACCCTCTTCTGTGACCTTAGCCTTATATGCTGACCTTTCTGGGCATCCAGAAGCAGCAACAAAAGCTCTTTCTCCTTAGTTCTGAATTCATTTCTTCGTTGAACATCTGTTTCTGTGATGTACTTTCCAGACTTGAGTTGTGCCAGGAAATCCCAACAGATTGCCCTCACATTCTGGGTCTTCTGGTGCACCAGTGGGCTAGAGCTTAGAGGAGAGTGTTTCGGGACCCTCAGTCCAGGCTGGCACCTCCTTCCAGCCCACTCTCCCTCGGGCTCCAGAGGGCTGGATCCAAGGTGCCTCCAAGTCCCTTCACATTGTGACCCCGTCTGACTTTCCAGCCTCTCCCGGCTCCATTCTGGGCACTTCTCCATGCCTTTGCTCATGCTGGTTCCTCTGCCTGCCGTTCCCTCCCTGACGCCGTGTGCTGGGGACTGTTCATCCTTCAGAGTTCAGCTCAGATGTCACCTACCTCCTTTCCCACCTGCACTGTAAGGTCTCACAGCACTGTGCATATCCTTCCTTCACTGTTTTCTTTAAAGCATTTTATTGAGTATTTATTGTTCCATTTAATTTTTACCTTTCTGGGTGCTGGGAACACAGCATGCTCCCAGTGAGATGCCATCTCTGCCCTCAGGAGGTCTGTCGAAGTCTAGTGGGAGACACAGACCCATAACCAGGTGATGACAGCACCATGTGATGGGGGACTTCAGGGCAAGCTAGGAGTCAGAGACCCCAAGTCTGGGGTGCAGGGATGCAGGATAGGCTTCCTGGAGGGTGGCATGTGACCTGAGACCGGTTGATTGAAGCAGATGGGAGTGGGGCATGAGGGATGCAGTGGGACCTGGGGATGAGAGAGTCTGGTACTCTCAAGAAATTGAACATGCTCCCATCTCATTTTAGCCTAGAGATGCAAAGTGGGGGTGCTGTGTTGGAAGAGGGAGAGGCAGCTGAGAGACGAAACTGGAGAGGCTAACAGGGACCAGAGTTTTGGCTGCAGGGAAGCATCTGGGACTAGGGAGCCATGGCTGGTTCCAAGCAAGGAGTGGGGGATGTAATGTGCTTTGTTTAGCAGGATCCCTCTGATGTTGTGTAGGAAGCAGGTGTAGAGGTCAGAGCCAAAGCAGAGAACTGAATCAGGAGGGATGTATAGTGGGTTAAAATAGTGTTGCTCAGAAATGCATGTCCACTTGGAACCTCAGAATGTGACCATGCTTGAAATAGGGTCTTTACTGGGGCGCCTGGGTGGCTCAGTCGTTAAGCGTCTGCCTTTGGCTAGGGTCATGATCCCAGGGTCCTGGGATCGAGCCCCGCAGCATCAGGCTCCCTGCTCAGCGGAAGCCTGCTTCTCCCTCTCCCACTCCCCCTGCTTGTGTTCCTGCTCTCCCTGTGTCTCTGTCAAATAAATAACTAAATAAATCTTAAAAAAAAAAAAAAAAAGAAATAGGGTCTTTACAGGTGTAATTAGATAAGGATCTCAAGATGAAATCATCCTGGGTGTTGAGCTCCTAAATGCTGGTGTCTAATGACTGGTGCCCTTATAAGGAGAGGAGAAGACATACAGACACAAGGAGAAGTTCATGTGAAGACTCAGGTAGAGATGGGGATGATGCAGTCAAGGGTGCTGGCAGCCACCAGAAGCCGGGAGAGAGGCATAGGGCTGATTCTCCCTCAGAGCCTCCAGAAGGAACTACCCTGCTGACACCTGGCCTCCAGAACTGGGAGAGAGCATATTTCTGGTTTTTTGAGCCACCCAGTTTGTGGCAATTTGTCTCCTCAGCCCCAGGACACTAATTCAAGGGCGGGTGCTGTCTTCTAGGTCATATGTGCTCACACCAGGCGGGGGGTCTGGACGTGAGAACACGAGGAGGGAGGAGAGTAGACACTGAGCTGCACTGTGGCCCGAGAGCAAGGCAAGCCTGGTTGCTGGTGGCCTGACGCCTTGGCACTGCCCCCTCCCTCCCTCCTCAGTCCTCAGCCTGGGGCAGCCTGGGCCCAGAGCAGGGCCATGCTTTAGAGATCCCATCTCTGACCCTGCATCTCTGCTTCTGCGGAGGCCAGACAGCAGCCCCTCTTCTGGACCACTCCCAGGGGCTGGGACCCAGGGTTTCCCCACCCAGCTCTGGGAACCTGTG
The DNA here is from genome assembly GCF_964656455.1 of Halichoerus grypus. Classification (NCBI taxonomy): domain Eukaryota; kingdom Metazoa; phylum Chordata; class Mammalia; order Carnivora; family Phocidae; genus Halichoerus; species Halichoerus grypus. The sequence continues at coordinate 205,042,021 of NC_135712.1, forward strand.
CTGTCCTCTCTGGGATGGCCCAGGGGTGCCTGTTTGTGGCGTGTGGATGGACTTGAGCTTTGAGAATGCAGTGTCCATAGTCCAGCATGCATGAGAACAAAGGAGTATGCTCAGAGAGTAGGGGAGGGGCTCCAGCCTCCTTTTGTATTCCTTCCCCTGTCCAGTTAGAGGCACCTGCCTTAACCATCTTCTGCACAGCCCGGCTGGGAGGCCTCAGGAAAGGTCTGGAGGCTGCATGTACTGCTCTGGGCTATCTCAGGGAAGCCTCTGGAAGTCTCCCTGAGGGCCCCCCCCAACCCCCCTCCCCCGCCCCCGCCTGACTTGGGCCCTGAGGGTGGCCCCGCCCACAACCTGCCTCTGCTGCCCACCTCCCCTGGGAAGCCTTTGGAATGCCACTGGAGTACCGCTAGATAAAGCGCAGGCGCAGCCTCCCGCCCTGCCCACCCCGCTTCTGAGCTCCCGGTGTTGAGTGTGAGTGAGGGGACCCAGGGCTTCCTCTGCGACGCCCCCAGACAGTTCCCCGCCGCCGCCACCAACGGAGGCGAGTGTGCGCCCCTGGGTGCTTTTCAGGAGGAGGTGATGCAAGCGCGGGATGCGGGGAAGGACTGTGGGTAATAAGAATGTGGGGGTGGATCTTGGGACCCAGAACCCCGCTGAACGAAGTTTGAAGGACACAGTTCCTGGGCGGATGCCTCTAATTCAGGAATCGCGCATCCAGGTCCTGTGTGCTTCCTGGTCATCGCTGCGATCTTAGCGTGAAGGGTGTCCGTCAGGGACACCGGCGGTAGTCACCATCTTCCTGCTTCTGCTGTGTCGTGCTGTGAGAGTGTACGTCTGTGTGCACCTGCGGGGGTGCCTGTGGCCGCGACTCTGCAGTTGTGTGGGTGGGTCCATCCCCGCCGCGGGGTCTCCGCCTCCGTGTGAGTGAGCGGGTCTGATCCTGAGCGCAGGTGCATGTGGGCCTGCTGTGTGCCTGTCTGGTGTAGAGCTTAAGGCAGCTGCGCCTCTGTGTGTGTGTGGGGGGGGGAGTGGAATGCAGGTATGTGGAGGTGTGGGGGCACACCCACATGTAGGTGTTCATGAGACACGGGGCACCCAGATGCCAGTCTGTAAGAACCGGAGGCCGCCCACCCCTGAGGAGAGCTGTTCTGAGGTGCCTCCCCTTCTGCTCTCACACACACCTGGCGGAGGCTCAGTGGCTGCCCTGGAAGGCACAGGAAGGCTTAAGGGCAGGTGGTGGGTTCTTCCTTCCTGATCTCCCCTCTGGCCCTAGGCACTCACTCTCTCCCTTTCTGGGGACAGGCTGGGCTGTGAACCAAGGGGGAGACAGCACAGAGGTAGAGGAGGACCGAGGAAGGTACGTTTTCCTTTCTAAAAAAAATGGAGCAATTCCACATAATATAAAATTAATCATTTTGAAGTTACAAATCATTGGCGTTTAGCACATTCACAATGTTGTGCAACCATCACCGCTTTCTAGTTGCCAAATATCTTCATCACCCCAAAAGGAAACACTGCCTTCATTGGTAGTCACTTCCCCATTGCCCCCTGCCCAGGCTCCAGCTTCCCCCCAACCCCTAATATGCTTGCTGTGTCTATGAATTTGCATATTTTAGGTATTTCATATTACCGGAATCAGACAACCTTTTGTTCAGACAACCTTTCGTGCCTGGCTTTTTTTCACATAGCATGATGTTTTCAAGGTTCATTCATGATGCCACATGTGTTCGTACTTTGATGTGTAGAAAACACATGACATAAAATTTATTATCTTAACCATTTTTAAGTATGCAGTTCCGGTGGTGTTAAGGATATTCACATTGTTGTGTAATAGATCTGCAGAACTCTTTTCATCTTGCAAAACAGAGACTCTATACCCATTAAACAGAACTTGCAGTTTCCCACTCCCTGTAGTCCTTGGCAACCTCCATTCTACTTTGTTTCTATGAATTTGACTGCTTTAGATACCTCACATAAGTGGGATCATACAGGATTTCTCCTTTTTGGGGACTAGCTGATTCCACATAGCATAACGTTCTCAAGGTTCTTTCGTGTTGTGGCATGTGACAGGATTTCCTTCCTTTCAAGGCTGAATGCTATTCCATTGTATGGATATATCACATCTTGTTTATCCATCCATCCACCAATGGACATTGGGGTTGTTTCTACCTCAAGGCTATTGTGACTAGTGCTTCTATGACCAGGAGTGAGCAAATATCTCTTCCCAACCCTGCTTTTGCCACTTTTGCATATATATCCAGAAATGGGATGGCTGAGGCATAGGTAGTTCTATTTCTAATTTTTTGAGGACCATTCATACTGTTTTCCGTAGCCGTTGTACGACTGTTCAATCCCACCAACAATGCGCAGAGTTCTAATTTCTCCACCTCCTTGCCATTTAAATGGCACAACTCAGTGCCATTTAACCATTCACAATATTGTGCCACCAACACCTGTATTTAGTTCCAAGAGATTTCACCACCCCAGAAGGAAATCTGCAACCCATTTAACAGTCACTCCCCATTGCAGCTCCCCATTGGAACTCCCGTTCCCTGGCAACTGCTAATCTGCTTTCTGTCTTGATGCGTTTACCTATTCTGGATATTTCAAATACATGAAATCATACAATATGTGGTCTTTGTGGCTGGCTTCTTTCACTCAGCATATTGTCTTCGAGGTTCATCCATGTTGTAGCATGTTCAGTACTTCATGCTTTTGTATGCCTAAAAGATATTCCATCATATGGATACCACTTTCTGTTTATCCATTCATCTGTTGGTCCATCCTGCATTTTTTTAAAAGATTATTTATTTATTTATTTGACAGAGGGAGGCACAGCGAGAGAGGGAACACAAGCAGGGGGAATGGGAGAGGGAGAAGCAGGCTTCCCGTGGAACAGGGAGCCGGATGCAGGGCTTGATCTCAGGACCCTGAGATCATGACCTGAGCTGAAGGCAGACGCTTAATGACTGAGCCACCCAGGTGCCCCCATCCTGCATTTTTTGCATCAAGTCTGTCGATGGCAGAGAGAGGAAGAAAGATAGAAAGACAGAGCAGTAACACTGGATGGAGCAGTTGCGTGGAAGGAGAGCTGTCCTCATGGGGAGCTGGGGCAGATGTGAGTCAGTTGCCACTCAGGGAAGGAAATGAGAGAACCCACAGCTGCGAGCCTTGGTTGCTCCACAAAGCAAGAGGTTGGGGATAGGAGAGTGGGTAGGGCTTGAGGAGAGGGAAGGAGATTCAGAGAAGAGCATCGGTGAGTGACCAGAGATAGAGTGCCCAGCAGGGGTCAGAGAATGTGACTGTGGTAATGCTGGTTGGTGCCACATCCTTGTGGGGGACTCACGCAAGTTAGACCACACAACAACAAGAGTAGCTAAGAGCTGAATGGGCATCACCTCACCTTAGTGCCACTACAGCCCTGTGGAATGAGGATGATTATTCCATGTTCCCAGTGAGCCAGTAAGGGATAATGCTGAGAATTAACCAGAGCCTACATCCTCTCCATGCCACACAGGAGAGGTGACCTCCAGCTGAAGATAGCAATCAGGGAGTCGCTTGCACTTAAAATTCAGGAAGGATTTGGAATCACAGAGATGGAGAGAAGCATGGAGTGGCCAGCATGCTCAAAGGCAGGAAAGCCGGCTGGTCGTGCCTGGAGTCAATGACAGTAATAACAGTAGTTGTAATTATTATTATCAGTATTATTTTTTACAGCGTTCTTACTATGCGCCAGGGCCTGCATTACGCAACTGAGGCTCACGATCTTCCGTGAACCCCAAGCAGCTCCGAGGATCACTGACAGTCATGATGAGCAGCAGGTCATGGAGGGACTGGCCGTGGTGTGGGGGGTGAGGGCCCCCCACCCCCGGGGAAGTCCTCCTGGGCCGGGCTCAGCATGGACCCAGAACTCGTGCCCACCAGGCCGCCTACCCTCTCTCCCACCCAGTGATGGCCACCACTCTGGGCCTAAACCACAGCTCCGTGTCTGAATTCATCCTTGTGGGCTTCTCCACCTTCCCGCCACATCTCCTGCCCGTCTTCTTCCTGCTGTTCCTGCTCATGTACCTGTTCACCCTGCTGGGGAACCTGCTCATCATGGCCACTGTGTGGAGCGAGCGCAGCCTGCACACGCCCATGTACCTCTTCCTGTGTGCCCTGTCCATCTCCGAGATCCTCTACACCTTGGCCATCACTCCACGCCTGCTGGTGGACCTGCTCTCCACCCACCACACCATTGCCTTTGTGGCCTGTGTCAGCCAGATGTCCTTCTCCTTCACATTTGGCTTCACCCACTCCTTCCTGCTCACCGTCATGGGCTACGACCGCTACGTGGCCATCTGCCACCCCCTGCACTACAATGTGCTCATGAGCCCCCGTGGCTGCACCTGCCTGGTGGCCTGGTCCTGGGCTGGTGGCTCAGTCATAGGGCTGGTGGTGGCCACAGCCATTTCCCACCTCACCTTCTGTGGACCCAATGAAATCCAGCATTTTTTATGTCATGTACCCCCTCTCTTGAAGCTGGCCTGTGGAACTGATGTACCAGTAGTAGCCCTGGGTGTGGGGCTGGTGTGCATCACCAACTTGTTGGGTTGCTTTCTCCTCATCCTCCTCTCCTACACCTTAATTGTGGTTGCCATCTTGAAGATCTCCTCTGCTGAGGGCCGGCACAAAACCTTCTCCACCTGTGCATCCCACCTTATTGTGGTCATTGTGCACTATGGCTTTGCGTCTATCACCTACCTCAAGCCCAAGGGTCTGCACTCCCATGAAAGCAACACCCTGATGGCCATCACCCACACGATCCTCACACCCTTCCTCAGTCCCATCATCTTCAGTCTCAGGAACAAGGAGCTGAAGACTGCCATGAAGAAGACCTTCCTCAGCAAACTCTATCCCTCCAGCATCTAAGTGGCCAGTGTGAAGGTGGTTTTAGAAGAAGGTAGAAGGATGACCATACCCTCACCTGTACAATGGGGTTTACAATGTCTGCCTAGTAAGATTGGTAAAAAGATGTGTGACAACACCCATGACGTGGCAGGTGCTCAATAAATGTGAACTTTTCTTCTTCTTCTTCCCTTGGTTTGTGTCTTGGCTATTAGTTTTATTTGTAATCAAACAGCTTTCATGAGATATAATCCACATGCCATATAATTCACCCATTTAAAGTACACAGTTCAGTTGGTCTATAGTATATTCAGAGTTATGTGATCATCACCACCATCAATTTGAAACATTTTTGTCACCCAAAAAGAACCCCTACCCATTCAGTCCCCATTTCTTCCCCAACTCCCATAACCCCCAGCTATAGGAAACCACTTTTTTTCAGAATATGTTTTAATTTTTAAAAATTGAAATATAGTTGCCATACGATGTTATATTAGTTTCAATTGTACAACATAGTGATTTGACGCCACACAATGCTATTATAATACCTTTGACTACATTCCCTATGCTGTACCTTTCATCCCCGTGACTTACTCATTCCACTTTGCCTGTTCTGAACATTTCATATAAATGGAATTACACTAGGTGCTCATTTTGACTGAGTGCTCTCGCTTAGCACAGTGTGTTCAAGGTTCCTTCATGTTGTGGATGTATGAGACGTTCATTCCTTTTTATTGCCAAATACTATTCCATTGTGTGCACATACTGTATTTCTTTCTTTCTTTTTTTTAATTTAAATTTTAGTTAGATAACATACAGTGCAATATTGGTTTCTGGAGTAGAATTCAGTGGCTCATCACTTACATCACTTACAACACCCAGTGCTCATCACAAGTGCCCTCCTTAATATTCACCACCCTCCTAGCCCATCCCTCACCCACCTCCCTCCATCAACCCTCAGTTTGTTCTCCATCATTAAGAGTCTCTTATGGTTTTTCTCCCCTCTCTCCCTTTTCCCTCTTCCCATACCTTCGTGTGTTTTTTTCTTAAATTCCATATACGAGTGAAATCATATGGTATTTGTCTTTCTCTGAGTGACTTATTTCACTTAGCGTTAGCTCCATCTTGCAAATGACAAGATTTCATTTTTTTGATTGCTGAATAATATTCTGTTGTATATATCTATACCTTATCCGTTCCTCACTCAGTGGACATTGGGGCTCTCTCCATAGTTTGGCTGTTGTTGATAATGGGACATAACTGTATTTCATCTGTCCGTTTATTGCTTGCTGAACTTTTCAGTATTTCTACTTTTTGCTATTTTGAATAATGCCACTAGGAATGTTTGTGTACCCTTTTTTCTTGAATATATGGTTTCACACTCCTGCATGTATACTATGGAGTGAATTTTTTTGATCCAATGGTAACTCTATGTTTAATTTTTATAGAAAGTTCCAGACTGTTTTCCAAAGTGGCTGCACCCCTCTATATTCCCACCAGCCTCGAAGTAGGGTTCAAATTTCTCCACATCTTTGCCAACATTTGTTATTACCTGTCTTGTTATTTATAGCTATCTGAGTGGTAAGAAGTGGTATCTCATGGTGGTTTTGATTTTCATCTCATGATACGTAATGATATTGTGCATCTTATCACATGCTTGTTGGCCATTTCTATGCGTTCTTGGAGAAATGCTGTTGAGGCATTTCACCTATTTTTTAAATTGGCTTGTTTGTCTTTTTGTTGAGTTGTAATAATTCTTCATAGTTTCTAGTTATAAGGCCTTTATCAGATAGGTGAGTTTCAAGTATTGTCGCACATTCTATGAGTTATCTTTTCACTTTCTTGTTGATATTCTTTGCAGTACAGAAGATTTTAATTCTGATGACATCCAATTTATATATTGGTTTCCTTTATTGCTTATGGTTTTGGTGTCATGTCTAAGAAATGATTGCTTAATCCAAGGTCATGGAGATGTACAGCTATGTTGTCCTCTAAGAACATTATAGTTTTAGCTCTTACATTTAGGCCTTTGCTCCATTTTGAATTAATTTTTGTACATAGCATGAAGTAGGGGCTGAATCTTAGATTTTTTTAAATTAACATAAAATTTATTATTTGTTTCAGTGTTACAGGTCTGTAATTCATCAGTCTTACACAATTCACAGTGCTCACCATAACACATACCCTCCCCAATGTCCATCACCCAGACACCCCATCTGTCCCACCCCCTCCACGGCAGCAAGCCTCAGTTTGTTTCCTGAGATTAAGAGTCTATTTATAGATCTTGGATACCAGCCCTTTATCTGTATTGTCATTTGCAAGTATCTTCTCCCATTCTGTGGGTTGCCTCTTCGTTTTGTTGACTGTTTCCTTTGCTGAGCAGAAGCTTTTCATCTTGATGTATTGTATGGTGATTAACATAACATAATAAAATAAAATTTTTAAAAAAAGAGTCTCTTATGGTTTGTCTCCCTCTCTGGTTTCATCTTGTTTCATTTTTTCCTCTCTTCCCCTATGATCCTCTGTCTTGTTTCTCAAATTCCTCATATCAGTGAGATCATATGATAATTGTCTTTCTCTGATTGACTTACTTCACTCAGCTTAATACCTTCTAGTTTGATCCATGTCATTGCAAATGGCAAGATTTCATTTCTTTTGATGGCTGCACAATATTCCATTGCATATATATACCACAGCTTCTTTATCCATTCATGTGTCAGTGGACATCTGGGCTCTTTCCATAGTTTGGCTGTTGTGGACACTGCTGCTATAAACACTAGGGTGCAGTTGCCCCTTCAGATCACTATGTTTGTATCTTTGGGGTAAATTCACAGTAGTGCAATTGCTGGGTCATAGGGCAGCTCTATTTTCAACTTTTTGAGGAACCTCCATACTGCTTTCCAGAGTGGCTGCACTGGCTTGCATTCCCACCAACACTGTAGGAGGGCTCCCCTTTCTCCGCATCTTCACCAACATCTGTCATTTCCTGACTTGTGAATTTTAGGCATCCTGACTGGTGTGAGATGGTATCTCATTGTGATTTTGATTTGTATTTCTCTGATGCCGAGTGATGTTGAGCATTTTTTCATGTGTCTGTTGGCCATTTGGATGTCTTCTTTGGAAAAATGTCTGTTCATGTCTTCTGCCCATTTCTTGATTGGATTATTTGTTCTTTGGGTATTGCATTTGATAAGTTCTTTATAGATTTTGGATACTAGCTCTTTATCTGATATGTCATTTGCAAATATCTTCTCCCATTCTGTCGGTTGTCTTTTGGTTTTCTTGACTGTTTCTTTTGCTGTGCAAAAGCTTTTTATCCTGATGAAGTCCCAATAGTTCATTTTTGCCCTTGATTCCCTTGCCTTTGGCAATGTGCCTAGGAAGAATTTGCTGTGGCTGAGGTCAGAGAGGTTGCTGCCTGTGTTCTCCTTTAGGATTTTGATGGACTCCTATCTCACATTTAGGTCTTTCATCCATTTTGAGTCTATTTTTGTGTATGGTATAAGGAAATGGTTCAGTTTCATTCCTCTGCATGTGGCTGTCCAATTTTCCTAGTACCATTTGTTGAAGAAACTGTCCTTTTTCCATTGGACATTCTTTCCTGCTTTGTCGAAGATTAGTTGACCACAGAGTTGAGGGTCCATTTCTGGGCTCTCTATTCTGTTCCATTGAACGATGTGTTGATTTTTGTGCCAGTACCATACTGTCTTGATGATTACAGCTTTGTAATAGAGCTTGAAGTCCGGAATTGTGATGCCACCAGCTTTGCTTTTCTTTTTCAATATTCCTCTGGCTATTCGGGGTCTTTTCTGGTTCCATACAAATTTTAGCATTATTTGTTCCAGCTCTGTGAAAAAAGTTGATGGTACTTTGATAAGGATTGCATTAAATGTGTAGATTGCTCTAAGTAGCATTGACATCTTCACAATATTTGTTCTTCCAGTCCATGAGCATGGAACGTTTTTCCATTTCTTTGTGTCTTCCTCAATTTCTTTCATAAGTGTTGTATAGTTTTCTGAGTACAGTTTCTTTGCCTCTTTGGTTAGATTTATTCCTAGGTATCTTGTGGTTTTGGGTGCTATTGTAAATGGGATCAACTCCTTAATTTCTCTTTCTTCTGTCTTGTTGTTGGTGTATAGAAATGCCACTGATTTCTGGGCATTGATTTTATATCCTGCCACTTTACTGAATTCCTGTATGAGTTCTAGCAGTTTTGGGGTGGAGTCTTTTGCGTTTTCCACATAAAGTATCATATCATCTGCAAAGAGTGAGAGCTTGACTTCTTCTTTGCCAATTCAGATGCCTTTTATTTCTTTTTGTTGTCTGATTGCTGAGGCTAGGACTTCTAGTACTATGTTGAATAGCAGTGGTGATAGTGGACATCCCTGCCGTGTTCCTGAGCTTAGGGGAAAAGCTCTCAGTTTTTCCCCATTGAGAATGATATTCGCTGTGGGATTTTCATAGATGGTTTTTATGATATTGAGGTATGTACCCTCTATCCTTACACTGTGAAGAGTTTTGATCAAGAAAGGATGCTGTATTTTGTCAAATGCTTTTTCTGCATCTATTGGGAGCATCATGTGGTTCTTATTCTTTCTTTTACTAATGTATTGTATCACACTGATTGATTTGCAGATTTTGAACTGACCTTGCAGCCCAGGAATAAATCCCACTTAGTCATGGTGAATAATCCTCTTAATGTACTATTTGATCTTGTTTGCTAGTATTTTGGTGAGAATTTTTGCATCCATGTTCATCAGGGATATTGGTCTGTAATTCTCCTTTTTGATGGAGTCTTTGGTTTGGGGATCAAGGTAATGCTGGTCTCATAAAATGAGTTTGGAAGTTTTCCTTCCTTTTGTATTTTTTGGAACAGTTTCAGAAGAATAGGTATTAATTCTTCTTTAAATGTTTGGTAGAATTCCCCTGGGAAGCCATCTGGCCCTGGGCTCTTGTTCGTTGGGAGATTTTTGATTACTGCTTCGATTTCCTTGCTGGTTATGGTTCTGTTCAGGTTTTCTATTTCTTTCTGGGTCAGTTTTGGATGTTTCTACGTCTCTAGGAATGCATCCATTTCTTCAGATTGTCTAATTTGCTGGCATATATTTGCTCATAATATGTTCTTATAATTGTATTTCTTTGGTGTTGGTTGTGATCTCTCCTCTTTCATTCATTATTTTATTTATTTGGGTCCTTTCTTTTTTCTTTTTGATAAGTCTGGCCAGGGGTTTATCCATCTTTTTAATTCTTTCAAAGAACCAGCTCCTAGTTTCGTTGATCTGTTCTACTGTTCTTTTGGTTTCTATTTCATTGATTTCTGCTCTGATCTTTATATTTCTCTTCTCCTGCTGGGTTTAGGCTTTATTTGCTGTTCTTTCTCCAGCTCCTTTAGGTGTAGGGTTAGGTTGTGTACTTGAGACCTTTCTTGTTTCTTGAGAAAGGCTTGCATTGCTATATACTTTCCTGTTAGGACCGCCTTTGCTGCATTCCAAGGATTTTGAAGAGTTGTGTTTTCATTTTCATTTGTTTCCAAGAAATTTTTTAATTCTTTAATTTCCTGGTTGACCCATTCATTCCTTAGTAGGATGCTCTTTAGCCTCCATGTATTTTAGTTCTTTCCAACTTTCCTCTTGTGATTGAGTTCGAGTTTCAAAGCATTGTGGTCTGAAAATATGCAGGGAATGATCCCAAACTTTTGGGACTGGTTGAGACCTGAGTTGTGACCCAGGATGTGATCTTTTCTGGAGAATGTTCCATGGACACTCAAGAAGAATGTGTATTCTGTTGCTTTGGGATGGAATGTTCTGAATATATCTGTGTAATACATCTGGTCCAGTGTGTCATTTAAAGCCCTTATTTCCTTGTTGATATTCTGCTTAGATGATCTGTCCATTTCAGTGAGGGAGGTGTTAACGACCCTTACTATTATTGTATTATTGTCAATGTGTTTCTTTGATTTTGTTATTAATTGGCTTATGTAATTGGCTCCTCCTATGTTAGGGGCATGAATATTACAATTAGATCTTCTTGTTGGATAGACCCTTTAAGTATGATGTAGTGTCCTTCCTCATCTCTCATGATAGTCTTTGGTTTAAAATCTCATTTGTCTGATATAAGGATCACCATCCCAGCTTTCTTTCGATGTCCATTAGCATGGTAAATGGTTTTCCACCCCCTCACTTTCAATCTGAAGGTGTCTTTGGGTCTAAAATGAGTCTCTTGTAGACAGCATATCAATGGGTCTTGTTTTGTTTTTCTCCAATCTGATACCCTGTGTCTTTTGATTGGGGCATTTAGCCCATTTACATTCAGGATGACTATTGAAAGATATGAATTTAGTGCCATTGTATTGCCTGTAAGGTGACTGTTACTGTATATCGTCTGTGTTCCTTTCTGGTCTATGTTACTTTAGGCTCTCTCTTTGCTTAGAGGACCCCTTTCAATATTTCTTGTAGGGCTGGTTTGGTGATCGCAAATTCTTTTAGTTTCTGTTTGTCCTGGAAGTTTTTATCTCTCCTTCTATTTTCAATGACAGCCTAGCTGGATATAGTATTCTTCGCTGCATATTTTTCTTGTTTAGTGCCCTGAATATATCATGCCAGTCCTTTCTGGCCTGCCAGGTCTCTGTGGATAGGTCTGTCGCCAATCTAATGTTTCTACCCTTGTAGGTTACAGACCTCTTGTCCCGAGCTGCTTTCAGGGTTTTCTCTTGGCCTCTGAGATTTGTAAGTTTTACTAGTAGATGTTGGGGTGTTGACCTATTTTTATTGATTTTGATGGGGGTTCTCTGTGCCTCCTGGATTTTGATGCCTGTGTCCTTCCCCAAATTCGGGAAGTTCTCTGCTATAATTTGCTCCAATATACCTTCTGCCCCTCCCTCTCTCTTCTTCTTCTGGGATCCCAATTATTCTAGAATTGTTTTGTTTTATGGTATCATTTATGTCTCGAGTTCCCCCTTTGTGATCCAGTTAGTTGTTTATCTCTCTTTCTCTCAGCTTCTTTATTCTCCATCATTTGTTCTTCTATATCACTAACTCTCTCTTCTGCCTCATTTATCCTAGCCGTTAGAGCCTCCATTTTTGATTGCACCTCATTAATAGCCTTTTTTATTTCGACTTGGTTAGATTTTAGTTCTTTTATTTCTCCAGAAAGGGATTCTCTAGTATCTTCTATGCTTTTTTCAAGCCCAGCCAGTATCTTTATAATCGTCATTCTGAACTCTAGTTCCGATATCTTACTAATGTCCATGTTGATTAGGTCCCTGACAGTCAGTACTGTCTCTCATTCTTTTTTTTTGAGGTCAGTTTTTCCATTTTGTCATTTGTCCAGAGAAGAATATATGAATGAGAGGACAAAATGCTAAAAGGGTAACAACAACCCCAGAAAAATATACACTTCCAGAAAGTGGCAGCTTTTCTGTTCATAGAATTGCTGCTATTCTTTTCTTTCATCTCCTGTTGAGTTTGTAGGTGTTCAGAATGATTTGATAACTATCTAGCTGAATTTCTGGGACCAGACGAAATTTAGGTCTCCTACTCCTCCACCATCTTGCTCCTCCCCTCTGCTTTTTGGGTTTTGAGTATGAGAAGTTCTTTAAAGATCTTGGATACCAGCCCTTTATCTGTAATGTCATTTGCAAATATCATCTCCAATCCCGTGGATCTCCTCTTAGTTTTGTTGACTGTTTCCTTTGCTATGCAGAAGTGTTTTAACTTGATGAGGTCCCAAAAGTTCATCTTTGCTTTTGTTTCCCTTGCCTTTATTTTTCTATTATTATTTTTTTAATTTAATTTTATTATGTTATGCCAGTCACCATACAAGACATCATTAGTTTTTGATGTGGTGATCCTTCCCTTGCTTTTAGAGACATGTCTTGAAAGAAGTCACTGTGGCCGATGTCGAAGAGGTTACCGCCTATGTTCTCCTCTAGGATTTTGATGGATTCCTGTCTCGCATTGAGGTCTTTCATCCATTTTGAGTTATCTTTGTGTATGATATGAAAGAAAGGTCCAGTTTCATTCTTCTGCATGTGGCTGTCCAATTTTCCCAGCACCATTTATTGAAGAGACTGTCTTCTTTTCATTGGGTATTCTTCCCTGATTTGTCAAGATTCATTGACCATAGAGTTGAGGGTCCATTTCTGGGTTGTCTATTCTGTTCCATTGATGTATGTGTCTGATTTTTTTTGCCAGTACCATGCTGTCTTGATGATCACAGCTTTGTGATATAGCTTGAAGTCAGACAATTTGATGCCCCCAGCTTTGGTTTTCTTTTTCAACATTCCCTTGGTGATTCGGGGTCTTTTCTGGTTCTATACAAATTTTAGGATTGCTTGTTCCAGCTCTGTGAAAAATGTCGATGGTATTCTGATAGGGATTGCATTGAAAGTGTAGATTGCTCTGGGTAGCATAGACATTTTCTCAGTGTTTTTTTCTTCCAATCCATGAGCATGGAATATTTTCCCATCTCTTTGTGTCTTCTTCAATTTCTTTCATAAGTGTTCTGTAGAGTCTAGAGTATAGATCCTTTACCTCTTTGGTTAAGTTTATTCCTAGGTACCCTTTGGTTTTTGGTGCTATTGTAAATGGAATCAATTCCTTAATTTCTCTTTCTTCAGTCACACTGTTATTGTATAGAAATGCAACTGATTTCTGTGCATTGATTTTGTATCCTGCTACATTGCTGAATTGCTGTATGAGTTCTAGCAATTTTGGGGTAGAGTCTTTTGTATTTTCCACATAAAGTATCATGTCATCTGTGAAAAGAGAGAGTTTGACTTCTTCTTTGCCAATTTGAATGTCTTTTATTTCTTTTTGTTGTCTGATTGCTGAGGCCAGAACTTCTAGTACCATGTTGAAAAAAAGTGGTGAGAGTGGCCATCCCTGTCACATTGCTGACCTTAAACGAAAAGCTCTCAGTTTTTCCCCACTGAGAATGATATTCGCTGTGGGCTTTTCATAGATGGCTTTTATGATGTTGAGGGGTGTTCCCTCTATCCCTATATTTTGAAGAGTTTTAATCTGGAAAGGATGCTGTATTTTGTCAAATGTTTTTTCTGCATCAATTGGGAGGATAGAGAGAGGTTCTTCTCTCTTCTTTTGTTAATGTGCGCTATGACGTTGTTTGATTTGCCATGTTGAACCACCCTTGTGTCCCAGGAATAAACCCCACCTGGTCGTGGTGAATAATCTTTTTAATGTACTGTTGGATCCTATTGGCTAGGATCTTGGTGAGTATTTTGGCATCCATGTTCATCAGGGATATTGGTCTGTAATTCTCCTTTTTGATGGGGTCTTTGTCTGGTTTTGGGATCAGGGTAATGCTGGCCTCATCAAATGAGTTTTGAAGTTTTCCTTCCAGTTCTATTTTCTGAAACAACTTCAGTAGAATAGGTATGATTTCTTCCTTAAATGTTTGGTAGAATTCCCCTGGGAAGCCATCCGGCCCTGGACTCTTGTTTTTTGGGAGGTTTTTGATTACTCTTTCTATTTCCTCCTGGTTATTGGTCTGCTCAGATTGTCTATCTCTTCCTGTTTCAGTCTTGGAAGTTTATAAGTATCTGGGAATGCATCCATTTCTGCTACATTGCCTAGTTTGTTCGCATATAGCTGCTGGTAACAAATTCTAATAATTGTCTCCATGTCCTTGATATTGGTCATGATTTCTGTACCTTTCATTCATGATTTTATTAATTTGGGTCCTTTCTCTTTTCTTTTGTCTAAGTCTGGCCAGAGGTTTATTGATCTTATTAATTCTTTCAATGAACCAGCTTCTACTTTTGTTGATCTCTTCTACTGTCCTTCTAGTTTCTATTTCATTGATCTCTGCTCTAATCTTTATTATTTCTCTTCTCCTGTTTGGTTTAGGCTCTATTTGCTGTTCTTTCTCCGGGTCCTTTAGGTGTACGGTTAGCTTGTGCTTAGGGATGTTTCTAATTTTTAGAGAGAGGCTTGGATGGCTATGTACTTCCCTGAAGGACTGCCTTTGCATTATCCCATAGATTTTGGACCAATGTGTTTTCATTCTCATTAGTTTCAATGAATTGTTTAAGTTCTTCTCTAATTTCATGGTTGACCCATTCATTCTTTTGCAGGATGCTTTTTAACCTCCAAATGTTTGCGTTCCTTCCAAATTTTTCCTGGTGGTTGAGTTCCAGTTTCAAAGCATTGTGTTCTGAAAATATGCAGGGAATAATCTCAGTCTTTTCGTATTGGTTGAGATCTGATTTGTGACCCAGTATGGGATCTATTCAGGAGAAAGTTCTGTGTGCCCTTGAGAAGAATGAGTATTCTGTTGTTTTAGGATGGAATGTTCTATATATATCTAAGAAGTCCATTTGGCCCAATGTGTCCTTCAAAGGTCTTGTTTCTTTGTTGATCTTCTGCTTAAATGATCTGTCTATTGTTGTGAGTGGAGTGTTGAAGTCTCCTACTATTAATGTATTATTATCAGTATGTTTCTCTTTTTGGTTATTAATTGGTTTATATAATTGGTTGCTCCCATGGTGAGGGCATAGATATTTTGGAATTTTACCTCGCAGTATACCTTCTCCTTTCTAGGACTTCATGACATCAACTGGGCAGGTGACATCTTGGATAAGCCTCTTCAAAGAGGGCCAGAAAGGCAACCACAGGTGGATGGATGGCTCAACCCCCACCTACATGTGAGTCTCCCTGTCTGTGATGCAGGTGCCCCTAACCACCTACGACAGTTCCCCACCCCACAAGAGACTGGCAGGGCTTTTGAAGAGTGAGTTTATGACCACTCACTATTTACCTGCAGCAACTCCCAAACAACATGCCACACTTTCTACCATAACAGCTATTGTTATTTTGTTACTTGTGGAAAGTATTCCCATTTAAATGCTTGAGAAACAATGGATCCAATGCCAAACTGGTTCTTTGTTGCAGGACTTCTCAGAGGCTTGAATGTACTAATATGCAGGTTGGGCCTATTCAGGAGTCTAATAATGTAGCACTTGCCAACTGTATGAGTTTCTTGTGGCCTCTGTAACAAAGAGCCACAAACTGTGTGGCTTAACACAATAGAAACTTATTCTTCCACAGCTCTGGAGGCCAGAAGTCCCAAACCAACATGTCAGCAGAGCTACACTCCCTCCAAAGGCTGTAGGGGAGGATCATTTCTTGCCTCTTCTAGCTTCTGGTGGCTGCAGGTACTCCTTGGCTCGTGGGACCATCACTCCAATCCCTGCCTCTGTGGTCACGTACTCTACTCTTCTCCCATGTGCCTTCTCTCTTCTGTCCCTTATAAGGACATTTGTCATTGGATTTAGGGCTCACTCAGTTAATCCAGGATGATCTCATCTCAATATCCTTCACTAAATTTCATTTGCAAAGACCCTTTTCCCAAATAAGGTCACATTCAGAGATACCTGGGGTCAGGATGTGGGCATATCTTTTTGGTGGGGACAACATTGAACCCACAATGCCTTCCTGGCAGTAACCTGCCTCCTCACAATTTTTGTTTTTCTTTTGATGTTTCCATCTGCCAGCATCACCTTTCCCTGTCTGGCAAACTGCCCTGGAATGGTCCAGGCTTAAGGCAGAATTCATCTTGGTAAACTCATCAGCTGCCTGAGCATGTACTGTATACCTTACATGCACTGGTGTTGACATCCTCAGAATGTGCTCCCATTTTGCAAAAGCAGAAAACAGATGCTCAGACATTAAGACTGTTAAGTAGATAGCAGGTGGCAGAGCTAGAATTTGGACAGGGTAAAATCTGGCTTCAGGATGAATGGACCTCAGAGAACGGGAAAGGATCAGTGGGATGAGACAGTCAGAGACAGGGTCCCTGAACTTGGAGATCCTCAGCTTCTCCGAAGACTTTTGCTTCTTGCCACTCCCATTTGAGCTCAGTCTCTCCATTTGGAAAAAAAAAAAAAACAGGAAGTGGTTGACCAGATGACTACTATAAGATGGGCTCAAAAATGACTCCCAATGGAGGCCTCAAGACCCACAGGGCCAGACCCTCACTCATAGAGAGCAGGGCTGGGGGGCTCAGGCACTGGCCCATCTACTCAGGGACTTTGTGGGCATCTCTTTACAGCAACTGGGACTTCAAGGAGCTACATGATAATATAACTGCCCCAGCCTGCATGATGATGCACAACTTTGGACCCTAGAGTGACTGTTCTTGTGAATTAAGGAGATTTGCTTTCATTTGTGAGAGGCGGCAGAACCGCTGACCCAAGCCCTTATACTCCACTCCCTGCGATGAAGCAGAACCCTTGCTCTACAGTCTCAGGCTCCATCCTTGCCTTTTCTGGGTTCTGAGTTCACAGGGGCAACAATAAAGGACCTTTCTCCAAAGCCTAGTGTCCCTTTCTTGGCATTGAGCTTGCCCACCCTTTATTTCCTTTCCTGGTTTCTGCTGAGTGGAGGAAATGCCCCAAAAGTAGTCCTGGGCCCATCCCTGCAGGAGGATTATAATTCTTAACTCCCATTAAAGCCAGGCTCAGCCACAAATCTCGCTTGGGCCAATGAATTGTGATGGGAATTGACATGTGCCACTAGTAAGCAGGAATCTTAAGAGCCTTATGTGGTTCTGCCATCTTTATTTTGCTCTTGCCACAAGACCAGCTGTTCCCAGAGAGGGCAGATCCTTCAAATTTGGTCCTGCAATGAAGGAGACCCCCTCAAGCAGAGCTTCAGCTGACCCACCATGACCATAAGCATGACCAAGACATGAAGCTCTGTGGTTGTCGGCCACTAAGATTTTGAGGTCACCAGTTGTTACCTCATCATACTTAACCTAAGCTGACCAATACAGGGGACCAAGTTCCATTATAAAACCCCCATATCTTGGGCTTTCCTCTGACCAAAAAGCCTAAAGCTTGTGGATATAGGGTGTTTGGGGCCCTCACATTCATTCAGCATCACCATTAACTCAGGCAGCCTCTCTGGTTTTCTCTTCAGCATCTCCTGCTGGTCTAGTCTCCTCTCTGGTTCCCAGTGAGATTGTTCTAAGACATCTCAAAAACCCCTTCACAGACTGCCACTTCACTTTTTCCATGCCGCTCACACCTCCATTCATTTGCTCTTGCAGTTTTCTATGCCTGGGATGCTCCTTTGCCCTGGCTTCCTTTGGGACATCTATTCCTTCATTGGGCCCAAATCAACTGGTACCATCTGCACAGTCTACTCAGAGTTTGACTCCTGCTTTCCTCTTAGAGACCTTTATTAAATTTTATGGTCTATACTGTACAGATGCAGTGGGTCTCTATCCCATTTAAAAAATTCTTCAATCCTTAAATTGTGTCTGACTCCCTTCTGTTAATTCCAAAACCTATGTGAGTTTCCTCCACATTTGCAAGCCTGGATTCTTGAGACCAAGACCAATGAGAAGGTGCAGGCAACAGGCATTAGGATTAGGCACGGCCATTCCCTGGATCTGGCCCAGGCTCACTTACATATACGTGTCTCACTCTAGATAGTCATGGTACAACAAAATTAAGGTCTGTCGGAAAAATTGTTCTCCAACAAATGCCATTTTGAATTAGGTAAGATAGCAATTTGGTCTGGTCTCTGCTATCTCTCTCTTTAGAATCTGAAACTGTATGGGAATGAGATGCATGCCTGTATCCCTGCTGCAGGGAAGAGAAACATAAAATGTGGTTCTCTTCCAGGACCATGGAGAAGGGTTGTCAGAAACTAGGAGTGGCCTCTTGCTCTTTGTTCAGAAAGCTTAGCTGAAATTCAGTTAATGGGAAAATGCAGGTGGACCAGATGTCTCATGATAATTTGGTGAAATGGATCAAACCATGTGCTTTCTCAGGATGCATTTTGCAATTGATGTATTCAGTAAACACTCATGAGTGCTTACAACATGGCAGACACAGTGACTGAGAACCAGGATAGACACACCTGTCACCACCAGGATGCCTTCCTGGGGCTTTGTAGTTTATGGCAGAGGGGGAGCTGATAAAACAGGTGTTCTATCAGAGCAAGATGGAGTCACTCATGTCAAGCAGTAACTTATGTCAAGCACTGACATAAGCAGCCAAGGGCATTGCTGCTCAGACAGGATATCGCTAAAACCAGCACAAGCTGATGGCTTCCAGAACTGGTAACCAGCTGAACCCAAGGACGTCTGCAAAGGCCCAAGACTGATTAAACTCCTTTAAAAAAGGAGGACTTTGCAGCAAACTGTCAGACTTTCCAAACGCTGTCCCTTTCACATCTGACCACATCAAAAAAGGCAATTGCCTGCAAAAGGTCTGCCCAGTTGATCTCTGAACACAACAGAGATCCTCCACTGCTTGAACAGAATAAGCAGCACGTGCACAGAGCTGACCCAGACCAGACCAAGGCCTTCTCCCAACTGCGTGCTCACAGACTGACTTTGCATTTGGTTTGTTAACTGCTTACCCTTAGTTGTATCTTGCTGGTTGTATGACTTTGTCTTGTGCTTTGCTTTGTGTGACATGTATGAAGCCAAGTTAAATATGTAGTAAAATGTCACTGAGTTTGGAATCCTGAACTTGCTTTACAATTACGTTAAACTTGCTTTATGATGGGCTGGGTCTGACCCATCTTTCTGTCTGCAGCTGTGAGCACAGATTATGGCACCCAGCAGGGGCTGATGAATGTCTGGGGAAGGAAATGACTCGGACAATATTTCTTGGTCACCCCTGGGTCGGCCCCAGTGCAGAGACCCAGAAACGCACGGGACCTGCCTGGCAGAACAGCTGAGCAAAGCTACAAGGCTGTGTTTCAAAGGGACTTTGATTATTGCTCATTTAATCTCCAGTGGCCACACACTGCTTGGCACACAATAGATGCACAAAAATACCTGTGAGACAAATGAAAGTGTGGTGCCCATAGTTCAAGAAAAAGATTGAAATGGATGTTGTTGGCGGGGGGAGAGTTCTCCCCGACCAAGCACCTACTGTGTGCCAGGCTCTTTACACATATTGTGTCTCTTCTTACCATTCAGTCCCATTTCCTAAAAGACAAAGTGAGGCCCAGAGAGGCCAAGCCGCTTGTCCAGGGTCACAGCGCCCTCTCCAGGCAGGGCTGCAAGATGCAGCTGAACTGAGACCTTGGGCTCCACTCCATCTCTTGGCTTACTATTGAACCCCTTCTGTGACCTTAGCCTTATATGCTGACCTTTCTGGGCATCCAGAAGCAGCAACAAAGCTCTTTCTCCTTAGTCCTGAATTCATTTCTTGATTGAACATCTGTTTCTATGATGTCCTTTCCAGACTTGAGTTGTGCCAGGAAATCCCAACAGATTGCCCTCACATTCTGGGTCTTCCAGTGCACCAGTGAGCTAGAGCTTAGAGGAGAGTGTTTTCGGGACCCTCAGTCCAGGCTGGCACCTCCTTCCAGCCCACTCTCCCTCGGGCTCCAGAGGGCTGGATCCAAGGTGCCTCCAAGTCCCTTCACATTGTGACCCCGTCTGACTTCCCAGCCTCCCCCGACTCCATTCTGGGCACTTCTCCATGCCTTTGCTCACGCTGGTTCCTCTGCCTGCCGTTCCCTCCCTGACGCCGTGTGCTGGGGACTGTTCATCCTTCAGAGTTCAGCTCAGATGTCACCTACCTCCTTTCCCACCTGCACTGTAAGGTCTCACAGCACTGTGCATATCCTTCCTTCACTGTTTTCTTTAAAGCATTTTATTGAGTATTTATTGTTCCATTTAATTTTTACCTTTCTGGGTGCTGGGAACACAGCATGCTCCCAGTGAGATGCCATCTCTGCCCTCAGGAGGTCTGTCGAAGTCTAGTGGGAGACACAGACCCATAACCAGGTGATGACAGCACCATGTGATGGGGGACTTCAGGGCAAGCTAGGAGTCAGAGACCCCAAGTCTGGGGTGCAGGGATGCAGGATAGGCTTCCTGGAGGGTGGCATGTGACCTGAGACCGGTTGATTGAAGCAGATGGGAGTGGGGCATGAGGGATGCAGTGGGACCTGGGGATGAGAGAGTCTGGTACTCTCAAGAAATTGAACATGCTCCCATCTCATTTTAGCCTAGAGATGCAAAGTGGGGGTGCTGTGTTGGAAGAGGGAGAGGCAGCTGAGAGACGAAACTGGAGAGGCTAACAGGGACCAGAGTTTTGGCTGCAGGGAAGCATCTGGGACTAGGGAGCCATGGCTGGTTCCAAGCAAGGAGTGGGGGATGTAATGTGCTTTGTTTAGCAGGATCCCTCTGATGTTGTGTAGGAAGCAGGTGTAGAGGTCAGAGCCAAAGCAGAGAACTGAATCAGGAGGGATGTATAGTGGGTTAAAATAGTGTTGCTCAGAAATGCATGTCCACTTGGAACCTCAGAATGTGACCTTGCTTGAAATAGGGTCTTTACTGGGGCGCCTGGGTGGCTCAGTCGTTAAGCGTCTGCCTTTGGCTAGGGTCATGATCCCAGGGTCCTGGGATCGAACCCCGCAGCATCGGGCTCCCTGCTCAGTGGAAGCCTGCTTCTCCCTCTCCCACTTCCCCTGCTTGTGTTCCTGCTCTCCCTGTGTCTCTCTCTGTCAAATAAATAACTAAATAAATCTTAAAAAAAAAAAAAAGAAATAGGGTCTTTACAGGTGTAATTAGATAAGGATCTCAAGATGAAATCATCCTGGGTGTTGAGCTCCTAAATGCTGGTGTCTAATGACTGGTGCCCTTATAAGGAGAGGAGAAGACATACAGACACAAGGAGAAGTTCATGTGAAGACTCAGGTAGAGATGGGGATGATGCAGTCAAGGGTGCTGGCAGCCACCAGAAGCCGGGAGAGAGGCATAGGGCTGATCCTCCCTCAGAGCCTCCAGAAGGAACTACCCTGCTGACACCTGGCCTCCAGAACTGGGAGAGAGCATATTTCTGGTTTTTTGAGCCACCCAGTTTGTGGCAATTTGTCTCCTCAGCCCCAGGACACTAATTCAAGGGCGGGTGCTGTCTTCTAGGTCATATGTGCTCACACCAGGTGGGGGGTCTGGACGTGAGAACACGAGGAGGGAGGAGAGTAGACACTGAGCTGCACTGTGGCCCGAGAGCAAGGCAAGCCTGGTTGCTGGTGGCCTGACGCCTTGGCACTGCCCCCTCCCTCCCTCCTCAGTCCTCAGCCTGGGGCAGCCTGGGCCCAGAGCAGGGCCATGCTTTAGAGATCCCATCTCTGACCCTGCATCTCTGCTTCTGCGGAGGCCAGACAGCAGCCCCTCTTCTGGACCACTCCCAGGGGCTGGGACCCAGGGTTTCCCCACCCAGCTCTGGGAACCTGTGCTGTCCTCTCTGGGATGGCCCAGGGGTGCCTGTTTGTGGCGTGTGGATGGACTTGAGCTTTGAGAATGCAGTGTCCATAGTCCAGCATGCATGAGAACAAAGGAGTATGCTCAGAGAGTAGGGGAGGGGCTCCAGCCTCCTTTTGTATTCCTTCCCCTGTCCAGTTAGAGGCACCTGCCTTAACCATCTTCTGCACAGCCCGGCTGGGAGGCCTCAGGAAAGGTCTGGAGGCTGCATGTACTGCTCTGGGCTATCTCAGGGAAGCCTCTGGAAGTCTCCCTGAGGGCCCCCCCCAACCCCCCTCCCCCGCCCCCGCCTGACTTGGGCCCTGAGGGTGGCCCCGCCCACAACCTGCCTCTGCTGCCCACCTCCCCTGGGAAGCCTTTGGAATGCCACTGGAGTACCGCTAGATAAAGCGCAGGCGCAGCCTCCCGCCCTGCCCACCCCGCTTCTGAGCTCCCGGTGTTGAGTGTGAGTGAGGGGACCCAGGGCTTCCTCTGCGACGCCCCCAGACAGTTCCCCGCCGCCGCCACCAACGGAGGCGAGTGTGCGCCCCTGGGTGCTTTTCAGGAGGAGGTGATGCAAGCGCGGGATGCGGGGAAGGACTGTGGGTAATAAGAATGTGGGGGTGGATCTTGGGATCCAGAACCCCGCTGAACGAAGTTTGAAGGACACAGTTCCTGGGCGGATGCCTCTAATTCAGGAATCGCGCATCCAGGTCCTGTGTGCTTCCTGGTCATCGCTGCGATCTTAGCGTGAAGGGTGTCCGTCAGGGACACCGGCGGTAGTCACCATCTTCCTGCTTCTGCTGTGTCGTGCTGTGAGAGTGTACGTCTGTGTGCACCTGCGGGGGTGCCTGTGGCCGCGACTCTGCAGTTGTGTGGGTGGGTCCATCCCCGCCGCGGGGTCTCCGCCTCCGTGTGAGTGAGCGGGTCTGATCCTGAGCGCAGGTGCATGTGGGCCTGCTGTGTGCCTGTCTGGTGTAGAGCTTAAGGCAGCTGCGCCTCTGTGTGTGTGGGGGGGGGGGGGGGGGAGTGGAATGCAGGTATGTGGAGGTGTGGGCGCACACCCACATGTAGGTGTTCATGAGACACGGGGCACCCAGATGCCAGTCTGTAAGAACCGGAGGCCGCCTACCCCTGAGGAGAGCTGTTCTGAGGTGCCTCCCCTTCTGCTCTCACACACACCTGGCGGAGGCTCAGTGGCTGCCCTGGAAGGCACAGGAAAGCTTAAGGGCAGGTGGTGGGTTCTTCCTTCCTGATCTCCCCTCTGGCCCTAGGCACTCACTCTCTCCCTTTCTGGGGACAGGCTGGGCTGTGAACCAAGGGGGAGACAGCACAGAGGTAGAGGAGGACTGAGGAAAGTACGTTTTCCTTTCTAAAAAAAATGGGACAATTTCACATAATACAAAATTAATCATTTTGAAGTTACAAATCATTGGCGTTTAGCACATTCACAATGTTGTGCAACCATCACCCCTTTCTAGTTGCCAAATATTTTCATCACCCCAAAAGGAAACACTGCCTTCATTAGTAGGCACTTCCCCGTTGCCCCCTGCCCAGGCTCCAGCTTCCCCCCAACCCCTAATATGCTTGTTGTGTCTACGAATTTGCATATTTTAGGTATTTCATATTACCGGAATCAACCTTTTGTTCAGACAACCTTTCGTGCCTGGCTTTTTTTCACATAGCATGATGTTTTCAAGGTTCATTTATGATGCCACATGTGTTCGTACTTTGATGTGTAAAAAACACATGACATAAAATTCATTATCTTAACCATTTTTAAGTATGCAGTTCCGGTGGTGTTAAGGATATTCACATTGTTGTGTAATAGATCTGCAGAACTCTTTTCATCTTGCAAAACAGAGACTCTATACCCATTAAACAGAACTTGCAGTTTCCCACTCCCTGTAGTCCTTGGCAACCTCCATTCTACTTTGTTTCTATGAATTTGACTGCTTTAGATACCTCACATAAGTGGGATCATACAGGATTTCTCCTTTTGGGGGACTAGCTGATTCCACATAGCATAATATTCTCAAGGTTCTTTCGTGTTGTGGCATGTGACAGGATTTCCTTCCTTTCAAGGCTGAATGCTATTCCATTGTATGGATATATCACATCTTGTTTATCCATCCATCCACCAATGGACATTGGGGTTGTTTCTACCTCAAGGCTATTGTGACTAGTGCTTCTATGACCAGGAGTGAGCAAATATCTCTTCCCGACCCTGCTTTTGCCACTTTTGCATATATATCCAGAAGTGGGATGGCTGAGGCATAGGTAGTTCTATTTCTAATTTTTTGAGGACCATTCATACTGTTTTCCGTAGCCGTTGTACGACTGTTCAATCCCACCAACAATGCGCAGAGTTCTAATTTCTCCACCTCCTTGCCTTTTAAATGGCACAACTCAGTGCCATTTAACCATTCACAATATTGTGCCACCAACACCTGTATTTAGTTCCAAGAGATTTCACCACCCCAGAAGGAAATCTGCAACCCATTTAACAGTCACTCCCCATTGCAGCTCCCCATTGGAACTCCCGTTCCCTGGCAACTGCTAATCTGCTTTCTGTCTTGATGTGTTTACCTATTCTGTATGTTTCAAATAAATGAAATCATACAATATGTGGTCTTTGTGGCTGGTTTCTTTCACTCAGCATATTGTCTTTGAGGTTGATCCATGTTGTAGCATGTTCAGTACTTCATGCTTTTGTATGCTTAAAAGATATTCCATCATATGGATATATCACTTTTTGTTTATCCATTCATCTGTTGGTCCATCCTGCATTTTTAAAAAGATGTTGCATTTTTGCATCAAGTCTGTCGATGGCAGAGAGAGGAAGAAAGATATACAGAAAGACAGAGCAGTAACACTGGATGGACCAGTTGCTTGGAAGGAGAGCTGTCCCCACGGGGAGCTGGGGCAGATGTGAGTCAGTTGCCACTCAGGGAAGGATATGAGAGAACCCACAGCTGCGAGCCTTGGTTGCTCCACAAAGCAGGAGGTTGGGGATAGGAGAGTGGGTAGGGCTTGAGGAGAGGGAAGGAGATTCAGAGAAGAGCATCGGTGAGTGACCAGAGATAGAGTGCCCAGCAGGGGTCAGAGAATGTGACTCTGGTAATGCTGGTCAGTGCCACATCCTTGTGGGGGACTCACACAAGTTAGACCACACAACAATAGTAGCTAAGAGCTGAACGGGCATCACCTCACCTTGCCACTACAGCCCTGTGGAATGAGGATGATTATTCCATGTTCCCAGTGAGCCAGTAAGGGATAATGCTGAGAATTAACCAGAGCCTACATCCTCTCCATGCCACACAGGAGAGGTGACCTCCAGCTGAAGATAGCAATCAGGGAGTAGCTTGCACTTAAAATTCAGGAAGGATTTGGAATCACAGAGATGGAGAGAAGCATGGAGTGGCCAGCATGCTCAAAGGCAGGAAAGCCGGCTGGTCGTGCATGGAGTCAATGACAGTAATAACAGTAGTTGTAATTATTATTATCAGTATTATTTTTTACAGCGTTCTTACTATGCGCCAGGGCCTGCATTACGCAATTGAGGCTCACGATCTTCCGTGAACCCCAAGCAGCTCCGAGGATCACTGACAGTCATGATGAGCAGCAGGTCATGGAGGGACTGGCCGTGGTGTGGGGGGTGAGGGCCCCCCACCCCCGGGGAAGTCCTCCTGGGCCGGGCTCAGCATGGACCCAGAACTCGTGCCCACCAGGCCGCCTTCCCTCTCTCCCACCCAGTGATGGCCACCACTCTGGGCCTAAACCACAGCTCCATGTCTGAATTCATCCTCGTGGGCTTCTCCACCTTCCCGCCATGTCTCCTGCCCGTCTTCTTCCTGCTGTTCCTGCTCATGTACCTGTTCACCCTGCTGGGGAACCTGCTCATCATGGCCACTGTGTGGAGCGAGCGCAGCCTGCACACGCCCATGTACCTCTTCCTGTGTGCCCTGTCCATCTCCGAGATCCTCTACACCTTGGCCATCACTCCACGCCTGCTGGTGGACCTGCTCTCCACCCACCGCACCATTGCCTTTGTGGCCTGTGTCAGCCAGATGTTCTTCTCCTTCACATTTGGCTTCACCCACTCCTTCCTGCTCACCGTCATGGGCTACGACCGCTACGTGGCCATCTGCCACCCCCTGCGCTACAATGTGCTCATGAGCCCCCGTGGCTGCACCTGCCTGGTGGCCTGGTCCTGGGCTGGTGGCTCAGTCATAGGGCTGGTGGTGGCCACAGCCATTTCCCACCTCACCTTCTGTGGACCCAATGAAATCCAGCATTTTTTATGTCATGTACCCCCTCTCTTGAAGCTGGCCTGTGGAACTGATGTACCAGTAGTAGCCCTGGGTGTGGGGCTGGTGTGCATCACCAACTTGTTGGGTTGCTTTCTCCTCATCCTCCTCTCCTACACCTTAATTGTGGTTGCCATCTTGAAGATCTCCTCTGCTGAGGGCCGGCACAAAACCTTCTCCACCTGTGCGTCCCACCTTATTGTGGTCATTGTGCACTATGGCTTTGCGTCTATCATCTACCTCAAGCCCAAGGGTCTGCACTCCCACGAAAGCAACACCCTGATGGCCATCACCTACACGATCCTCACACCCTTCCTCAGTCCCATCATCTTCAGTCTCAGGAACAAGGAGCTGAAGACTGCCATGAAGAAGACCTTCCTCAGCAAACTCTATCCCTCCAACATCTAAGTGGCCAGTGTGAAGGTGGTTTTAGAAGAAGGTAGAAGGATGACCATACCCTCACCTGTACAATGGGGTTTACAATGTCTGCCTAGTAAGATTGGTAAAAAGATGTGTGACAACACCCATGACATGGCAGGTACTCAATAAATGTGAACTTTTCTTCTTCTTCTTCCCTTGGTTTGTGTCTTGGCTATTAGTTTTATTTGTAATCAAACAGCTTTCGTGAGATATAATCCACATGCCATATAATTCACCCATTTAAAGTACACAGTTCAGTTGGTCTATAGTATATTCAGAGTTATGTGATCATCACCACCATCAATTTGAAACATTTTTGTCACCCAAAAAGGAAACCCCTACCCATTCAGTCCCCATTTCTTCCCCAACTCCCATAACCCCCAGCTATAGGAAACCACTTTTTTTCAGAATATGTTTTAATTTTTAAAAATTGAAATATAGTTGCCATACGATGTTATATTAGTTTCAATTGTACAACATAGTGATTTGACGCCACACAATGCTATTATAATACCTTTGACTACATTCCCTATGCTGTACCTTTCATCCCTGTGACTTACTCATTCCACTTTGCCTGTTCTGAACATTTCATATAAATGGAATTACACTAGGTGCTCATTTTGACTGAGTGCTCTCGCTTAGCACAATGTGTTCAAGGTTCCTTCATGTTGTGGATGTATAAGACCTTCATTCCTTTTTATTGCCAAATACTATTCCATTGTATGGACATACTGTATTTCTTTTTTTTTAATTTTATTTTATTATGTTATGTTAATCATCATACATTACATCATTAGTTTTTGATGTAGTGTTCCATGATTCATGTTTGCAGATTCATGTTTCTTTCCTTTTTTTTAATTTAAATTTTAGTTAGTTAACATACTGTGCAATATTGGTTTCTGGAGTAGAATTTAGTGGTTCATCACTTACATCACTTACATACAACACCCAGTGCTCATCACAAGTGCCCTCCTTAATATTCATCACCTTCCTAGCCCATCCCTCATCCACCTCCCTCCATCAACCCTCAGTTTGTTCTCCATCATTAAGATTCTCTTATGGCTTGTTTCCCTCTCTCCCCTTTCCCCCTTCCCATACCTTCATGTGTTTTGTTTCTTAAATTCCATATATGAGTGAAATCTTACGGTATTTGTCTTTCTCTGACTGACTTATTTCACTTAGTATAAAACCCTCTAGCTCCATCCATGTCGTTGCAAATGGTAAGATTTCATATTTTGATGGCTGAGTAATATTCTGTTGTGTATATATATACCACATCTTCCTTATCCATTCCTCACTCAGTGGACATTGGGGCTCTCTCCATAGTTTGGCCATTGTTGATAATGGGACATACTGTATTTCATCTGTCTGTTTATCACTTGTTAAACTTCTTAATATTTTTACTTTTTGCTATTTTGAATGTCACTAGGAATGTTTGTGTACCCTTTTTTCTTGAATATATGGTTTCACACTCCTGTATGTATACTAGGGAGTGGATTTTTTTAGAACCAATGGTAACTCTATGTTTAATTTTCTAAAGAAATTTCCAGACTGCTTTCCAAAGTGGCTGTACCCCTCTATATTCCCACCAGCCTCGAAGTAGGGTTCAAATTTCTTCACATCTTTGCCAAAATTTGTTATTACCTGTCCTGTTAGTTATAGCTATCTGAGTGGTAAGAAGTGATATCTCATGGTGGTTTTGATTTTCATTTCTCTGTTAAGTAATGATGTTGTGCATCTCATCACATGCTTGTTGGCCATTTCTATGTGTTCTTGGAGAAATGCTGTTGAGATATTTCACCTGTTTTTTAAATTGGCTTGTTTGTCTTTTTGTTGAGTTGTAATAATTCTTCATAGTTTCTAGTTATAAGGCCCTTATCAGATAGGTGAGTTTCAAGTATTGTCTCACATTCTATAAGTTGTCTTTTCACTCTCTTGTTGGTATTATTTGCAGTACAGAAGATTTTAATTCTGACGACATCCAATTTATGTATTGGTTTCCTTCATTGCTTATGGTTTTGGTGTCATGTCTAAGAAATGATTGCTTAATCCAAGGTCATGGAGATGCTCAGCTATCCTGTCCTCTAAGAACATTATAGTTTTAGCTCTTACATTTAGGCCTTTGATCCATTTTGAATTAATTTTTGTACATAGCATGAAGTAGGGGCTGAATCTTAGATTTGACTGGTTCAATGTGGTTGCAATTTCCTTGAAAATGACCCTGTATGAACTGCCATCAAATCCCCAGACCTGTGATTACACAGTGGGGAAAGGGGAGTCACCACACACATGTGTGGGCATATACATTATTCAGATGCAATCAGCAAACAGTAATATTATTTCCAGCTCTTGGGTTGCTGGTACAGCAATGGTAAAAACTAATAATAGTCATCATGTCAGTATATACAATATGTTGGGCATTATACTATATTCAGCACTTTTAATATAGCATCTCTTTATTCTTAAAAACCTGTAAAAAAGGGAAAAAGGGCAATTTGTGCCAGCAAAAAAATGGCTTGTTATTTATAATTTCCCAATGCCTTTGAAATCATAGGTATAGACTTATTTCTGAGTGCAGCATTTGGTATGAGAATGCAGGGGAGGGGAGGGAAGAGAGAGAGAAATTTCTGTAAGTTAGCAGTGGAATAGGGAGAGGCATCTAGGCAAGGAAAGGAAAGAAGTGGTGACTGCATCTGATAGGGCTGCAAGCTCTGCTGGGTGGGGAAGGGAACAGTGGAAGAAAGGTGAAGATCTTATTGCTGGTAGTGATGGTGTCTTTTTTTTTTTAATTTAATTTTATTATGTTATGTTAGTCACCATACAATACATCATTAGTTTTTTATGTAGTGATCCACAATTCATTATTTTTGTATAACACCCAGTTCTCCATGCAATACATGCTCTCCTTAATACCCATCACGGGGCTAACCCATCCCCCCACACCCTCCCCTCTAAAACCTTCAGTCTATTTCTCAGAGTCCATAGTCTCTCATGGTTCATCCCTCCCTCAGATTCCCCTCCCTCTTCATTTTTCCCTTCCTTCTCCTAATTTGTATGTCTTCTTTGAAGAAGTGTCTGTTCATGTCTTGGCCCGTTTTTTGACTTGATTATTTGTTTTTTGGGTGTTGAGTTTGAGAAGTTCTTTATAGATCTTGGATATCAGCCCTTTGTCTGTAGTGTCATTTGCAAATGAACTTTTGGGACTTCATCAAGATAAAAGTTTCTGCACAGCAAAGGAAACAGTCAACAAAACAAAGAGGCAACCCACAGAACGGGAGAATATATTTGCAAATGACATACAAATGGCTAACCGACACATTAAAAAATATTCATCATCATTAGCCATCAGGGCAATTCAAATCAAAACCACATTGAGATACCACCTTACACCAGTTAGAATGGCAAAAATTGACAAGGCAAGAAATAACAAATGTTGGAGAGGTTGTGGAGAAAGGGGAACCCTCTTACACTGTTGGTGGGAATGCAAGTTGGTACAGCCACTTTGGAAAACAGTGTGGAGGTGCCTCAAAAAATTTAAAATAGAGCTATCTATGACCCAGCAATTGCACTCCTGGGTATTTACCCCAAAGACACAGATGTAGTGAAAAGAAGGGCCATATGCACCCCAATGTTCATAGCAGCAATGTCCGCAATAGCCAAACTGTGGAAGGAGCCGAGATACCCTTCAACAGATGAATGGATAAAGATGTGGTCCATATATACAATGGAATATTACTCAGCCATCAGAAAGGATTAATACCCAACTTTTGCATTAACATGGATGGGACTGGAGGAGATTATGCTAAGTGAAATAAGTCAAGCAGAGAAAGTCAATTATCATATGGTTTCACTTATTTGTGGAACATAAGGAATAGCATGGAGGACATTAGGAGAAGGAAGGGAAAAATGAAGGGAGGGAAATCGGAGGGAGAGATGAACCATGAGAGACTATGGACTCTGAGAAACAAACAGGGTTTTAGAGGGGAGGGGGGTGGAGGGATGGGTTAGCCCAGTGATGGGTATTAAGGAGGGCATGTACTGCATGGAGCACTGGGTGTTATACGAAAACAATGGATCGTGGATCACTACATCAAAAACTAATGATGTATTGTATGGTGACTAACATAACATAATAAAATTAAAAAAATAAAAAACAAACAAAAAAAACTAATGATGTATGGTGACTAACATAACATAATAAAACAACATTTAAAAAAAAGGAAATAGAAACAATTATTAGAAATTATTATAAACAACTATATGCCAATAAACTGAGCAACCTGGATGAAATGGATGCCTTCCTGGAAACCTATAAACTCCCAAGACTGAAACAGGAAGAAATTGACAATCTGAATAGGCCAATAACCAGTAACGAGATTGAAGCAGTGATCAAAAACCTCCCAAAAAACAAGACTCCAAGGCCTGATGGATTCCCTGGGGAATTCTACCAAACATTCCAAGAAGAAATAATACCTATTCTCCTGAAGCTGTTTCAAAAAATAGAAACAGAAGGAAAGCTCCCAGACTCATTCTATGAGGCCAGCATTACCTTAATCCCCAAACTAGTGATGGTGTCTTTAGGGAAAGAGAGAGCTGATGGCTCAGAGCCTGGTGAAGAAGGCGATGCAGAGAACACAGGTGTTAAAGTCGTTTTAGAAGGAGTTTCCCCGTGACATCAATTGTAAGGTTTCTTCCTTATCTGCATATGAAACCTCTAGTAATGCATCATTGCCATGACCTTGCTGAGCTGCATCCATCTGGTGAACACCTCTCTACTGGATCTCACTTGAACGTGGACACAGGAGGAAAGTCTCCATTCCTTGGGAGTCTATTCCTCTTCACATTATCTCACCCTGAATTAGAGTGAAGAACAGAAATGCAAAAGGGGGCTTCATCCATGCAGCAAGTGGAATTCCCTCAAACAACCTGGCCCTTCGGGGCAGGCAATCAAACCAACCAGGACAGAAGAGATGTAGGTGGTATTTCCAATGTGCAGTTGCCACTAGCTCTGACTCCAGCCACTCTTACTCGGGAAGCTTCATAAAGTAGCAAAGCAATATCTAGTTCCCTGGTTCCCATGTCTTGAATGAATCTTTTTCTCAAAATTCTGCTTTTTAACTGTATTTTGAAAGTTGTGTTCTCCTTTGCTACGTAGTACCCTTTTCTCCCCAATTACCCAACTTTTTTAAAATTTAAATTCAGTTAGCCAACGTACAGTACATCATTGGTTTTGACATAATGTTCAATACCTAATTACCCAACTTTTACTGGTGAATTGTCTATTCCGGTTGGTAATTTGCCAAACATTAGCAGCATGTTTATATATATCACCCTCTTTATATTACATATAAAAACCGTTTAGGTTTTCCACTACCGTTGGCTGGGAAACCCTTGAGGATGAATTCAGACACGAGCTGTGCTGTAGCCCCGCCATGGCGGCCATCCTTGCTGGGGAAGGAGAGAAGAAGGCCCAGTGGATATGACTCAGGGTCTCCCCTGAGCCCTGCCTGGGAGGGTTTCCAAGAGGAGTCCCTCACCCATCCCAACCATGGCCAGTCCCTCTGCAACATGGTGTTCATGGTAATGGTTTGTGCTTCACAGAGCTGCTTGGGGTTTATGTAAGATCATGCACCTCAAGTGCTCAGCACGGGTCCTGGCGCATAGTAAGAATTCAAAATAATATTAATAATTATTATAACTACTATTCTAAAATCCCGGTGGAAGGAGCTCAGGGTCTGTATCCAGCCACACCTGGGCTGAGTCCTACTTCAGAGCTTGTCAGTGCCTCTAGCCATTTTTCTAAGTAGGAAGGGAAAACTCAAGAAAAAAAAAACAAGTCCAGTCTTTCCTTAAAAAATTTATACTGTGATCACTAATAAAAAATTTGAATTGGAACAATCTGGTGCTGGTTGGCATTCCATCTTTGAAAAGTTAATGCACATCTCACATCGCTATGCCCAGTATGCTTGAATCAACTTTGAGCTGTGTGCAAGCCTTAGTAAGTATCACATGGTGGCTTTCTTCTTTTTATACAAAACTCTACCATGTTATCTGCATGAGTTAAATAAATTTGAGTTGTTTTAAAACACTGCTCCAAAAAAACCCCAAACCAACGTTGGGTTGGTACCTTATTTCTTCCTATAAGTCTCTTTATATCTATTGATATTATAAAGTAATATTATATGTTATGTAGTATTATATTACATTAAATTATTATTATATTACATATTATAATCACATTAACATATAATCATATACATTATAAAAATATATACTGTGTTATTATATGTTATATTGATAATTATATGTTATAGCATTTTATAATAATTAAATCATATTACATATTATATGTAACAACTATATATGTTATATAAAAATTCATTTTAATTAATCAATAATATGTAATATACATATGTAATAATATATGCACAATATATTAATATATAATACAATATAATATATTAACATATTGTTACATATATCACTGTTATAATATAATTATGGAATTGTATTAATTATATTTATATATTGGTATATAATATATATCATATAATATATAAAATATACACTGTATATTATATATTATTATCATGTTAATATATGTGCCATATTAATATGGTATATGTTATATATACTATCATATATAGTATCATAGTATATAATATATACTATACATAATTTAATATATGTGTTTTGTATAATGGAACAATACACTTATAGCATACTATAATCTATAATATATTGTAGTTGCACTAGAATATTATTTACTCACTAAATTGAGTTTTTCAGGCAATTAACAAATATTTAAGTACCTATTATGTGTCAAGCATGGTAGGGCTACAATGGTGAGCAAGAGAGAGACCCTGACCCCAAGGAGCTTACAAGCTAATGGGGAGATTCATGGGGGAATAGAATACCAATGTGTGCTGTACAGCGATCATGCTATTCAAAAATAATTCATAGGAACTTCAATGAAGTGAAGATAGCAAGGTCTCTGCGCCATGTGAAGGCTGCAAAATGTTCTAAGAGTGCCAAGAGCTGTGGTTTTACCTTTTTTTCCCTACTGGCAAACTTAGCCACTTTCCACACATTCTATGGAAATGAAGGACTCAGCAAATAGAAGAGTCATAAGTATTCACGGAGGCTGGGTCCCCAGGCCCTGGGCTGCATACCCTACAGCTTCATGGTCACATGTATCCTCACAACACACCCCAGGGGCCTTGCCGCCAATGAGCAAATCCTGCAGCCAAGCTATCGGGACTCCTTCACCTTTGCTGATGGACTTCTGAGGATACTCAGCCCTTCTCATGAATGATCTCCATGCCCTAAGTCTTCTCAATAAAGAAGAATGGCATAAGAATCTGACTTGAAACTAATTTTGTCATGAAACAATTCACATAGAATGACAGGATGCCATTTCATGAGTCGGTTTTCTAGGGCTGCTGTAACAAAGCACATAAACCTAGTGACTTAAAGCCACACACATCTATCCTCCTCTATGCTGGAGGCCAGAAGAAAAAATCAGGGTCACCAGGTGTGAGCAGGGCCGCATCCTTCGGGGGATCCAGGGGAGAATCTGTCTCCTGCTTTCCCAGCTTCCAGAGGCAGCAGGTATTCCTTAGCACAAGGTTCCTGGCTCAGTTACTCTAATGCCTCCTTCCAGTGTCACATCCCCTACTTCTCTCTGTGTCTGACCCCTCCTGCCCACTTTTAGAAGGAGACTTGCAATGATAGCAGGCCCATCTGGATGATCTGGGGTAATTCTTCTGTCTCAGATCCTTAACTGCATATCATCTGCATGCAGTCCCTTTTGCTGGGTAAGGGAACATAGTCACAGGCTCTGGAAAAGGACATCTTAGGTGTGATGGGTTGGCATTAGTCATTTACACCAATAACTAAAATAATGAAATGGAACCCGAGGGTCTCGTTGTCAGTGTTGATGTGACAAAGCAACTCTGTAACTTCTCTGGAATCAGTATTTCTCTCTGGCTGTGTGAAAGGGGTGTGTGCCTGGGGCTGCACCTGCCCTCTTCCCTGAAAGGTGTCTATTCCTTCTAATGACAGCCTTCCTCTCCCAGTCAGGACCACATTTCTCTCTGCAGACACATGAGAGAGATGCATTCCTGATCACCAACTGCAGTCACGTGCAGATTGTAATGGATTCCTGCTTCACCACTTCAGGGCAGTGTGGCTGGGGACAAATCATCTCTCAGGTTTGCATTTTCTGCCTTTCAAAAATGTGAATAGTAATAGATGTGGGTCATATCTAAATGAGCAGAAATAATAGTTTATTTTGAGACTTAGAAGGGTGAATGCACAGGAAACCCTTCCTACATTTGGCAAACAGCAGGTACTCATATGTGATAGCCATTTTTACATTTACTATTAAAAAACATCTTCTGCCTGCAGCCCAAATACCTGGCCACAGTTTTGAGTATGAACTTACACCAACAAAGTCCCTCTTCTTGGATGTCCAGATATATGGTATTCCCAAACCGCAGTATGGGACTCAGACAGATCTAAAGTTGCCTGTGACTCCTTCATTCATGAGTGATGTCCACCAATATTTCTCATCTGTTAAATAGGGTACACATATCCTGGTCTCTCTTTGTGCCATCCTGAGATATTACTGTGCCCTCCAACACATCCCCCAGATAGATTCAAGTAAAACACAAGAGTGAGAAATTGATGTTTCACTGAAAGTAATGTGGGGAAGAAGGGAAAAGGGTTTCCATAAGATGTCAGATAGCAACACACTTCTAACATTCTGTGTGTTCTTATTCAAATACTGAGCCCTTTCATCCTCCACTCTCACCCCCTCCCTTTCTCCCTCTTTCTCTTGACTTCATATTTTGACATCCTTCACTCAAACTCAGATCAGTATAGAAAAATTCCCTTAGGATCTATCACCTACAAAGACAGAAGGAAATAGACAGAGTCACCTACCTTCCTGGAGGCAAATAGTTTATTTACTTTTTTGTACATTTTCATATTAAAGGGTAATTATAAAACACTGGACACAATGCCCGAAAGGGAAGCCCCAATGCTGGTGGCATTCATTATTATGCTTATTTCTGTTTATTCTTATGTTGGAGGGACTGAAGTCTTCCCTTGCTTCTCCATTCAAGAAGAACCATTATAGAGCTACCCTATGACCCAGCAATTGCACTACTGGGTATTTACCCCAAAGACACAGATGTAGTGAAAAGAAGGGCCATATGCACCCCAATGTTCATAGCAGCAATGTCTGCGATAGCCAAACTGTGGAAAGAGCCGAGATGCCCTTCAACAGATGAATGGATAAAGAAGATGTGGTCCATATAGACAATGGAATATTACTCAGCCATCAGAAAGGATGAATACCCAACTTTTACATCAACATGGATGGGACTGGAGGAGATTATGCTAAGTGAAATAAGTCAAGCAGAGAAAGTCAATTATCATATGGTTTCACTTATTTGTGGAACATAAGGAATAGCATGGAGGACATTAGGAGAAGGAAGGGAAAAATGGGGGGGGGAATTGGAGGGAGAGATGAACCATGAGAGGCTATGGACTCTGAGAAACAAACAGGGTTTTAGAGGGGAGGGGGGAGGGGGGATTGGTTAGTCCGGTGATGGGTATTAAGGAGGGCATGTACTGCATGGAGCACTGGGTGTTATACGAAAACAATGGATCATGGATCACCACATCAAAAACCAATGATGTATTGTATGGTGACTAACATAACATAATAAAATTAAAAAAAAAGAAGAAGAAGAACCATTAGCATCAGTGCCCAAACACAACCATGTGATGCGCCCCCTGGCCCATAGATAGAAAACACACTCTTAGAGCTAAATGGGATGGACTTCATCACACGGGGTCAAGAACAAGAGATGATGATCGCTAGTTCCTATGCAAGAAGGGGGCAAACAAATTGAAGAAAAACAAATTTGTAACATGCATCCAACAACTATGGATGCATCCCACAATACCTATTCAGTATTTTCATATACTGAAACCCTATAAAAGTCCTGTGGAAAGAGTCATTATTATCCCCAGCTCAGCTACCCCATTTCCTCACCACCAAACTGGACA
This sequence comes from Halichoerus grypus, assembly GCF_964656455.1. Lineage (NCBI taxonomy): Eukaryota > Metazoa > Chordata > Mammalia > Carnivora > Phocidae > Halichoerus > Halichoerus grypus. Next base: position 205,078,953 of record NC_135712.1, read on the forward strand.
TCAAGAGCTTAGGGGACTGAATTTTCTCTGGAAGCTTTTCTTTATGGCATTCTTGAGCTCCTTATTCCTGAGGCTGAAAATGATTGGGCTGAGAAACGGGGTGAAGACTGTATAGGTGGTGGCCATCAGAGTGTTACTGTCCATTGAATGGGGGCCCTTGGGCTTGAGGTAGATAATGGAGGCAAAACTGTAGTGCACAATGACCACAGTGAGGTGGGACACACACGTGGAGAAGGTCTTGTGCCTGCCCTCAGCAGAGGGGATCCTCAATATGGCAGCCACAATGAAGACATAGGAGAGGACAATGAGGAATAAACAGCCCATCAGAGCTGTGACACACACCAGGATCACACCCAAGGTGACAGAGGATGTCTCATTCCCACAGGCCAACTTCAAGAGAGAAAACACATGGCAGAGAAAATGGTGAATCACATTAGAGCCACAGAAGGTGAGGTGAAAAACTATCAGGGTCACCATCATCCCCATGACTGAGCCACCAGCCCAGGTCCAGGACACTAGACGGGCACAGGTGTGGGTGCTCATGAGCACATTGTAGCGCAGGGGGTGGCAGATGGCCACATAGCGGTCATAGCCCATGATCATGAGCAGGAAGGAGTGGGTGAAGCCGAATGTGAAGGAGAAGAACATCTGGTTGGCACAGGCCACAAAGGTGATGGAGCGGTGGCTGGAGAGCATGTCAACCAGCATGCGAGGGGTGACAGCAACAGTGAACAGAATCTCAGAAGTGGACAGGGCACACAGGAAGAGGTACATGGGCGTGTGCAGGCTGCGCTCACTCCACACAGTGGCCATGATGATCAGGTTCCCCAGCAGGGTGAACAAGTACATCAGCAGGTACAGCAAGAAGAAGGCAGGCAGAAGATGCTGTGGGAAGTCGGAGAAGCCCACGAGGATGAATTCAGACACCATGCTATAGTTCTGACCAGCCTCCAATGCTGCATCTGCTCAGATCACAAGAAATGAAGGCGACCAGAATAAAGATCATGAATCTATACAACAATATACCCTAAAAAATCTACAAAATGGAGGAACTTTAGATGCAGTATGTTAGGACTGGGAAAATGGCAAGGATACTCACTGTTTCTGCTGTTCTTTAGCATGGAACTGAAAGCCCTGAGCGGTGCTCTGAGGAAAGAAAAAGAAAGAAGGTATGTGAGGATTTGACAGGAAGAGACCGGCTCGTGCACCCAGAAAAAGCAAAGAGTGAAGTCAGAACATACCACAGCGAGAGAGAGCACAGAAATGCAGAAGATCCACTTCCAAAAACCAGTATTTCTCATAGAATTACACCAGTAGTAATCATTCAAAATACGAATTTGATATAAAAAATAAGATACCATTCCAAGAGTGACACAAAGTATAAAGAAACAACTCTCTAACATTTTGGTCTGGCGATTTCTTTACACTCAAGAAAACTTGAGCCTCTAATTGGCTTTTGTTTGAGTGCATTATCACTCTCCATATTCACCTTTTCTGACAATATTCAGTTATAGATACATTCAAAAGAAGAGTCAACCTATTCAATATCAATGTAAGTAACATATTTTTATTTTTTTTATTTTATTATGTTATGTTAGTCACCATACAATACATCATTAGTTTTGATGTATTGTTCCATGATTCATTGTTTGCATATAACACCCAGTACTCCATGTAATACATGCCCTCCTTAATACCCATCACCAGGCTAACACATCCCCCCATCCCCCTCCCCTCTGAAACCCTCAGTTTGTTTCCCGGAGTCCATAGTCTCTCATGGTTCGTCTCCCCCTATGATTTCCACGCCTTCATTTTTCCCTTCCTTCTCCTAATGTCCTCCATGCTATTCCTTATGTTCCACATATAAGTGAAACCATATGATAATTGTCTTTCTCTGCTTGACTTATTTCATTTAGCACAATCCCCTCCAGTTCCATCCATGTCAGTGCAAAAGTTGGGTGTTCATCCTTTCTGATGGCTGAGTAATAATCCATTGTCTATATGAACCACATCTTCTTTATCCATTTGTCTGTTGAAGGGCATCTAGGCTCCTTCCACAGACATATGAATGGCTAACAGACACATGAATAAATGTTCATCATCATTAGCCATCAGGGAAATTCAAATCAAAACTACATTGAGATATCACCTTACACCACTTAGAATGGCAAAAATTGACAAGGCAAGAAACAACAAATGTTGGAGAGGTTGTGGAGAAAGGCGAACCCTCTTAGACTGTTGGTGGGATTGCAAGTTGGTACAGCCACTTTAGAAAACAGTGTGGAGATTCCTCAAAAAATTGAAAATAGAGCTACCCTATGACCCAGCAATTGCACTCCTGGGTATTTACCCCCAAAACACAGATGTAGTGAAAAGAAGGGCCATATGCACCCCAATGTTCATAGCAGCAATGTCTGCAATAGCCAAACCGTGAAAGGAGCCAAGATGCCCTTCAACAGATGAATGGATAAAGAAGATGTGGTCCATAGAGACAATAGCATATTACTCAGCCATCAGAAAGGATGAACACCCAACTTTTACATCAACATGGATGGGACTGGAGGAGATTATGCTAAGTGAAATAAGTCAAGCAGAGAAAGTCAATTATCGTATGGTTTCACTTATATGTGGAACATAAGGAATACCATGGAGGACTTTAGGAGAAGGACGGGAAAAATGAAGGGGGGGAATCAGAGGGGGAGATGAACCATGAGAGACTATGGACTCTGAGAAACAAACTGAGGGTTTCAGAGGGGAGGGGTGTGGGGGGATGGGTTAGCCTGGTGATGGGTATTAAGGAGGACACGTACTGCGTGGAGCACTGGGTGTTATACGAAAACAATGAATCGTGGAACACTACATCAAAAACTAATGATGTATTGTATGGTGACTAACACAACATAATAAAATTAAATTAAATTTAAAAAAAAAGAAAATACATCCTCACCTTCATTGGAAAAGTGAGGACCTGATGGTCCCTCAGAAAGGGTCTCTGGGACTCCAGGGTCCTCACAGCACACTTTGGACGCCTCTGTTATAAAACATCCAGGATTCAATCAAACACATGCAATAGCTCCAATTTTAGACATTTTTACCATTAACAAAAATGTAGAAGGGGATTTGAATACATGGAGAACAGTCTACACTCTCAGTTGAGGTCAGCGAATATGGTAATGATGACACTTTTTCCTCAAATTATAACATCAGGGCAACTGCATTTACACTTCCAGTGAATCAGCTGTACATCTCATAAAAGTTTCCTCAAATTCCTTCTGAAAAATGAGGTCAGTGCAAAACTGTACTAATCTTCTAAAAATGGAGTCAATAGGAAAGAAATGCTCTGGCAGGGATGGAGACTCATCATAGACATATTACACATCATAGTCTTTTTTAAGTGTGAATCTGGAACAGACACAGACACTGATCAAATTGATTGGATACCTCAGAAACTATCCCCCCATGATTCACAGCTCAACATGTGATAAAAGTGGGAGCACAAATCAAAGGGAAATGGTGGATTGTTCAGGAGTTTGTGGTGGGAAAACTGGTCCTTTTATGAAGGAAACTCAATCTGAATATCTGCCCAAGACCACATGCAAAGGCAGATTCCAGGATTCAAGACATAAATACGAAATAGGACACTGGGAAGTTAATAGGAGAAGGTGTAGGAGAAGAATTTTGTTGATCTAGGAGTGGAGAAGGACTTCTTAAACAAACTTCACAAGCACAAACATTAGGTGATTTTGAAAGAATAAAAACATCAACAGGAAGAGGATTTGTTCAACAAATGATGTCCTGGATCCAGTTAAGGGGAGATGGAAAGGTGGGGAAAGATCATTTTCATTGTCCACAACTGACCAGGGAATAGGATGTAGAATAAACAAGAAACCAGTTCCATCTACAAGAAGTAGAAAGCTCAATACAGAAATGAGCAAAGGTGTGAGCAGAGAACTCACAGAGGGCGTAGCACAGGCAAATGAAAACATGCTTAAAAGTGGGAGGGAAGGAGAGAAAGGGAAATGCAGTGGAAATTCGGTGTCTACCCATTCAATGCCCCAAATTAGGATGTGCCCAGTGCTGATCAGGTATGGGGAGAAAGCAATATTCGTGCACTGCCTGTGAGAACTAGAGGGTGAAAATTAAGAGCTCCTGTGCTCTGTGCACCAGCACATGTGCTCCCGAGCATCTATCTCCATTGCTCACAGGTATTTGTAGGGCAGCATGTCAGGGGATGTTTTGTAGCATTGCTGGTGGTGAAGAATGGGAAAAGTTGCTTGTCCATACGTGGGAAGAGGGGAGGTTACATGGGCTGGATGCAAACACTGGAGCCCCAGGAAACAGTTAGATGCACACGCAGCAGCCTAAACGACCCTTAAAATATTATTAAGTGAATGATGCAAAAACCAGATGAATGCTCTAGCATAATTCCATTTGGGCATGTGAAATACAGAGCACCTGAAACTATTCTGGATGATGCTGTAACAGTATATGCATGTCACTATACATCTGTCAAACCCACAGAATGTGCAACACAGACAGTGAACCCTAACATAACCTGTGGGCTGTGTTAATAATAATAATGTATCATATTGGTTCACCAATTGGAACAAATGCACCACACTAACACAAGAGGTAAAAAAATAAATGGTGTGCAGGAGAGAGGATGTATGCCTTTTTCTGTAAACTAAAAACATTTCTATAAAATCTAAAAGTGACCAATTTTCTATGAAATTACAAAAGGGAAAAGATAATTTACAACATAGGTATGCACAGAGAAATAATACCTGTCTACAAGAGCATACACAAATCAAAGAACATACCTTCAGTGTGTTAGAATGGTTGTTGAAATGACATATCAGATAAAGGACTAGTATCCAAAATCTATAAAGAACTCATCAAACTCCACACCAAAAGAACAAAGAATCCAATCAAGAAATGGGCAGAAGACATGAACAGACATTTTTCCAAAGAAGACATCCAAACGGCCAACAGACACATGAAAAAGTGTTCAATATCGCTCGGCATCAGGGAAATCCAAATCAAAACCTCAATGAGATACCACCTCACACCAGTCAGAATGGCTAAAATTAACAAGTCAGGAAATGACAGATGTTGGCGGGGATGCGGAGAAAGGGGAACCCTCCTACACTGTTGGTGGGAATGCAAGCTGGTGCAGCCACTCTGGAAAACAGTATGGAGGTTCCTCAAACAGTTGAAAATAGAGCTACCATATGATCCAGCAATTGCTCTACTGGGTATTTACCCCAAAGATACAAAAGTAGGGACCCGAAAGGGTACGTGCACCCCGATGTTTATAGCAGCAATGTCCACAATAGCCAAACTGTGGAAAGAGCCAAGATGTCCATCGACAGATGAATGGATAAAGAAGATGTGGTATATATATACAATGGAATATTATGCAGCCATCAAAAGGAATAAGATCTTGCCATTTGCAACGACGTGGATGGAACTGGAGGGTATTATGCTGAGCGAAATAAGTCAAACAGAGAAAGACGTGTATCATATGATCTCATTGATATGAGGAATTCTTAATCTCAGGAAACAAACTGAGGGTTGCTGGAGTGGGGGGTGGGGCGGGAGGGATGGGGTGACTGGGTGATGGACACTGGGGAGGGTATGTGTTCTGGTAAGCGCTGTGAATTGTGCAAGACTGTTGAATCTCAGATCTGTACCTCTGAAACAAATAATGCAATATATGTTAAGAAAGGAAAAAAGAAGAAGAAGAATGTAGCAGGAGGGGAAGAATGAAGGGGGGGAAATCGGAGGGGGAGAAGAACCATGGGAGACAATGGACTCTGAAAAACAAACTGAGGGTTCTAGAGGGGAGGGGGTCGGGAGGATGGGTTAGCCTGGTGATGGGTATTGAGGAGGGCACGTTCTGCATGGAGCCCTGGGTGTTATGCACAAACAATGAATCATGGAACACTATATCTAAAACTAATGATGTAATGTATGGGGATTAACATAACAATAAAAAAATTTAAAAAAAAAAGTGGTTGTTGGAACTGGACGGAAACAGGGTGGCAGAAAGAGAACATGAACAAAATAAGAGAAGAACGTTGTCGTTGTGAAAACCAATGATTATCAAAAGCAGCGAACCAGAAATATCATTGACTCAAACCTCTGCACCTGTCGTCTGCCATAAAATAAAACAAAAATATATTTTTATGAATGATTTGAGCCTCATTTGCTGCCCAGAGCTCTGGAAATCGTGGGCTCTGGGACAGGGCCCAGCCATAATTACACCCTGTGGTCTCCCTGGGGCCTTGTTCCCAAGGATCCCCCACAATAGGATGGCAGGCCAGAAATGGCAGGCCAGGGAAGGACCTTCCTGGAGTGAGGAAGGCTGTGCTGATGATCTGGAAATAGTCTTGTGGCCCCGCAGCTGTCCCACCCAGAAATCCAGACACCGGTGTCAGCCCCCTTCTGACCTCCTCCCCCGTCACTCAGCATCACCTCTGCCTACAGAATGGCTGCCCCTGGATTCTGCTCCTCTCCATCTCTGTGGCTGCACCTCCCTCCCCTGCACTGCTCACTGCCCCAGGCTCCTCCTCTGCTCCCACTCCGTTCTGGCTTCCAGAGAGCATTGTCTGAAACATACACCCGGTGCAGTCATCAGAGCCAGGCTTCAAGTCCCAGCGTTTGCTGTGTGTTTCTGAGAAAGAAAATTCCAGCCCTGAGCCTCCTCACCCCAAATGAAAAATGGGAGTAAGCAGAGAACCGTCTGGACAAACAAGGTCCATGAGCATTCACAGAAAGGGCCCCATGTTTACCTAAGATGGGTAGTTATCACTGAATTTGACATCTTTTCTGCCCTCTAAGCTGTTTTTTGTCCTCAGTCTGTACCAAATGGGACCAACTGGCCCCATTCTAAACTCATGGCCTCTGACCTCACGGGGACCCTAGGTACCTCTGGTAACCTGACAACCCAGTTCCACAAGTGGCTGGTCCAACCTCCACCCTCTCACCTAGCCCCTGTCTCACTGTTATACCCTGCCTTCCCCGCTCCTGCTGGGTGGAGTGGCAGCAGTTCTCTGGGCTGGGCTCCCCAGTCTCCTCTGACAGGTGCAGGAGAGAATTCTGTCTACTCTGGTCTCACAGAGGATGGTTCACACACAGGTGCAGAGTCCATGTCACATATCCCAGGAGTGCATCAAGCTCACCCCTCTGCCTCCCCTGTAAGGCTACTCTCCAGGATAGCAAAGACCACTGTCACCCAAGTCAGGACACAACAGCACAGACAAGATACACACCTGGAGCAAGGTTTCTGATGTTCTATACTCTTGGCATTTGGGGTCATATCATTCTCAGGGATGGTGGCTATCCTGTGCATTTTATTATGTTCAACAGCATCCCTGGCCTCATCCCACCAGATGCCAGGAGCATCCCCAGGCTTCCTGAGTCATGACAATCAAAAGTGTTTCCAGACATGTGCACATGTCCTCTGTGGGGCAGAATCATCCTGGGCTGAGAACCACTGACCTAGAAGCTGCAAAGGGCACTAGGCTGGGTAAAGTACCCAAGACCCAGAATGGGCATCCTGAAAAAACCCCCACAAGCTGCCCATTAGTAAGATCCTCTCTTATGACCCTTCTCCCAGACTCTGTCCCCATCACCAGTCTGGGTCTTGCTCCCCAAACTGTCCAAGTATTGCCACCTACCCTGTCCCTCCTGGTCCCCCTCGGCTTGGGCTGCCACTTCCAGGAAGCAGCCAGCAGGGGAGGGCAGAAGAAGCTCTCCTGCCTGTGGCTGTCAACAGCACACAAGGGTAGGTGTGGGGCCAGACCTCGGGGCACCTGGAACTGATGCTGTGTGCTTTATCCCTGCTGCAGCTTCCCAGCAGGCTGCTCCCCAGGGCCTCCCTAGGACACCAACCTGCAAGGCTGCCCTCAGGGTCTGGAGAGGCCAGGAGGATCATCAGAGCACCTCTAGGGACCTGCAGGCTCTACTCCTTCCTCCAACACAATGAAGGCTCCCTGCTTCTCTCTCTGCCCAGAGAGCCCCAGCCCCTGCTGAGGACTAGGAGCTCCCAGTCCTGGGGGAGATAGGACAGGATTAGATGCCCTCAAGACCTTGGGGTCAGGGCAGGGTCAGAGGGAAAGCAGGAGCTGAGCAGCCCAGAGTGGGAATCCAGGGCTCTGCCCTGGGATCAGGGCAGCTGGAAGGCTTCCCAGAATAAGGGTAATTTAGAGCTGGGTCTTGGAGACTGGTTTCTCTTGGTCATCAGAAGTGTTCAGAGTCTTCTGACCAAACTGGATAACCCCACTTCTTCCCTTGGTTGACCTATCTCTGTTGTCATGGTGATCCAGTCAGAGAATCCACCTTAGTATGTGCATCCTTGGGCTCTAATAAAACATTTGGTCTTTGTCCAGTTCCTGAGACACAGCCCCTAAGCCCCTGTCTCAGGAGTGAGAATAGTGGCTTCTGTATGTTAATGAGATGAGTGGTGCCTGGGGACTTCTATATAGTTTTAGGAAGGGAGCTGCTCACCAGAACTTCCAAGGGGTGATTAGAGAATTGGAACATCCAGGGAGGGGAGAGGGGTTACAGATTGATGCTCAATAAGGATGAATGATTAATCAATCATGTCTGTTTAATCAAACCCCCATAAAAACTCCTTAAACAATGGGATTCAGAGACTTTCCCAGCTGGTGAACACATGGCGGTGCTAGGAGGGTGGCATGTCCAGAGAGGGCATGGAAGTTCCTCACTCCTTCCTCCATGCCTTGAAGGATTCATCTCTTTTATTTAGCTGTTCCTTTGTTGTCCTTTCATAATAAACTGGGAAGAGTAAGTGTTGCATTTTCCTGATTTCTGTGAGTCATCCCATTAAAGTATCCAAACTGAAAGGGGGGAATGTGGAAACCCCCACATTTGTAGCCACATCAGACAGAAGTGCGGGTACCCTGAGCAGTGAATACTTGTGACTGGCATCTCCAGGTATTAAGTGTCAGAACTGAATTATAGGACACCAAGGTGGTGTCTGGGTAGTTGGAGAATTGGTCGTTGCTGTGGAAATAACTCACACATTTGGTGTCTTGAGTGTTAGAAGTAGAAATAGTTCACTTTGTCTCCCTTTGTCCAATCAGCAACACTGTCCATTCTATGTCTGAAATCAACCTCAGTTTGCCACTCCACCCCGTCCAGGATGCCCTCATGCACCTCTCCCCATCTCTTCCTGAGTCTGCCCATCCCACCCGCCCTCAGCAGCTGCTTCCATCACACCAACCAGAGGGGGTCTCTACAAACAGGAATCTGACCATGCTGCTTGTGCTTAAAATGTACCTCTTGGTACAACCACTTTGGAAAACTGTTTGGCAATATCTATTCAAGTTGGACACAGGTATTCCCTGAGTCGGTATTTTTACACACCTAATTATAGACCCAACAGAACACATAAGTATCAATCCACCAGAGGACATGTACTAGATGTCATAAGAACACCCTCATAGGAAGCCCCAAATGGAAACATCCATGAACACTTTCACGTAATGGAATACAGCCCTTTCCTCTATGTATTTAAAAAACATTTAGGGGTCCCCATTGCCCTTAGAACAAACTCCTCAAGTGGACACCATGGTCTTGCACGCTCTTGCCCTACTCACCTGTCTGCCTTTAATTCCAGAACCGCACTTAGCAACTTCCAACTCTCCCTGTGCACTGAACATACCATTGTCCCAAATGCACTATGCTTCTGTCACCCTGAGTCTTTGTACTTGTTGTCCCTTCTGTCTGGAAATCCCTGTTCCACTTCCCTGCCTCACCTGAATCATACCTACTCACCCTTCAGTTCTCCCTGTAGTCATCACCAATTTCAAAGTCTCTATATCCCAGGCTGGGTCTGAGACCCACACTTAGCTTCTGCAGATCCCCAGGCTGTCCCCAACACACCTCTGACCACTCTGTGATGTCAGCTTTGGTTATATGACAGCTTCCCTCAGTGGACCATGAAAAGGACAGAGCAGGGCCCCTAGACTTTGGTCATTGCTGGATTCGAGCACCTAGAATATTTCCATATAAAATAAGCCTTGAATAGCATTTCTTGACTATATGAATGAATAAATGAGGGCATAGTGCTGTGAGGACATATAGCACCCCTTTCTGTTCATGATCATGGGCAATGACTGCTATGTGGCCATCTGCTACTCCCTGAGGTACAATGTGCTCATGAGTTCCCATGGTTGTGCCGTCTCATGTCCAGGTGCTGGGCTGGTCTCAGTCATGGAGATGATGGTGACCCTGATAGTTTTTCACCTCACCTTCTATGGGTCTAACGTGATTCACCATTTTGTCTACCAAGTGTTTTCCCTCCTAAAGTTGGCCTGTGGGAAGGAGACATCCTCTGTCACCTTGGCTGTGGTCCTGGTATGTGTCACAGCTCTGATGGGCTGTTAATTCCTCATCATCTTCTCCTATGTCTTCATTGTGGCCACCATACTGAGGATTCCCTCTGCTGAGGGCAGGCACAAGACCTTCTCCACATGTGTGTCCCACCTCACTATGGTCATTGTACATTATGGTTTTGTCTCCATTATCTACCTCAAGCCCAAGGGTCCCCACTCTATAGACAGTAACACTCTGATGGCCACCACCTATACAGTCTTCTCCCCGTTTCTCAGCCTGATCATTTTCAGTCTCAGGAATAAGGAGCTCAAGAATGCCATGATGAAAGCTTCCTGAGAAAATTCAATCCCCTAGGCTCCTGATGGCCAATTTGGTGGTAAGGAAATATGACAGTAGAGCTGGGAATAATAACATCTGTCTCCATAGGACTGTTGTAGGGTCTCAAGTATATGAAGATACACACAACCATAGGTGATGGATGCATGCTTGGTATTTGTTTTCTTCCAATTTGTTTACCCACCTTGCATGGGATCTAGTGATCAGGATCTCCTGTTCTTGACCCTGTGTGATGAAGTTCATCCCATTACCTCCATCAGAGAATGTGTTATCTACCTAAAGGATGGGAGGGCAGCATCATGTAGGCATATCTGGGCACTGATGCACAGCGTTCTTCTTGAATGGACAAGCATTGGAAGACTTTACCCTCCTCCACTATAAGGATAAGCAAAAATAAGCATAATAATAAATGCCCAAAGCTTTGACCCTTTTCTTTTCTTTTTTTTAAGATTTTATTTATTTATTTGTCAGCGAGAGAGAGAGAGCGCGCACAAGCAGGGGGAGAGGCAGACCAAGGGAGAAGCAGTCTCCCCACTGAGCAAGGAGCCCAAATGCAGGACTCAATCCCAGGCCCCTGGGATCATGACCTGAGCCAAAGGCAGACACTTAACCGACTGAGCCACCCAGGCATCCCTCCTTGACGTTTTTCTTACAGAGCATTGCATCCAGTGTTTTATAGTATTGTGCTTTTTATTTTTGTTATTTTGTTTTTCCATAGCCTCTTTTATTTTATTTTTTAACATATCTCTTATTTAAATTTGATTAATTAACATATAATGTATTATTGGTTTCAGAGGTACAGGCCTGTGATTCAGCACTCATATAATAGCCAGTGCTCATTACATCACCTGCCCTCCTTAATGTGCATCAACCCAGTTACCCCATCCCTTCACCCCCCTCCACTCCAGCAACCCTCAGTTTGTTTCCTATGATTAGGAGTCTCTTACGGTTTGTCTCCCTCTCTGGTTTTGTCTTGTTTCATTTTTTCCTCTCTTCCCCTATGATCGCTCCTCTGTTTTGTTTCTTAAATTCCACATGTCAATGAGATCATATGATAATTGTCTTTCTCTGATTGACTTATTTCACTCAGCTTAATACCCTCTAGTTCCATCCACATCATTGCAAATGGCAAGATTTCATTTTTTTGGTGGCTGCATAATATTCCATTGTGTATATATATACCACACCTTCTTTATCCATTCATGTGTCAGTGGACATCTGGGCTCTTTCCATAGTTTGGCTGTTGTGGACATTGCTGCTATAAACATTAAGGTGCAGTTGCCCCTTCAGATCACTATGTTTGTACCTTTGGGGTGAATACACAGTAGTGCAATTGCTGGGTCATAGAGCAGCTCTATTTTCAACTTTTTGAGGAACCTCCATACTGCTTTCCACAGTGGCTGCACTGGTTTGCATTCCCACCAACAGTGTATGAGGGTTCCCCTTTCTCTGCATCCTCACCAACACCTGTCGCTTCCTGACTTGTGAATTTTAGGCATCTTGACTGGTGTGAGATGGTATCTCATTGTGATTTTGATTTGTATTTTTCTGATGCCGAGTGATGTTGAGCATTTTTTCATGTGTCTGTTGGCCATTTGGATGTCTTCTTTGGAAAAATGTCTGTTCATGTCTTCTGCCCATTTCTTGATTGGATTATTTGTTCTTTGGGTATTGAGTTTGATAAGTTCTTTATAGATTTTGGATACTAGCCCTTTATCTGATATGTCATTTGCAAATATCTTCTCCCATTCTGTCGGTTGTCTTTTGGTTTTGTCTACTGTTTCCTTTGCTGTGCAAAAGCTTTTTATCCTGATGAAGTCCCAATAGTTCATTTTTGCCCTTGATTCCCTTGCCTTTGGCGATGTTTCTAGGAAGAAGTTGCTGCGGCTGAGGTCAAAGAGGTTGCTGCCTGTGTTCTCCACAAGGATTTTGATGGATTCCTGTCTCAAATTTAGGTTTTTATCTATTTTGAGTTTAATTTTGTGTATGTTATAAGGAAATGGTCCAATTTCATTCTTCTGCATGTGGCTGTCCAAGTTTCCCAACACCATTTGTTGAAGAGACTGTCTTTTTTCCATTGGACATTCTTTCCTGCTTGGTCAAAGATTAGTTGACCATAGAGTTGAGGGTCCATTTCTGGGCTCTCTATTCTGTTCCATTGATCTATGTGTCTGCTTTTGTGCCAGTACCATTTTGTCTTGATGATTACAGCTTTGTAATAGAGCTTGAAGTCCGGAATTGTGATGTCACCAGCTTTGCTTTTCTTTTTCAACATTGCTTTGGCTATTCGGAGTCTTTTCTGGTTCCATACAAATTTTAGGATTATTTGTTCCAGCTCTGTGAAAAAAGTTGATGGTATTTTGATAGGGATTATATTAAAAGTGTAGATTGCTCTGGGCAGCATAGACATTTTCACAATGTTTATTCTTCCAATCCATGAGCATGGAATATTTTTCCATCTCTTCGTGTCTTCCTCAATTTCTTTCATAAGTGTTCTATAGTTTTCTGAGTACAGATCCTTTACCTCTTTGGTTAGGTTTATTCCTAGGTATCTTATGGTTTTTGGTGCTACTGTAAATGGGATCGACTCTTTAATTTCTCTTTTTTCTGTCTCATTGTTAGTGTATAGGAATGCAACTGATTTCTGTGCATTGATTTTATATCCTGCCACTTTGCTGAATTCCTGTGTGGGTTCTAGCAATTTTGGGGTGGAGTCTTAGATTTTCCACCTAGAACATCATGTCATCTGCAAGGAGTGAGAGTCTGTCTTCTTCTCTGTTAATTCAGATGCCTTTTATTTCTTTTTGTTGTCTGATTGCTGAGGCTAGGACTTCTAGTACTATGTTGAAAAGCAGTGTGATAGTGGACATCCCTGCCATGTTCCTGACCTTAGGGGAAAACTCTGTTTTTCCCCATTGAGAATGATATTCACTGTGGGCTTTTCATAGATAGCTTTTATGATATTGAGGTATGTTCCCTCTATCCCTACACTGTGAAGAGTTTTAATCAAGGAGGATGCTGCACTTGGTCAAATGCTTTTTGTGCATCAATTGAGAGTATCATATGGTTCTTGTCCTTTCTCTTATTTATGTAGTGTATCACATTGATTGATTTGCAGATGTTGAACCAACCTTGCAGCCCAGTAATAAATCCCACTTGCTTGTGGTGAATAATCCTTTTAATGTACTGTTGGATGCTATTGGCTAGTGTTTTGGTGAGAATTTTTGCATTCATGTTCATCAGGGATATTGGTCTGTAATTCTCCTTTTTGGTGAGACCTTTGTCTGGTTTTGACATCAAGGTAATGCTGGCCTCATAGAAAGAGTTCAGAAGTTTTCCTTCGATTTTGATTTTTGAAACAGATTCAGAAGAATAGGTATTATTTCTTCTTTAAATGTTTGGTAGTCCATGATCCATTGTTTTCATATAACACCCAGTGCTCCATGCAGTACGTGCCCTCCTTAATACCCATCAAAAACTAATGACGTATTGTATGGTGACTAGCATAACATAATTAAAAAAAAAAATGTTTGGTAGAATTCCCCGGGGGGGGGGGGGGAGGAAAAAAAGAATTCCCCTGGGAAGCCATCTGGCCCTGGGTTCTTGTTTGTTGGGAGTTTTTTGATTACTGCTTCAATTTCCTTACTGGTTATGGGTCTGTTCAGGTTTTCTATTTCTTCCTGGTTCGGTTTTGGTAGTTTAAACATCTCTAGGAATGCATCCATTTCTTCCAGATTGATTAATTTGTTGGCATATAGTTGTTCATAACATATTCTTATAATTGTCTGTATTTCTTCAGTGTTGGTTATGATCTCTCCTCTTTCATTCATGATTTTAATTATTTGGGTCCTTTCTCTTTTCTTTTTGATAAGTCTGGCCAGGGGTTTATCAATCTTATTAATTCTTTCAAAGAACCAGCTCCTAGTTTCGTTGATCTGTTCTGTTCTTTTGGTTTCTATTTCATCGTTTTCTGCTCTAATCTTTATTATTCCTCTTCTCTTGCCTGGTTTAGGCTTTGTTTGCTGTTATTTCTCCAGCTACTTTAGGTGTAAGGTTAGCGTGTGTATTTGAGACCTTTCTTGATTCTTGAAAAGGCTTGTACTGCTATATACTTCCCTCTTAGGACTGCTTTTGCTGCATCCCAAAAATTTTGAATAGTTGTGTTTTCATTTTCATTTGTTTCCATGAATTTTTTTAATTCTTCTTTAATTTCGTGGTTGACCTATTTATTCTTTAGTAGGATGCTCTTTAGCCTCCATGTATTTGAGTTCTTTCCAACTTTCCTCTTGTGATTGAGTTCCAGTTTCAAAGCATTGTGGTC
Organism: Halichoerus grypus; assembly: GCF_964656455.1. Taxonomy (NCBI): domain Eukaryota; kingdom Metazoa; phylum Chordata; class Mammalia; order Carnivora; family Phocidae; genus Halichoerus; species Halichoerus grypus. Next base: position 205,093,975 of record NC_135712.1, read on the forward strand.
CAAAATATGCAGGAAATGATCCCAGTCTTTTGGTACTGGTTGAGACCTGATTTGTGGCCCACTATATGATCTATTCTGGTGAATGTTCCATGTGCACTAGAGAAGAATGTATATTCTCTTTCTTTAGGATGGAATGTTCTGAATATATCCGTGAAGTCCATCTGGTCCAGTGTCATTCAAAGCCCTTATTTCCTTGTTGATCTTCTGCTTAGATGATCTGTCCATTGGGGGTGTTAAAGTTCCCCACTATTATTGTATTATTATTGATGTGTTTCTTTGATTTTGTTATTAATTGGCTGATATAATTGGTTGCTCCCATACTAGGGGCACAAATATTTACAATTGTTAGATCTTCCTGTTGGATAGACCCTTTAAGTATGATATAATGTCCTTCCTCATCTCTTTTTTGTTGTTGTTGTTGTTTTAAATTTTATTTTATTTTATTATGTTATGTTAATCACCATACATTACATCATTAGTTTTTGATGTGGTGTTCCATGATTCATTGTTTGCATATAGCACCCAGGGCTCCATGCAATACGTACCCATCACTGGACTAACCCATCCCCCCCCCACCTCCCCTCTAAAACCCTCAGTTTGTTTCCCTGGAGTCCATAGTCTCTCATGGTTCATCTCCCCCTCCGATTTCTCCCCCTTCATTCTTCCCTTCCTTCTCTTAATGTCCTCCATGATATTCCTTATATTCCACAAATAAGTGAAAATATGATAATTGACTGTCTCTGCTTGACTTATTTCACTTAGCATAATCTCCTGCAGTCCCATCCATGTTGATGTAAAAGTTGGGTGTTTATCCTTTCTGATGGCTGAGTAATATTCCATTGTATACATGGATCATATCTTCTTTATCCATTCATCTGTTGAAGGGCATCTCGACTCTTTCCACAGATTGGATGAACAAAGACACACAAGAGACCAAATATTAGTTTGATTATGTCACAGAGAGGCAGATGTTAATGTAGGCTCTTTTGCTTGGACCATCAGGACAACAGGGATAGGGAAGAACTTGACCACAAGAAGAGGTGGGGCTATCCTGTTTGGCCAGAAGACACTGAAAACTTCTATTGACCAAGAGAAGCGACTCTCCAAGACCCAACTCTAAATTACCCTTATTCTGGGAAGCCTTCTAGCTGCCTTGATTTCAGGGCAGAGCCCTGGATTCCCACTCTGGGCTACTCCAGCTTCTGCCTTCCCTCTGACCCTGCCCTGACCCCAAAGACTTGAGGGCATCTAATCTGGCCCTGTCTCCCCCAAGACTGGGAGCTCCTAGTCCTCAGCAGGGTCTGGGGCTCTCTGGGCAGAGAGAGAAGCAGGGAGCCTTGGTTGGAGTGTTGGAGGAAGGAGTAGAGGCTGCAGGTCCCTGGAGGCCCTCTGATGATCCTCCTGGCCTCTCCCGACCCTGAGGGCAGCCTTGCAGGTTGGTGTCCCCAGGAGGCCCTGTGGAGCAGCCTGCTGGGAAGCTGCAGCAGGGATAAAGCACACAGCATCAGTTCCAGGAGCCCTGAGGTCTCACCCCACACCTGCCCCTGTGTGCCACTGACAGCTTCAGGCAGGAGAGCTTTTATGCCCTCCACTGCTGGCTGCTTCCTGGAAGAGGCTGCACAGGCTGAGGGAGACCAAGAAGGATAGGGTAGGTGGCAATACTCAGACAGTTGTGGGGAGCAAGGCCCAGACTTGGGATGGGGACAGGGTCTGGGAGAAGAGTCATAAGACAGGCTCTTAGCCTTGGGCAGCTGCTGGGAGTCCTATCTGGTTGCCCATTCTGGGTCCTGGGTTCTTTACTCAACCTAGTGCCCTCTGCAGCTTCTAGTTCTGCATTCTTGTTTGGGGCTGATTCTGCACACACACGCACACACACACACACACACACACACACACACCAGAAATGTTTGTACATGCCTGGAGGAACTTTTGGTTGTACGAGGTCATGGGGAGAGAGGGGATGCTACTGGCATCTGGTGGGTTGAGGCCAGGGTTTTGCTAAACCTTGTACAATTTAGTATACTTGTGGTCCATTTGTTCCAGGTGGTGACATTATGGTGAATTATGTAACCATATGGTTGCATTATTATTAACTCAGCTCACAGGTCATTAGGTTTCACTGTCTGTGTTGCACATCTTGGGTTTTGGCAAATGTATAGTGACTTGTACACACCGTTACAGTATCATCCAGAATAGTTCAGGTGCTCTATTTTTCATGTGCCCAATGGAATTATGCTAGAGTGTTCATCTGCTTTTGCTTCTTTCACTCAAGATCATTTTCCAGGTCCCTTTACACTGCTGTGTGTGCATTGAACTCCTACCTGGGGATCCAGTAGTTGCATCCAGGCCATGTGAACTGTCCTCTTCCTAATTATGGTTCCCAAGCAGTCTTGTCCATTTCCCCCCTACAAGCAATGCTACCTAAATATCCTCTGACATGATCCCTTCAGACAGGTGTGAGCAATCAAGATAGTTGCTCAGGAACACATGTCTTGGTGCCCAGAGCAAGTGAACTCCGTGCTTCTCGATTCTCGGTTCTCACCAGCAAGCCATGAGGCCTGCTTTTCCCCCATATTTCTATTGACACTGAGTACTTTCTAATCTGGGGAAATGAATAGGTGTACGGTGAATGTCCATGATCATTTTCCTCCCCTTCCTTGTCTTAAAACCTACTCTCATGTGTCTGTGTTACTCCTTCTGTGAGTTCTCTGCTCATATCCTTGGCTCATTTCTGTATTGAGATTTCTCCTTCTGAATGTCACTGGTTTCTTATTTTTTCTAGATAGCATTTCCTGGTCAATTTTCAGCAAAGCAGAGGCTCTTTTCCCAATTTCCACCTGCCTGTTCACAGATCCTGTATATCCCTTGTTGAACAAATTCCTTGGAGAAGGTTTCATGTCTGTCTCTTTTTCCAAACAGTTAACATTTATCTACTGAGAATGGCATCAATACTTCCAGAAGATACGCTTATAATATTCAAGTGCTTCTTTATATAGAAAACATGCATATAGACATTTCTTGTCTTTCTAAAATCACCTTAACATTTGTGCTTTTGAGGTTGTTTAATAACCCCTTCTTCACTCTTAGATCACAAAGTTATTCTTCTGCACCTTCTCTTGCTGACTTCATATTTCCTTCTATGGGTGAAATCCATCTGGATTCCACCTTTGCCTGCAGTTTTGGGCAGGAATTCAGATTTGCACCACTTCATAAAATCACCAGTTTTCCCACCACAAACCAGTAAACAACCCATTTTTTCCATTTGATTTTGTGCTCCCACCTTTATCACCTATTGGATTTTGAATCAAGCAGATATTTCTGAGGTATCCAAACAGTGTGATCTGTGTATCATACATATGATACGTGTCTGTTTCAGGCTCACAGTTTTTAAAATGATTCCGAGTGTAATGTGAGTCTCAATACCAGGAGGGATATCTCTCTATCTCTCTTGTGTAATACATTTTTATTTACTATATATTTTTAAAAATTTACTTATTTGAGACTTACTTGTGGGAGTTGGGGAGAGGTGCAGAGGGAGACAGAGAAAAGCAGACTCCCCACTGATCACTGAGCAGGGAGCTGGACTGGGGCTTGATCCCAGCACCCTGGCATCATGACCTGAGCTGAAATCAAGATCTGACGTTCAATGGACTGAGCCACCCAGGCGCCCCATGTACATTCCATTTTTAGAAGACCAGTATAGTTTTTCTGACTTTTTCAGAAAGAAGTTTAAGATAGTTCTTAAATTTAACTTCTTAAATTATAGGTACAGTTGCACTGAATATAATTTGGGAAGGAGTTGACATAATTGCTCTATTCACTCACCCCACCCAAGAGAGCAAATTGGTTTCCATGTTTTCTATGTATCCAGACCACCTTCTACATATCTATCAGTGGTTAAATTTTCTGTCCTTGGAGATACTGCATGTGTTTGGTTAATTCCTAGATATTTTGTAACAGAGGTTTTCAACATGTGATATGAGGACCCTGGGATCCCAGAGACCCTTTTGGGGGGCCATCAGGTCCTCACTTTTCCAATGAAGAAGAGGATTATTTTTGTCATATGCTTTAACTAAAACTGCATATTGCCACAAGCTGAATGAAAAAGCAATATAAGCATCATCTTGTCTTCCATCCAGCCAGCTTGGACAAATTTGCTAAAAATAAAACAAAGCCACACTTCTTGCTAAAGGAGTTTTTGTTTTTTTTTTTTTTTTTATTTATTTGACAGAGAGAGACACAGCAAGAGAGGGAACACAAGCAGGAGGAGTGGGAGAGGGAGAAGCAGGCTTCCTGCGGAGCAGGGAGCCCGATGCGGGGCTCGATCCCAGGACCCCGGGATCATGACCTGAGCCGAAGGCAGACGCTTAACGACTGAGCCACCCAGGCACCCCGCTAAAGGAGTTTTTGAAATGCAGTTACTTATAATAATAAAAATAATAAAATAAAATGCAGTTACTTTCCAGGTACCTGGGTGGCTCAGTTGGTTAAGGATTTGCCTTCAGGGCAGGTCATGATGCTGGGGTCCTAAGATCGAGCCCTGCGTCGGGCTCCCAGCTCAGTGAGGACACTGCTTCTCCCTCTCCCTCTGCCTGCCACTCCCCTTGCTTATATTCTCTCTCTCTCTCAAATAAATAAAGAGGTGAGCTTGGTACACTCCTGTGATGTGTGACATGGACTCCGCACCTGTGTGTGAGCCATCCTCTGTGAGACCAGAGTAGACAGAATTCTCTCCTGCACCTGTCAGAGGAGACTGGGGAGCCCAGCCCAGAGAACTGCTGCCACTCCACCCAGCAGGAACGGGGAAGGCAGGGTATAACGGTGAGACAGGGGCTAGGTGAGAGGGTGGAAGTTGGACCAGCCACTTGTGGAACTGGGTTGTCAGGTTACCAGAGGTACCTAGGGTCCCCGTGAGGTCAAAGGCCATGAGTTTAGAATGGGGCCAGTTGGTCCCATTTGGTACAGACTGAGGACAAAAAACAGCTTAGAGGGCAGAAAAGATGTCAAATTCAGTGATAACTACCCATCTTAGGTAAACATGGGGCCCTTTCTGTGAATGCTCATGGACCTTGTTTGTCCAGACGGTTCTCTGCTTACTCCCATTTTTCATTTGGGGTGAGGAGGCTCAGAGCTGGAATTTTCTTTCTCAGAAACACACAGCAAACGCTGGGACTTGAAGCCTGGCTCTGATGACTGCACCGGGTGTATGTTTCAGACAATGCTCTCTGGAAGCCAGAACGGAGTGGGAGCAGAGGAGGAGCCTGGGGCAGTGAGCAGTGCAGGGGAGGGAGGTGCAGCCACAGAGATGGAGAGGAGCAGAATCCAGGGGCAGCCATTCTGTAGGCAGAGGTGATGCTGAGTGACGGGGGAGGAGGTCAGAAGGGGGCTGACACCGGTGTCTGGATTTCTGGGTGGGACAGCTGCGGGGCCACAAGACTATTTCCAGATCATCAGCACAGCCTTCCTCACTCCAGGAAGGTCCTTCCCTGGCCTGCCATTTCTGGCCTGCCATCCTATTGTGGGGGATCCTTGGGAACAAGGCCCCAGGGAGACCACAGGGTGTAATTATGGCTGGGCCCTGTCCCAGAGCCCACGATTTCCAGAGCTCTGGGCAGCAAATGAGGCTCAAATCATTCATAAAAATATATTTTTGTTTTATTTTATGGCAGACGACAGGTGCAGAGGTTTGAGTCAATGATATTTCTGGTTCGCTGCTTTTGATAATCATTGGTTTTCACAACGACAACGTTCTTCTCTTATTTTGTTCATGTTCTCTTTCTGCCACCCTGTTTCCCTCCAGTTTCAACAACCATTCTAACACACTGAAGGTATGCTCTTTGATTTGTGTATGCTCTTGTAGATAGGTATTATTTCTCTGTGCATATCTATGTTGTAAATTATCTTTTTCCTTTTGTAACTTCATAGAAAATTGGTCACTTTTAGATTTTATAGAAATGTTTTTAGTTTACAGAAAAAGGCATACATCCTCTTTCCTGCACACCATTTATTTTTTTTTAATTTTTAAAATATTATGTTATGTTAGTCACCATACATTACATCATTAGTTTTTGATGTGATGATCCACGATCCATTGTTTTCATATAACACCCAGTGCTCCATGCAGTACATGCCCTCCTTAATACCCATCACCGGGCTAACCAATCCCCCCTCCCCTCTAAAACCTGTTTGTTTCTCAGAGTCCATAGTCTCTCATGGTTCATCTCCCCCTCCGATTTCCCCCCACTTCATTTTTCCCTTCCTTCTCCTAATGTCCTCCATGCTATTCCTTATGTTCCACAAATAAATGAAACCATATGATAATTGACTTTCTCTGCTTGACTTATTTCACTTAGTATAACCTCCTCCAGTCCCATCCATGTTGATGTAAAAGTTGGGTGTTCATACTTTCTGATGGCTGAGTAATATTCCATTGTATATATGGACCACATCTTCTTTATCCATTCATCTACTGAGGGGAATCTTGGTTCTTTCCACAGTTTGGCTATTGCGGACATTGCTGCTATGAACATTGGGGTGCATATGGCCCTTCTTTTCACTATATCTGTGTCTTTGGGGTAAATATCCAGGAGTGCAATTGCTAGGTCATAGGGTAGCTCTATTTTTAATTTTTTGAGGCACCTCCACACCGTTTTCCAAAGTGGCTGTACCAACTTGCATTCCCACCAACAGTGTAAGAGGGTTCCCCTTTCTCCACAACCTCTCCAACATTTGTTGTTTCTTTCCCTGTCCATTTTTGCCATTCTAACTGGTGTAAGGTGGTATCTCAATGTGGTTTTGATTTGAATTTCCCTGATGGCTAATGATGATGAACATTTTGATGTGTCAGCCGTTTCTTTGTCTTCTTTGGAGAAGTGTCTGTTCGCGTCTTCTGCCCATTTTTTGACTTGATTATTTGTTTTTTGGGTGTTGAGTTTGAGAAGTTCTTTATAGATTTACCTCTTGTGTTAGTGTGGTGCATTTGTTCCAATTGGTGAACCAATATGATACATTATTATTAATATCTCAGCCCACATGTTATGTTAGAGTTCACTGTCTGTGTTGCACGTTCTGTGGGCTTGACAGATGTATAGTGACAGCATCATCCAGAATAGTTTCAGGTGCTCTGTATTTCACATGCTCAAATGGAATTATGCTAGAGCATTCATCTGGTTTTTGCTTCATTCACTTAATAATACTTTTTAAAATATTTTTTATTTAAATTCAATTAATTAACATATAATGTACTATGGTTTCATAGGTACAGGCCTGTGATTCATTAGTCTTATATAATACCCAGTTACATCATTACATCACATGCCCTCCTTAATGTCCATCACCCAGTTACCCCATCCCTGCACCCCCCTCCCCTCCAGCAACCCCCAGTTTATTTCCTATGATAAAGAGAGGGCCCTTTACATGGTTGTATGCGCATCCAACTGCTGCCTGGAGCTCCAGTAGTTTCATCCAGCCCATGTGACCTGCCCTCTTCCCACTTATGGACAAGCAACTTTTCCCATTCCTCACCACCAGCAATGCTACAAAACATCCCCTGACGTGCTGCCCTACAAATACCTGTGAGCAATGGAGATAGATGCTCGGGAGCACATGTGCTGGTGCACAGAGCACAGGAGCTCTTAATTTTCACCCTCTAGTTCTCACAGGCAGTGCACGAATATTGCTTTCTCCCCATCCTTGATCAGCACTGGGCACTTTCTAATTTGGGGCATTGAACGGGTAGACACTGAATTTCCACTGCATTTCCCTTTCTCTCCTTCCCTCCCACTTTTAAGCATGTTTTCATTTGACTGTGCTACGCCCTCTGTGAGTTCTCTGCTCACGCCTTTGCTCATTTCTGTATTGAGCTTTCTACTTCTTGTAGATGGAACTGGTTTCTTGTTTATTCTACATCCTATTCCCTGGTCAGTTGTGGACATTTTCATCTCCCCTTAACTGGATCCAGGACATCATTTGTTGAACAAACACTATTGGTGTTGATGTTTTCATTCTTTCAAAATTACCTAATGTTTGTGTTTCTGAAGTGTGTTTAAGATGAGTATTGGGTGTTATACACAACTAATGAATCATTGAACACTACATCAAAAACTAATGATGTACTATATATTGGCTAATTGAACTTAATAAAAAAAAAAAAAAGGAAGTACTTCTCCACTCCTGGATCAATAAAATTCTTCTCCTACACCCTCTCCTATTAACTTCCCAGTGTCCTATTTTGTATTTATGTCTTGAATCCTGGAATCCGCCTTTGCGTGTGGTCTTGGGCAGATACTCAGATTGACTTTGCTGCATAAAAGGACCAGTTTTCCCACCACAAACTCCTAAATATTCCACCGTTTCCCTTTGATTTGTGCTCCCACTTTTATCACATGTTGAGCTGTGAATCATGAGGGGATAGTTTCTGAGGTATCCAATCAATTTGATCAGTGTCTGTGTCTGTTCCAGATTCACACTTAAAAAAGACTATGATGTGGGGCGCCTGGGTGGCTCAGTTGGTTAAGCGACTGCCTTCGGCTCAGGTCGTGATCCTGGAGTCCCGGGATCAAGTCCCGCATCGGGCTCCCTGCTCAGCGAGGAACCTGCTTCTCCCTCTAACCCTCCCCCGTCTCATGTTCTCTCTCTCTCTCTCTCATTCTCGCTCTCTCAAATAAATAAATAAATAAATAAATAAATAAATAAATAAATAAATCTTAAAAAAAAAAAGACTATGATGTGTATAATGTCTATGATGAGTCTCCATCCCTGCCAGAACATTTCTTTCCTATTGACTCCATTTTAGGAAGATTAGTATAGTTTTGCAGTGACCTCATTTTTCAGAAGAAATTTGAGGAAACTTTTATGAGATGTACAGCTGATTCACTGGAAGTGTAAATGCAGTCGCCCTGATGCTATAATTTGAGGAAGAAGTGTCATCATTACCATATTTGCCGACCTCATCTGAGAATGTAGATTGTTCTCCATGTATTCAAATCGCCTTCTACATTTTTATTAATGGTAAAAATTTCTAAATTTGGTGGTATTGCATGTGTTTGATTCATTCCTGGATATTTTATAACAGAGGCTATCTCAAAGTGTGATATGAGGACCCTGGGGTCCCAGAGACCTTTCCTGGGGGACCATCAGGTCCTCACTTTTCCAATGAAGGTGAGGATGTATTTTCATCATATGCTTCAACTAAAACCACATATTGCCACAGGCTGAATGAAGAAGTAGATACAAGCATAATCTTGTCTCCCACCCAGCCAGCATGGAACAAATTTGCTAAAATGTAAAAAAAAAAAAAAACCACTCTTGTCACTAAATGTTCATTTTGTAAAAGTAGTTACTTTCCAAAAAACATGTTACTTACAAAGACATTGAATAGGTTTACTCATCTTTTGAATGTATTCAAAACTGAATATTTTCAGAGAATCTCAGTGTTCCTTTCTAATATGGTGAACATGGGGAGTGATAATGTACCAAAACAAAAGTCCATTAGAGGCTCAAATTTTCCTGAGTGTAAAGGAATCACCAAACCAAAATGCTAGAGAGCTGTTTCTCTACACTTTGGGTCACTCTTGGGAATAGTATCTTACTTTTTACTTCAAATTCATATTTTGAATGATTACTACTGGTGTAATTCTATGAGAAATACTGGTTTTTGGAAGTGGATCTCATATTCTGCAGATCTGTGCTCTCTCTTGCTGTGGTATGTTCTGACTTCATTCTTTTGCTTTTTCTGGGTGTGCGAGCCGGTCTCTTCCTGTCAAATCCCCATACCTTCTTTCTTTTTTTTCCTTAGAGCACCGCTCAGGGCTTTTAGTTCCATGCTAAAGAACAGCAGAAACAGTGAGTATCCTTGTCATTTTCCAAATCCTAACACAATGCATTTAAAGTTCCTCCATTTTGTAGATGTTCTAGGTTATTATTGTATAGATTCATGATCTTTATTCTGATCGCCTTCATTCCTTGTGATCTGAGCAGATGCAGCATCTGTGGCTGGTCAGAACTATAGCATGGTGTCTGAATTCATCCTCATGGGCTTCTCCAACTTCCCACAGCATCTCCTGCCTGCCTTCTTCCTGCTGTTCCTGCTGATGTACCTGTTCACCCTGCTGGGGAACCTGATCATCATGGTCACTGTGTGGAGTGAGCACAGCCTGCACACGCCCATGTACCTCTTCCTGTGTGCCCTGTCCACCTCTGAGATTCTGTTCACTGTTGCTGTCACCCCTCGCATGCTGGTTGACATGCTCTCCAGCCACCGCTCCATCACCTTTGTGGCCTGTGCCAGCCAGATGCTCTTCTCCTTCACATTCGGCTTCACCCACTCCTTCCTGCTCATGATCATGGGCTACGACCGCTACGTGGCCATCTGCCACCCCCTGCGCTACAACGTACTCATGAGCACCCACACCTGTGCCCGTCTGGTGTCCTGGACCTGGGCTGGTGGCTCAGTCATGGGGATGATGGTGACCCTGATAGTTTTTCACCTCACCTTCTGTAGGTCTAATGTGATCCACCATTTTGTCTGCCATGTGCTTTCCCTCCTAAAGTTGGCCTGTGGGAAGGAGACATCCTCTGTCACCTTGGGTGTGATCCTGGTGTGTGTCACAGCTCTGATGGGCTGTTTATTCCTCATCATCCTCTCCTACGTCTTCATTGTGGCTGCCATATTGAGAATCCCCTCAGCTGAGGGCAGGCACAAGACCTTCTCCACATGTGTGTCCCACCTCACTGTGGTCATTGTACACTATGGTTTTGCCTCCATGATCTACCTCAAGCCCCAGGGCCCCCATTCTATGGACAGTAACACTCTGATGGCCACCACCTATACAGTCTTCACCCCATTTCTCAGCCCGATCATTTTCAGCCTCAGGAATAAGGAGCTCAAGAATGCCATAAAGAAAAGCTTCCAGAGAAAATTCAGTCCCCTAAGCACCTGATGGCCAGCTTGGTGGTGAAGAAATATGATAGTAGGGCTAGGGGTAATAATGTCTGTCTCCATAGGACTGTTGTAGAGATTCAATATATAAGAATACTAAACAGGTATTGTTGGATGCATCCATAGGTGTTGGATGCATGGTAGGTGTTTGTTTTTCTTCAATTTTTTGCCCCCCCCCTTTGCATAGGCACTACTGATCATCATTTCTCATTCTTGCTCCCATGTGATGACATACATCACATTACCTATGTCTAAGAATGTGTTACCTACCTATGGGCTGGTGGGGACCATCACAGTGATGTGTCTGTCCACTGATACACAGGGTTCTTCTTGCATAGACAAGGAGGGCAGATCCTCCCCTCTTCTCCCATAAGGATAAACAGAAGTAAGCATAATAATGAATGCCACCAGCACTGGGGCTTTTCTTATCAGGCGCTATGTCCAACATTGTATAAGTATTATTTTTAATTATAACAAATGCACAAGAGAAAATAAACTATTTGTCTCCAAGAAGATGGCTGACTCTTTATAGTTCTTACTGTCTTTGGAGGGGATAGACCATAAGGAGGTTTCTATGTTGATCTGTGTTGAGTGTGGGATGTCAGAATGTGAAGTAAAGAGTAAGAGCGAGTGAGGGAGGGAAGGTTTGGATAAGAACACACAGAATATTGGGGGGGGCGCCTGGGTGGCTCAGTTGGTTAAGCGACTGCCTTCGGCTCAGGTCATGATCCTGGAGTCCCGGGATCGAGTCCCACATCGGGCTCCTTGCTTGGCAGGGAGTCTGCTTCTCCCTCTGACCCTCCTCCCTCTCATGCTCTCTGTCTCTCATTCTCTCTGTCTCTCAAATAAATAAATAAAATCTTAAAAAAAAAAAAAAGAATATTGGGGGGGCGGAGCAAGATGGCGGAGGAGTAGGAGACCTGGATTTCATCTGGTCTCAGGAATTCAGCTGGATAGGGATCAAACCATTCTGAACACCTACAAACTCAACAGGAGATCGAAGAAAAGAAGAGCAACAACTCTCTGAACAGAAAAGCTACCACTTTCTGGAAGGGAGGACATGTGGAGAAGTGAATCCGAGGTGATATTCGGGAGGATAGATGGTGGGGGAGGGGCCTCCGTTGGCCGCTTCTGGCAAGTGATAGAGCAGTGGAGCACAAAATCAGAACTTTTAGAAGTCTGCTCCACTGAGGGACGTCACTCTGGTGGCTAAGCGGGGGGTGGAACTCTCGTGGGACAGTGTGGTCTCAGGACCCTCGGGGTCACAGAAAGACCAGGGGTGCCTGAGTGTGGCAGAGCTCCCAGGTATCGGGGCAGGGAAGCTGGCTGCAGAGACGGAGCCGAGGTGTGGGCTCTCAGCTCAGGGTTGTCACAAACCGTGATCCGCGGCACAGTCGGGCCACTGCTCCCCAGCAGGGACCCAACAAGCGGCAGATCCGGGGAGACTCACATTCCTCCCCACCGGGAGGAGAGGCGCAGGAGTGCACCGCAGGGATCTGATGGGTTTGGAGACTCCACACGGGGTCGGGTGCCAGAGATAGAAACGCGCGGTCACAGGCCAGGTGAGCACAGAGTGCGGCTGGAGACTGGGGAGACGGGAGTGACTGATGCTTTTCTCTGGGGGCGCACTGAGGAGCGGGGCCCCGAGTTCTCGGCTCCTCGGAGGCGGAGATTGGGAGGCCGCCATTTCACTCTCCACCTCCAAAGCTATACGGAAAGCTTGCAGGGAACAAAAGTTCCGGAGAGCAAACCCGAGCAGATTACTTAGCCCTACTGATCAGTAGGCAAGGGCGGGGCAATTCCGCCTCCAGCAAAGACTTTTGGGGACCACGGCAACAGGCCCCTCCCCCAGAAGATCAGCGAGAACAGCCAGCCAAGACCAAGTTTACCCATCAATGAGAACGGCAGAACTCCAGCGCTAGGGGAATGCTGCACATAGAATCCATGGCTTTTTTACCATGATTCTGTAATCTTTCAAAGTTAATTTTTTTTAAACTTTTTTTTTTTAATTTTTCTTTTTCCCTTTTCCAACCAACATCTTATCAATCCCCTTTTTTTAAAAAACATTTTTATTTTTCATTTTTAGAGTCATATTCTATCCCTTCGTAGTAGTTACCCTCATTTTTGGCATATATATATATATATATATATATATATAAGTTGTTCTCTCTTTAAAATTTTGAGATCGTTTCTTCTAACAGATCAAAATATACCCTAAATCTCTAGTGTATGGTTTTTTTCTACTCCCCTGCCTGATCACATTCTCTCCCTTTTTTTTTTAAATCCTCTTCTTTCTTTTTTCAAACAACTTCTTATCAATTCCTTTTATAAAATTTTTTATAATTTTCATCTTTACAGTCATATTCCATCCCTTCATCATATCAACCCTTATTTTTGTACATATGTAAGTTTTTCTTTCTTTAAAATTTTGGGAGGCACTTTCTTCTAACAGACCAAAATACACCCAAAATCTAGTGTGTGGCACTGATCTATGTACCAGCCTGATCATATTTGATCATATTCTGGTTTTTTTGTTTTGTTCTGTTTTTGTTTGTTTTTATCTTAATCTTTTTCTTTTTCTTTTTTTTCTTTTCCTTTTTTTCTCTTTCCCTATCTTTTCCCCCTGCTTCAGGTCTTTTCTGATTTGTTTAGAATATATTTTCTGGGGACCTTTTTACCCTGTTAGCATTTTGTTCTCTCATTAATCTATTCTCCTCTGGACAAAATGACAAGATGGAAAAAATCACCTCAACAAAAAGAACAAGAGGTAGTACCGACTGCCAGGGACCTACTCAATAAAGACATTAGTACGATGTCAGATCTAGAGTTCAGAATCATCACTTTAAAGATACTAGCTGGGCTTGAAAAAAGCATGGAAGTTATTAGAGAAACCCTTTCTGGAGAAATAAAAGAACTAAAATCTAACCAAGTCAAAATCAAAAAGGCTATTAATGAGGTGCAATCAAATATGGGGGTGCTAACTGCTAGGATAAATGAGGCAGAAGAGAGAGTTAGTGATATAGAAGAACAAATGATGGAAAATAAAGAAGCTGAGAAAAAGAGAGATAAACAACTACTGGATCACAAGGGCAGAATTCGAGAGATAAGCGATACCATAAGACGAAACAACATTAGAATAATTGGGATCCCAGAAGAAGAAAGAGAGAGAGGGGCAGAAGGTATACTGGAGCAAATTATAGCAGAGAACTTCCCTAATTTGGGGAAGGAAACAGGCATCAAAATCCAGGAAGCACAGAGAACCCCTCTCAAAATCAATAAAAATAGGTCAACACCCCGACATCTAATAGTAAAACTTACGAGGCTCAGAGACAAAGAGAAAATCCTGAAAGCAGCTCGGGAGAAGAGATATGTAACCTACAATGGTAGAAACATTAGATTGGCAACAAACCTATCCACAGAGACCTGGCAAGCCAGAAAGGACTGGCAGGATATATTCAGAGCACTAAATGAGAAAAATATGCAGCCAAGAATACTATATCCGGCTAGGCTGTCATTGAAAATAGAAGGAGAGATAAAAAGCTTCCAGGACAAACAAAAACTAAAGGAATTTGCAAACACGAAACCAGCCCTACAAGAAATATTGAAAGGGGTCCTCTAAGCAAAGACAGAGCCTAAAAGCAACATAGACCAGAAAGGAACAGAGACAATATACAGTAACAGTCACCTTATAGGCAATAAATGGCACTAAATTCATATCTTTCAATAGCTACCCTGAATGTAAATGGGCTAAATGTCCCAATCAAAAGACACAGGCTATCAGATTGGATTAAAAAACAAGACCCATCGATATGCTGTCTGCAAGAGACTCATTTTAGACCCAAAGACACCCCCAGATTGAAAGTGAGGGGGTGGAAAACCATTTACCATGCTAATGGACACCAAAAGAAAGCTGGGGTGGCAATCCTTATATCAGAAAAATTACATTTTAAACCAAAGACTGTAATAAGAGATGAGGAAGGACACTATATCCTACTTAAAGGGTCTATCCAACAAGAAGATCTAACAATTGTAAATATCTATGCCCCTATCATGGGAGCAGCCAATTATATAAGGCAATTAATAACAAAAGCAAAGAAACACACTGACAACAATACAATAATAGTGGGGGACTTTAACACCCCCCTCACTGAAATGGAGAGATCATCTAAGCAAAAGATCAACAAGGAAATAAAGACTTTAAATGACACACTGGACCAAATGGACTTCACAGACATATTCAGAATATTCTATCCCAAAGCAACAGAATACACATTCTTCTCTAGTGCCCATGGAACATTCTCCAGAATAGATCACATCCTAGGTCATAAATCAGGTCTCAACCACTACCAAAAGACTGGGATCATTCCCTGCCTATTTTCAGACCACAATGCTTTGAAACTAGAACTCAATCACAAGAGGAAAGTCGGAAAGAACTCAAATACATGGAGGCTAAAGAGCATCCTACTAAAGAATGAATGGGTCAACCAGGAAATTAAAGAAGAATTAAAAAAATTCATGGAAACAAATGAAAATGAAAACACAACTATTCAAAATCTTTGGGATACAGCAAAGCAGTCCTAAGAGAAAGTATATAGCAATACAAGCCTTTCTCAAGAAACAAGAAAGGTCTCAAGTACACAACCTAACCCTACACCTAAAGGAGCTGGAGAAAGAAGAGCAAATAAAGCCTAAACCCAGCAGGAGAAGAGAAATAATAAAGATCAGAGCAGAAATCAATGAAATAGAAACTAAAAGAACAGTAGAAGAGATCAATGAAACTAGGAGCTGGTTCTTTGAAGGAATTAACAAGATTGATAAACCCCTGGCCAGACTCATCAAAAAGAAAAGAGAAATGACCCAAATCAACAAAATCATGAATGAAAGAGGAGAGATCACAACCAACACCAAAGAAATACAAACAATTATAAGAACATACTATGAGCAACTCTATGCCAGCAAATTAGATAACCTGGAAGAAATGGATGCATTCCTAGAGATATATCAGCTACCAAAACTGAACCAGGAAGAAATAGAAAACCTGAACAGACCTATAACCACTAAGGAAATTGAAGCAGTCATCAAAAATCTCCCAAAAAACAAAAGCCCAGGGCCAGATGGCGTCCCAGGAGAATTCTACCAAATATTTAAAGAAGAATTAATACCTATTCTTCTGAAACTGTTCCAAAAAATAGAAATGGAAGGAAAACTTCCAAACTCATTTTATGAGGCCACCATTACCTTGATCCCAAAACCAGACAAAGACCCCATCAAAAAGGAGAATTACAGACCAATATCCCTGATGAACATGGATGCAAAAATTCTCACCAAAATACTAAGCAATAGGATCCAACAGTACATTAAAAGGATTATTCACCACGACCAAGTGGGATTTATCCCTGGGCTGCAAGGTTGGTTCAACATCCACAAATCAATCAACGTGATACAATACATTAACAAAAGAAAGAACAAGAACCATATGATCCTCTCAATAGATGCAGAAAAAGCATTTGACAAAGTACAGCATCCTTTCTTGATCAAAACTCTTCAGAGTATAGGCATAGAGGGTACATACCTCAATATCATAAAAGCCATCTATGAAAAACCTACAGCAAATATCATTCTCAATGGGGAAAAACTGAGAGCTTTTCCCCTAAGCTCAGGAACGCGGCAGGGATGTCCACTATCACCACTGCTATTCAACATAGTATTAGAAGTCCTGGCCACAACAATCAGACAACAAAAAGAAATCAAAGGCATCCAAATCAGCAAAGAAGAAGTCACTGTCACTCTTTGCAGATGATAGGATACTTTATGTGGAAAACCCAAAAGACTCCACCCCAAAACTGCTAGAACTCATACAGGAATTCAATAAAGTGGCAGGATATAAAATCAATGCACAGAAATCAGTGGCATTCCTATACACCAACAACAAGACAGAAGAAAGAGAAATTAAGGAGTCGATCCCATTTACAATTGCACCCAAAACCATAAGATACCTAGGAATAAATCTAACCAAAGAGGCAAAGGATCTGTACTCAGAAAACTATAAAATACTCATGAAAGAAATTGAGGAAGACACAAAGAAATGGAAAAACGTTCCATGCTCATGGATTGGAAGAACAAATATTGTGAAGATGTCAATGCTACCTAGAGCAATCTACACATTCAATGCAATCCCCATCAAAATACCATCCACTTTTTTCAAAGAAATGGAACAAATAATCCTAAAATTTGTATGGAACCAGAAAAGACCCCAAATAGCCAGAGGAATGTTGAAAAAGAAAAGCAAAGCTGGCGGCATCACAATTCCGGACTTCCAGCTCTATTACAAAGCTGTCATCATCAAGACAGTATGGTACTGGCACAAAAACAGACACATGGATCAATGGAACAGAATAGAGAGCCCAGAAATGGACCCTCAACTCTATGGTCAACTCATCTTTGACAAAGCAGGAAAGAATGTCCAATGGAAAAAAGACAGTCTCTTCAACAAATGGTGTTGGGAAAATTGGACAGCCACATGCAGAAGAATGAAACTGGACCATTTCCTTACACCACATACAAAAATAGACTCAAAATGGTTGAAAGACCTCAATGTGAGACAGGAATCCATCAAAATCCTAGAGGAGAACACAGGCAGCAACCTCTTCGACCTCAGCCGCAGCAACTTCTTCCTAGAAACATCGCCAAAGGCAAGGGAAGCAAGGGCAAAATGAACTATTGGGACTTCGTCAAGATAAAAAGCTTTTGCACAGCAAAAGAAACAGTCAAGAAAACCAAAAGACAACCGACAGAATGGGAGAAGATATTTGCAAATGACATATCAGATAAAAGGCTAGTATCCAAAATCTATAAAGAACTTATCAAACTCAATACCCAAAGACAAAGAATCCAATCAAGAAATGGGCAGAAGACATGAACAGACATTTTTCCAAAGAAGACATCCAAATGGCCAACAGACACATGAAAAAGTGTTCAATATCGCTCGGCATCAGGGAAATCCAAATCAAAACCTCAATGAGATACCACCTCACACCAGTCAGAATGGCTAAAATTAACAAGTCAGGAAATGACAGATGTTGGTGAGGATGTGGAGAAAGGGGAACCCGCCTACACTGTTGGTGGCAATGCAAGCTGGTGCAGTCACTCTGGCAAACAGTATGGAGGTTCCTCAAACAGTTGAAAATAGAGCTACCATATGATCCAGCAATTGCTCTACTGGGTATTTACCCCAAAGATACAAATGTAGGGATCCGAAGGGATACGTGCACCCCGATGTTTATAGCAGCAATGTCCACAATAGCCAAACTGTGGAAAGAGCCAAGATGTCCATCGACAGATGAATGGATAAAGAAGATGTGATATATATATGCAATGGAATATTATGCAGCCATCAAAAGGAATGAGATCTTGCCATTTGCAACAACGTGGATGGAACTGGAGGGTATTATGCTGAGCGAAATAAGTCAAACAGAGAAAGACATGTGTCATATGACCTCACTGATATGAGAAATTCTTAATCTCAGGAAACAAACTGAGGGTTGCTGGAGTGGGGGTTGGGGTGGGAGGGATGGGGTGACTGGGTGATAGACACTGGGGAGGGTATGTGGTCTGGTAAGTGCTGTGAATTGTGCAAGACTGTTGAATCTCAGATCTGTACCTCTGAAGCAAATAATGCAATATATGTTAAGAAAAAAAAAGAAGAAGAAGATAGCAGGAGGGGAAGAATGAAGGGGGGGAAATCGGAGGGGAAGACGAACCATGAGAGACGATGGACTCTGAAAAACAAACTGAGGGTTCTAGAGGGGAGGGGGGTGGGAGGATGGGTTAGCCTGGTGATGGCTATTAAAGAGGGCACATTCTGCAAGGAGCACTGGGTGTTATGCACAAACAATGAATCATGGAACACTACATCTAAAACTAATGATGTAATGTATGGTGATTAACATAACAATAAAAAAATTTAAAAAAACATACAGAATATTAAAAGTGTGTTGCTATCTGACATCTTATAGAAATCCCTTTCCCTTCTGCCCTACTTTACCTTCAGTAAAACATCAAGTTCTCATTCCTGTGTTTTACTTGACTCTATCTAGGGGACGTGTTTTAGGGTACAGTGCTATCTCAAGATGGCAGAAGAGAGGTGAAGGGTATGGATACTCCTATTATACAGATAAGAAATATTGGTGGAGGTCACACAACACGTGAGTGAAGGGGTCCCATGGAAATTTAGGTCTGTCTGACTCCCATGCTGGGGTTTGAGAAAGCATATGTCTGAGGATCCAGGAAGGGGGCCTTCTGTGGATCTAAACTATTATCAAAGATGAGGCCAGATATTGGAGTTGGAGGCAGAAGATGTGTTGTAACATTAAACCCACAGCCACCAGTCATCTCATGAGCATACAGAGACTCTCATCAGAGGGTCAGTAAACAAGGACAACACAGGAGACCAAATATTAGTTTG
Source organism: Halichoerus grypus (assembly GCF_964656455.1). NCBI lineage: Eukaryota > Metazoa > Chordata > Mammalia > Carnivora > Phocidae > Halichoerus > Halichoerus grypus. The sequence continues at coordinate 205,113,378 of NC_135712.1, forward strand.
ATTATATTACAGAGAGGCATATGTTAATGTAGACTCTTGGCTTGGACCACCAGGACAACAGGGGTAGGGAAGAACTTGACCACAAAGAGAGGTGGGGCTATCCAGTTTGGCCAGAAGACACTGAATACGTCTATTGACCAAGAGAAGCAACTCTTCAAGACCCGTTCTCTAATGACTTTATTGTGATGAGCCCTCCAGCTGTCTTGATTCCACATCAGAGCCCTGGATTCCCACTCTGGGCTGCTCAGCTCCTGCCTTCCCTCTGACCCTGCCCTAACCCCAAGGACTTGAGGACATCTAATCTTGCCCTATCTCCCCCAGGACTGGGAGCTCCTAGTCCTCAGCAGGGGCTGGGGCTCTCTGGGCAGAGAGAGAAGCAGGGAGCCTTCGTTGTGTTGGAGGAAGGAGTAGAGGCTGCAGGTCCCTAGAGGTGCTCTGATGATCCTCCTGGCCTCTCCAGACTCTGAGGGCAGCCTTGCAGGTTGGTGTCCTGGGAGGCCCTGTGGAGCAGCCTGCTGGGAAGCTGCAGCAGGGATAAAGCACAGAGCATCAGTTCTAGGCACCCCGAGGTCTGGCCCCACACCTGCCCCTGTGTGCTGCTGACAGCCTCAGGCAGGAGAGCTTCTTCTGCCCTCCCCTGCTGGCTGCTTCCTGGAAGTGGCAGCCCAGGCTGAGGGGGACCAGAAGGGACAGGGTAGGTAGCAATACTCAGACAGTTGTGGGGATCAAGGCCCAGACTTGGGATGGGGACAGGGTCTGGGAGGAGGGTCATAAGACAGACTCTTAGCCTTGAGCTGCTGCTGGGAGTCCTCTCTGGCTGCCCATTCTGGGTCTTGAGTTCTTTACTCAAGGTGCCCTTTGCAGCTTCTAGGTTTTAATTCTTGTTTGGGACTGAATCTACAACCCCCCCTCCACTGGAAATGTTTGTACATGCTTGAAGGACCTTTTGGTTGTACAGGTCATGGGGAGAGAGGGGATGCTACTGGCATCTGGTGGGTTGAGACCAGGGTTGTTGCTAAACCTTGTACAATCTGGTATTCTTGTGATCCATTTGTTCTAGTTGGTGAACCAATATGGTTACATTATTATTATAAACTCATGCCACAGGTCATTAGGGTTTACTGTCTGTGTTGCACATCTTGGGTTTTGGCAAATGTATAGTGACTTGTACACACCATTACAGTATCATCCAGAATAGTTTCAGGTGCTCTATTTTTCATGTGCCCAAATGGAATTATGCTAGAGTGTTCATCTGCCTTTGCTTCTTTCACTCAAGATCATTTTCCAGGTCCCTTTACACTGCTGTGTGTGCATTGAACTCCTACCTGGGGATCCAGTAGTTGCATCCAGGCCATGTGACCTGTCCTCTTCCTAATTATGGTTCCCAAGCAGTCTTGTCCATTTCCCCACTACAAGCAATGCTACAGAAACATCCTCTAACATGCCTCCTTCAAACAGGTGTGAGCAATTGAGGTAGTTGCTCAGGAACACATATCCTGGTGCACAGAGCAGGTTAAGTCTGTGCTTTTCCATTCTCTGTTCTCACCAGTAGGCCACAAGGATTGCTTTCTCCCCATATTTCCACTTACATTGGGCACTTTCTAATCTGGGGAATTGAATAGGTGCACAGTGTAGTCCATGGTCATTTTACTCTGTCTTTTCCTTGTCTTAAAACCATCCTTTGGTGTGTCTGTATTACTCCTTCTGTGAGTTCTCTGCTCATACCCTTGGCTCATTTCTGTATTGAGGTTTCTCCTTCTGAATGTCACTGGTTTCTTATTTATTCTAGATAGTATTTCCTGGCCAATTTTCAGCAATGCAAAGGCTCTTTCCCAATTTCCACCTGCCTGTTCATGAATCCTGGATATCTCTTGTTGAACAAATTCCTTGGGGAACTTTTCATGTCAGTTTCCTTTTCTGAGCAGTTAACATTATTTCCAGAGAATGGTTTCAACATTTCTTTAATTATGTTATTTAGTCACCATACAGTACATCATTCATCAACACTTACAGAAGATATGCTTATAAAATTCAAGTGCTTCTTTATATAAAAAGCATGCATATAGACATTTCTTGTCTTTCTAAAATCACCTTAACATTTGTGCTTTTGAGGTTGTTTAATAACTCCTTCTTCACTCTTAGATCACAAAGTTATTCTTCTGCACCTTCTCTTGCTGACTTCATATTTCCTTCTATGGGTGAAATCCATCTGGATTCCACCTTTGCCTGCAGTTTTGGGCAGGAATTCAGATTTACACCACTTCATAAAATCACCAGTTTTCCCACCACAAACCAGTAAACAACCCATTTTTTCCATTTGATTTTGTGCTCCTACCTTTATCACCTATTGGATTTTGAATCAAGCAGATATTTCTGAGGTATCCAAACAGTGTGATCTGTGTATCATACATATGATACGTGTCTGTTCCAGGCTCACAGTTTTTAAAATGATTCCAAATCTAATGTGAGTCTCAATACCAGGAGGGATATCTCTCTATCTCTCTTGTGTAATACATTTTTATTTACTTTATATTTTTAAATTTTTTTTAGATTTATATACTTATTTGAAAGAGAGAGAGCGAGAGTGTGGGAGTCAGGGAGACGTGCAGAGGGAGACAGAGACAAGCAGACTCCCCACTGATCGCTGAGCAGGGAGCTGGACCGGGGCTTGACCCAGCACCCTGGCATCATGACCTGAGCTGAAATCAAGAGTCTGACGCTCAATGGACTGAGCCACCCAGGTGCCCCATGTACACTCCATTTTTAGAAGACCAGTATAGTTTTTCACTGACTTTATTTTTCAGAAGGAGGTTTAAGATAGTTCTTAAATTTAACTTCTTAAATTGTAAATGCAGTTGCACTGAATATAATTTGGGAAAGAACTGACATAATTGCTCTATTAGTTCATCCCATCCAAGAGAGCACATTGGTTTCCATGTTTTCCATGTATCCAGACCATCTTCTACATATCTATCAGTGGTTAAAATTTCTGTCCTTGGAGATATTGCATGTCTTTGATTAATTCCTAGATGTTTTATAACAGAGGCTACCAAAGTGTGATATGAGGACCCCGGGGTCCTGGAGACCCTTTCTGGGGGCCATCAAGTCCTCACTTTTCCAATGAAGGAGAGGATGTATTTTTGTGATATGCTTCAACTAAAACTGCATATAGCCACAAGCTGAATGAAGAAGAAGATACAAGCATCATCTTGTCTTCCATCCAGCCAGCATTGGACAAATTTGCTAATTTGTAAAACAAAGCCACACTTCTCACTAAATGAGTTTTTAAAATGCAGTTACTTTTCTAAAACATTACTTATATTGACATGATATTGATTGTTCTTTTAGTTGAATCAAAGGTTGATTATTGTTCTTTTAATGTGTTAATAACTAAATATTTTTAAAGAATCTCAGTTTTAATTATTAATATGGTAAGAATGGAGAGTTATAACTCCCTCAAACAAAAGCCCTCTAGGGGACTCAATAGTTTTTTAGCCTAAAGAAATCCAGAGGCCAGGGGCACCTGGGTGGCTCAGTTGATTAAGTGTCTGCCTTCGGCTCAGGTCATGATCCCAGAGTCCTGGAATGGAGCCTCACATCAGGCTCCCTGCTCAGTGGGGAGTCTGCTTCTCCCTCTGCCCCTCTGTCCTTCTGCCACTCATGCTCTCTCTCTTGCTCTCTCTCAAAAAAATAAAATCTTAAAAGAATAGAAAAGAAATCCTGAGGCCAAAATATTTGAGAGCTAGTTATAGTTTGTGTCACTAATGGTAATGTTATCTTACTTTTCTCCTATATTCTATGTTTTGCTTGATTATTATGGGTGTAATTCTATGGGAAATGCTGTGAGTTTAGAAAGTTTATCTAGTCCTTCATAGCATGTGTTCTTTCTTTGCTCTAAATATAGTCTGCCTTCATTCTTTTACCTTTCTAGGTAGATGATCACATCTCCTCCCTTCCAATCCTGATATTCCTTTTTTTATATCTTTCCTCAAGTACCGTTCTTAGTGCCCAGCTAATGACCAGCAGAGACAGTGAGTAACCTTGGCTTGTTCTTGATTCTAAAATAATGCATTGGTAGTTTCCCACTTCATGTACTATTTGCTAGTTTTGCAGTATATATTCCTGGTTAGCTAAGAAAGTCTCAGTTGGTTTCAGGTTGAGAAAAAACTTTTAAAAAATCTTTATGATATGTGCATATGTTAATCATTATGCTATATATCTAAAATAATACAATGTTTTATATCAATTATGTATCAATTTTTAAAATCATAAATAGGAACTGAAATTTATTAATCTAGTATTGCTGCCCATTGATATAGTTATATGACATTTCCTTTTTGTCTATTCATGTGACTAATTCACATGATAGGTTTTCTTTTTTTTTATGTTTGGTTAACCAACATATAGTACATCATTAGTTTTTGATGCAGTGTTCAACGATTCATTAGGGTTTTCTGATGCTGACTCATCCTTGTCCTTCATGGGATAAACCACGTACCTTCATATCCTGTCTGGTCTCACCAGATGCAGCATCTGTGGCTGGTCAGAACTATAGCATGGTGTCTGAATTCATCCTCGTGGGCTTCTCCAACTTCCCACAGCATCTCCTGCCTGCCTTCTTCCTGCTGTACCTGCTGATGTACCTGTTCACCCTGCTGGGGAACCTGATCATCATGGCCACCGTGTGGAGTGAGCGCAGCCTGCACACGCCCATGTACCTCTTCCTGTGTGCCCTGTCCACCTCTGAGATTCTGTTCACTGTCACCCTTACCCCTCGCATGCTGGTTGACATGCTCTCAACCCGCCACACCATCACCTTTGTGGCCTGTGCCAGCCAGATGTTCTTCTCCTTCACATTCGGCTTCACCCACTCCTTCCTGCTCATGATCATGGGCTACGACCGCTACGTGGCCATCTGCCACCCCCTGCACTACAACGTGTTCATGAGCACCCGCACCTGTGCCCGTCTGGTGTCCTGGACCTGGGCTGGTGGCTCAGTCATGGGGATGATGGTGACCCTGATAGTTTTTCACCTCACCTTCTGTGGGTCTAATGTGATTCACCATTTTGCCTGCCATGTGCTTTCCCTCCTAAAGTTGGCCTGTGGGAAGGAGACATCCTCTGTCACCTTGGCCGTGGTCCTGGTATGTGTCACAGCTCTGATGGGCTGTTTATTCCTCATCATCCTCTCCTATGTCTTCATTGTGGCTGCCATACTGAGGATCCCCTCTGCTGAGGGCAGGCACAAGACCTTCTCCACGTGTGTGTCCCACCTCACTGTGGTCATTGTACACTATGGTTTTGCCTCTACTATCTACCTCAAGCCCAAGGGCCCCCATTCTACAGACAGTAACACTCTGATGGCCACCACCTATATAGTCTTCACTCCCTTTCTCAGCCCAATCATTTTCAGCCTCAGGAATAAGGAGCTCAAGAATGCCATAAAGAAAAGCTTCCAGAGAAAATTCAGTCCCCTAAACTCCTGATGGCTGGAGGAAATATGGTGGTGAGGAAATAAGACAGAAGGGCTGGGAATAATAAGGACTCATTCTATAGGAATTTTGTAGGGATTCAGTATATGAAAATACTGAATAGGTATTGCTGGATGCATCCATAGGTGTTGGATGCATGTCATGGTTTGTTTTTCCCCAATTTTGCATAAGCTCTAGCAATCACCATCTCTTGTTCTTGACCCCGTGTGATGAACTCCAACTCATTACCTCTGTCTAAGAATGTGTTATCTACCTATGGGCTGGTAGGGGGCATCACATGGATGTGTCTGGGCACTGATGCCAATGGTTCTTCTTGAATGAAGAAGCAAAGGAGGACCTTCCCTCCCCCACCATAAGGATAAACAAAAATAAGCATAATAATAAAGACCACCAGCATTGGGCTTTTCTTATCAGGCACTGTGTCCAGTGTTGTATAAGTATTATCTTTTCATTATAACAAATGCACAAAAGAATTTAAACTGTTTGTCTCCAAGGAGATAGTTGACTGTTTATAGTTCCTCACTGTCTATGAAGGGGATAGATCCTAAGGAGGTTTAAATGTTGATATGAGTTGAGTGACTGATGTCCGAAGGCAAAATGGAGAAAGAAGGAGAGACACAGAGAGAGAGGTGCAGGAGAGAAGGTTCAGTGCTTAGAACATACAGAACATACAGAATGTTAAAAGGGTGTTGCATTCTTTTATCTCATGGAAATCCTTATCCCTATTTCCCCACATTACTTTCAGTAAAACATCAATTTCTCTTTCCTGTGTTTTACTTGAATCTCAATGGGGGATGTGTTGGAGAGCACAGTGCTATGTCAAGATGGCATAGAGAGAGGTCACACCCTGAATGCAGATGAGAAATGTTGGTGGAGGTCATATAACAGCTGAATGAAGGAGTCACATGGAGGTCTATCTGACTCCCATGTGGGGTTCGGGAAGAGCATCCAGAAAGGTGGCCTTCTGTTGGTATAAATTCTTACTCAAAGCTATGGCCAGATATTTGAGTTGCACGCAGCAGATGTTTTATAATAATAAACCTAAGAATGGCTATCTATCATATATGAGTGCCTGCTGCTTGCTAAATGTTGTAGGAAGGGTATCATGTGCATTCACTCTTCTAGTCTCAAAATAAATCATTATTTCTGCACATTTAGATATGACCCACATCTATTACTATTCACATTTTTGAAATGCAGAAAATGCAAATCTGAGAGATGATTTGTCCCCAGTCACACTGCCCTGAAGTGGTGAAGCAGGAATCCATTACAATCTGCATGTGAGTGCAGTTGGTGATCAGGAATGCATCTCTCTCATGTGTCTGCAGAGGGAAGTGTGGTCCTGACTGGGAGGGAAAAGCTGTCATTAGAAGGAATAGACACCTTTCAGGAAAGAGGGCAGGTGCAGCCCCAGGCACACACCCCATTCACACAGCCAGAGAGAAATACTGACTCCAGAGAAGTTACGGAGACGCCTTGTCACATCAACACTGACAATGAGACCCTCGGGTTCCATTTCATTATTTTACAATTGTTGATGTAAATGACTAATGCTAATCCGTCATGCCTAAGATGTCCTTTTCCAGAGCCTGTGACTATGTTCCCTTACCCAGCAAAAGGGACTGCATGCAGATGATATGCAGTTAAGGATCTGAGACAGAAGAATTACCCCGGATCATCCAGATGGGTCTGCTATAATTGCAAGTGTTCTTCTAAAAGGGGGAAGGAGGGGTCAGACACAGAGAGAAGTAGGGGATGTGACACTGGAAGGAGGCATCGGAGTAACTGAGCCAGGAACCTTGTGCCAAGGAATGCCTGCTGCCTCTGGAAGCTGGGAAAGCAGGAGAGAGATTCTCCCCTGGATCCTCCGAAGGACGCGGCCCTGCTCACACCTTGACTCTCACCTGGTGACCCTGATTTTTTCTTCTGGCCTCCAGCATAGAGGAGGATAGATGTGTGTGGCTTTAAGTCACTAGGTTTATGTGCTTTGCTACAGCAGCCCTAGAAAATTGACCTGTGAAATGGCATCCTGTCATTCTGTGTGATTTGGTTTCATGACAAAATTAGTTTCAAACCAGATTCTTAGGTCATTCTTCTCTATGGAGAAGACTTAGGGCATTGAGATCGCTCATGAGAAGGGTTGAGTATCCTTGGAAGTCCATCAGCAAAGGTGAAGGAGCCCTGATAGCCCAGCTGTAGGATTTGCTCATTGGCAGCAAGGCCCTTGGGGTGTGTTGTGAGGACACAAGTGACTGTGTAGCTGTAGGTTACCCAGCCCAGGGCATATGGTCTACACCTAATGAACTCAGCGGAGTAGGAACTAGAGGGCACCAGGAACATTCTCAGTGCTCAGTGTGGACTGTGTGAGCTCGGAAGAGATGCTAAAACTCCTGTGTGATGGGGCCTCTGCCTTATAATGATACTCAAACATGCACATCATCAGAGAGAACGCTGAGTTGCAGGGCCTGACCTGGTGGAAATACTTCCACAAAGGAAAAACCACCAGGGATCCGGAGATCTGGAACTCATCTTTTTAGATGGAAACGTGACATTTGTACAAGGCTTCTTTTTCTTTTGGATTTGTGGATTAGTCAGAGTTCTCCAGAGAACTACCAGGATGGATGTGTATGCATATCTGTGTGTTATATATGTACGTGTATATATCATATAACATATGTAATAATGTTACAGCATGCTTTGAACTCATCTTTTTACTGCTTGTTTCTATTTTTTATTTCTTAATTTTCAAATATAATTATTTATTTTTATTAACGTATAATGTATTATTTGTTTCAGGGGTACAGGTCTGTGATTCAACAGTCTTAAATTCACAGCGCTCACCATAGCACATACCCTCCCCAACGTCTATCACCCAGCCACCCCATCCCTCCCACCCCCCACCACTCCAGCAACCCTCAGTTTGTTTCCTGAGATTAAGAGTCTCTTATGGTTTGTCTCCCTCTCTGGTTTCATCTTGTTTCATTTTTTTCTTCTCTTTCCCTATGATCCTTTGCCTTGTTTCTCAAATTCCACATATCAGTGAGATCATATGGTAATTGTCTTTCTCTGATTGACTTATTTTGCTTAGAATAATACACTCTAGTTCCATCCACGTCTTTGCAAATGGCAAGATTTCATTTCTTTTGGTGGCTGCATAATATTCCATTGTGTATATATACCACATCTTCTTTATCCATTCATCTGTCGATGCACATCTAGGCTTTTTCCATAGTTTGGCTATTGTGGACATTGCTGTTATAAACATTGGGATGCACGTGCCCCTTCAGGTCACAACATTTTTATCTTTGGGGTAAATACCCAGTAGTGCAATTGCTGGGTCATAGGGTAGCTCTATTTTCAACTTTTTGAGTAACCTCCATACTGCTTTCCAGAGTGACTGCACCAGCTTGCATTGCCACCAACAGTGTAGGCGGGTTCCCCTTTCTTGGCATCCTCACCAACATCTGTCATTTCCTGACTTGTTAATTTTAGCCATTCTGACGGGTGTGAGGTGGTATCTCATTGTGGTTTTGATTTGTATTTCCCTGATGGCAAGTGATATTGAACACTTTTTCATGTGTCTGTTGGCCATTTGTTCCTGTCTTCTGCCCGTTTCTTGATGGGATTATTTGTTCTTTGGGTGTTGAGTTTGATAAGTTCTTTATAGATTTTGGATACTAGTGTTTTATCTGATATGTCATTTGCAAATATCTTCTCCCATTCTGTTGGTTGTCTTTTGGTTTTGCTGTTTCCTATTTTTAAAAAATGCACAATCTCATCACACATATAACATTTTTTCATTGGTAGTATAACAATAGTCTTGCAGCTAAAGACTATGTGGCTCCATCTACTAAGCTAATGAGATACAAGATGTGTAATTTCATTTACAAATTATAATGCCTTTCCCTTTTGGCACTAATTTTAAAAATACAAAGATCTGGGGCACCTGGGTGGCTCAGATGGTTAAGCGTCTGCCTTCGGCTCAGGTCATGATCCCAGGGTCCTGGGATCGAGTCCCGCATCAGGCTTCCTGCTAGGCGGGGAGCCTGCTTCTCCCTCTGCCTCTGCCTCTCTCTCTCTCTCTCTCTGACGCTCATGAATAAATAAATAAAATATTTTTTAAAAATTAAAAATACAAAGATCTTTAAAATACATAGCCACAAGAGGAGAGTGGCTGCGCACATCTGTACTTATCTAAAAAGTAATTTTTTTTCTACACCAGCACATGGAATTACCTGAACTCAGCTTTGGGGACAGAAACCAAAATGAGATGGCAGAGGAGCCCGTGAGGTTGGGCCTAGCAAGTGAGGATGATCACAAAGGGCAAAGGGGGAGGTGCCACACACCTGCTCCTTTATGAGACCCTCCAACCACTTGTCCATTCCTTAAAGTGTACAACAAAGCTTTTTCAAAATTCAGGGTCAAACTGGAGCCAGACACATTCTTCCTGCTATAAAGAGAAAAGAGTATGGAGGCACTTGAGTTACAGAACAGACGCTTCCATCCTCATATCCCACTCCTCATCTCCAAGCCTTTTCTGCGCAGAGCCTCCGCCTGCACCTTTTACATGGTGTGCTCACAGACCTCAGGGCCTGGGGGCTGGGGGAGCCCAGCTTCTGCATGTACTTATGACTCTTCTCTTTGCTGAGTCCTTTACTTCCATAGAATGTGTGGAAAGTCGCTGAGTTTGCCAGGAGGGAGAAAAGGTAAAACCACAGCTCTCGACACTCTGAGAGCATTTCACAGCTTCCACATGGCACAAAGACTTTGCTATCTGCACTTCATTGTAGTTCCTATGAATTATTTTTGAATAGCATGATCGCTGTACAGCACACATTGGTATTCTATTCCCCCGTGAGTCTCCCCATTAGCTTGTAAGCTCCTCGGGGTCAGGGTCTCTGTCTTGCTTACCATTGTACTCTACTATGCTTGACACATAGTAGGTACTTAATAAATATTTGTTAATTGCCTGAAAAACTCAATGTAGTGAGTAAATAATGTTCTAGTGCAACTACAATATATTATAAATTTAATATAAGTGTATTGTTTCATTACATAAAATGGAATATGTATTTAATTATATATTACATACTATAATACTACATATAATAGTATATGTAATATACATAATATGCTATGTTACTATGGTTTATATATTAATATATATTATATTATATGATATATATTATATATCAATATATAAATGTCATTTATATGTTATATATTAAGACAGAAATATAATTAATATACTTATATTACATAATTACAAATTAATATAATATAATTAATATAAAATATATGATATAAACATATATTATTATATGCAACATAATATAATTATATATTATTACATATTATGTATATTATACATATTAATATTGACAATATTAATTAATTCTGTTTTATATTTAAAATACATAGTTATATATTATATTATATATTATATAATTTAATTATTATAAAATGCAATGATAATATATATTAATATAACATATAATAGTACACAGTATACACTTTCATAATATATGAGTGTATGTTAATGTGATTATAATATATAATATAATATATGCTATATAATATATAATATAATAATTTTATGTAATATAATGCAACATAACATACAATATAATATTACATAATAATATTGATATATATAAAGAGATTTATTATAGAAAAAATAAGGAACCAACCCAATATTGCTTTGGGGATTTTATTTGGAAGTAGTGTTTTAAAACAACTTCTCAAACTTATTTAACTCATGCAGATAACATGGTAGAGTTTTGTATAAAAAGGAGAAAGCCACCATGTAATACTTACTAAGGCTTGCACACAACTCAGAGTTGATGCAAGCATACTGGGCATAGTGATGTGAGATACGCATTTTCCTTTCAAAGATGGAATGCCACTGGGTGTGATACACAACTAATGAATTGTTGAACACTACATCAAAAACTAATGATGTGCTATATGTTGGCTAACTGAACATAATAAAAAAAAAATAAAAAATAAAGATCTCAAATCAGTAAAAACAAAAACAAACCAAAGATGGAATGCCAACCAGCACCAGATTGTTCCAATTCAAATTTTTTTATTTATTATGTTATGTTTATTAGAGATCGCAGTATAAATTTTTTAAGGAAAGACTGGACTTGTTTTTTCTTTTTTCTTGAGTTTTCCCTTCCTACTTAGAAAAATGGCTAGAGGCACTGACAAGCTCTGAAGTAGGACTCAACCCAGGTGTGGCTGAATACAGACCCTGAGCTTCTCCCACCGGGATTTTAGGATAGTAGTTATAATAATTATTAATACTATTTTGAATTCTCACTATGCTCCAGGACCCGTGCTGAGCACTTGAGGTGCATGATCTTACGTAAACCCCAAGCAGCTCTGTGAAGCACAAACCATTACCATGAACACCATGTTGCAGAGGAACTGGCCATGGTTGGGAAGGGTGAGGGACCCTTCTAAGCAGTCCTCCTAGGCAGGGGCAGTGGAGACCCTGAGTCATGTCTAATGGGCCTTCTTCCCTCCTTCCCTAGTGGGGATGGCCACCATGGAGGGGCTACAGCACAGCTCCATGTCTGAAGTCATCCTCAAGGGTTTCCCAGTCAATGGTAGTGGAAAACCTAAATGGAATCAATATAAAGAGGGTGAGCTGTCAAAGAGATCACATGCCGCTAACATTTGGCAGGTTACTAACCCAGAGAGACAATTCATCAGTAAGAGTGGGTAATTAGAGAGAAATGGGTAATATGCACATAGGGGAACACAACATTCAAAATGCAGATAAAAAGCATAATTTTGAGAAAAGATTCATCCCAGGACATGGGAACCAGGGAGCTAGATATTGCTTTGCTACTTTATGAAGCTTCCCGAGTAAGGACATCTTGGCGTTGGCCGGGGGTGGGGGGGGGGGGCGGCAGGGATTAGTCATTAACACCAATAATTGTAAAATAATGAAATGGAACCCCAGGGTCTCATTGTGTTGATGTGACAAAGTGTCTCTGTAACTCCTCTGGAGTTGGTGTTTCTCTCTGGCTGTGTGAAAGGGGTATGTGTCTAGGGCTGCACCTGCCCTCCAGCCCTGAAGGGTGTCTATTCCTTCTAATGACAGCCTTCCTCTCCCAGTCAGGACCACATTTCTCTCTACAGGCACCTGAGACAGATGCATTCCTGATCACCAACCACACTCACATGCAGATTGTAATGGATTCCTGCTTCACCACTTCAGGGCAGTGTGGCTGGGGACAAATCATCTCTCAGATTTGCATTTTCTGTGTTTCAAAAATGTGAATAGTAATAGATGTGGGTCATATCTAAATGTGCAGAAATAATAATTTATTTTGAGTCACAGAAGAGTGAATGCATAGGAAACCCTTCCCACATTTGGCAAGCAGCAGGCACTCATATGTGATAGCCATTCTTAGGTTTGTTATTATAAAACATCTTCTTTCTGCAACTCAAATATCTGCCCACAACTTTGAGTACGAACTTACCCAATGGAAGTCCCCTTTCCTGGATCCTGAGATATATGGTTTCCTGAACTCCAGCATGAAAGTCAGACAGACCTAAAGTTGCATGTAACTCCTTCATTCACGTGTTTTGTGACCTCCACTAACATTTCACATTTGTTAAAGAGGATACCCATACGCTTGACCTCTCTTTTTGCCATCTTCAGTTAGCACTGTGCCCTCCAACACATCCCCCAGATCGATTCACATAAGACACAGGAATTAGAAATTGATGTTTTATTGAAAGTAATGTAGGAAAGTCAATTATCATATGGTTTCATTTATTTGTGGAACATAAGGAATAGCATGGAGGACATTAGGAGAAGGAAGGGAAAAATGAAGGGGGGCAAATCGGAGGCAGAGATGAACCATGAGAGACTATGGACTCTGAGAAACAAACAGCATTTTAGAGGGGAGGGCGGTGGGGGGATGGGTTAGCCCGGTGATGGGTATTAAAGAGGGCACGTACTGCATGGAGCACTGGGTGTTATATGCAAACAATGAATCATGGAACACCACATCAAAAACTAATGATGTATTGTATGGTGACTAACATAACGTAATAAAATTTAAAAAAAAAGAAAGTAATGTGGGGAAAAAGGGAAAAGGATTTCCATAAGATGTCAGATAACAACCCACATTTAATATTTTGTATGCTCTTACCTAAGCACTGAACCCTCTCACCTTTCTCTCTCTGTCTCTCTTCCTTTCTCCACTTCATATTCTGACATCAGTCACTCTACTAAGCTCAACATAGAAACCTCCTTAGGGTCTATCCCCCTCAAAGACAGAAGGAACTAAAAACATTCAATCATCTCCTTAAAGAAAAATAGTTAATGTTCTTTCCTGCTATTTGTTGTAATTAAAAGATAACACTGGACACAGTGCCTGATAAGTAAAGCTCCAGTGCTGGTGGTATTTATTATTATGTTACTTTTGTTTATGTTATGGTGAGTGGAGTGAAAGTCCTCCCTTGCTTGTCTATTGAAGAAAAACCCTGTTCATTAGTGCCCACTCCTCCATGTGATGCTTTCCACCACTCAGAGAGAGGTAACACATTCTTAGACATAGGTAACTGGATAGGGTTCATCACACAGGGTCAAGAACAGAGATGATGATCCCTAGAGTCTATGCAAGAGGAAAAGGGCAAACAAACGGAAAAACTAATACATAGCTTGCTCCAACACCTATGGATGCATCCAACAATACCTATTCAGTATTTTCACATACTGAATACCTACAACAGTTCCCTGGAGACGATCATTAACCCCAGTCCTTGTATCATATTCCTCACCACCAAGCTGGCCATCAGGAGCTTAAGGGACTGAATTTTCTCTGGAAGCTTTTCTTTATGGCATTCTTGAGTTCCTTATTCCTGAGGCTGAAAATGATCGGGCTGAGAAATGGGGTGAAGACTGTATAGGTGGTGGCCATCAGAGTGTTACTGTCCATAGAATGGGGGCCCTGGGGCTTGAGGTAGATCATGGAGGCAAAACCATAGTGTACAATGACCACAGTGAGGTGGGACACACATGTGGAGAAGGTCTTGTGCCTGCCCTCAGCTGAGGGGATTCTCAATATGGCAGCCACAATGAAGACATAGGAGAGGATGATGAGGAATAAACAGCCCATCAGAGCTGTGACACACACCAGAATCACACCCAAGGTGACAGAGGACGTCTCCTTCCCACAGGCCAACTTTAGGAGGGAAAACACATGGCAGCCAAAATGCTGGATCAAGTTCGACCCACAGAAGGTGAGGTGAAAAACTATCAGGGTCACCATCATCCCCATGACTGAGCCACCAACCCAGGTCCAGGACACCAGACGGGCACAAGTGCGGGTGCTCATGAGCACATTGTAGCGCAGGGGGTGGCAGATGGCCACGTAGCGGTCGTAGCCCATGATCATGAGCAGGAAGGAGTGGGTGAAGCCAAATGTGAAGGAGAAGAACATCTGGCTGGCACAGGCCACAAAGGTGATGGAGCGGTGGCTGGAGAGCATGTCAATCAGCATGCGAGGGGTGACAGCAACAGTGAACAGAATCTCAGAGGTGGACAGGGCACACAGGAAGAGGTACATGGGCGTGTGCAGGCTGTGCTCACTCCACACAGTGGCCATGATGATCAGGTTCCCCAGCAGGGTGAACAAGTACATCAGCAGGTACAGCAAGAAGAAGGCAGGCAGAAGATGCTGTGGGAAGTTGGAGAAGCCCACGAGGATGAATTCAGACACCATGCTATAGTTCTGACCAGCCACAGATGCTGCATCTGGTGAGACCATGAAGGACAAGGATGAGTCAGCATCAGAAAACCTATCATGTGGTTAGTCACATGAATAAAGTAAAAAGGAAATGTCATATAACTGTATCAATCCGGACAGCAATCTTAGATTACTAAATCAGTTTCTATTTATGATTTTAAAAATTGATATATAGTTGACACATAACATTGTATTATTTTAGATATACAGCATAATGATTGACATATGTCAATCTTAAAAATATCTTTAAAAAATTTTTAAAGCTTCTCATCCTGACACCAACTGAGACTTTCTTAGCTAACTAAGAATATATACTGCACAACTAGCAAATAGTACATGAAGTGATGAAATATCAATGCATTATTTTAGAATCAGGAACAAGCCAAAGTTACTCACTGCCTCTGCTGGTCATTAGCTGGGAACTGAAAGTCTGGAGTGGTACTTGATGATGATAAGGAAAAAAGGAATATCGGGATCGAAAGGGAAGAGATATGATCAACTACCTAGAGAGGTAAAAGAATGAAGGTGAAATATATTTGAGCAAAGACAGAACACAAGCTGCAGAAGACTAGATCAACTTCCCAAACTCATAGCAGTTCCCACAGAATTAAACACATAATACTCATGCAAAACATAGAATTTAATGAAATTGTAAGATAACATTACCATTAGGGACACAAATGATAATGAGACAGCTCTTAAAAATTTAGCTGCATCTTTCTTATGCTAAAATACTATTGAGTCCCCTATAGGACTCTGGCTTGAGTGAGTTATAACTCTCCATTCTCACCATAGTAGTAATTAAAACTGAGATTCTGTGGAAATATTTAGTTATTGAATTTTTGCATTGCTGAAAATTGACCAGGGAATACTATCTAGAAAAAACAAGAAATAAGAAACCAGTTACATTCAGAAGGAGAAATCTCAATGCAGAAATGAGCCAAGGATATGAGCGGAGAAATCACAGAAGGAGTAACACAGACCCAGGAAAGGATGATTTTAGACAAGGAAAGGACAGAACAAAATGACTATGGACTTCCACTATGCACCTATCCATTTCCCCAGACTAGAAAGTGCCCAATGATAATGGAAATATGGGAAGAAAGCAATCCTCATGGCCTGCTGGTAAGAACAGAGAATGGAGAAGCATAGACTTCACCTGCTCTGTGCACCAGACATATGCTCCTGAGCATCTATCTTGATTGCTCACACCTGTCTGAAGGAAGCATGTCAGAGGATGTTTCCGTAGCTTTGCTTGTAGTGTGGAAACGGACAAGGTTGCTTGGGAACGGTAGCTCGGTAGAGGGCAGGTCACATGGGCTGGGGAAACTACTGGAGCCTCAGTAGGAGTTGGATGCACAAAGCAGCGTAACTGTATCTGTAAAAAGATCTTGAGTGAAAGACGCAAAGGCAGATGAACACTCTAGCATAATTCCATTTGGGCACATGAAAAATGGAGCACCTGAAACTGGGATGATGCTGTAGGAGTGTATACATGTCACAGTACAATTGTCAAAACCCAAGAATAGGTACGCAGACAGTGAACCCTAATGTAACCGGTGGGCTGAGTTAATAACGTATCCATATTGGCTCACCAACTGGAACAAATGCACCATAAGAACACCAGATTGTACAATCTTTAGCAGTAACCATGGCCTCAACCCACCAGAAGCCAGTAGCATCCCTTCCCTCCCCATGAGCTCTGACAACCAAAAGTTCCTCCAAGCATGTACACATATTTTGGGGGGAGGGGGGTGGCAGAATCAGTCCCAATCAAGAATATAGACCTAGAAGCTGCAAAAGGCACTAGATTGGATGAAGAACTCAAGACCCAGAATGGGCAATCTGAGAAGACTACCAGCAGCTGCCCAAGGCTAAGAGCCTGTCTTATGACCCTTCTCCCAGGCCCTGTCCCCATTCCCGGCCTGGGCCTTGCTCCCCACAACTGTCCGAGTACTGCCACCTACCCTGTCCCTCTTGGTCCCCCTCAGCCTGGGCAGCCTCTTCCAGGAAGCAGCCAGCAGGGGAGGGCAGAAGAAGCTCTCCTGCCTGAGGCTGTCAACAGCACACAGGGGTGGGTATGGGGCCAGAGCTCAGGGCTCCCGGAATTGATGCTGTGTGCTTTATCCCTGCTGCAACATCCCAGCAGGCTGCTCCCCAGGGCCTCCCTAGGACACCAACCTGCAAGGCTGCCCTCAGAGTCTGGAGAGGCCAGGAGGATCATCAGAGCACCTCTAGGGACCTGCAGCCTCTACTCCTTCCTCCAACACTTCAACCAAGGCTGCCTGCTTCTCTCTCTGCCCAGAGAGCCCCAGACCCTGCTGAGGACTAGGAGCTCCCAGTCCTGGGGGAGATAGGACAGGATTAGATGCCCTCAAGACCTTGGGGTCAGGGCAGGGTCAGAGGGAAAGCAGGAGCTGAGCAGCCCAGAGTGGGAATCCAGGGCTCTGCCCTGGGATCAAGGCAGCTGGAAGCCTTCCCAGAATAAGGGTAATTTAGAGCTGGGTCTTGGAGACTGGTTTCTCTTGGTCAATGGAAGTGTTCAGAGTCTTCTGACCAAACTGGATAGCTCTACTTCTCTTGGTGGATTTACCTTATCTCTTTTCTCATGGTGATCCAGCCAGAGAATCCACCTTAGTATGTGCATCCTTGGGCTCTAATAAGACATTTGGTCTTTGTCCAGTTCCTGAGACACAGCCCCTGAGCCCCTGTCTCAGGAGTGATAATAGTGGCTTCTGTATGTTAATGAGATGAGTGGTGGCTGGGGGCCCCACCTCTCCTGTGGTCAAGTTCTTCCCTATCCCTGCTGTCCTGGTGGTCCAAGCCAAAGAATCCACATTAACATATTGCCTCTCTGTGAGCTAATCAAACTAATATTTGGTCTCTTGTGTGTCTTTGTTTACTGACCCTCTCATGAGAGTCTTTGTATACTCACAAGATGACTGGTGGCTGTGGGTTTAATGTTACAACACATCTTCTGCCTCCAACTCCAATATCTGGCCTCACCTTTGAGTAATAGTTTAGATCCACAGAAGGCCCCCTTCCTGGATCCTCAGACATATGCTTTCCCAAACCCCAGCATGGGAGTCAGACAGACCTAATTTTCCATGGGACCCCTTCACTCATGTGTTGTGTGACCTCCACCAACATTTCTCATCTGCATAATAAGGATACCCATACCCTTGACCTCCCTTTGTGCCATCTTGAGATATCATCGTGCCTACAACACATCCCCCAGATAGATTCAAGTAAAACATGGGAATGAGAAATTGATGTTCTTCTGAAAGTAATGTGGGGAAAAGGAAAAGGATTTCCATAAGATGTCAGATAGCAACACCCCTTCACCATCCTTTATGTTCTAACCCAAGCATGAACCCTCTCCCCATTCCAGCCCTCATTTCTGTCTGTCTGCATTCTTCTCCTTCTGGTCCCTTCCTCTCTCTTTCTCCCTTCCCTTTCCCTTCTCATGGGAAAATTGTCCTGTTACCAACATCCTTCTCCTTCTTCATTCTTTTCCCAGATTTTCACCATATCCAATTTTAGCAACTTTCTGTTCAGATCAGTTTAAAGGACTCCCATCCCACTAGTTCATTCTCTCTCTTCTATCTCTCTCCCTCTCTCTCTCTCCCTCTCTCTCTCTTCTTCACCTTCTAAACTCTTAAGATAGAAAGCCTCCCTTAGGGTCTATCCTTTCTAAAGCAGGGAGCAATTATAAATAGTAAACCATCTTCTTGGAGACAAATAGTTCATTTTCTTTTGTGCATTTGTTATAATTTAAAAGATAATACTATAAAACACTGGATATAATGCTTGATAAGAGAAGGGTCAGGCTTTGGGCATTTATTATTATGCTTATTTTTTATTATCCTTATGGTGGAGGAGGGGAAAGTCTTCTGTTGCTTATCCAATCAAGAATAACCCTGTGCATAGGCGCCCAGACATACCCACATGATGCTGCCCTCCCTCCATTAGGTAGGTAACATGTTCTCTGATGGAGGTAAGGGGATGGACTTCATCCCACAGGGTCAAGAACAAGAGATCATGATCACTAGATCCCATGCAAGGGGGGCAAACAAATTGGAGAAAAACAAATACCAAGCATGCATCCATCACCTATGGATGTGTGTATTTTCATATCCTTGAAAACCTACCAGTCTTATAGAGACAGATGTTGTTATTCCCAGCCCTCCTGGTGGTCCAAGCCAAAGAGTCCACATAAACACATGTCTCTCTGTGATATAATCAAATTAATATTTGGTCTCTTGTGTGTCTTTGTTTACTGACCATCTGATGAGAGTCTCTCCTTACCACCAAACTGACCATCAAGAGCTTAGGGGACTGAATTTTCTCTGGAAGTTTTTCTTTATGGTGTTCTTGAGCTCCTTATTCTGAGGCTGAAAATGATCGGGCTGAGAAAGGGAGTGAAGACTGTATAGGTAGTGACCATCAGGTTGTTATGGTCCATAGAAGGGGGGCCCTGGGGCTTAAGGTAGATAACAGAGGCAAAACCATAGTGTACAATGACCACAGTGAGGTGAGACACACATGTGGAGAAGGTCTTGTGCCTGCCCTCAGCTGAAGGGATCCTCAATATGGTGGCCACAATGAACACCAGATTGTACAATCTTTAGCAGCAACACTGTCCCCCACCCACCAGATGCCAGTAGCATCCCCTCCCTTCCCATGAGCTCTGACAACCAAAAGATCCTCCAGGCATGTACAAACATTTCAGGGGGGCAATAGGAGCCCCAAACAAGAATGCAGACTTAGAAGCTGCAAAGGGTACTAGGCTGAGAGAGAACCCATGACCCAGAATGGGTCCCATCAGAGCTGTGACACATACCAGGACCACAGCCAAGGTGAGAGAGGATGTCTCCTCCCCACAGGCCAACTTTAGGAGGGAAAGCATTTGGTAGACAAAATGGCAAATCATGTTAGACCCACAGAAGGTGAGGTGAAAAACTATCAGGGTCACCATCATCCTCATGACTGAGACCAGCCCCCAGCACCTGGACACGAGACGGCACAACCATGGGGACTCATGAGCACATTGTACCTCAGGGAGTGGCAGATGGCCACATAGCAGTCATTGCCCATGATCGTGAACAGAAACGGGTGCTATATGTCCTCACAGCACTATGCCCTCATTTATTCATTCATATAGTCAAGAAATGCTATTCAAGGCTTATTTTATATGGAAATATTCTAGGTGCTCAAATCCAGCAATGACCAAAGTCTAGGGCCCTGATCTGTCCTTTTCATGGTCCACTGAGGGAAGCTGTCATATAACCAAAGCTGACATCACAGAGTGGTCAGAGGTGTGTTGGGGACAGCCTAGGGATCTGCAGAAGCTAAGTGTGGGTCTCAGACCCAGCCTGGGATTTAGGGACTTTGAAATTCGTGATGTCTACAGGACCTGAAGGTGAGTAGGTATGATTCAGGTGAGGCAGGGAGTGGAACAGGGATCTCCAGACAGAAGGGACAACAAGTACAAAGACTCAGGGTGACAGAAGCATAGTGCATTTGGGACAATGGTATGTTCAGTGCACAGGGAGAGTTGGAAGTTGCTAAGTGCGGTTCTGGAATTAAAGGCAGACAGGTGAGTAGGGCAAGAGCGTGCAAGACCATGGTGTCCACTTGAGGAGTTTGTTCTAAGGGCAATGGGGACCCCTAAATGTTTTTTAAATACATAGAGGAAGGAGCTGTATTCCATTACATGAAAGTATTCATGGATGTTTCCATTTGGGGCTTCCTATGAGGGTGTTCTTATGACATCTAGTACATGTCCTTTGGTGGATTGATACTTATGTGTTCTGTTGGGTCTATAGTTAGGTGTGTAAAAATACCGACTCATAGGGAATACCTGTGTCCAACTTGAATAGATATTGCCAAACAGTTTTCCAAAGTGGTTGTACCAAGAGGTACATTTTAAGCACAAGCAGCATGGTCAGATTCCTGTTTGTAGAGACCCCCTCTGGTTGGTGTGATGGAAGCAGCTGCTGAGGGCGGGTGGGATGGGCAGACTCAGGAAGAGATGGGGAGAGGTGCATGAGGGCATCCTGGACGGGGTGGAGTGGCAAACTGAGGTTGATTTCAGACATAGAATGGACAGTGTTGCTGATTGGACAAAGGGAGACAAAGTGAACTATTTCTACTTCTAACACTCAAGACACCAAATGTGTGAGTTCTTTCCACACCAATGACCAATTATCCAACTACCCAGACACCACCTTGGTGTCCTATAATTCAATTCTGACACTAATTACCTGGAGATGCCAGTCACAAGTATTGGGTGCCCAGGGTACCTGCACTTCTTTCCGACGTGGCTACAAAGGTGAGGGTTTCCACATTCCCCCTTTTCAGTTTGGGTACTTTCCTAGAATAACTCACAGAAATCAGGAAAATGCAACACTTACTCTTCCCAGTTTATTATGAAAGAACAACAAAGGAACAGCCAAATAAAAGAGATGAATCCTTCAAGGCATGGAGGAAGGAGTGAGGAACTTCCATGCCCTCTCTGGACATGCCACCTTCCTAGCACCGCCATGTGTTCACCAGCTGGGAAGTTCCCTGAATCCCATTATTTAAGGAGTTTTTATGGGGGTTTGATCAAACAGACATGATTGATTAATCATTCATCCTTATTGAGCATCAATCTGTAACCTCTCTCCCCTCCCTGGAGGTTCCAATTCTCTAATCACCCCTTGGAAGTTCTGGTGAGCAGCTCCCTTCCTAAAACTATATAGAGGTCCCCAGGCACCACTCATCTCATTAACATACAGAAGCCACTATTCTCACTCCTGAGACAAGGGCCTAAGGGCTGTGTCTCAGGAACTGGGCAAAGACCAAATGTGTTCTTAAAGCCCAGGTATGCAAATACTAACGTGGATTCTCTGGCTGGATCACCATGACAACAGAGATAGGGTAAGTCAACCAAGGGAAGAAGTGGGGTTATCCAGTTTGGTCAGAAGACTCTGAACACTTCTGATGACCAAGAGAAACCAGTCTCCAAGACCCAGCTCTAAATTACCCTTATTCTGGGAAGCCTTCCAGATGCCCTGATCCCAGGGCAGAGCCCTGGATTCCCACTCTGGGCTGCTCAGCTCCTGCCTTCCCTCTGACCCTGCCCTGACCCCAAGGTCTTGAGGGCATCTAATCCTGTCCTATCTCCCCCAGGACTGGGAGCTCCTAGTCCTCAGCAGGGGCTGGGGCTCTCTGGGCAGAGAGAGAAGCAGGGAGCCTTGGTTGTGTTGGAGGAAGGAGTAGAGGCTGCAGGTCCCTGGAGGCCCTCTGATGATCCTCCTGGCCTCTCCAGACCCTGAGGGCAGCCTTGCAGGTTGGTGTCCTAGGGAGGCCCTGGGGAGCAGCCTGCTGGGAAGCTGCAGCAGGGATAAAGCACACAGCATCAGTTCCAGGCGCCCCGAGGTCTGGCCCCACACCTACCCTTGTGTGCTGTTGACAGCCACAGGCAGGAGAGCTTCTTCTGCCCTCCCCTGCTGGCTGCTTCCTGGAAGAGGCTGTGCAGGCTGAGGGGGACCAGGAAGGACAGGGTAGGTGGCAATCCTTGGACAACTGTAAAGAACAAGACCCAGACTGGGGATGGGGACAGGACCTGGGAGAAGGGTCATAAGACAGGCTCTTGGCCTTGGGCAGCTGCTGGGTGTCTTCTCAGGTTGCCCATTCTGGGTCATGGGTTCTCTCTCAGCCTAGTACCCTTTGCAGCTTCTAAGTCTGCATTCTTGTTTGGGGCTCCTACTGCCCCCCTGAAATGTTTGTACATGCCTGGAGGATCTTTTGGTTGTCAGAGCTCATGGGAAGGGAGGGGATGCTACTGGCATCTGGTGGGTGGGGGCCAGGGTTGCTGCTAAAGATTGTACAATCTGGTGTTCTTATGGTGCATTTGTTCCAGTTGGTGAACCAATATGGATACATTATTAACTCAGCCCACAGGTTAAATTAGGGTTCACTGTCTGTGTTGCACATTCTGTGGGTTTGACAGATGTATAGTGACTTGTACATAGCATTACGGAATCATCCAGAATACTTCAGGTGCTCTAATTTTCATGTGCCCAAATGGATTATGCTAGTGTACATCTTTTGCATCTTTCACTCAAGATCATTTTATAGGTTCATTTACGCTGTGTGTACATCAAACTCTTGCCTGGAGCTCCAGTAGTTTCATCCAGCCCATGTGACCTGCCCTCTTCCCACGTATGGACAAGCAACTTTTCCCATTCCTCACTACCAGCAATGCTACAAAACATCCTCTGACATGCTGCCCTATAAATACCTGTGAGCAATGGAGATAGATGCTCGGGAGCACATGTGCTGGTGCACAGAGCACAGGAGCTCTTAATTTTCACCCTCTAGTTCTCACAGGCAGTGCACGAATATTGCTTTCTCCCCATACCTGATCAGCACTGGGCACTTTCTAATTTGGGGCATTGAATGGGTAGACACCGAATTTCCACTGCATTTCCCTTTCTCTCCCTCCCTCTTGCTTTTTTTTTTCTTTTTAACATGTTTTCATTTGCCTGTGCTACGCCCTTGGTGAGTTCTCTGCTCACACCTTTACTCATTTCTGTATTGAGCTTTCTACTTCTTGTAGATGGAACTGGTTTCTTGTTTATTCTACATCCTATTCCCTGGTCAGTTGTGGACAATGAAAATTATCTTTCCCCACCTTTCCGTCTCCCCTTAACTGGATCCAGGACATAATTTTTTGACAAACACTTCTCATGTTGATATTTTCATTCTTTCAAAATCACCTAATGTTTGTGCTTGTGAAGTTTGTTTAAGAAGTCCTTCTCCACTCCTAGATCAACAAAATTCTTCTCCTACACCTTCTCCTATTAACTTCCCAGTGTCCTATTTTGTATTTATGTCTTCAATCATGAAATCCACCTTTGCATGTGGTCTTGGGCAGATATTCAGATTGACTTTCCTTCATAAAAGGGAAGTTTTCCTACCACAAACTCCTAAACAATCCACCATTTCCCTTTGATTTGTGCTCCCACTTTTATCACGTGTTGAGCTGTGAATCATGGGGGGATATTTTCTGAGGTATCCAATCAATTTGATCAGTGTCTGTGTCTGTCCCAGATTCACACTTAAAAACGACTATGATGTCTATGATGAGTCTCCATCCCTGCCAGAGCATTTCTTTCCTATTGACTCCATTTTAGGAAGATTAGTATAGTTTTGCAGTGACCTCATTTTTCAGAAGGAATTTGAGGAAACTTTTATGAGATGTACAGCTGATTCACTGGAAGTGTAAATGCAGTGGCCCTGATGCTATAATTTGAGGAAGAAGTGTTATCATTACCATATTCGCTGACCTCAACTGAGAGTGTAGACTGTTCTCCATGTATTCAAATTGCCTTCTACATTTTTATTAATGGTAAAAATTTCTGATTTGCAGGTATTGCATGTTTTTGATTGATTCCTAGATATTTTCTAACAGAGGGTTCCAAAGTGTGCTATGAGGACCCTAGGGTCCCAGAGACCCTTTTTGGGGGACCATCAGGTCTTCACTTTTCCAATGAAGGTGAGGATGTATTTTTGTCATATGCTTCAACTAAAACCACATATTGCCACAGGCTGAATGAAGAAGCAGATACAAGCATCATCTTGTCTCCCACCCAGCCAGCATGGGACAAATATGCTAGAATGTAAAAAAAAAAAAAAAGATGACACTCTTGTCACTAAATATTCATTTTGTAAAAGTAGTTACTTTCCTAAAAATATGTTGCTTACAAAGACATTGAATAGGTTGACTCTTCTGAATGTATCCAAAACTGAATATTGTCAGAGAACCTCAGTGTTCCTTTCTAATATGATGAACATGGGGAGTGATAATGCACCAAACAAAAGCCCATTAGAGGCTCAAGTTTTCTTGCGTGTAAAAAAATCGCCAGACCAAAATGTTAGAGAGCTGTTTCTTTACACTTTGTGTCACTCTTGGGAATGGTATCTTACTTTTTACTTCAAATTCATAATTTGAATGATTACTACTGGTGTAATTCTATGAGAAATACTGGTTTTTGGAAGTGGGTCTCATGTTCTGCGGATCTGTGCTCTCTCTTGCTGTGATTATGTTCTGACTTCATTCTTTGCTTTTTCTGGGTGCGCGAGCTGGTCTCTTCCTGTCAAATCCTCATACCTTCTTTCTTTTTCTTTCCTCAGAGCACCGCTCAGGGCTTTCAGTTCCATGCTAAAGAACAGCAGAAACAGTGAGTATCCTTGTCATTTTCCAAATCCTAACATACTGCATTTAAAGTTCCTCCATTTTTTAGATTTTTTAGGGTATATTGTTACATAGATTCATGATCTTTATTCTGGTCGCCTTCATTCCCTGTGATCTGAGCAGATGCAGCATCTGTGGCTGGTCAGAACTATAGCATGGTGTCTGAATTCATCCTCGTGGGCTTCTCCAACTTCCCACAGCATCTCCTGCCTGCCTTCTTCCTGCTGTACCTGCTGATGTACCTGTTTACCTTGCTGGGGAACCTGATCATCATGGCCACTGTGTGGAGTGAGCGCAGTCTGCACACGCCCATGTACCTCTTCCTGTGTGCCCTGTCCACCTCTGAGATTCTGTTCACCGTTGCTGTCACCCCTCGCATGCTGGTTGACATGCTCTCCAGCCACCGCTCCATCACCTTTGTGGCCTGTGCCAGCCAGATGTTCTTCTCCTTCACATTCGGCTTCACCCACTCCTTCCTGCTCATGATCATGGGCTACGACCGCTACGTGGCCATCTGCCACCCCCTGCGCTACAACGTGCTCATGAGCACCCACACCTGTGCCCGTCTAGTGTCTTGGACCTGGGCTGGTGGCTCAATCATGGGGATGATGGTGACCCTGATAGTTTTTCACCTCACCTTCTGTGGGTCGAACTTGATCCAGCATTTTGGCTGCCATGTGTTTTCCCTCCTAAAGTTGGCCTGTGGGAAGGAGACATCCTCTGTCACCTTGGGTGTGATCCTGGTGTGTGTCACAGCTCTGATGGGCTGTTTATTCCTCATCATCCTCTCCTATGTCTTCATTGTGGCTGCCATATTGAGGATCCCCTCAGCTGAGGGCAGGCACAAGACCTTCTCCACATGTGTGTCCCACCTCACCGTGGTCATTGTGCACTACGGTTTTGCCTCCATTATCTACCTCAAGCCCAAGGGCCCCCATTCTACAGACAGTAACACTCTGATGGCCACCACCTATATAGTCTTCACTCCCTTTCTCAGCCCGATCATTTTCAGCCTCAGGAATAAGGAGCTCAAGAATGCCATAAAGAAAAGCTTCCAGAGGAAATTCAGTCCCCTAAGCACCTGATGGCCAGCTTGGTGGTGAGGAAATATGATAGCAGGGCTGGGAATAATACTGACTCTCTCCATAGGACTGTTGTAGAGATTCAATATATAAGAATACTAAACAGGTATTGTTGGATGCATCCATAGGTGTTGGATGCATGGTAGGTGTTTGTTTTTCTTCAGTTTGTTTGCCTCCCTCGTGCATAGCCTCTAGTGATCACCATCTCTACTTCTTGACCCCATGTGACGAAGTCCATCCCATTACTTCTGTCGAAGAATGTGTTATCTACCTATGGGCTGGTGGGGCGCATCACAAGAACATGTCTGGACACTGATACACAGGGTTCTTCTTGCATGGACAAGGAGGGCAGACCCTCCCCTCCTCCTCCATAAGGATAACAGGAGTAAGCATCGTAATGAATGCCATCATCATTGGGGCTTTTCTTATCAGGCACTATGTCCAGCGTTGTATAAGTATTATTTTTAATTATAACAAATGCACAAGAGAAAATAAATTATTCGTCTCCAAGAAGATGGCTGACTCTTTATAGTTCCTGCTGTCTTTGGGGGGGGGGGGGTTGACCTTAAGGAAGTTTCTATGTTGATCTGAGTTGAGTGAAGGATGTCTGAATGTGAAGTAAAGAGAAAGAGGGAGGCAGGGAGGGAGGGAGGGAGAGGGAGAGAGTGGAGGGAAGAGAGGGTTCAGTGTTAGGATAAGAACATACAGAATATTAAAAATGTGTTGCTGTCTGACATCTTATGGAAATCCCTTTCCCTTTTCCCCACATTACTTTCTTTTTTTTAATTAATTTTATTTTATTATGTTAGTCACCACACATTACATCATTAGTTTTTGATGTAGTGTTCCATGATTCATTATTTTCATATAATACCCAGTGCTCCATGCAACACATGCCCTCCTTAATACCCATACCAGGCTAACCCATCCCCCCACCTCCCTCCCCTCTGAAACCCTCAGTTTCATGTTTCCCGGAATCCATAGTCTCTCACGGTTTTTCTCCCCCTCTGATTTCCTCCCCTTTATTTTCCCCTTCCTTCTCCTAATGTCCTCCATGCTATTCCTTATGTTCCACATATAAGTGAAACCATACGATAATTGTCTTTCTCTGCTTGACTTATTTCCCTTAGCATAATTCCCTCCAGTTCCATCCATGTCGATGCAAGTGGTGGGTATTCATCTTTTCTGAAAAGGCTGAGTAATATTTCATTGAATATATGGACCACATCTTCTTTATCCACCACATTACTTTCAGTAAAACATCAAGTTCTCATTCCTATGTTTATTTGACTCTATCTAGGGGATGTGTTGGAGGGCACAGTGCTATATCAAGATAGCAGAAGAGAGGTATGTGTACTATTATTATGCAGATGAGAAATGTTGGTGGAGGTCACACAACACATGAATGAAGGGGGTCACATGGAACATTAAGCTTGTCTGATTCCTATGCTGAGGGTTTGGAAAAGCATATGTCTGCGCATCTGGAAAGGAGTCCTTCCATGGATCTAAACTATTACTCAAATATGAGGCCAGATATTGGAGTTGGAGGGAGAAGATGCTTTGTAATGTTAAACCCACAGCCACCAGTCATCTCGTGAACATACAAAGACTCTCATGAGAGGGTCAGTAAACAAAGACACACAAGAGACCGAATATTAGTTTGATTAGCTCACAGAGAGGCATATGTTAATGTGGATTCTTTGGCTTGGACCACCAGGACAACAGGGATAGGGAAGAACTTGACCACAGGAGAGGTGGGGCCCCCAGCCACCACTCATCTCATTAACATACAGAAGCCACTATTCTCACTCTTGAGACAGGGTCTTAGGGGCTGTGTCTCAGGAACCAGACAAAGACCAAATGTGTTATAGAGTCCAAGGATGCACATACTAAGGTGGATTCTCTGGCTGGATCACCATGAGAAAAGAGATAGGGTAAATCCACCAAGAGGAGAAGTGGGGCTATCCAGTTTGTTCAGAAGACACTAAACACTTCCATTGACCAAGAGAAACCAGTCTCCAAGACCCAGCTCTAAATTACCCTTATTCTGGGAAGGCTTCCAGCTGCCTTGATCCCAGGGCAGAGCCCTGGATTCCCACTCTGGCCTGCTCAGCTCCTGCCTTCCCTCTGACCCTGCCCTGACCCCAGAACTTGAGGACATCTAATCTTGCCCTGTCTCCCCCAAGACTGGGAGCTCCTAGTCCTCAGCAGGGTCTGGGGCTCTCTGGGCAGAGAGAAGCGGGAGCCTTGGTTGTGTTGGAGGAAGGAGTAGAGGCTGCAGGTCCCTGGAGGCCCTCTGATGATCCTCCTGGTCTCTCCAGACCCTGAGGGCAGCCTTGCAGGTTGGTGTCCTAGGGAGGCCCTGGGGAGCAGCCTGCTGGGAAGCTGCAGCAGGGATAAAGCACACAGCATCAGTTCCAGGAGCCCCAAGGTCTGGCCCCACACCTGCCCCTGTGTGCTGTTGACAGCCACAGGCAGGAGAGCTTCTTCTGCCCTCCCCTGCTGGCTGCTTCCTGGAAGAGGCTGTGCAGGCTGAGGGGGACCAGGAAGGACAGGGTAGGTGGCAATTCTCGGACAGTTATGGGGAGCAAGATCCAGACTAGGGATGAGGACAGGACCTGGGAGAAGGGTCATAAGACAGGCTCGTGGCCTTGGGCAGCTGCTGGGTGTCTTCTCAGGTTGCCCATTCTGGGTCTTGGGTTCTCACCCATCCTAGTGCCCTTTGCAGCTTCTAAGTCTGCATTCTTGTTGGGGCTGATTCTGCCCCTCAACTCCAAATGTTTGTACATGCCTGGAGGATCTTTTGGTTGTCAGAGCTCATGGGGAGGGAGGAGATGCTACTGGTATTTGGTGGGTTGAGGCCAGGGTTGTTGCTAATGGTTGTACAATCTGGTATTCTTGTGTTCCATTTGTTCCAGTTGGTGAATATGGATACATATTTATTAACTCACCTCATAGGTTATATTAGGGTTGACTGTGCTACCCATTCTGTGGGTTTTGAGAAATGTATAGTGACATGTATACACTCTTCCAGCATCATCCAAAGTAGTTTCAGGTGCTCTGTTTTTCATGTGCCCAATGGAATTATGCTAGAGCATTCATTGCCTTTGCTTCTTTCACTCAAGACCATTTTACAGGTTCATTTACGCTGCTGTGTGTGCATCAGACTCTTGCCTGGGGCTCTAACAGTTGCATCCAGCCCATGTGACCTGCCCTCTTCCCAGTTACAGTTCCCAAGCAGGCTTGTCCATTTCCCCACTACAAGCAATGCTACCTAAATAGCCTCTGACATGCTTCCTTCAGACAGGTGTGAGCAATAGAGATAGATGCTCAGGAGCACATGTCTGGTGCACAGAGCAAGTGAAGTCTGTTCTTCTGCATTCTTGGTTCTCACTAACAGGCCATGTTTTCTCTCCATATTTCGATTAGCAGTGGGCACTTTCTAGTCGGGAAATGAACAGGTATACAGTGAAAGTCCATGATCATTTTCCTCTGTTCTTTCCTTGTCTTAAATCCATCCTTTGGTGTGTCTATGTTACTCCTTCTGTGATTTCTGTGCTCATATCCTTGGCTCATTTCTGCATTGTGATTTCTCCTTCTGGATGTAACTGGTTATTTCTTCTAGATAGTATTTCCTGGTCAATTTTCAGCAATGCAAAGGCTCTTTTCCCAGATTCCAACTGCCTGTTCATGGATCCTTGATATCCTTTGTTGAACAAAATCCTTGGGGAAATTTTCATGTCTGTTTCCTTTCCTGAGCAGTTAACATTTATCTCCAGAGAATGGCATCAGCACTTACAGAAGATACGCTTTTGAAATTCAAATGCTCCTTTATACATAAAACATATATATACACATTTCGTGTATTTTCAAGTTGTTATTTCAGTCTCCCTAGTTAATATATGGTGTAGTATTAGTTTCAGGTGTTCAGTATACTGATTCAACACTTCCATACAACACCCAGTACTCATCACAACAAGTGCACTCCTCAATCCAATCACCTATTTCTCCCACCCCCCATCCCTCTCCCCTCTGGTAACCAAAATTTTTTCTCTATAGTTAAGAGTCTCTTTCTTGGTTTGCCTCTCACTCTCTCTCTCTTTTTTTTCCCTTTGCTTCTTTGTTTGTTTCTTAAATTCCATATATGAGTGAAATCATATGGTATTTGTCTTCCCTAACTGGCTTATTTCACTTAGCATAATACTCTCTAGCTCCATCCATGTTGTTACAAATGGCAAGATTTCATTCTTTTTGATGGCTGAATAATATTCCATTGTGTATATAAACCACATCTTCTTTATCCAACACTTGAGCTGTTTCCATAATTTGGCTATTGCAGATAATGCTGCTATAAACATCGGGGTGCATGCATCCCTTTGAATCAGTATTTTTGTGTTCTTTGGGTAAATATGTAATGGTGCAATTGCTGGATATAGGGTAGTTCCGTTTTTAACTTTTTGAGGAACCTCCATACTGTTTTCCAGAGTGGCTGCACCAGTTTGCCTTCCCACCAACAATGTAAAAGAGTTCCCCTTTCTCCACATCACCTTAATATTTGTGCTGTTGAGCTTTGGTTAAGAAGTCCTTCTTCACTCTAAGATCGCAAAGTTATTCTCTTACACCTTCTATTAACTTTATATTTCATCTTGTGTGTGAAATCCATCCACTTTGGGTGTTGTCTTAGGCGGGAATTCAGATTTGCACTGCTTCATAAAATCAACAGTTTTCCCACCACAAACCTGTAAACAATCCATTTTTTTTCCGTTTGACTTGTGCTCCCACCTTTATCACATATTGGGTTTAGAGTCAGGCAGGGATATTTTCTGAGATACCCAACCAGCGTGATCCATGTATCATGCATATCATACACATCTGTTCCATTGTCACACTTTTTTAAATGATTTCGAGTCTATAGTGAGTCTCAATGTGGGGAGGGATATCTCTATCTCTCGTGTACTCTATTTTTAGAAGACCAGTATAGCTTTTTGCTGACTTTATTTTTTAGAAAGAAGTTTAAGAAAGTTCTTAAATTTAACTTCTTAAATTGTAAATGCAGTTGCACTGAATAAAATTTGGGAAAGAACTGACATAATTGCTCTATTAGCTCATCCCATCCAAGAGAGCACATTGGTTTCCATATTTTCCATGTATCCAGACCATCTTCTGCATATCTATCCGAGGTTAAAATTTCTGTCCTTGGAGATATTACATGTGCTTGGTTCATTCCTAGATATTTTAAACCAGAGGCTTTCAAAGTGTGATATGAGAATCCCTGGGGCCCTGGAGACCCTTTTGGGGGGCCATCAGGTCCTCACTTTTCCAATGAAGGTGAGGATGTATTTTTGTCATATGCTTCAACTAAAACCACATATTGCCACAGGCTGAATGAAGAAGCAGATACAAGCATCATCTCGTCGCCCAGCCAGCCAGCATTGGACAAATTTGCTAAAATGTAAAACAAAGCCACACCTCTCACTAAATGAGTTTTTTTAAATTCTATTTTATTATGTTTTGTTAGTCACCATACATCATTAGTTTTTGATGTAGTGATCCATGATTCATTGTTTTCGTATAACAGCCAGTGCTCCAGGCAGTATGTGCCCTCCTTAATACCCATCACTGGGCTAACCCATTCCCCTACCCCCCTTCCCTCTAAAACCCTCAGTTTGTTTCTCCGAGTCAATAGTCTCTCATGGTTCATCTCTCCCTCCAATTTCCCCCTCTTCATTTTTCCCTTCCTTCTCCTAATATCCTCCATGTTATTCCTTATGTTCCACAAATAAGTAAAACCATATGATAATTGACTTTCTCTGCTTGACTTATTTCACTTAGCATAATCTCCTCCAGTCCCATCCATGTTGATGTAAAAGTTGGGTATTCATCCTTTCTGTTGGCTGAGTAATATTCCATTGTATATAGGGACCATGTCTTTATCCATTCATCTGTTGAAGGGCATCTCAGCTCTTTCCACAGTTTGGCTATTGCAGACATTGCTACTAAATGAGTTTTTTTAAATGCAGTTACTTTTCTAAAATGTTCCTTATATTAACATGAGTTGATTGTTCCTTTAGGTTGTATCAAAGGTTGATTATTGTCCTTTTAAATGTGTTAATAACTAAATGTTTTCAAAGAATCTCAGTTTTAATTACTAATATGGTAAGAATGGAGAGTTATAGCTCTCTCAAACAAACGCCCTCTAAGGGACTCAATAGGTTTCTAGTGTAAAAAAATCCTGAGGCCACTATCACTATCGGTAATGTTATCCTTTGTTTTCCTTAAATTCTATCTTTAACGTGATTATTATAGGTGCAATTCTATGGGAAATACTGTGAGTTTGGGAAGTTGATCTAGTCTTCTGCAACTTGCGTTCTGTCTTTGCTCAAATATGTTCCACCTTCATTCTTTTACTTTTGTAGGTAGATGATCACATCTCTTCCCTTTTGATCCTGATATTCCTTCTTTCTATATCTTTCCTCAAGCACCACTCCTGGCTTTCTGTTCCCTGCTAATGAGAAGCAGAGAAAGTGAGTAACCTTGGATTTTCCTGATTCTAAAACAATGCACCCCTGCTTCCCCACTTCGTGTACTATTTGCTAGTTTTGCAGCATATATTCTTAGTCAGCTAAGAAAGTCCTAGTCGATTTTATGTTGAGAAGAAGCTTTTTAAAAATCTTTAACATATGTGCATATATCATTATGCTGTATATCTAAAATAATGCAATGTTATATATCAACTATATATCAATTTTTAAAATCATAAATAGGAATTGAACTTTAGTAATCCAGGACTGCTGCCTAGATTGATATAATTACATGACATTTTCTTTTTAGCTTATTCATGTGACTAACCACATGATAGGTTTTCTGATGCTGAACTACGCTTTTCTTTCATGGAGTAAGCCATGTACTTTCATTCCTTTTCTGGTCTCACCAGATGCAGCATCTGTGGCTGGTCAGAACTATAGCATGGTGTCTGAATTCATCCTCGTGGGCTTCTCCAACTTCCCACAGCATCTCTTGCCCGTCTTCTTCCTGCTGTTCCTGCTGATGTACCTGTTCACGCTGCTGGGGAACCTGCTCATCATGGCCACTGTCAGGAGTCAGCGCAGCCTGCACACACCCATGTACCTCTTCCTGTGTGCTTTGTCCATCTCTGAGATCCTCTACACCTTGACCATCACCCCACGCCTGTTGACTGACCTGCTTTCCACCTGCCGCTCCATCACCTTTGTGGCCTGTGCCAGCCAGATGTTCTTCTCCTTCACATTCGGCTTCACCCACTCCTTCTTGCTCACCGTCATGGGCTATGACCGTTACGTGGCCATCAGCCACCCCCTGTGGTACAATGTGCTCATGAGCACCCGCACCTGTGCCCATCTAGTGTTCTGGTCCTGGGCTGGTGGCTCCATCATGGGGATGATGGTGACCCTGATAGTTTTTCACCTCACCTTCTGCGGGTCTAATGAGATCCACCATTTTGGCTGCCATGTCCTTTCCCTCCTAAAGTTGGCCTGTGGGAAGGAGACATCCTCTGTCACCTTGGGTGTGATCCTGGTGTGTGTCACAGCTCTGATGGGCTGTTTATTCCTCATCATCCTCTCCTATGTCTTCATTGTGGCTGCCATACTGAGGATCCCCTCAGCTGAGGGCAGGCACAAGACCTTCTCCACGTGTGTGTCCCACCTCACTGTGGTCATTGTGCACTACAGTTTTGCCTCCATTATCTACCTCAAGCCCAAGGGTCCCCATTCTATGGACAGTAACACTCTGATGGCCACCACCTATACAATCTTCACTCCCTTTCTCAGCCCAATCATTTTCAGCCTCAGGAATAAGGAGCTCAAGAATGCCATAAAGAAAAGCTTCCAGAGAAAATTCAGTCCCCTTAGCTCCTGATGGCCAGTTTGGTCATGAGGAAATATGATAGCAGGGCTGACAATAATACCGACTCTCTCCATAAGACTGTTGTAGGAATTCAGTGTATGAAAATACTGAATAGGTATTGTTGGATGCATCCAAAAGTGTTGGAGCAGGCTATGTATTTTTTTTTCCCCAATATGTTACCCCCTCTTGCATAGACTCTATCTCTTGTCTTGACCCTGTGTGATGAACTCCGTCCCATTACCTCTGTCTAAATATGTGTTGTCTACCTCTGGATTGGTGGGAGACATCACATGGATATGTCTGGGCATGGATGCTAATGGTTTTTCTTGAATGGACAAGCAAGGGAGGACCTTCCCTCCTCCACCATAATGATAAACAGAAATAAGCATAATAATAGAGACCACCAGCATTGGGGCTTTTCTTATCAGACACTTTGTCCAGTGTTGTATAAGCATTATCTTTTAATTATAACATATGCACAAAAGAACATAAACTATTTGTCTCCAAGGAGATGGTTGACTGTTAATAGTTCCTCAATGTCTTTGGAGGGTATAGACCCTAAGGAGGTTTCTATGTTGATCTGAGTTTAGTCAAGTATGTCAGAATGTGAAGTGGAGAAAGAAAGAGACAGAGAGGCAGAAACAGACAAAGGGGAGACAGTTCAGTGATTAGGTAAGAACATACAGAATGTTAAAAGTGGGTTGTTATCTGACATCTTACGGAAGTCCTTTTCCCTTTCCTCCCACATTACCTTCAGTAAACAGCAAATTCTCATTCCTGTGTTTCCTTGAGTCTATCTGGGGGATGTGTTGTAGGCACAGTGTTATGCCAAGATGGCACAAAGAGAGGTCAGGATATGAGTACTCCTAATATGCAGATGAGAAATGTTGGTGGAGGTCATACAACACCTGAATGAAGGAGTCACGTGGAGGTCTGTCTGACTTCCATGCTGGGGTTTGAGAAGCATATATGTGAGGGAGAGGGCTTTCCATTGGTGTAAATTCTTACTCAAAGCTGTGTCCAGATATTTGGGCTGCAGGCAGAAGATGTTTTATAATAATAAATGTAAGAATGGCTATCACATATGAGTGCCTGCTGCTTGCCAAATGTTGTGGGAAGGGTTTCCTGTGCATTCACTTTTCTAAATCTCAAAATAAATTATTACTTTTGCACATTTAGATATGACCCACGTCTATTATTATTCACATTTTTGAAATGCAGGAGAAATCAGAGAGGGAGACGAACCATGAGAGACTATGGACCCGGGAAACAAACTGAGGGTTTCAGAGGGGAGGGGGGTGGGGCGATGGGGTAACAGGGTATTGAAGAGGGCACATGTTGTGATGAGCACTGGGTGTTATATGCATCTAATGAATCATTAGTTCAAAAACTAATGATGTACTATACAGTGGCTAACTGAACATGATAAAAAAAAGAGAAATTCCAAAGACTTTAGAAATTGTTGTCATATTCTGAGAAAGTAAACTTTAAAGAGAAACCCATAACTCTGATTCGTCATCCCAATAATTTCTTGCCTTAGAAATAATATTAAAATTGAAAGATTGCTGTTTCTAAACAATATAAATACATTAAAAATTGCTCTGTAAGTCAGAGGAGGACCATCAGCACTTTCTTCTTTTCCCTCATGTATATGGCAAAAATAAAAGCCTTCAATACTGAAAAAAAAAAAAAAAAGAATATCCAATGGAAAAAAGACAGTCTCTTCAACAAATGGTGCTGGGAAGATTGGACAGCTACATGCAGAAGAATGAAACTGGACCATTCTCTTACACCAACCACAAAAATAGATTCAAAATGGATGATAGACCTAAAGGTGAGATAGGAATACATCAAAATCCTAGAGAGCATAGGCAGTAACCTCTGTGACCTGGGCCGCAGCAACTTCTTGCTAGACACATCGCCAAAGGCAAGGGAAGCAAGGGCAAAAATGAACTATTGGGACTTCATCAAGATAAAAAGCTTTTGCACAACAAAGGAAACAGTCAACAAAACCAAAAGGCAAACAACAGAATGGGAGAAGATATTTGCAAATGTCTTATCAGATAAAGGGCTAGTATCCAAAATCTATAAAGAACTTATCAAACTCAAAACCCAAAGAACAAAGAATCCATAAAAAATGGGCAGAAGACATGAACAGACATTTCTCCAAAGAAGACATACAAATGGCCAACAGACATACTAAAAAATGCTCAACATCACTCAGGATCAGGGAAATGCAAATCAAAAACACAATGAGATAGAATGTCACATTGGTCAGAATGGCTAAATTTAACAAATCAGGAAATGACAGATGTTGGTGAGGATGCAGAGAAAGGGGAACCCTCTTACACTGTTGGTGGGAATGCAAAGTGGTACAGCCACTCTGGAAAACAGTATGGAGGTTCCTCAATAAGTTAAAAATAGAGCTACCTTACGACCCAGCAATTGCACTACTAGGTATTTATCCAACGGATACAAACATAGTGATTTGAAGGGGCACCTGCACCCATGTTCATAGCAGCAATGTCCACAATAGCCAAACTATGGAAAGAGCCCAGATGTCCATCAACAGATGAATGGATAAAGAAGGTGTGGGTATATATATATAAAAGAGTGAAAGACAATTATCATATGATTTCACTCATACATGGAATTTAAGAAACAAAACAGAGGAGCATAGGGGAAGAGAGGGAAAAATAAAACAAGACGAAATCAGACAGGGAGGGGTGCCTGGGTGGCTCAGTCGTTAAGCGTCTGCCTTCAGCTCAGGTCATGAGCCCCGCATTGGGCTCCCTGCTCTGCCGGGGGCTTGCTTCTCCCTCTCCCACTCCCCCTGCTTGTGTTCCCTCTCTCGCTGTGTCTCTCTCTGTCAAATAAATTTTTTAAAAAATCAGACAGGGAGACAAACCATAAGAGACTCTTAATCATAGTAAAGAAACTGAGGGTTGCTGGAGGGGAGGGGGTGAGGGGATGGGGTAACTGGGTGATGGGCATTAAGGAGGGCATGTGTGGTGATGAGCACTGGGTGTTATATAAGACTGACGAATCACTGACCTCTACCTCTGAAACTAATAAAACACTACATGTTAAAAAAAAAAAATGCAGAAAATGCAAATCTGAGAGATGATTTGTCCCCAGCCACTCTGCCCTGAAGTGTGAAGCAGGAATCCATTACAATCTGCATGTGTGTGCAGTTGGTGATCAGGAATGCATCCCTCTCAGGTGCCTGCAGAGAGAAGTGTGGTCCTGACTGGGAGGGAAAAGCTGTCATTAGAAGGAATAGACACCTTTCAGGAAAGAGGGCAGGTGCAGCCCCAGGCACACACCCCTCTCACACAGCCAGAGAGAACCATTGACTCCAGAGAAGTTACAGAGACACTTTGTCACATCAACACGGACAATGAGACCCTTGGGTTCCATTTCATTATTTTAGAATTATTGGTCTTAATGACTAATGCTACCTAACATGTCCTTTTCCAGAGCCTGTGACTATGTTCCCTTACCCAGCAAAAGGGACTGCATGCAGATGAGATGCAATTAAGGATCTGAAACAGAATTACCCCGGATCATCCAGATGGGCCTGATATAATTGCAAGTGTCCTTCTAAAAGGGGACAGGAAGGGTCAGACACAGAGAAAAGTAGGGGATGTGACAATGGAAGGAGGCATCGGAGTAACTGAGCCAGGAACCTTGTGCCAAGGAATGCGTGCTGCCTCTGGAAGCTGGGAAAGCAGAAGACAGATTCTCCCCTGGATCCTCCGAAGGACGCGGCCCTGCTCACACCTTGACTCTCACCTGGTGACTCTGATTTTTTCTTCCGGCCTCCAGCATAGAGGAGGATAGATGTGTGTGGCTTTAAGTCACTAGGTTTATGTGCTTTGTTACAGCAGCCCTAGAAAACTGACCCGTGAAACGGCATCCTGTCATTCTGTGTGATTTGGTTTCATGACAAAATTAGTTTCAAGCCAGATTCTTAGGTCATTCTTCTCTATGGAGAAGACTTAGGGCATTGAGATCGCTCATGAGAAGGGTTGAGTATCCTTGGAAGTCCATCAGCAAAGGTGAAGGAGCCCTGATAGCCCAGCTGTAGGATTTGCTCATTGGCAGCAAGGCCCTTGGGGTGTGTTATGAAGATACATGTGACCATGAAGCTGTAAGGTACCCAGCCCGGGGCATATAGTCTACACCTAATGAACTCAGCGGAGTAGGAACTGGAGGATACCAGCAACATTCTCGGTGCTTGGTGTGGACCGTGTGAGCTCTGAAGAGATGCTAAAACTCCTGTGTGATGGGTCCTCTGCGTTATAATAAGGATACATGAACATGCACATCATCAGAGAGAACGCTGAGTTGCAGGGCCTGACCTGGTGGAAATACTTCCACAAAGGAAAAACCACCAGGGATCCGGAGATCTGGAACTCATCTTTTTAGATGGAAACGTGACATTTGTACAAGGCTTCTTTTTCTTTTGGATTTGTGGATTAGTCAGAGTTCTCCAGAGAACTACCAGGATGGATGTGTATACATATCTGTGTGCTATATACATACGAGTATATATTATATAACATATGTAATAATGTTACAGTATGTTTTGAACTCATCTTTTTACTGCTTATTTCTATTTTTTTTAAATGCACAATCTTATTGCACATATAACATTTTTTCCTTGGTACTATAACAATAGTCTTGCAGCTAAAGCCTAAGTAGCTCCAACTACTAAGCTAATGGGTTATAAGATGTGTAATTTCATTTACAAATTATAATGCCTTTCCCTTTTGGCACTAATTTTAAAAACAAAGAAAGAACTTTGAAATAGTATCAAAAAGGAAAAGCTTGCTTGGCACATAGTAGGAGTTTATTAAATATTTGTAAATTGAGTGAACAACTCAATGTAAAGAGTAAATAATGTTCTTGTGCAATTACAATATGCTATAGATTATAACACATTGTTATACTGTTGCATTTTATATAATGTAATACGACTGCATCCAGCTCTGCTTCTCCCTAGACAGAGGGCTCTTTTAGGGCTACAGCAGTGTTCTTTTTGGGTTCCAAGATTCAGACCAAGTTCCTTAGCTAGAGCTCAGTGAAGATGTGATGGATGGAGGAAGGAGGGAGGGAGAGAGCATGAAAGACAAGAAGGGAGGGATGAAGGAAAGAAGGGAGGAAGGACCTGAGGGAGAGATGGAGGAAGGAAAGAGAGAGAAAGATCCAGAGAAGAAGGGGCATTCCCAGGGCCCCAGCCATCCTCCTTGGACTTCGAAGAGCTGGCATCCTGCATCCCAGACTCTGGGGAGAGACCTCTGGGAATCCGCCACAGGGGAGGGCACCAGGGAGATAAAGCTCCCGCCTGGCTTACCTGTGGCCCTGGCTCACCGTTGGCCCCGCACGTGGCAGGAGGCCTAGCCCCAGGCCCGGCTGCAAACAGGGCATCCCAGGCGGACAGTCTGCAAGCAAGGCAAGAGGAACTCTCTTTCAAGCAATGTTTTCCAGGAACAGGTGGCAAGAGCGAGGGGAGCTGGAAGGGAGAAAGCATGGGGACCATGGAAAGCCAAAGCAGAGGGAGGCTCTGGTTGGAGGAAGGGGGCTGGGAGGGCGATGGGGTGGAGGAGGGGTTACAGTCCCAGTAACCTGATCCCGCACTGAGTCCATCTACTGCCCACACTGCCTCCTTCCCCCAAAGCCTGGACCCACAGCAGTCAGGGATGCCAGGGTCCATTCCCCGGCAGGAAACGTTCTCTGTACCAGGCGTGGGGAGAGTGGTCTTGAGCCAGAGGGTGACACTGAGTTTGTCACCATGTACATGTGTTTCTTCATTTATGCGGTGCTGTGTGTGCTTCTGCATGCACTGTTTGTGTATGTGCACTTGTGTTTGTCCATATTCATTTCCTGTGGTTGCTGTGACAAAGTCCCACAACCAGGTGGCTTTAAACAACAGAAATTTATTCTCTCACAGTCGTGGAGGCTAGAGTCTAAACCCAATGTATTGGTTGGGTCACGCTCCCTCCAAAGGCTCTAGGGGAGAATCTTTCCTGGCCTCGTTCAGCTTCTGGCAGCCCCAGGCATTCCTTGGCCTCTGCCTCTGTCTTCATATAGCCTGCTTCCCTCTGTGTGTCCCTTCCTATTCCTGTGAGGACACCAGTCATTGGATTTAGGGCCCACCTGTATCCAGGATGATCTCACCTTGATCCTTACCTTGATTACATCTGCAAAGACCCTATTTCCAAATAAGGTCACGTTCTGACATTCCAGTGGACATGAATTGGAGGGGGATGCTATTTAACCCACCATGGTACCCTTGTTTATGTGTCTCTGGCTTATCTCCGTCCCATACAAGCTCCGGGCACCTGGTTCGTTCTCAGTGGAGGGGTGCAGAATGAGCAACAGTGTCTCTGTTCCTGGCCGAGTGTCTCCTGGGTTTCACTGCCAGTGTGTATTTCAGAACCCATGTGTATCTGTGTGTCGGTGCTCAGCTCTGTCTGCTTATGCTCCTGGGAGCCCGATCTTGAGTCTCTGACACAGGTGCATAAGCAGAGAGAGCTGAGTGGGTTGAATAGTGTCCCTTCGAGGAGTAAAGAAGGGCACAGGGGCAGGATGTGGGAGCTAGCCCAAGTGTGCCCTGGCTTGGGGTTCTGGCTGAGAGCCCATAGGTAGGATGAGGGCTTGGCCTTTCTCCTCCCTTAAGTCACACCTATACAGGTCACTTGGAGACACCCCCCGCCCCATGGAGAGTATTGCACAGGTGCTGTTCTGGGAAGGGTGACACAGAACAAGTGCCAGACAGAGACACAGAGCCAAGAGAGACCCCCTTTTTTGGTACCATTTATACATTTTGGAGCACATACCCCTGGGGTAGGGGGCATTCACAGTGTAGACAAAGGGTACCCCAGAACAGGGTTTGGCACCAATATGCATCACCTGGAAGAGAAAGGTGACTGACAACCAGCCCAATAATGACGATAAAAAATGACCACAATGCCAACTAGCATTCCTTGAGAACTTTCTCTGTGCTAATCACTTGGCATCAAATCCCCACAGGGAACCCATGAGGGCAGTTCTCTGGTTATCCCAACACATGGTGAGGACACAGGATTTGAACCGTGGGTTGGCATGACTCCACAAGGTGCATGTGTCTCAGAGGATGGACTCTGGCAGCCAGCAGAGGGGTGGAGTCGAAAGGTGAGGTGGGCAGGCACAGTTCACCAGGAGACAGGGAATGAGGCCAGAGCCGGGGCTAGCCACGGCACAGAGAGGCCGGGAGTCAGAGTCAGAAAGGTGGCCAAGGGATGAGGCAGAGAGGGAGTTGAGACTGGTATTCCTGGAATTGCTGGGCTTCCCCAGGCCTCTGTAGCCCACAAATGCTGCTTTCTTGTATGAGGGACCCCATTCTGACACTCAGCCCAATTGTCCGTTTTCCACATGGGATTCTGGGTCCTCCAAGCATTGGCTCACCATGGATCTGAGATAAAACTTAATGACAATCTTCTGGGGGAGGGAGTGAGGAGGATGGAAGCAGTGTTGTAATATTGGGGTGAGCCCTGCCCCTGGGTAAGTACTTGAAAGCTTGTCATTAAATGTATGTAATATATGTATATGATAGATATGTGTATCATTATATATATGCATGTATCATTGAGATATATATGTATCAGTGATACAGGTATAAATATGAATATATATACTTCTTTTTTTTTTAAGATTTTATTTATTTATTTGACAGAGAGAGACTCAGAGAGAGAGGGAACACAAGCAGGGGGAGTGGGAGAGGGAGAAGCAGGCTTCCCACAGAGCAGGGAGCCCGATGCGGGGCTCGATCCCAGGACCCTGGGACCACGACCTGAGCCAAAGGCAGACGCTTAACGGACTGAGCCACCCAGGTGCCCTGAATACATATACTTCTTTTCTAATTTTTCACCCAGAGCTACAGTTTAAGAGCCATCCATGTTGCTATGTGGATGTCAGGTTTGTTTTTTTCCTATATGTTGTTTAGAGCTTCATGGTTCACGCACACCACATGTTACTTTTCCACGCCCTCAGGTGATGGGGGTCTCTTAGACTGTCCCCGACTCTCTCCATCACAGACAATGCTGCAGTGAATGGCCTTGACCATGTCCCTTCACTGAGCTGTGTGTGAGTTTCAGATGGAGACCTTGGAGCAGTGTTTGTGGGACTTGGGGTAAGTGTCCCCTTAATCTGGCCATGAACCACCAAGTACCCTCGAGAGTGACTGCAGTCCACTTACCTCACATCTGGGCCAACACATAGCAGATCCAGCTTTCTAAGTCTTGCTGCTCTAGCAGGTGGAAGGGGATGCCTGTACTCACTGTTCACAGAGTGTTGCTGTTTTAAATTGAATTCCTCTAATTGCTAATCGACTGCTCATGTCTTTGTTTGCTGCTTGCCTATTGCATTTCCTCAGCTGTAAATCTCCTGTGGCCCCCCCCCCCCCGCATTGCTCGCTTTCTATCATGATCCTGTCTTTTTTCTCCTTGGTTTTCTCATTTCTCTTTTTTCTCATTGTAGATTCTAGATATTGGTCTCTTGTCAGTGGATTTTTTTTTTTTGTTTGACTGAAGTATACATAATATACAAAAATCTGCATTTATTTAATGTATACATTTTGATGAGTTTAGACATATGTGCCTATAATTGTGATACCATCGCCACAATCAAGGTAATAAACATACCCATCAACTCCAAAAGATTCCTTGTGTCCCCTTCCTCTGTGTGTTTGTGTGTTAATAACATTAACAAAATTTATCATCTTAAGTTCTTTTTTATTGACATATATGCAACTAATGAATCATTGAACACTACATCAAAACCTAATGATGTACTGTATGGTGGTTAACTTAACATAATAAAAAAAGTGAAATATAGTGACAGATAACATTGTATCAATTTAAGGTGTACAACATGCTGAGTTGGTATGTTTATATATTGTAATATGATTGCCCTTGCAGTGATAGTTAGCACTTCTAATCAGGTCACAAAATAATTATTTCTTTTTTGTGTTAGGAATAATGAAGATCTAATCTCTTAGCACGTTTGATGATTATAACACAATATTGTTGTCTATATTCTTTTTTTAATTTAATTTAATTTTATTATGTTATGTTAGTCACCATACAATACATCATTAGTTTTTTTGTTTTTGTTTTTTTACGATTTTATTTATTTATTTGACAGAGAGAGATAGCAACAGCAGGAACACAAGCAGGGGGAGTGCGAGAGGGAGAAGCAGGCTTCCCACCAAGCAGGGAGCCCGATGCGGGGATCGATCCCAGGACCCTGGGATCATGACCTGAGCCGAAGGCAGATGCTTAATGACTGAGCCACCCAGGCGCCCCACATCATTCGTTTCTGATGTAGTGATCCATGATTCATTGTTTTCGTATAACACCCAGG
Organism: Halichoerus grypus; assembly: GCF_964656455.1. NCBI lineage: Eukaryota > Metazoa > Chordata > Mammalia > Carnivora > Phocidae > Halichoerus > Halichoerus grypus. The sequence goes on from NC_135712.1 coordinate 205,157,263, forward strand.
GTTGTCTATATTCTTAAGAAGTTTATTTTTTTTTAAAGATTTTATTTATTTATTTGTCAGAGAGAGAGAGAGAGGGAACACAAGCAGTGGGAGTGGCAGGCAGAGGGAGAAGCAGGCTCCCTGCTGAGTAAGGAGCCCGATGTGGTACTCAATCCCAGGACCCTGGGATCATGACCCGAACCAACGGCAGCCTCTTAACTGACTGAGCCACCCAGGCGTCCCTATTCTTAAGAAGTTTTTAATGCACGCTGTCGTATTGTTAAGTGTAGGCTCTAGGCTGTACAGCAGAACTCTAGAACTTACTTGTATTGCAGGTAGCTCCCTGCTCTCTGTCATCTGTTAACTTTATCCGCGATGCTATTTGTTAATATGATTCACAAATCTGATGTAAGATTTATGTAGTAAAGAAGGGCATCAATCTTTTTTGTTTAAGGTTTGTGCTTTTTTTTTTTTTTTCTGTTTAAGGAACTTCTTTCTTGTTCTTAGAGCACAAAGATCCTGTTATACTTGCTCTCATTAGCTAGGTTTTTATCTATCACAATTATGTTACTAATCTATCTTGATTCTCTTTTCATTGGGATATTGAGAGTCTGGTTTTGGTTTTTGTTTGTACAGAGATACTTTCCTCAACAGCAACCCCTAAACAATTCATCTCTTTCCAAAAGATCTGTGGTGTGACTTTAACCATATACAAATGGCTGGCTCTGTTTCGGAGGTCTGCATTCGGAACCACTGGTCATCCGTCTGTCCTTGCACTAATCCTACACTGTTTGGTTTCCAAGACTCTGTAGAATGTCTCCGTATCTCAGAAGGCAATTTCCCCCACCCCCCCACCTCTTTTCACTCTTCATTTCAAGACTTCCTCGGTGATTCATGGGTCATTATTTTTTCATAAACTCTTTGGAATAAGTTTATCATCTTTCTCAAGCAATCCTACTGGATATTTCTGCAAAGATTACATTGCATGTATAGATTAAATATGGGAGAGAATGAACATCTTTATTATATTGTCTTTTCTTTTCATCCATTTATTTATATGATCTGTCATGTTTTCTATCTAATAGAGGTTTAATTGTTCTCCATGAAGCTCTTGTGTGTTCTTGTTTAAAGTAATTCCTAGATTGTTGACAGGTTTTGTACAACTTTGAGTGATATCTTATTTTGTAATGTTTTATTATTAACGAATTTTAAACTTATGAAAAAGTTGCAAAAATAATACAAAAAAATCTTATCCTCCCCTCACCAACCCCTTCTAATGACAGGATCTTACAGAACCCCAGGACAATGATCAGACCCAGGAAATGATCATTGGTATATAACACTATATAGCAAACAACAGATCTTACTATAATTTTTCTGGCTCTCCACTCATATCCTTTTTCTATCCCAGGATACAATCCATTTCATTTAGTTATTTCAACTTTTCATTATCATGCACTTCTTAGTATTTCTTTTTTATTTTATTTTATTTTATTATGTTACATTAGTCACCATACAGTACATCACTAGTTTTTGATGTAGTGTTCTATGATTCACTGTTTGCATATAACACCCAGTGCTCCATGCAATACGTGCCCTCCTTAATACCCATCACCGGGCTAACCCATCCCCCCAGCCCCCTCCCCTCTAAAACCCTGTTTGTTTCTCAGAGTCCATAGTCTCTCATGGTTCGTCTCCCCTCTGATTCCCCCCTTCATTTTTCCCTTTCCTCTCCTAATGTCCTCCATGCTATTCCTTATGTTCCACAAATAAGTGAAACCATCTTAATTTTCCTTTCAACCTGAAGATTAATGAGTACTATGTAACTGTGGTAATGTCAAATGGTTCAACCTAATATTTACATTCTAAATATTTGGGAATTTTGAGTTATCCTCTTCTTATTAAGTTTTAGTTTCATTGCCAAATGGTCAGATACCTGGGTCTTTGTAATATTGGTACTTGGGAATGTACCTGCTCTTCCTTTATGGCCTCACACAGGGTCCTTTATGGTGATAATTACATGCTCTTAGTGTTTGGGTTTTTTTTCTTTTTGTTTGTTTGCTTTTGGTGTAGTAAATAGGAATGTACATGTGTCTGTGTGTATTTGTACAGATTAAATATACCTATGTAAGTATATATTAGCTATGTACATTAATATATATACATAACAGCTCAAGTATTAAATAATGTGACAGAATTAAGTCTTAAAACACCAGTAATTACAAAAGAGGTAAATGTTTTAAATACCCAATTAAAAGAGAGATACAACCATAAGTTGCTACATTTTAAGAGAATCTGATTCTGGTCACTCATGCTTGTCCTCACTCTTAACTTCTCCAGTGTTTATTATCTATTCCACACCCTATAGTAAGTACATTATATGTATAATCTTATTTAATCCTTATAACAACTAGATATTATTATGATCAACTTCCTTTTAGGGATGAGGAAACTAAGGCTCAAAAAGATTAAGGAACCAACCCAATGTTGTTGCTGTTGGTGTAGTTGTTGGAAGCACTGTTTTAAAACAACTTCTCAAACTTATTTAACTCATGTGGATAACATGGTAGAGTTTTGTCATTAAAAAAAAAAGCCACCACGTAATACTTGCTAAGCCTTGCAAACAGCCCCGAGTTGATGCAGCAGACTGGGGATAGTAATGGCAAGATGTGCATTAACCTTTCAAAGATGGAATTCCAACCAGCACCAGATTGTTCCAATTTGAAAATTTTTGTTGGAGACCCTTGCGTAATAACTTTTTTTAAAAAGAAGACTGAATTGTTGCTTTTTCCTTTAATTTTCCCTTCCTACTTAGAAACATGGCTGGAGGCATTGACAAGCTCTGAAGAGGGGCTCAACCCAGGTGTGGCTGAATAGAGACCCTGAGTTCCTTCCACTGAGATTTTAAAATAGTAGTTATTATTATTATTATTATTATTACTATTACTATTATCATTTCCTGAGTTCCTACTACGCGCTAGGCCCTGTACTATGCACTTGAGGCTCACAATCTTCCGTGAACCCCAAGCAGCTCCAAGGATCACTGACAGTCATCATGAGCAGCAGGTCATGGAGGGACTGGCCATGGTCTGCAGGGAGAGGGCCCCCTCTCCCTCCGGGAAGTCCTTCCGGGCCGGGCTCAGCGCAGACCCGGAGCTCCTGCCCACCGGGCTGCCTTCCCTCTCTCCCCACCCAGTGATGGCCACCACGCTGGGCCTGAACCACAGCTCCGTGTCTGAATTCATCCTCGTGGGCTTCTCCACCTTCCCGCCACATCTCCTGCCAGTCTTCTTCCTGCTGTTCCTGCTCATGTACCTGTTCACCCTGCTGGGGAACCTGCTCATCATGGCCACTGTCTGGAGCGATCGCGGCCTGCACACGCCCATGTACCTCTTCCTGTGTGCCCTGTCCACCTCCGAGATCCTCTACACCTTGGCCATCACCCCGCGCCTGCTGGCCAACCTGCTCTCCACCAGCCGCACCATCGCCGTTGCGGCCTGTGTCAGCCAGATGTTCTTCTCCTTCATGTTCGGCTTCACCCACTCCCTCCTGCTCACTGCCATGGGCTATGACCGCTACGTGGCCATCTGCCACCCCCTGCGTTACAACGTGCTCATGAGCCCCCGTGGCTGTGCCTCCCTGGTGGCCTGGTCCTGGGCTGGTGGCTCGGTCATGGGGCTGGTGGTGACCACAGCCATTTTCCACCTCAACTTCTGTGGACCCCGTGAGGTCCACCATTTCTTCTGCCACGTGCCACCACTGTTGAAGCTGGCCTGTGGAACTAATGTACCAATAGTGGCCCTGGGCGTGGGTCTGGTGTGCATCACTGCCCTGCTGGGCTGCTTTCTCCTCATCCTCCTCTCGTATGCCTTCATCGTGGCTGCCATCTTGAAGATCCCCTCAGCTGAGGGTCGGCACAAAGTCTTCTCCACCTGTGCCTCCCACCTCACTGTGGTGGTCGTGCACTATGGCTTTGCTTCTGTCATCTACCTCAAGCCCAAGGCTCCCCAGTCTCTGGAAGGAGACACCCTGATGGGCATCACCTACACGGTCCTCACACCCTTCCTCAGCCCCATCATCTTTAGTCTCAGGAACAAGGAGCTGAAGACTGCCATGAAGAAGACCTTCCTCAGCAAACTCGATCCCCAGAGCTCCTGAAGTGGTTTCTTTTGTGGCAGGGGATGTGTTGGGTAGAGTCACCTCAGGCTTCCATCTATAAAATGGGAATGATTATGCTTCACTGGTGATGATTCTTTTTTTGTAAGATCTTATTTGTTTGAGAGAGAAAATGCACAAGCAGGAGGAGCAGCAGAGGGAGAGGGAGAAGCAGTCTTCCCTCTGAGCAGGGAGCCCGATGTGGGGCTCGATCCCAGGACCCTGAGATCATGACCTGAGCCGAAGGCAGACGCTTAACCGACTGAGCCACCCGGGTGCACCTGGTGGTGATTCTTCTATGTGAATTCCCCCACCTGCCTTCTTGGCAAGTACTCTAAATTCTAGGTGTGTTTTCTCTCCTTTCCCCCAGTCTCAGTGACCTCATTCCTCCTGGATTCACTGGGGTCACAACCTCCTCAATATTGATCATGTATGTCAGCTTCCTCCTGGTTCCTGTGCCTGAGGGTGGCTGGGGGTGGCGGGTGGAGGCGTCATGCCCACATCGCTGTGTTGGGAAGCTTATGTGCATTGTTTATCACAAATATGTGAATGAGGGACACTTGCTTTGCCCAAAATACATAAATTGTGATTGGGCACCTACTGTGTGCTGAGCATTGTCCTCTACTCCAGACACATCATTGCTCTCGTTCTGAATACCATGTTGAGGAAAAGAAAGCATTTTTGATGAAGAAAATGATTGTTCATTTTTTTCGTTCTTCACATTTTTGGTGGAAAGGTGTCTCCCCCAAGTGTTGCCTTTGTTGGCTGAGCCGAATGACTGAGTATGCAAATTACAGAAAGAGAGGCAATCTGAATTTCTTCTTGGGAGAAAAGATATGTGTGGACAGGTGGTGCAAAGATGTGGGAGAGGACTAAGGAAGTGAGGACTGGGCTGAGGGAAAGGACTGGGACAGGAGGAAAAACCAGTTGCTGGAAACTGACCAGGACATAAAGGAGGTGATGGGCCCAGTGACTGGCGAAGAAGTTTGAGGAAAGAACGGACATGTAAATGGGCATTTTATAAGGTTTATGAAGTTGCCATCAAGTGCCTGATGTAAATTCCCCTTCCCAGACTCCCTTGAAATCCTCAATAAATATCCATTTCTCTTTCATGTGTTGTGGAGTCAGATATATTAAGGGGAAGCATCCACAGGCTGGGTCCTGCTTCAAGGGAGGTGCTCAGGCAGAGTCAGGCAGCCCCTTGGGGTTCTGCCACATTTTTAAATGAGGAAATGGGCAAAGTGAGGTTTGGGACTTGCTCAGGGTCGCAAAGCCAGCAAGGTGCAGGGATGCAGTATGGAGTCAGCCCAGTGAGTCCTCTGGGGTAATGGGTCTCCAAGTTGGGGACACATCACAGTCACCTGGAGGGCTGGTTAGGTCACAGGCTGCTGGGCCCCCCTCCAAAGTGTTTGATTTGACACATCTGTGAAAGGGCTCTAAAATCTGTATTTCTAACAAACTCTCGGTGCTGAGGCTGCTGGTCTGATGATGACAGTTTGGAAACCCCTGCTCTACAGAATCTTTAGCTCAAAGATAGAGCCAGATATTTGAGTTGGAAACAAAAGTAACTTTCTTTTTTTCTCTCTCTCTCTCTTTCTTCCTTCCTTCCTTCCTTTCTTTTCCTTCCTTCTTTCCTTCTTTCCTTCCTTCCTTCCTTCCTTCCTTCCTTCTTTCCTTATTAATAGTTATGGTGATAACAGCTTCCATTTTTTTTCCCATTTTGGGGGCCATTTATCATCAGCTAGGTGTGGTCTTTTAAAAAACAGCTCTATGGAGATGTACTTCACATACCATATAATTCAACCACTTAAAGATATATGTAATCATCACTGCAGTCAATTTAGAACATTTTCATCACCTCCAAATAAAACCTTGTACCATTTAGCTGTCATCCCTCTTTCCTCCCTCCCCTCCAGGCTTAAGCAGCTACTAATCCACTGTCTTTATAGATTTGCCTGTTCTGGACATTTTTTTATAAAGGGTCATACAATATTGATCTTTTTGTGTTTGGCTTCTTTCACTTAGCATGTTTTCAAGGTTCACTCACATGGTAGCATGAACCAGTGTTTCATTCCTTTTTATGGCTGAATGATATCCCATTGTTTGGATAGACTGCACTTTGTTTATCCATTCATCTGTTGCTAGATATTTGGTCTGTTTCTGACTTTTGGCTATAATGAGTAATGCTGCAATAAACATTCATGTTCAAGTTTCTGCGTGGACATACATTTTCTACATTTTCATTGGGGGGGGTATATACCTAGGAGTGGAATTGAGGGATCGTATGGTAACTCTATGCTAAATCATTTGAGGAACTGCTAGACTGTTTTCCAAAGTGGCTGCATCATCTTACATCCCCACCAGCAGTGTGTGAGGGTCCCAGTTTCTCTACATCCTTGCCAACACTAACATATCTAACTTTTTGATCATAACCATTCTAGTGGTATCTTATTGTGGTTTTGATTTGATTTTCCCTGATGACTACTGATAGGTACAGTCTTAAATGATTTAATACACAGCAGTTCTTTTACTTCACAAGGAAGATCATATTATTAGCTCCATTTTGAAGACGAGGAAACAGAGATATAAAGAGATTAAATCCATTGGTTAAAGTTCTTGCCCCTGAAGTGGAAAAACTAGAATTCTTTAAGTTGGAACTGGGGATCAGAAGCATACATTTCTCAGGGGTTACAAGGAGAGGAAGCCAGTGTGTTCCAAGAAGGGATGAAGACCTGTATTGGAAAGGAGGGACCAATTTTAGCAAGCACTAATGAAATGAGGCAGAACTGGAGATATGCTGTTCTGGGGGGGGTGGGAAGGTTAGGAAGAAACACCCAGTGTGAAAGGATGGGAGAGACACGTTATAAGCTTGACAAAACTGGCTGTAGCATTTCTGGTTTTGGTTTTCATTAATAGATGTATTAATATAGAAAATATTGTCATGTTCAAACACCAAATTGTTTGCTCTAAAAAAACTCGGAACCAAACTGAGGGTTACAGAAGGGAGGGGGTGGGGGTGGGGTAACTGGGTGATGGGTATTAAGCAGGGCACGTGTGGTGGTGAGCACTGGGTGTTATACGCAACTAACGAATTGTTGAACACTACATCAAAAAGTAATGATGTGCTATATGCTGGCTACATGAACATAATAATAATAAAAATAAATAAATAAATAAATTGAATTGAATTCCACAAAAAATTAAATAAATTTTCTATAAGAAAAAAGAAACTCTGACCCCTTTTGAAGCCAGGTTCCTGGGTTATATTGAGAAGATTCGAGGTAGTTAATTAGCAATATTTGGCAACATCCTTTGCCTCCCTTACAAAATGAGAAAGAGTCCCAGATGGTAAGAGCCGCCCCTCTTAGAGTTGTCATATACAAGGTATGTTTAAGTGACCAGCACAAGTCTTGGGGTGTAGCCAGAATTTGTCTGGTCACAGATCCAGAGACATCTTGGAGTATACTGGTTGGCCTGGGAAATGGGTAAGAGACTGTGAATTTGAAAGAGCTGATGGCAAAAATGGCTTCTGGATTATATCCAAGAAGTGTCAGTGTGGCTCCCTGTGGTCATCAGAAAATCAACTTACTCTAGTTTGATTGACCAATGTCAACGCATTCTGAAATTTAAATAAACCATGTGTTTAGTCCTTTGCTTTATTTAGTATTAGTTGTTTTGAAAATTTAAAACAACCAGAGAAACTGAACTTAGTGAATGTATGTTGTTTCTGTAAGTGACGAATTCTAAACTCCAAGGGCTGGGTCAGGACAGATGTTTGAGGCAGGGCTACGAAAGCACAGCATTGCATCCCATCTTTATTTAAAATGTTGATGTGCTGTTCATCATAAATTTTTTGCATTAATTTTGACTTTTAAAATGCTGCATTAAATATGATCTATCTAGATCACTGAATTTTTTGGTGGCCCCTTAAATTTGGTGGTCAAGGTGAATGCCTCACTTGCCTGACCCTAGTCCCTGCCCTGCTAGACTCTCCCTGCCTTGCCCCACCCCCAATAACCTTGCATTTATTTTTCCTGAAAAGGACCAAAAAATAGAAGCCATCATTAACTTATCTGGTGACAGAAAATAGGAATAGGAATAGGAATATATGCCAGAAAGTCAATGTAAACACAGCAGGATCTTAGGCGATGATCCTTGACATCACAGAGGTGGAGACAGCTCCCCACCCCTCTGCTCACTAGTGCTGACCAGGACTGGTCCCCACACCCAGGGGTCCTGTCCCACCTCCCCTTTAGTATTCAGCTCCCACTTTCTGAAGTTCCCCCCACCCCCTCCATTCTTAACTGTTTGCCATTCCTTGCTAATGGTCCCCTTTGTGCCACATTCTTTGGTATCCCCCAAGGCAGAGCCAGAGCCCAGAGAGGTGATTAAAAGGCCTGGAGCACAGAGAAGGGCTGTTGTTGGGGACATCTCCAGACTTTAGGGGACCCTTCCCTCCCTGCACTAATTGGAGTGTTTCAATGCTAATTGCTGGAGGCAAAGGCCAGCTTAAGAGATGCAATTTACTGCCTTCACCTCTATTGTTCTGTTCTCCTCCAATGTTGACCTTGACCCCCTTGCCTTGTCAGCTCCTTACTCAAGGGTGTTTTCCTCCTCCTCCTCCTCCCCCTCACCCCCACCCCAGGCTATCTCTGTCCAGAGGCCAGAGGGATCTTTCTAAAGGGAAAATCTGAAAAATCACCAGTCTGTTTGTATACTCTTGAGATACAGTACAAACTCTAGTGTGGTTGGATCACTGCTTCATCTCCAATTCTATCCCTCAGCCCTCCCCTGCTCTCCAGCCCCACTAGCCCCTTGGCTGTTCTGTAATAAATCAAGCATGCTAGGACCTCAGGAACTTTGCATAGGCTGTTGCTTCTACCTGGAACACCCTCCCCTTACTCTTACACATCCTTAGGTCTGACCTTAAATGCCATGTCCTCAGGAAAGCCTTTCCTGATTTCCCCATACTAAGTTACCACCCCTATTATAAGCAACTCTTATCATAGCAACTTCTTTCTTTTTCTTCATAGCATTTATCACAGTTTATCGTATATATTCACTAGGTTGATTATTTGCTTAATATCCACGTCTTTCTCTCTCAAGTACAAGCACTGAAATCAGGGGTTATGTTTAATCAGTTTAACATTGTATCCCTAGTGGCATCTAAAAAAGTGCCTGGCGCACAGTAGATGCTCAATAACTGTTGAATAAATACAACAAGGTTTGTCATCACTGGTACTATTGACATTTGGGGATGGCTCATTCTTTGTGGTAGGGGCTGTTCTGTGCATTGTAGGATGTTGAACAGCATTCCTGGCCTTCACCCACTAGATATTGTAGAGCATCTCACCCTCCTTCAGCTGTAATAACCAAAAATTCTCCATAAACTTCCAAGTGTCCTCTGGGGAGCACTGGTGAGAGTCATGCCCCTTTTGGTGGCCGTTAGTGCTTGGTCCATATCTTGGTGAGAGCCCTGGTATTTCTGTGTGTCATTCCATCAAGAACCTAGAAACTCTTCAAAGACAGGGAATAGCAATGGACCCATCTCCGTACTACCAAAACTAGCACAGCATTTGAGACACAGAAGGTTGCAAATAATTATTGAACAGGTCTTAAAAAGTTCTTATTAATTGAGTGCCATTGCATGCCAGTCATTGTCAATTGCCCTACATAGATGATATTTAATTCTCAGAACTATGCTAAGGGATGACTACGTTATTATTAAACCCATTTTAACAATAAGAAACTGAGGCCAAGAGATGGGATGTGATTTAACCAACGCCACTTTGCTTCATCACTTAACCACTGCACCGGCCTGTTTGCAATTCAGAGCATCTTTTTATCTCTTGAGAGACCTAGGTTTCACCAATCTCTAGTGCCATTAGCTGTTGCCATGGTGATGAGTCATGGGGACCATTCATGGAGGCTAGGAGCCATAGAGAGGAGGATATTCCAGGAGAAGAAAATTCTGGGAGAAGAGGGTTAGATCAGGAAGTTTAGTTGGAGCAGCACTTCTCCCAATGGTGCCCCCTGCTGGATCCCAATCCTCTCCACTGAAGACCTACTCCTTCTGCAGCACTGATAACAAAGATGGATACATCAAAGTTGATGGCTCCAATTGGTCATTGCCTCAACTCACACCTCTCTCCCTGATCCCAAGCTCATCAAACAAAACTTGAAATTATAAGGCCATCCTAAGTACTGTGGATATCCTTGTGCCAGGCACCATGCTAAGCCCTTCACAAGCATTGTCTTACTTCAGTCTTTTTTTTTTTTTAAAGAGTTTTATTTATTTATTGAGAGAGAGAGAGAATGATAGAGAGAGAGCATGAGAGGGAGGAGGGTCAGAGGGAGAAGCAGACTCCCTGCTGAGCAGGGAGCCCGATGCAGGATTCGATCCTGGGACTCCAGGATCATGACCTGAGCCGAAAGCAGTTGCTTAACCAACTGAGCCACCCAGGCGCCCCAATGTCTTACTTCAGTCTTAAAACTATCTTAGAAGGTAGATGCTGTGCATTCTTTCAGGGTAGGCTCAGAGAGAGGAAGTGAGCTGCCTAAGCACAAAGAGCAATGTATGAGAGCCAATTTCCCCACCCCACTGCAACAGTGTTAACAAACTTGAAAATTTTTTTGGACTTCTGCTTGGATAGACAAAAATGTACCTCACAGTTACATTCATTTGCCATCATTCTTCTAAATTGATTTATTCAACAAATATTTGAGAACTTACATATACTGTGTAGGCATATAGCAGTTTGCAAAATGGGCCGAGAGTCCCTGACTACCTCAAACAACATTCTGGGGGCAGAGACAGACAATATCCAACAAGCAGATATATGCAGGTGGTAATAAGCACGTGTCAGATAACGCAGATCAAGAGACATAGGACATGGCCAGGGTGTTTCTATTTTGTGTGGTATGGTCAGAGAAGGGCTCTATGATTTTTGAGCAGAAATGTTTTCAGGGAATTAAGATCGAGTTGCTGTTTCCTGAGATAGATTGTGGAAGAATTGTGTGTGTGTGAGAGAGAGAGACAGACAGACAGAGAGAGAGAGATAATGATAACGACAATGAGAACTTCCAAGAGTTAAGTTTTGGACACACTAAGTTTGAGAAGCCTACTAGATATCCATGTGGAGATATGGCGTAGGCAGTTGGATAGGGATGAAGATAAGAATTTGGGGGTCACCTGTGTGCAGAGTGTACATAAAGCCCTGCTTTATGTGAATTTATCTGCCCTGATCCCTCATTGTGAGGCTATAATGAGATAATGTACATGAGGGGTAACAGGAAATATGCAGTGCAGTGTACATTCTGCAAAGGAGGATGGTCTGGGTTTCCCACTTTTGACTGAAATTGTTTCCTACATCCTCCCACTTCATGATAACATGGGATATTTTTATTGCTCAAGTTACAGAGAAAAATTGAATTCAACTTTAGGACAAATGAAGAATAGTTTACTATTCAACTTAAACATGAATAAACATATTTTCTTTTTTTTTTAGTTTTGGCTAATTTGACTAATTTATTGCTTGTGTATTTTAATTACATGTGTTGTTGTGTAAAACAGTATCACAATAAACTAATGTCCATTAAGTATTATGATAAATTGCCTTTTAAAATAATTCATAAGTTCATATTCAGAAACAATTTAAGGAAAACTTTTTTTAAAATTTCATTTATAAGTAATCTCTACACCCAACATAGGGCTGAAACTCACAACCCTGAAATCAAGTCACAGGCTCTACCAACTGAGCCAGCCAGGTGCCTAAAGAAAACATTTTTTTATTGAGATATAATTGACGCATAACATTGTGTAAGTTTAAGGTGTACTATGTGTTGATTTGATATATTTACATATTGCAATATGATTACTACTATAGCATTAGCTGATACCTCTATCATGTCACATAATTACCATTTCATTTTTGTGGTGGGAACAACTAAGATCTAGTCTCTTAGCAACTTTTAAGTTACTGGTACAGTATTGTTATCCATAATCACTATGCTATGGGTGAGACCTCCAGGACTTATTTATCTACTGGTTGCAAATTTGTACCCTTAAACAACATCTCCCCAAACCCCCCTCAGTCCCTGGTAACCAACCATTTTACTCTGTTTTCACGAGTTCAGCTTTTTTAGGTTTTGCATATAAGTGATATTATACAGTATTTGTCATTCTCTTAAATATACATATTTTCAACAAATTATAAATACGTATAAATTATGTAGAATGGTCAACCTTAAATCCCCCCCTCATGCCCACAGGGAAATATTAAGCCGGTCTGATCATGAGATATGCCTTTATCCTGGACTCTGCACTCATTGTGGCCCAACAAAGAGCTCCCCACTGGCCTGTGTGCCACATCACTCTCTAACACAACAGGGAATTTCTCACGGTGGGACTTTTTCCTTGAACTTATTGTGGAGATGTCTCTGTTTCTCTGCAGCTGCTTAAGATGCACACTTGCAATGCAGAGGTTTCCTTGATTTTGTGTGTGTGTGTGTGAGTCTGCTTTATTACTGTTTCTAACTGCTATTGCACAGATCTGTGTAATGCCGAAATTTTGGGTGCTTTGTTCTCCTCTGTTATAATCTAGCTTAGTCTTTTGTAGCCTTGCAAAATCCATGCTGTAGGTACCCATTGCTGCCTAGTAGAAGGTGGAGACCTGACATCTTCCATTTTTCTTCATAATATGGATTAATGATCATGGGAGTAATTAGACCACCCTGGCTTCTGGCAGGAGAAGAACAGATCCCATGTTTGATGCTGCCTGATAAAGTGTCCTGCAGCAGGTAAGAATCATGAAGTCTGATGTTCTCTGTGTGTCATCATCTCATACATCTTAATACACTCTTAATGCTGATTAACCATTGCCTTCAAGGGTACTTGTAAACCTGAAAGCATCAGATAAATTTAGGTTATCACATGTTTACAGGGTGCCATTTCTTTTTTTTTATGTTATGTTAATCACCTTACATTACATCATTAGTTTTTGATGTAGTGTTCCACGATTCATTATTTGTGTATAACACCCAGTGCTCCATGCAGAACGTGCCCTCTTTAATACCCATCACCAGGCTAACCCATCCTCCCACCGACCTCCCCTGTAGAACCCTCAGTTTGTTTTTCAGAGTCCATCGTCTCTCATGGTTCATCTCCCCCTCCAATTTCCCCCACTTCATTCTTCCCTTCCTGCTATCTTCTTCTTCTTCTTCTTCTTTTTTTTTTTTTTTTGCTGGAGTGGTGGGGGGTGGGCGGGATGGGGTGGCTGGGTGATAGACATTGGGGAGGGTATGTGCTATGGTGAGCACTGTGAATTGTGCAAGACTGTTGAATCACAGATCTGTACCTCTGAAACAAATAATACATTATATGTTACAGGGTGCCATTTCTAATGGTAGCATCTGATAACACAATTTAGCTGTTTCCAAGTAATTCTTCCCAGATCATCATATTTTTTCTGGGTAGAGTTTGCTGAGGAAGGTCTTCTTCATGGCAGTCTTCAGCTCCTTGTTCCTGAGACTAAAGATGATGGGGCTGAGGAAGGGTGTGAGGACCGTGTAGGTGATGCCCATCAGGGTGTCTCCTTCCAGAGACTGGAGAGCCTTGGGCTTGAGGTAGATGACAGAAGCGAAGCCATAGTGCACGACCACCACAGTGAGGTGGGAGGCACAGGTGGAGAAGGCTTTGTGCCGACCCTCAGCTGAGGGGATCTTCAGGATGGCAGCCACGATGAAGGCATACGAGAGGAGGATGAGGAGAAAGCAGCCCAGCAGGGCAGTGATGCACACCAGACCCACGCCCAGGGCCACTATTGGTACATTAGTTCCACAGGCCAGCTTCAACAGTGGTGGCACATGGCAAGCAAAATGGTGGATCTCATTGGGTCCACAGAAGTTGAGGCAGAAAACGGCCATGGTCACCACCAGCCCCATGACCGAGCCACCAACCCAGGACCAGGCCACCAGGAAGGCACAGCCCCGGGGGCTCATGAGCACGTTGTAACGCAGGGGGTGGCAGATGGCCACATAGCGGTCATAGCCCATGACGGTGAGCAGGAAGGAGTGGGTGAAGCCGAACATGAAGGAGAAGAACATCTGGCTGACACAGGCCGCAAAGGCAATGGTGTAGCATGTGGAGAGCAGGTCGGCCAGCAGGCGTGGGGTGATGGCCAAGGTGTAGAGGATCTCGGAGATGGACAAGGCACACAGGAAGAGGTACATGGGCGTGTGCAGGCTGCGCTCATTCCACACAGTGGTCAAGATGAGCAGGTTCCCCAGCAGTGTGAACAGGTACATCAACAGGAACAGCAAGAAGAACATTAGCTGAAGGTGGGGGAAGGTGGAGAAACCCACGAGGATGAATTCAGTCACCACTGAGAAATTGCCTCTCTGCATGGAAGCTGCCTGGGGTGAAGTGTGACAGAGAGAGGTCAGCTACTGGGTGGAGAAAGGCTTTCACCATACCTGGACCTGCTCAGGAGGCTGCCCATGATCAATGACAGCTGACATTTGTGAAAATTAGTAGAGGGAAACCTCACTAAAATGCACTGGGAGGTTTCAGCAGGGAGAGCCCTCACATCCTGCCCCTCCTGGTGGATTGCAAACTGGACAACCAGATAGGAAGAGGTGGACTTGACCTTGGGCGTGGACACTACTCCCCACCCCTAACAGTTGTCCCAGTGAGAAGCCACTATTCTTTTAACTCTCAGTTTATTCTAATGGACTTTTTATAACAACCTTCTTGACTTTCCCCTTTTCTCCTTAAAAAGTCTACCTTTCCTTTGTTCCCCCAACCTGCCTTTGGTTTTTCGGTGGCTTGTTTGCGCTGGATTGTGATTCTCTTTTATTCCCAAATAAACACATCTTTTGCTGATACAGTAACTGGCGGTTTTTATTTTTAAGGCTAACACACTGACTGAGTTCTCACTCTGTGCCTCTGATGATTTAACCCTCTCATTAACCTAGTGAGGGAGGTGCTGTTTTTATCACCTGCATTTTGAGTATCTTGAGCATACTCATTGAGAATATTGGTGTGCATAGAGGTTGGGCAACTTGCTCAAGGCGAAGCTGTCAAAATGGCAGAGCTAAGACTTGAACCCATGACTGGCTGTCTCCAAAGACTATGCCTTTCACATATCCTTCTGGGTTGCCTCCCAAAATGAAAATATTCCTCCACTGGAGCTTCCAGCCGTTGTCACTGTGTTCTCCTACTCCCTTCTGATAAATCCTATTCTCATAGCCTCAGAGACCACAAGATATCCCTGCCCCATGGCTACAACTCCTTGGACCAGCTTGCCCCTCTAACTTAAAACAAATCAGATTCTTCCTCTGGAGTTACCCATGCAGGGAGTCAGAAGTAGGAGGCTGAGTAGAAATAACATTCTGGTTGTTTTCCAGCTCCCATGAGTAATGTCTGTATGTTCTAAGGCAACAAAACATGTCCATCAGACAAAGGGACGTGGGACCCAGCCAACTTGAGTTTGAATTCTTGTTCTGCCTACTGTGTAAACTTGAGCAAGTTTCTCCACCACTCTGTACCTCCATGTCCCCCTGCCTACTTCAAAGAGTTGTTATGAGAAATAAATGTGTTATTCTTGGAATGAGACCTGACACACAGCAAGTGCTACCTATGATAAATCAATACACTAAGTGCACAAATGTACATAGTCTGCAATCAGTAAATAATTTCAATTTAATGAGATTTCAATGTCTCTTTATAAATAACTTTTTATTTTATTTTATTTTATCTTATTGTTATGTTAATCACCATATATTACATAATTAGTTTTTGATGTAGTTGTTCCATGATTCATTGTTTGTGTATAACACCCAGTGCTCCACGCAATATGTGCCCACTTTAATACCCATCACCAGGCTAACCCATCCCCCCACCCCCCTCCCCTCTAGAACCCTCAGTCTGTTTCTCAGAGTCCATAATCTCTCATGGTTCATCTCCCCCTCCGATTTCCCCCCTTCATTTTTCCCTTCCTACTATCTTCTTTTTTTAAAAATATAATGTATTATTTGTTTCAGAGGTACAGGTCTGTGATTCAACAGTCTTACACAATTCACAGCGCTCACCATAGCACATACCCTCCCCAATGTCTATCACCCAGCCACCCCATCCCTCCCACCCCCCACCACTCCAGCAACCCTCAGTTTGTTTCCATTTTTAAATGATCTTTTTATTAGGCAATATAAAGTTTAAAAGTGCTGTAAACCACTAATCTGCTTTCTGTCTCTTATTTGCCTGTTCTGGACACTCACCTAAATGAAATCATACACTCTGTGGCCTTTGGGGTCTGACTTCTTTCATTCAGCATACTGTTTTTGAGGTTTATCCACATTGTAGCATGTAGCATTCTGAGAACTTGGTTGCTTTTGTGGTTGAACAATATTCCATTGTATGGATAAACCACATTTTGTCTATTTACTCACCGTTTGGTGGACATTTGGTTTGTTTCCACTTTTTCACTATTGTGAATAGTGCTGCTATGAATATTCATTCTTGCAGGTGTTTAAAGCGTATCAGTGTTTGCCAAGGGCTGGGGAGGGAGAATAGGGAATGACTGCTAATGGACACAGGACTTCCTTTGGGGATGATGAGAAAGTTCTGGAACTAGATAGAGGTGGTGGTTTCACAACACCGTGAATGTAATTAATGCCACTGAATTGTATGCTATAAAATGGCTGAAATGGTAAATTTTATGTTATAGTATTTTACCTCAATAAAAAAAGTAGGGAAGGGCGCCTGGGTGGCTCAGTCATTTTAGCATCTGCCTTCGGCTCAGGTCATGATCCCAGGGTCCTGGGATCGAGCCCCACATCGGGCTCCTTGCTCAGCAGGGAAGCCTGCTTCTCCCTCTCCCACTCCCCCCTGCTTGTGTTCCCTCTCTCGCTGTCTCTCTCTTTGTCAAAAAATAAATAAGAATCTTTTTAAAAAATAGGGAAAAAGGGGTCAATGCCCCCTTAGGGGGCACAGGTCCTTGATCAAGCCCGGACAGATTGATAGTGAGAAACGAAGAGGGGAGCAGCTACATTGGTGACTGGAGGCTACATTCTCCAAATATCATCATTTCCAGAGTTTCTTGGCTTCCTTTCCCTGGAGTCCCTTGCATCCTTCCTCCACTTTTGGGTCAGCACCTGCCCATAGGTCCCCAAGACTGTGGCCCCAACAACGTCCCAGTCAGTCCTGACACTCGGAGATCTCGGAAGCGTGAGTCAAAGTCAATGACTTGGAAACAAGAACCTCCGATAAAAGGCTGAATGGGTGAGACCAGGGTCATGGGGGTTGTGCTCACAAGCCTCCAGCGGCTCTCCAACATCTAATGCAAGGTTTCTCAACTGTGGCACTCTTGATTTTTAAGACCAGATCATTCTTTGCTTGGGGGGCGGGGGCATTCTGTGCCTTATAAGGTGTTTGGAAGCATCCTTGGCCTCTACCAGCGCCTGCTTAGTCATGACAACCAAAAATGGCTCCAGGCATCACCAATGTTCCCATGAGGGCAAACTCAACCCCAGTTGAAAGCAATGATCTAGATAGTGCAGTTGCAATTCCTTGGCATGTTCCCTCTGCCCCAATCTTGGTTCCTTCCTTCTCCATCCATCAAATGCCTATTTATCTTTAAGATTCAGCTTAAATGTCATCCTGGACATTCTCTTCCCAAAGCAGATTTAATCACTCATTCCTGAGTGCTTCCAAAACAATGACTCTTGAGTGAGTTTAAAACTCCTTGCTCCTAACTTTATCATGAACCTCATCATAATGGGTCATGCTGAAGATACAACTATCTCTGGCACTGGATTTTGAGTTCTTGATGAGAATAGCTACCCTTTATTGGATGTATCCTATAGACCCAGCACCTATGCTTATGCATTTTGTGTTAAATCTTTACTCCAACCTTATAAGGCATCTGCTATGATCCCCATTTTATAGATGTGGCAGCTGAATCCCACAGAAGACACATCAATTGCCCAAGGGACCACAGCTCTGGAATAAGAAAGCCAGGATATGAACCTATATTTGAATGACCCCAAAATTTATCTCTTCCTAACCTCCCTGTCATACTCACCACTTACTGGTGGCAGTTAATGAATGTCAGAGGCCACTCCCAGGATCTGGGAGATGTCAGCTTCACCATGTTAGACCATTCACACACTCCCTCCCCATATCAGTTAAGATCACAAAAATCCACGGCCATGAAGAAAGAAAGGGAGAGGATGTATGAGAAGACAAGAAGTCACCATGTCCTAAGGGGGTGGCCCAGAGCTGCATAAAGCACCCTCTGGAATGAGGGGGATGCAGAATGCACCTAAGAGGGGTGCCTGTTCATTCTGGAAAAGGCAAAAATATGGAGACAGTAAAAAGATTGGTGGTTGCCAGAGGCTCAGAGGGGAGAGAGGAAGGGATAAATAGGTGGAACTCCAGGGTGGTGGGGTAAGCTGGTGAACTGTTCTGTATGATACTGTAATGGTAGATACATTACATTGTGCATTTTTCAAAACTCACAGCATGTATAACAGCAACAGTGAACCCTAATGTAAACTGTAGGCTTTTGTTAATAATTATGTGTCAATATTACCTCAACAACTGTAATAGAGGTACCTCACTAATGCAGGATATTAAGGGGAAAACTGTGCAGGGAGAGAGAGGGTCTATAAGAAATCTCTGCATTATCTGCCTAATTATTTTTTATTTTATTTTATTTTATTACTTATTTTATTTAAATTCAATTAGTTAACATATAGTGTATTATTAGTTTCAGATGCATTCAGGAGGGCACGAGATATAATGAGCACTGGGTGTTATATGCAACTGATGAATTCTCAATTTTTAAAAAGATTTTTAAAATTCAGGGGCACCTGGGTGGCTCAGTCATTGGGCGTCTGCCTTCGGCTCAGGTCATGATCCCACGGTCCTGGGATCGAGCCCCCATAGGGCTCCCTGCTCAGCAGGAAGCCTGCTTCTCCCTCTCCCACTCCCCCTGCTTGTGTTCCCTCTCTCACTGTGTCTCTCTCTGTCAAATAAATAAATAAATAAATCTATCTTTTTAAAAAAAATTTTTTAATTCATTTGTTTGAGAGAGAGATTGAGCATGAGCAGAGGGAGTGGAGGTGGAGAGGGAGCAACAGAATCCCCACTGAGCAGGGAGCCTGGACATGGGCCAATTCCAGGACCCCGAGATCATGACCTAAGCCGAAGACAGACACTTAACTGACTGAACCACCCAAGCATCCCTCTGTTCAATTCTTCATAAACCTGAAACTGCTCTAAAATGTGAATCCCATTAATTTTTTTAAGTAGAAAAAAACCCATAGACCCATGATGGGCGTGGGTCCAGGACAGCAGAGAGAGGGACTAAAACCTTCCTGGCATTGATCTACCAGAACACCTGCTGATTCTTCTGTAGATAAACTAGACTGTCCCAGAGAAAGAGAAAGAGAGAATATGTGTGTGTGTGTGAGAGAGAGAGATCTGGCTAACTGGAACTTAGAAGAAACCATGGTGGGGCCAGGTCCTGCCCATATACACCCCTAAGGCTGGGTTTCCTGACATCAGCATTAGGGACATTTGGGGCTGGGTCGTTCTTTGTGGTGGGGACTGTGTGTGCATTGCAGGATTGAGCTGCATCTCTGGTACCCATAGATGCCAGTAGCACCTCTCAGTTGTGATCATCAAAAGTATCTTTGCATATTGTCATATGTCTCCTGGGGGGCAGAAGTGCCCCTGGCTGAGAACCACACGCTAGGTCTGCCTGGCCTCTCAGACCCCATCTTTGTTTACCTGTCTGCCCCCATCCTGGCTGTATCTTCTTAGTCAAACTGTTTGGTTTCCCTTCTTTGCATCTTCCTCCCCACTTTAGACATCTCCTACCTGCCTTGTTCTCTCCTTCTCTTCATCCTTAACTCTTCACCATCACCCCATCTGTCCCTCAGGCCTCCGTGATAGTTTACACCCCTGGAGGTGGCTGGAGCCTCTCAATCCTGAATCCTCTTATCTCTCTCTTTTCTTTCCCTCTCCCTGATCCTTTACCATTGGTTTCTGGGCAAGACAGGGAGGGGAGAGAGGTGAAAAGTCAGAAAGGTATCCTGGGTAACTTTGAGTGGGTAACTTCTGTTTCTGCACCTCAGTTTCTCACCTATCCAATGAACCTCCCTCATAAGGTAATGTGAGCTCCAAAAAAGGTAATGCTCCAAAAAAGCCATCATCACACTGCCTTGAAGCTAGAAAGTGGAGCCCCACCTGTTGCCCCCATGCCATAGACTCAAGTTGCATAAGGGATTGTATAAACAGGGTGGCTTCGCTGAGTCCAGGACAGATGCTGGTTCCCCAGGTCTCTCCTAGTCAGGTGGAACGTGGGAAAGGTGACTCACCTGCGGTCGAGGCTCTGCATCTGCCTCTGCCTCACTCCAGCAGGAGGTCCTGGGTTGGCATTGCTCTGCAGGTGAGGGCTGGACTGCAAAGCAAGGAGTTGCTGCCCTGAGCATGTCAGCTGGGCTGGGGTGGAGCGGGGGTTACCTGAGCCTGCCTCCATTATTTACGCTGCCTTGTTCCCTACCTGCTGCCTTCTCTCACTGTGGTCCTACTGCTTCTGCCTCTGCTTCAGGGATGCCAGGACCCCTTGGGATCCTGCAAGGGAGGGTGTGAACTCAGAGAGACTATGTCCTCACTTTCCTTCCCTCCCTGCCTGCCAGAGGTGAGTCAATTACCTGAGCTTCTCAGGGACTTAGGTAGAGTCTAATGCTTTGCAAATTTGGGATTTGGGACCCTGGCTTCTGATGTTGAGAGGAGAGTAGCCCTACCATGGGCCACTGGGGCCAAGGAATCTGCCTAACATGCCCTCTTGACCTTCATCCTTCCCCATCCAGGTCACTTGCACAATTAAATGTCTTTTTAAAGATTTAAAACATAAAAAAACCCCACAACTATTTGTTTCTTCTTATTAAATAATTGAAATGCCACAACTAAAGCTAAAAGTCATGCAATGGCCAGCCATGCAATTGTGGTGGTGAACTTGATGGGCATCCTTCCAGAACTTTGTATGCATGTGGCATGTGAACAAACATAAAATAAGATTACTATTATGAGTTTTTGTTGTGGTTTAAGGTAGGTATCTTTCTGTAACTTGGTTTTTTTTCACTCAACATCACAAAGTGAAATCCATGTAGTTTACAGAGACCAAGGTTTCTGGACCTTGGCAGTACTCACATTTGAGTCTGGATCATTCTTTGTGGTGGGGGTCGTCCTGTACATTGCAGAACAGGACAACCTGTTCTCCACCTGCTAGATGCCAGTAGTCTCCCCACCCCAGTCATAAAAAAATGTCTCCAGATATTGCCAAAATTGCCCCTAGGTGAGAACCACTGCTATAGAACCACCCCATTTTTATAAAATCAGTTTAACATTCTATTTTATGAATATGCGCAGTATATACTTAGCTAATAGACACTTCAGTTGCTTCTAATTTTTCACTGTTATTAGGAATAATGTAATATGTATCTTTGTATGTCATTTACTACCCACAGGCACTATCAAATACAAATTAAGTAGCGAGATGATCAGGTCATAGGAAATATGATTCTTAAATTTAAGAAGAATTGTCAAATTAAACTGCCAAGTGGCTGTGTTAATTCACACTCCCAGCACCTCTGTGTCAGAGGATTTATTTCCCCACATCCTCACTAACGCTTGATCGTGTAAAACTTAATTTTGCCAATATGGTTGTCAAGTGGTCTCGTCTCCTGTTGTGGCTTTAATTTACATTTCCCTAATTACTGGTGGGGTTGAAAGTCTCCATTGGTTTTTAACCATATGAGTTTCCTCTTTTTGATATGTCTATCCAAAGCCTTTCCTCATTTTCCTGTTGGATTGTCTTGTTCTTATTGATTTGCAGACATTTTTGAAGAGATTTTAAATACTAATTTTGTCTACCATTTTTTTCCTTTGCCTTCTGTTTCTTATGCCTTACTACTTTTCCTGTCAGAAACATTCTCCTTGGTTTCTTCTTTTTTTCATGATTTATATTTTTTTATTTAAATTCAGTTAGCCAACATATGGTACATACTTAGTTTCCAACGTAATGTTCAATAATTTATCAGTTGTATAACACCCAGTGCATGGTCCTTGGTTTCTTCTAATGCTTTTATACTATAGTGTTAGGGTTGGAAAACTACCCCTCATAAATTTTCTGTTTCTATAAGTAAAGTCTTATTGGAACACAGCCATGCCCATTCATCAACTATGACTATTTTTGTGCTATGAGGACAGAATTGAGTAGTTGTGACAAAAATAGTGTGACCTGCAACGTTGAAAATATTTACCATCTGTCCATTTACAGAGAAGGTTTGCCAGCCTCTCAAACTTTCTACCAAAAAGTACTATGCAAACATTTCAGGCTGGATTTCAACTTATTTTTTAAGACTTTTTTTAGAGCAGTTTTAGGTCCTTGGCATATTTAAGAGGGAGGCACAGAGATTTCCCATATACCCCTTGCCCTGCATAGACTCCCATTATCAATATCCCCCACCAGAGTGGTTCTTTTGTTATAATCAATGAACCTACATTGACACATCATCATCACCCAAAGTCTATAGTTTACATATGGTTCATTCTCATTGTACATTCTAAGGGTTTTAACAAATGTATAATGAGATGTATTCATCATTATGGTATCATACAAAGTATTTCCACTCCCCTAAAATCCCCTGTGTTCACCTATTCATCTTTCCCTCACCCCTCCCACCCCTGGCAACCACTGATCTCCTTACTGTCTCTATAGTTTTGCCTTTTCCTGAATATAATGTAGTTGGATTCATACAGTCTGTAGCCTTTTCAGATTGGCTTCTTACACATATTGATAGCATTTGAAGTTCCTCCATGTTTTGTGTGGCTTGATAGCTCACTTCTCTTTAGTGCTGAATAATATTCCATTGTCTGGATAGACCACAGTTTATCCATTCACCTACTGAAGGACATCTTAGTTGTTTCAAGTTTTGGCAATTATGAATAAATCTGCTATAAACATCCATGTTCAGATTTTTATGGACCTAAGTTTTCAACATCTTGGGATCAATACCAAGGAGTATGGTTGCTGGATTATATGGTCAGAATATATATAGTTTTGTAAGACACTGCCAAACTGTCTTCCAAAGTGGGGGTACCATTTTGCATTCCCACCAGCAGTGAATCAGAGTTCCTTTTGCTCCACATCCTAGTCAGCATTTGATGTTCTCAGTGTTCTGGATGTTAGCCTTTCTAATAGGTCTGTGGTTGTAATACTTATTTTTTAATGTCTAACTAGTGTTCTAACACAAGTTAATAAATAGTCCACTGATTTGAAGTGCCACTTTTAACATAAGTTTACTTATATGTGAATCTGTTCCATGACTCTTATTCTGTTCCACTGTTTTATACATCTATTCCCATATAATATAATGCTGTCTTAAAAAATTATTTTAGTAATATATTTATAACATGGCATATATCTTTGATAGTAACAGTAGTTGTAGCAGTTAATAATGACTAAGATTTGGTCAGTACTTACTCTGTTCCTGGTAGTCTTCTAAGATTATAATTACATAAACAGATATATATGTGAGTCATCAATCCTCACAACTCTATGAGCTAGGTACTCCTGGCAGCCCCAGGTTTCAAATTTAAGAAGCAAAGGCATAAGGAGGTTAAATAACTTGGCCAAGGTTTTTAGCCATGAAGAAGTGGATATTTGAATCCTCCATATTGTTCTCATCTCTAATTTTATCATCTGTTCCTTGTTCTTTTTTATTCATATTTGCATGAGATATTCTTACACATGTATATGTTCATGTGAATTGTGAACTAGCATTTCAAATTTCATGTTAAAAATTTTTTTATGTTAAGTTAGCCACCATACAGTACATCACTAGTTTTTGATGTAGTGTTCAATGATTCATTCGTTGCATTAAAATTTTTATCAGGTTTTCATCATTTTACAGATTAATTAATTTTTACATTATTATATCTTTGGTATCTCTCTCCATTTATCTAGAAATTCTTTTATGTCCATTAGCAAAATGTTATAGTTTCCCCCATAAATGTCTTGCTCATTTCTTGCTAGTGTTATCGTTAGATGACTCATAAGTTTTGTTGCTTTTGTGAGTGGGATATTTTTTTCCTATTATATTGTGTTCATGAGGTTAATTATATAAGAAAGCTATATTGTTAGTTAATTCTCAAAGCTTTCCTAGATAATCACTATTGGAAAATATTGACAACACAGATTCTCCCTGTCCAATCCTTATACCTCTTTTTTGTTTTCTTGTTCTAGTACATTGTCTAGGTTCTCCAGTACAATGCAGAAGAGAAGTAATGATGGTGGGCATTCTTTTCTTTTAATTGAGATATAATTGACATATAACATTATATTAGTTTCAGGTGTACAACATAAGGATTCAATATAGGTATATATTGAAAGTAGGCGTTCTTATCATTTCTCATGTTAATGGGAATCTTTCTGTATCTCACCGTTAGGTAAATTGCTTGATTCTTTCTGTTCTCTACACCTGGGTGCAGAAGGCCTCATCTTTTAATGTCCTCTGTCCCTTCTTGGCAGATTCAAACTCTATCTACTGTATTTCCTATTATAAACTGTTAGTGGTTAAAGGTAGAAGCTTGATTGGATTCAGGTTCTAATTTTTAGGCAACATTACTTCATAAGGGGTGTTGTGTGTTTTCTATTGCTTCATATCAGGAGGAATGTAATGTCTGACAGACATGTTTTTAGTGATACTAGGATTGATCAGTGGGTTCTGATGTGTGTCTGGCCTATTCATTCTACTTTCCTTTCATGGAATGGTTGCAGCTTTCATTGGTCATCATTGCCTAGGAGATTAGAGCTTTTATTACAAAAGGTACACAGTCTCTGCTGAAAGCTGTGCCTAGCAGGACTGGGATGGGGAGCAATTGCCAACCTTTTCCTGGTGAGTCCAGAACATCTGGGTACAGCCACAGATCCCTGTGTGAATGGGGAGGGCAAGAATTCAGCCACATGTGGTCCTACTCATAGGACTGGCCATACTCAAGAAAGTTCATTCCCTTGTACCTTGGAGGAGAAGGGCTTGTTCAGATCTGTCAACTTGGAGACTTCATGTTGGCCTTGCTCCAGCTGAAGGCTATCTTATGAGCTGTGTCCTTCCAAAACTCATATGTTGAAGTCCTAATCCCTGGTACATCAGAATGTGACTGTTTTTGGAGGTAGGATCTTTAAAGAGGTGATTAAGGTAGAATAAGGTCATATGGGTAGACCTTAATTCAATATGACTGGCGTCCTTATAAGAAGAGGAAATTTGAACACAGACAGATACAGAGGAAAGACAATGTGAACACAGAGGGAGAAGATGGCCATTTACAAGCCATAGAGAGAAGCCTCAGGAGAAACAACCCTACTGACAACTTGGTCTTGGACTTCCAGCCTCCAGAACTGTAATAAAATAAATTTCTGTTATTTAAGACACACAATCTGCACTACTTTGTTATGGAAGCACTAACAAACTAATACAAACTGGATGCAGACTTGGAGTAATTGTCTCAGCCAGCTTCTCTATGCCTCAGTTTCCCCATCTGTGCAATCAAGTTGTGGAACCTTACCCCCTAGGAAGGGCACTCAATGAGCTCTGCCTATAAAGCCCTAAGCATAGTATGCAACCCACAGTGGGTGCTCAACAAAGAAGGTCTCTATTATCATGAGAAGAACAGAGATGAGTGACTCAGGGAAACCAATAGGTGATACTGGGAATAAGAAAAAGAAGAGAAAGGCATCTAGTGGCAGGAAAAGAATAAACCAAGGGAGTAACAAAGACACTTGTATTTCCCATAACTCCCTTGTCTGGCTCATTTCTACTCATTTTTCAGGCCCCAGGTTAGATGTTACCACCCCCTGGAAGACTTCCACACTCTCTGATCTGGGTCATTTAGCCCCTTGAGCTTCCAGAATGCCCCCATAATTTGTCCTTCACTGATCCATTGGTATTCACAAATGTCTATCAACTTGTCATCTCTCCTACACACAAGATTGGGTCTGCTTTGCTCACCATGGGTCCCCAGCCTGTACCACGGTGCCTCACGTAGTGAATGTTCACTGAATACACACCACTGCCAATGGCAAAGTTTGCATTCAGGGGTGGACCTTAGCAAAACGATTTAGGGATAAATGCTGCATTCCCTTCTGTTATCTTTCTGTTACACCTTGAAGTCTGCCTGGCACATCCTTGACCCACACCCCTGGCACAGAGGTAAGAAAACAAAAAAGGTTCTAGGCATTGTTTTGCTCCTTTCCTGTTTCTCTTAGGTCCTTCCTTCCCCTTTGAAGGTGGAACTTCTGATTCTTGACATTTCTCCTACCTTCATGAAAGCCTAATGCACTCAGCCAGCCCTGGCCTTTGTCCTATGCCTGGGGGAGTTTGGGCAGGTCTGTGCTATCTCCATGTGGCAGTATCTAATACTTACACTTCTCAATCTTCTCTCCTCACCAGGACTTTTTTTCTGGTGTCTTAGTCCCTCAAGGCTGTGGCTTTTCACCATACTAATTTATACCAAAGTATGAATGGTTGTCTTTGGTATCATGGGCTGGCACTTGTATTTATCAGGGGAAATTAATATGCTAACTCAAAAAGAAGTGAATCCTGGGGTATTTAGACATACTGGAAGGATCTATAGAAGTAAGATATGAGAGCAAGTGAACAAATTAAGGCCTTAAAAATTTTGGAGGGATTTTAAAGATTAGGAATGATAAAGATGGAAGGAAAACGTTTGACCTGAACAATTTGCATCTTACCTGTTGCAGCAGCACATAAAAGAACTAGTCTGGGTTTAAGGACATACACACACTAAGTCAGAAATATGCAAATATTTATTGAGCCCTTACTGTGTGCCAGGCACCAAGGTACAAAGATGAATGAAGCCAGATGCCTTCCTCTGTGGAGTACACAATCTGATGGAAGAGAGATCATTACCCTGGAGAAATCCAGAAGGTTAAGTGGGACAGGATTTGTTCACCAATGTTCAGTTCTGGCAAAACTTTTATTTTCCAAAGTCCAGTAAGGTGATAAAAACAAACATCAGCAGATACAGTAGAACTTGTTGAAAGGATTATCTCAAAAATAAAAATAAAGTAGCAGAAGTTACAGCACTGGGTGTTATACGAAAATAATGAATCATAGATCACTACATCAAAAACTAATGATGTATTGTGTGGTGACTAACATAACATAATAAAATAAAATTTTTTTAAAAAGTTACATTCAATGAGTCTTCATTGTTTCTTTCTGTAAGTCTCTCTTTAAAAATAAACAGGTTCCTCAAAAAGTTGAAAATAGAGCTACCCTATGACCTAGCAACTGCACTACTGGGTATTTACCCCAAAGATACAAATGTAGTGATCCGAAGGGGCACGTGCACCCCAATGTTTATAGCAGCAGTGTCCACAGTAGCCGAACTATGGGAAGAGCCTAGATGTCCATCAACAGATGAATGGATAAAGAAGATGTGGTGTTTATACACAATGGAATATTATTCAGCCACCAAAAAATATGAAATCTTGCCATTTGCAACGACGTGGATGGAACTATAGAGTATTATGCTGAGCAAAATAAGTCAGTCAGAGAAAGACAATTATCATATGATCTCACCGATATGTGGAATTTGAGAAACAAGGCAGAGGATCATAGGGGAAAAGAGGGAAAAATGAAACAAGACGAAACCAGAGAGGGAGACAAACCATAAGAGACTCTTAATCTCAGGAGACCAACTGAGGGTTGCTGGAGTGGAGGGGGGTGGGAGGGATGGGTGGCTGGGTGATGGACATTGGGGAGGGTACGTGCTATGGTGAGCGCTGTGAATTGTGTAAGACTGATGAATCACAGACCTGTACCCCTGAAACAAATAATACATTATATGTTAATTTAAAAAATGTGTTTAAAATAAACACTTTATATCCCTGTCTGGCACAAAGGTGGGCATCATTCTCAGAAGCACCACACAATCTTGTTTTTACAATGTTGGTGTTTGCTTCCATCCAAAATCCTGTTACATCTCATGAATTGACAAAAAACCTCAAATTCTGGGGGCTTTGTTTCCCAGTGCCTTGTGACTCCATTAAAAAAGAGTTGAATTTGTGATGTCTATCTTTTTTGAGCCACAGAAATCTTTGTCCAGTGCTTATTATGCACAGAGTCCTTTGACAGGTGATTTATATTTTATTTGATAGAATTCTGATTACCACCCGGAGAGATGGTTCGCTTCACTTTAAAGGTGAGAAAACAGTAGTGCTGAGAGGGGAAGTTAACTAATTCGCAACAACAGGCTAGAAGGATGATTGAACAGCCCCCACTTTATGAAAAAGAAAACTCACACTCAAAGGGAAAGTGAACCAATAAGAGACATTCAGCTTATTCAAGAGCAAATGGGGAATTTGAACCTAAATCTGTCAGATTTTGAAGCCAGTGCCCCACACCATCATGAAATCCCAGCGTTTTGCTCTTGACTCAACATGGGCAATCTGTCTGATCCAGTATCTCCCTTTTCTCAGAAGACAAATGACAAGCGGTGTTGGTGAGGATGTGGTGATGAGGAACCCTTGTGCACTATTGGTGGGGATGTAAATTGGTCCAACCACTATGCAAACAATATGAAGGTTCCTCAAAAATTAAAAATATACTTTCAAGTTGGGAGGGGGTTAAGGAGAACATAAGTCTCTAAGGAATTTGGAAGCAAGGTTTCCTCAAACTACATCAAAAACTAATAATGTATTGTATGGTGACTAACATAATATAATAAAATTAAATTTAAAAAAAAAAAGGTTTCCAGGACCTTGAGGGGCTAGCTATTGTTAGGGAAAAGTGATTTATTACTGTCTAATAAAACCTTAGTCATGAGACCCTTCAGATGTATATTGGTGGACCATATGCTTGGGGGATGATTGCCAACTTGGAAGTATATAATGGGCCACTCCTCATGACCCCATTGCAGCTCTTTCTGCCCATGGGTCCTGTCCCCATGCTTTAATAAAATCACCTTTTGCACCAAAAACAAAATTAAAAAATAGTTCTGCCTTATGATCCAGCAATTCCACTTCTTTTTTTTTTAAGGTTGAAGTGGTTTTTTTTATTAAGTTCAATTAGCCACCATATAGTACATCATTATCCACTTCTGAGTATATACCCAAAGGAAATGAAAACAGAATTTCGAAGAGATATATGCAATCCTCCATTCAATGCATCATTATTCATAATAGCCAGGATATAGAAACAACATAAATGCCCATCAGTGGATGAATGGGTAAAAAAAAAAAATGTGATATATACAACGGAATATTATTCAACTACGAGAAAGGAGGATATCCTGCCATTTGTGACAACATGGATGGACTTGAGTACATTATGCTAAATGAGATGTCAGACAGAGAAAGACATGCACTGTGTGATATTACTTACACTTGGAGCCTAAAAAAAAAACAAAAAACAAAACAAACAAACAAAAAAAACAACCAGAGTGGTGGTTGCCAGAGGAGGGAGGGTGGAGGAATAAGACTGGTGTTGTTTAAGAGTACAAACTTACTGAAGTCCCAATAGTTCATTTTTGCTTTCATTCCCTTGTCTTTGGAGACATGTCTAGCAAGAAGTTGCTGCGGCCAAGGTTGAAGAGGTTGCTGCCTGTGTTCTCCTGTACAATTTTGATGGATTCCTGTCTCACATTTAGATCTTTCATCCATTTTGAGTTTATCTTTGTGTATGGTGTAGGGAAATGGTCCAGTTTCATTCTTCTACATGTGGCTGTCCAATTTTCCCAATACCATTTGTTGAAGAGACCATTTTCCAAGATCTATACAGAATTTATCAAACTCAACACCCAAAAAATAAATAATCAAGTCAAGAAATGGGCAGAAGACATGAACAGACATTTCTCCAAAGAAGACATACAAATGGCCAACAGACACATGAAAAAATGTTCAACATCACTAGGCATCAGGGAAATATAAATCAAAACCACAATGAGATACCACCTCGTACTTGTCAGAATGACTAAAATGAACAAGTCAGGAAACAACAAATGTTGGTGAGGATGCAGAGAAAGAGAAACCCTCTTACACTGTTGGTGGGAATGCAAGCTGGTACAGTCACTCTGGAAAACTGTATGGAGGTTCCTCAAGAAGTTAAAAATAGAGCTACCCTATTGACCCAGAAATTGCACTATTAGGTATTTACCCCAAAGATACAAATGTAGTGATCCAAAGGGGCACCTGCATCCCAATGTTTATAGCAGCAATGTCCACAATAGCCAAACTATGGAAAGACCCCAGATGTCCACTGACAGATAAATGGATAAAGAAGATGTGGTGTGTATATATACAATGGACTTTTACTCAGCCATCAAAAAGGATGAAATCTTACCATTTACATCAATGTGGATGGAACTGGAGGGTATTATGCTGAGTGAAATAAGTCAATCAGATCTGATAAGTCAATCAGAGAAAGACAATTATCATATGGTTTCACTCATATGTGAAAGATAAGGAATAGCGTGGAGGACCATAGGGGAAGGGAGGGAAAACTAAATGGGAAGAAATCAGAGAGGGAGACAAACCATGAGAGAATTTTAACTCTAGGAAAAAAACTGAGGGTTGCTGGAAGGGAGGTGGGTGGGGGGATGGGGTAACTGGGTGACAGGCATTAAGGAGGGCATGTGATGTGATCAGCCCTGGGTGTTATACACAACTGATGAATTACTAAACTCTACATCTGAAATTAATCTTGTGCTATATGTTGGCTAATTGAATTTAAATAAAATACTAAAATAAAAATAAAGATAAAAAAGTACAAACTTGCAGTGAGTAGTAAATAAGACAGAGATCTAATGCACAGTGTAATGAACATAGACGATATTGTACTACAATCATCAAACTTGCTAAAAGACTAAAATTTAATTATCTCAACCTCTAAAAAGAAAGGGCAATTATGTAATGTGATGGAAGTGCTAAATATTGCTATAATGGCAATCATATTATAATATATTCATATATCAAATTAACATGTACAACTTAAATTTACACAATGTTACATGTCAAATATATTCAACAAAAAATAAAGTACTTAAATAAAGAATAAAATTTTGTTTCTACCTTTAAAAAAAAAGAA
Organism: Halichoerus grypus; assembly: GCF_964656455.1. Taxonomy (NCBI): domain Eukaryota; kingdom Metazoa; phylum Chordata; class Mammalia; order Carnivora; family Phocidae; genus Halichoerus; species Halichoerus grypus. The sequence continues at coordinate 205,188,574 of NC_135712.1, forward strand.
AACAAACACCCTGAGTTCTGACATTGGGAAAAATTAGTTTATTTCAAAAACAACTGTGTCTGAGGCGCTTGAGTGGCTCAGTTGGTTGAGCGCCTGACTCTTGATTTCGGCTCAGGTCATGAACTCAGGGTTGTGAGATTGAGCCTCTGCTCTGTGCTCAGCAGGGAGTCTGCTTGAGATTCTCTCTCCCTCTGCTCCTCCCCCTGCTCATGCTCTCTCTCTCTCTCTCAAATAAATAAATAAATGCTAAGTGAAATAAGTCAAGCAGAGAAAGTCAATTATCATATGGTTTCACTTATTTGTGGAACATAAGGAATAGCATGGAGGACATTAGAAGGAAGAGAAAAATAAAGGGGGGGAATCAGAGGGGGAGACGAACCATGAGAGACTATGGACTCTGAGAAACAAACTGAGGGTTTTAGAGGGGAGAGGGGAGGGGGGTGGGGGATCGGGATAGCCCGATGACAGGTATTAAGGAGGACACATACTGCATGGAGCGCTGGGTGTTATATGAAAACAATGAATCGTGGATCACCACATCAAAAACTAATGACGTATTGTATGGTGACTAACATAACATAATAAAATAAAATTAAAAAAAATAATAATAAATAAATAAAATCTTTAAAAAAAAAAGCAACTGGATCTAAAAAGAGTCTTCAAAAAGGCTTAGCCAAATGGTTTCCTTTGAGAAGTTTCCTGACGGCTTCCTTCAGATTTCGGTTCCAAAGGCTGTAGATGAAGTTCAGCATAGGGGTGACCATGGTGTACATCCCTGTGGCTGCCAAGTCCTTCTGGGTGGTATGTGTGGATGCAGGGTTGAAGTAGACCCCAATAATAGTCCCATGGAAGAGTGAGACGACACAAAAGTGAGAACTACAGGTAGAGAACGCTTTCCACTTCCCCTAGGCTGAGGGCACTTTCCACACAGCCACAGCAATGGGTGTATAAGACGCCATGATGCACACAAGAGAGATCAGAACCACTGAGCCCCCAAGGACCAACACCAGCATCTCATTGAGTTGGGTGTTGGAGCAGGAGAGCTTGATCAAGGCATTGAGGTCACAAAAAAATTGTGGGATCCTATTGGTGCAAAAGAACAAGCGGGTCATCAGGATAGTATGGACCATGGAGATGAGGTTTGCTGAGATCCAGGGTACTGCCCCCAGCAAGGCACACCGAAGGATACTCATGGTTGTCATGCAGTGCGACGGGCAGCAGATGGCCAGGTAGCGGTCCTAAGCCACGGCCGAGAGAAGGATGCTGTCAGCTGCCCCAAAGGCAATGAAGAAATACATCTGAATCAGGCAAGGCTCAGAGGAGATGGTGCTGTGGGCACATAGGTGGTTCACCAGCATCTTGGGGTTGATGGTGGAGGTAAAGCAGATGTCAAGAAGAGACAAGTTGCTGAGGAAGAAGTACATGGGGCTGTGGAGGTGAGGGTCCAAGAGGATGGCTAAGATGGTGAGCAGATTCCCCAGGCACCCAAACAGATACAGGCCGGAGGAGAGACCAAGGAGCACCTGCTGTTGGAGGCGCTGCTCGGAGAGGCCGAGGAGGATGAATTCAAAGACTCGGGTCTGATTGTCCATGTCCAGGCAGTACTAAAGCCAAAATAAGGGCATCCACTTGAGTGGACTCCTGGGGAAGAAATGGATCATTGCATTATTGTCCTTCCCACCCACCCCTCATGGCGCCTCCCACCCATCAGGTTCCTCATCTGTTTCATGGAACTGATCATTCTAACCTCTTAGGATTGTTACAAGGATTAAGTGAGAAAAATATGTATAAGGGCCTTAAATCCATACCCAACATGTAATATAGACAATTATTTTTATCAGTGTGAACTTCTTGTGATGCTATCAAAATAAAGAGCGATATATGTTAATTACCTTGTTTGTGGTGATTATTTCAGAATGTACGCATATATCAAAGCATCGAGTTGTACACCTTGATTATATACATTTTTATCTGCCAATTATACCTCAGGAATGATGGGGGGAGAGAAATAAAACCAAATAAACAACCTAAATAAATAGGCTTAATATTTTCAGGATTTGTTTTAAAAAATAAAAATAAATAATAGTGATTAAGGGCATCCACTCTGAAGCCAGACAGCCTGGGGTTAAATCCCAGCTCTGCCACTTACTAGCTGTGTGAGTTAGGCTTACTTAACCTCTCTGTGCCTACGTGTTCTCATCTGTAAAGATTGCTAATAATAATAACTGCTCCACAGAGCTGTTGAGAAGTTGTGGTGGGTTAATATGTCAAATGCTGAACCTTATGAATTTTTCTGAGAGTTAAGATCCCTTAGTGGTTGAGAGCAAGGGCTCTGGGTTCCGACAGACCCTGTTGGAATTCCACCTCTGACACTCATCTGCTGTGTGAGCCAATGACAGACACTCCCAAAGCCTCAGGTTCTTGGGAGGATTAAATGAGACAATTAGTGTGGTGCTCTATAAAGGCTTCTTTTAAAGGCACCACTCTAAATTGTTACAATGGCATGTATCTTTTATATCAGTCTCCCTGTCAAGTTGTATAAACATGGCATGGATTAATGATATCTTGGTATAGGTTATTTCCAAAGGGAGCTAATTTCACTCATTTGATGCTTCTTAACATCAATGTTAGAGAGAGACAATCTTAATTTGTCCACAAATTCTTGCCCCATGTCCCAGGTGGTGCTTGCATTATCCTGACCCTGGCTTCCACTGGGCAGTCCACTGACTCTGTTTAAGTCCATTTAGGCTAAATTATACTGCAGTAACTGCCCAAATCTTCGTGGCTGACAGCAATGAAGGCTTATTTCTCTCTCAGGCTACATACATGCCCATGACAGGTTGCTACGGCTATGCTCCATGATGAAGTCACTTCAGGGCACAGGCAGATGGTAAACCTTTGTGTCTGGGACACTACCAGTTATCACAGCAATGGAAAAAGTTAATTTTAGGCTGGCTCCTAAGAACTTCTACCAGGAAACAGCCTTCTCTCACCTCCACACACATTTTAATGGCCAAGTCTGATGTCAAGGGGGTGGAGAGGTAGAAATCTCACCCAGGGAGCAACAGTACATATTTGTGAACAACAATAGACTCTCCAAAGCCTTCCATTCACCTTCTACTGAAAGCTGAGGAAGAGAGTGAATACCAGTTTTATTTGTGGGTTGGTTTTTGTTTTTTTTTCTTTTGTATCTCTGGACCCCTCCCCTGTAATCCACATACCATACATATGACATGGTATGCTCAGAGTACGTATGTGGTATGAAAATATTTATAATACAAGTGGCAGGTGTCTTAGTGCGGGGTGGGGGTCTCCATCGTCTTCCATACTTACATTTTTCATTCAATGGATTAAATTCATTCTGGATTTCTGGCTCAGCACCCACCTCTTTTCAAATTCCTACTTGATTATCCTGTTGCTTCCTGGACATCACTCCCAGACACTCCCAGGCGCTCTAGTCTCACAAGGTCCGAAATGGGATCCCCCTGCCAGAGCTGCTGAGTTTGGCCCTGGGAGTCATGCACTGCACCATTCCACAGGGTGCACAACCTGCACAACTGGGCATTGAGGACTGGGCACTGCCCTCCCCTCCTGCTTCTCTCACTTCCCAACAGTTCCAAATTTGTGGGTTTTTAAACATTGTCTTTGTCTCTTGGACAGAAGCAGAAAATTCATTCCTAGAGCAAGTATTCCAATCCAGGTCACCATGGACTCCCACGTGGATGATCCAGATGTTCCCTGGTCTCCCCATGGCCACTCTTGCCCACCCCCCACCACAGTCCTGCCGCCAGCAACTCCATGAAAATATAGATGGGGATCCAATTCAACTTCACGCTTCCATGGCTCACCACTGTTCCTCTCATTCCCAGACCTCAGTTTCCATCTTCCTGCTTTTATCTCTGTCTTAGAGCCTTTGCACCTGCTCTTCCTCCTCCCTAGAAGCCCCTAGCCCCAACTTTGCCTCACTTAGGCATTACCTTTACGTCTGCAAGTATCCCTTTCCCACTCATCCCTCTATTGGCCAAGCCCAGGGATTCTCGACCTGGGCTCTACTGACATTTGGGGCCAGATCACTTTTTGTGGCAGGGACTGCCCTATGTATTATTGCAGGATACTGAGCAGCACCCCAGGCCAGGAGCACCCCTTCACCCCAGCTGCAGCAAGACCCCTTGGGAAGGGATTGAAATTGCCCCCCCCCCATTGAGGACCACTGATCTAGGTTGAACCCCCTGCTCTCTCCTCCCACAGCACCTGCCCAAATCGACTAACTTTGAGTAGGACAATGATGTTTATTTGATGGAAATCCACATTGAGCTGATCACTTGACACATACCACTCCACTGAACCCTCAGCAAGTGCATGGGGCAGGCAGCTGAGACTCCACACCTCACTCCTGCATGGAGCTGGAATTCAGCCTAAGCTCTGGCTCTGGCGCCCTCTCTCTTAACCAGCTCATGATGCCCTGTCCACCCACGAGGCTGTGACACCAAGCTCTCTAAGCTCTGGCGGGGAACACTGAGCAGGCAGCCCCCCAAACTCTGAGAAGAAGTTCCGGGGAGGGATCTTCTCTGAGACCACTCCCTTGCAGCTTGTCTTCCTGACACACCTACTTGACCAGGGGCTACTGTACCCCTGGCAGATCCCGGACCTCTCAGCGGCTGCATGTTGTGTTTCCAGGGGGTAGGGGCTGCTGCTGCATGGCTGGGGAGGAGGAGCATGTTTTCTCCAACAGCATGAAGCAGAACCATCACCACAGTTTATACCAGACTCTCTGACCCCTGAGACATAATCCCCAGAGAACCTTGTTGGAGGGAATACAATTAGCTCATCTTCCCTAGTGTGCCTCTGAATCTAGCACCCTTGCAGGAAAGAAGTTTGTCATGAGGACATGGACTTTCTTCAAACCCATCTCTCTTGGTTGACAGAGGGATAGCATGGTACTCAATGTTTTCCATGATGAAGCTTTTAAATATATTATTACCAATAAATTATAATTTATATGTATTAAGTATTTGCTATGCAGATAGAACTGTGCTAAGCATGCAGTGTCCTATAATTCTCACCATCGTGAGTGTCTGCAAGACTACCTAATCTGCATATATATCTTCATGCATAGTTTTTAGTTTTTCACTAAAAAACATCAGAATATCTGCAGTTCTTAAAGTCGCTTAATGTTTTTGTGCAATGGCAAATGTGGTATTTTCTTTTTTTAATTTTTTATTTAAATTCAATTAGCCAACATATAGTACATCATTATTTTCAGATGTAGTGTTCAATCATTTATCAGTTGTGGGGCGCCTGGGTGGCTCAGTTGGTTAAGTGACTGCCTTCGGCTCAGGTCATGATCTTGGAGTCCCGCGATCGAGTCCCGCATTGGGCTCCCTGCTCGGCAGGGAGTCTGCTTCTCCCTCTGACCTTCCCCCCTCTCATGCTCTCTCTCTCTCATTCTCTCTCTCAAATAAATAAATAAAATCTTTTAAAAAATGATAATAATTTATCAGTTGTGTATAACACCCAATGTTCATCACATCATGTGTCCTCCTTAATGCCCATCACCCTGTTACCCCATCCCTCCACCCACCTCCCCTCCAGCAACCCTCAGTTTGTTTCCTATAGTTAAAAGAGTCTCTCATGGTTTTTCTCCCTAAATGTGATATTTTCTAAATATTTATTTGTCTATCAATTTGCTCTTCATTTATAAAACACAATCTCCATCACCGGGCTAAACCATCCTTCTCCTAATGTCCTCCATGCTATTCTTTATGTTAGCCCGGTGATGGGTATTAAGGAGGGCACGTACTGCATGGAGCTCTGGGTGTTATACGAAAACAATGAATCGTGGATCACCACATCAAAAATTAATGATGTACTGTATGGTGACTAATGTAACATAATAAAATAAAATCTAAAAAATAAATAAATAAATAAAACACATCTCTATGCTGATTTTGGATGCAAAAAACTTGGTACACACTTCTAAATTCTAAAGGTGTGTACAGATGCTTTAGTATCTCTGTGAAAACAATGATATCATGTACGAAAAATGATGTGTTTGTATCTTCCTTGCCAAATTTTAATACTTTTGTTTCTTAGTGTTTTATGGGGTACTTTTTGGGGGGGTGTCTCACTGCCTTTTCTAGGTCCCCCAGAATAATGTTGAAGAGAAATCCATAACTATGGAAACCCATATATTGTTCCTGAGCTAAAATGGAATGTTCTCAACACTACACTGTGAAGTATGATAGTTATAGTAGGACTTCATGTAGATACCACTTTTATGTTCAAACACTCCTGTTCTATTACAAGTTTGCTGAGTTTCTTTTTGATCATGTTTACCTTATATGAATTATTATAAATTGCATTGATTAATTTAAAATGTTATGTAGAATGTTCCTCGACACAAATTAGAGGAAATATATGATAGACCCCTATGTCTCAGCTTTAATAATTATAAACACTTGGCCAATTGGATTTCTTATATACAATCTCCCACTTATATGATTTATTATTATTTTTAAAGATTTTACTTATTTATTTGACAGAGAGATAGAGAGAGAGCACAACTAGGCAGAACAGCAGGGCAGAGGGAGAGGGAGAAGTAGGCTCCCCACAAGGCAGGGAGCCCAACATGGGGTTCGATCCCAGGACCCTGGGATCATGACCTGAGCTGAAGGCAGACGCTTAACCGACTGAGCCACCCAGGTGCCCCTTGATTTATTATTTTAAAGAAAATCCCACACAGTACACAAATTTAACCATATATATTACCCATACTCATGTTAGTATGTATTGCTAACATATAGTGATATCTATCTATCTATCTATCTATCTATCTATCTATCTATCATCTATCAATCATCTGTCTATACCATGCCATTAGCACAACTCACAAATAAATAAAAATGCCTTCGTGTTTCCTGATACACAATCCATACTCAAATATTGTGATTTCTTCAAAAACTTTTTCAGATCAAAACCCAAACACGGTACACACGTTAATTTAGTGATGTCTTTAAGGTTCTTTTATTTTCTAACAATACGACATTTGCTTTTATTTATGTCATTTTTTAAAAACTAGATTATTTGTCTTGTAGAAAGTCCTACACGATATATTTTGCTCATTGTTCCATCCTGATGTCATTTCTCATGTTCCTCAACAGCATTTAGAAGTAGAGGCAAGAAAGGGGAAAGATGCTACCAAGAGGACTGGGGCTTTCAGGAAACCCCCTTTTCTGCAGAAAAGTTGGGGAATTGTTATGAGGTCACTTTTCCCAAGAGTGCAGACAGAGGAAAGGGAGCAGGCTCAGCAGACCTGTGGCTTCTCACAGATCCAATGATACCAGAACACATGGCATATATCAGAGGACCAGGAGCCAGATTTCTCCATGAAAACACAGTCATAGTCAGAAGATTTGGTATCAGTCCAGTTGCTGTGAAAACACACACAAGCATCAGCCAAGTCCCTTAGCCACAGTACTGGGGCAAGCCACACCGAGCCATGCCCAGATGGGTTTCTCACCGTTAAGATCCCAGAAGAGGATAAGGCTACCAGGGGAGGGTCTAGCCTTGGGGATATGTGAGAAATCCCTAAAAGTAAAATATCCTAGCCATATCTTATAACAAGTGTTTCTACATGAAGGAACTATTGACATTGGGAGCCTTATCATTATTTGTTGTGGGGGACGTCTTGTGCATTGTAGGATATCGGGCAGCATCACTGGTCTCTACCCACTAGATGCCAGCAGCATCCACTCTCCATTGTGACAACCAAAGATACTGCAGACAGTACCAGATAGCTGTAGGGAAAAATCACCACCTTCTGAGCACCACTGTTTTAAAATAATCATCTGCTGCAACTTCTTGCATTATAAATGAAATAAATGAGGCCAAAGTGGACAAATGACTTTAACATCCCTGGATCTCTGAGATTAAGTTTCAGGACATGATGCATTTGAATGTCTGGTATATAATAGGTGCTAAGACTGTCAAAGCATCCCACACCCTCTTTCCTAAACATTCCTTGAAATGTTTACAACACTCATGCATTCATTCATTCCAAAACAGCTGATTGTGCATCTGCTGTGTACCAAACCCTGTACTGGGTACTGGAGACAGATCAATTAGTTGGATGCCTGCAAAGGAAGATCATAATTAACTCAGCCACAAAACTCTACATAGTGTTAAGGGAGCTGGATTAATTCATTCTGGGCGAAGGATGGATTCCTCTATGAAGCTTGGCACACATATTGTAGCTCACCAAGCCAATAAAATGTGTTCTAGACAGATGACACAGCGGGAGAAAAAACAGAAAGATCAGATGCAAGACAGTGTTCAAAAAGATGAGTCATTTGTCACATAGCTGTGGCAAGGAGGTGGAGAGCCCTTGGGAGTGTAGGAGATGAGAATGTAAAGGTGAATGGAACCCACTGCGTGGGCATTGAAAGGTGACATCTAAAGATTCTGGGTTATCCATTTGACATTGAGGAATTAGGTGTTTCCTAAAACTATATCAAAGGCATGTTTTAGGAAGATGGCCCCTTGAACTTGACAAGAACATGAGTTCATGAGGGTAAGACTAAGTATAGAATATATAGCAATCATCCTGAACTGAGCTGAGGCAGAAGAGGTGGAAATTAAGGCAAGCAGATGCACTTGAGATGGGCCAGGAATCTAAGCGTGAAGTTCTGGAAAAGTGTGTGGACTTGAAAAAAAGTTCAAGAACAGACGATGACCAGAATGTGAGGTCATCGAATCATATGTAGAGGGGTTAGGACTGGATCCCCTGGGCAGTGATTCCTCGAGTGTGTTTTGTAGGACACTAGAGGCTCCAGATACATCCAGATGAGATGTGCATCTCAATAAGCTTGGCACATCACACACTGCCTACTCCCTCCTCGAAGTGTATGATTCTCTTCAATGTACTAAAGACACCAACACTTCCTACAATAAAGAACTTCCTATTTAATGTTGTTTAATTATCATCTATACACCCACTCACGCACACGCACACACACACACATACACACACCCTTCTGCAGCTAACAAAATAACATTAAGCATGACAATAGGAAATATGACAGTCAGTTTGGTTTTGGCCAAAACCAGACACTTGAAGCAGTTTGGGAATCTGTGGGAAGATGTCTTCAAGATCCAATGGGACAGACGAGCTCAGGTGTTCTGAGTCCCAACAGGGACACTCACACAAAGGTAGGCGCTGAGCCATCTTGCCACTTGTGAATGCCCTTTGGGTACTGTTTCCTGAGGCCAATCCAGTAGCCAGTATTTTCCTTTGGACTCAGGAATTTCTGCATGAGAAGAAGGCAGATTAAGTCAAGAAAGACTATAGCCAGAGGTGAGAATGGCGGTGGAAGCAGTCCCTGAAAGGGGCTAAGACCTAGGGGACCCCTTGGGCAAGGATGTTGTCCAAAGAAGCATTCTTGGCTGAAATAGGCTGAAAGCTCTGCGTAGATCTCCGTTTCCACCATTATTATGACCTATGTGGTCAGCAAATTATGAACACTTATGGCCCTTAGGCTTTTCATTTATAAAATTGGGATAACAATGGCAGGTGCCTTCTAGGATTTTCTGAAGTTTCTTTTTTTTTTTATGTTCAGTTAGCCAGCATTTAGTACATCATTAGTTTTTAATGTAGTGTTCAACAATTCATTAATTGCGTATAACACCCAGTGCTCATCACCACACATGCCCTCCTTAATACCCATCACCCAGCTACCCCATCCCCCCACCCCCTTCCTTCTGTAACCCTCAGTTTGTTTCCCGGAGTCCAGAGTCTCAAGAACCCAGTGTGGGTCCTAGCTGAGCACTGGTTAAGAGGTAGTTAGGATTATTCAAGAGCATGGTTTACAGGGTGAGAAATGTGGACACTGTCCCCTTAGAAAGTGTTCTGGTAATCAGTTGGGTTCCACTGACAAATATTGAGTCCACTGAACCATAATGAGTGTGTATAATCTGGTTCCTGGCACTATCGACGCAGAGTCAGAACCACCCCTAGCCTGGGAGTTCTTCATGTTAGAGGAGATGAACCAGGAATCTGGCAGCACAGTCCAGTGTTGAGGAAGAGGGGGTGGGAAGGATGTTGAAGGACAAAATTGGATCTGATAGAGAAGGAGTAGGAGTTGTCGATGTAGATAGAAAGAAGCGTTCCAGACAGAAGGACCAGCATGAAGAATCACCCAGAAGCAAGACTGAATCCTGACCAATACTGCATGCTAAGGCAGTGGAAGGGTATTATGAAGGGCAGAATGAAGGATTTGCACTAGATTCTACAGGGGACAAGGACATGAGCTTGCAATGACTTGACGGGTCCCCAGAGCACCCCTCCCCACCTTCCCACCTGCTCTGCTTGGCTGTTGATGATGACCAAGTGAGCACCCTTCTCAGCACAGTGACCCTTGGCTTCGAACCAGTCCTGTTGCTCTGTGGAAAATAGATAGCAGGAGCCCTGGAATGCCATCCAGTTTTCCAGGCAGGGCTCACAGGAGGATTCTGGAGAAGGGGAAAGAAGTCGGCTCTATTGGAGCTAGGGGCTGCATTGGCCACTGAACAAAGCCTCCAGTGAAATGATTCAAACCTGTGCATATTTGCCACTGGGCAAAAGTGAGCACAGTAGCTTCCCATTTGTTCATTCAAGAGCTGGGCATTATCAGATGGCAGAGTAATGCCATGAAGGGGGCCTCAAACTTTATATGAACATCAACCCTCATGGAGGGTCGATTAAAACAACCCTACACACACTCATGTGCTGCAAGAACCACTAGCATCAACAGTGCCCAAGAGAACAACCTTCCTTTCCAAACTCCCACTTCCCACCACCCAACCTGCCCATCTCCTTACCGTTGCCTGCCCGCAGAGCCTCCATTTGCCAGAACACCTCTCCCCACGTGATGTCCTTCTTGTGCCCAGCATCTGCCAGACCCTGCACAACTAAGGGGCCCAAAGAGAAAGGCAGATCAAGACCTGGTGGTGTGCGGGGTGGGAAAGAAGCCCTCCGTTCCATTCAGCACTCATATTTGATGTCCAGTTGCTTGAGTTCTTCTTGCATCTGGTTGAAGAACTGCAGTAGTAGAAGAAACACATGCTGATATGCTCTAGACCTTTCAACACACAGTTCTTTTCCCATTCCCCAAATTACAGGCTGAGACAAGGAGGGCAGTTTCTTTCTAGAATCATTAAGCCCAGCAATGCTATCCAGCCACCCCCTACTGACCCATCTCTGCCCCAGCCCTGTGGTTTGGGGGCCTGGGTCCATGTGATCACCCATTCCCACTGACTCAACACCTTACCCTCAGCCAGGACGACACCGAGGATGAGGACTAGCAGAAGCAACATCAGGGTCATTGCCAGGCAGAAAAACTTCCAGGGGCCATCCTGGGGCAGCTTTTGGTCCTGCTGTGCTGCAAGGAATGCAGGAAGCATGAGGCAGCGCCCACAGTCTCTGAAAGTGCTAGAATCATGCTAGGAATCCGGAGAGATGAGCCTGAACCAGGCCCTGGAATGGGAGGCAGTGAGCGCTTCTTGGTATTGAGAAGGGCATCTACTCCTGACTTCAGCCTCTTGACTCACCTGGTTCCCCTGGCATGGGTGGAGATTTTCCATCCAAGGACGTGAAGTCCTGTAGCCTGATGTTCTCTGTGGCTGCTTTCACCTGTGGCTGCAGCTTGTTCCGTCTAGCTACCCACAGCCCTTCTGGTTATTACTGAAGACACACCCATCCTATACTAGGAAATGCAACCCCCCCCCCCATGTAAACCATCAGATGTTTCCTTCCGGCTCAGTAAGGCCCCCAAGATCTCTAGATGGCTTATCATCACATCAAGTCACAGGGAGATGGCATTAGCACCTTGGAAAAGGTATTCTGTTCCAAGTATTCTCTACAACTTTGTTTCTCTCTCAGTTTGGGGGACAGTAGCAGCCCTAGAAATCCTCCTCAACAATTCCAATGCATTTACACCTTTAGGCTTCTGGTTACAGTCGTTTCAAAAGATCTTGCATTTTCTTAGAGATAAAGTTGTAGCAATTTCAACATTGGAGTTATGTTTATGCTCTCTCAGAGCATGTAGCCACTCATCCACCACACATTGATTTATAACTTTATGTTTTAAATGGAGAATATGGTGCAGTAAGGAGGACAAGCAAGCTAATGTAATCAAGAGGCTTCTATTTATCAACCTGTTGTTAGGAAATGTTCATACATCATGTCATTTCATGGGTCTTTTTCTCTCTGAATGCCGTTACAATTTTTCTCTTTTTCTTTGGTTTTCTTCAGGTTGACTAGGGTGTGTGTGTGTGTGTGCTTCCATATGCTGTTTGGAATTTACCCAGCTAGGGATTTGCTGAGTTCCTTCAATCTGTGGTGTTTTTTTGTTTTGTTTTGTTTTTGTTTGTTTTTTTAAAGATTTTATTTATTTATTTGACACAGAGAGACACAGCGAGAGAGGGAACACAAGCAGAGGGGAGTGGGAGAGGGAGAAGCAGGCTTCCCATGGAACAGGGAGCCCAATGCGGGGCTCGATCCCAGGACCCCGGGATCATGACCTGAGTCGAAGGCAGACGCTTAATGACTGAGCCACCCAGGCGCCCCCAATTTGTGTTTTATCTTTCATGATTTTTAAAAGTTCTCAGAATTCTGAGCCCCAGATCTCCTACTCATTTGTTATGATGACCTGTCATATGCCACCTACTTATCAACCTCAGTTTCCCTATTTGTAAAATGGAAATAAGTACCCCTGCTTATCAGGAGTATTCTCTGCATTGAGACTACGGTATCTGGTGATTCACAAGCCTCCCATATATATAGTTATGGGTCTTTTGAAAGGCATAGTAATACTCTTAGACTTGGCCAAGCAGGATGCCTACCTGGGTCCTGAACATCTGTGGGCCCTCAGTTTCAAGTGCCTTCCTCCAGGGGAGTCCTCCTCTGCTATCTGGGGTCCAACAGGACTGTCAGTGCTTCTAGGAAGAAGGCCCCCAGGACCACCATGAGTTTGAGTGGATCTCGTCATAGGAAAGAATTGTCTCAAATTTTTCACTCCCTCTGGTGCCTGTCACCTGCCAGGGACAGCCCTGGTCCCCATTTCTTTCTCTTGGGGCACTCTTAAACCTCAAAACTCAAACACCGCCCCCCCAAAACACCACATATATGAGTTTTATTACAGGACCTTTAATGCCAGGCTTGAGAGTTAGACTCTGCGCAGAAGTGGCTTGCCACTGAACTCCACACCAAGCATCTATTGAGTGTCTACTGTGTGCCCAGCAACTGTTACAGGCGCTGGGACATAGAGATACATCTTATCCTGTCTCAGATCCAGGATGGAGGAGCCACTCCGCAATGTGAGGGAGACATCTGCTGGTCACCGTGGGAAATGTGAAGGAAGGGACGTTCTCCCTGGGACTGAAAGGATGAGTAAGCCTCCTCTGGGCTGATAGCAGGGAAAAGGAATTCCTGCCACAGAAACAGAGAACAGTAAAAATAGAGAGTGGGAAAGTGCATGGTTGGATCATGTCCACATGCTGGGAGAGCTTGGGGGAGATAAGCCTGAAAGGGCTCCTACTCACAGTCAATGAGTGGGGCTCAGAATTCTGAGAACTTTTAAGCCCACAGGCCTGAAGACTGGACAATGGAGTATGGAGTGGATCGAACAAGGGACAGGGACATGCCCATGCACTGTCTAGAGAAGGACTCTGCGGCCCCTCCTGTCCTCACCTGCTATGTTTGACTGCTGATAGTGATGAGGTGAGCACCCTCCTGTGCAAGGGAGTCTTGGCCTGATTCAAGAAATGGTGTCTGAGGAGACATAGTAGCAGAAACCCCCAAACACCCGCCAGGCATTGGGCTGGGCTCACAGGTGGATTCTGGGGGGAAAGGCAGGTTCCCCTAGGGCTGAATATGGGACAAGTCTCCTTCAATTCTAACACCACTCCCATTTTGCATCTCTAGGCTAAAATGAGATGGGAGCATGTTCAATTTCTTGAGAGTACCAGACTCTCATCTCCAGGTCCCACTGCATCCCTTATGCCCCACTCCCATCTGCTTCAATCAACCGGTCTCAGGTCACATGTTACCTCCTCCAGGAAGCCTATCCTGCATCCTGCACCCCAGACTTGGCCAGAGGCCTCTCTGACTCCTAGCTTGCCCTGAAGTCCCCCATCACATGGTGCTGTCATCACCTGATTATGGGTCTGTGTCTCCCACTAGACTTCGACAGACCTCCTGAGGGCAGAGATGGCATCTCACTGGGAGCATGTTGTGTTCCCAGCACCCAGAATGATAAAAATTAAATGGAACAATAAATACTCAATAAAATGCATTAAAGAAAACAGTGAAGGAAGGGTATGCACAGTGCTGTGAGACCCCACAGTGCAGACGAGAAAAGAGGTAGGTGGTATCTGAGTTGAACTCTGAAGAATGAACAGTCCCCAGCACACGATGTCAGGAAGGGAATGGCAGGCAGAGGAACCAGCATGAGCAAAGGCATGGAGAAGTGCCCAGAATGGGGTCGGGGGAGGCTGGGAAGTCAGACGGGGTCACAATGTGAAGGGACTTGGAGGCACCTTGGATCCAGCCCTCTGGAGCCCGAGGGAGAGTGGGCTGGAAGGAGGTACCAGCCTGGACTAAGGGTCCTGACAACACTCTCCTCTAAGCTCTAGCCCACTGGTGCACCAGAAGACCCAGAATGTGGGGGCAATCTGTTGGGATTTCCTAGCACAACTCAAGTCTGGAAAGGACATCACAGAAACAGATGTTCAATCAAGAAATGAATTCAGCACTAAGGAGAAAGAGCTTTTGTTGCTGCTTCTGGATGCCCAGAGAGGTCAGCATATAAGGCTAAGGTCACAGAAGAGGGTCAATAGTAAGCCAGGAGATGGAGTGGAGCCCAAGGTCTCAGTTCAGCTGCATTTTGCAGCCCTACCTGGAGGGGGCGCTGTGACCCTGGACAAGTAGCTAGGCCCTCTTGGCCTCACTTTGTCTTTTGCGAAATGGGGCTGAATGATAAGAAGAGACACAATGTGTGTAAAGAGCCTGGCACACAGTAGGTGCTTGGTCGAGGAGAACTCTCCCCCCCCCATGCCCATTTCAATCTTTTCCTTGAACTATGGGCACCATGCTTTCATTTGAATCACAGGTATTTTTGTGTACCTACTGTGTGCCAAGCAGTGTGTGGCCACTGGAGATAAAATGAGCAATAACCAAAGTCTCTTTGAACCACAGCCTTGTAGCTTTGTTCAGCTGTTCTGCCAGGCAGGACCCATGCCTTCCTGGTCTCTGCACTGAGTCTGACCCAGGGGTGACCAAGAAATATTGTCCAAGTCCTTTCCTACCCCAGACATTCATCAGCCCCCAATGGGTGCCGGAATCTGTGCTCACAGCTGCAGACGGACAGGTGGGTCAGACCCAACCCATCCCCAAGAGTAATGTCCTGCACCTGCTTCCCTCCATGGCACCCTGCCCTCGCCCAGGGCATGTGAGGCAGTTTCCCCTGTGTCTTGCACCTGATCCCAGGCACACGAACATGGCAGGACTCATTAAGTGTCAGTGGATTTCCTTTTCGGATCTTTTTACCTCCATGGGTTTCAGGGAAGTCAACGGGGCTGTAGCATCCTGGGAGTCTGCTGCACCTTCATGACATTTATCTCCCAGGATCTGAATGACTTCAGCACTCGCCTGTCTCTCCCCCTTGCCCGGTCGCTCTCAGAGGTGACACTTAGGTCCAGTCACTTTCCATCTCAGCACAAACTAGGAACACCGTGAATGTGTATAGGACAAAATTCCAACTGTGGATTGGACAGTTAAGTCAATTGAAAAACTCTTAAACCCTTGGTCCTTGTCTTGCTTAAAAGTCCCCCCTCATTTTGCTAGGCAGCTGAGGGAGGAAGCCTCATGCTTGATCTGCTCTTTGATAACTGGGTAAAGTCGGAACAGGACACACTAGCTGGTTAGTTTGATAAGCATGACCAGCCTTGGTACCCAAAGCCTGTGCGCCAGATAACTCTTATCTCCAGCTCAGATGAAGTCCAGCCCCAGCTAGCATGTATCCAACAGCGGTGTATGCAACGCCTGAGCCCTTCTCTGGGGAGCCCACAGTGACCAAGACTGACATGCCTGCTCCTGTGGACATGACAGTAGAGGGGAGAAGGCGGATGATGAACACCTGATTTTAGACAAGAGGGTGATGAGTTTGAGGAAAGGAAAGCAATTGGCTACAAGAGGCCAACAACCTAATCCACAGAGAGTAGGGAGGCTGGGGGTAGGCTGGGGCCTGGGTTCATGGGTAAAGTGACATTTCAGCTAAAACACTCTGCTCCAGGGGCAGAGTGAGAGGAAAGGGTACACCAGGCAGAAGAAACAGTGTGTGCAAAGGACCTGAGGTGGGAAGATAAATGTCCATCCAAGGAGCAGAAAAGGCCAACATGACAGGGTCTTGGGCAGCAAGGAGGGGTGAGTGGCTCAAAATGGCCTAAAATGGCAGGTGGGGATCAGATTACAGAGTACAATACCCTATATTCCCAACAGGCATTAGATGACATACATTTTACAAGAGGGATACTGGCTGTGATGTCAGTGAATTTCAGATAAATTAAGGAATAGTCATTCACATTTCGGTGAAATTTTGCATCACATAGGCTTTCCATAGGGTTGTAATGAAAGTCTCGTTTCTTTTCTCAGCCAGTTTTATTGAACACCTATTAGGTGCCCGGCTGTGGGAACACAATACTAAGCAAGTTCAGATTGGTCCTACCCTCTCAGAGCTGCCAGTCTAGTGGGGATGGAGGGGAGGTGTTGACCAGGTAATATCTATAATGCAGTGTGGTGAGCAGTACTGTGGAAGTAGAAGCCTCAGCTGCCCTCAGAGCACTGGAGATCTTACTCTTACGCTGCAGCGTGGAGCGCTCATGGTGGCCACACTCGGCACCCGGTGCTTTGCAAGCTTTGGGTTCTGCTGCCCAGGACCCCAGTGTGCATGTTGTAGCATTTGGCTGTTTGGAGCTCTGGGAATCTTGTGGCTTGGGGGAAGAGAATGTCACCTCCAATTCCCACTTATGTCTCTTGGCGCTAATCAAATGTCCAAGTTTGGGCTTGAGCCTAAGTCGGAAAACTATCTGGGGACCAATCTCGAGAGTGGGGTGACTCTGTGGCTCAGTCTCCACCTTAGCCCTGAGCTATGCATCAGAGCTCATCTGCCTGCAGCTCTGTAGCTGATCCTCAGGGACTCTTTAATTTCCCCAAATGAAGTGGAGGTGGGGAATTGTGAACCAACTTTTTTTTTTATGTTATGTTAATCACCATACATTACATCATTAGTTTTTGCTGTAGTGTCCCATGATTCATTGTTTGCATATAACACCCAGTGCTCCATGCAGTACGTGCTCTCCTTAATACCCATCACCAGGCTAACCCATCCTCCCACGCCCCTCCCCTCTAGAACCTTCAGTTTGTTTCTCAGAGTCCATAGTCGCTCATGGCTCGTCTCCCCGTCTGTGTGAACCAACTTTTAATGAGCCCTTAAGTGCCACTGAGAATCCCATGGCTTGTTCACTAACAAAACTTGGAATTGGTTTCTAGGGATTACTATGCCAGCAAAGTTTGGCAGATTGTGCTGGGAGCATGTCCCACTGGGCTCTTTAATGCCTGTTACGTCTATGGTATTTTTAATCTACCTGTGTTCTCAAGCAAGCATGCCCAGGAGCCCTGACTGATGGCACAGAGAGCGTTGGGGTGGGGCTGGAGGTGGCAGGTTTAGATGAATTCTAATTTCCTGCTAAGGAGACCCCATGACATCACTTCAGCTGAATTCTCTGGTGACTTGTTGTTTTCTCTTTTTTTTTTTCCTTTAATTTATTGTTTTCATTTATTAAACAGAGACCAGCTGGCCACCAGTGTGAACTGTTCACTTCTCTTCAGGTTCTTAAACACAGATCAGTAGGCAAGGGGAGACTTGGGTGGAAGCGTGGATAGCTGCCTGCCTTAGGGCACTGACTCACATCAAACAGATGTGGGTTCAAATCCCGACCCTGCCACCTTCTGGCTGTGTGAACTTGGTGACATAAATTGACCTCTCTGAGCCTCCCTCTGCAAACGAGGAAACTAATAGTAATAGCATCTGCCTCATAGTGCAGTGCTTGTAAATGCTCAGTAAGTGCTAGGTAGTGTTGACACAAAAGGAACAAACCTTTTAGAATCTCTAAAAGTAAGAAAGAGTTTTATTCCAGCCCAAGTTAGGACAGCTGCCCAGGAAACACACTCTTCACAGGGAAGAAAGTGCTCCTGAGAATGAAAAGTTTTATCAAGGTTGTATACTTTTTTATATCTTGTAAAGTTCAAAAGATTACAGATTACAGATTAGCACTATACATAGTGCACAGTTCATAGGCAGGAATCATGAGTTTTATCATAAAGGAATGCAGGGAGCAGGTGCATTGATTAATCTCTCAAGGACAAGACAGTTTTCCTTTAAGCCACTCATTACAAAACAAATGTACGATGCATGGCTGGCAGGTCATAAATCAGGCTTTTGGTTTGACCAAAGTTTATGTACAGTCATTCTGACTTAGAAAAAAAATTTAAAATGGCTTCTGTTGCATGTCAGGCCTTTAGAGAATTTTCGTCTCATCACGAGTATCGCTTTATCACTCAGTAGAGTCCTGTAGGTGTGTGAGCCAGCCAACTACCCCATGTCTTGAGACCCAAAATTTGCTGAGTGCTTTTTTTTGCTCCAGGCTTGGGAACTCAAGCACAGAGCAAGGCAGATGAGGTCCCTGCCCTCCTGGCATTCATCTTGAAGTGGGAAGAAAATAATTCACAAGAATGAAGGAGCAAATAATCAAAGAGTTACACATTTATATTTGTGTCTTAAAGGGAATTAAAAGCATGCTGTGATTTTAAAGATTTATTTATTTATTTTAGAGAGAGAGCAGGAAGGGCAGAGGGAGAGAGAGAATCTAAGTAGACTCTGAGGAGTGCGGAGTCCAATGGAGGGCTCCATCCCAGGACCCTGAGATCATGACCTGAGCAAAAACCAAGAGTCGGACGCTCAACTGACTGCACCACCCAGGTGTGCCAGCATGCTGTGATTTTAAAGCAGTGTGTTCTAGGCATTGAACTGAATGCCTCCCGTGTTTATGCGATTGTTGCACTACACACATGATGAATGACTAAGACCTGGAGTCCCCATGAGAGGAAGAGTTTTCTCATGATTAAAAGCATCCAAAGAAAAAATAATAAAATAAAATAAAATAGCATCCAAAAAGGAAATGGCCCACCCAGGGGGGTAGGGTGGGCTTCAAATAGAAGCCTTGCACACCCACCGTGTGAGGGGGGAAATGACTCCCCCATTGGATGTGGAAGGAGTGACAGACTCCTCAATCCCTTTCAGATTGAACAGAGACTGTTTCAGTTGTCAGGGACAGAAATGTAAATTTGAGGCCAAAAAAAACCAAAAAAACAAAAACCAGGAATCCACTAACTCCTGTACTGGGACATGCAGGGATTGGGGGAGGCAACCTCAGGACTCAGATCATGGCATCACGGTTCTCTTGCTTTGAAATTTCCAATTTTCACATGTGGTTTTATTTCCTTCTCTTTATGCAGACAAGCTTCATTCCAATTACCCTAGATGGCGGAGCCCATAAAGGCGAAAGAGGGTTTCCCTCTCCCGCCACCCACATGCTTTTGTTTTATTAAGGAGGACACGTGTTGTAATGAGCACTGGGTGTTATATGCAAATAATGAATCGTTGAACACTACATCAAAAACTAATGGTGTACTATATGGTGACTAACACAACACAATTAAAAAAAAAAAAGTATGTACTGTTTCTGCTTGTAGAGGAATAGCCACACCTAAATGTTGGTTTGGGGGGTTTTTTATAAGTAATAAAAAATTATTGAGAATTCCTGGGATGGTGGTTGTCATCTCCCATCCTGAAAGAAGGAACCAACACTGTAGGAAATCACTCAAAAATCACACTGTCCCGACACCTCTGGCCAACACAGGGAGGAACGAAATCATCCCCCCCCCCAAAAAAAGTTGGTCAGGCTTTGTTCATCCAAGAAGTCTTGGGAGGAGAGATGCAGGAGGGACCGTCACATGATACTGGGGGTGGGATGGGGGTGTGCTGGGACCCCAAGCCTCACCAAGTAAACAATGAGCCTGGTGACCAGGAACCCCATGCCCAGAGAAGTAGATCTGATTCTCCCCTGGTTTCTGAGGAGCCAGCTTGAGGTACAGCCACACCTAAATGTTTTGAGAGTTGTGTAGTAGATGTGAAGGAGAGGGGTCCTAGAGTCACAAAGTTTGTAACCTTTGACAAAATTTCATTTCCCTCACCCCCAACTTCTAGCCACCACAAATCTAGTCCTTTCCTATGATTTCAGCTTTTACACATTCTACATATGAGTGAGATCATACACTAGTTGCCTTTCCCTGACTTATCTTACTTAGCATAATGCCCTCAAGGTTATTCATGTTGCCATAAAAGATAGGATTTCCTTCTTTTTTATGGCTGGATAATATTCCATTGAATATATATATATTCAATGGAATATATATATATATATATATTCCACTACATATTATATTCAGGTTATTTCAGTGTCTTAGCTTTTGTAAACAACGCCACAATGACCATGCAAGTTCTGATATCACTATGCCATAGTGATTTCAATTCCTTCAGATAAATACCTAGAAGTGAGCTTGCTGGATCATGTGGCAGTCCTATTTTCAATACTTTGAGGATAGTGTTTTCCATAGCAGCTGTGATGTGGGAAACAAAGACAAAAGATAAAAATGAATTTCCTTACTACTTGCAGCCCATTCGATGGGTCCTTGAGACAGGGAGAGTGACCTTCCTCTGGGACCTGGGCTGCCTCGATGTTAATACTTTGCTGGGAGTTCCCAGCAGCCTCACCAGGTGAGAAGAGAATGTCACTTCCTGGCAGGTGCAAGAAACTCAGAATACTTTGGGGACATGATGAAGAGGAATTCACCCAAATCTACAGGTATTGCAGGCATGTCTGATGACAAGCACTTGGCTTGGCTTCTGGCCTAGAGAGGCTACTAAAAGTTCAATTGAGATTCCTTATGAAAGTTCCAGCAAAGCAGATTTTGAAAGATCTATATGGCCAAACATTATTTTTGCTAAGCTTATGTAAATAATTAGGTCAAGTTTGTTAAAACTGGACATGTTTTTCAAATGAATTGGTCCTGATTTGGCTATCTTAGATTTAAAATGAGGGTTATTATATAGAGAAAATGTTTCAACAACACATCTTTGTAGATATTAGATTTTAAGCACTCAAGACTTGACCCTAGGTTTATAATTTGCTCAGACCATTAAACTATATTTTTTCTTTTGTTTCCATAAAGGTGCCTCTTATTCATTACTTGATTGCTTGCTAAACAAAACAGAGTATACGATGGCTAACACCACTTGCTATGCCATCGAGGCCTTAAATGACTTTCAAAATGGTATTAGGTATTTTAACTGCACAAGATGGAATATGTGCTACCATAAGAACAAAATGTTGGGTATACATTCCAGATATCACCAAAACATTCCAGATATCACCAAAAAGATATCACCAAAAGATATTACTAAAAAGATATAGATATTCAAACGGCGCTTTAAATGGTCTCTCTCTCTCTCTCTCTCTCTGTCTTTCTCTGTCCTTTAGTGATTGGTTAAACTCCTGGACTGGAGAAAGATTTTGGTCAATTATCAAAGTTTTTTTTATTCAGGCTTCTCTTTCTCATTATAATATTAACCTAATTTGTTGTCTTTTCTGGTGTCTCCCTATCTGGTGTCAAGGCTCCTTCACTGCCATAACTTCCATCAGACAGATAATCCTTTCTACTCAAGGAGGTTCATATATGTTATCTACCTTGGTTTGGCAGCCTCTGTCTTTGGTAATTCCTATATATAAATTCCCCAGCTGACCAATGTTGACCCAAAGGTAAGAACATCTCTATGCCCCTATTCAGCAGGAAGAAGTTACAGAAGACTTCCATCCTCGGCAACCTTAAAGATTTAAGACTGTTCAGGGGTAAATGATGTGGGGAACAAAGGCACAAGGAAATGTAGATAAAATTAAATATCTTTATGACCTGCAGCCTACTGACAAATACTTCAGGCAGGCAGAATATACCATTCCTCCAGGAAACTCCCAACTCTTAATATTAATGCTAGAGAAAAAAACAATCTTAGCTTGATAATAACTAGGCCTCTAGTATCCTGTGACTCTTTACCATATGAAACTCATTTTTGGATATTTCCTTTTGTCTTTACCTCCCCAAACTCACAAAGTATATAATCCGCTGCTCCTCACAATCCCAGGGCAGCAGCTCTTATCCCCGTGCTTTAATAAAACCACCTTTTTGCACCAAAGACCTCAAGAATTCTTTCTTGGGGGGGGAAGCTCTGAGCCCCAAACTTCAAACCACATCATATGGATGGAGTGCTGGCAGGCAGTTTGAAGACCCCTTCCCAGTTATTGAATTGAGACCACTTAGGTTAGAGTTTTAGCATGCTTTTCTTTGTTCTATTTTCTGTCTGTTCTTTGGAAATCTGGAGTAACCACAGGTTGGATTCTGGGAGAACCCGCAATCAAAATGGGGGCCTGTGGTCAGCTGGAAAGACTGTCAGGGTTTTGGGCTCAGACACCTGCCTCCTCTCCACCCAGCCTCCCTGACCCTAGCGTTCCATCAGGTCCCAAGCGCCCCCTGCTGGCTCTCGATGAGGCTCGGGCAGAGGAGACCTCAAAGTTTTATTCCTGGGATTCTGCAAAGCGAGGCGTGTAGGTTCTGGGTGGATCCCAAGCCACGACCTGGCGGGTCACCGGGAGCCCGAGCTCAGCGGCTCCACGCGCAGCCGAAGTCCACCCTCTGCGCGCAGGATGAGCTCCGGCTTCCTGCACGGCTCCTCCTCGTTGGGCAGGACCCGGAAGCGCAGCAGCGTGAGCGCCAGGACCACCTTCATCTCGGTCATGGCAAACGTCTTCCCAATGCAGTTCCTGCGGGCGGAAGTGAGGGCTCTGACTCACCACGGACCCCAGCAGGTCCCATCGCGCCCAGAACTTGGTCTGGGACCCCTAGTCCCGCCCGCAGGGATCCATAAGTGGGCTAACCCATGCCTGGGACCCCCATGTGGGCTTGCCTATCCCCTGAGCTTGGCCCAGACCCCAGCCCTGAACTCAGGCCAGCGGACAGGGGGAAGGGGCTCTGCCCACACCGAGGAGCCCTTGTTAGACCCACGCAACCTCCACTCCCCAAACCCTTACCTCTAACCTCTGGAAAAGGGGAAAGAAGGAGAGCCATCCTCAATTTCCCGCTTTTCACGCCCCACAGCCATGTCTGGGATCTCAGTCCCAGGCCCCTGGCCCCACCACCCTGTCCCGCCTCAGTTGCCCACTGCGCTCACCTGGGGCCTGCAGAGAAGGGAATAAAAGCCAAGGGCGACCTCTTCTTGATGTTTTCTGGGTCAAAGCGGAAGGGATTGTATACCTGGGAGCAGAGAGAGGCAGGGCTGCTGGATGGGGTTTCCCAGGACAGCCAGCTTGGGAAAGGCAGACTTGTGTTTGATGGGGGAAGGTGATGTTTGATTTGCCAGGTCAGAACCCTGCGCCCTCCCCTAGGTCCCCCTGGGGGAATAGACAAGGAGGTGGGTGGGCCGTGGGGACGGAGGGGGAGGCAGCACCTCAGGATCTGGCCACACGGATGGGTTGTGGTGGGTCGCGAAAATATTAATGAGACAGGTAACACCTGTGGGAGATGAAGGACCAGTCAGGAAGTTTCCCCCTGCCTGATGGGCCCCTCTTCCTACCCAGGAGTATCCTCCCCCTGAGGTTGTGGGCACCTTTGGGGATGACCCGGCCATCTGGGAGCCTGATGTCCTGGGTACAGCAGCGGGCAATGACTGTAACCGGGGGGTGCAGCCTCAGACTCTCCTTGATGCACATGGTCAGGAAGGGCAACTGGGCCAGGTCGTCCCTAAGGAAGCCCCCCAACAATTATCCAGGCAGCAAAAACAGAGACCCTTCCCCCCCTCCCCCCCAGTCCTCTAGTGCCCCATGAGATCCCCTCTCCCTATACCAAAATAAATTCCAGATGGATCAAATATCTCCAAACTCATTGACTTTTGTACATTAAATATGTACAGCTTTTTATATGTCAATCATACCTCAATAAAGTGGTTTTTAAAAAAGAAAGAAAAGCAATATCACAGAAGAGAAAATTTAGCTGGGTGTTTTTAGAAGATTTTCTGAGCAAAACACGGCACCCAAAAGCCAACCATAAAAAGTTTTACAAATTTGCATAAAAATTACGTATTGTTTATTGCAAGAGAGCAAAATCAAAAGCCAAATGAGTGAGAAACAACAGAAACAGATCCAATGTTCTTTCTCTCATGGTATTAGAGATACTAGCTAATGTAATTAGACAAGAGAAAAAAGGAGAGTAATGCAATCTGAAATGTACGGGTAAATGTGTCATTTTTGGCAGATAGTGATTCTATGCTTAGAAAACACAAGAGAATACACCAGAAAACCTTTATAAACATTGAAGATAAAGTAAGGGGGTTAGATTCTTTTTCTTTAGTCCGCTTCAAATTGTGTGGTGATTTAAATTTTTAACAGCTGGTACAGTTAACTGGTTCAAACTGGAAAACTATAAAACACCACCCCTCTGATTCAACCCCACTCATTTCCCATTCTCACAGTTTGCCTAGGTTCTTATTTTTTATTTATCCTTTCAGAGTTACTTTTCTGCATTAAAAAATTTTTAGAGTAGCATACTATATATTATGCACACTGCTCTGTATCTTTTTCATTCAACAGTATAGCAATCTCTTCTTGTATATTTCCTGGGATTTGTGTTGAGAATAAAGGCATCCATATTCTGGAATTCTAAAATAATTTCCCACAGTTTCCTCTGAGCTTTTAAGACACTTTTATTTTTTTATTTTGTTTAAAATAAAATTTTAATTTTATTTTAAATTTTTTTATTTTAAATATTTGATTCCATCTTGATGTTATATTATTACAAGACATGAGAAGCAAGTTGAATTAACTTTTTTCTGGATAGCTCCCCAGTTATTCCAAGAGCTTTTTAATTTTTTTTAATATGAGACTCCATGCTTACCATTTACTAGGTTCACTGGACACAAAATTTACATGCATATTAAAAAAATTAGTTTTCCCTAATGATGTACTGTATGGTGACTAAATAACATAATAAAAAATTTTTTAAAAAATTAGTTTTCCATGTTGAAATAACAATCAATTAGAAAAGATAAAAGAAAAGATGATGATGATATAAATACCTGGATTAAGCTTAGCCCCCCCAAAAATATAGAGATTGAAATCTGTATATTCCAATGAATTTTTAAACTTCTGTCAATACAAATAGAAGATATAAGTCAGCATAGCAACAGAAGTGTCTTAGAGTTAATTTAACAAAATATGCATAAGATCTCTAAGAAAAAATTTTAGACTTTATTAAAAGGCTAAAGAGTATTCAAATATCCAAAAATGGGAGTATTCCTTCCACAATCTAGGATGGTATGTGTTCATATCATGAAGTAATCTGTTTCCACAAGTCAATCATATATTCAACTCAACCAATAGAATATATTCAGTTCAAGTGAAAATCTACCTGATACCTTTAGGAACTTGATAACCTTACTCTAAAACATTTCTGGAAGGATAAAAGATCATGAAGCGTTAGGTCAATTTAAAAATGAAAGATTAGGGGGTGCCTGGGTGGTTGGTTGAGCATCTAGCTCTTGATTTCAGCTCAGATCATGATCTCAGGGTTGTGGGATCGAGCCCCATGTCAGGCTCCATGCTCAGCGCAGAGTCTGCTTAAGGTTCTCTCTCCCTCTGCCCCTCCCCACCTTTCAAATAAATAAATAAATCTTTAAAAATAATAAAAATAAAAATGAAAGGGTGCCTGGGTGGCTCAGTTGGTTAAGCATCTGCCTTCAGCTCAGGTCATGATCCCAGGGTCCTGGGATCGAGCCCCACGTTGGACTCCCTGCTCAGTGGGGATCCTGCTTCTCCTTCTGCCTCTTCCCCTGCTTGTGCGCTCTCTCTCTCATAAATAAAATCTTTTTTAAATTGTTAAAAAATAAAAATGAAAGATTAAGGAAGAGAAGCTCACTCTACCAGATATTAAGACCTACCACAAAGGTGCAGTGATCAAACAAACACCCAGTGTGGGCATGCTGCAAGAATAGGAGAAGAGACCCATGCAACAGAAAATGTGAGTAACTGAAGCCTTAACATCTGGTAAGGGAAGCCCACAAAACCCTAGAATAAGGATAGACAGTAGGGCTGTGAAAGAAAATTTGGACAAATATGTCTCCATAAAAACTAACCAAAAGTGCCCCTCAAAAGTCAAAAGGCAATCTTTTGCAACACAAGAGAGAAAAGGATTACTTTTTTAAGTGAGTTATTATAAGTAAATATGAAAAAAGAGAAAACCTTAAAGAGAAACAACAACAACAACAAAAAGGTGAGTACCACTCACATAAAGTGAAAGACAAATGGCTTATCAATGTGTGCAGAAGAAGGATCTGAATAGACGTTTTTAAAAGACACATGAATGGCCAACAGGTACATGAAAAGGTGCTCAAAATCACTAATTATCAGGGAAATGCAAACCAAAACTACAATGAGATCTCACCTCACACCTCACAACTGTTAGAATAGCTATTATTAAAAACACAAGAGATAAATTCTGATGAGGATGTGGAGAAAAAGGAACCCTGTACAGTTGGTGGGACTGTAAATTGATTCAGACACTGTGGAAAACAGTATGATGTTTCCTCAAAAAAATTAAAAAGCAGAACCACCACACTATCCAGCAATCTCACCTCTGGGTAGTTATCCAGAGAAGATGAAAACTCTAACTCAAAAAGTGTATATATAACCCCATGTTCATTGGAGCATTATTTATAATAGCCAATGTTATGAAAACCACTTGTGCCCATCAATGGATGAATGGGTAAAGAAAATGTGATATATATTCAATGGAATGTTACTCAGCCATAAAAAAAGAAATCAAGCCATTTGCAATGACATAGATGGACCTTACAGGCATTATGCTAAGGAAATAAGTCAGACAGAGAAAGACAAATATCATATGATTTCACTCATAGGTAGAATCTAAAGAAACAAACAAACAACAAAAACAAGCTCATGGATACAGAGAGCAGACTGGTTGTTGCCAGAGGTGGGGGGTGGGAGGAAAATGGGTGAAGGAGTCAAAAGGTAATAACTTCCAGTTATAAAATAATTAAGTCATAGGGATATTATCTACAGCATTACATAGTTACTGTATTTTCATTAATAATACTGTATTGACTATAGTTAATAATACTGTAGGTAATCATACTGTATTGCATATTTGGAAGTTGCTAAGAGAGTAGATCTTAAAAGTTCTCATCACATGAAAAAAAAATTCCACAATTATGTGTGGTGACAAATATTAGCTAGACTATTTGTGCTGATCATTTTGCAATATATACAAATATCAACTCATTTGTTGTACACCTGAAAGTAATAGAATGTATGTCAATTATACCTCAATATTAAAAAGTGTTGGGAGTAGCCCCCCAAAATGTGCAAAAGATGTTAAACCTCTTATTTAAAGAAATGTTCATAAAAAGAGGAAATATGAAAAATTGGCAAAGATTTAAAATTCAATACAATAATACCATAGGTAAAGGTATGGGAATGCTGAAAGAATGTCCAATGGAAAAAAGACAGTCTCGTCAACAAATGGTGTTGGGAAAATTGGACAGCCACCTGCCGAAGAATGAAACTGGACCATTTCCTTACACCACACACAAAAATAGACTCAAAATGGTTGAAAGACCTAAATGTGAGACAGGAGTCCATCAAAATCCTAAAGGAGAACACAGGCAGCAACCTCTTCAACCTCATCCGCAGCAACTTCTTCCTAGAAACATCGGCAAAGGCAAGGGAAGCAAGGGCAAAAATGAACTATTGGGACTTCATCAAGATAAAAAGCTTTTGCACAGCAAAAGAAACAGTCAAGAAAACCAAAAGACAACTGACAGAATGGGAGAAGATATTTGCAAATGACATATCAGATAAAGGGCTAGTATCCAAAATCTATAAAGAACTTATCAAACTCAACACCCAAAGAACAAATAATCCAATCAAGAAATGGGCAGAAGATATGAACAGACATTTTTCCAAAGAAGACATCCAAATGGCCAACAGACACATGGAAAAGTGCTCAACATTGCTCGGCATCAGGGAAATCCAAATCAAAACCTCAATGAGATACCACCTCACACCAGCCAGAATGGCTAAAATTAACAAGTCAGGAAAGGACAGATGTTGGCAGGGATGCGGAGAAAGGGGAACCCTCCTGCACTGTTGGTGGGAATGCAAGCTGGTGCAGCCACTCTGGAAAACAGTATGGAGGTTCTTCAAAAAGTTGAAAATAGAGCTACCATATGATCCAGTTATTGCACTACTGGGTATTTACCCCAAAGATACAAATGTAGGGATCCGAAGGGATACGTGCACCCTGATGTTTATAGCAGCAATGTCCACAATAGCCAAACTGTGGAAAGAGCCAAGATGTCCATTGACAGATGAATGGATAAAGAAGATGTGGTATATATATATATAATGGAATATTATGCAGCCATCAAAAGGAATGAGATCTTGCCATTTGCAATGATGTGGATGGAACTGGAGGGTGTTATGCTGAGTGAAATAAGTCAATCAGAGAAAGACATGTATCATATGACCTCACTGATATGAGGAATTCTTTTTTTTTTTTTTTAAAGATTTTATTTTATTTATTTGACACAGAGAGAGAGACAGCTAGAGAGGGAACACAAGCAGGGGGAATGGGAGAGGGAGAAGCAGGCTCCTGGCTGAGCAGGGAGCCCAATGCGGGGCTCGATCCCAGGACCCTGGGATCATGACCTGAGCCGAAGGCAGACGCTTAACGACTGAGCCACCCAGGCGCCCCTGATATGAGGAATTCTTAATCTCAGGAAACAAACAGGGTTGCTGGAGTGGGGGGTGGGGTGGGAGGGATGGGGTGGCTGGGTGATAGACACTGGGGAGGGTATGTGACATGGTGAGTGCTGTGAATTGTGCAAGACTGTTGAATCACAGATCTGTACTTCTGAAACAAATAATGCAATATATGTTAAGAAAAAAAAAAGAAGATAGCAGGAGGGGAAGAATGAAGGGGGGGAATCGGAGGGGGAGATGAACCATGAGAGACTAGGGACTCTGAAAAACAAACTGAGGGTTCTAGAGGGGAGGGGGTGGGGGATGGGTTAGCCTGGTGATGGGTATTAAAGAGGGCACGTTCTGCATGGAGCACTGGGTGTTATGCACAAACAATGAATCATGGAACACTACATCAAAAACTAATGATGTAATGTATGGTGATTAACATAACAATAAAAAATTAAAAATATTATGTATACTATATGTACATAACGTATATCATATGTATATATATGTATACTAATATATGTATATGTAATATATTTTGCAAATATGCATTAAATTATACACACCAGAAAAAAAAAAAAAGGTATGAGAATGCTGACAACATCAAATTCAGCTGACAGGAATAGATTTGTAATAGCTATCAAAATGACAAAAACTCAGACTGTCTTTGACTCAGCAATTGCCTTTCTGGAAATTTGCACTGGAGAGACGTTCACATGTGTAAGCGTGGGTCAGTGTTGACTATCCCATGTTTATTTTAGCCAAAGCCTAGAAACAATCCAAATATCCACCAGTGGGAGAAGTTTAGATAAATTACATCACTGCCATTATGGTAGAATATTACACAGCAATCAAAAAGGAGGAATTAGGGCTCACAAGTCCTATCACACACTGCAGGCTGAAAAGTAAATCAGCACAGAGACTCTGGAAGGCAATTCAGCAATGTCTAGTATAATTGAGAATACTAACATGAGTGACCTAAAGGGGTGAACCAAGTGAACTATGAACAGCTATGCAGCACACAGAAAGAAGGAGCTGTAAGACACACTGTTGAGTGAATAGAACAAGTTACAAACTGTATGTATACAGAAATGCAAATTGTGTTAATGGACAAGAAGATGAGAGAGAAAGACGATAGATATAGATGATATAGATGATAGACAGATGTATAGATAGACAGGTAGTTATGGAAAGACACATGACAAATCAATGAATCTGGAAACCCCTAGGGAGACAGGAGGGGATTCAGTTGGGGGGCAGGAGGTCAATGATAACTGTAGTCTCCTTTATAATGTCTCAGGGCAAGAAGAACTTGTTCTTGTCATTGTTTTTGTAATTCAAAACTACTTTTCCAACATTCATGTTTTGAGGGAAAAAAGATCTCAAAGACACGTTGCTAATGTATAGACCTTAATTCCCATTGGAGGAGGTAGGGAGATAGTTTTCATATAAATGTGGGTATAAGGATAGAGGTCTTCTGGAAGGACACATAGGAAATCATTGACAGGAGTTAGTCCTAGAGTGAAGATTAAGAAAAAGTTCATTTCTATTATAAACTCTCTCTTTCTTTTAAAAATTTATTAATTTATTTGAGGGGGGAGGGGGACGGGGCAGAGAGAAAGAGAGAGAGAGAATCTTAAGCATACTTCATGCTGAGCATGGAGCCAGACATGGGGCTCAATCTCACAACCCCAAGACCATGACCTGAGTGAAAATCCAGAGTCAGACGTTTAACCCAGGTGCCCTGATTATAAACTCTCTTTTATAGGGGTGCCTCGGTGGCTCAGTTGGTTGGGCATCTGCCTTTGGCTCATGTCCAGTTCAATGCCTGCTCAACATCCCCAAGCCCCTGGCCTGCCCCAGACCTCAGAATCCCCTCCTTGGTCCCCATGTTGCAGCTTGTCCTCTCCAGTATGTTCCCCACACTAGCCCTAGAAAGATCTTCCTGGTACCCAGATCTGACCTGTCTTCCTCCTGCTCAAACAATTCCCGCAGTTCCCCATTGCCCTTGGGTTAACAACTGAAGCCAATAACATTGCTTCTAAAGTCTCCCACAACCAGCCTCTGCTGCCATTCCCCAGCCACATCACCTCACCATGAGTCAGTGTCTCTTTCTCTTTCTCTTTCTGTCTCCCCCTGTGTGTCCGCCTGTCTGCCTCTCTTTCTCTCTCTCTCCTCCCCTCCTCCCTTCTCTCTTTCTCTCTGTCTCCGCCCTTCTCCCTCCTTCCCCCTCTCTTCTCCCTTTCCCTCTTCCCTTCCTCCGCTCCTCTTCACTTTTGCCCACTCTGTCCTCTTGAACTAACTGCACCCCAACCACACCCAAATATCTACTGATCATCACTCAGTGTCTCAGCAGAGGCACCCTCTCTACCCTTAGGCTTGCCTCTCATACTCTCCACCCTAGTCCAGCCCATGTGGACCAGGAGTGTCCTGACCCTACACAATTCCCCCACCAGTCTAGAGCTCTTGGAAGACAAGGGCCAGGGCCAGTTCCTTCTTGGGTCTCCAGGACACAGTATGGACTAGTAAGAATTGGAGAAAGTACAGAACCGGGAATAGAAAGGCAGTGTGGCAGTGTTCTCTGAATGGGGGCTGGATGGATGAAGATGCAGGTGTTCCTGGACAAGAAGTGAATGATTTTAAAACCACATATCCCAAACGAATCCTGGACTGAACAATATGGAAGGAATTAGAAGGCAAGAGAGAAACAAACATTTAGGGAGTAAAGATGTTCAGGGGGAAAAAATGTGATTTAAGAGAGAAAAGTAAGAGAATGGAGTGGAAGTTCACTTACTGAATATGTACTAAGTGGCATCATCTGCCTTCATACATTGTCACTAATTCTCTCAGCAGCCCAGATCTTTCTCTTTCCCCTGCTCTCCAGGCTGGGTACACACCCTGTCTCTGAGCTCTACTCCTATTTTCACTAAGCAATAATGACAGAATTAACCAAAAGATTCTTCCCCTTCCCCGACTAGGGAACAAAGGCAATGAGAGAGATTCAGGAAAAAACCATGATGACCTGCACTCACCATTCAATCTCTTGAGGCTCACGGTCCCCCAGGAGCTCTTGCACCTCCTGCCGACAGCGTTCCTGGTATTCTGGGTGCTTTGCAAGGTTGTACAGGACCCAGGAGAGGCCACTGGCTGTGGTGTCATGGCCTGAGAGGCAGCCAGACTTACATCTCTGGGCTTATTCAGCACCAGAGGGTGGACAGCACCCTTAATTAAGGGCGTCAGGGGGGATGGGGAGGATGAGGTGGGATGGGGTGGTCCAGGGCCAACCTGCCAAGTCCCTGGGATTGGACAAACCCCTGCCCCCCTATAGTCCCACACTGGGATGCTCACCCTCAAACATAAATGTGTCAGCTTCAGCTCGGATGTCCTCGTCTGACAATTGTTTTCCATCTTCATCCTGGAGAGAAATAAGACACCCCCCCCGACACACACACACACCGAATCGTATCAGCTGGAGAGCTCCTGAGCCTAACCTGAGACAATCCAAAAACCCAAGCCCACCCTACATTCTTACACCTCCTTTGCTCACTATCACCAGAGACCCCACTCCACAGCTCTCCTCCTTGGCCTCTTTCCCTCCTCCTTCGTTCCTGGTGGGAGAAATCAATGATCCATGAATATTTTCATGTTTCTACCTGATGAGGACTTTCAGAAAAAAATTGAACTGGCAACCTGGATTACAGGAGATTGAATGACAACTTCCCTTGGAAGTTAGAGACTGAGCATTGCTCCAGAGCCATTTGCTCACATTCTAGGATAGTAAATCCAGAGATTCTTCAACTCCCCTGGCAATAAGCCAACAGAACCTGTAAACATTGCTTTGCCTTCTCAGTGAAGAGGACTTGTTTATACACCAACTCTGTCTCTCTCTCTCTCTCTCTCTCTCTCTCCCTCTCAGAATAAGAAGGGGCAGATTTGTCAGCAGTCCTTCATAAGTTCCAAGATTCATAATGTAGAGTTACCTCTCCTGTGATGGAAGCATGGCTGCATGTACAGATAAAAGCATCATGTAGCTCTCAGAAGAATTTTAGAATGGGGAATCACACCTACAATTCTACTCTGGCTACCCTTACTTCTGTGAGCAATAAATGGGCTTCTCTGATCTAGGTTCTTGTATATAAATAAACACACACATGCACACACACACACACACACACACACACACACACTAGACTACCATATTAACTAGAATAAAATCTCAGGCCCTTCCCAGTTTCAGACATAGCAGTCCCCTGCAGGCTGCATTCCACATAGTCATCTCTAAAACATATCCCTAATCCATCCCTCCCTTCCTCAAGCACCTTCCATGGCTCCCCAGTGCCCTCTGAATCAAGTCTCAGTTCTTCAATCTGAAATTTGAAATCAAAGTCCATTCTACCTCTTGAATTCAGATCCCAGAGAAACCCACCTTGGTCAGCAGGAGGACATCAATGAAGTCCAAAGTCTTGGTCTCAGCCTTGGCCTTTAGGAAGTCATCAACACCCTGATCAGGGAGAGTGCGGCGCCGCTCCTGGATGACAGCATCTGTGAAGTTGTGCACCAGGCGGCAGGCTCTGCGGAAGCGCTGTCCATCTGGAGTGAGGTAGTACAGGAAGTCCCTGTGCACGAGGATCTGTTGGTGCCGTTTTGCCACAAGGGCACTGAGCTCTAAGATGGCAGCAATATATTCACTAGGCTTCCTGCAGGATGGGGACATGAAGGGGGGCAACAGCTTAGCTCACCTGAAGACTGAGAAAATGCCTCCCACCAGAAGCTGGGAGCTACCTCCCATCAGAAAACTGAGTATCCGAGAACAGATGGCCCCACAGGTACATGGTGGGGATGATCCAGGAGACGTGACTCTCCAGAATTTCTTCTCTCCCTGATTCCCATTTCTATGAGCTGCCCCCATGCCCCAGGCACCCTATCCCAGCTGGGACATTATGCTTTCCTCCTCCTTCTCCATGCAATTCAGACTTTATCTTCTCCCCTTTGGTCAATGGACCCAGGCCCCTCCCTAATCTTGCATTCAATGTCAATACCATCCACCATCTACACAATGATTGGTCTTCTCTAGAGTCAGATGTCCAAGAACAGCTTTGACCATGACCCTCAACTGCTCAACCACCTTCCATGCCTCCCTGGAAACCTCAGGATAAAGTTCATATGCCTTTGTCTGGATTTTGAATGTCCTTAAGATACAGCCCCTGCCAAACCCTCCAACCTCATTCGTAAGGTGACTCTTCACTGTGGCACATGCTTTGCTCATTGTGGCCCCATGACCTTTATCAAACATTTCTACCTACCTGAAAAGATCACTCTTTCTCTTTCCCTTCCTTGTCCTTCAATGTCTAGCTCTGATCCATCTCCTCCAGGAAGTCCCCTCTGATTGTGCTGACCAGTCCTCCCTTCCCCATCCACTCCCTTATGTTCTCATGCCCGGGGCAGAGACTCACTCCTGGCAATTGCTGTCAAAACTGAAGACACATTTTTGCAGACTGTCCAGGGTCATGAGGCTGATGTGTTCAAACATGTTCAGATGGGTGCTGCCCTCTGACACCAGGCGTTTCCACTTGGCCTGGGAAGAGAAGGAAGCAGAGCAGGGTCTGGAACCTGCCTCCCCTGAAGCCCTCCTCAACACCAACCACCAAGATGGAATCCCCCAGACCCAGCCTCCTGGCCCCAGGCACCCATCCCCAAGGAGGACCAGGCTTGGGTAGAAGTAGAAGCTGTTACTATTAAGACCCCATGGCTGGGAGTCAGGAGACCTGGGTTCAAATTCTGGCTCTGCCTCCTATACTCTGTGTGCCCTTGGTCACCTCATTGCCCTCTCTGGGCTCCACCTGCCAAAGCTTCAGTAACAGTTAAGATGACTTGCTTTGGTGTCAAATAAACCAGGATGAAATCCCAGCTCCACTTATTAGCTCACGTGCTAGCTGTGTGAACGTGGGCAAGCTCCCTAACCTCTCTGAACCTCATTTTTATCACCTATAATGGACAAGATTATCTCTACCTTATAGAGTTGTGAAAATCAAATGAGACACCATATGTCATGGAATGTGCACATAGTTTCTAGCAATAGTAAGTGCTTAATGTTAGCTTTCATCATTTTCATTGTTATAAATTAAGAAAAAGTCTCCTTTTGGGAGCGCCTGGGTGGCTCAGTCGTTAAGCATCTGCCTTCGGCTCAGGTCATGTCATGGGATCCAGTCTCCCATCGGGCTCCCTGCTCAGCGGGAAGCCTGCTTCTCCCTCTCCCAGTCCCCCTGCTTGTGTTCCCTCTCTCGCTGTCTCTTTCTCTGTCAAATAAATAAATAAAATCTTTTTTTAAAAAAAGAAAAAGTCTCCTTTTTGAGAGAGGTAGCCCGTGGTCACTGAGCTGCACATTCTTTTTTTTTTTTTAATTTTATTATGTTATGTTAGTCACCATACAATACATCATTAGTTTTTGATGTGGTGATCCACGATCCATTGTTTTCGTATAACACCCAGTGCTCCATGCAGTACGTGCACTCCTGTCAATACTCATCACCGGGCTAACCAATCCCCCCTCCCCCCTCCCCTCTAAAACCCTGTTTGTTTCTCAGAGTCCATAGTCTCTCATGGTTCATCTCTCCCTCCAATTTCCGCCCCCCTTCATTTTTCCCTTCCTTCTCCTAATGTCCTCCATGCTATTCCTTATGTTCCACAAATAAGTGAAACCATATGATAATTGACTTTCTCTGCTCGACTTATTTCACTTAGCATAATCTCCTCCAGTCTCATCCATGTTGATGTAAAAGTTGGGTATTCATCCTTCCTGATGGCTGAGTAATATGCCATTGTATATATGGACCACGTCTTCTTTATCCATTCATCTGTTGAAGGGCATCTCGGCTCTCCACACTTTGGCTATTGCAGACATTGCTGCTATGAACATTGGGGTGCATATGGCCCTTCTTTTCACTACATCTGTGTCTTTGGGGTAAATACCCAGTAGTGCAATTGCTGGGTCATAGGGTAGCTCTATTTTTAAATTTTTGAGGAAGCTCCACACTGTTTTCCAAAGTGGCCATACCAACTTGCATTCCCACTAACAGTCTAAGAGGGTTCCCCTTTCTCCACAACCTCTCCAACATTTGTTGTTTCTTTCCCTGTCCATTTTTGCCATTCTAACTGGTGTAAGGTGGTATCTCAATGTGGTTTTGATTTGAATTTCCCTGATGGCTAATGATGATGAACATTTTTTCATGTGTCTGTTAGCCATTTGTATGTCTTCTTCAGAGAAGTGTCTTTTCATATCTTCTGCCCATTTTTTGACTTGATTATTTGTTTTTTGGGTGTTGAGTTTGAGAAGTTCTTTATAGATTTTGGATACCAGCTCTTTATCTGTAGTATCATTTGCAAATATCTTCTCCCATTCTGTGGGTTGCCTCTTTGTTTTGTTGACTATTTCCTTTGCTGTGCAGAAGCTTTTTATCTTGATGAAGTCCCAAAAGTTCATTTTTGCTTTTGTTTCACTATGAGCTGCACATTCTTGCTGGTATGCCCCCAAAAATGCAAGGCCCTGATGTTCTATACTTGAGCCATTTCTCAGCTGTGTTTGCAGCAAACACCTTTAGGGATAAGGTAATGTTTCCCCCTGGACAAATGTCAGGCTTGCTTCTAATGTCTAAAAAGTCATAGAGTCCCTAAACCTGGTACCCCTACCCTGTCATGCAACATACTGCATAAGCATTGAAGCCCACCTATGTTATCCTCATGGGATTTGGCAACTTAGAGAAAGAATGCAGATCAAGAAGCCTGTGTGCTTGTTGTACCATGAGTAATAAACTGTCCTTTGTCTCTGACACAGGAGTCTCCTGTCTTCTGACAGAATCCACAAAACAGTAACAATCTCACTCCTCAGCTTGCAAGTATGAAAAAAATCCCAGGCACTTTACAAAACCTCCACCTCCATTTCTTCACTTCCCTATGTCCATACCCTCTGCAATGTGATTTTTCAGCAACTGCCATTAAGAGGTGGAGCCTCTCTCACTACCTTTGGATTCTATCCTGGCCTTTTGCCTTGCTTTGACCAAGAGACCATGGTGAAAAAACCCTACACCTAGATCTCAAGAGGCATTGAAGCTTCCTCTCAGTCTCTTGGAACCCTGCCTCAGCCATGTGAACAAACCTGAAATGCCTTCTGGAGGGAGAGAATCACATTAAAGAAAGTTCGGTTGTCTGAGTTGAGACCACTCTAGATCAGCCTGCAGCCAGCCAAGCCCCAAACATGTGAGAGGCCAGAGCTGCAAAGTATATACATGACCCACAGCTGATCAGAGGTACATGTGACCCCATCATGTCCAGAAGACCCAGCCAACTGACTCACAGACTTGTTAGCAATAATAAACCTCAATTGTTTGGGACCAGTGATTTT
Source organism: Halichoerus grypus (assembly GCF_964656455.1). Taxonomy (NCBI): domain Eukaryota; kingdom Metazoa; phylum Chordata; class Mammalia; order Carnivora; family Phocidae; genus Halichoerus; species Halichoerus grypus. Next base: position 205,225,994 of record NC_135712.1, read on the forward strand.
GGAAGTGGTTCACTAATTCAGAAATAACTACTGTGTGATGTTCATACATTCAACTGTGTCTCAGGTTCCAAGGCTTCTTTGCAAGGAAAACAGAGAAACTAACACCTTCTGAGCATCTTCTATGTGCCAGGAACATGACTATATTACATTATCTTGACCACCCTGCAACATGGGGACCATTATTCCCATTTTACAGCTGAGAAAATTGAGACTCAGAGAGCAAGAGCAATGGCCCCAAAGCTAACCTAGAAGAGCCAGTATTCCAGACAAGACATCACAGGGCCCCCATCACCCCCAAGGCTTCAGCTGGGACCCTGAGTTCAAGAGACTCACATGCATGACATTCACGCTATCATTGAAAATCTTCATATAGAGCTTCAGGATGTTGAAGTGGAAGGCAGGTGTCAGCATGTGGCGGTGGCTGCTCCATTTGTCACCAGCACTCAGCAGAAGCCCATCCCCTAGTAGAGGCAGCCAGGAGGAGTGGACAAGAGCAGTGCCTTTCCCTGGGCCCCCAAGGTTGTCCCCAGTCCCCTTTACCCACAGTTACTCACCCAGCCAGGGCTTCAGGAAGCTGTAGAAGACCATGTCCTTAGGCGCAATGGCAGCTGACATGAATGAGGACCATCAGGAGATGCACTTTGGGTTTGGGGGGGTAGAAGCTCCCACCAGGGGTCTGCATACCCCCTCCAAGCCCAGCATAATAGGAATGGAAACAATGGCAAAGGAAACAGAGAGGAGTGAGGAGGTGAGGGGAGACCAGACCAGGCTGCAGCACAGAGCAGAGCAAAGGCAGAGCCTGCAGACACACTTAGATGTACTTAGATGCACCCTAACATGACACAACACACCCCAACACACCTTGACATGGCTCCTACCTGGTCCAACGTGTTCAAAACACCCAAACACAAATCAGCACTCCACAAAATGCCTTTACGGGAAAGTAGGACACCTCATCTGTCCCAGAGCCCCCTGATCTCTCCTGCAACAGTTGACATGGCCCCACCATGTGTTGGGGCTATGTCCTGACATGAAACAACATGCATAACACACACTGACAGGATGCAACATGCTCTGACATGGACCCAAAAACAACCTGACAAAACCTCAGTGTGACCCACAGATGGTCCAGACAGGGCTTAAATATGACCCACTAATGCCACAGCTGTGGACTAGGTATGACACAGACATATCCTAAGACCTGCCCTGGACAGACTCACATAAGCCCTCAGCATTTCTCAGGACTCTGGGTCGCTGACCTCAGACAAACCCCAAACATGGCCCAGACATGACCTATAGGAGAACTGGACATCTCAAATGGCATCTCAGACAAAAACCAGACAGACCCCACACATGCCTCAAATAGCCCTGGCCACAGACAAGCCCCAGACATGACTAAAGGCATCTTCACTTGGTCTCAGGTATAACTATATACCATGTATAATCAAGCATGATGTATACCAGCTGTACCCAGAAGGCAGGTGGAAACATAAATGTGACCAGACATGGCCACCCAGCAGACATTGCACAATCACACCCTAGGCGTGAGCACACATGACTGCAGGTCTGGCGGGGGGGTCCAGGTGAGACAGAGACAGTGGCATCTCTGCCACAACCCACCACCCCATCTGCAACTGGGCCACCAGCCAAGCTGGAAGCAGCACAAAGACCTCAGCAGTGAGTAAGCCGTGGCCATGGTGTGTCTACCTGGAGCAAAGAGCACAGGCTTGATGCACGTGGGGTGGAAGATGCGGATGACTGCATGCCAGGGACCCACCCACCAGCAGCACACATCCCCATAGGTCCTTGCCAGGTCCTGTGTGTACAGAAGACCTTCCTCTGAGCTCTGAATCTGGAGAGGAACAAAGAGGACCCAATTCACACTCTTTCTAGGTGGCCATGGGATAGAAGGACGTGCAGGGCAAGACCAACCTGAGCCTCATGAATCCCCTCCAGCAGCCCAGCCTCCTCCTGGGATCCCTCCCCAGACCATCCATATGACAACTGGGGTCCCATGATTACAAAAACAAAAAGGGTCTTTCCCCATTTGGGATCCCAAACACCACATTCACCTGGCTTCTCTTCTAACCTCATTTTCCAGATAAGAGAACTGAGGCTCTGAATGATGAAGTCACTTGCGTACAACCTCCCAGGTACTGAGTACATTCTTGAGACCTAAGCCCAGGTCTGTCTGAACCCAGAGCCTCTGTTCTTAGCCACTGAACTGCTTTGAGTCCCAAAATAATAGTTTTGAGAACCTATGCTTGCCAAAACCAGGCAGTCAGATCCACAGTGATTAAATGAAAAATTGGGGCACCTAGGTGGCTCAGTCAGTTGAGCGTCTGCCCTTGGCTCAGGTCATGATGCTGGGGTGCTGGGATTGAGTCCCACATCAGGCTCCCTGCTCAGTAGGGAGTCTGCTTCACCATCTCCCCCTGCCCCTCCCACCAGTTCGTGCAGTCTCTCTCTCTCTCTCTCTCTCTCTCTCAAATAAATAAATAAAATCTGGGCACCTGGGTGGCTCAGTTGGTTAAGCGACTGCCTTTGGTTCAGGTCATGATCCTGGAGTCCCAGGATCGAGTCCCACATCGGGCTCCTTGCTCAGCAGGGAGTCTGCTTCTCCCTCTGACCCTTCCCCATCTCATGCTCTCTTTATCTCATTCTCTCTCTCAAATAAATAAATAAAATCTTAAAAAATAAATAAATAAATAAATAAATAAAATCTTTTATAATTAATTAATTAAAAATTGACCCTGGGGTGCAGGCCAGGAAAATTAAAGGGAATTCTGCAACTTTTCCTGGAACTGTTGGGAATAAGCTGACTTTTCCACAGGGGTTGAGCTTCTGGGACTCATCTTTACAAGAATGAGAATGAAGCCATCACAGTGCAAAACAGAACCCCCCCCGCCAAAAAAAATGAAGACAGATTTTGATGATGTTGTTTGAGACCTGGATCCAGCCATACCTGAAGACAACATCCCTGGACTTCACTGTAAATAGATGTCCTTTCTTTGATTAGACCATATAGGGTTGAGTTTCCACCACTCACAACTGAAAGAGACCTTGGCAGCCAGAGAGAGCTGGGGTGTCTTCCCTGCTCACCCAGAATTTGGGTGTCAAAGCCAAGGTCTCTGTCAGATGCTGCTCATTTCCCTGCTCAGCCTGGTCTGTCTGGAGGTGGAAGAAGCAGAAGACAAGGGAAGGGAGCCAGGCTGGGGTGGGCTCTCCTTAGGGAGATTCCTGGGGCCTGGAGCAGGAGGGCAATGAACCTGCAGTGGACAAGCTGCAGTGGACAACCAACCCACCAGAATGTCTGTGGATATCACAGAAATAGCAGCCCAGGTACTCCACCAGCTGCCAACCCTCATTGCTCTGGCCCTGGGGATGGGTGAGAGCGAGACCAGGCCCAGCAGGGGACCTCAGATGCTATGGATGTCCACAACATCACTCTGCCCTCTGCTTTTAAAAAAATTTTGGTCTTGTCCCAGACCCAGGTCCAGTAACTCCTCCTCCAAGAAGTCTTCCAGCCTGTCCCAACAGAGGCCTTGATTCTCCTCTGGGCTGCCACAGCCATCTCCTTCTGGCCAATTCCTTACCTCACCAGTTTGGGGATTTCTCTGTCTAGATCCATCTCCTCAAGATTGGGGGTTCCTCCAGGACAGAACCTTGGAATGAGGCCTCTTGGGGCCCCAGTGGTGCCGAGAGCACCAGGGTGGGGACAGGAGAGCAGACAGCAGTGGAGGGAGGAGAGGATGAGAAGGGGGTTGGAGAATATAAAAAGGGAAGAGGAAGATGCTGAGAGAGAAGAGGGGAGGAGGGACCAGGGACCTGCAGGGGCTGCAGGGAAGCTTGGAGATGAGGAGATTGAAAGCCCTGGGTTATGTCAAGGCGCCCACCACCACAAGCTCTGCATGAGTACCTGAGGCACTGGTGACACTCCGGACCATGTCAGGGTGGCAAGAAATGACCAGGGGCATGGTGGGGCCCATCCACATCTTAAACCCCTGGGTGTACGTGGCCACCAGCTGAGTTAGGACCCTCAAGCCCTGCTCCGTGGGGGGGACCTACAAGGAGACAGGGGTTGTCACCTCCCCAGAAGGATCCACAGCAGGTCCCCTTGCAGCCTCTACAGTGCACAGGGTATCCAAATTCTGCACAGATGGAGGGAATCTCTGCTTCCTCCTGCTCCTTCCCTCTGCGGACAGGAGGGTCCTGGAGGCCTCTCCACATCCCATGGGTGCATCCTAGGTCACAGGGAGAAGACATGCTCTCTGCCCACAGAGAGGCCGACCATAGCTTGAGAAGTCAGATTTTTCTTCTGGGAGTGGTTCCAACCTCAGGGAGGTGCCCATGAGGAAGGTTTGTGGTCAGCAGGGTGGCCTCAGGACTTCTACTGGGGCTCATTCCCACACCCTATCATGTCCTGGCCAGTTCCTCACATGGTGAAGGATCAGCAGACCTTCCAACCCTGGCAGACCCCAGGGGACAGATGTGAACTCTGCTCATCAGTCAAGAGGGCAGCTCCCACACATGAGTCCCTACCCTGCCAGGCTGTGCATAGAGCATCCTGTCTGTCTATCATCTATCTATCTATCTATCTATCTATCTATCTATCTCTTCCTATCTATCTTCCCTGAACCTATGGACTCTGATCAGTTGTGCCCTTTACAAATGAGGAAACCAGGCCACATCCCCCAAATGGAGAAATGGCATGGTTAGCTCCTGGGGACGCATCCTCTCCAGTCCCTCTCCATCCCTCTAGGATGCCCCATGCTGGCCTGACAAATACTCCCAGGCGCTCCAGACAGGTGAACAGAAGCCATTTTCACCTTTTTGACTGCCCTGTGCTCCCCAGGGACCCTGAGGCACTTGATGAGGTTGGTCCAGAGAGGGAGAGTGACTCAGCTGAGCTCACACAGCAAGAGGAACTAGAGGAGAGAAGAGTGATCCAGACGAGTCTCCATGGCCAAGCCATGGAGGGGGAGTGAGAGCAGTAACTTGATAACATTCCTGCTACCCCCAGGGTTTGCTAAGAACATTCCAAGACCCAGAATCTAAGGCAACCTTCACAATGAGCCTCGGGAATGCCCCCGTTCCGACCTTAACTATAATAAGCAGTAAAATCACAGGAAGTCCTTCCCCCAGCCGTGGTCCTCATCCTGGGCAGTTACGGTGAGCTGTGCCCATCCGTCAGCCTGCCTGGGGGTGGGAGGAGCTAGCTGCTCATCCTTTGGCCTTGACCATGGCAGGTGAGCACAAGTTTACCACCTACGTCATCGAACACTTAATTTGAGTGTCTGCTGTATGCCAGCCCCTGGGCTGGGCACTCTAGTGTCTGCTCCCCAGAGCAGCTATCTAGTTGGAAAGGTGGAAGATAAGTAATTGAACAATTAACTCTTTAATTAAGCATGAGCAGACCCACAGTAGAAGTCAATATCTGGGGTGCAGGAGAGGGGTGAAAGAAAGCTTTCGCAAGGGGAAGTGAGTGGTTAACTTTATTCAGGTTGCGTAATGGGCCCATTGGGACATCTTAGCAGGGAAGAGGAAGCTGAGAGGAAGCTGTCCTGGGAAGGGGTGTGGGTGGGAAGCTAGACCCCTGTGGGCTGGGGTAGGGAGGTCATAGCTAATTCCTGTAGACAAGTGAGCAGACAGAAGGGAATGGGCCAGGCAGGGAGGGGACCCTGGACAGCGCCCCTGAGAAGGTCTCCAGGATAGCCATGGGCCCTGGGAACCCCAGGGGACTGTGCCTGTGCAGCCTGCCACGGGAGCCCCTCAGGGGGACATTAATGTGGGGAAGAGAAGCAGGAAGTGGATCCAAAACAGGCTAAAGGTGGGAGGACAAAGATGTGCAAATGGCCTGGGACGGCAGAGTGGAAGAGTGAGTGAGTAAAGAGGGGCTCCACTAGCCTCCCTGCTTCTCCCCTGACCCACACCCCAGCTCAACCCCTGATCCCCACCCCCGGCCCCTCAGGAAGTCCATCCACACTGATACCCCAGACCATGTCCCACCCACACTCACCAGGCCCACGTGACCCCAAAACCAGCTCCGTTTTGGGGGCTGCGGGAAACACCGGAGGCGGCAGCAGATGTCATGCAAGCGGTGGCTCCAGGCCAGGATGCGGGCCAGCAGCCAGGTGGCCCCGGCCAGCAACAGGAGCAGCCACGGGGAGGCGACCAGCTGCCCCAGGCCCAGCCAGGACAGGCTCCAATGTGACATCCTGGGGCACAGGGGACAGAGGGGGAGCTCCTGAGACCCAGCTGTGGGGCAGAAAGTGAGCTCCCTGGACTGCTCACAAAGGGGGGTGCCCAGGATGGGAGGGACAGGGACAGGGAGGGGCAGGGAAGGTGAGCACGGGGAACTGGGCAAATGAGGGGGGTCAAAGGGGGAGGAGGATTGGGAGAATTCCAGAGGAAGAGGCAGAGGGAGAGGGAGAAAAGGAGACACAGAGCGAGAGATAGTTAACCACCCACTGGTAGCCCCTCTTACCCCAGGACAGCTGCTTCCTGGAGCCCCCCCACCAACCCTGAGCAGCATCCTTCCCCACCCAGTGCCAGGACACCCAGCCTGGTACCTTCAGTCAGGAGCAGCTTAGCCACACAACCTCCTCTCCTCTCCTCTCCTCTCCTCTCCTCTCCTCTCCTCTCCTCTCCTCTCCTCTTATTGGGAAGTCTTTGCCTCTGGCCCCTGACCTAGAGGACAAGGCTGCCAGGGGCCAGGCTAAGCCATCCAATCCCTGCCCACCTTCTTATATCCTCCCCACTTGGCAGTGGGCCAAATGGTGGGTGGGGGAGGGGGACTTGAGTGTTATCAAGATAGTTTAGGCTCTGGATCCTCAGAACTCAGCACCTCCCACGTGGGGTGGGGGGGTGAGTTGAGGGATGGGCAAAGGTGACTCTGGGCCCTCAAGTTAACAGCCTCCCTGCCCTTTCAAAGCTGGGGTGCAGCAGGTAAAAGCTTCAACTTGAGAGTTCAGGTGCCATGGGAACAGGATCAGGCCAGCCTCCTCCCAATACATCTGGGTTTCCCCTCAATGTGTGAGTCAGGAGGGTGGTTTGTACTATTTCTCAGCAGAGAATCAGGAAGCCTCTGGCCTCTGGACTGCACACGCCGGCAGGAGTTCAAGTCCTGCCTCCAAGCAGCCCAGGGCCTCGGTTGAGACCTGACTGCTGGGGGCAGGAGCAAAGAAACGGGCCTGGCTGGGGATTACCTGCATCAGATTCAGGGAGTAAGGGGTCCAGTCTGAAGAGGGCACCTGGGGGTGAGGAGGTAAGCCTGTAGGGGCCAGGGGCCAGGAGAGGGCAGGGCCCAGACAGAGGAAGCAGAGCTGGGAGACCCTGCATGGAGTTCTGCCCCCCGCCCCGGCTGTGTCTGTGGGCTGTGCCGGCCCCCTGTGGGCTCAGTCTTGCCATCTGGGAAATAGGGGGTCAGATGAGGGCCTGAGATTAGGGCAGAAGACAGTTCCACAGGACGGTGGAAAGGATCAGAAGCCTCCAAAAAGACAGACTGAAGAGAAAGGGCTGGAAACCGGTATTTGTTCTACTGTGTGCCAGCACTCCACATAAAGTAAACCTACTCTTGCAGAAGACTGTACGTAAAGTGCACCTACTGTGTGCTGGGCACCTCAAAAAATATGCCTACAGTGTGTTGGGAACTCTACATGAAGTGTGCTTACAATGTGCCAGGTATACTATATGAAGTGCACCCACTGTGTGCCAGGTACTCTCCACAAATCCTGTGTATGCCAGGTGTTCTACCTAAAGCATGCCTACTGTGCACTGGGTACCCTCCCTCAGGCATGCCTCCTAAGTGCTAGGTACTCTACCTAAAGCACACTTACTGTGTGCTAGGTACTCTATGTAAAGTGCACCTACTGTGTGCTGGGTGTTCTATGTAAAATATACCTACTGTGTGCCAGGTACCCTCATACAGCACATCTACTATGTGTCAGGTGCTTTGCAGAAAGTGAGCCTACTCTGTGCAAAGTACTTTACATGAAACATGCCTACTGTGTGTCAGGTACTCTACATAAGTGTACCTGCAATTTGCTGTGTACTCTACATAAATCTGACTACAGTATGACAGGTGTTCTACATAAAGCATACCTACTGAGTGCCAGACATACTACATAAAGAGTGCCTACTATGTGCTACAGGCTCCATATAAAGCATGTCCACTGAGTGTGCCAGGTATTGTGCAAAAAATGTTCCTTCTGTGTGCCAGGTGCTCTACACAAAGTAAACCTACGGTGTGACAGATGTTTTGCAATGAAATAATTCATCACACCCCCCCTCACCCCTCCAGGCCAGTGCCCTAGGATCAGGCAGAGAGACCCAGGTGATGAAATCCACAGGAGGGAAGATACCTATTTCACAGAAGAGAAATCTGAGGCTCAGAGAGGGCAAGCCTCTAGCCCAAGTTGCAGAGCTGGAAGGAAACCAGGTCTGTCATACTCTCAAGCCCAAGCCTTTCCCCACTGTCATGCTGCTCCACGCTGTTCATAAGGGACAATGCCCTGTGAATCCAGGGACACCTCTATGGTGGAATCTCAGGCAATGTGGTGACCCAGAGGGAGAACCCTTGAGACACTCATATTGCCAGGTAGATTATCCTCTCACAACCAGGATGCATCAACCAACGGATCTAGTGCTCCTCTTCGGGCCCCATCCTTGGTCCTGTCCAGAACTGCCTATGGGGTGGTCTTAGGTGAGAAGACGTGAGGGAATGGGCTCCTGGCAAAGCTACTGAGCAGGGGATGGGGAAAGAGTCCTCCTGACACTGGTAGGGTGTTGGTGAGACCCCAAACTTCCCCCTCCCCAACTCCCATGGGCCAGGGGGTTCAGGTGACTAGTCCTAAAGCCCTCACCTGCCCTGCTTTTCCTCCCTCTCCATGGAGGCAGACTTCCCCTGCTGCCAGTCCATCCACATATTGGTCAGGGGGCATGGCCAGAGTACACTAATCCAGGCAGGATCCTGGACACACAAGAGAAAGAGCCCCCAGTGCCCACAGGGGCTCAGCTCACTGGGGACCTACTGTGTGCCAAGAATGGGCAGGCAGCTACAGCAGGAATGGCATTTGCCCACATGAGCCACGGTCTTGTTTTAAGCCCTGTAGTTATATTCACCACTTCCCCCACTCATTTTTATAGACGACAAAGCTGAGGCTGAAAGCTCTTTGAGTGACTTGCCCAAAGTCCTACAGCTGGTGGAGCCAGGCCATGCACCAGGCATCCCCACTTCACCCTGGGTGCCCTGAACCACCAGACCAAGTTCCTTGCATCTACACATGGGCATTTCATTAGCACCATCTCCGAAGGTGGCAGGAATAATTTTAGAAGACAATGCACATGAAACACATAGGACAGAGGAAGGGCTTAATAAATGCCAGTCACTGTTATTGCTACTGTTGTTGCTGTGTAATTATCCAACAGCCCTGCAGTATCACATTCATGGGCTCGTTTTTACAGAAGAGGAACCAGAGATTCAGATAGGGGAACCAGCTTGCTCCAGCCCCACAGCTGATTAGGTAAATATGACAGCACAGGTAACAACAAAGCCTGGCACATAGTCAATGCTCACTGAATATCTGGGGATGAAAGAAAGGTTTGCAGCCATGAGCTCTAAGGATTGGCTACTCGGTGTGGCCCTCAGACCTCCACCATAGGTATCACCTGAGAGCTTGCAGCAAATTCAGAATCTTGCACCGCTACTCGGAAGTATTGACTCCAAACTGCATCTGAGTAGAACCTCAGGAAAACTGTGTGCATGCCTTCAAGTTTTCAGAAACGTTGCTTTAAGACCTCTGAGTCCAGGTTCTGCAGGGAAGGGGGGAGGGGAAAGACTTCACTTCTCTGATTCCCAGCGTTCTTTTTTTTCTTTTTTCACTTATAAAATAAGGAGAAAAATCTAAACTCCAGAGGCTGTCCACACTACTGTTAGTTTACTGAACATCTCTCGTGTGTTCGGCATATTTTAGGCACTGGGGATGCAGCAATGAGCACAGCAGACCCAGTCCCTGCTGTCAAGGGGCTCACATCTTGTGGGGAGAACAGCAGTGATCAAATAAATGATCAAGAACATATCAGTGATAAGTGATGTGCAAGGGGTAGGGGCCCCACCTTAGGCCAGGCATCGGGGTGAAATGAGATCTGAAAGAAGGAGGCAAGTCACCAAGGGCAAGCGTGGTGTGGGAGATACCCATGCTGCACAAAAAAGCAAGTGGGTCCTTGTTCTTTTGACACTGGGGCTAAGAGCACCAACAGGCAAGATCACACAATTGACCAAGGCCAAGGTAGGCAGCAAAATCTGGCCCCATATTGAAGCCCTAAGTAGGTGTTGACCTTTCACCAGCCATGCCAAGGACTAAAACCCCAGCAGGTCTCTGCAGCATCACAAAGGGAGAGTCTATCAGACCAGAGCTCCCCCTGATTCCTGAGGCAGGAAGTCTCAGGTGGTGTCTTTCTGCTCTGAGCCAGAGGAGGCTGGGCCGTCCCCAGTGTTTCTTGCCCAACAAAGAATGTCTCAGTTGCTGAATCACACAATTTGGCTTATGGAATGTCCCCCTAGCCAGTGCTGGAGGGAAGACGGCCACACCCTGAGAGGCAGAGGCTGATCCTTCCACTCCCACCCAGAGCCGGGCAGTGGGCAAGCATCTGTCAGACCAGAGGTAGCAGTCACTCTGTGAGTCACCAGCTTTGGGCACAGACTGTCAGCCTTCCCAGCCTCAGTCTTCATATCTGTAAAGTGGGCTTGATAAAACATCACAGAGCATTGCAAGCATTCTATCAGACAGGTCAGAAAGAGGAAGGGAAAGTACCTTTCGAAGTGATATGCGAAGGAAATTTTTCCATTTGTGACAACATGGATGGACCGATGGACCTCAAGGTCATTATGCCCAGTGAAATAAACCGGACAGAGAAAGATCAATACCGTATGATCTCACTTATATGGAATCTTTAAAAAATAAATGAACTCATAGAAACAGAGGACACATTGATGGTTGCCAGAGGCAGGGTGTAGGGAGTGGGTGAAATGGGTGAAGGGGGTGAAAAGGTACAAACTTCCAGTTACGAAATAAACCAGTCCTAGGGATGCAATGTATAGCTTCATGACTATAGTTAATAACACTGGATTGTGTATTTGAAAGTTGCTGAGAGTAAATCTTAAAAGTTTCATCTCTAGGGGTGCCTGGGGGGCTTGGTTGGTTGAGCATCGGACTCTTTTGGCTCAGGTCGTGATCTCATGGGTCTGGGGTCAGGCTCTGGACTTTTCAGGGAGTCTGCTTCTCTCCCTCACCCTTTCCCTCTGCCCCTCCCCTGCTCACTCTCTTCCTAAAATAAATAAATAATAGGCTCCCTAGGTGGGCGACTGACTCGTAATTTTGGCTCAGGTCATGATCTTGGGGTCGTGAGATTTCCAGCCCTGTGTCAGGCTCTGTGCTCAGCACAGGGTTGCTCATCCCTCTCCCTCTGCGCCTCCCAGCATTCTCATTCTCTCTCTCTCTCTCTCTAATAAATAAATATCTCTAAAATAATAAATAAATCTTTTTTAAAATGTTCTCATCACATTGGAAAAAAAATCCTGTAACTATGTGTGATGATGGATGTTAACTAGACTTATTCTGGTGATCATTTTGCAATATACACAAATATTAAATCATGTGTACATCTGAAACTAATATAATGTTACATGTCAGTTATATCTCAACAAAAAAATTGACATATGAGTAATGGTCCCATCTACATATAAAACTTATGAATGTGCGTATGGGTCTGTGTGTGCACATGTTTGCATATGCATTGAAAAAATTCCAGAAGAACCCACACATCACAGTGGAATTGGAGGAAATAGATGAGAGTCTTTATCTTTTTAACTTGCTACTTGTCTCTAATGTTTTTTGTCTTCCACACTGTGCTGCTATAATTTTTATCACTGAAACACCAGTTTTAAAAGAAATAAGGATTTGGCACACTGGGGCTGGGGGGCGCGCACGTAGTTGGTGCACAAAACAGATGAGCAGTTTTTCTTTTGTGTCACCATGAAGACACACCTCCCAGGAGTCAGACTGGGGTCTCTGTAGAGCAAGCATGCAGGCTGCCTGGTGGCTGAACTCCCTCTTTTCCTTTCCTTGGCCACTGGGAAGGAACACTTCTGGATTCAGCACAACAGAGTTCAGATCCCAGCCCTGCTCCTCACTGGCTGTGTGACCTTAGTCAAGTCACTTGCCCTCTCTGAGCTTCATGCCCTCCTCAGTAAAATGGAGAGGGGGACTTATACCTCCCAAGTGGTTCATTCTTCAACAACAAACTGCACTTGAGCACCCACTCTGTACCAAGCACGGTGCTAGGACCCTGGACCTGGGATGAACAAGACAAATGAGGTCTCTGGATAGTGGTGCTCAGGTCTGATGGGAGAAGCCAACAGGAAATAAGACCGAGTCAGATGGTGGTGGTAATGAAGGAAATTAACACAGTGAGACATGCTAGCAAGTGACCAAGGGGCAATCAGGAAGGGCTGCCCTGTGGAGGTGACCTCTGAGCAGAAACCTGAATGACATGGAGGAGTGAACAGCAAATAAACATCACTCCCCACCCCTAAAACCATACCAGGACCGTAAAGACCCAGCACAGAGTGGGGTAATCAATGGCCTAAAAACTATGTCATTCTTCCTTCCTTCCTCAGACATGCTGAGATAAACAAAGACAGTGAGGCAATTTCACTCAGAACCAGTCCTGCTGGAGATTCATGGTGGTGAAATCTGGCCCAATACTCAAGCTGGAAATAGTTATTACGTTTCAGTTACCATAATAAAGATCAGGAAACCCAACCAGCCCCTGAAGCATGGCAAGGGTCAGATCCATAAGTTGGAGCTGCCAGCTTCTTGACAGAAGTACCAGGAGAGCAAAGAAGCTGGCTTTGGAAAAATAAGGCTGAAGGGAAACTTCAGGAAAGTCCTGAGGCCCCACGATTGTTGGCTTCAACTTCCCCTGGACAGGAGTTTTTGGATGGTGCCAGCTCTGAAAAGTAGTCAGACCACCCCCACCACTCGGGCCGAGTGGGTTGCTGTCAACAGATCATCCCCGTGGAGCGTAAAAGGGCATTTCTCATACAACAGCCAATGGAAGGGGGACCCCAAAAACATCACAATAAAAGCAGTAGAGCTTGCAAGGAAAGAGGCAGGATTTCACCTCCCATCCTGATGTCTGCCTAACCAGCAGGCAAGGGGGCCACCCTGGTGCAGAGGAGCTGAGTGAACCCCCGTCTGGGGAGGCATGTGGAGCAGACACACACCCTGGTCGAGACCCTGCGGTACAATAGGAGTCTTTGGTCACTTACCTGCAGCCTCTCTGGGCCAAATAAGGAAATGGTGCTGGGTCAGTGGCATGCACCAGCATGCACCTGCAGGCAATCAGAGGATATTAGAAAAATGACATCCATTATCTGCCAAAGGAGAGACTTTGCATGACAGCGCTTTCCATGACAGCGAAGCCCTCTGGATTCCAGGAATAGCTAGCTACTTCTGGCCCCATGGACCTGGGGCTGATGGCAGCTCTCAGTTCTTGCTACCCCCAGGACACTGAACTAACCCTGATGGGAAATTTCCCTTGGCCCTGCCCATACCTTTGCAAAGGGCTCCTTCTTACACTCACGCTTAGGGGCGCCTGTGTGGCGCAGTCGGTTGAGCTTCCGACTCTTGGTTTCAGCCCAGGTCATGGTCTCAGGGTCCTGGGATCCAGCCCGCCTTGGGCTCTGCGCACAGTGCGGAGTCTGCTTGGATTCTCTCTTTCTGCCTCCCCTCCCCGCCCCGCACACCGCACGTTTTCTCTCTCTCTCTCAAATAAATAAATCTTAAAAAAAAAAAAAAAACCTCACGCTTACTTAGCCATCTAGGTCTCTGACAGTTACAGGGTTTAGTGACTTTAAGACACACAGTCACACCCTTACACACGCACACAGAGTCACATACAAACGCCTATGCACCCACACGTGCACACACAATTATACACATGCACACACAAACACATATGCACACATATTCACACGCATACACCCAATTACATGCATACATTCACATACACACACACTCACACATGTGTACACACAGTAGCTGAACGCATACACAGTCACACATACACTTAAAGCAGACACACACACAGTCACCCAGACGCCCGCATATTGAACTAATGGAGACCAGATGCCTTAGAGTCTGTTGTCCCCAAACTGTCCAGCAGAGGGCGCGTCTGACGCACTCAGGAGAGGAAGGAGACCCACAGTAGTTAGTGAGAGCAGGCTAGTGTCCTTTAGAATTACACACACAGGTGCAGCAGAGTCCTGGGACCCATGAGCTTCATGCCTTTCCTCCCCATCTCTCATTCACTCACCATCAGGGTCCTTAGCCAAAGCCTGTTTGTAGTGGGAGAAGAGATACTAACACTACAAGGATAGATCACACTTTGAAGGGTGTGGAGGAAAGAAATGGTGCATCAGCTGGTGAGAAAGTGGATCAAGGGAAGGGACTTTTTAAGATTGATGAAATAACAGCATTATTTGTATTCCAATGGGAATTATCCAATAGGGTTCAGGATTCATGATCAATATACAAAAATCTATACAGAATATATTCTACGTAGAATACAGAACGTAGAAGTTCTATTTCTGTATTCCAAGGGTCAGCAAACCACGGTCCATGGACCAAATCTGGCCTGTGGCCTGTTTTTTTATGGTCTATAAGAAGTGTTTTTATATTTTAAAATTTGTTTTTTAAAGTTTTTATTTATTGAGAGAGTGATAGAGAGAAAGAGAGCACAAGCAAGGGGAGCAACAGAGGGAGAGGGAGAAGCAGACTCCCCACTGAGCAGGGAGCCCAATGCGGGGCTCAACCCCAGGACTCCGGGATCATCATCTGAGCTGAAGGCAGATGCTTAATGACTTAGCCACCCAGGCGCCCCAAGAAGTGTTTTTATATTTTAAAAGGATTGTAAAAGGAGAAGAAGCAAGAGAAGGGAGAGATCCTGAATGGGATGTGCAAAGCCTAAAATGTTTACTATATGATCCTTTACAGAAAAAGTATACCAAATCTGCTTATGGTAGCAGTAAAACTGGAAAACAATTAGAAAAAAATATTTTCATATACCATTTTTAAAAATATTATACACCAGAGAAAGTGAAATACTCAAGGTATAAATCTAACAAAATATGTTCCAGATCTCTGAGATGCAAACTCTAAAACACTGATGAAAGAAACCTTAGAAGACCCAAATTAATGGAGAGATAAACTATATTCATGGACTAGAAGACTCAATATTATTAAGATATTAATTCTCTTCAAATTGATTTATAGATTTGAAGAAATCATAACCCTAATCCCAGCTGGACTTTTTGTAGGAATAGATAAGCTGATTATAAAATTTACATGAAAATGCAAAAGACTTAGAATAGCCAAAAACTTTTTAAAAAGGTAAATGTAATGGAAGGATTCACATTATCCCTTTCAAGACATACTATAAAACAGCAATAACCATGACAGTGTGGTATTGGCCAAAGATTAGACAAAATCAGTGAAAGAGAATAGAGTCCAGAAGTAGACCCACCCAAATTTGGTCAGTTGACTTTTTAAAAAACATGCAAGGCAAGTCAATGCACAAAGGATAGTCTTCAATAAACGGTACTGGAACAACTGGACATCCACATGCAAAATAAAGAAAAAGAAAAGAAAAAAGTGAACTCATACCTCACACTTTACACAAAATTTAACTTAATATGGATCATAGAACTAAATTATGTAAAATCTAAAACTTTTAGAAGGAAAAATAGAAGAGAATCTTTGTTATCTTGAGTCAGACAAAATAGTTCTTATATACACCATAAGCATAATCAATAAAATGAAAATATTGCTACCTAGTACTTTATTTAAAAAATGTTTGCTCTGTGAAAGAAATTTAGATAATGAGAAGGTCAACCACACCCTAGGAAAAAAGACTTGCAAATCATACATCTGACAAAGGACTTATATGCAGAATACATAAAGAATCTCAAAATCCAAAAACAAGAAGGCAGACAGCACAAGGAAAATTAACAGGCAAAAGATTCAAGCAGGCATTTCACCAAAGAAAGTAAATGGGTGGCAAATAGGCACGTGAAAAAATGTCCAACCATCATTAATCATTTAAAAAACGCAAACTAAAACCACAGTGAAATATCACACACTCATAAGGATGGCTGGGTGGCTCAGATGGTTGGGCATCTGCCTTCTGCTCAGGTCATGATCCCAGGGTCCTGGGATCGAGTCCCACATCAGGCTCCCTGCCCAACCATCCCACTCCAGGAGCAATGAACACTTGCACACAAATATTCATAGTAGTTTTTTTCATAATTGCCCCAAATTAGAAACAATCCATATGTTTTTCAACTGGCTTATCCCTGTGATAGAATATTGCTTAGCAATAAAAAGAAGCAAAATACTGATACAGCAACATGGCTGCATCTCGGATGCATTGTGTTAAGCGAAAGAAGCCAGACTCTGGAGGTGGGGGATATAGATTAGTGGGTGGTGGTGTGTGTGAGTCAAAGGAGATTTCTGACTCCCAAGAGCGACCATGGGTAGTGGTGGCCACACAACTCAGGCATTTGCCAAAACTTAAACCTGTATACCAAATAGCACAAATTTCACTTTTGTAAATTATATATAATTTTAAGATGAGGCAAAGGGTAACTAAGCACATATATTATTTGTTTAAATGTACTATGAAGAGATATGCGAAAAGTAAACGTATTTACCTAAAGATGAAGAAACCAGGGAAATGAAGGACAGAGGACCATTATTTTTCACTGTGCAATTTTTTTACATGAGTGAATATATTCCCTGCCAAAAATATTCCATTTAAAAATTTAGTCACTGTCAAAGAATCTCATGTAGTGAGGCTGGAGTGGTTCCCAGGTGATCTGAGGCATCAAGGGCTGAGACACACCTTGAAAATCACTTCCCTTGTAGGTTAAGATGCCCCTCTGAAGCCAAGCTGATCAAATTCACCCCCACTCCATCATTTACCGAGTGACCTTGAGCAAGTGAGTTAATCTCTCCAATCCATAGGACTGGTGTGAGGATGAAATCAGTGTTTACCTGGGAAGCTGAAGTATTACCTTCTCCCTTCTCGGTGGTGTACTGCTGTTAATAGGATGGAAAACATCAGTGTGTGTGGTGTTGCCAGGCCATTCGTGTTCTATGAAAGGTGTTTAACTAC
The DNA here is from genome assembly GCF_964656455.1 of Halichoerus grypus. Taxonomy (NCBI): domain Eukaryota; kingdom Metazoa; phylum Chordata; class Mammalia; order Carnivora; family Phocidae; genus Halichoerus; species Halichoerus grypus. The sequence goes on from NC_135712.1 coordinate 205,243,232, forward strand.
ACCCACATCTTACTCAACTGTAGGTGTATCTATTACTATATAAATAAAATTTCAATATCAAAAGTTATTTGATTGAGGGCAAATTCTGTATCGGGTGTTGGGGTTGGAGGGGTATATGGAACTATACGGAACTATATTATTGTGCTCAATTATTCTGTAAAATTAAAACCATACAGCGGTGCCTGGGTGGCTCAGTCAGTTAAGCATCCAAATCTTGATCTCAGCTCAGGTCTTGATCTCAGGGTCTTGAGTTCAAGCCCCGCACTGGACTCCACGCCCAGCGTGGAGCCTACTTTAAAAAATAAATAAATAAAACAGGGTGGCACAGTCAGTTAAGCATCTGACTCTTGGTTTCACTCAGGTCTGATCTCTGGGTGGTGAGATCGAGCCCCATGTTGGGCTCTGCACTCAGTGCAGAGTCTGCTTGAGTTTCTCTTTCCCTCTGCCCCTCCCCCACTCTCTCACTCTGTCTCTCTAAAATAAATAAGTAAATTTTTAAAAAAATAAAAATAAAATGTACTAACAATAAAGTCTATTAATTATTTTTTGAAAAAAGTTATTTGATTGAGAGTAACTCAATTTATAATTGATAGTGATAGCTCAAGCCATCAATGTGCATGAAGAGAATTCGTGCAAAGCAAGACAAAATTTTATTTTTTTAAGATTTTATTTATTTACTTATTTAGAGAGAGCACATGAGTAGGGGGAGGGGTGGAGGAAGAAGGAGAGAGAGAATGTCAAGCAGACTCCCCGCTAAGCAGGGAGCCCATCAGGGGCTTGATCCCACGACCCTGAGATCATGACCTGAGCTAAAATCAAGAGTCGGACACTCAACCAACTGAGCCACCCATGTGCCACCCCGAGACAAAATTTTAAATTATTTTCTAATACAATGCCATTTAAAAAAATTAAAAGTGGCTTGAAACTTAACACTTAGGGATTTTAAAGACTCCAAAATGATGATTTCATGTCATGGAAAGATGATTCAATGTCATGGAAAGATGTTCACAATATATTATTATATGAAAAACCCAGATTAACAAAAAATATATATGTTAAAATAGAATCCTTTGTTGTTGAGGTAAAATGCACATAACATAAAATTCACCATGTAAGCCATTATAAAGTGTACAATTTCATGCATTTAGTACATTCACAGTGTTGTGCAACCACCACCTCTAACTAGGTCCAGAGCATTTCATCACCCAAAAAGGAGACCTCCTACCCTGTACAGTCACCCTCCAGTTCCCCCTCCCACCCTCCAGCCTTGGCAACCATCAATCTGCTTTCCATAGCTATAGATCTTCCTATCCTGGACATATATTGCATATAATGGAATTTTACAATATGTGACATTTCACTCAGTATCATGTTTTCAAAGTTCATCCATGTTGTAACATGTATCAGTGCTTCATTACTTTTTATAATCCAGTAAAATCCTTGTTATGGATATACCACGTTTTGTTTATCCATTCATCTGATCATGGATATTCGGATTGTTTCCCACATATCCAACTTTTGACAGTTGTGAATAGTGCCACGATGAACTTGTGTACAAGCTTTTGTTTGAACACCTGTTTTCAATTCTTTGGGGTATATGCCTAGGCGTGGGATCAGTGCCTCATATGATAGTTCTACGTCTAATTTATTGGGGAAACACCAAATGTTTTGCACAGGGGCTGCACCATTTTACGTTCCCACCGGTAATGGGTCAGTGTTCCAACTATACCACATCTTCACCAGACCTCTTATTTTCCCTTTTTCAGACTCTTGCTATCCTCGTGGGTATGAAGTGGTATCACATGAAGCATTGCTTTGCATTTCCCTAATGACCAATGATGTTGCATTTTTTCATGTGCTTATTAGCCAGTAAAACAGCATTTTTAAACAGAAGATTACATGTAAATATAATACATTTAGATGTAAATAACATTGTTTTACTTGTATAAAGATTATATATATAAATAAGAGCTGGACGTATATGTGAGAAAATATGAACTGTGATTATTTTGACATGTGTGAATTATGGATATAAAAATGATTTTTATTTCTTACTTTTTCTTCTTTGTGTTTTCTCCTATGAAGACATATCATTTTGGGAATACGAACAATATTTTAGTTAAGAACTCGGCAAAGAAAAACACATGTGATTTTCAGCTTACAATATATTAAATATTTATTCATTTCATGTTGCAATGTTTCCTTCATATTTTGCAGTCTGTAAGCCTCCAGGGCCCCCAATCTGTGGGCCCCAGAAAGGTTTTGAGGTCCTAGACACTGTACCCCAAGGGGGTGCTCCTACAGCCTGAGAGGAAGGAGTCCAGGGGCAGCCACTGTTCCAGGTGCTGAAGGAAGCGGTTCAACTCCCCACCTCACTATTGGGATGCACATGATCTCCACCTCTTGAAACATTTAGGCAAAAATGAAGGCAGTTTCATGCCTCTCGAGGGGGAAAAAATCTTTTTTTTTTTTTTTTTTTCAGTTCCTAGCTTCAAGACCAGCTTGCCATCAAAGGCCCTTGGAGTTTCTCTGAGGTAACTATGGATATTTACAACTAACTGGGTCTTCTAATGTTAGTTTTCTTCAACAGAAGGTTGCCACATTTACCAATACTTAAATTTAACTTTTGTGACTAAAGCTTTTTAAATTTCAGAACGTGATGCAAAAAGATGACAGAAGGGAACAAATTAACCCTCACTGAGTACTGATGCTTACCAGATACTGACTCAGTGATGTTGCACATGCTTGCTTATGCAATCTCCCCATCAGTGTAATAAGGTGGCTATTACTGTATGGTAATGGAACAGAGGCTCAGAGAGATCAACAATTTTCCCAAACCCACACAGCTAGGAAATAGCAGACTGGGATTGTGATCTTGGTAATACAACTCCAAGGTGCGCTGGATCAGGGTCATCGGACCCTCACTGCATTTAGTTATCTGCCCCACCTTTCCTAAAGAGTGGTCTTGTCCTCTTAATCCAAGAGAGAGCTCCAGCTACCCACACCACCCCAAGAAACAGAAAAGAAGAAAGGGGAAACTCGACAGAGAATGTCCAGCTTTCTCTCCAGGAGAGTTTCCAGAATTACCAGGTACTCTTTAACTTTTCCACATGGGACAGGGCATACTCATTTAGCGAATCTAGTTTCAAGAAAAGCTTTCAAATACTATCTGTATTTCAGCCTGCCATGCACCTAACAAAAACCTAAGGATTACAGGAAGGCAAAAAGGAACGTCAGGATACACAGCAGTCTCTGACACCATCCATCCTGTTGACTACCAAAGCATCCAATGTGTACTCCTCTTCCTATACAAGGAACACCCCCAGGGGAGTCAACCTCAAAGTGCACCAGCTCCCTCCATTTAGCCCAGGTTCCAGGGTCTCTGGGTGATGTGCTGTCCTCTCCCTCAAGCCCTGATGTGAGCTGTTTTGTGGTCCAGGAACCTCTACACTTAAAGGCAATTTTCACCCTCAATACGTTCAAGAGTGGAGTAATAACTGGATCGTGACCATTAAAATTCCAACTGAGACTTCCTGTTCCCACTAATGGCAAGCTAGGTTACTTGGATTAAACTTTCAATTTTTAAAAAACAACTCTCACAGCTGGATACTTTTCCAATTTCTTAAATGAATACATGACCAGAAAAGATAGTAAAGAATTACAAAGACACCACTCAAATGAAACTAGAAGCCTAGAGCTAAATGAACATGAATTACACATTTGCCCTGGAGGCATTTCTCAAGTCAGGAAAATGTGAAGCTGTTTTGATGGCTTCATGGTCAGGGGAGAAAAATCAAGGCCTACAGTGATACGAGAAAGAGAAATTGTGAGAAGACCCTCCTTACATAAGTGGAGACCTCAAAAAGCTACACCCCTCAGAGTGAGAGGAGTAGAGGAGCCTGTAAGTGTGATCTCAACTAGAATTTAAACTGCCTTCCTGATCTTGGCCACCACAAGTCTTGAACTTCATTTAACATAATCTTCCATCAGCAAGGCTCCAAGACCTCCTCCTTAGAGAAAGCTACCTTCTTCAAATTCTACAAATCTTATTTCAAATATGATAACCAGTAGTCAGGCAAAGATAACCAGGCACACAAGAACGACGACCCTGCCAGTGAAAACCAGCAAAAACAACAGACTATATAACAGATACAGTGACTGCAACGATCACACAGGATAAAGTATATTTGCTTTGTTGAAGTAAACATAGTAACTATAGACATAGTGAAGGATCCTGAGGTAAGAGAAGTTTGGGTATATTAGATAGGAACAGAGGTCAGGCTGATCAGAGCGTAGTGCTACTATGGGTTCTCCTCTGTGACCCAGAGCCTCAAACATGCCCTTAAGTCAGTCCTTAACCCTGGTCCCTCTCTCGCTCAAACACCTCCCAAGGCTCCCTATTGCCTACAGGATAAACTCCTTGATTGGGCTCTGGTAGAACCAGCGATCAACATGGGGGCCTGTGGTCATCTGGAAAGGCTCTCAGGGTCTTGGGCCTCCTCTCCACCCCGCCTCGCCCACCCCTGCTGGCTCTCGATGAGGCTCTGGCAGAGGAGACTGCAAAGTTTCATTCCTGGGAATCCACAAAGCGAGGCGTGTAGGTTCTGGGTGGATCCCAAGCCAGCAGCTCGCAAGGTCACCGGGAGCCCGCGCTCAGCGGCTCCACGCGCAGCCGAAGTCCACCCTCTGCGCGCAGGATGAGCTCCGGCTTCCGGCGCGGCTCCTCCTCATCCGGCAGGAACCGGAAGCGCAGCAGCGTGAGCGCCAGGACCACCTTCATCTCGGTCATGGCGAACGTCTGCCCAATGCAGTTCCTGCGGGCGGAAGTGGCGGCTCTGACTCGCCAGGGACCCAGCAGGTCCCATCGCGCCCAGAACTTGGCCCGGGACCCCCAGCCCTGCCTGCAGGGATCCAGAAGTGGGCTAACCCATGCCTGGGACCCCCATGTGGGCTTGCCTATCCCCTGAGCTTGGCCCAGACCCCAGCCCTGAACTCAGGCCAGCGGACAGGGGGAAGGGGCTCTGCCCACACCGAGGAGCCCTTGTTAGACCCACGCAACCTCCACTCCCCAGACCCTTACCTCTAACCTCTGGAAGAGGGGAAAGAAGGAGAGCCATCCTCAATTTCCCCCCTTTCCTGCCCCCACAGCCATGTCTGGGTTCTAAGTCCCAGATCCCTGCCCTCACCACCACATTCCCACCTGGGATGCCCGCTGTGCTCACCTGGGCCCCGCGGAGAAGGGAATAAAAGCCAGGGGAGACCTCTTCTGGGGGATTTCTGGGTCGAAGCGGAAGGGATTGTATACCTGGGGGCAGACAGAGGCAGGGCTGCTGGGTGGGGTTTCTCAAGGTACCCAGACAACGCTAGAAAAGACAGCTGTGGATACAGTGGAGGGGGAGTGTCTGACTTCCCTGGTCAGGACCCCGCCCCCTGGTCGGGTCGCCGGGTGGAGAAGAGGGAGAGAAGCACCTCAGGGTCCGGCCAGATAGACGGGTTGTGATGAATCCCAAAGATGCTGATGACACAGGTGCTCCCTATGGGGGAGAAGAGAAACAGTCAGGATAAGGTCTCAGCGGATAGGACCACCACCCTCCTCCCCCTGATGCTGTGGACACCTTTGGGGATGACCCGGCCATCAGGGAGCCCGACGTCCTGGGTACAGCGGCGGGCAATGACTGTAACCGGGGGGTGCAGCCTCAGACTCTCCTTGATGCACATGGTCAGGAAGGGCAGCTGGGCCAGGTCGTCCCTAAGGAAGCCCCCCAACAATTATCCAGGGATCGAATCAAAGACTCCCCCAGCCCTCCTGCTGCCCCTGGAGACCCTCTCCCCATCTTGCTCTGACCCTCACTTCTATAACAAAATAAATTCCAGATGGGCCAAAAATTTAAGCATTGGAAAATCAAAATCACAAAAGTCACTAGAAGGAAATTTAACCTAGTATTTTTAGAAGCATTTCTGAGCAAAGCACAACACTCACAGGGTATCCTTAAAAGTGTTAATACATTTGCATAAGAAAGTTTTTTAAGGTATACAATTAGTTGAAAAGGAAAAAAATATATACTGGACTTAACAGGTTATTTGAACAAATAAGACCCACACTCTAAGGTGGAATGACCTAATATTATAAAGACGTAGATTCTTTGTAAGTTAATTGATATATTCAAGGCAATTCAGTAAAAATCTAGTTGTTCTTGTTTTTTTGAACTCAGTAATCTTACTCAATTTGAAAAAAATAAACTTCAAGAGCTATGTCAGGTATTAAGGAGGGCACGTATTGCATAGAGCACTGGATGTTATACACAAACAATGAATCATGGAACACTACATCAAAAACTAATGATGTAATGTATGGTGATTAACATAACATAATAAAGAAAAAAAGAGCTATGTCAATTTAAAAATAAAAGATCGAAGAAAGAGAATTCACCTACCAAATATTAAGACCTATTATAAAAGTATGGTAATATTAAAATAAAATAAATAAAATAACAGCATGGCACTGTTGCAAGAACAGGAAAACAGACCCATGGGACAGGATAGAGAGCTCAGAGACAGGCACATGAATAGTTGAAAACATAGCATCTGGTAAAGGATGGTAAAATCCCTCAAAAATGGATGGTTCAGACAACTGATGATGTGGAAATAAAAAGTACTGGATTATCATGCACTCTACAGGAAGATGGAGTCTTCTCTTATACTTGAAAGGTAAAACCATAAAGTTAAAAGAAGATATAACATAGAAGACATCTTTGTGACCTATGAGTAGGAAGGAATTCTTAAAACCCCCAAAACATAAAATGGAAGAGAAAAAAAAAAAAAAGGAAAACTATGCACAGAATTAAGGATTTCTGTTTAATAAAAGACACCTTGGACCAAATTAACATTCAGATGAGAGATTTACAGAAGATTATCTGCAATAAATATATGGATCTAGAACAATATCTTGAATATACAAGGACTTCCTGCAAATCAACAAGAGAGATGACAGGGACTCAAGAGATAAGCAGACAAAGGACATGATTTAAGAATTCATGGGAGCTCAAACTCAGAGATTTAAAACATGAAGAGAAGCTCAAAGTCGCCGGTTATGAGACAAATGGAAATTATCTAGTAATGAGATATTACCTCACATCTATTTGAGGGGAGAATTAACAAGATGGGTGATGGTGAGGATTAAGTAGCTGAGGCATGGGGTAGAGAGACCTCATGCGTTGATGGTGACAGTATGAACATGAGCAACCACTCTAAAAGGCATCAGTGTGGTCAAGGAAAGGCAATGTGTGTTTTACGACCTACCAACCTGGTTCTTGGGCATAGAACCCAGAGAAATTCTCAGATAGGTAGATAAAGACATGCACACCAAGATGTTCATTGCAGTAATGAGATGGAAGCCTCCTGGATATTCAGCTCTAAGGGATTGCAGAGGGAAATTCTATATGACAGTTCAAAGCAATAACCTAAATATAACATAGAACCAGGGATTTCTAATAAAGTCATAGTGCTATGTTTCTGAAAAAGGTAAGAGCCAGCAGGAGATCTGTGATATAACACATATCTGTGAATTTTAAAATACATCTACCCAAAACAACAAATTATGCAAATGAAAGGATTGAATGCTCTAGAATCATATTGGTGGAGTGCTGGAAGTAGAGAATTGGAATGAATGGGAATAAGTATGTATTGCACAAAAAAATGATGATAATTAGTCATGAATGAAGGGCCACGGTTAACTTCATCCTTGACACCTGATGCCCAAATAACTAACAGATTAAAACTGTCAAGAGTATTTTTCAAACTACCCAATCCAATCATAGTGTTCAAATGAAAAAAATAAAAATGCAAGAAAAAATGTAAATGCAAAGTAATGAGATAGAACCAACTTTATCAATTATGAAAATGTTTTTAATATGATAATGAAGACTGCTTAGTGCTTATGTATGAATATATAAATAGAACAGAATGGAGTCCAGAAATAAACCCTAATATATGAACAAATTTAGTTTATTGTAAAGCTGCTATTATTTAAAATCCTAAGACAAATACAAACTATGTATCAAATTCTGTTGAAATAATTAGCCATTTGGAGAAAGAAATAGATTCCTACTTCAGCACTTATACCAGTATGGATTTAATATGGAAGAAAGATTAAACGTAAGAAATAATAATAAAAATATTAAATAAAATTTAAGTTCAATAACATTTTTCAATAAATAAATCCATTAGAAGACAAACAAGTTTTATAGTTTAGCATTAGAGTGTGAAGAGCTTTTCCAAGCATTAAAAAAAAAAAAAACAGAAGCTATAAAAAAGCCAATAAGGAGCGCCTGCGTGGCTCAGTCAGTTAAGCGTCTGCCTTCGGCTCAGGTCATGATCCCACGGTCCTGGGATGGAGTCCCGCATCGGGCTCCCTGCTCAGTGGGAAGCCTGCTTCTCCCTCTCCCCTACTTGTGTTCCCTCTCTCACTGTTCTCTCTCTGTCAAATAAATAAACAAAATCTTAAAAAAAAAAAAAGCTAATAAATGTGATTACAAAGAAATGAATGAAAACCAAAATAAAGTCAAAAGACATCCTGGGAAAGAATTTTTGCAAAAAAGAAAAGAAATTAATTCTCTTTAAAGAGTCCTTATAAATCAGTAAGAAAAAAACAAAAAAACTCAAGGTAAAAAGGACAAATTACGCAAAATGATGCTTTGCAGAAAAAGAAATATTCATGGTTCATAAACATGTGAAAATAGTGCTCAGTTTTACCCATACTTAAAGTGATGTTCATTAGAATAACAAAGTATTATATTCACTTACCAGGTTGGCAAAAGTTGTAAAGTTTCATAACACACACTGTCAGTGAGGATGCGAGGAAATTGGCACTCTGAAAATCCGTTTGTAGGAGTCGATTTGCCAAGAGCTAATTAAATTATGAAAACTCAAATGGTCTTTGATTCAGCAACACCACTTCTAGAAATTTGTTCTGGAGAGACATCCACACATGTGAGCAAAAATCAGTGTACATGGATGTTTGCTACATCATGTTTATTATAGCAAAAGCTCCCAAACTACAAATGTCCATCGATAGGAACGTTTAGATAAATCATGGTACATCCATGTGATGGAATACTATACAGCTAACAAAAAGAAGGAAACAGGGCTCACTAGTCCTAACACACGCTGCAAGGTAAATCAGTACAGAGATGCTGAAAGGCAGTTCAGCAATATCTATCATAACTACAAATCTTCTCATAAATGTCCCCAACAGAGGGGTGAGATGAATAATTTATGCAATCCTATATCGCACTCAGAAAGGAGCTCTAAGACATAATATTGAGTGAAAAAAACAAGTGACTAAACGTGTGGGCATGTATTTCTATTAAACTATAACAATTATATAAATATATAACTCTAAGAATTTCAGAAAAGTCTGAAAGGACATATGACAAATTGATGCCCCTAGAGACCCCTCAGGAGACAGGGGATTGATGAGGTTTGGAGGGAGGGCAACAAAGATGAACCTAACTTCTCCATAGTGTTTCATTTTGTGCAAGAAAAAATAAAAAGTCTTCTTCCCATTATTGATTTTGTAATTCAAATTAATTTCTCAAAATTTGTATCCTGAAAAAAAAAATGAAAAGATCTGGAAATTATATTGTCAACGTGCATGCCTGAATGTTCTATGTATATTCTCAGTTGTAGAAAGAAAACTGAATGAGCAAAGAGATGGTGGACAGATACATGTGGGCATAGACTGAACATTGGAAGGACACAGGAAACTATCAAAGGTGGGGATGGGATTGGGGTGCTAGCATAAGACAGAGGCTTATGTGAAATAATAGAAAAGTTTAACCTTTTACTCATCTTGCAATATATATCAAATCCTTGTGTTGTACACCTTAAAGTTACACAGTAGTATATGTCAACTATATCTCAATAGAGCTGAGAAAGAAAAAAAGACAAAGGCTTATATCCATTGTAAACCAATTCATAATGTTTAAGTTTTTACCAAGTGTATAATTGTTTGAAGTTGGGAAAAGCACAAAAACACTTCTCCACTTCACAGAACTGCTCTGCTGAGCAAAGCCTTGAAGTTGAGGGCACTACCTCCAAAGTGTTCAGTCCAACATCTCCTCTGCATCCTTCAGCCCTTGGCTCCAAATCTGCCCCCTGGCCCCCAGGCTCCAGCTCATCACCTCCAGTTTTCCCCTGTAGCTACAGATATTTTTAATAAGAATATCTGACTTTTCAGAATTTGAATTGAGTGGGGAGGAGCAAGATGGTGGAGGAGTAGGAGACCTAAATTTCATTTGGTCCCAGGAATTCAGCCATATAGGGATCAAACCATTCTGAACACCTACGAACTCAACAGGAGATAAAAGAAAAGAATAGCAGCAACTCTCTGAACAGAAAAGCGACCACTTTCTGGAAGGGAGAAGCCAGGAGTTGGGAGTTTCCCCTCAATCACCATGCTGTGCTAATGGGAGGAGCTCTGGTCTCTTCTGATTTGTTTAGTGTATATTTTCCTGGGTCGTTGTTACCCTGTTAGCATTTTGTTCTCTCATTCATCTATTCTCCTCTGGACAAAATGACAAGACGGAAAAAATCACCTCAAAAAAATGAACAAGAGGTAGTACCATCTGCCAGGGACCTAATCAATACGGACATTAGTAAGATGTTGGAACTTGAGTTCAAAATGACGATTTTAAAGATACTAGCTGGGCTTGAAAAAAGCATGGAAAATATTAGAGAAACCCTTTCTGGAGAAATAAAAGAACTAAAATCTAACCAAGTCGAAATCAAAAAGGCTATTAATGAGGTGCAATCAAAAATGGAGGCTCTAGCCCTCAAAAGGAATGAGATCTTGCCATTTGCAATGACATGGATGGAACTGGAGGGTGTTATGCTGAGCGAAATAAGTCAATCAGAGAAAGACATGTATCATATGTCCTCACTGATATGAGGAATTCTTAATCTCAGGAAACAAACTGAGGGTTGCTGGAGTGGGGGGGGTGGGAGGGATGGGGTGGCTGGGTGATAGACATTGGGGAGGGTATGTGCTACGGTGAGCACTGTGAATTGTGCAAGACTGTTGAATCATAGATCTGTACCTCTGAAACAAATAATGCAATATATGTTAAGAAAAAAAAAGAAAAAGAAGAAGATAGCAGGAGGGGAAGAATGAAGGGGGGAAATCAGAGGGGGAGATGAACCATGAGAGACGATGGACTCTGAAAAACAAACTGAGGGTTCTAGAGGGGAGGGGGGTGGGAGGATGGGTTAGCCTGGTGATGGGTATTAAAGAGGGCACGTTCTGCAAGGAGCACTGGGTGTTATGCACAAACAATGAATCATGGAACACTACATCAAAAACTAATGATGTAATGTATGGTGATGAACATAACAATAGAAAATTTTTTAAAAATGGAGGCTCTAACTGCTAGGATAAATTAGGCAGAAGAGAGAATCAGTGATATAGAAGACCAAACGATGGAAAATAAAGAAGCTGAAAAAAAGAGAGATAAACAACTACTGGATCACGAGGGCAGAATTCAAGAGATAAGTGATACCATAAGATGAAACAATATTAGAATAATTGGGATCCCAGAAGAAGAAGAAAGAGAGAGAGGGACAGAAGGTATATTGGAGCAAATTATAGTAAAGAACTTCCCTAATTTGGGGAAAGAAACAGGCATCAAAATCCAGGAGGCACAGAGAAGCCCTCTCAAAATCAATAAAAATAGGTCAACACCCCAACATCTAATAGTAAAACTTACAAGTCTCAGAGACAAAGAGAAAATCCTGAAAGCAGCTCAGGACAAGAGATCTGTAACCTACAATGGTAGAAACATTAGATTGGCAACAGACCTATCCACAGAGACCTGGCAGGCCAGAAAGGACTGGCATGATATATTCAGAGCACTAAATGAGAAAAATATGCAGCCAAGAATACTATATCCAGCTAGGCTGTCATTGAAAATAGAAGGAGAGATAAAAAGCTTCCAGGCAAACAAAAACTAAAGGAATTTGCAAACACGAAACCAGCCCTACAAGAAATATTGAAAGGGGTCCTCTAAGCAAAGAGAGAGCCTAAAAGTAACATAGACCAGAAAGGAACACAGACAATATACAGTAACAGTCACCTTACAGGCAATACAATGGCACTAAATTCATATCTTTCAATAGCTACCCTGAATGTAAATGGGCTAAATGCCCCAATCAAAAGACACATGGTATCAGATTGGATAAAAAAATAAGATCCGCCAATATGCTGTCTGCAAGAGACTCATTTTAGACCCAAAGACACCCTCAGATTGAAAGTGAGGGGTTGGAAAACCATTTACCAAGCTAATGGACACCAAAAGAAAGCTGGGGTGGCAATCCTTATATCAGACAAATTAGATTTTAAACCAAAGACTATAATAAGAGATGAGGAAGGATACTATATCATACTTAAAGGGTCTATCCAACAAGAAGATCTGACAATTGTAAATATCTATGCCCCTAACATGGGAGCAGCCAATTATACAAGCCAATTAATAACAAAAGCAAAGAAACACATCGACAACAATACAATAATAGTGGGGGATTTTAACACCCCCCTCACTGAAATGGACAGATCATCTAAGCAAAAGATCAACAAGGAAATAAAGACTTTAAATGACACACTGGACCAAATGGACTTCACAGATATATTCAGAACATTCCATCCCAAAGCAACAAAATACACATTCTTCTCTAGTGCCCATGCAACATTCTCCAGAATAGATCACATCCTAGGTCACAAATCAGGTCTCAACTAGTACCAAAAGATTGGGATCATTCCCTGTGTATTTTCGGACCACTAGAACTCAATCATAAGAGGAAAGTCGGAAAGAACTCAAATACACGGAAGCTAAAGAGCATCCTACTAAAGAATGAATGGGTCAACCAGGAAATTAAAGAAGAATTAAAAAAATTCATGGAAACCAATGAAAATGAAAACACAACTGTTCAAAATCTTTGGGATGCAGCAAAGGCAGTCCTAAGAGGAAAGTATATAGAATACAAGCCTTTCTCAAGAAACAAGAAAGGTCTCAAATACACAACTTAACTCTACACCTAAAGGAGCTGGAGAAAGAAGAGCAAATAAAGCCTAAACCCAGCAGGAGAAGAGAAATAGTAAATATCAGAGCAGAAATCAATGAAATAGAAACCAAAAGAACAGTAGAACAGATCAAAGAAACTAGGAGCTGGTTCTTTGAAAGAATTAATAAGATTGATAAGCCCCTGGCCAGACTTATCAAAAAAGAGAAATGACCCAAATAAATAAAATCATGAATGAAAGAGGAGAGATCACAACCAACACCAAAGAAATACAAACAATTATAAGAACATACTATGAGCAACTATATGCCAGCAAATTAGATAATCTAGAAGAAATGGATGCATTCCTAGAGATGCATCAACTACCAAAACTGAACCAGGAAGAAATAGAAAACCTGAACAGACCTATAACCACTAAGGAAATTGAAGCAGTCATCAAAAATCTCCCAACAAACAAAAGCCCAGGGCCAGATGGCTTCCCAGGGGAATTCTATCAAACATTTAAAGAAGAATTAATACCTATTCTTCTGAAACTGTTCCAAAAAATAGAAACGGAAAGAAAACTTCCAAACTCGTTTTATGAGGCCACCATTACCTTGATCCCAAAACCAGACAAAGACCCTATCAAAAAGGAGAACTACAGACCAATATCCCTGATGAACATGGATGCAAAAATTCTCACCAAAATACTAGCCAATAGGATCCAACACGTGAATAGGATTATTCACCACGACCAAGTGGGATTTATTCCTGGGCTGCAAGGTTGGTTCAACATCTGCAAATCAATCAATATGATACAATACATTAATAAAAGAAAGAACAAGAACCATATGATCCTCTCAATAGATGCAGAAAAAGCATTTGACAAAGTACAGCATCCTTTCTTGATCAAAACTCTTCAGAGTATAAGGATAGAGGGTATGTACCTCAATATCATAAAAGCCACCTATGAAAAACCCACAGTGAATATCATTCTCAATGGGGAGAAACTGAGAGCTTTCCCCCTAAGGTCAGGAACACAGCAGGGATGTCCACTATCACCACTACTATTCAACATAGTATTAGAAGTCCTAGCCACAGCAATCAGTCAACAAAAAGAAATAAAAAGCATCCGAATCAGCAAAGAAGAAGTCAAACTCTCACTCTTTACAGATGATATGATACTTTATGTGGAAAACCCAAACGACTCCACCCCAAAACTGCTAGAACTCATACAGGAATTCAGTAAAGTGGCAGGATATAAAATCAATGCACAAAAATCAGTGGCATTCCTATACACCAACAACAAGACAGAAGAAAAAGAAATTAAGGAGTCGATCCCATTTACAATTGCACCCAAAACCATAAGATACCTAGGAATAAATCTAACCAAAGAGGCAAAGGATCTGTACTCAGAAAATTATAAAATACTCATGAAAGAAATTGAGGAAGACACAAAGAAATGGAAAAACGTTCCATGCTCATGGATTGGAAGAACAAATATTGTGAAGATGTCGATGCTACCTAGAGCCATCTACACATTTAATGCAATCCCTATCAAAATATCATCCACTTTTTTCAAAGAAATGGAACAAATAATCCTAAAATTTGTATGGAACCAGAAAAGACCCCAAATAGCCAGAGGAATGTTGAAAAAGAAAAGCAAAGCTGGTGGCATCACAAGTCCGGACTTCAAGCTCTATTACAAAGCTGTCATCATCAAGACAGTATGGTACTGGCACAAAAACAGACACATAGATCAATGGAACAGAATAGAGAGCCCAGAAATGGACCCTCAGCTCTGTGGTCAACTAATCTTCGACAAAGGAGGAAAGAATGTCCAATGGAAAAAAGACAAGTCTCTTCAACAAATGGTGTTGGGAAAATTGGACAGCCACCTGCAGAAGAGTGAAACTGGACCATTTCCTTACACCACACACAAAAATAGACTCAAAATGAAAGACCTAAATGTGAGACAGGAGTCCATCAAAATCCTAGAGGAGAACACAGGCAGCAACCTCTTCGACCTCAGCCGCAGCAACCTCTTCCTAGAAACATCGCCAAAGGCAAGGGAAACAAGGGCAAAAATGAACTATTGGGACTTCATCAAGATAAAAAGCTTTTGCACAGCAAAAGAAAGAGTCAACAAAACCAAAAGACAACCGACAGAATGGGAGAAGATATTTGCAAATGACATATCAGATAAAGAGCTAGTAACCAAAATCTATAAAGAACTTCTCAAACTCAACACCCAAAGAACAAATGATCCGATCAAGAAATGGGCAGAAGATATGAACAGACATTTTTCCAAAGAAGACATCCAAATGGCCAACAGACACATGAAAAAGTGCTCAACATCGCTCGGCATCAGGGAAATCCAAATCAAAACCTCAATGAGATACCACCTCACACCAGTCAGAATGGCTAAAATTAACAAGTCAGGAAATGACAGATGTTGGCGGGGATGCGGAGAAAGGGGAACGCTCCTGCACTGTTGGTGGGAATGCAAGCTGGTGCACCCACTCTGGAAAACAGTATGGAGGTTCCTCAAAAAGTTGAAAATAGAGCTACCCTACGACCCAGCAATTGCACTACTGGGTATTTACCCCAAAGATACAAATGTAGGGATCCGAAGGGGTACATGCACCCCAATGTTTATAGCAGCAATGTCCACAATAGCCAAACTGTGGAAAGAGCCAAGATGTCCATCGACAGATGAATGGATAAAGAAGATGTAGTATATATATATACGATGGAATATCATGCAGCCATCAAAACGAATGAGATCTTGTCATTTGCAATGATGTGGATGGAACTGGAGGGTGTTATGCTGAGTGAAATAAGTCAATCAGAGAAAGACATGTATCATATGATCTCACTGAAATGAGGAATTCTTAATCTCAGGAAACAAACTGAGGGTTGCTGGAGTGGGGGTTGGGGTGGGAGGAATGGGGTGGCTGGGTGATAGACATTGGGGAGGGTATGTGCTATGGTGAACGCTGTGAATTGTGTAAGACTGTTGAATCACAGACCTGTACCTCTGAAACAAATAATACATTATATGTTAAAAAAAGAAGAGTGTAGGAAGGAAACATGAAGGGGGGGAAATTGGAGGGAGAGACGAACCATGAGAGACTATGGACTCTAAGAAACAAACTGAGGGCTCTAGAGGGGAGGGGGTTGGGGGAATGGGTTAGCCTGGTGATGGGTATTAAAGAGGGTACATTCTGCATGGGGCACTGGGTGTTATACGCAAACAATGAATCATGGAACACTACAGCAAAAACTAATGATATAATGTATGATGATCAACATAACATAATAAAATTTTAAAAAAAAAGAATATCTGACTTTTCTCTCCTCTGCACAAACATCTCCCATGGCTCCCCATTGCCCTCCTATGTTAGTCATGAATCTCCCTTCAAAGAAGAACTTGCTGTCCAGCTGCAAGGAGTGCAGTTGGCTGACAGCTTCCACTTACAGGGTCCCTGGGCTCCGTGGCAGCATTCAAGCCAAGCCCATGCTTTCTTAGGCAGCTCCCAGCCAATGATACGGCAGGGTGGGCCCCCACTTCCTGACCATTTCTGCCCAATGTAAGGCTCCCTGGCAGCATCCCTGCCCACTTTTATCTTTTATCCAATATTGGCTTCCCAGAGAACTTGAACTGACACCTTTAGAAGGTCTTCATATGGCTTTCAAAGCATTCGCAGAAGGACTTCCATTACCAGCTCTAGCCTCGCTGGGACCCCTCTGATTCTTTACGCTGTAAATTTCATGAAGAGCCAGCCAACTTTTACCTCCTCCCAAACATGCCAGGCTCACTCCTCCATGCCTCCATCCTGGCCTTTGCACAAGGTATCCCCAAGGCTTGGAGCACTGTCCACTACCCAAAACCAGAGTGGTGAATTCATATCTGCTGCTTCACTACCCAGCCTCACCCACCTTCTTTCCTAACTGCCCCAGCCTTGCCCAGGTAAGACTCGAATGGGACTGGACATGGAGTTGGGAGAGGGCAAGCAGTGTGGACACGTTTACTGAACAAAGAGATGGGTAATTTTTCACCCCCCAAAACCTCTTGTGACTCCCTGCAATAGATTTTTAGGTGGGAATTAGATATAAGAGCAAAAATTAAAGGGAGTAAGGATCTTTGGGGAAAGCGTGCAACTTCAGACAGAAAAGCAAGGGTGGGGAGAAGTTCATTTACTGAACACATGCTGGATGGCATCTGTTCTAAACACATTGTCACAGTTCACCAAGCAGCCCTGTAGAAGAGATTCCCTGCCCCACCCCCACTTACAGAGGAGAAAAGTGGTATTCAGAAAAGGGAACTGATTTTATTAAAGTCACATAGCAAGTAAGCAGGGCAATAAATATGGACACTCAGATCTTTCTGTTGCATAAGCCTGCAAGCTTTCCCTGCTCTCCAGGCTGTGTGCCAGCCTGCCTCTAGGCTCTGCTCCTATTCCCAGGAAACAATAATGACAGAATTAACAAAAAGTTATTTCCTCTCCCCAGCTTGGGAGCAGAGCAAATGAGAGGTTCAGGAACAAACCATGATGACCTGCACTCACCATTCAATCTCTTGAGGCTCACGGTCCCTCAGGAGCTCTTGCACCTCCTGCCGACAGCGTTCCTGGTATTCTGGGTGCTTTGCAAGGTTGTACAGGACCCAGGAGAGGCCACTGGCTGTGGTGTCATGGCCTGAGAGGCAGCCAGACAGGCTTGTATCTCTGGGCTTGTTCAGCACCAGAGGGTGGACAGCGCCTTTACTTAAGGCCCTCAAGGGTGGATGGGGAGGATGGGGTGGGATGGGGTGGTCCAGGGCCTACCTACCAAGTTCCTGGGATTGGACATACCCCTGCCCACCCCCCCCATAGTCCCACACTGGGATGCTCACCCTCAAACATGAAGGTATCAGCCTCAGCTCGGATGTCCTCATCTGACAATTGTTTTCCATCTTCATCCTGGACAAAGGGCAAGACCTCTTGAATCACACCAGCTCTGAGGGTGTCTAAGTCTAATCTGAAACAGTCCCTCAGGCTCCATCAACAAAGCAGGATCTGTCCCTCATCATCTCTAGAGCCCACCCCACAGGTCTCCTCCCTGGTCTTCAGCCTTTTATTTATCCCTTTCAGGCAGCCTTCTACAGAGTCATGTCTAAAACATATCCCTGACCCATCTCTCCCTTCCTCAAGCACCTCCCATGGTTGCCCAGTACCCTGCGGGTCAAGTCCAAGTTCTTCCATGTGACATTTGAAGTCAAGGTCCATTCTATCTCTTGAATTCTGATCCCAGGGAAGCCCACCTTGGCCAGCAGGAGCACATCAATGAAGTCCAAAGTCTTGGCCTTAGCCTTGGCCTTGAGGAAGTCATGGGAACCTCCACTAATGAGGGCACGGCGCCGCTCCTGGATGACAGCATCTGTGAAGTTGTGCACCAGGTTGCAGGCCCTGCGGAAGCGCCACCCATTGGGGGTGAGATTGTACAGGAAGTCCATGTGCAGGAAGATCTGCTCCTGCCGTTTCACCACAAGGGCACTGAGCTCCAAGATGGCAGCAATATATTCACTGGGACTCCTGCAGGGCCAAGACAGAGAGAACCTTAAGAAACAGCTTCTTAACCCACATGAAACCCTAAGAGCACCTTCCAACCAGAAACCCAGAAGCCCTGTGGCACATGCTTTGCTCATCATAGCCCCCTGGACTTTATTCACAACAGAGTGTTCTCCAGGCATGCTTCTCCCTCTACATCCCACCTTTATGAACAGCCTTATGTCCCAGACCCCAGGGCAGAGCTTGGGCATCATGCTCGTCTCCTCTCTTTCCTACACAATATCTGACCCTGCCCATTCTTTCTTAGTTTCTCCCAAATCTGCCCCATTTTCTCCAACAAATTCAAGCCTTCTCCTCTCCATGGTCTCCCTGAATTCTGTGTCTATATGACAGCTGGTCTTCTTTAGAGTCAGATGTCCAAGAACAGCTTTGACCATGACCCTCATCTATTCAAACACCTTCCATGCCTCCCTGGAAACCTCAGGATAAAGTTCATATGCCTTTGTCTGGATTTTGAATGTCCTTAAGATAAAGCCCCTGCCAAGCCCTCCAACCTCATTCCCAAGGTGGCTCCTCACTGCGGCACATGCTTTGCTCATTGTGGCCCCATGACCTTTATCAAACATTTCTGCCTACCTGAAAGGATCACTCTTTCTCTTTCCCTTCCTTGTCCTTCAATGTCTAGCTCTGATCCATCTCCTCCAGGAAGTCCCCTCTGATTGTGCTGACCAGTCCTCCATTCCCCATCTACTCCCTTGGGTCTATGGCTCATGTCCCCATGCCCAGGGCAGAGACTCACTCCTGGCAATTGCTGTCAAAACTGAAGACACATTTTTGCAGACTGTCCAGGGTCATGAGGCTGATGTGCTCAAACATGTCTAGATGGGTGCTGCCTTCCAAGGCCAGGCACTGCCACTTGGCCTGGACAGAGAAAGGGGCAAATCCGGGGTTGGGACCTGCCTCCCCTGAGGTCCTCCTCAGCCCCAACCACCAAGATGGACTCCCCCAGACCCAGCCTCCTGATCCTCCACCCCAGGTACCCATCTCCAGGAAGGACCAGGCTTGGGTGGGAGTAGAAACTGTTACTATTAAGAACCCATTTAAAAAAAAAAAAAAAAGACCCCATGGCTAGGAGTCAGGAGACCTGAGTTCAAATCCTGGCTCTGCCTCCTATACTCTGTGTGCTCTTGGTCAACTCATTGTCTTCCTCCTGTCAAAGCTAATTGGGATCTACCTGTCAAAGCTTCAGTAAGAGTTAAGATGACTTGCTTTGGTGTCAGACAAATCAGGTTGGAATCCCAGCTCCACTTATTAGCTCACTTGCTAGCTGAACATGGGCAAGCTCTCTAACCTCTCTCAGCCTCAATTTCATCACCTGTAATGAGGCAATAATAATCATCTCTACCTCATATGGTTGTGAAAATTAAATTAGACAACATATGCAATAGAACTGGTGCATTATTTCTGGTATACAGCAAGTGCTGAATAACTGTTAGCTATCATCCTCATCTTCATCATTATCATAGTGGTAGGTGACTGCTGCAAAAATGTCCCCATTCCTTTGTCCCTCCCTATACCTTCACCCTTTGCAATGAGGTTTTGCAGGTCTTCCATTAGGAGGTAGAACCTCTTTCTCCAGCTCTTGAGCTGGATGTGGGACTTGTTTGGCCAACAGAAGAAGGTGGAGGTCATAGTTGCCTGTTCTGAAATTAGGATTCAAGAGGTACTGCATGTTTCTCTTCTTTCTCTTGGAGCCTCCACCATGTGATCAAGCTCAGGCTAGCCTACTGGAGGATGAGGGACAAATGCAGGAATCCAGTTGTTCCACCAAAGCCATCCTCGACCAGTGCCCCAAACGTGCCACAGAGCTGAGCCTGGACGAGCAGAGCTGTCTCCCAAACCCACCCATGACCACAGACATGTGAGTGATTCCAGCCAGGATAAGAACTATTCTACTGACTCATCATCTTGGGAGCAACAACAAACACTCATTCTTTCAAACCAGTGAATTTTAAGGTGGAATGCTATGCAGAAAGAGCTATTATACAATCTTCATCATTAGTGTCTTGAATTTTACAGAGTTTCAGTGAGGCAGACTAGAAACTAAAACCTTCTGAGCACCTACTATGTGCCAGGATCATGATTCCATTACATCATCTTGACCACCCTTTATGAAGGGCTCATCCCCCCCCATTTTACAGATGGGGAAACTGAGGCTTAAACGGGAAAAGGAATGGCCCTAAAGCCATCCAGCCAAACCAGGACTCCAGATCATATGTGTCTGAGGCTACTCCCCTTTTCCCAAAGCTCCAGCTGGGACCCTGGATTTAAGGAACTCACATGCATGATGCCTGCGCTTTTGTTGAAAATCTTCACGTAGGGTTTCAAGATTTCAAAATGGAAGGCAGGTGTCAGCAAGCAGCGGTGGTGGCTCCACTTGTCACCAGCACTCAGCAGGAGCCCATCCCCTAGTAGAGGCAGTCACAAGGAATGGACAAGGGCAGTGCCTTCCCCCGAGACCCCAAGGTTGTCCCCAACCCCCTTCACCCGCAGTTACTCACCCAGCCAGGGCTTCAGGAGGTTGTAGAAAAACATATCCTTGGGTATGATGGTGGCTGACACAAGAGATAGACCATCAGGGGCCATGGAGAAGAGGTGGGGAGGGGTTTTTTGTTGGGAGGTGGAGGATCCCAATCAGGGTTCTGCATACCCCCTTTAAGCCCAGCATAGCAGGAATGGGAACAAGGGCAGAGAAAACAGAGAGGAGTGGGTGGATGAAGGGGGACCAGACCAGGCTGCAGCACAGAGCAGAGCAAAGGCAGAGCCTGCAGACACACTTAGATGTACTTAGATGCACCCTAACATGGCACAACATACCCCAACATGCCTTGACATGGCTCCTACCTGGTCCAACACATTCAAAACACCCGAACACAAATCAGCACTCTACAAAATGCCTTTACAGCGACCTAGGACGCCTCATCTGTCCCAGAGCCCCCTGACATTTCCTGCAACAGTTGACATGACCACACCATGTGTTAGGGCTATGTCCTGACATGTCCTGACATGAAACAACATGCATAACACACATTGACAGGACACAACATGCTCTGACATGGACCCAAAGACAATCTGACACGACCTCAGTGTGTCCTACAGATGGTCCCAGACAGGACTTAAAGGTCCCATTAATGTCCCAGACATGGCCCAGGAGTGACTTAGCCTTCCTCGGTATCCCCTTCCACCCCATACTGGCCATTAAGTACTTAGGTAAGGGGTTCCTATGCCCTTAAAGAGACCAAAGGATGCTGCCACCCTCAGATGCTGAGCCCCATCCACCACAAAGAGCTGCCACTGCTCCCTTGTGCCTCTAGACCAGCCCCCCAGGGCCAACCAGACACAGTTGACCAACCTGAGGTCTGGTAGATCTTCCCCCACAATACTCTGGCCATCTTCACACCCCAAATCCCTTTCCAGCTTAGGGTCCCTCCCAGCAGAGGCAGCTAGAGCAGCCAAGAACACACAGAAGAGGGAAGCTTCAGCATACTATGTGGCCTTCAGAACTTATTATGCCCCCTGAGCCTTGGTTTCCTCACCCAGGAAATGCCAACCTAGCAGGGATGCTGGTGGATGGACATCTGTGGTATCTACTTGCCCAGCATTCATCCCCTTCTGGAACTAGCATCTTGTTCCTCCTCCACTCTCAATCCAAGTAGTTAGGAGAGTGGCCATGCCACCCCATCCTCTGTTCCAGAGCTGAGCATATGACCCTAAGCCTCAGCAATCAAGTCTCAGTGACTAGAGGAAGAATTGGTCCCTGTGACCCAGGCCAGGCCAATGTAAAGGAATCCTGCAACTTTTTCTGGGTCTGCAGAGAATGAGCTCACATTTCCATGGGAGCTGAGCTTCTTGGACTCATCTTTATCAGCATGAGAGTGAAGCTGTCAGAGAGGAACACAGAGCTACAAGATGAAGACAGATTCCCAATGGCATTCTTTGAAGACCTGGATCCAACCATGTCAACCATGCCTGAAGACAACATTTTTTTCAATTTTTCAGTCAACAGATTCACTTTCTTTACTTAGACCAACAGTGTTGAACTTCCACCACTCAAAACTGAAAGGGACTGGCAACCAGAGAGAGCCAGGGACCTGCCCAGAGTCATCCAGCAGGTTAATGGCAGGTCTCCGTCAACATTGCCCATTTCCCTGCTCAACTTGGTCTGTCCAGGAGTGGGAAGGACTGGGAGCAGGGGCAGGGGAGTGGCTAGGTTGGGGCTCCTGGGAGAGATACCTGGTGCCTGGAGCAGGGGAGCAACAAAGGTAGGGTGGACGAGTCGCAGCACAGGGTAGAAGGGCCCAATCCACCAGAGGTGAACATCACGGAAGTGGTGGCCCAGATCCTCTATCATCCGCAAGCCTTCCTCATTGCTCTTCACCTGTGGATGGCAGGGCCGGGAAAGGATGGGTGGGGGGATGAGGCCAGGTCAAGCAGGAGAACCAAGAAGCTCACAACTGCCCACTGCAACCCTCCACCCACCACACCCCCTCCCCCACTTCCCCCTTCTGCCCGCATTATTAGTCTATACTTCTATATCTCACTAAGTCAGCTTCCTTCTGTTGGTCTGTTGGTCTTTCAGGTGTCTATCTATCTATAAGTCTCTCCCTGTCCCCTCACTCTCTTCATCTGTTTCTTTAGGTAGTTGATAGATAGCTAGACGATGATAGCTAGGTGATAGATAGATAGATAGATAGATAGATAGATAGATAGATAGATGATAGATAGATAGATAGATAGGCAGATAGATAATGGATGAATGGAAAATGGATGGATGGATGGATGGATGGATGGATGGATGGATGGCTGAATGAATGGGTGGATGGGTGGACGGATGGATGGGTGGATGGCTGGATGAGTGGATGGATGGATGGATGGATGGATAAAGGACAGATGGAGAGAAATGAGAGATGGATGGATTGATGATAGACAGATTATATGTGTTTGCATCTGTTTATGTGTATGTTTCTTTTACACTCTCTGTATGGCCTCTCTCTCCCTCACTTTTTCTCTGTATCTCCCTCTTTCTTCAGCCCTATTTCTCTCTCCATCTCTCCTACTCCCTGAGTCTGTGCCTCCTCACCTCCACACCCTCCATGGCTCCTCAGAGCCCTCAGAATAAATCCCCTGGCCCTGCTGGCTCTGCTGTCCCCTCCACCTTTTCCCCTGCCTCTCATCAACATTGCTCTCACTGCACTGAACTCCTTGTTGCTCAAAAACCAGGTGCTCACTCTGTCCCCTCCAGGCCTTTGAGTGGGCTCTTCCTCTCCACAGCATATACTTTATCTTTTTTTCTTAAAAAAAAAATTCCTACCCATCATTCCAAACCCACTTCAAACGACTCCTCCTCCAAGAAGTCTTCCAGCCTGCCCTAACAGCAGAGGCCTTGCTTCCCCCTGGGTTCCCCCAGCCCCTATCTCTCCCTCAGACCCACTCTGACCACACAGAATTAGGGTTGTCTCTAGTTCTACATGCCCAAGATTGGGGTTCCTCCAGGACAGAGCCTGGGGCTGAGTCTCTCCAAGCATCCTGAAGCAGTGTGCAGAAAGAAAGAAATGACCAAGGGCACCCGAGAGCAGGAAGGGCCTTGGGATCTACAGAAGCTTGGTAAGGAGGGGCTTGCGGCCCCCAGGTGCTACTACAGGGCCCACCACCATGTATTCCAGGTGGGTACCTGTGGCATGGTGACAGATCAGGCAATGTCAGGATTGCAAAAAATAGTGAGAGCCCATGCAGAACATAAATCCCTGGGGCTAGGTGGCCACCAGCTGAGTTATGACCCTTAAGCCCTGCTCCGGGGGGCAGGGGGCCTACAAGCAAGAAAGGGGCCGTGACCTCCCCAGAAGGAACCATGGCAGATCCCCCTGCAGCCTCTACAGTGCACAGGGTGTCCAGATTCTGCATGGATGGAGGGAATCTCTGCTTCCTCCTGCTCCTTCCCTCTGGGGACAGGAGGGTCCTGGAGGCCTCTCCACGTCCCAAGGGTACATCCAGGTCACAGGGAGAAGACATGCTCTCTGCCCACAGAGAGGCCGACCTTGGTTTGAGAAGTCAGATTTTTCTTCTCCTGGGAGTGGTTCCAAACTCAGCGAGGTCCCCATGGGGGAGGTTTGTGGTCAGCAGGGTGGTCTCAGGACTTCTACCGGGGCTCATTCCCACACCCTGTCATGTCTTGGCCAGTGTACATAGCCCCCAGTTCCTCACATGGTGAAGGGTCTGCAGACCTTCCAGCCCTGGCAGACCCCAGGGGACAGATGTGAACTCTGCTCATCAGTCAAGAGAGCAGCTCCCACCTATGAGCCCCTACTGCCTGCCAGGCTGTGCATAGAACATCCTGTCTGTCTATCTGTCTGTCTATCTATCTATCTATCTATCTATCTATCATCTATCTATCTATCTATCTCTTTCTACCTATCTCCCCTATACCTATGGACTCTCCCATCAGTCATGCCATTTACAAATGAAGAAACCAAGGCCACGTGCCCCAAAAGGAGAAATGGGGGCATGGTTAGTTCCTGGGGACGCATCCTCTCCAGTCCCTCTCCATCCCTCCAGGATGCCCCATGCTGGCCTGACAAAAACTCCCAGGGGTTCCAGACAGGTGAACAGAAGGCGTTTTCACCTTTTTGACTGCCCCCTGATCCCCAAGGACCCTGGGACACTTGATGAGTTTGGCCCAGACAGGGAGAGTGACTCAGCTGACGTCACGCACACAGCGAGAGGGACTAGCAGAGAGAAGAGGACCCAGACCAGTTTCCATAGCCAAGCCCTTAGAGGGGGGCGTAGAACTGCAGTAACTTGATAACATTCTTGTTACTTCCAGGGCTTGATGAGAAATTTCCAAGACCTAGAATTTTAAGCAACCTTCAGGATGATCTTGGGACATCCTGTTCTGTAATGAGCTGGTCTGCAGGAGCGGAGGGGAGGAGCTGGATGCCCATCCCTTTGGCATTGGATGACTAAGAGAGTGATGGTAAGTTCACCCAAACCTAGGACATGGCCTCCACCATGACACCATCAAACATTTATTAAGGGCCAACTCTACGCAGCTCCTGAGCTGGGCATTATAGATATGTCCGTTCCCCAGTGCTACTGTCTAGTGGGAGAGAGAGGTAATTCACTAATAATTGGACAAGTAACTGTTTAAGCTTAAGCAGGACCAAGTCAGAGGTCCAGGTCTAGTGGGGGAAGTCAAGGGAGGCTTGGAGAAGTTACACTTGAGCTTAAAAAATGGGATGAAAAGGAGGGATCAACCCAGTAGCTGCAGGAAGGGAAGCCCTTCCTGGCAAAGGAGCAGCACGAGCGAAGCCCCTGAGGTAGAAAGGGTTTGGCTCTTTGAGGAAAGAAGCAGGAGCTTGGAGTATCTAGGGTATGCAGTGGGCCTGACAACACGTAGTCTCTATGTTCAGAATGATGGGCAGTCTTATAGAATGGTTTTCAGCCAAATAGAGGTGTAAACAAAAGCTAAATTTCAGAAAAATGTCTCCAGGGCTCAAGAGAGAAAGGACGACAGGGGACAAGAGTGGCAATGAGGAGCCTGAGGAGTCGGAGAGAGGGCTTCCTGGAGAAAGATACCAGTGGATGTGGCAGGAGAAGTAGCAGGAGATTGCAGAGAAGGGACAGGTTGAGGAGAGGCTGTGGAAGCAGTACGTCTGGTCGTGCTGAAGGACCAGACTGCAGGAGAGAAAAGAGGGGGGTCAGGGGCCCCAAAGTGTGGGAAGTGGGCAAAGGAAGGGTGGACAAGATGGAGGGTGGGGCAGGACTGGGAAGGGAACCTGAGTTCGGATTTTGACTTGGTGGAATGAGGTGTTTAGGAGACCCCACCTGAGGAGGGGAGGCTGGGACTTGAACTTGTAATTCACTTGTGGAAGAAGTCCATGTGGCCCACTTAGGGAGTCAGATCCTAGGGTAAGGTGATGGCCTTGGGAGCCAGAGAAGAGGGAAGGAGGGTTAGAACCCTGAGGGCTCCCCACATGGAAAGGTGGGGTGAAGGAGGAGCCCAGTGGAGCCCAGTGGAGGGCGGTGTGCTAGAATGCTAAAACCCAGAGAACAAGGAGGTTCAGGACCAGTCAGCGGTCAGCAAAGCCAGATTGCTTCTGGGTGGGGATGAGGTCCTGGTCATCTCGTGCAAGCACGACGGGGGTGGGAACCAGGCTGCAGCAGGTGAAGATTGGCCAAATGGGGGCAATAAATGAAATAAGTCTGGCCATTAAGGTCAAGGCCAGAGTGATTCCTTCTGAAAGGGGAAGTGGTCAACTTTTATCCAAGTTGAGCAATGGGGCCCATTGATATACCTTGGGGGTGGAAGGCAAGATTACATAAGGAGGAAGGGGAGGAAAAGGACAGACAGCCCACACCTCTCCTCCAGCCCAGCTGTGCCCCCATGGCGGGAGGGGAGGGCAGAAGTCATAGCTGATTCCTGTGGGGAAGCCAAAGCCCAGACAGGAGCACCTGCTGGCCTGAGGCCAACAAAAATGGGCCAGGCAGGGAGTGAACCCTAGACAGTGGCCCTGGGGAGACTGTGGGGGCACCGGGGGACCCGTCTCATGCAGCCCTTCACTGCGTCCTAGACTCCAGCCCAACCCCTGATCCCCACTCCCGGCCCCTCAGGAAGTCCATCCACACTGATACCCCAGACCATGTCCCACCCACACTCACCAGGCCCACGTGACCCCAAAACCAGCTCCGTTTTGGGGGCTGCGGGAAACACCGGAGGCGGCAGCAGATGTCATGCAAGCGGTGGCTCCAGGCCAGGATGCGGGCCAGCAGCCAGGTGGCCCCGGCCAGCAACAGGAGCAGCCATAGGGAGGCAGCCAGCTGCCCCAGGCCCAGGCAGGACAGGCTCCAATGTGACATCCTGGGGCACAGGGGACAGAGGGGGAGCTCCTGAGACCCAGCTGTGGGGCAGAAAGTGAGCTCCCTGGACTGCTCACAAACGGGGCGGGGGGGGGGGGGGGGGGGCCAGGATGGGAGGGACAGGGACAGGGAGGGGCAGGGAAGGTGAGTGCGGGGCACTGGGCAAATGGGGGCTCCAAGGGGGGAGGTGAACACGGGGAATTCCACAGGAAGAGGAAGAAGGAGAGACAGAGGTGGAGGAGGGAGAAGAAAGACAGAGAGAGAAACTTATGAAAAAACACCCAAACTCAGTCAGTGGGAGGTTGCCAGGAGATCCGGTTACAAGGAAAGAACCAACCCCCAGCCAGCCGGATTCCTGGAGCCATTTCTGCCTGGGGCAGTGCTCCCTCCCTCCCCCCACAAGACAGTGCTCTCCCCCCACCCCCGCTCCAGACAGGAACACTCAGCCTTGCCAGCCCAGCGGGTCACCTTCCACACGAGCTCTACACACCTCCTCCGGCTGGTCTTTTTCCCCGGCCCCTGACCTTTGAACTGGGGGAGGCTGGGCTTGGCTGGGTCGGCCAATGGCAGCATGTCTGTCTGCCACCTCCCCACCTGGCAGCCGCCCCAGACCTGAGAACGGAGCCAGCGGGATACACAAAGAAACCAGTCCAGGGTCACACAGAACTCAGCACCTCCCACGTGGGGTGGGGGGTTTAGTTGAGGGATGGGCAAAGATGATTCCGGGCCCCCAAGTTAACAGCCTCCCTGCCCTTTCAAAGCTGGGGTTGTGGCAGGTAAAAACTTGCACTTGAGAGTTCAGGTGCCATGGGAACAGGATCAGGCCAGCCTCCTCCCAATACATCTCTGGGTTTCCCCTCGATGTGTGAGTCAGGAGGGTGGTTTGTACTATTTCTCAGCAGAGAATCAGGAAGCCTCTGGCCTCTGGACTGCACACGCCCGCAGGAGTTCAAGTCCTGCCTCCAAGCAGCCCAGGGCCTCGGTTGAGACCTGACTGCTGGGGGCAGGAGCAAAGAAACGGGCCTGGCTGGGGATTACCTGCATCAGATTCAGGGAGTAAGGGGTCCAGTCTGAAGAGGGCACCTGGGGGTGAGGAGGTAAGCCTGCAGGGGCCAGGGGCCAGGAGAGGGCAGGGCCCAGACAGAGGAAGCAGAGCTGGGAGACCCTGCATGGAGTTCGGCCCCACCCTGGCTGTGACTATGGGCTGTGACAGGCCCCTGTGGGCTCAGTCTTGCCATCTGAGAAATGGGATGCCAGATGAGGACCTGAGAGGGGGCACATCTTGTCCAGATCCTGTCCTGAGTTTCCCTGTGATGTGATCTCAGCCCCTCATGAGGTCTTCCCATGTCAGTCTCTAAGATGAGGGTGAGTTTGAAGGATGGACCCGCTGAGCAAGAGAACTGGAACAGACATTTTTCCTGCAATGACAGGATGCTGGGGAAATGCATTTCCTCTCCCGGACCCACACGTTCCTTCTAGCCCCGCCTGATCCAGCCGCAGGTGGCTGCTTGAAGCCCTCAGCAAGCTGAGGGACACTGCCCTAGATACTCCTCCTCTGCGGCCAGATCGGTCTGAGGAAGAGCAGGAAGAAAGAGGAGGAAAGAGAGGTCCAGGAAGGCGCTCTAACTCCTTGAGCCACACAGCGAAGTCATTCAACTTGACAGCACCGGTGAATCCTGGCACATACTGGGTGCTCATTAACTATTAGGGGAAGAAAGGGACTTTCGTAGCCATGAGCTCTAAGAACTGACCACTCAAAATGGGGTCCTCAGCCCATGAGCATTGGCATTCCCAGCAGCTTCTTAGAAATGCAGAATCTCGGGCTCTAACCCAGACCCACAAAGGGGGTGGCGGTAATTTTTTTTTGCCATTGTCCCCAGCAAGGGGGACTGGTCTGGGACTACGTACCCAATAGTGTGCAGGAGAGGTTGTGCCGTGCCAGTTATGGGCGAGAGAGGGCCGGCAGGCCAGGCTGACATAGGCCCTTGGAACACATCTCCAGCTGCCATGCTGTGAGGAAGCCCGAGCCCTGCAGAAGGGCCTCACTCTTGTGCAGCTCTGATCAACAGCCCCAGCTGATTTCCCAGCAAACCACGCGTATCAACTGCCAGCCACGTGAAGGAGCCATCTGGACATTCCAGCCCAGTTGAGCCTCCAGATAACCACAGCCCCAGATGATATCTCATGGTGCAGAACCATCCGCCTGAGCCCAGTTGACGTGCAGAGTCACAAGAGAAAATAAAACGGTCATTGCTTTAATCCATTAAGTTTTGGGGGCTGTTAAACAGTGATAGATCATTGGTATACCAAGTGAATCAAAATTCATGTTTTCGCCAGATTGCCAGAGATTCGTGTGCATATCAAAGTTTGAGACGTACTGCTTTAAGTGACCTGGGTCAGGCACCTGGGTGACTCAGTCTGTTAAGCATCTGCCTTTGGCTCAGGTCATGATCTCAGGGTCCTGGGATCGAGTCCTGCTTCTCCCTCTCCCTCTGCCCTTCCCTCCCACCCCCCGTCGTGCTCTCTCTATATATATCTAAAATAAGTAAATAAAATGTTTTTAAACAAAGAAAAAAGATACCGAGTCAGGCTCTGCAACATACCTTAGGAAACTTACCCTGTCTGTCCCTCAGTTTTTTTATTTGTCAAATGAGAAGAAAAATCTATCCTTGCCAGGGCTGAGTGTTTATTGAACACCTACCATGTGCTGGGAGTATTCTAGAGGGTTGGGATGCAGCAATGAGCATGGTGGACACCGTCCCTGCTGTCAAGGGGTTCACATCTAGTGGGGAGACAGTCAAGGATCGATTGAATAAATGATGAAGAATGTATCGGACAGTGATTACAATATGAGGGCTTCCAGGAGGAGGTGGCCTTTGAGTGGGTCCTGAATGAAGTGCCAGGGTCAGTGGGAAGTGTTGTTGAAAGGGCCCCACAGTCATGGGGTAATATGCCCAGCCCTGGGCACAAGTGAGTGTGTCCTTATTTCTTCGATACCCGCACCCTGATCACAGCCAACGTGTCCTTCAATGAACCAGCCAAGGTGGCAAAATTTGGTCCGATATTCAATCCAGAAACAGGTATTGAAGACTGCTTCACCACATCCGAGAACTCAGACCCCCAAAGCCTCTGTGGCCATGGGAGGACAAAATCCATCCATCAGGGACTCCACACTCCCTGGATCAGGAGACAGGAGGCAGAAAGGGAATAAGAGACCCAGTGTGGGAGGCAGGAAGCCTCAATTGGGACCTTCTTCGCTGAGTTAGAGGAGGCTGGAGCGTTTCTCATCCAACAAGGAATGTCCCAGTTGCCAAATCACACAATTTGGCTTATGGAATGTCCCCTAGCCAGTGCTGGAGGGAGGACGGCCACACACTGAGAGGCAGAGGCTGATCCTTCTCCAGAGCCAGGCAGTGGACAAGCATGTGTCAGACCAGAGGTGGCAGTCACTCTGTGAGTCACCAGCCTCAGGTACAGCCCATCACACCCTGAGCCTCAGTCTTCACGTCTATAAAATGGGCTTGATAAAACCTCAGAGAGGACTGCAAGCCTTCTGTCAGACACAGGCAGAGAGGACAGGAGAAAGTACAACTCTAAGTGATATGTGAAT
This sequence comes from Halichoerus grypus, assembly GCF_964656455.1. Taxonomy (NCBI): domain Eukaryota; kingdom Metazoa; phylum Chordata; class Mammalia; order Carnivora; family Phocidae; genus Halichoerus; species Halichoerus grypus. The sequence continues at coordinate 205,274,357 of NC_135712.1, forward strand.
AATGGTTTCATCTATATATTCAACTTATGGATGTGCACAGGGCTCTGTGTGTGCACATGTTTGCATATGCATTGAAAAAATTCCAGAAGCATCCACACATCCAAGTGGAATTGGAGAAAGTAGAATTGGAGTGTTTACCCTTCTAACTTGCTACTTGTCTCCGATTCTTTCTCTCTCCCTCACTGAGCTGCTATCACTTTTATCACGAAAATACTAAAAGGATTTGGCACAGGATGGGGGAGGGGTGGCACGCACTTGGTGCATAAAACAGAGGAGCAGTTTTCTTTTGTGTCACCATGAAGACACACCTCCCAGGAGTCAGACTGGGGTCTCTGTAGAGCAAGCATGCAGACTGCCTGGTGGCTGAGCTCCCTCTTTTCCTTTCCTTGGCCACTGGGAAGGAACACTTCTGGATTCAGCACAACAGAGTTCAGATCCCAGCCCTGCTCCTCACTGGCTGTGTGACCTTAGTCAAGTCACTTGCCCTCTCTGAGCTTCATGCCCTCCTCAGTAAAATGGAGAGAGGGACTTATACTCCCAGGTGGTTCATTCTTCAACAACAAACTGCACTTGAGCACCCACTCTGTACCAGGCACGGTGCTAGGACCCTGGACCTGGGATGAACAAGACAAATGAGGTCTCTGGATAGTGGTGCTCAGGTCTGATGGGAGAAGTCAACAGGAAATAAGACCGAGTCAGATGGTGGTGGTAATGAAGGAAATTAACACAGTGAGACATGCTAGCAAGTGACCAAGGGGGAATATTCAGACAGGGCAATCAGGAAGGGCTACCTTTGAGCAGAAACCTGAATGATGGGGAGGAGTGGGCCGTGAATAAACACCACCCCTTGAAGCCATGCCAGGACTGGAAAGATCTAGCCCAGGGTGGGGCACCCATGTTTGTCTTACACATGTTCATTCTTGCTTCTGTCCTCAAACGTGCTGAGACAACCAGGGCTGGTGGGGCCCCTGCAATCAGGGCAGTGGGAGCAGCGGGAAACAGCCCCGTTGGGGAAATCTGACCAGACATTCAGCCCAGAAGGTGGTATTGGGGTTTCACTCCACATAATCAAGAAGTCGAAACCGAGAGGCTCCTGATGAGGGCCTGTTGAGGGCAGGACCAGGTGGCAGAGCTGCCAGATTCCCGGCCAGGGCAACAGAAGACCAAATGAACTGGCTGAGGAGGCAGAAAGCCTAGAGGAAAACTCAAGAAAAGTTCAGAGGGCACGAAACAGCTAGGAACAACCACAAGGGTATTTTCGTAGGCGCTGTACTCATTGATACCCTCCCTCCTCCCCCTCTTGCCCCTCCCCCTCCTGCCCCTCCTGCCCCTTCCCCTCCTTCTCCTCTCCTCCCCCTCCTTCCCCTCTTCCCCCTCCTCCCTCTCCTCTCCCTCCTCTCCCCTCCTCCCCCTCCTGCCCCCCCTCCTGCCCCTCCTACCCCTCCCCCCTTCTTCTCTCCTCCCCCTCCTCCCCTTCTTCCTCCTCCTCCCTCTCCTGCCCCTCCTCCTCCCCCTCCTACCTCCTCCTTCCCCTCCCCCTCCTCTTCCTCCTTCCCCAGTCCTTCTCCTTCTCCTCTTCCTTCTCTTCTCTCTCCCTCTCTGATTATTGGGTGATGCTTGCTCACAGAAACTAGCCTGACCACCACCAACACCCCAAGCCACAGAAGGGAGACTTGGAGAAGGGACCCTGGGGAAGTGTAGTGTCCTAAAAAGAGACCATTTGCCCCCAAGTAGTAGATTACAGATGGCGGCAGTGAACTCTTTGCTAGCCCTTCCCTTGAGAGGTTGTGATGATTAGTTTTTTCTGTCAGATGGACTAGGCCACGGTACCCACTGTTTACTTAAACACTTATTAGGTGTTTCGGTGAGGTGTTTTGTACATGGAGTTAACACCTACAATCAGTTGACTTTAAGTAAAGGAGTAAATCACACCACGTCAATGTAAATGGGCCTCATGCAGCCAGTTGAAAGGTTTTAAGAGCAAAAATTGAGGTTTCCCAGAGAAGAAATTCTGCCCTGAGACCACAACATCTACTCCTGCCTGAGTTTTCAGCCTGATGGCCTGCTGGCCTACAGATTTCAGACTGGCCACCTCCCCAGTCGCGTGAGCCAATGGCTTAAGATAAATCTTCATATGTACATATATGTGTGCATATTTTTATCTTAAGATATATATATCTTAAAAGAAATAAATAAATCTTAAGATAGAAATTTATATATAATCTTTATATCACATATAAATCTTAGGATAAATACACAGTATATAGATAGATGATAGTTGTAGATGGATGGATGGATAGATGAGAGATAGAGAGATATAGATAGATAGATAGATAGATAGATAGATAGATAGATAGATGATAGATAATGAATAGGTGATAGAGCTCGATGCTATTAGTTCTGTTTCCCTGGAGAACCCTGACTGATACAGAGGTAAAGTATCATTCCTTTCTCCTTGAACCCCGGGCTGTCCTCTATGACTCCGGGGACTTGCAAATCTAGGTTGTAGGAAGACTTGTGACTTTCTTCTAGCCCCTTGGAACACACCTGCTTGGATTCAGCTGCCATGTTAAGAGGAAGCCCAGGCAACTCCCTGGAGAGGCCCCACGTTGAGAGGAACTAAGGACCCCAGCCAACAGCCAGCACCAAATTGCCAGCCACGAGAGTGAGCCACCTTGGATGTGGATCTTCTAGCCTCAGAAGAGCTGCCCCAGCTGACACCTCATTGAGTAGAGAAAACTGCCCCAGTTTTCTGCCCAAATCATAGCGAGCAAACTAAAGTTTGCCAGTTTAAGCTACTAAACTTCCTGGCTGTTAGTTATACAACAACGACTAACTAAAACAAATACATTTCCTAACATTGGAAGTCCTTTTAAAAAATGGTCATGTGTGCAAAAATGTTTGTATGTACATTGAAAAATGTTCACATATGCAATTTTTTTCAAACTGAAAAAAAAAATCACACCAAACTGCTGGGCTGGGGGTAGAGAGCAGAAGCCACCATGGGAAAATTTCCTTTTTAAATGTCTATACTTGCATAAACAAAAGCATGATTCCATTTCTACACTTGCATTTTTTTTTTTACCTCAAGCCAATGTAATATTTGAAAAGAGAGGATTTAAATGAATAAAGTACTTATAACAACCCACCCTGGCTCACAGTCAGTACCAAGAATGTGTTTGCCATTATTTCTATTATTTTATAACAGAACGAGGACATGAGCACCAGCCAGGAGACTTGGGTGTCTCTGGTGCACATATCAGGGACTTTACTGGTTGTAAATGCCACCCCCCCCCAATTCATTCCCTTGGTCCTTAGCAAGGAGGAAGCTCTCGGGGGGAGCAAGTGCCAGGGTCAGATGGCCCATGGTCAAAGCTCACCTTTGCCACTCTCCAGCTGTGTGACCTTGGGCAAGTGACTTGCCCTCTCTGAGCCTCAGGTTCCTTCTTCGTAAAAAATGGCATAGTAATAGGCTTGTGGGGATTGGAGGAGTGACTTGTGTGTCTTGGTTTTGTTTTTCCCAGAAGTAGACTCTAATGCAAGGCTTCAAGTACAAAAACAAAAACTGTATTCTGAGACAGGAATTCAACTGCAAATTGTTCCTTTGGGAAGTGACCCCAGGAGATACCAGTGAGACGGAGTGAGAGAGACAAGAGAAGGCAGCAGGGAAACGGGGCTTTGTCAAGGAAGTTCCCACTTGGGGAAGCTGGGGCTCGGTCCCTCTGGGGATCTCTGGGAGACAGCAGAGAACAGGCACCCACCAGTCGTTACTCAGGGCCACTGCCAAGGGCATTATTTCTCCAGAATGTCCTGCCGGCTGCAACAGGGTGGAGTTTGGACAGTGGCCTGATGTGGACACTTACAGTTGTTCAGTGAGTGAGGTTCTCCCTCCTGTCTGGCCAATACACCCACACACAGTCTCACCCACACACTCACACTCACAGATACATGTATACTCACAAACGCACACATGCGTGCACACACACAATTTCATGCACACATGTACTCACACAGTGCACCCACACTCCACAATTGCACACGTACACACACTCACATGCACGTATGGTCACTCACGTACATACATCCACACACTTACTCACACACATGTGCACATACCCAAACATACAGTCACACGCACACACCCTCATACACACATTGGACTAATGGAGACCAGACGCCGTAGAGCTTGTTGTGCCTCAACCGTCCAGCAGAGGGAGCCTCCGACACACTCAGGAGAGGAAGGAGACCCACAGCAACCAGTGACTGGCCCAGGCCTGCGTGTGTCTGAAGAATCGGACACGCAGATGCAGCAGGTCCCGGGGATCCACGGGCCCCATGCCTCCCCTCCTCCCTCCCTCATTCACTCACCATCACCGACCTTATCGGAAAGTTAATATGCATGAGAAGCATGATGAAAAATCCACCTGGCACAGGAGAACCGAGGTGCAGAAAGGGCCAGTCACGTGCCCAAGGCCACCGCTAGAAAGGGGGCAGAGCTGGGGTTTGAACCCACATATGTCGCCTCCCAAGACCAAGTTTGTTTTGCTGGAGGATGAGTGGCCTCAGACGGGGGATTCCGCGGCCGACGATCCCAGCACACGCCACCCGGGGGCGCCGCAGGACACACACCGCTGTGGCCTCCAGCACCACTCCTCCTGGCTTTGACTTCCCTCCACGCCCCCGCACCCACCCCGCTCCACCCACGCCTGCCGACACCCCCTTATAGGCAAAGCGAGGCGAGGGTCCCAGACCAGCACTAGAAGCCTGGGGGGGTAAGCCACCCCTCTGAGGCCACGCTATGAGGACACTGTTGTTGGACCTTGGGTAAATCATCTCACTCTAGGGAACTTCGTTTCCACCTCCATTAAACGAGATAATGACAGTACCCATCTCATAATAACAGTACCCGTGAGAATTACGTGCGAATATTTGGAGGGCACAAAGGAAGCTCTCAACCAACTTTAAATCTCATTATGGTTATATCAACTTTGGAGACCCTGAAGGCTTGGTCCTGAAACCCCTCCATCTTGGACGCACACGGGTGTACATGGGAGAGCGCGCGCGCACACACACACACACACACACAGGGATTGCACTAGTTTTGGGGCTTTTTAAACAATCACCTAAGTGCTGAGGTATTCCAAATGTATATCACCAGCCCGGAACTCCCTCCCGAATTCAAGACCTGCCTATCCAACAGCCCACTTGACACCTCCAACTCCTCCTGGCCTAAACTGACATGCTGATCTCAGTCCCTCACCCCCCCCCCAAAAAAAAACCTTTACTCTATTAAGCATTCTCCATCTCAAGGTGTCACTTCTATCTTTCCAGGGGCTCAGACCCAAACCCAGGGTCCTCCCTTTCTCCTGAATCCCTCATTCAAAGTATCAGCAAACCTGCCAGCTCTACCTTCATAAAGCACCCTGTCATCAGAATCCAAGCACCTGTCTTCACTCTACAGCCCCCAGCTTGCTTGGAGCCATTGTCATCTCTCACCTGGACAAATCTGGTCACCCCATCTGATCTCCCTAGTCCCATCTTCACTTCACAGTCTCTATTCAACATAGCAACCAAAGACTGTATGACAAATTTTGTCCCTCCTCTGCCCAGAACCCTCCACGGCTCCCTATTTCTGTCACAGTAAAATCAGTGGACTCCAAGGCTCTGTGTAACCTGCTCCCATCCCCTGCCTGCCCTCATCTCTTTCCATGCTCCTCCTCCAGCCACACTGATCTCCTCAATGCCCCCTAAACACCCCAAGCTTGTTCCTACCTCAGGGCCTTTGCACTGTTTCTCTCTACCTCGAACATTCTTCTCCCAAATATCCACAGGGCTCCTGCCCTCTCCTATCTAAAGTCTTTGTTGAAATGACCCCTTCTCAGTGAGGGTTTCACTGACGATTGAACAACTTCTCCCCCCACCAGCATTACTGAACACCCCCCAACACTTACCCAGCTCAATTTTTTCATAGCACTTATCACTTCTCTCACACGGGCCAATGAAGTCACCCCATCTGGTCTCCCTAATCTAACCCTTGCTTTTCCACTTGGCAGCCAAAAGAATACTATAAAGACCAAATGACAAATCTTTTGCTCTGCTCAGAACCCTCCCATGGCTCCCCATTTCTGTCACAATAAAAGTCAAAATCCTCCAAGGCCCTGTGTGAATTTACTTTATTTGCTTATTTTTTATTCGTCATCTGTTAACACCCCCCCACCCCTGCAGCAAATGTCAATTATGTAAGGGCTCAAATATGGCCTGGCTCACAGCAGATGCTCAATAAATATTTGATGAATTAATACAATTATTGTAGATACCATCACCGCCCCATCTTCTGTATCATCATGTCAGGGACTATGCCGTCATCAGTTCCCCCAGTCAGAGGCCTGGGAATCACCCTTACCTCCTCCCTCACCTCAGCCCCCACGGCTAGATAGTCACCCCTCCTGTCCTGCAGACCTCAGTCTCCCTCTTCCCCAGATTTCCAGTTCCCAGTGCCCCCCCCTTCTGAGCCACCTCCCTGCCAGCCCACATCTGACCATGTCCTGTCCTGCCCCCTGCTCACATACCCTCTATAGCTCCCTATTGCCCTCAGAATAAGTGAGATGTGGCCCGCAGTTCCTGGCAGTTGGCCTCTGACCAACTTTCCTCCATTCTGCCCCCCTCCCCCAGATCCAGCCACCCTGGAGTGGTGTTCCTCGAGAACACCACGCTCTCCCTCACCTGGGGACTTTTGCAGATGCTGTTCCTCCCGCCTGACATGCTCTTCTCTCCCTTGTCACCACTCAGCTTGTACCCTCACTTCAGCATCGGAGAAGCTCTCCCTGAGCCACCCCCTGTTGTGTTCACAGAGCACCAGGGCTTCTCATTTGGAGCACTTGTCATGGATTATAAATAAACTTACATGTGGAATTATTTGTACAACATCTGTCCCCTGTTCTCCCGAGGGCAGGAATTGGGCCCAGCTGTGCTCTTGGCCCAGTGCCAATGAACACTTAATTAATATGTGGTCTGTTGATGAGGTAAATGAATGCACAAACTGTCCCAAAAAGCCTGAGTTTATGTCTGAGGGCAAATGGCTTCCCAGCCTCCTAGCCCATAACTTCCCTCACGTACCTCCCAACAGCCCAGGGACCTTCATTTCCTTCCTGGGCCCCAAGGGAAGTGTCTGGCTGAGCTAGGGGGTGAACGATGGGGGACGTCTGCATCCCTTGCTTTTATTCTACAAAAATCAGGACACTCAGCGAAGGGCCTTTCAGCAAGGGAGGAAGGAAGGGGCTTGTGAGGGAGGGTCTAGATTTACAAAACAGCAGAAGCACACATCCTGAGCCCTGGGATGCAGCCAGATGCCAGAGGAGTTCGCCCAAATGAGCTAGGAGCCTCAAGAAGGTGATGTCCGGGCTCAGGGCTCTAAATTCGGGCTCTAGCTCCCAAGTCCTCAACTTGGAAGCCAGCCGGAATCCACGGGGGTACTGGTCCTGAATCCCAGAGGCCTTAGGTGTTGGGTCTTAAGTCCTTGGGTGGCTGGCTGGGTGGGGCCTGAGGCCCCGAATGCTCTGGATCCTGGGAGGGGTCTGGGCCCAAGGGGATTTGGCCAAGCCTGATCCCTCAAGCAGGAGAGCCGGAACGGGCCCTCAGGGGACAGGACCTGGACCTCAAGGGGCGGGACCAGACCGCCAGGAGGCGGAGCCTTGTCGTGAGGGGCGTGGCTTGCACCGTCAGGCTTCACGGAGGAGCCTGGTCCTCTGGCAACCGAACGTGAACTTCGAGGGGCGTGGTTTCTGCCCCAGGATCTTGGGGGCGGGGCCTCTGCCCTCGGGGGCGGGGCCTGGGCCTCTCCGGGCGGGGCTTGGGCCCCCGGAGTTCCGCGGGGAGGCGCCGGCGCTCAGGCCCGCGGAGGCAGCGGCTCCACGTTGAGCCAGATGCCGTTCTCCGTGCGCAGGATGAGCTCGGGCTTCCGCCGCACCTTGCGCGTTCGGTCCACGCTCAGGCGGAAGCGCAGCAGCGTCAGCGCCACGGCCACGCGCATCTCAGCCATGGCAAAGCTCTGTCCGATGCAGTTCCTAGAGGAAGGGGCGCCGGGGTGGGGCTCAGCTCAGCGGCTGTGTTAGCCAGGAAGGGGGGAGTCCCGGGGTAAATGACCTCCCCCTCTGAACCTCAGTTCCCTCCTCTGTAAAATGGGGGCAGCGGCATCAGAGTCGTTGGGAGCATATGAGCCCAGAACTCAGGGCCTGGCACACAGTAGTTGCTCAATACCCAGCGATACTATCACAGAGTCTGATTAGGGGACATCCTGGTACACTGAAAGCATGAAGAGGGTGCCGGGTTGGCAGAAAGCACATCTGGGTGGGAGGTGGTCTCTGCTCCTGATCGGCGCATCCCTGACCTTCCACTGGCCTCGGTGACCCTCCTATGCTTGGCTTGGACTGAGGGAAATAGAAGAGTTACCTGGGTCCTGCGGAGAATGGCACGTAGGCCAGTGGGGAGCGCTGCTGTGGGTTGTCCGGGTCAAAGCGATAGGGGTTGTACACCTAGGCAGGATTAGCCTGGGGGTGAGTCTGGGGGCCTGGCCCAGCCATCACAGCTTGGCCCCCATCCTTCAGCTGGACAGAGAGAACCTCACTACAATCCAGCCACACCCTCTTCTTTCTGTTGTTCAAGCATGCCAGGCTCATTACAACCACCGGGCCTTTGCACTTCTTGTCTCCTCTGCCTGGAACAGGCTTCACCCTGATCTTCACACTTTTCAGGTCTCAGCTCAAATATCTCTTCCTCCCCAACGCCTTTCTTCACCACTTGAGCTAAAGTGCCCCCCACCACACTCCAGTTTTTATTTCCTCTGTGCATGTATCAATAACGACAATGATAGTTTTTGCTTATTTTCTTCCCCTGAACTTAAACCATGAGCTCCATGAGGGCAAAGGCAGTAACTTCCTCTGTCCTCAGTGCCCAGCACAGAGGCTGGCACACAGGAGGTGTTCAATAAATATTTGTGGACCTAATGAATCAACAGTGAGTGAGTGGCTGGGGGAGGGGCACTCAAGCTCTGTACCCAGCCAGGCCATCTGGGTCCCTGGGGAGCAGAGTAGGGAGGCCTCACCACCCCAGGACCACCCCTTCTGAGGAGGAAGAAGCTGAGGGAATGGAGAATTGAGGCAGGGGCTCACCTTGGAGTCAGGCCACACGGTGGGGTTGTGGTGGGTCCCATAGATGCTGACCAGGCAGATAATTCCTGTGGGGAGGGTGGGGTCAGTGGGGCCATTGGAGCTGAGGGGAACCAGGGCCTTCTCTGAAGACCTCCTCCTTCCCTGCTCTTCCTGGAGCCATGCTGTTCCCATGAGCCATCTGCTACTCTTTCCTGCCCATCCTTCTCTGAAAAATTCTGCTGCTGTGTCCACTCCCGCTGCTGCTCCCTAAAGGGTTCCCATCACCTTTCTAGCTGCCATGCTGGCCACACAGGGATCTTTCTCACTCACATATCTGACATTGTTCCTCCTCAGCTCAAATACCTCCCTTGGCTCCCTACTATCCTGAAGATCAAGTTCAAATGCCTCAACCTGCACCCTGAGACTCTGCTCCATAAATATGCTCTCTCTTTCACTTTCAACCTCCAAGGCTCATCTCTCATGTTGCCTCTTCTAAGCAGCCCTCCCTGCATTTCACCCCAGATGAAGTCATTGCTCCTTATTTTGGGCTGTTCCAGCCCCTGTTCCTCCCTTTAGCCCATCCTTAACCCCATGTGACTGGGATGTCTGTGCCCTGCTGTGTCTCCCTCAGACTGGGTGGTACTCAAGGCCTGGGTCTGGGAACGAGGCCTCTCTAGATCTCCAGCATCACTTGGGCTTAGTCTCCAAGGGGTATCTGGCAACTGAATGAAACCATCCCTCCCCTACCTGCACCCTCCCGGGGCCCATGCTGCCACACCCACTCTTGCCTTTCCACCTGAACTCACTCATCTCTGTCTCCCCCCTACACAGCTGGGTCTCCTCCCTCCTCCCAGAAGCAAGAGCCTCACAGAGAGTTGCCCCATCTACAGGGAGGGTGCACCTGGGGCAGGCATGACCAGGCCCCCCTAGGCAGCAGAGCAGCCCAGCGGCCGGGTGGACATCATGGGCACCTTTGGGGATGATGCGCCCATCTGGAAGCTTGATGTCCTCCGTGCAGCGGCGGGAGACCAAGGTCACTGGCGGGAACTGGCGTAGGCTTTCCTTGATGCACATGGTGGTGAAGGGCAGCTGAGTCAGGTCGTCCCTGGGGAGCATGGAACATGGAATGGTGGGTGACTTGGGGCCAGGCCACAGCAACAAACAACCCCTTCCCCAAACACACGCACGAACACACACACGCCCATGCACATTCACATGCATTCAGAAGCAACCACACAGGAAACCAGTCCAGGATCTCAGACTTGCCCCAACTTCCCGCATTTGTAGTTGGGGCATGCTCATATCACTAATCCTCAGCGTGCAAAATATCTGACCCGCAACCAATCAGAGCAGCACCAGCAGGCTTCTGCACGCCCAGCATTAACCCTTTAACTGATGAATAATGTCAGAGGACAGCTGGGAGGGGTGCCAGGATAGGCAGGGGGGCCCGGGGCCGCAGCAGTTTACCTGCCTGTATGGATCAATTTCAGTATTTAAAAACCCATACATCCTCTCCTTATGCTATTATTAACTTTTTTCCATTGGACTCCAGGGCTCCAAATTGGATTAATTATAACCCTTGGTCCATGATCTGGATCATTTTCTTTCTCTTTCAAAGAAATTTTATGTCGCTACCTTAAAGGGCAAACAGCATGCCTGGGATAAAAGTACCCATAACAGGTGGCGCCTGGGTGGCTCAGTCGTTAAGCGTCTGCCTTCGGCTCAGGTCATGATCCCAGAGTCCTGGGATCGAGCCCCGCATCGAGCCCCGCATCGGGCTCCCTGCTCTGCGGGAAGCCTGCTTTCTCCCTCTCCCACTCCCCCCGCTTGTGTTCTCTCTCTCGCTGTGTATCTCTCTCTGTCAAATAAATAAACAAAATCTTTAAAAAAAAAAAAAAAAAAAAGTACCCATAACATAGACACCACTGGGAAAACAGAAGAGTTATTAAATTCTAGCTAGTCCTCAGAAACTGAGCCATCTTATCCCTTCATTAAAAAGGCAGATTCAGGGGATGCCTGGGTGGCTCAGTTGGTTAAGCGTCTGCCTTCAGCTCGCGTCATGATCCCAGGGTCCTGGGATCCAATCCCTCATCGGGCTCCTTGCTCAGCAGGGAGCCTGCTTCTCCCTCTGCCTGCCCCTCCCCTTGCTTGTGCTCTCTCTTTCTCTGATAAATAAATAAAATCTTTTTAAAAAGGCGGCGGGGCAGATTCGCAAGGAGTTCAAGATACAACGGCATCCAACTGAGAGTGTCTTTCTAATATCAAAATCTAAAAGGTGGACACTGAACAGAAAAGAGTTTTCTTTCTCACTGTTGGATGCTATGTATTCCTGTGTTTCCTTCGAGACACCCAGAATCAGCTCTACATGGCACATATCTAAAGTAAATTGGATTATTTTTCCCAATTCTTCACTCCCCCCCCCCACCCCACACCTGTGTTTGAATTATAGACCCCGTGCGCTCTGTATGTGATTCTGCAGTGTCTTCTGCTCAGGTGAGTGGAATGTACGTCCTGTCCCATTCATGCTGGACTTGGCCCTGTGACTTGCTTTAGCTAAATGGAATGTTACAATGCAAGCAGAGGTTTTAAACTGTGGCTCTTTGTGCTTCGGGAATCTGCCTTGAGAAGAATGTGCCCAGGGTAGCTGCTGGTTCAAGGAGAATGAGGAGACATGTGGAACAGACCTGAACCCACACATCTGTTTGGATGCCACCCCATTCAACAACAGCCTGCAGGAGCAAGAGTAATATACAGGCAAGAGCAAGAAATGTGTGCAGACCAGAGCAAGAAATAAATGCGAGCTCTAGACTCAACCTGCCGCTACCATCCCCCCGACCCCAAACCGACCACTCCAGCTCTTCCAGCTCCCGGCCTTTCATGACGTCCTGGATCTCTTCCCGGCACTTCTCCTGGTACTCTGGATACTTGGCCAAGTTGAAGAGCACCCACGAGAGCCCACTGGATGTTGTGTCGTGACCTGTAGGCAGAGGAGGAGTTCAAATAGAGGCTGCCTGAAGACAGCGAAGATGCAATTTTCAGACAACGGGGCCCCGCCTGGCCTCCCCCAGCCTCACCCCACGTCCTCACCTTCAAACATAAAGGTGTCCGCCTCAGCTCGGATGTCCTCATCGGACAGTTCCTTCCCATCTTCATCCTGGGATGAGCCGGAGAGGACACTCAGCCCACTTCATCCCACCCTCCACATCCCAAGGCTCCTCTGAAGTCAAGATATCGGCCCCTCTCTCAAGCCAAGCTGTAGGGGGAAGGATTCCAGGCAGACAGAGGTATGTAGCTTGTCTAAGAAAGATGGAAAGCGGGGTGCCTGGGGGGCTCAGATGGTTAAGTGTCTGCCTTCGGCTCAGGTCATGATCCCAGGTCCTGGGATCGAGCCCCACATCGGGCTCCCTGCTCAGCGAGGAGCCTGCTTCTCCCTCTCCCTCTGCCTCTCTCCCTGCTCATGCTCTCTCTCTCTGTGTATCTCTGTGTCTCAAATGAATAAATAAAATCTTTAAAAAAAAAAAAGAAAGAAAGAAAGATGGAAAGTGGGAGGGAGAGTGAAAGGCGAAGGGAAGAAGGGAGTTTGTGTTTCTTGAGCAGCTGCTAACACCAGAGAGCCTGCTGGATGCCCAGCCACGATCTGCGATCACACCTTGTGACCATCATGTCATAAATGGGGAAACTGAGGCTTGGAGGGGAGAGTCAGATGCCTAACGTCAAGCATCCACTAAGCTGCAGGGCCAGAACTGGAATGCAGGACTGTCTGAATCCAGAACCCAAGCACTGCTCAGAAATTCCACAGAAGCAATGTCTGCAACTGCCACATTTCTTCAAAGTCTTGTTATTTCATCATCATAAGTCTGGTGGGCAACATTGCGCCCCCGCCCCCGCCTCCAGAACTCATATGGTGAAGTCCTAACACCCCAGGAACTCAGAATGTGACCGTATTTGGAGACAGGGCCTTTAGAGAGGTAATTCAATTATAATGAGGTCCTTAGGGTGGGCCCCACATGACTGGTGTCCTTAGAAGAAGAGGAAATTTACACAGAGTCACAAGCAGAGGGAAGACAATGTGAAGATACGAGAAGGTACCATCTACAAGCCAGGGAGAGAGGCCTCAGAAGAAGCCAACCCGGTCAACACCCTGACCTCAGACTTCCAGCCTCCAGAACCTTGAGAAAATTAATTTCTGTGGTTTAACTCCCCCAGTCTGTAGCACTTTGTTATGGCAACCCTAGCAAACTAAAACAGTAAGTCTTACACGTGCTGCACCTGCCTGCATCCCAGATCTATGTTACTTTGGACCTTTATCATTTTACATCGTCGGTGCAATTCGCGAGGAGGCCGTCCGGGGCCGGGCTCCACCCTCCAGGGCCCAGCCTCACCCGCGCCAGGAGCAGCACATCGATGAAGTCCAAGGTCTTGCCCTGCTTGCCCTTCAGCCAGGCCTCAGCCCCCTGCTGGCGGAGCGCCCGCCGCCGCTCCTGGATGACCTCCGTGGTGAAGCGGTGCACGGTGTCACAGGCCTGCCGGAATCGCCGGCCATCTGCCGTGAGGTGGTAGATGAAGTCTACGTGGTGATGCAGGCGATATTGACGCCTGACCACCAGGGCACTCAGCTCAATGATGGCCGAGATGTAATCGCTCATCTTCCTGTGGGGGATGGAGGGAAAAATGAAACAAGACGAAACCAGAGAGGGAGACAAACCGTAAGAGACTCTTAATCTCAGGAAACAAACTGAGGGTTGCTGGCGTGGAGGGGCGTGGGAGGGATGGGGTGGCTGGGTGATGGACATTGGGGAGGGTATGTGCTATGGTGAGTGATGTGAATTGTGTAAGACTGATGAATCACAGACCTGTACCCCTGAAACAAATAATACATAATATGTTAAATAAATAAATAAAATAAAATAGGCCCAAAGGATTAAGACTTCCAAATAGACATAGCATCACTAAGACTAAATGCCTACAAGCCACAGAGTGGGAGAACTCTAATTCCTGATGGCGAACTTGTATCTAAAATATAGAAAGAGCTCTTAAAATGCAATAAGAGACAAATAACCCAATTTAAAAATGGGCAAAGCATATGAATAGACATTTCTCCAAAGAAGATATACAAATGGCCAAACAGCACATGAAAAGATACTTAACAGCACTAGTCGCTAGGGAAATGCAAATCAAAACCACAATGAGATGCCGCTTCACCCTAACTAAGAATGGCTAGAACCAAAAAGACAGACAATTGCTAGTGTTTAAAAAAAAATAACAAGTGTTGGTAAGGGTGTGGAGAAATTGGAGCCCTCACACACTCGATATTATAGAAATATAAAATGGCACATCTACTTTGGGAAAAATGTCTAGCAGTTCCTCAAAATCTAAACAAAGATTATCACATAACCCAGCAATTCCACTCCTAGGTACAGACTTAAAAAATCAAAAACATCTGTTCACACAAACATTCATACACCAATGTTTACATAATAGCCAAAAAGTGGAAACAACCCAAATGTCCATCAGTAGATGAATGGATAAACAAAATGTGGTATTATGTGGTAAATGGAATATTATTCAGTAACCTAAAAAATGAAATATTGACACAGGCCACAGCATGGATGAATCTTGAAAACATTATGCTGACCGAACAAAACCAGACACAGAAGTCCGTATCATTCCATCAGTATGAAATTTCCATAATAGACAAATCTATGGCAGCCGAAGGAAGGTTCATGATTGCTTACACAGGGAGAAGTGGGAAGTGGGGGTGAGTGCTAAAATGTACAGGGCTTATCTTTGGTGAAAATATTTTAAAATTGATTATGGTGATGGTTGCACAACTATGTGAATATACTAGAAACCATTGGATTGTATATTTTAAATGGGTGAATCATATGGTATGTGAATTACATCTCAGGAAAACTGTTATTTAAAAAAAAACATACGATGGGAGGGATGGGGTGGCTGGGTGATAGACATTGGGGAGGGTATGTGCTATGGTGAGCGCTGTGAAGTGTGCAAGACTGTTGAATCACAGATCTGTACCTCTGAAGAAAATAATACATTATATGTTAAAAAAAAAAAAAAGAAGAAGAAGAATATAGCAGGAGGGGAAGAAGGAAGCAGGGGAAATCAGAGGGGGAGACGAACCATGAGAGATGATGGACTCTGAAAAACAAACTGAGGGTTCTAGAGGGGAGGGAGGTGGGAGGATGGGTTAGCCTGGTGATGGGTATTAAAGAGGGCACGTTCTGCATGGAGCACTGGGTGTTATACACAAACAATGAATCATGGAACACTACATCAAAAACTAATGATGTAATGTATGGGGATTAACATAACATAATAAAAAAATGCTTTTATTAAAAACAAACAAACAAACAAACGAAGGGGTGCCTGGGTGGCATAGTTGGTTAAGTATCTGACTCTTGGTTTTGGCTCAGGTCCTGATCTCAGGGTCACGAGAGCAAGCCCTGCATCAGGTCCCACACTCAGTATGGAGTCTGCTTAAGATTCTCTCTCTCTCCCTCTTCCTCTGTCCCTCCATCCCCCCTACCCCCCCCACCCTGTGCTTGCTCTCGCACTCTCTCTCTCAAATAAATAAATAAATCTTTAAAAAAAAAAAAAGAAATAATCACTGGGACAGGTGTGCAAGGGGCTGTCCTTGGTCCTGAAGTATGCTTGTTTTCATACACTTGTCACAGTCTGTCATTTTCTTGTTTCTTTATTTGTGCATGGTTACTGCCTTTCTTCCCACCAACACATAAATTCCAGAGGAGCAAGACCTTGACTATTTTGTTGACCACTGTATTCATAGTGCCTAGTCCAAGAGTGGTGCATAGTAGGCACTCAGTAAATATTTCCAGATTAATTAATTAACTAATCAATCACAAAGGCCATCTCCACCTTACCCAACTGAAGCATAACCCTACAAAGCCCAGAGTAACAAAGTCAGCAGCTTATTATTAATGACCTACTATGTGCTACAAACTTGCTATTTATGATGTCTCTTATTCGATATATACCCACTTAGACTATAAATTCCAAGGTACTAAGTTCTGTCGCTCATCACCATATTCCCAGTAGCTAGCATAGTATCAGGCACATAGTAGGAACACAACAAATATCTGATGAATGAATGAATGAACCAGGACAATGGTCATCTTATTCATTCATTCAACAAATATTCATTGAGCATCTACTGTGTGCCAGGGCACTGTGGCATCATTTTATTCTTTTTTTAAGCACAAAGTATTATTTATTTAGAGCAGGAGCATGGGGGAGGGGCATAGGGAGAGGGACAGAGAGAATCTCAAGCAGGCTCTGCAAGCACAGAGCCCAACATGGGGCTTGATCCCACAGCCCTGTATTCATGACTCGGGCGAAAATCAAGAGTCGGAAGCTTAACCGACCTAGCCACCCAAGCGCCCTGACATCATTTTATTCTTAAAACACCTCTCAGAGGGTTAAGGATTGTCATCCTTGTTTTACAAAAAAGGACACTGAGGCTCAGAAAATGGGGAGACACTTTCCAAAGGCCAAACTACTCTTCATGGAGCAATGAGGGAAACTACCTTTTATCAAGCACCTACTATATGCAAAACCATCAACTTACATTATCTCAATACTCACACCATGGCTATGGGGAAGGAATTGGGGTTCCATTTTTGGATAAGGAGATACGCTCAGAGAGGTGATGTCAGTTTTCAGAAACACACAGCCCATCAGTGGCAGAGTACCAATAGCCCCGGGATGCCTAACACCTGAGAGTTTCCTTTCTTCTCCCACCACCTTGCCCTAGAGCAATGGGCTCTATCTTCCCCAGGGAGGCCACACTCACTCCTGGCAGTTGCTGTTGTAGCTGAAGACACATTTCTGAAGACTGTCCAGGGTCATGAGGCTGACATGCTCAAACATGTCAAGGGAGACCACTGAGCCCTGTGCCAGGCGCCGCCATTTACCCTGGAAGAGAAAGAGACACATGGCAAATTGACGTGGAGACCGCAGACTTTAAGCCAGGCTGCCAATGACCTAGCTGCCTGCTTACTATAAGCCCACTTTATAGGGTAAAGGAAGTGAAGCTTCCTGACATCACCCGGCTTACCCATGAGTCGGAGCCTGGACCAGTCTCACTCCCAGGACACCCTCTTCCCAAGAAACCTTGCGACTCACATGCATGATGTCAGTGCACTGGTTGAAGATCTTCATGTAGGGCTTCAGGATGTCGAAGTGGAAGGCAGGTGTCAGCAGGCGGCGGTGGCGGCTCCATTTGTCACCTTTGCTCAGCAGCAGCCCATCTCCTGGGCCCAGAAGACTGAGATTAGGGGCCTCTCCTATTACTCTGAAACCCTACAAGAAACCCCACTCCTCTTCCCCAAAGCCCCAGCCCACTCACCCACTCCCACACTCACCTAGCCAAGGTTTCAGGAAACCATAGAAAAGGTCATCCTTGGGGGCGATGGCAGCTGTGGAGAGAGAAGAGTGGGTGGTGACTCAAAACAGAGTTCTGACCCTTGACCTCTGCTTATGACCTCCTTGGGCCTCCTCTCTGAGCTCCGACCTCCACCTCACCCCTCCAGTTCCTCCTCTATACCTGCCCCAGAAAGATCCTTATAACATGCTGATCTGAACATGAGCCTCCCCTGCTCAGATACCTCCCATGGCTCCCTATCACTCTGGTAAGAAAGTTCAAGCTCAGGCTAGCACTGAAGGCCCTGCCCCATCTTGCCCCTGTATGTCTCTCCCACCTCACCCATCAACATACACCAAATAACCCCACATGTTGGCCCTACTTCCAAACCTGTGCTCTCCATCCAGGATGGCGATCTCTTCACCCTAATCACTCTTCTTTTCTGCCAACTCAGGCCATCTGAATTACACCTCCTGTGCTCTCCGCCTCCAGTCTGCCCTGCACTCTGGTCCCAGGAGGTCTTATCAGATGTTAGATCTGACCATGTCCCTTTCTACTCACACCCATTAGCCACAACAACCAGCTGCTCAGACCATTTTCAAAGTCTTGAATCATCTACCCCAGTCCAGACCTCTCTCAAAACATCTCCATCCTCCATTCTCTACATGCTCAATCTTCTAACATCACAGAATTTTCTCATCTCCTTGAAAAAGTCACATTCTCTCTCTGCTCCAGGTCTTTCTACCACATGCCCTCTCTGCCTCAAACACTCCCCCTCATCCTTCTCTGCTTGGATGCTGTCCCTCCTCCACCAGTCCCTCTAGGCTGTATCCATCCAGTTACAGGCCCCTTGAGAGGAGGGACCACGTTGATCACTGATAATGTGGTTTTTAGAGAGGGAGAGAGGAAGGACCAGAGGGTGAGGGAGAGACAATCTTTTTTTTAATGATTTTTGTATTTGAGAGAGAGAGAGCGGGGGAGAAGCAGAGGAAGAGGGACAAGTGGACTCCACACTGAGCACAGAGCCCAACACAGGGCTTGATCCCACAACCCTGAGATCATGACCTGAGCTAAAGTCAAGAGTCGGACAATCAACCAACTGAGCCACCCAGGCACCCTGGGAGAGAAATCTTAAGCAGGCTCCACGCCCAGCACAGAGCCCAACATGGGGCTCGATCTCACAACCCTGAGATCATGACCTGAGCTGAAATCAAGAATCAAATGCTTAACCTACTGAGCCACACAGGCACTCCTAGTGTTAAATAACTTTTTTATTGAATGAACCAACCAAAGGATGAATGAATGCAAAAATGGATTGATGGATAGATGGATGGGTGAGTGAGTGAATTCCCTTCCTGTGTTGAGCAGACTTGGGACAGAATGGACAGGGGCCCAGAAAGGAAGTACCTGAAACTCAAGTGATGTCACTTTTATCTGAGATGTGACTCAGCCACCTACACACACAGTACCTAGGAATTGGCCAATTGTGCACACAGTCATCTGTCCACTCATCCTCCTATTCAGAACATCTCTTCTACCATCTTCCTTTACCCAACCCATGCTGGGCAATGCTGGGGACCAGAGATGGCTCAGCTCCACACCCTGCCTGGAGGAGCTCCGGGTGGGGTGAGAAAGGGAAGCAGAGGCACGCCATGCAATTATCTAGAAGATAGAAGGTATGCCAGAAGCAAAGGGAGGCACAGAAAAAGGGCTGCTGGAAGTCAAGGCAGGCTTCCAGGAAGAGGCAGCATTGGAGAAGAAGGTAGAATTCTGGTCACTCCTTTACTCTCTGGGATCTGGACTCCAGCCTAGGCCCTTTGAGGGTCTTTCTGATATACAGACCTGTTCAATGGCTGTCCTATTTAAACACCTCCCATCATTCCTTAACGCCCCCAGGGTAAAACACAAGCTCATTTGCTTTGCACATAGGTGCTCTGAGTCTACCTCCTGTCTCATCGCCTACTCCTCCCCACACATCATCTTCCCTCCGGACACCCCAAGTCACCTGAATTCCCCTGGTACTTTCACACATTTGCACCTTTGTCCTGGTAGAACGCTCCACCTAAGACTTCTCATCTGGCAAACTCCAAACATCCTTCAAGGCCCAGCTTCACCGACACCTCCTCCAGGAAGTCTCCCCAGCTGAACGCTTGTTCTCCCATCCTTGGGTCCTTACTCCACTTAAACTCTGACCACTTGATTCCAGGAGAGTCTGTGTCCAGGCTGCCTTTCCCATTTTAAGTGTCCCCTTCAGTAAAAAGGGGATGGTAACATCTACCCTGGATGAGGTCATATAAGAAAAGGCCCTACCCAGTGCCCAGCAGGAAAGTCCATATCACTGTGGTTGAGAGGCTGGCCTCTTGGCAGGCCAGGCCTAGGTTCAAATCCCAGCCCTACCACTAACTCCATGTGTAAACTTGGGCACGTTAGCCCTCTGTCCCTCCACTTCCTCATCTGCCACAGGAGAAACAGAACAACCCTGCCTGCCTCGTAGCATCCCTACAAAAACTCAATGAGCTAATATGTTCCTGGCACATGGCAGGTGCTCATTAAATATTTGTACACACAAATGAATAATTAACCAACTGCTGGCTATTTTTATAACTATGACTATAATTATTGGTCACTGATGTCAAGAACTTGTGAGATGAATATCTTCGTCTCCAGCCCCCAGCAAGCCCCTACTAGTGAAAAATAAATGCCTAGCCATCGTGGAAAGCAGTTTGGTGGTTCCTTAAAAAGTTAAAGGTAGAATTCCCATATGGCCCTGCATTTCTACTCTTCAGTATCTACCCAGAAGAAATGAAAACATACATGCATGTTCATAGCATCATTTGTAATAGCCCAAAGGTAGAAACAACCCAAATAACTGTCAGTGGAGGAGTGGATAAACAAATGTGGTATATCCATATATCCAGACAATGGAATATTACTCAGCCTTAAAAAGGAATAAAGCCCTGGTCATCGCTACTCTGTGGATGAACCTCGGAAACATTTTGCTGAGTGAAAGAAGTCAGTCGCAAAAGACCACATTGTGTATAATTCCTTTCCTATGATATATCCAGGACAGGCAAAGCCATAGAGATAGAAAGGAGATTGGGGGGATGTACCAGGAGATGGGGGGAGAGGAGAATGGGAAGTAATTACTTAATGGGTTCAGGCTGTTTTATGGAGCTATGAATAAGTTTGAAACGAGAGAGAGCCGAGGGTTGCACAACATTGGGAACACTCGAAATACCTTACAGTTTAAAACTGTGTACTTTAAAATGGCTAATTATATGTTATGTGAATTTCAACCCCATACAAAATGAATGTAGAAAGACAAGCTGTAATTACATGCCTATATATCACGTTTCATACTCCATAAATCATTTTCACCTCCTTTCACCCATTAATCCTCTCTATCCCAATTGCCCAATATAAGATGGAGAAACAGAGGTCCAAGAGGAGCCGTGCTTTTCTCAGGCTCCATGGGCTGTGTGTGTTTGGGTCCCGAGCAGCGAGTTCCCCAGGTGTGGCCCTGTGGAGGCCCCAGTGGGGAATGCGATCCACAGCTTGGGGCCAGGCTTGTCTGTCCTGACTCACAGCCCCACCCTCCCAACTAGAGCCCCCCATCTGACTCCTCCAGCAGGGGAGGTAGTGGATGTCCTGCCTGACCTGAGAGAAGGGAGGGGAGAGGAGAGGAGAGGCAGAGGCCTGAGCATCTACTATGCGCTGAGGCCACACTGGGGGCTTCACTCCCTATTCTACTTGGGGTCTCACAACCACGGAGGACAGTACTCAGGAAACTGGGACTCTTAGGAGTAGGGGGGAAGTAGGAGGATTCAGGAGAGAATGAGGAGAAGGGGAAAGAAAAACAGGATATGAAAAAGGCAGGAGAGAACAAACCCTCATGAGCACCTACCCACATCATCTGGAGCCTTCACAACCACCCCATTTTCCAGAGCAGAAACTGAGGCCCTGTGAGGTTAGATGAATTTCTCGGTCACACAGCAAGTATGGCTCCAGCCAGGATCAGAGCCCAGCCTGCCTAAGTCCTAGCCCAGGGCTCTTCCCACAACTTGGTGCCCATCCCTTGGAAAAGTCACCCTTCCCAGGGTCTAGGTCCCCCTTTGTGCAGTGGGGTGGGCATCCCCTCACAAATGCAGCAATGGTGGGGAGGGCATAGCTGGGAAGGGAAGAATGGCAGCCCTTCCTCTTTCATGGCTCCAGGGTGGCAGCCTTGATGGTGGTCTCTAGACATGGGTTTGCAGAGGCCCAAGCTGGGGCCAGAGATCTAAAATTCCTGGAGCTCTTTCATTCCTCCCTCCTCTCTCAAATGCCCCTGATGTCTCTGGAGGTGCCCAGTTACATGCAAGGCCACACTGCAGATCCAGACTCCTATGAGGGGGACAGGACTGAATGCAGACACACTCAGCCTTAGAGGGTTAGGACTGAGAATGGAAAAGCCCAGAGGAGAAAGCTATGATCCGTCTGGAGGGTCACCCCCAGGTCTTCCTGGAGAAGGGGTCATTGGATCTGGGTGTTGAAGGTTGAACAAGAGCTTGCCAAGCACACCTGGGAGTCCTACACCTTGGGAGAGGTGTGGACTGTAGAAGGGAGAAGCAATCCTTCCGCATCTCTTCTTCCACCAACCAGGGGCAGCCCAGGTGAAGCTGGAAGAGCCGCAGTGGGAACATCAGAAGGCAAATGATGGGCTGCCATGGCTTAGAATTAAGCAGCAACCACTTAACAAAATCCTGGGCCAACAATTATCTATCCAAACATGTTTGGATCTGACTTCCAGATGGGTAGACATCCTCTCAAATTTCCCAGGACTCTTAGATATTGTCCACCTTTTCCCATGCTATTCCCACTACCTGTATTACTGTGGCTGCTTTGGTGAACTCCTATTCATCCTTCAAATCCCTACTCAAATGGCCCTTCCCCTGGATAGCCTACATGCCTAGAAGCCCAGGTGAGCTCTGGGAGTT
This sequence comes from Halichoerus grypus, assembly GCF_964656455.1. Taxonomy (NCBI): domain Eukaryota; kingdom Metazoa; phylum Chordata; class Mammalia; order Carnivora; family Phocidae; genus Halichoerus; species Halichoerus grypus. Next base: position 205,296,877 of record NC_135712.1, read on the forward strand.
AAGGGGTTACCCATCATTTGAAGGCCCAGCCCACATACCTGAGGCACCCACTAGGGGCTTGATGTAGTCAGGGTGCACCAAAACCAACAGTGGCAGGATGGGTCCAATCCACACCAGAATCACATGGTGCATGTTGTCCAGCACCTTCTTCTCATCTTGGAGGCCTGTCTCATTTGGAAGATACTGCAGGAGGTGGTAGGGAAAGATAGTGAGGAGGAGCCCAGCCCCACCTTCCCCAGCCTTTCCCGCCTGCCACCTCCCCTGTCCTCCAAACGAGCCCAGGAGAGCTGTAGGATTGGCTGTATGAGGGTTGCACCTTGGTGAGCCTCCATTCCCTCATCTGAGAAGTGGGGAAGAATCGACTCTCTGCTTGAGGGTGGTTGAGAAAATTCATGAATGAACAAAACAAGAGAGCCCAGCACAAGGGCCTGACACACAGCCGGTGTTCAAGAAATAAAAAACGGGGGGCGCCTGGGTGGCTCAGTTGTTAAGCATCTGCCTTCGGCTCAGGTCGTGATCCCAGGGTCCTGGGATCGAGCCCCGCATCGGGCTCCCTGCTCCGCGGGAAGCCTGCTTCTCCCTCTCCCACTCCCCCTGCTTGTGTTCCCTCTCTCGCTGTGTCTCTCTCTGTCAAATAAATAAAATCTTAAAAAATAATAATAAAAATAAAAAAATAAAAAGAAATAAAAAATGGTAACAGTAAGCACAATCATGATTGGCATTTATTGAGTACTTGCTCTGTCAGGAATAAACTACTAGTATTGTCAGTTTTAACACGTACACGGGCTTGCAGTCTTAGGCACTGCTGGGGGCATTTTTCATATACTCATACCTTCAACCCACACAACTATTCTGTGACATCGTTGCTACTATTTTCCCCATTTTACTTTGCTCAGAAAGGTCAAATGACTTGCCTGAAGTTACAGGTGAATAAGTGATTGTCTTGGTTTGGGCTTCCCCAGAAGCAGGTCTTGAGACAAGGGTTCTAGGGCAAGTGGTTCGTTTGAAGGTGGATCCCCAAAAACATGGGCAGGGGACTAAGGAAAGTGAGACAGGGAGGGAAGGCAGCCAGCAAAGGGGGAGTGGCCAAGGGTGTTATGGCCACGGGCAACTCAGTGCTGTCTTCCTGGGGACCTCTGGGGGACACGTGTATCAAAGTCAACCCAGCAGAGGAAGAGTGAGCTGAGGTGTTTATACATCAACTCCTACAGTCCCACAGTCACTGGCTGAGGGTCACACCTGGGGCATTAACTCTGAAGCTCACAGTGCACAGGGCCAGAGAAAGCCCTAGAATTCTGGTGCTGGCAGCTGGAGGTCAGGCCATCACATCCAGAAAGGGGCAAAAGGATCCGGGCAGACACTGGGGTCATCTGCCACAGTGGCAAAGCCAGGATTTGAACACAGGCCACCCAGCTCCAAAATGCCCGCTCTTAACAAACACAAGGCAGAAGTACTACAGGATCGGAGCTCAAATCTGTTCTCGGCAGCTGTGTGACCTTGGGCAAGTCACTTAACCTCTCTGAGCTCCAAAGATCAAATCCATAATATTGGGAAGATCCATCCCTATTCCACAGCCTGTGAGAATTAAGGGAGAGCTCAGATATTAAGGGACCTAACCCCTTGCCTGGCCAATTGCAAGGCCCAGCAACTGCCGATCAAATGAATAAATGAATGAGTGAACAAGCCAATAAATGACTTCTTTCTGGCTCCTGTGTCTCCTTCTCAATCAGGTTCAGCCCTGAGCCTGTCCACACCCAAGAGAAACCATGGCCTCACCCAGAACTCATGGCCCCAGGACGCATGCTGGGTCCACAGGGTCAAGGTTGGACTTTAGAACCGGCCCTGGCCAACTGTCTGGGACACCAGAGCCTGGCTACTACCTCTAGAACCACCAGTAAAGCCAGATGGCTTCTCAGAGTAAGAGTACTGGATATGGGGAATGACAAATGAGTAGAAGTTCATCTAACTGAGAAGGATATTTAGGGCAGGGGGCACAATTCCAGCAAAGGACATGGAGGTGGGAAGTCAGAGCCTGGTTATAGGAACAGGAAGTCATTCTGCAAGACTAGACGTGAGCAGGGTGGGAGTTAGAGTCTAAAGGGGCTTGAACATTACCTGAGGAGCTGAGACTTTCTCCAGACAGCAGTGGGGAGCCATGTAAGGTGTGTGAGTAGAGGAGGGACGTGGTTGGTTTCAGGAATCCTCCTGGGGCCAGGATGGGGGATGGACTGGAGGCAGGAGCCCAGGGAGGAGGCTGGACCATGGTCCAGCAGGAGAGGATGAGGCCCAAGCAGAGGTAGGAGGTGAAACGGAGGGAGGAGATTCAGGCACAAACGGGCAAAACTTAGTGAATGCTGGCCCCAGGGGAGTCATTCCTAAAGCCACATAAAATGTTGTTTGAGCTATTGAGTGGAAATGTGTCTCCTGCTTCCTTCTTCTGGGACGCTCACTCCAAGTAGAATCCAAAATATTTCTAGAATCCCCTGATACTTCCAGGCTCTGCAGGACCCAGGAGTTGAGCACATCCACCACTGCATGGCAGGCTCAGTGCCAAGCATGCCACAGACATGACTTTAAGAACTGTCAATACAATCTCACGAGGTTATTAGGAACAATCATAATCCCCACATTGCAGATGGGGAAACTGAGGCACGGGTAGGTGAAGTCATTGCTCAAGGTCACATGGCAGGAGAGGGTAGAGATGGGCATCAGGCACACACTGATGACCACTGCCCTTGAACTGCTCTCCGAAGTCCACGTCTGCACTCGGCATGAGGCCTGAACCAGGAAGGTCTCCACAACTGTCCCTCAGTTTCCTTTAGGCCTGCAAGGGGGACCAGATGAGTGCCACAGGCAGTTAGGAGCTGGACTGTAGGACCCTAAAAGCCTCCGTGCCCTCAGGAGTCTGGCTTTCTTCTGACCTCTGAAACTCTTTTTTGAAAAAGTGCAGGTTTTGTCATCCAGAAACAAGAGGCAGCAGAGGATACAGAGCTAAGAGCAGGGACTCTGGAGCCAGATGGCCTGGGTTTGAACCCCAACTATGCCACTGGCGAGCTGTGTGACCTGGGGCCAGCTACTTAACCTCTCTGTGCCATAATAGTCTCAGGAGCAAAATGGGGGTAGTCATGGGAACTACCTCCTAGGATTGTCAAGAGGACTGAGTTAATATTTTAAAGCACCTGATCTAATTACAGAGAAAACCTTAGAGTCAGCTCTGCCTCATCCCGGCTGTGTGACCTCAGGTCAACTGCTTGCCCTCTCTGAGCCTCAATCACACCCCTATCCTGTAAAATGGGTCTGTTCATGGCTCCAACCGGATTCCTGGGGGATGGCGGAAGCAGTCAGGCCCATCATCCTTACTGAATACCTGGGACCTGCCCAGCCACACACGCACCATGCCAAGGTGGCCCAGCAGCCAGCTGCGCCGGGGTGGCTGGGGGAAGCAGCTCAGGCGGCGGCAGGTGACGTAGAAGCGCCAGCAGAGCCTCAGGAACTGCATCACCAGGCGGAAGAGGAAGAAGAGCAGGGAGAGGAGGAACCCAGACAGGGCATACAGGCGGAACGAGGTCTTCTCCACTCCCAGGAGGTGCAGCAAGTGTTCTGCGATGGGCAGCATCCTGGGGGGACACACGGGATGGCGGGGTCAGTGCACGTAGGAACCACCCTCTGGCCATGTGTGCACCGGACACAGGATGGCCTGTGGAGTCAAGCAGCATGTACCTGGCACACAGTAGGTGCTCAATACACAGGAGTCCCGGACCCCAAGGAAACCCCTCAACCTTCCCCCCAGCAATGACCTTCAGCTGGCTGGCCAGATGGATGCACCAGTGCCCTGTCCACATGCCCTCAGCCTTGACTTTGCAGGGCATCCCTCCTGACTTCTCTGCCCATGCGTGGATGGCCAGAGTGTTGGAAAATTTAAACACACACACACATTGAAAGTAGCCCTTAACCAATGACTGATAAATATTGCTGGATAGATACCTTCTCCCCTGGGGTGCCATGACCCTGAGATGTGGGTTCCACATGCGCCACCAGGCTTCCCCAGTGGGATTAAACTCCAGCTGCCCACCGTCGAAACTTTCTCTATTAGCTGCCTCCCTTCCCCTGTCTCCCCTCTTTTTCTTCTTTATTTAATTGAGGTGAAATTCACCCAACATAAAACGAACCATTTGAAAGTACAGTTGACCCTTGAACAATGAAGGAGTTAGAGGTGCCAACCCCCCCATGCAGTCAGAATTCCATATATAAGTTTTGACTCCCCAAAATCTTAACTACTAATAGCCTACTATTGACTGGAAAGCCTTACTGATAACATAAAGTCAATTAACAAATACTTTGTATGTTATATGTATTATATACTGCATTCTTACAGTAAAGTCAGCTGGAGAAAAGAAAATATTGAAAAAATCATAAGAAAGAGAAAATCCATTTATGGGGCTGCACTGTAAAAATTCTGCATATAAGTGGACCCATGCAGTTTGAACCCATGTTGTTCAAAGGTCAACTGTGTACAATTCAGTAGCATCTAGCACATCCACAGTGTCCTGCCACCACCACCTCCATCTAGCTCTAAATTTTTTCCTTGCCCCAAAAGGAAATCCCATCCCAATTAGCAGTCATTCTCCACTCCCCTATACCTTCAACCCCTGGCAACCACTAATTTGCTTGCTTGCTTGCTTTCTCTCTCTTTCTTTCAAGTAGGCTCCATGCCCAGCTCAGAGCCCAATGTGGGGCTTGAACTCATGACTCTGAGATCAAGACCTGAACTGAGACCAAGAGTCGGATGCTTAACCGACTGAGCCACCCAGGCGCCCCTAATCAGCTTTCTGCCTCTATGGATATTTTATTTCATATCAATATGATCATATATTATATGACCTTTTGTGTCCGGCTTCTTTCACCCAGCATGATGTGTTCAAGGTTCATCCTCATCACAGTGTGTATCAGAACTTCATTTCTTGTACTCCTGTGTAATATTCCATTGTAAGGATGTATCACAATTTGTTTATCCATTTATCTGTTAATGAACATCTGAGCTGCTCCCACCTCTGCCTATTGTGAAATGTGCAGCTATGAACATGCATGTACAGGTACATGTTAGAGTCCCTGTTTTCAATTCTTTGGGGTTCACTTCCTTTTTCCTTACTGGTATGTTCTGTGATCACTTCCCAAATAAGCTTCTTGCACTCAAATCCTTGCCCGGGGGTCAGCTCTTGAAGGAACCCAAATAAAGTGGGTAGGTAACAACAATATTAATAACACAGTGACCAGGTATGGAGCATTACGATGTGCTGTGAACCACACTCAGGGATGTGCATGCCTCATTTTATGGAATCTTAAAGTGGTCCTTGGAGTTAGGTCTTACATTCTGTCCATTTTCTGGACAACCAAATCTCAGTTCCTCTAACTCAAGGGAGATGGGAGCTGGCAGAGACCCCCTGAACTCCACCAACGACCAAACTCCATCACTTTGGGGGCTCACAGATCTCAGACGATGCCAAGGAGACTCCTGAAAATGGATGGGTCCTGTCTTCATCTCTCCTTTCCACTCAGTCCAACCAGCCAATGGTTCCCTCCTTGTCCCACCTCCTGGGACAACATAGCTAAATGAACCCTGCCCTCCAGGTCCTCGCCTGAGTCCCCAGTCCCCACCCACCCCTGCCCACGGTTCCCTCCATTAGGGGCTCAGACTCACTGGCTCCCAATGCCCAACTACATCCTCCATACAGAAGATATGAAGTTTCTATGGGTTACCACATCTTGGGAAAATAGCTGGGTGGCTTATCACCAAATTTGGAGAGCCCCATTGGGATGGTCTGACTTACATTATAAGTCATACAGATGACATGACCACTCATTAGGATGGCTCCTTATCATGAAAGGAAATAACAAGAGTTGGCAAGCATGCAGAGAAGTCTTGAACCCTTATGCGTTGCTCGTGGAAATGTAAAACGGTGCCACTTTGCTGTGGAAAACAGTATGGTGGTTCCTCAAAATATTAAACACAGAATCACAATATGATCCAGCAGTCCCACTTCCGGGTAGATCCCCAAAAGAAGTGAAATCAGGGACCCAAACAGATATTTGCACACCCATGTTCATAGCAGCATTAATCACAATAGCCAAAAGGTGGAAACAAGCCAAGTGCCCATCAACGGATGAACACAGAAACATCATGTGGTCCAACCATACAGGGGAATATTATTCGGCCCTAAAAAGGAAATTCTGACACCTGGTACAACATGGATGAACCTCGAGGACATTATGTTAAGTGAAATAAGAGACACAAAAAACAAATGCTATGTGAGCCCACTTATAAGAGGTCCCTAGACGAGTCAGATTCAGAAACAGGAAGTAGATGGTGGGCACGAGGGGCTGGGGAGGGGGACAGAGTGGGAGAGTTAGTGTTTAACAGGGACAGAGTTTTAATTGAAGAAGATGAAAAAGTTCTGCAGATGGATGGTGGTGACGGCTGCACAACAGTGTGAATGTACTTAGTACCACTGAACTGGACACTTAAAATGGTTAAGATGATAAATGTTATGTGTATTTTACCACAATTAAAAATCTTTTTTCAAATTTTTTAAAAGATTTATTTATTTATTGGGGGGGAGGGGCACAGGGAGAGGGGCGAGAGAATCCCAAGCAGACTCTGCCCTGAGCGTGGAGCCCAATGCGGGGGCCCAATCCCATAACCCTGAGATCATGACCTGAACCGACACCAAGAGTTGGACACTTAACTGACTGAGCCACCCAGGCACCCCAAAAAATCTTTTTAAAAAGACAGACTGCCTGGTGTAGACGATATGCCCTCTGGAAGGCCCGGTTAGGGGTGGGGGTGGGGAGCAAATAACCTCCCAAAATGAATCACAGAGAGCTCCAAGTCACAAGTCCCAGGCAGAAGGTTCTGGGCAACTCCAGGGGACATGCTCTCCAGGGAGCAGCTGTGGATATTTGTTTCTTTACCAATTTAATAGTGGGTAGTGATTCTCCCCCAGCAATGCCAAGGAAGGCAGCTAGTGATTATGATTCAGAATTGTGACCTTCCTCTAAATACTCTCATATGCCAGGCCTCTTACCAAGTGTTCTACCTGCATTTCTTCGTCATTCAGTTGGCAAATCGTGTTTGAACCCCTCCTATGTGTGTGACTCTGTTCTGGGCATGGGTATGTAATGGCGAGGAGGACACACATGGTCCCAGCCCTTAAGACAGGTGGCCACCAAGAGACATGATAGAACACCATGTAAACACTACATGTCTTGATGGAGGTAAAGCAGGGATGGGGGAGGCTGAATATGGGCCCCCCCCAAAGATATCAGTTCTCTGGAACCTGAGAATGAGACCTTCTATGGCAAAGTCTTTGCAGATGGGACTAAGTTAAGGGTCTAGAGTAGCCTGGGTTGTCTAGGTTGGTCCCAGCTGGAATCTCAGTTGTCCTTATAAGACAGAGGCAGAGGGATGGGGGCACCTGGGTGGCTCAGTTGGTTAAGCATCCAACTCTTGATTTTCGCTCAGGTCCTGATCTCAGGGTCAGACTCTGCTCCAAGCAGAAAGAGCACACACTATAGATCCCCAACTGGTTGTCACCCTGACAGCCTCCATCTTCTCATCTACAAAATGGTAAAAAGAGCAAGAAGTCCATCTGATGCTCATGGGAGGAGCTCAATAAGTTGGAGACCTTAAGTCCTCTACTTTCTGTAGCTGGGTTCCTCTTGACCCCCTCCAAACAAGAGCATTCTTGCCAAGCCCCCCCAAAAAAGTGTTACAAAAAGTTTTGAGGTGGTGCAGCCACTTTGAGAAGTAGGTTGGCAGTTCCTCAAAAAGTTAAACATAGAATTGGCAGTTCCAAGGGCTGCCTGGGTGGCTCAGTCGGTTAAGCATCTGCCTTCGGCTCAGGTCATGATGTTGGGGTCCTGGGATCGAGCCCCACATCGGGCTCCCTGCTCATGCGGAGTCTACTTCTCCCTCTCCCTCTGCCCCTCCACCCCTGCTGGTGCTCTCTCTCTCTCTCAAATAAATAAAACTTTAAAAAAAAAAAAGAATTGGCAGTTCCTCTCCTAGGTATATAGTCAAAAGAATGGAAAACGTACTCTGATACTTGTATATGAATATGAATAGCTGCACTATTCAGAATAGCCAAAAGGTGGAAACAATCCAGAGGTCCATCAACAAATGAATGGATAAGTATCATGTGGTATATTTGTGCAATGGAATATTACTCGGCCATGAAAAGGAATGAGGTCCTGATATATGATACAACATAAATGAACCTCAAAAACATTATGCTGAGCGAAAGGCTTATAGTGTCTGATCCCATTTATATGAAATGTCCAGAACAGGCAAATCCAGAGAGACAGCAAGCAGACTGGTGGTTGCCAGGGGCTGGTGGGGGGTGGGGGAATGGGAAGGGAGTGACAGCTACCAGGGATAGGATCTCCTTTTGGGGAGAGGAAAATGTTTTGGAGCTAGATAGAGGTGATGTGATGATTGCACAACACTGCGAATGTGCTAAATGCCACTGAATTGTTCATTTTTAAATAATTATTTTAGGGGCACCTGGGTGGCTCAGTCGTTAAGCGTCTGCCTTCAGCTCAGGTCATGATCCCAGCATCCTGGGATCGAGCCCCACATCAGGCTCTCTGCTCAGCGGGAAGCCTGCTTCTCCCTCTCCCACTCCCCCTGCTTGTGTTCCCTCTCTCTCTGTCTCTCTGTCAAAATAAATAAATAAAATCTTTAAAAAAATTATTTTATATTAGATAAACTTTGCTTCAATATTTAAAAATGAAAACAAAACAAAACAAAACAAAAAACGCTTTGAGGACCCATGAGAAATTTATCATGGTGGTTGTCTCTGGAAGGGGCCTGGAAAAACTAGGGGGCAGGAGTGGAAGGGAAACTTAACTTTCTTTGTCCATCTTTGGGGACTTTTTGATTTTCTATAACATGAGCACATACTGCCCATTCAAAAATGTTTTAATTAAATATAAAGATGAATCCGTTGACTGTACAACCCGAAGAATGAGCTCTAATGTAAACTATGGACTTTAGTTAATCATAATGTGTTCACATTGGTTCATCAACTGTAAGAAATAGATCACCCTAGGGGTGCCTGGGTGGCTCAGGTGGTTAAGGATCCAACTCTTGATTTCAGCTCAGGTCACTATCTTGGGGTTGTAGGATTGAGCCCCACGTCGGGCTCTGCGCTTAGCACAGAGTCTGCTTGAGATTCTCTCTCTCCCTCTCCCTCTCCCCATACCCCTTAAAATAAATTAATAAACAAATAATTTTTTTAAAAAAAGAAGCATATCACCCTAATGGAAGATGTTAACGGTAGGGGAAATTGTAGGGAGCTGAGGGGTGTTTCGGAACTCTATACTTTCTGCATAATTTTTCTGTAAACCTAAAACTGCTCTAAAATATAAAGTCTATTTAAAAGTTAATTAGTTGAGGGGCACCTGGCTGGCTCAGTCTGTAGAGCATATGACTCTTGATCTCAGGGTTGTGAATGTGAGCCCCACATTGGGTGTAGAGATTACTTAAAAAGATTTTTTAAAACTTTTTAAAAAGGGTTAATTAGTTGAAATTAATGAAAAATGAATGAAGATGCTTCAGTTGGGGAGAGGGTGTTCTGGGGGCTCAGACAGCTGTTTTCTTTCTTGATATGGGTGCTGGTGACATGTGTTGGTTCAATTTGCAAAAACTCCTGAACTGCTCAGTTGTGGAAAGTACACTTTCCTATACCTAATTACACTTCAACTAAAAAAATTAAACATAAAATGAAAGGTTGTTTTGGGACTGCATCGTGTTTTAAAATGTGCATTTTTGACTCAAACAAGCCTGGATTCAAATCACAGTCCTGCCCCTCCCCAAGTAAGCAGCCTTGAGTAGGTCTACTCCGCTCCCCCAGCCTGTTTGCCAATCTGTGAAATGGGTTAATAATAGCAGGCTGCTACCTCTTAAGGTTGTTTGGGACACTTCAGTGAGATGAGGTTTGGCAGGCAGCACGCAAATTTTAGCCATTATTCCTATTTCCATTATTACTCTTTTATTGGAGGGAGAGAAATTCGAAGCTGACACTCTCAGGATGCTCCAAGAGGCTGGCAAACCCGCTCCTCTGGTGCATCAGACACCAGGCAAGGACACCCAGGGGCCCCACCCTGGCAGAAGTGGCCCCACCAGTCCCGCTGGGGCTGGCATTATCTGAAAACCGAGGTGCCAGCGACTGGCTCAGTGGCCCACGCCCATGGAGCGCTGGTTTGTCAGGTTAGCCCGGCCGCCCGTCGCGGACTTGTCATACAAGGTGTGTGGGCTCCTGAGAAGGAATGCAGGACACAACTGCGCCCCCCCCCCAGAAACCACATATCTGCCTCTCCTTGAACCGCAAGTCCTGGAGCCCACCGGCAGCCTGGCAGCCAAGCCCCCAACACTGGCTCCACCATTCCACATCCTAGCCCTGCCCCACACTCACTCTGGAAGCCTGTAGTGCAGACAGCCTACCCCCATCCCTGCTCATGGCACCCTCTCTCTTCGCCAAAGGGCTGCCTGACCCCAGGGACTCCCAAACTGCCACGCCCTAGAAGTCTGAGTTGAGAGGGGGCTTACTCCAAATTTCTGGGGTTCTGAGAAAGGACTTCAACGGGCATTTCTAAGGGCAGAGCCAAGTTGGCCAATGGAGGTGGGAAGGAGAGTCTCAGCACAGCTTTGGGCATATTGTAGGTTTTTGCCTGCAGCTTCCTTGGCCCAAAGGAGATCCTGGCAGAAAACTAAGTTTAAAAAAAACACCAGTAATCTAGATCATTCCAGAACTGCAATTTTCTCTGCCCACCATCCCAACCAAGTGTGGCCACAGTCGGACACGAGCCTTGGAAAGGATTCCATAAAGCTCTGCCTCTTAGCTGTGTGACCTCGGGGGAGTGTCTGCACCTCTCTGAGCCTCAATTTCCTCATATGGAAGCCAGGAACTATATTACCCACTTCACAGGGCTTTGATGAAAATGCCACGTTTTTAGTGTGCTCAGCTCGGCGCTTGGCATACAGCAAGCCCTTGATCAAAGGTGCCTCTCATTGCTGTTGAGGCTGCCACCATATTCGTTACTGTTGCCCAGTCATCTGGGATTTGGAGAGTGGAGCCCAAGCCTTGCCAGGGAGGAGGGACAGGGTCCCCTTCTCTGTCTGCAGAGTCATCCAAGCCCCTCTGTGGATACCAACCCAGGTCACCACTGGACACCAGCCCAGAGCTAATGTTACCTCTCAGAAACCCAAGCTGGGCTCTACAGACAGACCGGGGCCATCAGAAAGTGCACAGGATTTTGGGGTCAGACAGGACTGGTTTGTTCAAATCCCAGCTCCCCCACTGTCTCCCTGTCTCCCTCCCACCACCAGCCTGAGACTCCCCAGGGGGCGGGCCTCAGCCACCAGGCATGGTCTGGGCTGGCTAGCCACCGCCTGGTCCAAGTGGGGACGGCGAGGCCCTGGGACACCAAGGAGCATATATCTCTCCAGGATCCAACAAAAATATCAGCTAGTACCAACTACAGGACTTCACACAACCCTCACTGCCAACTCTGGGGGCCCAAGAGGGCATCTCTCTTCTCATAAAGGAGCATTTGGAGGCTCTGTGCCTACCACGGGTGGGTAGAGGGGCCATGAAGGCAGCCGGAGCACAAGCGTACAAGTCCACGAGTGAGACGATGTGGAGTGACTCCAATCAGCCCTAAGAGGCGGCACAGGGCAGGACTCGGATCCCCCTGAGCTGTCCTGATGGGGAGGGGGCTCTTCTTGAGGTGCCTTCCCACCACGGATACCCAGAGAGAAGGATACACACAGGACGCCGAGGTGCGCACTGAAAAAACTGCGCTCACACGCCGCGACCGTCGGGGACACGTCCACATCCCCCCCCCCCAAGACGGGCGTCCGTGTCCCGCAGCCGCCGCTGCGGTCCTGGGGAGCCCCGGCCGCCGCGGCGCGCAGACCCTCGCTGGCACACTGCGGGCACCCGCGCCGGGCGCCTCGGGTTACCGCGCAGCGCCGCGGCGGCGCTCGGGTTACGCCCCCCCGCGCGCACTCACCCCGCGGGTCTCGGCCTCTGGCCCTCGGTCTAGATCCGCCCGCACCGCAACCTCAGCTCTGACCGCGCCGTCTGGCGGTCTGGCCCTTTAACCCCGCCCGGCCGCCGCGAGGCCCGCCCCCGGCCCGCCCCCGGCCTGACCAGCCCCTGGGCGGGGACCAGGGCTGAGCCCCCAGAGATGGAGAGAACCAGAGACAGAGACGTGGAGGCATGGAGAGCGACAGAGAGGGAAAGGCACAGAGCCGGAGATGGAGAGACTGACAGGTGGAGAGATGGAGAGAAAGACACAGAGACAGCGAAAGAGACTTGTGGAGATGCAAAGACTTGGACACCCAGCAGCCCGACACCGTCACATTTCCCTGCACCTTTGCCCGTGCCTGGCTCCAATTAGTGCCCAGATCCCCCTGTGGCCCACTGCTTAACACCCTCCTCCCACACCAGTACCCCTCAAAGCCCCCACCTCAGGACCTGCTCCCAAGCTTAGAAAGGGGTCCCTAAGCCAGCAACCCTGAGGCCCCACGGGGCTCCCAGGAATCCTCAGACTCCATTGGCCCTTGGGAGCAAGCCCTTCTGTTCCCTCTGGATCCAACCCACCCTCCTGGGGCTCTATCACCACCTGGGGCTTCTTCCTCCAGGATGACCTCCAGCCTCAACAAGGAGCACCAGACTCTGGTCCTGCTCCTCCCACCCCACCCACCCACTGTCAGTCAACTTGACCATCCCGCTAGGATGTTGTCCTTGGCCAGTTTATCTGCTCCAGATCGGTCCAGACAGGGTCAGCTCCACCCCTGGATGTGAAACAAAGATACCATTCCTGGTTTGGTGGGTGGATGGGTGGATGGGTGGTTGATCTGGGCAAATGGGCAGACAGATGGAAGGAAGCCTTTAGCTCTCCACTGCCTCCCCAGGGCCAAGAGATCTTGCACATTCTAGATACCCAGGAAATAGCTGTCAAAGGGAAAAAAAACAAAAACAACAACCCACAGGAGACTAAAGAGATCAAAGGCTCCAGCCATAACTTGCAGGCTCATCTGGAGAAACTAAGGCACATGCTGTAGGCTGGAGGAGAGGCATGACTGGCTGGGGTCAGTCAGGGGCCAGGTCACACACGGAGAAGGCTGAAGCCCTGAACGTTGCCCTCCTCCCAGTGAGTTCCAAGGCCAAAACCACAGCAAACCATAAAGAAGCCGAAGGAAAGGCAAGGAAGTTCAGAATTTTTTCCCAGAATAATCATTCCAAAGCCATTTGACTGGTCAAAAAGAAATTCTTGGTGCTGTTACAGACTACCGGTGAGCCGCCCTTGGCTTTGGGGGCCAACCAGTTGGGAAGCCTAATCTTGGTGCTGGTTAGCCTGGGGGATGGGGCCAAGGGGTGGAGAAGGCCCTGAGCAGTGCTAGGCTCTCAGAGGACAGAGCCAGGGGCCAGACCACATACAAAGCCATGTATCATAGTGGTTAGAGCATGGAAGACTCTGGAAGCAGAGGGTTCAAATGACTCCATCAGCTACTCTCTGTGTACCCACCTCAGAAGACTGCTGTAATGTTTTAGGGGAACAATGGTCACCCAAGGCAATTTTGTCCCCCAGGAGATAATCTGGCAATGTCTAGAGACACTTTGGTCATCACACCTGGATGCTGGGGTACTCCTGGCATCTAGTGGGTAGAGCCAGGGATGCTGCTAAATATCCTACAATGCACACACAGGATGGCCCCTCACAAAAGAGAATGATCCAGCCCCAATGTCAACAACGGTGAGACTGAGAAACCCTGCTTCCAGGTGTAGGGAGCACTTTTGTATTTTAGCATACAGTAAGTGTGCTATTATTAACCACCATGGAGTTTCCAGTCTTCTGCCTCACCAGCAAATCCTGATTGCTAGCTCCATGCTCTGAATGCCCTAGTTCAGAGAAAGCAGTGGCTTCACAGCCCCATCCATGAGCAACCCTCAATCAGGCAAGTCCTGCTTTAGCTGGCTCTGTCTCCCCATGAGACCAAGGTCTCCTTGAGGGTGAGACCCCAGGATCAGCTGGTACAGGGCTAGGCAGTGCTTGGCTCAGAATAAATCCGTGCAATTGAAAGGACCTGCTGTTGAAAGACCCAAGCATTGTTCTAGGTGTGCTGGGAACATGGCAGAGAATAAAAAGAGACCAAATCCTTGCCCTTGTGGGTCTGAGGCTTAAGCGGGGAAAAGAGAAAATAAAGAAACATATCCGGCAGGAATTTTTTACCAGTGAAGGGATATAACAGGGTTTGGCAACAGGGTAGAAGGGAAGCTGCTATCTGAGTTGGGTGTCAGGTGGCTAGCTGAAACCTGAAACACGAGAATAAATGTTGAGTCACATTGCACACCTTAAATTTTTGTCAATTATACCTTAATGAAGCTGGGGAAGAAAAGATAGGATGCATGAATGAAGAAATGTATTTTCACAAGTCTGAACCACACAGAAAATATTCTGGCTGGTTCCCAAAGTCTGATACAAGTGTCCAAAGTCTGATACAAAATACCTTGGTCTGGTAATTTTAGATGGCACATGGAGGAACGTTTTCAATTCATTTTCTATTATATGTATTTATGTTAAATGAGAGATTTGTTTTGACTCAGAGAAGGAAAAAAAATAGATTCACCCTAGACATCAAATCTATAGCCTTATGGATATAATAATAGTTATATGAATTTTGCTTTAAAATAAATAAGGTTTGGGATGCCTGGGTGGCTCAGTCGGTTAAGCGTCTGCCTTTGGCTCAGGTCATGATCCTGGGGTCCTGGGATTGAGCCCGGGATTGTGGGTGTTGCTGCTCAGCCGGGAGTCTGCTTCTTCCTCTCCCTTTGCCCCTCCCCCCCATTTGTGCATGCTCTCTAGCTCATATAAATAAATAAAATCTTTTTTAAAAATAAAATAAAATAAGGCTTCAAAGGAAGACCACTGCAAGAAAACTATTAAGTAATAAAAAGGTAATACGTAAATGGAGCAAAACTGGTGGCAGATGATTGGGAATGACTAAAATTTCAGTATCAGAAGCCGTCTGTCTGGATTAAGACAAAGATGGAGGGTGAGGCCAAAGAGTCCCAAATTCAAGTTTGGAAACTATTAGGGCACCAATCTCTCCCAAATTCCAGAAAACAAAACACAGAAGAGCTCAAAACTTTGAGGGGATTTTAAAGCCAGTTTAAGACACCCACTTGTCCTGGCAGGTGGTAAACGTGGCTGATGCCTTTATCCCTCTTCCGTTTCAGGAAATGTTCTCTCACTGGGTGCTGGGCCATCCATGAGGGTGAGAGGGGGTGGTGTTTCTACGGGAAGAAGAGCCAGTACAAATAATTGAAGCTGTGCTGCTTGGAGGAGGCAGAAGGGAAGGCTACGTGAAGGATGTGACATCTGAGCTAGGACTTGAGGGAGAGGTTGGATTTCAACAGATGCAGGGGAGAGGGTGGGGCTTGGGCACAGAGAAACTTGAGGGTGTGGCTGGGCAGGTGGCTCTCTCTGGCCTTGGGGTGTGAGAGGTGAGGAGGGGTGCAGGAGTGGATGTGAAGGGCCTTGAATTAGACCAAGTGGCTAAGGGTTGATCTGGCAGGCAATGGGGAGCCATGGATGGTGCCTGAGCAGGGGAGGAGCCCCCTTTAATTGGTATTTTAAAGCACATTGGAGGGGCACCTGGGTGGCTCAGTCGTTAAGCATCTGCCTTCGGCTCAGGTCATGATCTCAGGGTCCTGGGATCAAGCCCCGCATCGGGCTCCCTGCTCAGCGGGAAGCCTGCTTCTCCCTCTCCCACGCCCCCTGCTTGTGTTCCCTCTCTCGCTGTGTCTCTCTCTGTCAAATAAATAAAAAAAAAATCTTTATAAAAAAAATAAATAAATAAAGCACATTGGAGTTTATTGGTTTTGTTAGGGATGTGGATTTTTTTTTTAAGATTTATTTATTTATTTCAGAGAGAAAGAGAGAGAGTGCGTGAAGAGGGGGGAGGAGCAGAGGGAGAAGAGAAGCAGACTCCCTGGGGAGTCTTCCCCTCCCCACGCAGGGCTGGATCCCAGGACCCTGAGGTCATGACCTGAGCTGAAATCAAGAGTCAGATGCTCAACCAACTGAGCCACCAAGGCACCGCAGGGATGTGGATTTCTTAGGGATGTGGAGAACATCTGCATTGGTGCCTGGCTGGATGTGGGGTTTCGGGCATCAGAGGAGGAGAGGAAGAGAGGAGTGGGTGTCAACTCAGCGTCTCTGCCCTCAGAGAGATGGGGACAGGGAAGGAGAAGCAAGTTGAAGGGCCCAGGGATGAGGAGTCCCTGAGAGTAGGCTTCCTCGCCGTGTCCCTGAGAGTAGGCTTCCTCGCCGTGTTACCTTGGGCAGGTCATGTGGCCACTGTAAGCCTCCATCCCTGTACAGATAAAATGGAGGAGATGAGCGCAAGATGAAGTGGTGTTTACAGGGTGCTCATCCCCATGCTTGGCACAGACCACAGGCTGGACGAACATCAGCACTTCGAGCGTGAGGTTTGATTTGGACAATCCCAGCAGTTCTCAACTGGGGCAGATTATCCCCCTAGGGGACATTTGGCAATGTCCAGAGATACTTTTGGTCGTCACATTGTGGAGGGGAGGATCTATTGGCATCTAGTCAGCAGAGGCCAGGGATGCTGCTAAACATCCTAGAGTGCACAGCACAGCCCCCACCACAGAGAACAATCCTGCCCCAGATGTCAGCAGTGCTGAGGCTGAGAAGCCCTGCCTGCCAAGGAGAGGCACCGGAAGGCAGCTGGGCCCATCATGAGAAGTGCGTCCCTGAGTCACCTGTCCTGGGAAGACATGGATGCCCAGGGAGCGGGTCATTGAGGTCACCCGGGAGGAGGTGGACAGGGGATGGGTTGACAGAAGCATGGATCACAGCTGCATTTAGAGAGAGGGCAGGCAGAAGCATGAAGCTGGAGGGAGAAATGAGCCACATCTGGGAGGTTGAGGAAGAGTGGTAATAGGTACAGTCACCACGCCTGTGCCTAGAGGTCAAGGGGCCCAGGGCCTGGGAAGGGACAGGGCTCTGTGGTTCCCAGGCACCAGAGTCCTCAGCCTGGTAGCAACCAACAAACTATAATCTAAATGGGAAGATAAGACATGGAGGCGGTGGCCAGATTAGGGAAATGGTACCAGAAAAGTGTGTGGAAGTGGACAAAGGAGGAGCATGGCAGGAGTGAGAGGAAGAGTTTTTCCTGGGCCTCCAGAAGCTCACAGCAGACTTTTTGGGGGCAGAGACAAAAAAGAAGAGCAATCTCCTCCAACACTGTTGGTGAAGATGTAAAATGGTGCAGCCGCTATGAAAAACAGTTTAGCAGTTCCTCAAAAAGCTAAACATAGAATTACCATATGAGCCAGCAATTCTACTCCTAAGTATATAGCCAAAGAAGTGAAAACAGGGACTCGGTGTCCTTGCATGTTCATATGTCCACACACATTCATAGCAGCACAATTCACGGTCGCCAAAGGTGGAAACAACCCAACTATCCATCAACGGAGAAATAAATAAACAAATGTGGCCCATCCATATGGTGGAATATTACTCAGTCATGAAAAAGAATGAAGCCCTGACACACACTACCCCATGGGTGAACCTCAAAACATCATGCTGAGTGAAAGAAGCCAGGCACAAAAGGTCACACATTGTATGACTGCATTTCTGTGAAATGTCCGGAAGAGGTAAATCCATAGAGATAGAGCACATTAGGGATGGCCAGTGATGGGGGGAGGGGGCAGGGAGAAGTGAAGCCCATATCCAAGGAGAATGAGTACAGGATCTCCTCTTGGGATGATGGAAAATTTTTAGAACTAGACAGAAGTGATGTGGTTGCACAATATTTGTGAATGTAATGCCACTGAATATACGCTTCAAGATAGTTAACTTTTTTTAAAAAATATTTTATCTATTTATTTGACAGAGAGAGAGAGAGCACAAGCAGGGGGAGTGGGAGAGGGAGAAGCAGGCTCTCCGTGGAGCAGGGAGCCCGATGCGGGCTCAATCCCAGGACCCTGGGATCATGACCTGAGCCGAAGGCAGACGCTTAACCGACTGAGCCACCCAGGTGCCCCTCAAGATGGTTAACTTTATATTATGTGAATTTACCTCAATAAAAAAAAAGAGAGTTCCAGCAGGAAACAGAACACTCAAATGGGGTAATTTGAAGAGAGTTTAATAAAAGCACTATTTCAAAAAGAGGGCAGCCATGAACCATTCATTACCACCCCAGAGCGCTGGGACCTGGGGTTATGGGGCGAAAGCAGTTGCTGGAACCTGGACTTGTGCAGAGAGAGGACTGCCGGTCAAGAGCTGTTGGTTGAGGGACACAGGCAGCCTGCATGGACCACACAGGAGAGGAGATGAGATATTAATACCCTGACCTCAGTCTCCTTTTTCCCTCCAATGCCTGCTGTGGCTCCCTATTGCGGAACCCAACGGGAAGCCAAAAGGCAAAGGCTGAGTGGTCCATACAAGTCAGCCTCCCAGGACACAACATAGGGGGCAGAAGGGTGGAGACAAGGCAGAAGATAATTCAGAGATTTGAAGCAAAGACCAGAGCAGTTCAGGGGTGTGGGGTGAATGGAGGAACAAACAGCTCCTTCCAACTCATCACTCACCACACTCTTGCTCACTGCCACTTGCAACCATTTTGCCAAACCCTCCAAGGCCATCTCTCCCCCCTCAAAGCCTTTGCACATGCTGTTCCTTCTGCCTGGAATTCTATTCCTTCTCACCTGCTCCGCTAACTCCTACTTCTCCTTCAGGTATCAGCTCAAAGGCCATTTTCTCTGAGGGCTTCCCTCACTTCTGGGCTCAGTTCAAGCCCACATGGGACGCAGCCACAGCCCCCGTTCATCCTCAGTCACAGCAAACTTACTCTTGGAATGGTTTGGTTACCCGGGAGCTCTGTGCAGGTAGACAGGCTCTTTCTCACTCCCGCCTTTTCCCCAGCCCCAGCGGGCACAGGGCACATATTCATTCGGCAAACACCAAGTTCCCAGGAAGTACCAGGCGTTGTTCTACAGTGGAAATTCAATAAAGCATAACTAGAAACACATAAGCAAAAAGGTTATCCTATGCGATGTGTGCTGTGGAGGACAATCCAGCGAGGCAAGGGCACGAGGAAGGCCTCTCTGAGGTGCTCTCTGAGCAGAGACCATGATCATGACCTGAGCCATGGATGGACGGTGCGTGAAGAAAACAGCCAAGAGCCCCGTGAGGCCGGAGCCGAGTGAGCGACGGAGAGAGTGGGAGGAGACAGGGGCTGGGAGGTGACGGGACAGATCGTGCCACTGGGAGGCACTTCGGGTTTTCCTCTGGGGAAAGGTGGCGCCGCGGAGGGTTCCGAGCCAGCCGACGAGGACGTGGACTTCGCGGGGGCCTGACTCGGATTTCACCCGCTCCCTCTGGCTATAACGCGCCGGCGAAAGGGGGCGCCAGAGCGGCGGGAGGAGCGAGGCGGGGAGGCTGTGGCTGGGGACCCGCCCAGCCGCCCCGCAGGGACTGCGTTGTGAAAAGTGGTAGAATTGGGGGTTTGTTTAGAGGTGACGGGACTTGCTGACAGAGGGAATGTGGGCGTGAGAGAAGGAGGGAAGTCCGGGGTGACGCCAAGGGTTTGGGCCTGGGCCACATCTAGGCTGGCGTTTTCGATGGAGAAATGGAAACTAACTAGGGGAGAAGGAAGGAGGGGATGGAGAGAAAGACGGCAACTGGGAAGAGAGGGAAAAGGGGAGATGGTCGCAATAAGGCGCCAGGCGGCTGCAGGACACCCCTCGAGGCGGGCGGCGGGCGGCGGGAGGAGAGGCCCTGGTCTTCAGAAGCTAGAGAGATGGCAGCACGTTCCTCTAGAATTGGGGGTTGCTGCTGGGGAGCTGGGAGGACCGGGGGCAAGGACATTGCCCTCCTGGGGGGGGGCGGCCTGACGGGGGGTGGGGAACAAGATTACCTCTCACCAGGTATGGCTGGGGAGGTGTCCTTCCTGGACTCTGCCTGGAGGGACCCAGCCCCTGCCCTTCCACACACACCTGTCTCCATTTCCCCACAGTTGGTGGGCGGGTTCATCTCCACCTCCCTCTCCCAGGGCCCAGGGACCCGGGATTTGCGGGATTTGCCAAGTGGAGGCTAGAAGGTGCCGCAGACGTCAACGATACCTCGTGCCGACTTCCCCTCAGCCAATCAGATTCCACCTCCTACACTTCAGTCAATTAAATGTTCTCCTAGCCCTCAGCCAATCAAATTCCTGACCTTCAACCAATCAGACTCTGTCTTCCCTTCTTCAGTCAATCAGACATTTCTGTCCTGCTTCACAGACAACTAGAACCCACCTTCGTGCTCCTTTGCCCACTGAACCACTCACCCCTCAACTAGTCAGGCTCGGCCCTCCCCACATACCTCAGCCTATCAGAAACAAGTCTTTTGTCCCTCGGCCAATAAGAATGCCCCTTTATTATTTTTTTTTAAGATTTTATTTATTTATTTGACAGAGAGGGACAACGAGAGAGGGAACACAAGCAGGGGGAGTGGGAGAGGGAGAAGCGGGACTCCTGCTGAGCAGGGAGCCCGAGGCGGGGCTCGATCCCAGGACCCTGGGATCATGACCTGAGCCGAAGGCAGACGCTTAACGACTGAGCCACCCAGGCGCCCCAAGAATGCCCCTTTAGAAGAAGCCTGTGGGTGTCTAGGCCCAGGTCCACCACTTACCTGCTCTATGGCCTAGAGTACATCTCTTAGCATCTCTGTGCC
The DNA here is from genome assembly GCF_964656455.1 of Halichoerus grypus. NCBI lineage: Eukaryota > Metazoa > Chordata > Mammalia > Carnivora > Phocidae > Halichoerus > Halichoerus grypus. Next base: position 205,317,691 of record NC_135712.1, read on the forward strand.
TCTTTCCTTTCAACTGTAAACTGAGGGTGCTCCTCTTCCTTCCCTCTTAGGGTGGGCCTGAGACTCGCACCAGAAAGTGATCTCTTCCTAAAAATACGTTGTGTAAATGTGTATTATTATTTCTCCTCCCTCCCTCAAATCCCCCAAAGCTGTTTCCTCTGTTGGAAGGCTCTTCCCTGCCAGACCAAATCCTATTTATCCTTCAAAACCCAGCTGCAACCGCCCCCTCTCCCAGGAACTTTTCTATGCCCCCTTCCCAAGCTGAACCCCAGCTGCCCTCTGGCTCTTCCAGCTAACCTAATCATTACCACGTAGGGCAGAGTGTCTGGCTGCCATTGTCCCCTCTGCCCACCCCCTCCCCCCACTTCCTGCTGTTGGAAACCTAAGATCCCAGAGCTTGGACCTTTTGGGGCCCCCAAATCTCCCACCATGAGGGTGGGCACAAAAAAATATTGGTGTCATTTGAATACCTGCTGACCAACTGAGCCAATGAACAAATCGATTTCAATATTGATCAGCTGGAGAGGAAGTCCAGCATTGGACTTTTTGGGATCATTAAATCCCTTAAAATCATGTGCAAAATCATGAGTTCATCTTTTCAGGAGAGGCTTGGAGCCATAGCTTTCACCAGATTTGGGGGGGAAATGGGGAGGTAAAGAACTTTGTTTTACAAATTGGAGTCCCAGAGAGAGGCAGTAACTTTCCCAAAGTCACACAGCCTGGTAGGAACAGTCAGGAATTTAACTGCCACGGCCCATCTCAGGAGCTTCCCGGGACTTGGAGACAGCATAAAAAGGTATTCATCCCCATGATCCAGTTTAGGAGGGAAGAATATTCATATTTATAAGAAGAAGCCCAGTGGTCAGTCAGTTGACAGACATTTAGTGAACACCTGAATGCTAAGTGCCAAGCACTGGTCTCAGCCCTGGGGGTGCAGCACTGAGCAAGACAGGTCCCTGCTCCCATGGAGTTTCCATCCAAGTGGGGAAGGCAACAATAAATAAATAAACGCATAAGATAAATAAACAAATGAATAAGATACTGTCAGGTAAGGATCTTAGTGAATAGAATGAGTTCACAAGGAAGGACTGGGAACCTAGTTTACATAGGGCAGTCAGGGCTAGGCTTCTAGGAGGAAGTAATGTTTGAGTGATCCCTGAATGATAGGAAGACATGAATTGGAGCATTCCAAGCAAAGTGAGCAGCAAGTACAAAGGCCCTACGGTGGAGTGAGGGTAGCACCCTCAAGAAGCAAGAGGCCAGTGAGCTGGAATAAGGAACCCATGAGGAGAGGAGATTAGAAGGGTTGGTAGAAGCCAGATCCTGAAAGTTCTAGTATATGCACCACAGAAAGGGGAGGGAAGGGAGAAGAGTGCCCCACAACAGAGGGACCAGTAGGAGACGATGCCTGGAAGCAAGGAAGTGCCTGGCTGGTGCCTATTTGGGGCACCGGAAGTCACCCTGCCTCCTGCTGTGCTGATCTAAACTGTAGAACAGAGAGGAGTGAGTAGGTTGGGGCAAAGGTGATCTCCACCAGGGAACCAGTTGTGGTTCATGACCACAGGCTACCCCAGGCTGATTCAGCAAGATTCTGTGTTGTCAAAGATCAGCTCCCCAAAGAGCAAAGCAACCTAGCAGCAAATTGTCCCCCACCCCAGAGGACCTCCCTTAGGAATTTCTCCTCACTAGCTTCCAGAAAGGTTAAGCTTCAGAAAATTTCTCAAAAATGCTTGTAGGGTGGATCCAGTCACCAGCTGCTGTGTGACTTTTGGCAAGTTACTTCACCCCCCTAAGCCTCAGTTGACCACTTTTTTGTTTGTTTGATCCATCATAAATCAAAGGCATAATACAGGTACCATCCTCTGCCTACAGTACTAGGTTGATTCTTCACAATAAGGGAAGGACTTGGATTATGATCATTTATAGGTAGAGAGATGGAGGCTCAGAGGAAGGAAGCAACTTGCCCAAGTTGGGAATTAAACCCAGATCTGTCAGATTCCAGAGATGAGGAGACTATGAAGGGCAGAGTCCTGAGCCCCTCCTTAGCAAGTGTCCAGCACCCAGTTGTCACTAAGCAGACAGGGGTTATTGTGACGGTCATTAGCCTCAGGATGGTGTGGGGTCACCTCTCCCAGCCTCAGTTTCCTTGGCTGCCAAGTGGGGACTTGGAATTCTTCACTTGGAATTCTCTCTTCACTGGCTTTGTGAGGCAACAGAGATATAAAGTGTTTGGTGGTCCCTCAGAAAGTTAAACATAGAGGTCCCATATGACCCAGCAATTCTACTCCTAGGTACAGACCCCAAAGAATTGAAAACAGTATCCAAACAAGTACAAGTACACACATGTTCACAACAGCACTCTTCACAATAGCCAAAACTGGAAACACCCCAAATGTCCATGAATTATGAATGGATAAGCAAAAGTCCTATATACACACAATGAAATGTCATTCAGCTGTAAAAAGGAACGGAGCCCCGACACACACTACAATGTGGACGAACCTGAATGAAAGAAGCCAGTCACCAAAGTCATGTAGTGTATGATCCCATTTATATGAAATGTCCAGAATAGGTCATTCTTAGAGACAAAAAGCAGAGTGGTGGTTGCCAGAGGCTGAGGGGAGGGGAAATGGGAAGTGATTACATAATCAGTATGGAGTTTCCGTCTGGGGTGATGAAAATGTTCTGGAACCAGATAGAGGTGATGGTTGCACAATACTGTAAATGTACTAAATGCCACTGAACTATTCTCTTTAAAATGATTAATTTTATGTTACATGAATTTCACCGCAATAATAAATACATAGCAGGGGCGCCTGGGTGGCTCAGTTGGTTAAGCGACTGCCTTCGGCTCGGGTCATGATCCTGGAGTCCCGGGATCAAGTCCCGCATCGGGCTCCCTGCTCAGCGGGGAGTCTGCTTCTCCCTCTGACCCTCCTCCCTCTCATGCTCTCTGTCTCTCATTCTCTCTCAAATAAATAAATAAATAAATCTTTAAAAAAAAAAATAAATAAATACATAGCAAATAAATAAATGGTGGGAAGTGGGTTGATAACGATTTTATATCACTGATTCCTTTGCTAAGGCTGTGAGATAAGCACATTATTATTGCCGTTTTAGAGTTGGAGAAATCAAGGCACAGGGAGGGGAGGTGCTCCACCTAGGGAGTGGGGAAGACTGAATGGGTCATGGGGTCTCCCTGACCTCAAGCAGGTCCCATTCCTCTGCCTGGGAGCCATGCAGGTGACAGACACCCACACTGAGTTTACCACCCTTGGGCACAGGTGACTCAGCCAGAGGGCAGACAGCAGAACCCAGGGCATTGGCCAGCTTGACCTGGTTCTTTTTCCCCGGCCCAGGAGAAGACAGCAAGGGAGGCCCGGGGCCAAGGGACTATCCTTTGTTCAGAGAGAAAACCTGTTATTGTCACTTCTCCGTGTCCAGTCCTGTGAAGACTCAGCCCTGGGGCCAGCCCTCAAGAAGCTCCCAGTCTGGAGAGTATGGAGTCGGACACAGACACTCCCAACCACTCAGTGTCAAGGCTGAGCCAAAGAAAGGAGCCTGGGGCTGGAAGAACCAAGAGAAGAACGCCAGAGGAGAAGGGAAGACCTCCTGGAAACCGGGGTATTGGAGATATTTGAAGAATGTCTAGGAGTCCACCAGATCAAATGGAAAAGTTTTACTAGTGGGAAGGCAAAGAAATAGAAACCCTAGACAAACCATGAGAGATGATGGACTCTGAAAAACAAACTGAGGGTTCTAGAGGGGAGGGGGGTGGGAGGATGGGTTAGCCTGGTGATGGGTATTGAGGAGGGCACGTTCTGCATGGAGCACTGGGTGTTATGCACAAACAATGAATCATGGAACACTACATCTAAAACTAATGATGTAATGTATGGGGATTAACATAACAATAAAAAAATTAAAAAAAAAAAAGAAATAGAAACCCTGGGGGGAGAAATTGGTAATATCTGGCAAAATTGTATGCTCATTTATCCACTTGGAAGAATATATCCCAATGATTCCCTTGTAAAACTAAGAAAAGATAAATGAACATGGCTTTTCATAACAGCACTATTTAAAATATCAAAAGACTGGAAATAGCCCATAAGCCCATCAGTAGGGACTGGTTGATAAGCCAAGGCACAGCCACATGATGGAGTCCTATGCAGCTGTAAAAAGGAATGAGGAATATCTCTCTATGCTGTCATAGGGAGATCTCCAGGAAACAGTGTTAAGTGGAAAACAGGGAAGTGGAGATATATATATATACTAGTGACAGATATACATATACTAGTGTTTTTAAAATGGAACAATAGGGGCGCCTAGGTGGCTCAGTCGGTTAAGCGTCTGCCTTCGGCTCAGGTCATGATCCCAGGGTCCTGGGATCGAGTCCCGCATTGGGCTCCCTGCTCAGTGGGGAGTCTGCCTCTCCCTCTCTATCTGCCTCTCCCCCAGCTCATGATCTATCTTGCACTTCTACCTCTCTCTCTCCCTCTCTCTCTCAAAAATAAATAAATAAAATCTTTAAGAAAACAGAACAATAGACCATGAAAAATTATAAATGATAACCTGAGATGGAGGGAAAGAACATGATGAAAGGTAAATGAATAGAAGCTAGATGTTTCTTTATATAGCTTGTTTCGCAGATTTGACTTTAGAACCATGCAAATATCTTACATAATTCTAAGGTAATATTAGACTTAAACAAATAATTCCCTCACTTCACACCCATTAGGATGGCTATTATAAAAAAAGAAAATAACAAATGTTGGCAAGAATGTAGAGAAACTAGAACCCTTGTGAACCACTGGTGGGAATGTAAAATGGTGCAGCCACTGTGGAAAACAGTCTGGCAATTTCTTAAAAAATTAAACATACAATTACCACGTGATCCAGCAATTCCACTTCTGGATATATATCCAAAAGAAATGAAAGTGGGAACTCCACTCAAACAGATATTTGTACACTCATGTTCACAACAGCACTACTCACAGTAGCCCAAAGTAGAAACAACCCAAATGTCCATCAACGAATGAATGGATAAACAAAATGTGGTCTATCTATACAATGGAATATTGTTCAGCCTTAACAAGGAAAAAACAGGGGCACCTGTGTGGTTCAGTCGGTTAAGCGTCCAACTCTTGATTTTGGCTCAGGTCATGATCTCAGGGTCGTGAGATTGAGCCCCAAGTCAGACTCTGCCCTAGGTGTGGAGCCTGCTTGGGATTCTCTCTCTCCCTCTCCCCCTCTCCCTCTGCCCCTTCCCCCCATTCATGCTCTCTCTCTAAAAAAAAAAAAAAAAAAAGAAAGTAAAACATCTGACCCAGGCTACAACATGAATAAACCTTGAGGACATTATGCTAAATGAAAGCAGCCAGTCACAATAGGACGAATACTGTATGATCCCACTTATATAAGATCCCTAGGATAGTCAGATTCATAGAGACAAACTAGAATGGTGGTTGTCAGGGGCCGTGAGAGGGGATGGGGAGGTCGTGTTTAGTGGTTAGGGACAGTTTCTGTTTGGGAAGATGAGAAAGTTCTGGAGATGGATATGGTGATGGTTGTATAACAATGTGAATGCACTTAATGCTTCTGAACCGTACACATAAAATGGTTAAAATGATAATGTTTATATTACGTATATTTTACCACAATAAAAAAAAGTAATGTGGCATTACCTCATTTGAAAGACCCAGCTACTCTAAATTGAATTTGTTATAATACAATATTTCAGAGATATTTTTAAAGATTTTTTTAAATTTATTTATTTGACAGACAGAGACAGAGAGAGAGGGAACACAGGCGGGGGAGTGGAAGAGGGAGAAGCAGTGTTCCCCTGTCTGAGCAGGAACCCGATGCAGAGCTCGATCCCAGGACCCTGGGATCATGACCTGAGCCGAAGGCAGCCGCTTAACGACTGAGCCACCCAGGCGCCCCTTTCAGAGATATTTTTAAACAGGGGGTGGAATAGTGAGATGAATTTTTCAATAATTATAACAGATTAATAACAATTACAATATTAATCCTGTTATTTTAGATATTTTCTAATTACATAATGTTTCTTGTTGTACATTAATGCATAATCTTTTTTTTTTTTATTAATGCATAATCTTATCATGAGGTGTTGTTTTTCTTGTTGTTACTGTTGTAAGTTAAAACTTTCTGCCCTCAAAAAAAATTCCCTAAAAATCAGAAGTTTCAGGTTAGTGGTACTAATGTGCAGAAAGAAAATATTTCAAGTGACCCTATAGCACAGAAATTTGATAGCATACCCACAGTGGGATATGCCCAAAGGAGGAAAAGAACCAGAAAGAGGAAGGCTTAAACCAGTTTTCCATAATCATACTGTTTCAGGCACTGTTGGCATGTTACTCTAAGATTGATGTGCATGATTGTGGAATGAAGCAAATTGAGAATTTGGATTTTCGGTGTGGGGAAAAAGAAAATACAGGCATAAGATTGATCAGTTTAAGTAAAAGTCATGTAATTCTGAATAGGAATTTGGAAGTATCAGCATAAATTCATAATGTATTTTATTTAAAAAATTGTAGGGGGAAGGGTACCTAGGTGACTCAGTCAGTTAAGCATCCAACTCTTGATTTCGGCTCAGGTCATGATCTCGGGAGCAGTGAGATCGAGCCCCACGTCTGGTCCCCCACAGGGCGAAGGGCGTAGGGCGTGAAGCCTACTTGGGATTCTCTCTTCCCTCTGTCCCTCTCTCCCTCTCACTCTGCCCCTCCCCCACTCACACCCACACCCTCTCTAACTTTCTCAAAAAATTAATAAATTAATAAATACTTAAAAAATTAAAAAGAAAAAAATGGTAGGGGATTTCCTATTTCTGTCCAGTGAAAAGTCCTAGAAACAACTAACCCAGCAGTTATGAGCACCCTTATCACCTTGATTGCTGTCTCTAAGTACCACTTTCCAATCAAAGGAAAAAGGGCTCCATGGGGAAATGGTTGATTCCCAGGCTTGTGGCGGGAAATGTACAAGATATTCCTGGAACATCTTGTTACGTCATAAAGCAAGAAACAGTCCTGTCAAAAGAACTCAGGAGTCAAAGTGAAGAGGCTCCCACTGGCCAAAGGAGGATAGTAATTTGATTATCAGTAATGATTTAAAAAAAATGCAATGTATTCACACATTTCAATAGTTAAAGTCCATGAATTTGTAAAAATATGGGGGGAGAGGGAAATCTCATTATCTACCTTTGGAGGATGTCAAGGAGCCCAACAATTACTTTGAAAACCAGGGAAGGAAAGATATCAAGCATTGATCTTGTCTTTCCATGTGAAGTCTACCACTGGGTAAACAAATGGCAGATGAGAGGATATTTCTCTCTCCATACGTATTCCAGCTAATAAATGAAGAAGGAATAAATCATCCCAATATCACTCTGTTGTAGCTGCTAATGGATTAACAGGTTTAGGCATTGATCACCAACGGCAGAGAACATCACAGAAGAGAGACCATGGGTGGCAGTTATGGAAGAAATAAGATGGCTAATGAGTTGGCACGTGTCAATTGGATGATGGATACATATGGGGATTCATTATATAATTCTCTCCACTTTTGAATATGTTTGAAATGTTCTGTTTAGAAAATAATGGTTAAAGCCCTTTGCCCTGTGTCATTCTCTCGAAGCAGGATGAAGACAGATAGGAGCCGTAGGTGCTCGGTAAATATTCCCCAGGGTGTACCAACATCTGGGCCCATTTACCCCACACTCATTCTTGGCCTCTAGCATACTGCCAAGGGCTGAGCTCACAATTTCGCTATAATATCTCATGTCCTCAGTTGCAAAACTCCCTCCTCTCCAGTTCCAGGGCCAAGTGTTGAGAGATTAAATCTCACCTTTATTCTAAGATGCGGCTGAATTCAACTTCTGCCCGCCAGGGATGGTGGAATCGCCCCAGCCGGAGGCTGTGGGGTCGTTGGCTCACACCTGCAACTTCGTTTTCCCTTTGGCAAATTGGGTTCGACCAATTCTGGGGCTGGCCTGCCTGGCTTCAGTGGCCTGGCTGTGGTTCCAGTCTGGCTGAAGGCCCAGCCCTAAGGCCCAGGGGCTGCTGTGGGGGGCAAGACCAGTGGGGAAGCCTTGGCTTGGAAATAATACATGCCTGTTAGTCCAGACTCATGCAGGATGCGGGACTCTGGCCATCACAGATTATCCTGTGGGCTGGACCTCTGTTGGGGAGGCTGGGGCCGGTGGGTGGGTGGGCAGAAACAACTCCACTCATTGCATGCTTTCCACACGCAAGGACGGTCCTCAGCACGTAGGACCACCTCATTTAGCTCCCAAAATAACCCTATGAGGTTGGTACTCTTCTCCCGTTTTAGAGATAGACAAAATGAGAGTTAAAGATTAAACCACTTGCTCCAGCTAGTAAGCAGCAGAACGAGAATTTGAACTTGGGTTAACTGGCTCAGCAGGAGTCAGCAAACTTTATTAAAAGTCCACATATATCTGAGGGAAATGAAATCACTATCCCAAAGAGTACCTGCACCCTTGTATTCGCTGCAGCATGATTCACAATTGCCAAGACATGGAAACAACCTAAGAGTCCCTCAGTGAATGAACAGATTTTTTATTTATTTTTTTTAAGATTATTTATTTATTTATTTGACAGAGAGAGACACAGCGAGAGAGAGAACACAAGCACGGGGAGTGGGAGAGGGAGAAGCAGGCTTCCCATGGAGCAGGGAGCCCGATGCGGGGCTCGATCCCAGGACCCTGGGACCATGACCTGAGCCGAAGGCAGACGCTTAACGACTGAGCCACCCAGGCGCCCCAGCTTTACACAATGTTACATGTCAATTATATCTCAATAAAGCTGGGGGAGGGGGAGGCCGTGTAGCAAATATTTCAGTTTTGCAGGCCAGATGGTCTCTGCTGCTAATATTCAACTCTGCCATTACAGCCTGAGGACAGTCATAGACAATATGTAAATGAATGGGGGAGGATGTGTTCCCGTAATTTGTTTATTTGTTTACTTACATAAACAAATTGTGACACATCCATACAATGGAATATTATTCAGCCATAAAAAAAAGAATGATTCATGATAAGAAGCACCGAGTCCACACCACAACACAGATGAACCTCAAAAATGTTAGCCTGAGTGAAAATAAAACAGCCAGACACCAAATCTCACATCGTGTCTGCTCCCATGTATGTGAAACGTCCAGAACAGGCGAACTCATAGAGACAGAAAGCAGGTCAGTGGCTCCCAGAAGCTGGGGGTAGTGGCAGTGACTGCTAGTGGGTACACAGGGTTTTATTTCAGGGTGATGGAAATGTTCTGGAACTAGACAGAGCTGATGATTGCACAACACTATGAATGTCCTAAATACTATAGAATTAAACACTTTTAAATGGTTCATTCTATATTAGGTGAATTTCACCTTGAAAAAACCCCAAAAGCAAAAAAATACATCGTCTACAAAACAGACGGCCAGCCCATAGATTGTCGTTTGCGGACTCCTGCTCTACATCCCTTAACAAAACCCAGAGCTGAATAAAAAAACGCAGACATATAAAATCATAGCTTAAAGCCCCACACACTGCAGTTTTTATTATTAATAATACTTATTATCAGGGTCTTCATGACTATTCTTCTGCCACCAAAGTGAACATTATTAACTCTGACATGGGCCCCAAGCCCAGTTTTGCCCCAGGTTCCTCTTCCTCTGGCCTCGGGCCATGATCCCACCTTCACTTCAGATCTCAGTGCCCAGGGCTCTGTCTGTCTGTGTCAGTGCTACCTTCATTAGAGCTGTCCCCAGGCCCTGGACAATGACTATTTCCTTGAGACTGGTGGTCTATCTGTAGCCAGGAGGGGCCTTGACCTACCCTGGCAGGTGGTCCTCATGAGGTGTAAGGGAAGCAGGGGTGGAGAGTGGTGATTCATAATGGGAATCCCAGCCTTTCTGCTAACTCCCAGGCCCAGCCCAGACCAGGCGCTTTGCTGTGTGGGTGCATGTGTATGCATGTGTGTGTGTGTGTGTGTGTGTGCTTGCGCACGCACGCACACGTGTTTCAGAGCCCAATCCCCAACTGACCCCACATCCTCAATCAGGCCTTTTGTGCACTCAACAATCCCTCCCTGCCATCCACCTGGTCCCTGGATTGCGCCAGATAACTTCTGGGCACCCTAAGAGGACTTGGCATCTCCTAGTTTGGGGGAGATAGAACCAGACAGAGAAACTCCTAGCCCTGTATGGATGGGTCTGAGTCAAAGGGAGGCACCCCAGGCTAGAGAGCCAGGATGGAAAAAGGGGGGAACCAGGGGTAATCAAGGAGGCTTCCTGGAAGAAGTGTCCTAACCCAGGACACAAATCCCAGACAGACTCTAAGGGAAATGCTAGCCGGCCATGACATGCCCCTAGCTTGAACTCTACTTAGCCTCTGCCACCAATTCCTAGCTTTGAAAGGGAATCAAGGCTGTCCGGATGACTGGCCCAGGAATTCTTGGGTGTGAATTCTGCAAACGCTTCCCCGTGTGAATTACTCTGACCCTGGCCCAGCCACGGGATAGTGGAAACATGTTTTGCCCTTGGAGCACTCCCCAGGTCCCAGCTATGTGACCTTGAGCAAGCTACTTAACCTCCCTGAGCTCACCTTCCTGCTGAGTAACATGAGCATAAATGGATGATGACATAAAGCCGGAAGGGTCCCCCGGGGCTGCAATCAGTGGGAGCCGCAGAGGGACACAACCAGGGTCCATAATGCCAAGGCAAGGTCATTCCCAGACCAGGTGGATACTAGGTGCGGATTTCCTCAACCACCCCTCCACATTCTGGGGGCACTAGGGGAAAGCAAGCCAGGCACAAAGACAGGATCACAATTCCTGATTTTGACTTTCACCTCTGGTTCCAGTGTGCTTCAGCACAGGGCTGTTCCTGATCCTGTCTTTCTCTAAAAAGTCGATATTTTGTTTATCATGGATTTTTTTGCATTCACTTTGGTCTTTTAAAATATCACATTAAAATATGACTCGATGACAGATTTTCAGGACCACCTTAAATTTTGCACCCTAGGCGAATGCCTCCCTCTCCTCACTCGGTCCTCACACCAGATGGACACACAGTACAGGCAGAGCCCGCCTCCCTTCCCCCCCACCCCATCTCCAAATCCTTGGAAACTGGGACTCAGAGGAGATTTCCTTGGAATCCCCTGGGGATTGGCCTCCATTCCCTCCCTCCCCGAGCACCTTACTCCCTGAGCCCCCACTGTGTGAGGCTGGGTCCCCAAAGAGAGGACACTCTATATCTGCGAAAGCCCCCCCTGGGGATTCCCAGACCTGGCTCAGCCTGGGCATTCCCGAGCCCGCCCAGGGCCCGCCCCATGCTGAGTCCCCAGCCTGGTGGGTCTCCTGGAAACTCCCCAAGCTGGTTTCGGGGTGGGAGGCCCACAGTGAAGCAATTCACACCACAGCCCCAACAACTTGGAGCCCATCCCACCTAACTCCGGAATAAAGGGGAGGCAGGTTCATTTCTGCAGGACTCAGCCACCTGCACTGCACCGGAAAAGAGGAGGACCCCTCGCTGTCAACCCAGGTGAGCCCAGAAGCCAGCTCCTGGGACAAAGCCAGGGTCCTGAAGGCTCCAGGCCAATCCCTGCTCTCAGCTACCTCTGGTTGCTTGGGACCAGGACCTGGAACTGGGTCAGAGGTGACAGCTCCTGATCCCAGGGGCTCGGAGCAGGCCTCAGCAAACACTCCCCAGCCCCTGCACCCATCCTCTGCCTGAACCTGAGGTGCTGACAGAAAAGAAGGCAGGAGGCAGCACCAACCCCAGGCCTCTCCTTCTCTCCCCTCCCCCAGCACAGCCGGTCTTACCAGTTTGGCGGGCACCTGAGAGTCCTCTCTCCTGGCCAGCTGCAGAACAACTACAGGAAGGGGATAAGGCTTGCTGGACTGGCCTCAGTCTACCTCTCTTGGGAATGGGCAGAGTTTGTTGAAGTCTAAACTACTTGACCTCCAGGCCCCTCCTGGGATGGGCCTGGTTTGCTGACCCTTGACCTCAGCCTGGGAGGGACAGGATAGGATGGGGGAGCCCCTGAGATCCAGATGACCTTGACCCAGGGCACTCTGTCCCCGTGCTTCCGCTACCTCCCGCCCACAGCTCCGCAAGGTACAGCCGTGTCATTCACCGCTGGACTTTGACAGTAGCCAAAGGCACCGCTCAGTTCTCCATGCCTATCCCCTTCCAGTTCTGCCAAAGTCTCCACTGAGGTCAACTGGATATGTCCCTCAGAAGCTGGAACCCCACAATGGTGGCCCAGGCTGTCCTCTGGATCCTGCTCGGATTGCTGCTGCGGCTGGAGCCAGGGACAGGTGGGTCAGGAGGCAGAGACCCGGGGCCAGGACCCAGTTCTGTAAGAATGTGCTGCTGCCCCCTCTGTGTCTAGCCCTGTACAGGGTGAGGCTGGAGACCCTAGGAGGCCCCAGTCTCAAGGAACCTCTAGTCTCCAGATGCTCCCCATAGGGTCAGGACAATAGCTGGGGAAAGGACTTGGGGCCAGAAAAGCAAAAATCAGGAAAGTTTCCTGGAGGAGGGGACATAGATTTAGGATAGGAAGAAAGAAAAAAAAAAAATTTGACTTGATGCAGAAACAGGAAAGGGCATTTTAGGCCAAGAGAGGAACAAAGCTATAGAGGAATCATAGTGTGGACCGTCTGGAGACGAACCTGGATTCTAGACAGCGTAAGGATTAATACTTCTTGGGTTCAAATCCTGCCTCTTCCACTTTCTAGAGTGTGACCCTAGGCAGATGATTCAACCTCTCTGTTCTCATTAGGGTCATTGTGAAGATTAAATGGGTTAAGTTATGTAAGTCACCTAGAATGGTGCCTGGCACATAGTAAATGTTTAATAAATGTTAGCTATCATTCAACATCCCACCCAGCTCTGAGCCCAGCACTTCTGAGTTCCAGGTTCAGCCACTGACATTTCCCTCACTGGGCACAGGCCCACTCTCTCCTCCCTGGCCATCCTTAGGGACATCTATCCCTCTAAAATCCCCCAAACTCCAATCCATCAAGAAAAACTGTCCATTTTCCCCTCAAAACACCTGGGAACTCTTCTGATTTTTGTCCATCCCACTGCCACCACCCTGGCTTCGGCCACCTTCATCGCTTACCCCCACACTGTCTCTCCTTCCCTACTCTAGCCTCCCCCAAATCTGTTCTCCACATGGTAGCCAAAGGAGCAATCGTAGAATACCAGCCAGGCCATGTCTCTCTCCTGCTCATGAACCTGCCATGGCTCCCCAGTGCTCACTGATCATCTAAGCTCCTTAACCTGTTATCTGTGCCTCAGTCTCCTCATCTATACAAGGACAGTGGTGGGGGTCACAGCGTTGTCCGATGAAGAGCTAGGGGCACTGAGAAAATGTGGAAGCAGCAGGGGGAGGAACAGAGGGTGCTGGGCCACTGGGCTAATGTTGTTCCTCCTCCTGCAGCCACCCTGCCCCTGCTCATGGACTCTGTCATCCAGGCCCTGGCGGAGCTCGAGCAGAAGGTACCAGCCACGATGGCCGGCCACACTGCTTCTGCGTGGCTGCAGTTCGCCCAGGACTCTGGCCGCCATGATCTCCTCCATCACTTCCTGCTGGAGGGGCAGAATCTCAAGGCCACCAAGCTGGATCCCCAGCAACTGAGCCCAGAGCTTCGAGGCCTGACCAAGGACGTGGCCCAACATGGTATCCGGGGCAGGCTGGAATACGGAGTGGTGCTGGCACCCGACGGCTCCACCGTGGCTGTGGAGCCTCTTCTGGTGGGGCTGGAGGCAGGGCTACAAGGGAACAGGGTGGTCAACCTGCCCTCGGACAGCACGGCCACCCCTCTGGATGCTGGAGCCACCTTTCCAGACACTGGAGCCGTGGTTCCGGATGTAAGAGCCACAGCCCCAAGACTCAGGGATGTCCCCCCAGATGGCCCCTCTGCAGATGTTGGAGCCATGCCTCCAAATATTAGAGCCACAGATCTGGATGTCAAACCCACCTCTCCAGGTGTTAGACCTGGCTCTCCAGATGTCCCAGTCACCTCTCCAGATGTCCAAGCCTCCTCGCCAGGTGCCAAAGCCAGGTCCCCGACCACTGTGGACAGCCTTCTGGTGGTCACCCTGGCCAGAGACCTGGGTCTGGCCTTCCTCCAGAGCCCTCAAACCTGGAGCCATTCAGGCCTGGGAACTGAGGGCTGCTGGGACCAGCTCTCTGCCCCCCGGACCTTCACACTCTTAGATTCTGTGGCATCGCCAGTCACCATGGCCTTCCTCAATGGGGCCCTGGATGGGGCCCTCCTTGGAGATTATCTAAGCCGAACCCCTGAGCCTCGGCCACTTCTCAGCGCCCTCCTGAGCCAATACTATGGAACCGGGGTGGCTGGAGATTCAGGACTTCGCAGCAACTTCCGACGGCAGAACGCAGCGGCTCTGACTTCAGCCCCCACCTTGACACAGCAGGTATGGGGGGCCCTCATCCTGCTACAGAGGCTGGAGCCAGCACACCCTCAGCTGCGGGGCATGAGCCAAGAACGGCTGTTCGAGGTAGCCACCAATGCCACCAAGGAATTCACTGAGGCCTTCCTGGGTGAGAAGGCCCCCACCCCCTGTGACCTCCCCCCTCACAGATACACTCTTAGCCTCATGTGGTCAGGGGGATCCAAGACTGGAGGATTCCAGAGGGGGAAGTAGGGGCTCAGGCTGGGGAGCCAGGGCAGCTGCACAGGTAAGGAAAGGCTAGATTTGGGTCTTAAAGGATGAATAAAAGTTCGGGGCGCCTGGGTGGCTCAGTCATTAAGCGTCTGCCTTCTGCTCAGGTCATGATCCCAGGGTCCTGGGATCGAGTCCCACGTCGGGCTCCCTGCTTGGTGGGAAGCCTGCTTCTCCCTCTCCCACTCCCCCTGCTTGTGTTCCTGCTCTCACTATCTCTCTCTCTGTCAAATAAATAAATAAAATCTTAAAAAAAAAAAAGGATGAATAAAAGTTCATCCCCCCAAAAAAAAGGAGTGGGGGAAGGTAGAGGGCATTCCAGGAGGTGGGCTCAGCACATGCAAAGGCACAGAGGTTCAAATGGAAGTTCAGGCAGTTACTCCTGTGCACCTTTAGGGAAGTTGCTTCACTTCTCTGAACCTCACCTTCTTCAGTGAAGCCTGGGAAAATCATTGCTTCTTCTTGGAGGTGCTGGGTGGTTTAAGAAAGATGAAACAGGGAAAGCAAGTAAGCACACAATTAGAGTATGATAAATGGGGGCTGAGATTCATTCCTCTTTTCTCACTATGGCTGTCCCTCCCTAGAACTCAGAGCAGAGCCAGCTGGAGAGTGTTGGGTCCTGGATTGTAAAGAGCCTTAAATTAAGAGCTAAAATGTTTGGGGTTCATCCTCAAGGTGATGGGAAGCATAGCAGATATGCCAATAGGACTGAGATGCTGTTAAATTTAGTTAAGTTAGATCCCCATGGGGGCCAGTGTAGTGCGAGATGGAAATGTCCTCAAATCTGGAGGGAGTCTGGAGGGATGGTCCATATGTGCGCTCTAATGGGGGAGCAGGCGGCAGGGAGAGAAACGCTGGCTGACCCCAGCCCTGGACTCCCTTCTCCACAGGGTGCCCGGCCATCCACCCACGTTGCCGCTGGGGCGCCGCGCCCTATCGGGGTAGCCCCAGGCCGCTGCAGCTGCCACTCGGGTTCTTGTATGTGCATCACACATACGTGCCCGCGGCACCCTGCACGGATTTCGCGCGCTGCGCCGCCGCCATGCGCTCTATGCAGCGCTTCCACCAAGATACTCGGGGTTGGGACGACATTGGCTACAGGTAAACTGAACCCGCAGGCTCGCGAACCTTTTAGAGTGTAGTCTGGGTGGGCGTGGCCGGACCCGGGGGCGGGGCTTGGACCGGAGCCAACGGGGAGAGACGGAGGAGGAGCTTGGAGGTGGGTGGAGCCAAAGTGGCGAGGGGGCGTGGCCTTGACTTGGGTCCCGGCTTTAGCAGTGGGATTCTTGAGTTTGGGGTAGGAACTAGGAAAGGAGGAAGGACCTGAGAAAGGAGCAGGACCTGTGTTAAGAGCTGGGTCTGGGACAGAGCATCGATGGAATATGACCTAAGACAGAAAAGGTCTCTGAACTGGGCAGGAGCTGTACCTGAGACAGTGCGGAGGGGGCTGGGTAGAAAGGGGAGTGGCCAATGCTGACGGACAGATCCGGAAAAACTGGATAGTTTCTGCGGTGGCACTTGGGGAGTGGGAAGAGGATGGGCGGGGCAGAGTCAGAGAGACCAGGCGGGACGTGGGTCGGAGGTGGGCCTTGGCTCAGGTGCAGAACTGGGGTAGAGGCCCAGATGAAAGGCGGGACCTCCCTCACGCCGCGTGGTGCCTGCTTCCCCCTCCCGTTTACAGTTTCGTGATCGGCTCAGACGGCTATGTGTACGAGGGCCGCGGCTGGCACTGGGTGGGCGCGCACACGCTCGGCCACAACTCTCGCGGCTTCGGCGTGGCCTTCGTGGGCAACTACACTGCGGAGCTGCCTGCGAAGTCTGCGCTTCACACCGTGCAGGACGTGCTCCCTGGCTGCGCAGTGCGCGCTGGCTTCCTGCGGCCCGACTATGCGCTGCTGGGCCACCGCCAGCTGGTGCGCACTGACTGCCCCGGGGACGCGCTCTTCAACCTGCTGCGCACCTGGCCGCACTTCGCTGCTGTGAGTACAAGACCCCGCATCTTTCCGCACACGTTCAGAGCGCAGCCCTGACCCCTGTCTACCTGCCCAACCTCGACAGGCCCCTGACCCCTTACTGTAACCCCTAGGCCCACACAACGTCAGCCAGGCTCCTGGTCCCCCTTGCAGTCCATCTATTCAGGCAGCCTAGGCCCAGACTTCACTCGTTCTACTTGCAACAGCCCCTACCCACTGTCCTCCGCCCCTACAGCCTCGGCTCAGCCCTGACCCGGCCAGCTTGTCCTTTACCCAGCCCCGACACCTCTGCGCTCCCAACCAAAGCATGGACCCCGACCCTACAGCAGCCCTTCTGCCTACACAGCCTCACCCAGACTAGCCAAACTTGGCCTCACTTCTGTCTCCTACCCAAAGGGCCCTCTGTCCACACATCACTAACTCAGCCTGTGACCCTCTACAGAAAACCCCTTTGCCTGTGCAACCTCTGTCTAGCCCCTACCCCTGTGCTGCAGTCCTCTGCCCAATCTCAGCCCTGAGGATGCTTGCTCAGCCCCAGCCTCCCTGACCCCTGATGACAGCTCTTATGATGGAGCAATCTATGTCCAGCCAGCACAAACTTGGCCTGATGATCCCCACCCAGCCCCTGACCCCAATTACCAAAACATCTCTATATTCACACCTGCACAATCTCATGTTACCTGCACACAGTCAGCATTGTACCCACCCCCTCACTTTGGGCCCCCGTCCTCTTCCCTTTCCATGACAGGGGCAGACCCCCACTCCCCAAGCCTCACACTCCCCTGTCCTTTTTTTTTTTTTTTTTAAGATTTTATTTATTTATTTGACAGAGAGAGTGAGAGAGCACAAGCAGGGGGAACAGTAGAGGGAGAGGGAGAAGCAGGCTCCCCACTGAGCAGGGACCCCAGTGTGGGACTCAATCCCAGGACCCTGGGATCGTGATCTGAGCCGAAGGCAGATGCTTAACCGACTGAGCCACCCAGGAGCCCCTCCCCTGTCTTTTCTAGAATGGGAAACCAAGAACAGCCAGGAGGGCCTCCAGGAGATCCAAAAGGGAGCCACCTCCAATGATCGTGCCAGCCACAGGCCTCCAATAAAGAGACAGTGGAAAGAGAGCCTGTATCTATGCATCATCTGTGTTTGCACACGTTGTCTTTTTCTTTTTTAAGATTTTATTTATTTATTTGAGAGAGAGAGAACAAGTAGGGGGGAGGGGCAGAGGAAGAGAGAGAAGCAGACTCCCCACTGAGCAGGGAGCCTGATGCGGGACTCGATCCCAGGACCCTGGGATCGTGACCTGAGCCAAAGCCGTATACTTAACCTACTGAGCCACCCAGGTGCCCTGCACAAGTTGTCTTAATTTGTGTTTGCCCAGAAGCAGACCGGAGACAAGAATTTCAGTGCAAGTAGTTTGTTTGGGAGGTGAAGGTGCTCCCAGATCATATCAGTTGGGGAATGAGGGAGAGAGGTAGGGAAGAGAAGGCAGCCGAGAAAGGGTACTTTATCAAGTAAGTTGGCACTGTGGGGACATGGAGTTCAATCCCACTGGGGACCTCTAGGGGACTGTGTAAGACACACACCTCAGAGTCATATTGATCCAAGGGAGCTGGGGTATTGATCCTCCAACCCTCATCGTCATTGGTTAAGGGCTGATCTCAGGGAAGGTATTAATTCTGTGGCACTTTTGGGTTGCTTATGGTATGGGGAAAGTGGACTCCATCGTCAGAGAAAGACCTCCAGCAAAAATGCAGGGAAGTGGGAGTGGATCAGTATTCAGTGAAGCGGGAAAGGCTCAGGGATACATCGGAACATGGGGAAACTCTGTATGTGTGTGCTGTGAATGGATTGAGTGCAGTATGAAAGAGGTGGGCATATCTAAGGCGTGTGCATCTGTGTGAACATGTCCAGCTCCAGGAAAAGGGTCTTTGGCCCTCACGGAAGATCCTACTCCTTGGGACAGGTTATAGAATTTGTAAGGCACAGGGCAAAATGAAAATGCAGGGCCCCTTGTTCAAAAAGCAGGAACTTCGAGACAGCAACAGCAAAGCATTAAATCAAATGCAGTGCAGTGCCCTTCTAAGCATGGGGGTCCTGGATGACTGCCCAGGCCACATGCCCATGAAAGTGGTCCTACCCACCCTATCCTGTGAATTCTGGTCACCCTTGCCTTTGCACAAACTGTTCCTTCTATCTGGCATGCTCATCCCATGGTCCTCTCCTTATGCTTTGGGCCACAAATGTCACCTCTTCAGGGAGGCCCTCCTGGATTTTTCCACTTGTGCTTAGCCTCTACTGCAGTCTATTTTCTTCCAAGTCTTCCTCACCAGCTAGAAATGTCCTGCATTGATGTTCAGGATCTGTTTCCCTCACTGGACTCTGAGCTCCAGGAGGGCAAGAGCCAAGTTTGTTTAGTCCCCTGTGGCTTCTCCAGCACCCAGTACATAGTAGGCACTCGGGAAACATTTATTGAGTAAACAAAGGCTCCCATTATGAACCTTCTGGAGCTAATATTATCATCTTGTACAAATAAGGAAACCGAGGCTCAGAGAGAGGAAGTGACTTGCCTGAGGTCACACAGCGAGAGAAGGACCAGCTGGCTCTGGAACCCACTTCTGGGCCAGGATTCGAGTGAATCTCATGCTGACTCATTCACTTCTTAGAACAGCATTTGCCCACCTCTTTTTACAAGTAAACACTTACTGAGGTACAACAGAGATAGAGGAAGACACAGGAAAGTGCACTGAACTGTATAGCTCAATAAATTTTCACAACAGAACACACCCTTGTAATCAGCACCCACCCAGTTCAAGAAACGGGACATGTTAAATTTGTTCTGTGACTTTCACCACCATTAGGGAAAAAAAAAAAGATCAATTCCAAGAAGCTTCCTTCATGCTCCCCTACCTTCTTCCAAAGGAACCTAACATCCTGATTTGTTCCACACAGTTTTGCCTCCTTTGCGACTTTATATAAAAGGGACCACATGGTATTGACTCTTCGCTGTTTGTGATTCATCCACGTTCAATCATCCAGTGGTTTGCTCATTTCGTTGCTGCATGGTATTCCACTGAGGAAGAGATCACAATTGATCCATTCCACAGTACATGGACACGTGGGTTGCCTTCAGTTTGGTGCTATTACAAAGAGCGCTAGTGGGCATGTCTATTGGGTGTATACCTAGCACTGTAATCGCTGGGCCAGAGGTGAGGTGTATGGGCAACGTTAGGAGATCATGTCAGTTTTCCAACTTAGGTGAATTGCTCTACACTCTGACCAGCAGTGGAGGAGAGCTCCAGGTGCCCTGTATTCTCACCAGCACTTGGTCAGTCTGTACCCATTCTGCAGAGATGGCATCTGAAGCTCAGAGAGCGACATTGCGGCTTCCCGGTCAATGAGAGATTCTGGGTCCTGCTCTGTCACCTCCTCTGCCTCCCGCATCCTGCCCCCACTGTGCCCTCCCAGCCTGGCTGTGGGGTGGGGTGGGACAGACAGGGTCACGTGGAGTTGCGTTCAGCAGGAGGAAGCCAGGCAGGGTGCAGACGCCTGCTGATTTTGGGGCCGGTCGGGAAATCAAGGTAAGGGAGGGAGGGCATGGTGGCCACTGAGGGGGTTACCTGGGGGCGGAGCTGTGAGTGGGGAGGGGGCCAAGATGAGGACAGCATGTGGGAACACACTGGGCAGAACTGTCACCCTCTTGTCCCTCAGGAGAACCCCCGCCATGGACCCACCATCACCATGCAAGGCCTCCCAAACCCAGCCTGCAGCAGCCTCGTCCCTGCTAACCTCCTACCGTTGGCACACAGGGGGCGATGGGGAGAAAGTAGCCGGAGGGTCCCGCTGGGGCCGACTTGCAGGCTGGGGAAGGGCGCTAAGCCACCAGGAGCCGGGGGTCAGCAGCCAGCCAGCCTCTCGCTCGCTGTTCCGTCGTGTCCTCTCTGTGCCCCCCAAGGAGTCACGCACAAGTCGCCTGCGGCTATCCAAGACCCTCTGGGGAAGGCATAAGAGCCCGCCGCTGGAGCCAGGACCAGAGCCGGAGGCCCCAGGTACATGGTTCCCCCCCCTCCAGGCTGGGAGACCGGATGCTTGGGTTTTGTCTGCCTCCGGAGCATCAGCCCTACAGACACAGGAAGTTGTGGGGAGTGCAAAAGCCCAACAGGAAGTGGCTGGGGCCCAGCTGCCCTCTTCCCTCTTCCCCCTCACACAGGGACTGGGGGGTAGGGGGAGTGGCCAGGGGCCTATGGGCTGGGGGTCCATCCTGGGGAAGGGAGATGGAAGAGACTGAGGGTGGTACTGTCCAGATGCCAAATGGCTCTTGGCCCCAGTGGGTCTCTCCTCATATCCAATAGCCCAGGCTCATTCTCTCCTGCCTGGATATCCACCTCAGCCCTCTGGCCTCCATATGTTCAGTTTCTTCACTTCTTTGAACCTCAGCTTCTCCATCAGTTAAATGGGGATCATAATGCCTACCTTGAAGCATATATTATTTCATTCACTCATATTCATTCATTCATTCATTCATTCATTCATTCATTCAAACAGAGGTCTATTGAGCATTTACGACATGCCAGGCCTTGATTTAGGCACTAAGGACAAAGCAGTAAACAAAACAGATGGAATTGCCTACCCCATGTAGCTCACAGTGTAGTGGGTATGACAGACAGTAAACAAGTAAACCAAAAACGACAGATGGGGCTGTTCCACAGAGGGATCTAGAAGAGTAAGGGATGCCATGAAGACTGTAGTTCGGGAATGCAGCACTAGCCCAGGGCCCAGCATGATTTAAGTGATCTATTAACAAGTGGAGTATTTATTCCTCTGATGGGAAAACAATAGGACAGACAGGTGATCTGGGAGGGTTCCTATCTATTCTGAGAACCTCATTTCTCACTGTTCATATTCCCATTTTGCAGAGGCATCCCTTTAACTCCCTTCAGGGTATCAGGTATTGCTCACTCCATAGGATCCAGAGAGAAAGTTCTCCAAGAAGCAGGACTGCTCCTCCCCTGCTCAAACACCTCCCATGGTTCCCCATTACCCCCAGGATAAAACTTCCAGTTCTCTAACTGGCACCCAAGATTCTGTACCAGTCTCATCCTGGATCTTCTCCCTCTAGCCTCTGAGCCCTCTGGGCCCTTCTTGCTTTTCCTGGGCCTTGCCATCTCTGAACCTTTGCCCAAGCTGTTACTGCCCTTGTCCCCTCCATCTCTGTCAAAATCCAACCTGCTGTTCAAGACCCAGTGCAAACCTACCATCTCTGGAGGCTTTCCCTGTCCCACTGCACCACCACCTCTCCCTACCCTGATCTTTTTTCTATTCCTTTCTCAAATTTTGAATGCTTTCCACCTTAGATTAGTTATTTATGTAAGGAACCAAGGATGCTGTCTTGTTTAACCTCTTGGACCTGCCTATCTACTGTCTTGGTTAAGAGAAGAATGCTTGTGTCTGAACCTGGCTCAACCACTCACAAGCTGTATGACCCTGGGCAAGTCCCTCAACCTCTCTGGTTTTCAGTTTCCTCCTTGGCAAAATGGGGGTGATAATAGCCCTTGAATAGCTTTTGGAGGATTAAATGAGAGAAGGTGGATTAGTAAACACAGTACAGGGCACATGTGTCCACTACCCATGGCCTGTGGGGACAAGGACAAGAGGGGTGGAAACTTGTCCAACAACAGCCTGACGTGGCTGCTGGGTGGGCTGGGGTTGGGGGGAGCGGAGACACCTGGGAAGGAATGCCTGATGAGCCTCTCTGAATGGAGACGGTCCACTGAGGGAGAGGAAAGGACTCCCAGGTCCCCAGCACCTACTCCTCTGCCCAGAGCCTGAGCCAGAGCCAGAGACCCCTGCCCCACAGATCCCTGAGGCCCCCACACCTGACGTACCCATCTGGAACATTGGGGCCTTCACCCTGCTCGATGGGAAGCTGGTGCTGCTTGGGGGTGAGGAGGAGGTGAGAAGGGGCACAGGGGCGAGGGGAGGGAAGAAGATGGTGGGAAGGAGACAGAAGAGTGGGGGGGGAGAATAATGGAAAGTGTCTGCCTCTCCTGTCTGCCTGCCTACCTCCCCTTTATGACTACCCACTCTTATGGACAACAGGGTCCTCGCCGGCCCCGGGTGGGGAGCGCTAGCTCTGAGGGCAGCCTCCAGGTAGCCATGGGGAGCCTCAGAGATCCAGGTAAGTTTCAGAGGTGCGGAGGGCTGGGGCATTTGGTAGCATGTCAAGGTGGGGCAGAATTCAAGATGATCCCATCCCCCAACCTTCCACCCCTGACCACCTACAGATCGGATCCCCGGAAAGACTGACCCAGAGGCTGCTGGCCCCAACCAGGTCCACAACGTTCGGGTGAGCCATCCAGTGGGAGGTGGAGGGGAGAGCAAAGACTCCCAGACCCTCAGAGATGAAAGGGGACTCTTACTGGGTGCTCTTGGGCAGGTCACTTTTTTGGCCTCAGTGTCCCTATCAGTCAAATGGAGCTAATGAGAGAACCCCCCCCCCCCAGGGCTGTTTATGAGAAGTCAATAGAGAAAGCATAGGATTGGTGCTTTAGAAAAGAAAAAAAAAAAAGGAAAAAAACCCCCAAAATTTTGATTGCCTTTATTATTACTGCTAAAACAGCCTGAGGTTGCGGTCTCCCCAAACCAGCAGATGACCCAGGACACCCTGGGGGGAAAGAAGTTGAGGAGGGAGAACAGGGTTCTGTCCAGCTGATATCCCCCTTCCCACAGGGATTGCTCAAGCGGCTGAAAGAGAAGAAAAAGGCCAGGTCGGAGCTCGGAGCCAGTGCCTGCCGGGATGGGTAAGAGTCTCTGAGGGGCAGAAGGGGCTGGAATTCAACATTGCCCCCTCCACCCCCACCTGCCTATCATTCCCACCTTCACCAAATACCTCCCATGGCCCCCTCTGTGTCCTGCCCCAGAGCAATGCTGGAGCCACCCCTCGGCTGAAGGGTGGGGGCAGAGTCTAACACACTAACTCTAAATCAGGAACTAAGTCAACGCCCTGGGCTGGGAGTGTCAGCGAAGGGACCACTGAGCTGAGATCTGAAGGATGGATGATAGTTCGCCAGGCCAAGAGGGACAGGAAAAGCATTCCAGGCTACGAAACAGGGAGTACAAAGGCCAAGAGGCCAGATGAAGCGACAAAAACAAGGCCAGGATGACTGGAGTTCAGAGAAAGGGACTAAGTGGAGGGAAATGTGGTCAAAAGGTGACAAGGACTGTACTATATAAGGTAACACTGGCCACCATAAGGAGTTGAGTTTTTATCCTGAAAGCGATGGGTTCAAGTCCAATTTAGGTTCAAGTTCATCCTGGCCTCCCTCCACCCTTCAGGCTCTAGGGGGTGGGTTTGTGCGGAGGAGGGAAGAATGACCACTTGTTCAACCGCCCGCTCCCCAGACCCCCCAGTGCTCTGGGATCTCGGGAATCGCTGGCCACGCTCTCCGAGCTGGACTTGGGTGCTGAGCGGGATGTAAGGGTCTGGCCATTGCACCCCAGCCTCCTGGAGGAGCCCCACTGCTTCCAGGTAAATGCAGAGAACTCTCCACCTCACCCAGATTCTTTGGTTCTACCCTTGGCCTCAACCGCATCCTTGGATCCCCATCTCCAACAGGTAACGTGGACGGGCGGGAGCCGCTGCTTCTCTTGTCGCTCCGCCGCTGAGAGAGACCGCTGGATCGAGGACCTTCGCCGCCACTTCCAGCCCAACCAGGTCAGTACAGCGGCAAAGTTGGACGTGGAGGCCCCGCCCACAGCCCGGGCCCCGCCCTTTCCCCAACCCAAACCCCCGCCCCCGCCCTAACCCTGCCTCTTAGACACATCTGCCGGCTAACACCTTTGCAAAAACTCCGAGACCCTCCTCAGCTTCCGACTGTTACCAGCCCCTGGTAAAACAACCCGGTCCCAGAAGTTCAATCCGGGAACTATTTGCACCCAAAGCCCCGCCTACCAGGCAATGGCCAAGTCCCCGTCCCGCGGCTACTCCTCCGTATCCTGGAGCCCGGATCTCTCTGCGAGAGCCCAGAAAAACTAGAGGGCTTTCGCAGAACCACCTTGAGACCGCCGTGGCCCCTGTCTTCCCCCAAGGGCCCAGCGATCTCCCTGGGGGCACGGTGCCCCACGTCGAGCACCGACGCCTCCCCCAACCCACTCCGGTCCGCAGGACAACTTGGAGCGGGAAGAGACGTGGTTGAGCGTGTGGGTGCACGAGGCAAAGGGACTGCCCCGAGCGGCGACGGGGTCCGCAGGCGTGCGCGCCGAGCTGTGGCTGGACGGCGCTCTCCTGGCGCGCACAGCGCCGCGGGCTGGCCCGGGCCCGCTCTTCTGGGCCGAGCGCTTCCACTTCGAGGCGCTGCCGCCGGCGCGTCGCCTGTCGTTGAGGCTGCGCGGAGCTGGCCTGGGGGGAGCGGCGCTGGGCCGCGTGGCACTGGCCCTGGAAGAGCTGGGCGTCCCCCGCGCGCCCGCCGCGGGCCTGGAGCGCTGGTTCCCGCTGCTCGGGGCGCCAGCAGGCGCGGCGCTGCGGGCGCGGATCCGGGCGCGGCGCCTGCGCGTGCTGCCGTCCGAGCGCTACAAGGAGCTGGCGGAGTTCCTCACCTTCCACTACGCGCGCCTCTGCGGGGCGCTGGAGCCCGCGCTGTCTGCCCAGGCCAAGGAGGAGCTGGCGGCTGCCATGGTGCGAGTGCTGCAGGCCACCGGCCGGGCGCAGGTGCGGCGCTGCGACGGGGCGGACCCGAGTGACCAGAGGCTGCCTGATCGCGCGCTCCGGGGAGCAGTGTGGGTGTTGGGGGGGACCGGTGGCTCAGGACCCCAGCGGCACAGACGAGGGGCGGGGCACCACGAGGGGCGGGGCCTGAGCTTCAGCTGTGAGGGGCGGGGCCTGAACTGAGCCTCTAAGCTGAAAGATTCAAATTTCTGCTGGGAGGGCTAGAGGATCCGACCTTGTGAGCCCTAGCAGTGAAGACCCTAGCAGCTAGGAGGGTCCGGGCTTGTGTCCCAGGTGTGAGTGATTGGCCAAGGGCTCGTATTCCCCCTAGCTCAGTCCGCTCCCCCGCGCAACGTGAACCCCACTGTCCCCAGGCACTGGTGACAGACCTGGGCACCGCAGAGCTGGCACGCAGTGGAGGCCGTGAGGCGCTACTCTTCCGGGAAAACACATTGGCCACCAAGGCCATTGATGAGTACATGAAGCTGGTGGCACAGGATTACCTCCAAGAGACGCTGGGTGAGCCAGAGGGTGGATGTCAGAGGCCATCTAGGCAGGCTACGAACCCCCTCCCGGGGGGAGATCTGGGAGATCCTAGGTAACCTGGATGCTGGTAGTGGGTAGTACCTTTGGGGGTGCTGGAATCCTGGAGGCAACTGGGGGCTCCCCCAGAGATGTTAGGTGTCTCGCTGGTAGTGGGTAGTACCTTTGGGGGTGCTGGAATCCTGGAGGCAACTGGGGGCTCCCCCAGAGATGTTAGGTGTCTCCGGAGGAAGGTGGAGACAGAGTTGGAGGCTGAGTGTGGTGGGTTGTGGTGGTCATGGCCCTGGCCTCTTGTCTGGCTGTGCTGAACTGCAGGGCAGGTCGTGCAGCGTCTCTGTGCCTCCAGTGAGGACTGTGAGGTGGACCCCAGCAAGTGCCTGGCCCCAGAGCTGCCGCAGCACCAGACCAGACTGCGAAACAGTTGTGAGGAAGTCTTCCAAAACATCATCCACTCCTACAAGTGAGAATCAGGGCCCCAGCACCTGAGCCTAGCCCTACTTCTCAGCCACTGTGCTAATAGCCCTGACCCCCAATTGGGGTTGCCAAATAAAAACAGGATGCCCAGTTAAATGGGACGCATGCAACATTTGGGACATACTTATACTAAAAAATTATTCATTTTTATCTGAAATTCAAGTTCAACTGTTTGTCCTGAAGTTTTGTTTGCTAAGTCTGGTAACCCATTCCCCATATCAGGTCAACTTGGGGTTACTGACCCCAAGGAACCTGGGACCCAATTCCTTGTCCTCTAACTACAGGGGACCCCATACCCTAATTCCATGCTAGCTGACCCCAGTTACTATAGGACCTCAATAAAGACCTCTGATTCCAGGTGATACTAAAACCCCCAATCCCATGACCCTTGATCTTAAATGACCCTGTACCCCAAATTCCATGCAACTGATCACAAGAAACCTGGGATTCCAATTCCTTAAACTCTGACCCTAGGTTAACCTATATGTCCAGTCCCACATCACTTGGAACATCAATACCATAATTTCTGAACCTAGGTGACTCTGTAACCTCAAGCCCATCCTACCTCATCTTATATAATCTAGCACCCCAATCTCATGTTCCTTTATAGCTACCTCCCAAGCTCATGGACTGTATCCCCATGTGAACCTGTATCCCCACCTCCCAGATTACTGACTCCAGAGGTCACCACAATAACTACCCCATAAATCCTGACCCCAAGCATTATTATCCCCAATGTCTCCAATCCTGGAACCCATAGTGCCGGTGATTCCTGACTTCTGACCTTAGGACCTTGACATGAATATGACCTTTATGTCCATACCCTCCCCCTTTAACCATTGCCTCTTCTGCCTCAGCTGGTTTCCAGCAGAGCTGGGCACCGTGTTCTCAGGCTGGCGAGAAGCATGCAAGGCACGTGGCTCTGAGGCACTGGGCCCCCGACTGGTGTGTGCCTCTCTCTTCTTACGGCTCCTGTGTCCTGCCATCCTGGCACCCAGCCTCTTTGGTCTGGCACCAGAGCACCCTGCACCTGGCCCAGCCCGCACCCTCACACTGATCGCCAAGGTCATCCAGAACCTCGCCAACAGTGCCCCGTAGGTGCTGGGAGGCTGGGGGAGGGGAGGGGTGCATGCCAGGGCAGTGGGGTGGCAGATGCCTGGTCTGACCCACCCAGTCCGACTTTTGCCCAGGTTTGGTGAGAAGGAGGCCTACATGGGCTTCATGAATAGCTTTCTGGAGGATCATGGACCAGCCATGAAACACTTCCTGGACCAAGTGGCCATGGTGGATGTGGATGCAGCACCCAGTGGCTACCAGGGCAGCAGTGACTTAGCCCTCCAGCTGGCAGTCCTGCATGCCCAGCTCTGTACCATCTTTGCTGAACTTGACCAGGTATGGCCAGAGTGCAGAGCCCAGAGCCTAGGGTGTGGGGTAGGGAGGCAAGAGGGCAGGGAGCCTATGGTCCTAGAGAGCTTGTTTACCATCCTCCCTACATGCCTCATCAGGCAACCCGTGACAGCCTGGAACCGCTGCCCACCATCCTGCGAGCCATTGAGGAGGGCCGGCCTGTACCTGTGACTGTGCCGATGCGGCTCCCACCACCCCCAGCCCAAGTTCACTCCAGGTAACCAGCCTCCCTCAGGTCTGGCCCAGTTCTGATGGGTGAGAGCAGGGGCCAGACCAAAGGCAAGCACAGGGTCAGACCGGGGCCAGAGGTGAAGATAAGATCATGTCAGGGGTCAGGAACAGCAGTCGCCTTGGGATTCACTGTCAGAAACTGTTGCATAAAGGTAAGAGGTTGGAGACGGGGTCATCCACGGGGTCAGAGAGAGGTTCACAGTATGGTCAGAAGACAGGTACTGGATCAGATTGGAGTCCAAGGTGGGGATAGGTCATCGCAGAGGTCAGGGAGAGGTCACTTTTGGGGTCAAAGAAAGTGACATTGTGGTCAGTGATGAGGGTCAGTGATGAGGTTGTGGATGGAGTCAAATCAGGGTCAGATGTTAAGATGCACCATCAAGGGTCAGGGACAGGTTCATATGGTAAGCAGAGGTCAGGCCCATGGCCAAACGGGGTCAAGGGTTATAGGTAAAGTCATATGGTCAGAGATCAGGGACCATGGTCTGTGAGGAGGCAGAGACAGGATCAGCTTAAGGTCAGAGGTCAGGGACAAAGGAGGGGTCAGACAGGGAAGGAAAAGAGTATCCCTGTGAGCAGAGGTCAAGCCCAGGGTCAGATTGGAATCAGAGGTTACAGAGATGGTCGTGTCAAGGGTCATAGAGAAGACTGTATTGTCAGAAGTCCAGGGTCAGAGATCCAAATGTGATTCCATCAGTGACAAAGTCACATAGAAGTAAAAGATCAGAGGTGGAGTCATTTCTGGTCAGAGGTAGGTTTGGGAGTCAGCTCAGGGGCTGATCTGAGCTCTCCCATTCCACCCCCAGCTTCTCTGCAGGGGACAAGCCAGGCTTCCTGGCTCCTCGGGATCTCCCCAAGCACACCCCTCTCATCTCCAAGAGCCAGTCTCTACGCAGCGTTCACGGCGCAGGGAGTTGGGCGCGACCGCCGCCAGACCAAGAGCCACCCCCACGGCTGTCCCGGCCCGTGCAGCGCACGCAGAGCGTCCCGGCTGGCCGCCCCGCTCGTCGCCGCCCCTCTGCAGGGCCCCGGCCACGGCCCAAAAGCTCGCTTCGCACGGGGCCCGCTCCCCGAGGCCGGCCCTGGACCGGGGCCTCAGCATCGTTGCCTCGGAAGCCGTCGGTGCCGTGGCAGCGCCAGCTGGACCAGCCGCGGGACAGAGACCAGGCTCTGGGCGTGCACCGACCCGTGGGCAAGGTGAGGTCCAGCTCAGGTGTGCACACAGAGGGGAATGACGGGACTGGAAAGACAGAAAGCCAGGCAGGTCTGGGTTCAAATGCCGAGCTCTCTGCGCTGTATGACCCCAGGCCTAGTGCAAACCTCTCCGAGCCTCAGTTTGCTCCTCTGTAAGACGGGAGCGAGGTTTCCTAACGGGGCAGGGCAGTGAGATGGCAGAGCGCAGGGGACAAGGAGGTCAGGGTTTTTCGGGGAGAAGAAGGGGCGGGACGACGGGTCAGGTTACAGCTGCTCCCTCCCCACAGTTGGCAGAGCTGCAATGTGAGGTGGCCGCCCTGCGCGAGGAACAGAAGGCTCTGTCCGGCCTCGTGGAGTCGCTGGGCACCCACCTCCGGGCCTTGACGGAGAAGCAGGAGCAGCTTCAGGGCCAGCTGCAAGACCTGGACTCCAGGCTCCGTGAAGGGTGAGCCCCGCCTCCTCCATTAGCTCTGCCTCCGGGTGAGCCCGCTGTAATCAGATCTGCCCCACTTTCATTCAGGCCTCTCAATCACACCCTAATCACTCCCGGCAGGCCACGCCCCCTTCCAGTCCCGCCCCAACACCCCTGTTTCGCCCCGCCCCTTGGTCAGCTCCGCCCACCCCAGGTCGCTGGCGAGTCCTACCTTCCAGGCCCCACTCCTCAATCAGGTCCTCCCAAACAGGTTGGTCCCGCGTCTCTCAGTCTGGGCACATCTTCGTCCCTGTCACCACCTCACCCAGGACTGTCCAAGCCCCACCCTCAAGAGTTGGTTGGTCCTTTCATCCCAGCTATTCAAGGCTCTGATTCAGCCCGGGCTCCAAGTTTATCTAGGCCCCGCCCCCTAGCGTGGACAAGCCCCGCCTCCACGCCAAGCCCCGCCCCCGAACTCCTGGCTGTCCAACCAGGAGCTGGAGGGGAGCTTCTCCGCCTCTGACCCTCCCCTCTTGCCCCTGCTCCCCACAGGACTCCGCAGTCGGATCCAGGGCATGGTGCTCCAAGCAGTGAAGATCACAGGCTTAAAAGTCTGGTGAGACCCCTGCCGTAGCCCTGGGGAAGATCTGGGCGGTGAGGGAACCAGGGTTGGGGTGCAACCCTCCCCTGGCTCCGAGCCCATTGCCACTGCCTCTCCAGGAGCGCCGCCTGGCTGAGATGGAGAGTACTCAGGCCCAGCTGAGGAATGTGGTCCAGAGCCTGCAGCTTCCCAGAACGTCGGGATCCCGGAACCAGCCCCTACCCCTCAAACCACCCTGCCTCAACGGAGATACCACTTGAGCTGCCCACCCTGTCCCACGTGGTCTGGGAGCAGATACCGTCTTAAAGGCCTGTCCGACCCCTGCCTCAGCCCTACGCAGCCTACAGTGGGGAGTGGAGCCCTAAGCCAACCAGTCTGGCACTGTGAGGTTACCCAGTAAAATTTTGATTTCAGTAAAATGGATGGCCTTTTTTTGCCCCTAAGTGTGGCCAATCAGAAAGCATCCCCCTCCCACCATTCAAGTCTCCCAATTTCTCTCCTAATTGGAGTTCTCATGGAAGGGACAATATAAGGAGAGTCTCACCAGGTGTGTGACCTTAGACCTTTACTCTCTTAGTTCCTCAATTTCCTCATCTGTAAAATGGATCTAAAGTTTCTTACACAGTAGAAGACCCATTGTTTAAGGTGTTCAATAAAAGGAATTTGTCATTGTTAGGGGCAGCACCTGCTTCTGATTGAAGCCCAGGCCTCAGATGAGAGCATCTTCCTAGGCCCCCAAATCCCACACCAGCTCCCTCATGGCAGGGAGAGCATGGGTCTGGGAGGCAGATGAAGGAAGGGGTGAGTAGGTGTGGAGACCGTTGAACTCTGTGAGTGTTGGTTGGGTAAATGAGTGGGCATTTGAGTCATGGGTGGATGGATGGGTGAGGGGTAGTGTGTATGGGACATTTGGCAGATAAATAGGTTAGCATTTGGTGGAAACTTGCCCTGGTAGGTGAGTAAATAAGCAGTTAGCTGGGATAGGTACGTCTGCCTAGAAAAGCCTGGATCACAGTAGGAAATAAATATTTGAGTTAATTGAGTAGGTGGTTATATACATTGTATGAATATTTGTTGGGGTTTCCTGAGGCTTGAGCTAGGCAGTGAGGAAACAATAATGAGCTAGGCAGACAGGACTCCTGTCCTCATGGAGCTTACACTCTAGTGGACAAACAAGTAAATGTGCAACTGAAGGATGGATGTCTGTGTGGCTGGGTGGAAGGATGTGTGTAGGGATGGGTGGATGCTTGCTTGGTTGTTTGGATATGTAAGTATTTACTTGGGTGGTGGGGTGGATGGGCAGGTAGATGGGATGTGGATGAGTGGGTTGAGTGGGTGGATGGGAATTTGGGTGGGTGGCTAGCTGGCTGACAGGACCAGATGTTGGTTGATTGGTGGATGGATGAGTGGGAAGACAGGAGGTGGATGGGTGGTTTGAGTGGGTGTTTGGATGGATGGGTGGATAGTTGGTTAGTTGATTGAATGGATAGATGAGTGTGGATGAATGGGTAGGGAGGTGAGTGGGTGGTTGGACATATGGATGAGTGGTGGATGGAAGAAGGCAGCAGACTTGTTATGTATTCATGATGGGGTAGTTCTGGAGGCTGTGATCCTTGGGGTTGGGTGGAGAAGGGGGACTTAGCATTGGGGACCTAGGGCAGCTCTAGGGGCCTGTAGATGCTGAAGTCCAGTGTGGATAATGGGAAAGGAGGGAGAAGACTTGTGGTTGGAAGGTAGCTGATTGGGGGCAGGGGACTGAAGGATAAGGATTGGCTGAGTGGAGTTTTCAATGACCTATAAATGACCCATGGGGGAACTTCTCTGCCCCCTCCCCACTCTTCTGGTGCTATTAGCAGGCCTAGCATTGGAAGAACCAGTAGGGTGATGAGGAGCTATTGGGGGCAGGGGGACAAGTGTGTTGTCATGGAAACAGACCCTCTCCTTGGACTCTCAGGCCGCGCGGCCCCTTTAAGGGTGACCCGCCTGGCCACTCCCAATATGGCGGCGCGCCCGCTGACCGCCCCCTCCCCGGGCGGCGCGGGGGGGGGGAGGGGGGCCTGGACCTCCCCATCATGGCGGCGCGGCGGGGCTGTCGCGCTGAGGTCACGGCGGCGCGCCGGGGGGGGCGGGGCGGCGGGGGGAGCGATTTAAAGGGACAATGTCCCCCGAGCGGTGGAGGCGGCGGCGGCTGCGGAGGCCGCGGCACCGGCACCGGGAGCGGCAGCGGCGGTAGCGGCAGCGACGGCCGCACGGAGGAGGGGAGCTTCGAACCCCGGCGCCTGGCCGGCGGCACCGCCTCCCCGGTGAGGCCCGGCCCGGCCTGGGGAGCCCGCGGGCGGGGCGGAGCCGGCGCGGGGAGGGGGAGGCCGGGGCCGGGCCGGGCCAGGCGGGACCCCCCGGGGCGGGGGGCGGGGGCGGGGCCTGCAGGGGCGGGGCCTGGTCGGGGGCGGGGCCGTTCCGGTGGGGGGGAGGAGCGGGGGTCTTGGGGCAGGTGTCCCCCCACCTCGGCGCGTCCCACGGGGTCTCCCGCCCCGAAGTGCACGGGCGGAGGGAGCGTCTCCCGGACCCTGGCCCAACGAGGGGTGCGCTGGCGCGGCGCCGCCCCCACCCCTGCGACCCCCGGGGGGCGTCCAGGCGGGAGGCCCCTTCCCACGCTGCCAAAGTGCCCCGAAGTTGCGGTCCCGCCTGTTCCCCGCGGGCAGTGCCCACCCGGTGGGCACCCGCAGGTGCTTCCTCTGGACCTGGGCAGGGACCCCCGCCACGACTGCCAGGCCACGGACTGGCCCCCTGGGAGCCCCCAGGCCCCCGAGGGCAGCGCCTTCAGCCAGGCCTGGAGCCCGGGCCCCGCCCCGGTTGCCTGGGCCCGGCCTCCCCACCATCTCCCTGGGGAGGGCGCCTCATTCCTGCCCTTCACTTTCTGCCGTTACCTTGAAGGTATTTATAGGTGGAGAGGACAGCACCCACCCCCCCCACACACACGGCCTCCCCAGGGTCCTCATTTCTGGACCAGGAGCCCCATCCGTCGTTTTTGTCCGCAGACTAGAGAAATCTTGGGAGGGAGGGATGGAAGAGCCCAGGCTGGGTATGCATGAGGGGTGATGTTGGGGAGAGGAGGGGTTAAAGCTGGGGTCACTTGAGGCTGTGTGTGAGGGTGAAAGGGTTAATGAGAACCCTAAGGTCCTGAGGGGATGGGGGTTGGAGTGTGGGAAAAGTGCAGAGGTAATGATGGGGACACTTGGGATAGTGTCTAGGATCCGAGTGCAGAAGTGGCTGGGATGCCTGCTGAGGCATGGGCATAGGCGATGCATGTGCATGGACGCGAGGGCACAGTTGGGAAAAGTGCAGTAGTGTGTGAATGAAGGGAGGCACCTGGGAGAAGTGATAGGATTAATGTTGGAAGAAAACAAAGTGCATGAGTTTGCATGTGTAAAAATGGGGTAAACTGAGGCAGTACAGTACAGGAGCTGTGTAAAGAGGAGTTACCGGTGGGGAGACTGGGGCATAC
This sequence comes from Halichoerus grypus, assembly GCF_964656455.1. Taxonomy (NCBI): domain Eukaryota; kingdom Metazoa; phylum Chordata; class Mammalia; order Carnivora; family Phocidae; genus Halichoerus; species Halichoerus grypus. Next base: position 205,351,453 of record NC_135712.1, read on the forward strand.
TGAGGATAGAGGCCATCTGGGATACGATGCATATGGATAAGGCCTCAGCACCCTTTACTCAGCTCTCCTGGGCTGGGAGGTAAACTGAGGCACTGAGCAGCAAGGGTGAGGATTGGGGCTTCAAGGAAGAAGAAACTGAGGCAGCATCCCTTTCCCACCTCCCCTAAGCATCTATCTCTCTGCCCCCAGACCTACAATGCCTTGCTGAGCCAGCCTAGCAATTGAGTGGAGCCAGGCAGAGAGCATCCATGGATGGGCCCCTGGCAGGCGGCCTGGCCGCCCCAGATCGTCCTCGTGGCCCTGAGAGACTGCCTGGCCCAGCACCGAGGGAAGACATTGAAGGTGGGGCCGAGGCTGCTGAAGGGGAAGGTGGCATCTTCCGGTCCACCCATTACCTGCCTGTCACCAAGGAGGGACCCCGAGACATTCTGGATGGCAGAGGTGGCATTTCTGGTAAGAGGATGGGCCCTGTGGCCCTGGGGGAGCATCCAGCCTGGTCCCTGAGGTTCCAAGAGGGCTAGGTCACCCAGCCAAGCAGGGTTTGAGATGGGATTCTGATTCTGCTTGGGTCTAGAGCCTTCTCTTTGTACTCTGCTTATTTTCCCATTTTACGGATGTGAAAACAGAGGCCCTGGGAGCCAAAGACCTGATAAATGCCCCCCCACCCCGTGGGTGGCTAGGAGCTGGGACTTGAACTCAGGTCTGCCCCGTTCCCTCCTTTGAGCACACTCATTGGGTCCAGGTGCCCAGCTTAGCACCCTGAACATACTGCCCTGAGAGCCCACTTGTTCCTCAGGCATACCCCGTTCCCATCAGTCTATCCCAGCTCCCTCTTGCTGCACTGTCTTGGTGAGTCCTGCTCCTGAGCCATGGGCCAAAACAGCATGTGCCCTCTAGTGGCTGGGGAGGGACTGGGTAGTCAGGGACACCAGCTACCCCTTTGTGCCTTGGTTTACTCAGCAAAAGGGGATCTCACACTGTCCCCACCTCAAGATTTGTTATTCATTCATTAAATACTCGGCAACTACTATGTGTCAGGCTGTGTTCTAGGTGCTGGGGATACAGCCATAAACAAAAGAGGCAAAACTCCCTTCCCACAGAGGCCTGACATTGTGGTAGGAGGGACAGAAAACAACCAACTATATAAATAACGTAAGGACAGGTAGTGACAGGTGCCGTGAAGGTATTAAACAGAGGGCCAGGATCATGCCTGGAGGACCTGGGAAACCTCCCTGAGTGGGTGGAATTTGAGTGGAGCATTGAATGAATGGTGGGAAAGATAAGCCAGGTGGTGGGAACAGCAGGCGCAAAGGTCCTGTGGTGAGGAGGAGGACCAGGCGGGAGGAGCAGAGTGGTGGGGGCAGTGCAGGCTGATGCACCAGATGTCTCCCTTCATCTGCTTGGCCTGCCCTATAGGCCTTGGTTTCCAGGAACTTCCATGTACCTCATCAGGAGTTTCCTACGTGCCAAGCCTTCTACGTGATCATCTCATGTCATTCTTAAAAGATCCCTGTAGGGTAGCTTCAGTTATAATCATCCCGTGCTAGAGATGGGAAAATTCAGGCCCTGAGGGGTTAAGTAAGTTGCCCATGGTCCCACAGCTGGCACTAACCTGGCTTGACAGCCCTCGTCTTTAACCACCACCCTGGGTCAAGGCATCCTTGACCTGCCCCAACTCACCCTTAGCAACATGCATAATATTAGTTCACGTATTTTCAGAGCACCTTTTTGGGGCCACACACACACTCCATCCTCACCCTCATGGACCCTGCCATGTGGTGCTAGGGAGACAAACCAGCCACCAGGTGTTAGGACATAGTCACTGGGGCTGCAGTGGGTGAAGCCCAGCTGGGCCCAGCCTGGGGGCCTTCTGGAGTCCTGGATGAGGAACAGTGAGTCAGACACAGAGGGCAGGGGGAGTATAGGCATCAGGTTCCACATAAGCAATGGCATGGAGGTGATGGGTAGCACCCAAAGGTGTTACACAGGGGGATGACAGGGTGAGGCCGCTGAGGGTGAGAGTATCCATGCTCAGGGAACCTTAGCAAACCCCTCCTCCGAACCGTTAGTAACTGAGGCCCAGAGGTTGGCAGGACCATGTTCCAGGTCATGCGGCTGGCCAGCCCCTGGCAGGCCTGAGACCTTGATTTTGTGAGAACCCCAGGGAAGCAGGGTCTGGGGCCCCGAGTCCTCTCTGGGTCTGATTCTGAGGAATTGGTCACTTCTCTACCGGGCAGAAGCCCCAGGTCTGGCAAGAGAGGGGGAAGGTAAGTAGGGAGGTAGGTAGGTGCCTCCTCACTTGCTCCAGGGAATCAACCAGGCTCCAGTGCATGTGCCTAGGGAGGGGGGGAATGTGGCTGCCAAAAGGGGGCCAGACCCACCCTTAATGATGTCCTTGAGCAAATGGGGGCATGCGACAGGGGTGGCTTGACCTGGGTGGGGTCACAGCCTGGAGGTTAGAGGAGGGCCTAGGCTTGGGACACGGCGCCTCCCCTGCTGCCCTCTCGGCCTGCTCGACCCCCCTTCCTGGCTCAGGCACCTGCCCTAGGAGTCTTGTGATGCCTATAAATAGGAACAGCCTCTGGGGCTGCTGTTCCACCCCGAAGCCTGGGCCCTCCCTCACCCCAACCCTGCCCTTGGAGATCCCCAAAGGTACCCCTGGAGCGGCTACTTCTGAACTTCTCCGTCTGGACGCGGATGATTCCACTGCCTTCTCTCTCCTCTACTGTGGCTATTGGCTTGGAGACCTCACAGCCTCCTTACAGCCCCCGCCTGACATTTGGCCTCTCTCTCTTTGGCCTACTGGGTGCAGCCAAGGCTTGGGGGGCTGAGACGGTCCACATGGATTGATGGAGTCTGGTGCGTGCTTGGCATTGGGACCAGGGGGCCAGGGGACAAACGACACATTATGTCTGCCCTTGCGTGGGGCCCCAGGCTGGGGAGGAAATCAGAGCATGGAGTGAGCCGACCTGAGGCTCTCGGTCCAGCCTCCAGCTTCCAACCTGGCACACCTCTGGGCCAGCCCCGACCCCCGTCCCAGGCACCCTCACAGCCCTTTCTTCCCCCCTACCGCTGCGTCTCTGGATGGAGCATGTACTGTGTGATCTCCTTGGCATCCGTCGCTAGCCCTGCAAGATGGGTGGTAGCTGTCTCCTTTATACAGAGAAGGAAACAGGTGGGAAAGGTGTGCCCTTCAGTCACTGCTGGGCCTTGAACTTGGATCTGTCTGCCTCCAAAGTCTAGATTCTTGGCCATGCTGCCAAGCTGCCCAGCTTGGGGTTCCAGCTGCTCGTGGATACCCTTCTCATTTTCCTTCTCTCATTTTCAAACCCTCTCGGGGACCCACAGATAGCAGGAGTCCATGAGGGCCCTTTGACATGGCCACTGCCAAGGGCTGCATCCAGGTACTTCGTCTGACCTGCAGTGACTTCTGGATCCCTGCCAGTCATGGAGGCCCCTGGGCAAGCCCCCCAGCCCCCAGGTGTCTTGGACACAGGGCCCTGCTTGGCCTGCTTCCTCCAAAATGCTGCCACTAAAAATAGGAGCCTCGCTGGAGCTGCTCAAAGAGGCCAACACAGCCCCCTGGCTCGTGGAATCCTTAGACAACGCCAATTGCAGAATCAACGAATCTGGGACGCCCAGAATCTCAGCAGCTGGGGTCCCAGAATCTCAGAAGCAGGACGCCCACACCCTCAGACTGCACCTTTAGGCTGTGCAGGGGCTTGATGCCACTGAATGACTTGCCCTCCCCCGAGTAGCTCACATTTATGATCTTGTGTTCTCAAGAGACCACATTTTTTTGAGGTCTCTCTCCCTTGGCTGGTCCAGGCCTTGCTTTCCCAACCCTCACGCCGTCTCCAACATCCACCTTGTCCTCCCACCCTGATACCCGCCCTTGCATTTGAGCATACCCTTAGTCTGGCTCTGCTCCCCATCAGTCTACCCCAGGGGGCCTCGAATGGGGGGCCACTCTGCCTGCAAGGGACGCTTTGGCCATGTCTATAGACACCTTTGGTTGTCATGACTGCAGGGCCAGGGGCCAGGGGGCTACCAGCATCTAGTGGGGAGGGGCCGGGGATAATGTGCAGCATCCCGCAGTGCACAGAAAATCATCCAACCCTACGTGCCATAGTGCTGAGGCTGAGAAACAGCTCGAGACAGTGCAGATGTGTGTACCCCATCGCCACCCTCACCTTCCAGAGGCCATGTGACAGCCACAGCCCTTCTCTCAGGCTCTGTAGAAAGACCCACAGACAGTGACTGTGACTTTCTGACCCCCCACGCCGCCCCTGGTGGCACTTTTGATGCTTTGGCTCCTGACAGTCAGCTCTCAATTTCCTGGGCAAATTGAACCATGGGGGATCGGAAAAAGAACTAGCCCTGGCCCTAGCCCTCTTTCTGGACCATCCTCCGGTTGAAGCTAATCCAGCAATTGCCTCTGTCAGGCTCTGGATGGGGCGCAAGTTCCCCCCGTGTGTTAACCTTGGCCCAGGCAGTTGGCCTGCACCCCAGCTGGCACGTTCACCCATGTCGGGCGAGTGCGGCGGGCAGAAGAGGCACAGGCCAGGATTCCTGCGGTCGCTCCAGGCGTTGGCTCCACAGGCGGATAATGGAGAGTTGGCTCTATCTGTGTGAGAGGTCCCAGGAGGGGATTTGATTCTAGGACTTAGGCCTGGAAGGGGGCCTGGGAGGCAGGGACAGGCCCTCTGCAGCTCAGGCTTAGAGCTCCTCACTCATCATCTGGCAAGTGTTGGTTGAGCACCAGCTGTGTGGCAGGCACTGGGATGCTGCAGTGAATGAGGCTGAAAAAGTCCCCGCCCTCAGCGGGTGCTTAATACGCTAGCAGGGACGCAGGCAGGCAGGCATCCATAAGAGGAACCAGGCGATTTCAGAGAGTGTGAAGAAAGAAATGAAACAGGTGACAAGAGAGAAAGTCCTAGGGGATCCCTTTGATGAGTGGCCAGGGAAGGACTCTCCAGATGGAAGGAATAGCCAATGCAGAGGCTCCGGCGTGGCCAGAAAAAGTTGGGTGCGCTTGAGGCGTCAAGAGGAGTCAGGGCAGAGTGAGTGAGGGGCAAGGAGAGGGAATGAGGCTGGAGAGAGCTGGAGACATCCCACCTTGCAGGGCTTTGTAGCTAGTGGTTGGGAACCTAGCTTTTATCAGAGGTAGGATGAGAAGTCAGGTGAGTTTTTACCAGGGTGTGATTTTAAAAAATCACCTTGGCTGCTGGTGGGGGCAGAGAGGAGGGTTGAAGGCAGGAAGCCCCAGGGGTCCCCCAGGAGACTCCTCCAAAGAGACCCCTTTCAAGGCTCACGAGCGCAGAGGCCAAAGGCCTCTCGGAGAGGGGTGGGGAGCCGGCTGGGCCCTTCCGAGGTGCCCGGCAGGGCTCCCGGAGCTGGGGTGTTGTGAAGGACCCCGGCCAGGGGGACCCCAGCCCCTCAGGGTCTCCCCTCTCTGTTGCAGACGGGCAGCCCCATCCCGGCCTCAGCGAAGCCCTCCCCCGTGCCACCTCCGCCACCCATCGGATCAGCAGCTGGTGAGTGCCACGCTGGCCCTGACCTCAGGGAGGGCAGGGGGGCAAGCAGGATGTGCCTAGGCCCAAAGGAAGCCCCCGGGGAGCGAGAAGGGGAAAGGAGGGAATCAGGAGGCCAGGCAGGAGGAGGTGGCTCCCAGCAGGCAAGCCCCTGGGCATGTGCAGGGGGTGGGGAAGACTGGGATGAACACAGACAGTCAACTCTCATTATCCCTGCCAGGAGCAGGGCCAGAGGGACAGGAGCCTGAAGGTTAGACCCTTGGAGTCCTGTCTCTGCCAGGTGACCCTTAGAATGATGCCAGGCCTCTCTAAGCCTCAGTTTCCCCATCTGTAAAATAGAGTCCCTAAGGCGCATCTCACAAACTGGCCTTGAGGACCCCAGGGAGGTTGGACAGGAGCAGGAACTGACAGCAGTGGTGACAGCAGCGACCCTTTATTAAGTCTTGGTGGGTGCTCATATGTAATAAGCGTTGCAATGGGTTAATGATAGCTCCCATTTGTTGAGCGCTTGCTGTGGACTAGCCTCTTGGCAGAGGTTTACCCCACTGGATCTTTGCCATGGCCCTGGAGGGGGGGTGGTCCTGTTGGTGTCACATGTCACCGATGGGGCTGAGAGAGGTGACCCCGTGATTTCTGCTCTGCCTCTCGGTGGAACCCATTTCTGCACCTGTTGGGTAGGCACGATTGATAACCCCTCCTGGAGGCAGGGTCCTGAAAATGAAAGGAGATTTATCAGGAACAGCCATGATAAGAACCCACGTTGGTTGTGGGCTTACCAGGAGCCAGGCATCTGGGGAAGTGAAGCATTTCCCCAGCACGGAGTTGTGTCCTCCTCTCCCTACACTTCCCGGGATCGGGGTCAAGGTCCTCATTTGAAGGCTTGTAGTTGCGACCATTTAAATGAGCACATACCTCATGTGAACTTTTCTTTGACTGTGGATATGAGAAAGCTCCTTAGATGTTGTGTAAGGACACAGGGGCTCCTGGTTTTGGGGACTCGTTCCCATTTTTAGGATTGGAAAACTGAGGCTCAGTGAGATTGCTTTGCCTTCCCCCTTTCCCCCAAAGGAGGTCAGGGTCCTTGGGGCCAGAGGCTGAGCAGGGTCCTTCAACCACTCTTGACTCTGCCCTTGCAAGAGGGGAGCTGCAGGGGAAAGGGCATTCCCCTGAGTTGTTCATGCCACAGAGTTGCACGAAATTTGCTGGAAAGTGAGACTAAATGAACTAAATCACCCCAGTTGGGGGAAAACCTCTTGGTCTTATGCAGCTGGGGGCACAGATCAGAGCCTTGGGCCCTCCTGGGAGACAGATGAGAGTTGACTGTGCCGCCAGACTCGAGGACATGCCTTGTGACCCTGGTGTGACCCCTGGTGGACCCTGCACACTCTCCCACAAAGCAACGGGGCTGGGCTACATGGACAGGTGCGTCCTGGGAGCTGAATGTGGTTTTTGGTCCAACAGCTCTGGAAGGGCCACATCCACTCCCCCTACCTCCCCGCCCTCACCTCCACACTCCCGGCCCCTCTGAGGTCACCCTCAGGCTGGGTCTCTGGGGCTTGTCTCAGACTGCCTACAAGGACCCCCTCCCCTGCCCAAGGAAGGGAAACTGAGGCCTGTGGCTAACCTGTCCCCATTGGCACTTCCTTGCAGTTGCTGGGATGGAGGCAGCCTGGACTTCCAGCCGGGCTCCCCACCACCCCACCTCCTGGGCCACTTCCCTGGCCCCCCTGATGGCCAGGGGACCTGGGAGCACCCCCTGGTCCAGGAAGCCAGGGAGGGCATCCCATCTGAGCGGAGGTTCGAGGATTCGGTCATTGTGAGAACTCTGAAGCCCCACATTGAGCTTGAGGGATCTAGAAGGTTCTTGCACCATCAGGGTGAAGCGAAGCTCTTGGAGAAGGTCCCCCGGGGCCACCCCAGGTTCGACTGGCTCCGAGACACAGATGAGCAGGCCCCATCCCAGGATGCAGAGCTGCACCTGGACCTGCCGCCCCAGCCCCTGCCCCTCACCTCCTTCAGGACAGTGCTCGTCCCGGTGGAAGATACCACTAAGACGTTGGATGTGACGGTGGTGGACACCAGAGAGCACCTGGCAGACCTCGAAGGGCTGGCTCAGCCGTCGGAGTGGGGCCTCCCCAGGTCGGCCTCGGAGGTGGCCACGCAGACCTGGACGGTGAACTCAGAGGCATCTGTGGAGCGGCTGCAGCCATTGCTGCCCCCGATCCGGACGGGGCCCTACCTGTGTGAGCTGCTGGAGGAGGTGGCCAAGGGGGTGGCCAGCCCAGATGAGGATGAGGACGAGGAGCCGGCCGTGTTCCCGTGCATCGAGTGCAGCATCTACTTCAAGCAGAAGGAGCACCTTCTGGAGCACATGAGCCAGCACCGCCGAGCCCCGGGCCAGGAGCCCCCCGCTGACTTGGCCCCACTGCTGGCCTGCGGAGAGTGCGGCTGGGCCTTCGCCGACCCCGGTGCCCTGGAGCAGCACCGGCAGTTGCACCAGGCCTCCCGGGAGAAGATCATCGAAGAGATCCAGAAACTGAAGCAGGTCCCCCCAGGCGACGAGGGCCGGGAGGCACGGCTGCAGTGCCCCAAGTGCATCTTTGGCACCAATTCCTCCAAGGCCTTTGTGCAGCATGCCAAACTGCATGTGCGCGAGCCTCCTAGCCAGCCTGCCAGGGAGCCCTTCGGGAGCGGCAGCGGGGCTGGCAGCCCAGGCCCTGATGCCACCACCCTCACCTACCGATCCTACCGAGCCTCCTCAAGGCTCAGGGGCTGCGTTTTCTGTGGCTTCCCCGCGCCCAGTGAGAGCCTGCTCAGGGAGCACATGAGGCTTGCACATGCCCAGCCCCACTGGGAGGACGATGCCGAGGCTTTTGAGGAGGACCCTGCCAGCCAACCGGGCACCAGCCAGGATGCATATGCCCGCTTCCCTGATGCTGTTGAGGACTACTTTGGTAAAGCTGAACCGCTCTTGGCCCCCTCGTGGCAGGAGAACCCCGCTGGATATGACCCCAGCCTGGCCTTTGGCCCAGGCTGCCAACAGCTGGGCATGAGGGATTTCCCACTGTCAAAGCCCCTTCTGCACGGCTCAGACCAGGGGCCCCCTGGAAGGCCAGCCTTTCCCTCACCTCTAGCATCCACCCCCTACTCCTTACAGCCCAGTAGAAACAAGAGCGTGGTCCCCCCGCAGGGGCTCCCGGCCCAGCTGGGGGACCAGAGACACCCTTGGAGCGAAGAGGAGGAAGACATACCACTGGCCTCGGAAATGGACTTTTCCCCCGAAAATGGGGTTTTTCCACCCCTAGCTGCCCCCGGCCTCATCCCGCAGCTGGCCCTGGACCTGAAGCGGACCTTCCGGAAAGCTCTGAGGGCAGCTGAGGCCTCGCGGGCACAGCAGCAGCAGCTCCGAGGGATGGTGCCGCTTGTGCTGGTGGCAAAGCTGGGGCCACAGGTCATGGCTGCGGCGACCAGGGTGCCCCCAAGGCTGCAGCCTGAGGAGCTGGGGCTGGGGGGTGCCCACCCCCTGGACTTCTTGCTCCTGGAGGCGCCGCTGGGCGGCCCGCTGGGGCTGGACGCCCTCCTGGACGGGGACCCAGCGGTGGCCCTAAAGCACGAGGAGCGCAAGTGTCCCTACTGCCCCGATCGCTTCCACAACGGCATCGGCTTGGCCAACCATGTCCGGGGCCACCTGAACCGCGTGGGCGTCAGCTACAATGTGCGACACTTCATCTCTGCCGAGGAGGTGAAGGCCATTGAGCGCAGGTTCTCCTTCCAGAAGAAGAAGAAAAAAGGTAGGGCGGCTTCGCTCCGGCACCCACCTCCCTCCGAGGCCCAAGAGACGCACAGCCCGGCAGCTGAGTTCTGAACCGAGCAACCCTCACTCTAAATCCTCCCATAGTGCCAAGCAGGGGGAAGTCAGGGCCTCCCCTTCTGGAAGACTGGGAGCCGCGGCAGAGGCCACCACATCGGTGGAGGTGCGGGGACGCCCCAGTGCCCTGGCCCTTCCGGCCGCTGGAGGAAGGAGTGTGGGCAGAGGAGGCAGCCCCAGGCAGGGAATGTCACTGATGTCTTCATTCGACAAATATTTATTGAGAGAGGTCCCCTCTGTTCTGGGCACCTGGGGACACAGCAGAGAACGAAACAGCAGTCCCTGCTCTCCTGGAGTTCATGGCCCAGTAATAGGAGGGTGGGACCCTGGCCGGCTTCAGAACCCCTGGGGCAGCCTGTGAGGTATGCAGATTCCCAGGCACCAGGGTTCTGATTCTGGAGGTCTGTCTCCAACACGAGTGCCCTGGGTGGTTCTGACGCTGGCAGACATGGATCCTACTTGAGGGAGGTGCTGGTGTGGTGTTTGAGTGTGTGTGTGTGCGCGCGCGTGCGTGTGCGTGCGTGCGTGTGTTTGTGTGTGTATGCATGCACGCACATATGCATGCACTGGGGGTAAGGGGCAGGGGGCAGACAGCCACAAAATCAGGCACTTACAATGGTGAGTGACCAGGGCTGTGATGGAGGAAGCTGGGGGCTGGGGAAGCCCATAGGAGGTCCCTGACTCCACCTGGGGGTGTCCAAGTGGGCTCCCAGAGGAGAACTTCCCATCCATTTGGCCATTTCTTCATTCAACAAAGATTTAATTGACAGCACTGGAGTGATAGTGAGCAAAAATAGGCATGCGCTCTAGACACGAGAAGGATATTAATTGAACACTCAGCCAAAGGATTGCAAATCCACAACTGGAGAAGGATTTCTGAGGGTGGAGTCCCTGATGCCAAGAACTATGTGAGGAGAAACCTAGAAGGTCAGGCAGAGAAGCCTTCTTGGAGTGGGAGGATGGGAGGACATGTGAGCACACGGGAGCTGATACAGACAGGAGGGTGAATGGTGAAGGGAAAGGGAGGTGTCCAGGGTCACAGGTGGCACTGGCTGTGTGATCTGTGTGGGGGAAAAGCCCCGGGAACGGGGAGGGCTGGGGCCAGAGAGTCACCCCTCCAGGCAGTCCATGTCTTCTCTCCCTCCACAGTGGCTAACTTTGACCCAGGCACCTTTAGCCTGATGCGCTGTGACTTCTGTGGGGCTGGCTTCGACACCCGGGCCGGCCTCTCCAGCCACGCCCGGGCCCACCTACGCGACTTCGGCATCACTAACTGGGAGCTCACCGTGTCGCCCATCAACATCCTGCAAGAGCTGCTGGCCACCTCTGCTGCTGAGCGGCCCCCCAGCCCCCTGGGCTGTGAACCTGGGGGGTCACCTAGCGGCTTCTTGACCTCGCGTCGGCCCCGCTTACCTCTTGCAGTGCCCTTTCCACCTACCTGGGCTGAGGACCCTGGGCCAGCCTACGGAGATGGTAAGGGGAGAGGGTGCGGATTGGGTTGGGGCCCTGACCCTTCTCAGGGGCCCAGAGAGATGCGGCGGTGGGTGGGGGGGAGGGAAAGCCACTCCGCTTTCCTGGTAGTGTTCCAAGTCACTTTACAAAGTATGCTGACAACTGTCCTTACAACTGCCCTGCCATTTAGAGGTTATTTTTGTTTTACTAAGGGGCTGGGCCAGGGCTACTTCTGGATCCAGTTCATCCCTGCCTTGCCTGACAGTGATTTTAACACACGCTTATTCAGCTCTTACTAGGAGCCAAATATGTTCTAAGCACTTTACAAACACAAACTTACTTACATCCTCACAATGACGCTATAAGGCAGGTGTTATTATTATCCCCATTTTACAGATGAGGAAACTGAGGTACAATGAAATTAATTAACTTGCCCAAGGACACACAGCCAGAAGGGGCGGAGCTGGGATTTGAAACCCCAAACAGGTCAGGCTCCAGTGTCCTTGCTCTTAGAAACATCTTCTGTCTAGAGCTGCGCTGTCTGATAGAACTTTCTGAGATGGAAAGGTTCTTTAGATACGTCTTCTGTAGGTCACTAATGGCCACATATGGCTATGGAGCACTTGAAATGTGGCTTGTGCAAGGTTAGTTGTAATTCTGTCAGACATTGCAGAGCTGGAGTCTACCTTCCGGATTTTCCTTGGTGCCTACTTTGTCCAGCAGCATTGATAACCCCTCCCATAACTGAGTGCTCGTTGTATACTAAGGTTTCATCCCATTTATGCCTCAAAACCATTCCGTGGGGCTAAGGGTTGTTGTGTTCTTGTTTTGTGGATAAGGAAACTGTAGGTCATCTGCTTTGCCACACAGCCACAAAGCAGCAGAGCTAGACTTCTGAACACCATGTTCGGTGGTCTCTCCATGGAGGACAGCTTGGGAAATTCAGAAGTAACATTTTGGTGAAGGAGCCTAGGGCTGGGCACCACTGAGGGAGTGGAAAGGTGAAGTACCCAGCCTTGAAAAGCCTGACTTTGTAGGAGCCTTAACTGAATCTCAAAGCAGAGAACTTGGCAGTGAGGAGTAGGTGGGCTCTGGGGAATGGAGAAGTTCCTGAACAGGGGGAACTGTCCAGGGGCTGCTTGGGGCTGAGGTTTCCTTCTGTTTCTCCTTCCTGTAGCTTCCAGGGTCCTACCTAGATCTGTACTCTGAACTCCGCTGGACCCATCTGCAAGCCCCCTTACCAGTGAAAGGCACCTGAGGGTATGCAAAGTGGAGAGTGGTGCTATCAAAGCCCCCTCTCCTCCTTGGACAAGGAGACCGAGACACAGAAAGGACATAGTGGCTGGTTGAAGTCACAGTTTGGAAAGAGGCAGAGTAGGGACATGACCTCAGGCTTCTTGCCTCTGCTGAAGGCTGTCGCCAGGGCATTCAGCTCACATACCTGGCTAGGTTTGTGGTGTCTCAGGGCTGGCTGAGAAGTGGAGCTGGCTCTGAGGATGGCTGGGGGCACAGGAGGTAGTTGGTAAGCTACAGCCTTGCCCTCGTCTTTTCTTGTCACTCTGGTAGAGGCCTGAAGGTCAGGCTCAAACTCGTTACTTGGCACTGGGTCAGGCCCCCCAGGGATGGCAGCCTGTGTCCAGCAGTCAGGTTCAGCTCTGGTCAACCTGTTTCCACCAGAAGACCTATGTGGCAGCCCTTAGTCAGTGCTGACAGAGATGGCCAAGCCATTGGGGTGTCAGGATTCAGTCTGGTACTGCCCTGGCCTTGTCCACAGGGTGGGGGATGGGGGGCTCTGATCAGGCTTTCGGTTATCACCTGGTGGGCGGGGGGGCCGTTAAGGAGTGGTTCAGAAGATCCTGGAAGCCTTGCCTTAAGGAAAGATGTCCAAGATTAAGGCTAGGTCTGGGCACCCGCCCGCACCGTTGTTTTTAGAAGCATCTCCCACATCGCTAAGTGGGCCGTAGGGGGCGGGTGCCCGGTTGGGGGCGGGGCAACGGTCAGATTCTGGCCCCACTCAGCTGTCAAAGAACAGCTGGGGGCAATCGGTTTGGTGTTGGGGAGAAACAGGTTGTGCCTGAAATGGGGTGCTGGCGGTCGTGTGGGGAGTTCCGTAGGATTGCGGGACAGCGCCGGCGGGGGCGGGGGGACATTTGGCTACCAGGATGGTGTGGGATCCTCATAGCTGGGATCTGGTGTCTTCCAAGATCTCCAACACGGAAGGGAGAATTCCAGGACAGGATCCCGGGGCAGGTCCTAGCTCCTCCCGTCGGGGCTCCAGGAGCCTGGATGCTGTTAAGACAAATGCGTGTGGTCGGAGGATTCCCATTTTAGCCTTAGGGGTGTTCGGGGTGGGGGGAAGAGCGTCCCGTCCTGTCCAGGCCAGGGGTGGGAGTGCAGTTGGCCGCCGCGCTCAGCGCGGCGTACGTGCTTCCGCGAACCCGGGTGCGGGCGGCTCCCTGAGGCTCCAGCCCCATCCCCCAACCCCCGGCCCGCAGGGCCGGACAAGTGTTTCGCTCGCTCGCGGCGCTCGGCGCTCGGCCGGCCGCCCTGGGCGCGCCCCGAGGGGCGGGGCGGAACGGAGCGGGCTCGGCGGCGGCGCTCGGCGCTCGGCTGCTCCCGCCTGGGGCGGCCGCCCCGCGTGCGCCGGAGCCAAGATGGCCGCCTCCACCGCCCAGTGCCGAGTGACAAAAGCGGAGAGCAAGGCGGCGGCGGGGCCGCGCGCGGGGGGCGCCCGGGAGCGCGCGCCCGCTGGGGCGCCCCCGCCCAGCCCCCCGAGCCCGGGCCCCGCGGCCCTCCCCGCGCCGCCGCCGCCGCCACCGCCCCCGCCGCCACCGCCGCCGCCGCGGGACGGGCCCAAGGCCGAGCCGGAGCCGGGGCCCGGGCCGGCGCCCGCGCCGGGTAAGAGCCCGCGCCGGGGAGGGTGCGGGGAGGGCAAAGTCGGCATTCCGCCCGCCCCCTGCCGTCGTCCCCGACGCCCGCCGTCCAGTCTCCGGGACTCCCCCTCCCCCCCAGGCCCTCCAGTCGCGCGGGCCCCGGGCCTCCTGTCGCAGTTTGTAGGGTCCCGGGCTTCAGAAACACTCTCCGCCGCTGCTCCGTGGGACCCTCACCCCGTCTGACAGATGTTCCCTGTTCCCCTTGGAGCCCCGGGAGCGTCCCTCGCCACAGTCTCGGTCCCTCCGGCGCGGAAACCCACTCCAGGTCACTTCAGACACGGTCCCTACACCATCTGACAGACGCGCCCACTCCACCCGGCGACTTTGACAAAGTCCTCGGTGTCCCGGGCCCCGGCGGCCCCCCCTACCTGCCTTCTCCTTGCCTCCGTAGGACTCAAACTGAGCATAGGACCTGCATGGCTTCCTGCTCGTAGCACTGAACGACTCCAAAACCTCAACTAACACACAGTTTCTTCAGCCTCAGAGCTGTTTCCATACCCTGAACGCTAAACCTGGGGATCAGCAGGCCACTCAGGCCCCCTTCTCTGAAAAATTAGACCACGAAAGCATACCTTCGACTCCCTGTTCTCATACACACTTCATTCAGGGAAGCTTCCTGACCTGACGGATGCCTCAGAAACTTCTGCAAAGTTCTGTGATTCCCACTCTTCCTGTCCCCATTCAGGATCCCGGCTGATCCAGGCTCCCAGTTCTCACCTTACCCCACTTAGGACTCAGCTTGTGATAAGCAGGCTACTGCGGAACCCCGAGTTCTCTCTGCAGCCCCAGCTGTCTTGTCTGGTGGAGGTTCCCCACAAGTCCTGTGGAGCCTCCTTCCTGTCCTTGGCTCCTCGTCTCTGCATTGCTTCTCTGGCTTCTGACTCTGGCCTTCTCTTATTGGATTCCCCTTCTGACTGCCACCTACCTGCTTCCAAGACTGACATGCTCCCCTGCACAAGTTCTGCCCAGAGAGATATTTTGTCAGACCTAGAATAGGAGTCACTGTCCCAACCAGCGTGTGTTCTGGGTGGGTGGAAGCTGCTCCTAGTCCCCCCTGTCAGTGTGCAGCCTTGACGTCCTGGTGCTTGGGGTTTGGATGAAGCCTCTGCTCTCATAGGGTGAGTTGCCTCCCAGAGTGAGAGCAGATGCCAAAGATGAGGAAGAAGGCTCCATGCCCCCACTCTCAGTCTTTATGGGGGTAGACAGCTCATGCCCAGCCTGGGCTGAGCTTGTTTTCCTAACCTCACAGGCCTGGGTTCTGAGGAAAACACAATGGTGGCCATGGACTTGGGCTCCCCCCCGCTCCCCAAGAAGAGCCTGCCTGTCCCTGGGCCCTTGGAGCAGGTGGCCAATCGGCTGAGTAGCAAAGTGGCTGCAGAGGTTCCTCATGGCAGCAAGCAGGAGCTGCCAGATCTCAAGGGTGAGTGACCCAGGTGGCAAGGTGGGGGTGCTGGCCAGGCTGGTCACACTCACAGGGAACTCTTGGGCCTGGGGTTAGTGTGAGGTCAACAGCTTTCTCTTCACCCCAAGGCACTAAGGAGACATCTGGTTGTCTTCTGTCCAGCTTCTGCTGCCCTGGGCGAGCACGGCCTTGAGCTGTACCCTCACTGGGTGGGGGAGGGGCATCCAGGGAAACAGCATGGTTTTCAAGAGCTCACACTTAGACCCAGTTCATTTGCTGACTTTGGCCCTCGTTAGCTGTGTGATCTTCTGTGTGATACTGTCTTGTCTGTATGTTGATATTGAGATCATTATTGAGTAGTTGACAGGAACTGTGCTGGACTCCAGGGATGTGAGAGAGCGGAACAGACCTGGCACTTGTCCTTGGAGTCATTGAAATTGGGGAGCAGGGAGGCAGAGAAGGAGACAGGCGATGATAAGGGCTCTGCAGAATAGGGTGTAGGGCACTACAGGGACTGTGGCTGGGCCATCCAACCCAGTGTTTGGGGCTTGAGTTGAGCTGCAGAGGCTGGCTAGGACAGTTCTGGGAAGCGTGTGACTGGCAGGTCAGTGTTTGTGTGAACACCTCTTGCCGGGACACCCTGGTATGTTGGGTATCTGAAAGGCGTTCTACTGGCTGGACCACAGAAGGGCTCTGCTTCCTGCTGTGTGCCCTTGGGCACAACTCTTCCCTCTCTGAGACTCAGTTTCCTTATTTGCAAACTGGACAGGCTGATTTCTGCCTCATTAGGGTCATTTTAAGGATCAGGGAGGCTTGCAGGGAGCCTGGGTGAGTGGGGTCCTGGGAGGAGGAGAAGTGGGGAGGGCAGGGCTCAAAGGGCCTCACAGCCAGCTCTCTTGGCCTCCATCTCGCCCTCCAGCCCAGAGCCTGACCACCTGCGAGGTCTGCGGTGCCTGCTTTGAGACACGCAAGGGCCTGTCCAGCCACGCACGCTCCCACCTGCGGCAGCTGGGGGTGGCCGAGTCGGAGAGCAGCGGTGCCCCCATTGACCTCCTCTACGAGCTCGTGAAGCAGAAGGGCTTGCCCGACACACCCCTCGGGCTGCCCCCGGGCCTGTCTAAGAAGTCCAACTCACCGAAGGAGGTGGTCGCTGGGGCCCCCCGGCCTGGCCTGCTTGCCTTGGCCAAGCCCTTGGATGCCCCTGCTGTCAACAAGGCCATCAAGTCACCTCCTGGCTTCTCGACCAAGGGCTTGGCCCACCCACCCAGCTCCCCACTCCTCAAGAAGGCACCACTGGCCCTGGCGGGCTCCCCCACCCCCAAGAATCCTGAGGACAAGAGCCCCCAGCTGTCCCTGAGCCCCCGGCCAGCCTCCCCAAAGGCACAGTGGCCCCAGTCTGAGGACGAAGGGCCCCTGAACCTCAGTGAGTGCGGGTCCCGGGAGCTGAGGGAGGTCCTGGCACCGGGAGGGCTGCAGAGCCCAGGGTGGGGACAATGGGGACTACAGCTCCTATGTCCTGGGTCCGCTGGGTCAGAATGTTGGTCAGAGCACTGTGTCTCCTGTTGGGCTGGCCATGCAGCATATTATCATCTGCCTCCCACTGTACTTTGCTGTTCTTCCCCCTGGAGGCCTGGCTGTGGCTGCTGAGCCTGCCAGGGTCATCCTCACCACTTAGGGGCACTCTTGGCCTTCTCTGAGCCTGAGGGTTGGGGCAGTGAAGGTAATCAGAACTCCTGTGGGCCTGGCTTCTCCAGAGGGGCATCTTGGGTCCTATAGGCAGGCAGATGGCCCACCTGGCAGGAGGTCCTGTAGTTGGCCCTGTCTTCACATCTTCCTGGCCGTCTGTGCAGAGGCACCTCTCATGTGCCTATAGGTGGAGCCATACCTCCTGGGCTGCCTGTGGGCATGACAAAGAAGGGTTTGGGAAGAACCACTCCCCTCCCTCCCTGGTGCAGTGAGCAGGTTTAGCATGGCGTCCCTTAGGAAGTCAGGCCTTCCCACACATTTGTGGGTGTTAGCCTGGGGTGAGCCCAGGGTCTGGCCCCCTGCCCAACGGGGCACCCCAGTTGGCACCTCATGTTCCCATGAAGCTGCTTCCACTGTCTGCTCTGCTTTCAGGAGCAAGGCCCTGAGCAGGTCTGCCCTTGGCTGTATGATGCTTGGCAGCTGGGTGAGGCCTCTGCTTTGCACCCACACAGCTCCCACAGCTGGGGTCCCAGGGAAGAGTGCCTGGGAGCATCAGATTGTGCCACTGGAATTTGGCCACCACCTCTCCACCCCACATCCTTAAGTTCTCCACACTCACCTTGATGCGAAAGGGCTAGGCAGTGAACAGGACTTTTGTTTCCCAAAACCTCTTAAAATAAATCTGCGGCATGAGTCTTGATCCCCAAACGGCCTGGGCAGCCTTGAATCATATCAGGTCTTCTTGCCTCAGTCCCCCAGGGCCGGCCAAGGTGGCGGCCGTGAACCCCCCCCCTGTGTTTTGTCTCCGCAGCTTTAGATAGTGACGGGGGCAGAGAGCTGGACTGCCAGCTGTGCGGTGCCTGGTTTGAGACCCGCAAGGGCCTGTCCAGCCACGCCCGCGCCCACCTGCGCCACCTGGGCGTCAGCGACCCGGACGCCAAGGGATCCCCCATAGACGTGCTCCACGGGCTCATCAGGAGGGACGGCGTCCAGATCCGCCTCCCACCCGGGCGCGGCACCCTGGCCCAGCTGGGGCGGCCTCCTCCCACCTCTGCGGCCCTCTCCTTGCTCCCCCCCCCACCGCCGGCCAAGAAGGCCAAGCTGAAGGCCGCGGGTACGGCCAGCCCCTGGGGGAAGCAGGACCTCTCGGCCGCCGCAGCCGCCGGCATTTTCTGGGCCTCTGATGTGGAGCCGTCTCCTCTCAACCTCTGTAGGTTCTCGCTTCAGCCGCTCCCTCCTCCCTGCGGGCCCTGGAGCCCCTCCCGGGGGGGTCGCAGCCCCCTCCCTACTCCTTTCCTGCTGGGGCAGGGAGTAGACAGGGGCCCTTGGCAGTGGGCTGGTTCTGCCCAGAGATCTTGTTGGCAGTTGGCTACTAGGCCCTCTCTCTTGGCCTTTGACCTCCATGACTGTGACCTTCCCTGAGAATAAAGGCCAAGGGTGGGGTGCTGCCTTTTGGTGTGGAAAGTGTCCATGGTTGCCCCTGGTCTGGATGGTATTTGGCACTTAGGCTACTACTTCCTGCCCTCTTGCCCCCATCCTTGTCGGGACCTGGGACCCGCAGAGCTGTGGAGTCTTGGTTCCATCCTCTGCCAGGACCAAGGGCCCATGCGCTCCCTGGAGCCTCCCCTCAATCCTGCTGAGTGTCTGGCCCCTGCCCCACTCCTCAGTTCCCTCGCTTGCACCTGCCCTCCACCACTACCCCAGCCTGTGGGCATGCTGCTGCCCATGCCCAGCCGACCAGGAGACCCACAGACAAGAATGCTAATGATACCCACGATGCTAATTACTCCTTTCTCCTGCTGCAGCCTCGGGCCCAGAGCCAGCTCGAGATATCCGCTGTGAGTTCTGTGGTGAGTTCTTCGAGAACCGCAAGGGCCTATCAAGTCACGCACGCTCGCACCTGCGGCAGATGGGCGTGACCGAGTGGTATGTCAACGGCTCACCCATTGACACACTACGGGAGATCCTCAAGAGACGGACCCAGTCCCGGCCTGGTGGCCCCGCTAACCCACCAGGGCCGAGCCCAAAAGCCCTGGCCAAGGTGGTGGGCAGCGGAGGTCCTGGCAGCTCGCTGGAAGCCCGTAGCCCCGCAGACCTTCACCTCTCACCCCTGGCCAAGAAGTTGCCACCGCCACCAGGCAGCCCCCTGGGCCACTCACCAACTGCCTCTCCTCCTCCCACGGCCCGGAAGATGTTCCCAGGCCTGGCCGCACCCTCCCTGCCCAAGAAGCTGAAGCCTGAACAAATGCGGGTGGAGATCAAACGGGAGATGCTGCCAGGGGCCCTTCATGGGGAGCCACACCCATCCGAGGGTCCCTGGGCGGCGCCACGGGAAGACATGGCCCCCCTGAACCTGTGTAAGTGTGACCCCGGGGGCAGGGCAGTGAGAGCAGGTAGAGGGTTCTCCCTCCGCCCACACACACACTTCATGGGTACCCAGAGCACCCAGGGTAGAAATAGAAGGGAGGATACACAGGTCCAGAGAACAAGGGGTTAGCTATGCATTCTTGCTATGCAGACCCTCAGCTGAGCTGCTGCTTTATTCTCCACCCACACTGGGGAGGCAGAATTGTGCCATTCAATGATGCCCAGAAGATTTTACCTCTTGGGCCACCATCAGTCAATTGGTAGTGTCTACCAACCAGGTTCCTAGGGAGAAAGATTGCAGGGGTCAATTAGTGATGTCTGCCACGGGTGGGAGTATAGGGACTGGAAGTGGGAGGCTGCACCTTCTTTCTGACATTCCTGGTCGCTAAGTTGTTTAACATTTGGAGCCGGGTTTAGGTTAAGTGCTCAGCTCTTCCACTCCAGCAATATGTGACCTTGGGCGAGTTTCCTCTTTCTGGAGGTAGAAGATAAGCATGGTCCGAGCTCTGTATGGTTCCAGAGTGGTGTAAAGCACTTAGGACGGTGCCTGCTTAGACGAAGCCGTGTGTGTGCAGGAGTCGGTAGTCGTACTGTCCCTGTCACTGTTCTTTCTGCTCAGCTGGCTGAGCTGTGTGCTGAGCAGGTGGGGATGGCGCAGGCCTCTGCCGCAGTGCTCAGGTGTATTCCATACCAGCCGTGTGCCACATGCTTGGAGCTGCTCCCTCCAGGTGGAGGTTTTCATCTGCATTTTGTAGAGGAGGAAACAGGCTCAGAGGGGAAGTGGTTTGCCCAGTATAACATAGGGGGTCACAGCCAAGCTGGTGTCTGAGCCCAGGATCGAGGAAGTGCTTGCTCCTCACTGCTTCTCAATGTCACAGGGAATCATCTTGAAGCCAGCTAGAATTTGAGGTGACAGAACAAGCAGAAGGGCTGAATGTACACAAGGGCCCCTGGAAGCGGATGAGGGAGCGGGTCATTTGGGTCTGGGGCTGCATGGACGGGACAGCCAGGCACTTAACATTAGCCTTGAGCTTGGAGGCTTACCGCCGCAGCAGCCGCCTCCTTCTCCTCCCCCTCCCTCCACCCTGGACCCCCTGCAGCGTCCCGGGCAGAGCCTGTGCGTGACATCCGCTGTGAGTTCTGCGGTGAGTTCTTCGAGAACCGCAAGGGCCTGTCGAGCCATGCGCGCTCCCACCTGCGGCAGATGGGTGTGACCGAGTGGTCTGTCAACGGCTCGCCCATCGACACGCTGCGGGAGATCCTCAAGAAGAAGTCCAAACCGTGCCTCATCAAGAAAGAGCCGCCAGCCGGAGACCTGGCCCCTGCCTTGGCTGAGGATGGGCCTCCCACGGCTGCTCCTGGGCCTGTGCAGGCCCCCCTGCCACTGGCACCAATGGCGGGCCGCCCAGGCAAACCAGGAGCTGGGCCGGCCCAGGTTCCTCGAGAGCTCAGCCTGGCACCCATCACCGGTGCCAAGCCCGCAGCCACTGGCTACCTGGGCTCAGTGGCAGCCAAGCGGCCCCTGCAGGAGGACCGCCTCCTCCCAGCAGAGGTCAAGGCCAAGACCTACATCCAGACCGAACTGCCCTTCAAGGCAAAGACCCTTCACGAGAAGACCTCCCACTCCTGTAAGCAGTGGGTGGCAGGGTCCTGGGAGGGCATCTGCTGGGGCCTGCAGGGCCTGGCAGTGCCACGCACACAATGACACCCAGCAGGGGCCCATGGCAAGGCCCCAGTGGGAGGCGGGACTGACTCCTGACCTGGGCAGGGCCTT
This sequence comes from Halichoerus grypus, assembly GCF_964656455.1. NCBI lineage: Eukaryota > Metazoa > Chordata > Mammalia > Carnivora > Phocidae > Halichoerus > Halichoerus grypus. The sequence continues at coordinate 205,372,469 of NC_135712.1, forward strand.
CTGGGTACTCTTGTTCCCTTTGGGCTGGGACTCAGCGGCACCCCCTCTGCCTGCAGCCACTGAGGCCTGCTGTGAGCTGTGTGGCCTTTACTTCGAAAACCGCAAGGCCCTGGCCAGCCACGCGCGGGCGCACCTGCGGCAATTTGGCGTGACCGAGTGGTGTGTGAACGGCTCACCCATTGAGACACTGAGCGAGTGGATCAAGCACCGGCCCCAGAAGGTGGGGGCCTACCGCAGCTACATCCAGGGCGGCCGCCCCTTCACCAAGAAGTTCCGCAGCGCCGGCCACGGCCGTGACAGCGACAAGCGGCCGCCCCTAGGGCTGGCACCTGGGGGCCTGGCTGTGGTGGGCCGCAGTGCTGGGGGTGAGCCAGGGCCTGAGGCTGGCCGGGCAGCTGACAGTGGTGAGCGGCCTCTGGCAGCCAGCCCGCCAGGCACTGTGAAGGCCGAGGAGCACCAGCGGCAGAACATCAACAGTGAGTGCTGGTGGAAGGGGGTTTTGAGGGTGGGGGACACCTGCCACCGGGGTTCTCCACTGTGCATCTGCCCTTAGTCACTTCCCCAGTGGCTCACCCATTCTCCCCTCTGGGCACCATCCCACCTGTCCTGAGGCCCAGGCAGCGTCCAGTCACCAGCTGTCCTGTCTTACAGTTCCCCAGAGCCTCCACCCTTTGCTTGCTAAAGGCAGGAACTTTCCCAGGAGTCTTGCCCCCTGGCTTATCTCCTGTCCCTCCCTTCACCTTTCCCCACCTCAGAATTTGAGCGCCGACAAGCCCGCCCTCCAGACGCCTCTGCGGTCCGGGGGGGCGAAGAGGCCAATGATCTACAGCAGAAGCTGGAGGAGGTGCGGCAGCCCCCGCCCCGGGTCCGGCCGGTCCCCTCCCTGGTACCCCGGCCCCCCCAGACATCACTGGTCAAATTTGTGGGCAACATCTACACCCTCAAGTGCAGGTATGCAGCCCCCTGGGGCGGTGGGGAGAAAGTCCACCCACCTGGGGCTTGGTCACCCAGAGCCTCTGAACAAGACGGGTTGTGGGGGTCAGGAGATAGAGCCTCAAGGACTGCCTTAAAGTGTGGCTGGACCCAGGCTAAGGGCCTCTCAACAGACAGCAGCACCTCAGAGCATTAAGCTGGGACCCTGAGGGTTGACCTTGAGCAAGGGCTTCCTGCCCCATGCCTCAATATTCCCACCTATAAAATGGGGTTGATAACAGATTTGCTGTGAGGATTAAAAAAATTGAATGTTTATAAAGCACTCAAACTATGTCTAACATAGGGTAAGCACTCAACGAGTGTTTGCCTGATTAAGGAAAATATAGGTCTTAGTTCATTTTTACCAAAGTCCAGGCGTACATCCCAGGCCAGGAAACTGGGTCTGACACTTAAGGTGGCCTGCCTCAGGCCACATAGGCCAAGTCAGAAGCAAGATTTGAACTCAAGTCTTTGGAGCCACGAGCTCAGGTCCTGGGCCCCTGTTCAATGAGGCCTCCCTCAAGCGCAGGGAGTAGGTGAGTTGGGTGCATGAGCAGGGTGGGTGTGAGTTAGTGCCCGACCCCTTTTCCCCAGCTGCTGTCCTTCTGTCCTGGAGCCTGGCGGGGTAGGGCCTGCCTCTCTGGGCTCTCTCCCCTTTCAGATCACATGCTTCAGTCAGATGGCAGAGGGACTTGGGAAGCCCGATGGCACTTCCCCAGCATCAGAGCCAGCAGACTGCCCTGAGCGTAGAGATGGGGGTCATTAGGGGACCCTACCTTGATCCTGGGATGGGTACAGGTGACTGTCTGTGAGGAAACATGTGGCGTCTGGGTCCCCGTCCCTGAACTTCTTGGCTGGCTCTCTCCACGCTGAGTAGTGGCAGGAGTGCCCGATGCTCAGGGACAGGGGCAGGCCTACACATCTGCCTCTCCTCATGCAGTGGCCACTCTTCTCTCTTTTTCTGTTCCTCCACACAGGTTCTGTGAGGTGGAATTCCAGGGGCCCCTCTCTATCCAGGAGGAGTGGGTGCGGCACTTACAGCGGCACATCCTGGAGATGAATTTCTCCAAAGCGGACCCCCCGCCTGAGGAGCCCCGGGCCCTGCAGGCACAGACAGCGGCGGCAGACGCGCCCTAACACAGAAGCATTCCAAATTCCCTCTCGTGCCACCTCCGTCTCTTTCTCCTCCGTCTCTTCCACCCTCTCCTCCCTCTTTCTTTTCCGTTTCCAAAGGAGCAAGCCAAAACCTCAAACCGGTACCCCTTGGGGGCCGGGCACACTACAGCCGGGGCGCCAGGAGCCAGCTAGCGGCCCTTCCCCCAGCCCGAGGGCTCTGGGGCCACACACAGCGCATCTTCCTTCAGCTCATGCCCACCTGGTCCAGCAGGGGGAGAGGCCAGGTCTCTTGTGGTGGCAGCTGATCTGGTCAAGGGGAGGAAGGCCAGCGCTCCCCCCGCATCTAGCAGCCAGGCAGGGCTGTTTGCCATCCGTGGCCATTTGCAAAGACCCCAAAGACCCCTGTCTTGGTTCCCTCTTGCCCCTGTGAATATCCTCGCACACATGTACACACACAGACACGCACACACACCGGCACGCACATACACACATGCACACGCACCTCGTGAGACCCGGGATCTGCCCCAGCCCCCCAGTTCCTGAGTCAAACGACCACATCATGCCACGGTGCTTGCTCAGGGGAAGGCACGCTCCCTCTGAGGGCCTGCTGGGGCCTGGGAGCCCCCCACTGAGCCCATGATGCCACGGAAATCCTTATTGGCCGCCCCCCCCAACCAGAGGGGCCTTCCCAGCCTGGAAGAGCTCAGAGCTGACAGCTGCCTCCTGCCATGTCAAGGCCCCCCCACAGCCTTGGGGGACTCCGGGGCCCAGGAGGGGGTGGGGATGGGACTCTCCTCCCCCACCCCCACTCCCCTCCCTCTTTTCACTGTTGCTTTCTATGTATAGCTCCCTAGACCTTTCACTTTTTTAAAAACGCGTTTTGTGTAGAGAATAAGGAACGTGGATCTTTTTATTTTGCAATCCTGGGCCAGCTAGAGACCGGGAGCTGATTGACCTTTTAACTTTTTTCAGTGGCCACATTTTGGTTATCGATGTACCTAGAAGTATGTAAATTAGATTAAATTTCTCTTCTGGAAACACCCCAGGGCAGGCGGCCAGCGTGTGTTTCTCTGTCGAGTGGACAGGCTGGCATCGCCTGGCAGCCAGGGCTGGGATCGAGCCGCCTCCTCCCAGAGCCCCTGGAGGCCCTGGGTTTTCCTGTTGGCTGCCAAGCTGACCAGACCCAGCTGGGGATGAGCCCAAGTCCCCAGCTGTTGGCCCTCAATGGCATGGTTTGTGGGGGGCTCTGGCTGGCTGGCTAGCTGGCTGGCTGGCGAAGCAGCTCCCGTGAGCAGTGGAGAGGAACCAAGACTCTGGGCAGCTGGTCTAGGAAGGGAGCCAGGATGAAGTGATGAAGCTGGAAGGGCTCTCCAAGGGCAGGAGCTGTCCAGTGAGGGTGTGGGGGACCTGCGGGGGGGGGGAGGGCGCACAGTTGCTGGCAGCCTTCAGAGAACTGGGGCCAGCCTGCCTTCAAGACATGTGACTTGTCTGGAGACACAGGCACCCTGAACCCGAATCACACGAGGGGAAAACGGAGCTGCTGGCTCCTTCGCGATGTTATTTATTTTCTCGCTCTGCAAATGTTTATTGAACATTTCTGAGATTTTAAGAGATTTTGTTGGCTGCTCCTTCTTGTTTATTGCATGTGGTTTTTCAGCTCATCATTTTCACTTCAATGGCCAAGGGCTGGAAAGTGGGAATAACCTCATGGAGTGTAGAGGCCTCCTCTACCCCCAATGCTATTGCCCCAGGCCTCCCACCATGCCCTTGCCTGGGAGGGACAGGCTAACAAGCTGTGATAACATGCCCATGAGAGTGGTCTTGGCCTGTACTCTTGGCTTTTCTGGTCCAGTGAGGTTAGGGCACACATCTCACCTGGTGGAGGAAGGACTCAACCACTTCTGTCCGTCCCATGCTGTGAGTGGGCATGTCCAAGACTTTGAAGGCAGGGAGGGCATCTCTTGGGATGAGAGCTGGCCCATAGGCACTTCCCCTTTCAGCTTTTTATAAATTATTTTAAAAATATACAAGTGATGGACGCTGGATTAAAAAAAAAAGTTCAAATGGCACAAGACCTTATAAAGTAACATGGGAAGTTCCTCCCCACCCACACATGCAGTGATAGCTGTGTAGGTCCTCGAAAGGGTCACATACTGTTCTTAGCTCAGAGGAATCTTTTCCTAAAATTTTGAGCATACCCCTTCCCTTCTCAGGCCATTCTGTCTCAGAGGCAGAGCATAGGATGTTAACAAAATCACCCAAATGGAGGTAAAATGGCTGTGGTATGTGCCATGAAGGAAGCTGTAGGATCCACGAGAGGTGTCTGGGGGCTCAGCTTTAATTTGAAGAACAGGCAGGCATCTGAGCATGACACTTGAGTGAGCCCCAAGGCTGGTGTGCACATTAATCAGTTTTATGTGCTTCATATTTGGAGTTTCTCAACGCATCATTAGCCTTGTCCCATGTGGCAGCAAGTTCTGCATAAGCCATTTTTAGGGGAGGGGTTGTTTTATTAAAATATTTTATGGAGAATCCCAACCATACAAAAATAGTAAAATGAACCCTCATCTACTTAATCAATTACCAACTCAAGACCAAGCTCTTCATCTATAACCCTTCCACACCCTCCTTCCCTTTTCCCATCTGAATTATGGTGAATCACATACTTGTCATTATGTGAATTAATCTTAATATTTCAACCTTTCTCTGAAGGATAGGGACTTTTAAATATGCCATTATTACACCTAAAGAGATTGACAATTCCATAATATCAAGAAGTCAGCAACATTGCTCATACTTTAAAACAAACTTTTAAAACAACAAAAAACCATGTACAAGCCATAATTGTACTCAGTTTGATGAGTTTTCACAAACAGATGTAAATACCTTTTTCAATGTCTGCAATTCTGTCAAGTCATCTCCTAGTCTCGGAAAGTGAATTCCACACATCCAATGAGGATGCTGAGGAGACAGGGCTGGCGCCAGGCTGCTCTATTACAAGATCTCTAAAGTCCTGAAGTTCAAGCTTTAACACTTAAGTGCCAAGGACCTAGGGCAAGTCATGAATTCCAAGCCTCAGTTTTATTTTTTAAATGGGAAATTCTTTAAAAAGGACCTTGCAGGTATGAGGGGAGCATTTGAGATGATAAACAATACGAATATATTTATTACATATACATATAAACATGCTATATAAATTTATCCGTTATCATTATGTAACGATTAACAACAAAAGGTAACAGTGCACCCGGCAGTGGACTGATTTCTTTACATTATCTTGTATGTTTGAACGTGTGCCGAGCATCTTGTTTGGCGCTTAGTTGTAATTTTCGTTCCAGCATGGCCATACCGTGCTCGTTTTTGGAGCTGAAGGCCAGAGAAGTTAACAACCTAGGTTTGTACCGCACCTCAGTAGCAGGGCCGGGACTGGAACAGTGCCCTGGGCGGTAGTTCCGGCTCCCTCTGGCGGTCCTCCAGGGCACCCGCGCTCCCCCAGCCCAGCCGCGCTTGGGCCTCAGGTCTTCCCGTAGTACACAGTTCCGCCCCTTCGAATTCTGCAAGATTCCGTCTCCCGGCCCTCTTCTCTCAGCCAATCATCGCGGGCTTGGGATAACGGAGGGCGGGGCTCTCACGAGACCGGCAGCACCATCAGTCTCTGACATGAGGGTGGGCTGGGATAGACAGCCCTCTCATCCAATAGGAGTAAATCCAGAGTCCGACGCGAGCCAATGGGGCCGGGAGGTAGGGTTCGGTCGTCTTAGAAGGGACTCGGGATTGTCGCCGCTATCCCGGCGTCGGACGTGTGGGACAGCTGCCTGAGTCCTCCGGTGCAGTGTTCGCTGCTGCCATGAGCTATACAGGTGGGCCCGCAGGGTTGGGGTCGGGCTTCGGGTGGGGAGGGACAGGGACGTGCCAGAGCCGCACCGCGCTCGCCCGCACCTCCCCAGGGGCCTGGACGCTGCCCTCTCTGCGGTCACAAAATGGCGCCGCGGGTCCGTCGCCTCAGGTTCGCCCCGCTCACGCCTTGGCGCCTCAGTTCTTTGTGCTCCGGGCCTCGCGTCCGGCTCCCGGCCGCCCAAGGTCTTGGCCTTTGTCGCCTGTCCGAAGGCCCCGGCTTGAGCGTCTGCGTTCTCTGAGCCCCTCACCTCCGGCCTAGGTCCGGTCTCCTCGGATCTAGGGACCTCAGGTCGCCCTTCCTCAGGCCTTAACCCTTCAGATCGGGCAGCGGGCTGGGCTGCCGTCGCCATTGCCGCAGCCTACCCCGCACAGTTTCCCTGCAAAATGCCGCAGCTACGCACCCCCCAGCCCCTTTGCCTGCCCCAGGCTGGGAGAGGCGCCAGGCCCCAGGGCGATGAGCGAGGGAACCTTGGGCCCAGGGGGCTGAGGCTGAGCCTGAGCCTTGAGAGGAATGGCCGGCTTTTCCATTAATTCATTCACCATCTGTCAGAGTCATCGCGTCAGGTGCTCAACAGGCCCTGGGAAATTGACAGGAAATCCTCAAGCAGCTTATGGGCGGACCTTAACAGGAAAACCAATGGATGTAGGATATCCTCCGCGCGCAGTAAGCCGAGGGGCTTTCTCGTTTGCGGGGGTGGGGTGGGGGTGGTTGGGGTCAACGTAAAGAGGTGACGTTTGAGCAGAGGCCTGAATGGAGTGAGGGAGTTAAGGATATCTGGCCCGCGGTGCCGTCGGCATGAAGACCCAGGAGCAGAAGCCGCTTGGCTTGTTAGGAGATCAGCTAGCGAGGCCAGTGGGATTTGAGCAAAGAGGGAAGGGTGGATGAGGAGATCGGAGAGGGGGCCCTGGGCTATGCTCGGACGGTTGTGAATTATCCGGGGGAATCTGAAAGGCCGCCCGGGTTTGCCTTGGCAGTAACACATGAAGCTTCTCAGCCGGGAGCCATAGACTAGGCCTCCCCTTCGACGGGGGTATTAGGCTCGAGCAAGTATGGTTGCTGGGTAACCTGCATTCTCCTTGGAATGTTCGGGACTGACAATGATACTGGATCCTCCTCTGGTGCTGTTCCGTAGGCTGTTTTATGTTAGCCTCAGCGAAGAAGTAGTGCCAGGGGTCCCTCCTCTGGCCCCCAGCTGAGGAGCTTCGCAAGAACCCTCGTTTTTCAAGCAACCATCCCTTAGCCCAGTGGTTCTCAACCAGGGGTGATTCTGCCCTCCTGCCCCCACCCTCCAGTACATTTGGCATTGTTTGCAGTGTTTCTGGTTGTCATATCTGGGAGTGGAGTTGTTACCATCATTCAGTGGATAGAGGCCAGGAATGCTGCTAACCATCCTATAATGCACAGGGCGGCCCCCACCACAGTAAATTATCCAGCCGGGAATATCAGTAGTTCCAAGGTTGGACAGCCTTGCCCCAGCCTTTGTGTGGCTTTCCTGGTTCAGGAGAAAAGTCAGTAGGGTTGTTGCTGCCATCTCTGGAATTGAGATGTAATCCTTTTCACCAAGTCTTACCAAGAACTCGAAGACGGTTTGTTGGTTTTTAGAGACAGGACTGCTAAAAAAAAAACAGAAGATGAATGGTTGGGTGCTGTGAAGTAGCTTAATAATGGAGCATTTAGATTTATAGACAAGGAGACTAGAGTTAGGGAGGTCACTAACGGCCAGGTCTGAATTTCAACTCCAGATCTTGTAGGCTTTAATTCTTGGCTCACTGAGGGAACCAAGGTAATGAGATAATGATTACTTTTTCCTTGATCTTGATCAACTAAAAACCATAGCAGCTTTATAATGTGAGTCTTTCCCTTTTAAGAAGCAGACCACTAAAGTAAAAAAACATTTTAAGTCACATTTCAAACAATTTCTTTGCCTTTAAGAAGGAGTCTGGAGGCCTTGAAGCAAATGTTACCATTATTTTCAAGCATAGGAGGTGATTAAAATAATTTATCTTTTTGATAACTTGTCCAGCTTTTGAACCTAGTTACTTTACGTGTACTTCCCCTCTCTGGCACTGAGGGGAACGATGGGAGCAATGGAAAAATAGGACAGAAAAATCTAAAATCAGGCCTTCAAACACTACCAAACCTTTTATAAGAACATTGATTTCGGGGTGCCTGGGTGGCTCAGTCGTTAAGCGTCTGCCTTCAGCTCAGGTCATGATGCCAGGATCCTGGGATCGAGCCCCCATAGGGCTCCCTGCTCAGCAGGAAGCCTGCTTCTCCCTCTCCCACTCCCCCTGCTTGTGTTCCCTCTCTCGCTGTGTCTCTCTCCGTCAAATAAATAAAATCTTAAAAATAAAAGAACATTGATTTCACACAGTTTGTGTTGGGAGTGTGTAAGGGGTTTAGCTGAATGGTTCTGGCTTGGGATCTCTCGGGTTACATTTTGGTTGTCACTTGGGACTGTAGGCATCTGCAGGCTTGATCGGGACTAAAGGATCCACCTCCAGGATGACTCAAACTCACATGGCTGGCGAGTTGATGCTAGCTGTTGGTTCCTCACCATGTGGGCCTCTCCACAGGCCTGTTAGAGGGTCCTTACAACATGGTGGCTGGTTGCCCCCAGAGTGAATGATCTAAAAGAGAGCAAGGCAGAAGCCTTGAAAGTCCTGCTCAGTCATTTCTGCAATCTTACTGGTTACACTGGCAACCTGTATTAGTTTGGGAAGGGACAGCAATTTTAGGAAGCAATAATCAGTAGAGGCCATCTGGGAGGCTGGTTACCACCAGATGGTAGAGGTTGGAGTCAATCTAACCTCATTCCAGTTGTCCTCTAGTTTTTATCACTTTCTGTCATTTCTTCAAAGAATCCCCTTTCAAAAAAAGAAGGAAAGGAATAAAATTGAGAAGCTTTGTGTATTTTTTTTTAAAGATTTTATTTATTTATTTGACAGAGAGAGACAGCGAGAGAGGGAACACAAGTAGCAGGCAGAGGGAGAGGGAGAAGCAGGCTTCCCACTGAGCAGGGAGCCCGATGCGGGGCTCCATCCCAGGACCCTGGGATCATGACCCGAGCGGAAGGCAGACGCTTAACAACTGAGCCACCCGGCGCCCCAGCTTTGTGTATTTTTTTTTTTAAAGATTTTATTTATTTATTTGATAGAGAGAGACACAGCGAGAGAGGGAACACAAGCAGGGGGAGCAGGAGAGGGAGAAGCAGGCTTCCTGCCGAGCAGGGAGCCCAATGCGGGGCTCAATCCCAGGACCCTGGGATCATGACCTGAGCTGAAGGCAGACGCTTAACGACTGAGCCACCCAGGCGCCCCAGCTTTGTGTATTTTTGAGTGAAAAAGGTGTCACAGTCTAACCAAGAGGGAGGGAGGGATTATGGTGTGTAATTATCATAAATCCATGGTCTGACCCTTAGCTTTCTAGGGCCAAACACTTATTTTATTTTTTCACCCAGAGCTGTTCAGGGTGGTAAATCAAACCAAGAAGAGAAGGGTTTACAAGCCAGATAAGAATTTATTCATAATTGAAGCATAACTTGCTAAAGAAGATCCCGCTCTGGAGACAGTACTGTGCAAAAAGATGTTAACATGGGGAGGACAGAACTAGAGCGGAGGTTGCCATTGACCTCTGAAGGTTTGGGGGATTATGTTTCCTTTTTCCCAGGGAAGAAGGAGGGCCCCTCTCCCTTGAATAGACATAGATGCTTTGCTCTGCAGCTTTCATACTATGTTCCAGTTAGTATTCCTATCAGGGTGTGATGGTTCCAGCTCCAGCTGCAGTATGTTTAAACCATGTTACCTGAAGTCTGGAACCATTTTGCTGGTGGCTATATTGCTGAACAGACAGGTTTCCGGAAGCTAGTTAAACAAACAGTGGAGAAGGTAGGTGTAGGGTATTAATTTTTACACTGTGGGGCTTCTCCACAAGTGAACCGTCCAAAACATGCTTTCAGTGTTTCTTGTGGACATTGTTTAGGAGGTAGGCATCTTGGGAAGGTCCTCGGTCCCTGGAGGGAATCCATTGTAACTTACCCTCCTTAATTAGGGAAGGTAAAAAAAGGTTAGCGTGGATACTTTTGCCTTTCTCCTTCCCCAGCACCAAGTCTCAATTCCCTTCTCTGGGAAGTAAAGATAAAGTGTGGGTCCACTGATCTTTACTTGAAACCCTTGGAGCTGGGTATATTTTGGAATTCTAGCTTGAGAGAAGGACATTCCACAACACCCCCACTGGGGTCTGGGGCAGCACCCTGTAATTAAATGCATTTTTTCTATACTAGGTTGGGTAAAGAAAAATTGTAATTGTCCTCACAGGTCAGTTTTGTCCCACAATGACTGTTGGCACCACATATGAGGAGAACACTTGGTTTTCAGACTTTTTGGACTTGGGAACTGCAGGGTAAGGGATCTTGGCCCTGTTCCCTTTGTTGGCTGCGATGAGGATGAAATAAAATAATGCAGATAAGGCTCTTAGCACCCTGCAGGGGAAACACTTGTTCAGTGTTGGCTTTTGTTGTGGTCATCTTTGTTGCTATGGTCCTAAAAGATGAGCTAGAGAGACTGTCAACATGTAACTGCCTACTCCAGGGGAGGCACTTGGTGTATGCTTTCGTTGTAAAAAAGAAAAAAAAGGGGGGGGCTATTAAAGGTACTAGCTTTAATTTTTAGGTCATGAATTGGCTCTGATGAGAATAGGCAAATATTGCCTCTTATGGTAGCCATCGTAGTTCCAGTGCTAAGGGTAAATCTTTTAAAAATAATGTTTGTAAATGTAATTTTAAAGATAGTGTCAGGATTCGTCATTTAAGAGCAATAGTTTCTGATAGAGGTTCAAGTTTTCCTTATTTAGTACTAATTCATCTTAAGTCAAGAAATAGTTTGGGGGACACCTGGGTGGCTCAGTAGTCAGTTGAGTGTCTGCCTTCGGCTCAGGTCATAATCCTCAGGTCCTGGGATGGAGCCCCGAGTCGGGCTCCTTGCTCAGCAGGGAGCCTGCTTCTCCCTCTCCCTCTGATGCTCCCCTTGCTTGTACACACACACTCTGGCATATAAATAAAATCTTAAAAAAAAAAAAAGTTGAGAAAGTAGGAAATAATATGCATACTCTGCATAACATTGTTCGGTAAAAACATGCTCACCCCAAGTAATTGCATTTTATACACATTTTTTAATGGGAAAACTAAAAAATACAGAGCAGTTTTGGTTTCAGATCTGGGGGAAGGGAAGGGGTAATATTTGCCTTAACATTGTTCAGAACCAACCCCCATCCTTGTTTGAATTGGAGGCAGCTCACCTTTTGGTCATTTGATAAATAAGTATTTTCCTCATTTAACTGAATAATTTGGGCACTCATTTATCGAAACTGAATACTGGTTTAAAATGTCTGAACATTTTTATCCAGTTCTTCTGGTGTAGCAAGTTAAATATAGCCTGCCTTTTCATTAGCTAATATGTTCTGGAGGTATAATTAAAGTGTTGAGAAGCTAGAGTGTTTGGAGGCTTTCCACTGTGGGGGCGGGCGGTGGCCTGCCAGCCAGTCTACACTGAAGGGTAGTCTTAGGTTATCTCCATGTGGCTTGTTTTGGGAAATTAACCACACTGTGCATATATTTAGGCTTTGTCCAGGGATCTGAAACCACTTTGCAGTCGACATACTCAGACACAAGCGCTCAGCCCACCTGTGATTATGGTAAGTGTGGGCCCTTGGGAACCAGAGGGTGACTGCTCTGCCTTCTAGTGGCAGAGCAGCCTCGTGTCTTCTCAGTTGCCGTTGATTCTGCTCTCACTGTCTTGCTTGTCCAAATGCAGTCTTGTGTAAAACAGTGTGGTGGGCTGTTAGAATAGCTAGTGCTTCCCTTGGAGGCAGTAATGGGAAAGATGTCTGCTTACGGAGTAAGCTGGAGTTCTTGGAGCTGTAAATGATTGGTTCCTTTGACCCTGTAACATGTTGTTAGAAGTGCATATGGTCTGTGACAAAGGTCTGGCTTCACAAAATCCCCTTGAGGGCCTGGGAAGGAGAGTAGCCAATCAAAGTCCAAAGGATTGGTCTGATCAGAAACCTAGCCATCAGTTTAGCTTCAGGGTAGTGTGTGGGACCTGTATGAAAGAGAAGCTGCCTGTCTGAATCTAGCAGGGGTTTTAGAGACAGTCAGACCATCTCAAGCCAGCGGGCTCCTCACACAGGGTTGAAGGAAAATGTCCAATCAATTTCTCAGTCATCAGACATACTAAATCTCTAATTCAGAAATAGCCACTCAACAGAATCCGTAGATGTTCTCTTGGTATGCTCTGGCAACCCCTAACTGCCAATAAATGCTGGACTTCCTGTGGTCTGTGACCATAGATGTCTGAGAAGGAGCCCTCTTTGGAATTAATAAAGATAATGCTTTGCTTGCTGAGGTGGGTAGCTTGTTGTACTACTAGGATCTGGGGAGACACTGAACCTACATTGTGACACTGCCTCAAAAGTCACTGAATACATGGACATAAACTCCCTGAAGTATTAGCAGCCAGTCCCAGGGGGAGAAGGAGACTTAAAATGTTTCGAAATTGAGTAAGGAGGTATCAGGTGTTTCCTAAATGAGGAGAAACTTGGTGTGTATGGCTTCCGTATCTTGCCCTATCTGCCTCACCCCTTTTAATCAAACAGTAGTCCCAGATTGCACAGCTTTTTTGAATTCTTTTCCCTCTGGTTTACATAGTCTCGGTACGAGCATTTTAGCAGATGCACCATTTGCAAATCTTTTCTCCCAGTCTGTGGCTTGTCTATTCTCTTGTCAGTAGTGTCTTTCAATCAGCAATAATTGGGCCTTGGATAAACCTCATTGGCTACGATACTGCCAATGAAGTCCTATTTATCAGTCTTCTCTTTAATATATGGTGATTTGGGGGTCGCATCTAAGAAATTTTTGCCTAGGGGTGCCTGGGTGGCTCAGTAGGTTAAGCGTCTGCCTTTGGCTCCTGGCAAGATCCCAGGGTCCTGGGATTGAGCCCCCATGTCAGACCCCCTGCTCGGCGGAGAGCCTGCTTCTCCCTCTCCCTTTGCCACTCCCCCTGCTTGTGTGTGCTTGGTCGCTCACTCTCTCTCTCTCTCTCTTTCTCTCTCAGGTAAATAAATAAATAAAATCTTTATGAAAAAGGAAAGAAAGAAGGAAATTTTTGCCTAACCCAAGGTCACCAAGATTGTCTTCTGAGTTTTCTTTTAGGTGCTTCCTAGTTTTATGTTTTCCATCTGTTCTGTAATCTATTTTTAGTTAGTATTTCTACAAGGTATACAGTGTAGGTCAAGATTCTTTTTTAACTTCGTTGAAAATCAATTGAACCTATATGTGTGGGTCTGTTTCTGGACTCAAATTCTGTTCTGGTCATCTGTGTATCTGAATTTCCTCCAGTACCAGTCCGTCTTGATTACTACATAATGAGTCATGAAATCAGTTAATTCAAGTCCTCCAGTTTTATTCTTTTTCCAGAATTGACTTGGATATTTTAGTTCTTTTCTTTTTGCATATAAATTTTAGAATCAGTTTGCCAATTTCTGTAAGAATTCCTGCTGAGATTTTGAGTCCAATGGCCTTGAATCTATAGATTCGTTTGGGAGAATTAACATGCTAACGACATTAAGTGTGCCAATCCATGAATACAATGTCATTTGATTTATTTAGATCTTTGATTTCTTTCATTAGTGTTTTGTAGTTTTCAAAACACAGATCCTGCACATAGTTTGTTATATCTGTACCTAAGTATTTCATATTTTTAGTGCCAAGGTAAATGGTATTTTTAAAAACTTTAGTTTCCAGTTGTTCATTGCTAATTTGGAGAAATTGGGTTGATTTTTATATATCGACCTTGTAATAAACCTTGCTAAGCTCACTTATTTTTGTAATTCGTATAGGTTTTTTATGTAGGCAATTGTGTGAAAGAATAAAAATGGTTTTATATTTTCTTCTGGCTTAAATTGCAAGAGCAGTATAACAATATTTAAATTACATTTTGGGGGCGCCTGGGTGGCTCAGTCGTTAAGCGTCTGCCTTCGGCTCAGGGCATGATCCCAGGGTCCTGGGATCGAGCCCCGCATCGGGCTCCCTGCTCCGCGGGAAGCCTGCTTCTCCCTCTCCTGCTCCCCCTGCTTGTGTTCCCTCTCTCGCTGTGTCTCTCTCTATCAAATAAATAAAATCTTTAAAAAATAAATTAATAAATTAATTAATTAATTACATTTTGGAAAATAGTCAACTGCGATCCCACCATTTTAATACTTTCATCCGCATTCCTGTTCTAAGTAGTTGAATAATTTATAGGTGGATAGAATTGTGTATCCTGCTTGATTTGCTTACTGTTAGAAGCATTTCCTTGTACTACATAAGGCTTAATGGATTCTTTTTTGATGCCTGTATGAGGTATGTCACTGAGAAGGTAGGCTATAACTTCCTTGAAGTTGAACATTTACATTGTTTTATACTTTTGTTCTATAAGTGTTGCTTACTGTGAACATCTACTTTTCTTCTGTTTGTTTTTCTCTTGCTAAAAAAAATTACATCCCAGGGCGCCTGGGTGGCTTAGTTGGTTAAGTGTCTGCCTTCGGCTCAGGTCATGATCCCAGGGTACTGGGATCAAGCCCTGCATCGGGCTTCCTGCTCAGCAGGGAGGCTGCTTCTGCCTCTCCCACTACCCCTGCTTGTTCTCTCTCTCTCTCTCTCTGTGTCAAATAAATAAATAAAATCTTAAAAAAAAATTATGTCCCTAAAATTTCCTATGTCAACACTGGTCTCATCCTCCTCTGGAGGTGGAAGTGAGCTCTGACGTTCTTTTGGAAGGGGCAGGTCTTGGGGACTCCCTAGGCCTCATAATGTAGATAAAGGTTTCCCCTTTGAAGGGACCTGGCTGAGAAGCCTCCTTCAGGGAGTCTGAGTTGCTCTGGGCATAGCAACTAGCACGTGGAGAGTGCTTTCTGAGTCCTGTCTGTCACAGGGCCATCACCTACCTGTCCACTTGTCTGTCCTTGTGTTTACAGTTTAGCGTCCATTCCTGCTTCCTTTCCTTGTACTTCCTTGCTCTGTTCTGGCAGATTTTCAGCAGCTAAAGCCCTGGAGGACCATACACAGGCCTCATAAGCAGAGTCCCAGTGGGTCTGCCTTTGCTTCCCAGTCCTGTCTCCTTTTGAATAGCCCGTGTCCACTGTTCCTGGTGCAAACACCATGTGACCAGGCTCTTGTTAGTTGCTGGGGCTAAGTGTGTATGATTCCTTGGTTGCCTCTTGCAGCCTCTCTTCTTGCCTGTCAGAACTCCTCTTTTGCCACTCGTCTCGTATGTGATTTCCTGCTGCCGGCTGTCCCTTGCTGCTTTCTAGTTAGAAGTGTCTCCTTTAGGGGCACCCGGGTGGCTCAGTCGTTAAGCGTCTGCCTTCGGCTCAGGTCATGATTCCAGGGCCCTGGGATCGAGCCCCGCATCGGGCTCCCTGGTCAGCAGGAAGCCTGCTCCTCCCTCTCCCGCTCCCCCTGCTTGTGTTCCCTCTCTTGCTGTGTCTCTGTCAGTTAAATAAAATCTTTAAAAAAAAAAAGAAAAGAAAAAAGAAGAAGAGTCTCCTTTAACAGACAGTGCTCTGGGCTGCCCAGCACTGCCAGCCACTGCTCTGTGTGCTCATGACGATAGTTGTTAAATAAAGGAATGAATGAGAAGCCTCTGCTTTGACTTCCCCAACCAAGAGGATTTTTGCTTTGTGAGCTCTCTGGAGCCCAAGGTGCATTAAACATAACGGTCATCTGGGGTTCTTTGCTGGTTTCTGACACCTCCCCGTTCTGTTTATGCACTGGATTAAGGAGGAACCCAACTGTAGGACCTACCTCAGCCTGCCCCTGTCCCTCTTTTCAAGTTTAT
The DNA here is from genome assembly GCF_964656455.1 of Halichoerus grypus. Lineage (NCBI taxonomy): Eukaryota > Metazoa > Chordata > Mammalia > Carnivora > Phocidae > Halichoerus > Halichoerus grypus. Next base: position 205,388,327 of record NC_135712.1, read on the forward strand.
ACACTCTTGCTCTCCTGTGACTGGACTCTGTCATTCCTCACGCTGCCATCTCAGAGCTTTGGTCCCTGCCCTGGGATGAGCATGTCTTGTCTGTCTGCAGGGTAGAGATAATAGGGAGTAGGAGACAACTCTGGAGTCTCACCAGAGACACTGGGAAAGTTCTGGTGGACTCCCTTGGGCAGGAACCATGTTTGCTTGACTTGGAATTCCCACTTGGCTTTGCACTTTGTCAGTTCTCATTGGCTTTATGTTTCTGAAGGGATGAATTTTTCTTGTGTGCTGTGATAAAATCCAGAGCATATTTAGTTTATAATCCAGATTATTCTGTCAATAGCATTTCTCAAGCTGGGAATTGTCTTGTCCTTACCTCTGCTAATGTGTTTCAGCATAGCACACTCGAGATTCAAGGGCTTGGTGGCCCTCCCTGTTAAGGCATATACTTGGGGGACTAGGATAGTCCATTTCTCTGTTCCATATGGCTTTTTTTGGGTGATTTGAGTGACATGATTTTCATGGTGGATGTGGGCTCTGTGCTGAACTTCTTGTACAGCGTAGTCTGTGTGAGGCACCAGAAACCATTCTCCTCTTCCTCTGACTGGTGCTTAGCAGGAAGTGGGGATAATCTAATTTTGGCTCCTCAAGGGAGGAGTATGAGAGCCAGATTCCTCAGCTGGCGGTGTTGGCAAGGGGAGGCTCTGGAAGTAGCAGACGGTCAGAGCCACGGAAGTTCAGACACCAGGGCACAGGGTGACCTGGCTTGTTTATGGAGTGCTCTTAAGCTCAAGGCTTCTCAGGGGAGGTTCATTCTTCTGTCACCAGTCAGATACTGGGAATCATCGTCTCTGTGCCTGAATTAAGCTTTTGTTGTATTATAGTCAATTGTAGATGTAATTGCGCTTTTCCTTTTTGTAGGCTATGGAACTTGGAACTCTGGGACAAACAGAGGCAAGTATTCCCATGATTGCTCTCCTCTCCCTTGGGATTGAACTGGTTGTGTGTTTCTGACACTGCCCAGCTTGCCCAGAGTGTATCGGGAGGTGCCTTTGGGGGCCCCGGGGCCAGCTACTCTTTCACAGGAGGTCCTGGGCTGGGACCCACCCAGCAGAATGGCCAGACCCACCCAGCCTCGGGTGGCTAGGGTCCCCAGCTTGTCTCTGTGACAGAAGATGTCCTTGTCTCTCTGTCTGTCTCTGTCTGCCTATCCTCTCCCTATCCCTGCCATCTCTGTCCGTCTCTGTCTTCCTCCTTGCAGGCTACGAGAACTATGGCTATGGCTACGGCTATGGCCAGGATAACACCACCAACTATGGGTATGGTATGGCCACTTCAAACTCTTGGGAAATGCCTAACTCTGACACAAATGCAAACCCTAGTGCTGCGGGTAGCGCCAGTGCCGATTCCGTTTTGTCCAGAATTAACCAGCGCTTAGATCTGGTGCCACACTTGGAGACAGACATGATACAAGGAGGCGTGTACGGCTCAGGCGGAGAAAGGTGAGTAGCTGTCTGCCCAGGGCTGTGGCTCTGCCGGGGCGCCTGCTGCCTGCCTGCACCTCCCTCTCTGACCCGCCTCCTGTGTTGCCTTCCTGTCTCATTGCTTTACTGCTGGGGCTCCCAGAGACTGCTCAGGGTCTGCTGTGCTTCCCTTCTCCGGCCCAGGCCCCCTCCCTGCCCTTTGCAATTGCCTGGTGGCCAGTCTCTCCCCCAGCCTGTAGGGGGAGGAACGAGCCCCGACTGGGCCAGCTTCCCTCAGGACCGGAGTGTGAAGTGGCCCCTCCATCTGGAGACAGCCATTTGGAGTTCTCATGAGACTTTGTATCCCACATGGTGTCAGGGCAGGACAGATTGGGCTGGGCATGAAGCAGGGCGGTGAGCCTTTGGGGCTGACCACAGCGAGCTGGGCTGTCCCCACATAAGAGACAGAGCAGATGTGGATACTTCCAGGCCACTCTTCTGAGCCTGACAAAGGTGTGCCTGTTGGGCCTCAAAAGTGCCTTTGTGAGGAACTGTTGTCATCCTCATTCTTGAAACACAAGAGGTCACACTCCTTGCCTGAAGGCACCCAGGAGTAGGTGGTGGAACTGGGCCTGCCTCCTAGATGTGCCCTATTCCGCAGCATCATGCTGTGTTTGTCTCTCACTTTCTAAACTGGTGCTGGCTCAGAGGTCCTTGTACCCTAGTGAGAGGCTTCAGTGAGGAGGGCACATGTTGGCATGGAGTATCCTAATGGCTCCAGCTGACAGATGGGAGGAGAGCAGAGAGTAAGGAGGGGTCGAGCCAGGCACTGGTGGGTTCGGGTGAGGCCCCAGGGCCACTGGGGGCAGAGGCTGCCAAAGGGACTTGCACGCATTGGCTCTGTAGCACGCAAAAAGGGTGGGGGGGATCCCCAGACATACCCCATGCCCTTGTGCTTGGCAGCCACTGTGCTTGGAGCTGAGGCTGCTTAAGGCAGAAGGGGCTTGGCTTTTGGCTCAGTGGCTGTGTGGACCCTGTCGCTGCTGGTGCCAGCTGCCCGTGGACTTCCTTGCTACAGCCTAGAACTGGGGAGCAGGGGTGAGGGAGGGCTGACAACTGGGTAGTGCTGGCTGCTTCTGCCACAGCTGCTGGCACTTCTTGGCTGCCCAGGTTTGCCGGAGGGGCCTCTGTGCCTGTGAGATGTGTGGGGTTAGGGACTGGGGTATGTGGGCTGCACCCACTGTTAGAAGAGCTTTCTGTGGCATTCTCTTTCTCCCAGGAGGGAGGTTTGGCCTGCCTTCCCAGTTGCTGTGGAGGGTTTGATCCCACAAGGTTGATGTGATAGAGCTTTTTCTCTAGTCCCTTGGCAGAATCACAGTGACTTTCCTGGGAAACACTCTCCACTTTGTCTCCCTTCTCCTTTTGGATGGTGAGGGCCTTTGGAGGATTGGAAGTTCCCTCAGCCAAAAGGGATGAGACCAGCACAGTGTTTCCCATGGGCATCATCGGTCCTTTTGGACAAGTATTTGTGTGCCTGACTGCCGCATACCACAGGACGCTGGGGTGCTTGGTTCTGCCCCCTAGGAATAGCCTTGGGCATTGTGGCTACCACAAATATGTACATGCTTCCAAAGGGCTAAGGGCTGCAGGGTGTCTCTGCCCCTATCTGAGACCTACTCCATCCCGTTGTCAGTTTTTCTTTGGGTCCCCTAGCTGGTGCAGAGGCTCCTGAGAGGCCTTCTTATTGGCATTCCTGAACATTGAGCCTCTCTGACAGGGTGGCGTAGGTGCTGGAGTAGGACTTCCTGTCCCCAGGACAGGGAGCTTTGGGGAAAGGCAGAAACAGTAGGCTCCACCCAAGGGTAATGGGACCTGAGGGCATCCCTGATGCTTGCCACCTGCTTCTGCAGATATGATTCCTATGAGGCCTGTGACTCGAGGGCCATTCTGAGCGAGCGCGACCTATACCGGTCAGGCTACGACTATGGCGAACTTGACCCCGAGATGGAAATGGCCTACGAGGGCCAATACGATGCCTACCGCGACCAGTTCCGCATGCGTGGCGGCGACACCTTTGGCCCACGGGCTCAGGGCTGGGCCCGGGACTCCAGGAGTGGCCGGCCGATGGCCTCGGGCTATGGGCGCATGTGGGAAGACCCCATGGGGGCCCGGGGCCAGTGCATGCCTGGTGCCTCCCGGCTGCCCTCCCTCTTCTCCCAGAACATCATCCCCGAGTACAGCATGTTCCAGGGCATGCGTGGCGGGGGCACCTTCCCAGGTGGCTCCCGCTTTGGCTTCGGGTTTGGCAATGGCATGAAGCAGATGAGGCGGACCTGGAAGACCTGGACCACGGCCGACTTCCGGGTGAGTGGAGGAGGCCATCCCTCCCGGCCCCTGACTGGGTGGAGCGAGGAGCGAGGAGCATGGAGCCACCTGCCCTGACCCAGCTCCCTCTTTCCAACCCAGACCAAGAAGAAGAAGAGAAAGCAGTGTGGCAGTCCCGATGAGCCAGACAGCAAAGCCACCCGGACGGACTGCTCAGACAACAGTGATTCAGACAACGGTGAGCTGGGCACTGGCCTGCTGCTCCCTGCCCCCCCACCCTGTGGGGCTCCTGGGCTGAGTTTGTCTCTTCATACTTTTCAGATGAGGGCACTGAGGGGGAGGCCGCAGAGGGCACTGAAGGCACCGAGGCTGTGGAGAAGGGCTCCAGAGCAGTAAGTGGCTGGGCTCTGTGCATTGTCAGCAGGTGGGGCCTGTGAAGAGCGGGCTGGCTGAGCCCCTGTGCCTCAGAGCAGGGCTCTCCACGGGGGCCACAGGCCATCCTGATCATGCACGTGTGAACAGCACAAGGGAGGTGGAGGTCTGGTGGAGAGAGCACAGGCTGTAAGCAGGCCGTCCAGCCGGAGGCCGGGCTTCTTTACCAGGAAACGGTAGAATGAGCCCCTCTGTGCAAGGGCTGCTGCGGGGTTGTGAGGCTTTTGGCTTAGTGCCTGGCACTTAGCAGGGCCTTGTCATTCAGAGCCATTATAAACAACTGTACACGCTTTAACATGGGGTTTTTGAAATGGTGTCCTAGGAAGGAGAAGACGAAGAGGGAAAAGAAGAAGGCAAAGAAGAAAGCAAAGAGGATGCAGAAAAGGGTGAGTCTTCTGAGTGGCCTGGATGCCGGGGAGACTCTTCCAGGCGCTCACAGTTGGAGGGATCCAGCCGAGGGCAGGGTTGTGACAGAAATGTGGACGGCATTGGTTTTATCTTCCGGTGGGGGCAGCAAGCAAAAGAGTTGGGGGGAACCTCAGGCATACTCCCTGCCCTCGGTCCTTCAGTAGTGCACAGTTCCAAGTCCTCAGTGGCTGGTATCTGAGCTGGGACCTTCAGTGCAGTTTTTACGGCTCTGGTTTGCGTGTCCTCTCCCTTAGCGCCTCTCCAGCCCCTGTTGGGAGTCCGTGTCCCCCTACCTGAGTGATGAGCGCCAGCAGGTACCTAACAGTAAATCCAGCCTCAGCCCACTGTTGCCGCGGTGCGCCGTGGGGGGGTGGGCTGAGCCCTGTGAGCTTTCGGGTCTTTACCTCTGGGGGCTGCACTTAGGCCTCAGCCGTGGCCTCCCTGCATCCCGCTACCTGGCCCCTCTGAACTTGTGCCAGTGTCCCCACCGAGACAGCTTCTGTTTGCCTTCCAGCCTCCCTGTGGCCCTCTGCAGAGTATGGGTGTTCTGGAGAGCGGTGGGGTCAGCCTGTGTCCTCCCCTCTTCGGGACCTAGGCCAAAAATGGTTCCCTGCCCAGCCCAGGGTGCCCAGCCCTGCTCATGGCCGGAGTCCTTGTTCGAACGGCTGTTCTCAGAATGGACTGTCTGGAGTAGAAGGCGGGTTATCCAGCCGGAGGCCCCAGGGCCTGCCCTGACCTGGTGGAACCAAGCCAGTGACTGTACTCCTCTATTTCTACAGGGGCCCTGAGCACCCAGGATGATAGTGGCCAGATCAAGCGCAAGTTGCAGGCAGGCAAGAAGAGCCAGGACAAGCAGAAAAAGCGGCAGCGAGACCGCATGGTGGAAAGGTAACCGGCTTCCCTCCACTCCTTTGCCTCTGCCTCACTCTGGGGCTGCCGCCTGGAGAGCAGGGCCATAGCTCTGCCGCCTCGCCGCCCTCTGGCCTCCCTCGGGAGCTGCCACCTGCTCGGCCGTGCATGGACCCTGCTTCCCGCCAGGCCCAGCTCCCAAGGCCTGACTCGTTCCCTGCCCCACTGCGGCCGCCTGGCGACCGCTAGCGTCTTTGACCTGAGACCCGACACTGCTCGGCACCGTTGCCCAGAAGCTCCAGCGCTAGGTCACTCGGCGCACGAGCCCCGAGGTGCACTGGGGGCCTGATGCCCCTGCGGGAGGGGGCCAGCTCATCAGAGACTCAAGGTCCAAGGCGCCTGTGCCACCCCAGCTAGCTGCCAAGAGGCCGCCGTCGCGCCCAGGAGAGATGGCAGCACCTGTGGGCTGTGGCAGCCTCGGGCCTGCCCTCTGCCCTGCCCGCCGGCCCTGTCAGGCCGGGCCTGTCTGCGGCTGAGGCCTTCACGCCCCTTGGTCGGGTCTGTCTGCCCTCAGGGCTCCCGCACTGGCGCTTGCCTCCTCCTCCGCCTCAGACTCTTGCTCTTGCTGGACCTTCCTCAGCCTCGCCGGCGCCCGGCCCCTGGGCTCTCCAGACAAAGCTGACCCCGTGGCCCAGATAAGGACGTCCGGCAGAGGTAGGGACCCGCCCCGAGGCCTCGGTGGCGGCTGGCCTCCTCCGCCCCTTGCCACGGCGGCCTGCTCCAGCCCAGGCCCCAGACCCCGGGCTTCTGCTGTGGACACCAGGCCCAGACAGAGCACCTCGCTCAGGTGACTCCAGGCTGCCCTCTGGCAGGCCAGGCGGGCGTCCTCCTTCCAGCTCAGACTGGTCTCTTCTTGGAAGAGGAAGATGAGGCAGCAGGAGCCCAGGCCTGCTTGCCTCCCATCCCTCCCGACACCACCCCCAAGCATTCTGAGCAGAGGATGGGCTGGGCCTTTCAGTCCCCCAGACCCAGAAGGAAGATGCAGCACCTTTTCGGGCCCTGCCTCGGGACTGCGTACTCCAGTCTGCACCTCAGGGCCACCTGGCTCACGCCAGGGCATCCTTCCTTCCGGTCCCCAGCTGGGCCAAGTGCACACGCTCGTGCCCAGCCTTGGTAGAGAGGCCCACCGGCAGCCTTCCAGCGACTCCTTGCCTGTTGCAGCAGCTGCTGCCTCGGGTTTCAGCCTCCTGTCTGGGAAGGAAGAGCTCCTCCCCTGCCCCCCCACGTTGCAGTAACTGCAGCCTGCAGACTTTCTGTCCCTTTCTACTCCCGACCCCACTGGTCCCAGCCTGTCCCCCTGCTGGGACCGCACTTCAGAGGCCCGTGAGCAAGGCCTGTTTCAGGGCTCGCAGCTGGGTTGGGTGAGGCGGCAGCACTGCTCCCTGGGACCCTCGAGGCCTCAGCCCCTCATTTCTTTCCTGTGGCAGGATTCAGTTTGTGTGTTCTCTCTGCAAATACCGGACCTTCTACGAGGAGGAGATGGCCAGCCACCTTGATAGCAAGTTCCACAAGGAGCACTTTAAATACGTAGGCACCAAGCTCCCCAAGCAGACAGCCGACTTTCTGCAGGTGAGCCTTGGAGCAGCAGGACGGCTGCTCTTAGCTTCTCAGACCCCTTGGAACATAGAGCAGCCCGCACAAACCTTGGTATCTCCTTGGTATCTTCGGCAGGAGTATGTCACCAATAAGACCAAGAAGACAGAGGAACTCCGGAAAACCGTGGAGGACCTTGATGGTCTGATTCAGCAGATCTACAGAGACCAGGATCTAACCCAAGGTGAGGAGGTTCCATCCCACTCCAACCAGGCAGAGACTCAGCCTGCCCTCCTCTGGTTCTCAGAGTGGGGTCACAACACCCCTCTGTTCCCCCAGGGAGGGTCAGTGAGAACAGCCTCAGGCCCACGTGGAAATGGCAGGGCGAGGTGAGGAGCTGGTCTGGTGTTTTCCCTAAACTGCTGGGTCTGTCTCAGGCACCTGGAGCCGGTGGTGACCCTCCTTCTCCCCTCTGCAGAAATTGCCATGGAGCATTTTGTGAAGAAGGTGGAGGCAGCCCACTGTGCAGCCTGTGACCTCTTCATTCCCATGCAGTTTGGGATCATCCAGAAGCACCTCAAGACCATGGATCACAACCGCAACCGCAGGGTGAGTGGCCACCAGTGCCCTTCCGCCGTCCTGTGGGTGGACTTGTGGGGAGGTCCTGGGGTTATAACCTCTGCTTGCCCGTGAGGAACTGCAGGAGATGTGGCGGGGCAGGCAGATGTAGACTTTTCTGGCAGTGTAATCAGTGCAGCTGCAGGGAGAGGGGAGGGGAACAGGGACTCTGCTGTTAGAGCTGGACCTTTAAGGCTATGGGATATGGGGACCTCCGTGTGCATAGGGGCCACAAGCCAGAAGAGATTCAGAAACCCAAGAGGAAGTGTACATTGTGCGTGTTGCTGGAGGAGGGGTTCATGAGGGCTGGGCTGAGGGGCTGGGCTCACTCCTATAGGCAGCAGTTTTTAAGTCCGGCACTAATAGGATTAGAGTTGGTGTGGCACCTGGTGTGGAGGGAGACGGACGGGGGGGCGGTGGGGGGCACACGAGGAACTGCTGCAGTACCAAGATACAGGAGTATCTTGGGATACTCCATTTTGGGAGTGATGAGAAAGGCTGGGCAGAAGGACTGTTTAAGGAAGTGAACAGGAGTCTGGGATGTCTCGGGCTTCTGGCTTGGGTAACTAGGTAGACAGAGCTGCTGCTAAGATAACGGGGTAGGGATATGGTACAGGGAAAGGGGTGAGTCTGGCAAGAAAGTGAACAAATTCAGTCTTGTTTTCCACTGTATCCTCAGTGCCTAGCACATAAGCCAGAGGAGGTGTTTTTTGATTGAGGGGGTGACCTGCTGGGCTGAAGGTGGCTGTTAGAGGTCTGCTCGGGGGGGGGGGGGGCTGGCGGGGGGGGGGGCGCTGCTGTGCAATAGGGAGAGAGCTTGAGAGTTCCAGGACCAGGTCTGGGCCAGGAGAGGCTTGACTGCCACCACCCTGGAGGAGGCAGAGGGGATTTATGTACATATGATGGCAGCCAGGGGGAGCATAGGAAATAGCATTTCTCAACGTTTTTCCACGGCCATCAAATTCATCTCTGGTCTTTCTTGCTGCACTGATTCTCAACAGTAGGATGGGGGTAGGTGGTGGAGGAGATCCTGTGGGGATCTTGCCAACACCAGGTTCTGGAACTGGGATCTGATAAGGCTGTTGGAAGAGAGCAGACTGCAGTGCATGATATTAAAATGTGGGAAATCTAGGTGAAATGAGTGATAGCCAGTAAAACATAAACTCAAATTGATCTTAGAAGTTTAAAAAAAAGAAAAAGCCATAGCTGCTAATAAAGGGGTACAGAAGGGTGGGGAAAGACGGAAGATACTTAGAAATTAGCACTAGACATTGTTGATTTATAGAGATTTGAGTATAATTTAAATACTGTATTTTTAGAGATTCCAGACTGTAGGAATGAATGGAAAGCTTCTAATTATTATTTTTGGTCACAGCTTTATTGAGATATAATTCATATAGCATACAATTCACCCATTTAAGCTCCATAGTGCAGTGGTTTTTAGTATATTACAGTTGTGCAGCCATCAGCACAATCAGTTATAAAACATTTTTTTTTTTTTAAAGATTTTATTTATTTATTTGACAGAGAGAGACACAGCGAGAGAAGGAACACAAGCAGGGGGAGTGGGAGAGGGAGAAGCAGGCTTCCTGCTGAGCAGGGAGCCCGATGCGGGCCTCGATCCCAGGACCCCGGGATCATGACCTGAGCCGAAGGCAGACGTTTAACGACTGAGCCACCCAGGCGCCCAGTTATAGAACATTTTTATCACCTCAGAAAGAAAAGATAAATTTATCATGTGCCTTTTAGCTATCGCTCCCTAACCCCCCTGCCATGTTTCCCTGGCCTTAAGCAACCACTAACCTATTGTCTGTCTCTGTATATTTGCTCATTCTGGGCATTTCACGTATATGGAGTCATGTAATACGTGGTCTTCTGTGATCAGCTTCTTCCACTCAACATAATGTTTTCAGGGTGTATCCAGGTAGCATGTGTCAGAACTTCATTCCTTCGTATGGCCTAATCATATTCTCTTGCATAGATATACCACATTTGGTCTATCAATTCATTAATTTGGGCATTTGGATTGTTTTCACCTTTTGGCTATTATGAATTATGCTATTACAAGCATTTGAACATTTGTGTACAAGTTTTTGTGTGGGCATATGTTTTTATTTCTCTTGGGTACATATCTAAGAGCAGAATGTCTAGGTCCAATAGTAACTCTTTAACTTCTTGAGGAACAGCTGGATGTTTTCCAGAGTGGCTGCACCATTTTATATTCCCATCAGCAGTAGTGTGCGGGTTCTGATTTCTCCACACCTCTCTAGCACTGATTATAGGACTTTCTGATTCTAACCCTCCTAGTGGGTGTGAAGTGGTATCCACTGTTTATTTATTTATTTTTTAAAGATCTTATTTATTTGAAAGAGAGAATGAGCGGTGGGGAGGGGCAGAGGAGAGAGAGAAGCAGACTCCCCACCTAGCAGGAAACCCGACGTGGGGCTTGATTCCAGGACTCTGGGATCACGACCCGAACTGAAGGCAGATGCTTAACGAACTGAGCCACCCAGGCACCCCTATTTTTTATTTGGATTTCCCTAATGACAGTGATGTTGAGCATCTTTTAATGGGTTTGTTGGCCATTTGTCTATGTCCTTGGAAGTTGGAGAATGTCTATTCAGATCCTGTGTTTATTAATTGTATGGTCTTCTTGAGTTAAAGAGTTTTTTATATATTCTAGGGGCGCCTGGCTGGCTCACTTGGTTAAATGTCCGACTCCTGGTCTGGTTTCAGCTCAGGTCATGATCTCAGGGTCATGAGATCAAGCCCCCCCCATGTTGGGCTCCGCACTCAGTGCGAGTCAGCTTGAGATTCTCTCCCTATCCCTCTTTCTCTTCCCCCTCTCCCCCACTCTCACTCCTGTGCTCTCTTAAATAAATAAATAAATAAATAAATAAAATCTTTAAAAAAGAGGTTTTTTTATATATTCTAGATACAAATCCTTTATCAGACCTACACTTTACAAACATTTTCTCCCAATCTGTGGGTTGATTTCTCACCTTGATGTGTCTATAGCACAAAAGTTTCATTTTGACGAAGACCAGTTATTTATTTTGTTGGCTTGTGCTTGGGGTGTCATGGCTAAGAATCCATTGTTAAATCCAGGGTCACAAAGATTTATCCTTGTGTTTCTCATAAGAATTTTATAAGTTTTAGCTCTTTTAATTTGGATCTTTTGATTCCATCTCTTTTTTAATCCAGTTTGACTATCTTTTGATTAGATTGCTTAATCCATTCACATTTAATGTTACTACTGAGATTATCAGATTTACATCTCTTGTTCTATTCCCCCTTTACTGGTTTTTTGTTTTTTTTTTATTTTTTAGTGTAACATTTTAATTTCCTTAATGATTTTTTTTGTGTGCTACATTCTTTGGGGGGGGCATCATTTTCTGAGTGGTTTCTCTAGGCCTTATACATATTAACTTCTCAGAATCTTTTTCAGATATAATAACTTAATTTCAGTGGGATTGAGTTACTCCTATATAGTTCTCTCTACATAGAAGGTTGTTGTGTTATTACTGTTGTACGTAGTATTTTATCTGTATGTTATAATCCCAGTAACACAAAGGCAATAGTATAATACAGTATCATGACTACTTTATGTAATTTTATGTCTTTTAAGGAAGCTTACAGAAGAAATGAGAGCAATTACACATTTCTAGTTTTTGTTATATTAGCCTTCTTATTTCTCATTTTTGGTTCTCTTCATTTGAGTTTTACCTGTGGATTTAAGTTACCATCTGTAGTCACTTCCTTATTAGTTCAATACAGCTTTAGTCCCCCCACTTTCTTTGTGCCATTATTGTTAAACTTGTTATATTTCTATATGTTATAGGCCAGACAGTACAAGTGTGTCTGTGTGTCTCTGTGTGTGTATATATTGCTTTGTACTTCTTTTCAGTCAGTTGAGAAGACAAGCAAAGAATTACACGTTTATAGTTTCTTTTATAATTATTTTTATTGGTCTTTCACGTGGATTCGCATTACTGTCTGGAGTCACTTGCTTTCAGCCTGATGAACTTCCTTTGGTATTTCTTACAAGGTCTGATGGCAGCAGACTCTCTCAGGTGTTCTTGATTGTGGAATGTCTTTATTTCACCTTTATTTTTGAAAAGATAGCTTTGCTGGGCATAGGAGTCTTGGTTGACACTTTTTTTCTTTGAACATTTTAAATACGTTATTTTGCTGCTTTCTGGCATTGTTTCTCATGAGAAGCCAACCTTTAACCTTATTGGGTTTCCCTTTTAAGTGATAATTCATTTTTCTTTTGCTGCTTTCAACATTTTTCCCTTGTCTTCAGCTTTCAGCATTTTTATTATGATGACTCTTCTTGTGGATCTCTTTGTATTTATTCTACTTGGAGTTTGATGAGCTTGTTGGATGTCTAGATTAAAGTTTTTCACCAGATTTATCAAGTTTGCGTGCATTTTTTTCTTCATATATTTTTTTCTGCTTCTTGTTCCTCTTCTTCCGGTGTTTCCATTATGCATGTGTTGGTTCATCTACTGGTGTCCCAAGGTTGTCTGAGAATATATTTCTTCCTTTGTTCTCTGTTTTTCAGATCATAGCTCTACCAATCTATAGATTCTCTAATTCTTCTGCCAGTTCAAATCTACCATTAAGCCCATCTAGTGAATTTTTCATTTCAGTTATTGTACTTATTTGTCTAGTCAAATTATTTTTTGAAGGCTCTCTCATCCCCACAATGTGAAGCCTTTGCTAGGGTGCCTTGGAGGAGGAAGCCGTGGGCAAGTGCACAGCCACCCTGGGATAACAGTGGTTTTTGACTGACAGGGTTCTCTTTTTTTCTTTCCCAGACTAAACTTAACTATTATAAACTACACAAATTGTTGGTTGATTGCTGTGTTGTTTTCAGCAATGCCTTGAGGCATTAAATTGCTCTCCAATCTGATCCAATTAAATAAATCCAGGCTCTTTTATACCGATTATTTTTGAGGTCATTGAGAGTTCTGAGCCCTGGAGGCTCTTCTTAGCTGTTTTATTGGTTCTCTCTGGTAACGGGGACAGCTGATGGTTTAGCTTATATTAGTATCAAATCTACCGGTCTCCTTTTAATTGCTTTTCCCCACACCCTCCACTGTTTTGAGAGAGCCCTCTGTCTTGAACTTCCTTACACACTTGTGAATAAAGTAAGTTCCTTTGGGAAGAGATTTGGGAGCTCACTGTTTTAAGGCCTGTCCCTTGGTAAAACCTGGGCCTGGTAGCTTTTCATTACTCAGTGTTTCTTCATTTGCTGTATGTCCTTAGGACCTTTTCCTTTGACTTTAAAGGGTTGTGTTGTTCTATAGTCTTCATCGGTTTCACTAGGGAGTAGGTTCACGTAGCTTCTCAAGTTGTCATGCTGGAAGTCTATCCTCTGATGTGTTTTTAGCAAGATTTTTAAACCTAATTCCAAAAATCTGATAAGGATAATGCCAAAATGAAACTGTAGATTAGTTTATTATTAAAGAATAAAAGTGTTAAGTATAATATTAGTAATTACCAATCTGGTAGTGATTCAACTGTGTACTACACTATAAGTAAAGTTTGTTTCTGGAATACAAGGATGGTTCAGTAAGAAATTAGCAACAGTATCAGTATGAAATGCTGGAAATGAAAACTTTATATGCAAATAACGTGATTATATTCTTAGAAAAGCTGAATGATTCCAACAAAATGGTCTTTGAATTAACAGAATGTAATAAAGGAGTGGAATTCAAGATAATACCAGAAAGTAATAGCCTTTCTCCATTCTGGTAATACCCAGTTAAAAATGAAAATGGGGAAAAATCTACTCACAGTAACCACAAAGTGTATAAAATAACTAAGAATGTAGATTTAAGAAGAAACGCCAAGGATAGGAAATAAGAATTCAATGAATAGAGGAATAATGGTGTTCTTCATAGGAGGTTTAATAGCAGAACAAAACAAACACTACATTGCCCCATATTAATGTGGACAGTTCATGGGATTCCAGTCATATTCTGGTGAGGGGGACTGGATGAAATTGGTTTAAAGTTTATGTTGTAGAATTAAGTCTAACAACAGCCAAGAAAAAAATTTTTTTTAAGATTGTACTTATTTATTTGACAGAGAGAGACACAGCGAGAGAGGGAACACAAGCAGGGAGAGTGGGAGAGGGAGAAGCAGGCTTCCCACTGAGCAGGGAGCCTGATGTGGGGCTCGATCCCAGGACCCTGGGATCATGACCTGAGCCGAAGGCAGATATCTGCTTAACCAACTGAGCCACCCAGGCGCCCCAACAGTCAAGAAAATTATAGAAACGGTGGTAATTGAGTTCAGGGAGTTGGTTTAGCAGATATAAATTTTTTCAAAGCCACTGCAATTAAAAACAAAAAATGATACTGGCATAGTAATAAAGCAGTGGAACCAGAATAGAGTCTAATGAAAGATGTCAGTATGTTTTGGAACTTAGTAATTGTCAAAGTCAGTACAGGTTCCTTATCTGAAACTCTAGGGCCAGATGTTTTCAAATTAGTTTTTGGATTTCAGAACAGCTACATGGTAATGATCACTAACATCCCTAGTGGGACCTGGGAAAATGACTTGTAGTTGAGCCATCAATAATGCCTCAAATGACTTATGTAAGTGGGATAAATAAAGATGGTATAAAAACACAATGGAGGGACGCGTGGGTGGCTCAGTCAGTTAAGTGGCTGCCTTCGGCTCAGGTTATGATCCCAAGGTCCCGGGATCGAGTCCCACATCAGGCTCCTTGCTCAGCGGGGAGCCTGCTTCTCCCTCTGCTTGTGCTCGCTCTCTCTCTGACCAATAAGTAAATAAAATCTTACAAATATATACATACGTATATACATACATACACAATGGAGCTTAGGAGAAAACTCTTCCTCTGGATTTCAGATTTGTGGAGAAGGGATTATTATAGACCCATATGTCAATTTAATGGAGAAACAATTGTTTATCTCATTAATTTCTGGGACAAAAAGCTGGACCCCTAACCTCCCACCATATATTAAATTCCAGAAATAATGTGAAAAATAAAAGAGCAAAATTTAGAAGATTGTTTACCTTAAGGTTACAGAAAGCCTTCCTGAGCAAGCCAGGAAACCCAGAGGTCGTGGAGAAGATGACCTCCTAGAATGCTGGGCAGGTGGCCCCATGTGTGTATTAGATCACTCACATTCACTGGTGGGCGGGAAATGCCACAAGAGGCCTCATCCTTCTTTTTTCTTTCCTTCAACCACAAAAGTATCCAACAGTAGTAACACCTGATGCTGCTGAGGAGGCAAAAGGATAAGTACATTGTTTTAATACAGGTGCAGGAAGCCGACGTACTATAACTTAATACAACTTTTTTGCAGAGTACTGAGGTACCATCACTTTGGGGAACCTGTTGGGTAGCACCAACATGGAAGTATTTAAGTTTATTCTGGTGGTGTTTGGTCCTTGTAGCAAAAATCTTGAAACCATGTAAGTGGGCTTCCCTTGGGAGTTGTGTGTCCATCTCTATGCCTACAAGGGAGGAGGATCATGTGTTGGCAAGTAAGGAGGTGCAGAGGAAATGGTCTGACCTAGCATCCTAATTGTGCATCTTTAACTTGTTTGATTTTGATCATGCATGAGGGCTATCCATATTTTCCCCAAATAGTAGAGAAAATGAGTAAAGAAAGAAAGGTGAATGTGGGAAAAGGGAATCGAAACAGCAAGTGAGAGGATGGTGTAAAGAGTTGGCTGGGGTGCAGCAGTAGGGTTCCTGGGGGTGGGTTCCCCCATGCCAACAAAAATGGCTTTTATCATCTTCTTTCAGCTTATGGCTTTACACATACATTATCTTCATAATGATGAAAGTGAGATTTGCCTGTACTTAAACCATTGAGGAAACCACTTAGCATTTCCATGTAAATCCTTCCAGACAAAAAGGCTCTGGCATGTTATGCAAACTGGCCCATCACACACCTTTCTCAGCACACAGGAGGAGATGAGCCCTATTTTTTTTTTTTTAAAGATTTTTATTTATTTGAGAGAGAGAGAATGAGAGAGAGCGAGTACATGAGAGGGGGGAGGGTCAGAGGGAGAAGCAGACTCCCCGCTGAGCAGGGAGCCCGATGCGGGACTCGATCCAGGGACTCCAGGATCATGACCTGAGCCGAAGGCAGTCGCTTAACCAACTGAGCCACCCAGGCGCCCTAAGCCCTATTTTTTTTATAAGATTTTATTTATTTGAGAGAGAGAGAGGGCACACAAGCGGTGGGGAGGGGCAGAGGGAGAGGGAGACTCCCCGCTGAGTGCAGAACTCCACACGGGGCTTGATCCTAGGACCAGACCCTGTGAGATCATGACTTGAACTGAAAAGTCAGTCGTCTAACCGATTTAGCCCCAGAGATGAGCCCTATTTGCATGGTGTTCTTTTGAATGTTTTATTTAACTACTTCACAGAACTTTTAGGTGCTTTCCAGTTTTTCACTACTTCAACTATGTGCATGAATGTTTCCAAGTCTTAAACTTAGGCTAGAGTCTTGTAAAGAATTACTGAGACAAATTTTTGAGACACTTTTACTTTTGATACATTTTATCAGACTGCTTCCCAGAAAGTAAGTAAACAGTTGACCCTGTCATCGTCAGGGTAGAACGGTCTCTCTTCACTTTTGCCATTTGGGGTATAATTCTTCATCCTGGGAATTCTATGGGTTAAAAGGAGGTACATCACTTAAATGTACTGTTTGGCATTTGTATTCCTGCTCTTATATCCTCCCTGTTGATCCTAAAGAGTTCCTTGCATATGGGCAGTTGGCTTCTTGTTATGGGTTGCACCTCTGGCTTTTAGGTTTCCTAATTTGTTCAGTTTGTAGTTTTTACGTAAGCACATCAGATTTCTGCTGTACAGCTGTAAAGACGTATGTCTTTAATCAATTACACACAGTACGTATGGTGTGGAAGAATGGAGCATTCGAGCAAAGATCAGATCAGGTCTTGGCTCCGTGCTTGTAGAGTGGCCCTACGCTTGCACCCAAGGTACACTTGTACACTTTCACCACGTGGTTAGAGTGCTTGGCTGGGCTGAGCTCGGGGCAGGGGGGTTTGGGAGGGCTCCGCAGATCTAGTGGGGTGGGGGAGGGGGGCTTTCTGGCGCCCAGACCGGCCTCTCCAGCCCTACCTGCCTTGCCTGCAGCTCATGATGGAGCAGTCCAAGAAGTCCTCGCTCATGGTGGCCCGCAGCATCCTCAACAACAAAATCATCAGCAAGAAGCTGGAGCGCTACCTGAAGGTGAGGCGCGCCGGCCCCTGGCCTCCGGCCCCCGCGGGTCCTTCCCTCCCTTCAGTGTTCGCCTCCTTCCCCACAGGGTGAGAACCCGTTCACCGATAGCCCCGAGGAGGAGAAGGAACAGGAGGAGGCCGAGGGCGGCGCCCTGGACGAGGGGGCGCTGGTCGAAGCGGCAGGGGGCGCGGAGGGTGCAGAGGGCGCGCCGGCGCAGCCCCCAGTGCCCCCGGAGCCGGCCCCCGGGGCCGCGTCCCCACCACCACCGCCGCCCCCGGAGGAGGAAGAGGAGGAGGCCGTGCCCCTGCTGGGCGGGGCGCTTCAGCGCCAGATCCGCGGTATCCCGGGCCTCGATGTGGAGGCCGACGACGACGAGGAGGGTGGCGGGGGCGCACCGTAACCCGGGCTCCGGGCGGGCAGGACCCGCGTGGCCAAATCTGGAAGCCGAGCCTAATAAAGCTCTTCCCATCCCACTTATTTCTCGTTAGTTTGTTGGTACGCAGCACGGTAAGCGTAGGAAGGAGCGGCATGCGCCTCGGCGCGGGACCCAGGAAAGGGTGGGAGTGCGCCTGCGCACTGGCGGCGGGAAGGAAGACGGGAGCGCCTGCGCGCAGTAAGACTCCGTGGCCGCACCAAAACTCCCAAGATGCTGTGGAAGCCGAGCCCAAGCAACCGGAAGGCCCGCTGGGGCGACAGGGGCGGGGGCGCAGTGAAAGCCAGCCAATGGTGGTGTGCGGAAAGAGTGACGTATGCTCCTGGTCTTCCAGTAGCGGACGGCGGAAGGTGTGTTGAGCGCATGCGTTCTGTGGCAGCCTAGAAAAAGGGGCTGCTGGCGGGCCGAGCTGAAGACATGGAGCAGGGCTACGGAGGTTCGTTTGGGTGGTTCAATGCGGGGTGGGGCGGACGGGCGCTGCCTGGGCAACGCAGCCCCTGCTGCGTAGAGGGCCGCGGGCCCGGGCCTACGCCAGAGCGCGGTTACTCCAACCCGACCCAGCGGAGAGGAGGCCTGGGCGCGCGCGCTGCTCATTGGACCTCGGAGCCGTCGCTCCCGGGGCGCTGCATGCGGATTGGCCGGCGAGGCTTGAGGAGGCGGGCGGGGTTTGGCGGGCAGACGCTGCGGCGGGCTTCGGGGGGCGCCTTGGGCTGTCCTGGCCGTTTCTGCCCCTCAGCCCCGGCGAGGCTGGGCCGGTCGACCCCGCCGCTCGGAGGCCCGCCTTCCCCTTCGGAAGACCACAAAATGGCGGCGCCCGGGGGCGGAGCCACAGCGAGAGCTCGTGGGGCCCGGGGTCCGCGGTTGGAGGCCGAGGGAGTTCGGCTGCCTGTCTCCGGGCTGTGGGGCTTGGCGGGGGCCTGCGCGCGGTGCACGTGGTCCGTCGCGCCGGTCCCGGAAGCCGTCCAGGCCGCGCGGGGCCGGACCGCTCATCTCCAGCCCCGCCATGCAGCGCAGCGGTGTTGAGCGCGGCCTCTGCAGGGGTCAGTCTCGGCGGGCTCCTGCCCTGTGCATGACTCGTGATGGCCTAGGGACAAGACTTCGGGGGTCAGGTGTTGGGTATCTTTCTGCGCAAAGTTGGAAACCTGATGTGCGCGGGGCGTGGAGGGGGCTGAGGGCTGTGAAAAAGGGAATGTGCTCCTTGGGCCTCGGGGGCCTGCGGCAGGACGGATCTTCTCGAGCGACCCGGTCTCAGAGTCCAGAATCAGAGATTCCTAGGAGGCTTTTACTCTGTGCTGGAAGCCAGGTTTGCCCGCAGGGAGCACTCGAACTTTGGAATACGTGGGGTAGGGCTTGACCAGGTGCAGTCCTTATCCAAGTATATGAGGTTGGGGAAGCAAGCAGTCTGATCTTGGCTGTAACAGCTGGAGAGGGCACAGATCTTGAAAGGTGGCAGTATTAGGATCCAGCAGCAGGAATTGCGAGAGGTCCTGAGGTGCACAGTGTGCTTGGGTGTCTCCAGGGTCCTGGGGTACCGCACCCTGACTTTTCCGGTCTGCAGTCTGACCGGGTCTCACAATTCTTTGCCAACTTCCCACCAGATCTTTCAGACAGTAATCCTGCCCCCCCGCACACCCTGAGCATGAAGAGGTTTTATTCCCCTCCCTTCCTGTTTGCCAAAACCCTTCAGACTCAGTTTAGATGGTTGGGCCTCCCTGAATCCTTCTGTAGCTTTGCCACCTAGGGTTATTTCTCAGGACTTGCTGAGCCTTGACAGTTGTTCTCTGGCTGTAGGAGGCACCTAGATCTGAGTTCACGTTCCAGTTCCATTCTCCAGCTTCATGATCATGGGCAAGTGACAACTAGCTACTTGAGCCTCTGGGTACAACAGGGTAAATATTACCCATCTAAAGAGGCGTTGTGAGATTATGTGATTAACATATGCTACTTAGACTAGTGCCCTGTAGTTGGTCATTTGCTGGTAGAATCGCTGCTCCGTCTTTCTACCTCACACACGTAGTAGGCTGTGTGGCATGGGGAGACTGGCCTGCAGAGGGCAAACAGCAGCAGCGTGTCTTTGGATCAAGTCCCCTAACCTTTAAGCGTTAGCTCTCTCATCTCTAAATGGCATTCAGGGACACTACCGTGTGCTCAGTGCCTGTTGTGTGTTGGCACACCCTGGACATTTAGCTAGTGGCTTGGGTTCTGGTAGGAGAGACAGGGTGTGTTCCTATTTCTGTAATGTTGGGGATTGTTGACAGGTGTGGATAGCTGCCTGTGCCCAGCTCTGTTTTGAGGTTCCAGGGACACAGAGATGAAGAGGGCCCAGACATGCTGTCATGGGAGTCCGCAGGGGCAAGGGAAGCCACCACAGAGAGAAGGCTGAAGCCCTGGGACTTGAAGGCCCAGGGGAGCTTTGGAGGGTCCAAAACACAAAGAAATGAGGCTTACAAAGACACTGTTGTCTCCAAATTCTGAACTTTGTTTTTTGGTTATGGGGGACTTAAGGCTGCTTGGTGAGCCAAACTGCCCAGGGGTGCGGACACAACTGTGTCCTACTACTGGGCCAGCTGTCGGTTTGTCCTGCGTTCTCCTGAGTTGTGGGTTGAGACTTTAGGCCAAGGTCCCTCAAAGCCAAGTCCCTCCAGCTCTTTTCTGCTTGGACCTCAGGCAGATGGAGTATGGTAATGCAGTCAACCAACTGTGAAGGACTTTTAGAGGGACATTGTCGTTCTGCTGCCTTGTGAGACCGGCACGAACTCTCCTTCAAGGGGCTCACTTTTGACTCCTCGGAACATCTCAGAAGCACCTGTTGTCTAGTGTGACAAATAGGATCCTAACTCACAGTTCTTCTCTTCACAGGCTATGGGGCATGGAGTGCTGGACCCACCAACACCCAAGGTGAGACCGTATGGGGAGGCACGGATTCCACCCCCAGAGGTGTGATCTGAGGTACTACCATGACAAACCTAGGGATGGTGAACTGTGACCTGGAGAGGCTGACAGGAGGACTGGGACTAGCCGGGGGATCCGGAGACCTTTTCTGTAAAGGGCTACATAGTAAAATTTTTTTGGCTTTGGGAGCTACATAGTCTCTGCAATGCAAAAGTCACAGATGTTTATAAAGAGATAGATGTGGTTGTGTGCCGGTGATACTTACTTGAGGGCACTGAAATTTGTATACCATATAATTTTCATATGTGATAGTCTTTATTTGAGGAATTTGGGTTATTCTAAGTAAAAAGCCGAGGGTATAATGGAAGATTTTTATGATTGATAGACTTTATTTTTTAATAGTTTTAGACTTGTGGGATTGAGCAGCTAGTACAGGATTCCATACGCCCCCTCTACTTTTCACCGCAGGAGTTTCCCTTATTATTAATATCTTCCGTTAGTGGGATACATTTATTGTCAGTAACAAGTCAGTGTCGATACTCTGTTGTTAGTTATGATTCACAGTTAATAGTCATTGGTTGCGCAGTTTTGTGAGTTTTGACAAGTATATAAAGGATGACGCAAAGAATGCATTTCATGTCATGAGATATTCTTTTTTTTTTTTTTAATCTCCCAACCATTTAAAAAAGTAAAACCCATTTTTAGCTTGTTGGCTGTACAAAAACAGTCAATGGGCTAGATTTGGCATGGGGGCCTGATTGCTGCCCCTGCTCTGGAATCTAGATCACGATGCTCTGTATGTTTGAAGGACCAGAATGTCCTCCCTGGTGGTGAGGTTTTCTGCTTTTTGCCAGCGTTTGTTCCAGGGCATGGGATGAGGGCTCTCTTTGTTTTCTGAGCCTGGAACTTGCCCTTAGCACCACTGCGGGTGGTGGGGTCACTTTTTCACCCATCACCAAGTTTTCCAGGAGGAGGCCTTCCATGTCACTAGGGTACATAATGTCCCCTTGTTCAGTTGAGTTGGGGACATGATTTTCCACTGATGTATTGTCTGTGTTAGTGGTGCCTGAGCTCTGGCTACTGGTGAGGACTGGCACTTTGAAGGGCTCTGCCAGGGGATCTGGCCTCTTGGCTGGTGGCCCACACTGGACACTTCCTGGGGACGCTGCAGCGTCCTTTCTGCTTGTCCTGCTGGGGAGATGAGGCTTGTCTATGAGAGAATCTTGGTCATGCTTAGCCGAGTACACCGTAGGAAATGAGTTTTACAGCTAGTGGGCCCAGCCATTCCTGGCCTCAATGGACAACCGGGGGTGCCTCCCCCAGCAGTGCCACAGCCGCCCGCGGTCCTGGCCCTGCAGATAGCGGAGGTGACGATTGGCAGGGGCTATCTCAGGTACCTTCACTCTGTATACAAAGCTCTTGTGTGTTTTTGTTCCCTCTAAGGTGCCTACGGAACCGGTGTGGCCAGCTGGCAAGGTAGGCCTCTGCGTGTCTGGGTGGGCAAGACGTTCCTCCGGTCAGCCACCCAGAAGGGCTGGGATGCAGGGACTGCCCATACCCATCTCCCATTCTAGCTGTGCCCCTAGCTCTCCTGAAGGCTTGGAGGTCCGGGCATCCCCAAGGAGAACTTGCTGGAGGCTGGGGGTTGTGCTTGTGTTCTTGGAGCGGCAGCCCCCACTGCCACTCGTGGGCTCTCAGCCTCCTCTGGCTTTGGGTGGGAACAAGACTTTGGATCTGGCACGGAAAGCCTGCGGCTCACTGCTGAGGCTGCGCACCTGCCCTTCTCTTGCTGCCTTTTGGCAGGTGATGTGCACGATGTGGGGTGATGCCAGCGACACTGGATTCCTTGACACTCTTCGTTCTGTATGGGTAGTGGGTGCTTCTCCCCAGACGTGGCTGCCATAGACTGACCTTGTGGCTACTGAGATCTGATTTGGCTCTTCCTCCCTACGGCAGGTTATGAAAACTACAATTATTATGGCGCCCAGAACACCAGCGTCACCACAGGAGCGACCTACAGCTATGGCCCAGCCTCGTGGGAGGCCACCAAGGCCAGCGATGGCCTGGGAGCTGGGGGCCCTGCTGTGCACATGGCTTCTTATGGCCCAGAGCCATGCACCAGCAATTCCGACTCCCTCATTGCCAAGATCAACCAGCGTTTGGACATGATGTCCAAGGAAGGAGGCAGGGGCGGGAGCAGCGGCGGTGGGGAGGGCATGCAGGACCGGGAGAGGTGATTATGGACCTGAACCCTTCCCTGGGGATCCCCCCCAATGCCCCGGCTTTGTGCAGTTGGCAGTGGGCAGCCCCTCTTCCAGGGAGGGCTTTTCCCCAGCTCCCTCTTGAGTGTGGAGTAGATGAGTCGGGCAGTTACTGGGGCAGAGGCATTGTAATGGGACTAGTTGGTGTCCGGGGTGGTGGGGCTTAGCTAAACTGTGCTAGCGCTAGACTTCTCATTTCTGCATCAGGTCCCTGTAGACCCTCTCGTTCTTGTAGCCAAGGCTCCATGTACCTCATTCAGCAGCATTCAAGGGGGTTTGTCTGTTGTGCCTTCCAAGCATTGAGGAGGGCTGTGTGGTGGTGTGTGCTGTTCTGAACGTAGGGAACCCAGCTTTGCAGGACACTTGGGCTTGTGCCTGGATTGTAGTGACGGTTATGCTTCCTTTGCAGCTCCTTCCGCTTCCAGTCGTTCGAGTCCTATGACTCCAGGTCTTGCCTCCCCGAGCACCATTCCTATCGCCCCAGCTATAGCTACGATTATGACTTTGATCTGGGGCCTGACCGAAATGGTGGCTTTAGCAGTCAGTACAGCGACTGCCGGGACCCAGCCCGTGAGCGGGGCTCCCTTGATGGCTTCATGCGGGGCCGGGGCCAGGGCCAGGGCCGCTTCCAGGACCGGAGCACTCCCAGCACCTTCATGCGCAGCGACCCTTACATGCCACCTGCAGCCTCCTCCGAGCCCCTGTCTGCTTCCTGGACTGAGCTGAACTATGTGGGTGGGCGGGGCCTGGGAGGCCCCTCCCCCAGCCGGCCACCTCCTTCCCTGTTCTCCCAGTCCATGGCCCCTGACTTCGGTGTGATGGGCATGCAGGGGGCTGGCGGTTATGACAACTCGGTGCCCTATGGATGTGGCCGGTCACAGACCCGGATGAGGGATCGGGTAAGCCTTCAGGAAGTTCTAATCTGCCTTTTCAAACAGCTGAATAGAGGCAAATTTGTATCCTGTAAGATTTGCTCATTTTTAAGTGCACAATCGAATTTTAGAAAAAATGTACAGAATTGTGCAGCCTTCACCACCATCTAATTTTACAACATTTCCACCAACTGGAAAAGACACAAACCTCTGCCATTAGCAGTCACTCCCCATCCTCGCCTCCAGCCTTGGCAAGTGCTAATCTGCTTTCTGTCTTTGTAGAGTTGCCTCTCCCAGACCTTTCATACGAATGTAATCGTATAACACGTGGCCTTTTGTGTCTGACTTCTGCTCGGCATGAAACTGGGGGAGCGGGCAGGGTTCAACTATGTCATCTCCGTTTATTTTCTGAAAAGATCTTTTCTGCCTCTGTTCTCTGATCTTGCAACCTCTCCGCTCTTCTTGTTTCTCTGGGCTGTCTAAATGGTCCGGGTAAGCGGTACATCAGATGTGCTTGTGTCCGTAGCCCAGGCGGAGAGGGTTTGACCGCTGTGGCCCAGACGGCATGGGCAGGAAACGGAAGCAGTTGCAGATCTACGATGAGCCGGATGCCAAACTGGCCAGGGCTGACAGCGAAGGAGATTTTTCTGAAAATGGTAGGCCCTGGGTGGGTGTAAGATGAATCTGTTTCCTGCTTGGTGCTCTGCCTGCCCGTGCTCCCTCGGCCCCCACTGCAGTCAGGACAAGCGCGGTCACTCTGGACAGTGAGCCTGGGAGGGTGAAACAGAGTGGGCCAACTCCCAAGGGGCTGACTTTCCCTCTTCTTTGTGTCTGGTAGATGATGGAGCTGCTGACTTCCGGTCAGGAGATGAAGAGTTCAGGGGTGTAAGTCCGTCTTCGCTGGTCACCCTTCTTTGTTTCTCTGGTGTGGGATTTCTTCTTTACTTTAGCCTCTTTCTCCCAAAGAGGCAGGAGCAGCTTCTGTGGTAGACTTGACTGCTTTGCGAGTGGATTTAGTAGCCTGCCTTATAGCTAGTTTTCTAAGAGTTTAGCACTCATGACAATCCTTCTCTTCTTGAAAATAGCCCCAGCCATTCCCGAGTCCTCAGTGACGTGCATAGCCACACGCGTGGCAAGTGCAGTGGGCTGTGTGGGCGGGGGCTGTCGAATACGCACTGAGGATTCCGGTCCTGCCGGCTCTGTGCTGGTGCTCTGGTGCTCCGCGTCACTCAGCCCTTACGGCCAGTCACGGGAAACGGGTGTTAAAAGGCCAGCTCTGAGCCACGACCATGCACGAGCACTAGGTGGCGAGCCTTTGCCGCCCCTGCACATTCTGATCCATGTCTGGGGTAGGGCCTGGAGACCTGGGTGTATGAAGGCTTCGACCAAGTGCTTCTGATAGTCAAGTGGGGGAGGGGGAGGGTCTCACTCGCTCCCTATTTGATTTGCTTAGATCTTGAGTCTGGGTATCTTCTGTGTCTCTGCTGGTGACTTATTTAATCTTGAGCTCAATGCCTAAGAAATGGGCTGTGTTCTGATTTTCAGTTAGATGCATTTTTTAATCTACACCTGTTTTGTTACAGCCTTTGGTAAATGTGTAAGGATGGCTGGGGAATGAGGTAAAGCCCCTTTTCGCATCCTACCGGTCAGGGTTTCTTGACCTAGAGCTGATGGATGGGCTGTTGGCACTCTCACCTGCAGAACTGTGCAGGTGCACATTTGCCAAGGGCAATTCTTTAGCTGTAGAAAGAACTGGGAAAGGGCCAGTGACTTTAATTAAAAAGCACGTCGATCGTTACAGAATCTCAGAAGGCAACCAGGAGCAGTGACAGGACACACTCAGCCTTTCTCACTGTCCTGGGACTTGTCCTGACACATTGTGACCAGGTGGTGGCAGGGTGCTGGGTCGTTTGTGGAGAGTTCTGGAAACTCCACCTCATAGTCCCGACTTTGTGTGTTCCCTTTTTCAGGAGGATGAGTTCTTCGACCCTGGGAGGCAGAGAGGTAGGCATTGTTTGGTGTCCCTTTGAGCTTTCCTGTGTCTGCTCAGCTCCCAGCCTGGCTGGCCTTCTGAGCAAGCCTGGGGCCTGGATGGAGGGGACTGATAGCTCAGGGCAGAAGAGGGGCCATGGCCACAGGGTGGGCCTTGGCCATGGTGGTCACCTTGAGGCTTTACTCCAATGCTTAGACCGGCACTTGCTGGAAACAGGTCTGTTTGCCTCACTTGATGGCAGGCTGTGGGGGGGGGGCGCGGGGGGGGGAACACCTCATTTCTGAGTGTCTGCAAGAGCTTGCAGTGATAGGGAAGGGAGAGTCTCAGAAATGCAAGAAAGAAAAGAAAAGGCACCCTTCAGCCCGTCTTCTCTGTTACCTACTGGCCAGCGCAGGTCCCTGTACTGTCTTCTCCTGGGCTTCTTTCTTTTCGCAGTTCCCTCGGTTACCAGCCCAGGCTTGTGCCCTCAGCCTCTGTGGTGGGAATGCCGGCAGCGGCAGTGCTCCCTGCCGTGTGGGACGGAGTTCAGACACCTGCCCCGGTTGGGAGCTGGGGGTGGGGGGAGGGGAGACCTGTCAGGTACACCCAAGCCCGGGATCCTCCAGAGACTATTCTTGCTCAGCAGGGCTCACCAGTGCCCTTCCAGGGGACCTAAGAGTCCAAAGTAAGCAGCAAGAGCAGAAAAAATTTAAACCTTTTCGAGGGGCCATGGAGAAGTAGCATGAGACAGCGTGGCTTTGAGCTCACCCAAAAACCATTTGTTTCTTTTCCTGTTCCCATGGGTCTGTCCCATAGCTGGTCTTCCCCAGGAATCACAGGCCAACTCCTTTGTGGCTCTGCCCCCGTAAATCTGCAGGCCCCTGGCTTAGATGCTCCTTCTCCCATGTGTTCAGCCACCTGCCGAGGTCCTCCCACCTCAATACTGAAGCAGTTATGCCTGTAGCTTGGGACCACACAGAGCATTTAGCAGCTCGTGCAGCAGGGCAAATGCTAAAGCAAAGGTGACATGTTTATTGCGCACAGGTCCTGCTGCCTACCCGGGATGACTTTGCTATTAAACAGCAGTAATAGTTTCAGGCAGTGACCTCTTGCCAAAAACCCCACACGCCCTTTTGAGAGGCTTCTGAGCAGCGCACGCCGGTCGCCATCTTCGTGGGACAGTCTCGTGACTGGCATCAGGGGTAGGGGTTACAGTTCAGATGCTTATCCAACCTTTCCTCAGTGTCTGGCCTCACGCTGGGACGCTGGGCTGCACGGCTCTCGGAGGAGCTCCTGCGCTGGCCCCAGGGGGCGACGGAGGACCAGTTGGTCTCTTCCCACTTTTGTTTCTAGGACTGCTTCCCTCGTAGCCCTGGGAAGACCCTAGATGGACGGTTTTTGTGAGTGGAAGATAGAGTTTGGGCCAGCAAGGACTGTCAGACCTGCTGAGGCCCTAGTTCAGAGGAGGCTGACGGGACAGTCGTCATGGTCCACCCGGAGGTGGGACGGAGGGCGGTAGAGTGGCTTGCTTTATTTTCTGAGGCCTTCCAGCTGCTGCCTCTTTATCTGGGAAGAACTGCTTCTCTCTCCTTAAGTGACTTTGGGAGAAGACCCAATGATAGGGCACTGGATTGGAAAAGCAGGATAGGAAAGGACAGAGAGCAGGTGGGCCATGGTGTGAGCGGGATGGGCGGGCTGGGTCCCTGGCCCATCCCAGCCTTATCAGGCCATGGGGGGGAAGTAAGGTGACTCCCTGGGAACTCCCAAGGGTTCTCATCAAAGGCCCATCCCTGTTGGGAGCCTTTGACAGACTGTTGGTGCCTCAGGGTGTCCTGACCCTGCCGTGCGGAGGCAGCAGCAGGTACGGGGTGTGGTGGCCGAGCTGTGGCCCCCCCATCAAGGCCCTGGTGCTCAGCTCCTCTGCGGGCTCCTCAGGGCATCTCGAAGGAACTTCTCTGTTGCAGGGGAGAAGGACGATGAGGATGATGAAGTGAAGAAGAGAAGAGAAAAGCAAAGGAGGAGAGACCGGATGCGAGACCGAGCAGCTGACAGGTGAGGAGGCAGGCAAGGTGGGAAGTGTCAGGGTTCTCCAGAGCTCATCCGTTTTCACTCCACAATGCAGGAGCAGCCTGGTTTGATCTGCCTCTGGAGTCTGTCAGGAAATCGAGTCAGGTCGTGAGGAGACAAAACCTGGGAAACCCAGATGGCATCTGTTCTTGCCAGTGGGTCTCCGTGGCCCACGTGTGTCCAGCAGGGGGCTCTCTTGCTCTCCTCCCCCGTGGGGAGTTTCCTTGTCCCTGGCTTGGATCTGTCACCCCAGACAAGTGAACTTCATTCAGCAAAGCTGCTAAGAAGGTGCTTTGGGTGCCTTACCCAAACCCAGACCACCTCTAGAGTTCAACATGGCAATTATGTACGCGTGGATGTTATTTTACAGATTTTGTCTCTAAATAGAAAAAGAATTGCAAAAGCGCAAAGGATGTTGGTGTGACCACACCATGTGCCTCTCTGTCTTTCCGGTGATCAGGTGACTGCTGACTAGAAATGTAAACCACTGGTGGCCACAGGAGCCCTTGGTTGCTCAGGCCTTGACCACATGTGGTTTTTCTCTACACACAGGCTCTCCTGACTTAAGGGGGAATCCTTGCCCTTAAGGCTCAAATGGGGTGGTGCTTTTTCTGCGCAAAGAAATGCAAAAGAAACTGAGGCGCCTGGGTGGCTCAGATGGTTGGGCGTCTGCCTTTGGCTCAGGTCATGATCCCAGGGTGCTGGGATCTGAGCCCCGCATTGGGCTCCCTGCTCGGCGCAGAGCCTCCTTCTCCCTCTCCTTCTACTGCTCCTCCTCTCTCGCTCTCTCTGTCAAATAAATAAGTAAAAATCTTTAAAAAAAAAAAAAAAAGATATGTTAGCAAAAAAGCCAACAGTAGAGCAAGAAAGCCAGGAATTAGAAGGTAGGAGCTTCCAAGTGCTAAACAGAAATTCATCAAAACGCTTGTTTTCAAACAGATGAATACATGATGGCTAGATCAGATTATTTTCATGCCCCAGGAGAACTGAGATGACTTTTTCCCGGAAGGAGTCTTTAGACTCCACCCTAGGGACAGAGGGCCCTCAGAGAGACTTGGAGAGACTGTCACAGGGGAGGTAAAGATGCAGCAGGAAGCACGAACCCTGCATTTCTTTGGTAGCTTCCTGATACCCATTCATACATATAGGGCCCCAGAGCTTTTCTTTTTACTCCTTTGTTGAGGGTATATGCAAAAGCAGGTGTTTTGTGGTGCCTTGTCCAGAGGTCAGAAGCCAGGCACTGGGAGCTGGCAGAAGTCTGAGTTGGTAGATGAGGAATCCTGAGTGTCACGGGACCCATGTTGTTAGCCCAGATACACCAAAGCCTCCTGGGCAGAGCCGGGGGAAGCAGCGCCCCACTCTGGGGGCATAAGGCTCTGCGGGCTGCTCTCCCCTTGCCTTACAGCATGATTGCATTTATGAGGTTTTGAAAGTATGCAACAAAGACATCAGTTTTTAGCCATAGAATTTGATATGACGGGTCTTAATGTTGAGTCCCGTGTGAAAATTGATCTTGGGTTTTGTGAGTTTTAGATCGTGGAAGGTCTTCAGGAATTTCTCCCTCACATTAAAATGAGGCTCCCATGTGTTATCTTGGTGGCTACAGAAAGAAGTTACAGAGTTAGGTACTACGCCCCCCCAGAGCAGTGGTCTGGGGGCCTTTAGGGAGTCCACAGTTTGGAAAGTCTCCACCTTAGGGTGTTCTCTTGTGGGCCTTTGGGCCAAAAAGACTGGTGTGGTACATGAATCGTTTTCCTAAAACACTTTCAAGATTGCACCCCCATTCTCAGGATGGGGGGACCTGGGGCATCTGCTACTCTGATGTCCCACTCAAAGTCAGAAGTCTTGGTACAGAAATTGCTTCCTGTTTCCATTTCTGTTCCAACCAGAGATGAGCTGGTTATTCCTATGTCATCATTCTTTCCGTCTTCCTTTTCCAGGATTCAGTTCGCCTGTTCTGTGTGCAAGTTTCGTAGCTTTGAAGATGAAGAAATCCAGAAGCATCTACAAAGCAAATTTCACAAAGAGACGCTGAGGTTTATCAGTACCAAACTCCCTGACAAGACGGTGGAGTTCCTCCAGGTAAAGCACCCTCGTCCTCAATCACAGTGTTTCCTGATGGTCGTGCAGGAATTGGATCCCTCACAGAGAAGGGAAAGGGAAGGGAAATAAGAGGCCTGGACTTTGCAGAATAACAGCGAACAAGTCCCAGGTCAGAGGGAGAGCCTAGTGCTCCGGCCATTGCAGTCCCCATGAGTTCCGCCCACAGAGCTGCTCTGAGAGCTGTGTTCCCTTCCTTGGGGCAGCTGAGAGGTAGGCCCACGCACCACGCTGTCCTCGTTTCATTCAGTGCCATCTCCTCTAGGAGTACATCGTAAACAGGAACAAGAAAATTGAGAAGCGGCGTCAGGAGTTGATGGAGAAGGAAAGCACGAAACCCAAGCCAGATCCTTTCAAAGGTGAGTTGTGATCTTGGGGCACACTATTCCACGTGCTGCCAAGGCGTGCAGCTGGGTGCAAAGCCAGCCCGGCGCAGGGCTGCTGAGAATGGGACAGGAAGATCCTCAGGCAGGCTGCCTGGCCATGGAAAGAAGCCCGTGAGCGTGGCCTAATGAATGTCACAGCTCTGCTGGCAGCATATTGGACTGACATGAAGCCTTCTGGTGTTTTTTCCTCCCTTGTGTGAAGAAAAATGACCAGAAGGATGAAAAAAGTTGAAGAGTCAGATGCCCAGGTGTAGAGGTGCTTCTGTCTGCACGCTCCTGCTGGAGGGCAGGTGATGGCCCCCACAGATTCTGTCTTAACTTGGTCCTGCGGGACTACCGGCAGAAAATTGGGGCCCTGTTGGGGGGCAGGAGGAGAGCATCCCTTGGCCTGCTGCCCCAGATCGCACCAGACTTGGGTTGTGTCTACAGGGATTGGCCAGGAGCACTTTTTCAAGAAGATAGAGGCCGCTCACTGCCTGGCTTGTGACATGCTGATCCCCGCACAGCATCAGCTCCTCCAGCGGCACCTGCACTCGGTGGACCACAATCACAACCGCAGGGTGAGTCCCCTCCTTGGGCCGGGCCGGGCAAGCACCTGCAGGCAGCCAGCAGTGGGGCCTAGAGCCTTCTGTGTCTTGTGGGGAATGCTAGCATCTTTAGAAGCTCTTGACAGAGTCCACCGAGTCTGTGATTTCATCAGTGGGTTGTAAAAGGGATCCCAGTTTCTACTAAAAGGTGAAAAAATGTGTTGCTTAGGGTTGACTTAAATAGAGTAGCTGAAATTCTCCTGGTTGAGAACGTTCCTTGGTAAACCACACAGGTAAGTTTCCCAGTTGCTGACAAACTGGATTTTCTGGGAGCGGAGGCTGAGGGCCATTCAGAACACAGTGGCCTAGGGGACCCAGAGTTAAGAACTGATTTGCTCCTAATTAGCTGATGGGACCCGAGGCCAGGTGTGTAGCTCAGGGTATGGGCAGATTTTTTTTTTTTTTTTTTTTATAAAGGGTCAAATCACAAACGTTTTTGGCTTTGCAGGCCATGGGGTCTCTACCACCTCAAGTGCGCTGCTGGTGGGCAGAGGCAGTGGAGTCCACATAGAAAGCATGCGCGTGGCCGCATTTGGCCCGTAGGCTGAGCCCTGATTCAGCGCCTATCCTTAGTCCTGTCCGCGCACCTGCTAGCTTATGAAAGATCATCCGAAGAGCACTATACCGACAAGGGATTACCGTTTGAATGGGTCAAGCTTTAAAAGAGCCAAATGGTTGCAGCATTCCTACTTCTGCGGCTGAATTTACTTGTAAGGTCACTATAACTCTGAAAACTGAAAAGAAAAAACTTGCCCTTCTGCCATACCCAGCCCACACAGCACCCGTCGTCTGTAAGTGTTCTTGTTCCGTCCTTGCTCACACACACGGGACCCGGACGTCCGTGGCATGCCTGTGCTTTTTATCTTTTACCAGACTTTCCTACACTGCCTCACGGTCTCAGTTCCGGTATCCCTCCAGGGCCTTCTTTCTCTCCTTATTGGAGTCTGGCATCTCGGGATTTGCCACAGTGGAGAGAGATGGTCGTCCTTGTTCTGTCTTGGGCTGATCCCAGGGCAACTCAGTGGAGCCTGGCTAGTTGGTGTTCTTGCTCCTCTGTGCATCCCATGTGTAAAAGTCCCTTTGGTTCCCTTTGCAGTTGGCTGCTGAACAGTTCAAGAAGACCAGTCTCCATGTGGCTAAGAGTGTTTTGAACAACAGACACATAGTGAAGATGCTGGAAAAATACCTCAAGGTTTGTGCTTAGGAGTGCAGCAGACGGGAAAAGGTTCTGGAATGCAGGATGAACTCTGCGAGTGTGGAGTTGCATGCAGAGTGCAGTATTTAGCATTTCTGAGTCTTAAGAAGAATGGACGGGGTGCAGGAATGGATCGGGGTGGGTTTCCTGCGCCTCCCTGCTCGCCCGGGCTCTGGGACGTGGTCCTGCTTGATTGGTCTGTGTGCTGGTGCAAGCTCACCGTGAGAAACCTCGGATACCCACAAAATACTGAGCAAGTGATGCTGAGGTGCTTACAGGGAGATCCAGGTTAGATAATGGTTGTCCAGGAAAGAAGCCAAAAAGAGGTTTTGCTGGCAGAGACCAGTAGCCATGAGCCAAGAACGTGAGGGGGAGGAAGAGCCGGCGGTACAGCAGCTACTGAGCCTTAGTGGTGGGAGCAGAGTAAGAGAGAGTCCCAAAGAGGGCACCCTGGAGAGAAGTCCAGCTGGGAGAGCCCCTGGGTCCTCCTGGGGAAGCCCCACGTGCTAAACGCTCAGCCCCAGACTTCCACGTGGGGAGCGTGTAGTTAAGCGCCGGCACGGCCCTACTACGAGGACCCGTTTGCCCACCTCTCAGTTACTAAACCCTCCAGTACTTGACACTTCCTGCCAGCCAGTTAAAGGCATAGACTCTGAATAACCAATTTAAGAACCGTGACTGGTCAGTGTTTTGTTTTCATTTTTTTTATTTTAAAGATATTTTTTTTCTTAAGTAATCTCTACACCTAATGTGGGGCTTGAACTCATGACCCTGAGATCAAGAGTCGTGCACTCCCCTGACTGAGCCAGCCAAGTGCCCCCTAAATACTGTATTTTAAAACCTATTTCTTAATCTGCCGATGATAATGTTTACATTTTCTAAACTAGAGACAGTTTTTAGCCTAAGTTTGGCTTCTGAGAGTCAGACTTGGATTCCTCCTGACTGGTGTTCAACAGTTGTGTGGCCTTGGGCAACTTGCTGAGTCTCCTTTCCTTATCTGCAAAATGGGGCACCCTTATAACCAGGGCTGTGCTTAAATGAAACTAAAATTTAAAATAGTCTTAACTTCCTGTTACGAGGCTTTTTTGTTTCAATTGGGTTAAGAAATCCTAGGTCTTTTTGAACTTTTCTTCACTATTATATGCTTGAATAAAAAGTGCAAAACGGGGGCAGTTGTATTAAATATTTGTAAATCGGGGCGGCTGGGTGGCTCAGTCGCTTAAGCGTCTGCCTTCGGCTCAGGTCATGATCCCAGGGTCCTGGGATTGAGTCCCGCATCGGGCTCCTTGTTTGGCGGGGAGTCTGCTTCTCCCTCTGCCTCTCCCCTCCATGCTCGCTCTCTCACTCTCTCTCTTTTTTAAGATAATATTATTTATTTGTCAGAAAGAGAGAGAGAGCACAAGCAGGGGGAGCTGCAGCAGAGGGAGAAGCAGGCTCCCCACTGAGCAGGGAGCCTGACCTGAGCCGAAGGCAGACTCTTAATCGACTAAGCCACCCAGGCATCCCTCTCTCTCTTTCTCAAATAAATAACTAAAAATCTTTAAAATAAATAATAAATATTTGTAAATACTTCATTCAAAAATAAAAGCCTTTGAATGAGGGGGGAGAAGTACATTTTTCAAAAACCCATTGCGAATATCAAAATTACTAGTATTAAAAACAAGAATAGCCCCTGATTCTGCTTTCCCCATTCTGCTCTAGGTCCTAGCTAACTAAGTAAGAAAATAAAAGCTAAAAGGCAAAAGGTGCGAAAACGGTTGCGGTGAGGCTTTTCTGAGAACCTTTTCTGAATCTGAAGGCGCTGAGCGCCCGTGGGACGCACTCACCTGTAGTGGGATGTGTTTCTCGTTGGCTCTTCAGCCTAAAAACACGGATTCCCGGCAGCCTGGGCCCCCTTCAGTCTCCCCTTTGCGCTGACATGTTGCTCTTGGCCAGGGTGAAGACCCTTTCACCAGTGAAGCTGTCGATCCAGAAATCGAAGGGGATGACAATTTAGGAGGCGAGGAGAAGGAGGAGACACCCGAGGAGGTGGCCGCGGAGGTGTTGGCCGAGGTCATTACGGCAGCAGTGAGAGCGGTAGATGGGGAAGGAGCGCCGGCTCCGGAAGACAGTGACACGCTGGCCGAAGGGGAAGGCCCTGTG
Organism: Halichoerus grypus; assembly: GCF_964656455.1. Classification (NCBI taxonomy): domain Eukaryota; kingdom Metazoa; phylum Chordata; class Mammalia; order Carnivora; family Phocidae; genus Halichoerus; species Halichoerus grypus. Next base: position 205,422,157 of record NC_135712.1, read on the forward strand.
GACGCGGCCCAGGCCCCTCGCAGTCCCCACTCTGAACAGCCGCTGCAAGTGGAGACACCAGGTGGCATGGCCTCCGAGAAGGGCAGCACCGAAGCGGAGGCCGGAGGGGAAGCCGCGGAGGCCGGAGGGGAAGTGCGAGCGGCCGCAGCAGAGGCAGAAGGCACTGTGAGGGTCGCGGCCCCGGCCCCGGCCCCGGCTGTCACTGAAGCCAAAGCAGAACAGACTGATGCAGAACCCAAAGATGTCCTTCCCACGGAATGATCCTCCTCCCTGTTGCAAGGGATGGGTTTCATAATGCATTGCTCTTTTTCTCCTTTTGTTTGTAAGCAGAACTAGGGTGTGTGTTACTGGAACATGCTGGAAACTTCGGTGAAGAGACCCAGCCATTTGCTTCAACAAAGTGTACCTCGTGGGCTTGTCTTCTAGAGTTGTATGGCTTTTTCTGCCTTGGTTCGCAGGCTGCAGAAGTTGTACATTCCCCCAAGTGGCTGTGAAGTCTCTACACTGCAGATGAAATAATAAAAGTTGGCTAATTAGATTTTGATGATACTTTGCTTGTTAAATACAGCAAGTGGCTGAATGCCCTTTTTATTTTATTTTTTTTTTCTGAGAGCAGCTTAATACTGGGATATATCTTGCTTTATACAGGATTTTTTTTTTTTTTTTTAAGTTTTAAGAATTGGCTTTGGCTTCGGTTTTTGACCTGCTTTGGTAGCACACTGCGTATGGTGTGTGGTCCTCACAAGATGTAGCAGAATCTTGTGAACGCGACGTTGTTTCTGTCGCATCTGTGGACTGTGCTCCAAGGCCTCGTGAATCTGATAGGCCTGCACCCTTGGACGCCCTCCCACTGACCCCTCAAGAATGAGGACATTTTGCCTAGGGCATTATTTTCCCAATCTTTAGTCTTTGGTGAATCACCTTTATAGTTTGTTTGGAGTTTTTTTGTGTTGGTCTTTTTTTTTTTTTTAACCTCATTTGTGTTCCACCTCTGTTACTTCAGGGTTTTTTGTTTTTGTTTTTCCTTTAATTTGAGTTACTACTCCTTAAATATATATAAAAAAAAAACAACACAAAAACAACTTGGTGTCACTCCCATGAATGGAAGATATATAAATTGCTATAGATAGATGTTATCTGTAAGAAATGAATATAGTGAAATAAACACATTTCAGATGAATACTATTCCTTTGGAGGTTTCTAAATCTGTGGGCAAGGAAAGCTAGCATGTGTTAAAGGGTAGCAAGCAACAGTTACACTTTCATATAATCCAAAGAAGTGGAAGATAACTTCCCTCTTGAAATGATACTGCTGGGTCTGTTTTCCCTGCAAACCCTTGAACCGTCTCACTGGGGGGAAGCATTGGCCAGAGGGAATTTACTAGATGGTAAAAGACTCAATGAGCATCTACTGTGTACCAGGTGCTAATTCATGATAAAAGTAAGAGATGGGCCCTGCTCTCAAGGACCTTTATTAGAGATGTGAGATGAGTATTTATGAAAAGTCAATATAAGAATTAGAAACCAATAAATTGCTCAGTAAGCAAGAAAATGGTGTCTCTGAATTGTTTGCGCCCGTCGTCACTGCTGTTACATAGATGGGCCTTAGTCACCGGTTGTGCGTGCCCTTTGAAGCTTCTTCTCTTGAGGCAAAAAGGCTGGTGGCATTGAACATCCGTAGTCTCAAAAAGGATAACAGAACTGTGAAACTGCTCTGGTTTGTCTCTCTTGTAAATGTAATCCAAGGCCTATCCTTAAACCGATCTAAATTTCATGGCGGTTCTTCCCCCTCACCCAATGTGAAACGACACGAATCATTTTACTTCTCAACTTGGCTTAAACCAGGCCCTCATTCCCCAAGATGGGCGTAACTCCTTGGCTTGCACAAAGGGATGCCCTTCTGCCTCCTGAGGGGACAGGAATAAACTGCAAGCTGTCTCACTTCTGTCATTTCCCACTTGCAGAGGAGAAACCAGAGGGGAAGGTTCAGTAACTTCTAGGGTCATCTATCAAAGATAACCCAAATCAATACACAGATCTGTAAGACACCGATGGCCATGAACTTTATATAGAGCACCTTTATTTAAAAAGGTTTGGGGGTTGGGGTGCCTGTGTGGCTCAGTGGGTTAAGCGTCTGCCTTCAGCTCAGGTCATGATCCCAGGGGGCTCCCTGCTCAGTGGGGAGTCTGCTCCCTCTCCCTCTGCCGCTTCCCTTGCTTGTGCTCTCTCTCAAATAACTAAAAGATCTTAAAAAAAAAAAAAAAAAAAAAGTTTAGGGGCACCTGGGTGGCTCAGTTGGTTAAGCAGCTGCCTTCAGCTCAGGTCATGATCAGGTCCTGATCAGGTCCTGCATCGAGTCTGCCTTTCCCTCTCCCCCCTCCTGCTTGCACTGTCTCAAATAAAAATCTTCAAAAAAATAAATGAAACGGTTTACAGAATTTGGCAATCGCTGCTACTCCCAAGCAGAAAGATCTTAGGAATGGCAGCCTGATGTCAGCTTCATGTAATCCTGCTGTGGGCCTGTGTGATTTCATTGGGGTTTTTATGAAATTAATACAGTTGCTAAAGGGTAAACACCACAGTGTAATGAGCAAAGTGCTCGTTCAGGAGTACATCAGGGGCACCTGGCTGGCTCAGTTGGGAGAACAGGTGACTCTTGATCTCAGGGTTGTAAGTTCAAGGCCCACATTCATTATATGTAGAGATTACTAAAAGTAAAAGAGTGCATAGTCTGGGATGCCTGGGTGGCTTAGTCACTTAAGTGTCCGACTCTTGATTTCGGCTCAGGTCATGATCCCAGGGTCGTGAGACTGAGCCTGGCCTTGGGCTCCTCACTGGGCGTGGAGCCTGCTTGGGATTCTCTCTCTCCCCCTCTGCCCCTCCCCCTCTCAAGAAAAAAAGTGCACAGTCAGTATTATAAGTCCTCTCCAATTAAATTTTGGATCATAAAAAAACCATTTCCACTGCCCAACAACCTGGCCGAAAGTGGTCCTTGCTCACTAGAAGTGTGGCCAGTAGTGATTAGACAGGCACAGTGAAGTTCAAGTAGAACTTCAGAACCAACAGATAAGCCTTTTAGCATTTTTTGGAAGTAGTCTCCTTGGAGCATTTCGTAAACAGATGGGAATGGGAAATCCACGGTGTGGCTTTACACTGATTTAATACCGATAGCTCTTGGACCATTGCGAAAGTATTGGGGGGGCGCCTGGGTGGCTCAGGTAAGCGTCTGCCTTCGGTTCAGGTCATGGTGCCAGGGTCCTGGGCTCGAGCCCCACGTCGGGCTCCCTGCGCGGCGGGAAGCCTGCTTCTCCCTCTCCCTCTGCCTGCCGCTCCCCTGCTCATGCGCACGGGCGCCTGTGCACACTCTCTCTCTGTCAAATCAATAAATAAAATATTTTTAAAAAAGGAAAAATTACTGGGTCACTTCCTTTATCTTTTACAAGGACACTGAGACCAATGAGGTTGGTTTTCAACAAACAGACTTATGGTCTAGGTACCTCCTGCCTCCTCTCAAAACACTATCTGGTGCAGGTATAATTTATATAGATGAATTAGAATTCAGCTTGGAGGACAATACGGTGGGGAGGGGGCAATCCACTCTCACCGGGTTGGTTGTCAGAACTGAATGAGATCGTAAACGTTCGGCACTGTTGACAAAGTGGTTTGATGAGGTCAACATTTTTTTTTTTCCTTTTTTCAAGATTTTATTTATTTATTTGACAGACAGAGAGACAGGGAGAGAGGGAACACAAGCAGGGGGAGTGGGAGAGGGAGAAACAGGCTCCCCGCTGAGCCAGGAGCCCGATGCGGGACTCGATCCCAGGACCCCGGGATCATGACCCGAGCCGAAGGCAGACGCTTAACGACTGAGCCACCAGGCGCCCCAACATTTTTTCTTTAGAGGTAAAATTCACGTAACAAAATGAGCCATTCACTTTATTTTTTTAATTTTTTAAAGCTTTTAAGTAATCTCTACACCCAAAGTGGGGATTGAACTGACAACCCCAAGATCAAGAGTCCCGTACTTCATGGACTGAGCCAGCCAGGCACCCCTCCATTAGCCATTTTAAAGTGGACAATGCAGTGGCATCGGGGACACTCACAATGTTGTACAACCTGTAGGTACTCGTTCCCAGACATTTTCCTCGCCCTTAAAGGAAACTGCCTCCTCACTGGCACTAACCCCATTCCTCCCTCCCCCATCCCCTGACGACCAGTAATCTGCTTTCCATCTCTGGATTTATTTGGTCTGGATGTGCTTCATGTTCAGGGAACCGTACAATACGTGACCTTTTCACTATGGCTTCTTTCACGAAGCATGTTTTTGAGGTTCCTCCACGCAGGAGCCTGAATCCCTACATCATCCTATTTTATGGCTGAACACTACTTCACTGCATGTGTATGTACCACATCTGTTCATCCAGTCATCCAATAAGAGATATTTGAGTTCCCACGTTTTGACTATTGTGAATAGTGCTGCTAGGAACATTCTTGAACAAGTATCTGAGTACCTGTTTTTAATTCTTTGGGATATACACACCTAGGAGTGGAATTATGTCACATGGTAATTCTATGGTTAATTTTTCGAGGAACCACCACATTTCTTCCCCCACAATAGCTACACCATTTTACATTGCCATCAGAAATGTACAAGAGTTCCAATTTTTTCACATCCTTACTGAGACTTCCATTTTTTTTTTTTTCCAATTCTGGCCACCCTAGCAGGTGTGAAGTGGTATCTCATTGTAGTTTTGATTTACGTTTCCCTGATGACTCCTGATGGTGGACATTCCTTCATGTGCTTGTTGGCCATTTGTTTACATTTGGAGAAATGTCTATTCAAGTTCTTTGCCTGTTCTTTTTTTTTTTTTTTTTTTTTTGAGAGAGAGAGAGAGCCTTGTGGGGAGGGGCAGAGGGAAAGGGAGAAAGAGAAACCCAAGCAGGCTCCACACCCAGCATGGAGCCTGACACAGAGCTTGATCCCAGGACCCTGAGATCATGACCTGAGCTGAATTCAAGAGTGGGACGCTTAACGGACAGAGCCACTCATGGGCCCCTCTTTGCATATTTTTTAATTGAGTTGTCTTTTTGTTAAGTTGTAGGAGTTCTTTATATATTCTGGACACTAGACACCTATCAGATATGATTTGCAAATATATATATTTTTTCCATTCTGGACTCTTCATTCTCTTAGTAGTGTCCTTGGATGCAAAAGTTGTTTTCTTTCTCATCGAGTCCAATTTATATATATTTTTTCTTTTATTGCTTGTACTTTTGGTATTTTTTTTTTTTAAGATTTTATTTATTTGACAGAGATAGAGCACAAGCAGGGGGAGCAGCAGAGGGAGAGGGAGAAGTAGACTCCCTACTGGGCAGGGAGCCTGATGCGGGGCTTGATCCCAGTACCCTGGGATCATGACCTGAGCTGAAGGCAGACACTTAAGGGCATCTTATGTAAGAAATCATTGCCAAATCTAAGGCCACTAGGATGCACCCCTACATTTTCTTCTAAGAGTTCTATGGTTTTTAGGGGCATCTGGGTGGCTCAGTCAGTTAAGCGTCTGCCTTTGGCTCAGGTCATGATCTGGGGGTCCTGGGATCAAGCCCCACATCGGGCTCCCTGCTCCGTGGGGAGCCTGCTTCTCCCTCTCCCTCTGACATAAGGGTCCAACTTCATTGTACTCCATGTGAATATCTGGTTGTCCCAGCACCATTTGTTAAAGACGCCATTCTTTCTGCTGAATGGTCTTGGCACCCTTGTCAAAGGTCAGTTGACTATAGCTACATGGGTTTATTTCTGGCCACTCAATTTGATTCTATTATTCTATATATCTATCCTTATGCCAGTTTCACACTGGAGCTTTGTATGATGATTCGGAATCAGGAACTGTGAATCCTCCAACTTTCTTCCTTTTTTTCAAGATTGTTTTGGTTATTCTGGGTCCCTTGAGTTTCCATATTCATTTAAGAGTCAGCTTATCAATTTCTACAAAGAAGCCAGCTGTATTCTGATAGGAATTACATTGAATCTATAGATCACTTTGGGGAATACTGCCATCTTTACACTAGTAAGTTTTCCAATTCATGAACACTGATGTTTTTCCACTTATTTAGATCTACTTTAATTTCTGTAAGTAGTGTTTAGTAGTTCTCAGTGTATAACTTCTACCTTTTTTTAAAAAAAATATTTTATTTATTTGACAGAGAGAGAGAGAGAGAGAGCAGCAGAGGGAGAGGGAGAAGCAGACTCCCCGCGGAGTAGGGAGCCCAATGCGGGGCTTGATCCCAGGACTCCAGGATCATGACCTGAGCCGAAGACAGATTTGGATGCTTAACTGACTATGCCACCCAGACTGACTGAGCCACCTAGGCTCCCTCTACCTTTCTTTGGTTAAATATATTCCTAAGTATTTTATTCCTTGATGCTATTGTAAATGGAGTGGGTTTTAAGATTTTAATTAATTAATTAATTTGTGTGCGTGTGCACATGAGAATGAGAGAAAGAGGGAGAAAACAGGGAGAGGTGCAGAGGGAGAAGCAGACTCCCCACTGAGCAGGGAGCCCAGATGTGGGACTCGATCCCAGGCCTGCAGGATCATGACCTGAGCCGAAGGCAGCCGCTTAACCAACTGAGCCACCCAGGTGCTCAATGGAGTGGTTTCTTAATTCCATTTTTGGATTATTCATTGCTAGTATATAGAAATACAACTGATTTTGGGGGCGCCTGAGTGGCTTAGTCAGTCTGGCTGGTGTAGTCAGTTAAGCACCCAAATCTTGACTTTGGTTCAGGTCATGATCGCAAGGTCGTGGAATTGAGACCCGAGTTGGGGTCTGTGCTGGGCATGGAGCCTGCTTGAGATTCTCTCTCTCTGCCCCTCCATCTTTCTAGAAGAAGGAGAAGAAGGAGAAGGAGGAGGAGGAGGAGGAGAAAGAGGAGAAGGAAAGGAAGGAAGGAAGGAAGGAGGGAGGGAAGGAAGGAAGGTAGGAATACAACTGATTTTTGTGTGATCTTGTATCCTGAAACTTTGCTGAATTTGTTTATGGTAGATTCTTTAGGATTTTCCACATATAAGATCATGTCATCTGTGAATAGAATAGAGATTGTTTTACTTCTTCCTTTGTATATGGATGCCTTTTCTATCTTTTTCTTTCCTGATTACTCTGGCTAGAACTTCCAGGACAATATTGGTATCCTTATAACATTTCTTTTTAAAGTTGTTTATATCCTCAATAATCTTTCTCCAAACTGTGAATTCCTGCAAATAGAATTCTAATTCCAGCCAATCCATTTAAGTTGGATTCTTTGAATAAAGAACATAAAGGATATTATATTTCCTTTGGGAATCTAAGTTCATGAGTCACAGGTCAACAAGGTGGGTATTTTAGTGCCTGCCTGGCCCAGGATTGTGGGTGCAAATACCAAGATTTTGTTCAGTAACCTGCCCAAAGATATCTATGAGAACAAATCGTCAAACTTCCCCATCGGAAATGCCCAGGGATTTTAGCTTCTCAGATGACTACAAAGATTTGGGAACATCTCATTAAATAGTGAAGATAGGGAGCTCACAAATGCATCACAAATTTCCCTTTATTTGCTGCCACAAAATTATCTCTAAAAGAATTCTTCTTTAGACAACCCCCAAGGGCCAAGGATTAACTTCAGAATGAAGTGTCTACTACAATGGTCCCCAGGAGAAAAACTGTAGCCTCCTTAGAGACAACAAGTCCCTAATTCCTTCCCATTGGAGGACAATGAAAATGACAGTATTGGTTGTCTCAAAAGAGCTAAAACCACAACAATTTTCCCATGTTTGAAATATACTTGGTCTAGCTCAATAATGGCAAAAACAGATGAAGCTAAGGGAATATTCTGGGAGAAGGAAGAATTTTCTTGCCAATATTCATCAATCCTGCTAAGGCTGAAGTGTATCTTCTCTAAGGAAAGGGGAGATTTGGCCCCAGGATGTATGAGTGATCTATTGCTGCATAACAAATTACTCCAAAAGTTGTTGGCTTAAAATTAAAAGTGTTTATTATTTCACAATTTCTGGGAGTCAGGAATCTAGGTGTGGCTTAGCTGAGTCCTTAGTTGGAATTATAGGGCTGCAAAGTGTTGGCCAAGGCTGTGGTCTCGTGTGAAGTCTTGTCCATGTGGTGGTTAGCAGAGCTAAGTTCCTTGTAGCTGTTGGACTGAGGGCTTTGGCTCCTTTGCTGGCTATTGACCAGAAGCTACCCTCAGCCCCTTGCCACATGGGCCTCTCCTATACGGCAGCTTGCTTCATCAAAATGTGCAAGCTGAAAAGGCAAAAGAGAGTCCAGCTAGATGAAAGCCAATCTTCTGTAACCTAATCATGAAAGTGACATCCCATGACTTCTGACAGAATCTCTTCATTACCAGCAAATCCCTAGATCCAGCCCACACTCAAGAGGAGATCACATAAGGGTGTGAATACCAGAAGGTGGGGAATCATTGGGAGGCATCTTTGAAAGTTGCTATCACATAATACTAGTACAATTCCAGATATAGATGCCTTTTTTTTTTTTTAAGATTTCATTCATTCATTTGACACACACACAGAGAAGCAGGGTCTCCGCTGAGCAGAGAGCCAGACACGGGGCTTAATCCCAGGACCCTGAGATCATGACCTGAGCCGAAGGCAGACACTTAACCAACTGAGTCACCCAGGTGCCCCTATAGATGCTCTTCTTATATTAAATTCCAAGTGCCTGCTTCATCAGCCCATTTATTTTGAAGATGAAAGGAACAAAAGAAATGTAGGCTTTCAGTCCTGACATGTACTTAGACTGATGAGAGCAGGTTATTCGTACAAAGCTTTAAAAACAGGCCTACTCATGGAGTCTCTGCTAAAATAAGTTTTATCAGGCATCCTTCCCCACAATAGCCTGTTTTCTACGTTGGTGAAAATAGGTCAAGGCAAGAAACCTTCCTTACTCAGCAAATGCCAAAGAGAATGTTTTTAGCAGCTGGAGCAGCCTCACTTGGCTCGCTGCCACTCATTCTGATGCCATGATTCCACAAGGCCTTGAACTCATGAGCCCGTCAGGGGCTCATGACCAAAATTTTATCAGCAACACTTTTAGCAGCCTCCAAGCTTTGGAATCACAAGCCTCCTGTGTGAGTCTTAAACTAGAGGGTGTCTTACAATGCAGCTCATTTCCTGGCCACACATTCAGAAGTTTGTACATTGCAACTGCATCATTTGCCTTTTCTTTTTTCAAAGAGTTTATTTATTTATTTGACAGAGAGAGACACAACGAGAGAGGGAACACAAACAGGGGGAGTAGGAGAGGGAGAAGCAGGCTTCCTGCTGAGCAGGGAGCCCAATGCGGGGCTCGATCTTAGGACCCTGGGATCATGACCGGAGCCAAAGGCAGACGCTTAATGATTAAGCTGCCCAGGTGCCCTCATTTGCCTTTTCTGTTTACTTTTCTTGCTCAGGCAGTTTTCTTTACATATGTCATTCATTCTTTCCTTAAAAAATGGAAACACAGGGGCACCTGGGTGGCTCAGTCGGTTAAGCATCTTGACTCTTGGTTTCTGCTCAGGTCATGATCTCGGGATTGTGGGATCGAGCCCTGTGTTGGGGTCCATGCTCGGTGCAGTCTGCTTAAGATTCTCTCTCTCCTTCTCCCTCTGCCCCTCCCCCCACTAGTGTGCATGCGTGCTTTCTCTCTCTAAATCTTTAAAAAAATTGAAACAAAAAAAAACAAATAAATTGAAACACAAAATATGCATCAAACATAGCTATAGTGGAATTACAAAGCTAATGCACAGTCAAGAAGTGGAACACCCTTCATTCATGTAAGATGAAAAAGCTCTACAGACCTGCTATACAACATTGTGCTTATAGTTCACTATAGCATACACTTAAAAAAGTAAGAGGGTAGGGGCGCCTGGGTGGCTCAGTCGTTAAGCATCTGCCTTCAGCTCAGGTCATGATCCCAGGGTCCTGGGATCGAGCCCCGCGTCGGGCTCCCCGCTCAGCGGGAAGCCTGCTTCTCCCTCTCCCACTCCCCCTGCTTGTGTTCCCTCTCTCAGTGTGTCTCTGTCAAATAAATAAATAAAATCTAAAAAAAAAAAGTAAGAGCGTAGATCTCATGCTTTTTTTCCTCTGTTTTTTTACCACATTCAAATACTGGCCATGCCCACCCACCCCCTCATCCCTTCCTGGTCACCCTCTCTGGCAACCACTGGTGACTGTTTTTCCTTATAGTTTTAATTCCCCCAAAACTTCAGTCTATTTTTCTGCTTTAAAAATCAACATAGCAATGGAATCATCACATATACACATGGGCCTTGCTTCTTTGATTTCCCATTATGTTTGCAAGATTCATCCATGTTGTCCCAAGTGGTTGTGGTTAGTTCATCTTCGTATTACAATCTATTCATCCTGCCGTGGGTGAACATTTGGCTTGTCTTCAGGGTGGGACCTTCAGAACACAGCTGTTCCGAACCTTCTTCAGCTTATCAGCAAGTTTCCAAGGGATTGGAATCAGTGGGCCAGAGTATGCAGAGCTTCAACTTCACCAGATAAGGCCAAACGGTTTTCTAAAATGGGACTGAACCAAATGATGAGCAGTATATGAGTGCTCCTGCTATCATTCGTTGACCTCCAGATTCCTTCTTCTTGAGTGGTTTTATTCCATGTGCAACATTTGCATTTTCTTTCCACTTTTAAACTTTTTTTTTTTTTTAATTGCAATTATATGGCACTCCATACTAGGTCTTCCAGTATCTCATTATTTTGAGTGTGGCAGTGAATGATGTTTGTCAAACACTTCAAAACTAAGCAAAAACACAGCAAAACACAAAATAACGAAGTAGTGGAGACTAAAAATTACCCTTAGGGCTATCATGCACCTGTTTGTGGCTGACAGAATTGCAGTGTTCTACTCTGAAGCTTATTTTTGTTCCTAGCTAGTTTATGAGTTAAAATTTGGCAAGCATAATGGTGCATACATGTCATTACACATTTGTCAAAATTCATAGAATAGGGGCACCTGGGTGGCTCAGATGGTTAAGCATCTGCCTTTGGCTCAGGTCATGATCTGAGTCCTGGGATTGAGCCCCACATCGGGTTCCCTGCTCAGCAGGGAGTCTGTTTCTGCTTCTCCCTCTCCCTCTGCCCGCCCACTTGTGCTGGCTCTTTCTCTCTCAAATAAATCTTTAAAAAAACAACTCCTAGAACATACAATACAAAGAGTGACCCCTAATGTAAACTATGGACTTCAGTTAATAATCACATATCTATATTGGCTCATCAACTGTAACAAATGTACCACACTATGCATATTAATAATGGGGGAAGTGGAGAGGGGAAGTAAGGGAGTATATGGGAACTCTGTACTTTCCACTCAATTTTAACGTAAACCTAAAACTGCTAAAAACAAAAGAATTAACAAAAAAATGCAAGCAGAATAGCTTCTGTAGAATGTAAAGAAATTTCCATTTTCTAGACTTCAGAGTCTAGAGCAGGCAGCCGGAAACTACTGTCTATGGGACAAATCTAGACTGCTGTCTGTATATGTAGTCTTCCAGCAAGGAATGGTATATATGGTCTATACAATTTATTATATAGTTATGTATAATATATAAATAACAATAATTTATATAAATACATACAAATAAAATCTTCAAAAAAGAAAAAAATCAAAAGAATATATTCTGTGATTCCTGAAATTGGCATGAAGTTCTAATTTCAGTATACATAACATTTTATTGGGACATAGCCACACCCGTTCATTTACATATTAATTACAGCTGTGTTTTGTGCTACAATGGCAGAGCGGCCAAGATTGGCAATGTTATAGATTGGCCCACAAAACAACATATTGACGACCGTTTTTTTTCCAAATATTGAAAAAAACTGTCAACTCTGGAGCTAGAGAAAAATGCAGGTAGTTTTCATGAAGTCTGGAGATTTCACTTCTAAACTGTGTAAATATGTGATCTTGGGTGAGCCGCTCACCATCTCTAGGCCCTAATTTCAGAATGTAACTCCATGGGCAAGTTCTCATTCAAAGTGGGCATGGATCCAGGTCATAACAAATCAAACACCTCCAGCTCTTCCCAAACTGATCTGGTTTAGAAATTTATCCTTGCTTTTAAGAAAACACGAATACATTTTTAAAGATTTTTAAAAATTTTTACGTGCTCTCTATACACAATATAGGGCTTGAACCCACACCCGAGATCAAGAGTCGCATGCTCCACCGAGCCATCAAGGCATCCCAGATTTTTTTAATCTGGGAAAATGCTGGCAAGTATGAAAGGAAAATGGTAAATGTATAGGATGTTCATTGTAATACTATTATGACGGAAAAACTAAAAATGAATTAAATGTTCAAAATGGGGGAACAGTTAAATAAATTATGATCTACCGCTACCAGATAACATACTGTATGTCATCTCAGAGTTATCTCCCAATTAGGCAGAACTCATGTGGAATGGCTTCTAAGATATATTAAATGAAAAAAAGCATGCTACAAATTAACAAGTACAGAATGCTCCCTTTTGTTTCATACCAATACAACTATTTCTATGGATACATACTGATGCATAGAAAAGTCTAGACAGTGTATAGAGTTGTGGAACTATGTTGTACACCTGAAACTAATGTAACATTGTGTGTCAACTATACTTTAACAACAACAAAAAAAGACGAAGGGACCCCTGGCTGGCTCAATCAGTAGAGCATACAACTCTTGATCTTGTGGTAGTGAGTTACAGCCCCATGTTGGGCACAGAGCTTACTTAAAAAAATAAATAAAATGTTGTCACAAATTAAAAAAAAAAGTCTAGGGGCGCCTGGGTGGCTCAGTTGTTAAGCGTCTGCCTTTGGCTCAGGTCATGATCCCAGGGTCCTGGGATTGAGCCCCGCATCGGGTTCCCTGCTCCGCGGGAAGCCTGTTTCTCCCTCTCCCTCTCCCCTGCTTGTGTTCCCTCTCTCGCTGTCTCTCCCTCTGTCAAATAAATAAAAATTAAAAAAAAAAAAAAAAGTCTAGACCAGTGCTGTTCAATAGAAATATGTTGCAAGCTGTATATGCAATTTTATATTTCTAGTAGCCCACATTAAAAGAGTAAAAAGAGGGACGCTTGGGTGGCTCAGTCGGTTGGGCATCTGCCTTCAGCTCAGGTCATGATCCCAGGGTCCTCGGATGGAGCCCCAAATCGGGCTCCTTGCTCAGCAGGGAGCCTGCTTCTCTCTCTGCCTGCCACTCCCCCTGCTTGTGTTCTCTCTCTTTCTCTGACAAATAAATAAAATTTTTAAATAAATAAGTAAGTAAAAAGAAACAGGTAAAATTAAATTTAATAATATATTCTATTTAATCCAATATATAAAACATTATTTCAACATGTAGTCAATACAAAAAATAATAAGATATTTTACATGTTTTTTCCTATTAAATCTTTGAAATGTAATGTGTATTTTACACTTACAGCACATCTCAATTTGGGCACTCAATAGCCACGTATGGTCCCATCAGACAGCACAGGTCTAAAACACATAGAAGTGATAACAGTGGTTACTCTGGTGAGGGAGGGGAAGACATAAAGAGGGATACTTAATTTTTTCCTCTATAGTCTTTTGCATTGTTCAGTTAAAATGGTTTCATGTATTATTTTATTTAAAATGAATAATGCACATTTAAAACCATTCAGAATTATAGTATGCACTTCATGTCTCATTCCTTAATTTTTTTTTTTTTTAAAGATTTTATTTATTTATTCATGAGAGACAGAGAGAGAGAGAGGCAGAGGGAGAGGCAGGCTCCCAAGGAGCAGGGAGCCCTATGCGGGACTCGATCCCAGGACCCTGAGATCATGACCTGAGCCGAAGGCAGACGCTTAACCATCTGAGCCACCCAGGCGCCCTCATTCCTTAATATTTTTATAAATCTCTTCTGGTTTTTAGTATTGCAAACACAGTAATAACAAGAGAAAAAGGGCTTATTATGTGAACCATTAAAAAACAAAACTTTTTTTTTTTTTAAAGATTTTATTTATTTATCTGACAGAGAGAGAGAGACAGTGAGAGAGGGAACACAAGCAAGGGGAGTGGGAGAGGGAGAAGCAGGCTTCCCGCGGAGCAGGGAGCCCGATGCGGGGCTTGATCCCAGGACCCTGGGATCATGACCTGAGCCGAAGGCAGATGCTTAATGACTGAGCCACCCAGGCGCCCCAAAAAACAAAACTTTTTATGAAACTGATTCAACCGGATAAACATTTTCTGAGTTTAAGCTGTAAGGAGTTAGGGTCTGCACTATGGAAGACAAAAAGAATGGGACATTATTGTCCTAAAAGATTTTTGGAAACAGCTTTTGGAACTGCCTTTACAGTTTGCATTTTCTTTTCAGGCTGGAATCGACTTCTAGCAACAGCCCAAAGCCCTCCAGTTTGGTCCAGTAAATCAAGCTAGATGTTACAGTTTTGTTTAAATGAAGTGTGATTCAAGTAAAATGAAAGATTTTATGTGACTTGCAAACTGTAAGCTCCAAATTATTTCCAAAAACATTATCAGCAACAACAATAAATTAAGTAGATAATGCAAGAAGACAACCATGGAAAGAACAGCTTAAAATGGATACGTTCTAGTTTCCTTAAAAAGAAAAAAAGTTGTTACTTCATATTCACATAGCCCTGGGTACTTCCCTATTCTTTTTCCACTTCCGATCATCTTCCACAAATTGTTGAGCATGCAAAACAAGGAGCCAAAAGATAGTCACAAATTTCAGGTGATTAGAAGGAAGTTGACTAATAATCCAGTTACAATCACTTCCTTTATTTCTTGCACTTGATTATTTGTTATCTCATGCTTTGCTAAAATAACAGATAAATTTAAGTCTTTCCTTTCCTCAGGACCCATGAGTGATTTATGATTGCCCTCGAAGCGTGAGCAAACACCATGACAAAACTGTTTGACTGCTATGCTAGTGTACTGATATATTTTGGAAGAAGGGGCCATCAGGGAATTTTTTAATTACCTAGACTTTTTAGAGGAATGGAATTTGTGATTTCTAAAAGATGGAACTGAAAGTACTAAAAGTGGGGCACCTGGGTGGCTCAGTTGGTTGAGCGTGGGACTTCTGATTTCGGCTCGGTGATGATCTCAGGGTTGTGAGATGGAGCCCTGCATGGGGCTCTGGGCTCGGTGGGGCGTCTGCTTGGGATTCTCTCTCTCAAAATAATAAATAAAATCTTTAAAAAATAAAAGTTCTAAAAGAGTGAGGATAAGAGCAAAGAGGAAAGAAGTTTTTGCTTCCCCATTTGAAAAGTTTAACAGAATCATTTTATTTATTTTTTTTTATTTTAATTTTTTAAAGTAAGCTCTCAGCTCCGTGTGGGGTCAAGAGTCGCGGGGTCTTCCCACTGAGCCAGCCAGGCGCCCCCAGGATCTTCATTTTAAACTGCAAGCGATCTAAGCCTTAACCCCTTCGTTCTGTGGAGCTGACTTGTCTTCGAGGCTCAAGGCTGAGGGACGGCCGGGGGACAGCTGGAGGGACAGCCCCGCGGGCCGGGCCCAGCACTTCCAGCCTTCGCATCCCCGCAGCTGCGGGCCGGGACGGACGCCGGCCGGAACAGAAGCCGCCGCGGCCCTGCGCACAGTCGCCTCGGCCCTCTCCCTGCGCCCCGTCGCGGCTCACGGGCCCAAGCGTCCCAGCCTCCTTCAACACCCTTCCGCCTTCCCACCCGGGGGCCCTCCTCGGCCTCTGCCGTCAGCCTCTGGGGTCTCTCCTCACCTTCCTCCTTCTCGCTGAGGGTCTCATCAGTCGACCCTTCTTAAATTTTGGACGTCTCCCTTTGCCTTCACATCTCTTCCCTCAGTCCCAGCTTTCAGTCTGATAGGTCTCCCCTCGGTCCTCTCCCTTGGTCCGCAGGGTCACGCTCCTCCGTCCGCGGGCGTGCCCCCTCTGGGTCGGCCAAATCTCTGCGCCCTCCCTCTGAGGGGTTCCCCCCAAGCCCGCGCGCCCGCCTCCCCAACTCACCTCGCGCCTGCTAGCTCTGCAGAGCTCGCCGGCGCCGGGCGCGGTCGCGGGGGCGCGCACGCCGGGCGGCGGCGCGGGGCCGCGCGCGCAGCGTACGTGGTGACGTCAGTGCGCTGGCGGCGGCGGCGGCGGCGGCGGCAGGGCTGTTTGTTCTGCTCTCCCGCAGCCTAGGAGCCGAAGCGGTGGCTGCGGCGGCGGCGGCTGCCGGCAGTGCCCGCAGGCGAGCGGGGCCTGTGAGCGCGGCGGAGCGGCGGGCGCGGCGGGCGGGCCCCGGCGCCGCGCAGGCAGCCCGAAGAGGAGGGGGCGGCGGCGGCCGGCGGCCGGCGGGGGCGGCGTGCGGCCTAGCGTCTCAGGTGAGGACCGGTGCCCTTCGGGGCGGCGGGCGGCGCGGGGCGGCCGGCCGGGACCCGCGGCGCGGCCCGCGTAACCTGCATTGCGTAATGGGGCCGGTGCGCCAGCACCTACGCCATCGGCGCGGCGCGGGGGCGGGGAGGCCGGGGCGACGCGGGCTCGGGCCTGCGGGCCTCCCGCGTCCGCGCGCGGTGCCGCTTGCGCCGGGCCGGGGCGGCCTGCGCCGTTGGCGTCGGAGTGGCCGGGCCGCTCGCGGCTCCCCGGCCGTTGGCGCCGCCGTCCCCCGGCTTGGGCCGGCTGGCGGGGCGGGGGCGCGGGCGGGGGGCGCGGGCGCCGCGGCGGGGCGGGTGGCCGGGGGCGGGCGGGGGGCGGGCCGAGGCGCCCGGCACTTCCTGCCGCCGCCATTTTGTCAAGTGAGGAGGAGGAGGAGGAGGAAGCGGCCGTCGCGGGGCCCGCGGCGCGCCCGGCCCCGGTAAGTCCGGGCCTGGCGTGGTGGCCGCGGGCGCCGCTGTTCCCGACCGCGGTCCCCGGGGCGGCCCCGGCCCCGGCGCTCACGTGGGCCGGGCTCAGCGCGCTCTACCTCGGCGACTGGGTCCTCCTGCCCGGGCTGGGGCAGCGCGCCCCCGCCCCCATTTTCTCGCCTTCCCGGCGGTCCCGGGAGCTCTGCGGAGAATGGGGCTGGTCCCCAAGTGGAGGGAGGAGGCTGCCGCTGCACACCTGCCTGGAGACACCCCCGTGGGTGGGAGAGGTGCTGTGTGGGGCGAACCTGACCCCCTTTACCCACCCACTCCCAGCCTGGCAGCCCTGCGCTTGGCGCTTTGTTTTGCTCGGTCGGTGTTCGCTGGCGTCCTTGCCACGGCCTGGTCTGTTCGCTGTGTGGTGCGGGGTGGTGGTTTGGGGTGGGGATGTGGGGGAGTTGTGATTCAGCGAAATAAAATGACACCCCCGCCCCGCCCCTACGGAAGCAGCACAACTTTACCCGACTGAGCTGCCCCCAAGGCCTGGCCTTGGATGAGAATGGGAAATCCCACTTTGGTGTAGTGGACAGTGAAAAGACTTATATTCAGGCCCGTGGGTGAGTCATGTGCTTTTGCTGAGTGGCTGACCTCCCATTTACTCAAGACCACGCATTGTTTTTTGAAATGTTATTTTTATTTGTTTACTCATTTGATGTTTTCTGCAGCCTGGTGAGGTTTATGGTCTTGGTCTTTGGGTTCATTTTTATGTGTGTGTTGGATGCAAGAAGTGACCTCTTGGGAGTCTTTCGTGAGAATTGAAGTGTCTTTGATTTCCTTTGAGAAGGCTCTATCTGTCCGTATTTACAAAAACTAAGTCTCAGTGTAGCTCTAAGGCAGTGGTTCTTTGCTGCTGTAATAATGGTTGGGAGATTTTTATGAATGGGGCTGTCAAGTTTCGTAAATTGTTAGTCCTTAGAATTTGTAGTCTGGAAGTGGTAAAGAAAGCTATATTCAACAGGATTTATGAATGTGTTTTCAATTCCAAGTAGGTTTTGGATGGTAAAATCTGTTTTATGATCTTGCCAGTAATAAAACATTCCTTTTGGTTTAATTTGGATGGGGATTATCTTTTCTTCAAGGTGTTATAGATAACCAAGCCTTTCTCCCCCCAGAACTTCATCCTGGGGAAGATAAACCTCTCAGATGGTTTCCGTTGACTAAATCTAGAAGGAAAAGTATGATTCGTAATCAAGCAAGCAAGCATTGCTTCCCTGTTATGCACCATACCCCTTTCCATAGTAGAAAAAACATCGTATCTAAGAGCTTAAGCTGTGGAGTAAATCTCTTAATAAGATCACTTTAGTTGGTCATAACTGGAAGGAGATGAGCTCACCTGTGTACATCTAGCTAGAATTCAGCCCCAGCCAATTTGCTGAAGATAAGGAGTTCTGCCTACAGATGAAAGTTGGAACTTGAAAGTGGCTACATTTTCGGGATAGGTTGACTGTTCGCCCATATGACTAGCTTCCCTAGCTTGGATGGTGATGAGAAAAAAAATTACCTAAGAATTGCAAGAGAATTACTGGCCACTTTGTAAAATTTCCACTAAATTATTGAATTGTTTAAAGGAATTTAGACTTTGTTTCCAAAAGTTACCCTTTTGAACCAGCTGTTGTGATCTTTGTACTAAATTGCACTTTTGTTTTTGGAGGTTGGGAGGATGCGATATTTTTCTGTTACACAATTCAGGTTATTGAATGACTTGAGATTTACAGATCTAGAAGGAGATTGGAATCCTTGTACTTAATTTAAAGCAAAAACTATTTGGCACTTCAATGATTTGAAGACTCTGGGCTGTTAAATCTTTTGACAACCACTGTCATCTGTCACAATTGTAAAGTATTTAGATTTCTGATTTTGAATAAACTTGTAAAATAGATCATGTTTGTCTTTATGCTCCCGGCAAGTGTATAAAAAGGAAAGAAAAGCTTGTCATTGGAAACTGCTACCAATATTTCATAAATATTTGTGACTTTTGTGTTTAGCCAGGACTGCATGTCTGCAAGGTGAGAAGTGTGGGGATTCTTTGCAAATGCTGACAGTTCATTTTTAATTCATAAGACATGAGTTTGTGAAAAAATAAAATTTTACATTTTTTTGTTTTGTTTTACTGGAATGTAAGTTCCATGCAGGCAGGGTTATGTTTGCTTGGTTTTGCCTATTTTAATTCTCTGTTGTATCTTCAGCACCTAGAAGAGCACCTAAAATATTCTTTGAACAAACTGGAAAGATAACTGAGCAAGAATTTGGCATAGCAAATGCAAATAATTCCTCTTAAATTAATATTAGGAGGGGATATAATTGGTTAGTAGTGATTTAGAAGTAATGTGACTTTTAAGTAGGATGGTAAGGTCCAGAAATTGCAATGTATTTATTTATAGTCCGGGCACTGTGACATGCAGTTGCTTCTGTGCACTGTCTACTGTACATTTCCCACTTAGTTTGAAATGTGGTGAGTGGGTTTGGGCTGTGGTTCAACACTGGCCTGGGAAAAGTATTTTAAGAGGGAGATGAAGTGAGTAATAAACATGTATGGGTAGCATTTCTTTAATGTGAATCTCATGTTGTCAATAAAAACTTGATCTTTTTTTTTTTTTTTAAACATTAAGCACTTTCTTTTTAATATTCGGGTTTCATGTGGACGTGATTGCCCAATCAATTTCAGCGATTAGTTCCTGAGCTCTTACTATGTGCAAAGGAAGACAAAAAGATATTTGCACGTGAGTTTTCTTTGATGGGTTTGTTCTTTATTAACATATTTATTTCTAAACGTTTACTGAATATAAATTGTGTATAACTTGATCATTACACTGTTACTGTAATAAAATCCCACCAGATACGCTTCTTTAAAGAAATAACAGCTTTATCGAGATACAATTCACACACAGTACAGTTCCCCAATTTAAAATGTACAATTCAGTAGTTTTTAGTATATTCAGAGTTGTGCAGCCATCACCATAACGAATGTTAAGACACTTACATCCCTCCAGAAAGAAATCCCTATACATTAGCAGCAGCTCTCCATCCCCGCCCAGTCCCTCAACGCCTGGCAACCACTAATCTGTTCTCTATCTCTGTAAATTTGTTTCTTCTGGATATTTCAGGAATCATAAAATATATAGCCATTCGTGTCAGATCTCTTTCAGTATAATGTTTTCAAGGTTTGTACTGTATAGTATGAATCAGTACTTCATTCTTTTTATAACTGAATGATATTCCATTATGTGAACCCATGCCACATTTTATTTATCCATTCATTAGTTGGTGGATATTTGGGCTGTTTCCACTTTGGCCGCTGTGAACATTCATGTACAAGTTTTTGTGCAGACATTTTTTTGTGGGTAGATATTTAGGAGTGGAATTGCTGGGTCATGATAACTATTTGATGATGTGCAATGACTTTTTAACTGCCTTGATTTTCTAGTGCTTTCACAAGGGGTTAAAAGAAAAGCTTGCTGAGCTGTGGGTGTACCCATTTAAAAAAATGAGGAAATGGAAGTACAAGGATGTCAGCATGTTGCATGTAGTACAGTCTGCGTGGTTTGATCCCAACTTAGTTTTTAAAAATTGTACATTCCTAGAGAACAGTTTGAAATGCTGGTGAGGCACAGAAACCCATCTGGAAGATGCACTCCACACTTCTGTTGTAAAGGGTAGTTGTTAAAAACCCTTAATTTTCTTTTTCAGTCTAAACAGGCTACAACTCATTAAACTGAATCCACACATCCCACCTTAAATCATGGGATATGTTCCATTCTAAAGAAATAGATAAAGTCCAGTGTCAAAGTTAGGGCAAACAGCCATCTGTCGCATTCTTGACAACCCTGAAGGGGGGGAATAGCACTGATTGGTCCACCATCATTTGAAAATGAGATTGTAAGTTGTTTTTTTTTTTCCTTTCCTAAACAAAAGTAGTTTGTGGTCATTTGAAATGATTTGAAAAATAACAATGTTAACATAATGTTGTCAAAAACTATCCCTTAATCTCATTTGTATTGCAATTTTTTCTATTTATGAGTAATAAAATTAATTATACTCTTAAATTTTCAAAAAAATATGCAATCACTTCCAAGATGCTCTATTTAAATAGTTGTCTAATATTCTACCATATGAATGTACCATAATTTTGCTGTTTTTGGACATGATTTTCAAGTTTTCTTTTTTCATGTCTAGGGAGGGAATCACTAGATCAAGGGGTGTGTATTTTTTAAACCTTGATACAAATTAGTTTTCCAGGGGCGCCTGCGTGGCTCAGTTGTTAAGCGTCTGCCTTTGGCTCAGGTCATGATGCCAGGGTCCTGGGATCAAGCCCCACATCGGGCTCCCTGCTCTGCGGGAAGCCTGCTATTCTCTCTCCCACTCCCCCTGCTTGTGTTCCTGCTCTTGCTCTCTCTCTCAAGTAAATAAAATCTTAAAAAAAAAAAAATTAGTTTTCCAGAAAAATTCCATGAATGTCCATTTCTCCACAATTATAGCTTGACAGTGTCTTGTAACATTTTTTTTCCCCATAAAAAGCAATTGGGTAAAAACAAAATGTCCTCTTGAGTGTGTTCTGAAGGCTTCTGAGAAGCAAATGTGTCTCGACATCTTGCTCTTTGACCTTTCTACTCTCTCCTGCCAGAGTTGGACTTTGTTTCCTGAAATCAAGTCTCAGAATTCCTGATCCTGTGATAGGAACCCAGTGTTAACTGAATGCTCTGGGGAAGGGTACTGGGGAGGGCTTGTGCAGCATCTTGGCATCTGATCCTGTCTCATATTTGCTAGCCTGCTCCAAAGACTGATACCACCAGCGTGACACAGACCCCAGTTTGAGTCCTGGCCCTGCTGTCACCTGTGTGGCCTTCAGCTTGTCTCTCAACCTCCTGCAAATTTCACATTTTTTTCATCTGAGGGTAAAATGAGGTGGTGCCCTCTCAAGGTTAGCTACTTACTTGCTATCATTGCCCAGGGTGAAAAAATGAAGTGGGAAGAGGTAGCCAGGTATGAGTAGAGCTCCTGAAGGCTAAGAAGGTGCACTAGCTGGTACTCCTAGAAATCATGTTACCAGGTGACACCAAGGTCAGCCAGGTGCCTTCTAAGAAGACATCCCCTCTATGTCTTGTCTTCCTCCCAAGTAAACGGTGCATGGAGACAAGGGGAGGAGGTGATTTAAAGTGGGGATTAGGGATTTTTTTTTTTAAGTGAGGATTTGTTTTTATCTGATATTGAGATTAAAAGAGATGCTGATGGGATTAGAGGAAATTCAGTGGTTTGGGGGCATCCACTCTGGGATGTTGGCTGCAGAATTTGGGGAAATGATCCAGCAGGGAAATGTAGCCTGGTGTATTTTCGGGCCTAAAATGTAAGTTTCCTATTTCATTAAAACTTGGTAATATGAATAAAGGCAATGGCCATGGTGCCAGAAGTCGCTGGTGGACTAAAGTTTTTCCAGAGCACAAGCACAGCATCTTTCCCTACCTTCTTTGGCCCTAATATGAATTGTGTTGACATCTGGGCATGACAGAACGATTCTGATCTCCAGGAAGGTTTGTGTCACAAATCAGCCTCTCCCTGGAAGAGAGACAGGCAGCTGGATGGGCCAGGAAAGTGAAGTTCCTCGTTGGGAGGCTGAGGTCCTACTAATGGACTTTGGGCCTTGTTGACCAGACGAACCAGTTGATGTCAGTCACCATTACTAGGGACCATCAGGATCCATTGCCATATGGGGTGTTTTTTGTTTGTGTTAAACCCAATTGGAGAATAACTTTCGGAGATCAGCCAGATCTGAGCATTTAACTGCAAATTAAGTGTTCGAATGGGGGCGCCTGGGTGGCTCAGTTGGTTAAGCGACTGCCTTCAGCTCAGGTCATGATCCCAGGGTTCTGGGATCGAGCCCCGCATCGGGCTCCCTGCTCAGCTGGAAGCCTGCTTCTTCCCCTCCCTCTCCCCCTGCTTGTGTTCCCTCTCATGCTGTCTCTCTCTCTCTCCCTGTCAATTAAATAAATAAATAAAATCTTAAAAAAAAAAAAAAAGTGTTCGAATGAATATGCCATTTTGGGATGTCTGGGTGGCTCAGTCTCAGTTAAGCAGCTGCCTTCGGCTCAGATCATCATCCCAGGGTCCTGGGATCGAGTTCCGCATCCGGCTCCTTGCTCCGTGGGGAGTCTGCTTCTCCCTCTACCTGCCGCTCCCCCTGCTTGTGCTTACTCTCTGTCTGTCTCTCCTCTCTCTCTGACAAATAAAATCTTAAAATGAATATGCCATTTCTTCTTTTTGATCTGTGACATACTTACAAAGACTTTTTTTTAGTTCGTCCTAAGTATAGGCAATTCTGTGATCTTTCCCTTGACAAGTATTGGCCTGTTCTACCCAGTGTAGGAAGTTCTAGGTCTTTGGGCTGTGGAGAGCAGGCTTGATTGAAGCTGTGTCACTGGAAAGGGAGAACTGTGGAGTCCACTCTAAGGGTTCAAGCCCTGCCCCCTTCTGGTCTTGACCTCAGGTGATTTACATAATCTCTGTAGACCTCAGTTTCCTTATTTGTGAAGTGGAATATGTATACCTGAGCATTGGCAGGTGGCCAGAAGGGGCAGGGGAGGGAGGGCTCACATCTGTATTGTATTTGGATTAGTAGGGTCTGAAGGGAGTGCTTGCTTTGCTCTGCCTGAAGGGCTTTGAGAAAAGCTGTCCAGACTCTACTTTGCATGTGGTCACCTTCCTTGTCTTGGTTCCATTTAAGGCTGAAAGTCCGTATTTGTTCCTTGTTGCTGTCAAGTCGAGAGGCACTGGCACACTGGAAGCAGTGCCAGGGAGAGGTGTTGGGCTGGTATTATGCAATTTCCAGAGACAGGAATTAGTAATTCCTGTGTCCTTGTAGGTGGCTAAGGTCCTCACCTGTCCTGCCCGGGCAATAACACATACACATCTGTGGGCAAATGGACCTTTGAGATTGTTTTGTGTTTTAAGAATAAAGAAAAAGGAAGAGCGTGAGATCAGTTTGGGGATTTTACACTTGAAACATTTTCCATTGTTTTTGAGGAAACCTATATTTGGTGGGAGCAGATTGTTAATGTGAGGGTTGAAACAGGAGAACTGCATGGAGTGTGGAACCTGCCAGCACTGCGTGTGTGTGTGTGTGTGTGTGTGTGTGTGTCTGTACGTACATAAATACGTACGTACACACGTGTGTGCATGTGTATGCACGAGAACTGGGTACAGGGGCACACTGTACTTGCGTTGGACCAGTCACATACCCTCTCAAGTCTCAGTTTCTCATGTAAAATGGGGTAATAGGTTTAGGCTCCAGAGAACTTGGACCAGAATCTAGATTTTTAAAAGAAAGTCGTTCTTGTTTTATCTTTTTTTTTTTTTTTAAACTGAGGATAATGACATGAACTTAAGGGTTGCAATCATGTTTAAGGGGACAAAAGGTCAAAGAGTGTCGCACATTGAAGAGTATTTCATAAAACCTTTACTTGGACTTTATGTATTGCTGTGTATATGATAAAACGTGTATCTTACTGTGGGCCCTGTCAGAACACTGTGAAATAACATTGTTTTAGATACTCACTCGTAACTGTAGGTACCTTGATGGTAGTTTTCTCTTAGCCTTATTGCAATCTGTTTCTTCCGCACTTGTCCGAGGGTGACTCCTGTATATGCTTTCTAGTAGCAGGTGAATTGCATTGCTCTTTTTCTTCCTTGTACCCACTGCTTGCTGAGCCCTCTCTGTAGGGGCTGGAATGGGTGGGGGAATTGAGGAAGCCTGTATTGGTGAAGGTTGTCAGTCTGCAACGGGCAAAACAAGTATATAAAGGGTGTTGTGTGTGTGTGTTAAAAAAAAATCAACCGAGTAAATTTTAAAGATCTTAGTTGACTTTATTCAATGATTCATGAATTGGGCAGCATCTCACCTAGTAAATAGAAAGGAGCTCCAAAGAGCTGTATAAAATGAAAGGTTTTTACAGACAGAAGGGGGCAGGATGAGGAAGTTACAGTGAAGAGCAGATTGTTTTAGGCAAGGTCACCTTCCTTTAGGGGCTGGGGTCTGTTGGGCAGATTACCTCACTAGTGCTGACCAGGTAATTCCAGATTGACTGGTTTAAAATTCCACTCCTGGGAGAAGTTGAAACCATAATTTGGTATTAAGTCTCAGTTTGGTGACTGTGGGGCTTAGCACAAGTGATTCCATTTGGGGCCTTTTATCTCTTCAGGTGTGTGAGGCAAACTACCTGTCCTTTATTCTCAGGAACTGTCCTTCCAACTTTTCTAATTAAGATCTCTCTCTCTCTCTCTCTGGAAATAGTTTTATTGGTTAGGTCTTCCTGATATAAAAAACTAATGTAAAACTGTTAAAAGGGAACTCTGTTGGCTGATGTGACAAGAAGTCGAGTGGGTCTCAAACAGGGACCTCAGAGCTTGTTACCTATCTCTGATATACTGATGTCAAGGTCAAGATTGAGTCTTCCTAGGTAATGCTGTCTGATGGCAGAAGACTCTGACTTGGATCATTGCCCATCACTAAGCTTGTACAGAATGGGAATGCCAAACCACCTTGCCTCAAACATGGGACCTGTAGCCCATCTCTGCTTTCCACTTGCTCAACCCAAATAATAGCTCCAGCAGCATCTTGTTCATTCATTATGAGGCATGCTAGGTGAATTTACTTTGGTTGAGCAGTCTGTCTTTTCACTAGAAGTAGTGGGCCCCTTGAGTGGAAGCAAGAAATTTTGGATGACTGAAAGGGAAGCTAATTTTCCATACTAAGTCATAAACCAGAATTAAAATCAGCTTAGAGTGAGTAACTCAAGAAAAGGGTAAAGTGAAGATGGTTAAGAATTATGTATTCCCAGTCCTTTGGTAGAGGATTAAATGGTTTATTTTACCAGGTGCTGGGTACAGAGGGAGCCACTGTGGGGAGCTGTGAGAAGAGGGGTTAAGCCAAGTCTCAGGGTCTCTTTTGGTGGAGCGAGAGGACTCAGGTCACCAGTGATGATAGGGTCCAGTTTGGCCAGAAAAACAGCCCTCAGGAAGCACAGGGGTGAGATGGGCTTCTAACATCGAGGAAGCACAGGGCAAGACTTGGAAAGGAGACCAGTGAACGCCTGTATGAATGAAATTGTAATGGAGAACATTTCAGTAGACTGGGTTCATCTTTTGTCCATGCCTGTGAAAACTACAGTTGTAATTTTGCCATTTGCTAAGCTGTTTCTGTACTTAAGTTCTTGTAAAGTCTGCTGCTTGACATTCCTCTAGTATTACAGAAAGCCTACTCAGATTTATTTCCATAATCAAAAACAAGTGTTAAGCACTGCTAGAGTAATCATTTTCCTACAGTTCTTGCTGTTGGATTTATTCAGTGCTTTAAAGAGCTTGGAGTAATTGAGGATCCAGTGGCCAAGGATGAGACCAGCCCTGCTTCTCACTAGAGCATCAGTTCTTGATGGGATGTCAGAGGTCATCTTGAGAATGTGACGAATGCTATGGGTCCTTTCTCCAGAAAAAAATGCATATGCGTGAATGTCGAACAGTTGCGGAGGATGGTTCTCATGAACCAGAGCCCATCCAAGGAGCATGTACTAAAATGAATTTCCTGAATTTTAGTTCGAGAAGCTCTTGGTGGTTTTGAAGACTTTCCTTTTTGCAGGTAGCCTGCTTTTGCAGACAGACATTTACAAACTTATGACATGGAAACAGTGTGGAGCACCCATTTTGGTTTGTCCTTGTAAAATCCTCCACAGGGGTTTATAGAGCTGTTACTGTGAGCGTCAGCAGTGGTACAAACCTGCCCAAGGCACCCCCTCTTTTCCAGCTTGTTTTCTTTCCTGGGCATGAGGAATGTCAGAATGGGCCTATCAGTGGCTGCAGAGGAAGAGAGGTTTTTGTTCACTGAAGTTGCCACTGTTCGTAAAACTGTCTCCAGGATTTGGTGTCGGCCTGGAGCTTTTGCTGCAGAAGGTAACCCAGTGGGCCATTAGCTAGCCTGTCATTTGGTGGTGTTGGATGTGGGTAGATTTAGGATTATGGCTGTAGGTCCCTATTGTGATTTAATGCCTGCTCTTCATGCATACACTAGAACTACACGCTGAGGGAGATAGAACTTGTGGGATGGCAAAGTACCATTCTTCAGCATAATGTTAATGCTTAGGAATATGAACATGCTACTCCATGTGTGGAGCATGATGCCACTCTGCTGTCTCTCCCCACATGCCTGTGTGGTGGAAAGAATAGGAAACACAATACCATAAACTTGAATAATTCATACTTCTGTAATTGGGGCAGAGTTGGAGGATGGAAAAGATCCTGTTACTTCTAAGAATAGTTTATATTAAAAATTCCCTTTCTCCTCGTTAATCTCTGAAGTTCGAAGATTAAACTTGTTATGTGCTGATGGATATTTCACTCATTTACTGTTGGTGTTGGCTTTAATTAATCCCATTGCTCTGCTCAGTTGAATTACAGTCTTACTGTACAGGCATGATTTTTGTTACTTGAGCAGTTTCCCCTTTCTATTCTGTAATTAAGAGAAACAAGCAAGATAGGGCACATGGAAGAGTTTTGTAAAAGGTGGTGCCATCCATGTGTAGGTTGTTTTCATTTATAATCTTTGTTGAAAATTACTTGGTGCTCAAGTGCTTTCAGTTATAAAAAGCTGCTAAGTAAGAAAGTCATGTGTATGTGTCTTCATTTGTTTTCCTTTTGACACTAGGAAACAATTGAGCTGACAGATTAGCTGTCTGAAATAATACCACCTTTTGTTCATCTATTTCAGAATCATAACACGCATCTTTGTAATCCCAGGAATGCAGTTTTGAGTTACCAGTGTTGGAGCCCTTTTGAGTTGCAGCACATGCAGCCTGTAGTTTAGTTGGCCTGTCTTCAGGGTCCTCTCTCAGGACATCTCCAGGCCTGTTTGCTTTGGGAACCCTGTGTGAGCATCCTTCCCTTGTGCTTGTGAGGGCTGAATGCCCTCCCTGGCCTGTGGCTCTTTCCGCTTGCTTTCCAGACCCCCATATTCCCTTTGTTCACCTTGAGGCAGTGCTTATTTTTGATCCATGACTGTTTGTGAAAAGGTTTCCTGTAAAGGGTAGAACTATCTTTTCTGAATGTATGGGTTTTTTCCTCTGTTATTGCTTGCCTATTTTGAAATCGTGAAGTCGAACATGAGTCACCTGGCTGTCGTCCTTAATGTATGGAGCTGCAGTGTGGGTCTCTTCTTTCTCACTGTTTCCCCAGACGGGAAGCTTGAGCATATGTTTATGAGCACTCTGTTTTAGTGAGTATTTGAGTGGTTACTGTGACCCAGGTGCTAGATTTCTAAGAAAGGCTCCTATGTTTTCCTTAAGTCTTAAGAAAACACCCTTACTAACTGGGTACTAGTATCATCTCCATTTTGGAAAAGGAAGCTGACACCCAGAGAGCTCAGTCACTTGAGCAGGGATGCAAGGCAGCACCTGGCTCCAGAGTCCACGTGCTCTCTCTTTTTTTCCAAGATTTTATTTTTAAGTAATCTCTACACCCAACGTGGAGCTTGAATTTACAACCCCGAGATCAAGAGTTGCATGTTCCACCGAATGAGCCAGCCAGGCACCTCCCACATGCTCTTGACTTCTGTTCTACAAGCTACGGAAGGAGGGAATCTGCCACGTGTAGATGGTTAAGATGGTACATAATGTGCACAAGGTAGACTGCAGGAGTGCTTTCTGAGAGGTATAGGCCGGCCACTCTGAAGGAAGAGAGACCTTGCAGCTGTGAGCACAGGAAAGGAGCTGGCATTTTGGCTGGTCCATCTGAGGACAGCTGAGGCCTGGGTGGAGGTCTGGACTGTTCTGCAAGCAAGCACCTGTCCCTTGGAGGCACTCAACTGGGGTAGGGAATGGTCAGAGGAGGGTCATTACTCTGGCTGGGCAGATCCCCTTTTCATCTGGGCATCTGGTCATTAAATGCAGTGCTACTCTCCTGAGGAGTCTCATGAAGAAATTTACATGAGTAGAATTAAACTTCACCTGCCTTGATTTGGTTTCACCTCCATTTTTTCCTTGCTACTCCAGTGAAAGTCTGAATACAGAAGATGGAGTTTGGGCAGTCAGTAAGCTGGAGTAAACTTCATCTTTAGCCCGTGTGCCCCAGGCTTGTTAAAGCAGGGGCATGAACTGGACGATCTCTTAGGATTATGGTGAGTCTCTGTGTCTCAAAGTGCCGCTTATTATAGGGTGCAATTGAGTTCCAGCTCATGGGTGCTTATTTCCCACTTACAGACTCTTGTTTAAAGGGAATTTCCTGCCTGAAGCAAACAGGCCAAATTCTGCCAGGGTGTGTGTAGGACTTACTAGGTAATCAGGCACTGTGCTATCTATATTCTGTGTGTGCAGTGAAGATTCAGTGGTGAATAAAGGTATTTTCCATGTCTGTATGCCGTGTACAATTAAAAGTGCATGTACAATTAATGACTGGGGCAGAGTGAGGCAAGTGTTTAAGGGGTCCTAATATGTCCAGTGGTGGGCAGTGGCTCAGTGCTAGAAAGGTGGTAATTTATTTAATAAGAGTGCTCTGAAGAAACAGATCATTTTACTTTTAAAACCTTTCTTTGACTTTGTAAGATGACAAATGATCTCATTGAGTAAGAGTTTGGCTCTGAGTAGCTGTGAGAAAAATCCAGTCAAGAGAAAATGGTACAAGTGGTTAAACAGGCTTCATGCAAAGCTAAAAACTAGACTAGTAAGCTGGTTGGAATATGATCAAAATGCACTAGATTTATTGCAGCAAAATTCTCCTGCTGCTCTAAAACCCCACTGCATATAGGCTAAAACCCAAACTCCCATCCTGTGGTACTCTGGGCCCTAGCTTCTGTGACAGACTGCTGTCCCACGTCTTTGATTCTTTGCTTTTTCTAGACACCCCCCTCCCATCTTTCACGGTCCAGTTTGGATCTTATTTTACAGTGACCTACCCAGTGGGGCTTGAACTCACGACCCTAAGATCAAAGGTCACATGCTCTTCCGACTGAGCCAGCCAGGTGCCCTGTGACCTATGCAGTTTTTAAAGCAGTGCTGTCCTGTGGAACTTCCTGCAATACTGGAAAATCTTGAGTTGCTGAGTTATCCATCCAGCACTGTAGCCACTATTACCATGTGAAAAGTGTGCCTGACTTGACAGGTTTTAGAGAAGATAGGCTTATTTTAGTCCCCTGGTGCTTGTGGTTGAAACTGCCTTGTAGGCAGGTGGAGTGCAGTTCTGGAATGCAGGGGCAGACCTAGGCCAGAAGTGGGGACTTTGGGCATTGCCGGGAGGGTGGGCGAGGTCTTCTGGGACTGTGTGGAGAGAGAAGAGGGAGGGGCCCGGGGCTACATGTAGAGTGAGAGGACAGTCAGGAGCTGAATCCTGATTTGTGGAGAAGGGCAAGTACCTTGCTCCCATTCCCACAGGAGGTTGGAAATGGAGTCCCAGCAAGGTTCCAGGCTAGAGAAAGCCAAGCCTGCATAGCCTAAGAACTCAGGTGGAGAATTAACCTTCATCAGCTCAGGGAAAGGGCTTTTCCTTTGAAAACTATCCATTGTGGAGTGAACTCCAGTTACCTAGGTAAGTATGGTATTCTCCAATCTCTGCCCTTCTGTTTTTATGGCCTAGAAAATTCCCTGCGCCTCCTTGGAATTTGCTTTATCTAACAGCTTTCATTTCATTCATTCCATATATCTCCCTCCTTCCCCATTTTGTGAGCAGAGCTTTGGGGGAGGGCTGGTGCATTTGGCCCATTATCTTTGGGTGTGGACAATGTGAACAAAGCCTGAAGCAGGGACTAAAGCCTGAGCTGTGGTTATAGAAAGTGCCAGTGGTGGGTCTGCCTGAATTGAGTCAGCTGAACCAGGTGGATGAAGCCTGCCCGCAGAGCTTGTGTTAGTGCACTGCAGACCAGACCTCAAGGCCCATTGGGTTTACTCTGTGATTACATTATGAAATGTGCAAAGTTAATACCAAATCATAACTTATGAATAGTATGATTAATAGAGTTTATTGAGCACTTACTTTCTGTTGCATCCCATTTGACACTTACACCAGCCCTGTGAGGGACAGTCTTATCTCCATTTCTAACTTGAGGAATCTGTGGTGAAGCCATCTGCCTCCCCCCCCCAAAAAAAAAACATAAAAGTTTATCATCCTAATGTTTTTAAGTGTGTGCACGTTGTTTTGCAATAGATCTCTAGAACTTTTTCATCTTGCAAAACTGAAACTCCATTTAACAACTCTCTTTCCCCTTCCCTCCAGCCCCTTGGCAACCACAACTACTTTCTGTTTCCAAAAGTTTGACTATTTTAGATACCCCACATAAATGGAATCATGCAGTATTTGTCTTTTGTCACAAGCCTATTTCACTTAGCAAATGTCTTCCACGTTGTCACATATGAGAGGATTTCCTTTTTTAAGGCAGAAAATATCCTATTGTTGGGGTGCCTGGGTGGCTCAGTCTTTAAGCGTCTGCCTTCGGCTCAGGTCATGATGCCAGGGTCCTGGGATCGAGCCCCGCATTGGGCTCCCTGCTCCACGGGAAGCCTGCTTCTCCCTCTCCCACTCCCCCTGCTTGTGTTCCCTCTCTCGCTGTGTATCTCTCTGTCAAATAAATAAACTCTTTAAAAAAAAAAAATATCTTACCGTACATACTTTTTTTTTTTTTAAAGATTTTATTTGAGGGAGAGAGAACATGAGATGGGGGAGGGTCAGAGGGAGAAGCAGACTCCCCGCTGAGTGGGGAGCCTGATGTGGGACTCAATCCTGGGACTCCAGAATCAAGACCCGAGCTGAAGGCAGTTGCGTAACCAACTGAGCCACCCAGGCGCCCTCTGTTGTACATACTTACCACATTTTCTTAATCCAGTCATATGTTGATGGACATTGGGATTGCTTCCCCTTCTTAGCTTTTATGAATAGTGCTGCAATGAAATGAACGTGGGTTTGCAAATAGCTACTTGCCTACTTTTGAACACAGGTTTCTTTTCTTTTTTTTTTTTTAAGATTTATTTATTTGTCAGATTTTTTTTTTAAGATTTGTTTGTTTGTCAGAGACGGAGCAGCAGGGCAGAGGGAGAGGGAGAAGCAGGCTCCCCGTTGGGCGGGGAGCCCAACTCAGGACTCCATCCCAGCACCCTGGGATCATGACCTGAGCTGAAGGCAGGCGCTTAACTGACTAAGCCACCCAGGCATCCCTGAACACAAGTTTCAATTTAGAACTTGGATGCAGAAGCCTGCTACAAAATTCCCATGTCCTGTTTGCATGCTGAAACTGATCTGGGATTTTTATTAGTTAGCTGTGAAAAGTGGACACAAGGGTACAAGGAGGGAGATGGTTCAGCCGGGAGTCCCCTGTCCAGCCAGGTGTTTTTCAAGGCAGCCTGAAAAGAAAATATGTGACTGGTTGCAAATGCAGTGGACTCCACCAATTCCTAGAATCTTACCCTGTCAGTTACCCCACAGCCTTGGCTTCTTAACCTAACCCACTAACGACATTTTCCAGGGCAAGTAGCTTGACTTATGTTTTCATTTCAGCTAGTGTAATCCTGAAAAGGCTCACAGAATCACTGTAACTTAACATTTCTCTGTGCATTGCCTCCGAATACGACCAGAGCAGCTTAACGTTTGAAATCCTTTAAGTGGGATGGCCCTTACCCAACTCATGATCAGATAGATGTAGCAGAGGTGAGAGGTGCTTCCAGCATCAGTCTTGGCAGGCTCTGCCTTTCCCTGCCTTCTGTGTCCTGTGACTTAGGCCTGGACAACTTGGATTGCTTCATCCTCCCTCCCGTCCTGTGCAAGCACCACCAAATGCCACCTGTCCTTGGAAGGCGAGCATAGAGCCTTAGGATAAATAAACTAGACAGCTTGCTCCCCCAAAAGGAAGCAGCTTAGATTTTTTTTTTTTTAAGATTTTTATTCATTCATTTGACAGAGAGACATCGAGAGAGGGAACACAGGCAGGGCGAGTGGGAGAGGGAGAAGCAGGCTTCCCGCTGAGCAAGGAGCCCGGCGCAGGGCTCGCTCCTGGGACCCTGGGATCATGACCTGAGCTGAAGGCAAGATGCTTAACGACTGAGCCACCCAGGCGCCCCAGATTTTGATTTTTACTTTTTCAGAAAATCTGGTCACATTCTTATAAACGAGACCATCCATTCATCAGTTCATGGACATGTCAGTTTCTGCTTTTCGGTTCTTACGAAAAACGCTACTCTGAAGTTTCACATGCAAGTTTTTGTGTAGATGTGTTTTCCTTTCCTCTGAGTATATAGCTTGGGGTGAGACTTCCTCCTTATATGGTAACTATGCTTAATCTTTCCAGGAACTGCGGACTGCTTTCCAAAGTTGCTGCCCTATTTTTGCATTCCTGTCAGCAATGCATGAAGGTTCCAGTTTCCCTCTATCCCTGTCAGCACTTGTTGTTATCTGTCTTTCTGATTGTAACAAATTCCTTTTCAGCCTAGCAGAATTGAAGTAGTTTCAGCTTTTACTTGTTACTTTCTCCCTTTTGATCTTCCCGATAAGCAGCAATTGTAGGATACTTCTGCCCAGATGAGTCTTGTCATATGACATGCCAGTTACAAGACATTGTATGCAGATCTGAATGCATCATATTTTCAAGAGGTTGAATTTTAAGTTGTATCATGGGACTTATTTCTGTGAACTTTTTTTCTAGTGATGTCTTAATTCATCTTTTAGGTAATACAGTGTTGATGTCTTCAGGTGAGGGTTCCAGTCCACATTCTCCCTTCCAATTTTTTACTCACAGGTGTGCATGTGTACCTGAGGCTAAAGATTTATCTCAGAACCCATCTTACTCTTTATGCTTGTTGGTGAAACAGCTTCTGGTCCAGGGCAGAGGATGAGGGCTTGATTCATTAAGGATCTTAAGCAGACTGTGCCTCCCAGGTTTTGAAACCAGCCATAACTTTGCAGTCACTCTTTTTACTGTTTAAACAGCAATTGGCATTCTCTTGTCCTGGTCTTGGCAGGTCTAGTCACTCAGCGGTTTGTTTCATGCTTAGCAGAGGTTCTCTTTACCTCTGCTGCGTTTTACGTTGGCCAATAGAGCATGCTGAAAATGGAATGAACCACGTAAGGAGGTAAACAGATGAACTGTGACTAGTGGTATTAAAGCTGAAAATGGACACTCACTGGCATTTGGAGAAATGGGTAGTGATCTGGGACAGTCTGCTTAACCTCTGAGCCTCTGTTTCCCTATGAGTAAAATGGGGTAACAAAAACCCCACCTCCCTCAAGTTTCTGAAGATCTGTCTGGGATCAAGTAGCTCTAGTGTTAGTAACAAGCTGCTGCTGTCGGGCACAGCAGAGGGAACATGCTCTGATATCACAGAAGATGCTATGGATTCAGTCATACATGATTAAAGGTGCAGTGATTTGCACTTTAAATCTGAGTGATGGGGTGCCTGGGTGGCTCAGTCATTAAGCGTCTGCCTTCAGCTCAGGTCATGATCCCAGGGTCCTGGGATCGAGCCCCACATCGGGCTCCATGCTCCGCAGGAAGCCTGCTTCTCCCTCTCTCACTCCCACTGCTTGTGTTCCCTCTCTCACTGTGTCTGTCTCTGTCAAATAAATAAATAAAATCTTAAAAAAAAAAAAAAATCTGAGTGATTCTAATTTCTGTCTTCCAGCTTGAGGAGACCTGGCATGACCAGTTCAGTCACCTCTGCTTTGTGTATACTTCTTTTCCTACCTCATTTCCTTGCCCATCCTGAATTTTGAAGTCACCATCCTTTTTTACTCTGGTCTCAGTTGCATATACCTTTAAAGAGTACATTGTTTAGTCTTACTGTTTTTCAGCTTTATTACCCATGCCAACACATTATTTGCAGACTTCTGCCACCTCCTCATTTAAGTTCATGCATGTTGTAGCTATACCTCATTCGTTTTCACCAGAGTGTGAATGTATCACGATTGGTTCTCATGTTGATTTTAAGATTTTGTTTTTAAGCAATTTCACCCCCAACATGGGGTTCAAACTCAGAACCGCATGATCAAGAGTTGCATGCTCTACCAACTGAGCCAGGGCAGGCACCCCCTTTAGATTTATTTTTATTGAAGGGGGAAGGGAGGGTGGAATTGGTGTCATTAGAAAGCATTGTTGCTATGAGCCTGTATACAAGTGTTTCAGTAAGTGCCAGGAGTGGAATTACTGGATCATGAGGGATGCCTTCATACCAAATGATTTTCGGAAACAGTCCCATCAGTTTACCTGCCCACATCCTAAAATGTTGGACCACATTTTCACAAACATTGGCATTAATGGACTGCTTATATTTTACCAGTCTTGATGGATACAGAATGTCATTGTGACTTCAGTTATCAGGGAAATGAAGATTAATTTCTGGCTGAGCATCATCTTTTTTTTTTTTAATTTAACTTAATTTAAATTTGGTTAATTAACATAGTGTATTACTAGTTTCAGTGTTAGAGTTCAGTGATTTTTCAGTTGCATATCACACCCAGTGCTCATCACATCACCTGCCCTCCTTAATGCCCATCACCTAGTTACCCCATCCCCCCACCCACCTCCCCTCCAGCAACCCTCAGTTCGTTTCCTAGAGTTAAGAGTCTCTTAAGGTTTGTCTCCCTCTCTGATTTCATGTTATTTTATTTTTCCCTCCCTTCCCCTATGATCCTGTTTTGTTTCTTATATTCCACATATGAGTGAAATCATATGATAATTCTTTCTCTGATGGACTTATTTTGCTTAGCATAATACCCTCTAGATGCAATGATCCACATAGTTGTAAATGGCGAGATTTCATTCTTTTTGATGGTTAAGTAGTATTCCATTGTGTGTGTGTGTGTGTGTGTGTGTGTGTGTGTGTGTACACACCACATCTTTATCTATTTATCTGTCCAGTGACAGCTGGGCTCTTTCCATAGTTTGGCTGTTGTGGTCATTTCTGCTATAAACATTGGGGGGCAGGTGGCCTTTGGGATC
Organism: Halichoerus grypus; assembly: GCF_964656455.1. Taxonomy (NCBI): domain Eukaryota; kingdom Metazoa; phylum Chordata; class Mammalia; order Carnivora; family Phocidae; genus Halichoerus; species Halichoerus grypus. Next base: position 205,457,979 of record NC_135712.1, read on the forward strand.
ACTATGTTTGTATCCTTTGGGTAAATACCTAGTAATGTAATTGCTGGATTCTGGGGTAGCTCTATTTTTAACTTTTTGAGGAGCCTCCATACTGTTTCCCAGAGTGGCTGGACCAGTTTGCATTTCCACCAGCAGCGTAAGAGGGTTCCCCTTTCTCTACATCCTCGCCAACATTTGTTGTTTCCTGACTTGTTAATTTTAAGACTGAACATTTTCTTGTGTGTATTCAGTGTTGTTGAAATGCCTGTTTCTGATTTTTGTTCATTTCCTTTTAGCTTGTTTATCATCTTTTTTTTTTTTTTTTTTTTTTGGAGCGAGTATGTGCATGCACTAGCTGGGCAGGTAGGGGAGGGGCAGAGGGAGGAAGACAGAATCCTAAGCAGGCTCCAGGCTCCATGCCCAGTGTGGAGCCCGACTTGGGGCTTGATCTCACAACCGTGAAATCCTGACCTGAGCCGAAATCAAGAGTCCCATGCTTAACCAATTGAGCCAGCAGGTGCCCCTAGCTTGTTTATCTTTTTTAATTGATTTGCAGAAGTTGTTTATAGACTGAGTATCAGATCTCTGTGGATAATAGATTTTTTGCAAATATTTTTCCCTAGTTTAGTGCCACCCCCCCCATAGTCTTGACAAACAAGAGATGTTAATATTAACGTGGTGAATATATGAATCTTTGTTTTACAGTTAGTGGGAAGAACACTACCTGAAAAATACTCTGTATTGTTTTCTAACAGTTGTAAGGTTTTGCCTTTCAAATGTATGCCCTTAATTCATCAGGAAATTATTTTTGGGTATAGGGTGAGAAGTTGTGCAGGCTTTGTGACCTCAGATGAATGAATGACATTTCTAGCATCAGCATCCTTGTCCATGAAACTGAGATCTTAGTCCCTACCTGTGCAAGGTTCTCATGGGGCGGGGGGTGTGGGGTACAGAATCCTAGCACGCTGGGCCTGAGCCTCAGTAAGCATTCAGTAATTGCTCATTGGTCTGAGTCCAACTGCATTCCCTAAGCATGTGGACACTCAGGGAAAGTTGGCACTTCACTGGGAAAGTTGTTTCTTATACATCGCCTGCCAACCACTACAGGCATCGTGGCCAGGCTGGGTTTGGCTGCTCAGCAAATCCTCTGGCAGGGCACTGGCTAGCTTGGAGAATGTTCAGCTGTATGCAAAGCTTCCCTGATTCAGGCAGGTGCTCAAGTCAGTACCAGAGCTAATTGGTGTGATATCTGATGCATTCTAGAAATGGCTGCTTCCTAGGTCCCTAGTGCAGTCACAAGCTTGGTTCCAAGATACTCTCCTAACCAGGAGCTTCGGGCCTTGAGTGGAGCTTGTTTAGTAACTGACATTGAGTACCTGTGCAGACACGGACATACCTTTGTGTGCTCTGGGAGGTCAGATGTCAAAATGAGGGCTTTGGGAGACCAAAAGGCATTGATGCCAACCCCTGCTCATGGAATTTGTTGCGGTGGATAGTATCCTCTCTGTGAGCCTTTTCCAGTTAGGTTCTCCCAGTGTTCTTGCTGGCATTTTGACCAAGGGCTTTGTCATACACCTTTTACAGAAGGGACCACTGAGCTGGGCATGTAATAATCAACCATCAAATGTTTCTTGATCCCTCTCAACCCTGTAATGTCCACATTGGAAAACTGGAAATATTTCAACATAAAATAGCTGGGTGTGGTTTGTGAGCTTTGGCCTTTCTTTCTTTTTTTTTTTTTTAAAGATTTTATTTATTTATTTGACAGAGACATAGCGAGAGAGGGAACACAAGCAGGGGGAGTGGGAGAGGGAGAAGCAGACTTCCCGCGGAGCAGGGAGCCCAATGTGGGGCTCGATCCCAGAACCCTGAGATCACGACCTGAGCCGAAGGCAGACGCTTAACGACTGAGCCACCCAGGTGCCCGAGCTTTGGCCTTTCTTTGTGATGGGTAGCAGTGGCCGTCACTTTGCTGTTAAAGGTGACAGGTCTGTATACACATCCCATCAACACTAGGACACAGGATGTGAGGAGAATATTGATTGTGGGTGACCCTGTGTGCTTCTACACATGAAAATAGGTGTTTTTTTGGTTTTTCTTTTTAAGATTTTATTTACTTTTAGAGAGATCATGAGCAGGGGGGAAGGGTAGAGGAGAAGCAGACTCCTCGCTGAGCAGGGAGCCCAACGTGGGACTTGATTCCAGGACCCGGAGATCATGACCTGAGCTGAAGGCAGACGCTTAACTGACTGAGCCACCCAGGTGCCTGAAAATAGGTGTTATGATGTGGGGTGACCTTTTCCCTACTTGTGGCTTTTTTGCATTTTTATTGTAAGGACAGTGAAATGTTTTAATCAGAAGACCTCATTCCACAGGTAAAAATGTCCTGCTGCTTGTTCCCTCTGAACCTGAAGGTGTTCTGCTCTTGGCCAGGAGGGAATTGCTTGCTTCTCTGACACTTCATTGTCTAGGAGCCACCTCACCCACCCCTGCCCCTCCCTTTACTAGTTTTGAGATTCAGTCAAAACTTTAAAATTGAGCCAAGGCCCTCTAGGAAGCATTTAGTTTGAAAAATTATTCTACCCAGTAGCTTTGTGTATCACGATAAGTTAGTTGTCTCAAAAGGTTAACGAACTGTACTTTAATCACTCTGGAAAAGCTTGAGTATCAATTTTCCCCCTGCTCTGAGTTTAGGAGTAGTTCTCTTCCTCCTTTGATGTGAGTGCAGGAAATGCTGTGGTCATACAGCCCACAAGGATTTTTGTTACTCTTTTAAGATTGTTAGTCTTGCTGTTTTGCTGTCTTAAGTACAAACCACAAGTCACAGAACCCATTCTTTACCTTCAACTAGAGTTTTCCTTTCAGAAAAGTACTTTTTAACATTTAGTTGTTCAGCAGTGTTCCAGTAGCTCTGATCTTGTAGGAGTCTGAGCTACACAGGTGGATTTCTATTTCAGAAAATAGAATATTTGGGTTCCCTCCCCCTTGCCCTTAATAACTGTGATTGAACAACACTGAACACTTGACATATGGCAGGCACCCTTTGTAAGCCTGCTAATCCGTGGGACAGCACTGAGGGTCGGTCCTGTGAAGCACGGTTCACAGATAAGGAGTCATGAGCCTAACAGTGGCCTGTGTCTCCCAGCTCAGCTCTGGAGCTTGGTGTTCAGACCAGGCTACTCCTCTTTAGCACTTGCAGGTCTGTGTCTGCACTCCTTGCATGGCAGCAGGGCTGAGTCGGGGGGAGCCCACTCTTGGTTTATTTGTTTATTCATTTTCTTAACTTTGCTATAAAACTCACTTTGACAAATGCACTACCAGAGACAGAAACAATATTTTTAGCATCCCCCCCCTAATTCTCCTTGGGCCTCTTTGTAGTCAGCTCCTCCTCCCATTCCCAGCTCCACACATGGATTTTTAAAACAAGCTCCCCCCAAAATTCTCTTTGCAGCCAGAAATGAGAGCTACCACCTTACAAGCTCTTTGCAGAGCAGTAGTCATTTTTTGCTTACGATCCTTGGTGGATGAGACGCAGAAGTGGGTGGCCACTTGCTTTAAACACAGGTAGCACCAGAAGGTTGGGACCTGCTCTGGAGTGGTGGCTGCCTGGTGGCAGCCTGTTGCTGCAGGAAGGAGGAAGCATTGACGGCATGCCACGGAGTGCACTCATGTTGGGCCACCAAAGGAGCCCTGGAAATGTGTCCCTGTTAATTTGCCTCTCTACATCTTGTCCATATTGGGAATTCTGCCTGAGGTTAGGGCATCTTTTATAGGGAATCCCCAAATTGCTTCTTTTTTAGCTAGGATTGGCCAAACCTGGATGCCCCAGGTTTCCCATCACCCTCCCATCCCCCACTTCTACCAAGGAACTCTTGAGTTGATTACTCTGCTGACTGAGCACATATATCACTGCAAAAGAATTGTGTGACTTAGAGAAAGTTGCAGAACTCTCTAAGGGGAAGATTCTTTTAAAAATTGGGGGGGGGACACTGCTCATTCGTGCATAATCACCTTTTTTTATTTAAGATTTTATTTATTTGACAGAGACACAGCGAGAGAGCGAACACAAGCAGGGGGAGAGGGAGAGGGAGAAGCAGGCTTCCCGCTGAGCAGGGAGCCCGCGGGCTGGATCGATCAATCAGAGAAGGCAGATGCTTAACGACTGAGCCACCCAGGCGCCTGCATAATCACCTTCTAATAAGATGGTGGGACCTTCTGCTATAAGATAGGCATGTGGATCACAAGTGAGCAGTGTCAGGCTAGAGCCTCGGGTACTCATGCAGGTAGCTGTGGTAGCTGAGCACATTTGCTCCCCAGATGTCTGTGTCTGCAAGTGTTTGTTGTGCCCTGTGACAAGGAACAGTTCTGTGCCAGCAGAGAAGGCTGTTGCTACACTGCTCAAGGCACGGCCCATAAAGGTGACATAGTGATGTGCCAGCAGCTACCCAAGTGCTGGGGTCCTAGGACATTAACCTGGACTGCTTAAGGGATCTCTTAGCAGCGTGGGACCTATTTTCTTTGCTAAGACCTTGGGTGGAGTTGGATTGTGTATTTAACTAGGGATGACTGATTTGGCGGCGTTCTTTCTGTTAAGCTGATTTTCTGGTTGTAGGAAATAGATTGTTATAATTTTGGTTTAGTTCACAACTGTTAGGGAAGCTGCATACAAGAGCACTTTCGGGACGCCTGGGTGGCTCAGTCGGTAAAGCGTCTGCCTTTGGCTCAGATCATCATCCTAGGGTCCTGGGATCGAGCCCCGCATCAGGCTCCCTGCTCAGCAGGGAGCCTGCTTCTCCCTCTTCTGCTCCACCTGCTTGTGCTCTCTCTCTCTGACAAATAAATAAATAAAATCTTAAAAAAAGTGTTCTTTCATTCCTTTTTCAGGGAGTGAGGGGTGGGGAGTAGGGAGAGGAGTGATGTGACCACAGGCTTTTACGTTAAGAATGCTAGGAAAGCATTTTGCAGGTTTGTTTGTTTTTGACAGCCCTTTGAGTTAACCACAGTCTTGTTACAGAGTTAGCCAAGATTCAGGCAGAAATGAACCAAATACTTCAGCAGTGCTTACAGTAGAGACTTTCTGTTTGTGGACTTCTGCCTGTGTCCTGTGTTTGTGTGTTTTGTAGAGCCCATCAATAAACTAGTGCTTAATAATGAAGTTCAAATTAACTGGGTTGTATGTTGGCCTGCCTGGGGTACCTGTGCTCTGCTGCCTGTGTAGGGCAGACAGAAAGAAACATTCACTAGTTTTTGGCTGCCGAGTAACCAGGTGTCTGGCCGCCTGTCGTGTTGTGGCTCGTGGTGATTCTCCCAACTAGCAACACTGGTTGTAACAGAACTTCCTATTGTGCTTCACCTTCGTCTTAAAGATGAGATTGCAGAAAGGCCTGATTGGGGAAGGAGACGTGTAGACAGCACCCCTTTTTCCCTGCTGCTGGTCCCTTGGGAGTCCAGGGTGTTTGGTTTGAGCCGGGCCCTTCTATTCTGCTGTTACCATTCCATCTTTGATTTCCAACTGAAACGGCTGCTTTCTGCCTCTTACATCATCCCCTGTGATGAGGGCAAGCCTCAGACAGAGGAAATGAGGACACTCCTAGTGGGAGCCCACATCTGTATTCCTTTGTCAGCAGGTGGGGCATTTCCCCCTAGACCTGAACCACGTGCAAAGGCAGAGATCAAAAAGCAGATGAAAAGTCAACATGCTCTGAAAGAGACCTACTGACTATGCAAATAGAAAGTTTCTTATACTTGTCCGGCAGACAAAACAAAGGAAGGTGGGGAAAAAAAAAAAAAAAAAAAGAAACAAAGGAAGATGGTGTGGTTGTGTGTCAGGTTTTGATGAGTAAAAACTTAAGCAAAGGAAGCCCCCCACAAGGCTATTTACAAATTTTGTGAAGGCATAGTTGAGGGGCTCTAAATGCTTCTCTGTGTTGTTCATGCATGAAGATGAGGGAGTGATATATTCAAATATATGCTTAGCAACAGAAAAGGGTAATGCTCTCAGTACATTTAGAACTGCCTAAAGCACAACTTGGGAAGGTCTCATAGCCTCTGCGGCCTGGTCACAGGAGGGTGACAGGTTTCCTTGGACTTTCTGACCTGTGAAAGTGCCATACTGGTAGCCATGCTGTGTCCTTTGTCAAGATTGTGAGAATGTAACCCAGGGCTGTTACTGTTTTAAATCTTGACATTACCTATTTGTATGTGGGAAGGGAAGGAGCTGATTTTTTTCTTTTTTTTTTTTTTTAATCATTTGCTAGAAGCTGTGCCAACTGCTTTTTTTTTTTAAGTCCTTGCAAAAACACAAGGTAGATATTTAAAAATCCTACAAGAAGAAGGGCCTTGGGCTGAGGTGCCTGCCCAGGGTCATCTGGACAGGATCTGAACCAAGGTCTTGCTGGATCTGAAGTACATGTTTCACCAGGGTAAGGGGAAGTGTCGACCACCATCAGAGACCACTCCCCGTGAAAGGGAGGCAAAAGGGGTCATGTCTTTAGAGAACCGGAGAGCAATCAGTTGTTCTCTAGATTAGAGAAGCCTCTGTCAATACACCTCCTTTGTTAAATGGATTTTCAGAGGATTTGAGAGTAAGTTAGTCTGTCTTCCTTTATTCCCGTGGATTTTCAAATCTTAAATTTAAAGCCTGAGGTTGAGCAGAGTGCTGCTTCAGGAGCCAGAGCTCGGTGCAGTTGAGAGGTCAGTAGACTGTGCATTGGGGTGCCACCTCACTCCTGTGCTGATTCCCTGGGCTCCCTATTGACTTTAGCAGCCATGACATACTCTGCATTACTGCTGTCTAAAGACACATTGGCTCATCTGCAGGCATCCTGCCTTCTTTCTGGGGTTAGGGGGTCTCTGTCCTAGGCTTTAGGTTTTATGTAACTGGCATTTGTAGTTGGTTTCTGGCTTTCTTCAAACATTTATTGGGACCTTTCAACCTGCTAGGTGCTGACTTGATGCTATTCATAGCAATATGAACTTGGAAGAAAAGGAGCAGGCACCATCATAGTTTGGTGGATGCTGTGGTTGCTTCCAATTTCAAATTCCAGTTTTTCATTGCTGGTATATAGGAAAGTTAGCTTTTTGCATATCAGCTTTGTATCTTGCAACCTTGCTATAATTGCTTCTTAGTTCCAGGCGGTTTTTAATTCTTTGGGATTCTTTATATAGACAGTTCTGTCATCTGCAAATAAAAGTTTTATTCCTTCCTTTCTAGTCTGAATCTCTTTCATTTCCTTTTCTTAATTCATTAGGACTTCCAGGACAATGTTGAAAAGGGGTGGTAAAAAAGGACACTCTTGCCTTGGTCCAGATCTTAGGGGGAAAGCATTGAGTTTCAAACTCAGCATTGAGTAGATCCTGTGATTGTGATGAGACAAAATCTGGCCACAGGAATCCTTGAGAAGACCATGTAAGGCGGACTTGGTGTGTGTGTGGGGGGGTGGGTAGGGGTAGGGATTCAGGGAAGGCTTTTTGAAGGAGAGACGTTTGCCAGGATGCGGTGCTGTGGAGGACATGGTATTCCAGACAGGGAAGGTCTAGTATATTCAAAGTAAGAAATCAAGAGTGTCAGGGGGTGCCTGGGTGCCTCAGTTAGTTAAGTGTCCAACTCTTGATTTTGGCTCAGGTCATGATCTCAGCGTTGCAAGATCTGAGCCCTGTGTTGGGCTCCGAACTCAGCATGGGGTCTGCTTGTCCCTCTCCCTCTGCTACTCTCCCCCCTCCCTCCCCTCCCGCCGCATGTGTGCACGCTCAATCTCTCAATAAATAAAATCTTTTTTTAAAAAGAGTACAATGAGCATATCTGTGAGAGAGAAGGGGAACCTGACTAGAATCCTTGGGCTCCTATCATGTGCCAGGTGCCCTGAGGTGGCAGGGACACATTTTGCGTAGCTACCAGACCACCCCCAGGCTGCAGTCTGAGTTCAGATGTGGCACAGCTTCCCTTAGCAGGCTGGTTCTCTGGGGTGGGCAGGGTCTACCAAGGTTGAGCTTCAACTGTATCGCTTGTTCCTTGGACCAGTGTCCCCCTTCATGGCCCCTGTGATTGGTGGCTGACTTGGAGAATCTACACAGCACAGGTAGTGTTATCGTGTTGAATGTTGAGGCAATTGCGGAAACAATCACAGCTAAAGAATAGTTTTATCTCTTCCCTTTTTGAAGGTAGACATGTTAATTCTTTGTTCTCTGAATGGCCTCCGGGGTCTAGGATAGCTTGCCCCACACTGTTCACTCTCCTTGACTGCTGTGCTACTTTACCACACAGGGCCCCAAACTCTAGGCCTTGCCCCACACTGGCTCTCTGCATCCTAGGAATCTTGGATGTCAGCCAGGCCCTAGAGCTCCAGGCTCCGAGGAGATCAGCGATTCTGTTCATTTTGGATTAGCCCTGGCACCCAGCCATCATTTACAACATTCTTCCCTGGGAATCCAGCAGAGAAAAGTCCCAGGACCTGGCTTGATGTACCTTTGGAACATGAGCCTGTCCTAGGTTGCTGGTTGCCCATGGTATGTTAAGAAGACTTTTCTGCAAGAACAGTGGGAAAGGGGAAATTTCCACACCCAGAAATTAGCCCTGGAATTAATAGCCAACTTTTAGTCCTATTCAATGCTAGTGGCAGAATCCTGTCCCACCATTCCTCTTTCCATCCCCTTGGCTTCTGGACTGAAGAGGAAATGAATGGACCCAGGAAATCTCTACATGAGCATGTTTCCATCTAAGCTGGTGGAGATCACAGTGGAGTGCCTGGTGCCTTCTCTGTTAGATGTGTACATAGAGGTCAGGGTGTCTCCACTGTGAATTGCACATCCAGACCAGTACCAGTTACAGCTGCAGAAATACAGGCGAAGGAGAACATTCCATTTTGGTGTTTTCATTTATATTTTACTCAACACAAATGTTTAGCTTCAGATTATGAGCACATTGGCACGAATCACATTTGTGAAAACTCACGGATTCCTGGTATGTCCTGGCATGGTGCCCCATTTCTTGATCTTGATTGTACAGTGGTTCACAATCTTGGCTTGGATATTAGAATCACCTGGGGAGTGTTTGAAAATCCTAATACTTGGCCCCAACCCAGGATTCTTTTCATTGGCATCTCTGTGGGAAGGGGCCCAGGAGTCAATATTTTTTAAGGTTTCCTGAATGCTGCCAGCTATACACTTCTGTAAACTGCTGTTTGTACCCGATTTCACCGTGGTCAGGTGCTGAACGTAGAGCATACAGAAGGGCCACAGTGTCATGAGGAGAGACATAATACTGGGCAAGTTGCAGGCTCTTCTGGGAATGCTTGGCTTATTTATTTCCACCCCTGGATTTTTCCTTTGCTATCTTCACTGCTGAGCGCCATCTTCTTAGTCTGGGGACTTGAGGGAATGGTGGTCTGGTTTATTAAGACCCAGTTGACTGTTTTGGCTACATTTGGGGCCTGCTGAAATCTGGGAAGTGGGGCCCTGACTTAAGTGCTGAAGCTATTTCTGCTGTTCATTTGAGATGGAAAACTTTCTGAAATGAATCTTTGCCCTGGGGTAAAAAGGGGTGTGGCTTCAGCAATGTTCATAACAGCACTCTCCACAGAAGCCAAAAGGTAGAAGCAACCCAAACATCTCCTGACAGACGAATGGATGAAGTATGGCATAGCTGTATAATGGACTATTAGTCACTTGAAAAAGGAAGGAAATTCTGGCACATGCCACAACATGGATGAACCTTGAAGACATCATGCCAAGTGAAATAAACCAGATACAAAAGGACAAATACTGTATGATCCCACTTACATGGGATACCTTATAAAATAGTCAAATTCCTAGAGACAGAAAATGGAATAGTGGGTGCCAGGGGTGGGGGAGGAGGAGTGGTAGTTATTTAAGGCAGAGTTTTGGTTTGGGATGATGAAAAAGTTCTGGAGGGTAGTGTTGATGGTTGCACAACAGTATGAATATACTTAATGCCACTGAGCTGTACACTTAAAAATAGTTAAAACGGTAAATTTTATGTTGTATATATTTAACCACACACACACACAATTTTTTTAAATGAGTGGGTCTTGCCTCTTCCAGGTAGATAGCTGGGGCCCCCCCCTCACTGAGTTTTGATCTTACTCAGCACAGAATAATGAGTGGCGCCTGCACAGGTTGCCTAAGGCTGTTGCCCTCTGCCGTGGCAGTTAAGTTGTTCACTGTTTTTCTTTTGGTAAAACGGCATAGTTGTCTCCTTGCCTGCTATCACATTGCCACTGGTGCTTCCTTCTCCTGTGCCTTCAACTGCTCCCTCCCCTTTCAGCGGGCTGCCTCTCATCTGGTGTTCTGGGAACAGAGATAAGCCTGCCTTCCCAGTGGTATGAGGCTTTGTGGTGGCCCTACCCAGTGCCACTCTCCTAGGACTTCAAGTGTCCAGGAACCCCTCTCATCAACCATTCTGGTAGAGCTAAACTGTTGAGTTTCAGGTTTATTTTTTTTATTATTATGTTAATCACCGTACATTACATCATTAGTTTTTGCTGTAGTGTCCCATGATTCATTGTTTGCATATAACACCCAGTGCTCCATGCAGAACATGCCCTCTTTAATACCCATCACCAGGCTAACCCATCCTCCCACCCCTCTCCCCTCTAGAGCCCTCAGTTTGTTTCTCAGAGTCCATAGTCTCTCATGGTTCGTCTCCCCCTCTGATTTCCCCCCCTTCATTTTTCCCTTCCTACTATCTTCTTTTTTTTTTTTTTAATAACATATAATGTTTTATTTGTTTCAGAGGTATAGGTCTGTGATTCAACAATCTTACACAATTCACAGCGCTTACCAGAGCACATACCCTCCTAGTGTCTATCACCCAGCCACCCCATCCCTCCCACCCACCACCACTCCAGCAACCCTCAGTTTATTTCCTGAGATTAAGAATTTCTCATATCGGGCGCCTGGGTGGCTCAGTTGGTTAAGCGACTGCCTTCGGCTCAGGTCATGATCCTGGAGTCCCTGGATCGAGTCCCACATCGGGCTCCCTGCTCGGCAGGGAGTCTCCTTCTCCCTCTGACCCTCCCCCCTCTCATGTGCGCTCTCTCATTCTCTCTCTCAAATAAATAAATAAAATCTTTAAAAAAAAAAAAAAGAATTTCTCATATCAATGAGATCATATGATACATGTCTTTCTCAGATTGACATATTTCGCTCAGCATAATACCCTCCAGTTCCATCCACGTCGTTGCAAATGGCAAGATCTCATTCCTTTTGATGGCTGCATGATATTCCATTGTATATATATACCACATCTTCTTTATTCATTCATCTGTCGATGGACATCTTGGCTCTTTCCATAGTTTGGCTATTGTGGACATTGCTGCTATAAACATCGGGGTGCACGTATCCCTTCAGATCCCTACATTTGTATCTTTTGGGTAAATACCCAGTGGCGTAATTGCTGGGTCATAGGGTAGCTCTATTTTCAACTTTTTGAGGAACCTCCATACTGTTTGGTTCCAGAGTGGCTGCACCAGCTTGCATTCCCACCAACAGTGTAGGAGGGTTCCCCTTTCTCTACCTCCCCGCCAACATCTGTCGTTTCCTGACTTGTTAATTTTAGCCATTCTGACTGGTGTGAGGTGGTATCTCATTGAGGTTTTGATTTGGATTTCCCTGATGCTGAGTGATGTTGAGCACTTTTTCATGTGTCCGTTGGCCATTTGGATGTCTTCTTTGACCTCAGCCGCAGCAAGTTCTTCCTAGAAACATGGCCAAAGGCAAGGGAAGCAAGGGCAAAAATGAACTATTGGTGGTACCTCAAGATAAAAAGCTTTTGCATAGCAAAAGAAACAGTCCACAAAACCAAAAGACAACGGACAGAATGGGAGAAGATACTGGCAAATGACATTTCAGATAAAGGGCTAGTATCCAAAATCTATAAAGAACTTGTCAAACTCAACACCCAAAGAACAAATGATCCAGTCAAGAAATGGGCAGAAGACATGATCAGGTTTATTTTTTAGCTTCAGTTTTTACATTGGTATCCAGAGTTCAGCTAATTTTGTTTTGAGTTAAAGAGGAGTTTGTTATTCATTGGTTTTTCTGTCGCAAAGTCACTGTTTTGAGTGGTGCTTCCATTGGCCCCCTTAAGCTGTTGGCATCAATTGTAGATGGCTGTTGAACGGATGCCTGGGTGTGCACTGGGCATAGTGGTCTGACATGAGCCAGCCTTTCCAAGGGCACTGAACATCAAGAGGAGGTGCTCCTTCTCCTGCCTTCCCAGTGCTGAGCAGAGAGCACCTCTCCTTCCTTTGCTGGAATCTGCTTGGACCTGAAATTGTGAAACCTGGGACTTAAGATGCTTTCAGTTTGGGGTGTCTGGGCTTTTGAGAAAACATCTGTTTTCTCATGTGCTCACGGTGCCTTATTAGGCAAACAGCTTTCCACATAGTCCATTGTGTAATCCAAATAATGCCAAGGGCTTCTGGGGCCAGGGTTCCAGCAGCAGAGAGAGACCCTTGGTGTATAGAGAAGTCACCAGAGTCTGCAGTGAAGGGTGGGGGTCGTGAAGGCATCTCCCCAGATAGTTGTGATGTGAAGCTCTTTTGCCTTCAACACATAGGAACTGTGAAACCTCTGAGGATTCTGGGATAGAGAGAAGACCAGGTCATTAAGTGGCTTGTTGTCATAACTAGGGGACTCTTCGGCGCCTTGGTGGCTCAGTCAGTTAAGCGTCTGCCTTCGGCTCAGGCCATGATCCCAGGATGACTTCCAAGTCAGGCTCCCTGCTCAGCGAGAAGCCTGCTTCTCCCTTTCCCTCCGCCTGCCGCTCTCCCTGCTTGTGCGCTTGTGCTCTGCTCTCTCTCTCACAAATAAAATCTTAAAAAAAATAATAATAATAATAACTAGGGGACCCTTTTTTGGCCTGCTTTCCTAAGTTAAAGATGGAGCATATTTATGAAATGAAAAATCAGGACTTGGTCAGCTGAAGAGCTGTCATTCAGCTTACAATTGTGGCATTTATTTATTTAGGGAATCATTTAGTAACTACCAGTAAAATAACTGGTGTACTGAAAGGAATTAGCATCTTTCCAACTGTAACAATGTAAACCTAGGGTTTGCTGTCACTGTAACCTGCCTGAGGTGTAAAATCTAAGGACCACCTGACTGACACTTGACTCTGCAACAAAATGTGTCTATACTGGTTATGATCAATGTCTAGGCTAAAAGTAAAATTGTGATACAGAACTGGCTTAATGAGCTGTGTTGTCTTGTATGTAAATTATCAAAGGTAAATAAATTCTGTCCTTTTTCATTGTCTTTAAAGATGATAGTGTAAAGATGGTATCACTGAATGGAAGCTGCAATTTTAAGTAAGCCACAGGCCCCTGTGTATATAGCAGATACGTATATCTGGGGAACCGGCTTTAGAGTGTTTTACACATGAAAGAGGTTTCCGTGGAGAAAGTTTGTTTTCGGGGCACCTCGGTGGCTCAGTCGGTTAAGTGTCTGCCTTCAGCTCAGGTCATGGTCCTGGGATCCTGGGATCAAGCCCCACGTCCCACTCCTTGCTCACATCCCTTCTCCTTCCTCTGCCCTTCCCTCTGCTCATAGTCACTCGCGCTCTCTCTAATAAATAAATAAAATCTTTAAAAATAAATAAGTAGTATTTTTTTTTTTTAAAGTTTGTTTTCTGGGTGGACTGGTATCCCATTTAATGCATAATACGGAGGAAATGAGATCAGAAACCACAGAACCTCGCTTGTGAAAGTCCCAAGAGATTCCTTTAAAAACTTAAAATTTTTTAAAAAGCCCCAATCTCATGTGCCCCCTGCTCTTCTTTTTCTGTAGTATACCACATAATTTTAGTTGTCATTTTCATTCTTGATTGTCCCCATCCCCCCACCCGTGGGCTGAAATGTGAACCCATGACTGCAGGTGTCTTTGCTGAATCCCAAGAGCGTTCAGTGTTGCAAGATACATAGTTTGTTGAATGGCTGAATCAGAAATCCACAGTTTTTACCTAAACCGACAAATGATGGGGTATACCCACTCATTCCCAGGGTCCTGTTTCTTGGCCAGCCAGGTTTTCAGCCTGTTCACCTCAACACCCATCTCCTTATAGACCCGTTTATAGACCCGTGCCAAAACATACATACTAGCACATAAACAGATACATATTAGCATGTATCAGCAAAGGGGGGCAGCAAAAGTCAGAAGCAGAGCAGGCCAAGTAGGTACTGTTTATGAGAGGAGGAAAAATATTCAGATTACAGGAGCAAAGCTAACAGAAGGAGCCCTTACCAGAACCGCTTGATTTGGGGTTTTGCAGGGTCCAAAGTGCCTTTACGCCTACATCTTTCCATCTAGGTCTTGCTGTGGGACTGTTACTTCTGTAATGCAGTAAGACTTTTTTTCTTTTTCATTTATAAAGAACACTTTTTAAAACCTCTCAGATCATACCTTGGGTTGAAATCAAATCTAGAGATAGTGAACCTGATCCACGAGGGACCTTGTGTCTATTGAGGGTGAGTGGAGCTTACATTTTCATAAATATGGGTCAGTATGAAAATGGAACAAATCAGAAACGTGACAGCTGTGGACCTGCAGCCGGAAGGAGGCGCGTGTGTGTGCGTGCGCGTGCGCGCTTTGAGCTTGATCACCTCTGGGGTGTGCTAGGGTGGGGGCAGAGTTACGGTGCGTCTCAGTGGGAGGGCAGCCTGGCTAGGTCAGTTGTGTTTGCCTCCGGGATCTTGCCTAGGGCTGATGTTTTATGTTTGTGTTGTGTGAATGAGTGAAATTCCTTTCTCTGCCAGGCCTGCAGCACATCTGTTTGGGTGGTGGTCTAGGTATACTTGAGGTACTTGCACCCTTTTATTATTAAAGGGATTTGAGTTTGAACTGGATTTGATGGGGATTTTTCTTCAGCACCCATAGTGCATTTCTTCACCCAAAAGTATAATGCATTTTGATGCCATTTCTATAGCAACTGGTGAACTCCAAGGGAACAAATTCTATTTTTGTGCTCTAACATGGTAACAGGATTAGTGAAGGCACATAGAAAATTCCATTATAAGTCAGTGCTGCATTTTGAAGAGAATTGAAGTGGTCCAGTACTAAATTTTTAACATTAACTCCATTTGAATACACTTGTAATAATCTGCATGTCACTCACCTTAGTCTCTGTTTTAAATGTCATTAGGTTTTGTAGGGTTGGGAGGGGATTGATGGGAGCTTATTTTTAATCCCAAATGGGTCCTCAGTAAAGTCTTAAGGAGCTCGGGCGCCTGGGTGGTTCAGTCGGTTAAATGGCTGCCTTCGGCTCAGGTCATGATCCCAGGGTCCTGGGATCAAGCCCCGCATCCGGCTCCTTGCTCAGCGGAGAGCCTGCTTCTCCCTCTCCCTCTGCCTGCCTCTCTGCCTATTTGTGCTATCTCTCTGTCAAATAAATAAATAAAATCTTTATAAAAAAAAAAAAGTGTTAAAGGAGCTCTACTCTCAAGGTTTCAAAAGCACCTTGTTCACATGCCTTGTGTTCAAGTATGTGACACCCTCCCCCAACCTGAGCCTGCAGGTCAGGTGTTTTGTTTTGTTTTGTTTTGTTTTTACTTGTCTCCCCTGCCTTTAAACCAGATCTCTCCTAGAGACAAAATAAAACAAAAAAGTGAACTCCTCGGCTGTGGACCTGAGAAAGATCACTTCCTCAGGAATCCTTCCCTGACTTGAGCCCCTTGCTCTGAGGTGCCAGTGGCCCCCTGGGAGGTAGTGCCCTGTACCTTTCTGTCTGCTGGGAGGGCAAGGAGCTAGTAGTGGGTGACCTCCTGTTGGGAGTGGGGTGGTCCAGTGCCCCAACGAGCACACTTAGCTCCCATTGCTCGTGAGCCACACCTTTCTTTGCTTCCAAGCTCTTGGTTTCATCAGATTGAGCTCTCCTGATAGTGGTTTGGGGTTGGGGAAATGATACCCACCTATTTTCTGATTTTAACTCAGTAAGAAGCCTAAGCTTTCCACTGGAGTGGTTTAGAGACCTTTGGGATGAAGCGTCTCAGTCCTCACTGGCTCCAGGCACTTGTGTCTGAACCTGGAAGCCGGGGGTTGGGGGGCTGGGTAGGGATGTGGGGGAGCTGAACAAGGGCAGCCAGAGGTAGAAGAAAGGGAGAAATTCTGGTGTGGTTCTGCACTTTGGTTTCCCCCAGTTGTTGAGGACAGAGAGACTGTAGCTTCTGTTTAGCTTCTCATGTTTAGGCCTTGTCTGTTCCAGCCACCTTGAATGATAGGGACCTGGGCAGTTGTTTTTGCCAGAGTGTGGAGGGCTGAGGACTCTGGTGCCTGTTCCTCTGACCTTTCTCTCCCCCCAGCAGATGGTACTGTTGCGTGTTCTCCTTTGCCAATGAAAGAGCTCATTCATGCCATTCACTGAGGGTGGACTCAGAGTTCTGCCCTCCTCCATCTGCTGGGGACAGGACCCGCCACCCAGCTTGGAGGCCGCCCTCATGTGTTGACTTCCTCACATTGGCCCGATGCCGGGCACTGTCCTGGGTAGCATCAGCTGCTTAGCGGCCAAATCTGAACAAGGGAAATGCAGAGTCTCTCTTTGCTTCTACGCCAGCAAGAGGAGCCACCTGAGTTTTTTTTGGGGGGGGTGCTAAGGGCAGTGTCAGTAGTCCAGGCTGAATTCTGCATTGTGTCTCAGAAAACAGCTTCTGGGAAGGAGCTAAGTTTATGGCTGGATCCTGCATGCCAGTCCCCTCCTCGTTATGAGGAGCCTGGGGGCCCAGGATCACGTTTTGCCCAGGCTCTAAAACCTTTGGACGTTACTTTCACATCTCGCCTCTCCCTTTTTTTTGTTTACCTTGGTCTAAAACTCTCCTATAGGATCTGTTTTTTCTAGGATGGTTTCCACTTCCTCCCCTTTCATATTACTATTCAACTTTCAGAGGACAAACACATTTCTCCCAGTCCTCTGGTTAAGTTGCCTGCAGCCTGATTGAAAATCTCAGGAGCAGCGGTGGTGCCTGAGACCACATGACCCACGCCTTGTCTCTAACTTGCCTTGCAGTGTCCCCATCCAAGAGGCTGCAGAGTTCCCCCTTCTCCCTCCCTCCCCAGCAGGGACTTCTGTTGACATTCTTCTGGGTACTCTCTGGACACAAAATTTCCGGAGTGGTCTCACTCAGCCCTGTTACTCACCTGCTACTCTGCTGTGCTCCTATTCCCTGGCAAACAAGCTTTTTACCAGAGACAATTTGTCTTGTGATGGTTTGGCAGTTGAGGTTAATCCTGGATTCTCCCTTGACCTCAACAATTGGGATTCAGCCTCTTTAATTGTCTCTGAGTCTGACCCCATCCTCTGCTCTTTTTTTGGTCTTGTTTTGCTCCTACAATAAATAGCCTCCATGTTAAACTTGCTCTCCACATTCCCCCCCCTCCCTGTAATGTTCCCAAATTGTGGGATGCCTAAGTTAGGTGACTAGCTAGACCAGGGACTGGCATTCCCCATGGGAGGAGGGCACACTTTGCCCTTCAGTTTCTTGCAGTCCTGCTCACACTGAGGAGAAAGTCTCACCACGTGCTAATATCCCTTGGTGCAAATTGAGCACAGCTCAGACTCGGGCCAGCAGCCACTCCAGTGATGTTATTGTCATTGTACTTATTTTTACACTGGCTTTCTCTTCATAGCAGCTGGTGTTGGTTTTTAAGTTAGTGACTTTTTTTTTTCTTTTAATTTCATATGTTTATCAGTGCACATGTTTTTTGTTTGTTTTGGTAAATCTTTTGAAAGTAAATTGCAGATGTGATTTTACCTCATGTACTTTGGCAAACATCCCTTTAAGAATAAGGGCATTTTCTTGGAAAGCAGGGACTATATGTCCATGTTCGTAGCAGCATCAGTCAAAATGGCCAAAAAGGTAGAAGCAATCCAACTGTTCATGGATGGATGAATAGATAAAACAAATGTGGCCTAGCCATACAAAGGAATATTTATTCAACCTTAAAAAGGAAGGAAATTCCCACACAGGTTACAACATGGATGAGCTTTGAGGACATTTCGCAAAGTGAAAGAAGCCAGTCAAAAAAGGACAGACTGAATGATTCCACTTACATGAGGTACTTAGAGTAGTCTGATTCATGGAGACACAGTAGAATGGTGGGTGCCAGGTGAAAGGAGGGAATGGAGAGTTAGTGTTTAACGTAACAGTTTTGGTTTTGCAAGATAAAAAAGTTCTGAAGATGGATGATAGTGATGGTTGCACACCAGTGTGAATGTACTTAGTGCCACTGAGCTGTACATTTAAAAATGGATAAAATGGTAAATTTTATGAAAAGGCTGTTTTACCATAATGAAAAGATTTTTTTAAAAAGATTTTATTTATTTGACAGAGAAAGAGAGAGCAACAAGTAGGCAGAGCGGCAGGGAGAGGGAGAAGCAGACTCCCTGCTGAGCAGGGAACCCAATGTGGGGCTCGATCCCAGGACCCTGGGATCATGACCTGAGCCGAAGGCAGACGCCTAACGACTGAGCCACCCAGGCGCCCTGTTAATGTTTTTTTTAATGTTTTCTTTTAAATAAATTTAAGTTTGTAAAAAGCAAGTATACTTTTAAAAAGATACTGTGTATTATTTATTATTTTTTAAGATTTTATTTATTTATTTATTTTGGGGGGGAGAGCACAGAGGGAGAGGGAGATGGGGAAGCAGACTCCCCTGCTGAACAGAGAGCCCAACATGGGGCTCAATCCCAGGATCCCGAGATCATGACCTGAGCCAAAGGCAGACAAGACGCTTAACCGATTGAGCCACCCAGGCGCCCCAGATTTTATTTATTTATTTGAGAGAGAGAGAGCACACGCATGTGCGTGTGCAAAAGAGTGGGGGGAGGAGCAGAGGGAAAGGGACAAGCAGACTGCGCTGAGCGTGGAGCCGGACTCGGGGCCTGATCCCACGACCCCGAGATCATGACCTGAGCTGAAATCAGAAGCCACACGCTCAACTGACTGAACCACCCAGGCGCCCCAAAAGCAAGTTGATTTGAAGCACACGTGGATATTTGGGTGATGAAGTTGGTAGGTCTGGAACTGACTAGGGTCCAACCAACCCTGAATGTGTAGTGGTGTGGGTCCTTGCGGCCCTGGAGCCAAGTTCCTGAAATGCATCCCTGGCTTCCTTTCTAGAAGAGGAATCTTCCAGGTGTTTATGTGGTAAGATAGCGCTAATGTCTTAGGGCTCTTGAGCATCAAAATGTGGCTTGTGTGCCTGAGGAACTGAATTTTAAAATTTTACTATTGCTTAAATATTGGAGAACTTTTAAGTATGTTTGGAATACTTTGGGTTTGTGAATCTACTTTTTCAGCTGTAAACTTTATAGAATCTAAATGCAGATAAAATATTTTTGGGGGGGCACCTGGGTGGCTCAGTCGTTGGGCGTCTGCCTTCAGCTTGGGTCATGATCCCAGGGTCCTGGGATCGAGCCCCGCATCGGGCTCCCTGCTCCTTGGAAAGCCTGCTTCTTCCTCTCCCACTCCCCCTGCTTGTGTTCCCTCTCTCACTGTATCTCTCACTGTCAAATAAATAAAATCTTTAAAACTATATATATTTTTGGGGAATACTTTATGAAAAAATTTAGTTCCTACATTGAGGTGTGCTGTAAGCATGGAGTACACACTTGGATCTCAGACATTTAGTAGGAAAAGAAATGTAAAATGTCCCAGCTTTTTTTTTTTTAACGATTTTATTTATTTGAGAGTGCATGTGATAGAGACAGTACAAGCAGGATGGAAGGGCGGAGGGAGAGGGAGAAGACAACTCCCCGCTGAGGAGGGAGCCAACACAGGCATAGCCGATCCCAGGACCCCCAGGAAGGCAGATGCTCAACAGAATGAACCACCCAGGCGCCCCTCCCAGCTTTTTTTAGTGATTATAAGTTGAGATGGTACTTGGGTTATATTGGTTTCAGTGAAATAATGCTATTATACATTCAATGAAATGTACGGTTAACTTCCACCTTTTTATATTAATGTGGCTACTAGAAAATTTTGAATTGAGTTGGCCATATTTCTGCCAGACACATGTAGATATGGTGCAAGTATACAATATCTGCTTTCTCTGTGCAGCACCTCCCACTACCGCCCTCCTCCAGGTCCTCCTCTTACTTCCCTTTCTGGGCTACTGAAGATTATAGGCCCTGTTGGCTTTTGGTGAATTCTCACTGGAGTCTCTTCCACTTGCTCAGTCCTTCCTGTCTTAACAAGGCCTCAGGCCTGTGAGTATATGAGCCCTAGGCACACCTGTGCTCCTCTTCTTAGTGTTAGTCTTAGTGGAAGGGGCTCTGCTACATCTCTCACCTGTGCAGGGTTTGCTGGCGGGGGGGGGGGGGGGGGGAGGAACATGAGATCTGATCTGTGTTCCTGGCTACGTGGGGAAGACCCCTCTGTTCCTCCTCAGTCTAGCTCTTTGCCCCAGGTCCTCAGCAGAGGTGTAGGAGGGCATTGGGACCCCGAAGTGGATAGAGGGGGCACTAGCTTAGCTCAGCTCTATTCCCAGGTGATACAGGCCCAGGATGGAGAGCTGGGAGGGGCTTGGGCCTGAAGCTGCCCAGTATGTGGGTCTCCAGCTTTCCCTGTGCACAGCTCGAAAACCACTTAACTAAACCCAGTGCGGGGCCATTTTCACTGAGGAACATGCATGTGTGCACATTTTTATTTATTGTTTATTTTGTTTATTCAGTCATTATGTATGCTAGACCCTAGTTTGAAGCTTCATACGTGACAAATGTTAGTTCCACTTCCTTAAATATTTTTCAGTTTTAATACAAAGGTAGTGCGGAGTTGTGGGGAATGCTGCAAGTTCATTGAGTGATGGTACAGGGGGCAGGTGGTTTGGTTTTTGAGGAGGTGAAAGCTCCTGACGGGTGAGCGGCTCTTATTCCTAAGTGGACACTAAGGACAAGCTGACTGTGTCTGCCAGGGAGTAAGCTTGGGCTGTGCGACAGA
Organism: Halichoerus grypus; assembly: GCF_964656455.1. Classification (NCBI taxonomy): domain Eukaryota; kingdom Metazoa; phylum Chordata; class Mammalia; order Carnivora; family Phocidae; genus Halichoerus; species Halichoerus grypus. The sequence continues at coordinate 205,478,903 of NC_135712.1, forward strand.
ATCTGAGTCTGAGATGCTGGCTTGGCTGCAGCCGAGGCTCTCCTGGGGCAGGGATCACTGTCTGCCGTCAAGGCCCATGCTGCCCGGGGGAGAGCGGCGGGCTGGAGACAGGAGGAGGGGGACGGCAGGTGGGTCCTGCAAGGAGATCAGATATGCTTTGTGTCATGTGTCCCTTTTCTCTGTGGTATCTGCATCCCCCCTCCTGTCAGTGTCAGAGTTGGGGCACTTAACCTCTCTGGGTCATTTACTTCAGGGGAAGTTAGGTGGAATTAATGGCAATAAGAGCACTAATTCTCACAAAACAACAGATCCCTTCAAATTCTTTTGCTTCTTTAGCTGTTCTCTTCTGAAATGATGTGAGTTTTGTCCCTGCTCAGCTCCTTTGCACTCTGAAAGTTACTGAGGTCGAGAGGAGGTTGGTTTATTTAAATCCATCTCAAACTGGGGCACCTGGGTGGCTCAGTCGTTGGGCGTCTGCCTTTGGCTCGGGTCATGATCCCAGAGTCCTGGGATAGGGCCCCGCATCGGGCTCCCTGCTCGGTGGGAGGCCTGCTTCTCCCTCTCCCACTCCCCCTGCTTGTATTCCCTCTCTCGCTGTGTCGCTCTCTGTCAAATAAATAAATAAAATCTTAAAAAAAAAAAAGATTTTATAAATCCATCTCAAACTAACACAGTTAGGTTGTCAGGGCAGAAGTAGACACTGAATGTTTGCTTGAGGGCTGAGGCCTCCCAACAGACAAAGGAGTGGTAAGCTTATACTTTACCTGATAGAAGAGGTGCCTGACAGGGAGTCAGGGCCGTGTGGAGGGTGGGCCCCTTGGCCTGTTTCCCTGGTGCTGCTTGACTCTCAGAGGACCAGCCTTTGCTATATACTCTCCAGGTAGTATCTCTAGTTTTAATGCTGTCAGCTCTCATGACTGATTTCAGTCTTTAGGCCTTGGGTCAGTCTTTCAGTTCCTGCTTTGGCAGCTGGGGACTTCGGGTCTTTCCAGTTCTGATGTTAACTTTGTCACTTTCTGTGTTCTCATTCCTTTGGGAAAAGTGATGTTCTCTCCCACCCTCACCCATATTATTTGGGTTCTGTACCTAATGAAAACTGAGGCATGGTGCAAGGCCTTTTCAAAGAAGAGAAGTCATCTTTCTTAGAGTCATTTCCTGAGAGTGCCTGATACGGACAGATGTAATCTTTTTCACAGATTATTGTTATTTATTTATTTTTTTTTTTAAAGATTTTATTTATTTATTTGAGAGAGAGAGAGAGAAACAGCATGAGAGGCGATAGGGTCAGAGGGAGAAGCAGGCTCCCCGCTGAGCCGGGAGCCCGATGTGGGACTCGATCCCAGGACTCCGGGATCATGACCTGAGCTGAAGGCAGTCGCTTAACCAACTGAGCCACCCAGGCGCCCTGTTATTTTTTTTAAATTCAGCTTCACAGTGAGTGTCAGAGGGTAATACTGCTGAGGTAAAGGTTACTCACTAGGCATCAGCTCTTCATCAACGTAACTAAGCTCCTGCAGCTCTAAGCCCAGAGTCTGCATGTGCCCTTGTCCTTCAGAGATTCACTGTTTCTGGCTCCTGGAACGTCTTATGTCTCTGTGTGTCCTCTTGGCCATTGAAGGCCTGGTTTGACCTTTCCTCTCTGTGAGGGCTCTCAGTGGTCATGGCATCTCTGGAAACACTTTTGCTGGCCCTGTTCCTGATCCCCTTTTGTCCCAGTGAGCATAGGTGGGTCCCAGGGACACCTGAGTCTTGCTCTCAGCCACCATGCTACTGATTTGAAGAGAAGGTTAGAGGCAGGATGTGCTCTTGGGAAATCTATCCCACCCCACCCTCTTTTACCTCTGCTTCCCAGGATATGAAATTGTAGGAAGGTTGATTATGTTGCCTTTCCTGCTCATGGGTCTGTTAACACGTTGAATGTTTTCCACTTACATACGGCAGACCTAACTGTGTGCTGAGCTGGCATGTTCTGGAACGTTTCAGCCACAGGCAGTGGACCACCTCTCCCCTGTGTGGTGCTAGCCACGGGCTGTGCAGGTTGTTCACCACCTGCACTTCACTCACCTCCTCCTCCTCGGCCTCCCAGATTCCCAAGGAGCTTGACATTGGTCACTTGCTTGGAGGTCGACACTGCCCTGTTTCCCTGGCGTTTGATGTGCTGGAAGCACCGTAGTTAATTGTCTTTTTTTTTTTCTTTTTTTAATAGTTTTAAGTTTTGTTCATGAGAATCATGAACTTGATTTTTGTCCTTTTGTTGGAAATGAGAGGGTTCCAGAGGATACCGTGTGATGTCATCCTCAGAAGCTTTCTGGTCTACACCAGGGCAGCCCAAGACTGTGTATTATCAGCCTAGTTGGGACTAATCCTAGTTTCTCACTCTTGGACTTTTCCCTCACTTCAGTAGTTTCACTGTCCTGTGAGAAGTGAACATTGACTCCCACTGTTGGTGCCTTGCAGATTCTTCTGTTTTCCCAGTGTCTGTGTGTCCTTCCTACCGGAAAACCCTCATCTAAGTGAAAGAAGAAGTACCCAGCCTCACTCTCTACTTCAGCTTTGCAGTCTGCATGGCTTTGTGGCCATCTCAGAGTTCATCTCTCAAAGCAGGACTTTTCTACGTGAATTAACAGCCCTTTTGTATTCCATATTACAGTGTGGGTTAACCTCAGTGCCACATACGGCACATCAGCTCTTTCGGAAAAGCAAATAACTGGGGGGATGAAAGGTGTAAAAGTGAAGTCAGGTAGAGAAGTTGTGGAGTAATAGCTTTTTTTTTTTTTTTTAAGATCTTTATTTATTCGACAGAGAAAACAAGCAAGGGGAGCAGCAGGCAGAGGGAGAAGGAGAAACAGGCTCCCCATGGAGCAGGGAGCCCGATGGGGGGCTCCATCCCAGGACCCTGGGATCATGACCTGAGCCAAAGGCAGATGCTTAACGAACTGAGCCACCCAAGTGCCCCTCTAACATAACATTTTGTCACATATGTTTCCCTTCCCTTGACTTAAAACCTAGAAATCTTTGGAACAAAACTATAGCCTGTGGGTCAGTCCGAGTTTTATTGGCACACTGCCACACTCAGTTGTCAAGGATTGTCAGTGGGCTGCTTTCACAGTACAGCAGCAGTGGAATGGAGTATTGCAATAGACTGTATGTCTTGCACAGCTGACTGTACTTAATCTCTGGCCCTTTATAGGAAAAATCAGCCTGCCGCTGCTGGAATATGTTTTAGCCTAGCAGTTTTGATCTTGTCCACATCAGAGTTTTGTTTTTACTGCATGCCCATCACAGGAACTTTTTTTTTTTTTTTTTTAAGATTTCATTCATTTATTTGACAGAGAGCTCAAGCAGGGGGAGCGGCACGCAGAGGGAGAGGGAGAAGCAAGGAGCCAGATGCGGGGCTGGATCCCAGGACCCTGGGATCATGCCCCGGGCCCAAGGCAGATGCTTAACCTACTGAGCCACCCAGGCGCCCCTCACAGGAACGTTTTATTTTTTAAAAAAGATTTGATGGATTGATTGATTGATTGGGGGGGCTAGGTGCAGAGGGAGAGGGAGAGAGAGAATCTTAAGCAGGCTCCATGCTCAGTGCAGAGCCCAGTGTGGGGCTTGATCTCACGACCCTGAGGTCATGATCTGAGCCGAAACCAAGAGATGGATGCCTAACTGAGCTGCCCAGGCACCCCCACAGGAACATTTCAAATTCACAAGTCCATCCACCCACTTCTAACCATCAGCACCATGATGTAAACCGTATGTAACAATGGAACTTTTTACTGTGCCTGAGTTGGTCATCCCTCCAGCTTCTGGCAGCTTTTGTAGGAAAAGATGGTGCAGAATTCTCAGTGCCCCTAATTTAATGGGCCTGCTGATTGGTTTCTAAAGCAAAAGGACAGGAATTCTGATTGGCAGTGTTGTGATCTGCTGGGCCTGGCTCCCAGTCCTCCTGGCTTCGAGGTCCATGTGGGCCTGGTGCCCCCCCCCCCCCCCCCCCCCGGGAAACAGAGAATTTGAGTGTGTCTGTACTCCCCTAGCAGGAAGGTGGCTCATCTCCACCTTGGGTCCCCTGGCTTGAGGCAGGCTGCAAGGCCGAGTCTGAGGTAATGGGCCCCTGCTTGGCAGGTCTGAGGGGCGGGAGTCAGGGCTCTTACAAGCCGCTCGAAGGAGGATTAAGTCTTCTGAGAGCTGCCTCAGCGCACAGCCACTGGCCAGGCTCCAGACCGTGCGGTCTGGCTGATGACACGAGTGCTGTTCTCACCAGCTGCCTGAGCCGGTCAGATGGAAAAGTAATCCTGTTTGTGCTTCCCCACTGACACAGATGCACAGTGAAATGGGCTGTGGCCATGAATGGTAATAGCTTCTGCTCTGGGACCAGGAGGGAATGGACCTTCTGATACTAGTGTTCCATAACTAGCGTAACCATTTCAAGAAAGAGGTTCCTAGGACAGGATAAGATTTGCTGCAAATTGACTGGTACTGAGAAATTGCCAAATTTTTACCAAAGTCAGATCCTCCAAACCCTTCTTTTTATCTCTGGGTAGAATCTTGCACTTCCCCCAAGTGATTCTCTATAGGAGAACCTTGCAGTGGTGGGGAGGTGTCTTCCTTTGAAGGTTGTGTGTAACTGTGAACTTGTAATTTCATGAGGGGCCAGGGTCAGCTGGCATTGGCTAGCATTTTGCTTGGCATGAAACAGGTTCAAGGCACAGCTCTTTGTGGCGCTTACTGTGTGGGAAACATAAATAATAACTTGGACTCTGTTCCCCACAAATCTGTCCCCATGGCATCAGCAGGGAAGTATGTTTCAGATTTCACCTAGGATGTGGGCCGAGTCACACTATAAACAGACAAACAGATGGCCAGGTGCTGTGAGAGTTATCTTGGCTCTGATTTGTTTCTGGGGGTGAAATTCTTTGGAAACACCACTTCTGGAAATCTGACTTGAGACCCAGCTTGAGGGTCACATGGCATTCAGCTGCTTCTGCAGAGAGGGTAGGGCAGGCCTGCTGATTAATACATGCTAGAATGTGGGAGTAGGGTGCCCTTGGGCAAACCAGTCCTACCAGGCCCAGCAGTGCTAGTTGACTGGGCCTCTGCCTCTGTGCTTAGTGAGCAGAGGCAGCTGTGGAGCAGAGTACTTGAGATACATGCAGCCCTGGTGACCTCCAGCTGACTGACCAGGCCACCATCCACTCTCCTGTGTTATCACAGGGATGAAGATGATATTGCCAGTTGCCTTGTAGGGTTGCTGTGAGAATTAGCTACGCAGGTATGGCTCAAGTGCCCAAGAGAGCACTGGCCCAGGATGTGGCAGGTACGTACTGACGAGCTTGCCTAGGCCCTGGCGCAGGTGAGTGTGGTGATGGCTTGCGCAAAGTTGGTCACAGTATTTCATTGGAGAATTCATAAGGCCTTCAGTTAACCTGCACTGATCCTGTTTTCCCTGGTGTCTTGCTGTTGTGTCACATGAGGGTGAACATGACAAAGTGGAGGTGGGGGCCCGTCCAGGACTTCAGTTGGAGCTACAAGTACACAGTCTGTTTGGCCACAACCCACTAGGTTTACTCAGCCTCTTGCGATGGTCAGAACTAGGGCCAGATATCCAGAAATCAGCTTATTTCTGGGCACTTGTTTATGGCCTTTCTCTTCTCTTGCTTGTCCTCCAGGTCCCAGAACCAAGCCTACCCATGTCTGTTTCTCTCTGTCTTGCCTCCTAATCTCCAGGAAACAAAACTTGCTTTCTGTTAATTTGAAAAACGTTATAGTTGTGTTGTTTGCCAAATACTGTCTGTCCTTAAAATTTTCTCAGATCTTTTAGAGGGGTTGGGATGTTAGCAGACAATAGCTCTGAAAGCAGGAATGTTTAATCAGGGGTCTACTTAGGAAAAGAATTTGCATTTTTACGTTCATTGACTCAGAGGTTCCCAAACTTTCTGGTTCACAGCATTCTCAGCATCTCTATTTTTCATGATGTTCCCAGGCCAAAGGAAATACCTAACAGGTAGTTTAGATACAAACAATTGTGAAGAAGTACTAATGTCCCAACAACTGTACAGCTGTTTTGAAGACATAAAACGCATAAATTGAAAGGGAAAATATTACACCCTTTCATAATCCCAAGTACTCCCTAATGGTAGTACTTTAGAATACCTTAGAGTACCTTAGAGTCAGGTCCGATACCTGCTCTTCCATACTGGGTTTTATGTAGTATTTGCTTTTTAAAAAAGATTTTATTTCCTTTTAGAGAAACAGCGGTGGGGAGGGGCAGAGAGAGTCTTAAGCAGACTCTGGGCTGAGTGCAGAGCCCAACGTGGGGCTTGATCCCACAACCCTGAGATCACGACCTGAGCCTGAATCAAGAGTCTGACGCTTAACCGACTGCATCACCCAGGCGCCCCTGTGGTATTTGCTTTTCGTTACAGCATTTGCCGAATGCCAAGCTTTGCAAGATGTAACATTGTCAGAAGGCATATAATGCAATCTGATGTTGAAATTATCGATTGCCTTGGACCTATAATTCTGTAGGTACCCCTCTGAGGTACCATACCCTTGGCACTCAGTCTGGGGACCAGGGCACTAACCGTCTAATCTCTCTTCATCTTTTTCTTTTTCCTTAAATTGGGAAATTGTTGTAGGATATCTTTTGGGAATAGATCCAGGAATAGGACACCCAGTTGAATCATGCAGACTTTGGGTTGGAAACAATAGGTGGAATTCTCTTCCTGTCCCTTGTCCTTCAACTAACTCAACACAGTGAATGGTGGCTCCTGCCTCTTGGCCACAGGTCAGTATGAAAACAGACAAACCATTTTAGTATCTTTTAGACTTAAAACTTTGCTTGAAGATGATGTCTACCGTATCATAGGAATCCTCCATTCTTAACATGCGCAGGGAGGTTTATGAGTTTCTGAGCTTTCAGTTTGTCTCTCCCCCATTTAGCCTTGGTGCTGAGCCATTGATTTACCCTGTCCCTGTGCATCCCCTCTTGGGTTCTCTGTCTTTTGCATCTGTAAACTGTACTGGTGTAAGTGTAGTTGAAAATGAAACATCAGGCAGGAATGGGATTCTTCTATTTTATCCATGTATTTTGAATGACCCTGGAATCTGTCCCTCATGCCCCATCCAAGCACAACCCCGCCTTTGCTCCTCCCACTGTATTCTCTACTCTGAGTCAAGGACACATGAAGGACAAAGGTCATGTGAGTATGGTCACATGACCCCCTGTGCTTCCCCCCCCCCCCCCCAACTCCTCAAATGCTTTGGTATCTCCCCTGCCTCCAGACCTGTGTCTGTGTTACTGCATTGGTCCTGCCTTCTTTTACAAGCCTGGTCCCTTTCTGTCGCTCTCTGCCTCACCCACCACAGGAGCGCACACCCTCCCTGTCCTTGGCCAGAGCAGCCCAGCCCTTTTCCTTACGGTACTTGCCCAAGTATTGCTTAATCACTGGAAGAATGTCATGTTGACCGCGGAGTCCTGGGCCTGGCACGTAGTTGACACGGGATGCATTGGCTGAGCAAAGTGAGAGTCTGGCAGTCACCACGTTTTTCTGTGTGAGAGCGCGAGCTACTTTCCTTTTCCAAAGCTTCAAGATTGATCTAGTATTAATAGAATCCCCAGGGTGATGTTCGTATGTGGTCAGTGTAAGGTGTCTTCTGTACCTGAATCTTTCACTGAGCACTTGCTTTGTATTTTTTTTTTTTTTTTAAAGATTTTATTTATTTATTTGACAGAGAGGCAGCGAGAGAGGGAACACAAGCAAGGGGAGTGTGAGAGGGAGAAGCAGGCTTCCTGCGGAGCAGGCAGCCCGATGCGGGGCTCGATCCTGGGACCCTGGGATCATGACCTGAGCTGAAGGCAGACACTTAACGACTGAGCCACCCAGGCGCCCCGCACTTGCTTTGTATTAGGAGGACAAGAATGACATAAAGATGGCCCTGCCCTTGGGCTTGTGTGTGCGCGCATGTGGGGCCAACCGGCAGAGCCACTGTAGACGATCAGGGAAGCACCAGGTGCAGCAAATGAAAGGCCTGAAGGTCACAGGGAAGGGGGCCCACTGTGGCCGCTGTGTTGAGAGTGTTGATGCTTTGGTCTGGGGGCAGTGCAGTGCAGCGCAGCGTGGGGATGACCTCTGTGAGAAGAATTTAAGGTGGCAGCCTAGTTGGATCTGTGTGTCAGAGAAGTCACCCTGTCTCTCACGTAGAGCTGCTTGCCAGCGCCTCTTTTTCTTGGCCCACAGCAGATCAGAGTCTTGTTGGTTTCCCTCCTGTTCTTTGCTGCCATGCAGGTGAGTGTCTTCTGGAAGTTTCGTAAGGATTTTACTTGCCTGCAGTTCTTTGAGGACTGAGCTGCAAGGTGCAGGTGTCTGGGCCTGGCCTCTCAAGGTGTTACTCTTGAGGAGCTTGAGTGAGTGCAGAACAGGACATCCCGGGCACCTCATGGTGATACCTCACATCGGGGCCATGGATTCACCTGTCATTGGTTGTCCTCACAGCCTCCTCAAAGAAACTTTCAGTTGCTTGTGTCTCCCAGGTCCATCTGATCTGTTAAACTGTATCATGCCTTCCATTTGCACTCTAGCAGTTTCTTTCCTTATGAAATTGACCTCGATCGTTAAAAGTGTGTGGGTCTTAACGTGCTTAGTTTTTCATGTTACTTGAGATGGGCCTGCCTGTCCTGACCATTTGCACTGGACCCTTCTGGGGTTGCATGTTCATCTCCTAACTGGGGACTTCCTTGGTTCCAAGTCCAACTGAAACGTCCCAGGAGTTGTGTTAGACTCTGGGCCACTGTGGCTGTTTAGGCCTGATATTTCTACTTCCTGGTTAAGTTATTTTTCTGTGCCTCAGTTTCTTCATCTTTAAAATGGGGTAAGACCAGAAGCAATCCCAGAGTTGTTTTGAGGATTTATTTTTTTTTTTTTTAAAGATTTTATTTTATTTATTTGACAGAGACACAGCGAGAGAGGGAACACAAGCAGGGGGCAGTGAGAGAGGGAGAAGCAGGCTTCCCGCCCAGCAGGGAGCCTGATGTGGGGCTCGATCCCAGGACCCTGGGATTATGACCTGAGCTGAAGGCAGACGCTTAACGACTGAGCCACTCAGGTGCCCCTGTTTTGAGGATTTAAATGTTACTGTGTATCAAATGTGAGAGGGCTGGCTAGGGAAGGGTGTTTTGGTTTTTGTGGTGAAGGTAGTGGGGTTTTTTTGTTTGTTTTAAAGATTTTATTTATTTATTTGACAAAGAGAGACACAGTGATAGAGGGAACACAAGCCGGGGGAGCGGGAGAGGGAGAAGCAGGCTTCCTGCCGAGCAGGGAGCCCGATCCGGGGCTCGATCCCAGGATCCTGAGATCATGACCTGAGCCGAAGGCAGACGCTTAACGACTGAGCCACCCAGGCGCCCCTGAAAGATGAGGCAAAGTTTAGGGTCAGGCTTTCTGTAGAAAAAGCTTTGTTCATTTGGTGAATGAAAAAATGCAGCTTTCTTGGCTCAAGGGCCCATCTGGGCCTGGCTTGAAGGTGAAGAAAAGTGGTTATGTCCAGAGTCCTCTATCCCTTAGCCTCACTGAGAGTCCATTTGGAAAGAAAAAAAAAGGCTAGCCCAGCCCAGAAGTTCCAGAAGTCAGTTACCTTGACTTCATCTTGCCTCCGGGACACATTGCTTGGAGATTTCCAGAATGTCATTGCTTAATGGAAAACGTATGGGACTGCTTCCTCCCAGTGGATGCAGTTGGCCCCCTGACATTCTGTGTCCTTGTGGCTGACAGGGCTCCTCCGCTGCCCTGGGTCCAGGATGGGGCCGCCCCTGTCCCTTGGCCTGCTGCAGCTTACCTGCCATGTGCTTGGCTGTGTAATTCTCAAGTTGCTTTCTAGGAGAAATTGAATAGTGGAAACCAAACTGCACATCATTCTTTATCCTCACTTAATGCCACCCTCCCTCCTGGGCTCACTTCAGTGCATCCGGCCTCCCTTCATGAGGGGCCACATTTACACTTGTTCCCTTTTATTCCTTTGGACATTTTGGCCCTGCTGTGTGGAGACCCTCTCCTAGCTGACTTCAGGACTCCTTAACAACCCCACTGACGTATTTCCTTCTATGTGATTCTGCCTCCCTGTTGGTACTTGTAATCCAAGCACTCAGCATGTCCTGTATCTCTCTGTGCCTGGTGCATGGCCACCGCGCCAAAGGATCCTGGCCAGCCGGCACATTGTCCATGTCATTCTTCCCTCTGTCTCCCCCTCCTCCCTCATTGGCCCCACTCCAGTTTTTGTAGTTGCCCAATAAATGATTACTCCCATCCACTTAGCTGTGGAGGGTTTTTGAGGGAGTGCTCCAAAGTCTCTACAGTCCTGTGCACAGCCTCTCCTGACCCACTGGCTTCTCCACCTGGAGCCTGTAGTCCGCCTTGGCTGGCTCCCCTCCAGAGAAGGTGTTCGGGTTTTTTTTTTTTTTTAATCAGTTTACTGCTTTGTTTATAGTACCTTTATTTTGAAAGGAAACTAAAAAGCCACACATGGGTATCAGTAAAATTAAGTATCGTGAGAACAGAACAGCGTTGTCAAATTCTGCGTGGATGATCATACTGTGCATCTCTGTGTACAACCTTTTATGCTGGCACCAGACAGGGACTTTCCTTGTTAACGCTGGAATGAGTGAAATGAGAACAGGGGAACACACAGCAGGTGATTAAATGCCATCCACCTAAAGCTGCCCTGTGAACCCTCCCACAGCCCCACCTGAGCCCTGGCATGTCGCTCTCAGGTGGCTGTAGACCTTGCTTCTCTGAGATGGAGGTCCCACTCTTTATTGATTAAAGCTCAGAGCTTGGAGAAACCCTGTCACCTCAGCAGTGAAGGCACACTTTTTGAAGGCTTCCATGCATGGCTGAATGCAGCTTCTGGGATGCTTCCTCTTCTCCCCATGTCCTACTCAATGACGTGTGATTCAGCCTGGCCCCTTGGTCTCTCTTCCCTCTGTTCTCTCCTCTGAGCAAGCTCTTTCTGATGGTTCTACACCTTATCCCACCCTTTGGGTGCTTCCCCTCCCTGGATCTGTATGTGGCCTCCTTCCTGCTCCCATTGGCGTGCATTTGCCTCTGGGGCCCACCCTGTCCTTTCTTAGCTCCCAGCTGGGCTCCTCCTTGCAACCCTCATGTGCCTCCCTCCCACTGGTAGTGCCTCCATCCCTGCTGTCCTGCCTTGGGGAAGTGCCCCAGGCACTTCCTTCCAGGACCACATGGCCATTAGTTCTGGCCAAACTTGTACCAGAAGTACCCCTGAGGGGAGAGGGGAAGTGTCTTATGTCACCAAAGCCTGGAGCAGGCCTCTCCAGTCACATCTGCCTTTGGAAACTGTTGTAGTGCACGATATTCTCACTGTTCCCATCTTCAAATGAAGTTGATTTGGGGAAATGCCCCTCTGTGGTCCTGAACTCCTGGAGCACTGCTCTTGTCTTGTGAGGTGCTCTGCAGGCTGCTGCCCAGTTCCCCACCTCCAGTCCCCCCTTAGGCTCTGATGCCAAATGACTGGTTTCAGCTCTTGGTGCTCCTTCCCCATCTTCAGCACCATGCGAGAGGTACCAAGAAATGGCTTCACACCTGCAAAGCCCCCTACTCTCCCTTCCTGTAAGTGTTCTTCCTGGGCCAGTGTTCTCCCAGTAGAGCACACCCATCTTAGAGGTTGCCATAGGAGCTTCCCTCCCCTTCTCGAGTCTCAGGAGGACCCTGAGAGGGCACAGACTGTAAATACTCACCTGGTGTCTTGGACACAGTTGGGCCTCATTAAATACTTAAGTTTAGCTTTGGATGCTAAAGGCCACATGTAGACTCCTCCAAGTTGCAGTGCTGTAACATACCCGCCCTCCAGTGCCTTGGATAGGAGCACTGGTGTTCCTCTCCACAGTGTCGTCCCTCCTGTGTGCTAAGTGATTAGTGAGTTATGCAGTTCTGGGTTTTGAGTGCTTGTCATCCCATCTGTGAAAAGGCAGAAGACACTCATAGATCTCTTACTTGGTCGGTGAAAAAGGATAAAGAACAGTCTTCCCCTCTTAAAGCAAATATGGAACAGTCTGTAAGACTCTGTGATGGCTTTGGGCTGTTCCCACCTGTGTCTCCTCTCTGCAGCAGCCTTCTCCTTGTAGCAGTGTCCTCTCCACGTGGTCACTAGCCAGTTGACAGCTAGGCCTGCAGTCAGCCAGAGTACCGTGGAAGGAATGCTGTCTCCTTGACCAGGTCAGTTTTGTCAGTTCTTGGGCTCACGCCGCAACTAGGACGTATGTGTGGGGGGGGTGGTCAGCCTCAGGCCAGGAGTTCCAGCTCTCCACAGCCCCCTAGGACAGACTCAGCACTGAGTTGCATTTATACAGCAAGCTTTCCCCCTGGTGCTTTTCAAATTTGGTAACTTGCCAGAACTGCATTTTACAAAAAACTTTGTGGGGACTTTGGTTTAAAATTATACTTGGATTGAATTATAAAGGAATTCTTTAGCAGCCAGAGTGCCTAGTATGTGGTGTGTTCCAGAAAGAAAGCTGTGACAGAGCCAGATAACTTGTCCTGTCCTTTTTCATCCCCTCTGCCTACCAGAGTGTGGTTGTAAAATCTGCCCTTTTTTCCTCAGCCCTTGCCTGACTTCCTCAGCCAGAGAGGTTTTTTTTACCCCCACTGAACTCCTAGGTTTATTACTGGAGATGCTCATTAGATGCGGGCAGCTCCTAGATTACAAAGTCTTTCTTATTGTGGGGACTGGGTTTAAAGGTGATCCTTCCTTTTTCTTGCCGGTAGGAAAGTGTCAGAAACACGGTACACAGAAAGAATGCCAAATAGTACACATTTGAACAGATGTTTCTTCTCATTAATAGTGTGTGGGAGCTCTCAGCATTGCAAGTAAGGGGTGGGTTAGTGTGTTTCTGGAGGGCAGTTTGGCAGTAACAACATGTCCCCGGGATCTGTGGTTTTGTTAGAATAACTGGACCAGGTGCACAGAGTTGCTATTGCAAGGATGCTCGTGGCAGGATTTGTGTTGTTGGCATGGCCCAAGGCAGGGGTTGTTCAGGTGAGGGGAGTGCGCAGGAGGGGGTGCTCATACAGGCATTGAGCTGGGGGTCTCGCACCCCCTGTGCAGGTCACAAGAGGTGCCCTTTTTATCTCTCTCTCAATAAGCTTTGAAAACTTTGAAAAGGTTAATAAGGTGGTAGGTTGAGTATGGATTCATTTTTAGGTTATTAGCAGTTACTCTGTAGGATTTCTTGAATCAGCAAACATACATTATTTTCAGTTACCACGGGAAGTGTTCTCAGTGAGTGTGAGGCTTTACCCTGAGCACTCAGCAGTGGACTACGTGGGCCACTCTTCCTTCCTGTCCCCAATCACCAAACACAATTACTGACTTGGCTCGATGTTTCATGAGCCGCAGGTGCAAAGAATTTTAATGTAAAATATGTATTTGGGGGCTTGCAAATCCTCCTCTCTCCCACACAGGCAGTGTCCCTTAAAAACTCTCAGATGTCATGAAAATCTGGTTTGTTGCTTATTCTGCCCCTTTCTGCGTGGATTCAGTCATGTCCACAGCCCTTGCCTGCTCCTGGTCAGCTCTTCTCTCTGAGCCCTGTGTCCCTCATGCCCCTCGCTGTTGGTGCTTGATCCCTCTTCCCTGCTGTAGGATACATCTTTGAGGAGAGCAGACACCAGGGCCCTTTTAGTCAGTGCATGGAGTGGCTCTCTGGTCAGCCTGACCACTTTGCACCAGAGGAGCTCGGCCCTTGGAGCCCACAGCCACGTGTTTCTCTGAGTGGTACCCATCTGCTGCCTGGTTTCTGATGATGGCTTTTCTCTTCCCATGTAGAGTGCCCAGTGAAGAATGTGATGGGATCAGTAGCATGTCTGCGGAGAGCGGCCCTGGGACGAGATTGAGAAATCTGCCAGTAATGGGGGATGGACTAGAAACTACCCAAATGTCTACAACGCAGGCCCAGGCCCAACCCCAGCAAGCCAACGCAGCCAGCACCAACCCCCCGCCCCCAGAGACCTCCAACCCCAACAAGCCCAAGAGGCAGACGAACCAACTGCAATATCTGCTCAAAGTGGTGCTCAAGACACTATGGAAACACCAGTTTGCGTGGCCTTTCCAGCAGCCTGTGGATGCCGTCAAGCTAAACCTCCCTGTGAGTAACTTGGGCAGGGCCCAGGGCTGCAGTCCTCCAGGTCTCTTTCCATGTTGGTACTGGTGAGGGTGGGCTCAAGGTCGGGGCCGGAGGGTGGCAGGGTAGAGATACCTTTGGGGCCCAGCTCTGAAACCCAATACTCATGAGGCCCTTGAGTGAGTGGTTTTACTTGTCCTGATGGTTGGAAATAGGAAAGGGGAAGAGAACGTGCTGACTCAACACAGTAACTGGCTCTTAGATGTTAGGATCCAGGAGATACTGTGTAGGGAGGTTGAGATAGGGGTGAAGGAGTGTTTGCAGCTTTCCTTCTGGTTCCATAGGGGAGCTGAAGTGGGAGCAATCAGTGGTCCAGGCCTCCTACTTCTCAGACATGGTGGGCCAGCCCAGGATTAGTGGGCGTGGTTGGTCACACTGTGGAGGGGGGACTGGTTTGCTGCAATATCTTCTCTGGTACCGGCATCATCATCATCATCGTCATCACCCAGAGCACAGGGCGGGAAAAGGTAGTGGAATACTCCCAGGGAGCAAGCACGTGCAGGGGGCCTGGTTGGAGAGTGGAGGTGTGGGTGCAGCGGTGCCCTCAGCGACCTGTGCGTGTGCCTCCACCTGCTGTGTCAGAGCCACAGTGCACTTGCTCTGGTTCTTTTGTACCCCTGCTCTTCTCTTCCCCTAGAGAGTTTTCCTTTTGCCCACATCCCTAGCAGATGGTTCTGGAAACCAGTTTGTATCTCAGGGAAGAAACAGGATAATGCTTTTTTTCTTTTCTTCAAAACATCAAGGACTGATTGTCTTTAAGTTAACCCCTGCTGGGGGGCCTGGGTGGCTCAGTCGGTTAAGCGGCTGCCTTCGGCTCAGGTCATGATCTCAGGGTCCTGGGATTGAGCCCCACATCAGGCTCCCTGCTCAGTGGGGAGCCTGCTTCTCCCTTTGCCTGCTGCTCCCCCTGCTTGTGCAAACATGCGCTCTCGCTCGCTCTGTCAAATAAATAAATAAATCTTAAAAAAAAAAAAGTAACCCCTCCTGTTTATTACTAAGTCCCACACATCCCCAGATGAGGAATCAGGTGATTATTGCCATAGACCCAGGCAGGGGTCTGTGAGTGTTAGAACTGCACCAGTGTAGGAACCTCAGCTTCTGCCAGGCATCCAGTTTCAAGAAAGATGGATACAGTAGTGTGACCCTCCTGTCTGGAAAGCCGCTGTGTCTGTGGCAGCTGTCCAGTTACCTCTGTCTGCTGAATAGGTGTCCTACGCATTTGGGAAGAGCAAGTCAGGAGGAGACACTGCAGGTCTGGATCATGAATTGGTCAAGAAAGGGGTTGGAGGCAAAAGAGCGTCTTTACCAGATCTGGGCTTCAGAGGCTACTCTTGCTGTTGACCACAAGAAGGAATAGAGGCAGACAGCCTGTCACTGTGGGGGGCGGTTCTTGGGAGAGGTGGCTACAGCATAACCTTGGGCTGGGCTAGTGGGCTGGGCTGGGCCAAGCCATGCAGGGTCCACAGGTGAGGGTGACCTTCCCACAGCAAATGCAAAGAATGGGGACAGAAGGAGCTGGAGGGGGGCGGAATCCAGGGGAGCTGAGGCTTTGACAGCACCAGAGGGCGGTGGGAGGCCTACAGAAGAGTCAGGGGAAGCACCAACAGAGAGCAGCCCCCCCCCCCCGCCCCCGTTCCCATATCAGAGGCTACAGGGAGGTCAAAGAGATGAGGATTCCGACCTGACCCTCCTGTTGGCCTTTAGGAGGGCATTGGTGACCTTAGGAAGATGTGACGCAGAAGTAGAAACCCGACGGTGTGAATGAGAAGGTGAGGATGCGAAGCCATCATTTCAAGAAATTTGGCTTTGAAGGGAAAGCGCGGCAGGGCCAGAGTGGAGGAGGGGTTGGTTTGTCACAGGAAGACACAGAGGGCTGAGAGGGTGAAGACAGAGGAAAAGGGGGGCACTGGGGGACCTGAGACCCCAAGGAGGCAGCATCCCAGCCAGCGGGACAGACATGGGTATGGGTGGTCTGTAAGGCCCAGTGGTTGGGGAGTTGGAGGTCATTCACTGTGGAGTGGAGGCCAGGCTCCCCAGGGATCACAAGGTGAATCCTGGTCTCTGTAACTGTTGGACGTCGCCCTCAGCAGCTCTGACTAGGAAGAAGAGGCCACTGGAAGGTGCCACTGATCTGGTATCTTTAGGGAGGTGGGAGAGCAAGGGGCTGGCCCAGAGAAGCAGGGCAGGGCCGGTCATTCTTAAAGCCCGGTTTTACGGGGACCCCTCCCCCTCCTTGGGGAAAGGTTAATACAACCACCAAAAGAAGGGATCCTTCTTTTTCTCTTTTCTGACATCTTCCAGGAATCTTGACCTGCGTTTTGGCCTCTGATCCCTGCTGGACTTTTCACTAGAATGCCAGCCTCTTTTTGTTCAGTAAATGTGTATAGTTGGATTGGTATTCCCCCAAGCCCACTGCCCACTTGTCAGCATGCTTTGCCCTCAACCACTGTCCTGTTTGCCCTTGAGCCACTTGACAGGACATGGGCAATTCAAGCACTTGATGCCATTCTCGGCCATAGAATAAAGTATGTTTCCACTGGGGCCCATATATTTGGCCTTCGTGGTTCTCTCGGGAAAGGCAGTCAGAGCCATAGCATAGTATAGCATAGAAAGTCTGGTGCAGTCTGTCCTCGTGGCCTCCTGGCCAGGGTATCCAGGCATGCATGTGCAGCCCTCGTCCGGTCAGAGACGTGATCTCTGCCACTCGTTATGTGTAAGCTTGTTGTTGTTCCTTTCTCGAGGGTGTCAGAGCAACCTAAAACCTCACACCCTGTGCTCACCTTTTCAGTACTGTCCACCATTTTCAGGCAGGACCTTGGTACTTGCTAAAGGATAGGCCTGTCTTTCTGCCATCGGTTCCTACTTGGACTTGGTTCTGAAACCCCACTAATGCCCAATTATGGGAGCGTCTGAGATTGTGGGCCTTGGAGTGGGCTAGATGACACAGGTCCCCCTGCCTTGGCTCTGTTTGATCCTTCTACCTAGAAACCTGGTGTGTTGCCTGTTCTGCCCCAAGACACCTCCCGTGGTTGTTCTTAAAAATAAACATTTATTTTTATGTTTGTGCGCACGCACGCTTTCCATTATGACCATGGAGGTTTTAGGATAGGTTTAGATTTACAGAAAAGCTGACAATAGTAGAGTCTGATTTGAAGCTCTACACCTGCCGTTTGGCTCCTTCTGTTTGGCACTTGTGGAGTAAGATCTGAAGCTTTGAGAAGTGGGGTCTTTGGATTTTCTATTTTGAACTGAGGATTGTACAGGTTGTCCAGATTCCTCATAAACCTGGTTAGTTGTTCAACTATATCCAGGTACTACTAATGGATCCTTAGAAAGACTGTGTGCTAGTAAAAGAAATGGAAGTGCGATGAACTTGGTTCTTCAGTGTGCCCAGAAGCAAGGAGTCCAGTTGTTCCAGGTAGGCTTTAATGCTGGCTCCATAGGATTTTGCATTTTCTGGGCCGGTAACATTTCAAATGGTAGAGGAAAAGTAGAACTTGTCATGGGTTGTTTTATTAGATAAGTGCTTTTAAGAAGGCTATATGTTTTCCCCATTATTTATTAAAAATTAAAGGATTTTAACATCACCACCACCACTACCACCACCAACAACAAAAAATAGAAAACATAGATCTCCGTAAATACAACCTGTTCCCAGACCAGCAGTTGACAGACTTGCACATTTTCCCTCCAGATTGCCACCCCACATTTAAGAATTATTCCCTGATTCACTTTATCTTGGGGTTCCCCCTTGAGATTGCTTGCTGAGACCATGGAAGAGCTTCAGTCTGTGCTGTGGCTCTCATCTGTGCTCCTGGAGTAAGATCCACAGGCCCACCATGAGTGCTGCATGGCCGGGGAGGTGACACTGGCCTTTTGCTCTCTTTGCTCTCTAGGATTACTATAAAATCATTAAAACACCTATGGATATGGGAACAATAAAGAAGCGCTTGGAAAACAACTATTACTGGAATGCTCAGGAATGTATCCAGGACTTCAACACTATGTTTACAAATTGTTACATCTACAACAAGGTGAGATGGTGGTGGCAGATGTCCAGCTGCCCTGCAGGGAGGGGAGGGGTGGAGAAGGAGGCTGGCATATCGAGTCTTTGGGCAGGGGTGCTTGGGAGCAGGTGGGATTAGTCTAATGGGAGGAGACCATTTGGAGGCAGAAATAATGGGACCCGTGGTTTTGCCTGTGACTGGGTGTTTCTTTTTCGGGGAGGAGGGTGCTGGCCTTGTTTGACTTCCAAGCCGTCCTTGTTAGTTTGAAGCATGTGCTTCCGGTGCCCTTGGGATTTTGGTTCTTGAGCATGTCTAGAGAAGGTGTGAGGAGGACAGTGACGACTCATTAAAAAGTCCATTTGGGTGATGTAAATGGTCAGGAAGGAGCCTACTAAAATGTAGTTGTGCAAAGGTTTGCTCAAACAGAAACCTCAATGTAAGAGAGGGTGTGATGGGGCCCACTGCATCTGGAACTGTGGACATGACCATTGACAACTTGTGGCCACAGAATTGAATGTCCCCTGAAGTTACATGTAGACCTGAAGGTCACTTCTTAACCCCATTAGCCAAACCTTTCGGCTCGGCTGTGCCATGAAGCCAGATCATTTGTTTACAGTTCAGACCACAGATGTGATTAAAACCAACCCTTTCATATAGAACGGCTCTGGAGGGAGACCCTATACAGAACTCAGCTTTTGGCCTCTGCTGGTGTAGTGGGTAAAATTGCCCAGAAGAGATGGGTAGGTGAGTTTCTTGAAGTTTACTGTGTTTTTTTAAAAAGTCTTAGCTCCCACCGCTAGGTTTAAGTGACATGTGCACAGATGAGGTTCTCGGGTTAGAGCTGAGTGGGAACAGCATGTCGTAGATGAGGCAACAGAGTGGGGACCCATAATGCAGTTCAAGATAGGCATTGCCCCGAGCCCCAAAGAGCTGCCTTGAGGGTACACTGGGGAGCATTATCAGAGCCCTGCTACGGTCTGTGGCAAGAAATCCTGTGTAATTCAAGTATTTGTAGTGAAGTTGAATTGTGTCAAAGGAAGGCTTCTGTCAGTGATTGGCAGGGCTTGTTAGATACTTAAGGCATTAGGATGGCTTCTCAGGCCAGAGCTTAAAAGACGAGAGGGAGGTGCAGGCGACGGGTGCTGGTTCAGGCACACGAGCCTTGGTGATATCTGGTGGTATAACTGTTGTGGCCCTTTAGGGTTCAGATCAGGAAGGACCCTGACTATGATACTTGATGCTTTGGAGCAGGGAGTGGGTGGCACAGGGTGGGGAGTGCTTGCTCCGTCTGGAGAGGTGGTGAGGGCTTTCTGACCCTCACCCCTGTGTCTCCTTTTCCAGCCTGGAGATGACATAGTCTTAATGGCAGAAGCTCTGGAGAAGCTCTTCTTGCAGAAAATCAATGAACTGCCCACTGAAGAAACCGAGATCATGATAGTCCAGGCAAAAGGAAGAGGACGTGGGAGGAAAGAAGCAGGTAGGTTACCTCCAGTGTGCCCAGCCATGTTAGCCTCACACTGAAACAGCAAGGACATTGGCTTTCCTTCTCCCCAGTCTTTGCTCCCCTTCTCCTGGTTCAGTGGAGGACCAGGGGTCGGGGGGCAGGCAGGCTTAGTGGTGGATGTGCCCCAGAGGGACACATGACTGGGTGACCTCCCACAAAGTAGAAATAATTGGGCCCTGCCTTTTTTAATGGACTTTGGTTAAAAAGAAAGTGTAAGTTTTTCAAAGCATTTTTAAGTTATTTGAATTCTTCACCCCATTTAGAGAAAAGAAATTAACCCGGCCAAGGGCAGTTTTAACTAATAATCCCTATCCTGGAACCTCAAGGTTGGTTATTTGAATTATCTTAAGATGCTTATGTCAGAGCCAGGCCTGGTTTATGATGCTGCTGAAGTCGAAGTGAAGCCCTCCACTCCTTGCCCCTGTCTCTTAGGCTGACACAGGATTCCAAAGGCCAGCTGGTGGGGAGGGAGGGGAAACAATGAAATGTTTCTGTCTAGGAAAAGCTCTAACAGCTGCCTTCTGCATCTTGCCATCCTCAGCTCTGTGCTGAGGTGGCCCATGCTGTGAGTTGTTTGCTTCTCTACAGAGAGGGCTTTCACCTAGCTTCCCACCCTGCTCAGAAGTGGTGGCTTCACGGGAGCAAAGGGGGTTGGCTGGATCCCAGGCAGTGTTGAGGGGTAGCCAAGGAGAGGTAGTCCTGACAGTCACGCCTTAGCCGTGGACCCTGCCAAGAGGTGTCCTGTATCCTTAACATCCAGGAGTCCTGGGACCAGAAGTAGCCTGGGACCAGGAGTTTGGTCTGCACATGGGACAGACGCGGGGTGTTGTGTGTTTGGGCTCACCCGCACAGCTGCAAGGAGGCAGTCTGAGCTGGTCACAAAGGGCAGCAGCCGTCCAGCCTCCTCCTGTGGCTCAGGGAGGTGGAAGCTTGCCAATTTCCAGAAACCTTGGCCAGGGCTGCCGATGCCGGCCCCCTGCCAGAATTGCTTACTCAGAAGGCAGAGCTTCTGGGAATGAGGACAGCTCTGTCCAGAAGTGCCAAGGAACATTTTTCCGCTCTCCAGCTACCGTCCTGGTGCTAACTCTCAGCGTGTGTTTCCTGCTCCTTTGGCCCAGGCCTCCATTCTCATGAAGGCATCTTTGTGCCCGATTTGGGACTTGAAGCCAGGACGCCTCAGGAAGTGTGGAATGCAGCGTGCCGCTGCTCTCAGAGAACCCGAGGGCAGGTGGACCAATTTGGCCAAGGTCTGGGGTGTTCAGGTTGTTCTGTCTCTAAGGCGAGTAGTTACTGTGACAGTGTGTGCCATGCCCACGCAGATGTGTGCTCACCACATGTGACAGCGTCCCCGTAAGGTCAGCCAGCATGTGTTGGGCTCGGCATCTAACCACCTGTCCCTTTTATGATTGATAGGGACGGCAAAACCTGGCGTCTCTACGGTACCAAACACAACGCAGGCATCGACTCCTCCGCAGACCCAGACCCCCCAGCAGAACCCTCCACCCGTGCAGGCCACACCTCACCCCTTCCCCGCCGTCACCCCCGATCTCATCGTCCAGACCCCCGTCATGACAGTGGTGCCTCCCCAGCCACTGCAGACACCCCCACCGGTGCCCCCGCAGCCACCACCCCCACCCGCGCCAAACCCCCAGCCTGTGCAGAGCCACCCGCCCATCATCGCGGCCACCCCACAGCCTGTGAAGGTGAGCATCCTGTGCGTGTGTGTGGCCCGGCCCAGCCGCTGGCGGGCTCCTACCACCTCAGCTAGCACCCCCTCTCATCTTCTGCTCCGTAGCAATGAGGCTGGCAGGAGACAGTCAGTTGTCCCTGCCAGTGCTTCATGCAGAGCCTGGCCTGGCTCTTGAGGCACTTGTGGGTGTTTTCCAGGGGGATTGTGCAGTGTTTACGTCACGGCCTAGAACCTGCTGCCCTGCTGGCCCACAGATTCCATAGTTGAGACCCACCTTCCAGGGGCTTGCTGATCTCTCCCGTATTTCTCATGTAGACTGTGCGTATTTGCAGATGCTGCCTAAATAGTTTCTAAAACATGCCTCCCGTGGGGGGCCGGTGTGATGAGGCTTGCCTCTGAGCGACTTCCCTGACATTAAGTAGGAAGCTGCTTCCGGAGGTTTCTTTGAGCTCCAGTGAGCAGATTCCTGCACTCGGGTGTGTGCTTCCTCCTGCCACGGGCGGGGGTCCTGTCCCAGCTGCAGAGCAGATGGTGGGACAGGGTCTTTCCTTGCCTCGGTCTTCACACGTGGAGTTACGTTTGAGCCCCATCCCCGAGAATGTTGGAACCCTAGAAAGGACCTAGCTTCAGGAGTGACCTGGGGGCCAGCTGTGCCAGCCGCCACCTCTGACCGCGCTTGTTGCACGTGTGCTCTCGGCAGACAAAGAAGGGAGTTAAGAGGAAAGCGGATACCACCACCCCCACCACCATCGACCCCATTCATGAACCACCATCACTACCCCCGGAGCCTAAGACCACCAAGCTGGGCCCCCGGCGGGAGAGTAGCCGGCCTGTGAAGCCCCCCAAAAAGGATGTGCCCGACTCACAGCAGCACCCTGTGCCGGATAAGAGCAGCAAGGTCTCGGAGCAGCTGAAGTGCTGCAGTGGTATTCTCAAGGAGATGTTTGCCAAGAAGCACGCAGCCTATGCCTGGCCGTTCTACAAGCCCGTGGATGTGGAGGCGCTGGGTCTGCACGACTACTGTGACATCATCAAGCACCCCATGGACATGAGCACAATCAAGGTGAGCAGATGCCCCCTCCCCAGAGCTGGGGCTGGGGCTTCCTGGGACAAAGAAGGTCAGAACCTCCTAGGCTAGTCCAAGAGGAGGGCCCAGGCCTTGGGCTCTGGTGAACTGTGCCCTAGTAGCTTCTTTTCTCACCAGCTCAAAGAAGCCCAGCGCCCCCTGCTGGGAATCATGGGGACAACCTCCAAGACCACGTGCTTGGGCATTTTCTTCTCAGATAGCACTGCTGCCCCCTCATCTAGGGACAAGCCCTCTGTGGTCTTGGGCCCCACTAGCCACAGGCACCTTGCACAGTAGATGCTCCAGGACAGGTTGAAGGTTGGTGACTTTGCTAGGCTCTGTCATTCAGAGGGCCTTGATGTCACATCTCAGTAGGAGGCACACAGTGCTGGCATTTTCATTGTAGTATTTTGAGGCCTTTCGATTATGTTTATTTTAAGCTGCGTTGCATTTTTGTTTGGGACTGGAGTAAGCCTGCCCAGACATGGGACAGTGCTTGTGTACCCCCCCCCTTTTTTTTAAGATTTATTCATTTTAGAGAGAGCACGTGAGCAAGTGTGGGGAGGGGCAGAAGGAGAGGGGGGAGAGGGGGAGAAGGAAACTTTAGTAGCCTCCGCCCTGAGCGTGGAGCCCAACTTGGGGCTTGATCTCATGACCTATGGTGAAACCAAGAGTTGGACGCTTAACCAACTGCACCACCCAGAGGCCCCCACTGGTGTTCCTTTTGACCAGTGTCTTGCCCTGTGTCACCAAGACAAGTGTATGTCAGGTCAGAACTGGTCCCATCCCTCTCTTTACAGTCTGGCTTAAGCTCTGCCTCTGTTTATTCTGTGTCCTCTTGCCCCATAGCCCATCACAGTGACCAGAGTGGGTGGGTTTGGCATGGTAGCAGGGTATTTCCCGGCCCTGAGACTTGCTTTTGAGTGTCTCCTTGTCCACTTGACAAGTTCTTGAGAAGAACTAAGGTGATGATGACCTCTCCTCTGTTCCACTGAGAAGCCAACTTGTTCCTACAGGCAGCCCTCCTGGCTGTCACATCCCCATTGGAGCAGGGGCAGGCATAACCAACAAGGACCTGTCTTGTCTTTTCAGTCTAAACTGGAGGCCCGTGAGTACCGTGATGCTCAGGAATTTGGTGCTGATGTCCGATTGATGTTCTCCAACTGCTACAAGTACAACCCTCCTGACCATGAGGTGGTGGCCATGGCCCGCAAGCTCCAGGTGAGGTGCTGGGGAAGCTCTGAGCACAACATCTGTGGTAGGCAGGCTGGGGTCCTGGGTGGGCCAGGCCTCTTTGGTATGATGCTGTGTTGTTTTGAAGATGGGCTCAAGTCAGGATAACGTGCCATTTTACATTGAAATTATTTCATTATAATTAAAGGAGAGTGGTTAGTTTGGGTCTTGGGTATTTGGGGTTTTGTTCTGGGGGATCCCACTGAAAGCCCCCTGCCCAGTAACTGCGTTTGGTTGCCATTGGCCAAGAAGAGTGCATGTGCTGTGGATGGCCCAGTCTGTTCTCCAAAACAGACCTGTCTCACGTTGGTGGATGACGCTGTTGTAAAGCAGATATTTTGACACAGTTGTGAGCTGAAGTAACTGTTTGCCTGTGGGCATTTGTTCACCAGAGCCTTGAAATCTTTTGCCTTCTAGCTTCTGGGTAGTTGCTTCTAGGCATTCTGTGAGGCCACATCTCCCTCATGGATTCCGTTGGGGATTGTGGCCCCTTCAGGTTGATCTGGGCGGTGCACACTGTCAAGCAAGTGTGGGTGGGTGGGAGGCGGGCAGGTGACCACATAATATATGAACTAACTTCACTTTGCTTTATTTAAAGAAGGAAAAATGTACTCAAATTTCAGTAGTGGTTGTCTTTGGGTAGAAAGATTAGGGGTTGGGGCGCCTGGGTGGCTCAGTCATTAAGCGTCTGCCTTCGGCTTAGGTCATGATCCCAGCGTCCTGGGATGGAGCCCCGCATCGGGCTCCCTGCTCAGCGGGAAGCCTGCTTCTCCCTCTCCCACTCCCCCTGCTTGTGTTCCCTCTCTCACTGTGTCTCTCTGTCAAATAAATAAAATCTTTAAAAAAAAAAATTAGGGGTTAAAAATTATGGAGAATTGGGGCACCTGCCTGGCTCAGTCGGTGGAGCCTGCCACTCTTGATCTTAGGGTCATGAGTTTAAGCCCTTCATTGGGTGTAGAGATTTAAAACAAACAAAAAAACCACAAAAAACTTAAAAATATGGAGAACAAAGTCTATAGTACTTTTATAATGTTTTTGGTTTTTTTTTTTTAGAATTACACATATAAACATTTCTGGCCTTTTCCCCCCAAGACCCTGGGTTGCTTCTGCTCTCAGAGCAGGCCCTGGGCTGGGTCACCTGTCATATCACAAGGGACAGGCAGTCTGGTTGGAGCCCAGTGCCAATTTGCACATCTCCTGTCCCACTCCCGAACCTGGTGGCTGGGTGGGGGGTGGGTTGGGGGGGGTGGTTCCTCACACCTGGCTTTCCTAGCCATCTGTGGAGTGCTTCCAGAGCCGAAGTGAGGACTTGCCTTTGGCAGTCTGTGGGTCTGTTCTGCTCAGAGGCCGCCTGAGTCCTGTTGCTCATCTGCCTCCTAGTTCTGGTAGCGCCACACATTGTCCCAGACCCACTATCAGAGTATCTCCTACCTCCTCACGCTGGAGCCAAAGCGTGGACTCTCCTGTTCTTCACTTGGCCCCTGGTCTGGGTTTTGGGCCGCCTTTGGTTCAAAGGACGTGTCCTGAAGCTCTTAGGGTAGATTTAAAAAAACTTACTGCTAATGTGAACCTGGCTGTTGTTATTTAAATGGCACACTCAGCCTCCAACGTTCTTACAGTTTCTCCTGTTTGTTTTTTGGTCTTATTTTTGCTGAGGTTTTTTTTGGGGGGGGGGTGGCTTTTAATTTGGTGCTCTCTGATTTCTTCACAAAGCTGCCCTTTCACTGTGGTTCTTCTGCATTTCTCATTCTTAAAGGAGCTCAGACTTTATAATTTTATGGCAATTCTCATACATGGCCACCAGGTGGCAGTGGTGCTCTCTGATCTGTGTTTCCAACCCCCTCTCGTGAGGACTGGGAAAGGGGGGTACTTTTACCCAAATTAATACACATACCCTTTACTTGCCCTCCTGCAAACAGCTAAACCAGAACAAGTTCTCTGTCAGCACGAAGATTGCTATTCTGAGCTACTTTACTGTAAAAAGAACAGAAAAGAGAAAGAATCCTCTAATAGAGTCTAACATTCTCTAATTTCTCTGCCTGTTTTAAGTGTTTTGGTTTTGGTTTTTCTTCATTTCTCTCCTGTGAGTGGCATGAACATAGCCCAAACATGGGGTTTACCCATAGCAAGAGCACTGAGCTATTTTCCACACAGTAGCCTCTTTCTAAACATTTTTGTTCCAGATACCAGGCTGGACTAGGTGAGGTCCTTGCCCTGAAAGAGGGTCCATTTCAGGCAGGGGCAGTGCCTGGGTGAGCCATTTGGTACAGGGCTGCCTCTGCCCCTAGCCTGCTTTGCCCACCTCAGGGTGGGTTGCAGTGTTACTGAAAACAGTGTCACTTCTCCATTGCCACGAGGCAGGTGGAGGTATCTGCTTCAGGTGCAGAGTCGATGTGGAGGGCTTCTTGTCTGGAAGGTAGTTGCTGTGCTTGTGGCATTTCAAGCTCTTTCCTCTTCCTCTCTAAGCTTTCCTGGATGAGCATGGTTTAGATGGCTAGATTGTCCAGAATGAGGGAGGAGCAACAAAGTTCCAGTCCTTGTTTGCCTTTTTAGAAGGTATTAGACCTGCCTCCTCTTAAGTTGACTATGCCCAAGGACTGGGATTTACCCGAAAAGTTATATGGAAAAGGATCCACTGTGTTTTCCTCTTCTGGTCTCTGAAGTCCAGGCATTTAGAAAACTCACATCCCACCACCTGGCAGCCATGGTCACAAAGACAGCCAGGAGTGTCTGGGTTCAGGGTTTCCTCAGCCCAAGGGTGGCTTGGGCTAAGGCCTGCCAGCCTACCTGGTAGGCAGAGCTGCTGGTGGTACTGTCCTGTACTCTGTCATGAAGTGAGGAGTCATTTAGGAAATTTGGTACCCATGTAGATTACCAGAGTTCTTTTTCAAGAAAAAGTGCAAATTCAAGGTGGTATGCAATTATTTTTACAGCAAGGAAAAATGAAAATTGCATTGGGATATCCTGCATTAGATCCCAGAGGCAGGAAGCTTTTGAGGTGTGTGTAAATGTGTGTGTCTGTGTGTCCACTCATGGCTGCATCTCCAGCACCTGGCACCTAGTGGCCTGCCACTGCCTGCATTCTATTCCCCACCACCACCCCCATCCTCTGGGCCCTGGTATGCCCAGGTATGGCCACGCCCCACAGCCATATCCATACTCGGCCATGCTTGACTTCTCGGCGCTCCAGCAGCTGCTTTAACTAGAGGGGGTGGGGGGTGTGCTTCCCCATGAATCTGATGTAGCCCAAAGTAGGTGACCAGTGAACATTCTAGCAAGAGGAGACGCATGCTCTGAAACAGTGTGCTTTGCTGATTGATGCTTAGAGTTGCAGTGTGGGTGGAGGTGATGGCATAGGTGGAAGAGCTGGGTCCACCTGGAGGCACTGCCAGTCCTAGTGTGGGAGGCTGAGCCCCTGTCCCCCTAGAGAATGCTGGTTGTTGGTATTCACTGTTCCTCGCCATCACTGTCCTCCCTCACAAGACCTTCAACCTAGGTGCATCTCATTTGGTTTGGGCATCCTCTTGCCTGGCCCCACACCCTTTCCACCCATTCTCCACCTGGCCACCAGAATGAGCACCTGGATTCATGAGTCACACCTTTCTCTTCTTAGAGCCATCCTTGCTGGATCTCTGTAGCTCTTGGCGTCATGTCTCCTGCTCATCCTTAGCTTTCAGGTTTCCCACAGGCTCTCTACCACCCCCTTTCTGTTTCCACCTTAACACTTACAGCACTTTACAACTATTACCATACAACAGGCCCCAGCAGGTGCCAGCCTATCTCAGCTACTTGGGAAGGTTCTTCTGCAGTAGCCTCTGGCTCACTGGCACTCAGGCCCAAGTACATTTCCCAGGATGTCCCCCACTGGGGCCAGAGCAGATGGGAGGAGGACAGGTCTTGCAGCTGGGCATGGCCAGGAAGCCAGAAGCCCCAGCTTGCAGGCCCTGTGGTGCTTTC
The DNA here is from genome assembly GCF_964656455.1 of Halichoerus grypus. Lineage (NCBI taxonomy): Eukaryota > Metazoa > Chordata > Mammalia > Carnivora > Phocidae > Halichoerus > Halichoerus grypus. The sequence goes on from NC_135712.1 coordinate 205,506,548, forward strand.
CCAGCCAGCCCACCTGGCCTTCTATCTTGCGCTCTTCGCTGTTTATGGTCTTGGGATGGCAGGGCCCTAGAGTACCCTGGGAGTGGAAAGAGGCCTCAGGGTGAGTCCTGCGCCCCCCCCCCCCGCCTCCATTTCCACAATAGCCACAGCCTGTTGGGGAGGAGTAGGGATGTCCTTGTGGCAAGGGTAGTGCTGTCTGGCAGCTGGCAGGAGAGGCTGGGTGCGCAGATAGGGGGCACGAGGCAGCTCCCACCTGGTAAAGGCTCATCTCTCAGCAACACTGAGTACTTGGCTGTGCCTGCCACCCTCCTCCCTTGGTGGGATCCAGACACATCAGGCGCACTCCTCTAACCTGCCCTCTGCCTCCGTGCAGCAGCCTATACCTCTCGCACCTTGCCGGGCATGCCCTGGAGATACCTCAGCCAGTGGCATGGCTTTGCTCGGTTACATGCCCCAGAGGTGATCTGAGGAGTGGGGAGGCAGATGCAGACATGTGCCCACTGTAGCAGAGGCTCAGTTGCCTCACTGGCCATGGGCTCTGTGCCAGGCACATTTACTGCAGGGCTGGGCCTTTGCACGTGCTGTTTCCTTTGCCTGGAATGCTCTCTAAAACTGCAGAATGCACCCACCTCCTGTAGGAGTGTGAACCTGAGGTGGGCAGAGGCTCCTGTTCTGTTCACTGCTGTTTCTTGGTGCCCGGCCCTGGCATCCAGAAGGCTCCCTCAGGAAGTGCTGAGTAAGCACTGACCTGACGAGAGCCTTAGGGCACTCTTTGTGGGTCCTTCCCTTGACCTGCCATCTATCTTCAGTCCCTAAGCAGACATCCTCAGTGGGCCAGTGGCCTCCTGTGACCTGGGTCACATGTACATACCTGGGCTGTATCTCCTGGGGAGTGGGTGCCAGGCCGTGGCAGGAACATATTTCTTTTCAAAGTGAATTTGTGAGGAGTGTTGGAAGAGCTGGCATGGGGCCTTGGCCCACCCCTTGCCTTAGTGGGCAGGGTTGGGGGGGTCACCATCAGCCCAGCCCTCTTTGACCCTCCTGCTTGCTTTCTCTTGAGTCAATCCCGGCAGCCAGGGAGGCTGTGGTGATGCTGAGCCACAGCCCAGGCAGCCCCCTGCCACACATGCCCGGGCACCTGGGAGCCCTCACGGGCACGGCTTCTCCCCCACCAGGATGTGTTCGAGATGCGCTTTGCCAAGATGCCAGATGAGCCAGAGGAGCCTGTGGTGGCCGTGTCCTCCCCGGCGGTGCCACCCCCCACCAAAGTGGTGGCCCCACCCTCGTCCAGCGACAGCAGCAGTGACAGCTCCTCCGACAGTGACAGCTCCACCGATGACTCTGAAGAGGAGCGAGCCCAGCGGCTGGCAGAGCTCCAGGAGCAGGTGAGGGTGCCCACAGCCCCGTGCCCGGTCCCCAGCATCCCAGCATCCACGGACCGGGCAGTCTCTCCAGGGGTCACCATGGCATGCAGAGTTCCAGTTCCGAGTTCCGCAGGAGCAGAATTCCCGCTGGTCCACCTGTGCCAGGTGCACGTGCGTTGTAAACACAGAGCTGACCCTTGAGCAGTGTGGGGTTTCGGGGTGCTGGCCTCCTGTGCAGCTGAAAATCTACTCCCCCAGAAAATTTAACCGATAATCTACTCTTGACCTTCGAAGCCTTACCTATAACATAGTCAATTAATGTATGTTTTATAGGTTACACACATTATGTACTATATTCTTAACAATGAAGTAAGTTGTTAATAAAGTGAAAAAAAAATTGTAAGCAATAGAAGACACACTTATAGTACTGTATTGAGTGGGGAAAAAAAAAAAACTACATGTAAGTTGACCTACACAGTTAAAACCTAAAGAGTCAATTGTACATACGTGGATGTTTTGTTGGGGAGATGTGGCTGTTCTGTGGGCAGAGGTGAGGCTTCTAGATCTTCCAGTATCTGGAAGGAGGAGCCTGAGCCAGCATATCTATCTCTCCTGGGGCCCTACAAGCCAGCCATCAGGGCCTTAGTACCCAGCCTCCTAGGGACCCTGCTCCTGGATGGCCGTGGAGCTCAGTGTCTGCCAGCTTGGGCAGCTCCTCTAGCAAGGAAGGACACTGGCCACCCTCGGATCCGAGTCTGTGGCCCGGGTGGGCATGGGCACTTCGAAAATCTGGTGAGGCAACAGGTCACAAGGCTGAGGGCCAAGCCCCCTCCCTGTGCTTCCCTCCTCCCCTGCCCCCTGACGCCTGGGGGTCCACACACAGACTAGGATGATGGGTGTGTGTGTCTTGCCTGTCTGCTCCACAGCTCAAAGCCGTGCACGAGCAGCTTGCAGCCCTCTCCCAGCCCCAGCAGAACAAACCAAAGAAAAAGGAGAAAGACAAAAAAGAAAAGAAAAAGGAAAAGCACAAAAAGAAAGAGGAAGTGGAGGAGAATAAGAAGAGCAAAGCCAAGGAACTTCCTCCCAAAAAGACCAAGAAAAATAACAGCAGCAACAGCAATGTGAGGTCGGTGCCTCCCCAGTCTGCCCGGGGTGGGGGGGTAGGGGGGACGACCCCTGCCCGCCATGATGGGTAGGGAGGCTGCATCTGTGCCCTTTCCTCTGGTATGGATCTTTGGTGCCCACTGTGTTTGGGAAGGGAGGGGGGATAGGGAGCATGGAGTGGAAGGCGAGGACAGAGCATGGTTTGCAGTCTGTCTGCAGTGGGTGCTCCCAATAAGGGCTTGCCAGCCTCCCCCATTTCCCTTGAAGGCCATCTGGGTGGGGGTGTGGAAGCCATCCACCAAGCCCCAAATGGAGGAATGGGTGCCTGGCTTTCCCAGGACACTCGTTCCTCACAGTGTCTGCATCGCCCCTTCATAGCAAGAAGGAGCCAGCGCCCATGAAGAGCAAGCCCCCTCCTGCGTACGAGTCAGAGGAGGAGGACAAGTGCAAGCCCATGTCGTATGAGGAGAAGCGGCAACTCAGCCTGGACATCAACAAGCTCCCTGGCGAGAAGCTGGGCCGTGTGGTGCACATCATCCAGTCTCGGGAGCCCTCCCTCAAGAACTCCAACCCTGATGAGATCGAGATCGACTTTGAGACTCTGAAGCCGTCCACCCTGCGAGAACTGGAGCGCTATGTAACCTCTTGTTTGCGGAAGAAAAGGAAACCTCAAGGTGCCCTTGGCACGCGCCCCCCCCCCCCCCCCCCCCCCCCGGGCAGGGTGGTTCTCAGTCCTGGCCATCCCATCCGCAGTTCACTTTGCCTTCCAGACATGGCCCTCTCCCTGTGCAGGCTGTTTTTCCAATTATAAAAGCTGTGTCCTAGGCAAAGAAGCCTCTGGGCGGTGGTGACATCGCAGTCAACCCTGGGCTTTGGGTGTGCCATTCTCGGTCTCCTGGCTGGTACCCATCTGGGGCCTGCCTGCACCTCAGCGGCCTCAGCCCTGCTCCGAGCAGCGCTGCTCTCACTCTTGCCACTGAGCCTCCCCCAAAGCCAGCCACTCCCACCCTGCCACCGCCTCTTTGTAACAGGCGTGGGGGTGGGGAGCAGGGGCCAGGAGGAGAGGTGGTGGGTCAGCATTGTCGCTGCCTGCTGTTCTTCTCTAGTTCCACATCGCCCCCCCCCCCCCACGCAGTCTGCCAAGCAGCTCTTTCCTGTTAGAAATGCCTTGTCTTAGCTCACAGCTTTAGTCTTGAGACCAGTAGGACTTAGGATCCACGTCAGCGTGTGATGCGTAGCCTCTCGCCCAGCCTGGACTGCCTCCTGGGGTTCTCAGGCCCCTCCCTGGGGCACTACACAGTGACATTCTGCCCTCGGTCTACATGCCGTGGTGCTGGGAGACTCTTGGGGCTCTTTCATGTCTTGCTTTGTCTCTCCTGTCATGTCCCCTTTAGGTCCCCTTCACCCACTGCCCGAGAAGTAGCTGCGGGAGCCCCAGCCCGGCAGTTCCTCGTGTTAGGGAATCCCCTCCTGCCTTGTCTTGTACTCTTTGAGGAACCCAGCACAGGGTATTCTGTGGGGTCGGAGGGGCTTTGAAATTCTGGTATTAAGCCAAGTTTTGGCTGACGTGCAGTAGGCTGGCAGCTTACCACTGGGAAATGTGGGACTGGCAGGGCCTCTTAGCAGCAGCCCTCTGGCTCACAAGGCACCGACTCCCTGCTGGCCATTCTTGCACGCTGTTGGGGTGTGCCCTTGGCCAGTGGCAGCCTCCTAGGTCGGGGCCCTGCGTGACTCAGTCTCTGTTGCTTTCTTACAGCTGAGAAAGTTGATGTGATTGCTGGCTCCTCCAAGATGAAGGGCTTCTCATCTTCGGAGTCGGAGAGCACCAGCGAGTCCAGCTCCTCTGACAGCGAAGACTCTGAGACAGGTTAGGCATCTTCCTTCCTATCTCGTCGCATTCCTGCCTGTGTCGGGCTTAGTCATGTGTCCAGGCTGCTAGAGACCAGAGATGGTGGTCCTAAGAACTTTCTGGGCCCTCCCATCTTAGAGGGCTGCCATGGTAACCCTCTCCCTGGGGCAGTGGGTGACCCTGTACCCTGAGGAGAAGTTGCTGAGGGTATTGACACTGTGGGGTGTTTGGTGGGGGGGGCTGGTGAGGACTTTGGGTGTTGGGGCCCAGGTGGTGGCATTGACCTTAGGGTGACCCTGCCCAGTCTTACGGTCTTCCCGATGTCACAGTCGCATGCAGCATGGCTGTTTCAGGTGATGTGCTTTTGCAGGTGTGGGGCAGTCTGCTCTCAGCTCTGCTGTCACCCAGGCTCAGGGCATTGCTGTTCTCCCCAGAGTGCTCACAGCTGCATTGGCTACTCCTAACTGTGCACGCATTTGGACCAGTGTGTCCTACAGCCTCTAACAGTTCTCTCTCCATGTTTCATGGGCCTGCGCGTGTGCCCCCTGGTGCCCTGGCAGAGCCCACCACCCACCTGAGCAGCAGCTTCAGTGTGGGGGGGAGGATGGGAGCAAGTGAGGGCAGGCGGAGATGCTGAGAGCTGCATGGTGATAGGGAGAGGAGCTTTTCCTCCAGATGTGTGCTTTCCTGGTTGCTCTCAGGGAGCAGGCAGGTGCTCCCACTGGCCAGGAGGAGAGGCTAGAGAAGAAGAAGCCTGGCAACCAGCCTGTACTGTGAGGTGGAGCTGGCCATGTGTGTCTGGGTGCGCGTGGTTGCCCCTGGGCAGGTCTAGCTCCATCAGCTGAGCAGACAATCTGCAGACCACCAGAGAGCCAGCTCTGGGGCCTTCGGCATGCCCCTCCAGAGGCAGCCTGTGGTACGCGTATGCACAGTGGGAAACGTGTTTGGGCAACAAAGACCCCTGGTGTTTTCTTTTATAGATATGTCCCCTCTCTGGCATTTTATTCTTACTGGAGATAAACAGTAAACCCCACTTAATCAGTTCATGAACATAATGTGATCTGATCGTGCCAAGGAAGTGTGAGGATTGCTCACAGCCGCTCGGTGATCCCACTCCAAGGCGTGTGCTCACACAGGTCCTTGTGTGGGCTCAGCCTGCCTCTGTTTGGGGCAGTGGAGGTGGGAGGGCTTCTGGGCCTTCTCACTCTTCCTCTCCGCTTTTATGGTAAAGGGTACCAGACTTTCCTAGTGGGTTGGAGGCTTGCCTTGGGATGGGCTAAGGGCTTCTACAGGACTCCGTTCTGTGGACTACCTCATTTCCAATGGGCTCAAATGAGACTGATTAAGCTATATTCTGTATTTATTGAGCTCCAGTGTATGCAGAGATTGCTGGCAGTTTGCTGCCCTCCTGTCTCCATCTTTTGTCCTTTTCTTCCTAAGCAGCAAGCCCCCCCCCCCGTGGCTTTTTAATCTATCAACCAGCAGGGGGCGCCACACCCCATGCCTGCCAGGAAGGGCTGGCCCCAAGCCAGGGCCCACTGCACTCAGTAGGATGAATGGCCATATTCTTGGGCCCAATTAGCATTCCTGGTGGCCACTGACTTCTCACTTTCGGTGCCAGCCACCTCTCGGGTTTGCCTTTTGCTCTGGGCTTTTGCACTTCTGCGGTTCCTAGCAGGCTGCTCCTACTAGGGGTTTCACAGCCTTTTCTCCTAAGGATCTGAGTGACCAAAAGAAAACTCCAGAGGTTGGAATTGGCAGGAGACCTGATTCTTAAAACAGTGTTTGGCCAAGGGCAGACTGCCCCGACGTGGCACCCGACCGTCAGGTCCTGATTGCGAGTCTATAACTGTGGCCTTTGTCCCTGATCCCCGAGCTCTTCTTTGGGGCGTGTTTGCTGGAGGAAGTTCTCCTGGGCTCCTGAGTGCCCTGCACCCACCTCCTGCCGTGTGCTGTGGGGTAGCTGTGACGGCGTCTCCGGCAGCTCTTGACTGCTGAGGTTATTTTTTTCCCTTTTTGTTCCCCCTTTGAAAGAAATGGAAAGATTGTGCAACAAGTAATCTGAGAGTCCTGGGAACAGCTGTCTGGGCGGGAAGGAGGGTGAGATTTACAGTCTCCGAGCCGCCGGCCTTCAGGCTCCCAGGCTCCAGCAGTTCGGCCCCCGTGGCTTGCTGGGCTGCTTCCGGCTCATCCCTCTTTCCAGGCATCCTCCCTACCTCGTCTTGGGAGGCTCCCATTTGTCTTCTAAGTTCTGGCTTTTCCTTTTTCATCTGTGTGCACTGGAGAGCTCTGTTGTGGGTCGACTGGGCGCTTCCACCCTGTGGGTTTGTGCCCTGGGGCTCAGACACTGTCAGCTCCAAAGTGGGAGCTTGCACCCCTGCACCACTCAATGCAGCCATCCCCCACCCCATCCCACACAGGAAACCGCACGCACTTCCAGGGCAGCTCCTCCAGCAGCTGCTCAGGCTGGGTCCCTGGAGCTAGGCAGCCCCAATTTCTGTGACCAGTTAGTGGGGCTAGGGCAGGGTGGGGGGCGCTGAAGGTATTTCCTTTGGTCCTTTGGGGCTTAATTGTTTTGCCCTCCTTGTTCTTGTGTTTCCATTTGGACCAGAGCCGAAATTCCTGAAAGGGCCTATTTTTGTCACTTGTACTAAGGGTCATTTCTGCTGACAGGGCCCGAGACATGAATCACCAAAAGAAACCAAACAGAGGCACGAAATTGGGGCTTGATGGGGTGGGGGGGTTGCATAGACCCCTGTTGGCCACTCTCCATAGATAAGGATGCTGTGGGCTGCTCAAGGCACGGGGCAGATCTGTGGGGCCAAGCTTTAGTTCAGGGAGGGGGTGCCCCCACAGATGGGAATCGGGGGATGGGGAGGTGGGTTGGACTTTCCTAGCTCCGTTCCCAGGCCACCCTGTGTCCTGTCTGCCTCCTGCGCCCCCCCCTCCCCACCGCCTGCCCGCCTGCCTGCCCAGAAGCACGCTGTTGGCCAGTCCCGCCACATCCTCCAAACCCAGCTATTACTTGGGTTGTGGTCTTTTGTTGAGCTGCAGTTCTGGCTCATGACTGAATCTGCTTCAGGGTTCAGTACTGGGACAGGATAGGGGATACAAATGCTCCTTTTCCATGGCCATCCCAGGTGGGCTATGGGCAGAGCTGTGGCCTCCCTGTCACCCGTGCTGGGATCATGTCTGCCTGGCTCATGGGGCCAGGAGGGATGTCCTAGGACTCTTTTTTCCAGTCTTCCACCCAGTCACATTGCTGATGATGGACTCTTTCCACATGCCATCCACAAGTCTTTCTGGGCAGGGTGGACACACAGCTCATGTCCCTCTTAGGAGCACATCCTCCTACCCCAGCTACCTGGGCTGGGACGGGTTCGGGGAGGTGTGGGGCAATGCTCTTGGATTTGGGCCTGGTCTTCTAGTTGCAGTGGGAGCACACTCCAGCTATTTTAGTCTCCTTGTTTCCTTTTCCCAGGATTGGAGCATGTGGGTGTTTCTTAATAGCTCCAGGGGAAAAAGGAATGCTTGATGTTTTGGAAAGATTTGAGCCGGAAAGTGCAGACAGAGGCCATGGGGCGTTCTTCCCAGAGAACCAGCCTCAGCTTCCGACCCCTGGGGTCTTTGAGGGACTGGGTTCCAGTCCCATCTTGGGGCCTGCTGCTGCCCGCTCCAAGGGTATGACGTTTGCTTTTGGGAAAAGGGAGAGGCCCCTGGTAAGGGTGGGGGTGGGGTGGGGATAGGAAAAGACCTGGAGGATGGGACTGTAGCTGGTCTGCCTGTACTGTCAGGTGACCCCTCCTACACCCACGCAAGGGTCGCAGCTGGAGGGACTCTGAGGCTTCATGGGCGAGGGTGAGCCTTGTGGAATGTGCCCTGAACGATAGGCTGGCCGGTGGGTGGGTTTTTCCCACGCGCACACTTGAAGACCATGGGAGTGTGGTGTCAGTTGCATCCGTGACTCCAACAGAGGCATCCGCTCTGCTGTGTGAGTGGGAACGTGCCCCACGCCCCTCTCCGGTCAAGGGGAAACACACTCGATGCCCTGGGAAAAGAAGGACAGCTTTACTCCTCAGCCTGTTTTCATTTTATCCCCCCCCCACCTCCTTGACAGTGTGTATAATTGCTTCCTCTTTTTATAATTTGGGTGTTTTATATTTGTTTTCTGTTTTTTGTTTTTGTTTTTTGTGTGTGTGTGTGTGGTTATTTATTTGGTGGTGGTGGTGGTTGTTTCTTGGGGTTTGTAGGAATGCAGAAACGAGGCTGTTTGCTAGAGGTCCTGCACTCTAGAGCCCCTTTCTGGAGGATTTTCTTATCTCTGCCCAGGCCCTGAGGAAGGGCTGGCATCACCTCCGTGAGGTAGACAGTGTGCAGAAAAGCAGATCCAGAGGGGACAAGCTTAGAGTCGGGGGTGCCTGATGGGTGTGGCACACCTGGCTGGTCTTCAGGAATGATGGCAAGTAGGGCAGGCAAGGGCGCCTCTCACATTCAAAGACCTTCAATAAAGGGAATGCCGGCCTGCGCTCACGGTGCACATGGAACTTGTTACTGGAAGCAGCTGTTCTGTGTAGAAGCATAAACAGGGCTCTGGGTGGTTTTGGAGACGTCCATGTGTGCAGGGACTGTTGCCCCTTGTAAAGGGAAGGTGGGTCCGTCGCTGCCCGTGGCTGGCCAGGCAGGGGGCAGGGCTCCTAGACTCCGGCGCCGTTCTCTCGTGCCCTGTCAAGCGGGCAGGGCACAGGAGGCTGGCTCGGTCTGTGGTTCTTCTGTTCTTGTGACTTGAACGGTACATTCCACACCATTTCTCTCACACTGGTTTCTCTCTCCCTCTATGTAGGTCCTGCCTAATCATTGGACACGGACTCTTAATAAAACGGTCTTCAGTTCCAGATTCCTTCCCAGCAAGCTATAGCTTAAGTCCATTTTCTTCTGTGAAAGGGACAGGACTCCATCAAGTTATGGAATTCCTCAGAGCCCTGGGCGTGTCCCCTGGGGTGGATTAGTCATGTCCAGCAGTACACGCCTAGTCCCGCCTCCGGGAAGGCTGCCTGCTTGGCTGGCCCCCCAGGCCTCCTGTGTAAAGACTGCCTGGCTGTCCTGCCCAGCCTCCCTGGTCATCTGGGGTCTTCTGGGCAGGTGGCACCTCCCAGTGGGTGATGACAATCTCCCCTGCACACACATAACGTGGTGCTGCTCCGTGTGCAAGGCCCCATCACAAGTATGTTTTCTCTCTTCATCCCTCCCTCTTTGTCTGGATCCTAACTGCTTTCCTCCTGGACCTTAAAATGACGTTAGCCCAGGGAAGGTCTCATTCAGTCTAAGGAAGAACACTCTTAATATCTAGAGTTTTCCCCCGTGAGGGACAGGGGCCTTAGGGGCAAGCCTAGTTGGGCCTGCAGGCTCGCGGGGCTGTCCCTCCGCATGCCCTCTCTCTGGTGGCTTGTGAGGCCCCGTCAGCTGGAGGCTGCCACCAGCTACAGCTGACTCCCAGGCCCCAGGAGTCTTCCTTCTGTTTTCATTGTCCCCATTGTTGCCTGTTGGGCATTTTCCCAACTTTTTTGGCCTCTTTGCCTAAAGTCACAAGAGGGGAAAGTACCTCTTGGGCTGCCTCCCTGTCGTCCCCCCCCCCGCCCCCCCACTAAGTAATTAGAAGCAGGCTGCAGTGATTAGGAAGGTCGCTGCTGAGGGGCACTCGAGGAGAAACAGCCATGCAGGCAGCTGACCTAGCCCCTGGAGTCCAGGATTCCTGTCCCCAGTGGGGTGAGGCACTGGGCTAGTGGACGAGAAAGGGCTCTCAGATCCAGAGCACTGGACCAGTCCATCGTGAGGCCATCCGAGCCCTCGGGGCCTGCTCCGTGCACATCTCTGAGGGGTGTTGCCAACACCCTCCCATTCTTCAGTGCCCTAGAATAATGAGAGCCTCCGGGGGTGGGGCAGTCCAGGGTGACCACATCATCCAAGGCCTCTGAGAGGCACTGAATAGGATTTTTTGCTCTAAAAATAAATATCGGCCCTTTTTTGGTCATGAATCCAGCATTTCAGCAGAAAACTGCCTGATGAAAAGTCCCCTAAGGAACAGCATCTGTGTTTCAGGGAGTGCTTTTTTTTTTTCCTTCCTTTTTAAAATGTAGTTTGTGTGTACTTCTTCAAGGCCTATAGCAGTTTCCTGGCATCTTGGCGCCTGCCTTCTGGAGCTGGAAGCAAGTTTGAGGAGGTGTAGTTCACCATCAGCAGGCCCTTGGGCACTGGCCACCTCCTGTGCGGAAACCCTGGGATCCTTCCTCTGGGCTTTGTGTTCTAGATCCAGCCCCTCCAGAGCCTCCAGGGCCCTGCAGTGATGCTTGCAAGTTCCTAGGCTGCTCCCTGATCCTCTGGCCAGTCGATTTCCAGTCAAGCTCCATTTGCCAAACAGACTATTTTGAGCTGCCCTTTGGCCTGTGCCTGATGTGTTCCCAGTGCAGCTCGGCCTGGCTGGAGCCAGGGGGCTTCATGCCCGGAGATTCCCACAGGACAGTTGGGAAGCTGTTGGCATTGTCTTTCTGGGAAGATTCTGCCGTCTTGGAACAAATGGCAGCCTGGATTCCCACATTGTCGGCCTGTGTGCTGCCCCGCCCCGCCCCTTCCCACACTGGTGCATACCAGCTCTAGCCACAGGCCAGCTCTCCTGCAGGGTCTTCGCACCCTTTCTGTCTGTGGATCCTGGCCTCCTTGCCCGTGGGGCTTCCATCTGTCAGAGAACTTGATCTTGAGACTCAAGCTGTCACCTGTGCCCAGTGCCCCAGGAATAGAGCATAGAGAGCAGTACCCACTCCTTACTGGCAGCCTCCTGTGTGAGGGCAGGGGAAATGCCAACTGGGCCTTGACACACCAGCCGGCCTACGCGGGGCCTGAGGAGTTGCTGTAGAAGGGGTGGGTGGCCTGGGCCTCTGCTAGTGCCGAGGCTCCCCAGTCAGTTGAATTGAGTTGGGCTCTGTGCCTCTACCCTGCCCTTACCCTCAATCCTGTCTCCTTCCCTTGAGTGGGGGTGGGGGGTGGGAGGAATCAGTGTTTTAATCAGATTTTACAAAAAAAAAAAAACGTTTTAATTCTTTGTACAATTACCATCCTATGTAAAGATGAAATTTGTGTTGAGTTCAAGATTTTCATGGAATAAAGATCACACAGTACTCGAGGCCATCTTCATGTAACCCTTTTTAGAGAGTTTTGTGTGGGGTGTCTTGGGGCTGGTGTGTTGTGAAGCTGTGCACTTCCTGTCTTGTCTTCCTACCAGTAACTCGGACAGGAGGCTCAGGCCATGTGAGCCAGATGCAGCTGTCCCAAGCAGGCTCCAGCAGCCCTTGGTCCCTGCCGCCGGCCCCTTTAGTGTCCTCTGGTCCTGGAGGTCCTCTGTACACCTCCCACTGGTTCTCCCACTCTAGGCCTGCCCCCTCCCCACCAGCACTTCCTCACGGAGACCTGGACCTGGGACACTTCCCAAGGCAGCCAAGACCCGCTGTTTGGAACTCCTGGGACCCCACTGCATTTTGTCCTCATGAGTGCTCCTGTGGGCCTCTCTACTCACCCGCTGGGGGGAGATAGTGAAGGCTCAGAGCCACCATCCCTCCTTTATGGTGGAAAAAACAGTGCTTCCCCTGGGGCCATGAGATGACAGGCCACCCCAGCCCTCTCCCCACAATACGCTGTCTTCTCTTGGTCAGACTTTACCCATTGGCCCCTTTCTTACCCCAGTTTCTGATCCCCCAGCCTCCCAAAGGCCTGCCCAGTGTGAGCAGCTGTTCCAGCCTCCCTCGAGCTTCAGTGCATGTTACTGGAATCTGCTGGGAGAGGTGCTCATCCTGGAGGGACCCTCAGCCCCTTCCTCCTGCTCCCTTCAGCTCAGTGGCCTCTGTATACCATGCTTTCCCCTAGCGCGTGTAGGGTTCCTTTGGTCCTGGGCCTCCCACCTCTCTAGTTCAGTGTGCCTCCTTTACCCCGCAGCTGCCAGCCTCGTGGCCCTAATCCTGCAAGTCACTCAAACTGTCCCCTTTTGTATGTCCCATCCACAAGAGTGTTCCTCTCACCTGGTTTCCTGCTGTGACCCAAAGAGCCCTGAACTCTGTATCCTGGCATCTCCAGTGTCCAGGTTTGAGGCTGGGCATATGGTTCCCGTGTTCCAGATGTCCCTGGTTGCTGCCGTTTGTGTAAGGACCTGTGTCTAGCTGCTGAGGTCTGTGTCACACTGTCTTGTCTCTTGCATGGAGTGGTGAGCTCTCGCAGGGCACGAGGTCCCTTCTCATCCCATTTGGTAGCGCGCTGTACCCTGTGGCCGTGCACCTTCCAGAAGCTTAGCACGGCCCTCCATGAAGCAGCTGCGAGTGGAGGTAGCAAAGCATGTTGTCCTCCAACACCAGCAAGAGCCAGCACCCTGGCAAGGAGCTTAGGGGATGCCAGGCAAAGCCATGAGGTGTCTCTTGGTGACAGGAACTCGAAAGGCACCATGGGTCCCACCTCCCACCTGGTTGGTGACTTCATCATTTCCTAGCCCACGAGTACTACTGACTGGTTCTCCTCTCCCTCTCTGGGGTTTGCACACCAGCGATTATTGGTGAGGGGCAAACGGCTGTCGAAGGATCCTTAGCATAAATCTGTGGAGTGGGTGCAGAGGTGGGTGTGTGCACTGGCTCCCGCACGTTCCTCGCAGGGGCAGGCCCACCCTGGACGAGTCCACACAACAGCAGCAACCAGCCGTCGGCCCCTGAGGTATCCGGGGACACACAGCAGGGAGAGGCCCTGCAGCACATTGGCTGTGTCCCAGCACGGGGACGTCTCTGAGGCCGGTCTCCCATGAGGAAGGGAGTGCTGGTTGGTGGCCTCTCTTTGCTGGCCAGTGGTAGTGAGCACCTTCCCTGTTTCCTCCTGGTCATTCCCGGGAGGCCAGCCTGTTTGCTTCCCTCCCACCCTCCCCTAAAGTGCTCACTCCGCGGCCAGGCATGGGCCGACACCTCCGTGCACGCTCTCCCCCAGTTGTGCATCTCTGCTTCCCCTGGGACGCTGGGGAGGAGCCAGCATGGAGGGCAATGCAGTTGGAGGCCACCATGTTGTTACTGTAGCTGTGTGACACGGGGCCAGTCCCTTAGTCTCTCTGAGTCTCACTTGGCTAATCCATCAAATGGATGTGATGGTTTCTAATGTCACAATTGTTCCAAAGCAAAGCAGGTTGGGGTACAGACACTTGGGTCACCATAGTGGCGTCTGATCAGCAAGTAGGGGGAGACACGGGCAGGGAGGTGTCCGTAGCTCAGCTCCCGGTGTACCTGGGTGTCATCCTTTAATGGAGCCAGCTGACGGTCTGGAAATTGTCAGGGAGGCTTTTCAGATATGGTTCCCACTAGGAAAAGCGGCAGGCAAATGGGTAGGTAACACCCCACACGTCTTTCCCTTTCCCGTGACCGACTCCCATCCCAGACAGAACCCACCTACCCTCCCTCACCGTCACTGGCCCTCTTCCTGAACTGACCCTCTGTTTTCTCCTTGCTCTGCCTCGGAGGCCAGCTCACAGTCCTCTCCCCCAGAGCCTCACCACCTTCTCTTTCCCTCTGCAGAGATGGCTCCGAAGTCAAAAAAGAAGGGGCACCCCGGGAGGGAGCAGAAGAAGGTACGTGGTCTCGGGTGTCCTCCAGCAGGCGAGCAGCGGCCGCCTGCCCTCGTGGGCCCTGAGGGTACCCAGGCGTGTGCCGCCTGCCTGACGTCAGCCTGTCTGTCTGCAGCACCATCACCACCACCACCAGCAGATGCAGCAGGCCCCGGCCCCCGGGCCCCAGCAGCCCCCGCCGCCTCCCCAGCAGCCCCCGCCGCCTCCACCTCCTCCTCCTCCTCCTCCACAGCAGCAGCAGCCCCCACCCCCGCCGCCCCCGCCCTCCATGCCGCCACAGGCGGCCCCCACGATGAAGTCCTCGCCTCCGCCCTTCATCGCTGCCCAGGTGCCCGTCCTGGAGCCCCAGCTCCCAGGCAGCGTCTTCGACCCCATCGGCCACTTCACCCAGCCCATCCTGCACCTGCCGCAGCCTGAGCTGCCCCCCCACCTGCCCCAGCCGCCCGAGCACAGCACTCCACCTCATCTCAACCAGCACTCGGTGGTCTCTCCTCCAGGTGAGCTGCAGCCACAGCCGCCGAGGGTTGGGAGGCTCCCTGGGCGACCTGTGGGACCCCCGCCTCAGCTGTAGTTGTCTTGCCTCCAAGGGGAGGTTGGTGGCTCTCCCGAGTGAGCTGTTAAGGAAATCACGAGCCACCGAGGCACAGGCTCTGCATGGTTAGTGCCTCCCCATGGAAGATACGGACTCGTTTCTTCTGCTGGGCCAAGCATTGTGTGAGGTGGAAAGAAGATATGTGTGCGGCCCGCCACCGCCCCAGCTCCCAGTTGAGGACAGAGGTGCTGGGACACACACACACACACACACACACACCTGGGGGATTCAGGGAAGGCCTCCTCTGAGACCTGAAGGGGAAGTGTGAAAATAGGGAGCAGCTGAAAGGAAGGGAGGAAGGTCGGGTGCAGAGCGCAGGGCAGAATGGTGGTGGTGAGCCCAGTCCTGTAGACCGCTCTAGAAACTGTTCTTATCCTGGAGTTTGTGGGAAGCCCAGGAGGGTGGAGAGAGGTGACTAGTTGGAGGGAAACCAGTGGAGCAGAGAAGCTGGGCTGGGGCCACGGGGTGCAGAAGCTGTGAGCCTCACTGCCATGCGCTCGTGTCCTTCCAGCTTTGCACAACGCGCTGCCCCAGCAGCCATCGCGGCCCAGCAACCGAGCCGCCGCCCTGCCCCCCAAGCCTGCCCGGCCCCCGGCCGTGTCGCCGGCCCTGGCCCAGCCACCCCTTCTCCCACAGCCCCCCATGGCTCAGCCCCCCCAAGTGCTGTTGCAGGAGGACGAAGAGCCGCCCGCCCCGCCCCTCACCTCCATGCAGATGCAGCTCTACCTGCAGCAGCTGCAGAAGGTGCAGCCCCCCACACCACTACTCCCTTCCGTGAAGGTGCAGTCCCAGCCCCCACCCCCCCTGCCCCCCCCGCCCCACCCCTCAGTGCAGCAGCAGCTACAGCAGCAGCCCCCGCCCCCGCCCCCCCAGCCACAGCCGCCGCCCCAGCAGCAGCACCAGCCCCCCCCACGGCCCGTGCACATGCAGCCCATGCAGTTCCCTACCCACATCCAGCAGCCCCCGCCACCCCCGGGCCAGCAGCCCCCACACCCGCCCCCCGGCCAGCAGCCGCCGCCACCACAGCCCGCCAAGCCTCAGCAGGTCATCCAGCATCACCCTTCACCCCGGCACCACAAGTCGGACCCCTATTCAACTGGTAAGTTGGCTTTTGCCCCTGGGCTCTGGGTAGGCTGGTGCTGGGCCCAGAAGTTGGTCTTTGGGAAGCCAGACTGGTCGGTCAGCTCGTGCTTCAGGCTGAGGTGGGCTCAGAGCCCCACTTTAAAGGTTCTGGGTTGGTTTGCAGAGGTGGCTGAAAGGGGGCGTTGGTGCTTCATGTAGCGTTTTTACCTGGGGTCTGTCTTGGCTTGCAACCCGATGACTGGGAACAAGGTCCCCACTGGCCCTTCTCTTGGAACTCACAGTTAAGAGCATTACAGTGCATCGTGATCCTGCTAGGTGGGGAAGCCAGGAGCCCGGGGAGGCACCTGATCCATTTCTGGAAGTCAGGGCAGGCTTCCTGAAGGAGGAGATCAGAGGGTGAGCCAGAGCTAATTTAACAGTGCGGAGTGAGGTCCAGGCAGAGCTAGGGGCAGGCCTGGGCAGCTGGGGGCTGCTCGGAAACCTGTAGGAATAGGTGCTCTGCTCTCAGCGAGGCTCACCTGGTGGGAGTCAGGACCTCGTGAGAGAGAATCAGGCTAACGCTGTACCCGGCAGCCGTTTCCTGTTCCTGCTTCCTATCTGCACACTGATCCAGGCTGTCCTTTTTCTGTCGACAGTGTTGATCAGGCCACGCCCTCTCGCTTTTCCTGGCACTTGTTTTCTAAGTGTCTGTGACCAAAATGTGCTGGCCAGCCTCGGCAAGGGAATTGTTCCAGGCAGTGCCTCATGGCGTGGTGGCACATGAGGGTCGGGGTTAAGGCCCCTGGACTTGGCAGCGCAGACCACGTAGCCTGGCTAGGGAGTGCAGGTGCCGCCTGCAGATTGAACAGCAAGGCTGTTGAGCTTAGGCTGCGACTGCTCCGACACCTACAGAAGCTGCCAGGTGCCAGGTGATGGTTGGACTCCCTGAGCCGAGAACAGCCGGCTGTCGTCCCTGCGAAAGGCTGGTGCTGGTCCTGGTCCCCGCAGCTGTGCGGCTGTGCCTGTTTTCACCCTTAAGGAAGGCCAGGCTTCCCTGTGGGGGGCAGTGATGAGCAGGAGATGAGATGCCTTCAGTAGAGCTAGTTCTTGCAGTGGGCAAGTTCTCTCTGACATCCTATGCTCTGAGTCCCCAGGCCCACCTCCCCTGAGCTCCTGTGGCCTGGGGTGGGTCACAGGGAGCAACGTGGGTTGGAGCGCAGCTGGGGACTTCGGGCCAGAGGCCAAGTTGGAGTCCCAAGGAGGTGCATCCCTGGGCAGGGCACCTGGCCGGCTTGCACCCCTGAGCCCCTGGGCCTCCCCTCCAGCTGCTGGTGGATGAAGCCATGGCAGGCAGGTGATACCTACAAGTCATAGATCCAAGCATCTGCCTGCCACCACCCAGGTCAAGCCTCGGCAGGTGCTGCTGAGGGAGCCATCCCAGATGAGAGACTGTCACAGTCGTGTGCCTGCAGATCCCTAGGCCTGGACTGGGGCCCCCAACACCAAGGCTGGCGAAACCAGCCACATGGGGCTGGGGACCAAGGTGGAGGTGTGGGCTGGCCTTCACCACCATGTTGTCTCTGAGCAGCTGTTTTGCCTCTCTGGGGTTAGGAGCAAGTTCTGGCTTCAGAGAGATGGGCAGGGAGGGTCCAACCATACATGAGGCATTGTGGTCTGTGCTGGGCCCAGGGGGCTGGTGGAGGGCCAGAGGTGTGGGTATCTCTGCGGGCACATGGCAGCTGGAATCTGGCCTGGGGGAGGTCAGTGGAAGGGCCTGTATGCAGAGCTTGGGTTAGGTTATTCATTGTGAGGCACAAGGCAGGACCAGGAGCAAGTGTACTGCAGAGAGGTGGCTTTGTTTTGTGGACAAGTGTGGCTTGTCCCATGCTGGAGCTGGCCAAGACATGTCAGGGATTCAAGCAGGAGGGTGTTTCCATGCTAGAGCAGGTAGAGGAGTCAAAGGCAGAACTTGGTGACTGTGACCTAAAGCTGTTTTCTCACCGGTGAAGCTGAGGTGTCAGACTTAAGTGCTTTGATGGCGCTTTACAGGCTCCTGCCTTGTGCCAGGTACTTGGACCTTGTGGTTCCCTGAATCTCCACTCTCCCACCCACCCGCCTTTGGTTTGAGGAAGGTGGGTGGGCTGGCCCAATTCCTGTAAGAACCACAAGCCGAGAACATGTTCTACCGACTCTGCCGTGGTGCAGGCTAGTTCCAGCATCCCCCTTGTGTGGGGCTTGCAGGCTGAGTTGTGTGGGGAGGGTCTCCTGGGGATCCGGTCCTAGTCCCAAAGTGTTCATCCATGCAGGCAGGTTAAGCCATATATATGGACAGCTGGGAGCTCAGGCTGTCTGTTCTGTAAGGTCGTAAGGTTATTGATGTCCCTTTTTTTTTTTTTTAAGTTTATTTTTTTATGGGACACCTGGGTGGCTCAGTGGGTTGGGCTTCTGCCTTTGGGTCAGGTCATGATCTGGGTCCTGGGATCGAGTCCTGCATCGGGCTCCTTGCTCATCAGGGAGCCTGCTTCTCCCTCTGCCTGCCACTCCCCCTGCTTTGTGCTCTCTCTGTCTGTCAAATAAATAAATAAAATCTTTAAAAAAAAAAAAAAAAAGGGTATCAGGACCCTGAGCTCATGACCTGAGTCGAAGGTAGATGCTTAACCCACTGAGCCACCCAGGCGTCCTGTTGATGTCCCTTATATTTAACCTAGGCTATGCCATGGAGCCATTTGGAGAACTTTTAAAAAGTACTCAGGCCCAGACCTTACCTGTGATCAACTATGTCAGGATCTGCTCTTCTCAAAGATTCCCAATGATTCTGACACACAGGGGCATCAGATGCTAGGACTGAGCTCATGGCTCCATGAAGCCCTTCTGTACACTGAGCTAGGGGCCTGATGTGCTTGGGGCTCAGCCAGTGTGGGTCTCCCCCCAGCTTAGGGGGTCACCTGGCTGGGCCCAGGCCAGTGGTGTCCACACGAGTTCTGCTCACATGCTCCTTGTCCCCTCTCCTAGGTCACCTCCGCGAAGCCCCCTCCCCGCTTATGATACATTCCCCCCAGATGCCACCGTTCCAGAGCCTAACCCACCAGTCGCCACCCCAGCAAAACGTTCAGCCTAAGAAGCAGGTAAAGGGCAGGGCTGGGCCACAGCCCTCAGGGCCAGGTGCGGGCCGGTGCCAGAGGCACCCACCTGCCTCACCGGCCACTGTGCCTGTGCCGTCCCAGGAGCTGCGTGCGGCCTCTGTGGTCCAGCCCCAGCCCCTGGTGGTGGTGAAGGAGGAGAAGATCCACTCACCCATCATTCGCAGCGAGCCTTTCAGCCCCTCACTGCGGCCAGAACCCCCTAAACACCCAGAGAGCATCAAGGCACCCGTTCACCTGCCCCAACGTGAGTGCCCTCAGTGCACTGGACGGGAGCTTTCTGTGGGCTGGTTGACTCCGCCCTGCTGGGCTTGGGGGCAGGGGGGAATGGGCCCCGGCCCAGGCCCACAGCAGTTTGTGTTCCAGGGCCTGAGATGAAGCCTGTGGACGTCGGGAGGCCTGTGATCCGGCCCCCTGAGCAGAACGCACCCCCACCAGGGGCCCCCGACAAGGACAAACAGAAACAAGAGCCGAAGACGCCAGTTGCACCCAAAAAGGTAGGAACAGTGAGTCCACAAGTGTCCCCATGCCAGGGAGGCACCTTGGGGGGACGGGGTGGGGGTGCCCTCAGGCTGTGGGCTTCTCGGTGCAGCCCGACTCCCCACCCACCCTGTGGTTTCTCTGCCTGGCAGGACTTGAAAATCAAGAACATGGGCTCTTGGGCTAGCTTGGTGCAGAAGCATCCCACCACCCCGTCCTCCACAGCCAAGTCCTCGAGCGACAGCTTCGAGCAGTTCCGCCGAGCAGCCAGGGAGAAGGAGGAGCGCGAGAAGGCCCTGAAGGCGCAGGCCGAGCACGCCGAGAAGGAGAAGGAGCGGCTTCGGCAGGAGCGCATGAGGTGGGCTGGGGTCGCGGGCAGCCTGGGGCCCCTGGGGCCGCCCCCCTGCCCCCTGTGCTGACCGGCAGCTCTGCCCTGCTCTGCCGCGCCCAGGAGCCGAGAGGATGAGGATGCGCTGGAGCAGGCCCGGCGGGCCCACGAGGAGGCGCGGCGCCGCCAGGAGCAGCAGCAGCAGCAGCGGCAGGAGCAGCAGCAGCAGCAGCAGCAGCAGGCCGCCGCCGTGGCCGCTGCCGCCGCCCCCCAGGCCCAGAGCTCCCAGCCCCAGTCCATGCTGGACCAGCAGAGGGAGTTGGCCCGAAAGCGGGAGCAGGAGCGGAGGCGCCGGGAGGCGGTGAGTCGGGGACCTCTGGGTGGGGGTCCAGCGTTGGAGGGGCTTGGAAAGGGGACCGGGAACCTCAGGGTGAAGGCAGTCACTCTCTGAGAGGCGGGGTGGGCGGGGGGCTCCCGCTGGCCTGCACTGTGCTGGCCTCGGGCTCTCACAGGTGGCTCAGGCTCACACAATCAGTGTTGGGAGGTTCCTGGGTGTGGGCCCCGAGGGCCTGGCCAGTGCTGGGGTTGGGGGGGGGGAGCTTGGAAGCTGCAGTAAGGGTAGGGCACCTAGTCTCACTCCCTCCCTCCCTCCCTCCCTCCTCTCCCCTCCAGATGGCAGCTACCATTGACATGAATTTCCAGAGTGATCTATTGTCAATATTTGAAGAAAATCTTTTCTGAGAGCACCTAGGTGACTTCTGACTTTGATTTTCTGGCGAAACGTTGACTCTCCATAGTGTTAGGGGCGGCAGTGGAGGCGGTAGCAGCGGCAAGGGGGTGGCTCCGGGCCTGGCCCTCCTGCATGCTGTGCCCGGGGCAGGCCTGACGGGCAGCTGAGGATCGCAGAGCCTGTCTGCCTTACAGCCAGCCGGACGTCCCGCCACCCACCACCCCCTCACAGGACGTCGGCTCAGAGCACGCCTCTCCACGAGCAAGTGCCGGCCAGATCCAAGCCGCGCGTCCCCGCGTGCGGGGCAGAGGTCCTGCTCTCCGCCAAATGTCTACACAGTATACACAGGACATTGTTGCTGCCGCCACCGTGACTGGTTTTCTGTCCCCGAGAACGTGACGTTCGTGACGTCCTGCCCACCAGGAGTCCTTCCCCCACACCCCAGCCACCACCGCCCGCTCCCAGGAGGCCAGGGCAGGCCCGAGCGAGCTGGAGGCGGGCGAGGGCGCCGGCCCACCCCCTTGCTGGCACTGACTTTGCCTTGAACAGACCCCACCCCTCCCCTCCCCCCACAAGCCTTTAATCGAGAGCCGCTCTCTGTAAGTGTTCGCTTGTGCAAAAGGGAATAGTGCCGTGGAGGTGTGTGTGTGTCCATGGCAATTTGGAGCAAGGTGACTGTCACACGCGCGTGTGTGGGCCGGCCTCGCCCAGTGAGTGAGGCCACCAACCAAAGTCAGTTCCTTCCCACCTGTGTTTCTGGGTTGTTTTTTTTTTTTTTTTCTATATATATATTTTTTGTTGGATTCTATTTTATTTTTAATTCTCTCTTCTCCTCCAGACACAATGGCACTGCTTATCTCCGAAATGGTGTGATCGTCTCCTCATTGAGCGGCGGCTGCCACCGCGCTGTGGGTAGTGTGTGACCGTGGCTGTACTGTGTAGTGAACATAGTTGGCATATCTTTGTTTGAAGTTTGTTGGTGACTCCACCAAACTGGTGTAAAAAAACTCAAAAAAAAAAAACCCACAAAAAACAAAACACACAAAACACAAAAAAAACTGCCTATATTTTACTCAGTTTCAAACTTTATTAGTCAGTTTTTAATTATAAAGCCATGTTTTCTTTTCCCTCCCCACCCCTGTTTGTTTTTAATGTCAAATCTGTTTGAGTTGTGTTTTTTTTTTTTTTTTTTAACCAGGAAAGGAAGGGCCAGGGGACGAGGCAGGCACCGGGGGCTGGGGGGCCACAGACCCCTGAGGTAGAGGCTCCCCACCCAGCCTGACCAGCCGGCTGCCCCTTCCCCCACCCCCACCCCTTTTTTTTTTAATTTTATAATTGGAGCCCTTGGTGAGGTTACGTGTGCCATGAGATCCCACTCTACACCACGACGCTGGTGCCTCAGTGTTGGCCAAACTCTGGAGTCACTGACTGGTTTGACTTTCATACGGTGAATATGCATTTGGTCTGTACTGATCATGGAATAAACACATCTCTCTTTTTTAATGCTGGCGTCTTCCTGACATTTCTTTGTGAACCACCTGTTGCCTAGGCTAGGCCCAGGGGACCCCCCGGGATCCCCAACCACCTTTGTACAAGAACTACCATCGGGCCACCTTGCCCATCTTCCATGACCAAGCTGAAGCTGTGACAGGGAGCCCAGGTACCCATTCTTCCTGTGGACCCTGGCCTTCTAGGTGGGTGATGTGCTCCAGCAGAACCTGGCCAAACTCCAGACAGTATTCTTCCCCCTCGCCCTTCTCCATCCTGGTCCCCCACTCACCAGAGGACTTGGGCCGCTTCTCCCACCTCGCCTGCCTCTACCTTAACTACTCCTTTCATTTAAGCTCAGGGTTAACCAGATGTTCTTAGATAAGTGTACACCCCCCCCCAACCAGGATCCTCACCTCCCACGCATGTAGACACGCACCCACACATTCCCTTCCAAGAGAGCCCACCATGTGGCTGCCCGTGTGCCCACCAGCGTGCCACAAGGTAAGGGCGGCACTCGAGTGGTCCCTAGGATGTAAGATGAAAGTGTATCATTTATGTGCGCACAGACACAAACTGAAACATTTCTAGCACTGTTTATTAACCCTTATTCCCCTTTGTTTTTCAGCCAGAAAAGCCCTTGTATCATCTTGTGTTTGGGATCTGGGAAACCTGGCAAGGGTGTAGTTCAGGCATCCAGCCAGAGGCCCCCAGATGCCTCCCTCCCCCTGCCCCCACGCCCCAGCAGGCACTTCCTCATGTGCCACTGTGCTGGTTCAAGTGGGACTTATATTTTGGTTCTTTGGGGTTTCTTCCATCTTGTCCCGCCCCCTCATTTCTGTTCCGTGTTTTGTTTGGTAACTTCCCCAGGCCAGGTCCGACTGTTTAGCTGGAGAAATGGTTTTTGTCTGCACCTTCTAAAGATTTAACTCTGCCATGGCCCTCTCCACACCTTCCTGATGGGTGTTTCTCTAACTGGGTTGTAATTAGAACTTGGATCTATTTAATTTCTCTGGCCATTTCCCACTCCCTCCCACAGTACTAGAAATCTTAGTCCTATACAAGAGTAAGAGGTGTGTACAAGCCCCCACTGTACTGTATGCACGGATCGCTTGGCCAATAATTATGTCAGTGAATCTGAGACTTGTATTAAACACTTTAGACATTTGTAGAAGGGAATTCGTAGACTTTTCACTTATATACTAAAGTTTTTTTTTTTTTTTTTGTGCAGTTCTCATTGCAAAAATAAACATTTGTACTGAATATAAAATTACCATCCTGTGACTGCCGCTTTTTGTTTTGAGGGTAGAGCTGGGGGTAGGGGGATGGTGAGAGTCAGTTTTGCGTTAGCAGAGGAAGAAGGGAGATCCCCAGACACTCCCTAGCCACGCAGCCAGATTAGAGGACTTGGGAGGGATACCGCGATCATCCAGTGGTTGGAAAACTGATTTGATGGAAAGTGTAAACGAAACCAAAGCTATGTTACAGGCTAATCGTGCAAGAAAAGAAAGGTACTAAGTACAGGGAGAACAAACCTTAGTACAATGCTGGTCGTGTAATCATAGCGTCTACCCGACGCTGAGATATACATTGTTTACTGAGGCGGAACCACATAAACCACCATTCCCCTTTACTAGGAACCCACAGACTTAATTATGGTCCCAGGACAGTGTAATGTTTAGCAGCCGGAACAATACAAAGGTAAGATTAGCAATGGGAGGTGACGAAAACAATGGAGTGCTTAAAGTTAAAGGAAACCAATAGGAACACTAAAAACGGGTAGGGCCTGTCCAATGGTGATGACAGTCGATGCAATACTTAATGCCCCAAATTGGTCATCAGGAAATAGCCACACGAGCGCGTTGCGAGATACCTGGATAACGACCAGAAGAAAGCTAAAAGCATTCCGATGGCCGCCTCCGGGCGGAAGGAGAGGTGGAGCCCGAGATTGTTGCTTTTTTCTGTAAGTCCTGTTCAGCAAGCTGTGTAGCTTTAGGCAAATGACTTAATCCCCGAATTTCGGGTTCGTGGTCTGTAATACAGGGATGTGATAATAGTACCTACACTTAATGGGGGTGTTATACGGGTTAAACGATGAGTGACCCTGAAACGTTCAGGATCTTCGGGGAAGGTTGCAAAACAGGAGGAGGAAGCTGGCCGGGTCGGGCCTCTCGCCCGACCTTGCCCCACTTCCTCTTTCAGACAGAGCTCCAGTGGCTCAACCGGCCCGGTCCTCCGGCTCCCGGGCCGGGCCTGCCTTCTAGAAGTCCAAGAGTCTCCCGGTCTTCATTGGTCGGCACCGGCGGAGCCCGGGCCTCAACACTCGCCGATTGGCTGCCGGGCGAGACCTGTCGCCAGCACGTAAATAACCACCGCCCTCCAATCACAGCCGTGTAGGGGCGGGCCGACGACGGGCCCGCTGGACTAACGAGGCCCGCGCGGGGTCGAGGCCATTGGACGCGCCGTTAGAACCAGGCCTGGGTGAGGGTGCTGCTAGGTCTCTCCCAGCCAGGCCAAGGACAGGGTCGCGCGCTCCAGGAAGGGGAGCTCTCGGAGGGCGGCGGCAGGGCCCCCCCCCCGCCGAGGCCTCCTCGGCTTGCGGCGACCGCCCGCGACTCCCTCCTAATCCCAGCCAAAGCACTACCTGTCCCCCTCCTTCCGCTTCCGGGCCCGCCTTCCCCGCCATATTAGATTCCGGCCCCGCCGCCCCGTCTCATTGGCCCGGACCCAGGCCGATCCCCAGCTTATTGGCCCAGCCCTCGCACCCAAACCCTCCCGGCCAGCCTTAGGACCTTCTCCCGCCCAGCTTCAGGCCCCGCCCCACCTGGGCTCCACCCTCTCCCCGCCCACCCTTTAAGCCACGCCCCAGTCCTGTAACGCCTCTAGGCCAAGTTGGGTCTAAGTTTCTGGCTCATAGGCCGCACCTAACCTGCATTGCTCCGCCCCTTCGCTTCAGGCTCCGCCCATTTCGCCCAGGTACCCCTCCGGCCCCGACGTTGGTACACATATCAATCTCCCCCTACACTTCAGATCCCTACCCACCGCGGGCGGGAGTCCTACTAGACCCCGCCCCTTGTTAAGCCCCGCCCAAGTCTGCCTAGGCCCCGCCCGCAATTCGCATCCCTTCTCCCCAAGGCTCCTCCCCAGGCACCGAAGCCCGGTCCTCACAGGCTCCATCCCCTCACCCCATCCTGTTCGCTGTCGCCGTCGCGCCCAGGTGTTTACCTGGTACTTAGGTGAGTCGTCTGCGGTGGCGGTTTCGGTCTAAGCCTCCCGCCTCTTCTCTCGGAGCGTTCCTCAAGCCTCGAAGGCACGGAGGGGCCCCGGACCAAAGGCGGTGGGCTCCCCAGCCCGGGTCCCGCCTCGGTGCGGCTGCCTGCGCCCCCCGCCCACACCCCCAAAGGCAGCGTCGAAGTCGTCCCGGGTCGCGGCGACATGCCCGAGCTGGTGGTGACAGCGCTACTGGCGCCGTCGCGCCTCACTCTGAAGCTGCTGCGCGCCTTCATGTGGAGCCTCGTGTTCTCCGCCGCGCTGGTGGCCGCCGCCGTCTATGGCTGCATCGCGTTCACACACGTGCTGTGCCGGCCCCGGCGCGGCTGCTGCGGGCGCCCCCGGAGCACCCCACCCGCCTGTCTGAGCGACCCCACCCTGGGCGAACACTGCTTCCTGACCCTGAAGGTGAGCGCGCGCGCGCCCCGGGGCAGGGGGGAGGGGTGTGTGGCCGTCGGGGCTTGGTGGGGGTGGGGGGGCGTCGAGCAGCCCGGGAGGTCGGGCCCTGTAGGGCTGGGGCGGGCGGGGTGTGCAGACAGCAAATGGTTGAATCCAAATCTGGGTCTGCACGTGGCTGGGGTGTTCAAGCCTAGCGAGGAAGGGTTCCCCAGGTCTCGGACTGTGCCCTCCCCCAGAGCTCGGGCCTGCGCCTGCACTATGTCTCCGCCGGACGTGGCAATGGGCCCCTCATGCTGTTTCTGCACGGCTTCCCAGAGAACTGGTAGGTCTGAAGCCCAGGGTCCTGGGGCACACAAGGCTGGAGGTGAAGCTGGAGGTGGAGCTCGGACCACCAGGGCATCCAGGAGGCAGGCACGCGGGCTGGGTAGACTGGGGGCACAAAGCATCCAGATGGGGTGCTAGAGGACAGGGGTGCTGTCTACAGGAGGAGGGCCTGAAGGGATATGGGACAAAGAGGTCTTGGATCCAGAGCACAGCTGACCTTGCCCTCAGCCTGGGGTTCCCCCATCTTCCTTTCTGGGAAGCCCAGGGCAGCAGGAAGGTGGGGCCGGGGAAGGCCCCTGCTGGGCATAGGGTGGAGGTGCAGCCTGGGGACCCTGACAGCCTCCCTCCCCACCCGCCTGACAGGTTCTCCTGGCGCTACCAGCTTTGGGAGTTCCAGAGCCGCTTCCACGTGGTGGCTGTGGACCTACGGGGATATGGCTCCTCAAACGCCCCTCAGGATGTAGACTGTTACACCATGGACCTGCTGATGACGGACATCCAGGATGTCATCCTGGGCCTGGGTGGGGATACCCCCATCCCAGGCCTGGCCTCCCTCACCCTGCCTCACCTCTCCCTGGCATCTCACTTACACCTGTTCCTCTGCCCCTCCCCCCCGCCCCCGCCCAGGTTATTCCAAGTGCATCCTGGTAGCCCATGACTGGGGTGCGCTCCTCGCCTGGAATTTCTCCATCTACTACCCATCCCTGGTCGAGCGGATGGTAATTGTCAGCGCTGCCCCCATGTCTGTGTACCAAGGTGTGTTGGGGAGTCCAGGGTGCTGGGATAGGCCTGTGTGAAGGAGCATGTGTCTGTGTCTACGCTTCCCTGTCCACCAGTCAACACTCGAGGGGCTGGGGACACACATGACACACCCAGTCTACAGTCAATGACAGTACACTTAGGAGTGACTCACATGTTTTGAGCACCTACAGGTAACCATTGCTCTGACAAGGAGCTTGCATACAGTAACCTACACAAGCCTCCCGAGCATATGAAAGTGTTATTATCTTCGTGGTCCAGTTGGGGGAAACTGAGGCAAGAGAGGTTAAATGCCTTTCTTCTGGCAAGAAAGGTATAGATAACTAAGCAACTACAATAGCATGAGATGCCTGTCACCTCACCTGATTCTAATTCCCAGTATCATAGTCGAAGTGACACAGTGACATGGCCTCTCTTATCTTTTTTCTCTCTCTCCCTCTCTCCCTCCCTCTTTGCTGTTTTTTCTCGTCTCTCTCTGTGTCTAGACTGTCAGCTCCCCAGGGGCAAGGGAGTTTTGGCTGTTCCATTTACTGCTGTGTCTCCAGGGTTTTAAACAGGTCCTGGCATCCAGTAGGTGCTCAGTAAATATTGAAATGCATCCAGGCCTGGGCAGGGGAATCACACCAGTGGCTCTTGGGGGCTCCTGGGAGCTGCGGAGAGAGGTGCCCCCATTCTGTTGGGTACAGTGACGACTCGGCAGGGAGGGAAGATGGTACCCGGGCCAGGAGGAGTGACGAGTGTCCTCACGGGCTCAGGCAGACAGCGATGACATTCCTGAGTGTTGGAGCACCCGGGTGCCTATAGGGGTACCGGGGTGTGGGACCACCCCAGGCCCAGGCCTCACATCTGCCTTTCCCCTGCCGCCAGACTACTCTATACGTCACATCGGCCAGTTCTTCCGCTCCAACTACATTTTCCTGTTCCAGCTTCCCTGGCTGCCTGAGAAATTACTGTCCATGTCTGACTTCCAGGTGCAGTGAGGCAAAGGCTGGTGGTAGGTGGAGGGTAGTGGGTTGGGCCTGGGCAGCCTGGGCACTGAAGCCACAGTCCTGTTGTGTACCCAGATCCTGAAGACCACCCTCACACACCGCAAGAGAGGCATCCCACACTTAACCCCCAACGAGCTCGAGGCCTTCCTTTATGACTTCTCACAGCCTGGTGGTCTCACTGGGCCCCTCAACTATTACCGAAACCTCTTCAGGTGAGACCAGACCCGGCTGAAAGCGCAGGAGACTTGTGGGGGCAGGGATTTGGGGCAGTGATTCTTCTGTCTGTCTCTGTCTTGGCCATAGGAACTTCCCCCTGGAGCCCCAGGAGCTGGCCACACCCACACTCCTGCTGTGGGGAGCGAAGGACACCTACTTCGAGCAGGGGCTGGTGGGAGCCATCAGCAATCGCTTTGTGCCGGGCCGGCTGGAGGCCCACATCCTGCCGGGCGTGGGGCACTGGATCCCACAGAGCAACCCCAGGGAGATGCACGAGTACATGTGGGCCTTCTTGCAGGACCTGCTGGACTAGCGGCCCTCGCTCGCTGGCCTGTGTGCACCTGGGAGGCCGCACGGCGTACGTACAAGGGTGGACTCCCGGATCTTACACAGGCGCGGAACTCTAGGCTGCACAGAAGGGAGTCTGTGGGTGCCCTCCGGCGCACCAGCCCATAGGCTCACACACAGGTGTGCGTGTGTGTGTGTGGGTGAACAAGCACTTCAATCCTCGAGAGCCAGGTACAGCTCTCTGTGGAGCTAGATTCAGAGCGTCTTACCTCTCCCCTCCCCTGGGGCCTTACTCTTCTTGCCAATGTCAGACCCCAGAGCAGCACCAACCACAGACTCTGACCTTCCTGTCCCTGGCTTTCCTCTGCAATCCAAGTCTTCAGCTAAATGCTGCTGTGTCCAATAGGGTACCGGCAGCCACATCGGGCTGCTTCAATTTACATGCAAAGTAATGAGAAGAAAATCAATTAAAAATTCAGTTCCTCAGTCACTCTGGCCATACTTCAAGGGCTCAATTGCCACAGCAGTATAAAGCATTCAATTGGACAGTGCTGAGAAGGGTACTCCTAGAATAGGGGTATCCACACCGGGCTCCCGACCAGCTCCCCAAGGGAGGACCCTCATGTGCAAGCAGCTGGGTGTCTAGACTCCTGTCTGTTCGGGCCCTGAGCAGCTCCGACAATCTTCCCTCCAGTCTTGACTCCAGGCCTTTTAAGCTCAAGTTCTCTTGCTGCAGCCTGGGAAAGATCCCTAGGACCCCTATCTCCGATCCATGGAAAAACAGCTCTAGGCTCCGGTAGGATGGATGTGTGAGATTCTGGACTGGCCCAGGAGGGGACCAGCTCACTGAATGATCATCTGAGGTCTGAGGCCTGCCTCTCCAGCTCCTGGAATTTCTCCAAATGAACCACAGTTTCTGCTGATTCTTTCTGGGGTCCTCTGGCTCCAGCCTCCAGATGAGGGTGGTACAAGTAGAGGGTGAACCATCCAGCCCCTGGCTGGTGACAGCACTTCTATCTCCCCAGCCTTTGCCTGGCCTTGGGGGACAGTGTCATGACCTGCTGCATGATGAATCTCTCTGGGGCCCTGCAACCTCAGAAATACATTCTCTTATTCCTGGGGTGGGCCAGCCTGCTAGTCATCCC
This sequence comes from Halichoerus grypus, assembly GCF_964656455.1. Taxonomy (NCBI): domain Eukaryota; kingdom Metazoa; phylum Chordata; class Mammalia; order Carnivora; family Phocidae; genus Halichoerus; species Halichoerus grypus. Next base: position 205,535,709 of record NC_135712.1, read on the forward strand.
CCTCTGTCCTCTCTTGTCCCCAACAGAACATCCTTCAACTCATCATGTGTGTCAGGCACTGATCTAGGCCCTTGTGGAGTTAGCAGAGAACAGGCATGGAGGGCTGTACGAGTGTATGATGAATCGGGAAAGGCTTCCCTAGCTGGGGGACGCACTTCGGTCAGAGGCAGAAATAAGCTTAGGCTCCTGGGGTAACAATGTGGGGACTAGCGGCTGCTCGGGCAGAGTGAGGGAGGAGAAGAAGAGGCCACACAGTCGGACCGCCAGGGGCTGTGCGGAGTTTGGATTCGATTCCCAAGGGGAGCCAGGGGAGGGTTTTCAGCAGGGGAGGGACATGGCTTGCATTTTGAAAAGCTCCCTGTTGTGGCTGGACAGTCCCACGCGAGAGAGCGAGCGGGGAGACAGGCGGGGGGCTATGCACAGCCTCAGCACGGGGCGGCCTGTTAGGCCCGACGGGAGCCGGGACCCCCAGCGCCCGACCCACCCCGGGAAGCCCCCCACCACCCCTGCCAGGGTAGGAGCAGTGTCCCCCTAGGGTCGATGAGATGGGCCGGAGGGGAAGGGGACCCCGCCATCTCGGAGCCTGGGGCGAGGAGGCCTGCGGGCAGGACGAGGGCGGTGTGTCCAGGGGGCGGTGGGTCTGGCGACGGTTGCCAGGGTGACGGGGAAAGGGCTGATGGTTGACCGGAACGGGTAGCGGTTGTCTGGGTGATTGAAGGGGCCCAGGGAAGGCTGACGGGAGGCCTCGGACAGTTGCCGGGGCGACGGGTCCGCTGACGGTTGCCAGGCAACTAGAAGGCGCCGTCTTCCGCCTCCTCTGCCGCAGGCTGGAGGGAGTCAGAGTCTGGGGGGTGGGGGGGTAATTAATCGCGGTGATTGGACAGAGTCCTGGCTAGTGAGCCAATAGAGACTCGTGGCTCGGCCGAAGCCCGCCTCTCCCAGCCTGAGCCAATCCGGGCGCGCCTTTCTCCGGGCCGAGGGGCTCGGCGCGCGCATCCCTTTGAGCGGGAGATGGGACCTGGAGGGCTCGGAGTGGGGGCGGCTTCGGCTGAGGCCCCTCCCAGGCCCGGCAGCTCCCTCTCCCTGCTCTGAGCTCCTGCCTCCGAATCACCTTTCACCATTCATTCATTCATTCATTCCATTCATTCACTCATTCATTCCAGTCAGTCAGTCGGTCATTCACTCGTTCATCTGTCCCTACTACCAGCTCTAAGCCTTTGGCCGCGCACCAGAGGGGCGGGGGAGACGGAGCCGGGCTCAAGGGGAATAAGGAAGAGGGCGCTTACTTGAGGAGTGGGAGGGAAGGCTCCCTGGAGGAGGCAGCCTTGGAGCTAAACCCTACAAGGACGTGCTCCGACCCACACAAGCCTCCACGCACGGCTGATTGTGTTCCGCGAGACTGGGGGGAACTTTTGGGATGGGAAGACGTGGGATTGCAAAGGACTTCAAACATCAGGCGGGGAGCTTGATTCCCAGAGGATGCGGGCCAGCAGGGGAGGGTTCCGGACAGATCTGTGTGTTTGGAATCTTACTTGGGGGCTGGTGAGGGGGAAGGACCAGAGGCGGAAGACTGAGGGTCGGGAGGCCTGGAAGGAGGATGGGCATGTTTCGGGCAATAAAGGATGAGGCCCAAATCCAGGCTCTGGGTGAGGAGCAGATACGAAGGGAAGGCCAGAAGCCAGTTTGAGTCATGTTCAGTCCAAGGGGCCTGAATCCCTGGGGCAAGGACCTAGACACATCTGTGGATTAAAGACAAAGATGGCCAAGCGACCGTGTCTGTGTGGGATGTCAGCAGAGTGATGCCGAAGCTGGGAGAGGATGAAGTCGCCCCAGAACAGAGCAGACAACAAGACTGGAGACTAGCCCTTGGGGCCCCAACATCTAAGGGACAGGCCGAGCAGAGAAACCCCAGAGTTAGGAGGGGAAGCAGGCAAGCGTGGTGCCCAGCAGCGGTGGTGGTGGTGGGGGGGTGTCAAGGAGGAGGGGCACAGCCCATGGTGTCACAAGCTGCTGACAGATTGAGAGGACTGAGCCACACACATCCTGAGGGAGGGAATCTGAGAGCGGAGCCTGAGGACACAGGACCTGGATGTTCTGAGCACCCGGAAGCAGGAGTGAGGAGGGAAGCATGGGGACCCCAGCTGGGGGCCTAGGGGAAATAAGTGGCACATTCAAGTGGAGTAATTTGAGGCAGGTTTGCTACAGGAACCGTATACAGTGGGCAGGGTTTGGGGAAACCAAAGGGGCGAGCACCCGTGGAGAGCCATTACCATCTCCTGGTCCCCCTGACCAGACAAGGGGAAAGAAGAACGTTAGAACCCAGGGGTAGACTTATGTGCACAGGGCCTTTGGTCAAGGGACACAACCAGCTGAGGTGACCCTATGGGAAGGGATGCAGGAGGGTTAATGTCCCATTCTCTCCTTTGGCTTCATCTTCTGCCAGGGCCTCCTATTGGCCAAACCCACCTGGAAGCCAGAGGACAAGGCCGTCCATTGATGCAGTCTGTAGAGGTCAGCCTCTGGGGGCACGGAGTGGAGTGGAGAAGGGGAAGAATGAAGCAGGCATGTGCAGAGAAGCAGGGGAGAGAGGGGGCGGGGGTTGGGGGGATGTGAGATGAGTATTTGCTGTGGATTCCTGTGAACTTCACTTTATCATGGAAGAGACCTCAACTTAAGGCCAAGGGAAGAGGTAATGAAAAGCCCTGGGGACTAGGGAGGAGGAGGACAGGTGCCACACCTACAGGAAAGAGGACAAGCTTCAAGGGCTAGGGGGCTAAGGACAGGCCGGGGACATCAGAGCATCATGGTTCAGACCTGAGCAGGAGGAGATGGGGTCTGGGGTAAGGTCAGGGACATGGAAGATCAGAGTGGTCTGAGCCCAGGGTCTGTGAGGCCAAGACAGCCAGTGGATGTCCCACCCAATGGAGGGTCCTAAGACAGGGAAACCACCATCTCCAGAAGGCATGGGGGGGGTGGCCTCCCCTTTTGCTTGTCCAGAGCTGCAGGGCCAGTAGCTTCTCAATTGAAGTGAGTTCCCTTCTCTTCACTCTCCTCCATATTCAGTTTTCACCCCCTCTCCTCCTCCGAGAAGCCCTACCAGCCCCCATCCCTGCCTCTGACCTAGACCTGATCTAATGGGGACTCAAGGGCTGGCACTGGGCACATTCAGGTCCCAGCTCCTGGGTCCTGCTCTTCACTGAGATGTGCTTGGTATATCCATTCATTCAACGTACTGTGAAATAGACTCCATGCTAGACACTGGGGATTCAGCAGCGAGCCAGACAGATGCCCACAGAGCTCAGAATCTGGTGGGGAGCCAGGGAGGATCATGTGGAGTGACGAGGCCATGCGAGCCCAGAGGAGATGGTGTGAAGCCTCAGGGACGACTACCTGGGAGAGAAGGCAGAGCTTCCAGAGTGGTCTTCTACAACCTCAGTCAGATCAGCTTCTCCCTGCTAAAACCCTCCAGTGGCGGCCACCGTGCTTGTGATAGAAGCCCAGACCCTGTGGCCCCTCGAGACTTGGCCCGCATCATCTTCCTTGACCTCCCACCCCTCACGCACTCTGTGCCCAGCACCCTGGCTTCGTCGCTGTTCCTCTCATCCACTTGCCCCTTCCTCCCCTGGCTGGGCCTTTGCACTTGCCATTCCCTCTACCTGGCATCCCTTTCCTCTGGCTGTTTGCTCCTGCCTGGCTCCTTCTCCTCCTTCAGGTCTCAGTTGTAATGTCCCCTAACTCAATGAGGCCTGTCCTGCCTCTGACACTGAAATCTCCCCTTCCCTCGTGTCACACTCAATGGTTCTTACTTGTCTGCCTTCTTGCTTCTGGGCTGTCTCCCTCATCAGGGCAGGGAACAGCTCTGTCTTTGCCACCTCTGCCTATAATAGGGCCTGGAACCAAGTGGGTAGTCAGTAGCATTTGTTGAATGAATGAATGAATGAGGGTGAGAAGAGCTGGAGGGTCCAAGTGAACTGCCAGGTGAAAGGAGTCTTCAGGGTATGAGAAAGGTGCTCCCTACGGTGGGTGCAACCCATGCCAAGACTGGGAAAGCTGGGAGATAGAAGTGAAGCTGGTGAGGCGAGGACGGTGTCACTCTGGCAGTGGGGAGCCATAGACGGTTGGAGAATGAGAGGGCCCTAGGGAGGCAGGGGCCAAAAGAACTGGTTGGGTCTATAACCAATGGCCCCTGGAGTCCGGCCTTCCCACTCTTGCCCAGGGCCCACAACCAGCAGCCCTCAGTCCTGCTGGTTCTTGTCGGACTCCCATGGCCCACTGCCTGGGCATGAGGGCCTGGCCCCAGCTTTGGTGCTGAGGGCGGGACTGTGGTCCCAGGAGGAGAAGCTGAGGGCATGTTCTCAGGTTCCTGGTCATCGGCCCTGGGCCCGGCAGCTGTGTCTTGGCCTGGCCCCAGGTCCTGTGTCCCTGGGGACTGAGCTCATTGAGGAGAAATGCAGTCCTGGGCCAAGGCGGCCGGCAGGGCAGGGGAGAGGGCTCGAGCTCACCCCTACCCCCACCACATTGGGAACTGTGCGGCAGCCCACTGCAAGGCTGTGGGAATGGTCTCTCCAGACTACCCTGTCCCAAGGACCTTGACACCTTGGGCTGGTTCTGCCACTGTGGCTGGAGGGCGGCAGGAAGCTGGAGCCACGAATCCACGTCCTGCTGGCTGAGTCATGGGGACTTCAGAAAGGGACTGACACATTGTAGGCACTCTGTAGACTTTCTTTCTTTTGTGCCCATTCCCCCCCATGCTGGCCTTGCCTGTGTTTTCACTATTATTGTTCCCTCTCTGTCTCTGTTTGCTACAGAGCAGAGGCCACCAGATCAGCAGAGTCACAGACTCTAGACTTCCTGTCTAGCAAAATGTGGGTCCAGGTTCCTTGGTTGCTCCTTCTGATGGGGAGCTCAGCACCTCATAGGACATCCATTCCAGCAAAAAGTCCTTTCTCAGATGGGTCAGGGTTGGAGCTAGCTCACCTCCTGAAGCCCCTACCTTTGCCCCTGGACCCCCAAACCCTTTTCTGGACCCCCAGACCTCTAGAATGGTACTGAAGAGAGTGTTCTGGGCCCCCCTGTGGCAACCCTTCTGGGCTGGGCATCCTAACTCCTTCAGCCAATTCCTGAGTCACCAAACCCTCCCATGTCACCCCCTCTGTGTCCACACCATGCTGTGTGATGCCTGGTTCCTGGGAAGCTCCTGGTCTAGGTGGGGATACAGAGCAGGACACAGATATCCCAGCCACTTATGGATAAGACTAATAGAGAGGGAAGGAGGGTGCTGGGAAAGCCCGGGGGGCTCTGCCTGGAGGGGCAGAGAGGGCTTTCTGGAGCTGGAACCTTTCTTTCTTTCTTTCTTTCTTCCTTTCTTTCTTTTTCTTTCTTTCTTTCTTTCTTTCTTTCTTTCTTTCTTTCTTTCTTTCTTTCTTTCTTTCTTTCCTTTCTTTCTTTCTTTCTTTCTTTCTTTCTTTCTTTCTTTCTTTCTTTCTTTTTCTTTCTTTCTTTCTTTCTTTCTTTCTTTCTTTCTTTCTTTCTTTCTTTCTTTCTTTCTTTCTTTCTTCCTTCCTTCCTTCCTTCCTTCCTTCCTTTTTTTTTTTTCTTTTTAAGATTTTATTTATTTCAGAGAGAGAGCAAGCGTGAGGGGTTGGTGGTGGTGGCAGAGGGAGAAACAGATTCCCAGCTGATCAGGGATCCGGTGTGGCTGGATCCCAGGACCCCGGGATCATGACCTGAGCCAGAGGTAGACGCTTAACTGACTGAACCACACAGGTACCCCTGGAGCTGGAACCTTGAGGAATAAACAGGAGTTCCCCAGGTACAGAAATGGGGGATTGGAAGGCACGTCAGAAAGAGGGACCAGCATGGGCAAAGGGGTGGCATGTGTGGGAAATAACAGAGCATTCCCTATAACTAGAAGAAAATACATTTTTGAAGAGAACGCATTTGCTGTGAGTTCCTGCTTGGGGGTGGGGGGAAGCAAAAGAGTCCTTTTAACCAGCTGCGTGTCCCAGCCAAGGGAAGAACCTGGGCAAAGGCCATGAGGGTGCAAGGCCTGCTGGGTGAGGAGGGAGTTTGACCAGTGTGAAGGGGGGAGGGCTGGAGAGGGCACGGACAGGCTAAGGGCTCTGAAAGCAAAGCCAGGGGTGGGGTGGGGGCTTGGATTTCCTCCTGGGGTGATGGGCATGGGGAGGGACTGAAGCTGCACCTGCCCTAGGGCCTATTGACTCAGCACACTCACTGTGAATCAGGCTGCGCCCCTTCTTGTGCAACTTTTGTCTTTTTCGCTGCCCAATCCCCAGCCCCACCCCACCCCTCACACTCCGTGTGGCCTGGAGTCACTCAGACCTGGGTTCTAGGAAGACCTCAGTTCTTCCTCTAGAAAGCCTCCAGCAAGTCACCAGAAGATGGGCAGCTTCTCCCTCCCCGTGGGAGCTGCATCCAGATGCTGGGAGGGGCAGAACATCCTCAGTTCCTGTCCCCAGGGACTGGCCTATTTATACCCGCCAGGCCAGGCTCTGGCCAATCGTTCAACTTGCACCCTTGGCTCTTCATGCTTCTTCTTTCTTGCTAACAGTACTTCTCTGCCTCCTTCCCTTCTTCTTCTTCCAGCATTTAAAAATCATCTAACCTATGAATGGAGGGACAAGCAAAATATGGTATAACCATTCAATGGAATATTAGTCAGCTATGAGAAAGAATGATGCTACATGGGGGAACCTTAAAAGCATTATGCTGAGTGAAAAAAAGCCAGACACAAAAGGCCCTACACTGTCTGATTCCATGTACACAAAATGTTTAGAACAGGCAAATCCGGGGCACCTGGGTGGCTCAGTCAATTAAGTGGCTGCCTTCGGCTCAGGTCATGATCCTGGAGTCCCGGGATCGAGACCCACGTCAGGCTCCCTACTCAGTAGAGAGCTTGCTTCTCCCTCTGCTCCTCACCTCACTCACTCTCTCACTCGCTCTCTCGCACTCTCTCAAATAAATAAAATCTTAAAAAAAAAAAAAAAGAACAGGCAAATCCTTAGAGGCAGAAAGCAGATTGGTGGCTGACAGGGGCTGGGGGAGGGGGCTGGGGAGTGACTGCCCTTGGGGATGCGGCTTCCTTTAGGGGTGATGGAAGTGTCTGGGAAGTAGATAGAGGTGATGCTTGCACTAAATGTCTCTGAGCTGTACACTTTAAAATGGTAAGTGGTTAATTCTATGGTATGTGAATTTTATCTCAGTTTAAAAAAAACCTCAGAGAAAATCATCAGTCCATGCCAAAACCAGTGGGTGAAAGTGTGATGGACACCAGGATATTCACATCGTCTAAGTATCTCCCCACATGATATTGACATTGATTTATTATGGGAGGAGGGATGGGAAGAGAATGGTACCTCAACTGTAGGAAAACCTGGCCAACTTCACTCAGGTGATCAAATTCTAACATCACCAATGTTGGGAACTGACATTAGGTACCTCCGGATACAAGGCACCGGAGAGCACCATCATCACCTCTGTGGTTCCAGACAAAGACACACACCCTGAACCGGGTCAGGAGGAACCAGCAGATCAGCCTGCTGGGGGACATTCTGTGAAACAGGTGATGTCCACTCTCCAAAAATGTTAATATCACAAAAGATGAGGAAAAGCTGAGGAACTGATTCAGATTACAGGACACCAAGAGACATGACCATTTCATGAAACATATGGTCAGGGATTAGATCCTGGACCAGTGAAGAAACATGCTATAGAAGATGCTACTGGGGCAACAGAAAACTTGGAACACAGACTAAGGGGGACAGCTGTGGTCTGGGTAAGAGAATGCACTTTTGCTCAGGAAACCCACAGTGGTGTATTAGGGGGTAAAGGAACATCACATCCGTAATTTGCTCTCAAAAATAAAAAGGCGCATTGGGGCACCTGGGTGGCTCAGTCGGTTAAGCGTCTGACTCTTGGTTTCTGCTCTCGGGTCATGATCTCTGGGTGGTGACGTGCTCAGCGGGGAGTCTGCTTGGGATTCTCTCCCTCTCCCTCTGCCCCTCTCCCTGCTTGCAGAGGCTCTTCCACTCTCTCAAAATAAATAAAACCTTAAAAAAATAAAAAAGGCACATGGATAGATAGATACGTTTGTGTGTCCATATATATATGATTATAAAGCAAATGTGACAAAGTGTGGAAAGAGTTGGTGAATCTGGACAAAGGGCATATGGAAATTACGTTATTCTACATTTGAAATTATTTTATTATTTTTATTTATTTATTTTTTTAAACAGCAACTCTCTTTTTTTTTTTAAGATTTCATTTATTTATTTGACAGAGAGAGACAGCGAGAGAGGGAACACAAGCAGGCGGAGTGGGAGAGGGAGAAGCAGGCTCCCCGTGGAGCAGGGAGCCCGATGCGGGGCTCGATCCCAGGACCCTGAGATCATGACCTGAGCTGAAGGCAGACGCTTAACGAATGAGCCGCCCAGGCGCACCTGAAATTATTTTAAAATAAAAAGGTTAAAAGTTGCCTGAAGATCTCGGGTGCCCGTGTGACTATCTCCCATTATGGCTTCCCCATGCTCAGTCCCAGTGTTCAGCTGCACATAGGTGACCCCCAGGATCCACAGATTCAGCACCTCCCCTCCAAACCATTTCTCCCCCCGGTAGCCTCACCACCAAGCCAAATACCAGGGAGGCAGCCTGGCTTCCTCTTCTTCCTCCTCATTCCAGCCAGTGTGACCCCTGGCCTGTCCACTCCTTCTCCTTTCTCTGCTCCCTCCTGTGGGTGCAGGCCTGTGTCTCTGCTGGGATGTTTCCCCTCTAGTTCATCCTTCCTGGCTGAGCTCCACTGGACCCTCCTCTGGGAAGCCCTCTCTGGGGGAGGAAGGTATACCCCCAGCCCCTGGAACAAAGTCAGACATAGAGCTGGAGTTTCATACCTACTTGTTGAATAAATGAATGAACAAATAAGTAACTACCCTCAGGCAGAGCCCTCACCAACCCCCCTATATACCCTTCCCAGACTCTGTCCCTCCCTCTGGCCCAGCTCTGAACCCATAGTGCTGGGGGTGGAGGACGGGGGTCTGTGTCCAGCTTTTTCTTCCCCAGACTGAGGGCTCCTCGGGCCTGGGCTTGGGGCCTTTTGGGGGTCCCCATTATCATCACAGGGACAGAGTGGGCTGCTCCGTGGCTTTGCAGCATGTCTGCTTTTGGAAAAGGCAGTTGATCAAATTGAGCAAGGCTGAGCTGCAAAGCTGGGTAGGGTATGGGTGGGGCTGGGGGCTGGGATGGACCTTCGGAGTTCACACAGGGTAGTAAGGAGCTTTCTAGGAGAGCTGAGAGTAAGAAGGTGTGTTTGTGTGTGTGTGTGTGTTTGCCCATATGCATGAGGCTCCTTCCTAATGTGTGTCTGAGGTCTGAGGCTGCAAATGCTGCCCCGGGCTCAAGGCCTGGCTGGGCCTGAGCTTTGGGTTTGTGTTTTATATTTTAAGTCCCCATGAAGCTCTGTGCATACGTCTGCATCTATGCATGGTAGCTATGTGTGCATGAGCTTCTCAGGACGTGCTTGGCCTCAGTTTCAGGGTATCTGGACGTCTGTATTTGTGCCCTGGCTCTGTGTGTGTCCCCTGCTCTGAGCGTGTGCTGGGAGCTGGGGTGTTCACGAAGCCGGTGTGTCTGTCACTGAGGGTTCAGCCCACGCTTCACTGCATGGCCGGCCTGAATTTCCTAGGGTCTGCGGGTCCCAGGCTGTGTGGGTGGAGGGTGGGCAGAGACCCCGGGAGGCCGGGAGGTGGGGTGTGTGGGGGGTTGCGGGGGAGCGCAGGGCCGGCCCCGGGGCGGGGCGAGCCGCCCAGGGCTGGGGGCGGGGCGGCCCGGCAGCCTCACTTTGGCGAAGTTGGCGGCGCGGAGGCTGGCCCGGGACGCGCCCGGAGCCCAGGGAAGGAGGGAGGAGGGAGGAGGGAGGGTCGCGGCCGGCCGCCATGGGGCCGGGGACCCGGGGCCGCCGCTGCCGCCGCCCGATGTCGCCGCCGCCACCACTGCCGCCCGTGCGGGCGCTGCCCCTGTTGCTACTGCTAGCGGGGCCCGGGGCTGCAGGTGAGGGGCTGGGACCTAGCGGGCGGGACTGGGTGGGTGGGTTGGGGGAGGGTAAGAGCGGAGTTTAAGGACCCCCGAGTCTGGGGCTGGGGGGCTGGCCTAGGAGCCAAGGACCAGAGCGGGGGCAGGGAGCAGGAGCCCGGGGGCTACGTGCCAGTCCCGGGGGGGGGGGCAGGGGCTCAATGGGGGGAAGGAGCAGGGCCCCAGAGGTCCGCAGAATAGGGGCTCAGGAGCGATCAGAGTTGGGGATGAAGGGACCCAGGAATGAGGGAGCGGGAGCTTGAGGTGCGGGGATCAGGGACGCAAGATCGGGGGGACCAAGAGTCTGGGGCTCGCTCCCAATGCCCGTCGGTCTGGAGTCCTGGGAAGGTCACGATTGGAGCCCAATACCCCCAGGTTGGGAACCCCTCGCACAAAAGCCCCCCTACACACCCAGGGCTGGCCTGGCTGGGTGGGGGACGGGGAGGGGGCGCGAAGTTCTCGGAGCTCCGAACTCGGGGAAAAACTTCTCAGGCCGGAGCGCCGCAAGACCCGGAGCCGGAGTAGGAGCTGGAGCCACAGCGGCGCCCGCGCCCCTTTCCCCGCCCGCGGCCCCGCTCCCTCCCTTGGCCGCCGGGACCGGGTGGCCACGGGACCCCGCCCCCGCGAGGGGAGGGAAAGGGAGGGCGGGGGGCGCGAGCCCACGTGCTCCTCTCCAGCTCCAGCGCCCCGTCTCCGCAGCCCGAGCCCCTCCCCAGCCGGCCGGGGCCCCCCGCCCCTCCCCCTGCCCGTTCTCCCTTCCCCCGCTTGGGACAATGGCCGCGCCGTCTAGACACCCCCTCCCCCCCGGGCCGGCCTCGCGCTTTCTTTGCCAGACAAAGCGGGACGGGCGGCGGGGCCTGCGCGGGGGCTGCGGGGGCGCACACCCCCAAGGGAGGCCTGGCCGGCGGAAGAGGGGCGCGGGCCGAGAGGCCCTGGCCCGGGGTCCCGGGGAGCCGCTGTGGGCCTCGGCGCTGGGAAGGAAGGGCCTGCACCGCCCAGCCCGGTGCCCGACCGACCGGGCAGGATCGGGCAGGAGCTGCCGCCCCCGCGGGGCCGGCGCACACACACATGGCCTATCCCACACTCGCAGGCACACACAGCCCTGGGTCACACATGCAGATGGGGACGTGCACACACACACGCACACGCACTACACCCGCAGCTCGCACACTAACATACTGGTACATACAATTACCCATGTTCATACGTATCAGGGATCACCAGCCCAAGGCCTTGTACACGCTGCCTGCACACATCCAGACACATGCAGACACAGATCCAAGGCATGTCTGCACCCAGTTTATACCCGCAGACAGGCGCATCCAACCCATACGCAGACACACCTGGGAATACCCTGGTCCCGCAGAGACACACAGCTGTACACCAGACCAACGGTGCACATGCACGGGCACTCACGGCAGATCCAGCATGCACACACACACCCGTGTGCTTCAAGCACACACACATGTCGCTCACATGGCCCACAGTTTGGCGAGGCCCACAGTCTGCATCACGTGGCTCCTAGTGTGAGTTCACAAACCCCCACAGGCCCCTGTCTGGGTGGTAGTGTCCTGTCTCTGCCTGTCCCCTGAGGAAGGGGACACATGCCATGTTGTCCTATTCTCATGTCCAGCTCAACTTCTGTCTCTCCCTCTCTGTCTCTGTACATCTCAGCCTCTCTGTGTCAGCCTGCGTCTGGTTTCCTTCTTTGTGTCTCCGTTTTTCTCTATCTCCCTCCATCTCTCTCTTTCCATCTCTATCTGTGACACACACACACACACACACACACACACGCCCCACACCTGCCGGCACACAGTTCTCCACTAGCGCACACCCAGCCGCACCCCAGACCAGTCTGACAGGACAGTTAGACTGCCACACCCCGGAGGGACACAGCCCTCAGGGATGGGGACGCTGGACAGGGCAGCACATGCCTAGTGCAGGATGCTCCTCCCTTCAACCCACACCCTATCCCTGCACCACCCAGTGCTGGCTGTGCATGGGGTATAGGCCTTGGCCCCTCTCACCAGGGCACCATGCAGCTCTGCCCAGCTGGAGTAGATGCCCGACATCAGGGCAAGAAAGACCCATGGCCCCAGGCCTCCTTGCCCCTGCCCTCTCCATTACCCTGGGATTTGGGCACACAGCCCCAGACCTCCCTTTAACGCTCAGCACCCTCACTTCCTGCCTCTGCACCCCCCATTCTGGCAGCTTCCTGAGTCCCCACATCTGGCACAAGTCAGCACCTCCTCCTGCCCGCCCTTGCCTTGTGGTTCCCAGGGCTTGAGCTGGCAGGGACAGCTGCAGCCCCAACAGCTGGGGCCGGGGTGGGGGGCCGTGGGAACTGTGGATGCAGGGGCTCCATGCACCCACAGAGACACCCCCAGCCCATTGCAGCTGTTGCCTGGGGGAGGGAAGGATGGGCTCTGTCACTCTGAGCTAGGGTTCCTGGGTGCCTGGTTGACCCCCCGCTTTCCTTTGTCCCTACACAGCACCCCCTTGCCTGGACGGGAGCCCGTGTATGAATGGAGGTCGCTGCACCCAGCTGCCCTCCCGGGAGGCTGCCTGCCTGTGAGTGCCTGGCTCTGAGCCATCAGTGGGTCCTGTGTGGGGAGGTTGTCTGTCTTCTCCCGTTGCCTCTGTGTCCACCATGGATGCCTTTACCACTTCCTACATGTGTATGGCTTGGGTAACCTCTTGTTTCCCCCCTGGAATCGAGCAGGTTTAAGAACTGTGGAAGGTTAAGAGCAGGGGCTCTGCAATTTGTCTGGCCTGGGTTCAGATCCCACATTGTGTTGCTGACTGCCTGGGACCTAAACCCTTTAAGCTTTTGGTGTCCTGGTCTGGAAAACAGGCACACTAACCCCCACTTCACAGAGTTCTTGGCTGCCTGAGGTCACGTGTAAAGCATCTGATGGAGGCAGTTATTATTCAATCTACAGATCTTCAGGGACCAATGGCTTGGCAGTAATGGGTACACCAATTGCATCCTCCTGTGTCTCAACATTTAGTGGTGGGGGTACAGGGGACCTGTAATACAGCCCTGCTCTGTCACTTTCTTGCTCTCTGACCTTGGGTTAGTCACTTCTCTCTGGATCTCATTGCATCTGTGAAATAGAGGTGCTTCTCCCTGGCTTGTGACCATGAAGGGGTTCAAGAATTCAGTTGTTGGATAACACAGGGAAAGGCAGAGGGTTGGAGTTGCTGAGTGGAGGCTGGGAAAGAACTGAGCAGAGGGAGACAGAACTCAATTTGAATTCTGGGCTCTGGGATACCTTGAGCAAGTGCTTTGAGCTCTCTGAACCTCAGTTTTTGCAACTGGAAAATGGGGCAATCATAGTTCCTCCTTTATGGGGTTGATTGTAAAGATTAAGAGACACTTCATATGATGAACTCAGCATAGTGCTCAGCGTATAGTAAGTGCTCCATAAATAGGGATGATGATGATGATGATGATGATGATGATTAATAATGGTAGGGGCACAGGAAATATATGCCATAAAGGGGAACGTCTCAAGGTTTTGGGGAAATGCTTGGTTCCTTTTATAATATCGTCATTAGTAATAGTAGCCATTGATTGATTCATTAATGTATTCATTTATTCAACTACATGTGTGCCATGCTGGGCGGGTCTGGGGTGAATTTTGATCCCGGAGAGCCCCTTTGAAGTTACACACGCACTTTGACTGGAGCCCCACTTGGGCTTACCCAGGTGGGGGCTTAGCCTGGCCGAGCGGGCTCCTCGGGTTGGGAGTCTGCGATGGTGCGGGGTGGGGGAAAGTGTGACTTTATCTGGAGCCACTCACCTGCGAGGCGGAGCCGCGGGGCCGGGCGCCTGCGCAGTGGAGCTCTGCACCTGGAATACAGCCGACAGGTGAATGCTGCCACGGCTGCCCCGCCCCTCAACAGGTGAATCACCAGCGCGCGCGGCTGCCCGGAGCCCGGATTCCCCGGAGTGGAGCGGGCTGTTCCCAGAGCTGGGCCGTGGGAACCACTCCCCACGGGCCCCCCAATCGCCTTCAAGGTTCTAAATACTCGTGTCTTTTCAGGAACGCCCCAGTATGTCACCCCTCCTCGGATCCCCCTTAGCCTCTTCCTCAAAGTAGCCTCCCAAGCCGTCGTCTCTGTCTCCTAGTCCTCGCCGCAGCCCCTCCCCTCCCGCTGACCCCCAACCAAGTGTGCTCTCCCCCCGTCGGTTTCCCCCGAAGCCCTGGCTGTGAGGCGGGGCGCGGGCGGAGGCTGGAACCGGCCCGACCGGTCGGCAGGGGAGCGGGGCGCAGAGCGTGGGAACCCGCCCGGGGCGTCGGGAGGGGGCCGCGCGGCCGCGCCCTGCCTGGCGGTGGGACCCGCAGTCCCCGGCGCCCGGCGCAGCGCGCCCCCTCTCGGCGCGCAGTCGTGACGGACGTCCTCGCCCAGCGGGTCTTTGGGGAGGGGACTGGGAGCCTGGCCTTCCTTTCTTAACACCGTTGGCACCCCTGCCCTTCCGTGTCCTGGCCTGTTTCGCTGGGGGCCGGGGTGGGGGGATTTTGTGGGTGACGCTAGGGACTGAGTCAGCTGCCTGAGGTTAGCCCCAAGCAGCTGGGGCGAGCCAGAGGGAGGAACTGCGCGAGGGGTGGGCAGCGTCGGGGGCGGGGCCTTGGACCCTCTTGCCAGTCCAAACCCTTCCCTCCCACCCCGCCAGTGTCCCTCTGGAGGTTTCCAGTCTCAAGGCCAACCGCCTTATTTCCCTCCTACTCAAGGTTGCCTTGGTGGGTTTGGGGAAGGGTCTGCAGGCCGAAGGACTCTCCACCTCCTCCTCCCGGTGGCAGGAAGTGTTGTATGTGCCTCCAGGAAAGGAGTGGAGGATTTGTGAGAGTTACCCTGTCTGTCCACATGAGAGCTACCCATCTGTGAACTGCGCTGTGGATTTGGGTCTGAATGTTCGCCAGGCCAGTATGTCGAATTGGCTGTCCCGCTGTGTTATCTGTGTATGTTTCTGAGTCTGTCTGTCTGTGTGTGCCTGAGTGGTTGTCTTCTGGAGTCTGAGACTTTGCATTTGCTAATTCCCTCTGCCTGGAAGGCTCTTCCTCACACAGCCCCACGGCCCCCTCCCTCACCTTCTTCAGTCTGAAAATATCCTGTTTGCCTTTCTTCCTTACTCATCTCCCTCATCCTGTGTCCCAGTTTCCTGGCTACCATAACAAACCACCAAAAACTGGGTGGTTTACAACAACAGAAATTTATTCTCACAGTTCTGGGGGCCAGAAGTCTGAAATCCAGGTGTTGGCAGCCATGCTGTCTCCAGTGGCTTTCCAGGAGCGTCCTTCCTGGCCTCTTCCACCTCCTGGCAGCTCCAGGCACTCCTTGCCTTGTGGGGGCAGCACTCCAGGGTCTGCTTCTGTCTTCCACATGGCCTTCTCCTCTTTCTCCCAAATCTCCCTCTGCCAATGGATTTAGGGGCCCATTTGGAAAATTCAGGATGATCTCATCTTGCTATCTGTCACTTAGTTACATCCGCAAAGACTCTTTTTCCAAATAAGGTCAGAATCACAGGTTCTGGGACATGGGCATTTCTTTTCTGGGGCCATCACTCAAAACCCACTGAACTCTTCATGGCCCTTACCGCCCCATGCTGGCATGTTATATAATTCATTATTAGTGTATCTTCTCTTTGCCCAACTTGGCTGTGAGCATAAAGAGGGTGGGGATGACTTTTAATGTATTTGCGACTGTATTCCTATTGCTAAAAACATAGTAGGTACTCAGTGAATATTGGTTGCACGAATGAGCGTGTGTGCCTGTTTCTTGGGCTGTTTGCTTGTGTGTTTCTTGCCTGTCACATGTGTGTCTGGGATGCACCTGCCCGGTACCACCCTAGTACTGCCCTGTACTAAGATATCTCTGCCCACAGGTGCCCACCAGGATGGGTGGGCGAGCGGTGCCAGCTGGAAGACCCCTGCCATTCGGGCCCCTGTGCTGGCCGCGGCGTCTGCCAGAGCTCCGTGGTGGCAGGCACCGCCCGGTTCTCCTGCCGCTGCCCCCGGGGCTTCCGAGGTAAGGGACGATCTGGAGGGGAACCCAAGACAGGCAAGGGTGTGAACAGCCCAAGCTCACCCTCTCCTGGTCCCTCTAGGTCCCGACTGCTCCCTGCCGGACCCCTGCCTCAGCAGTCCCTGTACCCATGGTGCCCGCTGCTCGGTGGGGCCCGATGGCCGCTACATCTGCTCCTGCCCACCTGGCTACCAGGGCCGCAGCTGCCGAAGCGATGTGGATGAGTGCCGGGTGGGAGGGCCCTGCCGCCATGGTGGCACCTGCCTCAACACGCCCGGTTCCTTCCGCTGCCAGTGCCCAGCTGGCTACACGGGGCCACTGTGTGAGAACGCTGCGGTGCCCTGCGCCCCCTCGCCGTGCCGTAACGGGGGCACATGTAGACAGAGTGGCGATCTCACCTATGACTGCGCCTGCCTTCCTGGTGAGGGAGCTGTGCCCTGGGGAGGTGGCAGGAGTGCAGGGACCGCTGGCCAGCCTGGCAGTGACCATCTTTGCATCCCCCTCCCATGCTAGGGTTCGAGGGCCAGAACTGTGAAGTGAATGTGGACGACTGTCCAGGACACCGATGTCTAAATGGGGGGACATGTGTGGATGGCGTCAACACCTACAACTGCCAGTGCCCTCCTGAATGGACAGGTGAGCAGCAGGGCTGGCGACAGCCAGGTGGCAGGCCCTGGGTGGGCAAGCAGCGGGTGTGGACTGGTGCGTCTGTGTGCCACAGGCCAATTCTGCACGGAAGACGTGGACGAATGTCAGCTGCAGCCCAACGCTTGCCACAATGGGGGCACCTGCTTCAACACTCTGGGTGGCCACAGCTGTGTGTGTGTCAATGGCTGGACAGGCGAGAGCTGCAGTCAGAATATCGATGACTGCGCCACGGCTGTGTGCTTCCATGGGGCCACCTGCCATGACCGTGTGGCCTCGTTCTACTGTGCCTGTCCCATGGGCAAGACTGGTGAGTGGCTGTTTTCCTTATAGGCAGCAGGGCGCCGTCGATGGTTCTGCAGTGGGGGGAGGGGTGGGGTCTGACTCGAGTGTTAGAATGATTATGCTGGAGGCCAGGTTTGGGGTGCAGGGTGAGCCTGGGAGGGGCCTAAGCAGAGGCTGGCCCACAGTCCAGGGCAGTAGCCATGGGAACAGAGAGCTATCCTGTGACTGAGAAGGAGACGGGACCTCTGCAAGTGGCAGAGGTCAGGGAAAGTGTTTGGGAGGGGGACTTGGCTATGGAGGGCAGGGCATGTCAGGCAGAGGATATTGCAGAAGCAAAGGCTTGAGGGTCTATAATCAGAAAAGGAGTCTACAGATTTTAAAACAATATGTGGATGTTCCCAACTCATTTACAAATGGTTCAGAAAAATAAAAAATAGGTAAAGCTTAACAAGAGTTGAATCTAGGTGGTGGGCGTATGAATCAACTTTGCAGTACGTTTGAAAATTTTCATCATAAATTGTTGGGGAAGATAGCTACTAAATACACTGCAGGTTAATAAAGACAAAACACAAAACGATATGTGGGGCATGTGGGACATTTGGGCAGAGCTGGAGGGTCCGCCCTTGGACTCTGCCTACCCCTTTTCAGGGCTTCTGTGTCATCTGGATGACGCCTGCGTCAGCAACCCCTGTCACGAGGATGCTATCTGCGACACGAACCCCGTGAATGGCCGGGCCATCTGCACCTGTCCACCAGGCTTCACCGGCGGGGCATGTGACCAGGATGTGGATGAGTGCTCCATTGGTGAGAGGGGTGCGGTCCGAGAGTTGGGAGGGAGGGGAGAGGCAGGTCCTTAGCCACCCACACTCACACTGGCGATGCCCACTCCTGCAGGTGCCAACCCATGTGAGCACCTGGGCCGGTGCGTGAACACACAGGGCTCGTTCCTGTGCCAGTGCGGCCGTGGCTACACTGGCCCGCGCTGCGAGACCGACGTCAACGAGTGCCTATCCGGGCCCTGCCGCAACCAGGCCACGTGCCTCGACCGCATAGGCCAGTTCACCTGCATCTGCATGGCCGGTGCGTGGTGGGTGTGGCCGGGGCGGTGGGCGAGGCTGGGGCGGAGCCGAAGCTGGGGGCGAGGCAAGGGAAGCCTGCAGGCCACACACCCCCACCTCCCTTCTGGGTGAAACTGTGTCTGGAACGGGACCCTGAGACGAGGTGGAGGCTGGGCCATAGCGGAATCTGTGCGAGGCTGGGGCCATGGTCAGATGGAGTCTGTAGAACCTCAGATGGGCTGAGAGTGGAGTCTGTGCCTTAGGACCCACTGGGGGGCGGGAGATGATATGAGGGTGGGACCAGGAGCTGCAGTGGGTCAAGGTGGAGCCTGCAGACCATCTTTCCCTAACGCTGGGGTGGGATTGAGGCTGGGCCCAAGGTTATAGTGGGCCCTGGGGCTGGTAGCTGAGGACCTGGTAGAGTGTGAGGACTACAGAGGGAAGAGGGTGGTCTGAAGGCAAGGCCCATATGGAATCACATAAGCCTTGGACCAGTTGGATCCACAGCGGGGTGAGGATGAGGCCACTCATGAGGCCAAAAGCTGAATCTGGGATTGGGCTGGTGGGTGGGGGGCAAGGCCAAGCAAGGCTCAGGGGAGCTGTCTATGGGTGGGAAAGGGAGTACCTTCCCATTTGCTCTCCCTTTATAGAAGAGGCTAAGCCCCACTGCTCTAATCCTCCTCCCTCACTCCCTAGGCTTTACAGGCACCTATTGTGAGGTGGACATGGATGAGTGTCAAAGCAGCCCGTGTGTCAATGGTGGGGTCTGCAAGGACAGAGTCAACGGCTTCAGCTGCACCTGCCCCTCAGGTGAGGACGCTGGGCCAGGGAGCCTGAAAAAGACAGGTCCCTGCAGAGGCAAAGGCTCTAGGGGAGCCTATAAGACCATGCTAGTGGATAACTGTCATAACAGAAACCACATACTATGAAAGACATTGAAATTAATTTAAAACTAAGTCGGGGCGCCTGGGTGGCTCAGTTGGTTAAGCATCTGATTCTTGATCTCAGCTCAGGTCTTGATCTCAGGGTTGTGATTTCAAGCCCTGCGTTGGGCTCCACGCTGGGCATGGAGCCTATTTAAAACACAAACAGACAAAAAAACACACATACAAAAAACTAAGTAAATGATCATCCCACTCATCCCACCCAAACAAGGCAGGGCTGGCAGGGGGTGACTTCTCTGACCCTATCCGGGCCTCTGCCCATCCCACTCCCCACCCTAAGGCTTCAGTGGGGCCATGTGTCAGCTGGATGTGGATGAGTGCGCAAGCACACCCTGCCGGAATGGAGCCAAGTGCGTGGACCAGCCCGATGGCTACGAATGCCGCTGTGCAGAGGGTGAGAGAGGGCCAGTGACAGGCCAGCAAGAGTCTGGAGGCGGGGCAAGGGAGGGGGAAGGCAAATAACAGCCTTGGGGAAAATTTGGGGGCGGGGCTGCAGCAAGGCACGAGTAGAGCCAATGACAGAGCCATGGGAGGGAGCCAATGATGGATGTAAGCAGTGGTAAGACTAGGGGTGGGGCCAGTGGGCCTGGCAGAGGGGGTGCACCTTGGTAGAGGGGGCGTGTCCAAATCCCTCTATCTCCAGGCACTTCCCATGTGTCCCCATTTCCAGTCCAGAGTGGAGAGTGAGGCGGAACAGGGCTGATAATGTAAGGATTGGAGGCGGGGTTACGGTTGGGGATGGGATTTATCTGTGGAAGTGTCTTGGCCAGGGGCGAGTCCTGGAGCTTGTGGCTGGATGGAGTTAGGGGGCGGGGCCTGAATTGAGCCCACCTCCTGCTGGCTAGATGGGCGGGGCCTGAGGTAGAGCTGGGCCAGGATTGGGCTGAGGCCACGGCTGTGGGCAGGACCTTGGCACGTGGGTGGAGCCTGACCCTTCGGTCCTCCAGGCTTCGAGGGCACGCTGTGTGAGCGCAACGTGGATGACTGCTCCCCGGACCCGTGCCACCATGGGCGCTGTGTGGACGGCATTGCCAGCTTCTCGTGCGCCTGCGCCCCGGGATACACAGGCACGCGCTGTGAGAGCCAGGTGGACGAGTGCCGCAGCCAGCCCTGCCGCCACGGGGGCAAATGTCTAGACTTGGTGGACAAATATCTCTGCCGCTGCCCTCCTGGCACCACAGGTGGGGCTGGAGGCTGGGCTGGGGCAGAAACAGTACATCTGGAAGGGCACAGAGGGCTTGGGAATGGTGCTCCTGGTGGGGCTCACTGGTGGCTTCCCCTGCGGTGTTCCCCCTCCCCAGGAGTGAACTGCGAGGTGAACATTGATGACTGTGCCAGCAACCCCTGCACCTTTGGAGTCTGCCGGGATGGCATCAACCGCTATGACTGTGTCTGCCAGCCTGGCTTCACAGGTGGGCAAGTGGCTGCCATGGGGAGAGGGTCTTTATTGGGTGAGAGGGTGAGGGTGAAATCACCCTATTCTTGGCTGAGTTTGCCCCTCTCTTTGCATTCGCTTGTCCAATGAGATTGTCCACACTTAGCCCTGCGGTTGTGCTCTCTCCCACTGGCCTGAGGTTGTCCCCATATCAGCTCAAGGTTATCTTGGAACACACACGAGGGTGTCCAGTCTCAGGGATGGGGGTGTTTCTGCAGGGGGCCAAAGTAATCCTTGGTGAAAATGAAGGTGACTTCATGTAAGTTTGGGGACGAGTATGATCTGGGGCAAGGTAGCTCTGGGTTGAGGAGGTGGCTGTCTTAATTTGTACAAGAGCTGATGTGTTATGAAATGAGGTTGTTCTTGCTCAAGGGCCGTGCTAAATTCGGCAAGGTTGCCTTTCCCTGTTGGCACCATTGCCCTTGTCCTGGGGTGAAGTTGCCTTCGTGCTCTCCAGGGCCCCTTTGCAACGTGGAGATCAACGAGTGTGCGTCCAGTCCGTGCGGTGATGGAGGTTCCTGTATGGATGGGGAAAATGGCTTCCACTGCCTCTGCCCTCCTGGCTCCCTGCCCCCACTCTGCCTCCCCCCGAGCCATCCCTGTGCCCAAGAACCTTGCAGTCATGGTGTCTGCCACGATGCACCCGGAGGGTGAGGCTTCTCCCCAGCCCCTGACCCCCTGCTGCCTCCCTGCCCACGGGCATTCCCTGACTGCCTTCCCCTCCAGGTTCCGCTGTGTGTGTGAGCCTGGCTGGAGTGGTCCCCGATGCAGCCAGAGCCTTGCTCGAGATGCCTGTGAATCCCAGCCCTGCCGGTCTGGTGGCACCTGCACCAGTGATGGAATGGGCTTCCACTGTACCTGTCCCCCTGGTGTCCAGGGTGTGTGTCCCCACGTTCCCACCCCAGGCTCTCCCTCCCCACTTCTTCCTGCTCATTTCCTTTCTGCTCCACTCTCCCTCCTCTACATTTGCCTTTTTTTTTCCTTTCCCTCCGCCCCCCCCCCCCGCCCCGCCCCAGGAGCTTTGGAGGTGGGTATCAAGGTGGGGACCCTGGAGGGAGATGGGGACAAGGAATCTGTCAAGACTGTCTCACTCTGCCTGCCCACCACAGGCCGTCAGTGTGAGCTGCCATCCCCCTGTGCCCCGAACCCCTGTGAGCACGGGGGCCACTGTGAGTCTGCCCCGGGCCAGCTGCCTGTCTGCTCCTGCCCCCCCGGCTGGCAAGGTACACCACTTGCTCCTTCCTCCTCCTCCTCTCCTTCACCTCCTCTGCACCCCGCTGCATACTGGGTGGTGCTGGGGACCCAGAGGGAAACGTACCCTTGGCTCTGTCTTTTGAGGGGGCTTCTTTTTAGGAAGGGACCGAGCTGGACACGGACACCTGCAGCCTGTGTGGTCAGTTCTGGAGAAGACGAACGGATATGGTGGTGGGGAAGCTAGGACTCAGGCGGAGGGTTTGGGGACAGCTTCCCGGAGGGGCAGACCTCATCAGAATGCATTCACTACCCACTTAAATAAGGGGAAGGCAGTTTGGGAACCGCATGTGCAAAACACCCAGAGGCAAATGACCGCATATCTTGTATTCACCCACCTCAGCCTTCTCACCCACCTCAGGTTCTTCCTGAGTGCCAGGTACTCTCAGGCCCTACCCTGCACCCTCTAACCCTAGATGTTACCTTGCTCCCCATCCCCAGGCCCACGATGCCAGCAGGATGTGGATGAATGTGCTGGCCCCTCACCCTGTGGCTCCCACGGTACCTGCACCAACCTGGAGGGGAGTTTCAGCTGTACCTGCCATAGGGGGTATAGTGGCCCTTCCTGTGATCAGGACATCGATGACTGTGACCCCAGTGAGTTCAGGGGAGCCCCCGGGGGTGCTGCTCTAGAGAACGTGTTCCTCAAGCCCATACTGTGTGCCCAGAACTGAGCTTTCATCTTCATACTTCTCTTAACTTTTCCCGTTTTATTCTTGAAAACCGAGGCCCCAAAGAGGTTAGGTGACTTGCCCAAGGTCATGAAGCAAGAGAGATGAGGTGGGATTGGAGCACAGGTCTGTCTGAAGCCCGTAGACTGCCTCTGGCAACAAGCAAGTTAACATTATGTGTCAAGTATGACATAATAGGCCCCCAGTGAGTCCTCCCGGAGCACTAATAGACCAGTAATGCAAGCCACATATATACTTAAAATTTTTCTAGTAGCCACATTGAAAAAGTAAAAAAAAAAAAAAAAAAGATATTAAATTTAATAATTTTTTCTATTTAAACTAATATATAAAAATGTTATTTTGACATGTAATCAATATAAAATTATTGAGATATTTTACATTCATTTTTTTTCATACTAAATCTTCAAAATCAGAAATCGAGGGTTTATTTTACACTTATAGCACATCCCAATTTGGGCCAGCCACATGTCAAGGGCTTAGTAGCCACACATGGCCAATGGCCACCATACTGGCGGGCATAGGTCTGGAGGAGGCCTTCTGTGCTATGCCCAGCAATTAAATAGACACAATAGCAGCATGTGCTTGGCAGCTCAAAGGGACCTTTTGGCTCCCCTATCTCCCTTCTCCTTGCACATAGGTGAGGTTTCCAGATAAGGGAGGAGATGAGGCCACAGAGGGGACAGAATTTGATCCCTCTGATCAAACGTGCCCCTCCCAGTTAAGCCTGGTTTCCTCCTGATTCCCTGCTATGAAAGGCATGGTTGGGTCAGGTTGGGCTGATGGGGGGTGAGCGGTATGACCAGGCCTTCTCCCTTTGGACCTTAGACCCCTGCCTGAATGGTGGCTCCTGTCAGGATGGCGTGGGCTCCTTTTCGTGCTCCTGCCTCCCTGGCTTCGCTGGTCCCCGTTGTGCCCGAGATGTGGACGAGTGTCTGAGCAGCCCCTGTGGCCCGGGCACCTGCACCGACCACGTGGCCTCCTTTACCTGCACCTGCCCACCTGGTTATGGAGGTTTCCACTGTGAGCAGGACCTACCGGACTGCAGCCCCAGGTGTGTGGGGCCTCTACCGGGAGCTCAGGGACCCTGGCATCGGATGGGGTGTGGAACATGAGAAGGGGTGGGGACAGGAAGGGGGTTCTCGGCGTGGCACCCACCTCACAGCTCTGATTCGTGATGGAGCAGTGTCCGGGAAGGGTCAGGGCATCTGTTTGGAGGTCACCTTAGAGATGCTGGTCCCTAAGGGAGTGAGGCCAGGCCAGGGCAGGGCCTCCACGTGTCTCCCACCTTAGGTCTGAAGTACTTGGTAAGTTGGGGCTAAGGGAGAGGAAGGGGCGGGACCTCTGCTGGGGCTGCGGCTTCTTGTGGCAGGTAGGGGTCAGAGAAGAGTGCCCTCTCCACGGGGGGAGGGGCCAGGAAGGCGGGGCCTGCATGGGGGCGGAGCCTGACCCCTCCCTCCCTCCCCCTCCAGCTCCTGCTTCCATGGCGGCACCTGCGTGGACGGCGTGAGCTCGTTCAGCTGCCAGTGCCGCCCCGGCTACACGGGCGCACACTGCCAGCACGAGGCCGACCCCTGCCTCTCTCGGCCCTGTCTGCACGGGGGCGTCTGCACTGCTGCCCACCCTGGCTTCCGCTGCACCTGCCCGGAGGGCTTCACTGGCACGCAGTGTCAGGTGGGCGGGGTCACCGGGGCCCCCCCCCCCCCCCCCGAGGAGGAATTTGGAGGGCTGTTCTGGGGTTGGGGCCTGCCCGAGACCCTGGAGAAGCTGGGGTGCGGCTCCTCGGGGGTCCTCGAGTGCTGACGCTGACAACTTGCCCTCCAGACGCTGGTAGACTGGTGCAGCCGCGCGCCCTGTCAGAACGGGGGTCGCTGCGCCCCGACCGGGGCCACCTTCTACTGCCTTTGCCCTCCGGGGTGGAGCGGCCGCCTCTGTGACATCCGGAGTGTGCCCTGCAGGGAGGCCGCAGCCCAGCTCGGTGAGGGGGAGCACAGAGGCGGGGTGTGGGGCTCCGGAGGGGGTGTGTGCACATCTTGCTAATGTAAATACAGTAAGGCTATGACAGAGCGTACGGGCGGGATGGGGTGTGTGGCTGAGTGTTGGTGGATGTGTAACGTGGCACAGCTGGTCAGGACCAGGATGGTGTATGCCTCGGTCACCACGAGGTAGCGGGATGATGGCGCTGATGCCGTGCGTGACCGAGCCAGTGCGCGCCGCAGAGGTGTGGGTACGTGTCGGTGACTGAGCCCGTGCCAGGTTGGGGGGTGGCTGTATGACAACCCGATGGGGTGTGCGTGAGACCCTGGTGACTGATGGCCATGTGGATGTTCGGTGATGCTGTGAGCGATGCAGGCAGGGAGGGGTAAACCCGTGCCTGATCCGGCTCTCCTCTGCGCAGGGGTACGGCTGGAAGAGCTGTGTCAGACAGGTGGGCGGTGTGTGGATAAGGACAATTCCCACTACTGCGTGTGCCCAGAGGGCCGCACGGGCAGCCACTGTGAGCAGGAGGTGGACCCCTGCTTGGCCCAGCCCTGCCAACATGGGGGCACCTGCCGAGGCTACGTGGGGGGTTATGTGTGTGAGGTAAGGGGCACCCAGAGTCGGGGAGAGGGGAGCTCGTCATGCTGGGTGTGTCTGCACACACATTTCCGTGTGTCTGTGACCTGGTGTGGGTGTGTCTCTCTAGGCATGTCTGGGTTTTTGCTTTTGTGTCTCTGGGTATAATCTTGTGGGTGTATTTCTTGGTTGATCTGAGGGACTTTCTGTGTGTCTGGGTGTGCCTCTGTCTTTGGTTGTTTCCTGGATGTATCTATTCCTTTGTGCGCCCCGTCTTTGGGGTATGAATGCACGTGCTGGTGTCCGAGTGCATCTCTGGTTGTATGTGCACGGGGAACATCTGGGCCTCTGGATGGTTCTCCTGTGCATTTGTATGTGTGTGTCCCTTTGCACTGGCTGTGTCTCCAGCCCTCTGTGTCTGGGTGTCCTCTGTGAGTGGGTGTGTTTCCTTGTACTTGTGTGTGTGTGTTTCTGCACACAGGGCAGTCCTCTGTGTGTTGGATGAGACTGTATGTCCTTTTGTCCTGTGATCTCTGTGTCTTCATGGGGAGTATCGGTGTCCCTCTGGGCTTAGAGGTCCCTGTCTCACATCACTGCAGTGTCCAGCTGGCTACACAGGGGACAACTGTGAGGATGATGTAGACGAGTGTGCCTCCCAGCCCTGCCAGCACGGTGGCTTCTGCATTGACCTTGTGGCCCGCTATCTCTGCTCCTGCCCCCCAGGAACACTGGGTATGCCAGGGCCAGGGTTGGGGCACAGGGTGGGAGGCTGGGTCTCCATCCCCTCCTGACTGCTCCCCCATCCTCCCTTCCCCAAGGCGTGCTCTGTGAGATTAATGAGGACGACTGTGGCCCAGGCCCACCCCTGGACCAGGGCCCCCGGTGCCTGCACAATGGTACCTGCGTGGACCTGGTGGGTGGCTTCCGCTGCACCTGCCCCCCCGGGTACACTGGCTTGCGCTGTGAGGCGGACATCAATGAGTGTCACCCGGGTGCCTGCCATGATGCACACACTCGGGATTGTCTGCAGGACCCAGGTGGGGGCTTCCGCTGCATTTGCCGAGCAGGCTTCACAGGTAAGCATGGGAGAGGCGGCTGCCCTGGGACCCTGCCTGTGTGCCTACGCTGTGGCTGATCCGCTAGCTCCTGCTTGTCTAGGTCCCCGCTGTCAGACTGTCCTGTCTCCCTGCGAGTCCCAGCCGTGCCAGCACGGAGGCCAGTGCCGTCCCAGCCCAGGCCCTGGGGGTGTGCTGACATTTACCTGTCACTGCATTCCGGTAGGTCACATCGGTGTCTCTGGGGGAGGAGTGCGAGCATGGCCTCGCTGGAGGGCGTGGCTTTAGGGGAGAAGAGGTGGAAGGGAAGGGGGTTCCTGAGAAATACTGAAAATACCTGGAGAGAGAGAGTGTGTGTGTCTTTGGGGGCGGGGAGGCACTGGGGTTTGGAGACCTGGCCTCCTGGGGAAGGCGGGGCTTTTCTGCAAGGTGGGGCCTCCAGTGGGCAAGGGAGAGGTTGGGCGGGACCGGGGAGATTGGAGGCTCAACCTTCTCAAGCCTTGACCCCCTATCCTCCCCTCTCTCTTCTCCTCCCTTCCAAATCCCTCCCTCCCCTCTCTTTCCCCAACCGGATCCCATCTCCAGCCGTTCTGGGGCCCGCGTTGCGAGCGGGTGGCGCGCTCCTGCCGGGAGCTGCAGTGTCCGGCGGGCGTCCCGTGCCAGCAGACAGTCCGTGGGCCGCGCTGCGCCTGTCCCCCCGGGCTGTCGGGGCCCGCCTGCCGGGGCGTGCGGGGGTCGCCGCCGGGGGCCGCCAACGCCAGCTGCGTGGCCTCCCCGTGCCTCCACGGTGGCTCCTGCCGCCCCGCGCCGCTCGCCCCCTTCTTCCGCTGCGCGTGCGCGCCGGGCTGGGCCGGAGCGCGCTGTGAGGCGCCCGCGGCGGCGCCCGAGGCCCCGGAAGAGCCTCTGTGCCCGAGCGCAGCCTGCGAGGCCAAGAGCGGGGACAAGCGCTGTGACCGCGAGTGCAACAGCCCGGGCTGCGGCTGGGACGGCGGCGACTGCTCGCTGAGCGTGGGCGACCCCTGGCGGCAGTGCGCGGCGCTGCAGTGCTGGCGCCTCTTCAACAACAGTCGCTGTGACCCCGCCTGCAGCTCGCCCGCCTGCCTCTATGACAACTTCGATTGCCGCGCGGGCGGCCGCGAGCGCGCCTGCAAGTGAGCCCCTCCGTCTGTCTGTCGTCCCTTTGACCGGTCCGTCCGACCGCTCGCCTCGGTCTGCGTCTTCTCCGTCCGTGTGCCACACCTGCCCATCCGTGGGCCCCGCCCCTCTATCCGCCCCTTCACTGGCCTGTCAGTCCACCCTTAGACTTTCTGTTGGATGTCCACTCATTGGCCCCCTCGGTTTCTTCGTGTACCCTGTCTGCCTGGCTGAGTGCTGTTTGTCTGTCTCTGCGGCTCATCTGCCCACCCATGTGCCACTGCTGTCTGTCCCTCCGTCCACACACGACATGACCTTCTCAGTGAGCTCCTCCCTGGCCTCCCCCAGTACTTCCCCTGCTTTATTTTTCTCCTTAGCATTTAATTCCATGTAGCACCGTGTGTGTATGTGTGTGTTTATATTTAGCTTTGACTGATGTGTAATTGAAATGCTGTGTATTCTGCTGCTCATTCATCTCTTTTAATGTCTGTCTCTGCCCACTGGAATGCCTCCTCTTCCTGGGCAAGGATTTGTGTCTGAGCCATATCCTGGAGGCCTACAGCAGCATCCAACAGACAGCGGGCATCTGTCAATATTTATTTATGACTAGTTCCTGAAGGAACGGCCGGATTTGCAGAAGGCCTGACACCTGTTGGATGCCTTCTAGCTCTCTGTGCTCTCACCGTCTGTCCCCCTTGTGTCTCCGGAGTCTGGGTGCTCTCCGGTGTGTGTGCAGGGGTGTTGGATGACCCTAACCCCACTCCTCCCCTCCCTCAGCCCAGTGTACGAGAAGTACTGTGCGGACCACTTTGCCGATGGCCGCTGCGACCAGGGCTGCAACACGGAGGAGTGCGGCTGGGACGGGCTGGACTGTGCGGGCGAGGTGCCGGCCCTGCTGGCCCGCGGCGTGCTGGTGCTCACCGTGCTGCTGCCGCCCGAGGAGCTGCTGCGCTCCAGCGCCGACTTCCTGCAGCGGCTCAGCGGCATCCTGCGCACCTCGCTGCGCTTCCGCCTGGACGAACACGGCCAGGCCATGGTCTTCCCTTACCACCGGCCCGGTCCTGGCTCCGAATCCCGGAACCGGCGGGAGCTGGCCCCCGAGGTGATCGGGTGAGTGCTCCACCCTGGAGGAGCCATGAGGTTCCTTGGGGTGCTGATCTGGGAGGGGAGGGTCCCTGCTCATCAGGTCTTGTGTGTTTCACTTCCCTTAACATCTTGGGGAGCCTTCCTGGCGATGTGACCAGCACGTCCCACCTTCGGCACCTCTGTCATTTGGGGCTGGGTCATTCTTTGCTGTAGGGGGTTGTCTTGTGTGCTCCAGGATGCTCAGCAGCAGCATGCTTGGCCTCCACCCACTACGTGCGGGTAGCAGCCCCCTCCACGCACCCCCCCCCCAAGATGTGACAACCAGAAGTGCCTCCGGGTACCGGCAAGGGTCCTCTGGGGAGCAGAGTGGTTAAGGGCATGTGTAGTTTTTGCTTTTGTTTTTTGTTTTTTGTGGTTTTTTTAGAAATGGAAAACAGAATTTTCCTGGTGGTGGCCTGGGAGAGAGGCCAGAAGGGAGGTGTGGCCTCTGAGCAGGGAGGGGGCCCCTGACAGAGGAGGGCTGGATTCTAGAGATGGAGGACAGGGGCTCTGACAGGGACAGCTGGAAGGGAGGAGTGGATGGAGTCGGGTGGCTGACCTACCAGTCCCTGGATGTTCCCTGGGTGTGGGGATAGGGTATCTGGGGGCGGTGGGGCCGGGGGGGGGGGGAGCGTGTCTCATCAAGATAAGGACACAGGATGTTAAACAGGGGTCACATTCAGGCTTGCAGAATCTGAGGAGTCTGGGGGTATCGTGGAGCCTCCCCCCCAGGAGACAGCCAGAGGCTGAAGACATGGACAAGAAAGATAAAAGGGTGTTGAAGCCATGGGAGGGACTCAGAGAAGTGGAGACAGAAGAATGATCTGGGGACATTGAGACCTAAGGATTGGTTGAGGGAAATCAGCTCAAAAAAGAGGAGAAGGAGTAGCCAGAGAGATAGGAGGAGAACTGGGCCGTGCGGCACTAGGGATCTCAAGGCAAGAGGGAGTTTGGAGAGTCTGAGATGGGGATTCAGATGTATGTGCCGCATGGAAGGGGTGCTCTCAGGAGAGAGGGGATGAGGGACGCAGGATGGGGCAGGAAGGGGTCTCAGTCTGGCCTCAGTGTGGTCCCTCAGGGAGCTCTAGAGTGTGAATAGCACCCCAGAGTCAGTCCCCCCTTGAGACAGAAGGGCCACTTTGTATACCCTGTACCCGCCAGTCATGGGCTGAGGGCTGCCCTAAGGGGTGTCACCTCCCAAGTGAAGAGGTCCCCACTTTGCTGAGGTCAGTTTTCTGGAGAAGAGGCGGCTGTCAGCTGTTAGAAGCTGCAGACCTGGGTGTGCGCCAACAGCATCCACTAGAGGTGCTGACATGAAAACAACGCCCACTGGATTCATGGCCAAGGGGACGCTGGTGGCCACAGCAAGACTGGTTTCGGGGTGTGGTGGGTTGGATGCCAGACTGGGGGCAGGTGGGCCCTGGCAACATGGTGAGAGGAGAGGACTCCTCTGAGCCCCTGGGATGGGGCTCCGTGCCTGGCTTACAGCAGGTGCCCCATGGAACCTGCCTGTCCTTCCCTCGTGTCCCTGCAGCTCTGTGGTGATGCTGGAGATTGACAACCGGCTGTGCCTGCAGTCGCCCGAGAATGACCACTGCTTCCCCGATGCGCAGAGCGCGGCCGACTACCTGGGAGCGCTGTCGGCCGTGGAGCGCCTTGACTTCCCGTACCCGCTGCGCGCCGTGCGGGGTGAGGCCCGGCCCGGTGGGTGGCGGGGGTGGAGCCGGGGCTCCGCGGGGGGCGGGCCCTGGCCTGTGGCTGAAGCCCCGCCCCCTGCTTCCCGCCCACAGGGGAGCCGCTGGAGCTGCCAGAGCCAAGCGTGCCGTTGCTTCCCCTGCTGGCCGCCAGCGCCGTCTTCCTGCTGGTCATCCTCGTCCTGGGTGTCATGGTGGCCCGGCGCAAGCGTGAGCACAGCACCCTCTGGTTCCCCGAGGGCTTCGCGCTCCACAAGGATGTGGCTGCCGGCCACAAGGGCCGGCGGGAGCCCGTGGGCCAAGACGCTCTGGGCATGAAGTAAGGACCCTGCCCACTCCCCATGCCTGTGTGTGGGGGGGGTTCTCGGGAGCCCTTGAGCCCACTTTGACCTGATTCTGACCTCTCATCCCAAGCAGACCCTAACTTCAGACTCCGGCCCAGACCCCTGTGCTCATCCCCTTGACCACTGACTGACTCCATGATCCCTGGGGATCACCCCGACTCATGACCTCCCTCACCCCATTTCCTGTATCTCAGTTCCCTTGACTCAAATCCTACTCTGACCCCACCGTGACCCTGCCCTGATCCTGGCCTCTCTGACTTCACCCTAATACTCAAATTTGTTCCCACATGACTGCTGGCCTCATGATCCCTGTTTGCACCTCAACGCCTCACTGACCCCTGGCCCTATCCTCTGTGACCCCCCAGTACCACCTCTAACTCACTCTGACCTTTGACCCCATTCTGACCCTCTTTCCACTCCCAATTCAGTGTTCATTCTCCATGATCCTCGATCCTGGCCTTGGCCCTGGGCCTTGCCTCCAACTCCCTGATGTGTCCCTCAAGACCCCCAACCCCACCCTACCTAACCCCTGAATTTACCCCTCTCCTGTGACCCCATGACCTCCTTACTCCTCAATACAGCCTCCTTGATCCTGGCTGCATCTCTCACCTGTGGTGAGGACAACTGCATCCTCATGTCATCTTCTATAATCCCTGCTACATGCCTGTCACCCTCACCTATCCCATAGCCCACTGTTCTGACCCCTGACCCCACTCCTGTCCCTTCCCCAATTCTACCTTAAGACCCTGGCTGCCACCCATCATAACCTCTGACTACCCCCCACTGTGACCTTGACTTCATCCTGCATCCCCTCTTTGGACCCTGTATCTTGACCCTGTCTCTTGTGCCTACTGACCCAGGACCCCAGAACCCAACCCCAGACCCAGACCTGGCCTCTGGGAGCTCTTCTCTGACCCCACCCCAAATCCTCCTATCAGGTTGCACATATCCATTGTCTCCTTTCCCCTGCCCCCTTCCCACTGTCCCCACAGGAACATGGCCAAGAGCGAGAGTCTGATGGGGGAGGTGGCCACAGACTGGATGGACACGGAGTGCCCAGAGGCTAAGCGACTGAAGGTTGTGCCCCTTTCTCTGACCCCTGCCCTCAGGGTCCTGGGTGGAGGCCCCAATTGACAGGGGGAGAGTCAGGGGAAATCTCTGCTCTCCTCGGCTCTGGGGAACAGTCATGGCATCCGCCCCATCCTGCCCCTCTCTAACCAGGCCCCTGCTCCCAGGCCAGGGTGGGGGTCTTCCTTGAGGGGAGCCCCTGGCCCAGACAGCGACTCTGCTTTCTCTCTGCTGGGTCCAACTTTGTCCAATGTGCCCGGGCTGAAAGTGCTCCTAGCTGGTTTTAAACACCATGTCCTCTGCTGGGGCCACACCCATGGGCTCTGTCTTAGTCAGCTTGGGCTGCCATTATGAAATACCACAGACTGTGGGGCTTAAACAACAGATCCCTATTTTCTCACAGTTCTGCGGGCTGGAAGTCCAAGATCAGGGTGCTGGCAGGGTTGGTTCTTGGTTAGGGCTCTCTTCTGGCCTTGCAGACAGCTGCCTTCTCCATGTGTCCTCACACGGCATTCCTCCGTGTGCCTGGAGGGGGAGAGCCCTGGTGTTTCTGCCTTTTCTTACAAGGATGTCAGTCCTATTGCATTAGGGCCCCACCCTTATGCCCTTGTTTCAGCTTAATTACCTCCTTAAAGTCCTATGTCCAAATACAATCATGTTGGAGGTTGGGGCTTCAACATATGACTTTTGGGGAAGCACTGTTCTGTCTGTAACAGGTTCCTGCCAGCATTTCTTTCTACTTGCTGAATGTCTTGAATATACACCTGAGCATCTTATTTCATCTTTATGAGGACCCTATAAAGCAGCTATTAATATACACCTCAGTTCTCAGCTGCCTCTCCCTGCCTAGAGGCAGTTCTCAGCCTGCCTCTCCCCTTTATTTATGAGAGAGAGAGAGAGGGAGAGAGAGAGCGCCAGTGAGCGAGAGTGCACGCACAAGCAGGGGAGGGGCAGAGGAAGAGGGAGAGAGAATCCAAGCAGACTGTGCTAAGCACGGAGCCCGATCTGAGGCTCAATCTCACCGCCCTGAGATCGTGACCTGAGCCAAAACCAAGAGTCTGATGCTTAACTGACTGAGCCACCGGGGCACCCCCTGCCTAGATTTTAATGTTTGTGAAATGGAGACATCTATTACAGTTGACACCTGAAGAAATCTGTTCACCTCAGGCTTTTCTTTTTCTTTCTCATCCCAAAGTGGGTATTAAGTAGATAGTGCAATATGTTTTTGATGGCATTTTTGGATTGCAGAATGACAGCATTATCCTGATTTTGCTAATGAGAAGCTCAGAGCTCTAGTGTGATTTGCCAGCTGATGGACAGCTAACCAGAAAGGGTGAGGGAGGATGGGACAGCTGTCCATCACCTGGCTCTCCCCTTCCATGAAATTAAACTCTCTACCTGGGTCCTTAAGCTCAGGTCTGGCTTGATCAGGCTGTGTTTGGTGCCTGAAGGCTCTTAAATGTCCTGGCAGGCTAGTTAAGAATACTCTGTCCTGTTTTCATAACATCATTATGCCTTTTGGACCCTGAGCCTGAAATTTATCAAGCCCCCACCAGGGGCCCAGGTGCTATGCTTATGAAGGTAAATCGATACGTTTGTGTATGACTGTTCTGACCTGATACCTCATGTTCATGTTCGTGGTACTGGGTAGGAGCCCCACAAGGTATCCAGAGTGTCTCCCTGCTTCTCTCTTTCCCTCCCACCCAATCACCCTTTTCTCAGATTAAAATTGATCCATAAAGGATCACCCCCCCACCCCCACATTTCTTTTACCAGTGTGATATATAGTTTCCAGAATACAAGTTTTGCATTTCTCCTGTTAAATTTAATTCTAAGTATTTTGTTCTCCTTGATATAGTTGTCATGGGATTGTTCTCTTCACTTGCGGTGTGTTATGTCTAGTGGATAGACAGGTGTGTGCTGACAGGTGCTATGCTCTGTGTCTCTTCCTTGATCACCTCCTTGGGTTCCTAGCCCTCCCCACTTCCAACCCAGAGTAGAATCCCAGTTCTTCCTTTTACGAGTTTTGTGACCTCCCGTATGTCAATTTCCCGTTTCTGTATGTATAAGAGAAGCAGGATATTCAGGGTTTCTTGGGGCTGTGAATGCGCACCTCCATGAGAGGAACCTGTGAGGGCGCCCAGACTGTCCCTCTGACTGTCTCTCTCCCAACTCTTTG
Organism: Halichoerus grypus; assembly: GCF_964656455.1. NCBI lineage: Eukaryota > Metazoa > Chordata > Mammalia > Carnivora > Phocidae > Halichoerus > Halichoerus grypus. The sequence goes on from NC_135712.1 coordinate 205,569,284, forward strand.
TGAGAGCCCTGGTCCTTGTGCCTCCAGGTAGAGGAGCCCTGTGTGGGGGCTGAGGATGCTGTGGATTGCCGCCAGTGGACCCAACACCACCTGGTTGCCGCAGACATCCGTGTGGCACCAGCCATGGCGCTGACACCCCCGCAGGGCGATGTGGATGCTGATGGCATGGATGTCAATGTGCGAGGCCCAGGTCAGCCATGGGGCCTCCCCGCCAAGGATGCCCCTTCCCCATCCTACTTCTGAAAAGTTGCATCAGGGTCTGGGTTCTGGGGAGAGTAGGGTGTGTCCAGCATCCGTCTGTGGGGGTGTGTGTTAATCAGGACTCTGGGTTGTGATGATAGCCCAACTCAAACTAGTTTACTGGCTCGGGTAACTGGAAGCATCTTGGATATTTGGGTCCAGGACTCACGGCCTCGTGGCTCCAGCCGGGGGAGGCTTTCTCCTGGGGGCACGGTAGCCACAGGCCAGACCAGCAGGGGCACCAGCAGACGTCCCAGATGACTTCTGATTGGACGGGCTGCAGTCACATGCCCATCCCTCAACTAATCAGTGCGCCCTGGGGGCTGGAATATGCAGATTGACTGCAGGGGGCGGGGCTAAGACCTCCCCTCGAGCCAGGGACTGGGTTTAGCGCTACCCAGGGCTTGAAGATGGGGAATGGGGTGCACGTGGCTCCCTAAGGGAAACAGGGGCAAATGCTCATGTGGAGGGTAGCAGATCACATTATTTGGATCCTCTTGGATCCGTCTTCGCCACATTTCAAGGTAGTCCTCCCCCAGCTCATTTTGCTTTTGTTCCAAATGGCCTGCATCTATGGCTCTCTTTTGAAATTCCTCAGGCTACCAGGGTCTGAGGTGCCTGGGATTTTCTGTCCCTGGGGTGGCTCTTAACCAGTGGGTGGGGGCGTGTGAAAGGCACAGCTCCTTTGCCTGGAGCCGGATTACAGCTTGAGGTACAGTTCAGCCTCTAGAGTCCCCCTTCAGGATCAGGCTGAAGTAACCGCCTGGGAATTTGCCTGAGGCTGAATGCTTGCTCCTCCCTCCCTCCCTCCTGGATCCTCTACTGTGACAAATCACGGAAGGGCTGCCTGTGAATCCTCATCCTGGGTTGGTTTCTGGGGTACCTGACACAGGTGTGTGTATGTGTGTTTGTGTGTGTGTGTGTGCACGCGCACGCCATTCCCTCTTGTGTTCCCATGTGTCCCACTTCCTCCTAATGCAGTGCCCTCAGTAGTAGTCCCTGGAAAGGCCCCTGTGCCCACCTCCCTTGTGACATACTCCTGGTCCCCGCAGATGGCTTCACTCCACTGATGCTGGCCTCCTTCTGTGGGGGGGCCCTGGAGCCAATGCCCACTGAGGAGGATGAGGCAGAAGACACGTCAGCCAGCATCATCTCAGACTTGATCTGCCAGGGAGCCCAGCTTGGGGCACGGACTGACCGCACAGGCGAGACAGCCCTGCACCTGGCTGCCCGCTACGCCCGCGCTGATGCAGCCAAGCGGTTGCTGGATGCTGGGGCAGACACCAATGCCCAGGACCACTCAGGGCGCACTCCTTTGCACACTGCTGTCACCGCGGATGCCCAGGGCGTGTTCCAGGTGAAATGCACCTGCCCCTTTGGACTTTGGAGCTTGCACAGGCATCAGGCAGACCTGGGTTTGAGCCCTGGTCCTGCAAAATAGAGCTTTGTTTTTCTCATTTGTTAAGTGGTGATATATGGTGGCTGGCAGGTAGCTGCTTCCCGAACTTCATGGAGTCTAGGGGATGGGGGGGTTGGGGAACTCAGAGGACTTTCAGATGCTCCTGGTCCCTCTGTTTCTGCCATGACCCTCCCTTCTGCATGCTTTCTCTTCTAGATTCTCATCCGGAACCGCTCCACAGACCTGGATGCCCGCATGGCGGATGGCTCTACGGCACTAATCCTGGCCGCCCGCCTGGCGGTGGAGGGCATGGTGGAAGAGCTCATTGCCAGCCATGCTGATGTCAATGCTGTGGATGAGCTTGGTAAGCTGTGGGGAGTAGCAGTGGGTGGAGGCTGAGAGGGTATCACCTGGGCCCCGACTGTCTTGTATGGTATGTGAATTATGTGAATTATCTTGAGACCCGATCACTGAAACTCATGCACATATAATAGGGCTTCGACATGGACTTAAACTCACATGCTTTTTTTTTCTTTTTTTATGGCATCCCCTAGCCCATATGACACCTCAGTGACTTAGAAAAAGGTGGCCTTCCCCAAGACACTTCATTTCCATCTGCTTTGTCAGAAGAACTTACTCTGCTGCCCTCTGCTGGACAGCTGGCATACTACGTTTGCACATTGGCCAAATCCCCACGTGATGTAACTACCTCTGTGGAGACGGCTTGCCGGCCCAGGTCCCCGCTGGTGCAGATTCATAACCTGCCCTCATGACCACAGCCCCTCACATAGCTGTAGACACACTCAGATGCTCATAAACATCCTTTGAAGCAGGTGTTCTCAACCTCTACACCATTTACACTTTGGGTTGGATGATTCTTTGCGCGGAGGGCTGTCCTTGCAATGTAGGATATTAAGCCGGCATCCCTGGCCTTGACCCGCTAGATGCTAGCAGCACCCCACTCCCTAGTTGTGACAACCCAAAATGTCTTCAGACATTGGCAAATGCCCCTGGGTGAGGGGATCACCCCGGTTGAGAACTGTGGCTCTGGAGACCGCTGTCCAATAGAACTTCCTGTGAAGATGGAAATATTCTTGGTCTCTGCTGTCCAGTGTGGTGGTTTTGGAGCCCTTGAAATGTGGCTAGGGTGAATGAAGAGCCAAATGTCTTATTTCATTTAGTTTTTTTTTTTTTAAGATTTTATTTATTTATTTGAGAGAGAGAGAGCGAGAGAGCGTTGGGGGTAGGGGCAGAGGCAGAGGGAGAAGCAGACTCCTTGCTGAGCAGGGAACCCACACGGGGCCTCGATCCCAGGACCCCAGGATCATGACCTGAGCCGAAGGCAGACGCTTAACCGACTGAGCCACCCAGGCGCCCTCATTTAATTTTTTAACCTTTCTTTTGCCTGCCTTTTTTTTTTTTAAGGCTTTATTTAGGTATAATTCACATACCATACAATTCAGCCATTGAAAGTATAACATCCAGTGGCTTTTAGTATAATCACATAGTTGTGCCACTATCCTCATAATACATTTTATAACATTTTCATCACCTGGAAAACAAGCTCTCACCGTTAGCTGACCCCCTCCAATCTTGTGTTCCTAGCCCTGGGCAACCACTAACGAACATACTTTCTCTCTCGATGGATTTGCCTACTTTGAATATTTCCTCTAAGTGGAATCAAATAATATGTGGTCTTTTTTGACTGGCTTCTTTCGCTCAGCATATTGTTTTTAAGGTTTACAAAGTGCGGTAGCAGGGACCAGTATTTTTTTTTTTTTAAGATTTTATTTATTTATTTATTAGAGAGCGAGCGAGAGAGAAACAGCATGAGAGAGGAGAGGGTCAGAGGGAGAAGCAGGCTACCCGCTGAGCCGGGAGCCCGATGTGGGACTCGATCCCAGGACCCTGGGATCATGACCTGAGCCGAAGGCAGTCGCTTAACCAACTGAGCCACCCAGGCGCCCGGGACCAGTACTTTTAATTTGTAATTTTTTAATCATCAAATAATATTCCGTTGTATGGATATACATTTTGTTTATCAGTTTATCCATTGCTGGACATTAGGGGAGTTTCTACTTTTTGGCTATTGCTGCTATGAACATTCGTGTACAAGTTTTGGTGTAGACGTGTGGTTTTCATTTCTCTTGGGTAAACATCCAGGAGCAGAATTGCTGGGTCTGGGTTGTATCGTATGGTCATGTGATCACTCTGTGTTGAACCTTGTGAGGAGTGGCCCGACTGTTTTCCATAACTCCTGCCCCTGTTTGATGTCCCTGCCAGCAGTGCATGAGGGTTCCAGTTGTTCCAGTTTCTTCACATCCTCCCAAACAGATGTTATTGTCTGTCGTTTGTGCTAGCCTTCCTAGTGGGTGTGAATTGGTATCTCATTGTGGTTTTGATTTTTATTTCCCTGATGGCTAGTGATATTGAGTGTGTTTCCCTGTGCTTATTGGCCATTTGTAGATCTTCTTTGGAGAAATGTCTATTCTGATCCTTTGCCCATTTTTAAATTGGGTTTTTGTCATTTTTTGGGTCTTTTTTATTTTATTTAAAAAAAAATTTTAATTCCAGTATAGTTAACATAGTGGGTTTTTGTCTTTTTATTATTGAGTTATGAGTTCTTTATATGTTCTAGGTGTAAGTCTCTTATTAGGTACATGGTTTATAACTATTTTTCCCATTTTGTAGGGTTTCTTTTCACTTAGAAGCACAAACATTTTAATTTTGGTAGTGTCCAATTTATCTATTTCTCTTGTTATTGCTGCTTGTTTTTTGTTATCATATCTAAGAATCCTTTGCCTAATTCAAGGTCATGAAGTTTTACTCCTATGTTTTCCTCTGAACGTTTGTAGTTTGAGCTCTTACGTTTAGGTCTTTGATTCATTTTGAGTTAATTTTTGTATTTGGTGTGAGGTAGGGATCCAACTTCATTCTTTTGCATGTGGAGAGCCAGGTGTCCCAGACCATTTGTTGAGAAGGCTCTCCTTTTCCCATTAAATGGTCTTGGCACCTATGCTGTTTAGTTGTAATTAATTTAAATCTAAAGAGCAATATGTGCCTGGTGGCTACTGCACTGGACAAGCACAGCTCTAGCTACAACCAGCACCCCCATAGTACTCCCCTGTGTATGGACAGTCACACACTGTAGGTCCCTTGGAGAGAGTCACTCCACATACATGGACACAAACACATGTTCAGACACTCTGTGGCAGGTCTTCTCCCCCCACTCCCCAGGCTATATTCTAGATACTTCCTTTCCCTCTGCCATGGGATCCTAGCAAATGAACCCAGTTCTAACTCTGACCTCTCCCCCCGCCCCCCAGGGAAATCAGCCTTACACTGGGCAGCAGCTGTCAACAACGTGGAGGCCACCTTGGCCCTGCTCAAAAATGGAGCCAACAAGGACATGCAGGATAGCAAGGTGAGCCCCAGCCCTTGACTCACCAGGCAGTCAGCCCTGGCACAACCCCCTAAATGTGGCAAAGAGCAGGGTGGGGTAGGTTAGTGGGGGCATTCATCCTGCCTGCAGCCAGGTTTCAGGGATAGAATTTGGACCTACCAGCCTCCAACAGTGGATCAGAGGAGAAAGCGTGTGGCAGTTGCTTTGTGACCTTGGGCAAATTGCTTAACATCTCTGAATTTTACTGTCCTCATCTGTGAAGTGGGGAAGCACCAGTACCCACCTCACTTTTGTCTCCTGAGGATTCAGTGAAATTTGTAAAATGCTTAGCAGATCCTCAGTAAAACATAACTGCTATGATCATTGTTTTAAAACCCTTGCAAGGTGGAATTACTCTCCTCATTTTATAAATGGGAAGAGTGAAGGTCAGAGGGGCACAGGGGTAGATTCTGTCCTCATCTGACATTTTGATATTTTATTCATTATGGATTTTTTTTTGCAGTAATCTTAATTTAAAAAGTAATGCATTAAAATATCATTTATTTTGATGATTGGTTTTTGACACCCCTTAAATTTTGTGCCTAAAGCAAGTGTCTCACTTTCCTTACCCTAGTCCTGGCTCTGGGGCATGGTGCTTAGTAGGTCCTGGATGAAAGTGCTTTAAAAGAAAGAACTTGCCCAGTTTTCCCTTAGCAGAGCTGGGATTCCAACCAACCCTGTTGGGCTGGAGAGTGTGAATTCTTCGCTCTTAGTGTCCACCAGGGGCTAGTGTCCACCTGAGACCTTGGCCAGGGGTTAATCCTGGCTTTTGCAATGCTGACATCTCGGGGGTTCTGCACCCCACCCCGCTCAGGAGGAAACTCCACTGTTTCTGGCCGCCCGTGAGGGCAGCTATGAGGCTGCCAAGCTGCTGCTGGACCACTTTGCCAACCGTGAGATCACAGACCACCTGGACAGGCTGCCGCGGGATGTGGCCCAGGAGCGGCTACACCAGGACATCGTGCGTCTGCTGGACCAGCCCAGTGGGCCCCGCAGCCCTCACGGTCCTCATGGCCTGGGGCCCCTCCTCTGTCCACCCGGGGCCTTCCTCCCTGGCCTCAAGGTGGCACAGTCGGGGGGCAAGAAGAGCCGGAGGCCACCGGGGAAGACGGGTCTGGGGCCACAGGGCACCCGGGGGCGGGGCAAGAAGCTGACACTGGCCTGCCCGGGTCCCCTGGCCGAGAGCTCAGTCACGCTGTCGCCGGTGGACTCGCTGGACTCCCCGCGGCCCTTCGGTGGGCCCCCTGCGTCCCCTGGTGGCTTCTCCCTCGAGGGGCCCTATGCAGCAGCCACCGCCACGGCCGTGTCCCTGGCTCAGATTGGTGGCGCGGGCCGGGCAGGTTTAGGGCGCCAGCCCCCTGGGGGCTGCGTGCTCAGCTTGGGTTTGCTGAACCCCGTGGCCGTTCCCCTCGACTGGGCCCGGCTGCCTCCACCTGCCCCGCCAGGCCCCTCGTTCCTGCTGCCACTGGCGCCGGGACCCCAGCTGCTGAACCCCGGGACCCCCGTGTCCCCCCAGGAGCGGCCCCCGCCATATCTGGCGGCCCCGGGACACGCCGAGGAGTACCCGGCAGCCGGCGCCCACGGCAGCCCCCCAAAGGCCCGCTTCCTGAGGGTTCCGAGCGAGCACCCTTACCTGACCCCATCCCCCGAGTCCCCCGAGCACTGGGCCAGCCCCTCGCCTCCCTCCCTCTCGGACTGGTCAGACTCCACGCCCAGCCCAGCCACTGCCACCGGGCCTACGGCCACAGCCGCTGGGGCGCTGCCTGCCCAGCCGCTCCCCCTTTCCGTCCCAGGCCCCCTAGCTCAGGCCCAGACCCAGCTGGGGCCCCAACCGGAAGTCACCCCCAAGAGGCAGGTGTTGGCCTGAAGGCTCTTCAGTTCCTGGATTTTGGGGGGCTGAACAGATATCCCATCCTGACTCTCTCCCTTTCTTTTTAGACCTTTCCATTCTCTTCTCTCTCTCCCAGCCCTCCTGTATCCCTCCCACCCCCCTTGAAGCTGACTGAGATAGGTCACCAGCCTAGGCTTTTTCAGTCCTCCTTTATTTATAGGGGGTGCGGGCTGACCCCCGCCCTCTGAGCCTTGTGATGAGCCTGGGACCTCCTCCTGCACTCCCCTTCCCCATTCTTCCTTCCCTCCTTCCCTTCCTGCCTCCTCTGGTCTCTCTCCTTACACTCTGACACGAGTGGATTATTATTATTTTTTTTTTTACATTTTGTATAGAAACAAATTCATTTAAGCAAACTTATTATTATTATTATTTTTTACAAAATATATATATGGAGACACTCCCCGCCCCTGCAAACCCCCCAGTGCCCCCGTGGGGCTGAGTCTGTGGGCCCATTCGGCCAAGCTGGATTCTGTGTACCGAGTACACAGGCATGACCGGGATCCTGTGTACCGAGTACACAACCCTGGTGTGTACCAAGTAGGCACCCTTGGGCGCACCCTCCGGGGCAGGGGTCGGGTGAGACTTGGGAGCCTCTTTCCTATCCCACCTCCCTCACTTCACTGCATTCCAGATGGAACTTGTTCGATAGCTTTGCCAGGGGGAAGGGCCCTTCTGGCCCGGAGAGCCCGCCCTGGGTCCCCCAACCCTAGAGCCTGGGCCGCTCCCTTGGTGAACTGGGTGGGGGAGGCTGGTGAGAACACGAGGACCAGGGGAGATGTGTGCGTTTCACTTTGTTTCCCTGTAAATATGGGACTGCAGGAAGGGAAGGAGCCGCCTGGGTGGCACCCCCTCCTGGCACTCCCCTGGCCCAGCCCCGGGGCAGAATAGAAGTATTTTTAGGCTATTTTTGTAATGTGGCTTCGGGTCACAATCCCTGTGTAGCTAAATTCCCGGGCCTTGCATTGTACAGCCCCCACTCCCCTCACCACCTAATAAAGGAATAGTTAACACTCCGTGTCACTGGTCTGCGTCCAGGTAAAGTGGGGGGTGGTTACTGCTGGGCCTTCCGTATCTCCACGGCCAGTGTGTGAGCTCCCGTCTTGGGCTGAACCTATTTAGCTTGTGAGCTTGCTCCGGCTTCCGCCTTTGGCAGATGACTCCACTGATTGGCTCAGAGGTGGTCACCTGACTCAAGGTGAGCCAATCAGAGCCCCTTGCCCCGGAAGTTCTTTAATGGAGATGCTAAGCAAGCCGTCAGTTGTTGGAACTTCTAAGGCCAAGGGCAGATGGGGAAATATGGGTGGGCAGTTTGGGGTGGTGAGTATAGATGAGCAAACAGAGCAGAAGAGTGGGGCTGAAATGCAGGGAAAAGGTGAGATGAGCTCCAGAGAGTTGGAGGCAGTATCTCAGTTCCAGAGGGAGCGTCAATTCCGGTTAATTTAGCACGCATCCCATTGACATCAACAGGTACTTATTCATTGCCTCCTAAATGCCCGATGCTGGTTCTGCAGGGATCTCACCTCTACCTCATGCTCCCTTGGGTTCTGGAGACAATGCTGCACCGCGGAATATAGATTCTCCCTTACATATACCAGCGTGGGTGGGTTTCCGTGTCTTGCAATCATTTGAGCCCCCAAACGAGGTTGTGTTTACACCGGGGCCCTCCAGGAAAGGAGGATGGGATAACGTTCATTGATTCCTCCTGTCATTTTGTCATTGGCCGGGTCTCTTTCCTGCCTCTCCACGCTGACCTCGGTTCTTGGTTCTTGAGTTTGGCTGAGAAAGAATTCAGAGCTAAATCTCAAGCAAGAGTTTGATAGCAGTTAAAGAGAAAGTATACTCTCAAGAAGGGAGAGCGGGCAGGTCCAGAGGTGGCAACTGTGCCAGGGGTCAGGGTTGTCTTGCTTTTCTACTTGCATGGGTCATAGGTCATAGCTAGGGCGGTCTCTCTCTCTCTCTCTTTTTCTGGTTTCCGGAGTTTGGCTTTATTTTGCAGTATAAAATCATTTGGAGCCATTTTGAGACAGACATCCCTGAATTGGAGGTTCCGTCAAATCAATACTACATGACAGCTTGGTCGGTTGAGGAAGACACACTTGGGATACAAAAGAAGCTTCTCCATTTACCTGCTTTATAATAGGTTTCTTTCCCTTTTGCTCTCATCAATTTTATAAGGTTAAAACATGGCACACAGCTAGGGAAGTCTCTGCCGGGGGCTGCCTCCCATCATCTAAGGGACTCCTCCTACTTGTCGGGTGGGGGGACTCGGAGGCCCCCCCCCATGATCCTTGTGGAACCGTCCTGGCAGCTCTCCCCTGCAGAGGGTGTCAAAACCACAAGGTAAATGTATTTTTTTTTTTTTTAAAGATTTATTTATTTGACAGAGAGAGCGAGAGAGGGAACACAAGCGGGGGAGTGGGAGAGGGAGAAGCAGGCTTCCTGCTGAGCAGAGAGCCCGATGCAGGGCTCGATCCCAGGACCCTGGGACCATGACCTGAGCCGAAGGCAGACGCTTAACCGACTGAGCCACCCAGGCGCCCCAAGGTAAATGTATTACTAGGAAGCTAGAGGTTACTGGAGGGCAGCAGTTGTAGGGGAGAATGCATGCGTATCCCCTCCGCCCCCCACCAGGCTTTCTCTGCTGCTTGGAACTTGGTTTCGCCCTTTTGATCAGTTGGAAAGCATTTGTTCCCCGCCCACGTCTAGCTGACTGCTTACTCTATCCATTTGGAGTGCTCTTGGTTGCAAGTGACACAAAAGCCAACTCAATTGGCTTAAACAGAAAAGGAATTTATTAGCTCATATAGCTAAAGAGGCCCAGCTTCAGGGGAGATTTGATCTAGTAGCTCCAATGAGGTGAACAAGGGCTGAATTTCTCCTTATCTCTACAGACTTTTCTCTGGGCCTCAGTTTCACCCTCAGGCTCCACATAGGACCCAACCTAACATCTCTTCCCACCCCACACAATTCTAACCCTCCTTGTGTGTTAGCAAAATAAGTGTAAAGAACATAGACCCTGTTGCACTTTCCAGAGAATCAAGAAGCTTCTAGGTTTTTTTTTTTTTTTAAGATTTTATTTATTTATTTGAGAGAGAGAGAGAGCGAGAGAGCGAGAGCACAAGTGGGGGTGGGAGGGGCAGAGGGAGAGGGAGAAGCAATCTCCCTGCTGAGCAGGGAGCCCGACATGGGGCTCAATCCCAGGATCCCAGGATCATGGCCTGAGCTGAAGGCAGACGCTTAACCAACTGAGCCACCCAGGTGCCCTGAGAAGCTTTTAGTTTTGAGGTTGATTTTGTTTTGGCCCCAATTGGATCATGTATCTGTCCTCTGACTTAGGGTTTCTCAACATTGACAGTATTGACATTTGGGGCCAGATCATTCTTTGCTATGGGTGCTGTCCTGTACACTGTAAAACTTTAACAGCACCCCTGGCGTCCACCCACTAGATGCCAGCAGCACCCTCCTCTTCCATTGTGACAACGTAAAATGTCTCCGGACATGGCCAATTGTCCCCTGGGAGTGGGGGGTGTGGCTTTGAGCACCACTGCACTAACCAGTTACTATGGCAATGGGATGTGGGATGTGCTGATTTCTTAAAGCAATCAGTCTCTGCTCTGAAACTGGAGTGGGGGGTGGTAAATTTAGGGACAATCAGGTTTGCAGAAGTAGGCATTCTGTTGAAGCAACTAATACATGTTTACTCTACCTTCCTCCCTTTGGCTAAACCTTTGGAGATTTGGAGATGAAAGACAATCTCTTTCATCGTTGTCTTAAGTGTAGTTTATGTATGTTCATCTATCCTCTGCTTGCTTGTTGGGCACCCACTGCATGCCAAATTCTGGACTAGTTGGGAGTAGGATGGTGAATTATATGGCCCACTCTCTGCTCTTACGGAATTTCAGGCGAGTTAGGGGCTGTATAGTGGGCATGCCCATATGTCCCTTTGGATCTTACCATTCCAGATGTTGACTGAGTTTCAGGACCCCTAAAACTCTCTACCTGGGAGCTTTCTCTTGTGTGGGGCAGGAATTGCCCTCAAGAATGTGGGGTGGATGGGAGTTAATGGATAAATAAATACCCCAGTTTCCTTGCTCCTCTGTGGGGGGAATTCAGAGGTGTGTTCTATAGACTCAGAGGATGTCCATTGGGATTGAGCCCCGTGGCCCATGGCAGCAACTAATTCTTCCTCACTGGGACTTTCTGGGATGTTCCTTTTTGGAATGTTCATACTGGATATTTCTGGAATAATTTTTCAAATAAATTCTTTGCACTTGAATCCTTGGCTCAAGAGAGGTCCATCTTAGCTGTGTGTTTGAGTTGACTCAGGGAGAAACAAAAATATCTGTTGGGGTGCAAGCAAGTTTGGGGATCCTTCTTCCTGAGTGCTACTCAAAGGAGGAGAAAGTCATTCTCTTCACCCACTTTGCTTACTTTATCATGCAACCCTGACTTTATATAAACAGGGCATTGGAGATGCTTGTCCCACAAGGGGGAACCTACTTTCATGTCTGGTGGAGCCAACTTTTTGTAAGTACACATGAGACTTCTCTGCTCTGGGGGCCCGCTGGAATGGTTAGGGGAGCGATATCAGGTGGGAGAACAGGAAGCCTGCTCACTGCCTCAATGAGCTGGTGAGATTCAAAGATTCATGTGCATGTGACTTTACTGGTACCCACCAAGTTCAGAGACATTTGGATTCATTATCCTAGTTGATTTCTTCTTCTTCTTTTTTTTTAAGGTTTACTTATTTATTTTAGGGAGAGAGAGAGAGAGCATGTCTGTGTACAGAGGGGGAGGGGCAGAGGGAGAGAGAGAGAATCTCAAGCAGACTCCTTGCTGGGCATGGAGCCTGATGAGAGACTTGATCCTATGACCCTGAGATCGTGACCCAAGCCGAAATTAAGAGTCGGACTCTTAACCAACTAAGCCTCCCAGGCACCCCTGTCCTAGTTGACTTCTTGACTGAAAAGACAGTGATAGAACAGCTGTGTGTCTGCTGTTTGCCCCTCCAGATCTATCCTCACCTTTCACTCCGTTCTGTGTTTGGGAGGATGATTCAAGTAGGTGGCATCATTGGGCTCCTTTATCCGCTGGCTTCTGCTTGGGTTTGGCCAATGAGATGGAAGATTAGAGAATAGAATGTATTTCTGGCTCCTCTCCTGCAGGGTGGCTGTGGTGCTCTCCATCTAGCTGCCCTCTGTGAGTCTGGGTATTTATTCCCTCTCCCTCTCCTTGGCCCTTCTGGCCTAGGGGTGGTAAAATCTCTCTACCATTGCAAGTTCCAAGGTCCAGCAGAAGCCTTGCCTACATCTTGCTCTTTCTTTCTTTCTCTTCTTTCTCTTCTTTCTTTCTTTCTTTCTTTCTTTCTTTCTTTCTTTCTTTCTTTCTTTCTCTTTCTTTCTTTCTTTTCTTTCTTTCTTCTTTCTTTCTTTCTTCTTCTTCTTTCTTTCTTTTCTGTCTTTCTTTCTCTATCATCTATCTATCTATCTATCATCTATCTATCTATCTATCTATCTATCTATCTATCATCTATTTATCATTTATCCATTCATTCATTTTTGTTCAGCTTTATGAGTTATAACTAACATATAATAAATATATTTTTAAAGGTTATTATTATTTTTATTTTATTTATTTCTTTTTTAAAAGATTTTATTTATTTATTTGTCAGAGAGAAAAAGAACAAGCAGGGGGAGTGACAGGCAGAGGGAGAAGCAGGCCCCCTACCGAGCAAGGAGCCTGACCCAGGACTCAATCCCAGGACCCTGGGATCATGACCCGAGCCCAAAGTAGATGCTCAACCGACTGAGCCATCCAGGCATCCCAAGATTTTTATTTATTTATTTGAGAGAGAGAGAGAGAAAGAAAGAGAGGGAGAGAACAAGCAGGGTGAGGGGCAGCAGAAGAAGCAGACTCTCTGTTGAGCAGGGAGCCCAATGCAGAGCTCGATCCCAGGACCCTGAGATCATGACCTAAGCAGAAGGCAGACGCTTAACCGACTGAGCCACCCAGGCTCATATAATGTTAATCAATTTTAAGTGTAAAGCATGATGAGTTTTGACAAATGCATACAGTCATAAAACCACTACCACAATCACGTTTCCTCATATCCTTGTGTAGTCAATCCCCTCCCACACCTCTGGCTCTAGCAATCATGGATCCGCTGTCTGTCACTACAGTTTTGCCTTTTCTAGGGTTTCATACAAATGGAATCATGCAGTGTGTTGCCTTTTGAATCTGGCTTTTAAAACTCAATGCTTTTGAGATTGATCCATGTTAATAGATACGTCAATCATTATGTGTATCACGTGTATTCCTTTTTTTTTTTTTTTAATTTTTATTTATTTGACAGAGAGAGACACAGCGAGAGAGGGAACACAAGCAGGGGGAGTGGGAGAGGGAGGAGCAGGCTTCCCGTTGAGGAGAGAGCCCGATGCGGGGCTCGATCCCAGGACCCTGGGATCACGACCTGAGCCGAAGGCAGAGGCTTAACGACTGAGCCGCCCGGCGCCCCACGTGTATTCCGTTTTATTGCTGACAACAGTACGCACGATGTGTGTTACAGGTATGCGGCAATTGGCTTGTCCATTTGTTACTTTAGGGACATTTTGGTAATTTTCAATTTTGGGTGTTATGAATGAATTTGCTGTAAACATTCATTGGGTGGACATGTTTGCATTTCTCTTAGGCATTTTTCTTAGGAGTGAGATGGCTAAGTTTTATGGTGTTTGTCAACTTTATAAGAAACTATCCAACTGTTTTCTCAAATGGCTGTGCCATTTTGCATTCCCACTGCGATGTGTGAGAGTTCCAGGGGCTCCACATCTTCATTAACACTTGATATTGTCAGTTTTTTTTAAAAATGTTAGCTATTCTGGTGATATAGTGGTATTTCATTGTGTTTTTCATTTGTGTTTAATTTAAAAATAAGCACATCTCTTCATGTGCTCATTTGAGACTCATATCATCTTTGGTGAAGTATGTGTTCAGATCTTTTTCCCATTTAAACTTTCTTTTTTTTTTTAGTTGTCAGTATAACATACTATAAAATTTACTTTGTGTGTGTGTACAGATCCGTGTTTTAACACATATGTAGGTTTACGTCTAACCCCACCACTCCAAGAAACTTCCTCACTCTGCGCTTTTGTGGTCATGCCTTCCCACCAGTCCTAACCCTTGGCAACCATTGATCTGCTCTTCATCCCTTTAGTTTTGTCTTTTCAAAAAACAAAACAAAACAAAACAAAAAAATGGAATCGTACATTCTGTAACCTTTTGAAATTTGCTTCTTTCACTCAGCATAATGATCTTTAAGATCCATCTATGGTGTTGTGTATTCCAATAGTTTCCTCTTTCTCTTACTGAGTAATACTCCCTCATTGCAAGGGTGTATTGCAGTGAGCTTGACCATTTACTCATTGATGGACTTTTGTGTTGTTTCCAGGTTTTGGAAATTATGAGTAGAGCTGTTACAAACATTATGTGTACGGGTTTTTGAGTGGACACATGTTTTTATTTCGTAGCTTTTGGTGTCGTGACTAGGAACTTCTTGCCTTATTTCATGGCGCAGGACCTCAGGATGATATTGAATAGTAGTGGTGAAAGGAGACACCTTTGTCTTGTTTTACATCTTAGGGGAAAACATTTAGTTTTTTTTTTTTTTTTTTAAGATTTTATTTATTTATTTATTTGACAGAGAGAGAGAGAGCATGAACACAAGTAGGGGGAGCAGGCAGAGGAAGAGGGAGAAGCAGGCTCCCACTGAGCAAGGAGCTGGATGTGGAGCCCGATCCCAGGACTCTGGGACCATGACCTGAGCCGAAGGCAGACACTTAACAGACTGAGCCACCCAGGCACCCCAAACATTTAGTCTTTAAGTAGAATGTTAGTGGTAGGTTTTTGTAGAAGCAGCACACCAAGTTGTGGCAATCCCTTCTATTTCTAGCTTGCTAACAGTTTTTATCGTGCATGGGTGTTGGATTTTGTCAAGTGCTTTTTCTGTGTCAATTGATAGTTATATAATTCTCTTTCTTTTTTTCCTGCTTGTTAATATGGTGGATTACGTTGATTGATATTTATTTATTTTTAAGATTTTATTTTATTTTTAAAATTTATTTTAAAAAGTATTTATTTATTTATTTATTTATTTATTTATTTATTTATATCACATGAGTGGGTGGGAGGGGCAGAAGGAGAAGGAGAGAGAGAATCTCAAGCAGACTCTGTGCTGAGTGTAGAGCCTGACTTGGGGCTGTTCTGTGCTTGGGATGATGACTCAAGTAGATGACATCATTGGGCTCCTTTATCCTCTGGCTTCCACTTGGTTTTGGCCAATGAGGTGGAAGATTAGAGAATAGAATGTATTTCTGGCTCCTCTCCTGCAGGGTAGCTGTGGTGCTCTCCATCTAGCTGCCCTTTGTGAGTCTGGGTAATTATTCCCTCTCCCTCTCCTTGGCCCTTCTGGGGCCAAAGGGTGGTAAAGTCTCTCTATCATTGCAAGTTCCAAGGTCCAGCAGCAGCCTTGCCTACAACTTGCCTTTCCTTTCTTTCTCTCTCTCTCTCTTTCCTTCTTTCTTTTTCTCTTTCTTTCTTTCTTTCTTTCTTTCTTTCTTTCTTTCTTTCTTTCTTTCTCTTTCTTTCTTTCTTTCTTTCTTTCTTTCTTTCTTTCTTTCTTTCTTTCTTCTATTATCTATTTATCTATCATCTATCTATCATCTATCTATCTATCATCTATCCATTCATTCATTTTTGTTCAACTTTATGAGGTATAACTAATATCCCACGACCCTGAGATCATGACCTGAGCTGAAACCAAGAGTCATATGCTCGACCGACTGAGCCACCCAGGTACCCCTTTAAGATTTTATTTTAAATAATCTCTACACCCAATGTGGGGCTCAAACTCACAACCCTGAGATCAAGAGTTGCATGCTCTACCAACTGAGCCAGCCAGGCACCCCACATTGATTGATTTTTAAATTGATACATACTATAAAATTCACCACTCACCATTTAAACATAAATTCATACATTCACCATTTAAACATTTACAGTTCTGTGGATTATAGTATATTCACATGGTTGTGCACTCACCTTCACTGTCCAATTCCAGTTTTCTCATTGCTTTCTGAAGGAGAGAATATTTGGAGGTCATCACCCTGAAATTTTTGCTGACATCGCTCCTCATGTTGATTGACTTTTGATTGTTGGTATTATGGGTCTGGCCTTCAGAGGGAATGACTGATGTACAGTGTAGATTTGGGGAGTTCTGGCATGGGGATGGTGTTTACCTCCATATGATTGTACTGATCAGCTAGGGAGAGAGGAGAGAGTCAAAATGGAAGCCTGGACAGCTGCAGTGTCAGGGTTGGGGAAGAGAAGGAGACTGGGAAGGAGTGGTTCAAGACCAAGGGGGAAAACCACGTGTAGCAGATGCCGTCAGTATCCCCTGTCCATGTCGCCTTGCTCTGACCACGTCAGTGCACATCAGCCTGACTTCCAAGAGCCCATGCTCACGTCTGTCTGAGGGCTTTCTCTGCTCTCTACTCCCATGTGCAGTGGGCCAGGATTACCGGGGAATTAACGCCCCCAGGATCAGCCCTCGACAATGACCAGCTGGGTTTGGTGTCTACATACCTCAGCTCTCCCACCCCTCTGAAGTGAATGTTATAGGCTGTATCAACAGAGAGAATGAACCCCAACTGCCACAGTGAGAGCTTGCTTGAGAACACATGCTTTAGCAGCTGGTTTTCCTTTCTTTTCTCCTTTCTCCACTCCCCTACTTGTGTTTTCTGGGCTCACCTCCCAAATTAACTTACCTCCATTGAAATCCTTGTCACAGAGTCTGCTTTTGGGGGAACCCAAACTATGACCAGAGCTGTTGGTCTAAAGCAGGTACGCAAAATCATGAGACTGTGCTCATGTACACTCATGAAATTTTACTCATGAGATTAAATGTCTCACTAGGACTCCCATATTCACTGCAGCTCTATTCACAATAGCCAAAACATAGAAACAACCTAAATGTCAATCAATAGATGAATGAATACATATGTGTGTGTATGTATATATACGTTGCATATACAATATACATCGTTTATAGTGTTACGTGTGTATGTGTATGTGTGTACACACTCACACACCATGGGATGTTATTCAGCCACAAGAAAGAAGAAAGTCATGCCCTATGTGACAACTTGGATGAACCATTATGCTAAGTGAGATAACTCAGAGAAGGACAGATACTGTGTGATATCACTTATATGTGGAATCTAAAGCAGCCGAGCTCAGAAAAACAGAGAATAGAGAAGTGGTTACCAGGAGTTGGAAGGTGGGGGAAATGGGGAGATATTGGTCAAAGGGCACAAACTTCCAGTTATAAGATTAACAAGTTCTGAGGATCTAATGTACAGCATGGTGATCATAGTTAATAATACTGTATTATATACTTGAAAGTCGCTCAGAGAGTAGATCTTAAATGGTCTCACCACAAAAAAAGGAATGGTAATTATGTGATGGGCTGGAGGTGTTGGTTAACACTTTGGTGGTAATCATTTTGCAATATATAAATGTATCAAATCAACAGGTAGTACACCTTAAACTTACACAATGTTTTTTTTTTTTTTTTAAAGATTTTATTTATTTATTTGACAGAGAGACAGCGAGAGAGGGAACACAAGCAAGGGGAGTGGGAGAGGGAGAAGCAGGCTTCCCGCAGAGCAGGGAGCCCGATGCGGGGCTCGATCCCAGGACCTGGAATCACGACCTGAGCCGAAGGCAGACGCTTAACGACTGAGCCACCCAGGCGCCCCAAACTTACACAATGTTATATGTCAATTATATCCCAATAAAGCTGGGGAAATTTAAAATAAAACCAAATTTCTCAGCTAGAGAGACAGAAGAGGGTCTAGGACTGAACTCTGGGGAGTTTTTAATTTTAGGAGCTGTGAGAGAAAGAGACTGAGAAAGGGTGGTGTATGGAGGTGGAGAAAAAGCAGATGCCCTGGAAAGCAAGAGAGCGGCCATGGCAAGGAGGGAATTCATCATTTGGGTCTGAAGCTCCTGGAAGGTGGAGTAGGATGAGGACAGTTCCAGGGAGCTCACAGGCTAGGGGCAGACACACAAGGACACAGACAGTATGAAGAGGAAACCCAGGATGTCTGAGAGTGCAGATGCTGCAGGTAGCTTGGAGTGATCAGGGAATCACAGAGATGTGTCTTTCAGGAGTAGGAATTTGCAGGAAGCTAGGAGGAGGGGAAAAGAAATTCCTGAGAGAATAGCATGGGGGGGAGGGGAAAAAGGATGTAAAACAACATGGAAATCTCAGAGGAAGGGTCAGCAGGTTGGAATGGCTGGGTCTATACCTCACTTCCTAATTATTAATTGGATAAATGGATGTATGTCAGTTTGCATGGAACAGTGGCTGGATTTGGAACTAGAGAAGATAGCAGGGGCCAGATCACAAGGGTCCTGAATGTGAAAATGGGGAATTTTAAACTTTACTCTGGGGGCAATGGGGAGCCACAGAGGTCTCTGAGTAGAGAGGGGACACAGCCAAAGCCTTCTATTCTGGTGGCCAATACAGAGGATGGACTGGAGGGAGGTGGCGCTGCAGGCTTTTGCCAGGTGAGAATGATGCACTTGAGTTAGGGTGTGGCTGGGGGGGGGGTAGTATAGAAAAGGAGGAAGGACAGAGAAAATATTTCACTATTAATTCTGGGGAGAGTAGAGAGAGGGATTGAGGGGGCTGGGGTCACTATGAGAAGTTAAGCCTGGGCAACATTTGTATAACATCAGGTGATCCACTTCTTCCTTCCAGCCCTGGGAGCAGGGAGTGTGCGTGCATGTGTATGTGTGTGTGTGTGCATGCACGCGTGCACACACACGCATCTTCCTCGGGGCAGCAGCCTTGCCCAGCACACAGTGAGCACTGATGGGTACTGGGGAGCATGGATGGAGTGAGGAGTGTGTTTGTGATCTCCACCACAAAAATAAATCATAATTAGTTCTTCCCCCACTTTTTGCCATTGGAGCCTGGGGGCTGGGGAAGCAGACCCTGGGGTCTCTAGTTTCCAGTAGGGAGAAAATCTGCAGGGCATCACCAGCCTGAGCGCTGGGGTGCTTGTTAGTGGCTGGGAAGCCCCTGGGACAGGAGCTCTGGGGACCCCCTGCATAACAGGATCTGGGTCCTCAGCCCCTCCCTTCACAGGCTGTGAGCAGAGAGTGATGCAGGCAGGCACCGTGGGAACCTCCCTTGGCCATGGTGAGTATGGATTCAGAGACTTTGCAAGGCAGAAGCCACTCCAGCCCATCCCTGGCCCTATGGGTGAAATCTGAAAATGAGTCGGGGGAGAGAGAAATGCCAGAGTGACTGTTAACCTGAAAACAGCCAACGGTGATGGGCTTGGATGGCATTTGCCCGAAAGGTGTTCAGTTCTGTTTTCTGTGGATGGCAAAATGTAGAGTGGAGGAGAATATGACATGTGCCCAGGAAGGGAAGGAGAGACCTCTGGGGGACTTCAAGGGGAACCCTCCAAAGCCACAGATGCTCACCTGTGCACAGAATGCTGGTATGCACAAGTGTGCTAGCAGACCGTGGGGCCGTGGTCCGAGCACATGGGGTGTGAAATGCACACGTGTGTCCTGCAAGCAACACACACACATGCACACACACGTACCCTGGAGTTTCATGGGCGCAAATGCACACATTTATATAGCAGTGAGGGCTCAAAGGTGGTGGGGAAAGGGCTCCTGTTTTTTTTTTTTTTTTATTTTGGGGGGGATTCCCAAAGAAAAGGAAGAGGAAGGGGAAAGACTCTAGATCCTAATCCCATGTGCTCCTGTCTGTCACCCTCACCATGAAGGTGGCATTGGGCAGAGCTCCAGAACTCACCATCCACGAGCTCCTGCTAACTCCCTCTCCAAGAAGCAGCTGGCCTGGAGTTCTTTCTGTGGCTGCAATTTTCTCAGGTTTCAGGTATGCAAATAAGTTACTTTCTAGTCCTGCAACCTGATTTCATTTGATTAAGCACTCTCACCTGTCACATTTGGAAAGCGGAATTTGGACGTGTTGAGGCAAAAAGTCACAGCTTCTCAGCTGTTGTAGGGTTAAGTTTCAGCCACGTTCAAGGTTTCCCGCTTTCTTCTTCCCCCTCTGGGGTGGGGTGCTGGGGGTTGGAGCAGATGGAGAGGGGCCTCCTGTCTGTATGCGTCCCTCACGCTCAGCTCAGCCTGTGTGTGCCCCCAGCATTCCCTGAGGTGACAGAGTCCCCTCCGCCCCCTGGCTGGACCGGTCTTACCCAGCATACTCCTGAGGCAGCTCTGCCAGCTCCCATACCCTGCTCTTTCTTTCACGCCTGCATCCACCCTGTCAGGAAGTCCAGTGGGCTCAACCTGCACACCCTGTCCAGAATTGGCCACCTCTCACCGCCTCCATGGCCCTCGCCCTGGTCCAGCTCCCATCATCCCTCACCCTGGATCAGCTCAGCCACCTCTTCCTTGGTCTTCCGACTTTTACCTGTGTCCCCCCACCACACTCTGTTCTCCCTCAATGGTCAGAGGGTGCCTGGGAAAACCTGAGTCAGGTCACATCCCTCCCCTGCTCAGAATCCTCCATCGGCCTCACACCACTTGGCATAAGAGCTAAAGTCAGCCCTGTGACCACAGGACCCTGGCAACATGCCCCTGTCACTCCTGTGGCCTCACCTCCTTTCCCCCTCTTGCTCCCTCTATCACTCTGTTCCTCCTGGCTCTTCCTGTTCCAGGCCCAGCCCAGCCCCAGAGCCTTTGCACGGGCTGATGCCTCTCCCTGGTCTTCCCTCACATATCCTCTGGGCTGATTTTAAAAATTTCTTTCAAGTGCGAATTTGGGGCCATGGCCGCCCTGCTGAAGCCACCCTGGCCCGTCCCCAGCCCTAGAGGTGAGATCTGAAAAGGAAGGAAGGAAGGAAGGGGAGGATTCCCGAGGGACTGACCGTCCTACATGGAACACTTCCCCTCAAGGAGCATCTAAGTACTCTGCTTTTTCTTTCCTGCAGTACTTCTCTTCTAACATACAGGCTCACTTGTTTAAGTTTTCAAGTGTGTTGCTTATTGCCCAACACCCTCCCTCTAGAACCTTCTGCTCCTCCAAGGCTGGGATCTCTGCCTCCTGTTTAGCTCCCTGCTGGGTCCACAGCAGCACCTGGCTCAGAGCAGATACTCAGTGAACAGGAGCAGGATGAGAGGTGAGCCTGTAAAACAGCCCTTAAGGCACAGCATCCGGGGACACCCTTGGCTTCAAATCCTGGCACCATGCCTGCAAGAATGTGAGCAGATTATCCCCCTAGACCCTGCTTCCCCAGAGGTGCAAAGCCTCGCAAGCAGTCCGAGACCAAAAGGGTCA
The DNA here is from genome assembly GCF_964656455.1 of Halichoerus grypus. Taxonomy (NCBI): domain Eukaryota; kingdom Metazoa; phylum Chordata; class Mammalia; order Carnivora; family Phocidae; genus Halichoerus; species Halichoerus grypus. The sequence continues at coordinate 205,590,639 of NC_135712.1, forward strand.
TAGCACTGTTCCGGGAATCTTAACTGACTATTATCCTGAGCTCACAGGATCAATCTCAACTCCCACAGATGAGGCGTGGAGGCGTAAAACCAGCGGCCCTCGGTCACACTGCCTCGAGTGAGTGAAGGCACCAGCATTCAAGTTCAGGCTTGTCTGATTCTGGGGCTCATCCCTGTTGTTCCTGCAGGTCACTGAAGGACTGCCTTGAGCACAGGACTTCTGCCCTACGTAATGGGGATTTTTTTTGTCAGATAGTGACCTCCCCATCACTGGAGGCATGCAAGTAGAGGCTGTATAATTGCAGTAGAGGAGACTCCTACACTGAGCGTATATTGAGGGGGGTGGTTTCCTTTTCAATCCCCTTCTTTAAGATGCCCAAGATGGGCTGGCTTACTGTTGGAGGAAGCTTGTTTTAATACCATGAAGGGCCCCTTCCCTATATGGCAACTAACAGTTGGGAGTCCATCAGCCTGGTTTTGACTTCTCCCTCTAAAAAGCAGCTCACTTTGGAAGGTTCCTCTAACTCCCTTATGTCCTCATACTCAGCTTCCTATGATCTTCCTAAAAAGTCCGCCTCATGGCTTATCAAGAAGCCTTGTCACCTACCAATCTGTAGTTTTTACTAGACCTTTGCTGTTCAGGTCACATGTTGAAAAATGTTAATCAGAAATGGTGTTAGCATATTTTACATTCAGAAAGGAACCTCTTTATCTCTACCCTTAGCTCCCCCTGTCAAAATCAGATTGATTAAACTTCTTGAAGAATAATACAAAAATTTACCAAGAAAAGAAAAATCCCTCTAAGAAATTTTTGTTTCTTTTACTTATAAAAATTCCTACTTGAGGTAGAAAATCTGGGACATACAAGAAAAAAAAAAAAAAAGAACACGTTCATATGTAGTCAGTCAGAATCTTACTGTCTTGTTTTCCATTTTTTGCAAAACACATAAATAAGAATTCTCATTTTATCAATTACTCTTTTTTTTTTTTAGATTTTATTTATTTATTTGAAAGAGAGAGTGAGCAAGAGGGAGAACATGAGCAGAGGGTGGGGGAGAAGCAGACTCCCTGCTGAGCAGGGAGCCCCACATGGGGCTCGATCCCAGGACCCTGGGACCATGACCTGAGCCAAAGGCAGTCGCTTAACCAACTGAGCCACTCAGATGTCCTTCAATTACTCTTTTTAAATGTTTATTTATTTATTTTTAAAGATTTTATTTATTTATTTGACAGAGAGAGACACAACGAGAGAGGGAACATAAGCAGGGGGAGAGGGAGAGGGAGAAGCAGGCTTCCCATTGAGCAGGGAGCCCGATGTGGGGCTTGATCCCAGGACCCCGGGATCATGACCTGAGCCAAAGGCAGACGCTTAATGACTAAGCCACCCAGGCGCCCCAATTACTCTTTTTTTCAAAAAGATTTTGTCTATTTATTTGTCAGAGAGAGAGCACAAGCAGGGGGAGTGGCAGGCAGAGGGGGAAGCAGGCTCCCCGCTGAATGAGGAGCCCAATGTGGGCAGGACCTGGAATCATGACCTGGGCTGAAGGCAGATGCTTAACCAACTGAGCCACCCAGGCATCCTGTTATCAATTATTCTTTAAAAAATTTTAAAAAATTAAAAAAAAATTTAATTTTATTTTTAAAGATTTTATTTATTTATTTGACAGAGAGAGACAGAGAGAGTGCACAAGCAGGGGGAGCGGCAGGCAGAGGGAGAGGGAGAAGCAGGCTCCCTGCTGAGCAGAGGGCCCTGTGTGGGACTGGATTCCAAGGCCCTGGGATCATGACCTGAGCTGAAGGCAGACGCTTAACCGACTGAACCACCCAGGCACCGCATTAAAAGATTTTATTTTTAAGTCACCTCTACATGGAACGTGGGGCTCAAACTCATGACCCTGAGATCAAGAGTCAAGAGCTCCATGGATTGAGCCAGCCAGGTGCCCCAAGTTACTGATTCTTCTTCTTCCTTTGTTTTTTTTTAGAGAGAGAGCGTGACTGCGAGTGCCTGCATGTGAGTAGGGGGGAGGAGAGGGAGAGAGAAGTTTCAGTTGTACGACATAATAATTCAGTGTTATATGGCAACATGATCACCATCATACATAGTTACAAATTCTTTTTCTTGTGATGAGAACTTTTAAGATGTATTCTCCAGCAACTTTCAAATACCTAATACAGAATTATCAACTATGTTCACCATGCTGGACTTTATATCCCATGACTTACTTATCTTATAACTGGAAGTTTTCATTTTCTTCTTAATGATTTGTAAGAGCTGAACATATTTTAGGGTCACAACCTTTTCTAGTTTGTGATTTGCCTATACATTTGTTTCAATTTAACAATGCTTTGTGATATTTGGAAATTACATTTTTTTGATGGTCATATCCATTTACTTCATGAAGTCTTCCAGGTCATTGAGTTTTTATTATTCTCACTCTCTAAAGGCTCTGATGTTCTCTCTGATACTATTTAATTTGCAGTAAAGGGGCTTCTTTTAGACACATGCGTCTCTGCCCAGTGTGCATTTTCTCAGATCTAGATTTCTTAAGTGGAGTCCAAGATTCTTGGTTTTTGAGTTTCATTTTGCTTTAGTTTCTGCAGATTTCATAGTAGGCTTTGCTTTTATCATAGCACAAATTCCTCAGAGGATCTCTTTGGAGTTTCCCTAAGTTGAATATTGTTTTAGTTTTACTTGTCTACAGTCTGAGGACCAGATCTGGCCCGCTGCCTGTTTTTGTAAATAAAGTTTTATTGAAACAGCCATGCACACTTGTTTGTACATTGTCTATGGCTGCTTTCACACTAGAATGGCAGAGTTGAGCAGTTATGGCAGAGATCGTGCAGCCCACGAAGTCTAAAATATTCACTATCTGGTCCTTTACAGAAAACTTTTTCACCCCTGTGCTCGATTGACATGGCTGCCTGTTTCTTCCTTCCCTCACCATCTTTTCCCTCCTGTTAAATTCGTCGATGGTCCTGACTCATCTTTTCTTCATAACCAGAATATCGATCAAGAACATTTTTGTTGTTTTTCTCTATTATATCTTCAGAACTAAAATCTAAAATTTATGTTTCTTAAATTAAAATTTCAGCAAACTTCCAAAACATTTAAATGATTATTCTTAATTTCTATGGCCCCGTTGTTGTGGATGAGAATTGTCAGGTGTACAGCCATTCATTTTTTCTCCTCTTAGAAGTCACTGGCTTGCAGGTTACCCAAAATGCCACTAGGTGGCTCCTAAATCAGTACTGTCCTCTCCACTCTCTTCCCACCTGCCTTGTCTGAGTTGGTGTTTGAGGAACTCAAGACTGAGTTTTGCTTATCTAAGCCAATGAACTCTTGATCAGCAGGGAAAGATGGCATTGGGGGGCATTTTCCTTAAAAAAAGTCCCATGTTCCAAGTGAGTGCAAAATACTCTGAGGAAAATTTCAATATAGGTATTTTTTTTTCTGTTAGCTAGTAGGTTAATCCATCATAAAACAATTAAGCTATCACCAGTCCAGGATTTCTACTGAAGCCTCATCATTTGAATTAAAATGGTCAATAATTTCCCATTTAATTAACACATGTAGCCATTAGCACAATGCCTAGGGTCCACAATACTATTGGGTGGGGGTGGGGGGCCATGAAATTGTGTTAATTTCTCAGATCAGAAGAAATAAATAAGCTTTGAGGGTTGAAGAATATATTCATCTTTATACCAACACAGTCCTATAACATACACATTTAAAATGTTATAATATTTAAATTATTTTAAATAAAATTTAGATTTTATTTGATTCAATAAATTTTATTTAAATACAATTTAAATAAAAATAAAAAAAATTTTATGGGGAAGGCAGAAGTGCCTAGGGCCCATAGAAGTCATGATATAGCCCTAGTATTCAGATTCCTAAAGGTGTTACTTTGTTCATTGCAGATATCACTGTTACAGGCTTTGTCTTTCTGGGGTGTTCTTTTCACATGGACTGCAGCAGACCTTGTAAATTCCTCTCCCACATCCACTTGACCCTTATATGTTTTTTTCTCATCAGATGGGGACTTTGAATTCCCTGTACATGTCAAGTGGGAATTACTGGGAAATTCATGCCTCCTGGTAGAAACTCTTTTAAAAATTTTAAAAAAAATTTATTTTAAGTAGGCTCCATGCCCAACATGGGGCTTGAACTCATGACCCTGAGATCAAAGGTTGCATGCCCTACTGACTGAGCCAGCCAGGCATGCCCCTCCTGGTAGAGACTCTTAAGCAATGACCATTTTACTCTCTGTTTTTTTAAGAGTCTGGCTCTTTTAGATTCCACCTATGAGGGATATCATACTGTATTTGTCTTTCCTTATCTGACTAATCTCACTTAGCATCATGTCCTCAAGATCCAGCCACGTTAGTTGCCCATGGCAGGATTTGCTTCTTTCCCAAGGCTGATTAATATTCCATTGTGTGTATATAGCCCTTCTCCTCCTTCTCCTTCCTCTCCTCCTCCTTGTTCTTTTTAAGTAATCTCTACACCAAACATGGGCTTGAACTTGCCACCCCAAGAGTCGCATGCTGTACCAGTGAACCAGCCAGGTGCCCCTATACCACATCTTTATTTGTTCATCCATTGACTGACACAGGTCTCCAAAGGGAGACACTCAACCAACTGACCCATCCAGGCATCCCTAATTTGTTCTTTTTAATTAAGAGTCTGTTTCTTGATTTCTCTTTCTCTTATTTTTCTCCCTTTGTTTGTTTTGTTTTGCTTCTTTAAATTCCACATGAGTGAAATCATATGGCCATTCGTCTTTCTCTGATTTTACTTAGCATTATACTCTCTAGCTCCAACCACATCGTTGCAAATGGTAAGATTTCATCCTTTTTTATGGCTGAATCATATTCCATTGTTTATATATACCACCTCTTCTTTATCCATTCACCAATCGATGGACACTTGGGCCACTTCCATTGTATCAGATATGTCTTTTGTAAATATTTTCTCCCAGTCTGTGGCTTGTCTTCCCATTCTCTTGACACTCTATTTTTTCCAAATATTTATCGCTAAGATGATCTTATTGTTTATTGTTTGTCTCCTCCCACTACAGTGTAAGATCCACAAAAACCTTTCTGTTTTCTTCTCTGCTGTATTTCCAGTGCATAGTCTGGTGCCTGGTGTTTTGGATACACCTGACAAATATTTGTTGAGTGAATGAATGAATAACAACTCATAACATTTTTAGTTTGTTTTATTCTTAGTGAAAATGGTATTAAGCTGCTTTAAATTCTCCCGTCTTTTTTTTTTTTTTAAGATTTTATTTATTTGAGAGAGAGAGTGAGAGCAAGAGAGGAGCACTAGCAGTGGGGAAGGGCAGAGGGAGAGGAAGAAGCAGACTCCTCACTGAACAGGAAGCTGGATGCAGGGCTCAACCCCGGGACCCTGAGATCATGACCTGAGTTGAAGTCAGACACTTAACTAACTGAGCCACCCAGGTGCCCCTCTTCATCTTTTTTTGACTCAATTTCAAATTATCACCATTTTAATCTTCAGAATTAAGAATAATAGTCATTTACAACTGTGTGAGATGATTTCCACCATTTAACCATATTAAAGAGTACAATTCAGTGGCATTAATTATGTTCGCAATTTTTTGCAACTCTCACCACAGAAGAATGACTCTTCATTCCTCCCTGCTCCCAGCCTCTGGTAACCTCAAACCTACTTTCTGTCTCTATAAATTTGCCTATTCTAGATATTTCACATAAGTGGAATCATATAATATTTATACTTTTATGTCTGGCTTATTCATTTAGCATAATGTTTTTAAAGATTTTTAAATTTTATTTTAGAAAGAGAGAGAGCAAGTGAGGGGAGAGGCAGAGGAAGAGGAAGAGAGAAAACCCCAAGTAGGCTCCTGGCTGAGCCCAGAGCCTGATGTGGGGCTCCACCCCACAACTCCGAGATCATGACCCCAGCTGAAATCAAGAAAGTCAGTTAACTGACTGAGCCACCCAGGCGCTCCTCATTTAGCATAATTTTTAAAAGTTTTTTTTCATTTATTTGAGGGAGAGAGAGAGCGCATTAGTGGGTGGGGGAGGGACAGAGAGAGAGGTAGAAGCAGAATTCCCACTGAGCAGGGAGCCCAAGGTGGGGCTCGATCCCAGGACCCTGGGATCATGACTTGTGCCAAAGGCAGATGCTTAACCTACTGAGCCATCCAGGCACCCCTAGCATAATGTTTTGAAGGTTTGTCCAAAATGTAGCATATGCCAGAACTTCATTCCTTTCCATGGCTGAATAATATTCTATTGTATGGATGGATCACCCTCTGTTCATCTACTCACTTGTTAATGGATATTTGGTTTATTTCCATCTTTCAGCTATTGTGAACAGTGCTGCTATGAACATTCTTGTATAAGTATCCGAGTCCTTGTTTTTAATCCCTTTGGGTATGCATCTAGGACTGGAATTGCTGGATCATAAGGTAATTCTATGTTAACTTTTTGAGGAATTAACAAATTGTTTTCCATTGAGTCTGCACCATTTGACATTCCCACCTGTAGAGAACAAGGGTTCCAGTTTCTCCTCATTCTTGCCAAAATTTATTTTCCATTTTAAAAAATTATAGCCATCCTAGTATATGTGAAATGGCTTAGTAATTCACTTTTGTCTAATTAAACACTGATGATGGATTGAAATCATCCCAAGTATCTTGTCTGACCACTGTGGGATGAAATAAGAAATCAGTGACAGAAGGAAAACTGGACACTTTCCAAATATGGAGCAATTAAACAATACCCTCTTAAACAATGGGATCAAAGGAGAAATTACAAGTTAAATTGGAAAATAGTTTGAGATGGATGAACATGAAAACACAACATACCAAAACTTCGGGATACAGCAAAAGCAGTGCTCAGAGGGAAATTCATAGCTATAAGTGCTTCCATTAAAAAGGAAGAAAGATGCATAATCAACAACCTAACTGTACACCTCAAGGAACTAGAAACAAAAGAGCAAGCTAAACACTGAGGGTGGGGTTTCCACTTTGAGATTCTCCAGAAGAATATGGTCTGTGTGTAATATGCTGTATCTTCCATTTATCAGAGCAAGACCACTCTTTTGTGCTCATCTCTGTCTCAGGAGATCAACCTGCATGGATCACATTGATGGGCTCTGCCTTCTGGCTTCCGGTTGGGTTTGGCCAATGGGAGGCACTGTCAGGAGATGGAGGGTAGGAGGAGAGAAAGGCCAGGGTATTACTCTCCCCAGTCTCTTTCTACATGTGCCAATGGGTGGCCACTCTTAGTCAGAGGCCACAGTGCATTCCACACAACCAATGTTTCTGGCTATAACCACTGTTTCCTTTGTTTCTTCAGGCATGTGGGTGCTAAGAGCTCTCTAGTGCTGCTAGCTCTGGGGTGCTGTCCAGCCCCTAACTCTGCTCACACCTTTACAAACAGCCCCTTTTAAAAACTGCCCCTGCATTACCCAGCAGGAGTGAGTCACCCATTTCCTGTTGGATCCTGTTGATACACTTACAAGTGGAATCCCTTAAAAAAGAAGGAGAAAACACCTCAGAAAACTTTCCCTATCTACGTACCTCTGATTGCTCTGGGGAAACCAAGCCACCGTCTCTGACAACACTGACTTCTCACGCAGACCCCTGTGCCTTGCCTCAGAGCTGCCTCTCCTTCTTCTCTGTTTTCTAATTCTGCTATTCATTCTGTGTATTTAAACTTGTACATGAGGGGTGCCTGGGTGGCTCAGTCGTTAAGCATCTGCCTTCGGCTCAGGTCATGATCCCAGGGTCCTGGATGGAGCCCCGCATCGGGCTCCCTGCTCAGCGGGGAGCCTGCTTCTCTCTCTCCTTCTCCCTCTCCCCGTGCTAGTGCTCTCTCACTCTCTCTGTCAAATAAATAAATAAAATCTTTTAAAAAATAAACTTGTACATGATTATGTGATTCTTTCAGGGATAAGATTTTAAAAATGCCAAACAGATGTGTTTATTGAAATCCTCTGCATTCCCCCGGAATGATTCTGCCATTGTGGTCCTGCAGAAAAAAAAGGGTGATGCCTACTTCAGGAAGGTGTCAGTGGGGGTGGGGGTGGGGTGGAGAGTGCCTTTCCAGTAGCAGGAGAAGAGAAGGAGAGAGGGTTCAGGTAGAAGTTGGGAAAACAAATGGTCAAGCACCAGAGTCCTGAAATCCAGAAGAAGGCACAGTATGGCAGGGAGCCTTGAAGATGATCCTACCTCCTGGTGCTCATGACCTCATGTAATTCCCTCCCCTTGAGTAACTTGCTTCTAACCAACAAAATATGAAAATATTGAGGGGATGTCATTTCCATGGTCAGGTTACAAAGACTTTGACTTCTATCTTGCTACCAGACTCCTTCCCTTACTGGTTTGGATGGAGCAAATTGCACACAAGAGTTGGAGAAGCCCATGAGAGTAGCCCTCAGCCAACAGTGAGGCCCTGAGGCCCTGAGTTCAATGGTTCTTGAGGAACACAATCCAGTCTGAAACCAAATAAGTGAGCTAGGAAAAGGATCCTTCCCCAGTTGAGTCTTCAGATGAGACCTCAGTCCTAGCCAACATTCTGATCACAGCCTGTGAGAGGCTGTGTCACAGAGGTCCCCTTTAAGCCTTTCTCAGATTCCTGATCTACAGAAATATTGAGATAATAAATATGTGTGGTTTTAAGTCATTAAGTTTGGGGTAATATGTTACACAGGAATAGATAACAAATAATTAGTAGATAACTAATAAGGGTATATTTGTTGGGGTTAAAATAGTGGACCTTCTTTTCTTCTCCTTGGAATGAGCTCTTGGAAGAGCCTGCCATGCATGGTGGTCCATCCAACATCTATTTTTCTTCCTTTAAAAAAATTATTTATTTATTTATTTATTTATTTATTTATTTATTTATTTATTTTGAGAGAAGATGGGGAGACAGAGGGAGAGGGAGAGAATCCTAAACAGACTCTCCACTGAGCATGGAGCCCAACACAGGGCTTGATCTCATGACCCTGAGACCATGACCTGAGCTGAAACCAAGAGAAACCAAGAGTCCCCCCAGCCCAATGGACTGAGCCACCCAGGCGCCCCCTATTTTTCTTCTTACTTCTTGCTAACAGAAGCTTGTTTTAATTTGGTTTCAGGGAAATCTTGGAAGCTGGGTCCCTGCTAGCTCCAGAGTTGAGAATTTTGATTATTATAAGCCAATTATAAGAACTCCATTCTCTTGCTAGAGAGTGATGTAGAAGTGGGCACAAGACTCAGCTCTGGCCAATAAGAGTGGGAGGGAAGTCAGCACAGGGGGATTCTGAAATTTCCTTGCATCTAAAAATGTTGTGAGAAGAACATTTTCTTTTCTTGCCTCTGTCTGAGTCTGTGTGAGATGGTGATGTCTGGAGCTTCTGCATCTCTATTGTGACATAACACCTGAGAATGGCAGAGTAGAAAAGAGGAAAAAACTCTGTGTCCTTAATGACATTTCTTGACTTGTGAAAGAATAAATTGTCCATATCATTTAAACCCACTTGCATTTGGTTTTCTGATATTTGTAGCCCAGAGCCCAGCCCTCAAACTGAAACAGACGTTTGAAGCAATGTTTTGTTTTGCTGCCATACTACCCAGGGCCAAGGACTGAGGGGCAGGATTTGAAAAGTTATAGAGAGCAAAGCTGGCCCATTTTCTTTCCAAATCTAGTTTTGTCTTATGAGCGTCTCCTCACTGTCTTCTGTCTCCCATAGCCACTCCTAAAGCTTTCTCAGCTCATTTCCTGCTAGTACAATTTTCGGGGCCTGGGGATTGTTCTAGAAACTGATTAGTTACAAATAGTACATGAGCATCATGTTGGGAATCATAGACTGTAGTGTTCCTTTAGTGTTACTGCACTGCCTTAATCCCCCTTCCCAGGGAAAATGGAAGGTTATTATGTGTGTTTGTGGCAGTATAGGGCTTTCCTCTTCTCTCTTTTCTGAGGAAAGCATTGGCAAAATCCAAGAAAGAATGAGTCTGGACAAAATGATGAATTAAAAGTTATGCAAGCACATCCATGGGGATGGTTAGTACAACCACCCCCCACCCCCCGCCCGAAGATAACAAGTGTTGGCAAGGATGTGGAGAAACTGGAACCCTTGTGCCCTATTGGTGGGAGTGGTGAAATGGTGTAGCTGCTGTGGAAAACATTTTGGTAGTTCCTCAAAAAATTAAATGTAGAATTACCTAGTGATTCCACTTCTGGGTGTATTTCTAAGAGAATCAAAGCAGGGTCTCGAAGAGTCGTTCGCATGCCCATGTTCATAGCAGCATTATCCACAATAGCCAGAAGGTGGAAGCAGTTGTTCACTGATGGATAAATGGATAAACAAAATGTGGTCTATCCATATGATGGAATATTATTCAGCCTTAAAAAAGAAGGAAGGTCTGACCCAGGCTGCAACATGGATGCATGGATGAGCCTTGAGGACATTATGCTAAATGAAATAAGTCAGACACAAAAAGACAAAGATTAGGGGATTCTGCTCGTATTGTCAAATTCATAGAGACTGAAAGTAGAACAGTGGGAGCCAGGGGCTGAGGGACGTGGAGGAAAGGGGAGTTGTTGTTTCATGGGGACAGAGTTTTGGTTTTGCAAGAGGAAGAGTTCTGGAGTTGCAGAGTGGGAATGGCTGCACAACCCCGTGAATGTGCTTAACACCCCCGAGCTGTACACTTCACAGTGTAAGCAGGTTACGTGATAAGATGGTAAATTTTATGTTATGTGTATTTTACCATAACTAAAATTGAAAAGTGGCATTGAAGCAGTTATGCTGAGAGTCAGTCGATACTAGCGAGAGAAGGATTTGTTGGTCTTGCAGATATCTTAGTGCTGACGGATCCGAAAGCACCTCCCTAGACTAGCAGAACCAGAAGGACCGGTGCCACTGATTTCAGTGTCATATAATATGCATACACCGTTCCTTCTCTTGTATCCAGCACACTTGCCCGGGGATGTAGCCTAATGAGTCATCTGTTTACTGCATAGTGTTCGTAATAGGAGCCCTGTTCTTCAAGCCCTGCAGTGGCTTCTTGAATTCTGGCAGCCCACGAACTTTAGAAAAATCCAATCTCTGCGTGAAATAGATGTTAAAACCACAGTGAACTACAACAACAAAAAACAACAAACTTCAGCAGAAGCATGGGAAGCACACGGAAGTCCCTGAACTTAGCAACTTAACATTTTTGTTAGGCTCCTCCCCTCGCTGTAAGCCAGTTCTTTGTTCACTGTCTTCTGTGGTCCTGGGCTCTGTCCTCCATGAGGCTCCTCACTGTCCCGTGCCTTTCATCACCGCTTCTGAAGCTTTCTCAGTGCATTTCCTGCTGCTGTGGTTTTGGGGACCTCATGGTGCAACCCTGGGGTATGTTTTTATGAACCAACTAGTCAACAGTCTTTTTAAAACTTTTTAAAAGATTTTATTTATTTGACAGAGAGACAGAGCATGAGCAGGGGGAGGGGGAGGCAAAGGCAGAGGAAGAACCAGACTTCCCGCTGAGCAGGGAGCCCGATGTGGGCCTCGATCCCAGGACCCTGGGATCATGAAATGAGCTGAAGGCAGATGCTTAACCGACTGAGCCACCCAGGTGCCCCCTCAACAGTCTTGTACAGGCTCTCAGTTTCTCTAAAAAATTTACCTGGTGCTCCATCCTTGTGTCTGCAGGCAGCTCCAAGTGCAAGCAAGCACAGCCGAAGATTTCCTCTCACACAGTTCTTTTTTGTTTCCTTTTCTTTCATTGTGGTAAAATACACGTAACATAAAATCGACTGTCTTAGCCATTTTTTTTAAAAAGATTTTATTTATTTGACAGAGAGAGACATAGCGAGAGAGGGAACACAAGCAGGGTCAGTGGGAGAGGGAGAAGCAGGCTTCCCGCTGAGCAAGGACCCCGTTGTGGGGCTCGATCCCAGGACCCCGGGACCATGACCTGAGCCGAAGGCAGACACCTAACGACTGAGCCACCCAGGCGCCCCTGTCTTAGCCATTTTTTACCTGTATGGTTCAGTGGCATTAAATACATTCAGAATGTTATGCAACCATCCCTGCCATCCATGTCCAGAACTCTTCATCTTGTAAAATCGAAACTCTGTCCCCATTAAACACTAATTCCGTTCCTCCCTCCCTACCAGCCCTGACAACCATGGTTCTATTTCCTGTCTTTATGAATTTGACGACTCTAAGGACCGCATGTGAATGGAATCATACCGTATTTGTCTTTTTGTGACGGCCTTATTTCACTTAGCATCATGTCCTTAAGGTTCATCCGTCTGAGATAGATTTATTTATTTATTTGAGAAAGAGACAGAGAGCGAGAGAGAGCACGAGCGCACATGTGATTGGGCAGGAGGGGCAGAGCGAAAGGGAGAGAGAGAATCCTCAAGCAGACTCCCTGCTGAGTGCGGAGCCCGAGGAGGGGCTCCATCCCAGGACGCGGAGACCATGGCCCCAGTGGAAACCAAGAGTTGGACGCTGAACCTACTGAGCCACCCAGGTACCCCCATCTGACAAGGTCTTAAACCTGAATGCTGCCCTCATTTATTTCCTTGCCTTGGACCTTGGCATTTTCTTGCGGCTGCTGAGAAAGGGCCAGTCTCTTGCTATCACTGCTTCTACCGGGCGACCTTGTATCACTTCTTCCCTGTGAGGCCCCAAACTAGCAGACTCAGTCAATTTAAATTATAACCTGTGTGGAGAGAGACTACCCTAATATTATCATAGTCCCTTCCATCTTGGCTTGCCTCAGTACCTCTTTTTCTTAACAGTGGCAAGAAGTAGGAAACAAGCACAAGTAGCCTGGCTTCTCCAACCATCCTGGAGGGCTACGGACTCAGCAGACACACAGGCTGCCATGCGGGCTTCCACAGTTTTACCTGACGGTTTGCTGTAACATAACGTGGGTCACCAACTGTCCACCTTGAATCTGCGTCCCCATGACCTACTACCTGATTGTTAAGGTAATGCCTCATACTTTGGGTTTTTATTATAGCAGAACCCCATTTCTGGCATTAATTCTTTTTTTAAAAGATTTATTTAATTAGGGGAGCCTGAGTGGCTCAGTCGGTTAAGTGTCTGCCTCCGGCTTGGGTTGTGATCCCAGGGCCCTGGGGCTCCGTTGGGGCTCCCTGCTCATCTGGGAGTCTGCTTCTCCCTCTCCCTCTGCTCCTCCCCACCGCTTGTTCTCTCTCAAATAAATAAATAAAATCTTTTTAAAAAAAGATTTATGTATTTATTTTAAAATCTTTTAAGAAAGATTTTATTTATTTATTTGAGAGGGGGAGGGGCAAAGGGAGAGGGAGCAAGAAGCTCAAGCAGACTCTGTGCTGCGTGCAGAGCCCGAGGTGGGGCTTGATCTCGCGACCCTTAGATCATGACCTGAGCTGAAAGCAAGAATTGAGTACTTAACTGACTTCTCCATCCAGGTGCGCCTGGCATTAACTCTTATATTAGTTATTATACAGCGTGAGCTGCTATAACAAAGAGACTCCAAAACACAGTAGCCGAAACTGGATGTCGCAGTCTAGAGATGGTGATTGGTTTGGGGCTGGTAAAGTGGTTCTGCTTTCCTTATAAACCATGTCTTCAATCCCTGGGTCCAAAGTAAGTTCTTTACCTCCAACCATTGTATCTACATCCCAGGCTACAGGAAAGGGTGTAAGGCTCGAAGGATCACGTGCCCTTCCCTCTTACGGGCACAGTGTCATCACATCTATTCCTGTCCCATTGGCTGGAACTATGACCCTGCAGCAGACAGCAAGGGTTTCTGAACACATGCTTTTGAGGTGGATTGCCGTGTGCCGGGCCACATCTTGGGAGTCCTGTTTTTTTTATTTTTTTTTTAAAGTAAGCTCTACACCCAACACGGGACTTGAACTCACAGGCCCAAGACCAAGAGTCGGATGCTCTACTGACTGAGCCAGCCCGGCACCTCCTGGGAGTTCCATTTTTAAATGAGGAAGGTGAGAATAATTTTTGGCAGACAAGTAGCAACCCATTACTTGTATCCTCCCAAGAATCAAGATTATTATTTCCATTTTATTGATGAGAAACACTGAGAGTTTAAAAAACTTGCCCTCTGTTACACAGCTACTGAAGACCCAAGCTGGGATTCAGTCCCACGTGGTGTGTTCTCTTAGCAACCGTCACCAGTTCACTGGGGGCCAGGACCCTGTGGAACCGAGAGATCACACACGACCCAAAAGAAATGTGGGATGAGAAGTGGAAGGGAGGGTAGAGCAAAGAAATTCTCAGATTTCCATCTCAGGTGATTTGAGGGGGGACTCAAGAGAATAATAAAATTTGGACAAATTGCTAGATACTGTGTGTTCATGATTATCTACTCCTACAATATTCCTTCTGGGAATGGAAAGTTCTTTTAATCCCTTCAGCCTCTGGGCATGACTAAAGAAGGGACACATTTGGTTGGGGTGCATTTTCAAGACTACACCTCTCCTCTCTGCCAATAATAATTGCCTTCAATTTCATAGTACATAACATAAGATACAATATAATATAATATACATGTGTAACAGACGTTATTGTGAGAGTATTCCACAGTGTGGTTGTAGCACAGTCTGGCCATTTACCTAGTGAGGGACGTTTTGTTTTGTTTTTTGAGTTTTTGACCATTACAAATAAAGCTGACCCTAGAATGTTTGATTCCAATTTCTCTTTTCTCTTCTTTTCTTTTTTTTTCAATTTGTATCTTAAAGGTCATGTTAAGCACATTAGATTTTTTGTATGATGCTTCCATTTTTCTTCTAGATTTGGGAATCAGATGATTCACAAATTACTAAAAACTACCAAAAACTTAGCACAGGCATACCTCGTCTGATTGCACATAGCTTTACCGTGCTTCCCTTCCCCACGCTTTGCAGACATCGTGCTTTTTTACAGATTGAGGGTGTGTGGCAATCCTGTGTGGAGAGAGGCTCCTGACGCCAGTTTTCCAACAGCTTTTGCTCACTTCACATCTCTGGGTGCGTTTCTGCTAGTGCTGGCAGTATTTCAAACCTTCTCACTATCACTGTGAGCTGTGCTCAGTTATCTTTGATGCCACCACTGTAATTGTTTTGGGGTGCCACGAGCTGTGCCCACACAAGTAGGTAAACTTAAACAACAAATGGGCTTGTTCTCACGCCTCCACTGCTCAGCTGGTCCCCCATCTCTCTCCTCTCCTTGGGCCTCCCTGTTCCCCGAGCCACAAGAATATTGAAAGTAGGCCAATTAACAACCCTACAGTAATCTCTAAGTGTTCAAGGGAAAGGAAGAGTCACACATCACTCACCTAAAAGCAATAGCCAGGACGATCAAGCCTAGTGAGGAAGGCAGGCTGCAGGTAGAGAGAGGCTGGAGGTGAGGCCTCTTGTGCCAAACAACTTGCAATGCAAAGGAAATTAAAGTGCTAGCCCAGTGAACAAACACGGGTAATAAGAAAGCGAAACCGCCTTATTGCTGATGTGGACTAAGTATGAGTGGTCTGGATCGGAGATCAAACCACAACAACATTCCTTTAAGCCAAAGCCTAGTCCAGAGCAAGGCCCCAACTCTCTTCAATTCTGTGAAGGCTCAGAGAGGTGGGGAAGCTGCAGAAGGAAAATCTGGAACCAGTGGATGTTGGCTCATGAGGTTTAAGGAAAGAAGCCAACTTCATAACCTAAAAGTGCAAGGTGAAGCAGCAGGTGCAGACGTAGAAGCTGCAACAAGGGATCCAGAAGATGTAGCTGAGATAATTCATGAAGATGGCTACACAACAGATTTTCAGTGTAGACCAAACAGCCTTCTATTGGAAGAAGATGCCATCCAGGACTTTCATAGAGAGAAGTCAATGCCTGGCTTCAAAGCTTCAAAGGACTGGCTGACTCCTGTTGGCGGCTAATGCAGCTGGTGACCTGAAGTTGAAGCCATTGCTTATTTAACATTCCAAAAGCCCTAGGATCCATGGGGCGCCTGGGTGGCTCAGATGGTTAAGCGTCTGCCTTCAGCTCAGGTCATGGTCCCAGGGTCCTGGGATCGAGCTCAGGTCATGGTCCCAGGGTCATGGGATTGAGCCCCGCATCAGGCTCCCTGCTCAGAGGGATGCCTGCTTCTCCCTCTCCCACTCCCCCTGCTTGTGTTCCCTCTCTCGCTGTGTCTCTCTCTGTCAAATAAATAAATAAAATCTTAAAAAAAAAAAAGCCCTAGGACCCTTAAGAATTATGCTAAATCTACTCTGTCTGTGCTCTAGAAATGGAACAACAAAGCCTAGAAGATAGCACATCTGTTTATAGCATGGTTTACTAAACATTTTAAGTCCACTGTTTGAGACCTACTGCTCAAAAAGAGAGAGAGAGAGAGAGAAAGAAAGAAAGAAAAAAAGAAAGAGAGAAAGAAAGAAGAGAAAGATTCCTTTCAAAATATTACTGCTCGGGATGCCTGGGTGGCTCAGTCGGTTAAGCGGCTGCCTTTGGCTCAGGTCATGATCCCAGGGTCCTGGGATCAAGTCCTGCAGTGGGCTTCCTGCTCAGTGGGAAGCCTGCTTCTCCCTCTCCCTCTCCCTCTCCCCCTGCTTGTGCTCTCTCTGTCTCTCTCTCTCTCTGACAAATAAATAAATAAAATCTTTAAAAAAATATTACTGCTTGTTGACAACGCACTCACCCAAGAGCACTGATGGAGATGTACAACAAGATTAATGTTGTTTTCATGCCTGCTGACACAACATCCATTCTGCACCCCATAGACGGAGGATAAATTCTGACTTTTTAAAAAAGTTTATTTATTTATTTGAGAGAGAGAGAGAAAGAACACAAGCGAGCAGAGGAGCAGAGGAGGGGAATAAGCAGACTCCACGCTGAGCGCAGAGCCCGATGCGGGGCTTGATCTCACCACCCTGAGATCACAACTTGAGCCGAAACCAACAATTGGACACTTAACCGACTGAGCCACCCAGGTGCCCCAGTAATTTTGACTTTTAAGCTTATTCTTTCAGAAGTACATTTTGTAAGGCTACAGCTGCCATAGACAGTGATTCTTCTGATGCATCTGGGCAAAGTAAATTGAAAACCTTCTGGAAAGGGTTTACCATTCTAGACGCCATTAAGAACATCTGTGACTCATGGGAAGAGGTCAAAATATCAACATGAACAGGATTTTGGAAGAAGTGGATTCCAACCCTCATGGATGACTTTGAGGGTTCAAGACTTCTGTGGAGGAAGTAACCACAGGTGTGATGGAAACAGCAAGAGAGCTGGAATCAGAAGCGGAGCCTGAGGATGGGACTGACTTGCTCCAATCTCATGCTAAAACTTGAACGGATGAGGAGCTGCTTCTTTTTAAAAAATATATTTTACTTATTCATTTGAGAGAGAGAGAGAGCACAAGCAGGAGGAGGGGCAGAGGGAGAGGGAGAAGCAGACTCCCCGCTGAGCAGGGAGCCTGACGTGGGGCTCGATCCCGGGACTCATGACCTGAGCCGAAGGCAGACGCTTAACTGACTGAGCCACCCAGGCGCCCCTGAGGAGTTGCTTCTAATGGATGAGCAAAGAATGTGGTTTCTTGAACTGGAATCTACTCCTGGTGAAGATGCTGTGAAGATTGTTGAAGTGACCACAAAGGATTTAGAATATCACATAAACTGAGTTGATAAAGCAGCAGCAGGGTTTGAGAGGACTGACTCCAATTTTGAGAGAAGTCCTACTGGGGGTAAAATGCTATCAAACTGCATCGTGTGCTACAGAGAAATTGTTCATGAAAGGAACAGCCAATCGATGCAGCAAACTTCATGTTGACTTATTTTAAGAAACTGCCACAGCCCCCCCAGCCGTCAGCGGCCACCACCCTGACTGGTCAGCAGCCAGCACGTGGAGACAAGACTCTCCACCAGCAACAAGGTCATGACTCACTGAAAACCCAGATGATGGTTGGCATTTTTTTAGCAATAAAATATTTTTAAACTAAGGTATGTACATTGCTGTTTCAGACACGATGCTGTTGCACACATACTAGACTACAGTGCCATGTAAACATCACGTTTACATGCGCTGGGAAACCAGAAAATGCATTTCACTTGCTTTATTGTGCTGGTCTGGACCTGAATCTGCGATATCTCTGGGGCGTGCCTGTTTTTGTGGTTTCTGTGGATTGATTGATTGATTGATTGATTGATTCCGTTTGAGGACTGACTGGCTTTCATTCCTCTGCTTTGTAGGATGGAAGTGGGGGTTCGCTCCTCCTCATTAGGCATTTAGTGCAGGTGTGGGGGCCAGGTAGGATTTGCCCCTCCTGAGGATGATTGGAGGCCCCGGTGGTGCCGCCTCCGGCTCAAGCAGATGGAAACAATGCTTGGGGGCTCCCGTCAATTTAGAAGGAGCTCTGGGCACCTTGTGCTCCCTCTCAAAGGCTGTGTGAGCACTTAGAAACACTGTCCACTCAACCAGAATCTGGAGATCTGGGTGCTAGTTTACCCCTGAACCACTCGTGGGGGCATGGGAAGATTCCTCCCCTTCTCTGTGACTCAGAGGTCATTAAATGGAGGAATCGACACCGATGATCTCTTCTCTCTTGGACATTTTCAGGCCTTGTGCTGTCTCTGGAGCTCATAGATATGAGGCTTGATGAGGATATGAAGGTCTGGCAAGGTCACTGTTTCCCCAAAATGTGAAGCACATAACAGTAACATTTCCTGAAGATGGCGTTAAAGAAAACTTTGCCTAAAAAAAAAAAAAAAAAAAAAAAGAAAACTGCATTACCCAGGCAAAAATGCATTCCTTTTTCTAATTCTCTCTCAGGGCTACTGATTACTTCGAGGAAAAATAATTCAGTTTGATGCTAGTGGATCTTTTGTTTGCTACATTTTTAAAACTTTGATGACACACAATGTTACATTAGTTTCAGGCGTACCACATAGCGATTCCACATCTCTGAACCCTCTGCTGTCCTCACCGCACGTGTAGCTGCCGTCTGTCCCCGGACAACAACACTACAGTATCATTGACTGTATTCCCTATATTGTACCCTTCAGTCTCATGGTTTATTCATTGCATAACTGGAAGCCTGTGCCTCCCACTCCCCTTCACCCATTTTGCCCATCCTCCTATCCCCCTTCTCTCTAGCAACTATTGGTTTATTTATAGGTCTGATTCTGCTTTTTGTTTGTTTATTCTTTTTTTGTTTGTTTGTTTTTTAGATTCCACAAATAAGTGAAGTCAGATGGTATTTGTCTTTCTCAGTCTGACTTATTTCTGCTAGTGCATCTTTAAAAACTATTTATTTACATTGTGTATGTATAATATTTATCTCTATACACACATATGTATGAAATTATATGTACAATTTATTTATTTATATAAAAGAAGATTTGTTTATTTATTTTTAGAGAAACAGAGATAGAGAGGGGGGAGGGGCAGAGGGAGAGGGAGAGAGGGAATCTCCAGCAGACTCCGTGCTGAGTGCGGAGCCCAGTGCGGGGCTGGATCCTGCGACCCCGAGATCATGACCTGAGCCGAAACCAAGAGCTGGATGCTCAACTGACTGAGCTACCCAGGGGCCCCAAATTTAAAAGTATCATACATTAAAATAGATTTTTTTAATTCAATGAATTTTAAAACATGCCACTACCACTGTAATCTGGATACAGAACATCACCTCAGAAAGCTCCCTCATCCTGCACCCTTTATAGTCACATCCTTCCCTTTCCCTCAGCAACCACTGATCTGTCCTCTCTCACTGTGGTTTTGTACTTGGAGAATATCATATTAATGGAATCATATAGCACGTAACCTTTGGAGACGGGCTTCTTTCACTCAGCATAAGTGTGTGTGTGTGTGTGTGTGTGTGTGTGTATGTGTACACATGTATAGCTTGTGGATATTTTTTCCTGTTCTTTTTTTTCTCCAGTATATAGTTTTTTCTTAAATTAACATATAATGTACTATTTGTTTCAGGAGTACAGGTCTGTGATTCATCAGTCTTATACAACACCCAGTGCTCATTACAACACATACCCTCGCCAATGTCCACCACCCCATTACCCCATCCACCCACTCCCCTCCCCTCCAGTAATCCTCAGTTTATTTCCTAAGATTAAGAGTAGTCTCTAAAATCTTAACATGCTGTGTCTGTGTGTTGGGTTTTGTTTCTTTTTGTTTGGCTATGACTTAGATTTAGTTTGGCACTATCACCAATATTTTCATCTCTAAGTGAAAATAAAAATTTTCACAAACTCTCATTCTGTTTTAATTACACTGCTTAGTGAATTACTCTAAAAAGAAAAAAATGGTAACTTTAAACTTATCAAATATACTTACTTGGTCTATTTGTTGACTTAATTTTTTTCTAAAAGTAGGCAAGCTCTTCTTTTTGCTTACATATTTCAACAATTAAAAATAATTTGCCCAGGGGGTGCCTGGGTGGCTCAGTCGGTTAAGCATCTGCCTTTGGCTCAGGTCATGATCCCAGGGTCCTGGGATTGAGCCCCACATCAGGCTCCTGGCTCAGCGGGGAGCCTGCTTCTCCTTCTCCCTCTGCCTCTCTCCCTGCTCATGCTCTCTCTCTCTCTGTATCTCTGTGTCTCAAATGAATAAACAAAATCTTAAAAAAAAAAGATTAAAAAAATAATTTGTCCAGGCTAAAATTTAAATTTTTGAAATGCCTGAAACATACAATTTCTTTGCTTAGGATAATCTGTTTCTGTCACATTCTTTAATGTTCAGCATAATTTGATTTTTTTTAAAAAGATTTTATTTATTTATTTGACAGAGAGAGACACAGCGAGAGAGGGAACATAAGCAGGGAGAATGGGAGAGGGAAAAGCAGGCTTCTCGCTGAGCAGGAAGCCCGATGCGGGGCTCGATTCCAGGACCCTGGGATCATGACCCGAGCCAAAGGCAGATGCTTAACTTAACCCTAACTGAGCCACCAGGTGCCCCCATAATTTGATTTGTAATGATAATCTGAGAACACAGAGTTAATAGCCTTTCTAAAATTAAAGAATAAGTGATATTTAAAGTAAACCTTTTTAATAATATCTTATTTCTCTATTACAGAAATGGTATTCCATTCAACACAGAAAATTAAATGGTTTTGGAGATTAAAATAATTTTAAATAGTCAGGATTATATGACACCAGCATAAGGAATGCTGATATCTGATATATTAATCTGATGTATAATTTATAACATCTTCATTCTTTAAAACTATTTCACCAAAAATATCATTGATTTCATCAAAAGGTAAAAGGCCAGAACATTCAAATAGAAACTCAAGAGTCTGTCTAGGAATAATAACATATGCAACATACAATCCCACAGACCTTTGCCAGAATTAAACATAAATTATGACTGATGTTTGTGGTTCTGGTTTTTCTTGCCCCCCCACCCTCCGTTTTTATTGAAGTATGATTGACATATAACATTGTGCTTTAAGGTATACAACCAATGACTACAATAAGCTAACATCCATCACCTCACACCATTGCAATTTTTTTCTTGTGATGAGAACTTTTAAGACCTACTCTCTTAGCAACTTTCAGATCTACAATACAATATTGTTTTTTTTAAGATTTTATTTATTTTTGACAGAGAGAGAGAGAGAGCACAAGCAGGGGGAACAGCAGAGGAAAAGGGAGAAGCAGACTCCCTGCTGAGCAGGGAGCCCGATGTGGGGCTCGATTCCAGGACCCCGGGATCATGACCTGAGCGGAAGGCAGACGCTTAACCATCTGAGCCAGCCAGGCGCCCCTACAATACAATATTGTTAAGTGTGGTTTCCAAGCTGTAAATTACATCCCCAGGACTTATTTATCTTTTTTTTTTTTTTTTTTTTTAAAGATTTTATTTATTTATTTGACAGAGAGACACAGCGAGAGAGGGAACACAAGCAGGGGGAGTGGGAGAGGGAGAAGCAGGCTTCCCACAGAGCAGGGAGCCCGATGCGGGGCTCGATCCCAGGACCCTGAGATCATGACCTGAGCCGAAGGCAGACGCTCAACCGACTGAGCCACCCAGGCGCCCCAGGACTTATTTATCTTTTAACTGGATGTTTGTACCTTTTGACCAGTTTCCCTCCTATTCCTTCCTCCCACCCTGCCTTCTGGGAACCACGATCTCTTCTCTGAGCATAATTATTTTGAGATTCATCCGAGTTGTTTTGTGTTTCAATAGTTCGTCTTTCTATTGCTGAGTAGTGTTCCATGATAGGGACGGACCACAGCTTGTTGAACCATTCACCTATTGAGGGCATTAATTTTAAAGATAAAACCATCAGTTATTTGGGCTTATTGAGGGATAGCAGAAAATTACAATTCAGGACACACAAGCTCAGCAAAATTATACGCAAATCTGGAGAACACAGGCAAGGTATGTTTTTTATAGAGGAAAAGTGAGGTTTGGGAGGAGCTGTTATAACCCAAAAGCTCATTGGAGTAAACTGGGAGTTCCAAGAATAGTGACTTTTCATTGGCTGAGCTGTCACCCTCCCTCATTAGCTGGGTTGTTGCTGGGGGCGGAGGAAAACCTTTCTTTCTCCTGCTGGAGTAGTACAGTAGTATCTATTCTCAAGACTTACAAGGTAAGTCTCTTCCTGCTAGGTCTGCAGTTGATGATGAGTGGTAGGGCGTGTGAGCTCCCGTTCTAGCCTCCCAACTCCTTTTAAATGAGGTTTCCTTTTATTGATTTTTCACAAGGGACATTTGGTTTTTCCAGTTTTTGGCTATTACAAATAAAGCCCCTATGAATAACAGTGTGCAGGTTTTGTGTGACTTAGGCTGTTCAGAATCTTCTCCGCTTTCCAACTCATTTAGAATAAAATCCAGTGTTAAGTGCAAGGGTGTCTGGGTGGGTCCCAAATGTTACACCCTGTGACAGGCATGGGGAAGCCAAGTGGTTGAAGCACACACAGTACCTGTTCCTGAGGTGCTCCCAGTCTGCCAGAAGCATTGCTTGAGCTCACATTGTGCCTCTTTCACTTACAAGCTGTGTGAACTTGAGCAAGTTCCTTAACCTCCTCTTCCGTTTCCTCATCCGTAAATGGGGATAGTAATAATATAAACTACCTTACGGGGCTGTTGTGAGGATTAAATGAGTTGATGTGAAGAGTGTATGGAACAGCCCCTCGTATGTAATAAGTGCTTAATGAAAAGTAATGATCACTATTTCATTATTGGCTTTGGGAATTTAATTGGACCTAGAAGGCCTTTCTAGGAAGTTTGCATTTTATCCTGTTAATTATAGGCAGGGAGAGTGGGGTTGAACTGGTAGATGAGAGATAGAAGGGAGAGGGACCGGCTTGGAGACTGTTGGAATACTCCTAACAGCTCTCATAGAGTGGCAGGGAGAGACTGTTTGGAGTGGGTTCAAGAGGGAATAGAAGGAGGGCTCATGAGACAGCAAGTATAGATAAGTCATTGGAGGAATTTTGCTAAAAAGAGGTGCAAAGGGACAGTCATAAGTGGAAAATGTGGGGCAAATAGAGTATTATTTTCTTTTTTTAAATGGGTGAAATGAAAAGTAGGAATGATTCAACAGAAGATAAAATTAACAACGGGGTGGAATCCTTAGAGGGAAATTCCCGAAGTTGACAAGGGATGGGAGCCACTGTTAAAATGGCAAGATTCGTTTTGGAAGGTAGCAGGGTGCTTAGCACTAGAATTACTTCCCCTTCGCTGATGGGGAGATCATTTTCCAGAGGCCAGACGGCTGGAACCAGGCCCGTCCGGCTTCGGAATGTCCACCACCCCGCACTCTGAACTGAGAAACCCCAAGGGTCGGGAAAGAAAGCGGGGTAACAGCAGAGGCGGGCCTACGAGCGGGGGGGCGGGGCTTGTCTGGGACGTGGTCCCGGGTGGTGGCTTCTGGGGAGCGGCCTGTGACGATCACGTCCGGCTAATCTGAAGGGGCTTTCGGCACGGCTGGTGTGAAAGCAGGCGGGATCGGAAAGCCCGAAGACTACAGGCTGAAACGTGGGGCCAATGGAAGGCCGCGGAAAGCCGGCTCCAGGGGGTCTCGGCTCCTACAAGCCGCCGAGGGGCGTGGCCTCTCGTAAAGAAAAGTGTTAGACCTGAAGTGCGAGCCAATGAGAGGCGGGGAAGGCGGGGCCTGTGCGCGAGCGGCCAGTAGGGACAGGGTCCTTATAGGAGGTGCTTGTGTTCCAGAGCGTGGTTACGGCTCTGCGCACGCGCGTCGGGCCGGCCTACAGGGCATTGCTGATCTTAGTGAGAGAAAGGGTCACGGCCACAGCTCCGGCCCAGTCCCCCCGCCCCAGGCCTCGGGCCTGGGTCACGTGACACGAAGGGCGCCGAATTCCTCTGGAGTCAGCGCCATTTCCCGCAGGTGAAGGCCAGAGTGCCCCTGGGGTGGGAGAAGCCGTCTGACCTCGACCCGCGGCCTGGGGTGTACGGCCGAGTTCCGGCGCTCGCAGTGGGCAGAGGTCTGGCTTTCGGAGAGGGCCGCACACTAGCTTGGGGGCGTGGCCTCGTCCTAGGTGACGTAGATGCGGGGTGTGCGGGTCAACTTTTGGGCTGAGATTCGGATCCAGGTGTAAAAGAGAGGCGGGGCTCCCCGCCAATTCGTTGAGAAGCAGGTAAGTGTTAAAAGGCATGTTGAGGCCGTTCTGGCCGCATTGACCTGTGGTGGCCTAGTGTCAGCGATGGTGGTGACGTAAGGGGGGGGGGCTGGCGTCTTAGGAGGCGTGGCCTGGTTCTCGAGAGGCGTGGCCTCGTCCCGAGACAGGCGGTGTAAGGGGCGTGGCCGCGCAGAACCGGGGGGGGGAAGAGGCGTGGCCCGGCATCCGTGCGGGAGGTGGCGTACCCTCTGGAAAAGATCTCTGCGCGCAGCTGCTGGCCCTGTCCTTTCTTTCAGGTGCCGCGTCATGGAGACCTTCGCGGCCGCCGCCCCTGCTGGGAACTTCTTCCCCTCATTCCTGTTCTTGGTCTGCGGGACGCTGGTAGCCGCTCTGCTGGGCGCCGCGCACCGCCTGGGGCTCTTCTATCAGTTGATGCACAAGGTGCGGGGGCACAGATCAGCGGCGGGCTGGGGGCAGCCAAAGAAGGAACGAGCTCCTGGCACTCCCTGTAGCTCACGGATTTTGCAGGCGGAGAAAGTGAGGCCCGACTAATCTGGGGGGCTCGGTCAGGAAATTCTATCCACTTCCCTGTCCCCATTGCCAGGTTGCAGACAAGGCCCTGGACTTTGCTTCTAGGAAGAGAGAATCTGGAGTATCTGCACGTTGACTCAGCGCCCGGCCCACTCGTTCCCCGGTGGCCACGGGCCCTTTTCACAGAGCGCTGCTCCCTAAATCCGGTGTGGTCAGAGTGGGCCAAAGGCGGGCACCTGAGGGGGGGCTGTAACAGTTGTCATGTACCTCTCAACACGTCCCTGAGCAGTTGCTTTTGTTTCTGCCCTCATTTTCCCCAAGAGGAAACAGGCTCAAGACAGCTTGTGTGGTAACTTGCCATAGGTGATCTTTTTGGGAAGAATCGATCCCACAGACCTCACTCTGAACTACTTGGCTCCTCCCTCAGGAATCTACCCCTTCCCCGGACTCCTTCCCCAGTCCTTCCTTTCTTCACCAGGAGCAACGGGAGCAAGGCTAGTAGCCTGGAGGATCTGTGGAGGTTTAAGGCAGAGGCCTCTGTTGTGCAGGGCACTGAGGAAGCAGGGTCTGGGAAGCCTCAGCATGATCTGTGCCAGCAGGCTGCCGGTGTGCCAGGTGCTTGGTGGCTGTAGCAAGTCGGCTGGGCCTGCCCACTGGGCTTGCCTCCTAGTGAGTGGGAGGAAGTCTAGCAGGCTGGAATCAGCAGTCAGGCTACCAGGCCCTGGAGGGCAGGCAGTTCTGGAATCTCGGCAGGTAGCCCCTGGCCAAACTGTTTCGGGTTCTTGGGATCCATTTTCCCTCTCCTTCACCCTGATTGCCCCACTGCCTTCAAGACAGGCAGTGTAACAGAAGGAGGGCACTCAAGAGCATTGGTTATATGGGACTTTGACTATTGCCAGGACAAGTCTTGGTCTCCCTGGCTGCAAAAGGATATAATCACCAGATGATCTGATAGGATGACATGTCCTGTTGCTCTGGACCTGGCACATAGTATGTTAGGTGCCTAACCAACATCAGACTTTCTCTGACTCTGTCCTGCCCCCCTCCTTGGGGGAGTGAGATTGCCTTCTCCCTACCTGCCCTGGTGCCCTTGCTCTGGTCCTTGATAATCTTGCTCCTCCCCCTCCGTGGGCCCAGGTGGACAAGGCAAGCATTCAACATGGCGGGGAGAACGTGGCAGCTGTGCTGAGGGCCCATGGCGTGCGGCTCCTCTTCACGCTGGTCGGTGGGCACATTTCCCCGCTGCTGGTGGCCTGCGAGAAGCTGGGCATCCGTGTGGTGGACACACGCCACGAAGTCACAGCTGTCTTTGCCGCCGATGCCGTGGCCCGCCTAACCGGTGAGGGCAGAGCAGAGAGGGCTGAGGGCTGGGGAGAATGGGATGGGAGGTCTTCGAGGGGCGGAGTTTTTTCAGAGGTGGCCAGGAGAGTGGGCACAGATGGCTGTGATGGATTCTGTGTTTCAGGGACGGTGGGTGTGGCCGCAGTGACAGCAGGCCCTGGCCTCACCAACACGGTGACTGCAGTGAAGAACACCCAGATAGCTCAGTCCCCAGTCCTGCTTCTGGGTGGGGCTGCCAGCATGCTCCTACAGGTGCCTTGTCCTTGGTGGGTGGTGGGGGCCCCAGGGAGCCTCAGAAGGCTCATGTGTTGACTCTCTGGACGCCTCTGTTTCCACCAGAACCGGGGTGCACTCCAGGCCATTGATCAGATGTCCCTGTTTAGGCCACTGTGCAAGTTTTGTGCTTCTGTGCGGAGGGTGCGAGACATCGTGCCCACTCTGAGGGCTGCGCTGGCTGCTGCCCAGTCGGGCACCCCAGGTAGGTGGGGGGCACGTGCTGGGCAGTGGTCAGGCCCTAAGGCCTGGGTCTAGGGAGGCATGGCAGGCTCAGTATCCTCCCTGCCCCTCTGCAGGCCCAGTGTTTGTGGAGCTGCCCATTGATGTGCTGTACCCCTACTTCATGGTCCAGAAGGAGGTGGTGCCAGCCAATCCGCCCAAGGGCCTCATGGGTCGACTGGTCTCCTGGTGAGTAGCCCCACTCCCACCATGCCCTCTCCAGCCCCCTGCCCTCTTTTGTAACTTCCTGCCAGCATCTGTCCCTCCTTTGACTCATTCATCAGCTTGCATATCAATTGAGTGGGGGGAGGGCAGCCAGGGGAAGAGCATTCTAGGTAGAGGGACTACATATGCAAAGGTCCTGAGGCAGGAGCAAACTTGGTGGGTTGGGAAAGCAAGGTAGCCTATGTGGCAGCAGCAGGTGAGCAAAGGGACAGGGGCTGAGCTCAGAGCACCCAGCAGGAGCCATTGGGAGGACCTGGATTTTTTTTTTTTTTTTTTTAATTTGAGTTCCATTGAGAAGCATTACAGGGCCTTTAGCAGAGGCGTGGGATACCCTGATTCAGGTTTTTATTATGTTCCCTCTGATTGCTCTTGGAGAATGGACTGTGGGGTTGGGTGGAAGCTGGGAAGCCAGGGAGGAGGTGTGGTGGGCCTTGGGATGAGAGGCAGTGGTGGCCTGGATCCGGGTGGTGGCCGTGAGATGCAGAGACACGGGTGGATCACATGTGAGTGCTTGGACCTCCATCTGGCCAGGATAAGGGACAAGCTCGAAGGTTTTCCTAGAAGAGCTACAGACTTGAGGGGGGCTTCTTTCAGTTGAGAGGCTAGAAAGGGGTTCTAGCCCAGGCAGAGATATGTGAAAGAGGTCTGTTTTTGGTCACCACTGAGATGGGCCTGGCTGACAGCACAGGAAGGAGAGTCAGTTCTCCTTCCCCCTCTGTCCCTTCCCTTTGCCTATGTTTGCCCTTCCACCTTCCGTTCTCCTTTCACCACATACTTAGTGAGTGCCATACTTAGCAGGTACCAGGACAGGCAGGCCGTCGCCCCCTTGAGAGAGAACACCTTGAGGGCCGGCTCAGGGAGTAGCAGTTTATTCATGTGTCTTTTATAACAACGCTGAGTCAAGATGGCAAGGTACTATGATAGTTGTTTCATAGATTGGGTAACTGGCCCCAAGGGGGGCAAATCACTGGCATGAAGTCACCCAGCTTGTTACTGGCACATGAGGATTCAGCCTGGAGGACCCCTCAGTGCTTTGTCCACAGAGCTATGTGCTGTCTATAATGAATGAAGTGAAAGCCCAGAGAGATGGGTCCAAATCCCAGGACTGCGGCTAACTAGCTGTGTTAAGCTTAAGCAAATGGTGAAGCCTTTCTTTTTTTCCACCAGTTTAATTGAGATACAGTTAACATAGGGCGAAGTTTAAGGTGGACAGCGTAATCATTTAACCTTTCTTGACTTCACCTTCCTTATCTGTAAAATGGAGGAGCGTTGCCTGTTTTTCTCTCTAGACTAAGATTCTGTGAAGAATAAAATGAGGTCATTTTGATAGTGTAAAACGCAGGAGTGAATAATTAACTGTTATTTTCTTAAATAAGGATACGGTTGGAGTCCAGTGTCCCTATCACATGTGAGGCAGGGTATCTCCCATCCTTTCTCCAACATGGTTAGGGATCCACAAATACAGAGGGGGATTCAGGAGTCCTGAACACGTAGGAAGTGTCTGGTGACCTGTCAGGTAGGCTCAAGTTTCAAGCAGTTTTATTCTGTGGCGGTGACAGCAGTCTCTTTGTTCCCTGCCCCGCTCCCCCCATCCCCCATTCACCTCTTCTTTGTTATTTTTTAAATTTTTAAAAATTTCTTTTTAAAGATTTTATTTATTTATTTGACAGACACAGCGAGAGAGGGAACACAAGCAGGGGGAGCAGCAGAGGGAGAGGGAGAAGCAGATTCCCCGCTGAGCAGGGAGCCCGATGTGGGACTTGATCCCAGCACCCTGGGATCATGACCAGAGCTGAAGGTGGATGCTCAACTGACTGAGCCACCCAGGCGCTCCTCCATTCTCCTCCTCTCTCTTGGGCTCCCCCTACTCAGCCCCTAGCCCTTTTTTTGCCTTTTCTTTTTATGTTGGTTTCTTCCTTGGTCTCTTCTCATTCTCTACAATCTCGGTTCCTCCTTAAAAGAGAAACAAGCTTCAGGCTCTGGCTGCTTTCTGCCAACGCCCACGTGTCTTGTTTTTGGTTGGGCTGGGTGTTCCTCAGGGAGGTCAGAGCTGGGCAGGAGGTATCTCTCTGTCTCCAGGCCCTGCACAGGCCCACACAGATGGTCGGGGCCCTAGGACCCAGTGAATAAGGAGACAGAAGGAGGTGTCAGAAGCGAGAGAAAGCGGCTTGAGTGCTGGGGATATTAGTAGCCTCCCTGATACAGTGTTTTGCAAAGTGCTTCATCTCCTGGATGGATAGGTAGTGAACCTTGGAAGGGAGATTCCCTTTTACATTACCTTAACCTCAGAAAGGTTAAGTCACTTGCCGGGTCACACAGCTAGAAAGTGGAGGAGCTGCATGTGGCTGCCCTCGCAGCCGTCTGTGGCCCTGATCGTGGTACTCCACGCCTGTGTCACTTGTTTCTGAGGGTCTGTGTGCGGTTGGGTAGTCGCCAGAAGCTTCTGAGGGAAACCAGCTGCTGGAGACTCGGCCATTGGCGTGTGCCTCTCCTGGGGTGTTGCTGGTCCACTCCTGTGCCTGTCTCACTTCCCTCCTAGACCCTGGCCGCCTCCAGCTCCTGGAGCCCCTGTCACTGATCCTGGTAACCGCCTCTTCCTCTCACCTTTGCAGGTACTTAGAGAATTACCTGGCCAACCTCTTTGCAGGAGCCTGGGAGCCTCAGCCTGAGGGCCCTCTGCCTCTGGACATTCCCCAGGCATCCTCCCAGCAGGTGAATCGCCTCTCTTTCCTGGCTGAGGACCCCCACCTGGCAGGATGGTCTCTCTTTGAGTCAGTATTGGGGCGTTGATCTTGGGGGCTGATGGTGACTCACACGGTGGGCTCTTTGAGCCCCATCTCTCATCCCAGGTTCAGCGCTGTATGGAAGTCTTGAGCCGAGCCAAAAGGCCGCTGATTGTGCTGGGGAGCCAGGCTCTGCTGCCCCCGACACCTGCTGACAAACTTCGGTGAGAAGGCTCAGCCCTGCCCTTACTGTCAGATACCTGGTCCCTGGTCTCCTGTTGCCTTGTGGGCTGGGGGCCCGCCCTTGACACTGTACTCACCTCTGTTCTGCCCGGATCCTCAGGGCTGCTGTGGAGACCCTCGGCATCCCCTGCTTCCTGGGAGGGATGGCACGAGGACTGCTGGGCCGCAACCACCCCCTCCACATCCAGCAGAACCGTAGCGCTGCCCTGAAGAAAGCAGACGTTGTCCTTCTGGCAGGTGGGCCTCGGCCTCCTCTGCCCTCTTCCCTCTTCCTTTTTCCTCCCTCCAGGCACCCCCCCCCGCCCCGCCTTTGTGACCCTGACCCTCCTAGTCAGGTACTTACTGGCACCCTACCCTCATAATCACCCACCGTCTTATCTTGGGCCCCACCCCTTCCCCTTTCAGGGGTTTGGCCAACCGTGTACTTTGAAGTCTAGGCAGACTTTCGCAAGGTTGCCGCTGTGTTGTAGGACTCAGCTTCGCGCTGTGTTGTAGGACTCAGCTTCGCACAGAGGAGGATGCACGGATAGTGGGCACCTGCAGTATTTATGTTCCGCATTTGCATTTGTATGCTTCATACAGGATTTCTATAGCACAGACACGAATGGCGTGTACATTTTCATGTGAAGTATTTGGAGTCCTGCCAACACGTAATAGTTGTATCAGTTCTCTGTTGTGTAATAACCATCCCTAAATTCAGTGACTTGAACTTACCATTTCTTAAGGTCCACCTAGAGGTTAGGTGGTAGTTTTTCTGGTTTTGATGGGGCTCATTCATGAGTCTGTAGGTGGAGAGGCAGGAAGGCATCTGGGCTGATCTGGGCTGGGCTGGCGCATGTACTTGGCCTTGGCTGACTACAGGTTGGGCTGACATGGCCTTCGCAGGGATAACTGAGTTCTTTCACTCTTCCCTACCTCTTCCTCCAGCTTTCTTATCATCCAGCAGGCTAGCCTGGGCTTGCTCACTTGGTGGAGGATGAGAAACATGCAGGGATGGGAGAGCAAGGTTTTTTAAGAGAGAGACAGTAGAAGCCACAATTCTTGAAGCTTGATCTTGGGAACGCCTGCCTTCACCTGCCACACTCTATTGGTCAGAGCACGTCCCCGAGGCCAGCCCAGATTTGAGGGGTGGGGAGCTGTGAAGTCACTGCACGCGGTACTGGTACAGGGAGGAAGGAAGGATGGGGACCCTTCTGTGCTTAGCTTGCTGTGCTGGATTAAGTAAGGTGGTGGGACACTGGCTGTCCAGCCACTGAGACCTGGTTCCCCACTCCAGGAGCCGTGTGTGACTTCCGTCTGTCTTATGGCCGTGTCCTCAGCCGCAGCAGCAAGATCATAATTGTCAACCGTAACCGGAAAGAGATGTTGCTTAATTCAGACATGTTCTGGAAGCCCCAGGAAGCCGTGCAGGGTGAGCTCCTGGGACCCCCCCCAACACATATATGTGCTTCCCTGTCTTCCTTCTGACCTCTGCTGTAGCTGGTTTGAGCCAGGTGCTGGTGAGCAAAGCCCAGACCCTGCCCCGGTGGGCACCCAGTCAGCCAGGGACACACATTTGGCTCTCAGACTCATGGGTGCTTCTGGATGAACAAATGGTGGGGCGTGCATAAGAGGGAGGGCCTGGGAATGTGCATGTGATCGTGCCCCTGGTTGCAAACCCTCCCATGCTGCCAGCTGCCTGGAGGACAGAGATCTTCCTCCTGGGCCCCCGAGGCCTCTGTTGTCCTTTCGTGCCATCCCTGTTCAGTCTGCTCCCACAGCCTTTATGTGCTCGGCTCTGCCCATTGTTCCAAGCATATTGACGGTGCTACATGGAACTTTTTTTTTTTAAATTTTTTATTGTTATGTTAATCACCATACATTATATCATTAGTTTTTGATGTAGTGTTCCATGATTCATTGTTTGTGCATAACACCCAGTGCTCCATGCACAACGTGCCCTCTTTAATACCCCTCACCAGGCTAACCCATCCTCCCACTCCCCTCCCCTCTAGAACCCTCAGTTTGTTTTTCAGAGTCCATCATCTCTCATGGTTCGTCTCCCCCTCTGATTTCCCCCCCTTCATTCTTCCCCTCCTGCTATCTTCTTCTTTTTTTTTTTTCTTAACATATATTGCATTATTGCTACATGGAACTCTTGATTCAAGCAGAGAAGTGGCATTGCTGCATTCGTGTTTGGGCAGGTCCACTGTAGTAGCTGGTAGGCAGTGAGTCAGAGAGGGCAGGTGGAGGCCAGGGGCCCATTAACCTGGGCCAGGACAGAAAGGACGAGGCCTGGAGCGGGCACAGACAGGGATGACAAACTCCGCTTCTGAGCCTCCATGGGATCATTTCTAAGACCGAGATGAAAAGTACATCACTGGCCCATTTCTCGGTCACTTCACAAGCACTCTGCATATCTGGGTCGGAGAGACATGCTTGGCTGATGAAGGTGTTTGGAGGGACGTGTTTTAGAGGCGGGACTGACAGCACCGCCTGATCTGGGGGGTGAGGAGGAGGCAGGCAACAAGGCTGCTTGGGATTCTTACCCACTTTGTGCTTCCTAAACGTTCATTTCTCTGGCCTTGCTCTCCGCCTCACCTTGGCTGCCCTAACCTAGTTCTGGCAGACTCTGGCGTGTGTTTTACCTGTTTTGCCCTAGGAACATCCCCAGCCTGCCTCCTTGTCTCCTGCTGGAATGTTGCCATTGGATTCCTGCTGTCACTGGGCCTCTGGTGCTGGAAGGGCAGGAGGCCACTTCCCTGCAGCTGTGTCCTCTTCCTTCCCTAGGAGACGTGGGCTCCTTTGTGGTGAGGCTGGCGGAGGGCCTTAAGGGCCAGACGTGGGCCTCAGACTGGACAGAGGAGCTTCGGCAAGCTGACCGGCAGAAGGAGCAGGCCTTTCGGTGGGGACCGGGTGGAGTGGACGCATGCATGGGCTGGGGGTGTGGTGGTGGGTTCCTGGAAGGCTCTGTTGCCGGCCCTGCTGACGTGTGCTGTTCCGTGGCAGGGAGAAGGGGCTGGTGCCTGTAGCCCAGCACCTGAACCCAGTGCGGGTACTGCAGCTGGTGGAGGAAACTCTGCCTGACAACTCGATTCTGGTGGTCGACGGTGGGGACTTCGTGGGTACTGCCGCCCACCTGGTGCAGCCCCGTGGCCCCCTGTGCTGGCTCGATCCTGGTAAGGAGGGGCCTGTGCCTGGGACAGCTAGCATTGTCCAGGCCCCTTTACACCCACCTGCTCTTGGGTCTTCCTAGGGGCCTTTGGGACTCTGGGCGTTGGTGCAGGATTTGCACTCGGGGCCAAACTGTGCCGGCCGGATGCCGAGGTGAGTGAGGGTGCTGGAGGCGGGGGGCAGTGAGTGGGTTTTCTGGGCAGTGAGCCACTCAACCAGCCTTGTTCCCTGCTCAGGTGTGGTGCCTGTTTGGAGATGGAGCTTTTGGCTATAGCCTCATTGAATTTGACACTTTCGTCAGGCACAAGGTGACCGAGCTGCCCAGAGGGAAGCTCAGAGCTTGGGGTTCTGGGAGAGGTCATCAGGGGTGGGCAGGGCTAGGGAGGGAGCTGCTTCTGTCTGGCAAAGGTCCTGTCCCTGTCTTTTCCTCTGGCTGGCCAAGCCTTAAAACTGAAGGCTGTGGCCTGGCCTCATCCTTTCTTTGCAGATCCCAGTGATTGCTTTGATAGGGAATGATGCTGGCTGGACCCAAATTTCTCGGGAGCAGGTGCCCTCTCTGGGCAGCAATGTGGCCTGTGGCCTGGCTTACACTGGTGAGAAGCTGGGGTAGGGTGGAGAGACGGGGAAGCTGTTTCATGTGTTCCTCTCCTGGGCTGACTGCATGGTGGCCTAGGTCCCTGCCACCATCTGACTTGACTTCCCCTTTTAGATTATCACCGGGCAGCCATGGGACTTGGGGCCCAGGGCTTGCTGCTCTCACGGGAGAAAGAAGATCAGGTGGTCGAGGTGCTTCGTGATGCTCAGCAGCAGTGCCGAGGTGGCCACCCGGTTGTGGTCAACATCCTCATTGGGAGGACGGACTTCCGAGATGGCTCCATTGCTGTGTAGGGCCTCATGGGTCAGTACCCTTGGCCTTCCCACCCCTAGGCTGTGCCTGGCTGGTTTAGTCTCATCCTTGCCTGCCTTGGACCTGGCTGATCAGGTCCAGTGACTCTACAACCCTCCCTGAAGACAGGGTGGGGCTGGGGGGGTGGGTCAGAGCTCAGAGAGGTTCCCTGGCAGCACTGGAGAGCTCCTGGGCCTTTTTCTCTGGGCACAACTGCCCTTTCTCCCTTCCTCTTGGGCACACTGAATAAACCACCCATGTGGGCCCCAGCACTCATTCCAGAACTTGTGCATACTGATTTATTGTCCACAAAGATGGAAGTGAGGGAAAAGGGGGAGACAGGAGGGAACCTACTCTCCCACTGGAACTCTGGGGCCCACTGAGGGCCCACTGAGACTCCATTACTGGGGATTTCAGGGTGCCTGGCCACTGCAAATTCTTTCCCCCTCAGAGGTCCCTGAAAGAGCCCCATACACCTGTCCCAGACGTGTCCATGCACACTAGTCCTCACACACAGACACACACGCACGGAGGCAATAAATATGTTCCGTACCAAAGTGCCCCCAGCCTGACATTTCAGGTGGGGCCCCTCCGAAAGGGAGGTCTTGTAAGTGCTCAGTTTCTTCAGGGATGTGGAGGAAGAACAGGGGAGGGGAAGGGCCAGACTCTGCTATCTCCATTTCCTGGTTTGAGGCAATCACGGGGTTTTCCTTGGAAGAGAGGGTGGGGAAACCAGCTATTTTTCTAAAGGCCCTGGGCTGCCCTTAATCCAGCCAGAGCCCAGGATAGGGGCTTTCCCCCACCCTGCCCCAAATAGCACGTCATGATAGTCCTTGGACCTTCCAGGACAGGGAGAAGCAGAGTGCGGTGCTTAAAGCTAATACTGATTTGGTTGGCAGCAGCAAGAAGACTGACGGGGTGGGGTTGGGGGTGTAGAAGAAGAGGGGGCGGTGTCTCACCATCTCGGGGTGATGCTCACAGTAACTGGTGATTCCCGGGCCAAGGGGGAGGGGCAAGAGAGGCCAGCCCAGCAAGCGGGAGAAGTGCCTTTTGGCAGCAAGGGGAGAAGCCCTTGGTCCTTAGATGTCCCCAACAGCTGGTCCCGAAAGTCCCCAGTCCCCAGGCTTTGCAACCAACGCCCCACCACTGAGCACTGGAAACGAGGAATGATTCTCAGCAACGGGCTGGCTGGTCACTAGGCAACTCCCCAGCAACCGGGACGGCGGCCCGGGCGACCGGTCTGGTCCCCTCCGGTCCCCTCGGTCGCCGGGGCACCGCGTCAGCAGCCAGGAGCCCGGCCCTTCGTCACCGGGGTCCCGCCCCGCCCGGCTCAGAGGCACACGTTGATCTGCTTGGAGAGCTCTCGCTCCAGGTCCAGGATGAGGGCGTCGAAGTCTTTGAGGTTCAGGTGCGGGTTGAAGGGCGCCTCGAAGTCGTCTTCGAAGTCCGCGGCGCCCGCCGGCTCGCCCGCCTCCTCGTCCTCGTCCTCGCTGTAGCTGCCCGTCACGTGGTCGTAGTCCGGCCCGGACAGAAAGTCCCGCCCGCACGGCAGGAAGTCCCGTCCGCAGACGCTCCAGTCGCCCGCGTAGCGATTGCTCGGGGGGCTCTCGGGGCCGCCCCGGCCGCGGGGCCGAGCCACCACTTCGGGGCCGGCGAGCGGCAAGTGCAGCGGCGGCTGCCGTTTGGGCCGCAGGTACGGGGCGAGGTCCTGAGGCTCCGGGGGCCTGCGGGGATCTGCAGGGAAGAGCGGGGCTCGTGACTGGCTGCCTAGCTAACCAGGCCCCTGATTGGCCCGACGGGAGACCCGACCCGCGACGGCATCGGGATTTCACCGGCCGAGGGAGAACTGGTTGCTTAGGCAACCGGCCCTCTGATGGGCAGGTCCGGAGGCAGGGCCTCTGACCGCGTCCAGCTGGATTGGCTCAATCTGAACGGGTTGCTGAGGCTACCAGGTACCGGTTTACGCAAGGGTCCGCGCCGGGGGGGGGGGTAGGGGCAGGGGGCGTGGCACGCCTCAAGCCCGAGACTCTGATTGGCGCCCGAGAAAGCATCGCTGCGGCGGCCCGGCCGGGATCGGCGGCGCGGGCCAGGGGCGGGCTCACCTGGCCAGGCCTGCAGCAGGTAGTGCAGCACCTCGATGTGGCGCTTGAAGTCCACTGCGTTGGTGAGGCCCGGCCCAGAGCTGCGGATGCGGGGCCTGGCGGGGGCCTGGCGCGCCGGCAGCAGCACGGGACCGAAGCACACGGCCAGGTTCTGCGGGGTCATGCGGTTGTGGGCGTGGAAGGAGGAGACGAGGCGCAGGTGGTCCAGGAGAAGAGTCAACGTGGCCTGAGAGAAGACGGTTGGGAATCACGAGGCGGGTGAAGCTGGCCCCCTGTCAAACCTGAGGGGAGACTAAGGCGGCCCAGAGTGGGGAAACTCGAGATCTCATAGCTGGCTGATGGCTGAGCTAAGGCTTTGATGTAAGTATTATGCTGGAGGGGAGACGGAGGACGAAGGCAACTTAGCTGGCTTTGTTTTCACTTTCCTGTGCCTGTCCCACTCCTCTCCGTATTAAGCAGGGCTAGCATTAATCCTGTGTTAGGGTTTATACCCCATGAGGGTATTGAGGCACAGAGGGTCAGGACTTCTCCAGGATCCCACAGCCGGGAACCTCCCTTGTGGGTAGGTTGACAGACCTGTATTCAGAGCCTGCATTTTTGTGATATCCTGGCTGTGCAACCTTGGGCAACTCACTTAACTGCTCTGGGCCTAGGTTTCCATAGCTATGAAGTGGGGATACTAATAGCACCTACTTTCTAGGGTTGTGACAATGCCACAAGTTCATGCACATCATGGGCTCAGGTGTGGGTGAAACACTCTACTGGTGTCAGCCCAGTCAGTCCTGCCCGCTCCCACCAGGTCCAACTTACCCTCTCCACATCTGGCAGGCAGTTGAGGAGCCCACGGGTGCCCTCAGTGCTGGAGGGTGCCCTGCTTGGGGGTCCTTGGGCCATGGCCTCCAGCACCACCTGATAGAGGGGCTGGGTGATGAGCGGGGTGGGCAGTTCCCGAAGATAATCCTTGAGGATGCCTGTGGACACAGGGCGCACTCTGGTCAGGGCACCCCTGGCTTCTGAGGCTGGAGGGGTCAGCTGGGGCTGGGAGGGGGAAGAGGAGGACAGGCACAGGAAAGTGAAAACAGAGCCAGACAGAAAGGGTGAGGTCCCAGAGCAGAGGGGTCACAGGGACTCCCTTGAGGTGAAGTTTGAATAGGGAGCAGGCAGGGGACAGAAAGGGCATGCTGACCAGTGATGACATTGATATCAGGATACAGGTCCTCAGAGAGGCAGACGGCTGCACTGTCCCGCTCAAAGGCATCCCGAAGCTCTTTCTTCACGGCTGCCGAGCCACACAGACGGTACAGCCCCACCACCTAGGGGTGGGGACAGAGAGCGATCTTCTTGCCTGTGCTACAAACGGATCAGGGCCGGGGGGTTGGGGGGTGGGGGCTGGAGGTCTGGGTCAGGGTGGCAGTGGGCTGAGGGCTTGGGGGCTGGCTGTGGCTTCCCCAGCTGCCTTCCTGCTCCTCTGACACCTGTCATGGGGTCCCCACCTGGCTGCCTGAACAACCTGGCCCTGGAAACCCTCTGCTTGGATCATTCGTCCCGGCACCACCCTCCTTCTCAGCTCACTTGTCACCTCCTCTGGGAAGCCTTTCCTGACTACTCCAACCAGCATCAGACCCTGCTTTAAGCTCTCCCAGCTTCTTCACTCTTGTGCCAGCCCCAGTTTTACACCTGTGAGTTACTGGAATCATGTCTTTTCTCCCATTGGACTCAGCTCCAGAAGGTCTGGGACCATGTATTACTAAACGGATGGATGACCTATGGGTTCTGGGCTGGGTGCTATGGTCTAGGGGAGCCTCCCGCCCTTGTCTAAGCTGGGATTGGAGCTAGCTGTGTCTCAGGCAGGGCGGATGTGTGGGGAAGGCCTGGCCTCTGTTTGCTGGGTGTCCTGGGTGTAGGTCTGAGGGCCAGCTGGAATGGGGCAGGGGGCTCACCCGCAGCCCTCGGCGCTCGATCTGCCCAACACACTTCTGGATGATGAGGGGCACCTGGCCCGGGGGCTTTTCCCGCTCCACCAGCAGCGGCAGGGGCAGCCCAAAGACTCGGGGCTCAGCTGTGCCTGGTGCTTCCTGCTGCTCTGACAGGGTCAGCTTGGCATACAACAGCCCCTGGGGCTCCAGGCGCACTGCCAGCTGCTGGGCCTGGCAGCCTGAAGACACAAGGGGATCTGTGGGGTCTGGCCCCACAGGCTCTATGCCCTGGCCCCCTGCTCCAAGCCACACCCCCACCCTGGACACCCTGGGGGAAAGGGAGATGTGCATCCTGTGCCCACCGCTCCTCCCTTGCAGCCAGGTATCCTACCTCGGAAGACTGTGGGTAGCAGCACAGTGCCCTGGGCGCACGGCCGGTGCCGCCGGACACCGGGGTCCCACGCCAGCACCAGGGCCCGCAGCAGCCGGGCAGCCTCGAGTTCCAGGTGGAAGGTGTGGTCCAGCCGCAGGAAATCCGGCCCCCCCCTCAGTGGCCCCGTTCGGGCCCGGGCCACCCCATCCACCTGCAGTAGGCAGCAGAGGTCTCTTGGGGTGGCCCCAGGTGCCGGCCGCAGTCCCCCCAGCCCATACAAGTGTAGGCTGAGGCGGCCCCAGAGTGCGGCGGGGGGTGCTCGGGCTGATGGGCCCACCTCGTAGGGCCGGAAGGCAGTGGGCGATGGGGGCCCTGCTGGGCGCTCCGGTGAGTCACCATCACTGAGGTAACCGGCCCGAGGGCCCCGTGTGGCCCCAGCCCCTGCTGCCCGTCCCGGCGTCCCCACACTGCTATCCAGGTGGTAACGGCTGATGACGGAGCCCTCGGGGGCGGCCCTCTCACGCTCTCGGCCAGCCCGGGTGCCCCGCAGGCTCAGTCGGCGCCGCAGGTCAGGCAGCTTCTTCATCTTCATGGAGAGGCGCCTGGCTGGGCCAGGGGACTTCGTGCGGGAGGCTTTGGTTGGGGGGCTGGCAGGGGCTGTGCCTGGGGAACAGCAGATCTCAGGGTTCAGAAGCCTGGGCTTGGGACGGGGGTGAGGCTTGTGGTCATCTTGGGGGGCTGGAGGTTATGAGGCTTGTGCTCACCTTGTGAGGCCGGGCCCTCTAGTTCAGTTGAGCCTGGTTGTGGTCCCCCGGGCTCAGGTGCCAGGGGTCTGGAGTCTTCCTCAGGGATAGGGTTGTACCAGATTTCACCAGCGGGCTCCCCACTGCCAGGTGCCCTGGGACCCAAAGCAGCCTCTTCCGGTGGCTTGGCCCCACCCAGCACCCATCGGCGGCTGCTGGGCTCCAGGCTCTGCAGGTAGGCCCCCCGAGCTGGGCTCCGAGATGCCTCAGGGCTTGGGGGCCCCTCTGCTCCAGCCTGGGACCCTTCGGGAGCCTGGGGCTCTGGCTCTGGAGGACTGGGCTCCGCGCGCTGGGCTGGGCGGCCTGGCAGAGAGCAAGGGGAGTGAGACCCAGCTACCCCTCTGCTGCCCCCAGTGCAGCCCCAGGCC
Source organism: Halichoerus grypus (assembly GCF_964656455.1). Classification (NCBI taxonomy): domain Eukaryota; kingdom Metazoa; phylum Chordata; class Mammalia; order Carnivora; family Phocidae; genus Halichoerus; species Halichoerus grypus. Next base: position 205,630,344 of record NC_135712.1, read on the forward strand.
GCTGGCTCTTTCCCCAGCAGGGGCCAGGGCTGGGGTGCACACAGTGCTGGCACTCACTCCATGTTTGTTTGGAATGGGCGGGCAAAGGTCAGCAATCTCACTGGTTGCCAGCTTAGGGCCCACCTGCTCTTAGGTCCTGGGGTCCCAAACGGTGTCCCTCCGCCCTTCAACCTCAGGTGTCCAGTGGGGTATCTCCAGACCTGGGCCCTGCATTCTCAGCTCTACCTCCCACCCCTGGCATGGAGCTCTGCCCCTGTCCTTTCTTACTGGGTGGCTTTGGGCAAGTTGCTTTCCATCTTTGAGCCTCAGTGCCCTCCTGTGAAATGGGGAAATTCAATGCCCCCCTCCAGGGAGGCATCAGAGAACTCGTGGGGACTGCTTCCTAGGCATCCGGGTTATGGTCAAGCACGCAGCCCACAGTGAAGGCTGGCTTGCTCCTTTCGGAAGACAGGAGCAGGCGTGACAACTACTGCTGGGGTCCCCCTTTCTACAGCACTCCCCCCACCCACCACCCCTTGCCTGTCTTCTAGACTCTGCTCCCATCCTGGAGTGGGCCCTGTCTCTCAGCCCAGTCCAGATCCCCACGGTCAACGCCTTGGGGCCTCCCCTTTGCTCCATTCTCCCTTCTCTGACATCCTGGGCTGTTTCCTGTCTGTGTTTGTGCGTGGGCACCCCTGTCCCTTCTCTCTGCTCTAGGAACCTTGGGAATCTTTGGGAAAGGATTGGGGGCGGGGGGGGGGGGGAGGAAGGTCAGATCGCAGAGTCGTCAGGCCTCCCTCCTTTAACTCCTTCCTTCCCGGACTTTCCGTCCCACGCAGCTCCCAGCTCCAGTTTGCTGGTGGACTCCCTCCTCTGGTCAACTCTGATTTCCAACGCCCTGGATCCTGTCTCGGGGGTCTCTATTAGTAGCTTGTCCAAAGAGCTGTTTAAGTCACTTCATTGGCTCTGGGCAAATGACCCAACTGCTCCGTGCCTCAGTTTCCCCGCCCGTCTAAAAGGGAGAGTTTCCTAGGGCTGCTTAAGGTGGGCGCAGCTGCAGTCACTGGTTAATAGGTGGGAGGGGGCTGGAGGGTGGCCACTGTGGCTGATGCACCGCCTCTCTCCCTCCTCTGCAGGAGTTCGCTACCCATCTCCCGTCCCGGGTCTCCAGGGCGCAGGGTGTCCCAGCCTGGCCTGACTGGGCCCGTTTGCCAGCTTCCCAACTCCTCCTCCCCTCCACCCTCCAGGCGCTCGGTCTCGGCCCCATTTCCTGTCAGGGACGAGGCCCCCTCCCGGGCCTCGCAAGGAGCCCGCAGCGCCGGCATCGCGAGCCAGGCGCACATAACGGTCCGCGCCCCCTCTCCCCCCCGCCCAGCCCCTTCCTGCCAGGACCCCTGCCCGCTCTCTGTCCCCCACCCGGGGCCGCAGGGGACTCCGCGGGGCTCCCCCTCGCCCCCCAGCCGTCCCGCCTTGGAGCTCTGGGACCATCTCCCGGGCGGGGCGGGGTTCGGCGCCCCCTCCTCGGCCGCCTCCCCGGCTCACCGCGCTCCTTCGCGTCCGACTTTTTCCGGGGAAGTTTCTCCCGGCCCCGCAGGCGGGAGAAGGTTTTCCTGAGCAGCGGCTCGGCCATGCTGGGGCCCGGGCCGGGCCGAGTGCGCGCCCCGGGCTCCGGCCGCGCCGCCCCCCGCCCTCCCCAGCCCCGCCCGCCCCCCGCTCCGCGCCAGCAGGAAGCGCATTCCGGGAATGCTTGGCCCAAACTTTTTTTTTTTTTTCACCTTCCCGCGGCCTGAGCGAGCGATGCTGGGATATGTAGTCGCCCGGGCCTGGTGGGGAGGAGATGGGGGCTCTATGCTACCTTCCTCGCTCCAACTGTGAATATCTTGGCACAGTCCTGAGCCCTAGTCTTCCCTCTTACCCACCCGCTCCTTTGGTGATCGAACACAGCAAGTTCTCTCGGGTTTACCTTCAAAACGCATCCTGCGCTTATTTCCTCCCCTTTCCCCCATCTACCGCTCCAGCCTGGTGCAAGCCCTGGCCTCACTCCATTCATTCCACAACACCTTCTCTTCTTTAGTCTCTTGGATGCCACTTGGGTCTCTCCCAATTTTCCCATCCCCTAAATTCCAGTTACTCCAGATGTTTAACAGACCATCTCCAAACTAGTGGTGTAAAAGCCATTTTATGATCCCCACAGATGCTGTAGATAAGGAATTTGGGCAGGGCAGAGCTGATTTTGATTGTTTCTGCTCCTTGGTTGGAAAGGCTTTGAGGTTTAGGGGTGACTCCACAAATAGGGGACTGGAATCATCTGCAGGCATGTTCACTTCCAGGGCTTGCAACTGATCACAGCTGAGGGCTGGGACCTCTTCACAGGCTGCGGACTAGGGCAGCTACATGGGCCTCTCCCTCGGGCCTGGGCTTCCTACCAGCAGGTCAGTAGTCAGGGTGGTCAGGTTTCATACGACGGCCACCCAGGACGAAAGTCAACAAGACCGAAGCTGCATTACCTTTCCTAACCCAGCCTTGGGTGTCATGTGTCACTTCTGGCACTCGAATCTGTAGATTCAAGAGGAAGGGACATAGACCCCACCCCTCTCAGTGGGCCTTATGTCAAGGTGACCTTGTGAAGAGGATGTGGAATGGGAGATATTGTGGCCGTCTTGGAAAATTTAACCTGCTTCACTCCTACATTCCATTCTCCAGAGTGGACTTAAAAACTGAAGCCGGATTATGGCACAGCCCTGCTGTACGGTCTTTCCATGACTGCTCACCCCACCTAGAATAAAGATTCCCAGGAAGACTTCTAGCCTCATTTCCTTTGTTGTCCCCATTGCTTACCATGACCTCCTCTCTGGTCCTCTTTTACATCAACCTGTATCTGTCCCAGGCCCTTTGCACATGTAGTCCCCTCTGTCTGGGAAGCTCTGGTTTTCCTGAATTTGCCTCTTTCTCATCCTTTAGTTTCAAGAGCACCCCCTTGGGAGGCCCTCCTTGAGTATCCACCATTGTCCACTCATTATTACCTCATTGTGTTTCATTTCTTTGAACACTCTCATGGCTTGAACTTAATAGCTTCAGTGTTTGTTCTAGTGTATCTGTGTCCTTGTCAAAACTGGGACTCCACCTGATGCACATTTGTCTAGTTCACTGCTGAGTGTTCACATAAGAGATCAGGTGCCAGGTGCCAGAGGCCTGGATAGAAGGGGTGGCCAAGAGGCTTGCATAGAGGAGATTGTGTGTGTTTGCTTATCATGTATCTCAAAGCGGATCTCTGTGTTTATCCTACTTGGAGTTTGTTGAGCTTCTTGGATGTGCAGATTCATATCTTTCATCCACTGTGGGAGGTTTTTTTTGGCCATTATTTCTTCAACTATTTTTTCTCTCCCTTTCTCTTCTCTCCTTTTGGGACTCCCACTATGCATATGTTAGTATGCTTGTCAGTGTCCCATGGGTCTCTCAGGTTCTGTTCATTTTTCTTAGACGTGTGTTTGGGAGGAGTCAGGCTGGAGAGTGGTGGGATACGCCCCAGGAGTCTTTGAGGTAGCTGCTGACAGTGGGGAAGAGGTCAGGGTCAAGACAACACCTGTTCACAAGTCCCAGGCAAGGGGGACAAAAGGGGGGCCCATCAGGGTATCCCAGCACCTCAGAGAAGCTGGAGGCTGATATGGGAATGAAAGCAGCCCTTGGCCCCACCCATGTCACACCAAATGATTAAAAACCACTCACATAGCGTATCTATATCATCTATCTATCTATCTATCTATCTATCTATCTATCTATCTATCTATTATTTATTTATTTATTTATTTATTTATTTATTTATTTATTCATTCTTGGTAACAGAATATTCTTTTAACAGTGTTTCTCTTCTTTTCCTGTTGCATTTATTTGGCTAATTTATTTAGCTCATTTAATTCACTGTTGGCTATGATTCTTTCTCAGCAACCAGAAATTCTTGGTAAGTGTTAATAAAATGGTTATGAATACTGAGTTTCACATTTTGTGAAGTCTGGATTTTGGTAGCTGCTGTTTGGATTTAGGAGCCTGTGTGTGTGTATTCTCTTTCCCCCAAATGTTCTCACTGGCTGCAGACACGATGCGCTGTACTTATGGTGCCCGATGGATAAATCTAGCCCCCAGCAAAATGTTGAAAGAAGAAATGCAGGTGGAGGGGGCTGGTGAGGTTTGAGCAGAGCTCTGCACCTCTGTGGCAGACAGTGGGGGTTGGTGGATATGAACCCCAGCTCCCTCACCCCTCATGTGGGATGACTGAAGGTGTATCTTCCACATCGACCCCCCCAGATCCCCATGGGACCAAGCTCCAGCTGCCACTGGAAACTTGATTATCAGTACACTCTTTACTGACTTCCTTCCCTTCTCTTTCTCATTTCTCCACCCCCTTCCAGCATTTCCTGGATCACTTCCCAAACAAACTCCCTGCACTTGAATCCTTATCTCAGGGTCAGCTCCTAGAGGACCCCAAATGCAGACATTCTTTCTAGGCCTCAGTTTCTTTGTCCATCCAGAAGGAAGGATAACTCCCCCTGTTACCAAGGTGTAGGGGTGGGGATAATGGAAGCGGGGCATGTGTCTGTGGGCTGAGCCTCCTGTCTGCCATCTCCCTGGGATCCTTAGTTCCTGGGAATGGAAGTTGGAGAAGATCATGGGGAGCAGGCTCCCAGCTCTCCCTACCCACTTTTGTCATTCCCAGTTGTCCCTGTGCCTGTGTCAGTCACCTTCCAGGGTGAAGAGGCCCTTGCCTGACTGAGAGTCCATCCTTACAGGAGCCAAGGAAGAGGTGGTCGCCCAGAGATGTCCACCAGGGCAACATCAAGCAGCTAGAGGGAGAGAGGGTGGCCAGTCACCACATCACCAGGAGGCAGCTTCCTGAGGTGGGATATGGCGTCACCTGGCAGGCAGTTAGTGGGGCAGGATATCTTGGCCAGGGCTTCCCAGTGGCCCTTGGCGAAGCCCAGCAGGCCAGCTGTGGAGCTGAAGCTGAGGTACAACAGAGCCTCCAGCCCCCCTTGCAGTGCCCTCCTTCCATCAGCTGCAGGTCTGCTGGGCTCTCCTGCTGGACAGGCCCCTGTACACACCCCAGGACTTCAGCAACTGGCCACCAGCAGCCATGCCAAGAGCTGTCGTCGTGTCCAGATTGCAGGACCTCTGGTTGTCCCAGAGAAAGGGGAGGCAGCCTGGAGAGGGGTGACCAACTCGTCAGCTGGGGCAAGTGGCCAGGGGTGGGAAGGGCCAGGCGGAGACCCCATGTCATTCCTTAGCTCCTCCCTCCTCTCTCCCAGGTCTCTGGGCTCAACTGCACTTCCACAAAAACATCTGGCCCTTGACTGGCTCCTGGGAGGTAGCCCCTAAGCCCTAGGACTATCCTACTTGATAAGAATCTCTTTGTATATCTGGAAGCCATGCTAACAATGTGATTTATAGTGGGGGCCTTGGGCCACACTGTGTCAGTTTAACCTGGAGGGGCCAGAGACTGAGAAACCAAGGTCAGCCACATGGGCGATCAGCCATGTCTCTGTGGCTGTTATGGGCTGAATTGTGTCTATACCAAATTGATATGTTGAAGCCCCCATCCTCCCCAGTTCCTCAGGATGTGACTGTATTTGGAGATAGGGACTTTAAACTGTGATTAAATCAAGTGAAGTCTTTAGAGTGGGCCCTAATCCAATATGACTATCCTCATGAGAAGAGGACATTTGGACACAGGATGTGTGCACAGAGGGAAGATCATATGAGGGCACAGGAGATCATATGAAGGCACAGAAGATGGCCATCTACCAGCCACGGAGAGTCAGGCCCCAGAAAGAATCAAGTCTGCCGATGCTTTGATCTCGGACTTGTGGCCTCCAGAACTGAGAAAATAAATTTCTCTTGTTTAAGCCACCGCATCTGTGGTGTTTTATTATGGCAGAAATAGGAAACTAGTACTGATGAACTCTCGGGACAAGAAGACTCAGGAGCTTCCCTGGTTGGCAGTATACAATGTGTGTGGTCGAACATCATCGCTGGGAGAATTAAGTGCTGTCCACATGAATCCACAGGGAGGTGACACCTGGTCCCCTGGTGGCTGGTCCCTTCTGGACCCTGCCCCATGTGCCTTTTACCTTTGCTGATTTTAATCTCTATCCTTTCCCTGTAATAAACTGTATATAACAATTTTGCTGAGTTCTGTTGATGCCTTCTAGTGAATCATTGAACCTGAGGGTGGTCTTGGGGACTTCCCACTACACAGGTTCACAGAGATAGGAGTGACTCCCCAAATCCCTAGCAAATGTACTTTTGGGAGTAGGAGCTTCTCCTCCAGGACCTCAGGCTGAAGCCTTGCTGCACCCTTTCTCATCCCTTGCTGAAAGTGGCTTTCTTTTCCACCAGCTGATCCACCTATTGCCATCCAGAGCCCCACATGGGGCTGTAAGTCACTCACCTGGGAGGCCATCCAGCATGGTGGAGGGAGGGGGCAGGTTTTCAGGTCACACTACACTGGATTGGACTACTCCCTCGGCCCTGATCTAGCATATGGCCTTGGAACAGTCACTTTCCTTCTCTGAGTCTCAGTGTTTGAGTCTCCCAAATTGCTTTGAATCACCCAACAAAATCCCATGTATAGAGAAAGAAGTGTTATTGTGCTCTAATACTGGCCAGGGTCACTCTGTTCCTTCAGACCCCAATAAATGGGCTCAAGCCCCTTCTGACACCCTTGCTGAAATTTTGGAGAATTACCAGATGATTATTTTCTCATGGTCTCCTGTTACTGCTGAATTAAATAGCTTCACGGTGAGCTCGCTCTTCCTGGTTTCCAGGATGAGGTGCACTGGCCTCTCTCCTTGGTTTCACCAAGGTTCCTGGGTGTGTGACAGGTTTTACTGAGGCTGGGGGAGTGGAAGGAGAGTTTACATTGCATATCACAGCAACTTAATCTTGACTGTTAGATGTCTCTGTTCCAACCCAGCCTACCTCCTAGAGTCTTGCCATTGTACTGCCTTCCCATTTGTTCATTTGTTCATCCATTCATTTGTTCACTCATTCATCCACTCAGTCAACAAATATATTTTCAGTGGCTGCTGTATGGATTTGGGCAAGATAAGCAAGAAAACACGGTCTCTCAGCTCTCAGCTCACAGTTAAGTGGGTGAAATAGACATTCATCAGAGAATCATACAAATGAATATAAAGTCACTAATGTGATGAGGAGAATGAGGACTAGTGAATGTCTTTGGGCAACTGATATAGCTGGGATAGGGAGGGGGTGAGAGGCTTCTCTGAGGAAGTGGGGTTTGCCTTGAAATCTCAAAGCTGAGGAGGCATTAGCTATGCAAAGTTCCTGTGGCACCATCTAACCCTTCATTTTCTGGTCCTGGGATTCAGCCTATTTCACCTCTCACTCTTTGGTCCCTGTTGGTCTCTCTGCTTCTTGTCACTCCCATCCATGTGTACCAGGATTTGCAAACTAGAGCCTGTGGGCCAAATCTGGCTCTTGAACTATGAACTATTTTTAAAAATTTAAAATGGTTGGAAACAAATCAAAAGAAAACATTTCATGAGCTACTTTTGATAATTTTGTTTGATAATTAAAACTTTAAACCTAGTGTCTATGAAGGGAGCCTTAGTGGTAACCGTAGGATTAATGTGCCCAGTTATATGTAATGTTAGAAAGCTCACACTGGATGGCAGATTTGAGACAGGATTTTCTGCCTGGGTGGCTCAGTTGGTTAAGCGACTGCCTTCGGCTCAGGTCATGATCCTGGAGTCCCAGGATCGAGTCCCGCATCGGGCTCCCTGTTGTCAGCAGGGAGTCTGCTTCTCCCTCTGACCCTCCCCCCTCATGCTCTCTCTATCTCATTCTCTCGCTCAAATAAATAAATAAAATCTTTAAAAAAAAAAAAAAAAAAAAAAAACTTTAAACCTAGTGTCTATGAAGGGAGCCTTAGTGGTAACCGTAGGATTAATGTGCCCAGTTATATGTAATGTTAGAAAGCTCACACTGGATGGCAGATTTGAGACAGGATTTTCTGTCTTGCAAATTAATTAGGTTTTTTTCCTGAGATCCCGGAGCCCAGCCAGTTGATACAGAAGGTGAAAACTTCCTCCTGATTTCCTTTTTATGGGTGACAATTGAAATATTTTGGTAGTTGAGTTATTTGGGAACCCATGTTGCCAGGTAGTCAAATTAGAACCTAAGGCAAGTATGTGGGAGGGTTTCTGGGGTGAGGGGAGAAAAGGAGTGAACATACGCCAGTCACTAAAACCCAAATAGTCAGATCCACTTCTACAATATATTTTATACATACTCTATTTTACCACTACAATCTGGCGTGAGAGAAGCACACGGAAGGTAGATATACGTTGAGAATCTTTCTGAATCATTTTGATGATGTCAACACAATTTTTTTTTTTGCAAGAGTGAAAAAAAACTATATTTCATGACATGTAAAATGATATGAAATTCAAGTTTCAATTTCTACTCTTTGATGTATTGTTTATGGTGGCTTTCATGCTGGAACAACAGAGATGAGTCATTATGACAGGCTATATGATCTGTAAAGCTGATAATTACTATCTGGCCATTTATAGAAGGTTTTCTGACCCCCAATCCATGGGATGACTCATGGGTGGATTAATTCTGGGCCCCGCCCTACATCCCTGCTTCATGTCATGGTCCCCTCTGCCCTGTGGACCAATCCCTGTGGTGACCCCTGCTGTCCCCCATAACCTCCCACACACCCCACTCCCCTTGCTGTAGGCTGGGGACACACCTCCCCGTGATTTCTCTGTACAACCCAGGCTCCGTCCCACCACGGGAACTTTGCATATGCTTTCCCTCCCCGGGGACGATTACACCTGAGGTAGGGGAACTGGGCCAGTTTACAGCCGGCATAAATGTTTCTGAAATAGAGAAGCTTTAAATCCATTTTGTGAAACAACACTATCGCCACCTGGTGGCCATGTCCTCAAGCTGTAGCTGTAATTCTTTCAAAGCTTTTGGGGTGGTTTTGGGACCTTCCTCTCCAGGACCATGTCTATGGTAGGGAAAAACGGAAAATGTCTATGGAAAAATGCCCCAGGTCCGGCTATCTCTGAACTGAAGGCCTATTTGGGTCCCACATCTCTACAGCCCTCCTTTCCATCCCCCACTTATCCCTGTGATCCCCAAACTTTAAGGCTCATATAAGCCCTGTGGGTTGCTGTTAAAGTTATGATTCAGTGGTTTGGGATGGTGTCTGAGTCTTCATTTCTAGCAAAATCCCCATGATGCCTATGTTCTGGTTCACAGATCTACTTGAGTATCAGTTGCTTCTTCTTCTATAGAAAAGGGGTCAGCAAACTCCTTCTGTGGCTGGCCAGACAGTAAATATTTTAGGCTTTGTGCACCATAGAGTCTCTGTCAAGATTATTCAACTCTGCTCTGTAATTTGAAAGCAGTCGTAGATGATACATAAATTAATGGGTGTGTTCCCATAAAACTTTGTGAGCACTAAAATTAGAATTTTATATAATTTTAATCTGTCATAGAATAGTCTTCTTTCATTTTTCCCCCAACTATTTAAAAATATAAAACCCATTCTTAGCTTGCAGGCCATACAAAAACAGGCTGTGGGTTGGGATAATTTGCATATCCTTGCTCTAGGCTCCAACTTCCAGACAATATCATGTGATGTTAAGATCTGGGACTTTGGGATGGGTCCTCTGTTTGAACTTTGGCAGCTTCATTTTGCAAGCCTCAGCTTCCTTATCTGTAAAATAGGAACTTATATCACCTACCTTTTAGGGTTGTTGTTTAAAATATAATGAGATAATGCATACAAAGGGCTTAGCACGTGCCCAGCATGCAATAAAGGCCATTATTGTCAACACACTGAGACCCAGAAAATGAATCCATACAACTTAAATCCTTCATCTTTTCCTCCAGCTGTAACCCAGACTCTTAACCAGACATGTAATGAGTCATGGACTTGAGGAGATGTGGTCTTTGCATGATGCCAGCCCTTCCTAAACTCACCGTACTCATTTGCTAGGACTGCCATAACAAAGCACCACAAACCAGAGGAGAAACTTATTGTCTCACTGTTCTGGGGGCCAGAAGTCTGAGATCAGGTATCATCTGGGTTGGTTCCTTCTGGGGACTGTGAGGGAGGATCTGTTCCACGCTTCCGTCCTGGCTTCTGGTGGTTTGCTGGCAATCTCTGGCGCTCCTTGGCTTGTAGAACCATCACCTTCATCTCTCCACATGACCTTCTCCCTGTGTCTGTGTCTGTGTCCAAATTCTCCCTTTAGGTAAGATTGGCAGTCATACTGGATCAGGACACATCCTAATGACCTCATTTTAACTTGATTATCTCTGTAAAGACCCTATTTTCAGGTAAGATCACATTCTGAGGTCCTAGGGGGTTAGACTTTGACACATCTTCTTTGGAGACACAATTCACCTCCCAACACTAACTTTCCATGCATTCCAGTCCATCCTATCTGCTTGTTTCCGATCGTGCCTGTAGAATCAGATTGGGTTTGAAGTCAGGTGATGGACATCACAAGAAACACATGGACTCTGCAGCTAGTCCAAGGGCCTGTGTCCTCAGACAGAGGTCTGCGTACTCCCTGATTCAGGGCCACCTGGAGAGCTTATTAAAAAGGCAGATTCCAGGGTTCACTGCCAACCTGTTGAATCACAATACCTGGGAGCCAAATGTCATTGTCTCTTATGATCCAATACATGGGGGGTGGGGTGGGGGAGGTGCACACGGGAGGCCTGATGATGACAAAGATCCCCAAAGTCATGGGCACAAGAGGTGGTCACAAGGTCCCTGTGAAACCAAAGCTGGTGGCTGCTGAAGCGAATAATAACTGAGCTAATCTCAACAGATGCTTTCATTGTCCTTCTTCAGGTCACTTAGGAAGCATAGTGTTGTAACTGGCTACTATGTGTTGTCTTTATCAATATTAAAATGGTGTAGCAAAAAAAAATGGTGTAGCCAATCTTTTGTTCAACTATATTACCCACGTAGCGATCCCATAAGCCCAATACCCCAGAGAGGACCAATTTAAGACTTCTTTGAAGCCTTCTGATCTTCATGGGGAAGAGAAATCATGGGGAAAATGCACACGTCTCCCTTTGGTTTCCCACAGTTTTTCATTCATCTTTATGACTCACTTACCATGGTGTGCCATAATGATTTATTTACATATCTCTATCCCCCACTCAATTCTGAACGCCTTGAGGGCAGGGATGGGACATATCTCTGTGTTCCCACCACCCAGCAGTGGTTCTGGAACATGCTAAGTACCCAACAACTGTTCTATTCTAGGACTGAGAGGAGACTGCTTTGCTGATGAGCTTCTTCAGGGCTGCCTTCATGTCCTTGTTCCTTAGGCTGTATATAAAGGGGTTCAGCATGGGGATGACCACCCCACACATCAGGGCAGCTGTCTTGTCCTTCTGGGAGGAGGCAGGAGATGTGGGCTGCAAGTACACAGCAAAGATGGTGCCATAGAACAGTGATACCACAGTGAGGTGTGAGCCACAAGTGGAGAAGGTTTTCCATTTGCCCTGAGCAGAAGGGATCTTGAAGACTGCCCAGAAAATGCAAGTGTAAGAGAGGAGGATGCACAAGAGGGAGCTGATGCCCATGATGATGCCAAAAGCAAAAATCACCAGTTCGCTGGGGTGCATGTCAGAGCAGGAGAGTTTCAACAGGGGCGTGAGATCACAGAAGAAGTGGGGGATTTCGGAGCCAGCACAGAAGGTCAGTTAAGCCATGAGGCAGGTGTGCACGAGTGACCAGAGATTGGTGATCAGCCATGCCCACCCCCCCCAGCAACCCACAGACACAAGGGCTTATGATGACTGAGTAGCATAGAGGGTAAACAATGGCCACAAACCGATCAATGGCCATCACAGCCAGGAGGGAGCTGTCCATGGTTCCTAACAGGTGGAAGGTGTATATCTGAGCAAGGCAGCCCACAAAGGAGATGACCTGGTTCTGGGTCCAAAGGTTCACCAACATCTTGGGGACGGTGGTGGAAGAGAAGAAGGTATCAACGAGGGACAGTTTGGAGAGGAAGAAGTTCATGGGTGTGTGGAGGCGGGAGTCTGTGATGATGGCCAGGACGATGAGCAGGTTCCCAAAGATGGTGACCAGGTACACAGAGAGGAACAGCCCAAAGAGGAGAGTATGAAGCTCTGGCTTTTCTGTGAGTCCCAGAAGGAGGAATTCTGAGACTCTGTTTTTTTTGGTTCCATGGACAGCCTGTGTCTACTGCAAAGGAAAAAAGGGGAGAGGAAAGCAACACAAAGCTGGGAGTCAGAGATGGAGTTCCAGTCCTGCCCCCCCCACCCCGCTAAGATTGCAGAGTTCTGTGAAAATCTGTGGGTTTCTGTTTCTCCCCAACAAACCCATCCGTGCCAGAGATAGTTTGCATCTCAAAAACCTAACTTAGTTGTTTAGAGACAACTTAGACATTGCCCATAAACACCTTTGTGTTTTCAGTGGAGCAACGCTTCGCAGAAAACAAAATTAAGCTGAATCAAGCCTAAACTGAAACCCAGCACAGGGAAAGGGAATCTGATCAGCCTCTTTTCTTCCTTGTCTTCCTTTCCCTTCATCTTTCTCTCTTTTCTCCCCTCCCTCCGTTTCATCCTTCCTTCACATGAAACAATTTTCGCATCCATTTCAGGTTAATGACCAAGGATACAAAGACAGTTCACACTTTTCCTCTGCTTCCAATGACGGCCAAATTTATTTGGGGCACTTTATGATCTTCTACCATGTCATCACTACACTAGACCCTCTCTCATCCTTTGTGAGACGCACCCAATACATGCTCAGGAGGACGTAGAGACCGTGGATGAACCCAGAAAGCTGGTTAAATGGAGATTTTAAAGAAAACTTTCATGGTAAAAAAAGAGTATCTGGAGATTTAAAGCTAATGGTATTTTGGAAGTATATTTTGCCATTAGTAGTAGGTTTGCAGGACAAAATTTTTTATATTCTCTTATGTTCTAGAGAGGCTGTCACTAGAAATTGAAAGAGTTTTTTACCCTCAGGAAAATATACATTGTTATAGTATGTCAAACAGCTGTTTAAGAAGTTTATTCAAAATAAAACTCCCAGACACAGCCTGGATGGTTCAAAGGTAAGCTGGTTTCATAAAAATGACAAAAATGTGCCCAAATGCCTGTTTGATGGAAAGCAAACTGTGCCATGTGCTTATTCCTGTAAGAAATATGATGACAAAAAAAGTGAGTTTATAAAAGAACACTCTGCTATGAATGGATATGAAAATAGTGACCAATATGAGACCAACATTTAAAGAAATGCCCACATGTAGGCATGTTGTGATAATATTCTCGTTCACCCATTTAACACTGCTAATGGGGATGACCCTGGTTTTACTTCCCCATGTACTTAGAAGGGAATTGGGAGTTCATCCTTGGCCATTTTAATCCGCAGAGTCAGAGGTAACTTTTGAACTCCTCTCTGCTTTGGCTTCAGCAATTTGGGACTTAGGAACAGCTTCATGTCAAAAGCCCAAAGAAAGCATATGTTTATCCCATCCACACGAGACTGCCAAAGCCTGGTTGCATTTGCCTTTCCAGGTCTCCATCCCCTGGTGTGCACAGTGATTCTTCCTTTCACTCGTGATCATTTATAGAGAGTGTGTTAGGTGCCACATATTTCTCTTACAATACATGGATGATACAGAAAAAGCCCAGCATGGCATGACTCACCACGTTTTTGTAAAACCTCAATATTGACTCTTTTCAGCAAAGAGAGGATCTTCTTTAACTCATTGCTTACCTGGTTAGGTCCCCATGTCTTAAAGGCAATTGAGGACAAGAACACAACAGAGGCGTTTAGTGACCATATCTGTAGTGTTGAGCCTTCTTTTTCTTCTTCTTCTTCTTTTTTTTTTTTTTTTAAGATTTATTTATTTATTTCAGAGAGAGAGCGAGCTGGAGGGTGGAGCAGAGGGAGAGGGAGAGAGAAACTCAAGCAGATTCTGTGTTGAGCACAGAGCCTGACGTGGGTCTTGATCTCAAGACCCATGAGATCATGACCTAAGCCAAAACCAAGAGCCAGGCGCTTACCTGACTGCACCACCCAGGTACTCAGAGTGTTGAGCCATCTTAGGAGTCACAGGTTCTTTATGTGCAGGTCTCTCAACATCCAGGAGAGGGAGATGGTGTTGACCACACCTGACAATGAGGAGCCAGGCTGAGAGCGATGCTAGGGGGCCCTCAGCTTGCACCTGCACCATGTCCCATCTGGACAGATTTATTTTTACTCTCTCACATGCCATTGCTTCTCTGAGTGCACTTCATGAGAAGAGGCATTTCAAAGCTAAACTCTGCTGTCAATACTTGCTAGGAAAACCATTCAATCACAAGCATCTAAAATTATTATCACTCTGCCTTCCAAGGAACGCTGGTCTCCAGAAAGATTTAAGGTTAGCTGAAGGGGGATCAGGATGTATATGGGAGAACACAGTAGGTAGATAGGTGTGTATAGGAGAGGTCATATGTGACTCTGAGGTGTTGTGAGAACAAGGGGAGGGATGCAAATATCTGCCATGAGGAGCAGGACCCCTGGAGGTGGAAGAGGTGTTGAAAGGGGGCTTTCAGGAAGGGAAGCAGCATAATCTCCTCTTTGGTAACCTCAAGAGATCGCTAGCCAAATATTTTACTACTTATTGTGATTTTTCAGAGTTCTGTTTGAGGCTTTGAAGGTGATGCTTAGGTTCCTCTGGGCTGCATACATTATTGAGAGTCCCTTCTTGGCAACACATGTGCAGCTGTCCTTGGGTATTGATATGAAGTCCTTGGGTGCACTAGAGTAGTGGTTCTCAACCGTGAGCTGTATCAATGTCTCCCAGAGGGCTGGAGCCATGCCCTGGAGTGTCTGGGGTGGGCTTGAGAATCAGCACTTCTAGGAAGTTCCCAGGGATGCTGATGCTGCTAGTCAGGGGACCACATCTGGAGAACCACCACCCACAGTGGAGAGAACTGTTTATCAATCTCTCATTTGTGTGGGTGTCCCTCAACTGCAGACTCTAACTGTTCTTTCTTCTCATGACCTGCTACAGAGGGTGTGCCCTCTATGCCCTCTATCCACTCAGAGGGTGTAGAATTGGTCTCAGACACTTCTCTGTCTGGGTATCCAGAAACGGAAGGATTTCCTCTTTCCCAGTCCCGTCCAGCTCACTCTCCTTCCCCATCCCTCACTCACTTATGAGGATGGTATCACCAAGAGGATGGTCTTGGCAAACCTCCTTCTCCACTGACTTCCAGAAGGTCCTGAGGTCAGTGCTAAGCCCTCAGGAAGGGCAGAGGGAGACCACTCAAGTTGTGGTGGCTGGGACAAGTCTGATGTCTGGGTGGGGGCAATGATGTGTTGGCCCCGCCTGGGGCAGGTGAGCAGGGGGCCAGGGACGCAGTAGGATATTTACAGTTTGGGGGCTTTTGGGGACTCTATCCCCATGGCTCCTTGTTAAGAAAGAAAATGCTAATTGTTTTGTTTCTATTCTTGCCACATGTGGCTTATTCCCTGAGGTATGTGCACTCTCAGATGACGGAGGGGTGAGGAGATGGAAAAGTCACCAGGGATTCACTCTCACTGAACACTCCCCCCACCCCGCCCCCAGCCAAATCCTCTCCTAGCCCAGACTGAGCCTCATAGCAGTTCCTAGGCAGGGAGGTCTGGCGGTCCAAACCCTCCACAGGGCACTCAGATGCCTGAATCAATGTCATTTCATTCATTCTGTCATGATGGGAATTCAACAAGGAAGAGAATTTATGCAGTCTGGTTTGCCAAGGAAAGCTCCTAGAAAGTCAGAAAAGTCAATAAGGGCAAATGAATGAATTTATCAAACAATTCTTGTCACCTGCCATAGGTCAGATGCTGTGCTTGACTTCAAACCACATCCTTGTTAAAAATGCCCTCCTGGGGGAAGAATGAAGGGGGGGAATTCAGAGAGGGAGACGAACCATGAGAGACGATGGGCTCTGAAAAACAAACTGAGGGTTCTAGAGGGGAGGGGAGTGGGAGGATGGGTTAGCCTGGTGATGGGTATTAAAGAGGGCATGTTCTTCATGGAGCACTGGGTGTTATGCACAAACAATGAATCATGGAACACTACATCAAAAACTAATGATGTAATGTATGGTGATTAACATAACATAATAATAAAAAAAATGCCCTCCTGTCAGCCACATGAAGGGCTCAGTCTTCATTAACCCTACCAAGTGCACTTTGTGTGGGGATTAGGGAATCTCTGTTCTACTCTTGCCACCAACAATGTTGGTGAGCCTTTGTTGGGTTGCTCACATCATGACCCTAATTTCTGTTCCCTTATTTCCTGGAATCCTTTTCTTTTTACCTTCTCTTCCATTGGCTTTCTGTTGTCTTTAAAAAAATTTCTTTTAAAATGTGTACAGTCTAGGTCTCCATCCCTCCAGTTCTGAACAAGCCCCCTCAATGGATTGTCCCTATTAATGATTTTTTATATAACCTTCCAGAGTCTCTTTACACACACACACACACATTTTCCCCTCTTTTTGTACATAAAAGTAGCATACTATAATACTGTTCTACATCTTGCATTTCTTACTTACTTAATTTATTTTCTAGTGTTTTTTAAATTAATTTCAGAGGTAGAATTTAGTGATTCATCAGTGCATAGAACACCCAGTACTCATCTTATCTCCTGCCCTTTACTTTTTAAATTATTATTATGTTATGTTAATCACCATACATTACATTAGTTTTTGATGTAGTGTTCCATGATTCATTGTTTGCGTATAACACCCAGTGCTCCATGCAGAACGTGCCCTCTTTAATACCCATCACCAGGCTAACCCATCCTCCCACCCCTCTCCTCTCTAGAACCCTCAGTTTGTTTTTCAGAGTCCATCGTCTCTCATGGTTTGTCTCCCCCTTCGATTCCCCCCCTTCATTCTTTCCCTACTGCTATCTTCTTTTTTAACATATATTGTATTATTTGTTTCAGAGGTACAGATCTGTGATTCAACAGTCTTGCACAATTCACAGTGCACATACCCTCCCCAATGTCTATCACCCAGCCACCCCATCCCTCCCACCCCCCACCACTCCAGCAACCCTTGGTTTGTTTCCTGAGATTAAGAATTCCTCATATCAGTGAGGTCATATGATATATGTCTTTCTCTGATTGACTTATTTCACTCAGTATAACACCCTCCAGTTTCATCCACGTTGTTGCAAATGGCAAGATTTCATTCCTTTTGATGGCTGCATAATATTCCATTGTATATATATACCACATCTTCTTTATCCATTCATCTGTTGATGGACATCTTGGCTCTTTCCACAGTTTGGCTATTGTGGACATTGCTGCTATAAACATTGGGGTGCACGTACCCCTTTGGATCCCTACATTTGTATCTTTTGGGTAAATACCCAGTAGTGCAATTGCTGGATCATATGGTAGCTCTATTTTCAACTTTTTGAGGAACCTCCATACTGTTTTCCAGAGTCTGCCCTTTACTTAATTTATTTTGGTGGTATTTTCATAGCCTTAATTTTTTTTTACAGCTCTTTATTTCACATGAGTAGATGGTGCCACAATCTATATCAATTTTCTTTTTTTTTAAATTTTATTATGTTATGTTAGTCATCACACAATACATCATTAGTTTTTGATGTAGTGATTCACGATTCATTGTTTTCATATAACACCCAGTGCTCCACGCAATATGTGCCCTCCTTAATACCCATCACCGGGTTAACCCATCCCCCCACCCCCCTCCCCTCTAAAACCCTGTTTGTTTCTCAGAGTCCATAGTCTCTCATGGTTCGTCTCCCCCTCTGATTTCCCTCCCTTCATTTTTCCCTTCCTTCTCCTAATGTCCTCCATGCTATTCCTTATGTTCCACAAATAAGTGAAACCATATGATAATTGACTTTCTCTGCTTGACTTATTTCACTTAGCACAATCTCCTCCAGTCCCATCCATGTTGATGTAAAAGTTGGGTATTCATCCTTTCTGATGGCTGAGTAATATGCCATTGTATATATGGACCACATCTTCTTTATCCATTCATCTGTTGAAGGGCAGCTCGGCTCTTTCCACAGTTTGGCTATTGCAGACATTGCTGCTCTGAACATTGGGGTGCATATGGCCCTTCTTTTCACTACATCTGTGTCTTTGGGGTAAATACCCAGGGGTGCAATTTTCTTTTTTTTTCATCAATTTTCTTTTGATGAATGTTTCCAGTCTTTGCTAAAAAGAATACTTTGTACACATATTATTTCACACTTTGTCATGTCCAACAGGATATATTAATGGAATCACACAGTGTGTAGGCTTTTGATAGAGCTTGGCTTTTTACACTTAGCATAATATTCTTGAGATTAAACTAAGTGGTTGCACGTATCAATAGTTCCTTCCTTTTTATGACTAAGTAGTATCCATGGTATAGATGAACTGTAATGTGTTTTCCAGTCATTCACAAAAGGTTGTTTCCAATTTGGCTATTACAAATAAAGCTGTTATGAACATTCATGTGCAGGTTTTTGTGTGGACATACGTTTTCATATCTCTGAGAATATGAGTGCTGGGTTGTGTCAGTGTATGTTTAAGCTTTTAAGAAACTATATATGTACTACTATATATATTTTATGTACACATATTTGTAAGAAGCTAGATATAAAACTGTATATATTTTATCTGTCATCTATCTATCTATCTATCTATCTATCATCTATCTATCTATCTATCATCATCATCATCTATCCATCCATCTATCATCTATCTATATCAATCATCTATCCAGTACCCCAAAGCCCCTTTATGACTCCACATTTTTTTTTTAGATTTTCTTTATTTATTTGCGAGAGAGAGAATGAGAGATAGAGGGGAGAGAGTCAGAGGGAGAAGCAGACTCCCCGCTGAGCAGGGAACCCGATGTGGGACTCGATCCTGGGACTCCAGGATCATGACCTGAGCCAAAGACAGTCGCTTAACCAACTGAGCCACCCAGGTGCCCCTATGACTCCACATTCTTATTCATCTCTCCTCTTCAAAGATAACCACTTTCTGGATTTCTAACACCTTAGATTAGTGTGCCTTTTCTTGAACATTAAACACAGTCATGTATAATTTTTTTCCTGTTGTCTTTTACTTAACATTGTATTTGTGAGAGTCATTACAGTTGCTGTGTATAACAGTAGTTTACCTCTTTTCACTGCTCTGCAGTATAACTTGGGTAAGATATTTTGAATTGAGTTTCTTTTTCTTGGAAAGGATCCCTAAAATTGATACCCAGTGTTTGAGTGAGCATCATAGATAAAATATTCCAAAGGCCCGAGAATCTACATCGTAAGTGCTCAAGAAACATTCTCTGTGAGAGCTTGGTTCAGTCACTCAGTTGGAGGATGGTAGAGCTCAGTCTGTTTGGTCTATTTCCATGCTACCTTCTCCCGTACATGCCTGCTGGTCTCTGGGAATGCTGGGAGGCAGAAAAGTACAGTGGTCAAACTCAGACAAGCCTTAGCTCTGCCACTTGGTGGATGTGAGATCCCTGAGATGTAACTGAATACAACTGAGTCTTCCTTTCCTCACTTAAGATATGAGGATAATACTATTACTCACCTCGTAGGCAGGTTGTGAGGTTTGTATGGCACAATGTATGTAAAGTGCATAGGGCAGCTATTGCATACAGTTGGCACTCAATAAAAGTGCCTGTGGTCATTGCACGTAGTTCCTTGGTGGTTTCTAGAGCTCAGCAGGCTTGCTTGTGTTTCCAGCACAGGACATGTTGCCCCAGATCTCAACTGACAGTGTTGCATTCTCAAAGTCATAGCTCTTAGTCAGATCTAGCCAAGAAGGAGTAATGTCTAGCTGGGTGGAAAGGGGAAGAGAATGGCTATTCTCATCAGTTTGATTGATTATAGCCAGGTATATAGTCAATGAGGAATTGGTTCACTTGAGGCAAAGTAGAAAGTTTCAGACTGTGCTTCTCCTTAATTTTGGGTGTTGCTGTTGGTCAATATGGTGCTCATAGGTGGAAGTCATGGTTGTAAAGAAGAGCACTGAGCGAGGCTGTCTCCTGGCTCTCCTGCAGGTGGCAGGCACCTTACTGTGCAAAGCTGGCCAATTGCCATGTACCTCTGACTTTGTACCTTTGTACCTCTGGGCTTCTAGAGGCTGATGCCCTCGGCGCGATGTGTGTGGGGGATTGGGCCATTTCAGCACTATGGACACCGACCTTTAAGGATTTCTTGCTGTAATCAGGCACTTCTAGGTTTTTCCGTTGACAACAGTGGGCTGAACAGGAAGAGCTCTGGCTTTGCAAGCGGGCCACAGTTAGAATATCACTCCTATTCCTTACTTGTTGCAAAAATGTAAGCAAGTGGTGTCATCTCTTGAGTCTCAGTTTCTTTATCTGTGAAAAAGAATTGATAATTATTGCTGTTTGTCTCTCAGGACTGTTTCTGTGCATCCTCCTACCTCCCAAGTCTCGATCCTTTGTCCTGAGTGTGTTTTCAGCACACTCTCAGTGCATCCCACTCAGAACTGCCTAGCCCTGAATGCTGTTTCAGTCCAGAATCTTCCATCTTCCTTGGTCAGTGCACCAAACTCTGCTAGATCATTTCTAATGATGACCTCTTTTGACAACCTACTCTGTTGTTCTCTATGTTAACCAAAGTTACAGTAGGAAAGATGGATTAAGTGTCTCCACTTTGCTCCCCCCGCTGCCATATCCTGACAGAGATAAGCACCCAAGATCTTGTCTTAGTGTCTGCTTTTGGAAGAATCCAAGTTAACAAACCACAGAATCTAGATCTCCACCAACCTGAGTATACATACACAAACACATAAGTACACATTCACATACACACATTTTGGCAAATGTATTCATCCAACTAATGAGGTCAACAGAAATCCATCAAGTCCCCTACTCTTCTGATACAGATATCATTTGGTAGATATTTTGTGAGCTCATAGCCTGAGGAAGAGGACAGGCATACAAACAAAGAACTCCAATACAATGAGATAAGCATTATAATTGAGTGCAAGTGCCAGGGAGAAGAGATTGCATCTGGTTACTGCTTTATTCTCAGCTCCTGGAAGAATGTCAGTGCTTAACTGATATTTGTGGGATGAAAGAATGAATGAATGGAGGTCTCTGAAGCGTTAGATACTGGAGGAAGAAGCAACTCATATACTTGAAAGGGTCAAGGAATGCTTCACAAACGTGGTGATGTGAGTCAGGTCTTGAAGGAGAAGGGACTGTTTGTGTATGTGTATTGCGTGGGCATATGTGTATGCCCATATATGAGCACATATGTGTGCATGTGAATATGTACACACATGTGTATGTGTGTTGTGTAGGCATATGTGTATATATGAGTACACGTGTGTATGTGAATGTGCACATATGTGTGTATTTGTATTTGTGGGCGTATGTGAGTGTGTATTAGCTTCCTAGGGCTGCCATTACAAAGCACTGCAGACTGGATGGCTTAAACAACAATTTTATTTTCTCACAGTTCTGGAGGCTGTAAATGTGAGATCAGGGAGTCAGCAGAGCTGGTTTTTCTTGAGGCCTCTCTCCTGCATTTGTGGCTGGCCATATTCTCCCTGTGTCCTCACATGGTTTTCCCTCTGTAACTGTCCTGGTCTTAATCGCTTATTATAAGGACACTAGCCATATTGGATTATTCACATATTGGCCCATTCATATGACTTCAGTTTACCTTAATTAGCTCTTTTAATACTTTATCTCCAAATACAGTAACATTCTGAGGTACTGGGGGTTAAGACTTTAACATACAAATTTTGGAAGGACACAATTCAGCCCCTAGTACTGTGCACATGAGTGCATAAGTGTGTATGTGGACGTGTACTTGTATGTGTATGTATGTATGTGTATGTGTGTTGGGTGGGCATATCTGTGTATGCATATGAATGTATATACTTAAGTGTTTGTATATGTATGCTTATGCATGTATATACTTATGTATGTATGTGTACTTGTGTGTATGTGTGTGAAGTGTATGTGTGTGTGTATTGTGTGGGCATATGTGTATATATGAATCTATATGTGTGTATATGAATGTGTGCATCTGTGCGTCTGTGTCTGTGTGTAAGAACATTCCAGGCAGAGGAAACAGCTTGTGCAAAAAATCATGCTGTATTTGGAGAATTTTCCACAATTGGTTTCCTTCTACTCTTGGCCCATATGCATATTTTTTTGAGCTTGGTTGGAAATGCGTGGAGCAGATTATTTTCCTCTGAGCTTACTCTTACCCTACATTCTGTGCTCACTCTTCTTCTCTCACTGTTACATACTCTTTATGATTACCACTTTAATGGCTGCTTAATATTCCATGGAGTGCTTAAATGATGATTTACTCAACCTTTTTGTTGCTTTTTAAAATTATAGATAAGGCTGAAATAACCACTTAAAATTGTCTTCTTCTTTTTTTTTTTGAATTATTTCTTTATGATAACTTTCCCAAAGTGGAATTACTGGATCAAAATTAGAGAATATTTTTATAGCTTTTGACAAATCTAGTGCTTTCCAAAGGTTGTAGCAGTTTATCCCATCATTCTACCACCAGGAGTTATACTACTAGCTCATAAAACTTTGTGCCAATTTGTTAGAGTTTTAACAGGTCCCTGCAGGGCTGGTGGAGTTTGCATTGCTTTGACAGCTAATGCAGAAGACTTCCTTATGTGCTTGCCTGTGATTTATACAGCCTCTTTTGTGGATTGCTGTGGGTGAGCTCTGCTTAAATAGCTTCAGAGTCGGTGAGGAGGAAGATCTTGAAACTCAGAGCTGAATGATTTCAATTGGGTAGTTTGTAGTGTGATAAGATTCTTCTTGAGGTTAAGCTAAAATCTCTTTCCTCAGCATTTCTGCCTGTGGGTCCTTGCTTCTCTGTGGGTCCCAAACCACAGGGTGGTCTCCCCTTTAAGAACATAATGTTTTCAAGGTTCTTTATTCTTTTTTTAAACTGCCAAATAATATTCCATCACATGGGTAACACTTTGCTTTTAAGTAATAAAAGAAAAGAATTATGTTAAAGGAAAATACTAACATAATAATAGTACAGAGGTATGTAGGTAGGGGGTGAAGGTAGCATGTCTTAGATCTTCACATGATTCTCACATGCTCTTCCTTTAGATAGATCTCTGCTCACATATCACCCCCCTGACCACACCCATCTGGGCATGGGGTTTCCTTTTGGGGAAATGAAAATGTTCTGGAACTAGATATAGGTGATGGTTGCACAACATTGTGAATGTACTTGATGCTACTGAATGGTACACTTTAAAAAGGTTAAAGTGGTACATTTTATGTTATGTGTATTTTACCACAATAAAAAAGCATCTTTCCTGCATCATTCTTTAACCCCTTACAATGCCTTTTCCCCCTCCATTGCACACAGCACTACCCAAAATCATATTGTAATGTCATCTGTTTATCGACAGTCTCCCCACCAGAATGTAAGTTCCATAACATCAGGGGCTTGGTCAACCACGCTATTTCCAGTACCTAGAACAGTCTTTGACATCTGATAGGGGCTTGATAAATTATTTTCATGCAGTGAATGAGTAAACATATGGAAGATAAAAGTGCTCATACCTTTAACTTAGCAATTCTGCCCCTAGAGAAATGTTTGTTCATGTGTACAAAGAGGCATAGACCAGGATACTGGTCATGGTATCGAAAGATTTTATGGAACTTATATTGGTGGTACATTGAGATGACTTCTGGTGGTTCATGCCTGAACATTTAAAATTTTATTGTATGTATGTATTTTTTATTGAGATGTAATTGACATAGAACATTTTGTAAGATATCCAAAGTGTTGATTTGATACATTTATGTATTGCAATATGATTACCACTGTAGTATTAGCTAACACCTTTACCACATTGTGTAATTATAATTTCTTTTTTTGTGGTGAGAACATTTAAGATCTAGCCTTGTAGCAACTTTTTTTAAAATTTAAATTTTTTTTAATTTAAATTCAATTAGCCAATATATAATACATCATTAGCAACTTTCAAGTATATAGTATAGTATTGTTGACTATAATCACTATGTGGTGCATTAAATCTCCAAAACTTATTTATCTACTAGTTGCAGGTTTGTATTCTTTAAAACATCTCCCCAATTCCCCACTCCCACTGGTAACCACCGTTCTACTCTCTCTGAGTTCAGCTTTTTTAGATTCTACATATAAGTGATATCATATACTATTTGTCTTTCTTTGCTTGACTTATCTCACTTAGCCTAATGCCCTCAAGGTCCATCTGTGTTGTCACAATGGCAGGATTTCCTTTCTTATGGCTGAATAATATTTTAATGCTTATCTCTTATTTATGGCCAGGGATACTGACTTTCCACTTATCATAATAGTTTCCTAAGTAACAACTGTACTGATATATATTTCACACACCATAAACTCACCCTTTGAAAGTTAGGATTCAGCGGTCTTTGGTGTATTCAAATTCCAGAACTTGTTCATCAGCCCAAAATGAAAACACATACCCATTAAGCTGTCATTCCCATTTCTTCCTCTCCAGCCCCTGGGAACCACTAATCTGTTTTCTGTCTCTATGATTTGCCTATTCTGGACATTTCATATAATTGAATCATACAATAAGGGCTTTTCCCACTTAGCATAACATTTCAAAGGTCATTCGTGCTGTAGCCCAAATCAGTCCTTTGTCCCTTTTAATGACAAATAATATTGTATTGTGTGGATAGCTGTTGCCTTTAAATAAAAAAATGAGGGCGCCTGGGTGGCTCAGTTGGTTAAGCGACTGTCTGGCTCAGGTCATGATCCTGGAGTCCCAGGATGGAGTCTGGCATCAGGCTCCCTGCTCAGCAGGGAGTCTGCTTCTCCCTCTGGTTCTCCCCACTCTCGTGCTCTCTCTCTCAAATAAATAAATAAAATCTTTAAAAATCAAAAGACAACCGACAGAATGGGAGAAGATACTTGCAAATGACATATCAGATAAAGGGCTAGTATCCAAAATTTATAAAGAACTTATCAAACTCCACACCCAAAGAACAAATGATCCAATCAAGAAATGGGCAGAAGACATGAACAGACATTTCTGCAAAAAAGACATCCAAATGGCCAACAGATACATGAAAAAGTGCTCAACATCACTCAGCATCAGGGAAATACAAATCAAAACCTCAATGAGATACCACCTCACACCAGACAGAATGGCTAAAATGAACAAGTCAGGAAACGACAGATGTTGGCGGGGAGGCAGAGAAAGGGGAACCCTCCTACACTTTTGGTGGGAATGCAAACTGGTGCAGTCACTCTGGAAAACAGTATGGAGGTTCCTCAAAAAGTTGAAAATAGAGCTACCATACAACCAAGCAATTGCACTACTGGGTATTTACCCAAAAGATACAAATGTAGGGATCCAAAGGGGTACATGCACCCCAATGTTTATAGCAGCAATGTCCACAATAGCCAAACTATGGAAGGAGCCAAGATTTTCATCTACAGATGAATGGATAAAGAAGAGGTGGTATATATATACAATGGAATATTATGCAGCCATCAAAAGGAATGAAATCTTGCCATTTGCAACGATGTGGATGGAACTGAAGGGTATTATGCTGAGTGAAATATGTCAATCAGAGAAAGACATGTATCACATGATCTCACTGATATGAGGAATTCTTAATCTCAGGAAACAAACTGAGGGTTGTTGGATTGGTGGGGGGTGGGAGAAATGGGGTGGCTGGGTGATAGACATTGGGGAGGGTATGTGCTATGGTGAGCACTGTGAATTGTGTAAGACTGTTGAATCACAGACCTGTACCTCTGAAACACATAATACATTATATGTTAAAGAAAAAAAAAAGAAGATAGCAGGAAGGGAAAAATGAAGGGGGGGAAATTGGAGGGTGAGATGAACCATGAGAGAGTATTGACTCTGAGAAACAAACTGAGGGTTCTAGAGAAGAGAGGGGTGGGAGGATGGGTTAGCCTGGTGATGGGTATTAAAGTGGGCACGTACTGGAGTACTGGGTGTTATACACAAACAATGAATCATGGAACACGACATCAAAAACTAATGATGTAATATATGGTGATTAACATAACATAATAAAATAAAATTGAAAAAAATCTTTAAAAATAAATAAAATAAATGAATCCTTTAGAAAAATCGATGAAATAATGAATGCAGGGATATGTAGATATGGGATGAAGGTAGCATGCAAAAGATCAAAGTTTGGGAAACTGGAATATAGGAACCCCATTTGGATATATGCGTAATTGATGTAAACTACAGGGGTGCGTCTTCTGTGTGTGCAAACATTCTTCAATTATGTGGTTTGGATGGGAGGATTATTCTTTCAGTCTTCCCACCAACTCTGGCTTCACCCTATTCTGTAGAATAATCAGTGGGAAAATGTTGGGTGTAGTCAGGAAATGCTCAGTATCTGTTCCCTAGTTTTCTTGCCTCACAGAAAATCTGTCTAAAGGAGTAGATATGTTGCCTTTATTAAAGAGTTAAACCCACCCGGGATGGTGTAGAGTGGCCAAATGATAATTCATCTTGACACAATAGTGTTCTAACCCCAAGCACTAGGAGCAAAAATTTAAATCCTTCTCCAGTTAAGCACAATGTCAAAATTCAACATGACAGAACAAAAACGGAAACAAAAACCAAAACCAAAAACCAACCAACTAAACAAAAAACCCAAAAACCAAACTCAGAAAAGGAGATCAGATTTGTAGTTACTAAAGGTGGGGCATGAGGGGAGGGGGAACTGGAGGAAAGGGGTTAAAAGGTACAAATTTCCAGTTATAAGATAAATAAGTACTAGGGATGTAATATACACCGTGAGGACCGCAGTTAACACTGTTGCATGGTGTATTTGAAAGTTGTTAAGAGTGGATCCTAAGAGTTCACATCACAAGGAAAATTTTTTTTCTCTTTTCTTTTTCTTTTTTTTCCATTCCTTTCCTTCCTTTCCCTCCCTCCCTCCCTTCCTCCCTTCCTTCCTCCCTCCCTTCCTTCCTTTTTTCCTTCCATCCTCCCTCCCTCCCTCCCTTCCTTCCTTCCTTTCTTCCTTCCTTCCTTCCTTCCTTCCTCCCTCCCTCCCTCTCTCTCGCCTTCTTTCTTTCTTTCTTTCTTTCTTTCTTTCTTTCTTTCTTTCTTTCTTTCTTCTTTTCTTGGTATCTATATGAAATGACTAAACTTACTGTGGTCATTATTTCACAATATATATAAGTCAAGAAATTATGCTGTATACCTTAAACTTATGTAGTGCTGGATGTTAATATTATCTCAATAAAACATTTAAATGAAATGTTAAAATGCTGAAAAAATTATCTTTGAACAAATAGCAAGCAGTGCACAAAATTTTATGATTTGCCAATCTTTTATTATGCCTTGGAAATTACATTGTATGCTAATAGCAACAGATTAAAACTGATGAAATCATTTACATAGATTAGAAACTGTTGGTCTACTTTCCCTATTTTATATTCAGTGATGATTACATTCTTTAGCAATCAGGGTTAAGTCAGGGAAACAAAAACTACTCCAGTTATAATTTTTGTTTGTTTTCATTAAACTCTTTGTTTTGGGATACTTTTAGATTTATAGAAAAGTTACAAAAATAATACAGAGAATTTATGTTCTGTTCCTTTAATGTTAACATGTTATGTAACCCAGATGCATTTGTTAAAACTAGCGTTGACACAGTACTACTGACTATTTAGAGTTCACCAATTTACCCACACATGTCCTTTTTCTGTTCCAGGATCCAAAGCAGGATACCACATTGCGTTTATGATCTTGTTTGCTTGGTCTCCTCCGATATATGACAATTTCTTTGTCTTGTCATGTCTTCCATGACCTTGACAGTTTTAAAGAGCATCATTGGTCAGATATTTGGTTAGATGTCCCTTATTTTAGGTT
Organism: Halichoerus grypus; assembly: GCF_964656455.1. Classification (NCBI taxonomy): domain Eukaryota; kingdom Metazoa; phylum Chordata; class Mammalia; order Carnivora; family Phocidae; genus Halichoerus; species Halichoerus grypus. The sequence goes on from NC_135712.1 coordinate 205,658,291, forward strand.
TGTCCCTTATTTGATGTTTTTCTTATCGTTAGCATGGTGTTATGGAATTGGGGATGAAAACACCCCATTTATTTATTTTTTAAAAACGAGACTCAAGGGGCGCCTGGGTGGCTCAGTTGTTAAGCGTCTGTCTTCAGCTCAGGTCATGATCCCAGGGTCCTGGGGTCGAGCCCCACATCAGGCTCCCTGCTCCGCTGGAAGCCTGCTTCTCCCTCTCCCACTCCCCCTGCTTGTGTTCCCTCTCTCGCTGTGTCTCTCTCTGTCAAATAAATAAAATCTTAAAAAAAAAAAACAAAAACGAGACTCAAGACTTTATTTAGTTTGACCAGTTTTTCCAATATTGTCCTTTCTCTGTTCCAAGCTCCGATGTAGGGTACCACATGGTATTTAATTGTCATGTCTCTCCATTCTGCTTTAGTTTGTGATAGTTTCTCAGTCTTTCCTTGTTTTTCATGACCTTGACAGTCTTGAGGATGACGAGTTGGGCAGCCTATGAGATGTCAACCAATCTGAGTTTGTCTGATATCTTCCCCATGATTAGATTGGGGTTATGGATTTTTGGAAAAAATACACCAGAGGTGAAGTGTCCCTTTTATCATATCATTTCAGAAATTACATGAAATCCACATGAACTCCTCCTTCACTTGGTTGATTTTCTTCACTGCAAAGCACTCAAGGTTTTTTTTTGTTTTTTGTTTTTTAAAGATTTTATTTATTTATTTGACAGAGAGAGACACAGCGAGAGAGGGAACACAAGCAGGGGGAGTGGGAGAGGGAGAAGCAGGCTTCCTGCTGAGCAGGGAGCCCGATGTGGGGCTCGATCCCAGGACCCTGGGATCATGACCTGAGCCGAAGGCAGACGCTTAACGACTGAGCCACCCAGGCGCCCCGGTTTTTTTTTTTTTTTTAATTTAAATGCAATTAGCCAACATTTAGTACATCATTAGTTTCTGATGTAGTGATCAATGATTCATCAGTTGCATATAACACCCAGTGCTCATCACTTTTTTTAAACAGCTTTATTGAGATATAATTCACATACCATACAATTTACCATTTAAAGTGTTACAATTCATTGCATTTAGGTATGATACCTTTTCAAAAAATTTTTTTATTGTTATGTTAATCACCATACATTACTCATTAGTTTTTGATGTAGTGTTCCATGATTCATTGTTTGTGTATAACACCCAGTGCTCCATTCAGTATGTGCCCTCTTTAATACCCCTCACCAGGCTAACCCATCCTCCCACCCCCCTCCCCTCTAGAACCCTCAGTTTGTTTTTCAGAGTCCATCGTCTCTCATGGTTCGTCTCCCCCTCTGATTTCCTCCCCTTCATTCTTCCCCTCCTGCTATCTTCTTCTTCTTCTTCTTCTTTTTTAAACATATATTGTATTATTTGTTTCAGAAGTACAGATCTGTGATTCAACAGTCTTGCACAATTCACAGCACTCACATAGCACATACGCTCCCCAATGTCTATCACCCAGCCACCTCATCCCTCCCACCCCCACCACTCCAGAAACCCTTGGTTTGTTTCCTGAGATTAAGAATTCCTCATATCAGTGAGCTCATATGGTACATGTCTTTCTCAGATTGACTTATTTCGATCAGCATAACACCCTCCAGTTCCATCCACGTTGTTGCAAATGGCAAGATTTCATTCCTTTTGATGGCTGCATAATATTCCATTGTATATATATACCACCTCTTCTTTATCCATTCATCTGTCGATGGACATCTTGGCTCTTTCCACAGTTTGGCTATTGTGGACATTGCTGCTATAAACATCAGGGTGCACGTACCCCTTTGGATCCCTACATTTGTATCTTTTGGGTAAATACCCAGTAGTGCAATTGCTGGATCGTATGGTAGCTCTATTTTCAACTTTTTGAGGAACCTCCATACTGTTTTCCAGAGTGGCTGCACCAGCTTGCATTCCCACCAAAAGTGTAGGAGGGTTCCCCTTTCTCTGCCTCCCTGCCAACATCTGTCATTTCCTGACTTGTTAATTATAGCCATTCTGACTGGTGTGAGGTGGTATCTCATTGAGGTTTTGATTTGTATTTCCCTGATGCTGAGTGATGTTGAGCACTTTTTCATGTGTCTGTTGGCCATTTGGATGTCTTCTTTGCAGAAATGTCTGTTCATGTCTTCTGCCCATTTCTTGATTGGATCATTTGTTCTTCGGGTGTTGAGTTTAAGAAGTTCTTTATAGATTTTGGATACTAGCCCTTTATCTGATGTGTCATTTGCAAATATCTTCTCCCATTCTCTTGGTTGTCTTTTGGTTTTGTTGACTGTTTCTTTTGCTGTGCAAAAGCTTTTTATCTTGATAAGGTCCCAAGAACTCATTTTTGCCCTTGCTTCCCTTGCCTTTGGCGATGTTTCTAGGAAGAAGTTGCTGCGGCTGAGGTCGAAGAGGTTGCTGCCTGTGTTCTCCTTTAGGATTTTGATGGACTCCTGTCTCACATTTAGGTCTTTCAACCATTTGGAGTCTATTTTTGTGTGTGGTGTAAGGAAATGGTCCAGTTTCATTCTTCTGCATGTGGCTGTCCAATTTTCCCAACACCATTTGTTGAAGAGACTGCCTTTTTTCCATTGGACATTCTTTCCTGCTTAGTCAAAGATTAGTTGCCCATAGAGTTGAGGGTCCATTTCTGGGCTCTCTATTCTGTTCCACTGATCTATGTATCTGTTTTTGTGCCAGTACCATACTGTCTTGATGATGACAGCTTTGTAATATAGCTGGAAGTCTGGAATTGTGATGCCGCCAGCTTTGCTTTTCTTTTTCAACATTCCTCTGGCTATTCGAGGTCTTTTCTGGTTCCATACAAATTTTAGGATTATTTGTTCCATTTCTTTGAAAAAAGTGGATGGTATTTTGATGGGGATTACATTGAATGTGTAGATTGCTCTAGGTAACATTGACATCTTCACGATATTTGTTCTTCCAATCCATGAGCATGGAACGTTTTTCCATTTCTTTGTGTCCCTCAATTTCTTTCATGAGTATTTTATAGTTTTCTGAGTACAGATCCTTTGCCTCTTTGGTTAGATTTATTCCTAGGTATCTTATGGTTTTGGGTGCAATTGTAAATGAGATCGACTCCTTAATTTCTCTTTCTTCTGTCTTGTTGTTGGTGTATAGGAATGCCACTGATTTCTGTGCATTGATTTTATATCCTGCCACTTTACTGAATTCCTGTATGAGTTCTAGCAGTTTTGGGGTGGAGTCTTTTGGGTTTTCCACATAAAGTATCATATCATCTGTAAAGAGTGAGAGTTTGACTTCTTCTTTGCTGATTTGGATGCCTTTTATTTCTTTTTGTTGTCTGATTGCTGTGGGTAGGACTTCTAGGACTATGTTGAATAGCAGTGGTGATAGTGGACATCCCTGCCGCATTCCTGACATTAGGGGGAAAGCTCTCAGTTTTTCCCCATTGAGAATGATATTCACTGTAGGTTTTTCATAGATGGCTTTTATGATATTGAGGTATGTACCCTCTATGCCTATACTCGGAAGAGTTTTGATCAAGAAAGGATGCTGTACTTTGTCAAATGCTTTTTCTGCATCTATTGAGATGATCATATGGTTCTTGTTTGTCTTTTATTAATGTATTGTATCACGTTGATTGATTTGCGGATGTTGAACCAACCTTGCAGCCCAGGGATAAATCCCACTTGGTTGTGGTGAATAATCTTTTTAATGTACTGTTGGATCCTGTTGGCTAGTATTTTGGTGAGAATTTTTGCATCCATGTTCATCAGGGATATTGGTCTGTAGTTCTCCTTTTTGATAGGGTCTTTGTCTGGTTTTGGGATCAAGGTAATGGTGGCCTCATAAAACGAGTTTGGAAGTTTTCCTTCCATTTCTATTTTTTGGAACATTTTCAGAAGAGTAGGTATTAATTCTTCTTTAAATGTTTGGTAGAATTCCCCTGGGAAGCCATCTGGCCCTGGGCTTTTGTTTGTTGGGAGATTTTTGATGACTGCTTCAATTTCCTTAGTGGTTATAGGTCTGTTCAGGTTTTCTATTTCTTCCTGGTTCAGTTTTGGTAGTTGATACATCTCTAAGAATGCATCCATTTCTTCCAGGTTATCTAATTTGCTGGCATAGAATTGCTCATAATATGTTCTTACAATTGTTTGTATTTCTTTGGTGTTGGTTGTGATCTCTCTTTCATTCATGATTTTGTTGATTTGGGTCATTTCTCTTTTCTTTTTGATAAGTCTGGCCAGGGGTTTATCAATCTTGTTAATTCTTTCAAAGAACCAGCTCCTAGTTTTGTTGATCTGTTCTACTGTTCTTTTGGTTTCTATTTCATTGATTTCTGCTCTGATCTTTATTCTTTCTCTTCTCCTGCTGGGTTTAGGCTTTATTTGCTGTTCTCTCTCCAGCTCCTTTAGGTGTAGGGTTAGGTTGTGTGTTTGAGACCTTTCTTGTTTCTTGAGAAAGGCTTGTATTGCTATATACTTTCCTCTAAGGACTGCCTTAGCTGTATCCCAAAGATTTTGAATAGTTGTGTTTTCATTTTCATTTGTTTCCATGAATTTTTTTAATTCCTCTTTAATCTCCTGGTTGACCCATTCTTTCTTTAGTAGGATGCTCTTTAGCTTCCATGTATTTGAGTTCTTTCTGACTTTCCTCTTGTGATTGAGTTCTAGTTTCAAAGCATTGTGGTCTGAAAATATGCAGGGAATGATCCCAGTCTTTTGGTACTGGTTGAGACCTGATTTGTGATCTAGGATGCGATCTATTCTGGAGAATGTTCCATGGGCACTAGAGAAGAATGTGTATTCTGTTGCTTTGGGATGAAATGTTCTGAATATATCTGTGAAGTCCATTTGGTCCAGTGTGTCATTTAAAGTCTTTATTTCCTTGTTGATCTTTTGCTTAGATGATCTGTCCATTTCAGTGAGGGGGCTGTTAAAGTCCCCCACTATTATTGTATTGTTGTTGATGTGTTTCTTTGGTTTTGTTATTAATTGGCTTATATAAGTGGCTGCTCCCATGTTAGGGGCATAGATATTTACAATTGTTAGATCTTCTTGTTGGATAGACCCTTTAAGTAAGATGTAGTGTCCTTCCTCATCTCTTATTACAGTCTTTGGTTTAAAATCTAATTTGTCTGATATAAGGATTGCCACCCCAGCTTTCTTTTGGTGTCCATTAGCATGGTAAATGGTTTTCCACCCCCTCACTTTCAATCTGGGGGTGTCTTTGGGTCTAAAATGAGTCTCTTGCAGACAGCATATCGATGGGTCTTGTTTTTTTATCCAATCTGATAGCCTGTGTCTTTTGATTGGGGCATTTAGCCCATTTACATTCAGGGTAACTATTGAAAGATATGAATTTAGTGCCATTGTATTGCCTGTAAGGTGACTGTTACTGTATATTGTCTGTGTTCCTTTCTGGTCTATGTTGCTTTTAGGCTCTCTCTTTGCTTAGAGGACCCCTTTCAATAGTTCTTGTAGGGCTGGTTTCGTGTTTGTAAATTCCTTTAGTTTTTGTTTGTCCTGGAAGCTTTTTATCTCTCCTTCTATTTTCAATGACAGCCTAGCCGGATATAGTATTCTTGGCTGCATATTTTTCTCATTTAGTTCTCTGAATATATCCTGCCAGTCCTTTCTGGCTTGCCAGGTCTCTGTGGATAGGTCTGCTGCCAATCTAATGTTTCTACCATTGTAGGTTACATATCTCTTCTCCCGAGCTGCTTTCAGGATTTTCTCTTTGTCTCTGAGACTCGTAAGTTTTACTATTAGATGTCGGGGTGTGGACCTATTTTTATTCATTTTGAGAAGGCTTCTCTGTGCCTCCTGGATTTTGATGCCTGTTTCCTTCCCCAAATTAGGGAAGTTCTCTGCTATAATTTGCTCCAATATACCTTCTGCCCCTCTCTCTCTTTCTTCTTCTTCTGGGATCCCAAATATTCTAATGTTGTTTTGTCTTATGGTATCGCTTATCTCTCCAATGCTGCCCACATGATCCAGTAGTTGTTTATCTTTTTTTTTTCTCAGCTTCTTTATTTTCCATCATTTGGTCTCTATATCACTAATTCTCTCTTCTGCATCATTTATCCTAGCAGTTAGCGCCCCCAGTTTTGATTGCACCTCATTAATAGCCTTTTTTGATTTCGACTTGGTTAGATTTTAGTTCTTTTATTTCTCCGAGAGGGCTTCTCTAATAACTTCCATGCTTTTTTCAAGCCCAGCTAATATCCTTAAAACCATCATTCTGAACTCTAGTTCCGACATCGTACTAATGTCCGTATTGAGTAGGTCCCTGGCAGTCAGTACTGCCTCTTGTTCTTTTTGTTGAGGTGATTTTTTCCATCTTGTCATTTTGTCCAGAGGAGAATAGATGAATGAGAGAACAAAATGCTAACAGGGTAACAACGTCCCCAGAAAATATACTCTAAACAAATCAGAAAAGACCTGAAACTGGGGGAAAAGAAAGGGAAAGAAAGAAAAAAGAAAAGGAAAAAAAAAAAAAAGAAAAAGATAAAAATAAACAAAAACAGAACAAAACAAAAAAAACAGAATATGATCAAATATGATCAGGCTGGTGCAAAGATCAGTGTCACACACTAGATTTTGGGTGTATTTTGGTCTGTTAGAAGAAAGTGCCTCCCAAAATTTTAAAGAAAGAAAAACTTGTATATGTACAAAAATAAGGGTTAATATGATGAAGGGATGGAATATGACTGTAAAGATGAAAATTATAAAAGATTTTATAAAAGGAATTGATAAGAAGTTGGTTGAAAAAAGAAAGAAGAGGATTTAAAAAAAAAGAAAAAAAAGGGAGAGAATGTGATCAGGCAGAGACTAGAACAAAGCCATACACTAGAGATTTAGGGTATATTTTGTTCTGTTAGAAGAAACTGTATCTCAAAATTTTAAAGAGAGAACAACTTATATATATATGCCAAAAATAAGGGTAACTACTATGAAGGGATAGAATATGACTCTAAAAATGAAAAATAAAAATGTTTTTTAAAAAAGGGATTGATAAGATGTTGCTTGAAAAAGGGAAAAAGAAAAATTCAAAAAAAAAAAAGACAGTTTAAAAAAAATTAACTTTGAAAGACTAAAGAATCATGATAAAAAAGCCATGAATTCTATGTGCAGTATTCCCCTAGCACTGGAATTCCGCCGTTCTCACTGATCGGTAGACTTGGTCTTGACTGGCTGTTCTCGCTGATCTTCTGGGGGAGGGGCCTGTTGCCGTGGTTCCCAAATGTCTCTGCCGGAGGCGGAATTGCCCCGCCCTTGCCGGTCCGGGCTAAGTAATCTGCTCGGGTTTGCTCTCGGGAGCTTTTGTTCCCTGCAAGCTTTCCGTACAGCTTTGGAGGCGGAGAGTGAAAATGGCGGCCTCCCAGTCTCCGCCCCGGAGGAGCCGAGAACTCAGGGCCCCGCTCCTCAGTGCGCCCCCAGAGAAAAGCAGTCAGTCACTCCCGTCTCCCCGGTCTCCGGCCGCACTCCGTGCTCACCCGGCCTGTGACCGCGCCTTTCTATCTCTGGCACCCGACTTGGTGTGGAGTCTCCAAATCCAGCAGATCCCTGCAGTGTGGTCCCACGCCTCTCCTCCCGGGGGAAGAAGGTGAGTCTCCCCGGATCTGCCGCTTGTTGGGTCCCTGCTGGAGGAGCAGTGGCCCGACTGTGCCGCGGATCACGGTTTATGACAACCCTGAGCTGAGAGCCCGCGCCTCGGCTCCGTCTCTGCAGCCGGCTTCCCTGCTCCGATACCTGGGAGCTCTGCCGCACTCAGGCACCCCCAGTCTTTCTGTGACCCCGAGGGTCCTGAGACCACACTGTCCCACGAGGGTTCCACCCCCCGCTTAGCCACCGGAGCGACATCCCTTAGCGGAGCCGACTTCTAAAAGTTCTGATTTTGTGCTCCGTGGCTCTATCACTTGCCAGAAGCGGCCGACGGAGGCCCCTCCCCCACCGTCTATCCTCCTGAATATCGCTCGGATTCACTTCTCCGCACGTCCCACCTTCCAGAAAGTGGTCACTTTTCTGTTCAGAGAGTTGTTGCTATTCTTTTCTTTGATCTCCTGTTGAGTTCGTAGCTGTTCAGATGGTTTGATCCTTATCCAGCTGAATTCCTGAGACCAGATGAAATCCAGGTCTCCTACTCCTCCGCCATCTTGCTCTGCAGCAGGTATGATACCTTTTTAATATATTTTTTCCTCTTTATTTTATTTTTTAATTTTTAAATTTTATTTTATTATGTTATGTTAGTCACCATACAATACATCATTAGTTTTTGATGTAGTGATCCACGATTCATTGTTTTCGTATAACACCCAGTGCTCCAGGCAGTATGTGCCCTCCTTAATACCCATCACCAGGCTAACCCATCCCCCACCCCCTTCCGCTCTAAAACCCTCAGTTTATTTCTTGGAGTCCATAGTCTCTCATGGTTCATCTCTCCCTCCGATTTCTCCCCCTTCATTTTTCCCTTCCTTCTTCTAATGTCCTCCATGCTATTCCTTATGTTCCACAAATAAGTGAAACCATATGATAATTGACTTTCTCTGCTTGACTTATTTCACTTAGCATAATCTCCTCCAGTCCCATCCATGTTGATGTAAAAGTTGGGTGTTCATCCTTTGTGTTGGCTGAGTAATATTTCATTGTATATATGGACCACATCTTCTTTATCCATTCATCTGTTGAAGGGCATCTCGGTTCTTTCCACAGTTTGGCTATTGTGGACATTGCTGCTATGAACATTGGGGTGCATATGGCCCTTCTTTTCACTACATCTGTGTCTCTGGGGTAAATACCCAGGAGTGCAATTGCTGGGTCATAGGATAGCTTTATTTTTAATTTTCTGAGGCACCTCCACACTGTTTTATTTTATTTTATTTTTTAAGATTTTATTTATTTATTTGACAGAGACAGAGATAGCGAGAGCAGGAACACAAGCAGGGGGAGTGGGAGAGGGAGAGCAGGCTTCCCGCCGAGGAGGGAGCCCGATGTGGGACTCGATCCCTGGACCCTGGGATCATGACCTGAGCCGAAGGCATATGCTTAATGACTGAGCCACCCAGGCGCCCTCCACACTGTTTTAGAAAGTGGCTGTACCAACTGGCATTCCCACCAACAGTGTAAGAGGATTCCCCTTTCTCCACAACCTCTCCAACATTTGTTGTTTCTTGCCTTGTCAATTTTTGCCATTCTAACTGGTGTACGGTGGTATCTCAGTGTGGTTTTGATTTGAATTTCCCTGATGGCTAATGATGATGAACATTTTTTCATGTGTCTGTTAGCTTTTTGTATGTCTTCTTTGGAGAAGTGTCTGTTCATGTCTTCTGCCCATTTTTTGACTTGATTATTTGTTTTTTGGGTGTTGAGTTTGAGAAGTTCTTTATAGATCTTGGATACCAGCCCTTTATCTGTAGTGTCATTTGCAAATATCTTCTCCCATTCTGTGGGTTGCCTCTTTGTTTTGTTGACTGTTTCCTTTGCTGTGCAGAAGTTTTTATCTTGATGAAGTCCCAAAAGTTCATTTTTGGTTTTGTTTCACTAGCCTTTGGAGATGTATCTTGAAAGAAGTTGCTGCGGCCAATGTCAAAGAGGTTACTGCCTATGTTCTCCTCTAGGATTTTGATGGATTCCTGTCTCATATTGAGGTCTTTCATCCATTTTGAGTTTGTCTTTGTGTATGGTGTTAGAGAATGGTCGAGTTTCATTCTCTGTATGTGGCTGTCCAATTTTCCCGGCACCATTTATTGAAGAGACTGTCTTTTTTCCATTGCATATTTTTTCCTGCTTTGTCGAAGATTAGTTGACCATAATGTCGAGGGTCCATATCTGGGCTCTCTATTCTGTTCCATTGGTCTATATGTCTGTTTTTGTGCCAGTACCATGCTGTCTTAATGATCACTACTTTGTAAGATAGCTTGAAATCAGGCAACATGATGCCCCCAGCTTTGTTTTTCTTTTACAACATTTCCTTGGTGATTCGGGGTCTTTTCTGATTCCATACAAATTTTAGGATTGTTTGTTCCAGCACTTTGAAAAATGTCATTGGAATTTTGATCAGGGTGGCGTTGAAGGTATAGATTGCTCTGGGTAGCATAGACATTTTAACAATGTTTATTCTTCTGATCCATGGGCATGGAATGTTTTTCCATTTTTTTGTGTCTTCTTCAATTTCTTTCATGAGTGTTCTGTAGTTCCTAGAGTATAGATCTTTTACCCCTTTGGTTATGTTTATTCCGAGGTATCTTATGGTTTTTGGTGCTATTGTAAATGGAATTGTTTCTCTAATTTCTCTTTCTACAGATGCATTGTTAGCGTATAAGAAAGCAACTGATTTCTGTGCATTGATTTTGTATCCTGCCACGTTACTGAATTGTTGTATGAGTTCTAGTAATTTGGGAGTGGAGTCTTTTGGGTTTTCCACATAAAGTATCATGTTATCTGTGAGAAGAGAGAGTTTGACTTCTTCTTTGCCAATTTGAATAGCTTTTATTTCTTTTGTTGTCTGATTGCTGTTGCTAGGACTTCTAGTACTATGTTGAACAATAGTGGTGAGAGTGGGCATTCTTTTCGTGTTCCTGATCTTAAGGGAGAGGCTCTCAGCTTTTCCCCACTGAGATTGATATTCGCTGTGGGTTTTTCATAGATGGATTTTATGAACTTGAGGAATGTTCCCTCTATCCCTATACTCTGAAGAGTTTTAATCAGGAAAGGATGTTGTATTTTGTCAAATGCTTTTTCTGTATCAATTGAGAGGACCATATGGTTCTTCTCCCTCCTCTTATTAATGTGTTCTATCACATTGATTGATTTGCGAATGTTGAACCATCCTTGCATCTTGGGGATAAATCCCACTTGGTCGTGGTGGATGATCCTTTTAATGTATTGTTGGATCCTGTTAGCTAGGATTTTGTTGAGGATTTTGGAATCCATATTCATCAGGGATATCGGTCTGAAATTCTCCTTTTTGATGGGGTCTTTGCCTGGTTTGGGGATCAAGGTAATGCTGGCCTCATAGAATGAGTCTGGAAGCTTTCCTTTGCCACGCATTAGAAGAGAAATAATTAAGATTAGAGCAGAGATCAATGAATTAGAAACGAGAAACACAGTAAATCAGATTAATGAAACTAGAAGCTGGCTCTTTGAAAGAATTAATAAGATCGATAAACCACTGGCCAGACTTATCTAAAAGAAAAGAGAAAGGACCCAAATTAATAAAATTATGAATGAAAGGGGAGAGAGCATGACTAACACCAAGGAAATAGAAACAATTATTAGAAATGATTATCAACCATTATATGCCAATAAGCTGAGCAACCTGGATGAAATGGATGCCTTCCTGGAAACCTATAAACTCTCAAGACTGAAACAGGAAGAAATTGACAACCTGAATAGGCCAATAACCAGTAACGAGATTGAAGCAGTGATCAAAAACCTCCCAAAAAACAAGAGTCCAGGGCCTGATGGATTCCCTGGGGAATTCTACCAAACATTCAAAGAAGAGATAATACCTATTCTCCTGAAGCTGTTTCAAAAAAATAGACACCTTTTTAATTTTTAAAAAATTGTTGTAAAATATATATAACATAAAATTTGCCATTTTAACCAGTTTTCAGTGTACAATTCAGTGGGATGAATTACATTCATAAAGTACAACCGACATCACTATTTCCAAAACCTTTTCTTCACCTCAAACAGAAAGTATGTAATCATCAAACAATAGACCCTCATTCCCTCCTGCCTCCAGCTCCTGACAACCTCTAGTCTACATTCCATCTCTTTTAAAAATTATTTTTATCTTATTTTATTATTTTTATTTTTAAATTTAAAACCAATTAATTAACATATGTAATGTATTATTAGTTTCAGAGGTAGAGTTTAGTGATTCATCATTTGCATATAACACCCAGTGTTCATTACTATTTTTATTTTTTAAGTAGGCTCCACACCCATCATGGAGTCCAACATGGGGCTTGAACTCACAACCCTGAGATCAAGACCTGAGCTGAGATCAAGAGTCAGACACTTTACTGACTGAGTCACCTAGGCACCCCTAATCTACATCCCATCTCTGTGAATTTACCTATTTGGGGTACTGCATATAAGTGGAATCATATAATATTGGTCCTTTTGTGTAATGGCTTATTTCACTTAGCATAATGTTTTCAAGGTTCATCCATGTATAGAAACACTCAAGGTATTTTAACGGAAAGAATTGAAGATGGGAATTGATTAAATAGGTAGTGGAAGACAGAAAAGGCATTCTAATACTAGAGTTAAAACAGAGAGAGATCCTTTGGGAATCAGTTGATCAGCCTAGCCTGGGGAAAAAAGAGAAGAGCTGAACTTATCAGATCGCAGAAGCTTAGAGGAGGGAGAGGTGGATATCATGTGGATCTGGTACCCATAGATAGCTCTGAGGAGGGGTTTCTGATCAGCTGGTGCTGATATACTTGAGGGTTCACGATGATGCTGGTTCTGCATGTGGGGCAAAAAAGTTAGAAACTGGAATGATCTGATATTGCTGGCCACCAAAACCAGAAGATTCAAGTCATGCATTGCTCCTCATCCTGCCTATCTTCCTCTTGTGTCCAGTGCAGTCAGAACATAACAGGAAACCAGATGGGCATAAGGAGCTTGACTTAAGGCTGTGGGTGTGGACTGTGGGGCAAGGAAGTATAGCAGGATGGTGATTGGCTTAGTTATTGACCAAAATGAGGGTGACCATGTTTCCTTTAATTTAACATCTGTAAGAACAACTTCAGAAAAAACTGACATGTTTTATTCCCCAAATAACCTAGTGAATCAGAATGAAGGCAGACCAGTTTGTATTCCAAGTTCTGTAGGACAGACATCCCATCACGTTTCTCATATCTTATGCTGAACTGGAGGCCTTTGAAATGGCTTAGGTCATTGGTTCCTTGAGCTTCCCTTGTTAGTGGATATACTTTTTAAAAATAAAAAAAATTATTAAATTTTTTCCAGCTTTACTGAGATATAATTGACATATAACACTGTGTAAGTTTAGGGTATGCAACATGATGATTTGATATATGTGTGTATTGTGAGATGATTAAAAGAATAAACTTTTAATAAGGTTCAATGTATTTATAGATATAGGAAGGGGATTTGTTTTTATCTCATGGATTCTGTGAGTTTCCTATTTGGCTGCTAGCAACCTCAGAGCATCTTTCATTATAATGTGCACTTTTAAACTGGATCCTCCACTTTAGACCTTCAACCTTGTCTGGTGTATCAGTCAGCATAGGTTAGGTTATGCTGCAGTAACAAATGACCCCTGAAGTGCATTGGCTTATGACAACAGAAGTCTAGTCTTGGAGCCATTAAGGGCAGATTTTAGTGTGACTTGTGGTTTGAAGAAAAAGTCTACAGAGAACTGTAAACATTGATCTTGTCTGAGGAGATGGACAAGACTTCCCTGAAGAAATGATACTTGAACTGTGATATGAAGGATAAAGTGGTCATTGGGAAGAATGATCTAGGCAGAGAGACCTGAGGGAAAGAGCCTATTTTAGGAAAAATAGAAGGCCAATGTGATTGGGGCAGAAAGAGAGAAGGGATAGAGATGAAAACATGGGACCTAGCAGTCAAATTAAGACTGTTTTCCTTATTCAAAGGGTGGTGGAAACCACTGAAAGATTTTAAGAAGTTGCATGGCAGGTCAGATTTTCATTTTTTGGGGGGCATGGAGCCCAACATGGGGCTTGAACTCATGACCCTGAGATCAAAACCTGAGCTGAGATCAAGAGTCAGATGCTTCACCAACTGAGCCACCCAGGCCCCACAGGTCAAATTTTCATTTTAAAAAATGACCATCCCTGCTGCCTTTGGAGAATGGCTTAAAGAACAGGTGGTGGACAGAGGTGGGTTTTCTGTGAAGCTAACAAAGCATAAGCTGCTGGCACCTCACTTTCATGGGCCCCTCCAGGGCCTTGGGAGAGACCTGACAATGCACTCATATAGCTGTACTAATTCTGTGTTGGTACTTCTGTATTTTCCTTAAGGAGGAACTCCTCCTGCAGCAGTTGTACAGGTCCTGCAAAACCTGGGTGTGCCCTTCATACTCAGTAATAAACTTCCAGGATACACTTTCAAATCCTTACTAAATACTTGGGGGAAATACTTAAGGAGAGGTCTTAAAAGAATTAAGTCATTGATTTCAGTGCTGTCACCTGTTGTATCGGTATGGTTTTGGTGATGAGCAACTCTGGCTGATTTCAGCAACATGGGAATTTGTTGGAAGGACATTAGGGCCGGGGCTGGCACACTTCTGAAAAGGTCCAGGTAGTAAATCTTTTCAGCTTTGCAGGCCATATGTTGTCTGTTGTAACTACTTAAGCCTGCCATTTTTGGGTAAAAGGAGCCATTGACAATGTGTAAATGAATGAGCATCACTGTGTGCCAATAAAGCTTTGTTTGTAAAAACAGGTTGCAGACTGGATGTGGCAAGTGAAGCATAGTTTGCTGATCCTTGTGTTTATTTGGAGACCCTGGAATCATTGGGTGTTTGGACCACAGGCTTTCACATGGGTGGGTGTATAGGATTCAGTATATGCATCATCCCAGATCTACTTGGCCCTGTGTACTCAGCCCTGCTTCAGCCATTTGCTCTGCCATTTTCATTGATAAAGCCCTCACTGCAGCCATGACTATTAGTGCAGAATGTTATTACTGCTATTACTGTAGAATGAGGAGCTTGAGTTTACTACTTAAGAACTTGGTGACTCTAGACAATTCCCTCCCTAGTGATGTGCTTATGTTTCCTGGAGTGCTAAGAGAAGAAATACTTTGAGGCTGCACCCAAGTTCAGTGGGAAAGGTGTGATTGATTAGTCATGTTTGCCATGGGCACCTGGACGAGAAAGATGTGACATACTTGCTAAATATTTGTCATCCTGTAACTAGCTGATCTCCAAGGTCCCTTACGGTTCTGAAAAGCTTACAGTTCTGTGTCTGGATACTTCTTCAGGGACATTCTGGAGATGACACAATCATGTAAAACATAACCATTTAGAATGGAAGTGTGGCCTCTAACTATAAATTTCCTACACACCTGCCTTTTTGGGAAAGTTAGGATGAGGCTCCTGATTCTCTGTTCATGATAGACATGTCTGGGAGGCATGGACCATTGGGAAAAAGGAACTAAATCTATAATGCCTTTCACATTAGCCTCCTGTTCTAAGCACAGAGCAGATTCCAACACATACTTTTAAAGTTTAACATCTGTTTATTGAACATCCATTATGTTGATCCAAGACTTGTTCCTGCCCTCAATCCTGTAATCATCAGTGTCTCATCCCAGGTGAGACTGGAGAATCAACTAGAAAGAATACTAAGAATGGCTCTTTGGAATACGTATGGGTGGGAGGTAGTGAGAGAAAGGGCACCCCAGCTTGGCGAAATGGTGATAAGCAAAGCCTCAGAGGCAGGAATGAGTAAGAGGACATTCATGTTGTTGGAGGAGTGAATTCATGGTGGGGGAGGTAGGAGATGAGTTTAGCTGATTGCTGGTACAGGGGGAAATTGTAAGGATGTGAGAAATCAGGATGTGGAGTTTGGCCTTGATATGTAAGTGACAGGGCACCGTTGTGTGTTCTTGAGTATTCTAGGGAGGTCTGGAGTTGTAGATGGAGGGCAGAGGGGAGGTGAAGTGGGCAGGCAGAGAGGTAAGGAAGGAAGATGGTACAAAGATGCAGACATAGAGGATGGGACTTGAGCCTGAAGAATGACATGTAAGGGAAGGAAAGACAGATGTGAGAACTGTTTCAAAGTCAGGCTGTGCCGAACACTGTGCTTGGTGGCATTTTAAAGGAGACAAGAAGAGGGGAGTCATAGATAACTGCAGAATTCTGAACCTGTGGTCTGAGGGTGAGGGTACCAGGGAACACTTGGAGGAGGAACTGGGGAGAAAAGACTCATCTTTAGCCATGAATTGTCAATGATGGCAGATATGCCTGCAGGCTATTTCAGTGGGGAAGGTCAAGGCTGGAGATGAGTCATAGACTTGGAAGGCAATGCCTCTGGTTCAAATACCAGCCCAGTGCCAGAATCTCACGGGGGAGCCTTTACTGCTGGGTATCGAGGACTTGTGGGTCTTCCAAGGAGCTCCTACTGCCAAGTAGGGAGAACTTTATTAGAAAATTCCTCAAATTAAAGAAGTTTTCTGATGTTTCAAGACTTAGCAGGCCGTGGCAAGGGTGCTGGGCTGCAAACCAGACCTTGACCCTCCCACTGACTTACTGCGTGGCATTTAAAAAAAAAAGATTTATTTATTTATGAGAGGGAGAGAGAGAGAGAGAGAGAGAGAGAAAGAGAGAAAGAGAGAAAGAGGCAGAGGGAGAGAATCCTCAAGCAGACTCCCCGCTGAGTGCAGAGCAAGACCCAGAGCTCTCTCCCATGACCTGTGAGATCACAACCTGAGCCAAAGCCAAGAGTCAGATGCTTAATCATGAGCCACCCAGTTGCCCTGCTATGTGGCATTTGACAAGCCTTTTAACCTCTCTGGGTCTCTACCACACTGTCTGAAAAACAGGGTGACACTAGAGGATTTGCCACACTCCAACATGCCCTGTTTCAGAGTGGTTAAAAGTTGAACACTTGAGAAGAAATAAATGGATGGATTTTCTTGGAGAGAAGGCAGGGCCCAGGGCCTTGGGGGAGCATTAGTTAGTAGAGAGAAACTCAGAAAAAGGATGAAACATCTCTATCAGCCAGAGAGAGCTCATGAGCTAAAAGGAGAATGATGTCAAGTTACCAGCTTGCCAAGGAAGAAGAGTCTTGAAAGGAGAGAATGATTCTTGCTTTACTAATTTTCCAGGGGTTGAGAGGGAATCTCTGGAAGATGGAAATGGATATGGTTCTCAGGAGGAGGTTATAACTCCAAGTGAGATTCAAGATCCAGTGGAAGTTTGATTGGGGTGGGAAGTGGTAAGTGGGCATTGGTTGATCAGTGAGGTTTATCCAGTTACATTTGCATAGGTATAATTAATGGGAGAAAGAAAAAGGTTTCAATGGAAGATAGGAACAGAAACTAGGATAAGTGAATATACTCTTAGGTTGTATTAACAGAGGTGGAGATTCCAGCCTGAGGGAGGTGAATGTTAATGTTATTGCTGTGCCTTGTGCTATGTTTTGGCTGGCTTGCTTTAAGAATGACAGGGACAGATAGAAAGAGGACTTGCATGAGGGGTGTGATGAAAGGGGCTGGGTGCCATTTGGCCTTGGGAAGAGAAGATTTTAGGGGAATGGTGAGAGCTGCCTCTAAATATCCATGGGGCAGAGAGAGCACTTGAAAGACAACCTCTCCCTGCCCTTTCTACTTTTACTGCAGATAGAGCCGTTTCCGAAGGGTGCTTTGGATTTCGGGATTCACTTTCCTTGGTTTTCCTTCCTGAACCAGCTCTGCTTCGGCCATCCGCCGGGTCACCTGCAACAAGAGGTGTGGTCAGCTTGGAGTTGGGTCCCTAGGGGAGCTGGTGTGGTGGGCTTATAGGGAGAAGGTTAGAGAACAAGGGAGGTGGGTTTGCATGTCCTAAAATGGGAGACCTTTATTGCCTCATCCTATGCCATAATCTTTATGGAATCATTGGTTGGACATTCTTGTTATGTTTTTTCTAATCTACCATAAAAGCATATAACCATTAGAAGAAAAAAAAGTTTGTTCAACCAATGATTAAGCCTATAGTTTTTGTTTACAGAAATGTATCTGTATTTCATCTAAATTATCTCACGTACTCTGACATTTGGAATTTCCTGCTTTAGGGAAACTCATTGCTAGGATGTGGGTGTCCTAGTTTCTGTCTTGGGACCTAGGTTGGATTTGGGGCTGGGGGCAGGAGAGGGGGAAAACGCAGACAGGTTTGGAAGAGGCTCAGCCTCCCTGCTGAGGCTGGGAGAGGGTTCCAGGTAACTTGTCCCAACTCACCTCTGTCAGAAGCTCCAGGATGGGTCCTTTCCTCTCTGTGAACACATCAACCAGGGTCTGGATGAAGCAGGAGCCCTCTCTGTCGTGTCTGTACGCGATGTACCCTAAGGATTCCAGAGAAGAGGGCTCAGGAGAGCTCCAATGGGAGTGGGAGGGTTGGTGTGTGTGGTGCAAGAGGCTGTGGAAAAGGGTGGGTCTTGGAGGAGCTCAGGGGTCAGGGGTCAGAAGTGGTGTGCATGGAGGAGGAGCAGGAGGCCACCCCATGTCAGGTGGGAGCTCATACCCTTTATGGTGGAGTAGACGTGGAGGATGTCTGTGTACGTTGGGATAGTCTCGGGACTGTCCTTTGTGATCATCACAATATCACCTCCACTTACTGTTTCACCGGGGTCCCTTTGTTCTGAAACATCAAGAAGAGGAAAGTCAGAGAAAAAGATGGGGAAAGGAGGTCATCATGAGACACAGTGGCAAACCAAGGCTTAGCTGGGGCTCTGGATCTAGGGTTAGGCTGGATTAGGAACACAAACGCTGTGTTCTTGGCTTTGCCCCCACCTCCTCGACAGGCCTGCACGATGTACACCTTAGGCTTGCCTCGCAGGGCCTGGCAATTCTTGTTGTTCAGAACCTCGAAAAGGTTTTCCAGCTCCACCATTTGTCCATCCTCCCCCTTGAGGCGACCTTCTAACCCATGTGCCATGAGCACCACAAAAGCACAGCTGACGGGGTCATTCCGGGCATCCAAGGCCTGCTGAAAATTGTCCATCTCTTCCTGGAATTGCTGGAGTGAGAAGAATGGCCAGACTCAGGGGTGGCCCCAGAGCCCACCTTCTGGTCCAGCCCTCTCCCTCATTGGCCTGGGGCTGGCAGCACAGTACCTGGGCGGTGGGGTCTCTCTTCATGGTGCTCTCAAATCCCAGCTGCCGGAACATGCGTTCCAGAGCATTCAGGTCTGCCTCCGAACCTTCCCGTGCTTTGGTGACGCACAGTGTCAGGGCTAAGCGGGCGCCTGACATGTCGTATACCTCCTGGGCCAAGAGTTGACAAAAATCATCAAAAGGATGAGGAAGTCAAGGAGAAGCAGAGGATGTGGTCCAAAGAGGCCTGGGGTTTGGGTGGCAGGGTAAAATACAGGATGCCCAGTTCCAATCACATTTCAAATTAAAAAAAAAAAAAAAAGTGTTGTTGGTTTTTTTTTTTTTTTTTTTTTTAGTATGAGTACATCCCAAATATAGTATGGGATATAGTTATACTATAAAATTATTTGTTGTCAATGTGAAATGTAAATTCGAGTAGGCATCCTTTATTTTTATTTGCTGAATCTGGTGACTTAACCTGGGATCTGGCTCTGTTTTAGCTCTGTGTGAACTTGGGCAAGTCACTGCTCCCATCTGAGCCTTAGTTTTCAAACACAGACAATGAGTGTATTTATGGGGAATTGTGAGGGTCCCTTCCAGCTAGCATACTGGTGGCTTTGACTCTCTCTCTGTCCTTCCCAAGAGTGTTCTGAGCATCATTCTCTCATATAAAAAGGTCTCAGAATTTCTGAGGCCAATACTGAGATCCCACCTTGTCCTGTCTGAGGAAGAAGGGTATTGGGGTCAAAATTTCTTCTCTTATCCTCACTATCAACCTTAGTGATAAGAATTTGATTGTCAAGACAGATATAGCAGGCCCCCCCACCCCAGCTTGGTTTCCATCTCTGTGTTTTTTTCTCCATCTGAATGATCACAGAGCACCTTCTAGCTCTGAACCCACATCATGATTTTTCACCCTTTCCACTATCTCTGAAACATTAAGCTCCTCACCTTCTCTCTATCCAGATGCTTCCACCCCTCTCCCCCAAACTGCACCCAGCCCACCTCCTCCAAAGGCCGAGGATTGCTCATCTTTCCTCTGATTCTCAGTCTGGCTCTCAGCACTCTTGGCTGAACCTGGGGGTTCAAAAGAAGATAGTTTGAAGGTCTCCAAGGGAAGGCAGAAGGGCTCAGGGAACAGACTAGTTTGTCTATCCAGGTTTTTGTGACTGAATAGAAACCCAGTGGTGGGGACTTGATTCATAGTCAGACGTGGGCAAGAGATGACAGTCCGTGAAGAATGGCTTCTCTAGCGTGACACCCCAGTGGTGTCTTCCATCCTTGGATGCTCCCAGAACTCCTGCTAGGCCCCCCCTAAAATGCCATACCCCCTGGAATTTTCCCTATCTCTCTCTCAGGACACTCACCAGTTTGTGACTCTCCTCCCCATCCCAAGGACCTGGACTGATGAGGGGGAAAGCAGCCCCATGTACTCCCCTATGTTGCCCAGGAGCTGACAGACTGGGGAGACATCAACAGGGAGATACTTTGGGATTAGGTTTAAAAAGAGAATGTCGGGGCACCTGGGTGGCTCAGTTGTTAAGCATCTGCCTTCGGCTCAGGTCATGATCCCAGGGTCCTGGGATTGAGCCGGGATCGAGCCCCGCATCAGGCTCCCTGCTCAGCGGGAAGCCTGCTTCTCCCTCTCCCACTCCCCCTGCTTGTGTTCTGTCTCTTGCTGTCTCTCTCTCTGTCAAATAAAAAAAAAAAAAAGAGAGAATGTCATCAAAGTGGGGAATACTGCTTTGGAACTGTCCCAGTGTGTCTCTAACCCAAACAGATCAATCCACTTCCCTCCCTCTGCCTTGAGCCTGAACATCTGTCTGAGTTCTTCATACTCATTTCTGAGTTCTGTTTTACTCTCTGGCTGAACAGAATGACTTTTGCCATATTCTTGGTGTTTTCTCACCTCCTTGCCTTTTTTTCCACTTCCTCTTCAGCCTGGAATGTGTCTTTACTAGTCAAGACCCTTCTCTGTCAATTTGGATGGCATCATGTTTGTTATGCCCTCCCCCTGCCATCTACTCATCCATCCATTCAACCATCCATCCGTCCATCCATCCATCCATCCATCCTCCATCCATCCGTTTATTCATCTAAGCACCCACCCATATATCTATCTATCCAGCAAATATTTTCTGGGTGCTTATTATTTGCCAGCCACTGGGAATAAACTGTGTAAGACAGACATGCTCCCTACCCTCATGTAGCTCTAGTCTATGACAGAAATGAATATTAGATCTCTCTTGTTCTCAGGGTGTCTGGCTGGCTCAGTCAGTGGAGTGTGTGACTATCTTGAGGTTGTAAATTCAAGCCCCATGTTGGATGTAGAGATTACTTAAAAATAAAATCTTAAAAAAATCTCTCTTGTTCTCTCTTAGACACACACACAAACACACACACACACACACACACACACACACACACACACACACACACACACACACACACACACTGAAGCCGGTGCCATGAGGAAAGAAGAATCAAACACTGTGAGAAAGAAAGTGAAAGGGGCATGGTTTTTGGAGCCAGATAAACCAGAATCAAGTCTTGCCCCTGCCCCTTCCCAGCTGTGTGACCTGAACATCTTATTCTCTCCAGCTCAGTTTTCACATCTGAAAAGGACCCTGAAGGAGCCCTAGATGCCTTACAGAAATGGCACAGCAAGGGAGGTTTTTGGGTCCCTGTTAGCCTACTAGAAGTCGCCTCTCCCTTCTCCAGACTCTCAGAGCCCTGCATGTTTATACTTGTGTGACCGTAGTGCTTTTGATTCTTTTTCTAGTGGCTGAACCGGAAGCTCAGTTTTTAGGACTGAAAGCCTAATTTCTTTATCTCTGTCTCCATCAGGGTCACCAGTGTGGGAATGGGCACAGAGGTGGTGTCTGAGGAGATTTGTTGAGTAAGCAAATAATAAACAAATGAACAAACAAAGGAAGGATGGATGGGTGGATGGCTGACTGGATGGATAGAAATTTCTTTAGTTCTGCTAAAACTGGCCAGAGCATTCATTCATGCAGGGAGAGGGAGAGAATAAGAGAGAGAGAAGATAGAAGAAAAAAGGGGAGGAGGAGAGAGGAGAGGAGAGGGGAGGAAAGCAGAGGAGAGAGAGAGAGAGAACTAGTATCTGCCAAATCACTTACTGACTCTAGAAATGGCTGCTCCTTAAAGCCAGTCCAAGTCTTGCCACTCTGCTAGCTGCCAACAGAGCTAGGCACCGAGGAGGGGTCAAGTCCACGTGCTGACCTTGGAGAGGGGGCTGACAGTGTTTCTCCTGAGAAACCTGTGTATAAATTGGGCAGCGCAGCCATCTGACCCTTTACTGCCAGCAAGTCTTCTGTCGCTCAAGAAACCTCACGGTGGGAGGGACACACCCTTGGCACAGGCTTGGTGAGGAGATGGAACCAGATGCCTATGGAATGAGTCATGGCAAAACTTAACCAACACCCCCCTGGCTAAGGAGGCTGAGGCAAAGCATTCAGATCAGCCAGGGCTTTTATGTCAGCCCACCCAAAAAGCAACCCTCAGGTCCAGCCCATCTGACTACCATCAGTCCATCATTTCCATCATTATGCTCTCTTCCATCCCTTCTCCGTTCAACTAGGCAGACAATACCAACTTCATTTGTTTTTTACTTCGTCAAGCATTCAACAGCCCCAAGAGGTCAACATTGTTGCTCCCACTTTGCAGATGAGGGAACTGAGACTCATAGAAGTGAAATGACTGCCCTAGGTCACCCCACTAATGATTGGCACAGTTGGCATTCAGCACCAGTGGGTCTGATCTGTCTGCATCATCAGACTCAACTGCTGTCTTCTCTTCTCATCACCTTCCTCCTCGATTCTTTCTTAGCCTTAATTTCAGTTCGCTTTATGTTATGTTTTGCTAACAGATTTAAAGAGATAAAATTCACATACCATACAATTCACCCATTTAAAGTATAAAATCCAATGGTTTTTACTATATTCAGTGCTGTGCAATCATCACTACAGCCTATTTTAGAACATTTTCATCACCTCAGAAAGAACCCTGTACCCTTTAGTCATTGCCCCCAGTCTTTCCCCCACCCATACCTCCCAGCCCTTGGTAACCATTAATCTTGTTTTCTGTCTCTGTAGATCTCCTTCTTCTGGACATTCCACATGAATGGGATATGTGTTTTTTTTTGTGTTTGGTTTCTTTCACTTAGCATAATATTTTTAAGTTTCATCCATGTTATAGCATGTGTCAGTATGCCATTTCTTTTTATGGCTGAATAATATTCCATTCTATGAATATACCTCATTTTGTTTATCCATCCATCCATCCATTAATGGGTATTTGAGTTGTTTTCACCTTTTGGCTAGTATGAGTGATGTTGCTATAAACACTAGTATGTATATAAATCTTAGTGTGGTTATATGTTTTTATTTCTCTTGGACTTATATCTAGGAGTGGAATATTCAAACAATACTGAAATGTATTCAGCAAAACCAGAACATTCAATTAAATGCTGCAGTTACGGTGGAAAACAGTATGTTGTTCCTCAAAAAAGTAAACATAGACTTACTGTTTAATACAGCAATTCCAGTTCCGTGTATATACACAAAATAATTGAAACAGGGTTTCAAGCAGATATTTGAACACCAGCATTCAGAGCAAAATTTTCTCAATAGGCAAAAAGTGGAAACAACTCAAATGTTCACCAGTGGATGAATGGATAGACAAAATGTGGTGCATCCATGCAATGGAGTATTGCTTAGCCTTAAAAAGGAAGGACATTCTGACATAGGCTACAACATGGATGAAACTCGAGGACATTATTCTAAGTGAAATAAGCCAGACAAAAAAAGGGACAAATACTGTCTGATTCCACTTATTTTTTTTTAAGACTTTATTTATTTATTTGACAGAGAGAGAGAGAGAGCACAAGCAGGGGAACAGCAGAGGCAGAGGGAGAAGCAGGCTCCCCGTTGAGCAGGGAGCCAGATGCGAAAATTGATCCCAGGACTCTTGGATCATGACCCGAGCCGAAGGCAGACGCTTAACTGACTGAGCCACCCAGGCACCCCTATCTGATTCCACTTATATGAAATCCCTAGTAGCCAAATTCACAGAGGGAGAAAACAGAATAGTGTGCACCAGAGGCCAGGGGACTGGGAGTGGGGAGTTAGTGTTAATGGGGACAGAGTTTCAGTTTTCAGCAGATGAAAAAGTTCTGGTGATGGATGGTGGTGATGGCTGCACAACCATGTGAATGTACTTAATGACACTGAACTGGACACTTAAAAATGGTTAAAATGGTAAATTTTATGTTATGCATATCTTACCACAATAACAAAAATGAAAAAAACCCTGAAACATTCTCATCCCCCCAGTTCTTCTTTTTGTTTCAAGATAATGCAGGCACCAGACTGGGTAGTTTTTCTCCAAATCCCCATCTCTGCATTGATATACATACTTAGAGCTGTTTGTTATATGTATGTTGTCTCTTTCCACCAAATTGTTCTGTTACTTGCTTTGTTCACTTAATTATATGTCTGAGTCATCTTCCCATGTCACTCCATATGGAACAAACTCATTTTTTGTTTTCTTTTAAAAAATTTTTCATTGAGGGTCACCTCGGTGGCTCAGTCAGTTAAGCATCTGCCGTTGGCTCAGGTCATGATCTTGGGGTCCTGGGATCAAGCCCCATGTTGGGCTCCCTGCTCAGCGGGGAGCCTACTTCTCCCTCTCCCTCTGCCTTTCGCTCCCCTGCTTGTGTGCTTTCTCTCTCTGTCAAATAAATAAAATCTTAAAAAATTCTTTTTTCATTGAAGAATATCCTACATGCAGAAAAGAGCACAAATAAAAAATGTGCATGCAACTTGATGAATTTTCACACATTGAACACGCTAGAACCTTGCAACTAGGACCCAATCAAGGAAAAGCTCCCCACCCTGGATTTCCTGTCCTGCTTCCTTTTTTGTCACTACCCTGATCCTGCCTTCCCCAAACACTATCTTGATATAGAACAATACAGATTAACTTTTTCTGCTTTTGGGACTTTATATCAATGGAATCACACGATATGTTCTCTTTTGCATCTGGCTTCATTCACTCCAACATTATGTTTGTGAGATTCAATCTTTTTTGCATGCGGCTGGAGATCCTCAATATTATTGCTTTATAACAGTATTTTTCAATCTTTTTTCATTATTGTCTCCTCACAAGAAGCCATTTTAGACATTTTTCCTAATTGTCCCTTCATGAACTTTAATACCACAGATATACTATCTGTCTATGTGTCTATCATATATCTACCTATCTCTATCTCTATCTCTATATTGTATGTATATCTGCATATTTTTTATTTCCCCCAAGTCAATTTTGCCCCTGGGGAGGGTAAAATATTGCTTTCACTGAAGATGCATGCTTTATAGTATTCCGCTTATTTATCCAATTTGTTATTAATGGATATTTGGGTAGTTTCTGTTTTTTTTTTTCCTTGAGATTATGAGCCATGGAGATATGTACACCTAGTATATGCCTTTTAATAAACATATGTACACATTTCTATTGGGTATACACTTATAAGTGAAAGTGCTGGATAATAGAGAATATATATGTATAACTTCAGTAGTCATTGCCAAACCATTTCCCAAAGGGTTGTATCATTTTTTACCCTTCCATCAGCAGTCCCTAAGGGTTCCAAATCCAAGCCAACACTTGGTATTTTCTTTTTTTTTTCATTTTAGACACTCCAGTGCATGTGTTGTATCATTGGTTTTATAAAGGGCACAACATCCCATAGAATAGACGGACAGTAATTTTTTAAGTCATTTCCTTGATGATTGGACATTCAAGTGTTTTTTTTGCCAAGGCAGATAACCTTGCTATTTGACATGAACAACCTGTACATTCCTCTTCAGGCACAAGATTGAGTCTTTTTTGGAGAAGTTCCTACAGGTGGAATTACTGGTTTAAAGGGCATAATATGTCAAAAATCTTGCTAAATTTTGGCTGCTAATTTGCTTTCTCAAAAGGCTCTAGCAATTTGCTTTCCATCTCAAATAATATATGAGCATGTGCCCATATCCCTAAGTCATTAACAATATAAGATATTCCTATAAGCTTCAGTTTCCTTTTGTAAGAAATGAAGACCTACCTTCTAGGACTGCTGAGAGATTCAGAGATAGCCCGTATGTAAAACACCCAGCAATGTTCCTTCTTGGCATATAGAAGGATGCTATGTTTTCTTCTTTTCCATCATCCCCTCTTCCTCTTCCTGGTTCTCCTCCTTCTTCATTTAATTTATTCAACAAATATTTATTGGGTATTGTATCTGATCCCGGGCCAATGTTGGTAAATAAAACTCAGTAGTCTTTGTCTTTGTGAAGATTACAATCTTATCTTCATTGTCACAATAGCATCCACAGATCTCATCCCTGGCACTGTAATAAATATTAATTACAGAATATGTCCCAGTCATGAGCTTTCTGTGCAGGGGTAGGGCTTGGGGCTGTGTAAAACATGCAGGGATGCATCCCCTCCCATGTTTCTTCACAATGACCCAGGTAGGTTTGGCCATTCCAAAAGCGGACAGGACAACACACCTGGGAGTACATGGAATCATCTGCGGAGGTGACCTGGAAGACGTCACCTTGTTCTGTGATGGTGTAAAAAGCACACGTTGTTCATTGGAAGAGAAATAAAAGCCAGAGAAAGACCTAATCAAATGGGACCCAACGTCCCATCCTCATCTCAGACCAAACATTTTAGCTAAACTATACTTCTGCCACCTTCTGTCTTCTTGAAATCTCATTCTTTCATAGGGTCTAGTCAGCAAAGAAGACTGGATCTTAGGGGAAAGAATTGAGAATGTGGGTGTTTGCAATGATGTGCTGGAAAGTGTTTAACAACTGGCTTGTTCTAAACAAACAAGTAAGCAAGCAAGCAAAGAAACAACCCAAAGCAAAAAAGTCCTGATTTTCAGTGTTGGTCAATTTCCATCATGTAAATATTCCCATGGTGGCTGATTTCAAGTTATCAACACAGCATCACTGAATGTAGAGTTATGAAAAGCTGGTTTCAGTACACCACTGAGTGTTTTAGAGAGACTTCCTAAGAGGGTCCAGTTCCCCAAATTTCCATTGACTGATGAATGGATAAAGAAGTTGTGGTATAAGAACGCTCATGAAAGAAATTGAAGAAGACACAAAAAGATGGAAAAACATTCCATCCTCATGGATCAGAAGAATAAACATTGTTAAAATGTCTATGCTACCCAGAGCAATCTATACCTTCAACACCATCCTGATCAAAATTCCAATGACATTTTTCAAAGTGCTGGAACAAACAATTCTAAAATTTGCATGGAATCAGAAAAGACCCCGAATCACCAAGGAAATGTTGAAAAAGAAAAACAAAGCTGGGAGCATCACGTTGTCTGATTTCAAGCTATATTACAAAGTGATCACCAAGACAGCATGGTACTGGCACAAAAACAGACATATAGACCAATGGAACAGAATAGAGAGCCCAGATATGGACCCTCGACATTATGGTCAACTAATCTTTGACAAAGCAGGAAAAAATATGCAATGGAAAAAAGACAGTCTCTTCAATAAATGGTGCCGGGAAAATTGGACAGCCACATGCAGAGAATGAAACTCGACCGTTCTCTAACACCATATACAAAGATAAACTCAAAATGGATGAAAGACCTCAATGTGAGACAGGAATCCATCAAAATCCTAGAGGAGAACATAGGCAATAACCTCTTTGACATTGGCCGCAGCAACTTCTTTCAAGATATTTCTCCAAAGGCTAGTGAAACAAAACCAAAAATGAACTTTTGGGACTTCATCGAGATAAAAAGCTTCTGCACAGCAAAGGAAACAGTCAACAAAACAAAGAGGCAACCCACAGAATGGGAGAAGATATTTGCAAATGACACTACAGATAAAGGGCTGGTATCCAAGATCTATAAAGAACTTCTCAAACTCAACACCCAAAAAACAAATAATCAAGTCAAAAAATGGGCAGAAGACGTGAACAGACACTTCTCCAAAGAAGACATACAAATGGCTAACAGACACATGAAAAAATGTTCATCATCATTAGCCATCAGGGAAATTCAAATCAAAACCATATTGAGATACCACCTTATACCAGTTAGAGTGGCAAAAATTGACAGGGAAAGAAACAACAAATGTTGGAGAGGATGTGGAGAAAGGGGAGCCCTCTTACACTGTTGGTGGGAATGCAAGTTGGTACAGCCACTTTGGAAAACAGTGTGGAGGTGCCTCAGAAAATTAAAAATAGAGCTACCCTATGACCCAGCAATCGCACTCCTGGGTATTTACTCCAAAGACACAGATGTAGTGAAAAGAATGGCCATATGCACCCCAATGTTCATAGCAGCAATGTCCGCAATAGCCAAACTGTAGAAAGAGCCGAGATGCCCTTCAACAGATGAATGGATAAAGAAGATGTGGTCCATATATACAATGGAATATTACTTAGCCATCAGAAAGGATGAAATACCCAACTTTTACATCAACATGGATGGGACTGGAGGAGATTATTCTAAGTGAAATAAGTCAAGCAGAGAAAGTCAAATATTATATGGTTTCACTTATTTGTGGAACATAAGGAATACCATGGAGGACATTAGGAGAAGGAAGGGAAGAATGAAGGGGGGGAAATCAGAGGGGAAGACGAACTATGAGAGACTATGGACTCCGAGAAACAAACTGAGGGTTTTAGAGGGGAGGGGGGTGTGGGGATGGGTTAGCCCAGTGATGGGTATTAAGGAGGGCACATACTGCATGGAGCACTGTGTGTTATAAGAAAACAATGAATCATGGATCACTACATCAAAAACTAATGGTGTATTATATGGTGACTAACATAACATAATAAAATAAAATTAAATAAAAAAAAGAAGTTGTGGTATACATATACAACAGAATATTACTCAGCCATCAAAAAAAAAAAAAAGAAATCTTGCCATTTGCAATGACATGGATGGAGCTAGAGTGTATTATGCTAAAGGAAATAAGTCAGCCAGAGAAAGAAAAATACCATATGATTTCACTCATATGTGGATTTAAGAAACAAAACAGATGAACATAGGAGAAGGAGAAAAAAGCGAGAGAGGGAAGCAAGCCATAAGAGACTCTTAATGATAGAGAATAAACTGAGGCTTCCTGGAGGGGAGGTGGGTGGGGGATGGGCTAAAAGGGTGATGGACATTAAGGAGGGCACTTGTGGTGAGCACTGGGTGTTATATGTAAGTGATGAATCACTAAATTCTGCTCCTGAAACCAGTATTCCACTATATGTTAACTAACTAGAATTTACTTATTTATTTATTTTTCAGTTTTATACCTTTATTTGACAATCAGCGATTAGTTCTCATCTACATTAACTGTCTGTAGATTTTTGAGAGTGCTGATAGGTTCATAGGTAACCAGTGTGTAGAACTTGTTTGGTGAATCATCCTCGTTACGTTTTCTGGACAACTGCACATGGATACGGTATGGAACATGCCTTATTCCTTTGGCCCAGACAGCTTTGTTGAGCCTGGTGTCAATGTGCACATCTGGAGTTCCCATCTCCTTCATAGCAAATTTCCGGATCTCTGTGAGTGCCCGAGGGGCATGCTTCTTGAAACCCACTCCATGGATGCGCTTGTGAATGTTGATGGTGTATTCTCTGGTCACTACCTCGTTGATGGCAGAATGGCCCTTCTTTTTCTTGCCACCCTTCTTCACAGGAGCCATTTGGCCGGGCCCTGGTTGGAAAGGAAGCTTAACTAACTAGAATTTAAATAAAAAACTGAAGAAGGAAAAAAAGGAGGATCCAGCTCATATGGCCAGAATTGAAAAGGATATTTCCTGAGGCACCCCTTCTTCATGGAAGCAGGTAGATCCAGTCCTGGGGGTGGGTCCATGTTTGGACATGTCACTCAGAGTTAGGTAGGTGCATAAGAAGGGAGAGATGGATGGATGAATGCTCTGGGATGTCCAGTTGTTTCCTGAAATGAGGAGTGGCAGAGATGGTTCCCTCAGTACACCAATGACAAGACTTAAGAAGGTCCTGGCTTCTCTGATGAGATATGTATTTACACAGTGTCAGTGTGCGGAAGGATGTGTCACTATGGGCCTTAGGAACTGAGTTAATTAATCAACTAGTGAAATTAATTATATTAATCAGAGTTATCCAACAATTAGTTATCCAGAAGAAAACAACCTCGTGTAAAGACTCCATGAAGGGATGCATGCCTAGAGGTTATAGGGTTGCAGGTTGGCTTCCCAGAGGAGCTGGCATTTCATCCAAGACCTGAGGAATGAATATGTATTTTCTAAGGTGGGCATATGGAAGAAGCAGCCCAGGCAGAGGGAACCCAGCATGGGCAATAGTGGAGGTGAAGGAGAGGACTTGGTGGCTTCAAGGTACCATGCCTGCTCCCATGTGGTTGGAGAATCAACTGTAAAGGATGGTGGTGGTGAGAAGTGAGTCCAGGTGGTAAGTCCAGAGAGGGATGGGATAATGAATGGGCTTGAATTCACTCTAGGGAGTCTGGATTTTTTTGGGTTGTGGGGAGACCGATCATCCTTGTTTGATCAGGACTTATGGGTTCTCTGGGATGTGGGGATTTTATTTTATTTTATTTTATTTAAGATTTTATTTATTTATTTGACAGAGAGAGACAAAGTGAGAGAAGGAACATAAGCAGGGTGAGTGGGAGAGGGAGAAGCAGGCTTCCCGCCGAGCAGGGCTCGATTCTAGGACCCCGGGACCACGACCTAAGCCGAAGGCAGATGCCCAACGACTGAGCCACCCAGGTGCCCCCGATGTGAGGATTTTAGTTCTAAAAAACTTGTGAAATGAGTTGGTCCCCTATCAGATAGGGAGCCATTGAGGAATTCTCAGCTGGGGAGTGATAACCACTTCTTTTGGTTGTTAAAAGATCAATTGATTGTCAGGTAAAATGAAGTTTCTGTAGGAGGCCATCTCTGAACCCTCCCTGGGATCCCAATTTCCAGGGCTCCCTCCACTTCTCCTGGGCATTCACACTGCTTTTATAAATGATGCCAATTTGATGTCTGCCCTCCCCAGGGGACAGCTAGCTGATGAGACAGTGAGCCACACATGTAGTTTTTACTCAGCACCCAGCATGGCTCATGGAAATGTTCAATAAATTTATGTGAATTGGGAGAGAGTGCCTGGCATTGTCAGAATTGACCCTCATGTTCCATAACCCTACAGGTATAAGCTGGGAATAATACCACCTCCCTCATCAAGACCGTAGTATGAAAACATCTACTACAAGATTTGGGGTGGGGGCTCAAGAGTAGGTGTTCAAGAAATCTTTGTGGACTGTGAATCAGAATGGTAAGGAGGAAAGGGTGAGTCACCATGGGCTGGTGTAACTGTTAGTTAATTAATCCCTTAATTAAATTGATGAATTGTATTTATATTTACTAACTTAATAGTGGTCTAATTGATGATATTGTTTTATTTTATGATGGTGAGCTGTCTGCATGGAGCTCTCGTGGGGAATTTAGAGAGCCTGTAGACAGAGTTTAGGGTGACCAGTGGCAAGATGGGGTTACAGCAGGCTGTCGGAGCCCCGAGGAGACCCCTGACCTGGCCCATGGGTGGGGCTGAGCTGTCCCCACACTGCATTCCCATTCTGGTTGTGTGGCAGGCAAATCATAACCTGTCTGGGCTGGAATTGCCTCACTTGTTAATACCTACTTGGAGAACTGTTCCAAGGAAGAAATCAAACTTTTGGAAAGTGACCAGGAGTCACCTGACCAGTGGGCAGGCACTGGGTCTGAACCTGTTTTTGGAGCTCTGGATACATGGTCTTCAGGGGCTTACATAACAGGGCAACACTTCTCCATGGCTGCATCCTGAAATTACTTGGGAAGCTCTTAAAAATATAGATGCCTGAGTCCTCCTCCAGAAGATTCTGATTTAAGTGATCAAGGCGTGGTCTTGACATTGGGCTTTTTTTTTTTTTTTTTTTTTTTTGAGAGAGAGAGAGAGCACCCGCACACATACATGCGCACATGCCTCACGGGGATGGGGGCACAGAGGGAGAGGGAGAGAGAGAATCTTAAGCTGGGTGTGGAGCCAGACATGGGGCTCGATCTCACCACCCTGAGATCATGACCTAAGCCAAAATCAAGAGTCAGATGCTTAACCTACTGAGCCACCCAGGCGCCCCTTGACATCGATATTTTTGAAAAGGAACCCAGGTTGAAAACCATTGGTTTTGTGTGAAGGGACAGATAATAACTGAACAAATTAATAAACAAGATAATTTGGATGGTGACCCATGTTTAAAATGGCAGTAGACCCGACAGGGTGACCGAGAAGGACTACACATGGGGACAGGATGGTCAGGGTGGGTCTTGGAAGAGAGGACACTCGAGCCAGTCATGGGAAGTGGATGTGATTTATTCACATGGCCCCTTCCTCCTTCCCTTATACTCCTGCTTCTCCGGCATGGCTGCACATTGGAGTCACTGAGCAGGTGTTAAAAATACAAATGCCTGGCTCCCATCCCCAGAGAGCTGATTTAGTGGGGCCCAGGACACATACATCCTAAAATTTATCATTGTAACCATTTTATTTTTATTTAAAATCTTGGAGCACCTGGGTAGCTCTGTTGGTTAAGTGTCCAACTCTTGATCTCAGCTCAGGTCTTCATCTTGGGGTACTGAGTTCAAGTCCTGCATTGGGCTCCACGCTGGGAGTAGAGCCTACTTAAAAAAATAAAATATTTTTTTTGCAGCAGGGTTATAGGTTATTAATTTCATAAATTTTTTTATTGTAAGCATTTTAAAAGATATAATTCAGTAGCATTGAGTACATTTAGAATGTTGTGCAACCATCACTTCTAATTCTAGAACATTTTCATCACCCCAAATCGAAATCCCCTACCCATTAAGCAGTTCATTCTCCCTTTCTCCCAGCCCTTGCAACTATTACTCTGAATTAATTCTGTCTCTGTAAATCTGCCTATTCTTATTCATAATGGCCCAAAGGTGGAAGTAACCCAAATGTCCATCAATGGATGATTGCATAAACCATATGTGATATATCCATACAACAGGTTATTATTCAGACATAAAAAGCAATGAAGATCTGTATTTGCTACAGGATGGATAGACTTTGAATGCATTACCCTCAAGTGAAAAGAGCCAGACACAAAAAGGCACACAGTGTATGGTGCCACAGGATTTTTAAAAGCCCCAGATGACCATGACATGCAGCGAAGCTTGCAAACCACCACCTTATACCATATTGCATTTCAATTGATCAAAGATTGATGTTCAGATGTAGGTTGATATGATTCATAATCACAATGAACAATGACATCCCAGACCTGAAATGGACATATTTCTCAGGTCAGTGTGGGTGGGGTGCCCAGTCCTCACACTGCTCAGTTTCTTGGACTGTTTTGCAAAAAGTGAGGGGAGATCCTTCACTGAACCTGCACATGCTTCCTGGGCATCATTTTCCTGTGAGTTCACAGGCATAGTGGCAACATCCTGCCTCTACACACACCAAGAGAATGGCCATGTACCCAAAAAGTGCTCACCCCTGGGCACATGCATGAATCCATTTTTATAGCAATAGAGCCCTTTCCTTGCTTGGTGCCTTTTTTCTTGGTCCCCCATCCCCCGGGTCTTTTATTTTTATTTTATTTATTTTTAAAGATTTTATTTATTTATTTATTTATTTATTTATTTATTTATTTATTTATAGCATGAGCAGGGGGAGGGGTAGTGGGAGAGGGAGAGAGAGCATCTCAAGCAGACTCCCTGCTGAGCACAGAACCCAACCAGGGGCTCAATCTCACCACCCTAAGATCATGACCTGAGCTGAAACCAAGAGTTGGATGCTTAATCGATGGAGCCAGCCAGGCACCCCAATTTATTTTTATTTTTGTTTTTATTTAAATTCCAGTTAGTTAGCATACAGTGTAATATTAGTTTCAGGTGTACGACATAGTGATTCAGCACTTCCGTATAATACCCAGTGCTCATTACATCAAGTGCCCTCCTTAATGCCCGTCACCCAATTGCCCCATCTCCCATGCCCCCTCCTCTAGCAACCCTTTATTCTCAACTAGCCCACGGTTCCATTTGACCCTCAGGTCCTGACCTCTGGGTCCCACTTTGCCTGTGTCAGGGCTGCAGCTGTGAGATCTCCTGGTGTTGAAAGAAGGTGGTGTTGCTCAAAGACTTGGAAACTTCTTGTCATCACAGCCTCCCTCGAGGGGTAAACAACCCCAGAGCACCTGACAAGATGAGCCTGGCATCTCATCATGCAGGATTTTGTTGGCCACAGTCTGGGAAGACGCCCATGTGCTCCAAGCACTCCTTCCCTCCCCGAACGTATCAAAGTTTTGTGAGTCACTGAGCTTGTAATACAATGGGGAGCACAGATGTGCAGCTGTCATTTCTCAGGCACCCACTTGGAGCATTTGCAGAATGGGAACCCCAATCCTGACAACTTTGAAATTGCATGGAGAAAACTGAGGCTTAGAAAAGTTGAGTAAGTTGGACTCAGAAGGCAGCTCTCTCAGACTTCTGAGGCCTCTTATTTTCCTCCCTTCATGATTCAAGGGTCAGATCAATGAAAAAGAAATCAAAGAAGGGCTTGACTACTTCCCCAAGTCCAGCCTGAGAAGATCACGTAAGCTTAGCAGGATAAATGAACTAGCCCAAACTGTTCAGGGTGATAAAAACAGTTCTCTCTCTGACCTTGATTAAGTGAGCCCACTGTGTATGGCCAATTTCTCTGGTCTGGTCCACCCCGTGGGTATCTACATGTCTCAGTTGCTCCCAACCCTGCCAATTTGATGTAGATGTGGGTGTATGTGTGTATGAGTGTGTATGTGTGTAAGGTGGTGCAGGTAGAGGGGCTGCAAATAAGTGGGCAATCTTCACTTTATAGCAAGCAGATAATTGAGCCGGAGTTACAATAGCATAACGGTAAAACACACAGGCTTCAGAATCAGACTGTGTTGGATGCCTGACCTAGTGACAGATAATATAACCTCTTGGACTCTCAGTTTCCACATCTGTAAAAAAGAGACAGTAATGTCCGTCTTGCTTGAATGTTGTAAGGAGTTAATATACTCAAAGCACTTAAAAAAGTGTCTGTTATTTAGAAAACACCCAATTTTACTTCCTGAATACCTCCTGGATTCATCTCTTTCTTTCCAATATCACTTCCTAGTTGAGACGGCTGATATCCAGGACCTGGATAGTGGCTGCAGATTCCTAACTGATCTCCACTAGCTGGTGTGAGACCTGCACAAGCCTCTGACACACTCCGGGACACCTGCCATTCACTGTACACGAGGAGATGGACTCCGGTCAGCCAGTTGGTGTTTTGGAAGCTTCATGATGTGTGCACTGTATGTCTTTTTCATAATGAGGGTGGAGCAAAGGAGAGGGGAAGGAGGTGGCCGCAAATCAATACTATCAATGGGCTGAGCCAAGTCTGCTGGGAAGAGGCCTGGTTCACACTACTGTGGGATGCAATGACTTAATAGCAATTAATGATGGCTATAAGTTGTGTTATTAATAAGACACGAGATGCAGATAAAAGAATAATTATAATGTATTACTGCCGTGACAAGCAGAATTTGCAATTGTGGTTACTCTTGCCATGGAGAGAACAAACATGTTTTTGTGTTCAGAAATGGGTGAGGAAAGACCTGGGAAGGAATGAGTGGGAGAGAATCCCAGCAAGTACGTGGAAATCTACTGTTGGAAGAGGGATTATGATAGGATTGCCCTCACAGAGCCATTTCTCACAGAGCTGAGGTCCTGATGCGGTCAGCTACATATCAATTGATAAGACATCTTGAATCTCAAGGGGGAATCTGTTGGTGAGATATCAAGGCCCTCTGGGGGGCCTTCCCATAATAAGTGGAAAATGTCTGTGTGAAATAAGATTTTCCAAATGCTGACCTTGTGACGGTCTCCTGATTGTGGACAAGACGTGGAGCCTTTCCAGCTGGGGGAAGGCTTAATGGTGTTACACAGAAAGTGTTTTTTTTCCTCCCACACTGGGGGTGGGGCATTTTTAGGTAGGACTTCCTCCTCCCCTCACTCCCCTCCTTCTCTCCTTCCTGCTGCATTTATTAACTGTCTACTATGTCAAGCATGGTGAATATAATGGAGAAAATTGAGATACTGTCCATGCTGTGCTGGATTTTACATTTACTCAGTGGAGACAGTCATTAGCAGGTGTCTCCAAGTCTCCCAAAGTGGAGCACGCCTATGAAACCTTTCTTGAGCCCAAAAGGCATACAATGAAGAAGCAGTTACTATTAATTTGTATGGAAAAATTTTTGAGTGTTCTTAGGACCCCCAAAATAACCTCTCTTAGGCTTTTCTGATACCTTAGGGCACGTCTTGCTAATGCATGCACACAATAAATTGAGATAAGGCACAGATGCTCACAGACACGGTGCAAAGCTCTGGTGGCTGGATGCAGAGATGCTGAGAGCAGTCCCCAGGGAAGGAGCTTGGTGGGGACACTCTCGCTGCTTGGGGTGTGTGCTGCCTCTGTAACCACTCCCCACAAAACAAATGCTGAATGCTATTTTCACTTTTCACCCTTTTTTCATAAAAGCAGAAATCTTCTTCAAATTCCCTTTA
Organism: Halichoerus grypus; assembly: GCF_964656455.1. Classification (NCBI taxonomy): domain Eukaryota; kingdom Metazoa; phylum Chordata; class Mammalia; order Carnivora; family Phocidae; genus Halichoerus; species Halichoerus grypus. Next base: position 205,694,746 of record NC_135712.1, read on the forward strand.
GTTAGCAAAAACAGGTACTGATGTAGGTCTTTCCTAAGAGTGAGATGGTATAACGTGAACTTTTGAAAAGCAGGGGATACCTGGAAAACAATCACACTAATGAATATATGATTCATTAAGATAAGCATGCTGAAGGAGAGTAGTATATGGTTCTAGGAGAACTTGAGGCCAACCAGGACTACTAAGGAATCTGGAAAGGCTTCCCTGAGGAAGGGACATGCTTGAGTGGGTGTCTTCTGGGGAGAGGTGTGAGATGGAGTGTGGGGAGTGAGAAAGAGTGGCTTGGGTAGAGAATCAATGAGAACACTTGATCTTAGCATAAGATCAGTTCCTCCAAGATCACTCAAAGCAAACCCAGAGGAGTCTTTTCCCAATTCATAAAGCATTAGACCAGGTGCTTTGTAAGTGTCCTGGAGGCAGTGAACCTCTTTAGAAGTCTGTTGATAAAGATTGGGTCCTCAGGACTGCTGATCCCGACAGTACTTGAGCCCTCAAGTATACTGATGGATTGCAGAATTTTTCATCAGTGCTAATGAGATTCTTTTTTTTTTTTTAATTTAATTTATTTAATATACATTGCAATATTGGTTTCTGGAGTAGAATTCAGTGATTCTTCACTTACATACAACACCCAGTGGTCATCATAACAAGTGCCCTCCTAATACCCATCACCCATCCAGCCCACTCCCCACCTGCCTCCTCTCCAGTAACCCTCAGTTTGTTTTCTATTGTTAAAAGTCTCTTGTGGTTTGTTTCCTTCTCTCCTTTTTCTTTTCGCCCTTCCCATATGTTCATCTGTTTCTTTCTTAAATTCCACATATGAATGAGATCATAGGTATTTGTCATTCTCTGACTGACTTATTTCACTTAGCATATACCCTCTAGTTCCATCCACGTCGTTGCAAATGGCAAGATTTCATTCTTTTTGATGGCTGAGTAATATTTCATTGTATACACACACACACACACACACACACACACATACATATATGATATATATACCACATCTTCTTTATCCATTCATCAGTCAATGGACATTTGGGCTCTCTCCATAGTTTGTCTATTTTTGATAATGCTGCTATGAGCATTAGGGTGCCTGTATCCCTTTGAATCTGTATTTTTGTATCCTTTGGGTAAATACCTAGTAGTACAATTCCTGGGTCATAGGGTAGCTCTATTTTTAACTTTTTGAGAAACCTCCATACTATTTTCCAGAGTGGCTGCACCAGCTTGCATTCCCACCAGCAGTGTAAGAGGGTTCCCCTTTCTCTGCATCCTCACCAACACCTATTGTTTCTTGGGTTGCTAATTTTAGCCGCTAATAAGATTCTTTATTTTATTTTTTAATTTTTAAATTATGTTCAACTAGCCAACCTATAATACATCATTAGTTTTTGATGTAATGTTCAATGATTCATTAGTTGCGTATAACACCCAGTGCTCATCACCACGCGTGCCCTCTTTAATGGAAGAAAGGAACTTTCCAACAGAGAGCATGTGAGGAAAACAATAAGGCACATGCAGAAGAGGGAGGTCCTACACTAAATTCGTACAAGGGAGGAGGCATTTGAACCACATCCAAATCAGAATCTGATCTGCCACATTGGGTCCCTGGCCACTTCTCCAGCCCCATCCACCACCATCCTAAAAATATTTTTCAGCTTCCCAAATGTACCATTTTCTTACTCCCTCCCTCGCTCCCTCCCTGCCTCCTTTCTTCTCTCTCTGTCTCATAAAATGTCAGATCTTTGTTGGTAAACTTGTCTTGAAGTCTAATTTTTTTGATATACAATATGATATTAGTTCCAGGTGTAGCATGTACTGATTTGATATTTTTATACATTATGAAATAACCACTATGATAGGTTTAGTTAACCATCTGTCACTACACAGTTATTACAATATTATTGACTATTTTCCCTATCTTCCTTACATTACATCCTTCGGACTTACTTATCTTAATCCCCTTCACCTGTTTCACCCACGTCCCTCATCCCTTTCCCCACTGGCAATCACCAGTTTGTTATCTGCATTTATGAGTCTGTTTCTATTTTGTTTTGTTTGTTCATTTGTTTTGTTTTTTAGATTCCACACATAAGTGAAATCATACAGTGCTTGTCTTTCTCTGTCTGATTCATTTCCCTTAGGATAATACCTTCTAGGTTCATACATATTGTCACAAATAGCAAGATTTCATTCTTTTTTTATGGCTGAGTAATATTCCATTGTGTGTATGTGTATATACCACATTTTCTTTATCCATCTACCGATGGACACTTAGGTTGCTTCCCGTATCGTGGCTATTGTAAATAGTGTTGCAATGAATGTAGGGGCACATATATCTTTTTTTTTAAATTATTATTTTCATTTTCTTCAGATAAATACCTAGAAGTGGAATTGCTGGATTGTATGGTAGTTGTATTTTTATTTTTTGAGGAACTTCTGTACTGTTCTCCATAGTGGCTGCACCAAATTTTATTTCCATCAACAGTACATGAGGGTTCCCCTTTCTCGACATCCTTGCCAACACTTGTTATTTCATATACTTTCTTTCTTGCCCCAGGACCTTTGCCCAGACTGTTCATTTTTCTTAAACATTCTTTCCTACTCTCCTTTTTAAAACTGGACTGATTCTTGTTCATATTTCAGGTGACAGCTTTAATGTCAGCTTCTTTAGGGCAGCCTTTCCTGACCTGCCTTCTCTCTTGTAGGTAAGATCCCCTTAGTTTTATGCACACATTACACCTTGCTCCTCTCTCTCTCTCTTTTTTTTTTTTTTAAAGAGAGAGGGAGCATGAGTGGGTGGGGAGGGACAGAGGGAGAGAGAGGGAGAGAATCCCAAGCAGGCTTCATACTCAGCGTGGAGCCTCCTATGGGGCTGGATCTCATGACCCTGAGATCACGACCTTAGCAGAAATCAAGAGTCAGATGTTTAACTGACTGAGCCACCCAGGTGCCCTGCTCCTCTCCTTTATAACACTTCTGATTACTCAGATCAAAATTTGTCCTGTTTTATGGAGTGCTCACTGTGTCCCAGGCACTATCCTAAGCACTTTAAATATATCATCTCATTGAATTCTCATAGCCCTGTGAAGTAAGAACTGTTACTCTGACCAGTTTTGTATGTTGGGGAAATAGGCATGGAGAGGTTAAATAAGTTGGCCAAGGTTTCTTAGTGAATGCTTGGCTGCTCCAGGGTTTGAACTGATATCTGACCCCAGTGTCCATGTTCTTTACTACTTTTTGCAGCATAAAAGGAAGAAGGGTAAGGCTGGAGAATTATTCAGGGGCTTCTCAGAGCAAGATGGGTCTACTATTTCCAGGCTACCTGACACTCAGAGCTTACCCCAGAAAACAGGGATCATTAAGTCCCATGCTAGTTCTCACCAAATGGAGATAGGATGATTTGCAGGGACATGTTAAGGGTCGAGTTGGTAAGCAACTCAGGTGATGAACTGGGGGAGGTGGGAGCAGGTAGCTGCTCAGTGGTGGATGGTTATGTCTCTGGAAGAAAGAGACACAGGGGGCCCTGCACTTCTCATTCTGGCACGAAGTAGGAACCAAAAGGAATCATATATCTTTTTTTAAAAAAGATTTTATTTATTTGTCAGAGAGAGAGAGAGAGAGAACACAAGCAGGGGGAGTGGCAGGCAGAGGGAGAAGCAGGTTCCCCGCTGAGCAAGGAGCCTGATGTGCGACTCCATCCCAGGACCCTGGGATCATGACCTGAGCTGAAGGCAGATGCTTAACGGGCTGAGCCACCCAGGCATCCCATGGAATCATATATTTTTTAAAAAAATATATTATTTAGAAAAAAGTGTGGGTGTTATAACTGGCTTAAGAAATAAAAGGCCATTTTTTTTTTTCGTTCAGGTAAAAAATAGAAGTCGATGGTTCAGAGCTGGAACAGAAACTCAGCAATCAGGGAACCAAACTCACTCTATTTTGTTGCTAGGCTTCCCTCAATATGCAGCTTTCATCTTGTGGCCCCAAATGGCTGCTCCAGCTGCCATCATCACATCCTACATTCCAGTTTGCAGGAAAGAGGAAAGGTGAAGGGGAGAGTGTCTTCCTTTCCTTTTAGGGAATGAAGGATATTGCACATGTCATTTCTACTTACATTTCATTAGCCAAAATATTGTTCTATAGCCACACCTAGCCTCTCTGGATTCTCCATAACCTTCCAACCCATCCTCAGCTCAGATCCTCCTTCTCAAGGATCTAGTGGTGTCCTGCTTTGTACATGTCAAAACCACAGCCTCGGGTTTAATTCTTCAGACCACAGCTTTACAGAATGAATGAGGTTTTGAACAGAGCTCTCAGCAGGGATTTGGGGAACCTCAACTCTAGCCCTAACCTGCTACAAGCACAGTTTGAGACCTAAATTGAATTGCTTCTCCTTTCTGGGTCTCAGCATCTCTACTTATAAAATGAAATGATTGGCCCCTTTGCCTTTCATCTCCTTCCGGGTTCTAGAAAGTTCTTCACCATGCTCCACAGAATTCCATGGACTAACAACTTTGTGAGGACTGAGATGCTTGCCCCTATTCCAACCGTGGTTATTCTGATCACCCAACTGTTTATTCCATCTTTCAAGCATTCATTCAAGAGCTTCAACCTCAAGCAAACCTTTGTTGATGGCTGGAGAGTGTCACAAAAACTTCAAGTTTCCCCCTAAATCCATACCCCATCTGATTGTGGAGTAATATAAACTTGAGCTGGCTATATGATCATCAAGAACAGATTACATCTCCGAGGCTCCTTTGAAGCTAAGGGTGGCCATATGAGTAAGTAGTGGCCACTATGAATGAACAGAACTTGTATGTACAACTTTTAGGTCATGCCCTTAAAGGGGAGAAGCATGCCCTTTCCTTCTTCCCTCTTTTTATGTCTGCTGGCCACAGGTGTGAGGAGGGGCACAAGGTGGAATACAAGGTGAAAGCTTTAGCAAGATAATCATGAAGCTCCCATCCTTACTCCAGGCTAGAGTGTCTACCTGGAATTTTACCTTGCTATTCCATTTTACTGGGCTTATGTGGTTTAAAAATAACATCTATATCGTAACAAACATGGAATCTAGTACCAAGAGACTGCAAATTTAGTACCAGAACTGCAAATATATGACATTGGCTTAGTGTAGTGATTTTCAATCGGGGATGATTCTGCAATTCTACCCCTTCCCCCAAGACATTTGGCAAAGTCTGGAAACATTTTAGGTTGTCTAGAGTTGGGGGGAGATGTTACTGGCATCTACTGAGCCAAGGTTGCTGCTATATATCCTATAATACACAGGGTAGCCCCATAATGCACAGAATGATCTGGCTCAAATGTCAACAGTGCCACAATGAGACAATCTGGCTTAGCAAGAAGTGGTGAGGACACATGGGTACATGCTGGAAAGCTGGTAACTCATGTTTTGCTATGATAAAACTTGATAAGGCTGTTAATTACAGTGTGGGCAGAGCCTGTAGCTCTAGAGGAAATGGTTTAAAAAATTTAGAATGTTGGAGGGTGTTGACTGCTTCTTGCTGTTGTCAGCACAGTCCTGTAAAAACGAAAGACAGACTCAGAATGGTCAGCCAGTGTGTAAGCAGAAAGAGAAGGAGAAAACATGCGGAGCGAAAGAAGCCAGACACAAGAGGTCTCAAATTTATGATTTCTTTTACATGAAATGTCCAGAATAGGCAAATCCATAGAAAGAGAAAGTAGATTTTTGGTTGCCAGGGGCTGGAGGAGGGGGATGGGAGTGACTGCTTAACGGGCATATGGTTTTATTTTGGGGTGATAAAATGTTTTGGAGCTAGATGGTGGTGATTGTTGCCAACATTGGGGATGTAAGAGAGAAAGCTCTGCTGAAGGAGAATTTGCTATGAGAGAGGGAGAGAGAAAGAGAGAGAGAAGGAGAGGCCATCTAGAATTTTTAGGCATATTAAGTATATTTGGATGAACTTGTTGGCTATGGTTATTTATCACAGATAGAACTGACCAAAAATCAATAGACTGAAAGTCTACTAACTTTTCGGAAAAATCCAAATATTGAAAAAATTACAAGTGTGGCTTCTGTCAAAAAACCTATGATTGTTCAAATCCCAAAACACCTCTGGCTCTAAGTTGATACTGGCAGGAAGTAAACTTTGAGATCTGCACCCTCCTTCCTCAAGGTTCCACTTCTTATGTCCACCTAAAATGTATTTTTGGAGAAAAATGAACAAGAAAGACCCTTATTGAGGCAAAGCAAGAAATCATGGAGGACAGTAGACAAAGAAATTTCTCCAAAAGAAAAGAGTGAAGCGGGAAAGTGGAACTTCCAATCTATCTGTAGCTTATCCAAATTTCCATCATGGCTAAATATGCACATCATGTCATAGTCAGAAAAATGCCTTGCATCCTGAGAAAACCACCCCAGAATTGCACCTTGTCTTTTCCTAAACTGTTCCATAGTTTTGCTTAACAATCCTCAAATGGATAAAATATTGGGCCCTGTGGTAGGCAGCTTCTGACATTGCTGGCAAGAGTCCTCACCTCCTGGTAGTCACTTCCTTGTGTAACCTGCTCACCTTCAGTTTGGGCTGGACCTAGTGACTTTTAATGAATAGAATATGGTGAAAGTGATGGGATGTCACTTCTGAGATCAGGTTACAAAAAGACTGTGACTTTTGCTGTCTCTGACTTGTCTCATTTGCCTTATTTTTCACACTCTGAGGATGTAAGTTGCTATATTGGAAAGGCCCATGTGGCCAACAGCCTGTGAGGAACTGAATCTTGTCATAACCTGGTGAGTAAGTGTGGAAGCAGAGCCTCCCCCAGTAGAGCTTTCAGATGAGACCAGAGCCCCAGCTGACATCTTGCCTTCAGCTTTGTGAGAGACCCTATGACAGAAGACTGAGGGATAATGTTATTTCAAGCCACTGATTTTTGGGGTAATTTGTTACATAGCAAAGATAACTAATACAACCATATGTTGCTGACTCCTTAAAAGAAAACTGTATATTGCTGAAATTTTTGCAATGCTGATCCCTACATATAACCACACTGAAGAACTGCTATTTTCTCCCACCAATTAGAATACTGAACAAGTTGATTCTCTGAAGGTGAGACTCTCTTGTAAGTTAAAAAAAATTCTCAGCTCTCAAATTTATTCCTGAGTTTTTCTTTTTACCATTAAAAATTGAGATATAATTGACATATATTGGTTTGATATATTTATGTTGCAATGTGATTGGCTAACCAATTCACATTGGCTAATCACTGTCACATCACAAAGTTATCATTTCTTCTAGTGGTGAGAACAGTGAAGATTTATTCTCTTAGCAAGTTTGATATTTATAATATAGTTTTGTTTTCTGTCATTACTGTACTGTGTATTACATCTCCAAGCCTGAGTTATCTAAAAGTTGTATGTGCCCTTAAACAACATCCCAAATTTTTCTTGAAGAAAAGGAGCTTATTCTCTTCCCAGAGAAAGAATTCTTTAATATTCTGCACAGAAGGATTTGTCATTTGCTAACGACCACGGGCTGATCTGTGTCAACTCTTCTCCCCATTTCATAATGGGGGTTTTTATTTTTTTTATTTTTTTATTTTTTTGTGGTTTCTTTTTTTTTTAATGTGATTTTTTTATTGTTATGTTAATCCCCATACATTACATCATTAGTTTTAGATATAGTGTTCCATGATTCATTGTTTGTGCATAACACCCAGTGCTCCATGCAGAACGTGCCCTCCTCAATACCCATCACCAGGCTAACCCATCCTCCCACCCCCCTCCCCTCTAGAACCCTCAGTTTGTTTTTCAGAGTCCATCGTCTCTCATGGTTCTTCTCCCCCTCCGATTTCCCCCTCTTCATTCTTCCCCTCCTGCTACATTCTTCTTCTTCTTTTTTTCTTTCTTAACATATATTGCATTATTTGTTTCAGAGGTACAGATCTGAGATTCAACAGTCTTGCACAATTCACAGCGCTTACCAGAACACATACCCTCCCCAGTGTCCATCACCCAGTCACCCCATCCCTCCCACCCCACCCCCCACTCCAGCAACCCTCAGTTTGTTTCCTGAGATTAAGAATTCCTCATATCAGTGAGGTCATATGATACATGTCTTTCTCTGTTTGACTTATTTCGCTCAGCATAATACCCTCCAGTTCCATCCACGTCGTTGCAAATGGCAAGATCTTATTCCTTTTGATGGCTGCATAATATTCCATTGTATATATATACCACATCTTCTTTATCCATTCATCTGTCGATGGACATCTTGGCTCTTTCCACAGTTTGGCTATTGTGGACATTGCTACTATAAACATCGGGGTGCACGTACCCTTTCGCGTCCCTACTTTTGTATCTTTGGGGTAAATACCCAGTAGTGCAATTGCTGGATCATATGGTAGCTCTATTTTCAACTTTTTGAGGAACCTCCATACTGTTTTCCAGAGTGGCTGCACGAGCTTGCATTCATAATGGGGGTTTTTAAATCCCCACTCTCTTGTTTGAGTCCCATCACTGTTTATTTGATGTGTATGGGGCAAATAATTTACTGTTTGGTTTGCTGAACAAGACCAGGAACCACTACATTTAGACCTAATGGAGAAAACTGTGCATTATCCAGAGGTCGTGGAGTTTGAGGTAGATGTATTTATGATGGGACTCTGGGGTCTCACCCTACATGGAAAGAAGGATGGATTGAAAAACCACTCTCAACATCTTGTATTTCCTCCTGTGATTTGCTCAAGAATTTTTGGCTTCACAAACTCATAGAAGCAGAGAGTAGAATGGTAGTTGCCAGGGACTGGGAGAAGGGGGACGTGGAGGAGATGTTGATCAAAGGATGCAAGCTTTTAGTTATGCAAGATGAATAAGTTCTGGATATCTAATGCATAGCATGGCGACTATAATTAACTATTATACTGTATACTGGAAATTTTCAAAGAGGGTATATCTTAAGTGTTCTCACCATATACAAAAAAAGAAGAAAACGGTAGCTAAGTGTGGGGTGATGGATATGTTAATTAGACTGATTGTGATGATCATTTCACCATGTATACATATATCAAACATTAAGTGGTACTTGTTAAACATATGCAATTTTTATTTGTTGATCATACTTCAATAAAGCTGTTAAAAGTTTTTTTGACTTTGAAGATGACTCTGAGAAGCACTTAGTTTAGTCCAGAGTTTCTTAACCTTGACACAATTGACTATTTTCAGCCAAGTTATTATTTGTCATAGTGGGGACTGCCCTGGGCACTGCAGGATACTTAGCAGCATCCCCTACCCCCTACCCCCTATCCTTAGTTGTGACAACCAAAAATGCCTCCAGAAATTGCCAAATATCCCTTGGTCGGGGGCAGAATCGCTTCTGGTTGAGAACTGATTTCATCCAACCTCTTTTGGATGAAAACTGCTGTTTTAGTTCCCTTTTTTTTTAAAGGGATGATGTTTTTCATTCCCATTTTATTTTATAATTTATTTTATTTTTTGTTTCAAGTTTAATTTAAATTTTAGTTAACATATAGTGTAATATGGGTTTCAGGAGGAGAATTTAGTGATTCATCACTTACATACAACACCCAGTGCTCATCATAATAAGTGCACTCCTTAATACCATGGGACGATGACACAACCTTATGGTGTCACTGAGAGGCTTAAAAGGTGCTCATGATGTGACCCAGAGCAGCAGCTGAAATCTCAGCTCCGAGGCAATGGAGGGGATTATGCAATCACTGTTGGGGAATATGGGGTGAGCAGAGGTGACAAGATGGGGCTGTGTCAACAAGGATGAGGGTGGCAGATTGCAACCGAGGGTGTAAGGCTTTGTGTGCAAAAGGAGTACTTGCATTCCTATGCAAAGTTTTGAGGCTTGATGAATGGACAAAGATGCAGGGGAAAGAACAATTTCCAGCCCCAGGAAGGATCTGCAAGAGGCTCAAAATCAACAGGGTGGTGGCAGCTCTGTGCCCTAAAGGATATATGAACTGCACACACAGGTGCCCTTTCTCTTGGGCTTCAACAAATAGGGAACCCTGGCCAATGGAGAGAGGAGGGTAGGAACATTTATTCCCCCAGCATCCACACGGCAGCACTGCCAGGCTGGCTGCTTTTGACTACCTTGTCCTTTCAGATTTAGGAGTGGCAAGGGTGGCTCTCCACAATTACCAGCACCTTGGTACTGTGCTGTCCATTGAGTTTTTTTTCTATCTTGTCTACACCTTTGCGAATACAGTTGATTCTCATTATTTGTGGTAGTTATGTTCTATAACTCGTGTGTGTGCGCGCGCGCGCGCGTGTGTGTGTAATGTTAATAACGGCAGCCAGTGGGCTGGGAATGTACATTCATCTAAGAGGGGAGGAGTGAGGGGAGCTTCAAGTTTTGCTCCAAGTGCAGGCTTTAGATGCAGGGATTAAAATTTTAGCTCTTCTGCTTACTAGCTGTGTAACATTGGGCAGTCACCATTCTACACCATTACACACTATCCTTATGACAAGCCTTTGAAGTGGGTGCTGTAATACTTCCATTTTACAGGTGAAGACACTGCGGCCGGAGAGGGACAATGACTTGCCCAAGGCGACACTGTTGAAACTGGGGAGCTGGGATTTGAACCCCAGAAATCTGGAGCCCAGGTCCAGCCTGTTAAGTCCCAGGATACACTGCCCATAAAGTGTTGTAGGGTAAGTGATTGATATACAGTAGGTGCTTAATAAATGGTAATTATTGCCGTTTTTAATTATAGTTCTAGAGGATGCTTCGAGGGAGGGTAGGTCAGGCGAGGGGGAGAGCCATTGAGCGGTCAGTCTCTGCTCAGCAGGTCCAGCCAGAACTGCGCCGGAAGGCTGGGGCTGGGGGCGAGTCTGTCACTTTGTGGCAGCATCCGACTCGACGCGCGGCGGCGTGCGCGGGTCCCAGTCTTTGACCAGGCGCTGCGCCTGCTCGTAGCACATGTGCGGGTGCCGCTGGCGAAGGCGCAGGCGCACTACATTGTAGTCCACTTCATACCCGATCTTCTTGCAGTTGAGGCTCCCGGTGAGGTTCTTGTGCGTGGCGAGCAGCTCCTTCAGGTTTTTTTCCACGTGCGAGATGTGGCGCTGCAGCTTGTCAGTGCCCTGGGGAGGGGGCGGGACCGTGCTGCGGGCCGGGCGAGCCGGAGCAAGGGCCGCGGGGCACTGTCTGGGGCGGCCTAACACGCCTGGGCCAGGTGTGTGTGTGAAAAGAGCATACCTTTAAGAAGGGGCGGACCTCGGAAGGGGAGGGGCACACCTGGGCCACGTGTGCTTGCGGAAGGTCCCAGCCTGGGAAGGAGCACAGGAGGGAGCCCGGGAGGAGAGGCGGGACTCGCAGAGATTGGGGGCAACACGCGCTTGAAAGAGAAGCTGCGACAAGGCGGGGCTGCGGGCGGGGGGCGGTACGCACCTGGAGGACCTGGGATGTGGGAGAGCATCTGGGCAAGGAATGCATGAAGGAGCTAGGTTGAAAGAGGGCCGTATCATGAGGGGGGTGAGGAGGGTAGAGGTTGAGGGGACTTTTTTGAGACAGGTGTGGGTACCGGGGGGCCTCCTTCTGGATGGGAGTTGAAGGACTGGCAGACCTGGGTCAGGTGTGCTTGAGGAAGCGGTGTTACCGGGATGGGGCTGCGACTAGAGAGGACGGGAAGGCGCGGAAGGGGCCACCGAGGGGCATACCTGGGCGAGGCGGGAGGCTTCGGGGAGTTGGGTGCCCACGTGTCTCTGATACACTCGAACCAGAGGTCTATCCAGTTTCTCTCGAGTCTCCAGGTGACGTTTTGACAGAGGACCCTGGCGGAGTGCGGTGTGCTGAGCAGTGAGGCCCAGGCTAGGCGGACAACCCTGGCCCCACCCCCTCACACTCTTGCGCCACAGCACACCTTGATGAGGCCACGAGTGATGTACATTTCCTGGTTGAATTTCGTGCACCGATGGATAGTTCCCCTCATTAGTCCTAAGGTCATATTCATTCTTTCCTGGGTGGGTGGGAGCACAGAGGGATCACACTGACTTCCGGGCTCCTCTGCTGCCGCGTCCCCATCTCCGTAGTCAGCTCTAGTCCACCCGAGCCTCCCGCCACCAACTAGGAGTCGCCCCTGCCGCGCCCACCTTCAGCTCCAAGGTCTCACGCATCTTCTGCGCCAGCGAGGCGCACACGCGATCGCTTATCTCTTGTTGTTGCTCCTGGACGTCCTCCTCGTTCTTTGTCATTTCTAGCAAGGTGTCCTTGGACTCCATCAACAGTCGCTTGGCTTCGTACAGCGCCGTGGCGCACTCTGCGGGCGGGGTGGGGTCACGCGTGGAGACCCAGGGCCTCCTTTTCCCGATCCTGGCTGTCTGAGTCTCCCTCTCTATTCTCAGGTTGTGTTGGCCCCTGGGCGAGGGGGTTTATTGAAGGACTTGGAGCAAGTCCAGGGGAGAGGCTGTTGGTGGAGTTGGTATAAGTAGTGTCGCAGATTGACTGAAGGAGTGCTTGCCCGCAGGAGTGTGGGAAGCAGGAGTGTGCCAGGGAAAGAGCTAATTAAGAACGTGGCCTCAGTGGAGATGGGCTCTCAGCCCTCTCACTTGGTCTGGGGGGAGGGGGTGGAATTCCCCAGGGAAGGCAGGGGCTGAGAAGTGGAGGCGGAGTGGGCACCCAAGAGTACCTACAATAGTGGGCTCCTTTCTGTGGGGGCTTACCTGGGGTATAGGTGCCCACAGGGTCTGGGGGAGGCGTTTTCTGGCCCTGAGTGCGCGGGGAAGGGACGCGGGAGAGGTTCACCCAGGAGTGGCGGCCAGCCTGCTCCAGAACCTTATCCAGTGGCTGGTTCATTAAGTCCACAGCTTGGAGCCTCTCCTTACAGCAGAAGGCCAGAGTGTCGTGGCAGGACGCCAGGGCCTGGGGGCAAGGAAGCAGAGAGGGGCAGAGAAAAAGGCAGAGTGTGAGTGGGGAGATTGGGAGAGGCGGCTGGAAGCGATTTCTCTGCTGCTGGCTGCAAAACTTTTCCACCTCCGAACTGACCCTGTCCAGTTCTGGTTCCTGGCAGAAAGAATTGATTTCTAGGTGGAAGCTCAGACACTTCCCACACCGCTCCCCCTGTCCAGAAGCGTTCAATGATTCCTGGGTGGAGAGGGGAGGAGCAGAAGGGACTGGTGGTAGCTTCCTTGTTCTGGGTGTCATTTTCTTTTGCATTCTGTGCCTGGCTTTGCTCTGGCATTGCAAGAAAACCCCACCTCCCTTCAACTGTTCCACCTGTAAAGAGGAGAGGTGTAGCCTGAACCTACACCAATAGTCTTCCTGTACCAGTCCTTTGCTCCTCAGCTGCATTCAGGGCTGATCCCTTCCCCTAGCCTCAGGGTCTCTCCTCCTCTGCTCTTAGTAGTATCAGGAGCCCTCTGCTGTCCTCAGAGTGTCTCCCCCACCAACATCTATCTCATCTGAACTCCTACTCCCATCCAAACCCTACTTCCACCATTATAAAATGAAGCATATTGCATTTCTTTGATACTTGCAGTTATTTGAAAGTTATATTAAAACAAGTTTTTTGTATATATATCCATATAAATTCATATATATATATCCATATATTAAAACAAGTCTTTTGTGTGTGTATATATATCCATATATAAATGTATATATATTTATTATGTATTTATATATGGATGTATATTATATATATTGTATATATTGTGTATTTTTATGTATTTATTATGTATTTATAATACATTATGTATTTATAATGTATTTATATATATTTATAATATATTATGCATTTATATATTATGTATTACAAATATATATTACAAATACATAATATATAAATGCATAATATATATGGACAATATATAAATATATATATATCCATATATAAATACCACCCTCATCAAAATATAGGATATTTCCATCACCCCAAAAATATCCCTGGTGCCCCTTCCCTCCTCCCTACTAAGCTGCCTTGCAGATTAGTTTTGCCTGTACTTTAAGGTGTCCATAAACTACAGCCTATGGACTGGCTGCCTCTTTTTGTAACTAAAGCTTTACTGGAATACCGCCATGCTCATTCATGTGCATATTGTCTCTGGCTCTTTTGTGCTACACTGGCCTAATTGAGCAATTGTAACAGAGACTGCATCTTGCACAAAGCCTAAAATATTTACTACCTGGCTCTTCAAGAAAATGCTTTTGACATCTAGAACTTCATATAAATGGAATCGCACAGTGTGTATCCTATGTCTAGCTTCTTCTGCTGAATATAATCTCTTTGGGGTTCATCCACTTGAGTAAAAGTAGATTTAAAAAAGTCATTCATTCATTCATTCATTCATTCATTCATTCATTCATTCAAATATTCATCAAGCCCCTCCTGTGTGCTGGGCAATGTATCAGGGAGTGGGGAATGCAGTGGGGAAAACGGATCCGGTTCCTGCCCAAAAGAAGTGATGGGGTCAATATGTGCAGAGAAGATGGGCTAGTGAGAGGACCAGAGAAATGGAGATTATCTGGAGGGGAGCATGGGATCCAGAGGGGTTATTTTTGGTGATAAAATAGACATAACAAAATTTGCCATTTTAACAATTTTAAGTGTAGAGTTCAGGGGTATTAATGTTGTGCAACCACCACCACTGTCCATTTCCAGAACTTTTTCATCATCCCAAACAGATCTGTACCCATTAGAGAATAATTCTCCATTTGTTCACTGGTGAGGATAATCCAGTAAAGATGGAAATATTGGTGATGCAGGAGAATGGGGAGAAGGTGGGTGCAGAGGTAGGTGGAATTATAACATTGGCAGGGAATAATAAGAAAGGTTCCCTTCAGTGGCTTCCATGCATTGGGGTCATTCACTGAGAATGAGGAAAGCAGAGATCTGGAGAGGTTTGAAGGAAGAGAAAGTATGAAATAACTTACCCAGTGGGACAACAAGCCTTCTAGAGACACATGGTAAGATCCCTGGGAAAGTTCTGAGTGCCAATTTGCATTCACAATCTCAAGCTGAAACATAGCTGTTTGGTTGTAAGCATTTTTCTCCAGTGGCCATTCTCAGTTTCCATCTATGTCTGTTTTTTCCCCATCTCTCCATTCCCCTTTCTCTCTTGCAAACCCTTCCCTACTGGGGCCACCCTCAGGGTCTTCTCCCCTGTCTGCTTCAGACTTTCTTGAAGGATTTTTCAGGACTCACCAGATTTAAAGGAATATGACCGTGGCCTGGGGGTTTGGTGGGATGAGCACAAGGAAGGTTCTGAACCACGGACAGTGGTGCGCCAGCTCCTAAATTTCCTCCCCCATCCTCACCCACTACCCTGATCTGTCTCTTATTTGAATGTCCTTATAATGTGAAGTCTGTGAGGGCAAGGCCAGCTCTGTCCTCTTCACTGTTTGTCCCTAATGCCAAGCATGGTGCCCAGACACCAGGGTACTGGATTAATATTTGTCAAATAGATGAGTCAAAAGCACACACAGGGTACCAGCTAACTTTAACCAGTTCCAAAGGCTCCATCAAACCTGGCTGCTCTCTCATCTCCATTAGTGCCCTCATAAAGAAATTCTTGTTGTAAGAGCGAAGGATGTAGTGACAGACCATCTCTGGCTGGAGCTGACAAAGATTGAGCACATATCACAGTGTAAAGAGCTAGGCTCAAGACCTGACCTGAATCATAAGGTAGTTCTGGCACTTCCTGGTATATATCCAAAAAAGATCAGGGTCTCAAAGAGATATCTGCACTCCATGTTCATTTCAGCATTATCCACAATAGCCAAGACATGGAAACAATATAAGTGTCTTTTGACAGGTGAGTGGATAAAGAAAATGCGATATATATGCTATTATAATATTAATGTATTAATAATCAAAACACTGATATCTTAACATATTATAAAATAGTTATATATAATAAATAATATATTATAATATGTACTATTTTATACAATATATTGTATATTTATGTATAATATGATATATAGAAATTATATTTTATATATTTTATATCATAGAAACCATATAAAATTTATAATAATAAATTATATAATTATAATATATAATATAAAATATAAAATATAATATAATTATATTATATTTATATATAAAATATATTATATATGGAATATATAATATATAAAATATAATTATAATATGTATTAAAAAGATACTTAATATATAATATACATTATATATTAATACATGTTATATATTATGTATTATATTGCAGTATATAATATATATTAGTATATATAGAATACATTATATAGTACATATGTTATAATATACAGTATAAAGCATATAATATATTGTTATAGAATATATTAATATATAATATGATATGACATTATAAATGATATAATAATAGATAATAATATATGTGTTATAATATTATGTAATTATATATTATGTATTATATTAATAATATAGAATAAGAATATATGATATGTAATATATAATGTAAAACATATACAATAAAATATATATAATGGAATATTGTTCAGCCTTAAAAAAGGACACCTTGCCATTTGTGACAACATAGATGAGCCTGGAGATTCATTATTATGCTAAGTGAAATAAGCCAGATGCAGAAAGATCTCACTTATATTTGGAACCTAAAATAGGCAAATCCAGAGCGCCAGAGTGTAGAATGGTGGTTGCCAGGGCCTGGGGCAGGGGAGGGAGAAACGGTAAGATGTTGGTCAAGGGGCACAAAGTTTTAGTTGTGCAACGATGATTAAGTTCTGGAGATCTAATGTAGAACAATGTGACTATAGATAACAGTACTGTATTTTATAACTGAAATTTGCTAAGAGTTTGGATCTTAAGTGTTCTCTCCACACACACATAAAGGTAACTATGTGATGTGATGGATATGTTAATTACTTTGATTATGGTGATTATTTCACAATGTATACATATATCAAATCATCAAGTTGTGTTAAATATATACAATTTTAAATGGTCAGTTATACCTCGGTAAAGATGGAAAACAAAAAGATGCCTGAGCTGAAGTCACAGCCCTGCCATTGACTAGCCCTGTGCCTTGGGTGAGTCTGTGTCTCTCTGAGTCTCAGTTTCCCCATCTCTAATGAGGGGATCATAGTTTCTGTTTCACAGGAGAGTTTTAAGAAGTTAACCCAGTGACTACACAGGGCTTGGCACAGAAGGGGTGTTCGTTGTTATTTTGGGGCCCAACTCCATCTCTCAGAGCCTCGGTTTTCCCACTGCACAAAGTGGAACTACAGTGAGTGTCAGGGCAGGATGGACAGGGGTGTGGTTTGAGGGTTTGCTTTGGCTACAGTCCCCAAGGTTAGAGCAGTTCACCCATTCGGATCCACCTCCGCCCCTCCTAACTTGGCCCTAGGTATTCTCAACCTTGAGCAGAGCCTCTGATTTTTCCATATCTTTTTCCATCTTCCTCTTCATGCTCTTTAGCTCCTCCTTCTCCCAGGTAAGCATACAGTCAGCTTTGTCAGGGACCTAGAAAACAAGGAGAGAATCTCTCACACCTTCCAGAGGGGGCTGGAGGGAGATTTCTCTTTCCAGTGTATAGTAGAGGGCTTGTTAATGTCATAAACTTTGGGTTTGGAGAATGGAGTTGAGGGTGCTCTCACCCTTTGGGGACCTCACTCTGAGGGGGCTCTCACTGGGGGGGAGGTCTTATCCTTTAGAGAGTGGGGCTGGGGGCTTCTCTGTTTCATAGGTAGGAGTCCAGTGAGATGGGATGAAGGTGATTTAACTTGGGGGAAGGTCGTTCTCACTCTGGGGCTGGGGGTCCCCCCTTCCTTGGTGATGGTCTTATCCTCCCTCCCTGGCCAGAAGTACAGGGGACTCATCATAGGGATGATGAGGGGTTGCCTTTTTGGGTTCTTACTATCTGGATTTGGGGGCTGGGAGTAGGAATCCCACCCAGTGTGTGGGGGTTTCATTTCTCCTTAGAGAGGCTAAAATGTTCCCCACTTTTGGGGTGATGGTTTGCAGTTTCACTTAAGGGGGGAGGATTTCACCAGGGCTGAGACTAGGAGTCTCACTCTTTTCTCTGGCTGGGGACTTAGTTCTCAGGTGCAGGGACTTGGAGTCTGAGGGTCTCAACTCGTAGGTAGGACCTGTTCTTTTCTCCCCAGATGAGGCCTGGGGAGGGGTTCTCACTTTCTGGGGCTGTGGGGGAGGACTTGGGGTTTAAAAAAACATTTTGAGGAGGGGTGCCGGGGTGGCTCAGTAGGTTAAGTGCTGACTCTTGATTTCAGCTCAGGTCATGATCTCAAGGTCCTGAGATTGAGCCCCACATTGGGCTCCATGCTCTGTGCAGAGTCTGCTTGTCCCTCTCTGTCCCCCTGCTTGCTCTCTCTCTCTCAAATAAAATCTTAAACAATAACAACAACAAACATTTTGAGGAGAGTTTCATTGGTTGGGACAAGGACATCACCCACTCTCCTCAGCGGGGGGCTTTGGGTGTGTTTTCACTGGGATTGGGGCATTGAGGGTCTTAGGGAGGGTCTCACTTTCTGGGCCTGGGGGCTGGGTGGGTGATTTCATACCTGGGCTGAGGGCTGTGGTTGCCCTTTGGGAAGAATTTCATCTAGTCTGATTATTCAGAGTCCCACTTTCTCTCCTTGGTTGGGGGACTGGAATAGACACTCTCTTTGGGGCAAGGGGCCTGAGGATCTCATCCCCTCGGGAGGGTCTCACCCTCTGGGCTCGGAATCGAGGCACCTCCTCTTGGGAGCGTCCTCATCTTCTTGTGCCCTCACTCGATGGGAGCTGGGGCCTGGGGTGGAGGTGGGTGTTCTCTCTACGGGGAGGGGTTTTCCCAGGCCGAGCATCCAGGAGCTGAGGCCTCGGTCTCTGAGAGGGAAGGGAGAATGGTCCCACCTTCTCAGACTTGGGCCGGTAGCCCCGAAGCTTGCAGCTCTGCTGGTTAATGAGCAGGCCTTTGCGCACCTCGCTGAGCCTGCGGTCCGTAGCCTCCCGCTGGCGAAGCAGCAGCCGCAGCTGTCCATTGATCTGGTGCTGCGCGCGGCACAAGCGGGCGGCGGTGAGGCGCGCTCCGCGCGCGTGCGCGTGCACCACCTCGGCAGTCTGCAGGGCCCGCGCATCGCGGTGCATGGGCAGCGGCAGGCGGGCGTGCCAGGCGGGGGGCTTCATCTTGCCCTTCCACAGCGTGACGCCCTCGCCCGGCGGCGGCTTCTCCAAGGTGCCACCGCCCTTGAGCATCTCCACGCGGAAACGCCAGGGCAGAATGTAGGCAGCGCGGCAGAGATGGCGCGCCACGTGTGGGTCCCTCACGCTGTCCTTGGGTTGCCACATGGTCACTGCCTCCTGCCCGCAGCGGTCGGTCAGGTGGTGCGCCTTCTGCGTGATGGCCTTGGCTGCCTCGCGCCATGCTGGAGCCCCTATGCGGGTGTCCTGGCTCCGCTCAGCTGGGGGTATCAACACGGGCATTGTCCCTGCTTGCTGTCTCGGCCTGGCCCGGGGCCTCCACGGGGAGGGGCAGGGACTCCCAAAGACGCGCCAACTCCTTCCTGGCCTGAACAGTGAGTGAAACGCACTGCAGTGCCTATCACCATGACAACGGTGGCAACAGCGCAGAAGGAGTTCCATGGGTGGGGGAGGGGAAAGGCTACAGAGAGGCGTGGACCGGGTCTTTGCTTTGGAACTTGGCCACGGTGGCTTGGAATCTTGGCTCCTTGAGGAAGCCGACCTCATTTAGCACATCTCTTTCTGTTGCTTCTTACCCCCAGCCACACAGGCCTTCTTCCAGCTCTTGGACCACACTAAGCTTTTTCCCACCTCAGAGCCTCGCATTCATCGTTCCTTTTGGGTGGCATACTCCTTTCCAGGTCCTTTCCATGGCTGGCTCTTCTCCAATCTTCAGAACCCAACTTAAATATCACTATGTCAAAAGGTTCTTTCGTTAGTACTATCTCTAAGCCCAACTCTTCTTTCCCATCACTCAGGATTTGTTTGTGCAAACCACAGAAACAGAAAAGATGGCCTCACAGTGAGAATCACAGCCAAAAAATAAAAAGACAAGCAATGGCTCTTGAGAACATCATGGCTACTATTGTAGAAGCTCAGCTGCGTTGTCTGTCTTGGAGGCTGCCACTGCAGCCACCCACGGAGCCGACTCTCTGTGGCACCTGCTTCTTTGCCTGTCTAGTCTAAGCTGGCTGCATCTAACTGGTTGAACCTGTGTCACATGGCCGTGCCCTAGCTGCAAGGGAAGCTGGGAAAGTGAGTCATGTCTCAACTTCCTGTTTCTATGGCAGGAAGGAGAACTTTATTTCCTACTGAGACTCATCTGATGTGGATTTTCTTCAACAAAGGAAGGAGGCTGGAGTCTGAGGAAGAATAAAGAGAGGACTGCTCTCCATCCCTCTCCCATAAGTCTCCATCATATCACCTTATTTGTTTCTTTCTAGCAGTGGCATTTTTACTTGAGCATTTGGTAGGCACCTCAAACTCAACAGGCGCAAAACCAAACTTTTGATTAATCTCCCAGATCTTTTCCTCCACTAGTATTGCTTGACTTGATAGTTGGCCCACCATCCACCCCAGTTGCTTATGTTAAAAAGTTAGAAGCTTCCTTAATTTTTCATGGCTGCAGCCAACCCATTAACAAGATCTGCCAGCCCTACTTTCAAAATTTATCCCCAATATGATCATCCTTTTCTCCATTGCTACCACCAACATCATTTTTTTCAAAGATTTTATTTATTTATTTAGAGAGACAGAGAGAGAGAGAGAGTGTGTGTGAGCATGGGGAGGGGCATATGGAGAGCGAGAGAGAGAAGCTCAAGCAGACTTGGCACTGAGTGTGGAGCCAGACCTGTGGCTTGAACTCACAACACTGAGATCATGACCTGAGCTGAAATCAGGAGTCAGACACTCAACCGGCTGAGCCACCCAGGTGTCCCAACAACCAACATTCTTATTCTTGCTCCCATCATCATGTCTCATTTACATGGTTTCTCTGCCTATAACTGCCCCCTTGCCTCCTCCAATTCATTCTCCACACCACAGCCAGCACTATGCTTTAAACTAGAGCACATCCTTTTCTTACTTAAAACACTTCAGTAAATCCCACTGTACTTAGAACAAAATCCAAACTCTTTACTCACAAGTCTCTGCATGATCTGGCTTTTCTCACTACCCTGAACTAACTCATCTTCTGCCTCCCACCCCCAGGCCCACTCACTGTGCTCCAGCTTCCCTGGGTATCTTTGAATTCCTCTAACACATCATGCTAGTTCCTACCCCAGGACCTTTGCATTTGCTATTATCTTTTGCTCAGATCTCTTTCCCGTAAGATTTTTGCCTGGCTGGATACTTGGTGTCCCTCAAGGAGGTCTCACCTCTTAGACAGGTATTCCTTGACTACTTACTCAAAAGTAGCTCTTTTAGTCTTACAGTTCCTTCATATAGTGTCTTCACAGCACTCATTACTACCTGGAAGTCTCTTATCCATTTGTTTCCTTTTAATTTTTGATCTCCCCCCACCTCTCCTAGAAGGAACCTTGCTCTCAAGTGCCTAGCACAGCTCATGGCATATAGTAGGTTCTCAGTACACATGCGATGAAGGAATGGATGGTAATCACATGCTGTGATCATTTTATTTGTTTCCTTTCCTTTTTTTAAAGATTTATTTATTTATTTGAGAGAGAGAGAGAGAGCACACGAGTGGGGGGAGGGACAGAGAGAATCCTCAAGCAGATTCCCTGCTGAGCATGGAGCCCGACGTGGGGCTGGATCCCAGGACCCTGAGATCATGACCTGAGCTGAAACCAAGAGTCAGATGCTTAACCAACTGAGCCCCAGGTGCTGCTCCTTTTTCTTTCTCTTTCTTTCTTTCTTTCTTTCTTTCTTTCTTTCTTTCTTTCTTTCTTTCTTTCTTTCTTTCTTTCTTCTTTCTTTCTTTTTCTTTTTCTTTCTTTCTTTCTTTCTTTCTTTCTTTCTTTCTTTCTTTCTTTCTAGATGAAATTCTCATAAATAAAATTAATGATGTTAAAGCACACAATTCAGAGGCATTTAGTATATTTATGATGTTGTGTAACCACCAGCTCTATCTAGGTCCAAAACATTTTCATCACCCCCACATAAAACCCCATACCCATCAGCAGTCACTTCCCATTTCTGCCCCGCACCCTCCCCACCCCGCTCTAGGCAACCACTAGTCTACTTTCTGTCCCCATGGATTTGCCTGTTCTCATATTTCATGTAAATTAATCATACACAGTGACCCTTTGTGTCTGTCCTCTTTCTCCTAGCATAATGATTTCAAGGTTTGCCCATGGTGCATCATGTAGCAGTTTTTCATTCCTCATTCCTTTTTATGACCAAATTCCATTATATTTCTATATCACAACTTTGTTTATCCATTGATGGACAGTTAATTTTTTTTTTTTTTTACTTGTCTCCTTGGTTCATATTCCCCATCAGACTGTGAGTTTTAGGAGGGTAGTGACCTTGTCTCTCTTATATGTTACTGTACCTGGGATCCAGCACAGATTGTGACTCATACTAAGTACTCAATAAACATTTATTAAATGAACATAGGCATAAGGGAATGAGTATGTGTTTTCTTGTTGAGTGATTGAGAGATGCAAGGATGAAGAGGGAATGAATATCCCTGGCTTTGCAAAACAAAGGATCATTCAGTAATGGGGAGGGATAAGACGGTCAACCGAAGCCTCCCAGGCCAGCCATGCTGGAGACCTACCAGGGTCACCAGGGAGGGATGGAGGCAGGTGACCATTGGTGATGGAGACTTGTTTCCAGGGTTTATAAGAATGTGGATTTAGCATAGTCACTGGGCCCAGTGGTATCTGGCGCAACAAACAGCCCTTCACTAGAGTCAGGATAGTGCCATGGTTAAGATTCTGGAGCTGGATGACTTGGGTTCACATTATGATTCTGACATAATGATTGTGTGATCTTGGGTAAGTCACTGACTTCTCTGTGCCTCCGTTTCCTCATCTGTCAACTAGGATAATAGGATCATGTCATGGATTAAATGTGTCAGTATGAGAAAAGAGCTTAATATGGTGGCTCACAGAATAAGCATGATTCAAGTGCTTACTTTTCATTTTTAGTAATTGAATGAATACATGAATGAGCTACTCTAACACCAGGAGAGGCAGAGAGGATTTCCCAAAGAACCAGGGAGACAGCCCACTTGGGACAACATTCTGTACCCAACCTTTGCTTTGTCCATTAAGTGCTTCCATTTTCCCAACCAGAGGATTGTACTGGGTTAGTTTGGTGCCTGGTGTACGGAGCACTGTTCCTGCCAAGCTACCCGAGGGACACCTGAGGAGGCTTTCTTATGCCAGACCACATATGAAGGATTTGGGCTCTAACAAGCGTCTCTGATGAAATACACTTGGGCTATGAGTGTGTGTCTGTGGGTGCGCAGTCTGTTCTGTTCTGGCTTTCTGTTGGCTCAACCTGTTCACGTCAACGAACTCCTAATGTACACCACTATTTTTTGAACATAAATCAGTGCATACTACTGCTCAGTGCTCAATACGCCAACTTCTTATTTTCATCTTCCGACCCAAGTTGGACTATATCAACTTCTAAAATTCACCTCCGGTTCCCGGCTCTGATGGCCTGTTTTAGGTACTTTTCTCTAGCCTGACACATATATGTGTATGTTTAAGGAATGAATGAACCATCTTCTGCTCTGCTTTCAAAGTCTGCTGGTCACAGCCTGGGTTGGCACCTGCTAAAAACTGAATGTTTGTGTCCTCCCAAACATTTGTGTATGTTAAATTCTAACGCCTAATGTGATGGTATTAGGAGGTGGGGCCTTTGAGAGATGATTAGGTAACGAGGGCGGAACCCTTATAAATGAAATTAGTGCCTTATGAAAGAGACCCCAGAGAGTTCCCTTGCCCCTTCTTCCATGAGAAGGCATAGTGAAAAGATGGATGTCTATGAACCATGAAGTCCTCATGAGATGGTGAATCTCCTGGCATCTTGATCTTGGATGTCCCAGCCTCCAGAACTGTGAGAAATACATTTCTGTTGTTTATAAGCCACACTGTCTATGGTATTCTGTTATAGCATCCCAAATATACCAAGACTGCAGGTGCTTGGAAAGAACCATGGCAGCACTGGGATTAGCATTCAGCCTCCAAGAAATTCAACTACGTGTGGCTGAACAGAAATGATGAAATTCAGAAAATGCCTCAGAAACTTTTATATACATGAGCAGAGGACTCAGAAAGTTTCTCACTACCCTTCAAACACAAATCACTCTCTTAAGCTTAACAAATAAGCTTGCTTTTATGCTACAAAAGTAACAGATGCACGTTGTGCAAAACGCGTAAAATACAGAAAAATAGAATGAAGGGAATAAGAATCATCTGTAATTTTATCACCCAGACACATCTATTTTGAACATGTTTTGACTTCACTCTATTTCCCTATACTCCTTCCCCCATATCTATAGTTGTGGTTATGCACATCTCCCTCCTCCCAACATACCAAAGTTCAAATATTTCTAACTCAGCCCAGTGGGGAATATTTGTGAAATTAGCTCTCTGATTTTTATAATGAAGAATACTTTACAGCACCTCCTTTTTTCAGCCATCTTTGCTGCATTCTTCCATCCTGCATTCTACCCAATAAGTACTGCGAAGTGGGGAACAGAATTTTGCCCTTCGATTATATAGTGTGAAATTGCAGGATATATGAGGAAGGAAAACCTTCTAAAACTTCTAGCTTTTCTTTCTTTCTTTTTTTTCTTTGGTATTACATGGAGATGCCCTTCACTCTGAAATTTTGGCAGGTAATTATCAGAGACCCCTTTTTAGGTTCCCCGATGTCTTCCCTTCTGGGGCACCAGGTTCTACTTTTAGTAGGTGCCCCCCTTTCTCTTGGAGATAATCACATCAATTGGTCTCTTGTTCCAGGGGGATATGACCTAGAATCAATTTTGTCTTTGAGAAATGAGGTCACTCTCCTGGGGGAGGTGTCAGGAGACAGTGGGAAGCCCCAGGCTAGGAGAGGAGGTTCTTCCTGGTTCTTCCCAGTCACCTCCTGCGAAGGTGGTGACCATGCTTGTAGGTGAGGGATAAAGACTGGTTCCTATGACTCTAATCCCCATCAGTCCCCTGAAATGATTTAGACAAAAGGTCATCAATGTCATCTTACAATTGACAAATTCCGTAAGTTTCTTTTCTCTCCCATTCAACTTGACCTCTAGGTACCATTTGAAATTATCAACCACCTGGAACTTGAATCTCCTCCCCTCTACTTGTTCACACCTTTCCCCTTTTGCCTCTGGTCTTGGTCCTTCATGGGCTGGTTGTCTGCCATCCACCTGTCAAGCGTAGTGTTCTTCAGGTGAGTTAGGCAGCCTTGAAGATGGCCCCCAATGGTCTCTACCTTTTGGTCTTCATGCCTTGTGTAATCTCCTCCCTTTGAGTGTGGGCTGGACCTAATGACTCACTTCTAACCACTAGAATATGGCAAAAGTGATAAGATGCCACTTCTGAATTAAGTTATAAAGAGATCATGGCTTTTGTCTTGTTCACTCTTTCAGAAATGGAGAAGCCCACATGGCAAGAATTAAGGGAGCCTCTGGCTATCAGCCAGCAACGACCTGAAGCCTTTAGTGCAACATCCCATGAGGAACTGAATCCTGCCAACAACCACATGACTGAGCCTAGAAGCATATTCTTTCCCAGTCTAGCCTTGAGAAGAGATAGCAGCCCCAGCTGACATCATGTCTGCAGACTGGTTAGAGACTGAGCTAGTAGACCTAGATAAGCCATGCCCTGATCGACAAGAACTCATTTAATAAATGTGTGTTGTTTTAAGCTGCTGAGTTTGGGATAATTTGTTATATAGCAATAGCTAACTAACACATTAAGCTTCCATCCCCCATTCACTTCTCATTTCTCACCTTCTCCCTAGAGAAGCTCATCCGCATTAGTGGATTCAGGTATTACTTGTTAGGACAACTGTGGCTTTAGTCTGGTGGGTAGATTCAGTGAGGTGAGCTTTAAGTTTAGAATAGCATCCACATTTCTTACCATGACCTACAAGGTCCCAGTTCCTTACCACCTGACCTCTGTCCATCTTTCCTTTCCCATCTCCTGACACTCTGTCCTCGAATCATGAAGGGTCAGCCATGCTAGTGCTCAGACTCCCCTCTCTGGGATGTTCTTCCCTCTCTGAGATGTTCTCCTGCAATTTTATATGGTTTACTCTCTCATCCTTTATGTCTCTGTTCAAATATTATCTCCTAAGGGACACTTCCTTGACTATCTGATCTGAAGCATCACGCTACCATGCCACACTGGAACTCTCCTTCTCCTCATAGCACTTATCAGTTTGTGATTATCACCTCCCTTTCTAGATGTCAGCTCCTTGATGAGGATCTCATCTGTCTTAGTCATCACTGAATCCGCGGTGCCTTGCCGGGTTCTTGGCACAGAGCAGGCCCTTAATACCTATTTGTTGAAAGACTGAACAATGGTGGCCCTGCCACACTTGGACATAATCCATGTGTGGAGTAACCAAAAGGACTTCTTACTGCTTCTGCCATGGACATTCCTGTTCTGGCCACTCAACTTCCAAGTATCCTTTTCATTTATGGGGGAATCCAAACTAAGGGGGAAGCCGGACTGTTGGAGGGTCTTACCTACTATTGCAGATTGAATTGTGCCTCCCCCCAAAGATATGTCCTGACTCCTGGCACCTGTGAATGTGAACTTACTTGGAAATAGGGTCTTTGCAGTTGCAATTAGTTGAGTTACCATGAGGTTATGCTGGAGTAGGATGGGCCCTTGATCCAATGACTGGCATCTTTTAAGAAGGCTATGTAAAGACACAGAGACAGACACTAAGCCCTGTAAAGGAGGCAGAGACTGGCGTGATGCTTCTACAAGCTGAGGAATGCCAAGGATTGCCGGCAACCCCTAGAAACTGGAAGAAGCAAGGAAGGATCCTCTCCTAGAGCCTTTGGAGGAAGCATAGCCCTGCTAACACCAACACCTTGTTTTCAGACTTCTGGGCTCCAGGACCATGAGAGAATATTGCTATTGTTTTAAGCCCCCCTGTTTGTGGTAATTTGTTAAGGCATTCTAGGAAACTAATATAATGGTGTCTGTCCCTTTAGTCTGGGGTCCCCTGCCTACTCCTGATCTATCTCTATGTGGCATTCCCTGTCACTTGGGCACACTGCAAGCACCTTTTCAGTGCTCAAAGAGCAGAACCAGAGAGGAGCAGCCATTTCCTCTCCTGGCTATCTGAGCTCACCTTCTAATTGCCAGGTTTCCCACCCTAATCCTCCCCCATGCTCCTGTCTCCCTCTGGAGCCTTCTTTAAATGGAACCTTCCAGATTTCCCAAAGCAGGGAGCCTGTTGATATGGTCCACAAAGATCTGTCTCCTGCCGTGCAGAGCAGGTTGGAAATAGTGGACTTGGGGGTCCACCAGAAAAATCTCTCTTTCCTAATGGATTCATTGATTTGACAAATATTTACTGAGCACCTGCTCTGTGTCAGGCGCTGGGCTAAGAAGAGAGTGACAAGACAAAGGCCCTTCTCTCATGGAGCCTCTCATCCAGTGAGGGAGACAGGACATGAGGAACTAAAGTAAACCACCAAGATTATGGCAGATAGAGGTAGTTGCTTAAGGCATATGAGAAGTAATAATAATACCATAACCATCATTACAGACAGGACAGCAAACTGCCAAAATGACATGATTCTAATTCTTTTTATTGTGGCAAAATATACATGGCATAAACTTTACCATTGTAACCAATTTTAAGTGTATAGTTCAGTGGCATTAAGCACAGTCACATTGTTGTGCAACACTCACCGCCATCCATCTCCAGAACTTTTTCATCTTACAAACTGGAACTCTGTCCCTATTAAACATCAAGTCTCCATTCCTTCCTTTCCTCTACCCCCAGCCTCAGACAACCACCATACTATTGTCTGTCTCTATGAATCTGATTCCTCTAAGTACTTCATATAAGTGGAATCACATAGCCCTTGTGTTTTTGTGACTGGTTTATTTCACTTAGCATAATGTCCTCAAGTTTCATTCATGTAGCATATCAGCCGGATTCTAATTTTGAACTAGGAAAAGTATCCCCACCTGGAAAGTAATCCACCAGCATTTTAATGGTGATTAGGAATAGGATTAGGATTCTACACTGTCTGCATTTAAACAATTTTCTACAATGAACGTGCATGACCTTAATCATAAAAAAAAAAGCCTTTAAAATTTCTGCTTTCTGTTCCTTCTCTCTTTCCTGTCAATGCTGCTGCTTTTCAATGTTTTCCCAGCTTTTTGATCTTCCATCAAGGGCACTTCTGCTGCTACTGTCTACTTCCAGAGCTTGCTTATTTATATTTTATTTTCTTGAGTTGAGATGGCTAATTTTATGCATTTATTTTTTATTGAGATAGAATTGACACATACAGTAGTCCCCCCTTAGCCACGGTTTTGCTTTTGATGGTTTTAGTTACCTTCAGTCAGCTGAGTTCTGGAAGCAGATGATCCTCCTTCTGACATATTGTCAGAAATGCCTAATGCTATGTCATAATGCCTGTGTCATTCCCCTCATTTCATGTCATTATGTAGGCATTTTATCATCTTACATCATCACAAGAAGGATGAGCACAGTACACTAAGATATTTTGAGGGGGGGAGAGAGAGTAAGAATGTTCACACAAATCTTATTGCAATATATTGTTATAATTGTTCTATTTTAGTATTAGTGTTAATCTCTTACTGTGCCTAAATTATAAATTGAACTTTATCATAGGTGTGTATGTATAGGAAAAAACATAGTATGTATAAAGTTGGGTACTATTTGGGATTCAGACACACATGGGAAGTCTTGGAACTCCCCCCAAGATAAGGGGGGACTACTGCAACATTCTGTAAGTTTAAAATGTACAATGCATTGGTTCGATATATATTTTTTAAAGATCTTATTTATTTGAGAGAGAGAGAATGAGAGAGAGAGAGCACATGAGAGGGGGGAGGGTCAGAGGGAGAAACAGACTCCCCCCCGAGCAGGGAGCCCGATGCGGGACTCGATCCAGGGACTCCGGGATCATGACCTGAGCCAAAGGCAGTCGCTTAACCAACTGAGCCACCCAGGTGCCCTGGTTC
Organism: Halichoerus grypus; assembly: GCF_964656455.1. Classification (NCBI taxonomy): domain Eukaryota; kingdom Metazoa; phylum Chordata; class Mammalia; order Carnivora; family Phocidae; genus Halichoerus; species Halichoerus grypus. The sequence goes on from NC_135712.1 coordinate 205,723,848, forward strand.
GATACATTTATATGTTGCAATATGCTTGCCAGCATAGCATTAGCTAACACCTCTATCATGTCACATACTTATCATTTCTTTTTTTTGTGGTGGGAACAATTAAGATCTAGACTCTCAGCAACTTGGCGGTTTATAATACAGTATTGCTGTCCATAATCATTATGCTGTGCATTACATCTCCAGGACTTTTTTTAATCCATGTCTATATATTTTGCTACTGCTTTTTCTAAATGCCTTTCTAGTGGGAAGTCTCAGCAGGAAGCAGATGCACACTCAAACTGGCTACTGTGCTGACAGTTTGGTGAAGGGGCGGTGGGGAGGGGGTAAGGATGGTGCAGGAGCTTGGAGCTCACAGTGCCTGGGCAGAAGCAGAGGAAGAGGAGGGAGCATTTAGTGCCAAGATCTGGAGGGGGTCGCCTCCCAGGACCCACGGTCTAGGGTCTTGGGGCACAGCCATCTGCAGTGAGTTTGTGGGGAGGAACCTGACCGGAAAATACCCTGACTTCATGCTCCTCCATCCCTCTCACCTCCTGCAAGGTCTCCCTTTGCCTGAACCCAACCAGAAGCCAGAAAGCAAGGGAGCCTGTTGGTATGATCCATGATAATGTCCTAGGACACAGAACAAGGGGAGGACAGAGAATGTCTCAGGAAGCCATACAGAGGTTCTGCAGTGCTGTTCCTCAATCAGACAGAGCTCTGAGGGCAGGGCCAGGCTTCCCCGCTCAGTATAATGCTGGGCACGGAACAGATGTCCCTAAATGCTGAATAAATATTCATGAACCAGAAAGAGACTTATCTTTTAATCGTAAAATATACATAACATAAAATTTTACCATTGTAACCATTTTTTCCAGCTTTATGGAGATATAGTTTACATATAACATGGTGTAAGTTTAAGGTGTACGATGCGCTGATTTGATACGTTTATTTATTGCAAAATGATTATCACCATAGCCCTTGTAACCACTTTGAAGTCACAATTCGGTGGTTTTAGGTTGATTCCCCATGTTGTGCAACCATTATCACTATCTAGCTCCAGAACGTTTCCATCACCCCCAAAAGAAAACCTTGCACACGTTAGCAGTCACTCCCCGTTCTCTCCTCCCGTCCAGCCCCGGACAACCACTAATCCGTTTTCTATCTTTATGGATTTACCATAAATTCTGAATATCTCATATAAATATAAATGCAGACTGAATTGAGAGGGGGAAGGAAACTTATCCCCTCATCTCTTTCTTCTTTTCCCCCATGAAATTCTGCTTGTGGTTTCAGTCACTTGCATATCAGGCCACTCTGGTAGTAAGAAGGGTGGGTTTTGGAGAAGGAGGACCTGACCTCCCTCTCCCTTTTTCTCGGCTCCTTCTGGGGCCCTGGGAATGATGGGGAAGCTGCTAGTTGATAATGAGACCCCCTCTCCCTTAATGACTCTGGGGGCTGTGGGGATGCCGCAGGCCAGCTCTGCCCTAATTAATTAATAGGGAGCGCTTCCCACAGAGGAATTAGCCTCGATTCTTCCATCTCAGGCTCCTCTTGGCTCATCCCCTGCACAGGCCCCACCTCACAGCAGGGCCAGTCTTCTGGGGCGGCTTGGGGATGCTCCAAGCCTGGCCTGCCCTCATGCTAGAACCAGAGCTTGAGCCACTGGTTAGAGAGGACCTGGGGTGGGCTCAAACTCTGGCCCCACCACTTATTAATGATGTGGGCTGCGACTTAACATCTTTGAGCCCCTTTTACATCTATAAAAGGGAGCCAGCAGCCTTTCCCTTCCTGAGAGAATGAGAGAGAGACTCTTGGGGCCAGGGACAGGGTGAGGAGAGTGAGGCACTTGCTGGCGGCGTGAAATGTGAGGGATTGCCTAAACATTGCAGTTAAGAAAAATGATACTGGAATATTATTATTGACTTTGAGAGGTGTTAGATATGCTTACGGCCTTCATGATGGTGACGGTTTCATGGGTGGATACTTATTTCAAAACTCATCAAGTTGTATACATTAAAGACATTCAGCTTTTTACGTGTCAATTATATGTCAATAAAATGATTAAAAAAAGAAATGAAAAAGGCAATGAGATAGTGACTCTGTGTTTACCTAATTTCAAAACAGCAAAATATATCAGGTTTCCTTTTTTCTTTATGAGTATTCTTTGGAGATATTGTTACGTTATATTTTCCCAGTTCAGAGGTAATAAAGATATTCCCCTATAAAAAAAGATAAATAATATTCCAATGTCAATAATTCAGCCCTCCCCCCCAAAAAATAGTGCAAAAATTCATAGAGAGCGAAACATAAAAAAAGATAACATCAGTAAGAGTGTTGAGCCAAGCCATATGGGAGCCTGAGCAGGAGAAAAAAATCAGGAATTCTGGTCCTGTCTTTATTTGGAAAGTTGGTATTTTGTTCATCGTGAATTTTGCATTTGCTTTGGTTTTTTAAAATTTTGTATTGAAATGTTATTTATCTGAAATACTGAGTTTTGGGCACCACTTTTCTTTTTATTAAGGTAGAGTTCACACCACATAAAATTAACCCTTTCAAAGAGTACAATCCATGGCCCTTAGCACATTCACAATGTTGTGCAACCATCATCTCTATCCTATTCAGTTCCGGAACATTTTCATCCCCCCAAAGGACATCGGTACCCATCGGCAGTCACTCCCCATCCCTGCCTTACCACTCTGTTAGCCTGTGCTTTAATGGTGCGAAAGCAATGGTGAGTAACAGCTCTAGCATCTCAGCACAAATCAAGTTAGCCGCAACAAACTGTGCTGAGCCCTTATATTCTTCACCAACACACTCACAGTTAAAAAAACAAAAGCCAGTTTTACTTTCGTGTGTCTTTGATGAAACAATAAAAACTGTATTTTATTAAACCTCGACTCTCGAGTGCATGTCTTTATTTTTTCTGATTTTAATGGAGTGTTTTTTTAAAGACTTCTGTTTTATTTGTTTTTATTTCTTAAAAATTTATTTATTTATTTTAGAAAGAGAGAGAGAGTGCAGGGGTAGGGGCAGAGGGAGAGAGAGTCTCAAGCAGACCCCATGCTGAGTGCGGAGCCCAAGACGGGGCTCGATCTCACGACCCCGAGATCATGACCCTGAAATCACGACCTGAGCTGAAACCAAGAGTCGGGGAGCGCAAATGATTGCACCACCCAGGCACCCCAAGACTTTTGTTTTAAAGAACACTTTTAGGTTCACAACGAAATGGAGCAGAAGGTGCAGAGATTTCTCATATGCCCTCTGCCCCCCGCACGTGCACAGCCTCCCCATCATCAACATCTCCAACCAGAGCAGTGCATTCGCTAAAAGTGATGAACCCCCACGGACACACCATTATCATTCGGAGTCCACAGTTTACATTGGGGATTGTGCTTGGTGTTGTATGTCCTATGGGTTTGGACAAATGTAGAATGACATATAGTCACCATTATATCCTCAGACAGGGTGATTTCATTCCTCTGTGCTCCACTAATTCTTCCCTCCCTCTCTCTTCCCGCCCACCAAACACTGATCTCACTGACTCTGTAGTTTTGCCTTTTCCAGAATGTCATGTAGTTGGAATCACACAGTGTGCAGCCTTTTCAGATTGGCTTCTCTTACTTAGTAAGATGCTTTTAAGTTTCCTCTGTGCCTTTTCATGACTTGAGAGCTCATTTCTTTTTAGTGCTGAATAATATTCCATTTTCTGGATGGACCACAGTTTATCCATTTGCCTGCTGAAGGACATCTTGGTTGCTCCTGAGTTTTGGCAATTATGAATAAAGCTGTTATGCCCATCTGTGTGCAGGTTTTCGTGTAAACATAAGCTTTCATCTCCTTTGGGTAAATACCATGGAGTGCCATTACTGGACCGTATGGTAAGATGATGTTTAGTTTTGCAAGAAACTGCTAAACTGTTTACTAAACGGCTGTATCAGATCATGTCTTTTTAATATTCTTAGGATGAAAAGGAAAGTGTGCATAAAACATTTTTGCTACATGCTGAATTACTATGGTAGCTGTCTCCAGGAAATAAAACAAAACAAAAACACCTACATCATTGTTTGATTTGCAAGCTGAACCAGCCACTTTTTAAATGGGATACCATTTTTAGATACGCAAACCTCAGTTATCCTGAAATGGATAATATTTGACAGACATTCTTCACAAAAGTGAGAGGGACCTGTCGCTATAAGAAAAGCAACTGACGGTATTTTTTACCAGTGATAATATTTGAACTTTTAAGTGAAAACTAGAATTTTAAAAAACCTGTATTTACCACAGTGATCTTGACAGCTTCCCGATGTTTAAAGGCTTTTCTTTTCTTTCTTTCTCTCTCTTTTTTTAAAAAAGATTTTATTTATTTGAGAGAGAGAGAGTGAGTGAGAGAAAGCACAAGCCAGGGGAAAGGCTGAGGGAATAGCAGATTCCCCGCTGAGCAGGGAACTGAGCAGGGATCATGACCTGAGTCGAAGGCAGATGCTTAACCATCTGAGCCACCCAAGTACCCCTAAAGGCTTTTCTCATGAGATTGGTGGTCATGCTAATAACTGTGACTTTTGGATATTGAATAATGAAATGTGTTCATATTCAGAAAATCTGTGTAACTCAGTGAACTGATATTTTTCAAATGACTAGTGTATGATGTTTTGAAATCATGCATGGGTAAAGGATGCACTCAATGGATTTTAATGTTAATAGAGTAGAAAATGTTCACCGGCAGTCTCAGATCCCACACTGCAACTATCTTTTAAGAAACTAAGACATATTGAGGGGTGCCTGGGTGGTGCAGTCAGTTAAGCGTCTGACTCTTGGTTTCAGCTCAGGTCCTGATCTCAGGGTCCTGAGATTGAGTTCCGCTTTGAGCTCCACACTCTGCACAGAGTCTGCTTAAGACTCTCTTTCCCTCTCCCCCTGCCACTACTCACCCCCCCTCTCTCAAATCAATCAATAAATATTTTTTTTAAAGATTTTATTTATTATTTGACAGAGAGAGACACAGCGAGAGAGGGAACACAAGCAGGGGGAGTGGGAGAGGGAGAAGCAGGCTTCCTGCTGAGCAGGGAGCCCGATGTGGGGCTCGATCCCAGGACCCCGGGATCATGCCCTGAGCCAAAGGCAGACGCTTAACGACTGAGCCACCCAGGCGCCCCTCAATATATAAATCTTAAAAAAAAAAAAAACGAAACTAAGGCATACTGAGTTTTGGTATATTCTCAAAGACTAGCCACAAGTGTCTGAAAGGCTGATTAAAATATTCTCCCATTTCCAATTATCTGTCCATGTGAGGTTGAGTTTTCTTCATATACTTTAACCAAAACAACACATCACAACAGATTCAATGCAGAAGATACACTTGATTCTCATTATTCAAGATAGTTTTGTTCTGTAAAGTTGCTGCAAATACTGAATTAGGGAATACTGAGCCACTGCCCTTAAGGAGAAATACGGGGTTAGGTTTCTGCAAGCCTGTGGTCACATTTTTTATAACCAATCATTCACCAGCCAATGCTTAACTCTGTTTTATGTGTGTTTCTATGTAAAGACACCTTATTTAACATACACTGTTGCTTCATTAACATTGAATTCACAACCAGCAGCACTGTAACCCATGCCTGAGTGAAGCTCATCTAGCATACTTTTCTCAGTGAGGCACACCACAGCCTTCCTGTGCTAACCAACCCTAGACCGTACTCAGCATTATGCCTGAGGCCATTTTAAACAGCAAAATCAACAAAGAGCACACAAATGCAAAAAACATGGCACTAAACAGACCGTGAAAAGGACATCTTTTACTGCATGGCATCTGAAACGTGAGGGCAGAGGACAGCCCTGTTCAGCGTCAGCTGGGAATGTGCATGCCAGCCAGTTCAAATTTCACATCTCTCTGAGCATGTCTACTGATGGCCACAAAGTGCCACAAGTATTGATTTTGGGGTTATGCAAAAGTTTAAGTGAGTGGGTGAACTCTTAAATATGGAATCCTCACATAATAAAGATCCACTGTATGAGAATTCCGCTTTCTTCCTATTAAGTGAGATGCGAAAGCAATTTGCAAAAGTTTAAAACGTTGCTTGTCTTCTCAGTTTTTTCTTGCTTTGGAAAATAAAGTTATTTTTCATAGAATATGCTATTTAAATTAACATATAATGAGTTTATTTTTAGGTTAATATGAGTAAGTAAATATTTTAAAAGCTTTCCCAGTCTTAACTTCTAATACAGTAAAGATCAATAAGTATAATCCACAGATGAAAGCTTTTCGGTGTCCCATGATCTTTTTAATCAACAGACACAGCTTCTTTCTTTCTTTCTTTCTTCTTTTAAAGATTTTATTTATTTATTTGAGAGAGAGAGATAGCGAGAGCAGGAACACAAGCAGGGGAGTGGGAGAGGGAGAAGCAGGCTTCCCGCCAAGCAGGGAGCCCAACGTGGGGCTCGATCCCGAGGCCTGGGATCATGACCTGAGCCGAAGGCAGATACCCAACGACTGAGCCACCCAGGCGCCCCAGACACAGTTTCTTAGAAGAGTTTCAGATTTACAGAAAAATTGAAAACATGGTAGAGAGTTCTCATATCCCCCCCCACAATAATTTCCTCTCTCTTCTATAAGTATGATACATTTATTTCAATTAAGGAGCCAATATTAACACATTATTACTAAAGTCCACACTCTGCGGAAATGTCCTCAGTTTCCCCCCTAACATCCCTTTTCTGTTCTGGGAGCCCCTGTGGGACTAACTTTACAGGAGTCTACTTTTTGCTGTGATGGTGTCTCAGACTTTCCTTGTGTTTGATGGCTTGGCCGTTTTGAGGAGTACTAGTCCAGTTATCGTAGGATGCCCCTCTATTGGAATTTGATCTTTTAAAGTCATGATTAGACTGGGGTTTTGAGTTTTGGAGGATCCATTCTAATTGTTAAAAGTGTGAAAAAAAAAAAGGGGCACCTGGGTGGCTCAGTTGGTTAAGCGACCAACTCGTGATTTCGGCTTAGGTTGTGATCTCAGGGTCATGATCTCGGGGTTGTGATCTCAGGGTTGTGAGATTGAGCCCCACCTTGAGCTCTGCACTGAGCGTGGATCCTGCTTAAGATTCTCTCTCTTCCTCTGCTTCCCCCCTCACGCTCTCTCAAAAAAAAAAAAATTTAAAAAAATTGTAAAGGGGTTCTGAGAACCAATCATTTCAGAACTGCTCCGATTTACTTATTATTTACATATTATTTTGTGTAAAAGAGCAAGGGGAGCTCTGTCGTCTTCCCTGCTCAATCCCTGGCTTCTAGCACAGCCTAGCCCACTGTAGACACATACTAAATATTTGTGGAGTGAATGACTGCAAGAGCTAAGAGCTCTAGGCTCAGGCTAAGAAATGGTGCAGAATCTTAATGCACAGCCAGTGACAGAAAAAGAGAGGGTGGGAGGTTTCAGGGAGGAGTTGCTGGTGTGGCCCAGGAGAACCTGACATCTAGGGCAGGGGCTCAACCTTAGCCACACACTGAAATCACTCAGGGAGCATGAAAACACACTGATGCCTGATCCCCACACCCAGGGACACTGATGTGATTGGTCTAGGGTGCCACTTGGGCATCAGAATTTTAAAAAAGTTCCCCTGGTGATTCTAAGGTACAGCTAAGTTTGAGAACCACCTATCTGGGGGGCGGGGAGTACTATCAAGGAGGAGAGTCCAGGTAGTATAAAGAGTTGGAACCGAGGTGGTTGCTCCCTGCCTGTGTGACTTTGGGAAAGTTACTGAACCTCTCTGAGTGCCTGTCCCCTCATCAAATGGGGGTAGTGGTATCTACTTCAGTGGGGCGTGTAGATTAACTATAAACAAAAGAGCCTGCCTAGACTAGGAAGTTGCCATCAACAGCTGTTCGGTAACAACACCACCAGTAACAAACGTATACTGATTTTTATGATCTGTGCGGCTGCGCCCTCAGCTCTTGAAAATGGCAGTTAGCTTTCAGGAGAGGCGGGGGAGGTTGAAATCGACCAAACTGGTGTCATTTGAGAAGAAACGCAGGATCAACTTTGCCGGGTGTACTCTAAAGACAGCGAAGAATAATATTAATTACAACAGTACAGGAATTATTCGTCTCCCATTTGTACGATGCTTCACGCGGCTCGCAGCATCTCCACACTCAGGCACTTAATTTTTCTCAGCTTTAATTTTCTGTGGGGTCGGCCAAGTCATCTCCGTTGTTCCAGTAAGGCCAGGCTCAGAGAGGGAGAGGGGCTGGCCCAAGGGCACACAGCGGCCGAAAGGCCAAGGCCCGGCTGTGCACCCGAAGGGAGAAGCGGGGCAGCGGAGCCCACGTGGCTGCCGGGGGCACCTGGAGGCTGGCCCCCGCGTCTGGCCCAGACCTCCTCGGGGGGATGCGGGCCCCGGCCCAGCGGTACCAGAGTCCCGACGCTCTCCGGGGACGTTCGGACCTCTGGGGGCCCGGGGAGGCGCGGGAGGCGGGGGCTCGGAGGCGCGGCTCCAGGGCGGGGGCGGAGGCGGGACGCGGGTGAGGCCACCCACCTCGCCCAGCCCAGGATCCCCCTCCCTCCCCACCCGCGCCTTGCCCTTCCTCCCACGCGGCGGCAGAGCCTGGGCTCGGCGCGGGGGCGGCGCGGGGCATCCCGGAGGGGATCCCGCCCTCTCCCCCCGGCCGCCCCGCGCCCCCGCAGCCACGTGAGCGCAGGGCCAGCCCGGATCCCACCCGCTGCACAGCGCGTCCCGGCTCAGCGCCCGTGCCTCCGCCGTCCGGTCCCCGTGCCAGCGCGGCGCCATCCCTGGCGGGTCCCCGCTGCTCCGGCCGGGCGCTTCGCCGGGCTCCGGCACCTGCATCCGGGCGCAGCGCACAGGCCGAGGCGCGGGCAGGCCGCCCCCGCCACTCCGGGCGCAGGTGAGTGGGGACAGCGCGGCTCCGCTCGGCCACGGGCTCTGGGGTCGGGGCGGGCGGGATCCGAGGCGGGCTTGGCCCACCCTGGGGTCAGGCGGGTGGGGGGCCCCTGCGTCCGCGTTCCCAGCTCTCGGCCGCCTTTGTCTCAGCTGCCCCTCAGCATGGTCGCCGCCGCTCATCAGGTCGCCCTGGTGAGTTTCCTACCACCTTAGCTATTACCCGAGCTCTCACTGCCCGTCTCCCTCCTCCCCATCCCTCTGTCCGTGGCCTCAATTCGTGGGCAGGTTTCCATCTCTGTGCGTGACGCTTCCTCCATTTCCAGGGCTCGGTTCCGCTCCCTATCAGGGCGTTTATTTCTCCAACTCCGGCCAGACCTGATTGTGACCGAGACTTTGGCCACCGCGGCACCGGTGCTGGGTGGGAAGTTGTGTGTGGGGTGGTGGTGGTGGTGTGTGCGAGGGACGCTGAATTTATGAGTGGGCTTTCCTTCCTAAAGAGGTGTGTGGGCTGGATGTTTAAATGTGGGAAGGAATTTGAATGTCTGAAGTTTTGTGTCTGGAGTCCCAAGGTGTGTGTGTGTGTGTGTGTGTGTGTGTGGCAACACTACGGTCCTCTCTGTATGGAGTTTCATTTCGGAAGGGGAATTGTTCAGGGTCTGGAAGGGGTGTGTGGGCTTGTGTGTCTGAAGAGTTGTGTGTGTGTGGCTGTGTGTGCGGTTGTATTTGTGTCAGTTGCACACAAAGGTGTGTGAGGCTGTGTGTTTGAAGGTGTGTGTGATATGTGATGTATGTGATTTCTCTCCTCCCTTTCCTTCCCCCGCTCACTCCTCTGGCTAGCAGAGTGCTGAGATAAAATGTATAGGAAGCATACATTTGCTAACCAAGCTTGCTTCAGTTTTAGGATGTTAGGAGCCCTTCCTTTCTTTCCTTTGGCTCCAAGGGTGGGGTGGCCGGCACATCTCATCACATCTGAGAGTCTGGAGGTTGGGGGAACCAGGTGGGAGACACATCCTCAACTCCTGCAGAGACTGGGGACACTAGAAAGGGCCACTTCCCGAGCAGCAAGCCTCAGAAACAGCGTCAAGAGAATGCCTAGGACCAGGAGAGACTGGAAAAGAGAGAACCCAGGGTTCAGTGTTTGTCTCTACCCTCACCTGTGTGTCTGTTGGGTTTCTGCTTTTTACCAACCACAGTTGACATCTATTTTGTGCCCACCAGGCACTGTTCTAAGCGTCATGTGAATTGGGCCATCTAAGCCGCACAGAAAGTGACCAGCAAGGTGGAGGGAGATTTGAAATTAAGAGCTCAGGTATGCTCTTCTGTTAGGCCAGGGGCTAGCAAATTTTGTCAGTAAAGGGCCTGAGAGGTTGTATTGCGACCCATATAATCTCTGTCCCAACACCCCAGCTCAGCTGTTGTAGTATGAAAGTAGCCGTAGACAACACGTAAGAAATGAATGTGGCTCTGTGCCAATAAAACTATTTATAAAAGCAAGCAGTGGGCCGGACTTGGCCGTCGGACTACGGTTTGTCCATTCCTGCACTATTATGTGCTACTTCTTGTAAGGAAGGGAAAGGAAGGAGACAAAACTAGTTCTGGACCTTCTGTGCCTAGTTCGGATCTCAGCTGAACATTCCCTTGGGACCCACGGGTAATTCTGTGCTACTGCTTGGTGACTGGGAACATACATTCTGGAGAGAGGGAGGAATTAGGAGTTTCCTGTATAGTTTGTGGTCCCACGTCTGGGATTTTTCACAGCCAGGTGCGAAGCAGCACTATGGTTTCAAAGTGATGGACCCATTTGGAGCAGGACCCCAACTGGGGTTTGGCATTGACAATGGGGGCTTGGACCTGGAGGAAGCAGGCCCTGAAAAGTTGAGGCAGGTGTCCCATCCTTTGGATATGGGGGGATCAGAAAAGGGCAAGGAAGACAGTGACCCCAGAAAAGTCACTGCACAACCAGTGGTAGAAAAAAAAAATTCCAAGGATCTACCTATTGGTGGAACTGAGACGTCTCCCAGATTCCCAGACTCCCAGCCCCGACCTGGGTGAAGTTCAGCACAGGGACAATATTGACTGCCTGCCTTTGGCTTGGAGAGTTTTTTCTAAGAGCCAGATAAATCCAGTGTATTTGTCGGGAAACAACACACTCAAAAAGCAGAATTGGAAAGAGCTTAAGTTAAGGACTATTTACAAGGATGTGAGCAAAGTTAAGGGAAACCAGTAAGGTTGATGTAGTAACACTCAGGGACCAGCAAGAGTGGGGGTGGGGGGGAGGGGAAGGGACCAGGAGGGAGGCAGGGAGGGAGCAGGACAGGGCCAGAGCCTTGGCTGCAACAAAGGATTTTTTAGTTGAAACATATTTGACATATAACATTGTATAAGTTTAAGGTGTGTACCATGTTGCTTTGATACATTTATATATTGTAATACGGGTGTCATTGTAGCAATAGCACCTCTGTCCGTTCAGGGGAGCCAAGAACACCCAATGGGGAAAGGATAGTCTCTTCAACAGGTGTTGGGAAAACCGAATAACACATACGGAAAAATGAAATTGGTGACGAGCACTGGGTGTTATATGCAACTATTGAATCATTGAACACTACATCAAAAACTAATGATGTACTATAGAGTGGCTAACTGAACATAATAAAAAAAATGAAGTTGGACCCCTATCTTCCACTACTCAGAAAAATTAACTTGAAATGGATCTGAGCCTTAAACATAAGTCCTGATACCATAAAACCCCTAGAAGACAAAGTAGGGAAGAATTCTGCTCCTTGACATTGGTCTTGGCAATGATTTTTTGCATATAACACCAAAAGCATAAACAGAAGCAAAAATAAACAAGTGGGACCATTTCACACTAAAAACCCTCTGCACAGTAAAGGAAACAACAAAATGAAAAGGAACCTACAGAATGGGAGACATTTTTTGTAAACCATGTATCAGATAAGAGGTTAAAATCCTAAATATATAAAGAACTCCTACAACTCAATAACAACAACAACAACAACAACAATCTGATTAACAAATGGACAGAGGAACTCAATAGACATTTTTTCAGAGAAGACATCCAAATGGCCAATAGATACAGAGGATTGACAGGAGCTGTGGCCTTAGGCAGAGGAACACAACCACGGCCAAACAGGGGTGTGGCAGGAGGAATGCTTCTCCCATCGGCCGTTCTTCTGCTGCTTCCAGATAGACCAAAAAGGAGCCAGCAGGCAAGGGATCCTGGGTAATGCCACCCCTGGTGGTCAGCCGTTTGCCCCCCGAGTGAATCTACAGGGTCCACAGTATTCCCAGGATGCCTGGAATGTGGGCACTGTCACACTTTTTTTTTTTTTTTTTTTGTTGCTGTGAGATCATTGCAGGCCAGGCTGCCTATCATTCAAGAATAGGATGTCCAGGGGCGCCTGGGTGGCTCAGTCGTTAAGCGTCTGCCTTCGGCTCAGGTCATGATCCCAGGGTCCTGGGATCGAGCCCCACGTCGGGCTCCCTGCTCCGCGGGAGGCCTGCTTCTCCCTCTCCCACTCCCCCTGCTTGTGTTCCCTCTCTCACTGTGTCTCTCTCTGTCAAATAAAGAAATAAAATCTTTAAAAAAAAAAAAAAAAAGAATAGGATGTCCAGTGCCCAGGGCCCATGATACTTTTAGGGATCCACAGAAATGTTTTAACTTATTATTTTATTTTATTTTTTGTTTTCATTTTTTTTTTTAAATCAGAAGAAAGAACTACACTTTTAGATCAAAGAAAATGGTTGAATGTATAAGGTTAGGTGAAATTCACATAACAGAAACCCAACCATTTTAAAGTGGTGTCAGTGGCATTTAGTGCATTCTCAATGTTGTGCAACCATTCCCTCTATCTAGTTCCAAAATACTATATTCATTTTTATAACAATTCAGTTGTAAAAATATAATTTAATATTTTAATATATATATGTATATATTTTAATGGAGGAAGGAGTCCACAAAAATAAAAGTTCCTCTGGCCCATGAAAGTCACATTTCCAAGCTGCCTGATACATGTAAGGTGTTTAGTTGATAAAGGATAGGCAGGTTTTTATTTTTACATACATTTCATTTAATGTGTATTAAAATATAATTTGCATTTCAAGTAATGATCTTTTTTCCATTTAAGATATATATATATATATATTTATTTATTTATTTATTTGAGAGAGAGGGAATGAGAGACAGCAAGAGAGGGAAGAGGGTCAGAGGGAGAAGGAGACCCCCCGCTGAGCAGGGAGCCCGATGTGGGACTCGATCCCAGGACTCCAGGATCACGACCTGAGCCGAAGGCAGTCGCTTAACCAACTGAGCCACCCAGGCGCCCCCAAGATATATTTATTTAAATAAGTAAATAAGGTTACAGGAATGCGGTCAAATATAGAGGAGACACAAAAGTCTGCAGTTTGGGAAACACCCAGAGAGATTCTGAACATCACATTTCCCTTCAAAGATGGACCCTGAAGAGTCATTGGGGTCAAGGATTGTCACCATTTCCTTCCCAAGGGATCCCACCTCCAGCCGCTCCGCTTACCTGAGCACTCATGCAGGGCACTTGTATTTATTGGGTACTCACTGTTTACCAGGCACCTGCTGATTTTGTCGTTGTGGAAAGGCCACTTGTCAACACCACCAGGCCAAACAGCAAACCGTATTAATTTGGGGGGCTAAACCCAGGGTGCCTTGTCTGGGGCTCTGCATGTCCAGTTGGCGCTGAGCAAAGGCCGGCCAGTTTGGTTTGTGAGCTGGGACAGCCCCCAGTTGCTTGTGAGGATATGAAGTAAGGAGGGCTCTGGAGTCAGGAAATGGCAAGAGCGTCATGTCCGGGAACGGATTCTGGAGATCTGGACCCTTTTCTGCCAAGAGGCAACCCCTCAACCCCAAGCAGTGTTCTCAGGTGTCCCAGCACAGCCTCACCCCAACAGGTGGACATTGCCCCTCCCCTGTCTGGATTCTCGGAGTTCCTCGCCAGCTTCCTCCGCCCTTTCCCCTGTCCCCACAGCCGCCCTCTGTCTTGTCCCCTACCAGAAGGCCCCTCTGTCCCCCGCAGATAGACCATGAGCAGCCACGGGAACAGCCTGTTCCTGCGGGAGAGCGGCCAGCGGCTGGGCCGCGTGGGCTGGCTGCAGCGGCTGCAGGAGAGCCTGCAGCAGAGAGCGCTGCGCACGCGCCTGCGCCTACAAACCATGACCCGTGAGCACGTGCTGCGCTTCCTGCGCCGGAACGCCTTCATCCTGCTGACCGTCAGCGCTGTGGTCATTGGTGAGCTGGCTGGGGGGCGGGGACCCCGGAGAAATGCCCTGCACGCGCACATCGTCACTCCGCCCACTCACTCTCACCTGCAAGAGCACTTGCCACCACCCATCGGTGACCCGAACCACTCCACAGAGCCCTCCTTTTGGTCCTAGGGGTCAGCCTGGCCTTTGCCCTGCGCCCGTACCAGCTTACCTACCGCCAGATCAAGTACTTCTCTTTCCCCGGAGAGCTTCTCATGAGGATGCTGCAGATGCTGGTGCTGCCACTCATTGTCTCCAGCCTGGTCACAGGTGAGAGAGCCCAGGCCAGTGTTGGCCTCCGAGACCCATCCCGGAGCCCCAGCTCAAACCTGGAGCCAAAGCTATCGCAAGCATGGGATCACCTCCCTATCTTAGGACCTCAAACACGAAGCCTGCACCTAGCCCCGAGTTCTTGGCCAAAGCCCAGGTCTTCATCAGACCAGGTTCCAGATTCCATATGACATATGCCACTTATCTCAGTAACTCTACCATGCTTTTCAGTGTAGATAAAATACCAGCCTGCCAGGAGCTTACCATCATCCAAAGGTGAAAGAAAGGCTGTGATAGGGCAGCCAAGGAAGATAGAATGGCATCAATGGTCAGGGGGTGGGATGTGGATGAAGGTATTGGAGGTGACAGGATGGTGGGTGGGGGCTGGGGTAGAAATAGGGATGGGTTATGCAGAGGTCAGCAAATTTTTTTCTGTAAAGGGCCAGATAGTAAACATTTTCAACATTGGGGGCCATACCATTTTGGTTGTAACTACTCAGTTCTCCTATGGAACAGCTGCAGACTCATCTGTAAACAAATGGGTGTGGTTGTGTTCCAATAAAACTTTATTTACAAAAACAGGCAGAGGGCCAGATTTGGCACCTAAGTGGTTGATTTGCAATCTCCAGATTTGGGGACAGGGATGAAGATAAAGGCCTGAAAAAGTGGTTTCTTGGGTTGGGTTTCGCAGAAGCAGAACCTAAGATGGGGTTATTTGCACAAGTGTTATATCAAGGGATACTGTTCAAGAGAGACCCATGAGGAAGTGAGGGGAGCAAGATAAGGCAGGGAAAGAATCTAAGCAGAGATGTGGGTTCAGAAGAAAGCTGGCCTCTCAGCCTTATCCCATGGATAGCTCTGGAGCAGGAGTAATGCTACAGAATTGTTCTTCCCAACTCTGCCCTCACCCAAGTCAAAGGAGCTGGCCTTTTGAATCCCTGTACCAGGCAGCCTTTGGCTTTAGGTCTTCCATGGGGTATGTAGTGTTTAGATCATATATGTAGGTAAGCACTTAGCTCAGTACCCAGTCTAGAGTAAGCATTCACTTGTTGGCTGCCATTATCACGGTTGGTACTGTTGCTATTATTCTTAACTATTATCACCCAACGCAGCAGCTGAAGGGCAGGTGTGTTAGCCTGGTAAAGAGCTTTGGCTGGAGCACCAAAAGTATCTATCACAGATAGCGTACAGTGAGGTGGGCTGGAGGGAGATCTAATCTTGGGGTCAATAGCAGGATGAAGAGTGGAATGAAGGTGACGCCATTGGGTAACGTAGGCATAAATGGAAGATGGGGTGGGAGTTGAAAAGTTTGGCTTGAAGTAGAGGGAAGGTAGGTGAAGTGGGGCTTGGGATAAAGGATGGGGTGGAAGGTGTATATGGAAACTAGAATAGGAGTAGAAGAATGATGAGAGGGGTCAAAGGATGGCAGTGTGGGCGCTGGGGTGGGGCACAGAAGGAGGAGATGCTTGGTGGAATGCTTGTTGAGCTGGTGGTATGAGGGAAGTAGAGCTGATGGATGGGACAGTGGGTGGTGGGGTGCAGATGGCACTGCTCAGGGCTGCATCACCTGTCCTCCAGGTATGGCATCCCTGGATAACAAGGCAACAGGGCGGATGGGGATGCGGGCAGCTGTGTACTACATGGTGACCACGGTCATTGCTGTCTTCATTGGCATCCTCATGGTCACCATCATCCATCCTGGGAAGGGCTCCAAGGAGGGGCTGCACCGCGAAGGCCGCATTGAGACCATCCCCACAGCTGATGCCTTCATGGACCTGGTCAGGTGACGCCCTTTCTAATTTTGATGGGAACTCTGGCCCTAGATGCAAGAAGCCACACTCAAGGAGAGACAAAGGGGACAGGCTGACTCAGCCTGGAAATGCAACACCCAAGTTGAACCTAGTTTATTGGTACCCATTTTCTGCCCTGGAGCCTTGCACAAATTCTCTGAGAGTAGCTGACTCCTAGGGTACGATCTTTTGGCCCTTAGACTCTGGAAGTTTTAGCTGCATCTTGAGATGGGCTCAGAACAATGGTGTTTGATGTTCTCAAGCTCCATTGGAGGATGAATGATTCTTTTAAAGAAGCAAGATTTTGCCAGCCAGAATCAAGGCTTGCCAGGTTCTCCCCTAGTCATTGACTTGGGGGAAACCCAGATCTGAGGTCCACAAGTTATCTGTGTTTTTTGAGGCATCACTGACACATGTGTGTGAATTGAAGTCTGCGAGGTAGCATAGGGTTCTATGGAAGGGCTCAGAGAGGCCTGGATTTGAGGTCCATTGTACCCCTTATGAGCTGTGCAGCTTTGGGTAACTTCCATAAGTTCTCTGTGCATTGGTTTCTTTGTGCATAAAGTGGGGATCTCAGTAGTGCTCACTTCTAGAGTTATTGTAGTGTTTAGATCATATATGTAGGTAAGCACTTAGCTCAGTACCCGGTCTAGAGTAAGCATTCACTTGTTGGCTGCCATTATTATGGTTGGTACTGTTGCTATTATTCTTAACTATTATCACCCTGGACTCCTTCCCAAGGTCTAACCACCTCCCTTCCTCTGATGTTTTTCTGCAGAAATATGTTTCCGCCCAACCTGGTGGAGGCTTGCTTCAAACAGGTCAGGGGAAGTGCACAGTGTGGTCAAGGAGGTTTGGAGGGTGGGGGGAACTTGCTGCCAAGCGAGTGGTCCCGGGGTGAGGGATGGGAAGAAGGGCCCGCCAGAGCAATGGGCAGGGGTTTTTGGAAGAGTCTGGGAGAAAGAATGTACCTCGCATTGGTGGAATGATCAAGGGAGGATAACAGAAAAAGACTTAGGCCAAGAGCTGCCTGGGATGGTGCTGAAGGAGGAACCAGGGCATCTCGCCATAGATGGTTGAAGAGAGAGGCCCCCAAATATATTTGAGCAGGGAGCTTTGAAAAATGCAGAATCTATACTCATTCTGCCACGCATTGGTTGCTCACTCCTTCATTCATGTATTCCTTCACTTGTTCTTCTATGCATTGGTCAAGTCCTCTGAATAAGACTCTCCATGGGTGGCAACCAGGAGTTGGTGTTCTAAATAAACTTCTTCAGGAGATTCTGATGAATTGATTTTGGTCCCGATCTCTCCATATTTCAGTTCAAGACGCAGTATAGTACGAGGTTGGTAACCAGGACCATAGTGAGGACAGAGAATGGATCTGAGCCGGGCACCTCCATGCCTCCCCCATCCTCAATGGACAACGGAACTAGCCTCCTGGAAAATGTCACCTGGGCCTTGGGCACCCTGCAGGAGGTGCTGAGCTTCGAGGAGACTGTCCCTGTGCCTGGCTCAGCCAATGGCATCAATGCCCTGGGCCTCGTGGTCTTCTCTGTGGCCTTTGGGCTGGTCATCGGTGGTATGAAACACAAGGGCCGAGTCCTGCGGGATTTCTTCGACAGCCTCAATGAGGCTATTATGAGGATGGTGGGCATCATTATCTGGTAAGTGCTGGGCTTTGACAGGGCTGGCAGGTGACGGCACATGGGAAGGGTGGAGCCGGGACTGGGAAGTCAGGCTGTGGGGCAGCTGCTCAAGGGGCCATTGGGACCATTTGGCCAAAGTCATTCATTTATGTATTGGTTAATTTGCTCATTCATACATTCACTCATAAACTCATTCACAGACTCATCCACGCATTAATGAAGCCAGTGATTGATTGACTGATTGATTTATCCACCCTGCCATGTATTCATTCAAGCTCATTCTTTGGCCCACTCATTTATCTCTGCATTAGTTATTCCATTCACTCCCTCATGTATTCCCTGCATTCATTCACTTAATGGTGAATGGCCCACTCATTCATCTCCACATTAGTTATTCCATTCGCTCCCTCATGTATTCCCTGCATTCATTCACTTAACACACTCATTCATTCACTCACCCATTCATTTGTGTCTCATTTGCTCATTTTCTTATTCGTTTATCCACTCACTAGTTATTCCTTAGTTGATGCATGTGTGCATCCATTTTACCATTCTCTATTCTTTTACCAATTCCTTCACTCATTCAGCAGACATTTTTCTGGGCTAACTTTGTCTGGAACACAGGGATACACTGAATTCAATCCCTATCCCCAAAAAGCTTATGAAGTCTTGGAGGAGACAGACAGACACTAGATAAATGCAATACAAGGTGGAAGGTTCTAGAGCAAAGGGACATTCAAAAAGAGTTGGGAACTTGGAGAAGTGAGCAGCCAAGGGAGGGATATGCAGTGAACTCTGCCTGGGAAGGTGAAGAGGGAGTTATGGAAAAGGTCACCTCATAGTTGGGTCTTGAAAGGCAAGTGGGAACCCAATAGGATGGGAAGAGGAGAGAGGCCCTTCAAGCAGGGGGAAGAGAACATGCAAATCCTGCAAGAGCCTGAGTTGGCTGTAGAATGGTGGGGAGTTCAGGGAGGTGGGAGCACAGGGTAAGTTGGGAGTGGTGGTGCAAGATATTAACAAGACTGTCTAGTGCCAGACTGGGGGAGACTTTGTCCATAATCCCCAATAATTAGAAAGTTGTGTAGGGGGTTAGAGGCCAAGTTTAAAGCTTGGAAAAGCAGCTGAGTGGAATGTGAGGGGGGAGCTTATCAAAGATAGGCAAAAAGACTGACAAGATGGAAGCTCGACGGAATTGGAAACCATAAATTTATAGTGGTGTTATTGGCAGAGTTTATCCAGATGTGCTGGCTGGGTGAGTGTAGAAGGAAAGAAGCCCTGTGCGATTGACCTAGGGTTGAGGAATTTTGTGGGGGATGAAGAGGAAGGATGAAGATGAGGGAGCTGGGGAGGGGGTTCACAGAGCAGTCATAGAGGTAGGTCTAGACTGGGAGACAACTCAGCAACCTCCCATTGGGTCTCACCTTGAGCCCAGCTGAGCCCAGGGGAATACAGATGTGGCCAGAAAAGTGCCCCACATCCTCCTTCCCACCACCTCAGGGTGGGTCTCATCATTTCTGACCCAAGCTATTGTACCAATTTCCCAAGAGGTCCCTACCTCCTCCAATGCCTCTACCATGAGAACAACCAAGCGTAGACTTCAGTTTCTAAAGAGAGAGGAGTAAAAGCTGAAGCCTGGTGATGGGTGAAAGAAGGCACCACTGGCAGGAACTTGCAAGACTAAGATGCGCTGGTTTGTGGGGAGCACAGGTGAGCCCCTGATGAACTCACTTCTGTCTCCTCTCACTCGCCGCTGCAGCCACACTGGTCTGCTCTATGCTCCTTCAGCACTTATAGCTCATGCTTATTTCAGGGTCTTTGCACGGTGCCTGCAATGCTTCCCCCTCAGATAGATGTGTCCCTTCTCATCATGTAGGCCTCTGCATGAATGTCAGGGCTCCAGGGAGGCCCTCCCTGACCATGCATGCTGATGCAGCCCCACTCAGGGGCTCTGTTTTGCAGTTCTCACCACCCGAAGTTTTTAATTAGGCATTTCTATGTAAACTGCGTGTTTCCCCCATTAGAATGTAGGCGCCACAGGGGCAGGGACTGTGTGACTGGAGCAGAGTAAGTGCTCAAGAAAGTGGTTAAATAAGTAGATGATTTGATAAGATGAGTGGTTTGGGTTGTCTGGGGGAAATTCAGGTGAAATAGCTCAGGGCCGGTGAGTGAGTGAGAATATGCACTTACAGGAAAGAGAATAGGGGCATCGAGGTTACACATTTAGAGCAAACAGAGTTGGAGGTGGTGAATAAGGGAAGTTTGAAGGCCAGTGATAGGGAACGTCTGGGCCATGTCTAGGGAAAGAGTCCCGAAGACAGGGCCTATTTGGGGAGGGACTTGAATGGTGGAGTGGAGGGAAGAGAGACCTTATAAGATTGTATGCCCTGGAGTTGTAGGAACTTTTCCCTGCTGTTCTGGGTGTGAACTGTGGGTGAGCAGGAAGAGGCAGTGGGATATGTTTGTGGGGTCCGTCTCTGCTTGTCAGTGTGTGGGGAAGGTTGGGGCAGAGTAGGGTGCTGTATGGTGGGCGCTGTCTGGCTCCAGGGGCTTATATGGGTAAAGTCTTGGGAATGCCAGCTCTGAGCTCTAGGGGAAGTCATGAGGGAGCTCTGACAGGTGTCTGGCTTGGCCTAGGTACGCACCTGTGGGCATCCTGTTCCTGATCGCTGGGAAGATCCTAGAGATGGAGGACATGGCCGTCCTGGGGGGTCAGCTGGGCATGTACACCCTGACCGTCATTGTGGGCTTGTTCCTCCATGCTGGTGGTGTCCTGCCCCTCATCTACTTCCTCATCACCCACCGGAACCCCTTCCCCTTCATCGGGGGTATGCTGCAGGCCCTCATCACTGCCATGGGCACGTCTTCCAGGTATGGCTTCATCCCTCATCCCCGGTACTTTTCTGAGGTTCACTGTGGTTCACAGGCTCTCCTAGGAGTCCTGCCCCTCCTCCCCCTACTGAACCTTGTCTGAGCTGTGCGGTAATGTCAGTGGCTCGTGAAGGTCTGTAGGTCAGTTGACACCTGGGTGCCGATCTTTGTCCCGGGCTGGCTCTCCTGACCTGTTTTCCACATTTTCTTTTTCTCTGTTTTATATGGAGGAGAACCAGCTGCCAATTTTGAGGTTAGGACTAAGGTTCCAACATGCCCCATATTCTCTCATTTTCTAGCTCAGAGTCTCATTTCCCCTTGAGATGGTCTCTGGGAGCTCACTTGGCTTTTTTCTCCTTTTTTCTTTTTTTTTTTTGTGGTTTTATGGGGTTAATAAAGAGCTTCCCTTTTCGCCATCATCCAAATTCAAAACAGTTTGAGAAGTATCACAAGAGCCAACTGGATGGAAGAATAATATTATTGTTATTGCTCATAATGCTGCCTGGAGAATGTGCCTTTTGGTCTTTGGCCAATAGGATTGGTGCCATTGTAGCCCAGAATGAAACTCACCTGATCACCACAGGGCTGGATCCCCAGATGCCTTCTCTGTGGGGCCAGGCTTCTCACTGCATGACATCAAGCTGACCAGGCAGAGCACATGTTTCGTGGACAGGCCAACTCCAAGTGAGATGTCCACTCCTTCAACTAAACTCACCAATCAGGTTGCTCTTCCCCTGCTGGGGAGTGGTGGGGGGAGAGACCAGGAGGGTTAGTGTAGCTGAGGTTGCTCCCTGAGCTACAGGAATGGGGATTAGGGGTCCATGTAATACTTCTCTCTTAACCCTGAGGGTGTGGGAGGTCAGCAGACCCCTAGTCCCTTCTTTTCTGGGAGTGGAAAGGTCATTAGTGGCATGAACAAGTGTCTAGTAATTAGCCTTAAACTATTGGCTTTAAGTGGGTCAAAGAGACCTTCAACCTGGGGGACCACCATTGCTGTGTGCTTCTTGCATCATGAGGAGCCCTTCTTCCCTTGCACAGTTACCATCCTCTGAAATGTTATACACCCACCATCCTCCCTTGCTCTGGCTCCCACCTGGTCTCCCAGTGTTCTCAGCAGAATCCCTCCTTCGGTCCATGGCTGCTCCAGCCCCACCCTGCCACCCCCTGTTCTCAGCCTCCAGGGCTCTCTCCCCTAGCTCTGCAACACTACCCATCACCTTCCGCTGCTTGGAGGAGGGCCTGGGTGTGGACCGACGCATCACCAGGTTCGTGCTGCCCGTGGGGGCCACCGTCAACATGGACGGGACCGCCCTGTATGAGGCCCTGGCTGCCATCTTCATCGCCCAAGTCAACAACTATGAGCTTAACCTGGGCCAGATAACGACCATCAGGTGAGATGGTCTTGGGGGGGATCTGCCAGCAGGTGAGACCTAAGAAGTCATTAGCTTGGCTAGGGGTGGAGGAAACCTCAGCTTGAGGTCGAGGGAGGCTTTGAATGTTGGAGGGAGGATGTGGGAAGAGCCCAGCCTCCCATGCCAAAAGAGGCTAAAGGTAAGACTTTGCAACCTGAGGCTATCAGAAGCTGCCAGATGTTTCAGTCCCATCTTCTCTCACATGGTATGGTGGGAGATCCCTTTGCCCCGTGTTTTCCAAAGTATGGCTGGTGCGTCCTAAGAACCTGAGGCTCTTATAAGAAGGATGGATCCCTGGGTCTCATCACCCAGAGGTTCCAATGTGGTCATTATAAATATAACAGCAAATATCACCTCCTTCAGGTCTTTGCTCCAGTGTCACCTGCTCAGGGCAGTGTTCCCTGAATATTTTATTTAAAATTGCATGGTTTGGACTTTCACAGGCCTAACCATTTCTCTGTTGCACCATCTGCCTTAGTATATGTTTTAAGTCCTCATCTTCCTTATTCTCTGCCTCCCCTACTAGAATGTAAGCTCTGTTTGGGCAGGGTTTTCTTCTAAGGGAGTTTCTGCTAGGTGTCTAGCATGTAGTAGATGCTCAATAAATATGGGTTGAAAGAATACATTTATTGAAGGCTGCTTTTTATTTTCAGGCACTTAATTTAAGATGTCCCAGGGAACCACCTCTTCCCTTCTGTTGTGCCCTTTCTCACTCTCTTCCTCATCTTCTCCTTCCCACCTCCTGCCTCCCTGTGTTCTTTGTCCATGTACAGTATCACGGCGACAGCAGCCAGCATTGGGGCTGCTGGGATCCCCCAGGCAGGTCTGGTCACCATGGTCATTGTGCTCACATCGGTCGGCCTGCCCACTGAAGACATCACGCTGATCATAGCTGTGGACTGGTTCCTGTGAGTGTTCTTCAGACCCTGGTGCTATCTTTCCTCAAACCCCCTGTTTTCCTTGTGAGACCCCCAGCCTATGGGCCCTCATTCCAGCAAGGACACAGAGTTCTAGAATTTTAGAGTAGAAGGGGAGCCTTGGAGAGTACTCCAAACCATGGCCTGTAGATCCCAAATTCCATAGAGTTAACCTTGGGAAGTAGGATGGGGAGGAGATGAGCAAGGGGGGCTTTACATATGAGCCTGAACAGCTGTTGTACCTGCTTTATGGAGAAGTCACAAAAAGGCGATCTGTGGGACAGAGCTGGCGATCCGTGGGACGGATCCGTGGGACAGAGCTTGCAAGTTTTTGTTGTTGTTGGTTTATGTTTTTAATTCTCAACTTTGAAAAACAGGAGGTTTACATTAAAAAAATCTGGACTTTCCTTCCCATTTGGGAGCTGTCAGGTGGACCTGAGTCCCATTTAGACAGTCTCCAGTCTGGCCTGATTTACTCACGGTGGTTATCTTCCTCATCCTGTATGCTGTTCAGCCCACAACCCCTAATTTTCTCTATCAGATGTTTACATCCTTAAAAAGAAAGAATTGCATTGCTAAGATAACATGTGAGCCTATCAGAGTTGATCCAACCTGCATCTGTTAGGAGGGGAAGCTGAGGACATCAAAGGGGAGGCACCTGCTTGAGGTTATGTGGTCGTGGATAGAACATGAGTCCCAACACCCAGGCACAAGGAAACCCCACCCTGCTGCACCCTCTCCTCCATGAACTCTTCAAACCTCAGCTAACCGTGGCTTCTCTCTCCCCACCCTTCCCCAGTGACCGACTTCGCACAATGACCAATGTCCTGGGGGACTCTATTGGAGCAGCCGTCATTGAGCATTTGTCTCAGCGGGAGCTGGAGCTGCAGGAAGCCGAGCTCACCCTCCCCAGCCTGGGGAAGCCCTACAAGTCACTCATGGCACAAGAGAAGGGGGCGTCCAGGGGACGGGGAGGCAACGAGAGTGCCATGTGAGGGACCCCCAGCTCTGCCTCCCAGAGAGGAGGGAATGGGGCTGGGGTGGGGGCCTCCTAGGGAAGACCTGCTGCCCGAATGAGTGTGCACTGAACACACATGTTCTGTCTGGCTTGTTTGGTGGAAACCGAGATAAAGGAGCAGGAACGAAAGGATGTCGAAGGCCTCCATTTCTCTCTGAACGCATGGGGAGAACTTGTGGAGGGCAGTGAGCAAGGCGGGGAGGAAACTGGGACTGGGGGTAAGGGCAGCTTCAGGTCCCACAAGCTGAGGGGTCAGCTCATGTTATTTATTTTCTCAAAGAGCAGTGGAATTGAAGGAGGTAAAGGAAAACCACCATTTATTATAATAAAACAATGTTCATGACCTCTGTGTTGGGGGTCCCCAAGACCTTCAGTGATTTGCTAGAAGGACTCGTGGAACTCGGAAAAGCCGTAATGCTCACATTTATGACTTACTGCAGTGAAAGGATACAGATTAAAATCTGCAAGGACAAAAGTTGCCTGGAGCAGGGTCTAGAAGACACCAGATGTGGGCTTCCAATTGTCCCCTCTTTGTGGAATCCCATGGACGCCCTTAATTCTCTCAGCAATGATGTGTGACAACACGTATGAATACTGCCAGCCAAGGAAGCTCACCTGAGCCTTGGTGTCCAGGATTTTTATTGAGGGTCTGTCTTGTAGGCATGGAGTGCTTCACTATTCATTCTTCAGCCCCCACAGAAGTCAAATGAATATAGTATTGCCCAGGGCCCCAGGTGAACAAAAACAGTCATTCACCACATATTACATTGTCAGCCTAGACGACCTGGCATGGCTCAGGACCCCAGGTTACAAAGACACTTTTATCAGGGAGGATATTCCAAGGACTCGGATTATTTCCCAGGAGCCAGTCAAGGGCAAGTCCTTTCTCTGGAATATGCAGGCTTTGAGTACCCCTAGCTTTCCAAGTTAACCCTTTACTTCATACACCCATGGCTGGGAATAGAGGAAGCAGCTCACCATGGGGATGAGTAGCTGCATCTTGTAGTCCCAACTCTTGACCCCTGAAACCAGTTGGCTCAGATACCTGCATGCTGGCCCCAGGAAGCTCTGTGTCTCCTTACTACACAGGCAAGCCTAATGAACTAGGTGGGACATTAAATGAGACCTTAATAAAACCTTGGGGGAAAACACAAGTAAATAGAGAGTAACATGATTCCAGATGTCATGGGTATAACTCAACTCTATAACGCTTTTGTCCGGGAAACACAACATTAGCTTTTTCTTTTTTTTTTAATTAAAATTTAAAAAAAAATTTATTATGTTATGTTAATCACCATACATTACATCATTAGTTTTTGATGTAGTGTTCCATGATTCATTGTTTGTGTATAACACCCAGTACTCCATTCAATATGTGCCCTCCTTAATACCCGTCACCAGGCTAAACCATCCCCCACCCCCCTCCTCTCTAGAAGCCTCAGTTTGTTTCTTGGAGTCCATAGTCTCTCATGGTTCATTGCCCTCTCCGATTTCCCCCCCTTCATTTTTCCTTTCCTACTATCTTTTTTTTTTTTTAACTTACTATGTATTATTTGTTTCAGAGGTACAGGTCTGTGATTCATCAGTCTTAAACAATTCACAACAAACAGCTCACCATAAACATTAGCTTTTTCTAAATCAAATTAACTTCACTTGAGTGCCTACCTCTCTCAAGGGGGAAGGGACCTTCAAGTACAGGTATGTTTGGGGATGCCTCCTCCCCCATCATTTAGGATCCTAAGAGAACCCTTGGGCATAGGCAATTGAGAGAACTTGGAAGAAGGGATCCAAGAATTCTTTAACTTATTTGCAGTCACCGTGGAAACATTTGTGTCAGAGATTGGAAAAGTCCATGCAAAGGCAAGAAGCTTATAAAACATCCTACTCCACATTTGACTCTGGGGAGCTTTGCCTGGGATCCCAGTCTCAAACCAGAATTTCTGCCTCTAGCCCATAATCAATGGTCTGTGTCTGCAGAAAGCTTCTTGTGGGAGCAGGGTATATTAGTTTGCTAGGGCTGCCATGACAAAGTGCCATAGACTGGGTGGCTTAAACAAGGAATTTATTTTCTCAGTTTTGGAGGCAAATCTTTGACTTGATTCCATTCACATAACCTCAGAAAACATCTCTCTAAATGAGTTTGCAGGGCAACATTTCCCAGTTAGGCACACATCCTATCACCTTGATGATATCCATTAAACACATGAGATTTGATTTATTTTTTAAGAAATCCAAACCATCACTGAAGATTACTGAGAAAATAGCAGGTTCTATTAATATCAAGTTAAAATGACTAGTTACAAAATGAAAAAAGGAATCCATGGAACATGAAGAAAAATAGAGGGCAGGGAAGAACCAAGGCAACTCTTGCTTAGAAACATGTAAAATTTGGAAAAATAAAAATACTGCATGAAGGAAACTAAGATTTGTGGTCCTCAGTATTGTGTGCCTAGCTATTCAGGAGAATCCTGTAATGGTCCCAATGCTGAGAGGCACCACCCTCCTGAGGAGCGTGCCCAGGGCCCCCTTCATGTCCTTGTTCCTCAAGCTGTAGATGAAGGGGTTCAGCATGGGAGTGACAATGGTGTACATCACCGAGGCCACCAGACTCATCCTAGTGGATGAAGTTGCTGCAGAACTGAGGTAGACCCCAAGGCCTGTGCCATAGAACAAGGAGACCACCGAGAGGTGAGACCCACACCTGGAAAAGGCTTTGTACTTGTCCCTGGCTGATGAAATTCTCAGGATGGAGGAGAAAATCTGAGAGTAAGAAAAGAGAATCCCAGAGAGAGAAAAAACACCTGGGACAACAGTCACAAAATACATCACTAAGTTTAGGGTGTCAGAACAGGCAAGCTTCAGGACTTCGGGAAGATCACAAAAAAAGTGTGGGATTCCCATGTCTGTGCAGAAGGACAGCCTCAAGAGGGTCAAGGTTTCCAACAGGGAGCCCATGACACTGATGCACCAGGACCCCAGGGCCAGCAGCCCACAGAACTGGGGGTTCATGATGACCGAGTAATGCAGGGGCTGACAGATGGCCACAAAGAGGTCATAGGCCATCATGGTCAGGAGTAAATTGTACAGGCATCCAAACACAATGAAAAAAAATATCTGACTGAGACATCCTTCATATGTTATGGCTTTGCTGTGAGTCTGGATGTTCTGGAGCATCTTGGGGATGGTGGTGGAGGTGAAACAGATATCAGCAAAGGACAGGTTGGAGAGGAAGAAGTACATGGGCGTGTGGAGGTGGGAGTCTGAGCAGATGGCCAGGATGATGAGCAGGTTCCCAGTGAATGTGACCAGATACATGGACAGAAACAACCCAAAGAAGAAAGCCTTCAGGTCCAGGTCCTCTGTGAATCCCTGGAGGAGAAAATTCCCAACTCCTGTTTGGTTTCCTCTTTCCATGTGGCTACTGGGTTTGCCCAGAAGGAGGGGAAAAGCAAGACAAGATTAACTCCAAATAAGCATTCCCCAGAATGATAGAAATTTCCTTAATCCAAACCCAGGGGATTCATGAAGTCATTCATTTGACTAATGATTGGCTTTCTTTGCTGACAAATTGTGGTTACCATCGCTACCTGGAAAAATTGTCTCTAAGGTCAGTGGTTCTCAAATCGTGGTCCCTGACTAGCGTCATCAGCATCACCTGGAAACCTGTTGGAAATGCACATTTTCAGGCCCGCCTGACCTAATGAATCAGATGCTCTAGGTGTGGAGCCAGCACTCTGTGCCTTGATAGGCCCTCCTGGGGACTCTGATGCACATCCAAGTTTGAGGAGCTCTGCTCTATGCTTGTCTGCATCTCTACATAGTCATCCCTGATGTCTGCTCTTGCACTTTCTGCTCAGTGCTTGTGGGAATGGGGAATTCCCTAATGCCAGGCAGATCTTCTAATCTTTGAAAGGTTCTTTCATTGTACTGCCTTTCTGTAATTTCTATATCTTAGCTCGTCTGGACCTTGGGTGTTCCTTCTGCTAAAAAAATTACCAATATTATTATTTTTAATTATCATTTATATTTCATTTATATTATCTGTGTCCCTATACAAATTCAGCAAAAATGGAATTTATAAATATAGTGTCCTAGAGTTTCTTATTTACTTATTTATTTATAAATTTTAAAAATTATTTTCTAAATTCCAGTATAGTACAGGTTTAGATTAGTTTCAGGTGTACAACATAGTGATTCAACAATTCTATACGTCTCAGTTCTCATTATGGTAAGTGTACTCCCTAATCTCCTTTACCTATTTCACACATCCCTCACCCACCAACCACCAGTTTGTCCTCTATAGTTAAGAGTCTTTTTTTGTTTGTCTTTTTTTTTCTTTGTTTTTTAGTGTGTGTGTTTGTGTGTGTTTTTAGTTTTTATTTAAAATCTAGTTGGTTCACACACAGTGTAATATTAGTTTCAGGTTGTAAAATTTAGTGATTCAACACTTCCATACAACACCTGGTGCTCATCACAAGTGCCCTCTTTCATCCCTGTCACCTGTTTCACCCATACCCCCGCCCACCTCTCCTCTGCTATCCATCTGTTTGTTCTCTAGAGTTAAGAGTCTATTTCTTGGTTTGTCTCTCTCTTTTTCTCTCCTATGATTGCTTATATTGTTTCTTAAGTTCATATCTGAGTGAAATCATACAACATTTGTCTTTCTTTGACTGACTGATTTCACCTAGCATGATACCCTCTAGATCCATCCACGTTGTTGCAAATGGCAAGATTATATTCTTTCTTTTATGGCTGAGCAATATTCCATTGTATATGTATACCACATCTTCTTTATCCATTCATCTGTCGATTATAGTGTCCTAGACTTTCTAAATATTGTTTGTCTTCACATAAGTTCATCTTTTATTTCTAGCCTTATCAAAGTATAGTTGATTACAAAAAATTGCACATATCTGATATATACATGTTGGTAAGTTTGTGCATATGACTTCGCCTGTGGTATCATTGCTACAATCAAGGTAACAAGCATATCTGCCACCTCCCAAAGTTTCCTTCTGAGTGGTTTTGTGTGTGTGTGTGTGTGGTAAGAATACTCACAATTTATCCTCCTAACATATTTTAAGGTGTACTATCCTGTATTATTAACTATACCTAGTATGTTATACACCAGATCTCTATAAATTATTCAACCCGCACAACAGAAACTTTATACCCGTTGAGCAACAATTCCCTATTACCTCTCTTCTCAGCCACGGACAACCAACATCCTATTCTCTGCTTCTGTGACTTTGATGATTTTACATACTTTATGTAAGTGGAATCATGCAGTATTTGTACTTCTGTGTCTGGCTTATTTCACTTAGCAAAATGGCCTCCAAGTTCATTCATGGTGTCCCAGATGGCAGGATTTCTATACAGTATTTTAATGTATTTTAGGTTTAATGTCATTAACAATGATATTCTCCCAAATTATATCTCTGATATTGCTATTATATTAGGAAGGATTTTGATTTTTTTGTATTTATCAACTATGTGCATTTTTGGATTTTATTAATAATTTTAAGTTTTTCTATAATATTTACATACTTTCTCCAAATAATATCAATTTACAACACCTACTTATCTTTAGGTCTTTTTGCATGGGTATGAAATTCAATACTGTTCAAGTTTATAGTAAGAGTTGTTCTTCATTTCTTTCAAAAGTATAATCCTGGAGTTTTGTAATTTTATAAGATGTTCACCGTAATTTAGGATATATAAAAATATTTTTAATCAACTTAACTTACATTTTTTTATTCCTAGATACCTTAGAGGGTATTTTAAAGGCATAAGTGTTTCATGATTAACAATTAAGAAAAAGGGGCACTCGGGTGGCTCAGTCATTAAATGTCTGCCTTCGGCTCAGGTCAT
The DNA here is from genome assembly GCF_964656455.1 of Halichoerus grypus. NCBI lineage: Eukaryota > Metazoa > Chordata > Mammalia > Carnivora > Phocidae > Halichoerus > Halichoerus grypus. The sequence goes on from NC_135712.1 coordinate 205,753,794, forward strand.
GATCCCAGGGTCCTGGGATCGAGCCCCACATCGGGCTCCCTGCTCAGGGGGAGGCCTGCTTCTCCCTCTCCCACTCCCCCTACTTGTGTTCCCTCTCTCACTGTGTCTCTTTCTGTCAAATAAATAAAATCTTTTAAAAAAAAGACAAGAAAAAATAATGTTAAATCTGATTTCCGTATTCCCTAATAAATTTCTTTTTAAAAAAGTTTTAATTTAAATTCCAGTTACTTAACATACAGTGTAATATTAGTTTTAGATGTACAATTTAGTGATTCTAATATTTGCTTTTTTTTTTTTAAAGTAAGCTCTATACCCAACATGAGGCTTGAACTCACGCCCCCAAGATCAAGAGTCGCATGCTCTAGTGACTAAGCGAGCCAGGTACCTACATTCCCTAATAAATTTCAATGTTTAATATTAGGTGTGGAGCAAGAGACCATACAATCTATCAGAATAAAATAAATAAAAAACATAGATGATATAAATTTATATATGAAGATATATAATCTTTGAAAGTAGTTCTCTCCGAATAAAAAGTCTAGAAATAAGAGAAGAGAAGAGAAATAAGAGAAGAAAAGATCAATAACTGGGGGCCATAAGTTGAAAAAAATTCTTAATGATAAAATGTGCCACACAGAAAATTAGAATATAAAAAGTAAAAAAGAATGAAATCTTGACATTTGCAACAACATGGATGGAACTAGAGGGTATTATGCTACTAAGCAAAATAAGTCAGTCAGACAAAGACAAATATGATTTCACTCATATGTGGAATTTAAGAAACAAAACAGTGATGAATATGGGGGAAAGGAAGGAAAAATAAATACGATGAAAATGGAGAGGAAGGCAAGCCATGAGAGACTCTTAACTATACAGAACAAACTGAGGGTTGCTGGAGGGAGGTGGGTGGGGGATGGGCTAGATGAGTGATGGGCATTAAGGAGGGCACTTGATGGAATGAGCACTGGGTGTTATATGTAAGTGATGAATCACTTAATTCTACTCCTGAAACCAAAACTACACTATATATTAACTATCTTGAATTTAAATAAAATCTTGGAAGAAAAAAAATTTATGACAATTGGAAAGACAAAAAAAAAAAGAAAAAAGAAAGTCTACTATTTCGGCCGTTGTTTATCAACACCTTGGAAATTACAACTAAAGCAATTCAAGGAGAAAAAGACATAAGGGACTTTAAGTATGGAAAACACAACTATTTTTCACTGTTTGAAGATAATGGATTGGCTGCAGGTAGTGAATTGGCAGCTGAAAACCTCTGAACTAGTATGATTTTAGTAATGCAGTTGACACAAAACACATATGTAAAACCCAGGAGCCATTTTAAAGTAACATTCAGTGGCATGAAAGTACATTTGGTGTGTTTAGCAATCATTGCTTCTATCTCATTCCAAAATGTTTTCATTACCATGGGAACTCTGAACTATTTTTGTAACTTTTCTGTAAATGTAAGATTATTCAAAAATAAAAATTAGCAAAAAGAAAAAAAGTGGGCACAAGAGAAAAAACCCCCAGCAGTGTTCATATGTGCAGTTACATCACTTAGAAAATAGATCACAGGGCCACCTGGGTGGCTCAGTCAGTTAAACATCCGACTCTTGATCTCAGTTCAGGTCTCCATCTGGGGGGGTGGGTCGTGAGTTCAATCCCCCTGTTGGTTCCCACGCTGGGCATGGAGCCTACTTAGAAAAAAAATAGATCACAATTGTTTCACATGTTAACACAAATATAAATCTGGAATAGGGACTGGAAACTTGCAAATACACAATAAATGAGAATGATGCATTTGTTAAATTAGCTAAAATGTCTTGAGGACCTCCATGTGTCAAACACTTGTGCTGTGTTTTTTATGCCTTAGCTTATTATAACGTCATTACTATATATATTTTTTAAGATTTTTATTTATTAATTTGACAGAGAGAGACATAGCAAGAGAGGGAACACAAGCAGGGGGAGTGGGAGAGGGAGAAACAGGCCCCCCGCCGAGCAGGGAGCCAGATGTGGGGCTTGATCCCAGGACCCTGGGATCATGACCTGAGCTGAAGTCAGATGCTTAATGACTGAGCCACCCAGGCGCCCCTCATTACTATATTTTTATTTCACAAACGAATATGTGTTTGCAGTAACGCAGTGATAATAATGAACAGGTGTAGGTGCTCACTAGGCGATAGAGACAATAAAAAACCCTCCCTAGCATCATCTCCCTTAATTTAATCCTCATGTTTAGTTTCTGAAGTGGGTACTACTATTCTCCTAGTTTTACAAATGTGGAAGCTGAGGCACAGAACATTAAGTAACATAATAGATCAGAAGATGTATGAATGGGAGGGGGAAGGAAAGATGGTGGAGGAGTAGGGGATCCTATTTCAACTGGTCCCCGGAATTGAGCTGGATATCTACACTCTGAGCACCCATGAAACCAGCCTGAGATGTAAGATCTGGATCTCTACAAACAGAATATCGCAGGCGGTTGGTTTCGAGGTACGAAGCAGGGAGCCGTGATTCCGCAGGCAGATTTTGGAGGATAAACGGCAGCAGGAGGGAGCCTGGCCGTGGGGATCCTACACCACCGGTGAGCGACAGCCTCACTTGCTGGGGACCGGGCACAGACTCGCAGACCCGAGGTGGCAGGGTAAGGACTTTAGGGCAGCCCCCAAGGCGGAAACCCAGAGTGGCGGGGTCGCACATGCGAACTGGGAGCAGCTGGCGGTTTTAGAAGCACAAAGGGCAGAGACGTGCCCCGACCTGGAGGCAGGACTGGGAGCGCTGCGGAGGGGCGCACAACCCAGGCCGCTGCAGTTTATAGCAGCACGGACAGAAACGGAGACAGTGTGGCCTGGAGAGCTCACTGAAGAACAGACTGTGGTCTCTCTGCTCTGAGGCAGAGGGTTGGAAACCGTCTCTTCTGCTCTGACTCACGGAAGAGACGCGGAAAGCCGCCAGGGAAAGGCGCCAGGGAACAAAAGCCCCAAAAACTGATTCCCACTGAGCCCATCCTCCGCCACAGGGGGGCAGGGCAACTCCGCCCAAACAGGGTTTCCTGAGTAACAGTGTGGCAGGCCCCTCCCCCAGAAGACAGGCTGGGAAAACAAGAGGCCAGCAACCCTAAGGTCTCAAGAAAACAGGTGCATCTTGCTTGGGTTCTGGTCAATAATTTGGACTCTATACATTCCCTCAACCACCCCTCAACAGAATGACTAGGAGGAGGAACTCCCAAAATAGAAAAGACTCAGAGATTATGACTTATGCTGCAGATTTACAAATGGATGCAGATATAACCAAGGTGTCTGAGATGGAATTCAGGCTAGCAGTTGTGAAGACAATGGCTAGAATGGAGAAATCAATTAATGGCAACATAGAGTCTCTAAGGGCAGAAATGAAAGGTGAATTGGCAGAACTTAAAAATGCTATCAATGAGATCCAATCCAATCTAGATAATCTAACAGCTAGGGTAAGTGAGGCAGAAGAACGAATAAGCGACCTGGAAGACAATATAATAGATAAAAAGGGAAAAGAGGAGGCCAGGGAAAAACAACTCAGAATCCATGAAAATAGAATCAGAGAAATAAGTGACACCACGAAGTGTTCCAATGTCAGAATAATTGGAATCCTGGAGGGAGTGGAGAGAGAGAGAAGACTAGAAGATGTATTTCAGCAAACTGTAGCTGAGAACTTCCCTAATCTGGGGAATGAAACAAACATTTGCATCCTAGAGGCAGAGAGGAACCCTCCCAAGATCAAGGAAAACAGGCCAACACCCCGGCATGTAATAGTAAAACTCGCAAATCTAAGAAGCAAGGAAGCCATCTTAAGGGCAGTTAGGGGGAAGAGATTCCTTACGTACAGAGGGAGGAACATCAGAATAACGGCAGACCTATCCACAGAGACCTGGCAAGCCAGAAAAGCCTGGCAAGACATATTCAGGGTACTAAACAAGAAGAACATGCAGCCAAGAATACTTTATCTGGCAAGGCTATCATTTAGAATGGATGGAGAGATGCAGAGCTTCCACGACCTGGCAGAAACTGAAAGAATATGTGACCACTAAGCCGACCCTGCAAGAAATATTAAGGGGGGTTCTATAAAAGGAGAAAGACCCCAAGAGTGATCTACAACAGAAATTTACAGGGACAATCTATAAAAACAACGTCTTCACAGGCAACATGATGACAATTAATTCATATCTTTCAATAATCACTCTCAACATGAACGGCCTAAATGCTCCCATAAAACGGCACAGGGTTGCAGATTGGATAAAAAGACAGGACTCATCCATGCTGCCTACAAGAGACTCATTTTGAAGTTAAAGATACATCCAGACTGAAAGTGAAGGGATGGAGATCCATCTTCCATGACAGCGGACCTCAAAAGAAAGATGGGGTAGCAATTCTTATATCAGACAAATTAGATTTTAAATTAAGAATGTAGTTAGAGACAAAGGACACTATATCATTCTTAAAGGGTCTATCCAACAAGAAGATCTAACAATTGTAAATATCTATGCCCCTAACATGGGAGCAGCCATCTACATAAGCCAACTGTTAACCAAAATAAAGAGTCATATTTAAGAATACGTTAATTGTAGGAGACCTCAATACTCCACTCTCAGCAATGGACAGGTCATCCAAGCAGAAAATCAACAAGGAAACAAGAGCTTTGAATGACACACTGGACCAGATGGACCTCATAGATATATACAGAACATTCCACCCTAAAACCACAGAATACTCATTCTTCTTGAGTGCGCATGGAACTTTCTCCAGAATAGACCACATACTGGGTCACAAATCAGGTCTCAACAGATACCAAAAGATTGAGATTATTCCCTGCATATTCTCAGACCCCAATGCTTTAAAACTGGAACTCAATCACAAGAAAAAATTTGGCAGAAATTCAAACACTTGGAAGCTAAAGACCACTCTGCTCAAGAATGTTTGGGTCAACCAGGAAATCAAAGAAGAACTTAAACAATTCATGGAAATCAATGAGAACGAAAACACATCGGTCCAAAACCTATGGGATACTGCAAAGGCGGTCCTAAGGGGGAAATACATAGCCATCCAAGCCTCACTCAAAAAAAAAAAAAGAAAAATCCCAAATTCACCAACTAACTCTACACCTTAAAGAACTAGAGAAAAAGCAACAAACGATGCCTAAGCCACACATTAGAAGAGAAATAATTAAGATTAGAGCAGAGATCAATGAATTAGAAACCAGAAACACAGTAGATCAGATCAATGAAACTAGAAGTTGGTTCTTTGAAAGAATTAATAAGATCGATAAACCACTGGCCAGACTTATCCAAAAGAAAAGAGAAAGGACTCAAATTAATAAAATTATGAATGAAAGGGGAGAGATCACGACTAACACCAAGGAAATAGAAACAAGTATTAGAAATTATTATCAACAACTATATGCCAATAAACTGAGCAATCTGGAAGAAATGGATGCCTTCCTGGAAACCTATAAGCTGCCAAGACAGAAACAGGAAGAAATCAGCAACCTGAATAGGCCAATAACCAGTAATGAGATTGAAGCAGTGATCAAAAACCTCCCAAAAAACAAGAGTCCAGGGCCTGATGGATTCCCTGGGGAATTCTACCAAACATTCAAAGAAGAAATAATACCTATTCTACTGAAGCTGTTTCAAAAAATAGAAACAGAAAGAAAACTTATAAACTCATTCTATGAGGCCAGCATTACCTTAATCCCCAAACCAGGCAAAGACCCCATCAAAAAGGAGAATTTCAGACTGATATCTCTGATGAATATGGATTCCAAAATCCTCAACAAAATCCTAGCCAATAGGATCCAACAATACATTAAAAGGATCATCCACCATGACCAAGTGGGATTTATCCCCAGGATGCAAGGGTGGTTCAACATTCACATATCAATCAATGTGATAGAACACATTAATAAGAGGAGGGAGAAGAACCATATGGTCTTCTCAATTGATGCAGAAAAAGCATTTGACAGAATACAACATCCTTTCCTGATTAAAACTCTTCAGAGTATAAGGATAGAGGGAACATTCCTCAAGTTCATAAAATCCATCTAGGAAAAACCCACAGCGAATATCATCCTCAATGGGGAAAAACTGACAGCCTTTCCCTTAAGATCAGGAACACGTCAAGTATGCCCATTCTCGCCAGTATTGTTCAACATAGTACTAGAAGTCCTAGCAACAGCAATCAGACAACAAAAAGAAATAAAAGGTATTCAGATGGGCAAAGAAGTCAAACTCTCTCTTTTTGCAGATGACATGATACTTTATGTGGAAAACCCAAAGGACTCCACCCCCAAATTATTAGAACTCATATAACAAATCAGTAATGTGGCAGGATACAAAATCAATGCACAGAAATCAGTTGCTTTCTTATACACTAACAACGCAACTGTAGAAAGAGAAATTAGAGAAACGATTCCATTTACAATAGCACCAAAAACCGTAAGATACCCTGGAATAAACCTAAACAAAGAGGTAAAGGATCTATACTCTAGGAACTACAGAACACTCATGAAAGACATTGAAGAAGACACAAAAAGATGGAAAAATATTCCATGCTTATGGATCGGAAGAATAAACATTGTGAAAATGTCTATGCTACCCAGAGCAATCTATACCTTCAATGCCACCCTGATCAAAATTCCAATGACATTTTTCAAAGTGCTGGAACAAACAATCCTAAAATTTGTATGGAATCAGAAAAGACACCAAATTGCCAAGGAGATGTTGAAAAAGAAAAACAAAGCTGGGGGCATCGCGTTTCCTGATTTCAAGCTATACTACAAAGCTGTGATCACCAAGACAGCATGGTACTGGCACAAAAACAGACATATAGAGCAATGGAGCAGAATAGAGAACCCAGATATGGACCCTCAATTCTATGGTCAAATAATCTTTGACAAAGCAGGAAAAAACATGCAATGGAAAAAAGACAGTCTCTTCAATAAATGGTGCTGGGAAAATTGGACAGCCACATGCAGAAGAATGAAACTCGACCATTCTCTAACACCATTCACAAAGATAAACTCAAAGTGGATGAAAGACCTCAATGTGAGACAGGAATCCATCAAAATCCTAGAGGAGAACATAGGCAGTAACCTCTTGGACATCGGCCACAGCAACTTCTTTCAAGATACATCCCCAAAAGCTAGTGAAACAAAAGCAAAAATGAACTTTTGGGACTTCATCAAGATAAAGAGCTTCTTCACAGCAAAGGAAAAAGTCAACAAAACAAAGAGGCAACCCACAGAATGGGAGAAGATATTTGCAAATGACACTACAGATAAAGGGCTGGTATCCAAGATCTATAAAGAACTTCTCAAACCCAACACCCAAAAAACAAATAATCAAGTCAAAAAGTGGGCAGAAGATATGAAAAGACACTTCTCTGAAGAAGACATACAAATGGCTAACAGACACATGAAAAAATGTTCATCATCATTAGCCATCAGGGAACTTCAAATCAAAACCACATTGAGATACCACCTTACACCAGTTAGAATGGCAAAAATGGGCAGGGAGAGAAACAACAAATGTTGGAGAGGTTGTGGAGAAAGGGGAACCCTCTTACACTGTTGGTGGGAATGCAAGTTGGTACAGCCACTTTGGAAAACAGTGTGAGGGTTCCTCAAAAATTTAAAAATAGAGCTACCCTATGACCCCGCAATTGTACCTCTGGGTATTTACCCCAAATACACAGATGTAGTGAAAAGAAGGGCCATATGCACCCCAATGTTCATAGCAGTGATGTCCGCAGTGGCCAAACTGTGGAAAGAGCTGAGATGCCCTTGACAGATAAATGGATAAAGAAGATTGGTCCATATATACAATGGAATATTACTCAGCCATCAGAAAGGATGAATACCCAACTTTTACATCAACATGGATGGGACTGGAGGAGATTATGCTAAGTGAAATAAGTGAAGCAGAGAAAGTCAATTATCATATGGTTTCACTTATTTGTGGAACATAAGGAAGAGCATGGAGGACATTAGGGGAAGGAAGGGAAAAATGAAGGGGGGTGGAAATCGGAGGGAGAGATGAACCATGAGAGACTATGGACTCTGAGAAACAAACAGGGTTTTAGAGGGGAGGTGGGTGGGGGGATGGATTAGCCCGGTGATGGGTATTAAGGAGGGCACGTACTGCATGGAGCACTGGGTGTTATACGAAAACAATGGATCGTGGATCACCACATAAAAAACTAATGATGTATTGTATGATGGGCACCTGGGTGGCTCAGTTGTTTAAGCGACTGCCTTCGGCTCAGGTCATGATCCTGGAGTCACTGGATTGAGTCCCGCATTGGGCTCCCTGCTTGGCAGGGAGTCTGCTTCTCCCTCTGACCCTCCCCCCTCTCATGTGCTCTCTCTCATTCTCTCTCTTTCAAATAAATAAATAAAATCTTAAAAAACAACAACAACAACAAAAAACCCCCAGAACATAATAAAATTAAAAAAAAAGATAAAAGCTGGTATCTCATACTTTCCTTTATTGTAAAATTATATAAATGACCATAGTTATCAAACTAGTTTTTTTCTATATGAATAATATGACTCATGACTATTCTTTTTAACGTAAGAGAAAATTACTTGGGATGATATATGTTTTTTGTGTAGAAAGTGTTCTTTTTTTAAAGATTTTTTATTCATTTATTTGACAGAGGGAGAGAGAGAGAGAGAGAGGGAGAGCATAAGCAGGGAGTGCAGCACACAGAGGGAGAGAGAGAAGCAGACTCCCCACTGAGCAGGGAGCCCAATGTAGGGCTCAATCCCCAGACCCTGGGGTCATGATCTGAGCCAAACGCAGATACTTAACTGACTGAGGCACCCAGGTGCCCCAAGTAGAAATCCATGGTACCCTGTGAAATAAATGAGAATTTCCAAATATTTTTGATCAAGGTTGGAAAAAACTTTGAAAAGTATATTATGAACAAAGGTGAAAACTATCTGTGTATCAGATAGAGTAGAAGGTTAATAAAATGAGTTATTTAAATGTATGGAGAAGTTGAATTCAAACAAATGGAAATTCCAGGAAATAAATAGAAGGAGCCGATTCTACCTCCACAGTCTGATCAAAGAATGGCAGTTCCTGGCTCTGAGGCTGTGAGCCCTGCAATCATGGGCACTTCTTCAGCCCCAGGATGATTGGCCCTCACATCACTGGAACCCTGATGATTCCTTTCAGAGCCCTCTTTATATCTTTGTTCCTCAGGGTATAGATAAAGGGGTTCAGCATAGGGGTGACCACGGTATACATCACTGAGACCACTGCACTTGAGTGGGAGATCTGGGGAGCAGCAGAGCTAAGGTACACACCGAGCAATGTACAATAAAACAAGGAGACAACAGAGAGGTGAGATGCACAGGTGGAAAATGCTTTATACTTGCCCTGAGCTGATGATATTCTACATATGGCAGAAACAATCTTAGAATAAGAATAAAGGATCCCAGCAAAAGGACCACCACACAACAGGACAGCTGCAAAATACATCACTAAGTTATTAAGAAAGGTGTCAGAACAAGCAAGTTGGATCATCTGATTGAGTTCACAAAAAAAGTGGGAGATTTGGAAGTGTGTACAGAAGGAAAGCCGCAACATCATTAAACTATGTAACAAGGAATTCAGGATAGACATGATCCAGGACACCAGAACCAGCAGTCCACAGAGCTGGGGGTTCATGATGACCATGTAGTGCAGGGGGTGACAGATGGCCACAAACCGGTCATAGGCCATCACACTCAGGAGGAAGATTTCTGACACAGCAAAGAGTATGAGAAAATAAATCTGTGTGATGCAGTCTGCATAGGTTATGACTTTGCTCTGAGTCTGGATGTTCCATAGCATCTTGGGGATGATGGTGGAGGTGAAACAGATGTCTACAAAGGACAGGTTGTCGAGAAAGAAGTACATGGGCGTGTGGAGGTGGGAGTCTGAACTGATGGCCAGGATGATGAGCAGGTTTCCAAACACAGTGATCAGGTACATTGAGAGGAAAAGCCCAAATATGAAGGGCTGCTGTTGTGGGTCCTCTGATAGTCCTAGAAGGTGAAACTTTGAAATTTGTGTTTCATTTCCTGGTTCCATGTGGTGGAGGTGACTTCAAGGACAGAAGCAAATAGCATGACTAATTTTCACACGATCTTATATTACTCTCAGTTTTTAAATGCTACTTTTTAAATTTTATATTCTAGAAATTTACTTTAATATGTTGTGCTTACATATGGTGCACTTTAGGGGAACTTCTATACCCCCATAGTTTTGGAATTTTTGTTCCAATCACTTTTTTACCAAAGGCCATGTATTCTATAATTTTAATTTAAAAATTATTCTAAGTTTCTGAAAAATAAATTGAATGCTATCTACATTTTAGGCATTGTGTAGGCAAGGAGTATGGGGTGGTAAAGAACAAAAGTCCCTATCATTCAATGATGGAGAAAGAATACATTAACAAATAAGAAATTTAAATAGTATTTCAGGTGGTGGCAGGTGGTATGAAGAAAAGGAAAGCAGGGATAAAGCAGAGAGTGAATAGGGCATGCTATTTTCATGGGTATGTAGGCCATTCTGCAAACAAGGTGACACTGGAACACAGACCTCGAGTAAGACAGAGGGATAGATGAAGGAATATGGGCAAAGTGTGTGCCCAGCAGAGGGAATGGCCAGTGTAAAGGCCCTGAGGAAGGTACTTGTTTCCAAGGTTCAAGTCAAAGAAGCAAAGCCAGTGCTGCAAGGGGAATGAACAGGAGGGAGACTGAGGAGAGACACTGTCAGACATGCTGAGGAGGGAAGTAGCCTCTCTGTTACCTCTGAACCCTCAAGGCACAGGGACTTCCTTGTCCACACTGCCTCTCTCACTGTATTCATCATAATGCAGAGGCATCCCATGAATTGAACAAGATCCCCTTCTTAGTGGCCTCTCTTGATCGAGTTCTGGCCCCTGTGTTGTGTCATGTTGGGAGTTATGAGTCCTGGCACCCTGTTGTGGGGGCTGCTCACACTCTATTAGTCACACACACACAGGACACCGTGGCCTCCTGGGTTGTGTTATTCCCCTGTCTTTCTCAGCCCCACCATCCTGGTTATGTTAGGAATGGATCCAACCCAAGTATGCCAGGTAAGTGATCTTTCTCCTGTAAAGTGCAGAAATGCCAATTCTTAAGCCTCCCATGGACAAATAATATATATAAATATATATATATTTATGTATATATGTATATATATATGCATATATATAATTGATTAATTTATTCAGTGCTAATGTCAATTTCACAGAGAGTCTGCTACTCACACTTTTGAGGGTCTTTCATATTCTTTACCATTAAATTGCCATTACTGCAATGCTAGAAAAATTATGTTGAGATTGTTAAACTCACTGTGTGGTTCTAATTAGGTGTAATATATATATTTATATTGTACACCCCCCCAAATTAGCAAAGGGTTAAACCAACACCCCACAAAAGGAAGTGTATACAAAACAACAAAAGTTGGGCATTTTTTATATCGAGCATAGAAGACTTATTTTTCCTGTACCTCCTGCATTATTATTTGGCCGATTCTTTATATGTGGTCTGATAGGAAATGAGGTTAGCCCCTTTCTCCCTTCTGTAATGTGGCATCTTTTTATTGATATTCTTGAGCTTTGGGTATTGTTCTCTCCTTTGACAAACCCAAGGGGAACACTCTAATCCTCAAACTGGATTTCATCCAATGTGCAAAGGGGTCCACAGACCATGCTCTGTAATCCTGTCCACACCATGACAATTCAATCATTTTGTACTCAATAATTTGCTTCAGATAATTCTGTCTGCAGACTTCATATCATACACACATTTATTTCATTGTGCTCTGTCCTCTGTTATGATACATGATTCAAAAGTCCACGGACTTCACCTTCCTGGTTTACTTTTGTTTTTTTCACCAAGTTATGTGAATATAAGTGCTTAATATAAAAAGACCTAAGAATATGAAAAATTAGAGAATGAAAAATATGAAGGGATCACAAAACCAGGTTAAAATGTAAAATGAGTAGTTTCAAAACAACTGTCCTAGGTGAATTTGTATGAAAAACCAAAGCAAATTGAAATGGGATATAAAATAGCAATCATCAATGATATCAACATGGATTAATAACTAAATTGGAAAAAGCCTAGATATGAAAGGATATAACATGTAATGTTATATTACATGTAATAACATGTGATGTTCCTAGAATGTTCTGGCCATGACAGATCCTCAGTTTTTATTTGTTATATGTGTCAGAAATTAGGTCTCAGTGTCTAAGGACATTTACTACATGGCAAGATTGCATTTCAGTTTCGTTGGAAAAGGTTGAATTGCTAAATAAATGGTGACATAAAGGGATATCTATTTGGAAGAATATGAAATTGGTCCCCTCTCTCAGATCTTACTAAAACTCAGAGGATTATGACCTTGATATTGGTGTAACCATAGCATATATTAGAACATCAAGAAAACTACACACAAAAATTTCAGTTGGACACCACCACTTAAATATAACAAGAAACTCAGAAGTAAGCAGGTAGATGTATTTAAATAAAATGTCAAATTTTTATGGTAAAAATATGTTCTAAAAGTCAATTGAGAAATAAGGATCTGAAGAAATCATTTGAAATGCTGATAGTGTTTTAAAAATAAAAGAGAGCTCGAGAAAGAGAATAACATATGAGTACATAATAATAAAACCAAGTAAGAATGATCATCAAATATATGAAGTTCACTGAAACTGAGGGATAGTTTAAGAACAGTAAGAAACATCTCTATCACCAGCAGCCTGGGGAACAAAAACTTATAGAGTTGTTACATTCTTTGTGGTTGGAACTTTTAAACTGGTGTCCAAGGGGTTACTGTGAATTTGCTGGCAGAAATGTAAGTTGTTACAAGATTGAAGGCAGAACCTGAATGCAGCTATGATTCAAATACTGATATTCTTTACCTCATGGTTTCTCTATCTTTGCACCATGGACATTCTGGCCAGAGCCTGCCCTGGGGTGTCCTGTGTATTGTAGGGTGTTTAGACATTACCTCCATGCACCCCTCTCCACTGTGACAGGCAAAGCTGGCTCCAGACAGTGATCAATGACCCTCAGGAGACAAAATCATACCGGATTAGAACCACACTTTGAGTTTAACAATCTCAACATACTTTTTCTAGCATTGCAATAATAGCAATTTAATGACAAAGAATATGAAAGACCTTCAAAAATGTGAGTAGCAGTCACTCTGTGAAATGGACATTAGCTCTGAATAAATTAATCAATTATATATATGCATATATATATACATATATACATAAATATATATATATATTTATATATATTATTTGTCCATGGGAGGCTTAAGAATTGGCATTTCTGCACTTTACAGGAGAAAGATCACTTACCTGGCATACTTGGGTTGGATCCATTCCTAACATAACCAGGATGGTGGGGCTGAGAAAGACAGGGGAATAACACAACCCAGGAGGCTCTGAATCAACCAATCAATCAATCAATCAACCAATCAATCAAACAAACACAGGGATCTTTTGCTCTGGGCTAAGTTGAATTGGCTCTCAGGTGATGATTGGTCAATGTTCTTGGCTTCCATTCTGACCGTGTCATCCACAGTCCACTGGGGTGTTGGACTCACCTGGCTGGGGTGTCTGGCAGGAAGGTGTCCTGAGGAAGTCTGAATTCCTCCCTGGACAGCAGATGATAGGTCCTAAAGCTCTGTCCTCATCCGAGGCAGGAGGGAGTGAAGCATCGGACTCCAGCCAGAATAAGGACTTGGAACAAACAGACAAGAAGCATGGTCCTTCCCATCCAAGGTTGCAGAGGCTGAAAGACTGGAGATGAGGAGGTATTTACAGCTCCCTGTATCTGCTCATTAGGCTCATTTCCCTTTTGTGAGTCCAGTCTCTATGCACATGATTCCCAAGTGGAAAAGTCCTCTGGATAGAAAGGATGTTTTCTTAATGAATCTCAGTTCCCAAAAGACAGGGTTAGAGGTCAAGTGAATCCAGTTTTTGGTAATTTTTAAAATTCCTTTTACTCCCTTTCCCTGAACTTGCCCCCTTCCTGATGTGTGAATCTCCTAGCATCTTATCTCAGCTCCAAGTTACAGTTTTCTCCAAGTCTAAGACCTAGTAACCTGCCTGGATTAGGTCTCTTTATCTTCAAAGAATTTACACGTGGTGGGGACCCAGTCCTGTTGTCTCAAGACAGGGTCTATTCTTCTTTTCAAAAAGGCAGAGAAGAGGCTTCATCTTATAATAAACCTTGTCCTTCACACACACTGGCTTCAAGACATGTTCGCTGTTACAATTAGGAATTTCTTTATATAAGTTAAGAGCTATCACGTAGCCCTTTGTCATAAAATGGTTGATAATTATAACAGATGTGTTTAGATATTTTTGTGTACTATAACATGAGCTTGCATCTCATAGGGATTGTTTGATTTAATTTTATAAACATCTTATCCCTGAGGAAGTACATTTATGAACTCCAATCTGCATTGTAGACATGGTGCTTGGTGCTGTCTAGTGATCTGTCCACATTGACTATCCAAGTATGTGGTGGGCCTTGAGTGCCATACGAAAGCAATGAATCATGGAACACTACATCAAAAAATAATGATGTAAGGAGAAGGAAAGATGGCAGAGGAGTAGGGGACCCTATTTCAACTGGTCCCCGGAATTGAGCTGGATATCTACCAGACCACTCTGAGCACCCATGAAACCAACCTGAGATGTAAGAAGATCTGGATCCCTACAAGCAGAATATTGCAGGCGGTTGGTTTGAGGTACAAAGCGGGGAGTGGTGATTCCGCAGGCAGATATCGGAGGATAAACAGCAGCAGGAGGGAGCCTGGCCGTGGGGATCCTATACTGCCGATGAGCGACAGCCTCTCGCGCTGGGGACAGGCACAGACTCACAGACTGGTAGCGGCGGGGAAAGGACTTTAGGGCAGCCCCCAGAATGGAAACCCAGAGCGGCGGGGTCGCGGGCGCGTGAACTGGGGGCGGCTGGTGGTTTTAGAAGCACAAAGGGCAGAGACATGCCCCGACCTGGAGGCAGGACTGGGGGCACTGCAGAGGGGTGCACAACCCAGGCCACTGCAGTTTATAGCAGCACGGACAGAAACGGAGACAGTGTGGCCTGGAGAGCTCACTGAAGAACAGACTGCGGTCTCTCTGCTCTGAGGCAGAGGGTTGGAAACGGTCTCTTCTGCTCTGACTCACGGAAGAGACGCGGAAAGCCGCCAGGGAAAGGCGCCAGAGAACAAAAGCTCCAAAAACTGATTCCCACTGAGCCCATCCCCCGCCACAGGGGGGCAGGGCAACTCAACCCAAACAGGGTTTCCTGAGTAACAGCGTGGCAGGCCCCTCCCACAGAAGACAGGCTGGGAAAACAAGAGGCCAGCAACCCTAAGGTCCCAAGAAAACAGGTGCATCTTGCTTGGGTTCTGGTCAATAATTTGGACTCTATACATTCCCTCAACCACCCCTCAACAGAATGACTAGGAGGAGGAACTCCCAAAATAGAAAAGACTCAGAGATTATGACTTATGCTGCAGATTTACAAATGGATGCAGATATGACCAAGATGTTGGAGATGGAATTCAGGCTAGCAATTGTGAAGACAATGGCTAGAACGGAGAAATCAATTAATGGCAACATAGAGTCTCTAAGGGCAGAAATGAAAGGTGAATTGGCAGAACTTAAAAATGCTATCGATGAGATCCAATCCAATCTAGATTATCCAATCTAGATAATCTAACAGCTAGGGTAAGTGAGGCAGAAGAACGAATAAGTGACCTGGAAGACAATATAATAGATAAAATGGGAAAAGACGAGGCCAGGGAAAAACAATTCAGAATCCATGAAAATAGAATCAGAGAAATAAGTGACACCATGAAGCGTTCCAATGTCAGAATAATTGGAATCCCAGAGGGAGTGGAGAGAGAGAGAGGACTAGAAGATGTATTTGAGCAAATCTTGGCTGAGAACTTCCCTAATCTGGGGAATGAAACAAACATTCGCGTCCTAGAGGCAGAGAGGAACCCTCCCAAGATCAAGGAAAACAGGCCAACACCCCGGCATGTAATAGTAAAACTCGCAAATCTAAGAAGCAAGGAAACCATCTTAAGGGCAGTTAGGGGGAAGAGATTCCTTACGTACAGAGGGAGGAACATCAGAATAACGTCAGACCTATCCACAGAGACCTGGCAAGCCAGAAAAGCCTGGCAAGACATATTCAGGGTACTAAACGAGAAGAACATGCAGCCAAGAATACTTTATCCGGCAAGGCTTTCATTTAGAATGGATGGAGAGATGCAGAGCTTCCAAGACCAGCAGAAACTGAAAGAATATGTGACCACTAAGCTGGCCCTGTAAGAAATATTAAGGGGAGTTCTATAAAAGGAGAAAGACCCTAAGAGTGATCTACAACAGAAATTTACAGGGACAATCTATAAAAACAACGTCTTCACAGGCAACATGATAACAATTAATTCATATCTTTCAATAATCACTCTCAACGTGAATGGCTTAAACGCTCCCATAAAATGGCACAGGGTTGCAGATTGGATAAAAAGACAGGACCCATCCATATGCTGCCTACAAGAGACTCATTTTGAAGTTAAAGACACATCCAGACTGAAAGTGAAGGGATGGAGATCCATCTTCCATGCCAGCGGACCTCAAAAGAAAGATGGGGTAGGAATTCTTATATCAGACAAATTAGATTTTAAACTAAAGTCTGTAATTAGAGACACAGAAGGACACTAAATCATTCTTAAAGGGTCTATCCAACAAGAAGATCTAACAACTGTAAATATCTACACCCCCAACATGGGAGCAGCCATCTACATAAGCCAACTGTTAACCAAAATAAAGAGTCATATTGATAACAATATGTTAATTGTAGGAGACCTCAATACTCCACATGCCCCCAACATGGGAGCAGTCAACTACATAAGCCAACTGTTAACCAAAATAAAGAGTCATATTGATAACAATACATTAATTGTAGGAGACCTCAATACTCCATTCTCAGCAATAGACAGATCATCTAAGCAGAAAATCAACAAAGAAACAAGAGCTTTGAATGACACACTGGACCGGATGGACCTCAAAGATATATACAGAACATTTCATCCTAGAACAATCAGAATACTCATTCTTCTCGAGTGCGCATGGAACTTTCTCCAGAATAGACCACATACTGGGTCACAAATCAGGTCTCAACAGATACCAAAAGATTGAGATTATTCCCTGCATATTCTCAGACCACAATGCTTTAAAACTGAAACTCAATCACAAGAAAAAAATTTGGCAGAAATTCAAACACTTGGAAGCTAAAGACCACTCTGCTCAAGAATGTTTGGGTCAGGGGCACCTGAGTGGCTCAGTCGTTAAGCGTCTGCCTTCAGCTCAGGTCATGATCCCAGGGTCCTGGGATCGAGCCCCGCATCGGGCTCCCTGCTCGGTGGGAAGCCTGCTTCTCCCTCTCCCACTCCCCCTGCTTGTGTTCCTGCTCTCACTGTGTCTCTCTCTGTCAAATAAATAAATAAAATCTTTAAAAAAAAAAAAAAAAAAAAAAAAAAAAGAATGTTTGGGTCAACCAGGAAATCAAAGAAGAACTTAAACAATTCATGGAAATCAATGAGAACGAAAACACATCGGTCCAAAACCTATGGGATACTGCAAAGGCGGTCCTAAGGGGGAAATACATAGCCATCCAAGCCTCACTCAAAAAAGGAGAAAAATCCTGAATTCACCAACTAACTCTACACCTTAAAGAACTAGAGAAAAAGCAACAAACGATGCCTAAGCCATGCATTAGAAGAGAAATAATTAAGATTAGAGCAGAGATCAATGAATTAGAAACCAGAAACACACTAGATCAGATCAACGAAACCAGAAGTTGGTTTTTTGAAAGAATTAATAAGATCGATAAACCACTGGCCAGACTTATCAAAAGAAAAGAGAAAGAACCCAAATTAATAAAATTATGAATGAAAGGGGAGAGATCATGACCAACACCAAGGAAATAGAAACAAGTATTAGAAATTATTATCAACAACTATACGCCAATAAACTGAGCAATCTGGATGAAATGGAGGCCTTCCTGGAAACCTATAAGCTGCCAAGACTGAAACAGGAAGAAACTGACAACCTGAATAGGCCAATAACCAGTAACGAGATTGAAGCAGTGATCAAAAACCTCCCAAAAAACAAGAGTCCAGGGCCTGATGGATTCCCTGGGGAATTCTACCAAACATTCAAAGAAGAAATAATACCTATTCTACTGAAGCTGTTTCAAAAAATAGAAACAGAAGGAAAACTTCCAAACTCCTTCTATGAGGCCAGCATTACCTTAATCCCCAAAGCAGGCAAAGACCCCATCAAAAAGGAGAATTTCAGACCGATATCCCTGATGAATATGGATTCCAAAATCCTCAACAAAATCCTAGCTAATAGGATCCATCAATACATTAAAAGGATCATCCACCATGACCAAGTGGGATTTATCCCTGGAATGCAAGGGTGGTTCAACATTCACATATCAATCAATGTGATAGAACACATTAATAAGAGGAGGGAGAAGAACCATATGGTCCTCTCAATTGATGCAGAAAAAGCATTTGACAAAATACAACATCCTTTCCTGATTAAAACTCTTCAGAGTATAGGGATAGAGGGAACATTCCTCAAGTTCATAAAATCCATCTATGAAAAACCCACAGCGAATATCATCCTCAATGGGGAAAAGCTGACAGCCTTTCCCTTAAGATCAGGAACACATCAAGGATGCCCATTCCCACCAGTATTGTTCAACATAGTACTAGAAGTCCTAGCAACAGCAATCAGACAACAAAAAGAAATAAAAAGTATTCAGATTGGCAAAGAAGAAGTCAAACTCTCTCTTTTCGCAGACGACATGATACTTTATGTGGAAAACCCAAAAGATTCCACCCCCAAATTATTAGAACTCATATAGCAAATCAGTAATGTGGCAGGATACAAAATCAATGCACAGAAATCAGTTGCTTTCTTATACACTAACAACGCAACTGTAGAAAGAGAAATTAGAGAAACGATTCCATTTACAATAGCACCAAAAACCATAAGATACCTCGGAATAAACCTAACCAAAGAGGTAAAGGATCTGTACTCTAGGAACTACAGAACACTCATGAAAGAAATTGAAGAAGACACAAAAAGATGGAAAAATATTCCATGCTCATGGATCGGAAGAATAAACCTGGTGAAAATGTCTATGCTACCCAGAGCAATCTATACCTTCAATGCCATCCCGATCAAAATTCCGATGACATCTTTCAAAGTGCTGGAACAAATAATCCTAAAATTTGTATGGAATCAGAAAAGACCCCGAATTGCCAAGGAGATGTTGAAAAAGAAAAACAAAGCTGGGGGCATCACATTGCCCGATTTCAAGCTATATTACAAAGCTGTGATCACCAAGACAGCATGGTACTGGCACAAAAACAGACATATAGAGCAATGGAGCAGAATAGAGAACCCAGATATGGATCAATTCTATGGTCAAATAATCTTTGACAAAGCAGGAAAAAACATGCAGTGGAAAAAAGACAGTCTCTTCAATAAATGGTGCTGGGAAAATTGGACAGCCACATGCAGAAGAATGAAACTCGACCATTCTCTAACACCATTCACAAAGATAAACTCAAAGTGGATGAAAGACCTCAATGTGAGACAGGAATCCATCAAAATCCTAGAGGAGAACATAGGCAGTAACCTCTTGGACATCGGCCACAGCAACTTCTTTCAAGATACATCTCCAAAAGCTAGTGAAACAAAAGCAAAAATGAACTTTTGGGACTTCATCAAGGTAAAAAGCTTCTTCACAGCAAAGGAAAAAGTCAACAAAACAAAGAGGCAACCCACAGAATGGGAGAAGATATTTGCAAATGACACTACAGATAAAGGGCTGGTATCCAAGATCTATAAAGAACTTCTCAAACTCAACACCCAAAAAACAATCCAGTCAAAAAGTGGGCAGAAGATATGAAAAGACACTTCTCTGAAGAAGACATACAAATGGCTAACAGACACATGAAAAAATGTTCATCATCATTAGCCATCAGGGAACTTCAAATCAAAACCACATTGAGATACCACCTTACACCAGTTAGAATGGCAAAAATGGGCAGGGAAAGAAACAACAAATATTGGAGAGGTTGTGGAGAGAGGGGAACCCTCTTACACTGTTGGTGGGAATGCAAGTTGGTACAGCCACTTTGGAAAACAGTGTGGAGGTTCCTCAAAAATTTAAAAATAGAGCTACCCTATGACCCAGCAATCGCACTCCTGGGTATTTACCCCAAAGACACAGATGTAGTGAAAAGAAGGGCCATATGCACCCCAACGTTCATAACAGCAATGTCCGCAATAGCCAAACTGTGGAAAGAGCCGAGATGCCCTTCAACAGATGAATGGATAAAGAAGATGTGGTCCATATATACAATGGAATATTACTCAGCCATCAGAAAGGATGAATACCCAACTTTTACATCAACATGGATGGGACTGGAGGAGATTATGCTAAGTGAAATAAGTGAAGCAGAGAAAGTCAATTATCATATGGTTTCACTTATTTGTGGAACATAAGGAATAGCATGGAGGACATTAGGAGAAGGAAGGGAAAAATGGGGGGGGGAATTGGAGGGAGAGATGAACCATGAGAGACTATGGACTCTGAGAAACAAACAGGGTTTTAGAGGGGAGGGGAGGGGGGGATTGGTTAGCCCGGTGATGGGTATTAAGGAGGGCACGTACTGCATGGAGCACTGAGTGTTATATGAAAACGATGGATCGTGGATCACCACATCAAAAACCAATGATGCATTGTATGGTGACTAACATAACATAATAAAATTAAATTAAAAAAATCCCACAAGACAGTAGGAATAGAAGGAACATACCTCGACATCAAAAAGGCAGTGTAGGCAGGTGTTGTGATGAGCACTGGGTGTTATATGTAACTAATGAATCATTGAATGCTACATCAAAAACTAATGATGTGCTATACATAGGCTAACTGAACATAATAAAAAAACACAAAAAAGCCAAAAAGGCCATGTAGGATAGACCCACAGCTAATATCATCCTCAATGGGGAAAAATTGAGAGCTTCCCCCTTAAGGTTAGGAACACGACCGGGATGTCCACTGTAATCACTGTTGTTCAACATAGTACTGGAAGTCCTAGCCTCAGCAATCAGACAACAAGAAGAAATAAAAGGCATTCAGATCAGCAAGGAATAAGTAAAAATATCACTCTTCACAAACGGCCAACAGACACATGAAAAAGTGCTCAACATCCTTCATCATCAGGGAAATACAAATCAAAACCATAATGAGATACCACCTCACACCTGTCAGAATGGCTAAAAGTAACAGCTCATGAAAAAAGAGGTGTTGGTGAGGATGTGGGAAAGGGGAACCCTCTAGCACCAATGGTGGGAATGCAGACTGGTGCAGCCTCTCTGGAAAACAATATGGAGGTTCCTCAAAAAGTTCAAAATAGAACTATCACTAGTACTTTTAAGGTGTTATTTTTTATAGCAAGGAAGGATTAAGGTAGCAGATTGAACAGGGTTGCTAATCAGCTGCTATTAAGATAAAAAGATTAGCGATGGTTGTCCAGGTGGGACAAGGTAATCATAATGGTCCTCCAAATGTTGATGAGGGAGACAGAAGAGTTGGTGTCAGAGAGACTGAAAATGCTGCCCTGCTGGCTCTGAAGATGGAGGAAGAGCCATGAACCAAGAATGCAGGTGGCCAAAAATTGAGACTAGAATTGGAAAGAAAACAGATTCTCCCATGTGCCTCTAGAAGGAAGTTAACTGTACAGACATGTCCCTATTGGCAGTATGAGACTCCTTTCAAGCTTCTGCTTCCAGAAGTTTAAGAGTAGGTAT
The DNA here is from genome assembly GCF_964656455.1 of Halichoerus grypus. Classification (NCBI taxonomy): domain Eukaryota; kingdom Metazoa; phylum Chordata; class Mammalia; order Carnivora; family Phocidae; genus Halichoerus; species Halichoerus grypus. Next base: position 205,775,789 of record NC_135712.1, read on the forward strand.
GTGTTCTTTTTAAACAAGTAGTGTGGGGATATTTTACAGCAGCAGGAGGAATCTCATATGGACATAGCCAATAAAATTATTTGAGGATATTAAGTTTAATCTTTCCAATTCATTCAGCACTTCCCTTGGATAGGGCAAATTACATTTGAAGAACCCACATTAATTAGAAAAAAATTAAATCAGTTTGGAGACATTCTGCCCCATCAGCTGGTATGGTGAATTCCTCGTGGCATAAATGTGCTTGTGGTCTGATTCTGGGGCCTTTGAGGCAGTGACATAGGAAGGGAACTCAGAATCAAAATTAAGGTCACTCATTGTAATTTATGATTTTGTGTCTATATATCTGCACCCTTTTATTTCATGTTAATTCAACCATTCATTCTTTTTCAGTGCTATCCTTTCCACCTCTTCCTCAAGTTTTCTTTCAACATTAAAGATGATATCATAAATTGTATGAACATTTGGGAGTGCGCTTATTTGAAAGAAAAATGTGTACAAACACACACACACACAAGTCACAACCACTACACTGGAATGTTTTCTTAGGAGTAAAAATGAATTTCCATACATTTTATCCTTTTCTTACAAGATTGATTTAACATTATAGTTAGTATTCTGCACTGCCTTGAGAAATAAGGAAAGAGGCTCAGGGAGCTTAAATTTTTAATAATTACCTAAAAAGCAGTTGAAGCTTACCTAACAGTCTTATTATACACAAATTGAAATACGCACTATGTACTCTTCATTTTTGTGTAGCTCCTTTAATTCATCAAATTCTATACTTTAAATATGCAGTTTATTGTATGTCATTATACTGCAATAATTGAATTAAGTCTAAAATATCTACGGTGCTTGGCTAAGGGTAGGATCTAGAGCACAGGTAGCTGATTCTCCATTGAAGGTTTGGAAGAGACCTCTTCTAACAGGGAAGGAAAACAAGTATTTTCCTTAGATGTAGGAACAGTGGGATGAAATTCAAACAATTCACTTAATTCCATTTAATTTCTAAATAGAAGAATATCTTACATATAGAAATGTAGTAATAAGGCCATAAATTGGCTGAGACAGAAGAGCACTCCAGCCACATACAACACCATGGATGAACCTTAGGAACACAATTTAGAGACTCACTCCTGACCACAGACCCATGAGGAGCCCATCAGAGATCAGAAATGCTTCCGAGAATATAATGCCATTTTACTGTAAAGACATTATTGGTGAGGAGAACAAAGGCAAGAGAAATGTAGGTAAAAGGCAATCTCCTTACAATCTGCAGCTCCTGATGAATCCCTCAGACATTCAGATTGTGACACCACCCGAGGAACTCATGGCTGCCTTAATATTGATATTTCATTAGAGACTGACAGCAACCTTATCTTGACAACAGCTTGACCTCTAAGGTCCTGTAAACCTCATGTTCAGCATACAGAAGTTCCTTAGAAACTTACATTTTCTCTACCCCCCTCCCTCCACAAGAATCAGCCACTCTTCACAATCCCAGTGAAGCTCTTTCTGCCTCCAGGTCCTGTCTCTGTGCTATAATAAAAGCATATCTTTGCGCCAAAACTGTCTCAAGAATTATTTCTTGACCATTGCGTTTGACCACCCCACATCAGTATAATATCCCATTTGACACGGACAGCCTGTTAAACAGCAGGAGCTGACTGACACAATAATCTCACAAACAGACATGAGGCAATTAGAACATGTGCTGCTTTTTATTTGTGGTATATGATCTGATATTAAGGAGAGCAGTCATGATCTTTCTGTTATTCAAGTTTATTTCTGATGACTTTATGACCAGTTGACTATATGTGGGCTTCCTTCTGGGTCACTGGGACAGTTTGAAGGACAGGCATATTGGTGCAGAAGAAATGGTGATCCTGAACCACATGACCAGCAGGACATTCAGCTTATCTGTGAAGCATCCTCTGGTCATGCAGGTGGAAGAGATTTCTGAGCAGGAAGAAGGTACAAAATGAATGATGTTGATACTATTCATTCGCCATCCCTTAGCATTTGTGACAAATATTAGGAAAAGGGAATTATTTTGTGTAACAATAGAAAGAGCCATATTAGCAGGTAGCATTGGATGTTTTCTAGTAGAAATAGGGAGATAATGGGTGGTAAAACATAGAAAACTCTAACCAACCCTTCACCTCAATGAATAAACCTCCTCAGTTGTGGACATCAATCTTTCATGCTTCAATAAATAGATGCACAGCATGAGCTGTGATGTAAAAAAAAAAAAAGAAAGAAAGAAAGAAATATTTTGCATAGTAACAAAACGAGTGTTTTGAAATTTTGCTTCATCATACTTATGGTCATCCTGACACTAAGAAAATATAAGGTCAATCTATTTATTCAAATTTGTCTTTCCATGTAGACTGCACTGGAAGAGATATTCTTGCTAATCAGTGTTTTCCAGTGGCTATGGTAGGAATTCTGTACACTGAGCTGAATTACAGTAAAAATAGAATAAGATGAAAATTGAGAGGGAGGCAAACCATAAGAGATGCTGACTCTAGGAAACAAACTGAGGGCTGCTGGAGGGGAGGTGGGTGGGGTGATGGAGTAACTAGGTGATGGGCATTAAGGAGGGCACTTGATGGGATGAGCACTAGGTGTTATATGCAACTGAGAATCAGTAAATTCTACCTCTGAGGGAAAAAAGGGAGGAGACTGGTTAGGAAACACAGGAGCATGTTTGTAGAATAAGTGCCTGAAATTAAGCTTTTGATTTCTGAGGCATGCAATTCAAGGACAACCATGTTGAATAAATACAATTGTGGAACACTATTACCAGATAAGCCCTCAGGCTGCCCCCAGCCATGAAGTACCTCTTCAGAAAGCCCTGGTAACCTTCATACTGACACATGAGTGACCTTGCTTTTCCCCACTCAGCACCCAAATTCTAATCATGTAAGATTCTCCAATAAAGCATGAACCCACAAACCCCTATATACTCTGGCCATGAACCCTAATAAAGACAAATCCCTAAGTGATGCTCTCTCTTTCTCCCTCTCAATGCCTCTCTCCTCCTCTGAGACCTCCCCAAATGGCCTTTGGTTATCCCATGTGCCCCTCCAGCACCTGAGGAATAAACCTTGGTTTTTTAAAGTTCTTTGATGGATGTTGCTGAGGTGTATGTTGCAGTCACAATAAGAACCGAGGGGCTGGTGCAGCCACAGCAGAAACTCTGGTCAGGGAAGTATTTATGGGAATGTCTACAAGCACGGGGGTGCAGGGGAATGTCTGGGCTTTCCTAGCCTAAGCATCCTTGTCAGTAGCCTGAGACTTAAACAGAACAATGTTAGAGACCACATTTTCAGGAAGAGGAGTAAGGGTATATATGTAAAAAGACTGACAGACTCAGGGTGAGAACTGTGGTTTTGTATTCTCCTCCACAGTAAGGTTATATGAAGGGCTTAGTGGCCAAGGTAGTATCTTCCATATGAAGAATACAACCCATGATTATTCTTTTGGGAAATCTAGGGAAAACTTACTTGAAATGAAATTAGTTTGAAGAAATCCAACTTGCCCCTTGTAAGATACAGAAATTTCCAGGCGTTTGTGATTCAAGGTTGGGGAAATCATTAGGAATATATGAAAGTAGACAAAGTGAAAGCTGTCTGTGTATCAGACAGAATAGAAGGTTAATAAAGTGAGTTACTTAAATGTATGGAAAAGTTGAATTCAAACTAATGGAAATTCCAGGAAATGAATAGAAGGAGCCGATTGTACCTCCACAGTCTGATCAAAGAATGGCAGTTCCTGACTCTGAGGCTCTGAGCCCTGAAATCATGGGCACTTCTTCAACCCCAAGACCACTGACCCTTAAATTACTGGAATCCCAACAATTCTTTTCACAGCCCTCTTTATGTCTTTGTTCCTCAGACTGTAGATGAAGGGGTTCAGCATGGGTGTGACCACGGTGTACATCACCGAGGCTACTGCATTTGAGTGGGAGCTCTGGGGAGCAGCAGAGCTAAGGTACACTCCTAAGCCTGTACAATAAAATAAGGAGACAACGGAGAGGTGAGATGCACAGGTGGAAAAAGCTTTATACTTGCCCTGAATTGACGATATTTGACATATGGAGGAAATAATCTTAGAGTAAGAGTAAAGGATCCCAGGCAGGGGAGCAAGACCCAGCAGCACAGTTGCAAAATACATCACCATGTTGTTAAGAAACATGTCAGAACAGGCATGCCCGACTACCTGATTGAATTCACAGAAAAAGTGGGGAATTTCCACCGGTGTACAGAAGGACAGTCGCAACACCATTAAGCTCTGTAACAAGGAATTCAGAACACTGATGACCCAGGACACCAGAACCAGCAGTCCACAAAGCCAGGGGTTCATGATGACTGTGTATTGCAGGGGGTGACAGATGGCCACGAAGCGGTCATAAGCCATCACAGTCAAGAGAAAATCATCCCAGCCTGCAAAGAGTAGGACAAAGTATATCTGTGAGATGCAGCCCGCATAGGTTATGACTTTGCTCTGAGTCTGGACGTTCCACAGCATCTTGGGGATGGTGGTGGAGGTGAAGCAGATGTCTACAAAGGACAGGTTGGCAAGGAAGAAGTACATGGGGGTGTGGAGGTGGGAGTCAGAGCTGATGGCCAGGATGATGAGCAGATTTCCACACACAGTGATCAGGTACATGGAGAGGAAGAGCCCAAATATGAGGGGCTGTAGTTCTGGTTCCTCTGATAATCCCAGAAGAGGAAACTCTGAAATTTGTGTATCATTGTCTGATTCCATGTGGTGGTGGAGACTATAAGGGAAGAAAAAAAGAAGATAATAATTTTCAAGCAAATGGGCTTCATTTATGTACTTATTATTCATTTTTTTATTTTTTAAGTTTTTATTTAAATTCCAGTTGTTAACCTCCAGTGTAATATTCATTTCACGTGTACAGTATGGTGATCATCACATGTCCCCTCCTTAATCCCCATCACCTATTTCCTCCATCCCCCCACCACATCCCCTCTGGTAACCATCAGTGTGTTGTCTGTAGTTAAGAGTCTATTTCTTGGTTTGTCTCTCTCTGTTTGTTTTTTTTTTTCCCCTTTGCTCATTTGTTTTATTTCTTAAATTCCACATATGAGTGAAATCATATAGTATTTGTCTTTCTCTGACTTATTTCGCTTAGCATAGTACTCTCTAGTTCCACTGTGTCATTGCAAATGGCAAGATTTCATTTTGTTTTATGAATGAGAAATACTCCATTGTACATATATATACCACATCTTCTTTATTCATTCACCTATTGATGGACACTTAAGCTGTTTCCATAGTTTGGTTATTGTAGATAATGCTGCTAAACACATTAGGGTGCATATATCTCTTTGAATTAATATTTCTGTATTCTTTTGTTAAATATCTAGTAGTGCAATTGCTGGGTCATAGATCAGTTCTATCTTTAACTTAAAAAAAAGATTTTATTTATTTGTTTTGAGAGAGAGAGAGCGAGCTCACACACAAGGAGGGGGAGGGGTAGAGGGAGAGTGAGTAGCAGGATCCCCGCTGGGCAGGGAGCCTGATGTGATACTGGATCCCAGGACCCTGAGCCAAAGGCAGATGCTTAACTGACTGAGCCACCCAGGCATCCCTATTTTTTTCACTTTATGAGGAACCTCTATACTGTTTTGCAAAGTGGTTCCACCAGTTTGCATTCCCCCTGAGTAAGGAAAGGGTTAAGGTATAGGCAGGGAGAGGTAGGAGGCCCCTGAATGCTCTGACTAGGCTCCTGCAGGGCTACTTAACCAGGCTCACAGAAATCCCAGATGCAGAGAAATGTTATAGACAAGATATTAACCAGAGAGAAGGGAAGTAAGGAATCCACCTTGTTTGTCCCAAATATAGATGAGATATTCACATGATAGTTACAAATTCACTTTGTTTGTCTTAAATCTTATAGATGAGATATTTACCAAGTTCCCTGGTCAATTTTCTATAAAAGACTGACCATAAAAGCCTTTAGTGTCAACCCATTCCAGACCCCTCTCACTCTAGAGAGCTTTTTTCCCCTTTCCTTTCTGTTCTTACTTCCCTTAATAAACTTCCACTTTACTTCATATTTTTGTGTCCATGAGATTCATTCTTTGACTCCATGAGACAAGAACCCTGCAACCTTGTAACAACACTGTCAGGGCAAAGGGTTCCCCTTTCTCCACATCCTTATCAACTGTTGTTTCTTGTGTTGTTGATTTTAGCCATTCTGACAGCTGTGAGGTGATACAGCATTGCAGTTTTGATTTGGAGCAAATGGGCACTATTAACAGAGTGATATTCTACAATTCATATTTTGCTATCAAGAAAAAGAAAGAAATATATACTTTTTGTATAGATCTGATCCCACTTAAGGGAAATTACCTGATATCTCTGATTAGGAATTCCTGTCCATTCAGCCTTTTCCCTAAGAAGGCATGTATTACAGTTTTAATGAGAAATGCCTTCCTGCCTTTGAAGAATATATGATGAGAACTGACATTTTCTAGACAAAGAGCATAAGGTGCTGAGAGAGAAACATCCATACATCCTTTGGGTAAATACCCAGTAGTGCAATTGCTGGATTGTATGGTAGCTCTATTTTCAACTTTTTGAAGAACCTCCATACTGTTTTCCAGAGTGGCTGTATCAGTTTTCATTCCCGCCAACAATGCAAGATGGTTCCCCTTCCTCTGCATCCTTGACAACACCTGTTGCTTCCTAGTTGTTAATTTTAGCTATTCTAACTGGTGTGAGGTGATATCTCATTGTGGCTTTGATGTGTATTTCCCTGATAGTGAATGATGTTGAATATCTTTTCTTGTGTCTGTGAGCCATCTGTATGTCTTCTTTGGAAAATATCTATTCATGTCTTCTGCCTTTTTCATAAATGGATTATTTGTTTTTAGGTGTTGAGTTTGATAAGTTCTTTATATATTTTGGATACGAACCCTTTACCAGATATATGACAGGCAAATATATTCCACATTCTGTAGTTTGCACTGCTATGTATTAACTCAAAGGAAACAAAAATAGTAGCTTGAAGGAGTACATGCACCCTGATGATAATAGCAGCATTTTCAACATAGTCAACTATGGAGAGAGCCCAAATGTCCATCGACTGTTGAATGGATGAAGAAGATGTGGCATATACATATACAATGGAATTATCACTCCACCATCAAATGTATGAAATCTTGCATTTGCAATGATGTGGATGGAGCTAGAGTGTATACTATGCTAAGCGAAATAAGTCAGTCCAAGAAAGCCAAATACCATATGATCAAATACCATATGATTTCATTCATATATATAAGAAACATGTGGAATATAAGAAACAAAAAAGTGAACATAGTGAGGGAAAAAAGAGAGGCAAACCAGGAAACAGACTCTTAAGTATAGAGAACATACTCAAGGTTGCTGGAGGGGAGGTTGGTGGGCGATGAGTGAAATTGATGATGGGGATTAAGGAGGGCTCTTGAGATGAGCATCCGCTGTTGTATGGAAGTGCTGAATCACTAAATTATACACCTAAAACTAATGTTAACTAACTAGTATTTAAATAAAAACTTAGAGAAAAAAAGTCCTTACAATCCAATGATGGAGAAGGAATATATATATAAGATTAAAAAATCATATACCATGTCAGATGGTGACAGGTGCTATGAAGGAAAAAAAGTCATTGTAAAAAGGAATGGATGAGAAGGGTGCTTAGTTTTAAAGGAGTTCAGGAAGACCTGCAAAAAAGATCACATTTTAATAGAGGCTTCAACAAAAGACTAAGCAGGAGGCAGGAGGATATCTGGGGTAGGTGTGTGCCCAGCAGGGAAAACACAGCAAAGCCCCTGCAGAAGGCACTTACCTCAGATATGCAAATCTCAGTATGAAGTCAGTTTGGTGAGGGAATGAGCAAGAGGGAGAGAGATGAGAGGTGGTGGCAAAGAGTGGTGAAGAAGGAGTTGGCTTTCATACCACTGATGGAATTTCAAGACACGGGGAGTCTTCCTTCACATGGTGTTCTTTATATTCTATTGATTTTTTTCCAAAGTATTCTTTAAATAGAGATAGATCCCTTCCTTATTTCCGTCTGTTGCTTAACATTTTGGCATTTAAGGGTTCCATATTGGAACATATGAACTTGGGTACCTTTTCTCTGAGGACCGCTCATGCAGCCACACACACGTACATGCACACACACACGTGCACACTCGCACCAGCACACACATAACCACACACATACAGTGAACTCTGGCCTCCTGGCACTGTGTTACTATCATGCTTTCCTCACCCCCAGCCACAATAATGTTGAAATAAATGGTACAAGGCAAGCTGTCAACATCAGATTACCTTTTCCCTGACGAATGTGTAAATAGTACTTAAATTCTAGTTTGTAAGCCCCCCACGGACATGGAAACATGGGCTCCATTTTCATACGATCACCTTGTGTCCTGTATTTAAAGAAACATAAAAAAGCAGTTCCAAAAGCACAGAGAGGAAAGAAATGGACGCGAAGGGTAAAAATGATCTAATAAGCTCAGGGGGTCCCTGAGAGACTGATGAGCAGAAAGCTTCCCTGGTTCTGGCAGCATTCCAGCCCCAGTCCACATCCCCTTGCTGCCCAGAATAATTAACAAAGCAGGCAAAAATAATGTATCTAAACAAGAAAGGAGTGGTATTTTTATGATGTCAAGACATTTTACTGATTGAATATCCCTCTAGAAAAAAGTGCAAAGGGAATAAACCTGCAAATTACAACAGAAAATATACAATGTAGGATAATAGAAGGGGATTTTTAAAGATGAAATAATAAAAGACTTTTCTGAATGCTTTAAAGCACTGGGTATTATACGAAAACAATGAATTGTGGATCACTACATCAAAAACTAATGATGTATTGTATGGTGACTAACATAACATAATAAAATAAAATTAAAAAAAATAAATGCAAAACTTTTGGAATCAGAAAATCAGGTTTTGAATGTCAGATCTACCACATATATGCCGTTTGAACTTGGGAGAGATGAATATCCTTACTCAAATAGTGGGGATAGCAGTATCCATACTCCTAGGGTGGCAGACAGCATTCATCAGTATAAGTAAAAAGCTTATAATATAGTTCCTTCCTGTGAGTAGATGAATGATTATCACAGGTGAAGAGATTTGACTGAGTTTTTTCTTCTATCTCACAAATGTCTCCATCGTTTCCACGCCTCTTGGTAATGAAGTATTACAAAGTAAAGCTAGTTAGCATACCCCTTTTTGCATTTGAAACACAAGTTTTCATGTAAATACTCACTGTGAGAAAAGATGCTGAGAAATGTATGTCTCAAGATATGCTGTTGCAAGGGAATAGCTACCTGAATGGGCCTGGGGCTTTCTATAAATAAAGAACATGCTCAAAACCACCACATCTTAAAAAGTTCACTGCACATGCCTCCAAGCTAATACTCTGTTTTCCTACTCCCCTTAGCTGCAAAACTCAATATGTTCTCATTTCACTGGAACCACTTTATGTCCCCCATTTCCTTCCTCTGTTGCATCCAACTGGACTTCCATTCCCACCATGTATCGTCAACGATGATGCCTGTATTGCTGAGTCTAATGGACACTTCTCTTATGAACACATTACATAAATAATTATAAATGAGTCTACCTAGCCTCAGGTGACCTCAGATAAAAGTTATCAACTTCCATTCTCTCTGATCCTTTCCTGAAATACCTGTTGAGCTCTGAGACTCACCTGGGAGGGGTGTATAAGATGAAAGTCTCTGTGTGGAGGCCTGAATTTATCCCTAGATAGTTGATGATGGAGACTGAAGCTCTGTTCCCAGACAGGAGAGCAAGAAGGAGTGAAGCATGGGTCCCCCAGCCAGACTTAGGAACACAAAACCATAACAACCAGGTCCTGGCCAATTCAAGGTTCAACATGCTTAAGTTCTGCTGAAGTTCTGCAGTAGAGGAGATATTTAAAGCTCTGTATATCTGCTCATTAAGCACTTTTCCCATTGTTACTCCTACCTTGGCACATTCCATTCCCAGTAGGCCACTGGTCTGGACAGAAAGGACAATTTTCCTGCTGAGACTCTGTTCCTGGGAGACCAGATTAGAAGTCAGGTGAATCCAGTTTTGTATTCCTCATTCTCATGAACTTGCCTGTCTTCCAGAGGTCAAACCTCCTTATGCTTTCCCTTAACCTTGAGATGATACTGAATTTATTTAGTTGAGGGTTCACTTTACCATTTATACTTTTGGGGTGTAAAGTGTTAAAATGGTAAACATCATTTAATGGTAAAGTGGTAAGTACCACTTTAGTACTTAAGTAAAATGGTAAACATCATTCTGGGGTATAAAGTGGTAAAATTGTAAACATTCACCATTTACAGTTTTGGGGTGATGTTAATAAATAAGCCATGTGATCCTCTTCATGTGTGGTTTGGAGAGGAATGTCTAGGTACTCAGCCTGGAGTCTGAAATAAATTCTGTGTTTGATTCTTCAAAGTGAGGGCTCCTGAGTTGACATCAAATATACCTCTCAAAAAGACTTTTAGTAGGCAGAATAATGTCCCCAAAATATCTCCACATCTTAATCTACAGAATCTTTGGTTATGTCTTGTGTCATGGCAAGGGAGAATTAAGGTTGCAAATAGTATTAACATTGCTAGTCATCTGACCCTAGGAAAAAGTTATTCTGGTTATCCAGTTGGGCTAAATAGATCACAAGAGTCCTCCAATTGTAGAAGAGGGAGGCAGAAGATTTGGAGTCAGAGAGAGATTTTGAGATACTATTTTGCTGGCTTTGAAGATAAAGGGAGGGTACATGAGCCAGAGGGTATAGGTGGCTCTAAAGCAGGAATAGGCAAGCAAACCTATTCTCCCCAGACCTCCAGAATGAACTCTTCTATGCAGACAGAGTGAATTTAGCCCAGGGAGACCTATTTCAGACTTCTGACTTCCAGAACTATCAGAAAATAAATTGATTTGTTTTAAGACAGCAGTATGGTAATTTGTTGCAACCACAATAAAAATCAAATCCAGATGTTTATCCAATAATACTTTGTTCAAGAGAAATTAATTCAGCCTTGGATCTTATTCATTTATATTCTCTTAGATAAGGATATTCAGTATTGAAATCCTATTGAAGTAGAAGAAGAAATTGAGGAAGCCACAAAGAGATGGATCATTCCATGTTCATGGATTCGAAGAATAAACATCATTAAAATATCTATGCTGCCCAGAGCAATTTACACTTTCAATGCAATCCCTATCTGAAATAACATTGACATTTTTCACAGAGCTGGAACAAACAATCCTAAAATTTGTATGGAATCAGAAAAAAACCAGAATCACCAGAGGAATGTTGAAAAAGAAAACTAAAGCTGGGGGCATCACAATGCCTGACTTCAAGCTATATTACAAAGCTGTAGTCATCAAGTCTGTATGGTTTTGGCACAAAAACAGGCATATAGATCAATGGAACAGAATAGAGAGCCCAGAAATGGACGCTCAACTCTATGGTCAATTAATCTCGACAAGCAGGAAAGAACATCCAATGGAAAAAAGACAGTCTCTTCAATAAATGGTGCTGGGAAAACTGGACAACCCCATGCAGAAGAATGAAGCTAACCATTCTCTTACCCAGTACACAAAGATAAACTCAAAATGGATGAAAGACCTCAATGTGAGACCGGAATCCATGAAAATCCTAGAGGAGAATATAGGCAGTAACCTCTTTGACATTGGCCACAGCAACTTCTTGCAGGACACGTCTCTAAAGACAAGGGAAAGAAAAGCAAAAATGAACTTTTGGGACTTCATCAAGTTAAAAAGCTTCTGCACAGCAAAGGAAACAGTCAACAAAGCTAAGAGTCAATCCATGGAATGGAGAAGATATTTGCAAATGACATAACAGATAAAGGGCTGATATCCAGGATCTATAAAGAACTTCTCAAACTCAACACCCAAAAAACATGTAATCCAGTCAAGAAATGGCAGAAGACATGAACAGACACTTCTCCAAAGAAGACGTACAAATGGCTAACAGACACATGAAAAATGTTCAACATCACTAGTCATCAGGGAAATACAAATTAAAACCGCATTGAGATACCACCTTACACCAGTTAGAATGGCAGAAATTAACAAGACAAGAAACAACGAATGTTGGCGAGGTTATGGAGAAAGGGGAACCCTCTTACACTGTTGGTGGATATGCAAGCTGGTACAGTCACTCTGAAAAACAGTATGGAGTTTACTCAAGATGTTAAAATTAGAGCTACCCTATGACCCAGCAATTGCACTACTAGGTATTTACCCCAAAGATACAGATGTAGTAAAAAGAAGGGGCACATTCATCCCAATGTTCATAGCAGCAATGTCCACAATAGCCAAACTGTGGAAGGAGCCGAGATGCCCTTCAACAGATGAATGGATAAAGAAGATGTGGTCCATATATACAATGGAATATTACTCAGCCATCAGAAAGGATGAATACCTACCATTTGCATCGACGTGGATGGAACTGGAGGGTATTATCCTAAGTGAAATAAGTCAAGCAGAGAAAGACAACTATCCTACGGTTTCGCTCATATGTGTAACATAAGGAATAGTGTGGAGGACCACAGGGGATGGGAGGAAAAACTGAATTGTAAGAAATTAGAGAGGGAGAAAAACCATTAGGGTCTCTGGACTATGGGAAACAAACTGAAGTTTACAGAAAGGATGGAGGAGGGGGGATGGGGTAACCAGGTGATGGGCATTAAGGAGGGCACGTGTTGGGATGAGCACTGGATGTTATAGGCAACTAATGAATCGTTGAACACTATGACAAAAACTTATGATGTACTATACGCTGGGTAACTGAACACAGTAAAAAAAAAAAAGATGATTTTAGTGCCATTTTATTGCCTGTAAAGTCCCTGTTTCTGTAGATTGCTTCTGTCACTTTCTGATCTATGTGACCCTTTGGGTCTCTTTTTGCTTACAGTATCCCCCTTAATATTTCTTGCAGGGGTGCCTTGGTGGTTAACATATTCTTTTACTTTCTGTCTGTCCTGGAAACTCTTCATATCTAGTTCCATTCTGAATGACAGCCTTGCTGGATAAAGTATTCTTGGCTGCATGTTTTTCTCATTTAGTACCCTGAATATATTTTGCCAGCCTTTTCTGGCTTGCCAGGTTTCTGTGGACAGGGCTGATGTTAATCTGATATTCCCCTCTCTGTAGGTAAGGAACCCCCTGTCTTTTTTTTTTTTTTTTTTTTTAAGATTTTATTTATTTATTTGACAGCAAGAGAGGGAACACAAACAGGGGGAGTGGGAGAGGGAGAAGCAGGCTTCCCACTGAGCAGGGAGCCTGATGCAGGGCTCGATCCCAGGATTCTGGGATCATGACCCGAGCCGAAGGCAGATGCTTAATGACTGAGCCACTCAGGCACCCCAAGAAAACCCCTGTCTTGAACTGCTCTCAGGATTCTCTTTTTCTCTAAAACTTGCAAGCTTCACTTATATGATGGGGCATTGATTTGATTTTATTGATTTTGGGAGGTGTCCTCTCTGCCTCTTGGACATGAATGCTTGTTTCCTTCCCCAGATTAGGGAAGTTCTCAGTCATGATTTGCTCAAATATACCTTTTAGCCTTCTCTCTCTTTCCACCCACTCTTGGATCCCAATGATTCTGACATTGGTTCTTTTCAATGCATCATTAAATTCTCCAAGCCTGTCATCTTGGGCTAGTAGTTTTTTTTTCTCTCTCTTTTCCTTAGCTTCCTTCTTTTCCATCATCCTGTCCTCTAGATCACTTACTCTCTCTTCTGCCTCATTGACTCTAGCTGTTAGAGCATCCACTTTAGACTGCATATCAGTTATAGCATTTTAAATTTCAGCCTGATTAGATCTCATTTCTGCACGTAGAGATTCTCTACTGTCTTATACACTTTTACCAAGCCCAGCTATTAACTTTATAATTGCTATCCTGAATTTCATCTCTGACATCTTACTGATATCCATATCGATTAGATTTGTGGCAGAGATATTACGTCTGCTTCTTTCTTTTGTTGTGAGTTCCTCCTTCTAGTCATTTTGCCCAGAGAAGAATGGGTGAGCAGAATCCAAAATATCAACCATGTCCCAAACAAAATACACACTAGAGAAATCCGAAGTTGTCAGAAACCAAAACAAGACAGCAAACAAAATCAATGTAAAACAGAATGAAAAAGAAAAAGAGAATGAAAAAAAGAAGAAGAAGAAAAAAGGGGATGGGGGGCTATAATCTCATAAGGTGGACAAAGCAGGGTGATCCACTTGTTCCTGAGTATACTTTGGTCTGTGTCTTAGAAGACACTACCTCCCAAAATTTCAAAGAAATAAAAACTTATATATATAATTATATATAAAACTTCTGTATATACCTAAAATTGAATAGAGTGAAAAAGGCCAAAAATGAAGCATATATCTATAAAATGTAGATGTAACAAATAAAAGTTAAAAAGCGACTTAAAAACATGGATTTGGTAAAATAAGAAACTAGTTGAAATGAGAAAAAAGAAAAAAAGGAAATGGAAAATTTTGGACTTAAGATCAACAAATCATGAGAAAAAACCTCCAGTTCTATATACTATTCCCCTGGCACTGGAGTTTTACAGTCTTGTGATCCATAAAGTAGTTTGCATATGATCTTCCAGTTTGTGTTCTGGGGGAGGGGCCTGCTGTGCTGGTTCTCAGGTATCTTTTCCTGGTAAGAGTTGCACAGCCTGTTGCCAGGAGGCTGGACTCAGTGTAAGTTGGTCCTCTGTGTGGCTTTTTTTCCCTGAAGGCTTTCCGCTGCTCTTTAGAGGATCAGAATAAAAATGGCTGTGGCCCAATATCCGGCCCCAGATCTGAAAGATCCCAGTCACCCCTTCTTCAGTAAACCCTCTGGGTCAAACAGTCTTCATTTTTGTGTGTGCCAAACTCAGCAGACTCCTGTGGTGTGTGCCCACAGCAATCCTCCAGGGAAGGAGTTGAGGGACCCACGTCACAGCCCTTTGTGTGCAGTGGGGCTGAAAGTGGTCACCGGCTGGCTCTTGTGTGTGTGTGTGTGTGTGTGTGTGTGTGTGTGTGTACACTCATTCCTCATTCCGCCATTCTGGGGGATGGCTGACTTTCGCCCTACTGTCCTTTCTGGGGCCGCTGCCCTGAGAGCTGTTGCCTGGTCATGGGCACCCCTGTTTTGCGCCTCCTGGGAGATGGCAGATAGCGCATTCTAGTCCTTATCAGCATGCTCAGGGGAGAGCTGTCACCCAACCAGCCATGTTTGTGGTTTATGGTGACCCAAGCTGAAAGTCCCTTCCTGGGCTTGCTTCCTGCAACAAGTTTCTGTGCTCCACTGCTTGGGCACTCTACTGGCTCAGGCAGCCTGGCTCCTTCTGTGACTCCTGGGATCCTGAGACTGCACGGACCCACCTTAGAATTCTGCCCTTTTCATCTCCTGAGCCCCTTTCAGAAAGGGGTGTCTCTCACTGGAGCAGATTTCTTAGGGTTCTCATTTTGCCCTCTGGGGCTATATCACTTTCCACCAGCCAGCTTATGGAGGCTCCCTACCCCGCTCCGTCTCTCTTCCGATATCTCCCCACAGATTCATGTCTCCACACCTCCTACCTTGCAAAAAGCAGCTGCTTTTCTTCCTGTAGAGCTCCAGATATGTTTTCTTACATCTCAGCTGAATTCATGGGTGTTCAGAATGGTCTGATAGATACCCTGCTGAATTCAAGGGACCAGATGAAACAAGGTCCCCTACTCTTCCACCATCTTACCTGTCTTGAAGTGGATTCTTGCTCCTCATTCCTTCTCAGTTCTTCTTGCTTCTCTTCTCAGAGCATCATTTCAGGGCCCCTCTCCTCCTGCAGCAGGAAACGACACTCCCATATGTCTGCTTACCTCTCGGGTCCTGCTTTATTCCAGTGTTCACCATTCCTCTTATCTGTGAAGCACTGACTGCCTGAGGCAGCCTTGCAGAGTAAGAAGAGCCTTGACTTGGAGTCATGAAATGTGCAGGATTTCTGATCCTAACTTTAAAAACAAAACATGCCCAAATATAACATCAGCATAATATGTGGTGCTTATTTACTTTCAAGAATGATATTTAAAGAAATTCTACTCAAAGATAAAAGAGAGAAGGCATAATGTCTGACTTTCCAATGACAAAGAACAGTGTGTCAGAAATGACCATGCAAAATAATATAATATAATCTGGGTCACAGAAGCAATGGAAATCATTATGAAATTTATAAATATTTGCTTTGAAAAACTAAATACAGGATTCATACACAGTGTTTGGAATAGTTAAGACTAACGTATAAACAGTATTACATCTACACAGATGGCGGAAAACAGCCCTAATTATTGAGCTCCTATTTTGCCTACATATTAAGTAAGGAAGTTTGAGGGATGGTATAGAGGAAAATGAAAGTGAGGAGATGAAAGGTGAAGGACTGAAACCCACAGATGTTCTAGACCAGCACTACTCAGTCATGAACGAGCAGGGAAATCCCCCATGATCTTGTCACAATGTGGATTCTGATTCAGCAAGTCTGAATGTGGCCTGGGACTCTGCATTCAGAGAAGCTCTGGGCAATGCTGCTCCTGCTGGTCCACGGACCACACTCTGAGTAGCCAGGCTATAAGGGGCACAACTGCTTTGGAACTAGGACTACATTTCCAGATGGCAGTGGCAGCAGAGGGAAGGATGGAAGCATTTCAAATTCCCCACCCAAGGCAATTTTAACAGGGTAGTACTTTATTAATCCATTCACTGGAAATTAAAGGCAATCACATTTCTGTGCTGTCCATGTGATGGTCATTGGATGCTGATTTTTTCCCTTTCCTGCTCGTTCTTTCATCCACATGGAATCAGGAAATCAAACACATACTTCAGAGTTTCTCCTCCTGGGATTTTGAGCGAAGTCCGAGGTTCCATTCATGCTCTTAGGGTTGTTCCTGTCCATATACTTGGTCACGTTCACTGAGAACCTGCTCATCATCCTGGCCATCTGCTCAGACTCCCACCTCCACAAGCCCATGGACTTCTTCCTCACCAACCTGTCCTTTGTTGACATCTGTTTCACCTCCACCCCGTCTTCAAGATGCTGCTGAACATCCAGACTCAGAGCAGTCATAACCTATGAAGGCTGCCTCACGCAGATTCATTTCCTCATACTCTTTGCTGTGTGGGACGTCTTTCTCCTGACCGTGATAGCCTATGACCATTTTGTGGCCATGTGTCACCCCCTGAACTACTCGGTCATCATAAACCCCCAGCTCTGTGGGCTGCTGACCTTGGAATCCTGGTGCATCAGTGTCCTGGGCTCCCTGTTGGAGACTTTGATGTCTTTGAGGCTGTCCTTCTGCACAAACATGGAAATCCTACACTTTTTTTGTGATCTTCCTCAAGTCCTGAAGCTTGTCTATTCTGACACCCTCATCAATAACATAGTGGTGTATTCTGCAACTGGGAGTGTGGCCTTGATTCCTTTCCATGGAATACTTCCTTCTTACTATCAAATTGTTTCTTCCATACCCAGCATTTCCTCAGCTGTGGGCAAAACAAAGCCTTTTCCACATGTGGGTCTCACCTCTCTGTGCTCTCCTTGTTCTATGGCACAGGCCTTGGGGTTGACCTCACTTCTGCAGGGACTTCGTCCTCTAGGATGAGTCTGGTGGCCTCGGTGATGTACACCATTGTCACCCACATGCTGAACCCCTTCATCTACAGCTTGAGGGACATGAAGGGGGCCCTGAGCAGGCTCCTTGGCAGGGTGGTGCCTCTCAGCGTCAGAACCATTATAGGACTCTCCTGAGTAGCTGGGCCCACAATATGGAGGCCCAGAGATCCTGGCTTCCTTCATCTCACTATTTTTATTTTTTCCCAGGTGTACACATTTTAAAGCAGTTCTCTCCTTGGGTCTTCCTTGTCTTCTCTATTTTTCTTCTTGTCTTCTATTTGTCTTCTCTATTTTTCTTCAGGTTATATCCTGGGTTCCCCCTTTCACTTTATAACCAGTCATTTTCATTTGGTGTGACTACAACCTGGTATTTTCTCAATAATCTTCGGTAATCGTTTGGATTTCTTAAAAAAAAAAAATAAGTCAAATCTCATGTAGTTAATATCCATACTCAGAGTGATGCAATGTGTGCCTATTTTGGAAATGTCCTGAAAACTCACTTACAGAAATGTTTTCTCAGGTCATGTGAATAAAATCAACTCAAAGATCTGACTTTCCCCCTTTTTCCTGATCTGATTCACTTTCCATACAGTCACATCAACTTTATTAAATTTCTCTGCTCATCCACAATATAGATTCCTTGAATTTTAGAACTCTCTCTTATCTTTGAAACTGCAGTGCTTACTATAGTTCTCAGGATGGAGTTTATGGTCAGTGAATTTTTGCTGAGTGAAAAATAGATGTGTGGGTGGTTAAATACAGTCAGGACCAGAACATGAAAGGTATTGATTTAATGAAAACTTTTGAGCTAGAAAACAAATTTGGTGTTTTGGTTTTGTTTTGTTTTGTTTGTTTGTTTTTAGTAGGTCCCGGGAGGACCCAAGGTAGGGCTTGAACTCAGAACCCTGTGATCATCACCTGAGCTGAGATCAAGAGTCAGTCAGTTAACTGAGCTACACAGGTGCCTCAAGAAATTTGGTTATTGTTATGGATCTTGATAACAAAAAGTAATAATAGCACTCTACCAGTACTGATTAAGTGTTTATACACATTATCTAATTTAAGTTTTCCAATAATACTTATGTGATTAGTATCATTCCCCTATTGTTATGGAGGAGGTGGAGCTTATGGTATCTAGCTGACTCACTCAAGGTCAAGGCTGTGGTGAAAAGGCTCACCCCTTCTGAGGTCTGTGGAGGGCTGCCTGGTTCAGATGCTCTCTCAGGCATCAGGTTATTTTGCCTCCAGCCAAATTTTATTATAATAACAGTTTAACCCATAACACATAAATGTGCATTTCTAGAAGTCAGCTCCCCAGCTCAGAAATGTTCTGCACTGATATTTATTATGGTTTCCTTAATATTATAATTTCACTTCATTTGATTGTTACAAAGCTTAGCACGTTTTTGCATTTATATGTTTATTCACATGTATTCTTCCTATATTTTTCATTTGCACCCTTAGATCATTTCTCATCTTAGGTATTTTTATTCTCATTGGTTTAAAATAAGTTTTTACATGGTTACCCTTTATATTTGTAAAAGCCAATGTGTTGTAAATATTTTTCTTAGATTTATACTTATTTTTAAATTTTCTTTATTGTTGGACCTGTAGGTTTTCATGTGCTGGAATCCATCAATTATTGTTCTCAATTCTTTTACTTCCATCTGGTTTATGTTCAGAGGATTAATTTAATCTTTCTTTTAGAAGTCCACTGCAGTTTTATATTTTTTCTACAGGTTCATTTTAGTCATTTTATTTTTCTACAAATTCACTCAATGCCAAAAAGTGGTTGGCATTAAGATAGAAATTTAAAAACAATGAATTGTGGATCACTACATCAAAAACTAATGATGTGTTGTATGGTGACTAACATAACATAATAATATTAAAAAAAAGAAAAGGTGGATTTCTACAAAGAATAAAAAAAAAGATAGAAATTTAATGTTATTTTACTTCTGACTAATAACAAACTATCCAAGCACCATTTATTTCCAAAGCCTTGCTTTCCTCATTGATTTTGATTCCACTTTTATAATATAACAGCTTTTTCTTAATAGGATTTGTGTTTTCTTATTCTCCTGTCTTGACACCAATAGGTTTAAGCCAATTTCACAATGTTTTGATAAACGGAAGTTTACTGCACATTTTAATCATGAACAGAGGCTAGGTTACCTTCCAATATTTATTCTCTGCTTTTCCTAGGAGCAGGACGCTGATTTGATAGGGGTGGCAATATACTCAGATTAAAACATCAGTATAGGAGTGATCATGTGCCTTTGCTTCCTGTTGCTGTAGAAACCAGTGATCCCAGACTTAGTGGCTTAAAAAGAGCACAAGGTATTAACTTAACAGTTCTGGAGATCAGAAGTCCAAAAATCGGTGTCCCTGGGATAAAAATCAAGTTGTCTGCAGGGCTGCACTCCCTCCTGGAGACTCTAAGGGGTAACCCACTTTCTTGCCTTCTCCAGCTTTTAGAGACTGCCTGCATCCCTTGTCCTATGGCCCTGCCCTCCATCTTCAATGCCTGCATGCTGGCTGAGTCTTTCTCATGTCTTATCTCTCAGACTCTTATTGCTGCCTCCTTTATCCATTCACGGACCCTTGTGATTACAATGGCTTTATCCAAATAATCCCAGATAAACTATTTTAAAGCCAGGTTATTAGCAATCCTCATTCCTTCAATAACTTTAATTCCTTTTCTCTTGTAACCTAGTATTTTCACAGGTTCTGGGGATTGGGATGTGGACATTTTTGGAAGGCCATCATTCTGCCTAATATACCACATGACACAAATTTGCCCAAATGTATGTTAGCTGAAATCTCTTAGTGGAGCGTCTAGGAAAACATGTATTTTCCTAATGAAAAAAAAAAAAATCCTCAAAATGGTGAAATAGGAGTTTTCTCACATCTTTTCCCCAAGGGCACCATTTTTGACGATAGCTCATGGGTGACAGTACCTTCGTGGAAGTACAGGGGTCCGATGAAGAAACTCAAGCCTAAAATTGGAGCAAAATACAGCCAGCATTGAACACACTGAAGAGAGTAAGAGGAACAATTACACTTTACCCACATACCCTATATCCTAAGGCAGCACACTCAGTGCCACAGGAGATCTTCTTGGCCAGGGGATTCTCCTGTGGATGAATGTGAGTGTGTGAGTGAGCACCTGTTTTCCCCACCTGTGTGGGATGCTGCCAGTGACACCCACTTCATTCCCAACCCACCCAGAAAACTGAGGCAGAGGAATCCTGGACTTAATTCCTGTCCTAAAGGAGACCTTTTTTGGTGTCATAATGAGCTTAGGAAATGTGGAACTTAGATGGTCACTATAGTCCCTGTGGATGGAACACCAACTCTGTGCCAGGGAATTTCCTGTGAGCTCTAAAATATTACTAACCTCTCAGACTGAATCCTTAGATGGAATTTCTCCAGTTTACAGATAAGGGAACAAAGGCTTGAAAGGTTCATTTTCTGTCATGAGGGAAAAGTGACACCTGTAAACTTGTTTGACCACCTAAGGTCAGATCTGAGGTGGGTGGGGGGGGTTCTGGGAGAAGAAGAACACACCTGACTCTGACACTGGACCACAGCCTTAACACACAAGGTAACATCAATGACTGGGATTTAGTTACAAACGCAGAACCTCTGGGCCACCCCAGATATGCCAAATTAGCAGCAACACTTCCCATGCTATGACAGTCAAAAATTACTCCAGATATTTTCAAGTGTCCTCTGGAGGCAAAATCATCCCTGGTTGAGAACCCCTGGCTTATCTTGTTGCATTCAAGTCAAAGCACATCAGTTCATAATGACCCAGTTCATAATTCTGGGTCGATCACTCAACCCTTCCAAGTCACATTTCTACAAATGTGCAACGAGGCTCATCATTTTATGGTCATCATAGAATGTCTTTTGCACAAAATAAATGAGGCCATCCATATAAGATTCTAAGCTTAGCCCATGGTCCCTTAAGTGGTCTAAATGCATTGTTTATACTCCCAACTCTTTTAAAAGTGAAGGACTAAATGTCAACTTTTAACCTGTATTAAAATCACTAAGCTCTTAATTGATTTGTCAAAGGAATTATGAACAAAAGGATTGTTGTATCCATGGTTTTATAGCAAAGGAACACACTCTTGCTTGTTGAAGAAGGAAGAGCAATTTTCTAGAGCTATCAGGAGTTGTGCTCCCACCAGGAGTCAACGTTTTGGAGACCCAAGGGGCATGGTCAAGACAGGTTCCTCAGTCTTAGATTTGGAAAAAAACTTTCACTCAGGGCTGTGGAAAGTTTCAATGTTAGAGCTCTGGAAGCCAGGCAAGTTCAGGGAGGTGTAATAAGCATTGGATGCACTTGAATTCTAACCTGGTCTCTTGGGAACAAGAATGTACAGGAAAAAATTCTATTCTGTTCAGATAAGTTCCCATGAGGAGATGTGCTCAAAGGTTGGAGTAATAATGGGAAAAGTGTCTAATGAACAGGGACAGGGAACAGATAATAGCAAACATAAGGAGTTGTAAATATCTCTTATGCAGCCCCTGGACATATTCAACCTTGAGCTTGAGGAGATACGGTTTTTGCATTTGGATTCCTACATCTGCTGGGGGACCCATGCTTCACGCCTTCCTGCTGTCTTGTCTGGAAACAGAGCTTTGGTCTCCATCACCAACTATCCGGGGGGATTCAGACCTCCACATGGAGACCTTCCTCTCAGAGACCCCATCCCGGTGAGTCTCAAAGCTCAGCAGGTATTTCAGGAAAGGTTCAGAGAAAATGGAAGAAGAAAGTTTTTACCTGAGGTCACCTGACAGCCTATTCAGCCTAGCTTGGAGCCAAGTGATCATTGTGTTTGTTGGTGTGGTGAACTCATTCATTTCTAGTCAATTTATTTAATATGTTAAAAAAAGAAATCAGAGAAAGGCAATTATCATATGATCTCACTGATACGAGGAATTTGAGGAACAAGATAGAGGATCATAGGGGAAGGGAGGGAAGAATGAAACAAGATGAAACCAGAGAGGGAAACAAACCATAAGAGACTCTTAATCTCAGGAAACAAACTGAGGGTTGCTGGAGGGGACGGGGGTGGGAGGGATGGTGGGGCTGGGTGATGGACATTGGGGAGGGTATGTGCTATGGTGAGCGCTGTGAATTGTGTAAGACTGAAGAATCATAGACCGGTACCCCTGAAACAAATAATACATTATATGTTAATAAAAAAGAAGAAATGTCTGTGAACTTGGCAATACAAGGATTACTGTAGATAATTAAGTGGTGGGAATAAAGTCCAGTTGGATGAGACTAAAGAAGGAATGGGAGGCATTCTCTTTAGGAAACTGTGAACACTTCCAAGGAGATTTGCAGTAAGGGGGAATATGAAAATAGACTATTAGGGATGGAGGTGGGTGCAGAGCAGTGAGGGCATTTATAAAATACTTTTACTGGGCTCCTAGGTGGCTCAGTCAGTAAGCTTCTGGCTCTTGGTTTTGACTCAGGTCATGATCTCTGGTTCCAGGGATCAAATCCTGTGCCAGGTCTCTGTTCAGTGGGGGGGGTCTGTTTGAGATTCTTTTTTTTTACCTTTCCCTCTACTCCTCCCCTTGATTGCACTCTCTCTCTCTCTCTGTCTCTCAAATAAATGAGTAAATCTTTAAAAAAATAAAAATAAAAAATATTTAGGATGGGGTATATTGGACCAAATTTGTATTCATTAAAAAGATCCAGTCCAATGGAGGCAGGCACTACTTGCAACTGCTGTTCTTGAGACATACATTTCACAGAATCCTCTCTCACATTAGGTATTCACTTAAAAAGTTTATTTAAAACATAAACAGGCTTATTCTAAAGGGCTTTATTTTGCACTCATTTCATTACCTGGAGGCAGAATATATTCTGGGGTTTATTAGCCATTTACTTTATCTATGGCAAATTATCTGTGCAAGTTCTTTGCTCTATATCCTGGGGTATGAGGGTTCTTATTCTTGTTTTTGTTTATGTGTTGTTCTTGCTGAATCATTTTTTTTCTTTCTTTCTTCTTCTTTTTTTTTTTTGATTGCATTCTTTCAACCAAATAATTACAAACGTTTAAGCCAAATTTGCCATTTGCTGTTTAATTCTTGTATGTATGTGCAGATCTATTTGGTAGCTAGTGTGAGAGATTATAAATTGTGAGTGGTCAAATCTATCAGTCAGTCATATGGCTCAAGGAGGAAAACCATGAAATGATTTGCTATGCCCCCTGACTGCATATGATGCACTCTGATATTTTCTATTGTGCCTTATTTATTCTACTGTATTATATTCTTGCAAAACCACAGTCTGACCCCACAAATGTTTCCAATCTCAGAATATGGAAAACATTTCTCTCCCAGGTCCTCCATTCCTGTGCTAGTAGCTCCCTGCTTCTGTTCTCTCTCTCATCACTGAGCACAGATTCTCTCATTCCTTCATGAAAATTTATTTACTCCTATTGTTCCCAACCAAAATATGTCTGGGGTAAAGGGTAGGAGTTTGTATAACATGCCCCAGCGCACTCTCAGTCTTGCAGGGAAATATACATGGAATTAAATAAAAGTTACAAAGTGATAATCCCTCCATCTAAATTGTTGCAAGAGAAATTGTCCTTTTTCTGGGGGAATGTTAAAAAACAAAACAAAGCAAAAACAAATTCATGAAGGAGATGACTCTTTGCAGTCTGAAAGAGGCGATGGGATTTTGAAGATAGAGAGATGGTGAATAATCCCAAATAGATCAGGGCAGCAGGTGTAGGGCGGCTCAGCCTGGAGACTGGGGCTTCAGGTGAAGCTACAACTCAGGTTCAATGTTTGTGAGATCGATGTGTGTGAGGCAGCGTGAGTGGGAAGCTGGTGGGTGGATCAGGGGAGGCCAGCCAAGAGCTGGAAGCTATGGAATTTGGGGTTCAGGCTCCAGTGGGGAGTCACCTGGAAAGGGTTAAGGTGGAGAGTTGGACAGTAACTTAACTGCAATATAGAAAGAGCTCTCTGGGTAAATGTGAATATTGGCTAGAGGGCGCCCCCCTGTGGTAGATGTAGAGATGACAAGGGACTGAAATAAGGCTGTGGAATTGGGGACCCAAGAGGTTGGGAAGCGATGGGGACATTGAAAGAAGAAAAATTAGCCAGATCTCATCACCAGTGATAAGCATTCATTATCAACAGGTGGGAACTAGGCTAAGGTCTTTCCATATATTCACTAAATCTGTCAACCACGTTAGGAGGATGGACACCTCGAGACCTATTTGGGGGAGGATCTTAACATTTAGGACAGTTTGGTTGGCCCTCCAAATTCAAATAGCAAATATACATAGATCCAAAATTCAAAACCCAAGTTTCTGATTATAAAACTTTTGCATTTTACATCGTTTAGAAAAGTTTTTTTTTTTTAAGCAAATAATCTTTTAAAACCCCCCACTTTTGTTGTAATGTGTGTATTTCTTTTTGTGAATTGTGGGTGTCTTCCCTTTACTTGTTATTCTGGTGGGATGTTCAGTGGGTCAGATGTCTTGATAACGTAAAGACATCCCTACTTTTTCTTTTGGAGAAATTGCTTCTTGCTGCTTTATTGTTCTGGGCATCAAGGTGCTGTAACTGGGGTTGGAGTGTTGCCAGAACTAAGGACGTTTGCTCCTCCTCACCATCTCTAGGGGCCACCTGAGCTTATTAGATCTTTCTCCCTCTTTTTCTTCCTCAAAGATTTTGGAACTGATTTTTTGTTTCTTTAACTACTGGACACAAAATGATCCTATTAAAATGGAGACCCATGATTACATGCTCATAGGAGACTTAGCTCCTGGAATTTGGATGCCGTTTTACATTTTTTGGGGAAAGACAGTCTGATATCAGCAGCTTGCCTTGTATCCCTGTTTGCCTTATTATTGTGGCTGGAGGCGAGAAGAGTGATTTTTCAACCAATAAATGAACAAATGAAAAGCAGAATGGTGAAGGGGAGTGGGAGATATGGCTTCCAGTTAAGGAATGAATGAGTCACAGGAATAAAAGGCACAGCCTAGGGAATATAGTCAGTGATATTATATGACGTTGTGTGGTGACAGATGGAAGCTCCACAGGTGTAACGTTTAAACTTGCTGAATCACTCAAATACACCCAAAACTGACGTAACATTGTGAGTCAACCACACTCAAATTTTTTTAAAAATTAATTTTGAAAAAAGCAAGTCTTTTCTGAGAGCCTTTGCAGGGTTGTTCCCTCTGATGGGCACACACTTCCTCAGATAGCCTTGTGTCTCCTTCTGTCTCTTCCTGAGGCCTCTGTGTAAATGTGTGCTGGTTTCACTCATATGTGGAATATAAGAAACAGCGCATTGGATCATAGGGGAAGGGAGGGAAACCTGAATGGGAAGTCATCAGAGAAGGAGAAAAACCATGAGAGACTCTTGACTCTAGGAAACAAACTTAGGGTTGCTGGAGGGGAGGTGGGTGGGGGGATGGGGTAATTGGTGATGGGTATTAAGGAGGGCATGTGTTGTGATGAGCACTGGGTGTTATACGCAAAGGATAAATTATTGAACACTACATCTGAAACTAATAAGTTGGCTAATTGAATTTAAATAAAAAAATGTGTGCTGGCCTACCCAAGCAACCAGTAAAAAATAACACCTCCATGCACTCTTTCCATTTACTGGCTTTTTCTTCATAGCACAGGTCACCTTCTGACATGCTATCTGATCTTTTATCTGCTTATCTTCTCTCTCACTAAACTGTGCAGACTTGTTTCCTGACACCTATATTCTTTGCCTGGAGGTTAGTCAGTACTCAAGTTTATTCCTCAAACGTGTGACAGAGTTTCTCATTAAAAGTATAAAATACATGAGTACTTGGGGGAAAGGCCATGTGTGGGATGCCCATTCCTATTCAGAGCTGGGATGGGGGTTCCTGACAGGGGACAATTTCTATAGAAAACTATGGATATTGACTTTGTGAATGTAAAATAAAAATAGAATTTCAATGATACTTGTAATGTTCATTATTGAGAAAATTAATCATGTTATTTTTTGTTTCCTGGTAGTCACCTCCACCATGTGGAACCAGGAAATGATTCAGGAATTTCAGAGTTTCTTCTTCTGGGATTATCAGAGAAACCGGAATTGCAGCCAGTCATTTTTGGGCTTTTTCTCTCCATGTACCTGATCACTGTGTTTGGAAACCTGCTCATCATCCTGGCCATCAGCTCAGACTCCCATCTCCACACCCCCATGTACTTCTTCCTCTCCAACCTGTCCTTTGTAGACATCTGTTTCACCTCCACCACAGTCCCCAAGATGCTGTGGAACATCCAGGCTCAGAGCAAAGTCATAACCTATGCAGGCTGCCTCACGCAGATGTACTTTTTCATACTCTTTGCTGGATTTGATGACTTTCTCCTGACTGTGATGGCCTATGACAGGTTTGTGGCCATCTGTCACCCCCTGCGCTACACGGTTATCATGAAACCTTCCTACTATGTACTGCTCGTTCTGGTGGTCTGGGTGATGAGTGTCCTAAATTCCTTATTAGAAAGCTTGACAGTGTTGCAGCTTTCCTTCTGTTCAGCTGTGGAAATCTCCCACTTTTTTTGTGAACTCCATCAGATGATCCAACTTGCCTGTTCTGACACCTCTCTTAATACCATGGTGATGTATTTTGCAACTGTGCTGCTGGGGGGAGCTCCCCTCACTGGGATCCTTTACTCTTACTCTAAGATTGTTTCCTCCATACTTGGGATCTCATCAGCTCAGGGCAAGTACAAAGCGTTTTCCACCTGTGCATCTCACCTCTCAGTTGTCTCCTTATTTTATTGTACAGGCCTAGGAGTGTACCTTAGCTCTGCTGCTCCCCAGAGCTCCCATGCAAGTGCAGTAGCCTCGGTGATGTACACGGTGGTCACGCCCATGCTGAACCCCTTCATCTACAGCCTGAGGAACAGAGACATAAAGAGGGCTCTGAAAAGAATCATTGGGGTTCCAGTGATGTGAGGGCCCATCATCCTGGGGCTGAAGAAGGGTCCATGATTGCAGGCTCACAGCCTCAGAGCCAGGAACTGCTATTTTTCGATCTGACTACGAAAGTGGAATCTGCACCATCTATTTATTTCCTGGAATTTCCAATTGTTTGAATTCAACTTTTCCACACATTTAAGTAACTCACTTTTTAACCTTCTGTTCTATCTGATGTAGACAGTATTCCACTTTGTCCGTTTTCATATGTTCCAATGTTTTCCCCAAACTTCAGTTACAAGTGCCTGGAAATTTCTGTATCTTACATGGGGCAAGTTCAGTTTCTTCAAACTAATTTCATTTCTTTTTTTTTTCCAGCAACAGAAGATATACTACAATTTTTATTTTATTTTATTTTTTATTTTTTTAAAATTTTATTTTATTATGTTATGTTAGTCACCATACAATACATCATCAGTTTTTGATGTAGTGATCCACGATTCATTGTTTTCGTATAACACCCAGTGCTCCATGCAGTACGTGCCCTCCTTAATACCCATCACCGGGCTAATTTCATTTCAAATGACATACCATGCCGAGTAAATTTTCCCTAGATTTCCCAAAAGAATAATCATGAGCTGTATTCTTCATATGGAAGAAACTACCTTGGCCACTAAGCCCTTCACATAACTTTTTTGTAGAGGAAAATACAAAACCCCAGTTTTCACCTTGATTCTGTCAGTCTTTTTACATATCTATCCTCACTCCTCTTCCTGAGAATGTGGACTCTAACATTGTTCCCTTTAAGTCTCAGGCTGCTGACAGTGATGCTCAGACTAGGAAAGCCCGGACACTCCCCTGCACCCTTGTGCTTGTGGACATTCCCACAGATGCTTCCCGGACCAGAGCGTCTGCTGTGGCTGCACCTGCCCTTGGGTTCTTATTGTGATTGCAAGACACGCCTCAGCAATGCACATCAGAGAACTCTAACAAAACCAGGTTTATTCCTCACATGTCCTGGAGGGCACAGCCAGAAAGTGCAGAGGGTCAGAGATTCAGAACAAGAGAGAGAAAGCCAGAACTGGGGGCCCTGCCTTTATTGAGGTCCATGGGCAGAGTGGCTAGTGGTTCCTAGCTTCACTCTTTATTGACCAGTTTAAAACATGAGTGAAATTCTGGTAGGGAAAGGGAAAGCAGGGTCACTACTGGTTCAGTATCGAGGTTACCCAGATCTTTCTGAAGAGATACTTCGTGGCTGGGGACAGCCTGACTGCTTATCTGGTAATTGTCACACACCTGACAATATGTTTATTCAACATGGTTGCCCTTGAAATGCATGCTTCAGAAATTAAAAGCTTCATGTCAGTCACTTTCTCTACAAACATGCTATTGTGCTTTATAACTAGTCTCCTTGTTTTATTCTATTATTCCCCTAGGTGTCCAGAAAGCCTACCATAGACTGGCAAACACTGATTAGCAAACATATATTTCCCAGTGGAGTCTACATGGAAAGACAAATTTGAATAAACAGATTGACTTGATATGTTCTTAGTGTCAGAGATGACCACAAATATGTGGATGCATTTTTTGGGGAGTAAATACTCAGTAGTGGGATCCCTAGGTCATAGAGTAGGTCTATTTTAAATTTTTAGGAACCTCCACTCTGTTTTCTGAGTGGCTGCACCAGTTTGCTTTCCTATCAATAGTACAAAAGCGTTCCCCTTTCTCCACATCCTTGCCCACATCTGTTGTTTCCTGTGCTGTAGATTTTAGTCATTCTGACAGGTCTGAGGTGATATCTCATTGTGATTTTGATTTACATTTCCCTGATGATGAATGTCGTTGAGTGTTTTTCATGTGTCTTTTGGTCATCTGGATGTCTTATATATTTGAAAGTATCTTCTTCCATTAAGTAGGTTGTCTTTTTGTTTTGTTGACTGTTTCTTTTGCTGTGCAGAAGCTTTTTATTTTGATGTAGCCATTTGCAACATGAATGGATCTGGAAGGTATAATGCTAAGTGAAATAAGTCAAATACCATATGATTGCACTCACATGTGGGATTTAAGAAACAAAACAAAGGAAAAAAGAGGCAAACAAACAAAAAAAAACAACAGAGGAAAACATATCTTCAATATGGAGAATAAAGTGGTGTTTGCCAGAGGGGAGGTGGGCAGGGGGATGGGTGAAATAGGTGAAGGGGTTTAAGGGTACACTTATCAAGGGGCTTATGGGTGGCTCAGTTGGTTTGGCATCTGATTCTTGGTTTCGGCTCAAGTCATGATATCAGGGTTGTGAGCTCAAGCCCCGCATCAGGCTCCTCCTAAACAAGGAGTCAGCTTCAGATCCTCTCTCCCTCTGCCCCTCCCCATACTGCCCTTCTCTCAAATAAATAAATAAATAAACAAACAAATACAACCTTAATAAAAAAAAGAGTACACTTATCGTGATGACCAATGAGTAATCTATAGAATTCCTGAATCACTATATTGTACACCTGAAGCTAATATAACACTGTATGCTAATTATACTGGCATTAAAAAAGTAAAAATATTTAAGAACTGTGAGAGTGCAACATTTCAAGCCACCAGCTTTATTACTATCCAAAATATTTCCTTTTCATGGTGTGCATCTATTTATTGAAGCATAGATAATTAGTGTCCACAACTGAGGGGGTTTATTCTTTGAGGTGAAGGATTGCTTAGTGTCTTCTATGTTTTATCACAGAGTTATATTCCTGTTTCTACTTGAAAATTTCCACTGCTATCTACTAATACGACTCTCTCTATCTTGTTCCACGAAATAACTCCCTTTTCCTAATATTTGTCTCAAATGCTAAGGGATGGTGAATGAACAATATCGACATTAGCCATTTCATACCTCCTTCCTGCTCAGAAATCTCTTCCACCTGCATGATCAGAGGGTGCTTCACAGGAGAGCTGGATGTCCTGCTGATCATGTGGTTCAGGATCACCAGTTCTTCTGTACAAATGTGCATGTCCTTCAAACACTCTGTTACCCAGAAGGGAGCCCACATATAGTCACTTGTTCATAAAGTCATTGGAAGTAAACTTGAATAACAGAATGATCATGACTGCTCTCCTTAAGGTCAGATAAGCCACAAGTAAAAAGGAGCACAAGTTGTAATTGTCTAAGGTCTGTTCACTTGATTATTGTGTCAGTCAGTTCTTGCTGTATAACAGACTGTCCTTCTCAAATGGGATATCATAATACCTTTACAATCAAATGGAATTATATGCTGGGACTTGTTTCTGATCTCTCCTGGGCTTCTCATGGATCTGGAGTCAGGTGTGAATCTCTACACACTTTTTCTAAGGCTGAACCATAGTGTTGTGTATGACTGTAGTGCTCTTCGGTCTCAGCAACTTTATGGGCTCTTATTACTACATTTCCAAATGTAGGCTAATCTTCTATTCATAAAAAATTGGTTTATCATGTGAATTACCTAAATTTAATTCCATTGTTCATACATCCATATTAACACTTGGCTTTCTTCCCCATTAGAAGTGCTATCTCCCATCCCTCTTAAGTGAGAGCCAGCTACCTGTGCTCCAGATCCTACCCATAGGCATGTACCATTAGGTTTGTTCCACTGAATTAAATCATTAATGTAAAATTATACACAATAACCTGCATATGTAACCTGCATACACTTTGGCGAATTAAAGGACCTACACAAAAATGAAGAGTACATAGTTCAAGTTTCTATTTGTGTATGATATAAGCCTATACATAAGTGTTAACTGCTTTGTTAAGTGATTACTAAAAATTTAAGCTTTCTGAGCATCATATTCCTTATTTCTGAAGGTAATGTGGGATTCTAAACATAACTTCATATGAACATTGTGAACATCACTGTGGTTGTTAGCTTGCTGGATTAACTAATGAATACATTTACTTACGATCCTAGAAAGAAAAGCAAACGTTCAAATCAGTCATGCAGGGGAGATTGTTGAGGATTAACTAGTGGAGATGGAAGAGTGGTGATGGGTGGCAGAGAGTGGTCCCAATAAGAGCAGGACACAAGTCCAAGAATCTTTGTGAATAAAGGGAATAGAGATATAGGGTATTAGCCAGGAGGGATAAGCAGTCAAGGGAGGGCATTCCTTTTATTCTTTTAAGCCAGGGAAAATTTGAGTATGTTCCCATATTGGTGAGAAACATCCAGACCAATGGATCATAAGACGTACATTTCACAGTCCTTTTCTTTGCTGGACATTCAAATCAATTTTTTAAAAAAATTTAATATGTGAAAGGGGTATATGAAAAAAGCTTTACATTGCAATTATTTCCTTACTGGCCAGGATGAATATATTTGTGAGTTTCTAAGACATTTGCTTTCTCTATTGTAAATTGTCAGTGTCAGTTTTGTGCTTTGTTGGGTTTGGATTGTTTGTATTCCTGTTGTGGATTGCATTTTTCAAACATAAGAATTGGAGTTTTCCCATCAACTTTGCTATTTGACCTTCAGTTCCTTTATGTATGTGTATGTATTTGAGGGTAGTAGGAAAGTTAATACATTCTTGTGTTCAAACCTATCATTCGGTCATATTTTTCTCCCCCTTCTTGCATGTTTAAGTGTAGAAAGTTCTTCTGCATCTTTTGAATAAATAAATCACCATTTACACATATTTCCAACCTATCTTCACATTTCTTTTATTCCATGTTGTACCTTTTGGCCTTTTGTGATTAGATCTATTTCTCAAAGTCCCGTCACTGGCAGCCCTCGTTTGAAAGGTATTCTTTATCATTTGACTAACATTCACCTTTTCTTCCTAAACAAATATGAAGTAATATTATCTCTATATGAGGTGAAAGCATCACTTTAGATAATGCTGCCTACTCACTTTTTTGTTATATTCTTTTATTTCTAATTTTTGTTTTTGTTTTTTTTAAAAATTTTTTTATTTTTATGTTAATCCCCATACATCTAATTTTTGTTTTTTAAATATAATCTGTAGGCCCAATGTGGGGGTCAAACTCACAAGCCCCAAATCAGGAGCTGTGCTTCTACTGACTGAGCCAGCCAGGCACCCCTGTTTCCCAGTTTTTAGCGCTTTAATCTTGAATTAGTGACCCAGGTTGATGTCATTACATTAATACTATTTTATGCCTGTCTAGAAACTTAGTTTTAGATTGTCATTGTGTTTCAGACTGTTGTTTGAGATAGCTCCATGCCTAACCTATTCTTACTCCTACTGCTATCCTTTGTTCCATAAGCTCTTAGTTTCTTTTATTTATTTATTTATTATTTTTTTAAAGATTTTATTTATTTTTTGACAGAGAGAGAGACAGTGAGAGAGGGAACACAAGCAGGAGGAGTGGGAGAGGGAGAAGCAGGCTTCCCGCTGAGCAGGGAGCCCGATGCGGGGCTCGATCCCAGGACCCTGGGATCATGACCTGAGCCGAAGGCAGACGCCTAACGACTGAGCCACCCAGGCGCCCCTTAGTTTCTTTTAAAACTTACATTTCTAGGGGTGCCTGGGTGGCTCAGTTGGTTGAGAGTGTGACTCCTTATTTCAGCTCAGGTCATGATATGATGTCAGGGTCATGAGATAGAGCCCTGAGTCGGGTTTTGGGCTGATTGTGGAGCTTGTTTGAGGTTGTCTTTCTGCCTCTCCATCTGTCCCTTTTCCACCTAGCTTCTGTACTCTCTCTTTCTCTCAAAAAATACTATGTTTCTATATTATGCGCACACAAATATTCATACACTTAAAAATATTTTATGTATTTATTTGAGAGAGACAGAGACAGAGACAGAGAACGTGTAAGAGCACAAGCAGAGTGGAGGGGCAGAGGGAGAGGGATAAACAGGCTCCCCACTGAGGAGGGAGTTAGACAGGGGGCTGGATCCCAGCACCCCGGGATTCTGACCTGATCCTAAGATAGACACTTAACTGACTGAGCTACCCACATTTTCCTATTCATACACTTTTATACAAATTCATGAATAGAATCTTATGCACATTGTAAATGGTCTTTAGGCTCCGGTGCAGTCTTTTTTTTTATAGCTTGTCTCCCTCGATAATACCTTACAGACTTGCCTCCATCAACTAGTATAATGCTAATTCATTATAATGCTAATTCATTATTTCAGCATAATATTTCAAGGTGTGGCTGGGTCTTTTACACTTTTGAGGATTTTTCATATTCTTTCTCATTAAATTGCTATTTTAGCAATCAAACAAAAATATTTTGAGATTGAGTTAAAATGCTGGTTCTCCACTGGGGGCTATTTTGTCCTCCAGGGGACATCGAGCAATGTTCAGAGGCATTTTAGGCTGTCAGATAGGAGAGGTGTCACTAGAGGCCAGGGATGCTCTAGACATCCTACATTGCCCAGGACAAACCCCAGCACAGAGACTGATCTGGGCCTGAGTATCAATACTGCTGAGATGAGAAACCCTGAGGTAAATAATACATATCTATATTTTTAATACTTACAGCTGTTTTCAGATTATTTTCCCAAAATGTGATAGCACCTCACATTTCTGTGATGAAAATTAAAGAACACCACTTTGCTACCTGTTTAAGAGTTCCAATCCCAATTGAAGTGACAGCCTTTTAAGATTTTTAATGGGCTGATGGGTGTGGAAGGGATTTCTTTTTTTTTTTTTTTTAAAGATTTTATTTATTTATTTGACATAGACACAATGAGAGAGGGAACACAAGCAGGGAGAGTGGGAGAGAGAGAAGCAGGTTTCCTGGAGCAGGGCGCCTGATGCGGGGCTCGATCCCAGGACCCTGGGATCGTGACCTGAGCTGAAGGCAGCCGCTTAACGGCTGAGCCACCCAGGCGCCCCTGGAAGGGATTTCTTGTTGCTTTCATAAACAGTGAGTTTGAGCAAATTTATATATTTGATCACCATTTTGATTTGCCCATTCTTATTATATCCCATATATTATATGTCCATTTTCTATAATTGTCAGCATTTCAAATGATTTTTACAGATTTTTGTTTCTCTATTGAATTCTATGGAGATATTTTAGCCATAAAAATGTTTCATTTATTTAATTTAAATTTAATTAGCCAAAGTATAGTACATCATTAGTTTTTGATATAATGTTCAATGATTCATTAGTTGAGTATATCACCCAGTGCTCATCATATCATGTGCCCTTCTTAATGCCCATCACCCAGATACCCCATCCTCCCACTCCCCTCCCTTTACATAACCCTCTGATTTCTTACCATTCCATTTTCCTCCACTACCCCAATGTCCTCTGCACTATTCCTTATGTTCCACATATGAGTGAAACCATATGACAATTGTGTTTCTCTCATTGACTTATATCACTTAGCATAATCCCCTCCAATTCCATCCATGTTGATGTAAATGGTAGATATTCATCCTTTCTAATGGCTGAGTAATAT
This sequence comes from Halichoerus grypus, assembly GCF_964656455.1. Lineage (NCBI taxonomy): Eukaryota > Metazoa > Chordata > Mammalia > Carnivora > Phocidae > Halichoerus > Halichoerus grypus. The sequence goes on from NC_135712.1 coordinate 205,810,831, forward strand.
TTCATTGTATATAGGAACCATACCTTCTAAACCATTCATCCATTGAAGGACATCTCAGCTCCTTCCATAGTTTGGTTATTGTGAACACTGCTGCTATGAACACTGGGGTGAATGTGCTCCTTCTTTTCACTACATCTGTATCTTTGGGGTAAATACCCAGTAGTGCAATTGCTGGGTCATAGGGTAGCTCTATTTTCAATATCTTGAGGAACCTTCATACTGTTTTCCAGAGTGGCTGTACCAGCTTTCATTCCCACGAATAGTGTAAGAGTGTTCCCCTTTCTCCACATCCTCACCAGGAGTTGTTGCGCCCTGTCTTGTTAATTTTTCCGTTCTGACTGGTATAAGGTGGTATCTCATTGAGGTTTTAATTTGTATTTCCCTGATGCCAAGTGATATGAGTTTTTCATGTGTCTGTTGGTCATTTGTATATCTTCTTTGGAGAATGGTCTCTTCATGCCTTCTACCCATTTATTGACCAGATTCTTTGTTTTTTGGGTGTTGAGTTTGAGAAGTGCTTTATAGATCTTGGATACAAGCCCTTTATCTGAAATGTCATTTGCAAGTATCTTTTCCCATTACATAGGTTGCCTTTTAGTTTTGTTGATTGTTTCCTTTGCTGTGCAAAAGCTTTTAATCTTGATGAAGTCCCAAAAGGTCATTTTTCTTGTTTCCCTTGCCTTTAGAGATGCGTCTTGAAAAAGTTGCTTTGTCCAAGGTCAAATAAGTTTCTGCCTTTGTTCTCCTCTGGGATTTTCATGGGTTTCTGTCTCACACTGAGGTCTTTCAAAAATTTTGAGTTTATCTTTAGGTATGGTGTAAGAGAATGGTCCAGCTTCATTCTTCTGCATGAAGATATCCAATTTTCCCAGCACCATTTATTGAAGTGTCTGTCTTTTTTCCATTGGATATTCTTTCCTGCTTTGTTTAAGATTAGTTGACCATAGAATTGAGGTTCCATATCTGGGCTCTCTCTTCTGTTCCATTGATCTATGTGTCTGTTTTGTGCCAATACCATGTTGTCTTGATCACAGCTTCATAATATAGCTTGAAGTCTGGAATTGTAATGCCACCAGCTTTGGTTCTTTTCAATTTCCCCCTGGTGATTTGGGGTCTTTTCTGATTCCATACATATTTTAGGATTGTTTGTTCCAGGTCTGTGAAAAATGCCCATGGTATTTCAATAGGGATGACAATGAAAGTGTAGATTGCTGTGGGCAGCATAGACATTTTCACAATAGTTATTCTTCCAGTCCATGAGCATGGAATGTTTTTCCATCTCTTTGTGTCTTCCTCCATTTATTTCATAAATGTTCTGTAGTTTCTAGAGTATAGATCCTTTACCTGTTTGGTTAGGTTTATTACTAGGTATATATGGTTTTTGTGTAATTGTAAATGGGATTCATTCCTTAATTTCTCTTTCTTTAGTCACATTGTTAGTGTATAGAAATGCAGCTGGGTTTTTTTTTTTTATCAAGATGATGGAGGAGTAGGGGACCGTATTCTACTGGTTCCCTGAATTGAGCTGATATCTACCAGACCACTCTGAACACCCATGAAATCAGCCTGAGATGTAAGAAGATAGATCTGGATCTCTACAAACAGAATATCATAGGCGGTTGGTTTCGAGGTATGAAGTGGGGAGCTGTGACTCCGTGGGCAGATATTGGAAGATAAACGGAAGGGGAAGGGAGCCTTTGGGATCCTGCACCATAGGTGCGCAATAGCCTCCCACACTGGGGATAGGGCACAGACTTGCAAACCAGTAGCAGTGGGGAAAGGACTTTAGGGCAGCCCTGGCCTGAAACCTGGAGCAGTGGGGCCATGCATGCGAACTGGGGGCAGCTGGGGGTTTTAGAAGCACAAAGGGCAGAGACATGCCCCGACCTGGAGGTGAGGACTGGGAGTGCCGCTGAGGGGCTCACAACCCAAAATGCTGCAGTTTTTAGCAGCACAGACAGAAATGGAGGTAGTGTGGCCTGGAGAGCTCACTGAAGAACAGATTGCAATCTCTCTGCTCTGAGGCAGAGGGTTGGAAATGGTCTCTTCTGCTCTGACTCTTGGAAGAGATGCAGAAAGTCACCAGGGAGAGCCGCCAGAGAAAAAAGCCCCCAAAATCTGGTTTTCACTGAGCCCATTCCCCACCCCCACCAGGGGTGCAGGGCAATGCTGACCAAACAGGGTTGCCTGAGTAACAACCTGGCAGGCCCCTCCTCCAGAAGACAGGCTAAGAAAACAAGAGGCCAGCAACCCTAAGTTCCCTAGAAAACAGGTGTATCTTGCTTGGGTTCTGGTCAATAATTTGGACTCTATACATTCCCTCAACCACCCCTCAACAGAACGACTAGGAGGAGGAACCCCCAAAATAGGAAAGACTCAGAGACTGTGACTTCTGCCACAAATTTACAAATGGATACAGATATAACCAAGATGTGGGAAATGGACTTCAGGGTAACAGTTATAAGAAAATAGCTAGAATGGAGAAATCGATTAATGACAACATAGAGTCTCTAAGGGCAGAAATGAAAGCTGAATTGGCAGAACTTAAAAATGCTATCAATGAGATCCAATCTAATCTAGATACTCTAACAGCTAGGTTAAGCAAGGCAGAAGAAAGAATTAGTGATCTAGAAGACCAATTGATGGAAAAGAAGGAAAGAGGTGAGGCCTGGGAGAAACAGCTGAAAATCCATGAAAACAGAATTAGAGAAATAAGTGATGCCATGAAATGTTCCAATGTCAGAATTATTAGGATCCCGGAGGGGGTGGGGAGAGAAAGAGGACTAGAAGATATATTTGAGCAAACTGTAACTAAGAACTTCCCTAATCTGGGGAATGAAACAAACATTCGTGTCCTAGAGGCAGAAAGGACCCTTCTCAAGATCAAGGAGAACAGACCAAGGCCCCAGCATGTAAGAGTAAAACTTGCACATCTTAGAACCAAGGAAACCATCTTAAGGGCAGTTAGGGGGAAGAGATTCCTTACGTACAGAGGGTGGAACATTAGAATAATGTCAGACCTATCCACAGAGACCAGGCAAGCCAGAAAGGGCTGGCAAGACATATTCAGGGTACTAAATGAGAAGAATATGCAGCCAAGAATACTTTATCTCGCAAGGTTTCATTTAGAATGGATGGAGAGATGAAGAGCTTCCAAGACTGGCAGAAACTAAAAGAATATGTGACCACTAAGCTGGTCTTGCAAGAAATATTAAGGGGGGTTCTATAAGAGGAGAAACACCCCAAGAGTGATATAGAACAGAATTTTACAGAGATTATCTATAGCAACAAGGACTTCACAGGCAACATGATGACAATTAATTCATATCTTTCAATAATCACTCTCAATGTGAATGGCCTAAATACTCCCATAAAATGGCACAGGGTTGCAGATTGCATAAAAGACAGGACCCATCCATATGCTGTCTACAAGAGACTCATTTTGAACCTAAAGATACATCCAGACTGAAAGTGAAGGGATGGAGATCCATCTTCCATGTCAACGGACCTCAAAAGAAAGCTAGGGTAGCAATTCTTATATCAGACAAATTAGATTTCAAGCTAAAGACTATAGTTAGAGACACAGAAAGACACTATCATTCTTAAAGGGTCTATCCAACAAGAAGATCTAACAACTGTAAATATCTACGTCCCCAACATGGGAGCAGCCATCTACATAAGCCAACTGTTAACCAAAATAAAGAGTCATATTGATAACAATACGTTAATTGTAGGAGACCTCAATACTCCATTCTCAGCAATAGACAGATCATCTAAGCAGAAAATCAACAAGGAAACAAGAGCTTTGAATGACACACTGGACCGATGGACCTCAAAGATATACACAGAACATTTCATCCTAAAACAATCAGAATACTCATTCTTCTCGAGTGCACATGGAACTTTCTCCAGAATAGACCACATACTGGGTCACAAATCAGGTCTCAACTGATACCAAAAGATCGAGATTATTCCCTGCATATTCTCAGACCACAATGTTTTAAAACTGGAACTCAATCACAAGAAAAAATTTGGCAGAAATTCAAACACTTGGAAGCTAAAGACCACTCTGCTCAAGAATGTTTGGGTCAACCAGGAAATCAAAGAACTTAAACAATTCATGGAAACCAGTGAGAACGAAAACACATTGGTCCAAAATCTATGGGATACTGCAAAGGCAGTCCTAAGGGGGAAATACATAGCCATCCAAGCCTCACTCAAAGAAATAGAAAAATCCCGAATTCACCAACTAACTTTATGCCTTAAAGAACTGGAAAAAAAGCAACAAATGATGCCTAAGCCACAAATTAGAAGAGAAATAACTAAGATTAGAGCAGAGACCAATGAATTAGAAACCAGAAACACAGTAGATCAGATCAACGACACTAGAAGTTGGTTCTTTGAAAGAATTAATAAGATCAATAAACCACTGGCCAGACTTATCCAAAAGAAAAGAGAAGGACTCAAAGTAATAAAATTATGAATGAAAGGGGAGAGATAATGACTAACACCAAGGGAATAGAAACAATTATTAGTAATTATTATCAACAACTATATGCCAATAAATTTAGCAACCTGGAAGAAATGGATGCCTTCCTGGAAACCTATAAACTCCCAAGACTGAAACAGGAAGAAATTAACAACACGAATAGGCCAATAACCAGTAATGAGATTGAAGCAGTGATCAAAAACCTCCCAAAAAACAAGAGTCCAGGGCCTGATGGATTCCCTGGGGAATTCTACCAAACATTCAAAGAAGAAATAATACCTATTCTACTGAAGCTGTTTCAAAAAATAGAAACAGAAGGAAAACTTCCAAACTCATTCTATGAGGCCAGCATTACCTTAATCCCCAAAGCAGGCAAAGACCCCATCAAAAAGGAGAATTTCAGACCGATATCCCTGATGAATATGGATTCCAAAATGCTCAACAAAATCCTAGCTAATAGGATCCAACAATACATTAAAAGGATCATCCACCACAACCAAGTGTGATTTATCCCTGGGATGCAACGGTGGTTCAACATTTGCAAACCAATCAGTGTGATAGAACACATTAATAAGAGGAGAGAGAACCATATGGTACTTTCAATTGATGCAGAAAAAGCATTTGACAAAATACAGCATCTTTTCCTGATTAAAACTCTTCAGAGTATAGGGATAGAAGGAACATTCCTCAAGTTCATAAAATCCGTCTATGAAAAACCCACAGCGAATATCATCCTCAATGTGGAAAAGCTGAGAGCCTTTCCCTTAAGATCAGGAACACGTTAAGGATGCCCACTCTTGCCACTATTGTTCCATATAGTACTAGAAGTCCTAGCAACAGCAATCAGACAACAAAAAGAAATAAAATGTATTCAAATTGGCAAAGAAGAAGTCAAACTCTCTCTCTTCACAGATAACATGATAGTTTATGTGGAAAACCCAAAAGACTCCACCCCCAAATTACTAGAACTCATACAGCAATTCAGTAATGTGGCAGGATACAAAATCAATGCACAGAAATCAGTTGCTTTCTTATACACTAACAATGCAACTATAGAAAGAGAAATGATTCCATTTAAAATAGCAACAAAAACCATAAGATACTTCGGAATAAACCTAACCAAAGAGGTAAAGGATCTATACTCTAGGAACTACAGAACACTCAAAAAAGAAATTGAAGACACAAAAAGATGGAAAAACATTCCATGCTCATGGATCGGAAGAATAAACCTGGTGAAAATGTCTATGCTGCCCAGAGCAATCAATACCTTCAACGACATCCCGATCAAAATTCCAATGACATTTTTCAAAGTGCTGGAACAAATAATCCTAAAATTTGTATGAGATCAGAAAACACCCCGAATCACCAAGGAAATGTTGAAAAAGAAAAACAAAGCTGTGATCACCAAGACAGCATGGTACTGGCACAAAAACAGACACATAGATGAATGGAACAGAATAGGGAGTCCAGATATGGACCCTCAACTCTATGTCAAATAATCTTCGACAAAGCAGGAAAAAATGTGCAATGGAAAAAAGACAGTTTCTTCAATAAATGGTGTTGGGAAAATTGGCCAGCTATATACAGAAGAATGAAACTCAACCATTCTCTAACACCATACACAAAGATAAACTCAAAATGCATGAAAGACTTCAATGTGAGACAGGAATCCATCAAAACCCTAGAGGAGGACATAGACAGTAACTTCTTCGACATCAGCCACAGCAGCTTCTTTCATGACACCTCTCCAAAGGCAAGGGAAACAAAAACGAAAATGAACTTTTGGGACTTCATCAAGATAAAAAGCTTCTGCACAGCAAAGGAAACAGTCAACAAACAGTCAACAAAACAAAGAGGCAACCCACAGAATGGGAGAAGATATTTGCAAATGACACTACAGATAAAGCACTGATATCCAAGATCTATAAAGAACTTCACAAACTCAACACCCAAAAAACAAATAATCAAGTCAATAAATGGGCAGAAGACATGAACAGACACTTCTCCAAAGGAGACATACAAATGGCTAACAGACAGATGAAAAAATGTTCATCATCATTAGCCATCAGGGAAATTCAAATCAAAACCACATTGAGATACCACCTTACACCAGTTAGAATGGCAAAAATGGACAAGGCAAGAAACAACAAATGTTGGAGAGGTTGTGGAGAAAGGGGAACCCTCTTACACTGTTGGTGGGAATGCAAGTTGGTACAGCCACTTTGGAAAACAGTGTGGAGGTTCCTCAAAAAATTAAAAATAGAGCTACAGTATGACCCAGGAATTGCGCTACTGGGTATTTACCCCAAAGATACAGATGTAGTGAAAAGAAGGGCCATATGCACCCCAATGTTCATAGCAGCAATGTCCGCAATAGCCAAACTGTGGAAAGAGCTGAGATGCCCTTCTACAGATGAATGGATAAAGAAGACATGGTCCCTATATACAATGGAATATTACTCAGCCATCTAGAAAAGATGAATACCCAACGTTTCCATCAACATGGATGGGATTGGAGGAGATTATGCTAAGTGAAATAAGTCAAACAGAGAAAGTCAATTATCATATGATTTCACTTATTTGTGGCACATAAGGAATAGCATGGAGGACATTAGGAGAAGGAAGGGAAAAATGAAGGGGGGGAAATCGGAGGGAGAGATGAACCATGAGAGACTATGGACTCTGAGAAACAAACAGGGTTTTAGAGGGGAGGGGGGTGGGAGGATGGGTTAGCTCAGTGATGGGTATTAAGGAGGGCATGTATTGCACGGAGCACTGGGTGTTATAGGCAAACAATGAATCATGGAACACTACATCAAAAACTAATGATGTACTGTATGGTGACTAACATAACATAATAAAAAGAAAAGAAAAAAATAAACAATTCATTAAAATACAATGACATACAATAAAGTAAACAGATTTAAAATGCAAAATTTGCTGACATAATCATACAAAAATTAAGAGTACATACTGCATTTGTCCATTTATATATAATTCAAGAAAGTGCACAAAGGCTTTAAAGATTTATTATACAATTGTAAAAAATGTAATCAACATGGAACTTCTGTTTCATTATATCTAATTCAGGTGGATATTGTTAGGAATAAATACAGTGTTTGAAAATATTTGGTGAGTCCAAGAAGTCATTCATGGGTAAGGAGCATATGTACATATATGTATGTGTGCATTTGTGCATTACTTCATACAAAAACATTCTTACACGTGTGTACAACACTGACTCAATAATCCCATCTTTTTTTTTTTTTAAAGATTTTATTTATTTGACTGAGAGAGACACAGTGAGAGAGGAAACACAAGCAGGGGGAGTGGGAGAGGGAGAAGCAGGCTTCCCCGCGGAGCAGGGAGCCCGATGTGGGGCTTGATCCCAGGACCCTGGGATCATGACCTGAGCCGAAGGCAGACGCTTAACGACTGAGCCACCCAGGCGCCCCAATAATCCCATCTTTTATGTTGAAAGGAAATTTGAAAGAAATTTGGAGAGGATAGAAATCAAATGAGTAAATGTTTGAAAAAGCATGAAATTAAAAGAATATACATATTTAGACAAAAAGATATAAAGTGGAATGGGCAAACTTAATTTTAGTAATGAATTAATTTTTTTAATCTTAATTCACAGAGGGCTCAAAGTCAGAATTTATATTTTTTTAAAAAAGAATTTTATTTAAATCTAAAGTCATGGGGTACCTGGCTGGTTCAGTGGAGCAAGCAACTCCCTTTTTAAAAAAAAATTTATTTTTAAGTAATCTCTACTTCCAATGTGGGGCTCAAACCCACAATCCTGAGATCAAGAGTGGTGCATTCAACCAACTAGCCAGCCAGGCAGCCTGAGCATGCAACTCTTGATCTCTGGGTATGAGTTCAAGCCCCAAATTGGGAGTAGAGATTTCTTTAAAAGTAAATAAATAACCAGCTCCTAGTTTCGCTGATCTGTTCTGCTTTTTTTAAATTTCTATATCATTGATTTCTGCTCTAATCTTTATTATTTCTCTTCTTCTGGATTTAGGCTTTATTTGCTGTTTCTTTTCTAGCTCCTTTAGATGTAAGGTTAGATTGTGACATAGATTGGAAGAACAAATAGTGTTAAAATGTCTATGCTACCCAAAGCAATCTACACATTCAATGCAATCCCTATGAAAACTAACTAACTAACTAACTAACTAACTAACTAACTAACTAACTAACTAATAAAGTAACTCACATTTATATTTTAGAAATGGAGAATTCACTTTTTAAAAAATTTTTTATTGTTATGTTAATCCCCATACATTACATCATTAGTTTTAGATGTAGTGTTCCATGATTCATTGTTTGTGCATAACACCCAGTGCTCCATGCAGAACATGCCCTCTTTAATACCCATCACCAGGCTAACCCATCCTCCCACCCCCCTCCCCTCTAGAACCCTCAGTTTGTTTTTCAGAGTCCATCATCTCTCATGGTTTGTCTACCCCTCCGATTTCCCCCCCTTCATTCTTCCCCTCCTGAGAATTCACTTTTTGAATTCCATTTCAACAATGGAGCAGAAGCTCCACTTTATTATTTTTTTTTATGGTTAAAATTGGATTTCAACACAAAATGCCCTTACCCAAAAGAAGAGAAATGAATTAATTGAGAGACTAAAATTCACTTTCTCCAAAACGAATTTATTGGGTAAATGTCTATACTACATTCTTATTTCTGCTGTAACAAATTACTGCACTACAGACTTCAAAAAACAAACTCATGCTCTTACAATGAATTGTGGATCACTACATCAAGAACTAATGATGTATTGTATGGTGACTAACATAACATAATAAAATAAAATAAAAAAAAGAAAAATCATGGGTACATACTGTATGATTCCATTTTCATAGAACTCAAGAAGGTGCACAGTAAGCTCTAACTACTTCATTATGCAATTGTTAGGGTGTAATCCCTCCAGCCTTCGTTTTCTTCTGAAGGCAATGTGGAATCATAAACATAACCTCAAAGGATGTTGTAAGGCAAGATGAAATGTGTGGAAATACTTTGTTGGGTCCAAAGACTGTTCAAGACTAAGAGTTATGTGTATGTAAATGTATATATATTCATGTACATTCTTATTTCAAGAAAACATACTGACATGCATGGATGTACATGCACAAGGCTCATACCACTCATTATAACTCATTATAACTTATCTATTGTGTTGAAATAAAGCTTTAGAGAAACTTGGAGGGTAAAGAAATGAAAAGAATGAACATTTGCTTTCACGTGGAATGCTAGGAATGTAGAAATTTAGACAAAAACATTTAGAGAACAGGTGGCCTTAATTTTCACAACAGATCACTTTTCTTACCTAAGTGCCCAGAGGCCTCAAAGACGTAACCACATTGACATTATGCAAGGAGAACTCCTCTGTACCAGCTAATAGGACTAAATATCTCCAAACTGACTAGAGTTTTCTTCTACTTAAGGTAGCATTTCAACACAAAATGCCCTTACCCAAAGAAGATAAGTGAATGATTTGAGAGGTTTAAATTCGATTTCTTCAAAGAAAATTTTATTGGAGAAATGTCTTTGTCACTTTGTTATTGCTGCTATCACCAAGTACCACACTGAGGGTTTAATAGAAACAGAATTATACTCTTCCAGTCCTGGAGGTCAACGCCAAAAATGAGTCTCTTTGGGCTAAAATCAAGATGTTTCTGCAGGACACAGAGTGTGAATTCCTACCTAGTTACGTGATTCTGGGTCACTATTTACTCTCCACAAAAATGCATGTCCTTCCAAACTCTTCTTGGTACCTGAAAAGGATCCTCATTAGAGTCACACTTTTTGTTTAAGATTTATTTATTTATTTATTTATTTATTTATTTATTTATTTATTATGTTATGTTAACCACCATACATCATTAGTTTTTTTTTATTATGTTATGTTAATCACCATACATTACATCATTAGTTTTTGATGTAGTGTTCCATGATTCATTGTTTGCATATAACACCCAGTGCTCCATGCAGAACATGCCCTCTTTAATACCCATCACCAGGCTAACCCATCCTCCCACCCCCTCTCCTCTAGAACCCTCAGTTTGTTTTTCAGAGTCCATAGTTTCTCATGGTTCGTCTCCCCTTCCGATGTCCCCACCTCCATTCTTCCCCTCCTGCTATCTTCTTCTTCTTCTTCTTTTTTTTTTAAACATATAATGTATTATTTGTTTCAGAGGTACAGATCTGTGATTCAACAGTCTTGCACAATTCACAGCGCTCACCAGAGCACACACCCTCCCCAATGTCTATCACCCAGCCACCCCATCCCTCCCACCCCCCACCAATCCAGCAACCCTCAGTTTGTTTCCTGAGATTAAGAATTCCTCATATCAGTGAGGTCATATGATACATGTCTTTCTCTGATTGACTTATTTCACTCAGCATAACACCCTCCAGTTCCATCCACGTCGTTGCAAATGGCAAGATTTCATTCCTTTTGATGGCTGCATAATATTCCATTGTATGTATATACCACATCTTCTTTATCCATTCATCTGTCAGTGGACATCCTGGCTCTTTCCACGGTTTGGTTATTGTGGACATTGCTGCTATAAAGATCGGGGTGCCTGTAACCTTTTGGATCCCTACATTTGTATCTTTGGGGTAAATACCGAGTAGTGCAATTGCTGGATTGTATGGTAGCTCTATTTTCAACTTTTTGAGGAACCTCCATACTGTTTTCCAGAGTGGTCTATTTCAGTGAGGGGGGTGTTAAAGTCCTCCACTATTATTGTATTGTTGTCGATGTGCTTCTTTGCTTTTGTTATTAATTGGCTTATATAATTGGCTGCTCCCATGTTAGGGGCATAGATATTTACAATTGTTAGATCTTCTTGTTGGATAGACCCTTTAAGTAGGATATAGTGTCCTTCCTCATCTCTTATTACAGTCTTTGGTTTAAAATCTAAGTTGTCTGATATAAGGATTGCCACCCCAGCTTTCTTTTGGTGTCCATTAGCATGGTAAATGGTTTTCCACCCCCTCACTTTCCATCTGGCGGTGTCTTTGGGTCTAAAATGAGTCTCTTGCAGACAGCATATCGATGGGTCTTGTTTTTTAATCCAATCTGATAGCCTGTGTCTTGATTGGGGCATTTAGCCTATTTACATTCAGGGTAACTATTGAAAGATAGGAATTTAGTGCCATTGTGTTGCCTGTAAGGTGACTGTTACTGTATATTGTCTGTGTTCCTTTCTGGACTATGTTGCTTTTAGGCTCTCTCTTTGCTTAGAGGACCCCTTTCAATAGTTCTTGTAGGGCTGGTTTCGTGTTTGCAAATTCCTTTAGTTTTTGTTTGTCCTGGAAGCTTTTTATCTCTCCTTCTATTTTCAAAGACAGCCTAGCCGGATATAGTATTCTTGGCTGCAAATTTTTCTCATTTAGTGCTCTGAATATATCATGCCAGTCCTTTCTGGCCTGCCAGGTCTCTGTGGATAGGTCTGTTGCCAATCTAATGTTTCTACCATTGTAGGTTACATATCTCTTGTCCTGAGCTGCTTTCAGGATTTTCTCTTTGTCTCTGAGACTCGTAAGTTTTACTATTAGATGTTAGGGTGTTGACCTATTTTTATTGATTTTGAGAGGGGTTCTCTGCTTCCTGGATTTTGATGCCTGTTTCCTTCCCCAAATTAGGGAAGTTCTCTGCTATAATTTGCTCCAATATACCTTCTGCCCCTCTCTCTCTTTCTTCTTCTTCTGGGATCCCAATTATTCTAATGTTGTTTTGTCTTATGGTATCGCTTATCTCTCGAATTCTGCCCTCCTGGTCCAGTAGTTGTTTATCTCTCTTTTTCTCAGCTTCTTTATTTTCCATCATTTGGTCTTCTATATCACTAATTCTGTCTTCTGCCTCATTTATCCTAGCAGTTAGCGCCCCCAGTTTTGATTGCATTAATAGCCTTTTTGATTTCGATTTGTTTAGATTTTAGTTCTTTTACTTCTCCAGAAAGGGTTTCTCTAATAACTTCCATGCTTTTTTCAAGCCCAGCTAGTATCTTTAAAATCATGATTCTGAACTCTAGTTCTGAGAAGGTACTAATGTCCGTATTGAGTAGGTCCCTGGCAGTCGGTACTGCCTCTTGTTCTTTTTGTTGAGATGAGTTTTTCCGTCTTGTCATTTTGTCCAGAGGAAAATAGATGAATGAGAGAACAAAATGCTAACAGGGTAACAACGTCCCCAGAAAATATACCCTAAAAAAATCAGAAAAGACCTGAAACCAGGGGAAAAGAAAGGGAAAGAAAGAAAAAAGAAAAAGATAAAAACAAAAACAGAACAAAGCAAAACAAAAAGAATATGATCAAATATGATCAGGCTGGTGCATAGATCAGTGCCACACACTAGATTTTGGGTGTATTTTGGTCTGTTAGAAGAAAGTGCCTCCCAAAATTTTAAAGAAAGAAAAACTTGTATATGTACAAAAATAAGGGTTAATAGGATGAAAGGATGGAATATGACTGTAAAGATGAAAATTATAAAAAAATTTTATAAAAGGAATTGATAAGAAGTTGATTGAAAAAAGAAAGAAGAGGATTGAAAAAAGAAAGAAGAGGATTGAAAAAAAAAGAAAAAAGGGAGAGAATGTGATCAGGCAGGAGACTAGAACAAAGCCATACACTAGAGATTTAGGGTATATTTTGATCTGTTAGAAGAAACTGTATCTCAAAATTTTAAAGAGAGAACAACTTATATATATATGCCAAAAATACAGGTAACTACTATGAAGGGATAGAATATGACTCTAAAAATGAAAAATAAAAATGTTTTTTAAAAAAGGGATTGATAAGATGTTGGTTGAAAAAGGGAAAAAGAAAAATTAAAAAAAAAAGACAGTTAAAAAAATTAACTTTGAAAGACTAAAGAATCATGGTAAAAAAGCCATGAATTCTTTTTTTTTTTAAAGATTTTATTTATTTATTAGAGAGCAAGCAAGAGAGAAACAGCATGAGAAGGGAGAGGGTCAGAGGGAGAAGCAGGCTCCCTGCTGAGCCCGGAGCCCGTTGTGGGACTCGATCCCAGGACTCCGGGATCATGACCTGAGCCGAAGGCAGTTGCTTAACCAACTGAGCCACCCAGGCACCCAAAAAAGCCATGAGTTCTATGTGCATTATTCCCCTAACGCTGGAGTTCTGCCGTTCTCATTGATCGGTAAACTTGGTCTTGGCTGGCTGTTCTGGCTGATTTTCTGGGGGAGGGGCCTGTTGCCGTGGTTCCCAAATGTCTTTGCCGGAGGTGGAATTGCCCTGCCCTTGCCAGGTCCAGGCTAAGTAATGCGCTTGGGTTTGCTATGGGGAGCTTTTGTTCCCTGCAAGCTTTCCCTACAGCTTTGGAGGACGAGAGTGAAATTGGCGGCCTCCCAGTCTCCGACCCGGAGGAGCCAAGAACTTGGGCCCCGCTCCTCAGTGCGCCCCCAGAGAAAAGCAGTCAGTCACTCCTGCCTCCTCCGTCTCTGGCCGCACTCCGTGCTCACCCGGCCTGTGACCCAGCGTTTCTATCTCTGGCACCCGACCCCGTGTGGAGTCTCCAAACCCAGCAGATCCCTGCCGTGCACTCCTGCGCCACTCCTCCTGGGGGAGAAAGGGGGTCTCCCCAGATCTGCCGCTTGTTGGGTCCCTGCTGGACGAGCAGTGGTCCGACTGTGCCCCGGATCATGGTTTATGGCAACCCGGGGCTGAGAGCCCACTCCTCGGCTCCATCTCTGCAGCCGGCTTCCCTGCTCCGATACCTGGGAGCTCTGCCACACTCAGGCAGCCCCGGTCTTTCTGTGACCCCGAGGGTCCTGAGACCACACTGTCCCATGAGGTTTCCATTCCCTGCTTAGCCACTGGAGCAAAGTCCCTCAGCGGAGCTGACTTCTAAAAGTTCTGATTTTGTGCTCCGTGGCTCTATCAAATGCCAGAAGTGGCGGACGGAGGCCCTTCCCCTGCCATCTATCCTCCTGAATATTGCTCGGATTCACTTCTCTGCATGTCCTACCTTCCAGAAAGTGGTCGCTTTTCTGTTCAGAGAGTTGTTGCTATTCTTTCCTTCGATCTCCTGTTGAGTTCGTAGGTGTTCAGAATGGTTTGATCCCTATCCAGCTGAATTCCTGAGAGGAGACGAAATCCAGGTCTTCTATTCTTCTGCCACCTTGCTCCTTACCCCCACATGGCCCCCAATACAAAGAATTATGTAGCACAGATATCAACAGTGGAGAGGTTGAGAAACTCTTCTAGACCAGAACTTCTCCAACATTAATGTGTGTTTGAATCACTTGAGGATCCTGTTCAAATTCAGATCTGATTTGGGAGGTTGTAGGTGAGGTTCAGAGATCCTGTGATTGTAACTCTTTCCCAGTTGATACTGATGCCATCAGTCCTGGTTTGTGGACCACTCTTTGAGTATTAAGACTGTGTTTCAGTGTTTGAGTCAGGGATAATTACTGTTAGACCTTCTCTACCAAGAATCCTCATGCTCACCTCAGGTCTGACCTTAGGTGGTCACATGATGGACTCAGTAGGCAAGCTTGTGCAGGCTCAGGTTCATGGGGGTGTCTTGAGTATTTCCCTCATTAACTGTGCTTCCTCTGGGTGGGATGATGCCAGATGGAAGAGATGTATAGGTCATCAGGAATGAGGTATAAGGAAAGGGTGTGGATCTTCAATGCCTTCTCCAGGTATGCCACTCTACCAGTTCACCAACCTGAAAGCTCTCCATCGTTTTGGGTTTCATGGAAGCTTCATGATATAGACATGATTAATTAAATCATTGGCCATTGGTGATTAGAATCCATCTCCAGCCCCTCTCCCATCCCAGGAGGTCAGGTTGTGGGAAGTAAAGTTCCAGTTCTCTAATCACATGGCTGGTCCTCCTGGCAAGCCGCCCTTCTCCATAGATACTTTCCCAAATTCACCCCCCTAACTTAGAAAAAACATTTTTATGGCTTTCATCACTTAGGAAATTTGACATTTAGAAGCTCTGTGCCAGAAATGGAGCTGAAGACCAAATGTGTGTATGTATGTATATATAATATGCATATATTATATATATATATTTTAACTGTAAATCACAGTATCACATTTATAACTGTAGTACTGAAAGAAGCTTTGATTGGAATTCTGTCACAGTGCATCTAGTTCTCAAACTCTGGCACAGTGGTTCTCAACAAGACATGATTTTGCCCCTGGGGATATTTGGCCATGTCTGGAGGGATGCTGCTTAACATTTATAATCCCTGAGACAGCACCCAATATAAATATTTATCCAGCCCCAAATATCAACAGTGAGAAGGTGAGAAATATGATTCTAGACCAGCATTTCTCTACCTTCACGGCAAATACAAATCACAAAAGTTTGTAGTTAAAATGAAAATTCTGATTCATCAGGTCTCATATGGGCCCAGGGACTCTGCATTTCTAAGAAGCTCCCATGTGGTGTTGATGCTGCAGGTCTTGGTGTAAGGGGCACAGTTTGAGAGCAAGGTTGTGTTCCTGTGTTAGAGTCACATGTAGGTAGTTTTTGTTCTTCTCCACCAGGAATGTTCTGTGTTTGTAATTTTGGATGAAAAGGTTTCCACATAACTCTATAGGTGTTGATAAATTCCCTGTTCAAGTCTTTTATATAAGGGATCTTGAATGACATCAAATAAATTATATGAGAAGAAAACTTTGTAGTAGGCAGAATAAGGACTTCCAAAAGATGTCCACATCCTAATCCAAAGAATTTTTGAACACTTTTGTTTATAAAGCAAGGAGAATGCAGCTAGTAGGTGGAATAAGGCTGCTAATCACTGATCTCGATATAAAAAGATTAGCCTGGATTATCCAGAAGGACTAATGTTATAACAATGGTTCTCTAAATGTGGAAGAGGGAGGACAAAGAATTGGAATCTGAGAGACATTTTCAGATTCTGTGCTGCAGGCTTGAAGATTGAAGGAGGGCCATGAGACAAGAAAGGCAGGTAGCCACTGAAAACTGAAATAGGAAAGGGAGTGAATTCTCCTCTGGTGTGTCCAGAAGGATCGCAGCCCTGAAGACCTCTTAATTGTAGCCCAAAGAGACCCATTTTATGTTTCTGACTTTCTAGAAACTTAGGATAAATCTTTGTTTTAAGGCACTCCTGTTGTCATATGTTAGAGCTGGAATTGAATACAGACATTTGTTCACAAAATATTGTTTGTAGGAATGGAGTTTGAGCCTTTCAACTCATTCAGTGAACTTCCCTTGGGTTAAGGCATTTGGTATTGAAATCCCACCTTAACTGGGAGGAGATAATTAGTTTTAGTTTGGAGATATTCTGCCTCATTAACTGGACAATGATTTCCCATTGCATAAATATAAATGTGGTTTTGACTCTGAGGACTTTGAAGATTTGAGGTCAAATACAATTCCTTATCAAAATTAAGAAAATCTTTGTGTCAAAACTCTACATCTTTTCTATTTTATGTTGATTGAAATGTTTCTTCTTGTCATTTGTATCCCCTCTAACTTTCAGGTTTTCTTTCAACACAATAGATGGGATTTAAATAAGTCTCTGTGTGTCTACATAAATGTGTGTGAATGTGTTTATTTGAGGGAAAGATGTATACAAATGTACACACACATAAACATACTCACACTCTTATCCTTGAATGTTTCCCTTGGACTCAACAATGTGCTTCTACACATTTATTTCTGATGACTATAATAAAGACAGACTTCATTAGGGTTCCTTCCAGGTAACCAAGAGAGGCTGGAAGGTCATGCCTCTTTGCACAAAAGATGTGACCTGAAGCACATGACTGGACAGAAATTCAATCTCTCTAATGAGTCATTCTCTGATCCTGAGGATATATATGGATGATATACAATGGATGATATTGATATTGTTCAATCATTGCCTATTTCATGGTTATGACAAAATTTAGAAAAGCAGATATTTCATTTAGAGAAGAGGAAGGAGTCCTATTTGTATGTAGCAGAAAGAGATAGATGATTCAATAAAAGTACCATAAGCATGCCATCCAATCCTTCACTTCAATGGGGAAAAC
Source organism: Halichoerus grypus (assembly GCF_964656455.1). Classification (NCBI taxonomy): domain Eukaryota; kingdom Metazoa; phylum Chordata; class Mammalia; order Carnivora; family Phocidae; genus Halichoerus; species Halichoerus grypus. The sequence continues at coordinate 205,828,364 of NC_135712.1, forward strand.
CCAACTCTTCTACATGGACATCAATCTCCTAATTCAGTGAGTGGATGGACAGCATAAAATTAAATATTTTGCTCAGTAATACAAAGTATACTTTCAATTTTTCTTCAACATATTTAAGATCTTTCCTGGTTCAAAGGCCATATGAAGTTAATCTATTTATTCTTTTCTTCTTTTGTTTTGGTTTTGTTATTTATTTATTTATTTATTTATTTTTATTTAAATTCAATTAGCCAAGTTATAGCACATCATTAGTTTTTGATATAATGTTCAATGATTCACTAGTTGAGTATAATATATTTATTCTAGTACATGTATCTGTGTGGACTCCACTTGGAGACATGTACTTGGTAATCATATTGCCAATTAGTGTGGTAGACACAGCTGCATAGGGGGACATGATCATAATAAGGAGAATGAAACTCAGTGACTACCTATAAGATAAACTATAAGTTAGTCTACATTGTCAGGATGAGCAGTGAGGGCTGTGATGTACAAAGTAGTGATGTACACAAAATTGAATAATTGGAGTCTCATACTTTCTTTCATTGTAAAATTACATAAGTGGTTTTGGTTACCAAAAGTAGTTTTTCTTTTTCTTTTCTTTTTATTTTTTTTTTTAAATTTTTTTTTAAGATTTTATTATTTATTTGAGAGAGAGAGAGAGGGATAGAGCACAAGCAGGGGGAGCAGCAGAGAGAGAGGGAGAAGCAGGCTCCCCGCCGAGCAGGGAGCCCGATGCGGGGCTCGATCCCAGGACCCTGGGATCATGACCTGAGCCGAAGGCAGACGCTTAACCGACTGAGCCACCCAGGCGCCCCACCAAAAGTAGTTTTTCTATATGAATATAATGACTCATGACTATCCTTTTAGTAAAACAAGAGAAAAATTACTTGGGATGATATTTGTTGTTTGAGTAGAAAGTATTCTTATGAAATCCATGGTGCCCCATGACATAAATGGGAATTTCCAAATATATTTGATAAAAGGTGGGAAAAACTTTGAGAAAGTAGGAAATGGACAAAAGGGAACCTGTCTGTATATCAGACAAAGCAGAAGCTCAATAAAGTGAGTTACTTAAATGTATGGAGAAGTTGAATTCAAACAAATGGAAATTCCAGGAAATAAATAGAAGGAACAGATTCTACTTCCATAATCTGATCAAAGAACAGCAGTTCCTGGCTCTGAGGCTGTGAGCCCTGCAAACATGGGCAATTCTTCATCCCCAGGACGATGGCCCTTACATCACTGGAACCCCAATGATTCCTTTCAGAGCCCTCTTTAGGTCTCTCTTCCTCAGGCTGTAGATGAAAGGGTTCAGCATGGGTGTGACCATCATCTACATCACCGAGTCTTCTGCAACTCTATGGGAGCTAAGGTACATTCCTAGGTCTGTACAATAAAATAAGGAGAAAACTGAGAGGTGAGACACACAGATGGAAAATGCTTTATACTTGCCCCGAGCTGATGAGAACTCACATATGGAGGAAACTATTTCAGAGTAAGAGTAAAGGATGCCAGCTAGGGGAGCACCACCCAGCAACACAATTGCAAAATACATACCATGTCATTATGAATAGTGTCAGAACAGGCATGCCCAACTACCTGATTGAGTTCACAAAAAAATTGGGGATTTCCATGCCTGTACAGAAGGACGGCCATAACACCATTAAGGTCTGTAACAAAGAATTGAGAACACTGATGACCCAGGACCAGAACAAGCAGTCCACAGAGCTGGGGGTTCATGATGACCTTACAGTGCAGGGGGTGACAGATGGCCATGAAGCAGTCATAGGCCTTTCTGGACAGGATAAAAATCATCCAGCTCTGCACAGAGTAGGAAAATACATCTGGCTGATGCAGCCTCCATAGTTAATGACCTTGCTATGAGTCTGGAAGTTCCACACCTTCTTCAGGATGGTAGTGGAAGAGAAACAGATGTCTACAAAGGACAGGTTGGTGAGGAACAAGTACATGGGGGTGTGGAGATGGGAGTCAGAGCTGCTGGGCAGGATAATGAGCAGATTCCCAAACACAATGATTAAGTATATGGAGAAGAAAAGCTCAAATAATAGGCACTACAGTTCTGGGTCCTCTGAAAATCCCTGAAGAAGAAACTCTGAAATTCCTGTATCGTTGGGTAGTACCATGTGTTGGAGATGACCACTAGGAAAGAAAAAATAACGTGATAAATTTTCAAGAAAATGGACTATTTATTTATTTATTATTTTTTACTCTTTATTCTTTTTTCATTTTTTAAAGTTTTTTATTTAAAAACCAGTTAGTTAACTGTGTAATAGCAGTTTCTGGTGGACAATATAGATTCAACACATCCATACAACACCCAGTGCTCATCAGGACAAATGCACTCCTTCATCCTGATCACCTGTTTCCTCCATCCCTTCACCCTCTTCCCTTCTGGCAACCGTTAGTTTGTTCTGTGTAATTAAGAATCTGTTTCTTGATTTGTCTCTCTCTCTCTCTCTCCCCCCCATTCCTTTGTTTTGTTTCTTAATTTCCACACATGTGTGAAATCATATGGCATTTGTCTTCCTCTAAGCGACTTATTTCCCTTAGCACAATACTCTCTAGCTCTAAGCACGTCATTGTAAAAGGCAAGATTTCATTCTTTTTGATGGCTGAATAATATTCCACCAGATATACATACCACTTCTTTATCCATTCATCAGTCTATAGACATTTGGGTAATTTTCATAGTCTGGCTATTGTAGACAATGCTGCTATAAACTTTGGAGTGCTTGTGTCCCTTTGAATTAGTATTTTTGTATTTTCTGGGTAAATACATAGAAGTGCAATTGTAGGATTATAGGGTCATTCTATTTTTAACTTTTTGAGGAACCTCCATACTGTTTTCCAGAGCACCTGCACCAGTTTGCATTCCCACCAACAGGGCAAGAGGGTTCCTCTTTCTCCATATCTTCGATAACATCTGTTGTTTCTAGCCTTGTTGATTTTAGCTATTCTGACAGGTGTGAGGTGATGTCTCATTGTAGTTTTGATTTACAGCAAATGGGCATTATTAACAGAGTGACATGCTACAATTTATATTTTGCAATCAAGAAAAAACTATATATTATTTGTACAGATCTGATCCCATTTAAGGGATGTTACCTGACATCCCTGATTAGGGATTCCTGTCCATTCAGCCTTTTCCCTAAGAGGGCAGGTATCACAAGTTTAATGAGAAATGCTTTTCTGCATTTGAGGAATAATGTTGAGTACGATATCTTCTAGACAAAGAGCATAGGGTACTGAGATAGAAAGTTCCATCATCCTTTGGGTAAATGCCTAGGAGTGCAATTGCTGGATCATAGGGTAGCTCTAGTTTTAACTTTTTGAGGAACTTCCATACTGTTTTCCAGAGTGGCTGCACCAGTTTGCATTCCCACCAACAGTGCAAGAGGGTTCCCCTTTCTCCACATCCTTGCCAACACCTGTTTCCTGTTTTGTTAATTTTATCTGTTCTGACTGGTGTGAGGTGATATCTCATTGTAGTTTTGATTTGTATTTCCCTGATGATGAGTGATGTTGAGCATCTTTTCATTTGTCTGTTAGTCATCTGTATGTCTTCTTTGGAAAAATGTCTATTCATGTCTTCTGCCCATTTGTTAACTGGATTATTTGTTTTTTTGTGTGTTGAGTTTGATAAGTTCTTTATAGATTTTGCATACTAACCCTTTATCAGATATATCATTTGTGAATATCTTTTCCCATTCCAGAGGCTGTACTACTAGGTATTTACCCAAATGATACAAAAATACTAATTCAAAGGGATACATGTACTCCAAAGCTTATAGCAGCAATATCTACAATAGCTAAAGTATGGAGAGAGCCCAAATGTCCATCGAGTGATGAATGGATAAAGAAGATGTACACACACACACACACACACACACACACAAACTGGAATAATCCTCAGCCATCAAAAGGAATCAAATGTTGCCATTTGAAATGATGTGGATGGTGCTAGAGTGTATTGTTGAAAATGAAATAAGTCAGTCAGAGAAAGACAAATACCATATGATTTTACTCATGTGTGGAATTTAGGAAAGAAAACAAAGAACATAGTGGGAGAAAAAAAAAAAGAGAGGCAAACCAGGAAACAGACTCTTATTTATAGAGAACAAACTGAGAGTTACTGGAGGGAGGTGGGTGCGGGGATGGGTAAAAAATATGGGGATTAAGGAGGGCACGTATGGTGATGAGCACCAGGTATTGTATGGAAGTGTTGAATCACTAAATTCTACACCTGAAACTAATATTGCACTGTATGTTAACTAACTGTAATTTAAATAAAAACTTGGAGAGAAAAAAAAGAGAAGTCTATAGAATCCAATGATGGAGAAAGAAGATATATTTAAAAAGAAGTCATATACCATGTCGGATAGTGACAAGTGCCATGAAGGAAAAAAAAGTCGGTATAAAAAGGAGTGGGTGGGAGGGTGGCAAGTTTTTATAGGAGTTCAGGAAAACTTGCAAAGAAGGTGACATTTTAACAGAGGCTTCCAGAAAGACTGAGAAGGAGGCAGGAGGATATCTGGGGGAGGTGTGTGCCCTGCAGGGAAAACAGAGCAAAGGCCCTGCAGAAGGCGCTTACTTCAGATACGCAAATCTCAAAATGAAGTCAGTGTGGTGAGGGAATGAGCAAGAGGGAGAGTGATGAGAGGTGGTGGCAGAGAATGTTGAGGACCGAGGTGGCTTTCCTGCCTCTGATGGACTTCAGGACAAAGGAGTCTTTCCTTCACATGGTGTTCTTTGTATCTTATTAATTGTGTTCCAAGGTATTCTGTGAATACAGGTAGATCCCTTCCTTATTTCCATCTGTTGGTGAACATTCTGCATCTCAGGGTCACATATTGGACTATATAAGCTCAGGCACCATTGCCCTGATAACTGCTCATGCCACAGACACACACAGTGCACTCTGACCTCCTGGTACTGCGTTACTATCATGCTTTTCTCGCTCTCAGCCACAATAATGTTGAAAGAAATGGTACAAGGCAAGCTGTCAACATCAGTTACCTTTACCCTGAAGAATGTGTAAATAGTATTTAAATCCTAGTTAGTAAACCTCCCAGGGAACAGGGAAACACAGAGCTCCATTTTAATAGGATCATCTTCTGTCTTGTATTTAAAGAAACATAAAAAAAAAAACACCTAAAAAAAAAAAAAAAAAAAAAAAAACAGTTCCAAAACACAGAGAGGAAGGAAATGGACACAAAGGGTAAAGGAGATATAATAAGCTCAGGTGGTCCCTGAGAGACTGTCATGAGCAGAAAGCTTCCCTTGTTTTGGCAGCATTCCAGCCCCAGTTCACATCCCCTGATGCCCAGAATAATTAACAAAGAAGATAAAACACAATGTATCCAAACAAGAAAGGAGTGGTATTTTAGAGAGGTCAGGATATTTTGCTGATTGAATATCCTTCTAGATAAATGTGCAAAGGGAATAAACCTGCAATTCACAACAGAAAATATACAATGTATGACAACAAGGGGATTTTTAAAGATGAAATAATAAAAGACTTTTGTGAATTATTTTATTTTTTATTTCTTTTATTAAGTTCAATTAACCAACATATGGTACATCGTTAGTTTTTGATGTAGTGTTCAATGATTCATTCATTGCATATAACACCCAGTGCACATCAGAATGATTTTAAATGCAAAATTTTGGGGATCAGAAAACTAAGTTTTGAATGTCAGATCTATTACATTTAAGCTCTTTGAACTTGGGAGAGACAACCAATCCATTCTAAATGTGAATATCTATACTCAAATAGTGGGGATAGAAGCATCCACCCTCCTAGGGTGGCAGACAGCATTAGTCAGTATAAGTAAAAAGCTTACGGTATAGTTCCTTCCTGTGAGTAAATGAGTGATTATCACTGGTGAGGAGATTTGGCTGTTTTTTTTCTTCTACCTCACAAATGTCTCCATCGTTTCCACACCTCTTGTTAATGAAGTATTATTACAAAGTAAAGCTAGTTAGCATACCACTTTTTGCATATTAAACACAATTTTTTATCTGAATACTCAGTGTGAGAGAAGGTTCTGAGAAATGTTTGTCTCAGGAACCGCTGTTGCAAGGGAAAAGCTCTCTGCCTGGGTCTGTGCCTTTCTATAAATACAGAACACGCTCAAAACCACCACATCTTAAAAAGGTCACCACACATACCTCCAAGCCAAATACTATGCTTTCCTGCTCCTCTTAGCTGCAAACCCCTTGGATATGTTCTAATTTCACTGGAACCACTTTAGGTCCCCCATTCCCTTCCCCCATCTCATCCAACTGCACTTCTACTCCCACCAGGTATCATCAACAATGATGCCTGTATTGTTGAGGCCAATGGACACTTCTTTTTTGAACACATTGCATAAATAGTTATAAATGAGTCTACCTAGTCTCAGGGGACCTCAGAAAATGTTCTCAGGTTCCATTCTCTCTGATCCTTTCCTGAAATGCCTGCTGAGCTCTCAGACTCACCTGGGTGGGGTCTATAAGATGAAAGTCTGTGTGTAGAGGTCCCAATTCCTCCTTGGATGGCTGATGATAGAGACCAAAACTCTGTTCCCAGACAGGACAGCAAGAAGTAGTGAAGTCTGGGTCCCCCAACCAGACATAGGAACACAAAAATAACAACCATGTCCAGGCCAGTCCGAGGTTTCATATGCTGAAGTTCTGCAACAGAGGAGATATTTACAGCTCTTTCTGTCTGCTCATTAGGCTACTGTTTCCATGTTACTTCCACTTCACAGCACTTCATTCCCAGGGGGCCACTGATGTGGACAGAAAGGAAACTTCTCCCGCTGATACTCTGTTCCTGGGAGACCAGATTAGAAGTCAAGTGAGTCCAATTTTGTATTCCTCATTCTCATAAACTTGCCTGACTTCCAGAGTTCTAACCTCCTTGTTCTTTACTTTAACCTTGAGATGATATTCAATCTATTTATTGGAGGGTTTACTTCACCATTTATAGCTTTGTGGTGATGTTAATAAATAAGCCATGTGATTCTCTTTATGTGAGGTTTTGAAAGAAAATTCTAAGTACTCACCCTAGAGTCTGAAATAAATTCTGTGTTTGAGTCTTCAAAGTGAAGGCCACTGAGTTCACATCAAATATACCTCTGAAAAAGATTTTTAGTTGCAGAATAATGTTCCCCAGATATTTCTAAATATTAATCTACAGAATCTTTGGATAAGTCCTATGTCATGGCAAGGAATAATTAAAGTTGTAAATGATATTAACATTGCTAGTCAGCTGACCCTCGGATAAAGTTTTTCTGATTATCCAAGTGGGCTCAATAGGTCAGAAGGGTTCTTCAAATGTGGAAGAGCGAGGCAGAAGACTTGGAGTCAGAGAGAGATTTCGAGATGCCCTGTTGCTGGCTTTGAAGATAAAGGGAGGGGACATGAACCAGGGAGTACAGGTGGCTTTAAAGCTGGAATGGGCAAGAAAACATTCACCCCAGACCTCCAGAATGAACTCTTCTCTGCAGACAGTGATTTTAGCCCAGGGAGACCTATTTCAGACTTACTTACAGAACTATCAGAAAATAAATTGATTTTGTTTAAATCAGCAGCCTGGTAATTTGTTGCCACCACAATAAAAATCTAATCCAGACGTTTATCCAATAATGCTTTGTTCAAGGGAAATGAAATTCAGCCTTGGGTCTTATTCATTTATATTCTCTTGGATAAGGATATTCGGTGTTGAAATCCCACTTTGAGTAGAAAAAGAATTCTGAAGTCACTTTGGAGTTGTTCAGCCCCAATAGCTGGTACAGAAAATCTCCCATGCCATGAGCCTTTCTGACTTGCGGACACTAAGGTAGAAAAATTGAATCATTAAGGCCCCTTATTCTATCTTAAATTTTGGGTCCAAATTATTATATACCTCTACTTTCAGGTTAAGCCAAATGTTCATTCTTTTCATTCTTATCTTCTCACACTTCCTCTCAAATTTACTTGTGACATGAAGGATCACCTAATAATGAGTCTGTGTTTGTGTGCATATTAGTGCCCATGTTTACTTGAAAGAAAAATGTGTATAGGAGGGAGGGGCAAGACGGTGGAGGAGTAGGGGAATCCATTTGAACTGGTCCCTGAATTTAGCTGGATAACTACCAAACCATTCTGAACACCCACAAAATCAGCCTGAGATGTAAGAATATATATCTGGATCTCTACAAGCAGAAAAACACTGCATGTGCCGAGGTAGGAACAGAGGAGTTGTGAAATCTGTGGGCAAATATTGGAAGATAAGCAGAAAGGGGAGGGAGCTGCCATAAGTTGGTGCCTGGAAAGTGATATAACACTGGAGTGCAAAAATGTCCTGCACTGGGACCAGGCAAAACCTCACAGAGTGATAGTGGCCAGGAAAGGGCTTTAGAACAGCACTCAAACAGGACCCAGGAGCTTCAGGGGTGCGTGTGTGAACCCGGAACCGCTCATGGTTTTAGAAGCACAAAGGGCAGAGACAAGCCTGGGCTCCTGGGCTGACCACTGAGAAGGTGGCCATGGGCCAGTGCTGCTCCCAGGAGGCTGTGGTTTTCAGCGGCACTTACAGAAACTAAGACTCTGTGTTCTGGAGGGTTCAGAGAAGAGCAGACTGTGATTTCTCTGCTCTGGGACAGAGGTCTGGGTGCGGCCATTTCTTTCTTTCTTTCTTTTCTTTTTTTTTTTTTTGCTCTGACCCTCAGAAAAGGCACAGAAAGCTGCCAGAGAACAAAAGCTCAAAAAACTGGTTTCCAGGAAACCCAGCCCCCTAATAGAAGGCTGGGCAGCTCCGCCCAAGCAGGGTTGCCTGAGAAACAATGAGGCAGTCCTCTCCCCCAGAAGACAGGCTGGAAGAACAAGATGGCAACAACCCTAGGGTCCCCATAAGACTGTAAAGCCCCGACACCAGGGGAAAATAGTATATTGAGCTCCAAACGTTGCCTCACGGCTTGTGTATTTTTCAGAAACAACTCTTTTTTTTTTCTTTTTATGCTTTCTTTTATGCTTCCTCTCTGTTTTTTCTTTTTAACTTTCTCTCATTTCAACTAGATGTTTAATATATCATATTTCATAGTAGCTTTTTAACTTATACTCTTTCACACTTATATTTTTTATATAGATATATGTTTCAACATAGTCCTTTTTTCCCTATTCAATATTACCTTTATATATATATACCAGTTTTATTTTCCCTGTAACTCTGGGAAGTAGTGTTCTCTAACAGACAGAACGAAATACACCCAGGAAGAATGAAAACACCCTACCTTACCCACACTGAGAGATCATAGCCACTCCTCCCCTCACCCCTCCGTTTTTCTTTTTCTCTTTTTTTTTAATTTTTAAAATTTTTTTAGTTTTATAAATTTTATTCTTGGGTTTCATTTTGACTTTGTTTTTTCGATGGGGGCTTCCAACTGCTCTGGAATTTCCTAGGGTGCATCTTGCCTGGATCATAGTTGATATTTTGGACTCTGTACATTCCCTCAACCACACCTCAACAGAATGACTAGGAGAAGGAACTCCCAACAAAGAAAAGAACCAGAGACAATGGCCTCTGCCACAGAACTAATGGATATGGATAGAAGCAAGATGCCAGATATAGACTTCATGGTAAAAATTATGAAGTCAATAGCTAGGCTTGAGAAAACGTTTAGCAGCAATATAGAATCTCTAAAGGCACAAATGAGAACTAATCAGGCTGAACTTAAAAATTCTATGAATGAGATGCAGTCTAAACTCGATACTCTAACAGCTAGGATAAATGAGGCAGAAGAATGAAGTAGTGATCTAGAAGATAAGCTGATAGAAAGGAAGGAAGCCCAGGAGGCTGGGAATAAACAACTAGAAGCCCATGAGATAGGATTAGAGAGATCAATGACACAATGAAACACTCCAATGTCAGAATTATTGGGATCCCCGAGGGAGTGGAGAGAGAGAGCTAGAAGATATATCTGAGCAAATCATTGCTGAGAACTTCCCTAATATGGGGAAGGAAATAAGCATTTGTGTCCAAGGGGCAGAGAGGACTTCTCCCAAATTTAATAAAAATAGACTATCAACCTGGCATATAATAGTAAAACTTGATAATCTAAGAGCCAAGGAAGCTACCCTGAGAGCAGCTAGGAAGGAGAGATTTCTTAAGTATGGAGGGAGGAACATCTGAATAAGGTCAGACCTGTCCCAGAGACCCGGCAAGCCAGAAAGGGCTGGCAAGACATATTCAGGGTACTAAAGGAGAAGAACATGCAGCCAAGAATACTTTATCCAGCAGGGCTGTCATTCAGAATATATGGAGAGACAAAGAGCTTCTAGAACCGGCAGAAACTGAAAGAATATGTGGCCACAAAGCCAGCCCTGCAAATAATATTAAGGGGGATTTTATAAAAGAAAAAAGACTGCAAGAGTAACATAGACCAAAAAGTTACAAAGACGATCTATAGAAACAGGGAATGTACAGGCAAAAGGAAGGCACTAAAGACATATCTTTCAGTAGTTACTCTCAATATGAATGGCCTAAATGCTCCCATGAAACAGCCAGAGTTGCAATTTGGATACAAAAACAGAACTCATCCATATGCTGTCTACAAGAGACTCATATTGAATTTAAAGACACCTCCAGACTGAAAGTGAGGGGATGGAGATCAATTTATCATGCCAACAGACCTCAAAAGAAAGCTGGGGTAGCAAGTCTCATATCGGACAAATTAGATTTTAAACCAAAGACTGTAGTAAGAGATGTAGAAGGACACTATATCATACTTAAAGGGTCTATCCAATAAGAAAATCTAACAATTGTAAATATCTATGCCCCCAATATGGGAGCAGCCAACTACATAAGCCAACTGTTAACCAAAATAAAGAATCATATCAACAATAATATATTAAAGTAGGAGATCTTAACACTCCACTCTCAGCATTAGACAGATCATCTAAGCAGAAGATCAACAAAGAAACAAGAGCTTTGAATAACACATTGGACCAGATGGACTTTGTAGATATATACAGAACATTCCACCCTAAAACAACAGAATACTCATTCTTCTCAAGTGCACATGGACTTTCTCCAGAATAGACCACATATTGGGTCACAAATCACTTCTCAACTGATACCAAAAGATTGAGATTATTCCCTGCATGTTATCATACCACAATGCTTTGAAACTGGAACTGAATCACAGGAAAAAATTTGGAAGGAATTCAAACACTTGGAAGTTAAAAGCATCCTGCTGAAGAATTATTGGGTCAATTAGGAAATTAAAGAAGAACTTAAACAATTCATGGAAACTAATGAGAATGAAAACACTTCAGCTCCAAACTTATGGGATACTGCAAAGGCAGTCCTAAGAGGGAAATACATAGCCATTCAAGCCTCTCTCATAAGCTAGAAAAATCCCAAATGCGCAAGCTAACCTTACACCTAAAGGAGCTGGAGAAAGAACAGCAAATAAAACCTAAACCAAGCAGGAGAAGAGAAATAATAAAGATTAGAGCAGAGTTCAATGAAATAGAAACCAGAAAAACAGTAGAGCAAATCAATGAAACTATAAGCTGGTTCTTTGAAAGAATTAATAAGATTGATAAACCACTGGTCAGACTTATCCGAAAGAAAAGAGAAAGGATCCAAATTAAGAAAATCATGAATGAAAGGGGAGAGATCATGACTAACACCAAGGAAATGGAAACAGTAATTAGAAATGATTGCCAGTAACTATATGCCAACAAATTAAGCAACCTGGAAGAAATGGACGCCTTCCTGGAAACTTATAAACCACCAAGACTGAAACAGGAAGAAATAGACAATCTGAATAGAACAATAACCAGTAATGAAATTGAAGCGGTAATCGAAAACCTCCCACAAAACAAGAGTCTAGGGCCAGATGGCTTCCCAGGGGAATTCTACCAAACATTTAAAGAAGAAATCATACCCATTCTTCTGAAGCTGTTTCAAAAAATAGAAACAGAAGGAAAACATCCAAACTCATTCAATGAGGCCACCATTACCCTGATACCAAAACCAGGCAAAGACCCCATCAAAAAGGAGAATTATAGACCAAAATCCCTGAAGAACATGGATGCCAAAATACTCAACAAGATCTTAGCCAATAGGATCCAACAGTACACTAAAGGGATTATCCATCACGACGAGTGGGATTTATTCCTGGGATGCATATGCAAATCAATCAATGGGATAGAACACATTAATAAGAGAAGAGACAAGAACCAATGATCCTCTCAACTGATGCAGAAAAAGCATTTGATAAAATATAGCATCCTTTCCTGATTAAAACTTTTCAGAGTGTAGGGATAGAGGGAACATTCCTCAAGTTCGTAAAAACCATCTATGAAAAGCCCACAGCAAATATCATTCTCAATGGGGAAAAGCTGAGAGCCTTTCCCTTAAGATCAGGAACACGACAAGGATACCCACTCTCACCACTATTGTTCAACATAGTACTAGAGGTCCTAGCAACAGCAATCAGACAACAAAAAGAAATAAAAGGTATTCAAATTGGCAAAGAAGAAGTCAAAATCTCTCTTTGCAGACAACATGATACTTTATGTGGAAAATCCAAAAGACTCCACCCCCAAATTACTAGAACTCATACAGCAATTCAGTAATGTGGCAGGATACAAAATCAATGCACAAAAATAAGTTGCCTTCCTATACACTAACAATGTAACTGTAGAAAGAGATTTAGGGAATCGATTCCATTTACAATAGCACCAAAACCCATAAGATACCTTGGAATAAACTTAACCAATGAGGTAAAGGATCTATACTCTAGAAACTCCAGAACACTTATGAAAGAAATTGAAGAAGACACAAAAAGATGGAAAAACATTCCATGCTCGTGGATTGGAAGAATAAACATTGTTAAAATGTCTATGCTGCCCAGAGCAATAAATACTTTCAATGCCATCCCAATCAAAATACCAATGACATTTTTCAAAGTGCTGGAACCAACAATCCTAAAATTTGTATGGAACCAGAAAAGACCCTGAATCACCAAGAAATGTTGAAAAAGAAAAACAAAGCTAAGGGCAACATGTTTCCTGATATCATGCTGTATTACAAAGCTGTGATCACCAAGACAGCATGGTATTGGCACAAAAACAGACACATAGATCAATGGAACAGAATAGAGAGTCCAGAAATGGACCCTCAACTCTATGGTCAAATAATCTTTGACAAAGCAGGAAAAAATATCCAATGGAAAAAAGACAGTTTCTTCAATAAATGGTTCTGGGAAAATTGGACAGCTATATACAGAAGAATGAAACTCGACCATTCTTTTACACCATACACAAAGATAAACACAAAATGGATGAAAGACCTCAATGTGAGATAGGAATCCATCAAAATCCTAGAGGAGAACATAGGCAGTAACCTCTTTGGCATTGGCCACAGCAACTTCTTTCAAGACATGACTCCATGAGAGTATGGACTCTGAGAAACAAACAGGGTTTTAGAGGGGAGAGGGGTGGGGGGATGGGTTAGCCTGGTGATGGGTACTAAGGAGGGCATGTACTGCATGGAGCACTGGGTGTTATATGAAACAATGAATCATGGATCACTACATCAAAAACTAATGATGTATTGTATGGTGACTAACATAACATAATTAAAAAAAAAAAAAAAAAGACATGACTCCAAAGGCAAGGGAAACAAAAGCGAATTGAACTTTTGGGACTTCATCAAGGTAAAAAGTTTCTGCACAGCAAACATTCAAGAAAACAAAGAGGCAACCCACGCAATAGGAGAATATATTTGCAAATGACACTACAGATGAAGGGCTGGTATCCAAGATATATAAAGAATGTTTCAAACTCATCACCCAAAAAACAAATAATCAAGTCAAAAAATGGGCAGAAGACATGAACAGACACTTCTCCAAAGAAGACATACAAATGACTAACAGACACATGAAAATATATTCAACATCATTAGCCATCAGGGAAATTAAAATCAAAACCACAATGAGATGCCACCTTACACCAGTTAGAGTGGCAAAAATTCACAAGGCAAGAAACAACAGATGTCGCAGAGGATGTGGAGAAAGGGGAACCCTCTTACACTGTTGGTGGGAGTGCAAGTTGGTACAGCCACTTTGGAAAACAGTGTGGAGTTTCCTCAAAAAGTTAAAAATAGAGCTACCCTATGACCCAGCAATTGCACTACTGGGTATTTACCCCAAAGATACAGATGTAGTGAAAACAAGGGCCACATGCACTCCAATGTTCATAGCAGCAATGTCCACAATAGCCAAACTGTGGAAGGAGCCAAGATGCCCTTCAGCAGATGAATGGATAAAGATGTGGTCCATATATGCAATGGCATATTACTCAGACATCAGAAAGGATGAATACCCACCATCTTCATCGAAATGGTTGGAACTGGAGGGGATTATGCTAAGTTAAATAAGTCAAGCAGAGAAAGTCAATTATTATATGGTTTCACTTATATGTGGAATATAAGGAATAGCATGGAGGACATCAGGAGAAAGAAAGGAAAAAGGAAGGGGGAGAAATCAGATGGCGAGGGAAACCATGAGACTATGGACTTAAGGAAACAAACTGAGGGTTTTAGACAGGAGGGGAGTGGGGGGATGGGTGAGCCTAGTGATGGGTATTAAGGAGGACATATATTGCATGGAGCACTTGGTGTTATACATAAACAATGAATCATGGAACACAACATGAAAAACTAATGATGTACTGTATGGTGACTAACATAACATAATAAATAAATAAATAAATAAATAAGTAAATAAATAAATGAATTCTTAAAAAAGAAGAAGAAAAGAAGGACAAAGGACACAACTACATAAATCAGAAATGAGAAAGGAGTAGTAACAACTGATGCCACAGAAATAAAAAGAACTATAACAGGATACTAAAAAAAAATTATATGCCAACAAATTGGACAACCTAGAAGAAATGGATAAAGTCCTAGAATCATACAATCTCCCAAAACAGAACCAGGAAGAAATAGAAAGTTTGAACTGACCTGTTATAAGTAACAAAATTGAATTGGTAATCATAAAACCACCCAAAAGTACAAGTTCCATACCAGATGGATTCACAGGTGGTCTACCAGACATTGAAAGAAAAATAATAATGAAGGGTTAATACCTATTCTCCTCAAAATATTCCACAACACAGAAAAGGAAGGAAAGCTTCCAAATACATTGTAAGGCCAGGCTTACCCTGATACCAGAACCAGACAAAGACATCACAGAAAAAGAGAACCACAGAACAATATCCTTGATAAAGATAGATACATAAGTTCTCAACAAAATATTAGCAAACCACATACAACAATATAGTAAAAAGAAATCATTCACCATGATCAGATGGGATTTATTTCAGGGATGCAAGGATGTTTCAATATTTGCAAATCAATCAGTGTCATACACCACATCAACAAAATGAAGGCTAAAACTCATGATTATCTCAATAGATGCAGAAAGAGCATTTGGCAAGAATCAACATTCATTCCTGACAAACTCTCTCAACAAAGTAGGGATAGATGGAACATATCTCAACATAATAAAGGTCATATATGAAAAACCCACAGCTAACATCATACTCAATGGTGAAAAACTGAGAGCTTTTCCTCTAATGTCAGGACCAAGACAAAGATGCCCACTCTCACCACTTTTATTCAACATAGTGCTGGAAATCCTAGCCACAGCAATCAGACAAGAAAAAGGAATATGGGGCATCCATATTGGGAAAAAATATTTAATTGTCACTATTTGGAGATGACATGATTTTATGCATAGAAAATCCTAAAGACTATCAAAATCTACTAGAAGTCATAAACAAATTCAGTAAAGTGCAAGATGCAAAATCAATGCCCAGAAATTAGTAACATTTTTATGCCCTAAAAATGAAGTAGGTGAAAGAAAAAAAAAAGTTTTGAATAAAAATAAAAAAAAACCCATTTACAATTGCACCAAAAAGAATAAAATACTTAGGAATAAATTTAACCAAAGAGGTAAAAGACCTGTACTTCAAAAACTCTAAAACACTGATGAAAGGAATTGAAGATGACACAAACAGATGGAAAGAAATAACATGCTCATGGATTGGAAGAATTTATATTGTGCAAATGTCCATATTACCCAAAGCAATCTACAGATTTAATGCAATCTCTATCAAAATACCAAGAGTGGTTTTCACAAAACTAGAACATATAATACTAAGATTCATGTGGAACCACAGAAGACCCTGAATAGTCAAGCAATCCTGAGAAAGTAGAACAGAACTGGAGTTATCACAATGCCAGATTTCAAGGTATAGTACAAAGCTGTAGTAATCAAAACAGTATGGTACTGGCACAAAAATAGACACATACGTCAATGGAGCAGACTAGAGATTCCAGAAATAAACCTGTGATTATATGGTCAATTAATCTATGACAAAAGAGGCAATAATACGGGGACAAGACAATCTTCTTAATAAATGTTGCTGGGAAAACTAGACAGCTACATGTAAAAGATTGAAACTGGAACATTCTCTAATTACATACACAAAAATAAACTCAAAATGGATTAAAGACCTAAATGTGAGACCTGAAACCATAAAAATCCTAGAGAGAACACAGGCAGTAATTTCTCCGACATCAGCTGTAGCAACATTTTTCTAGAAAAGTCTCCTAAGCTTAGGGAAACAAAAGCAGAAACAAACTATTGGGACAACATCAAAATTAAAAGCTTTTACACAGTAAAGGAAATAATCAAAACACAAAAGGACAACCTACTGAATGGAGAAGATATTTGCAAATGATATATCTGATAAGGGGTTAATATCTAAAATACATAGGGAACTCCTACAACTCAACAACAACAAAAAACACATAATCTAATTAAAAATGAGCAGGGACTCTTGAGTAAATATTTTTTTAATACAGACCTACAGATAGCCAACAGACACATGAAAATGTGCTCAACATCATCAGGGAAATGCAAATGGAAACCACAATTAGATACCACCTCACACCTGTCAGAATGGCTAAAATAAAAAAACAGAAGAATCAACAATTGTTGGTGAGGATGTGGAGAAAAAGGAAACCTTACACACTGTTGGAATGAATGCAAACTGGTATAGCCACTGTGGAAAACAGTATGAAGTTTCCTCAAAACTTAAAAATAGAAGCTACCATATGATCCAATAATTCCACTACCATTATCAAAGAAAACAAAAACACTAACTTGACAAAATATACGCACCCCTATGTTTACTGCTTCATTATTTACAATAACTAAGATATGGAAGCAACCTAAGTATCTATCATAGACAAATGGATAAGGAAAATGTGGTACACACTCACACACACTCACACACACACACACACACACACACATGCACGAGTATTTCTCAGCCATAAAAAAAAAGATGAGATCCTGCCATTTGAGACAACATTTATGGACCTAGAAGATATTATGCTAAGTGAATTAAATCAGACTGAGTAAGACAATTACCATGCAATTCCACTCATAAGTGGAATCTAAAAAAATGAATGAGCAAAAAGCAGAATCAGACCTATAAATACGAGAACAAACAGATGTTTTTTAGAGAGGAGGAGTGTGGGGGGATGGGCAGAGTGGGTGAAGGGGAGAGGGAAGTACAGGCTTCCTGTTATGGGATGGATAAGTTATGAGAATAAAAGGCACAGTGTAAGGAATACAGTCAATTATATTGTAAGAGTTATGTATCAGGACAGATGGTAGCATAGTGTATAAACTTGTCAAATCACTATGTTGTACACCTAAAATTAATGTAACATTGTGTGTCAACTATACTCAAATAAACAAACAAAAAAACCCCCACAAAAAACACACAAAGTACTCGTTCCCATTGGAAAGGAATGCTCTGAGTAGCCTACCTGAGTATATAGCAAGAAATTTGATGTGATGAATTTTACCCCAGATGAAAGATGTGATGTGAATGATGTGAATGAATTTAAAGACGTGAATAAATTTACCCCAAATGAAAGACCTGAATAATTGGATTTGGGGAACATGTATAAAGGAAACTCTAGCTCTGTATCCAAAAAATTTACCATCTACCAGATACAATGATACAGGCATTTTCTTCAGAATCTGTCTGAAGTTTTTTTTTTTTTTTTTTAATTTTATTATGTTATGTTAGTCACCATACAATACATCATTAGTTTTTGATGTGGTGATCCACGATCCATTGTTTTCGTATAACAGCCAGTGCTCCATGCAGTACGTGCCCTCCTTAATACCCATCACCGGGCTAACCAATCCCCTCTCCCCCCTCCCCTTTAAAACCCTGTTTGTTTCTCAGAGTCCATAGTCTCTCATGGTTCATCTCTCCCTCCAATTCCCCCCCCCATTTTTCCCTTCCTTCTCCTAATGTCCTCCATGCTATTCCTTATGTTCCACAAATAAGTGAAACCGTATGATAATTGACTTTCTCTGCTTGACTTATTTCACTTAGCATAATCTCCTCCAGTCCCATCCATGTTGATGTAAAAGTTGGGTATTCATCCTTTCTGATGGCTGAGTAATATTCCATTGTATATATGGACCACATCTTTATCCATTCATCTGTTGAAGGGCATCTTGGCTCTTTCCACAGTTTGGCTATTGCGGACATTGCTGCTATGAACATTGGAGTGCATATGGCCCTTCTTTTCACTACATCTGTGTCTTTGAAGTTTTCAAAATAGAAGTCAGAATGAAGTTCCAGGGAGGATCCTAGTTGGGATGGATGTGGTCAGGTGACATACTATATCTCTGAGTCAGACACTGGAGAAGCAGCTCAGAGGCTCACAGCATGATTTTTTTTTTATTATGTTATGTTAATCACCATACATTACATCATTAGTTTTTGATGTAGTGTTCCATGATTCATTGTTTGCATATAACACTCAGTGCTCCATGCAGAACGTGCCCTCTTTAATACCCATCACCAGGCTAACCCATCCCCCCAACCCCCTCCCCTCTAGAACCCTCAGTTTGTTTCTTAGAGTCCATAGTCTCTCATGGTTCGTCTCTCCCTCCAATTTCCCCCCCTTCATTTTTCCTTCCTACTATCTTCTTTTTTTAACATATAATGTATTATTTGTTTCAGAGGTACAGGTCTGTGATTCAACAGTCTTACAGCGTGATCTTTTTGATGTGCCTGCATGAGTGGTTATATACATTGGAGAAATGTCCATTCCAGGGGTGATGGACCCATTGGTAGAAAGAGAATATGCACCTGGGGACTGAAGTGGCAGAAAATTTTCCTTTATTTATGGTCCCTTGGCTTTAGGAGAGCTTAATTGCTTAGAGAATTGAGCAACATGAAGTGAATTTATTTAATAAGGAGTTCTGAAATTCTGCCCCTGAATCCCCCTCTGCAGGGCTCACCTGCTGCTCATCAGCCACAGGCTAAGAGCATTCTCTCCGTGCCTCTCTGAGATGTCCACCCACTCCAAAGAACCAGCGCCTGACCCCCAATTTTTGTCCTTTCTGCATCAATCATTCTTGGAAGGAAGGACCTGTAGAGTCATTGAGTGAGGCATCGGGGGAAGCCAGAGCAGTCCAGTAAGTACTCTGGGAAAATGGTGTGAAGGGAAGGAGAGCTTTTATTAACCATGTCTTCTGGGGAAATAGGTTGATGAGTTCGTGAAATGGGATTGATTCCAAATTTTGTACATTTCATGTCTGAAGAGGATTCTTGCTCCTCATTCCTTCTCAGCTCTTCTTTCTTCTCTTCTCAGAGCATCATTGCAGGGACCCTGTCCTCCTGCAGCAAGAACTGACCCTCCCTCATGTCTGCTCACCTCTTGGGTTCTGCTTTATTCCAATGTTAGCCTTTCCGCTTATTTGTGAAGCACTGCCTGAGGCAGCCCTGCAGAGTGTGAAGAGCCTTGACTTGGAGTCATGAAATGTGCAGGATTTGGAATCCTAGTATTAAAAACAAAATATGCCCAAGTATACCATCAACATATTATGTGGTGCTTATTTACTTCTAAATATGATATTTAAAGAAATTCTACTAAAAAATGAAAGAAAGAAGGCACAATGGCTGGCAGATATTCCAATGTCAAAGAACAGTGTCACAAAATGAACATGCAAAATAATGTAATCTGGTCATGTAAGCAATGCAAAGCATTGTGAAAGTTATTGATATTTGCTTTGAAAAACTAAATATAGGATTCATGCACAGTGTTCAGAACAATTAAGACCAATGTATGAAAATTATTAACTCCACCTACATGGCATGAAAACACCCTAATTATCAACTTCCCATTTTGGCCTACATATGAAGTAAGGTTGTTTGAGGGAAGGTGTAGAGGAAAATACAAATTAGGAGATAAAAGATGAAGGACTGAAACCCACAGATGATCTAGACCAGCACTATTCAGTCATGAATGAGCAGGGGAAACCACCGTGATCTTGTCACAATGTGTATTTGGATTCAGCAAGTCTGAATGTGGCCTGGGACTCTGCATTCAAAGAAGCTCTGGGTGATGTTTTTCCTGCTGGTCCATGCACCACACTCTGAGTAGCTGGGCTATAAAGGAAATGACTGCTTTGGAACTAGGACTACATTTCCAGATGGTAGTGGCAGCCAAGGGAAGGATGGAGGCATTTCAAATTCCCCAACTGAGGCAAAAGCAGGGTAGTACTTTATTAGTCCATTCACTGGAAATTAAAGACAATCACATTTCTGTGCTGTCACTGTGGTGGTCATTGAATGCTGATTTTTTCCTTGTTCCTTCTAGTTATATCACCCATATGGAATCAGGAAATCAAACACATGCTTCGCAATTTCTCCTCTTGGGATTTTCAGCAAAGTCGGAGATTCAGTGCTTGCTCTTTGGGCTGTTCCTGTGCATATACTTGGTCGCATTCACTGGGAACCTGCTCATCATCCTGGCCATCTGCTCAGACTCCCAACTCCACATACCCATGTACTTCTTCCTCTCCAACCTGTCCTTTGCTGACATCTGTTTCACCTCCACCACCGTCCCCAAGATGCTGCTGAACATCCAGACTCAGAGAAAAGTTATCACCTATGCAGGCTGCCTCAGCCAGACATTTTTTTTCTTTGTGTTTGGATGCGTGGACAATTTACTCCTGACCGTGATGGCCTATGATCGCTTTGTGGCCATCTGTCACCCTCTGCACTACTCAGTCATCATGAACCCCCAGTTCTGTGGGATGCTGGTCTTGGGATCCTGGTGCATCAGTGTCATGGGCTCTCTGCTCGAGACCTTGACCCTTTTGAAGCTGTCCTTCTGCACAAACATGGAAATTCCACACTTTTTTTGCAATCTTCCTGAAGTCCTGAAGCTCACTTGTTCTGACACCTTCATCAATAACTTAGTGGTATATTTTGTGACTATTGTCCTAGGTATTTTTCCTCTCTCTGGGATCCTCTTTTCTTATTCTCAGATTTTCTCCTCCATCCTGAGAATTTCATCAGCCAGGGGCAAGTACAAAGCCTTTTCCACGTGTGGGTCTCACCTCTTGGTGGTCTCCTTGTTCTATGGCACAGGTCTCGGGGAATACCTCAGTTCTGCAGCAACTTCATCCTCCAGGAAGAGTCTGGTGGCCTCAGTGATGTACACCATTGTCACCCCCATGCTGAACCCCTTCATCTACACCTTGAGGAACAAGGATGTGAAGGGGGCCCTGAGCAGGCTCCTTGGCAGGGTGGTGACTCTCAGCGTCAGAACCATTATAGGACTCTCTTGAGTAGTTGGGCACACAATATGGAGGCCCAGAGAGCCTGGCTTCCTTCACCCAATATTTTTATTTTTTCCCCAGGTGTACATATTTTAAAGCAGTTCTCTCCTTGGGTCTTCCTTGTTTTCTCTGTTTTCCTTCAGGGTATCTCTTGGGTTCCCTTTTTCACTTTATAACCAATCGCTTTACTTGGTGTGTATACAAGCTGGTATTTTCTCAGTAATTTTCAGTAATGGTTTGGATTTCTTAAAAAAAAAATAACTTAAATCCCACGTATTTAATATCTATCTTCAGAGTGATGGGATGTGTGCCTATTCTGGAAATGTCCCGAAAACTCATTTGCAGAGATGTTTTCTCGGGTCACGTAAATAAAATCAACTCAAAGATTTGACTCCCCCTCCTTTTTATCCTGATCTGATTCACTTTCCTTCCAGTGACATCAGCTTTACTAAATTTCTCTATTCAGGGGCGCCTGGGTGGCTCAGTTGTTAAGCGTCTGCCTTCGGCTCAGGTCATGATCCTGGGGTCCTCGGATCGAGCCCCACATCAGGCTCCCTGCTTGGTGGGAAGACTGCTTCTCACTCCCCATGCTTGGGTTCCCTCTCTCACTGTGTCTCTCCCTGTCAAATAAGTCAATAAAATCTTTAAAAAAAATAAATTTCTCTATTCATCCACATTATAGATTCCTTGAATTTCAGAACTGTCTCTTACCTATCTTTAAAATTGCAGTGCCTAGTACAGTTCTCAGGATGGAGTTTATGCTCAGTGAATATTTGTTGAGTGAAAAACAGATGGGTGGGTTGTTAAATACAGTCAGGACCAGAAAATAAAAATGTATTGATTTAATGAAAGCTTTCGAGTTAGAAAAGAAATTTGATGCGTTCTTTTCTTTGTTTTTAGTAGCCTCCATGCCCAGTGTGGATCCTAAGGCGGAGATTGAACTCACAACCCTGAGATCAAGACCTGAGCCGAGATCAAGAGTTGGATGATTAGCCCACTGAGTAACCCAGGCACCCCTTCTTATTGATTTTGATTCCACTTTTATAATATAACAGCTTTTTATTTTATAGGATTTGTGTTTTCTCATTCTCCTGTCTTGAAACCAATTTAGGCTTAAGCTAATTTCACAATTTTATAAAATTAGTTTCAGAGGTAGAATTTAATGATTCATCAGTTGCATATAATACCCAGTGCTCATTACATCAAGTGCTTTCCTTAATGCCCATCACCCAATTATCTCTTCCCCCCACTGACCTCCCCTCCAGCAACCCTCAGTTTGTTTCCTAGAGTTCAGCATCTCTTAGGGGTTGCCTCCCTGTCAATTTTCATCTTTTTTAAAAAAAGATTTTATTTACTTATTTGTCAGAGAGAGAGAGCACATGTAGGTAGAGAGGCAGGCAGAGGGAGAAGAAGAAGCAGGCTCCCCGCTGAGCAGAGAGAATTTTCATCTTATTTTATTTTTCCTTCCCTTCCCCTATGTTCATCTGTTTTGTTTCTTAAATTTCACATATGAATGAAATCATATGATATTTGTCTTTCTCTGACTGACTTATTTCACTTAAACATACGACACAATATATTTATTCCTATTCTTCCCAACCAAACTACATCTGGGGGTAAAGGGTGGGAGTATGTATAACAGGCCACATGCACTCACAGTCAAGCAGGGAAACATACATAGAATTTGAAAAATGTACACAGTGGTAACCCCTACATCTATATCATTGCAAGAGAAAGTGTCCTTTTTCTGTGGGAATGTTAAAAAACAAACAAACAAACAAACAAAAACAAAGATTCATGAAGGTAATCACTCCTTATAGGCTGAAAGAGGTGATGGGATAGTGAAGATAGACAGGAGGTGAATCAGCCCAAATAGACCAGTGGGTGACTCCTAGCAGAGGGCAGCAGGTGTATGGAGGCTCTGAGCCTTAGGACTGGGGCTTCAGGTGAAGCTACAATGCAAGTTCACTGTGAAATCAATGTGTGTGAGGCTGCGGGAGTGAGAAGCTGGTGGGTTGATCACGGGAAGCAAGCCAAGGGTTGGAAGCTATGGAATTTGGGGTTCAGTCTCCAGCAGGGAGTCACCAGGAAGGGGTTATGTTGGGGAATTGGACAGTAAATTAAATGCAATAAAGATCTCTCTAGGTAAATGTGAATATTGGCTAGAGGGTGCCAGCCTTTGGTAGGTGTAGAGATGACAAGGGACTGAAAGAAGGCTTGGAACTGGGGACCCAGAGGTGGCGAAGTGTTGAGGACATTGGAGAGAAGAAAAAACTCAGCCAAATCTCATCACCAGTGATAAGCACTCATTATCAAGAGGAGGAAACTATGCTAAGGTCATTCCATATATTCACTATATCTGTCAACCACGTTAGGAGGATTGACAGTTCTAGCCCTACTATTTGTTTTTTTGTTGTTGTTGTTTGTTTTTTTTTTTTTTTAAGATTTTATTTATTTATTTGACAGAGAGAGAGATAGCGAGAGCAGGAACACAAGCAGGGGGAGTGGGAGAGGGAGAAGCAGGCTTCCCGCCGAGCAGGGAGCCCGATGTGGGACTCGATCCCAGGACCCTGGGATCATGACCTGAGCCGAAGGCAGACGCTTAACGACTGAGCCACCCAGGCGCCCTCTAGCCCTACTATTTGAGAGAATATACTAACATTTAGAATAGTTTGGTTGGCTCTCCAAGTACAAATAGCAAACATGCTTAGGTCCAAAATTGAAAACATGACTTTCTTATTATAAAAGTTTTGCATTTTATATCATTTAGAAAAGTTCTTTTAGCAAATAATCTTAAAATCCCCCACTTTTGTCAAACTGTGTGTATTTCCTTTTGTGAATTGTGGGTGTCTTCCTTTTGCTTGTTATTCTGGTGGGATGTTCAATCAGTCAGATGTCTTGATAATGTACTGTTTCTTTTGGACAAATTGCTCTTTGCTGCTTTATTGTTCTGGGCATCAAGGTGTTGTAACTGGGGTTGGAGTGTTGCCAGAACCAAGGACGTTTGCTCCTCCTCACCATTTCTAGGGGCCACCTGAGCTTATTAGATCTTTCTCCCCACTTTTCTTCCACAAAGATTTTCGAACTGATTTTTTGTTTCTTTAAAAACAGGATAAAAAATGATAGTATTAAAATGGAGGCCCATGATTATATGCTCATAGGAGACTTAATTCCTAGAATTTGGATGCAATTTTACACTTTTAGGGGAGACAATATGATGTCGACAGCTTGCCTTGTATCACTGTTTAGGTAATTATTTTGTTTGACTGTAAGAATAGCTTGGTACTGGTTTTTAAAACAGTAAATGAACAAGTGAAAAGCAGAATGGTGAAGGGGAGTGGGAGATAGAGGCTTCCAGTTAAGGAATGAATGAGTCACAGGAATAAAAGGCACAGCGTTGGGAATATAGTCGATGGTATCATCATAGCATGTGTGGTGACAGATGGCAGGCAGCTCAACACATTGTGAGAATGGCATAATGTTTAAACTTGTTGAATCACTGTGTTGTACACTCAAAAGTAATGTAACATTGTGTGTTAATCACACTCAAATTTTAAAAAATTATTTAAAAAATCTTTTCTCAGAGTCTTTTTATTTACTTATTTATTTAAATTCAATTAATTAACATATAATGTATTATTGGTTTCAGAGGTAGAGGTCAGTGATTCATCAGTCTTCTATAATACCCAGTGCTTATTATAGCACATACACTCCCCAATGTCCATCACCTGGTTACCCCATCCCCCCACCTCCTTTCCCTCCAGCAACCCTTAGTTTGTTTCCTATGATTAAGAGTCTCTTATGATTTGTCTCCCTCTCTGGTTTCGTCTTGTTTTATGTTTTCCTCTCTTCCCCTGTTATCCTCTGTTTTGTTTCTTAAATTCCATGTATCCATGAGATCATATGATAATTGTCTTTCTCTGATTGACTTATTTCACTTAGCATAATACCATCTAGTTCCATCCACGTCATTGCAAAAGGCAAGATTTCATTTTTTGATGGCTGAGTAGTATTCCAGTGTGTGTGTGTGTGTGTGTGTGTGTGTGTGTGTGTGTGTGTAATACTATATCTCACATATTCTTTATCCATTCATCTATCGATGGACATCTGGGCTCTCCACATAGTTTGGTTATTGTGGACAATGCTGCTGTAAACATTGTGATGCATGTGCCCCTTTGAATGACTACATTTGCATCTTTGGGGTATATACCCAGTAGTGGGTATATAGGGTAGCTCTATTTTCAATTTTTCGAGGAACCTCTGTATTGTTTTCTTGAGTGGCTACACCAGCTTGCATTCTCACCAACAGTGTAAAAGGGTTCCCTGTTCTCCACATTCTTGCCAACATCTGTTGTTTCCTGACTTGTTAATTTTAGCCATTGTGACCCATGTGAGGTGGTATCTCATTGTGGTTTTGATTTGGGTTTCCCTGATGCCCAGTGATGTGAAGCATTTTTTCATGTGTCTGTTGGCCACTTTTATGTCTTCTTTGGAGAAGTTCCCATCCCTATCCCTCTGCTCCCCCTTGCTCTCTCTCTCTCAAAAAAATAAACAAATCTTTCAAAATAAATGACTATAATGAAGATCCTGTTCAGGTACTGAGTAGAGTTTAGAATGACATGCATTTTTGTGGAGAAAAAATGTTGACCCAGAATCGTGTATCTAGGCAGGAGGAATTCATGCTCTCTGTGTCTTGCAGAGTCATTTTGATTTTAGCCCAGTGAGACTTATTTTTGGTTTTGACTTCCAGGACTGCAAGAGCATAAATTTGTTTGTTTGTTTCTTTCTTTCTTTTCTTTTTTTAAAAGATTTTATTTATTTCTTTGACAGAGAGAGGAAACACAAGCAGGGGGAGTGGGAGAGGGAGAAGCAGGCTTCCTGTTGAACAGGGAGCCCAATGCAGGGCTCAATCCCAGGACCCCGGGATCATGACCTGAGCCAAAGGCAGACGCTTAATGACTGAGCCACCCAGGCGCTCCTAAATTTGTTTCTTTTAAACCCTCAGAGTGGTAATTGGTGATAGCACTAATAGGAAACTAGGCAATGACATTTTTCCCATAAAATTTTATTTGAAGAAGATGAATTTAAATCCCTCAGTTCATTTACTTACCTTCTTTGGGTAAGGGCATTTTTTGTTGAAATGCTACCTCAAGTAGAAGAAAAATGTAAAGTCATTTTAGAGATATTCAGCCCTATGGCTAGTACAGAGGAGTTCTCCTTGCATAAATGTCAATGTGGTTTTGTCTTTGAGCCCTCTGGCATTAAGATAGGAGATGTAATGCATTCTGAAAATTAAGGCCACCTGTTCTACCCTAAATTTTTTGTCTTGATTTCAACATTACTAGTTATTTTATGTGAACGCAAACATTTATTCTTTTCATTTCTTTACCCTCCAAGTTTCTCTCAAGCTTTCTTTCAACACAATAGATGAGTTATAATGAGTTATAATGAGGGTTATGAGCCTTATGCGTGTAATCCATGCATGTGAGTGTGTTTTCTTGAAATAAAATGCACATGAATATACATACACTTACATACACCAACCCTTGGTGTTGAACATTCTTTGTACTGCAAAGTATTTCCACACATTTCATCTCTCCTCACAACATCCTTTCAAGTTATGTTCATGATTCCACATTGCCTTCGGAAGAAAATGAAGGCTGGAGAGGTTATATCCTAACAATTGCATAACAAAGCAGTTAGAATTCATTGTGCACCTTCTTGAATTCTATGGAAATGGAATCATTCAGTATGTACCCATGAGTTGTCAACACCTGACTAAGGACTCATTTGGAGTCCTGCAGAGTACAGAACAACTCCCTAACCTGCAATCCTCTTTGATAACAAATACATTATAGTAAGCCATTTAGTTTTAGGAGGCTTTCTATGCAGCAACAGCTAACTGATATAATAAATCAGAAAGACCTGAGGGCATTTATAATTATCTGGTCCTTTTTATTCTAGGCATTTATTCTGATAATTGAAGGTAGCATTCATGATTACTGTGTTCTTCAAGTTTATTTCACACAACTGTATTAAAAATGAATCCACTGAAGCCCCTTTGAGGTAATATGGAAAGGTGGGAAGGACATGCATGTGTGCATAAAACTTGTGATTCTGAGTCATATATTGGAAAGGAATCCAAGCTTGCTGGTGAGTCATCCTGTGATTATGAGGATGATATATAATGGATGATAATGATATTGTTCATTTGCTACACCTTTAGAGATTAGGGCAAAATTTCAAATAGTGGGGGATATTTTGTTTAGAGAAATGGAAGGAATCATATTTGTATGTAGCACTGGAAGTGTTCACCCAGAAACCAGAACATAATTTAATAAAACCCTAAACAAATAAGTGAAACCATATGACAACTGACTTTCTCTGTTTGACTTATTTCACTTAGCATAATCTCCTCCAGTCCCATCCATGTTGATGTAAAAGTTGGGTATTCATCATTTCTGACGGCTGAGGAAGGGAAAAATGAAGGGGGGGAAATCAGAGGGGGAGACGAACCATGAGAGACTATGGACTCTGAGAAACAAACTGAGGGTCTTAGAGGGGAGGGGGGTGGGGGGATGGGTTAGCCCTGTGATGGGTATTAAGGAGGACAGGTACTGCATGGAGCACTGGGTGTTATACAAAAACAATGAATCATGGAACACTACATCAAAAACTAATGATGTACTGTATTGGGACTAACATAACATAATAAAATAAAATTAAATTTTAAAAAAAGAAAGTATCCCCCCCAAATAAAAATAAAACCCTAAACATGCCACCAGCGTTCATATTAATAAATACACCTTACAGAAGGACCTTGATATTCCATAATTCAATAGGTAGAGGAAGTGCCTGAGAAAGAAATATTTTGCATAGCAATAAATGTATGATTTAATATTTTGCTTCATCATCCTTAAAGCAAGTTTGACTCTAAAGCCATATTATGCCAATGTAGTTTTTCCACATTTGTCTTTCTGTGTAGATTCCACTTGGAGATATGTATTTTATTATCATTTTTTTGTCGGTGACTATGGGAGGCGGTGGACACAAGCTGTGTAACAGGATCCTAATGTGTAGAAAAATCCCCATGATCAGCTATAACCACTGGTACATCAAAGTCTGCATTCTCAGGAAGAGCAGTTAAGGTAGCGATATGCAAAGGAATGATGTTCACAAAAGTGAAGCATAGTGGTCTCATATTTTTCTCTTTTATAAACTTATATAAATAACTGTGGTTGTCAAGATAGATTTTCCATAGGAGTAGTACTCAGTCAAACAAAATAAAAATACTCACTAAGATATATTTCATTTGAGAAGAAATTATTCTTAGCAGATCCATGTAGTTCTTTGAAGTAGTCGAGAATTTCCAAATAGTTTACATCCAAAGTTAGGAATAACACTGAAAGAGTACACGTACGACTAACAGAAAATCTCTTGGGTGTCAGAGATGTCACAAAGCTTAAAGTGAATTACATACATTATACAGAGGGGTCAAAACCAAAAAAATAGAAATTCTAGGAAATAAATTAGGAAAACAAGTTCTACTTCCACGATCTGCATAAATAAATCACAACTTTTGTCTAAGGCCTCAGGCCCTGCCAATACGGGCACCTCTTCAGCCCAGGACAGTTGGCCCTTTTAGAGCTGTCATCCCAGAGAACCTCATCAGAACCTTCTTTATGTCTTTATTTCTCAGGCTGTAGATGAAGGGGTTCAGCATAGGTGTGACCACTGTGTACATAACAGAGGCTACTGCACTTGAGTGGGAGCTCTGGGTAGCAGCAGAGCTAAGGTACACTCCTAGGCTGGTACAATAAAATAAGGAGACAACCGAGAGGTGAGATGCACAGGTGGAAAATGCTTTATACTTGCCCTGAGCTGATGAGATCCCAAGTATGGAAGAAACTATCTTAGAATAAGAGTAAAGGACCCCAACCAGGGGAGCACCCCCCAGCAGCACAGTTGCAAAATACACCACTATGTTATTAAGAAAGGTGTCAGAGCAGGCAAGTTGGATCATCTGATTGAGTTCACAGAAGAAGTGGGGAATTTCCACCTTTCTACAGAAGGATACTTGCAAGACCATTAAGCTTTCTAACAAGGAATGCAGGATGCTCATGATCCAGGACACCAGAACCAACAGTCCACAGAGCCTGGGTTTCATGAGGACCATGTAGTGCAGGGGGTGACAGATGGCCACAAAGCGGTCATAAGCCATCACAGTCAGGAGAAAGATGTCTAATCCTGTAAACAGTATGAAAAAATACATCTGCACGATGCAGCCTGAGTAAGTTATGACTTTGCTCTGAGTCTGGATGTTCCACAGCATCTTGGGGATGGTGGTGGAGGTGAAACAGATGTCTACAAAGGACAGATTGGCAAGGAAGAAGTACATGGGGGTGTGGAGGTGAGAGTCAGAGTTGACAGCCAGGATGATGAGCAGGTTTCCAAACACAGTGATCAGGTACATGGAGAGGAAAAGCCCAAATATGAGGGGCTGCAGTTCTGGATCCTCTGAAAATCCCAGAAGAAGAAACTCTGAAATTCCTGTATCATTTCCTGGTTCCATGTGGTGGAGGTGACTATCAGTACAGGGAAACTAACATGACTAATTTTAACACAAATGGACATTTCTTGTAATGTAGAAATGATAAAATTTATATTTGTCCAGTCAAGTTACTAATATCAATATTTTGTGAATGGATCTGGGCCCCTTTACAGGATCCCTATTTCCTCTCTTATTAGGAATTTTCAGCACAACGTCAGATGTTCCCCAAAAGGTCTGTTATTGTACAGTTGAATAAGAAAGTATTTAATGTACTTTAGGGATATATAGAGTGTCAACCATGTTTCATAAATTTCTGCTCATAAAGTAGAGGGTGCTGAAAAGCAATAGTCCCTACAATTCAATGATGATGGTAGGACGGAAGCATATACAAAGATTAAATAATCATGAGATGGGGGCAGATGCTATGAAAAAACAGAAGCTGTTTAAGGGAGAGAGTGAATGGGGTGTTATGTTGGGTGTCCAGTCAAGATTGGCTAAGAAGGTGACTTTTGAACAGAGACCTCATGGAAGAGAGGGTGGATGGTGGGAGGTCTTCCTGGCAGATGGAACAGCCAGTGCAAAGGCTCTGAGGAAGTGCTTCTGTCAGAAAATCAAGGGTCAGAAGGGAGCCAGTGTGTTGAGGGGAATGGACAATGTTGAGGGAGCGATGAGAGGAGTTGGCAGTGAATTTCCTAGAACCATGTGGCCTCATAGCTGCTTAAAATTCAAGGCAGAGGGACTTCCTTGTCCACACTATGTACCTCTTGCACTTTATGATCTGGTTGCAATACGGTCTGGTCCATTGAACATCCCTCCTCAGTATCATCTGTTGATTAAGTTTGGGCTGTGTATTATAAGGGTCACCTTGTAATGGAAGAGCCCACGTATCCTGGCTCTCAGGACTGCTCTCACTCATCAAGGTGCCCACACGCACGTGCACACACGCACACACACCCACACACACACAGTGTAACATACACAGAACACAGCACACCATGTCCTCCTGGTGTGTGTTACTCTATGTCCTTCTCACCCTACCCCCCGCTTTCCCTAACACACTGTTTATGATATGAATGCATACACATCATATTACCCTTCCCATAAGGAATGTAGAAACAGTACCCAGAAATTCCTATTCATAGCTTTCCAGGGACAAATCATCTTGGGGTTCCATTTTGGAATGGCCACTTTTGACCTGTGTGTAAAGAAACATAAATAATTGTGTTCAATAAGTAGATAGATAGATAGATGGATAGATAGAGAAAGAGAGAGGAGGAAAGGAGGGGAGAAATGATATGGACATGAAGAATAAATTGATCTAATCAGCTCAGTTGCCCTGAGAGACTGAGGAAGAAAAGCTTCTTTGCTGCTGGTGGCATCCCATCCTGGCTTTATCCCATTTATACCCTGCAAAAATAATAAAAGAGCAAAAATAAATTGTCCAAAAGACAAAAGTAGTGACATCTTTATGGTGTGAAACACCTTACAGATTGAACATCACAAGAGAAAAATGAGTAAAAAGAATAAACCAACACTTCACAAAATTTGATGTTTTTATTATCAGATAGCATAAGACTTATTTTTCCTGTGCCTTTTCCATATTTATTTGACCAATTGGTTTTTATTTGGTCCAATAGAGAATGGGGCAAGCCCCTTTATCACTTTTCATATGTGACATCTTTTTGTGTTTACTTGTCATTCTTAGCCTTTGGGTTTTATTCACTTTCTTGACAAGTCCCAGGACCACATCTACATCTATTGGTTCTGTTCCTTGTCCAACATGCAAAGGCCTCACCAGACCCTGTAAAATCCTACACACCCCATGGCAATCTATCCTCTTTCTCTGAATACTCTTCATGCAACTTATCCAAGGACATTATCTCATACTCACATTTATCTCACAGCATGATTGTCTGTCACTCTTACGTAAGGACCAAAGGAGCAAGAACTTCACCTGTACTGTTCATCTTTTTCTTTATGGATGTGGATGTACACGCACTTATATAGGAACAAATTCAAGAAAATGAGACATTATGAAATACAAAGTATGCCAGAGGAGACAAAACCAGGTTAAAGAGAGCAGTTTCAGTACAACAGTATCCAACAGTATTGAAGGGAGTTTTGAGAACTAACTGAAACATGATCTACAGAGCAGTAATCCCACAAAATCAACATGGACAAATAATAAAATTCCCCAAAACCTTGAAATAGAAGGGTATTACAAGTAAAGTTCTTAGAAATTTCTGGCACATAGCAGATGCTCTTTTAGTATATGTTGAATGAATCAGGAATTAGGCCTCATTATGTATGGCCATTAATACATGACAACGCTGCATTTGAATTTAGTTGGCAAATATTGGATTGCTGAATGGAAGTAGGCACAAATAGTTTTCTGTGTAGAAGGAAGTGCAGTGGTTCCTTATCTCACACATCTCACAAAAATCAGAAGGTGTAAACCTTAGTTTAGGAGTAACTATTCCATTCTAGATATACGTCTAGAAATTACATATAAAAATCACAGGAGGGCAAACCATTATAATTAAGGCAAATACTCAGAATTAGGAAGATAGACATATTTTTAAAAAATTTAAGACTATATTATGGCCAAATATATCTAACTAAAAGTCACATAACATAATAAAAAATTATAATTAAAAATAAAAGTCAATAGAGAAACTGTGGTTTACAACAATTATTTGAAATGCTGAAAATATAGACAATTAGGCATATAATATGTCAACACATAATGATAATAGACAAATTAACATGGTGATCAAATATAGGAATCTTTGCTCAAGCTCACTAATAGTTTAAAAAAGTCCACAGAAATCTCTTTCATACCCATCACCCGGAAAAAACACTCAAAGGGGTGTCACATTGATTGGGATTGGAAGTTTTGAAAATTAGCAAAGGGGTACTTTCTAATTTTGTTGTCAGAATTGTGACATGTTACAGCATCTTGGGAGGCTTTGAAGATAGTTACAAATATTAAAAATACAGATGTTCTTTGGGGTGCCTGGCTGGTTCAGTCTGTATTGCATGGGACTCTTGAGCTTAGGGTTGTAAATTCAAGTCCCATGTTGGGTGTAGAGATTACTTTAAAAATATTTTTAAAAATACAGATATTCTTTAACCCAGGGTTTCTCAGTCTCTGCACTATGGACATTCGGAGCCAGAGCCTTCTCTGTGGTGAGATGTGTCCTGTGCATTGTAGGATGTTTAGAGCGTCCCTGGCCTCCAGCACCCCTCCCCAATGTGACAGCCTAAAATGTCTTCAAACATTACTCAATGTCTGCTGGGGGGACAAAATCACTTTTGTTTGAGAAACATAGTTTTAAGTGTTTAAAAATATTTAGATTTTGATATAATAGTAATTTAATGAGAAAAAAATATGAAAGACCATCAAAAGTGTAAACGGCACAGCCACACCATGAAATGTCATGTAAGTGTTGAAATAATGAATCAGGATTACACTGGTTGACTAGAGGGACGTGTAGAAGGTACTCCTGAGTCAGAAGGATGGGGGGAGAGAAGCTAGAAAGAAAGATTGTGCCAGAACATAAAGAGTACTTACAATACGCATAGCTGTCTTTTTATACTTTCAAATTGAAAGGGTGTGAATGTGTATGTGTGCATAGCACAGAATAGTTTTAAAAGAAATGAATACTTTTGAAAGAAAAGAGAACAGTAAAACTGCACTTAGGTGAAGCACAGTGGCTCAAAACAACTGTCTGAAATGAAATTGAAGGAAGTCCCCAAACTAACTTTGAACAAAGAGATTTAAAAGAGTAATGGGTTTTAGAGGAGAGGGGGGTGGGGGGATGGGTTCGCCCGGTGATGGGTATTAAGGAGGGCACGTACTGCATGGAGCACTGGGTGTTATACGAAAACAATGAATCATGGAACACTACATCAAAAACTAATGATGTAATGTGTGGTGATTAACATAACTAATAAAATAAAATTTAAAAAAAGTAATAATTAAATGAACTCGACATGGGTCCAAGTCTACATTAGATTGCCAAGGACTCGGGAATAAAAGAGGATGAAAAAATGTTTTAGGGGCGCCTGGGTGGCTCAGTCATTAAGCATCTGCCTTCAGCTCAAGTCATGATCCCAGAGTCCTGGGATAGAGTCCCACATCCGGCTCTCTGCTCAGCGGGAAGCCTGCTTCTCCCTCTCCCACCCCCCATGCTTATGTTCGCTCTCTCACTGTGTCTCTCTCTGTCAAATAAATAAATAAAATCCTCGAAAAAAGTGTTTTAATGTGGAGAGAAAGTGGTATCTAAAGTTTTAGTTTCATGTCACATAAAGAGATATGGGACAAGCATGTTTATGGAAGGTAAAGGTTCTTCTTAGTCAAACATAAAATAGAATCCCTTTCAAGTGATGGCATTTCTATTTTAGAAAGAGATCCAATAATAAAAGTCCAAAAGAACAATAAGGAATACAAAGATGTGAACACTAGTTGAAATATATGTACAAAGGGTGATTTGTGAGCAATAAGTATGCAGAAGGACATTTACTTTCAGTGTTTGGAAAACAGGTATTCACAAGTGAATAATATTAAGGTGACAGATCAATTCTTTCAGAAAAAAAAAACTAGAAAAACAGTGGTAGGAATATGACTAACTCACAGAATTTACCACACAAAATTTATACACTCTCATACATTCTGCGCAAATATGTTTACGCATACATAAAAAGGCAAAATGGCAAGTAGCTAAATTGGTGAAATAAACAGCAAATCTTTGCTTGAAAGAATGCAATAGAAAACAGGAATAAAACCTCTCTGGTTCCACTATGCAAAAACCAAGGACTCCCACAGACAATTTTCAGTGGAGAAAGTGGGTGGCTAGCTAATTTAGGACATATTCAGGATCACAGGTAATGAGGTAATTGTAAAGGAAACTCATCAGCATACCTTTTTTCACATAATACATACAAAAAATTTCATTTGAATACTCAAGAGAAAGGAGGTACTGTGATATGCATGTTTCATGGACCGCTCTTGCATAGATGTACCTGCAAAAATACTTTTGTCTGGATTTTTCTGCTCAGTATGGAAATGTAGTCTAATATGTCCCATCCTGAACATGAAAAAACATGTCCTCACTTAACTGTATATCCCTTCACAGCTAATACTTGACTCTGATTAATTGAAAAGATCCTTGGTTTTATGTTCTAATTATATGCTTCCCATCCCTCCTATAACTAGGTTTCCATTATTATGATTTAGTTGTTAATGTTGAACCTTGCATTTCTGAGTTCCATGTTCACTTCTATTTTTAGCATCATACATACATAAATGAATCAATCAATAAAACTCTTAATCAAGCCAGCAAACAGCCACAGCAAACTCTCAGCTCTGAGCCAGGCTGGACTGGCCCTCAGGTGACCTCAACTAAATGCTCTTGACTTTCATTCTCTTGACCTTCTCCTGCAATCCCTACTGGGCAGTAAAACTCATCTAGATGGGGTCTCTGAGGTGAAGTTCTCTACATGGAAATCAAAATACCTGTCTCATTGGTAGATGATAGAGGATGAAGCTCTGTCCCCAGACAAGAGACTGGGAATGGGTCAAACTTCAGTGCCCCATCCAGACATAGGACTGCACAAGAAATGACCAGGTCTTGTCCAGCCCGAGGTTGCCTGTGCTGTGGGACTGCAGCCAAGGAGGTATTTACAGCTGCTTTGGTCTGCTCATTAGGCACATTTCCCTCTTGTTCCTCCCACCTTCACTACATGATTTCCCTGCGGGACACTAGTGTGGACAGAAAGGAAGTTTTCCTGTTGAATTTCTGTTACTAGGAGACCGGGTGATAGGCCAGGTGAAGTAATTTTTTTTTTTTTACTCTTTTTCTATGACTTCTTCTGCCTTTCAGAGATCTAACTCCTAGCACCTTATCCCACTCCTGAGTGAACATTTTCTCCTGTCGAAGACTGAGAAATTGATCCTGACTTGGTCCCTTGGGTCCTTCAAAGCTTTGACTTGTAGTGGAAATGCAACCCCTGATATCTCTAGAGTGTTACTTTTCCCTTTTTCAACAAAGATGGTAAGTTTGTTCCTTTAATATAAAACCCTGGACTCCTCACTCCTTGGCTTCATGACTGTTTCGCCAAACAATTAGGAATTCCACACTTCTATCAGGCTATGACTTAAAATGTCATTATAAAATGTTAGTTAATTGTAAGAGATATATTTAGAACTTTTTATACACTATAATCCAAGTTTAGCACCATATAGGTGTTGCCTGATTTAATTTTTATAAAAGTCCATTCGGTGAGGAAGCACTAGAGTGAAATCCATTCCCCATAGAGAAATGGGGCTTGAAGAATTTAGTGATCTTCTCAAAGTTATCATTGCAGAAAGGGATGGGTGTTGATTGCATTCTCTCAGGATGCTCCCAGTTTTCAAACTCTGTGACAGTGGTCCCAACCAGAGGTGATACTTTCCCCCGGGCATATCTGGCAATGTCTGAGGGATGCTGCTAAACACCTCCAAGGAGCAGGACAGCTCCCAACACAAATAATGACCCTGCCTCAAAGATAGATTGAGAATGTGAGAAAACATACTCTAGACCAGCACTTCTCCAACTTCAAAGTGCCTGTGAATCACCTAGGATTCTAGTTCAAATGCAGATTCTTCTTTAGCAGGTGCTGGTGGGCCCAGGAGTTCAGCATTTCTAACGAGTGCCTGAGTGATGTTGATGCTGCAGGTCATGGTCTGAGGACCACTCTTTGAGTAGCAAGGCTGTGGCCCTGTGGTAGAGTAAGGTGCAGGTGTTTGTAGGTTTTTGCACAACAAAAGAAATTGTGTTTGCATAAAATTTTGAATGACTAGTGTATGCAGTCAAATTTTGTGTTTGTTTCTTTTATATAATGACCCTTGAGTGGCACCAAATAAAGTACTTTTGGAAAAGACTTTCTAGTAGGCAGAATAAGAGCCTCTTTAACTTGTCCACATTCTAGTACCTAGAAACTTCGAATGTGTTATTCTTTATAGGAAGAGGGAGGTTAAGGTAGCAAATGGAATAAGGCCAATAAGCAGCTGACCTTAAGCTAAGATTGGCCAAGATTATGCAGGTGGAACTGAGGTAATCACCATGGTCCTCTGAATGTGGGAAAGGCAGGCAGAATAGTTGGATCAGAGAGAGATATGAAGATGCCACATTGCTGGCTTTGAAGACGGAGAAAGGGCAATGAGCCAGAAAACCCTTGTTTTCACTAGAAATGGCAACAGGAAAGAAAAGAGTCTCTCCTGTAGCATCCAGCAGGAAGCAGGTGCTGCAGACATCTTTTTTTTTTTTTTAAGATTTTATTTACTTGACAGAGAGAGAGACAGCAAGAGAGGGAACACAAGCAAGGGGAGTGGGAGAGGGAGAAGCAGGCTTCCCGCCCAGCAGGGAGCCCGATGTGGGGCTCGATCCCAGGACCCTGGGATCATGACCTGAGCAGAAGGCAGACGCTTAACGACCGAGCCACCCAGGCACCCCGGTGCTGCAGACATCTTGCTTTTAGCCCACTGACACTTATTTCAGGGTTCTGACCTCCAAAACAGTAAGAGCATAAATTTGTTCCTTTGGAGCCTCTAGTAAGGTAAGCAGAAATAGGAATGTAATATAGACATTTATCCAATAAAATTGTTTTGGAGCAAAGCAAATTTTAGTTTCTCAATTAATTCATTTCTCTCCTCTTGAGTAAGGGCATTTTTTTTCTTTTCTTTTTTTTTGTGTTATGTTAATCACCATACATTACATCATTAGTTTTTGATGTAGTGTTCCATGATTCACTGTTTGTGCATAACACCCAGTGCTCCATGCAGAACTTGCCCTCTTTAATACCCATCACCAGGCTAACCCAGACCCCCACCCCCCTCCCCTCTAGAACCCTCAGTTTGTTTCTAGAGTCCATAGTCTCTCATGGTTTGTCTCCCCCTCCGATTTCCCCCTCTTCATTTTTCCCTTCCTGCTCTCTTCTTCTTTTTTTTTTTTTAACATATAATGTATTATTTGTTTCAGAGGTACAGATCTGTGATTCAACAGTCTTACACAATTCACAGCACTCACCATAGCACATACCCTCCCCAGTGTCTATCACCCAGTCACCCCATCCCTCCCACCCCCCACCTCTCCAGCAACCCTCAGTTTGTTTCCTGAGATAAAGAATCCCTCATATCAGTGAGGTCATAGGATACATGTCTTTCTCTGATTGACTTATTTTGCTCAGCATAATACCTTCCAGTTCCATCCACGTCGTTGCAAATGGCAAGATTTCATTCCTTTTGATGGCTGCATAATATTCCATTGTGTGTGTGTGTATATATATATATATATATATATATATATATATATATATATACCACATCTTCTTTATCCATTCATCTGTAGATGGACATCTTGGCTCTTTCCATAGTTTGGCTATTGTGGACATTGCTGCTATAAATATCAGGATGCTCGTACCCCTTTGGACCCTACATTTGTATCTTTGGGGTAAATACCCAGTAGTGCAATTGCTGGATTGTATGGTAGCTCTATTTTTAACTTTTTGAGGAACCTCCATACTGTTTTCCGGAGTGGCTACACCAGCTTGTATTCCCACCAACAGTGTAAGAGGGTTCCCCTTTCTCCGCATCCCCGCCAACATCTGTCATTTCCTGACTTGTTAATTTTAGCCATTCTGACTGGTGTGAGGTGGTATCTCACTGAGGTTTTGATTTGGATTTCCCTGATGCCGAGCGATGTTGAGCACTTTTTCATGTGTCTGTTGGCCATTTGGATGTCTTCTTTGGAAAAATGTCTGTTCATGTCTTCTGCCCATTTCTTGGTTGGATTCTTTGTTCTTTGGGTGTTGAGTTTGATAAGTTCTTTATAGATTTTGGATACTAGCCCTTTATCTGATATGTCATTTGCAAATATCTTCTCCCATTCTGTCGGTGGTCTTTTGGTTTTGTTGACTGTTTCCTTTGCTTTGCAAAAGCTTTTTATCTTGATGAAGTCCCAATAGTTCATTTTTGCCCTTGCTTCCCTTGCCTTTGGTGATGTTTCTAGGAAGAAGTTGCTGAGGCTGAGGTTGAAGAGGTTGCTGCCTGTGTTCTCCTCTAGGATTTTGATGGACTCCTGTCTCACATTGAGGTCTTTCAACCATTTGGAGTCTATTTTTGTGTGTGGTGTTAGGAAATGGTCCAGTTTCATTCTTCTGCATGTGGCTGTCCAATTTTCCCAACACCATTTGTTGAAGAGACTGTCTTTTTTCCATTGGACATTCTTTCCTGCTTTGTCAAAGATTAGTTGACCATAGAGTTGAGGGTCCATTTCTGGGCTCTCTATTCTGTTCCATTGATCTATGTGTCTGTTTTTGTGCCAGTACCATACTGTCTTGATGATGACAGCTTTGTAATAGAGCTGGAAGTCCGGAATTGTGATGCAACCAGCTTTGCTTTGCTTTTTCAACATTCCTCTGGCTATTCGGGGTTTTTTCTGGTTCCATACAAATTTTAAGATTATTTGTTCCACACTATATCTAAAACGAATGATGTAATGTATGGGGATTAACATAACAATAAAAAAAATAAAAAAAAAAGATTATTTGTTCCATTTCTTTGAAAACAGTGGATGGTATTTTGATGGGGATTGCATTGACGTGTAGATTGCTCTAAGTAGCATTGACATCTTCACAATATTTGTTCTTCCAATCCATGAGCATGGAACGTTTTTCCATTTCTTTGTGTCTTCCTCAATTTCTTTCATGAGTATTTTATAGTTTTCTGAGTACAGATCCTTTGCCTCTTTGGTTAGATTTATTCCTAGGTATCTTATGGTTTTGGGTGCAATTGTAAATGGGATCGACTCCTTAATTTCTCTTCTGACTTGTTGTTGGTGTATAGGAATGCCACTGATTTCTGTGCATTGATTTTATGTCCTGCCACTTTATTGAATTCCTGTATGAGTTCTAGCAGTTTTGGGGTGGAGTCTTTGGGGTTTTCCACATAAAGTATCATATCATCTGCAAACAGTGAGAGTTTGACTTCTTCTTTGCTGATTTGGATGCCTTTGATTTCTTTTTGTTGTCTGATTGCTGTGGCTAGGACTTCTAATACTATGTTGAATAGCAGTGGTGATAGTGGACATCCCTGCCGCATTCCTGACCTTAGGGGGAAAGCTCTCAGTTTTTCCCCATTGAGAATGATATTCGCTGTAGGTTTTTCATAGATGGCTTTTATGATATTGAGGTATGTACCCTCTATGCCTATACTCTGAAGAGTTTTGATCAAGAAAGGATGCTGTACTTCGTCAAATGCTTTTTCTGCATCTATTGAGAGGCTCATATGGTTCTTGTTCTTTCTTTTATTAATGTCTTGTATCATGTTGATTGATTTGCGGATGTTGAACCAACCTTGCAGCCCAGGGATAAATCCCACTTGGTCGTGGTGAATAATCCTTTTAATGTACTGTTGGGTCCTATTGGCTAGTATTTTGGTGAGAATTTTTGCATCCATATTCATCAAAGATATTGGTCTGTAATTCTCCTTTTGATGGGGTCTTTGTCTGGTTTTGGGATCAAGCTAATGGTGGCCTCATAAAATGAGTTTGGAAGTTTTCCTTCCATTTCTATTTTTTGGAACAGTTTCAGAAGAATAGGTACTAATTCTTCTTGAAATGTTTGGTAGAATTCCCCTGGAAAGCCATCTGGCCCTGGGCTTTTGTTTGTTGGGAGATTTTTGATGACTGCTTCAATTTCCTTAGTGGTTATAGGTCTGTTCAGGTTTTGTAGTTCTTCCTGGTTCAGTTTTGGTAGTTGTTACATCTCTAGGAATGCATCCATTTCTTCCAAGGTATCTAATTTGCTGGCATAGAGTTGCTCATATGTTCTTATAATTGTTTGTATTTCTTTGGTGTTGGTTGTGATCTCTCCTCTTTCATTCATGATTTTGTTGATTTGGGTCATTTCTCTTTTCTTTTTGATAAGTCCGGCCAGGGGTTTATCAATCTTGTTAATCTGGTTAATCTGGTTGATGCATTCATTCTTTAGTAGGATGCTCTTTAGCCTCCATGTATTTGAGTTCTTTCCGACTTTCCTCTTGTGATTGAGTTCTAGTTTCAAAGCATTGTGGTCTGAAAATAGGCAGGCAATGATCCCAATCTTTTGGTACCAGTTGAGACCTGATTTGTGACCTAGGATGTGATCGATTCTGGAGAATGTTCCATGGGCACTAGAGAAGAATGTGTATTCCATAGTTTTGGGATGGAATGTTCTGAATATGTCTGTGAAGTCCATTTGGTCCAGTGTGTCAGTTAAAGTCTTTATTTCCTTGTTGATCTTTTGCTTAGACGATCTGTCCATTTCAGTGAGGGGGGTGTTAAAGTCCCCCACTATTATTGTATTGTTGTCAATGTGTTTCGTTGCTTTTGTTATCAATTGCCTTATATAATTGGCTGCTCCCATGTTAGGGGCATAGATATTTACAATTGTTAGATCTTCTTGTTGGATAGACCCTTTAAGTAGGATATAGTGTCCTTCCTCATCTCTTATTACAGTCTTTGGTTTAAAATCTAAGTTGTCTGATATAAGGATTGCCACCCCAGCTTTCTTTTGGTGTCTATTAGCATGGTAAATGTATTTCGTCCCCCTCACTTTCAATCTGGGGGTGTCTTTGGGTCTCAAATGAGTCTCTTGCAGACAGCATATCGATGGGTCTTGTTTTTTAATCCAATCTGGTAGCCTGTGTCTTTTGATTGGGGCATTTAGCCCATTTACATTCAGGGTAACTATTGAAAGATAGGAATTTAGTGCCATTGTATTGCCTGTAAGGTGACTGTTACTGTATATTGTCTGTGTTCCTTTCTGGTCTATGTTGCTTTTAGGCTCTCTCTTTGCTTAGAGGACCCCTTTCAAGATTTCTTGTAGGGCTGGTTTTGCGTTTGCAAATTCCTTTAGTTTTTGTTTGTCCTGGAAGCTTTTTATCTCTCCTTCAATTTTCAATGACAGCCTAGCTGGATATAGTATCCTTGGCTGCATATTTTTCTCATTTAGTGCTCTGAATATACCCTGCCAGTCCTTTCTGGCTTGCCAGGTCTCTGTGGATAGGTCTGTTGCCAATCTAACATTTCTACCATTGTAGGTTACATATCTCTTCTCCTGAGCTGCTTTCAGGATTTTCTCTTTGTCTCTGAGACTCGTAAGTTTTACTATTAGATGTCGGGGTGTTGACCTATTTTTATTGATTTTGAGAAGGCTTCTCTGTGCCTCCTGGATTTTGATGGCTGTTTCCTTCCACAAATTAGGGAAGTTCTCTGCTATAATTTGCTCCATTATACCTTCTGCCCCTCTCTGTCTTTCTTCTTCTTCTGGAATCCCAATTATTGTAATGTTGTTTCGTCTTATGGTATCGCTTATCTCTCGAATTCTGCCTCATCATCCAGTAGCTGTTTACCTCTCTTTTTCTCAGCTTC
This sequence comes from Halichoerus grypus, assembly GCF_964656455.1. Classification (NCBI taxonomy): domain Eukaryota; kingdom Metazoa; phylum Chordata; class Mammalia; order Carnivora; family Phocidae; genus Halichoerus; species Halichoerus grypus. The sequence continues at coordinate 205,871,101 of NC_135712.1, forward strand.
TTTATTTTCCATCATTTGGTCTTCTATATCACTGATTTTCTCTTCTGCCTCATTTATCCTAGCAGGTAGTGCCCCTATATTTGATTGCACCTCATTAATAGCCTTTTTGATTTCTACTTGGTTAGATTTTAGTTCTTTTACTTCTCCAGAAAGGGTTTCTCTAATAACTTCCATGCTTTTTTCAAGCCTAGCTAGTATCTTTAAAGTGATGATTCTGAACTCTAGATCCGACATTGTACTGATGTCCGTATTGAGTAGGTCCCTGGCAGTCGGTACTACCTCTTGTTCTTTTTGTTGAAGTGATTTTTTCCGTCTTGTCATTTTGTCCAGAGGAGAATAGATTAATGAGAGAACAAAATGCTAACAGGGTAACAACGTCCCCAGAAAATGTACTCTAAACAAATCAGGAAAGACCTGAAGCAGTGGGAAAAGAAAGGGAAAGGGAGAAAAAAGAAAAAAAAAAAAAAAAAAGAAAAAGAAAAAGATAAAGATTAAAACAAACAAAAACAGAACAAAACAAAAAAAAAAAACCCAGAATATGATCAAATATGATCAGGCTGGTATATAGATCAGTGGCACACACTAGATTTTGGGCGTATTTTAGTCTGTTAGAAGAAAGTGCCTCCCAAAATTTTAAAGAAAGAAAAACTTATATATGTACAAAAATAAGGGTTGGTATGATGAAGGGATGGAATATGACTGTAAAGACGGAAATTATAAAAAATTTTATAAAAGGAATTGATAAGAAGTTGTTTGAAAAAAGAAAGAAGAGGATTTAAAAAAAAATAAAAAGGGAGAGAATGTGATCAGGCAGGGGAGTAGAAAAAAACCATACACTAGAGTTTTAGGGTATATTTTGATCTGTTAGAAGAAACTATCTCAAAATTTTAAAGAGAGAACAATTTATATATATATGCCAAAAATACGGGTAACTACTATGAAGGGATAGAATATGACTCTAAAAATGAAAAATAAAAATGTTCTTTAAAAAAGGGATTGACAAGATATTGGTTGAAAAAGGGAAAAAGAAAAATTCAAAAAAAAAAATTAACTTTGAAAGACTACAGAATCATGGTAAAAAAGCCATGGATGCTACTGCATGGAGCGCTGGGTGTTATACACAAACAATGAATCATGGAACACTACATCTAAAACTAATGATGTAATGTATGGGGATTAACATAACAATAAAAAATCTAAAAAAAAAAAAAAGAAAAACTATGGATTCTATGTGCAGTATTCCCCTAGTGCTGGCGTTCTACTGTTCTCATTGATCGGTAAACTTGGCCTTGGAAGCTGTTCTCGCTGATCTTCTGGGGGAGGGGCCTGTTGCCGTGGTTCCCAAATGTCTTTGCCGGAGGCGGAATTGCCCCGCCCTTGCCCGTCCGGGCTAAGTAATCCGCTCGGGTTTGCTCTCCGGAGCTTTTGTTCCCTGCAAGCTTTCCCTACAGCTTAGAGTGAAAATGGCGGCCTCCCAGTCTCCGCCCCGGAGGAGCCGAGAACTCGGGGCCCCGCTCCTCAGTGAGCCCCCAGAGAAAAGCAGTCAGTCACTCCCGTCTCCCCGGTCTCCGGCCGCACTCCGTGCTCACCTGGCCTGTGACCGAGCGTTTCTATCTCTGGCACCCGACCCCGTGTGGAGTCTCCAAACCCAGCAGATCCCTGCGGTGAGCTCCCGCGCCTCTCCCAGGGGAAGAAGGTGAGTCTCCCCGGATCTGCCGCTTGTTGAGTCCCTGCTGGAGGAGCAGTGGCCCGACTGTGCCGCGGATCACGGTTTATGGCAACCCCGAGCTGAGAGCCCGCGCCTCGGCTCCGTCTCTGCAGCCGGCTTCCCTGCTCCGATACCTGGGAGCTCTGCCGCACTCAGGCACCCCCGGTCTTTCTGTGACCCCGAGGGTCCTGAGACCACACTGTCCCGCGAGAGTTCCACCCCCCGCTTAGCCACCAGAGTGACGTCTCTCAGTGGAGCAGACTTCTAAAAGTTCGATTTTGTGCTCCGTGGCTCTATCACTTGCCAGAAGCGGCCGACGGAGGCCCCTCCCCCGCCGCCTATCCTCCCGAATATCGCCTCAGATTCACTTCTCCATACGTCCTACCTTCCAGAAAGTGGTCGCTTTTCTGTTCAGAGAGTTGTTGCTATTCTTTTCTTCAATCTCCTGTTGAGTTCGTAGGTGTTCAGAATGGTTTGATCCCTATCCAGCTGAATTCCTGGGACCAGACGAAATCCAGGTCTCCTACTCCTCTGACATCTTGCTCCACTCCCCAAACTCAAATCTTAAAAGTTATTTAAAAAAGTCTTTTCTCAGAGTCTTTTAAATTAATTTAAATTTAAATTCAATTAATTAACATATAATGTGTTATTGGTTTCAGAGGTAGAGGCCAATGATTCATTAGTCTTATATAATACCCAGTGCTCATTACATCATGTGCCCTCCTTAATGTCTATCACCCAGTTACCCTGCTCCCCCACCTCCTTCCCCTCCAGCAACCGTTAGTTTGCTTCCTATGATTAAGAGTCTCTTATGGTTTGTCTCCCTCTCTGGTTTCGTCTTGTTTATTTTTTCCTCTCTTCCCCTATGATCCTCTATTTTGTTTCTTAAAATCCACATATCAGTGAGGTCATATGATAATTGTCTTTCTCTGATTGACTTATTTTGCTTATCATAATACCATCTAGTTCCATCCATGTTGTTGCAATGGCAAGATTTCCTTTTTTCATGCTGAGTAGTATTCCATTGTGTATGTGTGTGTGTGTATGTGTGTGTGTGTGTGTGTGTATAACATCTTCTTTAACCATTCATCTGTTGATGGACATCTCAGCTCTTTCCATAGTTCGGCTATTGTAGACATTGCTGCTCTGAACATTGGGGTGCAGGTGCCCCTTGGATCACTACATTTGTATCTTCGTGGTAAATACCTAGCAGTGAGTGCAATTGCTGGGTTGTAGGGTAGCTCTATTTTCAACATTTTGAGGAATCTCCATATTGTTTTCCAGAGTGGCTGCACCAGCTTGCATTCTCACCAACTGTGTAAGAGGTTCCTCATTCTCCACAACCTTGCCAACATCTGTTGTTTCCTGACTTGTTAATTTTAGTCATTGTGACCCATGTGCGGTGGTATCTTACTGTGGTTTTGATTTGTATTTCCCTGATGCCAAGTGATGTGGAGCATTTTTTCATGTGTCTGTGGCCATTTTTATGTCTTCTTTGGTGAAATGTCTGCTCATGTCTTCTGCTCATTTTTTGATTAGATTATTTATTCTTTAGGTGTTGAGTTTGATCAGTTCTTTATAGATTTTGGATACTAGCCCTTTATCTGTTATGTCATTCTCAAATATCTTCTCCCATTCTGTTGGTTGTCTTTTGGTTTTGTCGACTGTTTCCTTGCTGTGCAAAAGCTTTTTATCTTGATGAAGTCCCAATAATTCATTTTTTACTTTGTTTCCCTTGCCTTGGAGACGTGTCTAGAAAGAAGTTGCTGTGGCTGAGGTCACAGAGCTTGCTACCTGTGTTCCCCTCTAGGATTTTGATGGATTCCTATATCACATTTAGGTCTTTTATCCATTTTGAGTCTATTTCTGTGTATGGTGCAAGGAAATGATCCAGCTTCAATCTTTTGCATGTGGCTGTCCAATATTCCCAGCACCATTTATTGAAGAGACTGTCTTTTTTCCATTGGATATTCTTTCAATGCTTGGTTGAAGATTTGTTGACCACAGAGTTGAGAGTCCATTTCTGGGCTCTCTATTCTGTTCCATTGATCTATGTGTCTGTTTTTTGTGCCAGTACCATGCTGTTTTGATGATCGCAGCTTTGTAATACAGCTTGAAGTCAGGCATTGTGATGCTACCAGCTTTGGTTTTCTTTTTCAACATTCCCCTGGATATTCGGGGTCTTTTCTGGTTCCATCCAAGGTTTAGGATTATTTGTTCCAGCTCTGTGAAAAAAATTGATGGTATTTTGATAGGGATTGCACTGAATGTGTAGATTGCTCTAGGTAGCATAGACATTTTAAACAATATTTGTTCTTCCAATCCATGAGCAAGGAAAATTTTCCATTTCTTTGTGTCTTCCTTAATTTCTTTCATGAAAAGAGAAAGAGAATTTCATGAGTGTTCTATAGTTTTCTGAGTACAGATCCTTTGCCTCTTCGGTTAGGTTTATTCCTAGGTTTCTTATGGTTTTGAGGGCAATTGTAAATGGGATCAACTCTTTAATTTCTCTTTCTTTTGTCTCATTGTTAATGTATAGAAATACAATTAATTTCTGTCATTGATTTTATATCCTGCCAGTTTGCTGAATTCCTTTATGAATTCTAGCAATTTAGGGGCAGAGTCTTTTGGGTTTCCCACATAGAGTATCATGTCTTCTGCAAAGAGTGAGAGGTTGACTTCTTCTTTGCCAATTCAGATGCCTTTTATTCTTTTCATTGTCTGATTGCTGAGGCTAGGACTTCTAGTACTATGTTGTACAGCAGTGGTGATAGTTGACATCCTTGCTATGTTCCTTACCTTAGGTGGAATGCTCTCATTTTTTTCCCTATTGAGAATGATATTCATTGTGGGCTTTTCATACATGGCTTTTATGATATAGAAGTATATTCCCTCTATCCCTACACTGTGAAGAGTTTTAATCAAGAAAGGATTCTCTTCTTTGTTAAATGCCTTTCTGCATCTATTGAGAGGATCGTATGGTTCTTGTCCTTTCTTTTATTTATGTAGTGTATCACATTGATTGATTTGTGGATGTTGAACCACCCTTATAGCCCAAGAATAAATCCCACTTGGTCATGGTAAATAACCCTTTTAATGTACTGTTGGATCCTATTGGCTAGTTTTTTGGTGAGCATTTTTGCATCCATGTTCATCAGGATATTGGTATGTAATTCTCCTCTCTGTTGGGGTCTTTGGTTTTAGGATCAAGGTCATGCTGGGCTCAAAAAAAGTGTTTGGATATTCAACTTCCATTTCTATTTCTAATAGCTTCAGTAGAACAGGTATTAATTCTTCTTTAAAATTTTTGGAGGAATTGCCCTGGGAAACCATCCAGTCCTGGGCTCTTGTTTGTTGGGAGATTTTTGAATACTGCTTCAATTTCCTTACTGGTTATGGGCCTGTTCAGGTTTTCTATTTCTTACTGTTTCAGTTTTGGTAGTTTATACTTCTCTAGGAATGCATCCATTTTTTCCAGATTGCCTACTCTGTTGGCACATAGTTGCTCATAATATGTTCTTATAATTGTATTTCTTCAGCATTGGTTGTGATCTCTCCTCTTTATTCATGATTTTATTTATTTGGGTCCTTTCTCTTTTCTTTTTGATAAGTCTGGCCAGGGGTATATCAATCTTATTAATTCTTTCAAGAATGAGTACCTAGTTTCGTTGATCTGTTCTACTGTTCTTTTGGTTTCTATTTCATTGATTTCTGCTCTGATCTTTATTATTTCTCCTCTCCTGCTGGACTAGGCTTTATTTGCTGTTATTTCTCAAGCTCCTTTAGGGGTAAGGTTGTGTATTTGAGACCTTTGTTTATTCTTGTAAAGGTTTGTATTGGTATATACTTCCCTCTTAGGTCTGCCTTTGCTGCATCCCAAAGGTTTTGAACAGTTGTTTTCATTTTCATTTGTTTCCATGCATTTTTAAAATTCTTCTTTAATTTCCTGGTTGACTCATTCATTCTTTAGTAGGATGCTCTTTAGCCTCCATGTATTTGAGTTCTTTCCAAATTTCCTTTTGTGATTAAGTTCTAGTTTCAAAGCATTGTGGTCCAAAAATATGCAGGGAATAATCCCAATCTTTTGGTACTGTTTGAGACCTGATTTGTGACCCAGTATGTGATCTATTCCGGAGAATGTTCCATGTACACTCGAGAAGAATGTGTATTCTGTTGCTTTAGGATGGAATGTTCTGAATATATCTGTGAAGTCCACCTGGGCCAGTGTGTCTTTCAAAACCCTTGTTTCCTTGTTGATCTGCTTAGATGATCTGTTCATTGCAGTGAGTGGGGTCTTAAGGTCCCCTACTATTATTGAATTATTATCAGTATGTTTCTTTAATTTTGTTATTAATTGGCTCTTATAATTGGGTGCTCCCATGTTAGCGGCATAAATATTTACAATTGTTAGATCTTCTTTTGGATAGACCCTTTAAATATGATATAGTGTCCTTTCTCATCTCTTATTAGATTCTTTGGTTTAATATCTAATTTGTCTGATATAAGGATTGCCACTCTAGCTTACTTTTGATGTCCATTAGCATGATAAATGGTGTTCCATTCCCCTACTTTAAATCTGGAGGTGTCTTCATGAAAAAGTGCTCAACATCACTCGGCATCAGGGAAATCCAAATCAAAACCTCAATGAGATACCACCTCACACCAGTCAGAATGGCTAAAATTAACAAGTCAGGAAATGACAGATGTTGGCGGGGATGCGGAGAAAGGGGAACCCTCCTACACTGTTGGTGGGAATGCAAGCTGGTGCAACCACTCTGGAAAACAGTATGGAGGTTCCTCAAAAAGTTGAAGATAGTGCTACCATATGATCCAGCAATTGCACTACTGGGTATTTACCCCAAAGATACAAATGTAGGGATCCGAAGGGGTACGTGCACCCTGATGTTTATAGCAGCAATGTCCACGATAGCCAAACTGTGGAAAGAGCCAAGATGTCCATCGACAGACGAATGGATAAAGAAGAGGTGGTATATATATACAATGGAATATTATGCAGCCATCAAAAGGAATGAGATCTTGCCATTTGCAACGACGTGGATGGAACTGGAGGGTATTATGCTGAGCGAAATAAGTCAATCAGAGAAAGACATGTATCATATGACCTCACTGATATGAGGAATTCTCAATCTCAGGAAACAAACTGAGGGTTGCTGGAGTGGGGGTTGGGGTGGGAGGAATGGGATGGCTGGGTGATAGACACTGGGGAGGGTATGTGCTATGGTGAGCGCTGTGAATTGTGCAAGACTGTTGAATCACAGATCTGTACCTCTGAAACAAATAATACATTATATGTTAAGGAAAAAAAAGAAGAAGAAGAATGTAGCAGGAGGGGAAGAATAAAGGGGGGGAAATCGGAGGGGGAGATGAACCATGAGAGACGATGGACTCTGAAAAACAAACTGAGGGTTCTAGAGGGAAGGGGGGTGGGAGAATGGGTTAGCCTGGTGATGGGTATTAAAGAGGGCACGTTCTGCATGGAGAACTGGGTGTTATGCACAAACAATGAATCATGGAACACTACATCTAAAACTAATGATATAATGTATGGTGATTAACATAACAATAAAAAATTAAAAAAAATAAATCTGGAGGTATCTTTGGGTCTAAAATGAGTCTCCTGTAGACAGCATGTGCATGGGTCTTGCTTTTTTATCCAATCTGATACCTTGTGTGCTTTGATTGGTACATTTAGCCCATTTACATTCAGAGTAACCATTCAAAGATATGAATTTAGTACCATTGTATTAACTGTAATGTGACTATTTCTGCATATTGTCTCTGTTCCTTTCTAGTCTATGTTACTTTTGGGCTCTCTCTTTGCTTAAAGAATCTCTTTTAAAATTTTTTTGCAGGACTGGTTTGGTGATCACAAATTCTTTTAGCTTCTGTTTGTCCTGGAAGCTTTTTAATCTCTCCTTCTATTTTGAATGTCATCCATCTGTATAAAGTATTCTTGGCTGCATATTTTTCTCATTTAACACCCTGAATATATCATGAAAGTCCTTTTTGGCCTGCCAGGACTCTGTGGATAGGTCTGCTGCCAATCTAATGTTTTTACCCTTGTAGGTTATGGACCTCTTGTCCTGGGTTGCTTTCAGGACTTTTTCTTTGTCTCTTAGATTTGCAAGTTTCACTATTATATGTCAGGGTGTTGGCCTATTTTTATTAATTTGGAGAGGAGTTCTCTGTGCCTCTTTGATTTGAATGCCTGTTTTCTTCCCCAGATAAGGAAGTTCTCCACTATCATTTGCTCCAATATACCTTCTGCCCCTCTTTTTCCTCTTCTTCTGGGGTTCCAATTATTCTAATATTGTTTTGCTTTATGGTATCACTTATCTCTCAAATTCTCCTCTCATGATCTCATGGATCTCTAATATTGTTTTGCTTTATGGTATCACTTATCTCTCAAATTCTCCTCTCATGATCCAGTAGTTGTTTATCTCTCTTTTTCTCATCTTCTTTATTCTCCATCACTAATTCTCTCTTCTGCCTCATTTATCCTAGCACTAAGAGCCTCCATTTTTGTTTTCATTTCATTAATAGCCTTTTTGATTTCTACTTCTTTAGATTTTAGTTCCTTTATTTCTCCAAAAAGTGATACTCCAGTGTTTTCTATGCTTTTTTCAAGCCCAGCTAGTATCTTTATAATCATTATTCTGAACTCTAGTTCTGACATCTTAGTTATGTCCATACTGATTAGATCCCTGACAGTCAGTACTGCCTCTTGTTCTCTTTTTCGAGGTGAGTTTTTCTGTTTTGTCATTCTGTCCAGAAAGAATAGATGAACAAGAGAACAAAATACTAAAATGGCAACAACGACCCCAGAGAAATATACACTTAATCAGAAGAGACCAAAAAACCAATAAATAAATACATATTAAAAAAATAAAAGAAAGAAAAAAGAGAATATAATCAGACCAGTGAACAGAACAGAGCAATATACTGGATCCTGTGTGTGTTTTGGTCTGTTTGTTAGAAAACTGTATCCCAAAATTGTAAAGAAAGAAAAAGTTATGTGTGTACAAAAATAAAATTAAATATGAGAGGATAGAATGTAACTGTAAAAATGAAAATTAAAAGACAAGAGAAAACAAAAGAGAAAAAACCAACAACAATAAAAGGATGAGATATAAACAGACAGGTGAACAGAGCAGAGCAATACACCATATCTTGAGTGTATTTTGGTCAGTTTGTTAGAAGAAACTATATCTCAAAATTGTAAAGAAAGACGAGTGTATATATACAAAAATAAAATTAAATACACTGAAAGGATAGAATATAACTCTAAAGATGAAAATTAAAAGACTTTAGCAAAACGAAACAAAAAAACAACAAAAAAACAAAAAAGGGAAGAACAAAAAAAAAAGAAAAGAGAATATGATCAGATAGGTGAATACAATCTATTTTGGGTGTGTTTTGGTCTGTTAGGAGAAACTGTATTCCAAAATTGTAAAGAAAGAAAAACATATATATACAAAAAAAATTTAAATACAATGAAGGGATAGAATGTAACTATAAAAATGAAAATTAAAAAAAGATTTTTAAAAAGTTGATAAAATAAGAAATTGGTTGAAAAAGGAAAGAGAAAAAAATAAAAATTTAAAATTGAAAGACTAAATAATCATGGGACTAAAGCTATGATAGTGGATTATGTGCTGTATTCCCCTAGTGCTGGAGTTTTGCAGTTCTCATTGAGCAGTAAACTTGGTCTTGGCTGATCTTCTAAGGGAGGGACCTGTTGCATTGAATCTCAGGTGTATTTGCTCCAGGGGGGATTGTACCACCCTTGGCAGGGCACCCAGGCTAAGTAATCTGCTCCAGTTTGCTCTATGTGGCTTTTGTTCCCTGAAGGCTTTCCTCGCAGCTTTAGAGAATGAGAATGAAAATGGTGGCTTCCCAATCTCTGGCCTGGAGCTGAAAGCTCCAGGCCCCACTCCTCAGTGCACCCTCAGAGAAAGTAGTTAATCGTTCCTGTCTCCCTGGTCTCTGCCCACACTCCATTCTCACCCAGCCTGTGACTGAACATTTCTATCTCAGGCACATGACCCTGTTTGGAGTCTGAAAACCCTGCAGATTCCTGCAGTGTGCTCCTGCACCACTCCTCTTGGTGGGAGGAAGGGAGGTCTCATTGGTTCTGCCACTTGCTGGGCCCCTGCTTGGGGAGAAGTCACCTAATTGTGCCACGGTTTGCAGTTTATGGCAATCTGGAGTTGAGAGTCCACTCCAGGGCTCACTGTTTGCAGCCAGCTTCCTGGTTCTGATGCCTGGGAAATCTGCTGCACTCACACCCACCCCCTGGTCTTCCTGTGACCCTGGGGATCCTGGGACCACACTGACCCACCTAGAGTTCTGCCCCCAATTAGCCACCTGAGCACCTTTCAGGTGGGATGTCCCTCACTGGAGCAGACTTCTAAAAGATCTGATATTGTGCTCTGCTGCTGTATCACTTTCTGGTAGCGGGCTTATGGAGGCTCCCTCCCCCCGCAGCTTATCTTCCCATATATTGCCTTGGATTCACTTCTCTGCACCTCCTACCTTGCAGAAAGTGGTTGCTTTTCTATTTGTAGAGTTGTAGCTATTCTTTTCTTAGATCTCCGGCTCAGTTTACAGGTGTTCAGAATGATTTGATAGCTATCTAGCTGAATTCCTGGGACCAGACCAAACTAAATTCTCCTACTCCTCCACCATTGTGGACTCCTATTTTCTCAGAGTCTTTGACCAGGTTATTCCCTCAGATGGGCACACACTTCCCTGGATAACCCTGTGTCTCCTGCTGTCTCCTCTTGAGGCCTCTGTGTAAAAGTGTGCTGGCGTATCCAAGCAACCAGTAAAAAACAACATCTCCATGCACTCTTTCCTTTTTACTGGATTTTTCTTCATAGCACCTGTCACCTTCTGACATTCTATCTGATCTTTTATTTGCTTATCTTCTCCATCACTGAACTATGCAGACTTTTGTTTCTCGACACCTATGCTCTTTCCCTGGAGGTTAGTCAGTACTCAAGGTTATTCCTCAAATGTGTGACAGAATTTCTCATTAAAAGTACAGAATACATGAGTACTTGGGGAAAAGGCCAAGTGTGGAATGTGCATTCCTATTCAGAGGTGGGATGTGGGGTCCTGACAGGGGACAAGTTCCATATAAAAACTATGGATATTCACATTTTGAATGTAAAATAAAGATTTTAGAATTTCAATGATATTTGTAATGTTCATTATTATTGAGAAAATTAGTCATATTATTTTTTATTCCTTGGTAGTCATCTCCACTACATAGAACCAGGAAGTGACACATGAATTTCAGAACTGCAAACCCTCATATTTGGGCTTTTCCTCTCCGTGTACATGATAACCATGTTTGGGAACGTGCTCATCATCCTGGCCGTCAGCTCAGACTCCCACCTCCACACTGCCATGTACTTCTTCCTCTCCATCCTGTCCTTTGTAGATATCTGTTTCACCTCCACCACTATCCCCAAGATGCTGTGGAACATCCAGACTCAGAGCAAAGTCATAACCTAAGCAGGCTGCATCACACAGATGTACTTTTTCACACTCTTTGCTGTACTGGATGACTTTCTCTTGGCCACGATGGCCTATGACTGGTTGGTAGCCCTCTCCCATCCCCCGCACTATACAGTCATCGTGAATCCCCAGCTCCGTGGACTGCTGGTTCTTCTTCTTCTTTTTTTTTTTTTTTAATTTTTTTATTGTTATGTTAATCCCCATACATTACATCATGAGTTTTAGATATAGTGTTCCATGATTCATTGTTTGTGCATAACACCCAGTGCTCCATGCAGAATGTGCCCTCCTCAATACCCATCACCAGGCTAACCCATCCTCCCACCCCCCTCCCCTCTAGAACCCTCAGTTTGTTTTTCAGAGTCCATCGTCTCTCATGGTTCTTCTCCCCCTCCGATTTCCCCCCCTTCATTCTTCCCCTCCTGCTACATTCTTCTTCTTCTTTTTTTCTTTCTTAACATATATTGCATTATTTGTTTCAGAGGTACAGATCTGAGATTCAACAGTCTTGCACAATTCACAGCGCTTACCAGAACACATACCCTCCCCAGAGTCCAACACCCAGTCACCCCATCCCTCCCACCCCACCCCCCACTCCAGCAACCCTCTGTTTGTTTCCTGAGATTAAGAATTCCTCATATCAGTGAGGTCATATGATACAAGTCTTTCTCTGTTTGACTTATTTCGCTCGGACTGCTGGTTCTTCTGCCCTAGATCATATATATCCTGAATTCCTCCTTACAAAGTTTAATGATGTTGTGGCTTTCCTTCTGGATACAATTACATATCCTCCGCTATTTTTTGTAAACTCAATGAAATAGTCCAACTTTCCTGTTATGATAACTTTCTTAATAACTTGGTGATGTATTTTGCAATTTTGCTGCTGAGTGCTGTTGCTTTTGTGGAGGTCCTTTACTCTTACACTAAGATAGTTTCCTCCATACTTGGGTGTCATTCAGCTCAGGGCAAGTATAAAGCATTTTCCACCTGTGTCTCACCTCTCAGCTGTGTCCTTATTTTACTGTACGTTCCTAGGTGCACACAAGTGCAACAGCCCCAGTGATGTACACCATGGTCACACTCATGCTGAACCCTGTTAAAAAGTGACACTAGGGGCACCTGGGTGGTTCAGTCCATTGAGCATCAGACCTGGTTTCAGGTCGGGTTCAGGTCATGATCTCAGGGTCCTCGGATCAAGCCCTGCTTTGGTCTCCAGTCTCAATGGGAGAAATCTAGATTCCCCTCCCTCTCCACCTGCCCCCTCTCCCTCCTGCTCTTGTTCTCTCTTTCTCAGAAAAATAAATAAGTCTTTAAAAAAAGTCTCTATAATCTAGATCCTATTCAGGTACCAAGTAGAGTTTGGAATGATATGCATTTTTGTGGAGAAAAAATGGCAACCCAGAATCACGTATCTAGGCAGGAGGAATTCATGCTCTCTGTGTCTTGCAGAGACATCTTGATTTTAGCCCAAAGAGATTCATTTTTGGCTTTGACCTCCAGGACTGGAAGAGTATAATTTTGTTTCTTTTAAATCTTCAGTGTGGTAATTGGTGATAGCAGCAATAGGAAAGTGGACAAAGACATTTCTCCAATAAAATTTTATTTAAAGAAACTGAATTTAAGCCTTTCAAATAATTCACTTAGCTTCTTTGGGTAAGGGCACTGTGTGTTGAAACCCTACCTTAAGTACAGGAACAATCTAAAGTCAGTTTGGAGATATTCAGCCTTATTAGCTGGTATGGAGAAGTTCTCCTTGCATAAATGTTAATGTGGTTTTGTCTTTGAGGCTTCTGAACATTAAGATAGGAAAAGAAATATACTATGAAAATTAAGGCTACCTGTTATACTCTAAATTTTTTTGTCTAAATTTCAATATTCCTAGTATTTTATGTGAATGCAAATGTTCATTCTTTTAATTTCTTGTCCTCCAAGTTTCTCTAAAGCTTTCTTTCAATGCAATAGATGAGTTATAATGAGTTATAATGAGGGTTATGAGCCTTGTGCATGTACATCCATGCATGTGAATGTGTTTTTGTGAAATAAAATGTACATGAATATACATACATTTACATACACATAACCCTTAGTCTTGAACATTCTTTGTCCCACAAAGTATTTCCACATATTTCATCTTTCTTGACAACACCACTTGAAGTTATGCTTATGATTCCACATTGTGTTCAGAAGAAAAAAGAATGCTGGAGGGGTTACCCCCTAACAATTGCATAACAAAGCAGTTAGAATTTATTGTGCACCCTCTTGAGTTCTATGGAAATGGAACCATGCAGTATGTACCCATGATTTTTCAATGACTCTTTCAATTCCTAGAGTTGTACACTTTAAATATGTACAGTTTATTGCATGTAATAATGCTCCAATATATTAATCAGTATTAAAAAATTCCTGTGGTGCATGACTCAGAGTCAGATCTGGAGCACAGTTAGCTGAGTCACACATAACAGGATGAGAGAGTTCTCTTCAATTGTGAAAAAGGAAAGGTTCACATGTGGATATTAAACAGTGGAATTAAATAAAGACAATTCACATTTGATAACATCATTTTTTTGTAAACTAGAAGATTACTTACATATATGAAAGGTGTAAAATGACATAAATTGGATCAAGACAGAAGAACACAACAGCCACACACCTCATAGAACAGCCTTAGAAACACAATGTACAGATTCACACCGGACTAAGGACTCATGAGAAGCTCTGCAGAGATCAAAACAACTCCCTACTCTGCAATCCCCTTTGATAATAAAGACATTATATTAAGCCATTTTGTTTTAGGATGCTTTGTTTGCAGCAACAACTAAATGATATAATAATCAAATCAGAAAGATCTGAGGGCATTTGTAATAATCAGATTCTTTTTATTCTAGGTATTTATTCTGATAACTGAAGGTAGCATTCATGATTACTGTGTTCTTCAAGTTTATTTCATGTAACTGTACTAAAGATGAGTCCACTGAGGCCCCTTTGAGGTAACATGGAAAGGTCGGAAGGACATACATGTGTGCACAAAACTTGTGACTCAGAATCACATCCTGGACAGGATTCCAAGCTTCCTGGTAAGTGATCCTGTGGTTATGAAGATGGTATATAATGGATGATACTGATATTGTTCATTCGCTGCCCCTTTAGAGGTTATGGCAAAATTTCCCATAGCGGGAGATATTTCATTTACAGAAATGGAAGGAATCATATTTGTATGTATGTAGCACTGGAAATTTTTATCCAGAAACCAAAAATAATTTAATAAAACCCCAATCATGCCACCAGTCTTTTATATTAATAAATACACCTTACCAATGGACCCTGGTATTCCATAATTCATTAGGTAGATGAAGTGCCTGAGAAAGGAATATTTTGCATAGCAATAAATACATGACTTAATATTTTTCTTCATCATCCTTAAAGCCAAGTTTGACTCTAAGACCATATTATGTCAATCTATTTTTTCCATATTTGTCATTCTGTGTAGATTCCACTTGGAGACATGTATTTTTTTTTTTTGGCCTACATATTATGTCAATCTATTTTTTCCATATTTGTCTTTCTGTGTAGATTCCACTTGGAGACATGGAGTTTCTTTTCTTTTCTTTTTTTTTTTTTTGCCAGTGACTATGGTAGGCATGGTGGAAACAAGCTGTATAAAAACAGGATCCTAATGTGTACATGATCAACTATAACCACCAGTACGTCAAAGTCTGCATTCTCAGGAAGAGCACTTAAAGTAGTGATAGTACAAAGGAATGATGTTCACAAAAGTGAAGCACAGTGGTCTCAGATTTTTCTCTGTTATAAATGTACATAAATAGCTGTGGTGGCTAAGAGTAGATTTTCCATTCTTGTAGTATTCAGTCAAACAAAAGAAAAATACTCACTATGATATATTTTATTTGAGAAGAAATTATTCTTAGCAGATCCATGTAGTCCTTTGAAATAAATGAGAACTTCCAAATATTTCACATCCAAGGTTAGGAATAACATTGAGAGAGTAGGAAAATGACAAAGGGACAATTTCTTGGGCATCAGAGATATCACAAAGCTTAATAATAAGAGTTACATACATTGTACAGAGAGGTCAAAAACAAAAAGATAGAAATTCTAAGAAATAAATTAGGGAAGCAAGTACTACTTCCACAGTCTGCATAAAAAAAAAAAAATCACAACTTCTATCTAAGGCCTCAGGTCCTGCAACCATGGGCACTTCTTCAGCCCAGGACAACTGACCCTTTTAGAACTGCCATCCCAGAGAATCTCATCAGAGCTCCCTTTATGTCTTTGTTTCTCAGGCTGTAGATGAAGGGGTTCAGCATGGGTGTGACCACTGTGTACATCACAGAGGCTACTGCGCTTGAATGGGAGTTCTGGGTAGCAGCAGAGCTAAGGTACACTCCTAGGCCCGTACAATAAAATAAGGAGACAACTGAGAGGTGAGATGCACAGGTGGAAAATGCTTTATACTTGCCCTGAGCTGATGAGATCCCAAGTATGGAGGAAACTATCTTAGAGTAAGAGTAAAGGACCCCAGCCAGGGGAGCACCCCCCAGCAGCATAGCTGCAAAATACATCACCATGGTATTAAGAAAGGTGTCAGAGCAGGCAAGTTGGATCATTTGATTGAGTTCACAGAAAAAGTGGGGAATTTCTACCTTTCTACAGAAGGACAGTTGCAAGACCATTAAGCTTTCTAAGAAGGAATGCAAGACACTCAGGATCCAGGACACCAGAACCAATAGTTCACAGAGCCAGGGTTTCATGAGGACCGTGTAGTGCAGGGGGTGACAGATGGCCACAAAGCGGTCATAAGCCATCACAGTCAGGAGAAAGATGTCTAATCCTGCAAAAAGTATGAAGAAATACATCTGGCTGAGGCAACCTTCATAAGTGATCATTTTGCTCTGAGTCTGGATGTTCCACAGCATCTTGGGGATGGTGGTGGAGGTGAAACAGATGTCTACAAAGGACAGGTTGGCAAGGAAGAAGTACATGGGGGTGTGGAGGTGGGAGTCAGAGCTGATGGCCAGGATGATGAGCATGTTTCCAAACACAGTGATCAGGTACATGGAGAGGAAAAGCCCAAATATGAGGGACTGCAGTTCTGGTTCCTCTGACAATCCCAGAAGAAGAAAATCTGAAATTCCTGTATCATTTCCTGGGTCCATGTGGTGGAGGTGACTACCAGCACAGGGGAAATTAACATAACAAATTTCACACAAATAGTCTGCTAACATTGTGGAAATGATATAATTTATATTGCCCAAATACTAATTTTAATATTTTATGAATGGATCTGGACCCCTTGAGGGGATCCCTATTTCCCCTCTGATTAGGAATTTCCATCACAACATCAGATGTTCCCCAAAGGGTCAGTTATTGTACAGTTTGAATTAGAGATTATTTCATGCACGTTAGCATTATATAGAGTGTTGACCATGTTTCAGAAATTCCTAGTCATAAAGCAAAGGGTGCTGAAAAGCAAAAGTCTCTACAATTCAATGAACTGATAGGGTAGGAACAGATATTAAGATTAAATAATCATGTGATGGGCACAGATGCTATGAACAAAACAGAAGTGGGTTAAAAGAGAGAGTGGGTGGGGTTTTAAGTTGGGTCTTCAGTCAAGTTTGGCTAAGAAGGTGACATTTG
Organism: Halichoerus grypus; assembly: GCF_964656455.1. Taxonomy (NCBI): domain Eukaryota; kingdom Metazoa; phylum Chordata; class Mammalia; order Carnivora; family Phocidae; genus Halichoerus; species Halichoerus grypus. The sequence continues at coordinate 205,888,013 of NC_135712.1, forward strand.
ATCAGAGACCTTAAGGAAGAGAGTCTGGAAGATGAGAGGTCTTCCTGGCAGAGGGAATGGCTGGTGTAAAGGCCCTGAGGACCGGCTTCTGTCAGAAAATCATGGCTCAGAAGGAAGCCAGTGTGTTGAGGAGAATGGACAAGAAGGAGAGTGATGAGAGGTGGTGGCAGTGAATTTCCTAGAACCATGTGGCTTCATAGCTGCTTAAATTTCAAGACACAGGGAGTTCCTGGTTCACACTATGTACTTCTCCCACTTTATGATGTGGTTGCATTAGCATCCTGTCAATTGAACATGCCTTCCTAGTATTATCTGTTGATTGAATTTGGCCTGTGTGTTATAAGGATACACATGTATATAGACTTTTAATAGAGGAGCCTATGCATCCCTGCTCTGAGGACTGCTCTCACCCATCAAGGAGCCCGCAAGCACATGTGCACACACACACACACACACACACACACACACACACAGTCACATACACACAACACAGCACACCATATCCTCCTGGTGTGTGTTACTTCTATGTCCTTCTCACCTCCCCCCTGCCTGCCCCAACACACTGTTTAGGATATGAATGCATACATATAATATTACCTTTCCCATAATGAATGTGGAAATAGTATCCAGAAATTCCTATTTGTAGCTTCCCAGGGACATATCATCTTCAGGTTCCATTTTGGAATGGCTACATTCTGACATGTATATAAAGAAACATAAAAAATTGTGTTCAATAAACAGAGAGAGAAAGAGAGAGGGAGAGAAGGAGAGAGATATTCAATGAACATAAAGAGTAAAATGATCTAATAAGCTCAGTTGTCCTAAGAGACTGTGAGGAAGGAAAGCTTCCTTCGTGCTGGTGGCATCTAATCCTGGATTTATCCCATTTATACCCACCAAAAATAATAAAAGAGCAAAAATAAATTGTTCAAAAGACAAAGTAATGACTTCTTTATGATGTGAAACACTTAGAGATTGAACATCACAAGAGAAAAATGAGTAAAAAGAATAAATTTGGTGTTTTTTTACCAGATAGCTGATAGCAGAAGACTTGTTTTTCCTGTGCCTTTTCCATATTTATTTGACTAATTGGTTTTTATTTGGTCCAATATAGGATGAGGCGAGGCCCTTTATCACTTTTCTTATGTTTGTCATTCTTAGCCTGTGGGTTTTAGTCACTTTCTTGACAAGTCTGATGAGAACAACTACTCACAGTTCTGTTCTTTGTCCAACATGCAAAGGCCTCCCCAGACTCTGTAAAATCCTACACACCCCGTGGCAATCTATCCTCTTACTCTGAGTACTCTTCATGTGACTCATCTGAGGATATTATCTCAGACTCACATTATCTCACTGTGCTCTTGTCTGTCACTCTGACATAGGACCAAAGGAGCAAGAACTTCACCTGTGCTGTTCATCTTTTTCTTTAAGGGTGTGGATGTATATGCACTTATATAGAAACAAATTCAAGAAAATGAGATACTATGAAACACAGAGAATGACAGAGGAGATAAAACCAGTGTAAAGAGAGCAGTTTCAGCACAACCTTTTTCAACAACATTGAAGGGAGTTTTGAGGACTAACTGAAACAGGATCTACAGGAGGAGGAACTCCACAAAATCAACATGGACAAATAATAAAATTCCCCAAGACCTTGAAATAGAAGGGTACAACATAAAATTCTTAGAAATTTCTGGCACATAGCAGATGCTCTTTTAGTATGTGTTGAATGAATCAGGAATTAGGTCTTATTATATATGGGCATTTACGTGACAAAGCTGCATTTCAATTTAGTTGGCAAAGATTGGATTGTTGAATGGAAGTTGGCACAAATAGCTTTCTACATGAAAGGAATTTCAGTGGTTCCATATCTCACACATTTCACAAAAAATCAAAAGGTGTAAACTTCAGTTTAGGAGTAGCCATTCAGTTTTAGATGTACATCTGGAAAATTACATATTAAAACCACAGGAGAGCAAACCACTATTTTTAAGGCAAAAAACCTCAGAACTAAGAAGATAGGTATATTTAATAAAATTTAAAACTATATTATGACCAAAAATATCTAACTAAAAGTCAACAGAGAAACTGATTTACAACAATTATTTGAAATGCTGATAATTACAGATAAATAGGCATATCATATGTGGACACGTAATAATAGTAATAGACAAATGAACTTGTTGATCAAATATAGGAATCTTCGCTTGAGCTCACTAATAGTTTAAAAACTCAACAAGAAATCTCTTTCACACCCATCACCCTGAGAAAACACTCAAAGGGCTGTCACACTGATTGGGCTGGAATTTTTGAACAATTAGCAAAGGGGTACTTTCGAATTTTGCTGTCAGAATTGTGAAGTGTTATATGTCTTGGGGAGAATCTGAAGACAGGTACAAATATTGAAAATACAGATGTTCTTTGGGGTGCCCAGCTGGCTCAGTCTATATAGCATGGTACTCTTGAGCTTGGGGTTGTAAGTTCAAATCCCATGTTGGGTGTAGAGATTACTTTAAAAATATTTTTAAAAATACAGATATTCTTTAACCTAGGGTTTCTCAGTCTCTGCACTATAGACATTTGGAGCCAGAGCCTTTTCTGTTGCAGGGTGTGTCCTGTGCATTATATGGTGTTTAGAGTGTCCCTGGGCTCCAGGACCCCTCCCCAGTGTGACAGCCCAACATGTCTTCAAACATTACTCAGTGTCTCCTAGGGAACAAAATCTGCTTTGTTTGAGAAACATAGTATTAAGTGTTTTAAAATATTTGGTACATGCACCGCAATGTTCATTGCAACAATGTCGACAATAGCCAAACTGTGGAAGGAGCCAAGATACCCTTCAACAGATTAATGAATAAAGAAGATGTGGTTCATACATACAATGGAATATTACTCAGCCATCAGAAAGGATGAATACCTACCATTTGCAGCGACAAGGATGGAACTGGAGAGGATTATGCTAAGTGAAAAAAGTCAAGCAGAGAAAGACAATTATCATGTAGTTTCACTCATATGTGGAACATAAGGAATAGTGCAGAAGACCATAGGGGAAGGGAGGGAAAACTGAATGGGAAGAAATCAGAGAGAGAGACAAACCATGAGAGACTCTGGACTCTGGGAAAGAAACAGGATTACAAAAGGGAGGGGCGTGGGGGGATGGGGTAACAAGATGATAGGCATTAAGGTGGGCATATGTTGTGATGAGCACTGGGTGTTATATGCAACTAATGAATCATTGAACACTACATCAAAAACTAATGATGTAGTATATGTTGGCTAATTGAACATAATAATAAAAAAATAAAAATATTTAGTAGCATTGATATAATAGTAATTTAATGGGAAAAAATATGAAGAGTGTAAATAGCACAGCCACACCATGAAATGTCATGCAGGTGTTGAAATACTGAATCAGCATTACACTGGTTGACTAGCGGGATGAGTATAAAGTATTGATGAGTCAGAAGGCTGGGGAAGAAAAAGCTAGAAAAAGATTGTGCCAGACATAAAGTGTACTTATGATACACATTGCTGTCTTTTTATACATTCAAATTAAAAGTGTGTGAATGGGTAATTGTGTATAACACAGAACAGTTTTAAAAGAAAGGAAACTTTTGAAAGAAAGAACAGTGAAACTGCACTTAGGTGAAGCAGAATGGCTCAAAACAACTGTTTGAAATGAAATTGAAGGAAGTCCCAAAACCAACGTTTGAACGAATAGATTTAAAAGAGTAATAATTAAATGAACTTAACATGGGTCCAAATCTATATGAGATTGCCAAGGACTCGGGAATAAAAGAGTATGAAAAAGTGTTTTAATGTGGAGAGAAACTGGTGTCTAAAGTTTTAGTTTCATGTCACACAAAGAGATATGGGACAAGTATGTTTATGGAAGGTAAAGGTGATTCTTGGTCAAACATAAAATAGAATCCCTTTCAAGTGACGGCATTTCTATTTTAGAAAGAGATCCAATAATAAAAGGCCAAAACGAACAATGAGGAACACAAAGATGTGAACACTAGTTGAAATATATGTATAAAGGTGATTTGCGAGCAATAAGTATGCAGAGGGACATTCACTTTCAGTGTTTGGAAAAGAGGTATTCACAAGTGAATAATATTAATATGACAGATCAATTCTTTCAGAAAAAAAAACCCTAGAAAAACAGTAGTAGGAATATGACTAACTCAGAAACTTTACCACACAAAATTTATACACTCACATATTCTGCACAAATACATCTACACATACATAAAAAAGCAAAATGGCAAATAACTAAATTGGTGAAATAAACAGCAAATCTTTGCTTGAAAGAATGCAATAAAAACAGGAATAAAACCTCTCTGATCCCACTGTGCAAACACCAAGGACTCCCACAGATGATTTTCAACAGAGAAAGTGGGTGGCTAGCTAAGTCAGGACATATTCAGGCTCACAGGTAATGAGGTAATTGTAAAGGAAGCTCATCAGCATACCCTTTTTCACGTAATACATGTAAAAAATTTCATTTGAATACTCGAGAGAGGAGATGCTTTGCTATGTATGTTTCACATACTGCTCTTTTTTTGTGTGTTTCTTTTTTTTTTAATTTAATTTTGTTATGTTATGTTAGTCACCATACAACACATCATTAGTTTTTGATGTAGTGATCCAGGATTCATTATTTTCATATAACACCCAGTTCTCCATGCAGTACATGCCCTCCTTAATACCCATCACCAGGCTAACCCATACCCCCTCCCCTCCCCCCAAACCCTGTTTGTTTCTCGGAGTCCATAGTCTCTCATAGTTCATCTCCCCCTCTGATTTTCCCACCTTCATTTTTCCGTTCCTTCTCCTTATGTCCTCCATGCTATTCCTTATGTTCCACAAATAAGTAAAACCATGTGATAATTGACTTTCTCTGCTTGACTTATTTCACTTAGCATAATCTCCTCCAGTCCCATCCATGTTGATGTAGAAGTTGGGTATTCATCCTTTCTGATGGCTGAGTAATATTCCATTGTATATATGAACCCCATCTTCTTTATCCATTCATCTGTTGAAGGGCATCTTGGCTCTTTCCACAGTTTGGCTATTGTGGACATTGCTGCTATGAATATTGGGGTGCATATGGCCTTTCTTTTCACTACATCTGTGTCTTTGGAGTAAATACCCAGTAGTGCAATTGCTGGGTCATAGGGTAGCTCTATTTTTAATTTTCTGAGACACCTCCACACTGTTTTCCAAAGTGGCTGTACCAACTTGCATTCCCACCAACAGTGTGAGAGGGTTCCCCTTTCTCCACAACCTCTCCAACATTTGTTGTTTCTCACATACTGCTCTTGCAAGGGTTTACCTGGAAGAATTTTTTCATCTGGATTTTCTCCTCAGTATGGAAATGTAGTCAATATATCCCATCCTAAACATGAAAAGACATGTCCTCACTTCACTGTATATTCCTCCACAGCTAATACTTGACTTTTCTACTCTGGTTAATTGCAAAGATCCTAGGTCTCATGTTCTATTTTATTCTTCCCATGTCCTGTTTACTTGGGTTTCCATTATTATGATTATTTGTTAACACTGAACCTTGCATTTCTGAGTACAATATTCACTTCTATATTTAGCATCATAAATACATAAATGAATCAATAATAAATTTCTTAATCAAGCCAGCAAACAGCCACAGCAAACTCTCAGCTCTGGGCTAGGCTGGATTGGCCCTCAAGTGACCTCAGCTAAAACCTCTTGACTTTCATTCTCTTGACCTTCTGCTGCAGTTCCTACTGGGTGGTAAAACTCATCTAGATGCGGTCTCAGAGAGGAAGGTCACTACTTGGAAATCAAAATACCTGTCTGATTGGTAGATGATGGAGGATGAAGCTCTGTCCCCAGAGAGCAGGAAAGGGTCAAACCTCAGTGCCCCATCCAGACTTAGGACTGCACAAGAAATGACCAGGTCTTGTCCAGCCCAAGGTTGCCTGCACTGTGGGACTGCAGCAGAGAAGGTATTTACAGCTGCTTTGGTCTGCTCATTAGGCACATTTCCCTCTTGTTCCTCCCACCTTTAGGCATATGATTTCCCTGTGGGACACTAGTGTGGACAGAAAGGAAATTTTTCCTGTTGAATTTCTGTTCCTAGGAAACCAGGTGATAAGCCAAGTGAAGTCAGTTTTTCTTATTCTTTTTCTATGACTTCTTCTCCTTTCAGAGATCTAAACCCCAGCACCTTATCCCACTCTTGAGTGAATGTTTTCTCCTGTTTAAGACTGAGGAATTGGTCCTGACTAGGTCCCTTAGGTCCTTCAAAACATTGACTTATGGTGGATGATACCCCTGATATCTCTAGAAAGTTACTTTTCCCTTTTTCAAAAAAGATGATGTTTGTTCCTTTAATATAAATCTCTGGGCACTACACTCCTTGTCTTCATGACAGTTTTGCCAAAACAATTAGGAATTTCACACTTCTATCACAAGTTCATAGCTAGGACTTATAATGTGAGTATAAAATATTTGCTAATTGTAAGAGATATATCTAAATATATCTCTAAATATATTTAGATCTAAATATCTAAATATATCTAAATATATTTAGATCTTTTTCTGCACTATAATCTGAGTTTAACATCTTATAGGAATTGCCTAATTTTAGAAGTCCATTCAGTGAGGAAGCACTAGTGTGAACTCCATTCCCCATGGAGGCATGGGGTTTGAAGAATTTAATGAGCTTCTCAAAGTTATCATTGCAGAAAAGGATGGGTACTGATTGCATTCTGTCAGGATGCTCCCACTTTTCAAACTCTGTGCCAATGATTCCAACCAGAGGTGGTATTTTCCCCTGGGCATATCTGGCAATGTCTAAAGTATGCTGCTAAACACCTCCAATGAGCAGGACCGCTCCCAACACAAATAATGACCTTGCCTCAAAGGTCAAATTAGAATGTGAGAAAATGTAATCTAGACCAACACTTCTCCAACTTCACAGTGCCTGTAAATCACGTAGGATTGTAGTTTAAATGCAGATTCTTCTTCAGTAGGTGCTGGTGGGCCAAGGAGATCAGCATTTCTTTTTTAAAAAACTTAATTTATTTATCTTTTTATTATATGAGTCCAGCATTTCTAACAAGTGCCTGAGTGATATTGATGCTGCAGCTCATGGTCTATGGACCACTCTTTGAGTAGCAAGGCTGTGGCCCTGTGATAGAGTAAGGTGCAGTTGGTTGTAGGTCTTCTTCACCAAAAAAAAAAAAAAAAAAAAAAAAAAAAGACAAACCCAGAAAAGAAAGAAAGAAAGATATCATGTTTGCATAAAATTTTTTAAAAATTCTTTTTTTTATTATGTTAATCACCATACATTACATCATTAGTTTTTGATGTAGTGTTCCATGATTCATTGTTTGCATATAACACCCAGTGCTCCCTGCAGTATGTGCCCTCTTCAATACCATTCACCAGGCTAACCCATCTCCCTTCCCCCCCTCCCCTCTGGAACCCTCAGTTTGTTTCTCAGAGTCCATAGTCTCTCGTGGTTTGACTCCCGCTCCGATTTCCACCCCTTCATTTTTCCCTTCCTGCTATCTTCTTCTTCTTCTTTTTTTTTTTTTAAGCATATAATGTATTATTTGTTTCAGAGGTACAGGTCTGTGATTCAACAGTCTTACACAATTCAGAGCGCTCACCATAGCACATACCCTCCCCAACGTCTATCACCAGCCACCCCATCCCTCCCACCCCCCACCACTCCAGCAACCCTCAGTTTGTTTCCTGAGATTAAGAATTCCTCATATCAGTGAGGTCATATGATACATTTCTTTCTCTGATTGACTTATTTCGCTCAGCATAATACCCTCCAGTTCTATCCACATGTCATTGCAAATGGCAAGATTTCATTCCTTTTCATGGCTGCATAATATTCCATTGTAAATATATACCACATCTTCTTTATCCATTCATCTGTCAAAGGACATCTTGGCTCTTTCCATAGTTTGGCTATTGTGGACATTGCTGCTATAAACATCGGGGTGCATGTACCCCTTCGGATCCTTACATTTGTATCTTTCAGGTAAATACCCAGTAGTGCAATTGCTGGGTCAGATGCTAGCTCTATTTTCAACTTTTTGAGGAACCTCCATACTGTTTTCCAGAGTGGCTGCACCAGCTTGCATTCCCACCAACAGTGTAGGAGGGTTCCCCTTTCTCCACATCCTTGCCAACATCTGTCATTTCCTGACTTGTTAATTTTAGCCATTCTGACTGGTGTGAGGTGGTATCTCATTGAGGTTTTGATTTGGATTTCCCTGATGCCGAGCGATGTTGAGCACTTTTTTAGGTGTCTGTTGGCCATTTGGATGTCTTCTTTGGAAAAATGTCTGTTCATGTCTTCTGCCCATTTCTTGATTGGATTCTTTGTTCTTTGGGTGTTGAGTTTGATAAGTTCTTTATAGATTTTGGATACTAGCTCTTTATCTGATGTGTCATTTGCAAATATCTTCTCCCATTCTGTCGGTGGTCTTTGGGTTTTGTTGACTGTTTCTTTTGCTGTGCAAAAGCTTTTTATCTTGATGAAGTCCCAATTGTTCATTTTTGCCCTTGCTTCGCTTGCCTTTGGCGATGTTTCTAGGAAGAAGTTGCTGTGGCTGAGGTCGAAGAGGTTGCTGCCTGTGTTCTCCTCTAGGATGTTGATGGACTCCTGTCTCACATTGAGGTCTTTCAACCATTTGGAGTCTATTTTTGTGTGTGGTGTAAGGAAATGGTCCAGTTTCATTCTTCTGCATGTGGCTGTCCAATTTTCCCAACACCATTTGTTGAAGAGACTGTCTTTTTTCCATTGGACATTCTTTCCTGCTTTGTCAAAGATTAGTTGACCATAGAGTTGAGGGTCCATTTCTGGGCTCTCTATTCTGTTCCATTGATCTATGTGTCTGTTTTTGTGCCAGTACCATACTGTCTTGATGATGACAGCTTTGTAATAGAGCTTGAAGTCCGGAATTGTGATGCCACTAGCTTTTCTTTTCTTTTTCAACATTCCTCTGGCTATTTGGGGTATTTTCTGGTTCCATACAAATTTTACGATTATTTGTTCCATTTCTTTGAAAAAAGTGGATGGTATTTTGATAGGGATTGCATTGAATGTGTAGATTGCTCTAGATAGGATTGACATCTTCACAATATTTGTTCTTCCAATCCATGAGCATGGAACGTTTTTCCATTTCTTTGTGTCTTCCTCAATTTCTTTCATGAGTATTTTATAGTTTTCTGAGTACAGATTCTTTACCTCTTTGGTTAGATTTATTCCTAGGTATCTTATGGTTTGGGTGCAATTGTAAGTGGGATTGACTCCTTAATTTCTCTTTCTTCTATCTTGTTGGTGTATAGAAATGCCACTGATTTCTGTGCACTGATTTTATATCCTGCCACTTTACTGAATTCCTGTATGAGTTCTAGCAGTTTTGGGGTGGAGTCTTTGGGGTTTTCCACATAAAGTATCATATCATCTGCAAACAGTGAGAGTTTGACTTCTTCTTTGCTGATTCGGATGCCTTTTATTTCTTTTTGCTGTCTGATTGCTGTGGCTAGGACTTCTAATACTATGTTGAATAGCTGTGGTGATAGTGGACATCCCTGCCATGTTCCTGACCTTAGGGGGAAAGCTCTCAGTTTTTCCCCATTGAGAATGATATTCGCTGTAGGTTTTTCATAGATGGCTTTTATGATATTGAGGTCTGTACCCTCTGTGCCTATACTCTGAAGAGTTTTGATCAAGAAAGGATGCTGTACTTTGTCAAATGCTTTTTCTGCATCTATTGAGAGGATCATATGATTCTTGTTCTTTCTTTTATTAATGTATTGTATCACATTGATTGATTTGCGAATGTTGAACCAAACTTGCAGCCCAAGGATAAATCCCACTTGGTCGTGGTGAATAATCCTGTTAATGTCCTGTTGGATCCTATTGGCTAGTATTTTGGTGAGAATTTTTGCATCCATGTTCATCAAGGATATTGGTCTGTAATTCTCCTTTTTGATGGGGTCTTTGTCTGGTTTGGGGATCAAGGTAATGGTGGCCTCATAAAACAAGTTTCGAAGATTTCCTTCCATTTCTATTTTTTGGAACAGTTTCAGAAGAATAGGTATTAATTCTACTTTAAATGTTTTGTAGAATTCTCCTGGGAAGCCATCTGGCCCTGGGCTTTTGTGTTTTGGGAGATTTTTGATGACTGCTTCAATTTCCTTAATATGGGCTTGGTATCAGAGAAGACCTGAAATATGATGAAGTAAAATCTTCTATCACACCATATTTTATTGCGGATAATGTGTTTTTGATCATGAGCATCTACTCATTGAAGTGTGGGATATGTGGTGTCATTTAAAGGGTTTTATTAATTAGAGTGAAGAATTTAGTGGCAGATTTTGTATTATTTAATTGGATGATTTACTGTTTCTCTTTGAAAATTTCCAGTGCTGCCTACAAATATTACTCCTTCCACTGCCCTAAACTCTCCCCCTTTAAAAATGTCATAAACGTAGTGTGAGTGAGTGAACAATTGGTCTGTTCACTCTGTCATTAATTTATTTACATTTTTTATGCTCTAAACTCGCTTCCATCCTATGATCAAAGGATGACTCAGACAAGGGCTGGAATTCCTGTCCAGTAATGCTCTGGGAATGGAAACTTGTGACTGAGGGTCCCACAAGTTATTCCTGCAAAAACATAGAGGTCTTTCCAAACTCTACCAGTTACCTGGATGGGATTCTCAATGGTGGTCAATTTTTAGTACAGTTATCTGAAATAAATGTGAATAACCAGGCCATTATGAATAGTGTTTTCAAATATCAGAAAAATATCAAAAATAAGAAGCAATTGATTATTCTTAATATTCTTTTTTTAAAGATTTTATTTATTTATTTGAGAGAGAGAGAATGAGAGACAGAGAGCACGAGCGGGAAGAGGGTCAGAGGGAGAAGCAGACCCCATGCTGAGCACGGAGCCCGATGTGGGACTCGATCCCGGGACTCCAGGATCATGACCTGAGCTGAAGGCAGTCGCTTAACCAACTGAGCCACCCAGGTGCCCATTCTTAATATTCTCAGTTCTGTTTACATCGATTATTGAATGCGTCAGCTATTGCTGCATAACCAGCCATGCTAAATGTAAAAGATATAAGATAATGTTTTTTTAAAATTGCATGGGGGTCTACGATGGGGAAGTCTTCTGGTCTCTGCTGGTCTCCTCATGAGGCTGGGGTTAGCTGTGGGTCAGCTGGAAGTGTTCCCCTAATCCTGGCTGTGTTCTCACATTTGGAATCTTGCAGATGCTAGAGTGGTCTAGGTTGGCCATGGTTACAACAGCTGAGCTCTGTTCCACATGTTTTTTCCTCCTACAGCAAGGTAGTCTGGACTTGTATACGTGGTGGAGGCAGGGTTACAGAGAGCAGCAGAAACACACAATGACCCCTTGAGGCACATTGTCATTTTCAGCATACACTATTAGTCAAGACAAATAAAACACTAAGTTCAGTCCAGATTCAAAGTTGGAGAAATAGACTCCACCTCTCAATAGGAGGAGCTTCACAGTCACATTGCAGAGTACATGGATACAGAGATAAGTGGTGAATTGGAGTCATCTCTGCAAAAGGTCTACCACAAGTACAATTTTCAATTTAGTGAAGTTTTATTGGTGCAGGACATAAAGCCAACATAGAGAACAATATAGTACAGTACAATATAGTGATTTAATAATTCTACACATGACTTGGGCTCATGTGTGGCTAACTGAACATAATAAAAAAAATTAAAATGGGAATGGGATAAAAAATAAAGTTTCTTTTTTTTAATGAATAAAATAAAAAATTTAAAAAATGGTTGTGTCTGCAGGATTTTCTATATTTAGTTCCTATTATTTGTAAATAAATTTAGGTCCTATTATCTGTAAATAAATAAACAATTTTACTTCTTTCTTTTTTTCTGATTTGTATGCCTTTTATTTCTTTTATCTTGCCTGATTGCTAGCTAAGATGTGCAGTATTTTGTTGAATAAGAGTGGTAAGAGTGCCTTAACCTTTATTTTGTCTGTTAATAATATAGCTATGCTTGCTTTCTTGTGATAAGTATTTATAGTTTTTTGTTAAGAGTTCAGACAGAAGTTAATGGTGCCTGCGGGGTCTCAGTAATTTTTTCATAATGATCCTAAACCACAAGAAAAGCAAAACAATTTTTTAAAGATTTTTATTTATTTATTTGACAGAGAGAGAGAGAGACAGCAAGAGAGGGAAAACAAGTGGGGGGAGTGGGAGAGGGACAAGCAGGCTTCCCACTGAGGAGGGAGCTCGATGTGGGGCCCAATCCCAGGACCCTGGGATCATGACCTGAGCCGAAGGCAGACGCTTAATGACTGAGCCACCCAGGCGCCCCTACTCAGTGTACTCTTAATCCTCTTCACCTAGCTCCTCTGCCTACTCACCTCTCCTCTGATAACAAGCAGTTTGTCTTCTATAGTTAAGGGTCTGTTTTTTGTTTGCCTCTTTTTTCTTTGTTCATTTGTTTTGTTTCTTAAATTCCAAATATAAGTAAAATCATATGTTATTTGTCTTTCTTTGACTGACTTATTTCACTTAGCACCACCCCCACCTACCCTCTGTCATCTACCAGTTTGTTCTCTGTATTTGTCTGTTTGTTCGTTTGTTGTATTTTAAATTACACATATATGTGAGATCATACGGTATTTGTCTGTGTTTGATTTATTTCACTTAGCACTGTACCCTCCAGATCCATCCATGTTCTTGCAGATGGCAAGACCTCATTCTTTTTTTATGGCAGAGTAATATTCCAATGCATGTATTTATATTTATATCTATATCTAAATCTATATACCACCTCTTCTTTATTCATGCATCTATTGATGGAAATTTGGGCTACTTCCGAATCTTGGCTATTGTAAACAATGCTGCAATAAACAAGGGTGCATATATATTTTCAAATTAGTGTTTTTGTCTTCTTTGTGTAAATACCCAGAATTACTTGATCATGTGGTATTTCTATTTTTAATTTTTTGAGGAACCTCTGTACTGTTTCCCAGTGGCTACACCAGTTTGCATTCCCACCAACAGTGCACGAGTGTTCCCTCTTCTCCACATCCTCACCAACACTAATCATTTCTTGTCTTTTTTATACTAGCCATTCTGACTGGTGTGAGGTGATAGTCTTATTCATTTGAATGTCACATAAATGGAATTATTTTATTTCCTTCTCAGATTGTTCACTATTTGTATGTAGAAATGCAACTGATTTTTGAAGGTTGGCTTTCTATCCAGTTATTTTCCTGAAATAATTTAGTAGTTCTATTATTGTTTTTGTGGCTTCATTAGGATTATCTACATATAAGATCACACCATCTGCAGATATAAATTTATTTCTTCCTTTCCAATTTGGATACCTTTTATTTCTTTTTCTTTCTTTAATTGCTCTGGCTAGAACTCCTAGTTTTAAAGTGAGTGGAAGTCAGGAAAGTGGGCATCCTTGCTTTGTTCCTGATCATACAGGAAAAATGTTCCCTGTATCTCCAGCAAAGAGTACCATGTTTGCTGTGGGTTTTTCATAAATGGCATCCTGTTGAGATAGTTCCTTTCTGTTCCTAGTTTTTAGTGCTTTTATCATGTTCCATATACAAATATAAACATTAAAGTCTTGAGTGCAGAATATAAACAATAATGTATCTGCCAGGTTAGTATGCATGATTGTGTCATGCTTTTTCTCTCTTATTTTGGTAGTCACATCGACGACATGGAACTAGAGAATGAAACACGAATTTCAGAATTTCTTCTTCTGGGATTTTCTGAAGAATCAGAATTGCAACCCTTCCTCTTTGGGTTGTTCCTGTCCATGTACCTGGTCACCATACTTGGAAACCAGCTCATCATCCTAGCTGTCAGCTCTGACTCCCACCTCCACACCCCCATGTACTTCTTCCTCACCAACCTGTCCTTTGTAGACATCTGTATCACCTCTACCACCGTCCCCAAGATGCTGGTGAATATACAAACACAGAGAAAAGTTATAACTTATGAAAGCTGCATCATACAGATCTACTTTTTCTTACTTTTTATAGGTTTGGACAACTTCTTCCTGACTGTGATGGCTTATGACCGCTTTGTGGCCATCTGTCACCCCTTACACTACACAGTCATCATGAACCCCCTGCTCTGTGGACTGCTGGTTCTGGTGTCCTGGGTCATGAGTGCCCTGCATTCTTTGTTAGAAACCTTAATGGTGTTGCGGCTGTCCTTCTGTACAAAGTTGGAAATCCCCCACTTTTTCTGTGAAATTAATCAGATGATCCAACTTGCCTGTTCTGATACCTTTCCTAATAACATGGTGATATATTTTGCAGGTATGCTTCTGGGTGGTGCTCCCCTGGCCGGGGTCCTTTACTCTTACTCTAAGATAGTTTCCTCCATATGGAAAATCTCATCAACTGCGGGCAAGTACAAAGCATTTTCCACCTGTGCATCTCACCTCTTGGTTGTCTCCTTATTTTATTGTACAGTCCTAGGAGTGTACCTTAGCTCTCCTGCTACCCAGAGTTCCCATGCAAGTGCAGTGGCCTCAGTGATGTATGCGGTGGTCACACCCATGCTGAACCCCTTCATCTATAGCCTGAGGAACAAGGACATAAAGGGGGCTATAAATATATTTTTCAGAGGGAAGCCATAAAAGGGCCATTTTTCAATGGGTACCTGTGATTTCAGGCTTAATGCCTAACAGCAAGAAATTGTGATTCTTTGATTGGATCATGAAAGAAGAACTTAATCCCTATATTTATATTCTGGAGTTTCAATTTTCTAAAGTTCAATTGCTTTATTGATTTTAAATAATTCCCTTTATTGAACTTTCTGCTCCTTCTGATACCCAACAGTTTTTCCTTTTTTTTTTTCATTTTCAAAGTTAGTCCCAACCTTGAATCAGAAACAATTTGGAGATTCCCATTTGCCTAATATAGTGATGAATGGTATATAATGATTACCCTATAGTTATTAACTGATTATTACTATATTACATATAGTGATTGTTTTATTAAATAAACTACATTTGGCCATTGAGACCAAAATTTATAATTTTTATTGCAGAGGGAATTCTGTGCTCACAGCGTTTCACTCTGTGCCTGCTATTCATTTCCACATTACTACTTTAAATGCTCTTCCTGGTGATATAGACTTTAACCTACTAATTTGTTTTGTAGCTAGTCATGGGGCTTTATGATCCTCATTAGGATCCTATTCTCATATCACCTCAGCATCCACAGTATCCCTGGCACAGAATACTAAGGCAAAAATTGCTTATAAAAACATCTTCCAAGTGTAATCTACAGAAAGACAAATTTACATAAACCAAATGACTTAATATGGGCTCAATATCAGAGAAGAACCAAAATATGATGAAGTAAAATTTTCAATCATACAGTATTTTATTGTGGAATATGTGTTTTTGATGATGTACATCTACTCACTGAAGTGTGCGAAATGTGTCCATGTGTAAAGGGTTTTATTTATTTGAGTGAAGAATTTTGTGGCAGATATTGAGTTAATTACTTGGATGATTTTGATGTTTCTATTTGAAATTTTCCAGGGCTACCTACAAATATTACTCCTTCTGTTGCCCTAAACTTAATATCTCTCCTTTTAAAAATGTTGTCATAAACGTTGTAGTGTGAGTGAGTGAACAATAAGTGTATTCACTCTGTCATTAATTTCTTTGTTATCCTCTAAACTCTCTTCCAACCTATATTCAAAGGATGACTCAGACAAGAGCAGGAATTCCTGCTCAGTAATGCTCTGGGAATGGAAAGTTGTGACTGAGGGTCCCACAAGTTATTCCTACAAAAACATAGAGGTTTTTCCAAACTCTACCAGTATCTGGATGGGAATCTCAATGGTGGTCACTTTTTAGTACAGTTACCTGAAATAAATGTGAATAACCAGGCCAATATGAATAGTGCTTTCATACATCAGAACAAATGTCAAAAATAAGAAGCAGTAGATTATTCTTAATATTCTCAGTTCTGTTTACATTGATCATTGTATCAGTCAGCTCTTGCTGCATAACAAGCCATGCCAAAAGGAAACAATATAAGATAATCTTTTTGTTTTGTTTTTTAATCACATGGGAGTCTATGATGGGGAAGTCTTCTGGTCTCTGCTGGTCTCCTCATGAGGTTGCTGTCAACTGTGGGCCAGCTGGAAGTGCTCCGCTAATCTTGGCTGTGTTCTCACATTTGGGGTATTTTTTTTAAAGATTTTATTTATTTATTTGAGAGAGAGAGTGCAGAGAGAGAGGGAGCAACAGCATGAGCTTGGGGGGAGGGGCAAGGGGGAGGAAAAGCAGGTTCCCCACTAAGCAGGGAGCAAGGTGTGGGGCTTGATCTCAGGACCCTGGGATCATGATCTGAGGCAAAGGCAGATGGTTAACACATTGAGCCACCCAGGTGCCCCGTTTCTAGGATTTATCCATTTCTTCTAGGTTGTCCAATATGTTGGAGTGAAATTGTTCATAGTGGTCTCCTATGATTCTTTGTAATTCTATTGTATTGGTTGTAAGGTGTCATCGTTTGCTGATGATTTTATTTATTTACGTCTTCTCCACTTCCTCCCCCCCTTTATTGGTCTAACTAAAGGTTTGTCAATTTTGCTAAGCTTTTCAAATTATTGAATCTTAAATATGTTAATGTTTTCTATTGGTTTTCTGGTCTATATATCATTTCTGTATGTTCAAATATTTGGTATTTCTTTTCTTCTGCTGCTTTGGACTTAATTTGTTCTTGTTTTTCTAGGTCTTTAAATAATAAAATTAAGTTATTTACTTAATGCTTTTTAAAAATTTTTCTTAATGTTGGCATTTATTGCTATAAACTTCCCTCTTAGAGCTGCTTCTGCAACATCTCATAAGCTTTTTTTAAATTTTATTTTATTTTGTTATGTTAGTCACCATACAGTACATCATTAGTTTTTGATGTAGTGTTCCATGATTCATTGCTTTCATATAACACCCAGTGCTCCATGCGATACGTGCCCTCCTTAAAACCCATCACTGGGCTAATCCATCCCCCCACCCTTTAAAACCCTCAGTTTGTTTCTTGGAGTCCATAGTCTCCCATGGTTCATCTCCCCCTCCGATTTCCCCCCCTTCCTTTTTCCCTTTGATAGGCTGTGTTTCCATTTTCATTTGGTTCAAGATTTTTAAATATCCTTTTTAGTTTGTTCTTTCACATGTCAGCTGTTCATGGCCGGCATGGTTTAATTCCCACATATTTGTGAATATCTCACATATTTGTGCCCTTACTTTCGTTGAAGCATTATTCACAATAGCCAAGACATGGAAATAGACCAGTATCCTTCAATGGATGAATTAATGATGATGGCATAACTATACAATGGAATTCAGCAATAAAAAAGGAAGATATCCTTTCCTTTGCTAAAACATATGGACCCCGAGGGCATTATGCTAAGTGAAATAGACAGAAAAAGTCAAATACTTTATGACCTGATTTATATGTTAAATACAAAAATCTGAGCTCATAGAAACAGAGTAGGTCTATATTTCCTGGTGCCAGGGGTTTGAGCAAATGAGAAGATGCTAGTGAAAGCCTACAAACCTAAGCCTTTAGTTATCAGATAAATGAGTTCTGGGAACTTAATGTACAACATGGTCATCATGGTAAAATATATTGTGTTATATACTTGAATCTTGCTAACAGTCTACATAGTAAATGTTCTTACAACAAAAAGAAATGGTAACTTTGTGAAGTGTTGGATGTATTCACTAACCTATTGTGGTGATCACTTCACAATGTATATGTACATGAAATCACCAATCACAATTTTATCTATCAATTACGTTTCAGTAAAGCTGGAAAAGTGAGGAAAAATATTCTTATGTCTGTTTTCTATTTGTATTTAAAATATCACCTCCTTCCAGCAGAACCCTCCCCATATAATAAATAAAAAATACTACAGGAGGAAAACTATTTTGAATATTTCAATGGGAAGGTCAATCAATAGGAAAACAGTATCTACATTAAGGATGCCATGAAGATGGCATCAGTGATACAACAGTTCTTAGCTCCATCAGTCAGTGAGTTAGATACAAGGTCCCTGGTCTCTCTGAGGCATCTGGAAAGAAAAAACTTTTATTTCTTTGATCCTTTCTTTATTTTTTATTATGTTCAGTTAACCACCATAGAGTATATCATTAGTTTTTGACATAGTGTTCAATGATTAATCAGTTGCATATAACACCCAGTGCTCATCACCACACGTGCCCTCCTTAATACCCATCACCTGGCTACCACATCCCCCCACACCACTCCCTTCTGAAACCCTCAGTTTGTTTCCCAGGGTCCATAGTTTCTCATGGTTTGTCTCCCTCTCTGATTTCTCCCCCTTCAGTTTTCCCTCACTTCCCCTATGGTCCTCCATGCTATTTCTTAAGTTGGATATATGAGTGAAACTATATGATAATTGTTTCTCTGCTTGACTTATTTCATGTAGCATAACCCCCTCTAGTTCCATCCATGTCGATGCAAATGGTGGGTATTCATCCTTTCTGATGGCTGAGTAATATTCCATTGTATATATGGACCACATCTTCTTTATCCATTCATATGTTGAAGGGCATCTCAGTTCCTTCCATAGTTTGGCTATTGTGGACAATGCTGTTATGAACATTGGGGTACATGTGCCCCTTCTTTTCACTACATCTGTATCTTTGGGGTAAATACCCAGTAGTGCAATTGCTGGGTCATAGGACAACTCTATTTTTAACTTCTTGAGGAAACTCCATACTGTTTTCCAAAGTGGCTATACCAACTTGCATTCCCACCAACAGTGTGGGACAAGGGTTCCCCTTTCTCCACATCTTCCTCAACTTTTGTTGATTCCTGCATTGTTAATTTTTGCCATTCTAACTGGTGTAAGGTGGTATCTCAATGTGGTTTTGATTTGAATTTCCCTGATGGCTAGTGATATTGAACATTTTTTCATGTGTCTGTTAGCCATCTGTATGTCTTCTTTGGATAAGTGTTTGTTAATCTCTTCCATCCATTTTCTGACTGGATTAATTGTTTTTTGAGTGTTGAGTTTGAGAAGTTCTTTATAGATCTTGGATACCAGCCTTTTATCTCTAATGTCATTTGCAAATATCTTCTCCATTCCGTGGGTTGCCTTTTAGTTTTGTTGCCTGTTTCCTTTGCTATGCACAAGGTTTTTATCTTGATGAAGTCCCAAAAGTTCATTTTTGCTTTTGTTTCCCTTGCCTTTGGAGATGTGTCTTGCAAGAAGTTGCTATGGCCGATGTCCAAGAGGTCACTGCCTATGTTCTCCTCTAGGATTTTGATGGATTCCTATCTCACAGTGAGGTTTTTATCCATTTTCAGTTTATCTTTGTGTATGGTGTAAGAGAATGGTCCAGTTTCATTTTTCTGTATGTAGCTGTCCAATTTTCCCAACACCATTTATTGAAGAGCCTGTCTTTTTCCCACTGGATATTTTTTTCCTGCTTTGTCGAGGTTAGTTGATCATAGAGTTGAGGGTCCATTTCTGGAGTCTCTATTCTGTTCCACTGATCTATGTGGATCTATGCATCTGTTTTTGTTTCAATACTGTCCTGTCTTCATGATCACAGCTTTGTAATATAGCTTGAAGTCAGGCAGCTTGATATGCTTGGTTTTGTTTTACTTTTTCAACATTCCCTTGGTGATTCGGGGTCTTTTCTGGTTTCATACAAATTTTAGGATTGCTTGTTCCAACTCTTTGAAAAATGCCAATGGTATTTTAATAAGGATGGCATTGAAAGTGTAGAATGCTTTGGGCAGCATAGATGTTTTAACAATGTTTATTCTTCTAATCCATGAGCATGGAATATTTTTCCATCTCTCTTTGTCTTCCTCAATTTCTTTCATAAGTGTTCTGTAATTTCTAGAGTATAGATCCTTTACCTCTTTGGTTAGGTTTATTCCTGGGTATCTTATGGTTTTTGGTGCTATTGTAAATGGAATTGATCCCTTAAATTCTCTTTCTACAGTTACATTGCTAGTGTATGGAAAAGCAATTGATGGGGCACCTGGGTGGCTCAGTTGTTAAGCGTCTGCCTTCAGCTCAGGTCATGATTCCAGGGTCCTGGGATCAAGCCCTGCATTGGGCTTCCTGCTCAGGGGGAAGCCTGCTTCTCCCTCTCCCACTCCCCCCGCTTGTGTTCCATCTCTCGCTGGGTCTGTCTCTGTCAAATAAAAAAATAAAATCTTAAAAGAAAAAAAAAAGAAAAGCAATTGATTTCTGTGCATTGATTTTGTATCCTGCCACATTACTGAATTGCTGTATGAGTTCTAGTAATTTGGGGGTGGAGTCTTTTGGGTTTTCCACATAAAGTATCATGTCATCTGCAAAGAGAGAGAGTTTGACTTCTTCTTTGCCAATTTGAATGCCTTTTATTTCTTTTTGTTGTCTGATAGCTGAGGCTAGGGCCTCTTGTACTATGTTGAACAATTATGGTGAGAGTGGGCATTCCTGTTGTGTTCCAGACCTTAAGGGAAAAGCTCTCAGTTTTTCCCCATTGAGAATGATGTTCACTGTGTGCTTTTCATAGATGGCTTTTATGATATTGAGGTATATTCCCTCTATCCCTACACTCTGAAGGGTTTTAATCAGGAAAGGAGGCTGTATTTTGTCAAATGCTTTTTCTGCACCAATTGAGAGGATTATATGGTTCTTGTCTTTTCTTTTATTAATGTGCTCTATCACATTGATTGATCTGTGAATGTTGAACCACCCTTGCATCTCAGGGATAAGTCCCACCTGGTCATGATGGATAATCCTTTTAATGTACTGTTGGATCCTATTGGCTAGGATCTTGTTGAGTATTTTGGTATCCATGATCATCAGGGATATTGGTCTGTAATTCACCTTTTTGATAGGGTCTTTGCCTGGTTTGGGGATCAGGGTAATGCTGGCCTCATAGAACGAGTTTGGCAGTTTTCCTTCTGTTTCTATTTTTTGAAACAGCTGCAGTAGAACAGGTATTATTTCTTCTTTAAATGCTTGGTAGAATTCCAAGCCATCTGACATTGGACTCTTGTTTTTTGGGAAGTTTTTTATTATTGCTGCAATTTCTTTACTGGTTATTGGTCTATTCTTATTGTGTATTTCTTCCTACTTCAGTCTTGGTAGTTTGTAAGTTTCTAGGAAGGCATCCATTTATTCCAGGTTGCTTAATTTGTTGTCATATAGTTGCCGGTAATAATTTCTAATAATTGTTTCTATTTCCTTTGTGTTAGTCGTGATCTCTTCCCTTTCACTCATGATTTTATTGATTTGGGTCCTTTCTTTTTTCTTTCGGATAAGTTTGGACAGTTGTTTATCGATCTAATTAATTTTTTCGAAGAACCAGCTTCTAGCTTTGTTTATCTGTTCTACATTTTTCTGGTTTCTATTTCATTGATCTCTGCTCTAATCTTTATTATTTCTCTTCTCCTGCTTGGTTTAGGTTTTATTTCCTGTTTTTTCTCCAGGACCTTTAGGCATAAGGTTAGCTTATGCATTCAGGATTTTTCTCCTTTTTTTGAGAGAGGCTTGGATGGCCATGTATTTCTACCTTAGGACTTCCTTTGCAGTATCTTATAGGTTTCGGACCAGTGTGTTTTCATTCTCATTAGTTTCCATGAATTGTTTAGGTTCTTCTTTAATTTCCTGGTTGACCCAATCATTCTTGAGCAGGATGCTTTTTAACTTCCAAGTGTTTGAATTCCTTCCAAATTTTTCTTGTGATTGAGTTTGAGTTTCAAAGCTTTGTGGTCTGATAACATGCAGGGAATAATCCCAATCTTTTGGTATCAGTTGAGACCTGATTTGTGACCCAGTATGTGGCCTATTCTAGAGAAAGTTCCATGTGGACTAGAGAAAAATCGGTGTCGTTTTAGGTTGGAATGTTCTATAAATATCAAGAAGTCCATCTCGTCTGGTGTGTCATTCTAAGTTCTTGTTTCTTTGTTGATCTTCTGCTTAGATAATCTATCCTTTGCTGAGTGTGGAGTGTCGAGGTTTCCTACTGTCAATGTATTATTATCAATATGATTCTTTATTTTAGTTAACAGCTGACTTATGTAGTTGGCTGCTCCCATGTTGGAGGCATAGATATTTACAGTTGTTAGATTTTCTTATTGGATAGACCCTTTAAGTATGATATAGTGTCCCTCTTCATTTCTTACTACAAATACAGTCTTTGGTATAAAATCTAATTTTTCTGTTATGAGAATTGTTACCCCAGCTTTCTTTTGAGGACTGTTGGTATGACAAATGGTTCTCTGTCCCCTCACTTTCAATTTGGAGGTGTCTTTAGGTTCACAATGAGTCTCTTGTAGACAGCATATGGATGGGTCATTTTATTGTATCCAGTATGAAACCCTGTGTTGTTTCATGGGAGCATTTAGGCCATTCCTTTGAGAGTAACTATTGAGAGATATGAATTTAGTGCCATCATATTGCCTCAAATTCTATTTCTATAGATTGTCTCTGTAAATTTCTGTTCCATATTACTCTTGGGGTCTTTCTTCTTTTATAGAATCCCCCTTAATATTTCTTGCATGACTGGTTGGTGGTCACATATTCTTTCAGTTTCTGCCGGTCCTGGAAGCTCTTTGTCTCTCCATCAGCTCTGAATGACAGCCTTGCTGGATAAAGTATTCTTGGCTCTATGTTCTTCTTGTTTAGTACCCTCAAGATGTCTTGTCAGCCCTTTCCGGCTTGCCAGGTCTCTATGGACAGGTCTGACATTATTCTGATGTGCCTCCCTTCATACCTAAGAAATCTCTTCCCCCTAGCTGCTCTCAGGATAGTTTCCTTTGTTCTAAGATTTGCAAGTTTTACCATTATATGTCAGAGTGTTGATCTATTTTTCTTGAATTTGGGAGGGGTCCTCTCTGCCTCTTGGACACGAATGCTTGTTTCTTTCCCCACATTAGGGATGTTCTCAGCTATAATTTCCTCAAATATACCTTCTATTCCTCTTCTCCCTCCACCTCCTCAGGGATCCCAATGATTCTGACATTGGAATGTTTCATGGCATCATTGATTCTAATTCTGTCCTCATGGGCTTCTAGCTGCCTATTTCTATCTTCTTCATCTTCCTTCCTCTCTATCAGCTTATCTTCTAGATCACCAATTCATTCTACTGTTTCATTTACCCTGACTGTTAGAGTATCCAGTTTAGATGGCAACTCATTCATAGCATTTTTAAGTTCGGCCTGATTAGATGTCATTTATGCCCTTAGAGATACTATATTGTTTCTAATGCTTTTCTCAAGCCTAGCTATTGACTTTATAATTGCTATCCTGAAGTTTATCGCTGATATTTTGCTTATATCCGTATCAATCAGATCTGTGGCAGAGGCCATTGTCTCTGGTGCTTTCCTTTGTTTGGAGTTCCTCCTCCTAATCATTCTGTAAAGGGATGGTTGAGGGAATATATAGAGTCCACAATATCAACCACGACCCAAGCAAGATGCACCCTAGGAAAATCCGTAGTAGTTGGAAGCTACCACCAAAAACACAAAGCCAAAATGAAATCCAAGAATAAAATTTACAAAATTAAAAAAATTAAAAAAAATTAGGGAGGGTGGAAAGATGGCGGAGGAGTAAGGGACCCTATTTCAACTGGTCCCCGGAATTGACCTGGATATCTACCAGACCACTCTGAGCACCCATGAAACCAGCCTGAGATGTAAGAAGATCTGGATCTTTACAAACAGAATATCGCAGGCGGTTGGTTTTGAGGTATGAAGCGGGGAGCCCTGATTCCGCCGGCAGATATCAGAGGATAAACGGCAGCGGGAGGGTGCCTGGCCGTGGGGATCCTACACCACTGGTGAGTGACAGCCTCGCGCGCTGCGGACAGGGCACAGACTCGCAGACTGGTAGTGGCGGGAAAGGACTTTAAGGCAGCCCCCCCAGCCCCCCCCTCTGGGGTGGAAACCCTGAGCGGCGGGGTCGCGCCTGCGAACTGCAGCCCCGGCCGGAATCCCGGAGTGGCGGGGTCGCAGGCGCGCGAACTGGGGGTGGCTGGTGGTTTTAGAAGCACAAAGGGCAGAGACGCGCTGACCTGGAGGCAGGACTGGGAGCTCTGTGGAGGGGCGCACAACCCAGGCCGCTGCAGTTTATAGCAGCACGGACAGAAATGGAGACGGTGTGGCCTGGAGAGCTCACTGAAGAACAGACTGAGGTCTCTCTGCTCTGAGGCAGAGGGTTGGAAACCGTCTCTTCTGCTCTGACTCGCGGAAGAGATGCGGAAAGCCGCCTGGGAAAGGCGCCAGAGAACAAAAGCCCCAAAGACTGATTCCCACTGAGCTCATCCCCCGCCACAGGGGGGTAGGGCAACTCCGCCCAAACAGGGTTGCCTGAGTAACAGCGCGGCAGGCCCCTCCCCCAGAAGACAGGCTGGGAAAACAAGAGACCAGCAACCCTAAGGTCCCAAGAAAACAGGTGCATCTTGCTTGGGTTCTGGTCAATAATTTGGACTCTATACATTCCCTCAAACACCCATCAACAGAATGACTAGGAGCCCCCCAAATAGAAAAGACTCAGAGATTATGACTTATGCTGCAGATTTACAAATGGATGCAGATATAACCAAGATGTTGGAGATGGAATTCAGGCTAGCAATTGAGAAGACAATGGCTAGAATGGAGAAATCAATTAATGGCAACATAGAGTCTCTAAGGGCAGAAATAAAAGGTGAATTGGCAGAACTTAAAATGCTATCAATGAGATCCAATCCAATCTAGATAATCTAACAGCTAGGGTAACTGAGGCAGAAGAGAGAATAAGCAACCTGGAAGACAATATAATAGATAAAAAGGGAAAAGAGGAGGCCAGGGAAAAACAACTCAGAATTCATGAAAATAGAATCAGAGAAATAAGTGACACCATGAAGCATTCCAATGTCAGAATAATTGGAATCCCGGAGGGAGTGGAGAGAGAGAGAGGACTAGAAGATGTATTTGAGCAAATCTTGGCTGAGAACTTCCCTAATCAGGGGAATGAAACAAACATTCGAGTCCTAGAGGCAGAGAGGACCCCTCCTAAGATCAAGGAAGACAGGCCAATACCCCGGCATGTAATAGTAAAACTTGCAAATCTTAGAACCAAGGAAACCATCTTAAGGGCAGTTGGGGGAAGAGATTCCTTACGTAGAGAGGGAGGAACATCAGAATAATGTCAGACCTATCCACAGAGATGTGGCAAGCCAGAAAGGCCTGGAAAGACATATTCAGGGTACTAAATGAGATGAACATGCAGCCAAGAATACTTTATCTGGCAAGGCTTTCATTTAGAATGGATAGAGAGATGCAGAGCTTCCACGACCAGCAGAAACTGAAAGAATATGTGACCACTAAGCTGGCCCTGCAAGAAATATTAAGGGGGGTTCTATAAAAGGAGAAAGACCCCAAGAGTGATCTACAACAGAAATTTACAGGGACAATCTATAAAAACAACGTCTTCACAGGCAACATGATGACAACTAATTCATATCTTTCAATAATCACTGTCAACGTGAATGGCCTAAACGTTCCCATAAAACAGCACAGGGTTGCAGATTGGATAAAAAGACAGGACCCATCCATATGCTGTCTACAAGAGACTCATTTTGAACCTAAAGATACATCCAGACTGAAAGTGAAAGGATGGAGATCCATCTTCCATGCCAATGGACCTCAAAAGAAAGCTGGGGTAGCAATTCTTATATCCGACAAATTAGATTTTGAACTAAAGTCTGTAATAAGAAACACAGAAGGACACTATATCATTCTTAAAGGGTCTATCCAACAAGAAGATCTAACAATTGTAAATATCTATGCCCCCAACATGGGAGCAGCCATCTACATAAGCCAACTGTTAACCAAAATAAAGAGTCATATTGATAACAATACGCTAATTGTAGGAGACCTCAATACTCCACTCTCAGCAATGGACAGATCATCTAAGCAGAAAATCAACAAGGAAACAAGAGCTTTGAATGATACATTGGACCAGATGGACCTCATAGATATTTACAGAACATTCCACCCTAAAACAACAGAATACTCATTCTTCTCAAGCGCACATGGAACTTTCTCCAGAATTGACCATATACTGGGTCACAAATCAGGTCTCAACCGATACCAAAAGATTGAGATTATTCCCTGCATATTCTCAGACCACAATGCTCTAAAACTGGAACTCAATCACAAGAAAAAATTTGGCAGAAATTCAAACACTTGGAAGCTAAAGACCACTCTGCTCAAGAATGTTTGGGTCAACCAGGAAATCAAAGAAGAACTTAAACAATTCATGGAAATCAATGAGGAGGAAAACACATTGGTCCAAAACCTATGGGATACTGCAAAGGCGGTCCTAAGGGGGAAATACATAGCCATCCAAGCCTCACTCAAAGAAATAGAAAAATCCCGAATTCACCAACTAACTCTACACCTTAAAGGACTAGAGAAAAAGCAACCAACGATGCCTAAGCCACGCATTAGAAGAGAAATAATTAAAATTAGAGCAGAAATCAATGAATAAGAAACCAGAAACACAGTAGATCAGATCAACGAAACTAGAAGTTGGTTCTTTGAAAGAATTAATAAGATCGATAAACCACTGGCCAGACTTATCCAAAAGAAAAGAGAAAGGACCCAAAATATTAAATTATGAATGAAAGGGGAGAGATCACGACTAACACCAAGGAAATAGAAACAATTATTAGAAATTATTATCAACAACTATATGCCAATAAACTGAGCAATCTGGATGAAATGGAGGCCTTCCTGGAAACCTATAAGCTGCCAAGACTGAAACAGGAAGAAACTGACAACCTGAATTGGCCAATAACCAGTAACGAGATTGAAGCAGTGATCAAAAACATCCCAAAAAACAAGAGTCCAGGGCCTGATGGATTCCCTGGGGAATTCTACCAAACATTCAAAGAAGAAATAATACCTATTCTACTGAAGCTGTTTCAAAAAATAGAAACAGAAGGAAAACTTCCAAACTCCTTCTATGAGGCCAGCATTACCTTAATCCCCAAAGCAGGCAAAGACCCCATCAAAAAGGAGAATTTCAGACCGATATCCCTGATGAATATGGATTCCAAAATCCTCAACAAAATCCTAGCTAATAGGATTAGTTTCTTGTATGTCATTGTAATTCAACGAATTGTTTAAAAGAAAAAAATCTGTTATAACTAATCAATGAATTCAGCAGGATATAAAGTCAATATATGAAAATTTGTTGCAACTCTGTACACTAAAATGAAACTATCAGAAAGGAAATTAAAAAAAATTCCTATTTACAACTGCATCAACAAGGATAAAATACTTGAGAGTAAATTTAAACAAGGAAGTGAAACATCTGTACACTGAAAACTTTATAAGACATTGTTGAACAAAATTGAAGATGAAGAAATGGAAAGATACTCCATGCTCATAATTTGGAAGAAAATACTGTTAAAATGACCATACTATCCAAAGCAATCTGTGGATTCAGTGTAATCCCTGTCAAAATTCCAATAGCATATTTTACAAAAATAGAACAAACACTCCTTTAATTTTTATGGAATCACCAAGACCCCAAATAGCCAAAGCAATCATGAGAAAGAAGAGAAAAACTGGAGGCATCATCCTCCCTGATTTCAAACAATATTACAAAGCTATGGTAACCAAAACAGCATGATATTGGCATAAAAAGCACACAGGTCAATGGAACGGAACAGAGAGTCCAGAAATAAACCCACAGATAAGTGGTTAATCAGTTTATGGCAAAGGAGGCAAGAATCTATAATAAGGAAGGAACAGTTTCTTCAAGAAATGGTGTTGGGTGAACTGGACAGCCACATGCAAAAAAAAAAAAAAAAAAATGCAACTGGACTACTGTCTTACACCATAGGCAAAAATTAACTCAAAATGGGTTAAAGACTTGAATGTAAGATCTGAAGCCATAAAAATCCTAGAAGAAAACATCTTGGTCTTGGCAATGCTTTTTAGGATTTGATACCAAAAGCAAGGGAACAAAAGCAAAACTAAAAAGGTCTACCTCAAAGTAAGTACTTCTGCACAGCAAAGGAAACCATCAACAAAATGAAAAAGCAACTTCCTGGATGGCAGATAATATTTGCCAATCATGTATCTAAGGGATAAATATTCCAAATATATAAAGAACTCATACAACTTAACAGCAACAAACAAACAAAGAAACAATCTGATTAAACAATGGGCAGAGGATCTGAATAGACATTTTTCAATGAAGACATACAGATGGCCAACAGTTCCATGAAAATATGCTCAACATCACTAATCACCAGGGAAAAACAAATCAGAACCACAATGAGATATCACCTCACACCTCTTGGAATGGTCAATATGAGGAAGACAAGAAACAGCAAGTGTTGGAGCGATGTGGAGAAAAGGGGATCCTGTGCACTGTTGGTGGGGATGTACGTTAGGTCAGCCACTATGGAAAAGAGTATGGAGATTCCTAGAAAAATTAAAAATAGAAATACTATATGAGGTAGCAATTCCACTTCAGAATTGAGCATATATCTGAAGAAAACAAAAACTGAAATTCAGAAAGATATGCACACCTCCATTATGGCAGCATAATTACAATAGCCAAGACACAGAACAAACCTAGATGTTCATCAGTGGATGAATGGATAAAGAAAGTGTGCTGCACCAGGTGATGTATGGTGTTGAATCACTATATTGTACACCTGAAAATAATGTAACAATATATGTTAACTATACTGGAATTATATATTATATATATCATATATATATAATATATATTATTTGGATATTAAAATGAATGAAATCTTGGCATTTGTAACAGCATGAATGGAACTTGAGAGCATTATGCTCAATGAAATAAGTCAGAGAGAGGAAGATAAAATACCAAATGATCTCACTTATATGTGGAATCCTAAAATCAAGACAAAACCATCGATCTATGTGTCTGTTTTTGTGCCAATACCATGCTCCCTTGATGATCACAGCTTTGTAAAATAATTTGAAGTCAGGCATTGTGATGCCCCCACCTTTGGTTTTCTTTTTCAACAATCCCCTGGTGATTCAGGTCTTTTCCAGTTCCATACAAATTTTAGGAATATTTGTTCCAGTTCTGTGAAAAATGTCGATGGTATTTTGATAGGGATTGCATTGAAAGTGTAGATTGCACTGGGCAGCACAGATATTTTCAAAATGTTTACTCTTCCAGTCCATGAGCATGGAATATTTTTCCATCTCTTTGTGTCTTCCTCAATTTCTTTCATAAGTGTTCTGTAGTTTCTAGAGTATAGATCCTTTACTTCTTTGGTTAGGTTTATTCCCAGGTATCTTATGGGTTTTGGTGCTATTGTGAATGGGATGGATACCTTAATTTCCCTTTCTTCAGTCACATTGTTAGTGCATAGAATTGCAACTGATTTCTGTGCATTGATTGTGTATCCTGCCACGTTGCTGAATTGCTGTATGAGTTTTAATAATTTGGGGATGGAGTCTTGGGTTTTCCACATAAAGTATCATGTCAACTGTGAAGAGAGAGTTTGACTTCTTCTTTGCCAATTTGAATGCCTTTTATTTCTTTTTGTTGTCTGATTGCTGAGGCTAGGACAGAACAGAATAGAGACACCAGAAATGGACCCTCAACTCTATGGTCAACTAATTTTTGACAAATCAGAAAAGAGTACCCAATGGAAAAAAGACAGTCTCTTCAATAAGTGGTACTGGCAAAATTGGACAGCCACATGCAGAAGAATGAAACTGTAACATTTCTCTTACACCATACACAAAGATAAACTCAAAATGGATGAAAAACCTAAATGCGAGACAGGAATCCATCAAAATCCTAGAGGAGAACATAGGCAGTAACCTTTTCGACATTGTCCTCAGTGAATTCTTTCATGACACATTTCTAAAGGCAAGGGAAACAAAAGCAAAAATGAACTTTGGGACTTCATCAAGATAAAATCATCTGCACAGCAAAGGAAACAGTCAATAAAACCAAGAGGCAACCTAAGGAATGGAAGAAGATATTTGCAAATGACATTACAGATAAAGGGATTGTATCCAAGATCTATAAAGAACTTCTCAAACTCAACACCCAAAACAACAAATAATCCAGTCAAAAAGTGCACAGAAGACATGAACAAACACTTCTCCAAGGAAGACATACAAATGGTAACAGACACATGAAAAAATGTTCAACATCTCTTGCCGTCAGGGAAACAGAAATCAAAACCACAATGAGCTACTACCTTACCCAGTTAGAATGGCTAAAATTAACAAGGCAGGAAACAACAAATGTTGGTGAAGATGTGGAGAAAGGGGAACCCTCTTACACTCTTTTTGGGAATGCAAGCAGGTTCAGCCACACTGGAAAACAGTATGGAGCTTCCTCAAGACATTAAAAATAGAGCTATCCTATAACCCAGCAATTGCACTACTGGGTATTTACCCCAAAGATACAGACATAGTGAAAAGCAGTGACACCTGCACCCCAATGTTCATAGCAGCACTGTCCACAATAGCCAAACTGTGGAAGGAGCTGAGACGTCCTTCAACAGACGAATGGATAAAGATGTGGTTTATATATACAATGGAATATTACTCAGCCATCAGAAAGGATGACTACCTACCATTTGCATCGACATGGATGGAGCTGGAGGGGCTTAAGATAAGTGAAATAAGCCAAGCAGAGAAAGACAATTATCATATGGTTTCACTTATATGTGGAATATAAGGAATAGTGCTGAGGACCACAGGGGAAGGGAGGGAAAACTGAATGGGACAAAATCATAGAGGGAACCAAACCATGAGAGACTCTGGGCTCTGGGAAACAAACTGAGCGTTACGGAAGGGAGGGGGTGGAGGAATGGGGTAACTGGCTGATGGGTATTAAGGAGGGCACATGTTGTGACGAACACTGGGTGTTATATGCAACTAATGAATTACAGAACACTACATCAAAAACTAATGATATACTATGTGTTGGCTAATAGAACATAATAATTTAAAAAAGAATTGAAAAAATAACTAACAATGTACTATACCTTGGCTAATTGAATTTAAATAAAAAAACAGTGGCAAAATGATCCTCCTTGGCATATCTCTTAATGCATATTTGGTACATTTTTTTTCCCATGTGAATACCAATGGGAGAAATGATATTGTGAAATCTATGTCTCAAAAACTGCTGTCACAAGGTAGTGTCACCCTCCATAGGCCTGGATTATTCTAATAAATACAGAACAAGCTAAATATACCCCATCTGAAAATTAAAAAAAAAAATATTCTTGCTCCTTGCTCACACCTCCAAGCCTAATACTCTCTTTTCCTACCCCCTTAGCTGCAAAACTCATTTAATATGTTCTAATTTCACTGGAAGCACTTTATGGTCTCCAATCTTTCCTCTGTCTCATCGAATTGGATTTCCATTCCCACAATGTATTGTCAACAGTGATCTGTGTAATGCTGAGTCCAACAAGCACTTCTTTTTAAATATATTCAATAGGCTCTTTCCATAGTTTGGCTATTGTGGACATTGCTGCTATAAACATTGGGGTGCACGTACCCCTTTGGATCACTACATTTGTATCTTTGGGGCAAATACCCAGTAGTGGAATTGCTAGGTTGTAGGGTAGCTCTATTTTCAACTTTTTGAGGAACCTCCCTACTGTTTTCCAGAGTGGCCGCCCCACCTTGCAGATCTGAATTCATCCCTGGATGGTTGATGATTAAGACCAAAGCTCTGTTCCCAGACAGGACAACAGGAAGGAGTGAAGCATGGGTCGCCAGCCAGACTTAGGAACCCAAAAGCAACAACCATGTCCTGTCCCGCACAAGGATGCACCATGGTAAGGGACTGCAGCATAGGAGATATTTACAGCTCCCTGTGTCTGGTCATTAGGTACTGTTTCCATTGTTACTCCCACCTCTGAGTATATTATTTCCCTGTGGGCCATTGGTCTGGACAGGAAGGAAGTTTTTTTTCCTGCCAATTCTCTGTTCCCAGGAGACCAGATTAGAAGTCAGGTGAATCTAGTTATTATTACTTCTCCTGTTTTCTCAAAATCTAAGACTGAGGAACCTGCTTAACCAGGTCTCATGGACCTCCAAAGTATTGTCTTATGGCACAGAAGATCTCCTGATATCTCTAGAAAATTACTATTCCCCTCTTCAACAGGAGAGTGGGGTATGTTAATTTGCTATAAACATATAGATATTGTGCTTTTGTCTTCATGATGCTTTTGACTAATCAATCATATGATTCATGCTGATGACACAAATTTAGAGCTGCCATTTAGTGCTCCATTTTTAAACATTTGTTAATTATAAGATATTTGGATCTTTTTATGCACCATATACTGAGCTAGGATCCTAAATGGATTCTTCTTTTCATTTTTACAAGAGTCCACTCTGTAAGGTCTGTACTATAATGAAGGTACACTTAATCTACACTTGTAAAATTGGGGTTCAGATGTGTGAAATGAGCTACCCAGAGTTATGAGCTGAGGGAGGGATGAACTTTGACTGAAACTCCACCACAGTATTTCCAGTTCTCATGCTCCCGGTCAGTGATTCTCAACCAGGGGTGATTTTGCCTCCAGACAGCACTTGACAAGATATGGAGAAATCCTTGGTTGTCATAACTAGGGGGGTGCTACTGGCACCTAGTTGCTTGAGTCCAGGGATGCTGCCCCATATCCCACAATGCACAGGATGACCCCCATCGACAATGTATTATCCAGCACAAATGGCAACAGTGGAGAGGTTGAGAAACACTCATCTAGACCAGAACTTCTCCAACATTAACATGTGTTTGAATCACTTGAGGATCCTGTTCAAATTCTGATTCTGATTTGGGAGGACGTAAAGGAGACTCAGAGATCCTGTAATTGTAACTGTTTCCCAGTTGCTACAGATGCCAACAGTCCTGGTCTGTGAACCAATCTTTGAGTACTAAGGCTGTGGTTCAGTTTTTGAGTCAGGGATAATTATTTTTAGACCTTCTCTATGAAGAATCCTCATGCTCACCTCAGGTCTGACCTTAGGTGATCAAATGAGGATTCCGTACATGACCTTGTTCATGCTCAAGTTTATGTGTGACTCTTGAGTATTTCCCTCTTGAGCCATGCTGCCTCAGGGGAGTGATGATGCCAGATGGAAGAGATACATAATACAAGGTATGGGGAAAGGAAATGGAGCTTCCATGCCTTCTCCAGGTATGCCCCTGTAAGTCTCTATGTGTTCACCAACCTGGAAGCTCTCTGAATCATTCATTTGGGTTTCATGGAAGCTTCATGGTATAGACATGGCTGATTAAATAATTGGCCATTGGTGATCAGACTCCATCTCCAGCCCCTCTCCCATTCTAGGAGGTCATGGTGTGGGAACTAAGGTTCCAGTACTCTAACCACATGGTTGGTCCTCCTGGCAAGCAGCCCCTCTCCTTAGGTGCTTTCCCAATTCACCTCATTAACCCAACAAAAGACATCTTTATGGCTCTCATCACTTAGGAAATTCAAAATTTTAGAAACTCTGTGCCAGAAATGGGGATGAAGACCAAATGTATATTTTTTTCGTATGAATCACAACATCACAGTTATAACTGTAGTACTGGATGAAGCTTTAATTGGAATTCTGTCATGATGCTTCTCTGTCTCAAACTCTGACACAGCGGTTCTCAGACATGATATTGCCCTTGGGGATATTTGGGCCATGTTTGAAGGGATGCAGCTAAACACTTATAATCCCAAAGACAAATATTTATCCAGCCCCAAATATTAACACTGAGCAGGTGAGAAATACGATTCTAGGCCAGCATTTCTCTACCTTCATTGTGCATACAAATCATCGAAGGTTGTAGTTAAAATGCAAATTCTGATTCATCAAGTCTCCTATGGGCCCAGGGACTCATCATTTCTAACAATTTATCAGGTGTTGTTGTAGATCCCGGTCTAAGGGGCACAGTTTGAGAGCAAAGATCTGTTCCTATGTTTGAGTGATGGGTACGTAGTTTTAGGTTTTCTCCACCAAGAATCTTCTGTGTTTGTAATTTTGAAAGAAAAGGTTTTCACATAACTTTATAGGTGTTGATAGATTGTTATAGGTGTTGATAAATTCTGTGTTCAATTCTTTCATATAAGGGCTCTCGAGTAACATCAAGTAATTTATATTTGAAGAAGACTTTGTGGTAGGCAGAATAAGGGCTTCCAAAAGATGTCCACATCTTAATCCAAAGAACTTTTGAAAGCCTTTGTTTATAAAGCAAGGAGAATGTAGATGGAATAAGGCTGCTAATCACTGATCTCTATATAAAAAAATTAGCTTGGATTATCCAGATGGGACAAGTGTATTCACCATAGTGCTCTAAATGTGGAAGAGAGAGGACAAAGAATTGGAATCTGAAAGACATTTTCAGACTCTGGGCTGCGGGCTTTGAAGATGGAAGAAGGGCCATGAGGCAAGAAAGGCAAGTAGCCACTGAAAAGTGAAATAGGAAAAGGAGTGAATTCTCTTCTGGAGTATCCAGAATAATCGCAACCCTGCAAACCTCTTAACTGTAGCCCAACGAGACCCATTTCATGCTTCTGGGTTTATAGAAACATAGGATAAATCTTTGTTTTAAGCCACTTATGTGGTCATTTGTTACGGCGGGAATAGAATAGACATTTGTTGAAGAAAATATTGCTTTTAGGAATGGAGTTTGAGGCTTTCAACTCATTCAGTGAACTTCCCTTGGGTAAAGGCATTTGGTATTGAAATCCCACCTTAAATGGAAGGAGAAAATCAGTTTTAGTCTGGAGAAATTCTGCCCCATTAGCTGGACAGTGATTTCCCACTGCATAAATTTAAATGTGGTTTTGACTCTGAGGCCTTTGAAGATTTCAGGTAAACTACAGCTCCTTATTAAAATTAAGGTAACCCATTCTACTTTAAAGGTTTGTGTCAAAATTCCTCATTCTTTCTGTATTAAGTTGATTCAAACATTTATTCTTTTCATTTGTATCCCCTCCAACTTTCAGGTTTTCTTTCAACATAATAGATGGGATTTAAATAAGTCTGTGTCTACATAAATGTGTATGAATGTGTTTATCTGAAAGATGTATACGAATGTACACACACATATACATACTCACACTCCTAACCTTGAACCTTTTCTTGGGACTCAGCAAAGTGATTCTACACATTTCATTTATTCCTCACAACATCTCTGAAGTTAGGGTTTATTCCCCTATATTACTTTCAGAAATAAGGATATTGAGGCTCAGAGTGATCACATTTTAGCAATAACATAACAAAGCTGTTAAAACATATTCCACACCTTTTTTGAATGTATACAAATGGAGCCACGTACTATATAATTTTTTAACACATCACATTTTAAGGCATTTTTTGTGAAAATAATTTAATATAATCAGATATCTTCATGAACTTTCAGCTTAAGACATTTTTTTACAGAAGAAATATACAAAACATTGTTTTATAAAAAGACATCTCAAGGCAATGACGTGTTTGGAAGTAGAGGATATTAAGCTAAGTGAAATATATCAGTCAGAGAAAGGCAAATACCATATGATTTCACTCATATGTGGAATTTAAGAAACACAACAGGTGAAGATAGGGGCAAGAAAAAGGCGGACAAACCAGGAAACAGACTCTTTTTTTTTTTTTTTTTGATGTAGTGTTCTATGATTCCTTGTTTGCGTATAACACACAGTGCTCCATTCAGTACGTGCCCTCTTTAATATCCATCACCAGGCTAACCCATCCTCCCACCCTCCTCCCCTCTAGAACCTTCAGTTTGTTTCTCAGAGTCCACCGTCTCTCATGGTTCATCTCCCCCTCCGATTTCCTCCCCTTCATTTTTCCCTTCCTACTATCTTCTTTTTTTTTTTTTTAACATATAATGTATTATTTGTTTCAGAGGTACAGGTCTGTTATTCATCAGTCTTACACAAATCACAGCACTCACCATAGCACATACCCTCCCCAATGTCTATCACCCAGCCACCCCATCCCTCCCACCCCCCACCACTCCAGTAACCCTCAGTTTGAGGAAACAGACTCTTAACTACAGAGAACTGAGGGTTGCTGGAAAGGAGGTGGGTAGAAGAATGGGTTAAATAGGTGATGAGTATTGGAGAGCACTTGATGTAATGAGCACTGGGTGTTGTATGTAAGTGATGAATCACTACATTCTATATCCCAAACTATTATTACACTGTATTTAACTAACTGGAATTTAAATAAACACTTGGGGAAAAAAAAGAAAAAAAAAGCCACCTCACTCCCAGAAAAGATTAATGAAGAATTTTGAACACAATTTCCAGTTTAAAGGATGCTATTCCCTTGTGTCCAGTTCCAAGCACTATTCATCACCTTTATTTATTTAATTATTTGTTGATTGATATTTAATTTAAATTCAATTAGCCAACGTATAGTACATCGTTAGTTTTTGGTGTAGTGTTTAATGATTCATTAGGTGCATATAACACCCAGTGCTCATCACATCACCTGCCCTCCTTAATGCCCATCATCCAGTTACCCCATGACCCCACCCACCTCCCTTTCCACAACCCTCAATTAGTTTCCTGGAGTCAAGAGTCTCTCAAGGTTTGGCTCCTTCTATGATTTCTTCCCATTCAGTGTTCCCTCCCTTCCCTTATGATCCTCTGTGTTATTTCTTATATTCCATATATGAGTGAAACCATATGATAATTGTCTTTCTCTGCTTGACTTATTTCACTTATCTTAAGCCCCTCCAGCTCCATCCATGTTGATGCAAATGGTGGGTAGTCATCCTTTCTGATGGCTGAGTAATATTCCATTGTATATATGAACCACATCTTCTTTATCCATTTGTCTGTTGAAGGACATCTCAGCTTCTTCCACAGTTAGGCTATTGTGGACAGTGCTGCTATGAACATTGGGGTGCAGGTGTCACTGCTTTTCACTATGTCTGTATCTTTGGGGTAAATACCCAGTAGTGCAATTGCTGGGTTGTAGGATAGCTCTATTTTTAATGTCTTGAGGAAGCTCCATACTGTTTTCCAGAGTGGCTGTACCAGCTTGCATTCCCAAAAAGACTGTAAGAGGGTTCCCCTTTCTCCACATCCTCCCCAACATTTGTTGTTTCTTGCCTTGTTAATTTTAACCATTCTAACTGCTGTAAGGTGGTGTCTCATTGTGGTTTTGATTTGTATTTCCCTGATGGCAAGTTATGTGGAGCATTTTTTCATGTGTCTGTTGACTATTTGTATGCCTTCTTTGGAGAAGTGTCTGTTCATGTCTTCTGCACATTTCTTGACTGGATTATTTGTTGTTTTGGCTGTTGAGTTTGAGAAGTTCTTTATAGATCTTGGATACAAGCCCTTTATCTGTTATATTATTTGCAAATATCTTCTCTCATTCCGTAGGTTGCCTCTTAGTTTTGTTGACTGTTTCCTTTGCTGTGTAGATGATTTTATCTTGATGAAGTCCCAAAAGTACATTTTTGCTTTTGTTTCCCTTGCCTTTGGAGATGTGCCTTGCAAGAAGTTGCTGCAGCCAAGGTGGAAGAGGCCACTGTGTTCTCCTCTAGGATTTTGATGGATTCCTGTCTCACATTGAGGTTTTTCATCCATTTTGAGTTTATCTTTGTGTATGGTGTAAGAGAATGGCCCAGTTTCATTCTTCTGCATGTGGCTGTCCAATTTTCCCAGCACCATTTATTGAAGAGATTGTTTTGTTTTGTTTTGTTTTTCCATTTTATATTCTTTCTTGCTTTGTCGAAGATTAGTTGACTATAGAGATGAGGGTCCATTTCTGGACTCTATTCTGTTCCATTGATCTATTTGTCTATTTTTGTGACAGTACCATGCTGTCTTGATGGTCACAAAATTGCTAGAACTCGTACAGCAATTCAGCAACGTGGCAGAATACAAAATCAATGCATAGAATTCAGTGGCATTTCTATACACTAACATTGTCTCTGAAGAAAGAGAAATTAAGGAATTGATCCCATTTATAATTGCACCAAAAGTATAAGATACCTCAGGTAAACCTAACCAAAGAGGTAAAGGATCTGCACTGTAAAAACTACAGAACACTTATGAAAGAAATTGAGGAAGACACAAGGGATGAAAAAATATTCCATACTCATGGATTGGAAGAATAAATGTTGTTAAAATGTCTATGCTGCCCAGAGCAATCTACACAGTCAATGCAATCCCTATCAAAATACCACGGAAAATTTTCACAGAGCTGGAACAAAAAATCCTAAAATTTGTATGGAACCAGAAAAGACCCTAAATAGCCAGGGGGGTGTTGAAAAAGAAAACAGAAGCTGTTGGCATCACAATGCCTGACTTCAAGCTATAGTCATCACCTTTAGAGCCAGTTTTGCTTAAATACTTAGCACCTTAACCAGTTCCATCCTTGTTGGACGTTCTCCTTTGTGATCTGTTTTATCTGCCAGCTTACGTTTCTGAGCTTTTGAAATTTGTTCTTTTCTGTCTTGTTTTCTTATCTGACGGGACTATATTAGGAATTTCAATGGATATGATACTGCTTATGGGTGTGGTAAAATTAACACAATGGTGATTCTGCATGAAGTCCTCTTTAGGGTCCTTGGCATATACAAACAATGTGTAGGTCCTAGTCGTCTCAAGATTAAATCCCACTGCTTCCTGTAACTTGGCTAATAAACTCTCTTTTACAGCTAATGATGTGCGTGTAGTTTAAAAAAAAAAAAAAAGCGTTCACAGATATAATGGGAGCTGTTTCAGGGATATGCTTCTGTCCATGAAATCTCTATTAAGATGGCTCTGGAATCACCATTTTTGCCTCTAATGTATTGACATGCAACTGGACTTAATTCCCAGAATCTTTCATCTTCTGCATAAACAGATGCAGAAGTTACCAGTTCCTTCTCCTGGTCCTACTTGGCACTCACCAAGGGGGTCACAGGACGCCTCCTGGGAGGGGAGGGCGTCTGCATCAAGGACAAAGCCAGAGCAGTGGCCCAGAGGCCAGGGTGTCCCCCTTCTGTGCCCTGGGCTGTGGGAGGTGCGCCCCTCACACTGGAGACAAGAGCCTCATGCATCCCCCTATAATCTTAACTTCGGTATACCTCCTGTAATTCAGGAAATTGTATGCATTATATATTTTATATATTAGAGAGAGAGAGTGAGCTCATGAGCAGGAGGAGGGACAGAGGGAGGGGGATAGAGAGAAATCCCCAAGCTGACTCCCCACTCAGCTCAAGCCCCACAAGGAGCTCTGTCTCAGGACACTGCCATCAAGACCTGAGCAAAAAACAAGTCAGATGCTCAGCTGACTGTGCCTCGGTCCCCATCAGATTGTATACTTTAAGTGTGTGCAACTTATTTTATGCAATTATACTCCAATGAGTCATATTTGTAGGGAGACATGGAAGTTTTCAGGCAGAAGCAGGAAGATGAAACAAAACATAATTATGCAAATCCTTCTTTATCCCAGTGATAGACCCTGTTATACACAGATGCCAGCCTCACATCATCAATAAGCAGATGGGCAGCATGAAAACATTAGTTTGCACGTTAATAAATGTCTGACTTAAATTTTGCTTCATCTCTGACTCTATGGCCATATTATGTCAAGCTATTTATTGAAATTTGTGTTTCTATGTAGACTATACATGAAAGACATATATTTATTCGTTTATGGAGACATATATTTATTGGTTTTGCCAGTGACTATGGTAAGCAATGTGGACACTAAGCTGAATAAGAAAACATGATCCTAATGAAGAGAAGAACCTAATGACTTGTTATAAAACACACTATATGTTAAAGGCTACATTTTCAGGAAGAACAGATATTTAAGGGAATTATGGACACAAAAGTAGTGACCTGTGGTCTCAGAATTTCCTCTCTCATGAAATCATAAATAGCTTTGCTTGCGAAATGTGTTTTTTTTTTTCCCATAAGGGTAGTACAACTCATGATTATTTGGGGGGAAAACAAAAGAAAACCTCCTTGGTATGATATATTTCCTTTCAGAAGAAATTATTCTTAGGAAATCTATGGAATCTCATGGGATACATGGGAATTTCCAATATTTTGTCCAAAATTGGGAATCAACTATGGAGACCAGGAAAACAAAGACTGTACTAAAACATAAAGAGCATTTATGATGTGCATAAGATCCTATTGGGGCATTTGTATGAAAGTGTATGAATATGTATACATGCATAAAATGGAAGAGAAGTTGTAAAAGAAACTTAGAACTTATGGAACAAAGAATGGTAGTGAGAATGACATTAGGTTAAGTCTATTGTTTCTAAACAATTGTATTGAATGAGAACAACAAAATGGAATGAAAATCTGCAACTGACTTATATCAAGACCTATAAGAGTATAACTTAATGACACCAACATGGGTCACTAATTCTGATTCAAGATTAAATTGCCAAAGACTTGGAAATAAAAGGACATATCGGAAGGGCATTTATGATTTGGGGAAGAAGCAGTAACTAAGGTAAATTTCATCTTACATAGAGATCTATGGATTCAAATAGGCTTATAGAATGGAAAGGTGATCTTTAGTCAAGTGATAAAGAAAAATGTCTTCCAGATGATGGCCAAAGGTGATGCAACCTTCAGAAACAGACCTAATCACAAAAGGCCAAAAAGAGCAGTAAGGAATAATAGAGCTATGAAAACAAGTCAGAAACATGTATAAAGGGTGATTTATCGCCTCTAAGGATGAAACGCTTTCTTTTTCATGTATAGCAAGGACAAATGCATGAAGAATATTGAAGTGCCTACTCGAATCTTTCAGTAAGAAAAAGGAAAAAAGAAAACAAAACAAAACAATGCATGAGATAGAATGTACAGAGTGGTGATTACAGCTAATAACACCAGAGAGGGGGCAAGATGGCAGAGTAGGAGACACATTCCAACTAGTCCCCTGAATTTAGCTGGATATCTATCAAACCATTTTGAACACCCACAAAATCAGCCTGAGATGTAAGAATATATATCTGGAACTCTACAAGCAGAAAAGTAACTGCTTTTTGCAAGGTAGGATGTGAGGAGTCATGAATCTGTGGGGAGATATCAGAAGATAAACAGAAGGGGGAGGTAGACTCCATAAGCTGGCTCCTTGAAAGTGATATAACACTGGAGCGCAAAATCAGAACCCTTAGCGATCTGTGCTGGTGAGAGGCATCTCTCTCTGAAAGGGGCTCTGGAAATGAAAAGGCAGAATTCTAAGTAAGGCATTGTGGTCTCAAGATACAAGGAACCACAGGGCACCTGGGTGGCTCAGTTGGTTAAGCAACTGCCTTCGGCTCAGGTCATGATCCTGGAGTCCCGGGATCGAGTCCCGCATCGGGCTCCCTGCTCAGCAGGGAGTCTGCTTCTCCCTCTCCTGCTCCCCCCTCTTGTGCTCTCTCTCTCTCTCAAATAAATAAATAAAATCTTTAAAAAAAAAAAAAAAAGATACAAGGAACCACAGAGCAAAAGGGGGTGTCTGAACCAGCAGAGTGCTCAAGCAGTGGAGCCAGGAAGTAGGTTATGGTCAGCAAGCCATATCAATAAAAATCAATAAAAATAGATCAATACCACAACATATAAGTGAAGCTTGCAAAACTTAGAGCCAAGGAAGCTATCCTGAGAGCAGCTAGGGGGAAGAGATTTCTTACCTACAGAGGGAGACACATCAGAATAACATCAGACCTGTCCACAGTAACCTGGCAAGCCAGAAAGAGCTGGCAAGACATATTTGGGTACTAAATGAAAAGAACATACAGCCAAGAGTACTTTATCCAACAAGGCTGTCATTCAGAACAGATGGAGAGACAAAGAGCTTTCAGGACAGGCAGAAACTGAAAGAATATGTGACCACCAAGCCAGCCCTGTAAGAAATATTAAGGGGAATTCTGTAAGTGAAGAGAAACCACAAGAGTCACATAGACCAGAAAGAAACTAAAATCTACAGAAACAGGCAGTTTATGGGCAATACAATGGCACTAAATTCTTTCTTTCAATAGTTACTCTAAATGTAAATGGGCTGAATGCTCCCATGAAAAGACACAGGGTTTTAGGTTGGATAAAAAAGCAGGACCCATCCATATGCTGTCCACAAGAGATTCATTTTGAACCTAAAGACATCTCCAGATTGAAAGTGAGGGGATGGAAAACCATTTACCACATTAATGTTCCTCAAAAGAAAGCTGGGGTAGCAATCCTCATATCAGACAAATTAGATTTTAAAACAAAAACTGTAGAAAGAGATGTAGAGAGATACTATATCATACTTAAAGGGTCCATCCAATAAGAAGATCTAACAATTGTAAATATCTATGCTCCCAACATGGGAACAGTCAATTATATAAAGCAATTAATAACCAAAATAAAGAAACATATGGATAATAATACATTAAAAGTAAGAGACCTCAACACTCCACATGTGCATATATATATATCTTCTTTATCCAGTCATCTATCAATGGACACTTGGGCTGCTCCATATCTTGGCTATTGTAAATAATGCTGCAAAATGTGGGGTGCATATATATTTTTAAATTAGTGTTTTTGTCTTCTTTGGGTAAATACCTAGTAGTGGGATTACTTGATCATGTGGTATTTATATTTTTAATTTTTTGAGGAACGTCCATACTGTTTTCACAGTAGCTGAACCAGTTTGCATTCCCACCAAAAGAGCATGAGGGTTCCCTCTTCACCATCTCTGCACCAACAGTTGTTATTTCTTGTCTTTCTATACGAACCATTCTGACTGGTGTGAGGTGATAGTCTGACTCTTTTGGATGTCACATAAATGGAATTATTTTATTCCCTTCTCAGATTGTTCACTGTTTGTATGTAGAAATGCAATGATTTTTGAGGGTTGGCTTTGTATCCAGTTACCTGGCTGAATTAATTTATTAGTTCTATTAGTGTTTCTGTGGCATTTTTAGGATTTTCTAAATATGAGATCACACTGTCTGCATACATAAATTTATTTCTTCCTTTCTAGTTTGGATGCCTTTTATTTCCTTTTCTTTCTTTAATTGCTCTGGCTAGAACTTCCAGTGTTATGTTGGGTAGAAGTCAGGAAAGTGGGCTTCCTTGTCTTGTTCCTGATCATA
The DNA here is from genome assembly GCF_964656455.1 of Halichoerus grypus. Lineage (NCBI taxonomy): Eukaryota > Metazoa > Chordata > Mammalia > Carnivora > Phocidae > Halichoerus > Halichoerus grypus. The sequence continues at coordinate 205,931,179 of NC_135712.1, forward strand.
AAGGAAAAATGTTGACTGTATCCATTGAATATCATGCTTGCTGTGGGTTTTTCACGAATGGCTTTATGTTGAAATAGTTTCCTTCTATTCCTAGTTCTTAGTGTTTTTATCATGTTCCATACACAAATATAAACATTAATTTCTTGAGTGCAGAATATAAACAATAATGTATCTGCCAGGTTAGTAATGCAATGCATGATTGTGTCATGCTTTTTTTCTCTTATTTTGGTAGTCATCGACTACATGGAATGAAAGAATGATATATGAATTTCAGAATTTTTTCCTCTGGGATTTTCAGAGGAACCAGAATTGCAACCCTTCCTCTTTGGGCTGTTCCTGTCCATGTACCTGGTCATCATACTTGGGAACCAGCTCATTATCCTGGCCATCAGCTCAGACTCCCACCTTCACATGCCCATGTACTTCTTCCTTGCCAACCTGTCCTTTGTAGACATCTGTTTCACCTCCACCACCATCCCCAAGATGCTGGTGAATATTCAAACACATAACTTATGAAAGCTGCATCATACAGATGTACTTTTTTTATACTTTTCACAAGTTTGGACAACTTCCTCCTGACTGTGATGGCTTACGAATGCTTTGTGGCCATCTGTCACCTCTGCACTACATGGTCACCATGAACCCTCGGCTCTGTGAACTGTTGGTTCTGGTGTCCTGGATCATGAACATCCTGCCTCCTTTTTTACAAACAACAGTGCGGCAGCTGTCCTTCTGTACAGAGGTGGAAATCCCCCACTTTTTCTGTGAACTCAATCAAATGATCCAACTTGCTGTTCTGATACCTGTCTTAATAACATGGTGAATGTATTTTTCAGCTATCCTGCTGGGTGGTCCTCCCCTGGCTGGTGTCCTTTACTCTTACTCTAAGACAGTTTCCTCCATATGTGGGATCTCATCAGCTTAGAGCAAGCGTAAAGCATTTTCCACCTGTGCATCACACCTCTCGGTTGTCTCCTTATTTTATTGTACGTATCTTAGCTCTGCTGCTACCCAGAGCTCCCACTCCAGTTCAGTAGCCTCAGTGATGTACACAGTGGTCACACCCATGCTGAACCTCTTTATCTACAGTCTGAGGAACAAAGACATAAAGGAGGCTCTAAATGTATTTTTCAGAGCAGCCATAAAGGGGCCATTTTTCAACAAGTACCTGTGCTTTCAGGCTTAATGCCTAATAGCCAGAAAGTGTGATTCTTTAATCAGATCATGAAAGAAGAACTTAATCAATCTATTTATATCCTGGAGTTTCAATTTTTCTAAAGTTCAACTGCTTTATTGAATTTTAAAAAGTCCCTTTGTTGAACTTTCTGCTCCTTCTGATAGCCAACAATTTTTCTTTTGTTTTCTTAATTTCCAATGTTAGTCCCAACCTTGAATCAGAAACCATTTGGAGATTTCCATTGCCTTATAGAGTGAGGAATTGTCCTAGTTTCATGAAATAAATGACATTGGCAACTGAGGCTATTTTTATAATTTTATTGTGGAGGAAATTCTGAGGTCACAGTTTTTCTCTCTGTGTCTGTCATTCCTTTCTATGTTAATACCTTAAATGCTCTTCTTGGTAATACAGTTTAACCTACTATTTGTTTTGTAGGTAGTCATGGGGCTTTATGATCCTCCTAAGAATCCCATTTCCTTTTCAGTTCAGCATTCACTGTATCCCTGGCACAGAATAGTAAGGCAGAAATTGCTTATGAAGAACACCCTCCAAGTGTAATGTGCAGAAAGGCAAATTTGCATAAACCAATTGACTTAATATGGGTTCAGTATCAGAGAAGACCTGAAATATGATGAAGTAAAATCTTCTATCACACCATATTTTATTGCAGATAATGTGTTTTTGATCATGAGCATCTACTCATTGAAGTGTGGGAAATGTGGTGTCCATGTTTAAAGGGTTTTTTTTAAATGTAGTGAAGAATTTAGTGGTAGATTTTGTATGACTTAATTGGATGATTTACTGTTTTTATTTGAAAATTTCCAGTGCTGCCTACAAATATTACTCATTCCATTGCCCTAAACTCTCTCCCTTTAAAAATGTTGCCATAAACGTTATAGTGTGAGTGAGTGAACAATTGGTCTGTTCACTCTGTCATTAATTTCTTTACATTTTTTATGCTCTAAACTCTCTTCCATCCTCTGATCAAAGGATGACTCAGACAAGAGCTGGAATTCCTGTCCAGTAATGCTCTAGTAATGGAAACTTGTGACTGAGGGTCCCACAAGTTATTCCTGCAAAAACATAAAGGTCTTTCCAACCTCTACCAGCTACCTTGAAGGGAAACTTAATGGTAGGTCAGTATTTAGTGCGGATATCTGAAATAACTGTGAGTAACCAGACCATTATGAATACTCCTTTCAAATATCAGAACAAATGTCAAAAATAAGAATCAGTAGATTATTCTTAATATTCTCAGTTCTGTTTACATTGATTATTGAATCAGCTGCATGACAAGCGATGCTTAATGTAAAAGATATAAGATAATATTTCTTTTTAAATTGCATGGGGGACTACACTGGGGAAGTCTTCTGGTCGCTCCTGGTCTCCTCATGAGGCAGTGGTTAGCTGTGGGTCAGCTGGAAGTGCTCTACTAATCCTGGCTGTGTTCTCACATTTGGGGTCTTGCTGGTGGTAGGCTGGTCTAGGTTAACCATGGTTATAGCAACTAAGCTCTGCTCCACATATTTTTTCCTCCTACGGCAAGGGAGGGTGGACTTGTTTTGGTTTTTTTTTGTAAGATTTTATTTATTTATTTGTCAGAGAGAGAGAGAGTGGGAGAGAGCACAAGCAGTGGGGAGGGGCAGAAGGAGAAGGAGAAGCAGACTCCCCGCTGAGCAGGGAGCCCGATGTGGGACTTGATCCCAGGACCCTGAGATCATGAAGGGTGACACCTCTGAAGGCAGACACTTAACCGACTGAGCCACCCAGGTGCCCCAAGGTAGTCTGGACTTGTATACATGGTAGAGGCAGGGTTACAAGAGAGCAGCAGAAACATACAATGGCCCCTTAAGGCACACTGTCATTTTCAGCATACACTATTTGTCAAGGCAAAAGAAAAAAAAACAAAACACTAAGTTCAGTCCAGATTCAAGGTTGGAGAAATAGACTCCACCTCTCATTGGGAGGAGCTTCACAGTCACATTGCAGAGTACATGGATACAGAGATAAGTGGTGAATTGGAGCCATCTCTGCAAAAGGTTACCACAAGTACAATTTTCAATTTAATAAAGTTTTATTGGTGCAGGACATAAAGTCAACATACAGAACAATATAGTACTGTGCAATATAGTGATTCAATAATTCTACACATGACTTGGGGCTCATCCTTGTATGCTCTTAAGGGTTGAGTCCGCAGGATTTTCTCTATTTAGTTCCTATTATCTGTAATAAACAAACAATTTAACTTCTTTCTTTCTGATTTTGATGCCTTTTATTTCTTTATCTTGCCTGATTGCTAGCTAGGGTGTGCAGTATTATGTTGAATAAGAGTGGTAAGAATGACTATTGTTCAACATAGTATTAGAAGTCCTAGCAACAGCAATCAGACAACAAAAAGAAAAGCCATTCAAACTGGGAAAGAAGAAGTCAAACTCTCTCTCTTCACGGATCACATGATACTTTATATAGAAAACCCAAGACTCCACCCTCAAATTACTAGAACTCACACAGCGATTCAGCAATGTGACAGGATACAAAATCAATGCACAGAATTCAGTTGCCTTTCTATACACTAACAATGTAACTGTAGAAAGAGAAATTAAGGAATTGATTCCATTCACAATAGTGCCAAAAACCATAAGATACGTAGGTACAATCCTAACCAAAGAGGTAAAGGATCTATGCTCTAGAAACTACAGAACACTTATGAAAGAAATTGAGGAAGACACAAAAGGATGGAAAAACATTCCATGCTCATGGATTGGAAAAATAAACATTGTTAAAATGTCTATTATGCCCACAGCAATTTATACTTTCAGTGAAATCTCTATTAAAATGTCATTGGCATTTTTCAAAGAGCTGGAACAAACAATCCTAAAATTTGTATGGAACCAGAAAAGGCCCTGAATCACCAAGGGAATGATGAAAAAGAAAAACAAAGCTAGGGGCATCACGTTGCCTGATTTCAAGCTATATTACAAAGTTGTGATCACTAAGACAGCATGGTATTGGCACAAAAACAGACACATATACCAATGGAACAGAATAGAGACTCCAGAAATGGACCCTCAACTATATGGTCAACTAAACTTTGACAAATCAGGAAAAAATATAAAATGGAAAAAAGACAAGTCTCTTCAATAAGTGGTGCTGGGAAACTTGGACAGCTACATATAGAAAATGAAACTGGACCATTCCCTTACACCATACACAAAGATTAACTCAAAATGGATGACAAACCTCAATGTGAGACAGGAATCCATCAAAACCCTAGAGGAGCACATAGGCAGTAACAGTAACTTCTTTCAAGATACATCTCCAAAGGCAAGGGAAACAAAAGCAAAAATTAACTTTTGGGACTTCATCAAGATAAAAAGCTTCTGCACAGCGAAGGAAACAGTCAACAAAACAAAGAGGCAACCCACAGAATGGGAGAAGATATTTGCAAATGGCATTACAGATAAAGGGCTGATATCCCAGATCTATAAAGAACTTCTCAAACTCAACACCCAAAAAACAAATAACCCAGTCAAAAAATGGACAGAAGACATGAACAGACACTTCTCCAAAGGAGACATACAAATGGCTAACCGACACATGAGAAAATGTTCAACATCATTAGCAATCAGGAAAATACAAATCAAAACCATAATGAGATACCACCTTACACCAATTATAATGACAAAAAAATGACAAGGCAGGAAACAACAAATGTTGGAGAGGATGTAGAGAAAGGGGAACCCTCTTACACTGTTGGTGGTACTGCAAGTTGGTACAGACACTTTGGAAAAGATATGGAGGTTCCTCAAAAAGTTAAAAATAGAGCTATCTTATGACCCAGCAATTGCACTACTGGGTATTTACCCCAAAGATACAGATGTAGTGAAAAGAAGGGACACATGTACCCCAATGTTTATAGCAGCAATGTCCACAATAGCCAAACTGTGGAAGGAACCAATATGGTCTTCAACAGATGAATGGATAAAGAAGATGTGGTCCATATATACAATGGAATATTACTCAGCCATCAGAAATGATGAATACCCACCATTTGCATCAACATGGATGGAACTGGAGGGGATTATGCTAAGTGAACTAAGTTAAGTAGAGAAAGACAATTATCATATGGTGTCAGTTTTATGTGGAACTTAAGCAATAGTATGGAGGACATTAGGAGAAGGAAGGGAAAAATGAAGGAGGAGGAATCAGAAGGGGAGAGGAACCATGAGGGACTAGGGACCTCGGGAAAGAAACTGAGAATTTCAGAGGGGTGGGGTATGGGGGTTGTGTACAGGGTGATGGGTATTAAGGAGGGCAAGTGTTGTGATGTGCACTGGGTGTTATAGGTAACTAATGAATCACTGAATACTACATCAAAAACTAATGATGTACTTTATAATGGCTAACTGAACTTAAAAAAAAAAAAAAAAGAGTGGTGAGAGTGGATACCCTTGTCTTGCTCCTGATCGCAAAGAAAAAAGTTTTCTAACCTTTCAGCATGAGTATGTTATTGTGGGATTGTCATATATGCTCTTCTTTTATGTTGAGGTTTATTTCTCCTATACCCAGTTTCTTGAAGGTTGTTATTGTTGTTGTTTTTAATCATGAAAGAATGTTGTTTTGCCAAAAGCTTTTTCTGCATGTGTTGCGCTGATCATATGAATGTTATACTTCACTCTATTAATGAGAAGTATCACATTTATTGATTGGCTGAGTGGTTTAATTCCCACATATTTGTGAATATATCAGATATCTGTGCCCTCACATTCATTGCAGCATTATTCACAATAGCCAAGACATGGAAACAGTCCAGTATCCATCAACAGATGAATTAATAATGATGGCTTATCAGCACAATGGAATTCAACAAATAAAAAAAGGAAGACATCCTGTCCTTTGCTAAAACATATATGAACTTGAGGGCATTATGTTAAGTGAAATAGTCAGAGAAAGACAATTACTTTGTGATCTCACTTAAAAGTAAAATAAAAAATCTGAACTCATAGAACCAGAGAGTAGGGGATGCCTGGGTGGCTCAGTTGGTTAAGTAACTGACTTTGGCTCAGGTAATGATCCCGGGGTCCTGGGACCGAGTCCTGCGTCTGACTCCTTGCTCTGCCTGCTTCTACCCTGCCTGCCACTCCCCTGCTTGTACTTGCTCTCTCTCTCACACAAAGAAATAAACAAAATCTTAAAAAAAAAAAAAAAAAAGAGTAGTTTGATGTTTGCCTGTGGCTGGGGTTTGGGGAAATGGGAAGATGCTGGTGAAAGCCTACAAAACTTCAGTTATAAGATGAATGAGTTCTGGGAACTTATGTACAACATGGTCATTATGGTTAACTCTATTGTGTTGTATACTTGAATGTTGCTAACAGTGTACAGAGTAAATGTTCTTACAACAAAAAGAAATGGTAACTTTGTGAAGTGATGGATATATTCACCCACCTATTGTGGTGACCATTCCCAAACGTATATGTATATGAATTCACCAAGTTGTATGCTTAAACTTCCACAATTTTATATGTCAATTATATTTCAATAAAACTGGAAAAATGAGGAAAACAAGTTCTTATGTCTCTGTCTTCTATTTGCATTTCAAATGTCACCTCCTTCCAGTGGAACCCTCCCCATAAAAAAAAACCAAAAAACAAAAACAGAGTACCGGGATGAAAACCATTATGAATATGTCAATGGGAAGTCAATCAGTAGGAAAACAGTATCTACATAAGGATGCCATGAAGATAGCATCAGTGATGCAACAGTTCTTAGCTCCATTAATCAGTGAGTTACATACAAGGTCCCTGCTCTCGGAGGCATCTGGAAAGAAAAGCTTTTATTTCTTTGACCTTTTCTTAGACTAAGAATGGTGATCATTAGGCAAGGGGTGGGAGGAAATATTTACCTTTGGAGGAACAACTGACCCTGTGAAGTAGAATTTCCGTAACTGCTCAGTAGACACATAATTCAGTCTCACTGTCTTCTCTGAGATCATTCCACTGCTGAAAGTGGAAGTGGAAATGAAAACATTCAAATTGAAATTTACACCAGTGGTAGATTCTTTGCAGAGATGTCCCCAGATCCTTGTCTTTTGCTGTAGCCATGAATTTAGCAGTGTGTGCAACACCTTCCATCAGGTGGTGGAGACTATTCCTCTACCTTTGATCTGGGCTGCATAGGATTTTTTATTTGCTGTGACCAGCAGAATATGATGGGAGTGACAGTGAACCTTACAGCCTTGGTGCATTTCTGCTGCACTCTCTTGGAACTCTGCTTCCAAAAATGAATTAAGCCAGGTGGGCTGCCAGAGGAAGTGAGGACATGTAGAGCAGAGCCCAGTTGTCCAAGGCAAGGCCACCCTGGATCAGCCACAACTAGCTAGACAAGCCCCAATTATATTAGGATGTCCTGGAGAGATCAGCAGAGCTCCCCCAGCGGACACACAGCTGACTCAAGACTCTTGAGGAAATGAACAGAGATTAGAACAACTTATCATCATACAATTCCACTTGATACTAAAGACATTATAGCAAGCCATTTGCTTTCAGGATGGCTTGCTATGCAGCAACAGTCATAATCATTCTGTTATTCAAGCTTATTTTGGATAACTGTTAAAAAGTGACTCTACGGCACCTGGGTGGCTCAGTCAGTTGAGCTTCCAACTCTTGGTTTCAGTTTAGGTCATGATGTCCAGCTCCTGGGATAAAGCCCGTTTGTGCTCCATGCTCAGCTAGGAGTCTGCTCGAGATTCTCTCTCCCTCTCCTTTCTTGCTCTCCCTCTTTTCCTCCCTTTCTCTCTCTCTCAAAAATAAATAAATCTTAAACAAACAGAGTGACTCTAGTGAGGATCCTTTTCAGTACCAAGAAAAGTTTGGAAGGACATTGATTTTTGTGGAGACTAAACTGTGACTCAGAATCATGTAACTAGTCAGGAATCCACACTCTCTGTATCCTGCAGAGACATCTTGATTTTAGCCCAAATTGAGGACTGGAAGAGTGTAAATTTATTTCTATTAAACCCTCCGTGTGGTAATTGGTGATAGCACCAATAAGAAAGTGACAAAGACATTTCTCCAGTAAAATTTTCTTTGAAGAAACTGAATTTTAGCTCTCAAATAATTCGCTTAGCTTCTTTGGTAATGGCATTTTGTATTGAAACCCTACCTTAAGTAGTAGAAAAATCTAAAGTCTGTTTGGAGATATTCAGCACTATTAGCTGGTACAGATGAGTTCTCCTTGCATAAATGTCAATGTGGTTCTGTCTTTGGGGCCTCTGGGCACTTAGGTAGGAAAAGGGATCCGTTGTGAAAATTAAAGCCACCTGTTCTCTAATTTTTTTTGTTTAAATTTCTACATTCCTAGCATTCCACGTGAAAGCAAGTGCTCATTCTTTTCATTTCTTTACCCTCCAAGTTTCTCTCAAGCTTTCTTTCAACACAATAGATAGGTTATAATGAGTTTAATGATAGTTCTGAGCCTTGTGCATGTACATCTATGCATGTGAATGTGTTTTCTTGAAATAAATATGTACATGAATATGTATACATTTACGTACACACATTCTTTGGTCTTGCACATCCTTTGGCCCCAACGAAGTATTTTCACACATTTCATCTTGCCTTACAACATCGCTTGAACTTATGTTTGTGATTCCACATTGTGTTCAGAACATAATGAAGGCTGGAGGGATTACACGTTAACAATTGCATAATGAAGTAGTTACAGCTTAATGTGCACCTTCATGAATTCTATGGAAATGGATTCATGCAGAATGTATCCATGAGTTTTCAATGACTCTTTCAATTCCCAAAGTTGTATACTTTAAATATGTATAGTTGATCGCATTCAATAATGCTTCAGTAAATTAATTAGAATTTAAAAAATCCTAGTGGTGCATGACTCAGGGTCAGATCTGGAGCACAGGTAGTTGAGTTACATCTATCAGGGTGGGAGAGATCTCTTCCAACTGTGGAAAAGCAAAGGTTCACATGTGGATATTAAAATAGTGGAATTAAATTAAGACAGTTCACAATTGATAAGCTCATTTTTTTTTTTTTTTGGTACGTAGATTACCTACATATATGAAAGGAGTAAGATGACATAAATTGGATTAAGACAGAGGAGCACTACAGCCACACACCTCATGGATGAGCCTTAGAAACACAATGCAGAGAGTTACAACTGACTTCAGACTCATGAGGAGGCCTGCAGAAATCAGAACAATAGCCTAACCTACAAAAATGACTCCATTGAGGCCCCTTTGAGGGGAACATGGAAAGGTTGAAAGGACATGCATGTGTGCACAAAACGTGTGACTCTGAATCACATCCTGGACAGAAATCCAAGCTTGCTGTTGAGTCATCCTGTGGTTAAGAGGATGATATATAATGAATGATAATGATATTGTTCATTCACTGACCCTTTAGAGGTTATGGCAAAATTTGAATAATGGGATATACTTCATTTAGAGAAATGTAAGGAATCATATTTGTGTGTAGCATAGGAAAATTTCAACCAGAATCCAGAAAATAATTTAATAAAACCCAAACATGCCACTGGTCTTTGATCTTAATGACTACACTTTACAAATGGACTCTGATATACCATAATTCAATGAATAGATGAAGTGCCTGAGAAAGAAATATTTTGCATAGCAATAAATGTATGCTTTAATATTTTGCTTTATCATCCTTAAAGCCAAGTTTGATTCAAAGGCCATATTATGTCACTCTATTTTATCCATATTTGTTTTTCTGTGTAGATTTCACTTGAAGACATGTATTTTATTACCATTTTTTTTGCCAGTGACTATGGTAGGCATGGTGGACACAAACTGTATAACAGGACAGGATCCTAATGTGTAGAAAAATCCCATGATTAGGTATAATTACCAGTACATCAAAGTCTGCATTCTCAGGAAGAGCTGTTAAGGTAGTGATATACAAAGGAATTATGGTCACAAAAGTGAAGCACAGTGGTCTCATTTTTCCTCTGTTATAAACTTATATAGATAGCTGTGGTGGCCAAGAGTAGATTTTCCATAGAAGTAGTATTCAATCAAACAAAAGAAAAAATAGTCACTATGATATATTTTATTTGAGAAGAAATTATTCTTAACAGATTTATACAGTCCTATGGAAAAGTGAGACTAATGAATCACAGATCTGTACCTCTGAAACAAATAATACATTATATGTTAAAAAAAAAAAAAAAGAAGATAGTATGAAGGGAAAAAATGAAGGGGGGGATATCGGAGGGAGAGATGAACCATGAGAGACTATGGACTCTGAGAAACAAACAGGGTTCTAGAGGGTGGGGGGATGGGTTAGCCTGGTGATGGGTATTAAGGAGGGCACATATTGAATGGAGCACTGGGTGTTACACCCAAACAATGAATCATGGAACACTACATCAAAAACTAATGACGTAATGTATGGTGACTAACATAACATAATAAAATAAAATTAATTTAAAAAAAGAGAATGTCCTAATATTTCACATTCAAGGTTAGAAATGACATTGAGAGAGTAGGGAAATGACAAAGGGAAGATCTCTTGGATATCAGAGTTATCACAAAGCTTAATAAACTGTGTTACATAAATTACGCAGAGAGGTAAAAAAAAATAGAAATTACAGGAAAAAAATAGAAGAGCTATGTTCCACTTCCACAATCTGATCAAAGTATCTCAACATTTGGCTCAGGATCTGGGCCTGCAATCATGGGCACTTCTTCAGCTCCAGGATGATTGTTCCTTTTAGAGTTGGCATCCCGGAGAATCTCATCAGAGCCCTCTTTATATTTTTGTTCCTCAGGCTGTAGATGAAGGGGTTCAGCATGGGTGTGACCACTGTGTACATCACCGAGGCTACTGCACTTGAGTGGGAGCTCTGGGATGCAGCAGGGCTAAAGTACACTCCTAAGCATGTAAAATAAAATAAGGAGACAACCGAGAGATGAGATGCACAGGTAGAAAATGCTTTATATTTTCCCTGAGCTGATGATATTCCACAGATGGAGGAAGCTATCTTAGAGTAAGAGTAAAGGATCCCAACTAAGGGACCAACAGCCAGCAACATAGCTGCAAAATATATCACCATATTATTGAGAAAGGTGTCAGAACATGCAAGTTTTATCATCTGATTGAGTTCACAGAAAAAGTGGGGGATTTCCATCTCTCTACAGAAGGACAGTCGCAACACCATGGAAGTGTGTAATAAGGAATGAAAGACACTCAGGACCCAGGATACCAGAACCAGCAGTCCACAAAGCCAGGGGTTCATGATGATTGTGTAGTGTAGGGGGTGACAGATGGCCACAAAGCGGTCATAAGCCATCACAGTCAGGAGGAATATGTCTAGCCCTGTAAACAGCATGAAAAAATACATCTGAGTGATGCAGTCTGCATAGGTGATGACTTGGCTCTGAGTCTGGATGTTCCACAGCATCTTGGGGATGGTGGTGGAGGTGAAGCAGATGTCTACAAAGGACAGGTTGGTGAGGAAGAAGTACATGGGGGTGTGGAGGTGGGAGTCTGAGCCGATGGCCAGGATGATGATCAGGTTTCCAAACACAGTGATCAGGTACATGGAGAGGAAAAGCCCAAATATGAGGGGCTGCAGTTCTGGTTTCTCTGAAAATCCCAGGAGCTGGAACTCTGAATTTCCTGTATTGTTTCCTGGGTCCATGTGTTGGAGTTGACTACCAGCACAGGAGAAAATAACACCACTAATTTTCACACAAATAGTCATTGTTCCTATTGTGGAAATGTAACAATTTATATTTTCTAGTCAATAAACTAATTGTAATATTTTGTGAACGGATTTGGTCCCCTTGAGAGGATCCCCAGTTCCTTTCTGATTAGGAATTTCCATCCCCACATCAGATGTTCCCCAAAAGGTCAGGTATTTTAGTTTTAGTAAGAAATTATTTCATGCATTTGAGGAATATATAGAGTGTCGATCATGTTTTGGAAATTCTATCATAAAGCAGAGAGTGCTCTAAAGTAAAATTCCCTACAATTCAATATTGGTGATAGGGTAGATGCATATATAAAGATTAAATAATCACGAAATGGGGACAGATGATATGAACAGAACGGAAGCTGGTTAAGAGAGAGATTGTGTCAGGTGTTATGTTGGGTGTTCAGTCAAGGCTGGTTAAGAAGGTGACATTTGAACAAAGACCTCATTGAAGAGAGGGTGGAAGACAGGAGGTCTTCCAGGCAGAGGGAACAGCTGGTGCAAAGGCCCTGAGGAAGAGCTTCTGTCAGAAAATCAAGGCTCAGAAGGATGCCAGTGTGTTGAGGGAAATGGACAAGAGGGAAAGTGATGAGAGGTGGTGGCAGTGAATTTCCTAGAACCATGTGGCCTCATAGCTGCTTAAAGTTCAAGACACAGGGACTTCCTTGTTCACACAATGTTCTTCTTACACTTTATGATGGTTGCAATAGGGTCCTGTCAATTGACTATCCCTCTTTAGTATCATTTGTTGATTGAGTTTGGCCCATGTATTATAAGGGTCTCCTTGAAATAGAGGACCCTGTGTATCCCTGCTCTGAGGACTACTCTCAGTCATCAAGATGCCCACATGCAGGCGCACATGCACATACACACACACAGTGTCACATACACACAACACAGCACACCATGTCCTCCTGGTGTGTGTGGTGTGTGTTACTTCTATGTCCTTCTCACCTCTCCCCCACCTGCTCTAACACAGTGTTTAGGATATGAATGCATACACATCATATTACCTTTCCCATAAAGAATGTGGAAATATTACCCAGAAATTCCTATTCGTAGCTTCCCAGGGACAAATCATCCTGGGGCTCCATTTTGGAATGGCCACTTTCTGACCTGTGTGCAAAGAAACATAAAAAATTGTATTCAATATTTGAGGTCTTTTCTGGTTCCATACACATTTTAGATTATTTGTTCCAGCTCTGTGAAAAATGCTCGTGGTATTTTGATAAGGATTACATTGAATGTGTAGATTGCTTTGGGTAGTATAGACATTTTAATAGTATTTGTTCTTCCAATCCATGAGCATGGAATGTTTTTCCATTTCTTTGTGCCTTCCTCAATTTCTTTCATAAGTGTTCTACAATTTTCAGAGTACAGATCTCTTACCTCTTTGGTTAGGTTTCTTCCTAGATATGGGTTTTGGTACAATTGTAAACAGCTAAGAGACACATGAAAAAATGGTTACATCACTCATCATCAGGCAAATACAAATCAAAACCACAATGAGATACCACCTCACACCTGTCAGAATGGCTAAAATTAACAGCTCAGGAGACAACAGATGATAGCCCAGATGCAGAGAAAAGGGACCCTCTCACACTGTTGGTGGGAATGCAACCTGGTGCAGCCACTCTGGAAAACAGTATGGAGGTTCCTGAAAAAGTTAAAAATAGAGTTACCATACCATGCAGCAATTGCACTGCTTGGTATTTATCCAAAGTATACAAACATAGTGATTCGAAGGGGCACATACACCTCAATGTTTATAGCAGCAATGTCCACAATAGGCAACATATGGAAAGAGCCCAGATGTCCATCCACAGATGAGTGCATAAAGAAGATGCGGTATATATACACAATGCAATATTAGCCATTAAAGAAAGAAATCTTGCCATTTGCAGGGATGTGGATGGAGCTAGCATGTATTATGCTAAGCAAAATAAGTCAGAGAAAGACAAATACCATATGATTTCATTCATATGTGGAATTTAAGAAACAAAATTGATGAACATAGGGGAAAGGAAGGAAAAATAAAATAAGATAAAAACAGAGAGGGAGGGAAACCATAACAGACTTGATTATAGGACAGAAACTGATGGTTGCTGGAGGGGAGTGGGTGGGGGGATGGGGTAGTTGGGTGATGGGCATTAAGTAGGGCACTTGATGGAATGAGCACTGGGTGTTATGCAACTGATGAATCACTGAATTCTACCTCTGAAACTAATAATACACTATATGTTAATTAAATTGAATTTAAATAAGAAATTACAAAAATAACAGGAGAAAAAAATTCTCTGATAGAAAGACAGAGAGAGACAGACAGAGGGAGGAAGAAATGAGACAGACATAAAGAATAAATCAGCTCATTTGTCCTGAGAGCCTGTGAGGAAGGAAAGCTTCCTTGGTGCTGGTGGCATCCAGTCCTGGTTAGATCCCATTTATACCCAGCAAAAATAATAAGAGCTAAATTAAATTTGTCCACAACACAAAGTAGTGACATATTTATGGTGTGAAACACCTTACAGAGTGAACATCACAAGAGAAAGATGAGTAAAAAGAATAACCCAAAATTTCACAAAATTTGGGCATTTTATTATCAGATTGCAGAAAGCAGGAGACTTGTTGTTCCTGTGCCTATTCAAATATAAATTAGATTGCCAAGGACTCAGGAATAAAAGGATTTGAAAAAGTCTTTTAATGTGGAGAGAAGCAGTATCTAAAGTTTTAGTTTCATCTCATATAAAAAGATATGGGACAAGTATGTTTATGGAAGGTAAAGGTGATTCGTGGTCAAACATAATAAGAAGAATCCTTTTCAAGTGATGACATTTCTATTTTAGAAATAGATCCAATAATAAAAGGCCAAAAGGAACAATAAGGTACACAGAGACATGAACACTAGTTGGAATATATGTACAAAGGGTGATTTGTGTGCAATAAGTATACAGAAGGACATTCACTTTCAGTGTTTGGAAAACAAGTATGAACTAGTGAAGAATATTAAGGTGACAGATCAATTCTTCCAGCAAAGCAAACAAACAAACAAAAAAGTAGAAAAATCAGTGTAGGGAATATATTATGACTAACTCAGAGACTAAAACCCAAAATTTATACTCTCACACATTCTGCCCAAATACATCTATACATACATAAAAAAGCAAAATGGCAAGTAGATAAATTGGTGAAATAAACAGCAATTCTTTGCTGAAAGATCACAAAAAAACAAAAAGACAAACAAAAAAAAACACCCACACAAAACAGGAATAAAACCACTCTGACCCCACTATGCAAACAGCAAAGACTCCCACAGACAATTTTCAACAGAGAAAGTGAGTGGTTAGTTAAACCATACCACGTTCAGGCTCACAGATAATGAGGTAATTGTAAAGGAAGCTCATCAGCATACCCTTTTTCACATAATACATGTAAAAAATTTCATTTGAATACTCAAGAGAGAGGAGGTATGGTGATATGTATGTTTCATGGACTGCTCTTGCATAGGTGTATCTGTGAGAAATCTTTCGTCTGGATTTTTCTCCTCGGTAGGGAAATGTAGTCTAATATGTCCATATTAAAAGAGAAAAGACATATACTCACTTCACTGTATATCCCTCCACGGCTAATACTTGACTTTTCTACTCTAGTTAATCACAAAGATCCTTGGTCTCATGTTCTTTTATGCTTCCCATCCCTCATAGGATTGGATTTCCCTCATTATGATTTACTTGTTAACGCTGAAACTTGCATTTCTGAATTCCATGTTCACATCTATTTTTAGGGTCATAAATACATAAGTTAATCAACCAATAAATTTCTTAATCAAGCCAGCAAACAGCCACAGCAAACTCTCAGCTTTGGGCTGGGCTGGATTGGCCCTCAGGTGACCTCAGCTAAATGCCTTGACTTTCATTCTCAGACCAACTGCAGTCCCTTCTTGGCAGTAAAACTCATCTAGATGGGGTCTCACAGAGGAAGGTCTCGACATGGAAATCAAAATACCTGCCTGGTTGGTAGATGATGGAGGATGAAGCTCTGTACCCAGACAAGAGAGCAGGAATGAGTCAGACTTCAGTGCCCCATCCAGACTTAGGACTGCACGAGAAATGAACAGGTCTTGTCCAGCCCAAGGTTGCCTGTGCTATGGGACTGCAGCCGAGGAGGTATTTACAGCTGCTTTGGAGCTCATTAAGCACATTTCCCTCCTGTTCCTCCCACCTTTAGGCACATGACTTCCCTGCAGAACACTAGTGTGGACAGAAAGGAAATTTCACCCTTTGAATCTGTTCCTAAGAGAAAGGCTGATAAGCCAGGTGAAGTCAGTTCTTCTTACCCTTTTTCTATGACTTCTTCTGCCTTTCAGAGATCTAAACTTCCAGCACCTTATCCCACTCCTGAGTGAACATTTTCTCCTGTTTAAGACTGAGGAATCAGTCCTGACTAGGTCCCTTGGGTCCTTCAAAGCATTGACTTGGGGTGGATGATACCCCTGATATCTCTAGAAAATTACTTTTCCCTTTTTCAACAAAGATAATAAGTTTGTTCTTTTAATATAAACCCTTGGGCACTACACTCTTTGGCTTCATGACAATTTTGCCAAAAAATTAGGAATTTCACACTTCTATCACAAGTTCAGAGCTATGAAAATGTAACTATAAAATGTTTGTTAATTGTAAGATATATATTGAGATATTTTATTTAGTATAATCTGAGTTTAGCACCTTATAGCAGTTGCCTAGTGTTCATCCCAACACATGCCCTCCTTAATACCCATCATCTGGTCACCCCATCCCCCACCCTCCTCTCTTGTGTAACCCTCAGTTTGGTGTCTGATTACTGATGCTAGGACTTCTAGTACTACGCTGAACAATAATGGTGAGATTGGGCATCCTTGTCGTGTTCCTGACCTTAAGGGAAAATCTCTCATTTTTCCGCATTGAGAATGATATTCACTGCATGCTTTCCTTAGATGGCTTTTATGATATTGAGTATGCTCCCTCTATCCCTGTATTTTGAAGAGTTTTAATCAGGAAAAGATGCTGTATTTTGCAAATGCTTTCTCTGCATCAAGTGAGAGCATCATATGACTCTTGTCTTTTGTTTTTTTGATGTGCTCTATCACGTTGTTTGATTTGTGAATGTTGAACCACCCTTGCATTCCTGGAATAAATCCCACCTGGTCCTGGTGAATTTCTTTATAAATTTCCTTTCAACACAAAAGAAGGGATTACTGAGTCAGTGTTGTACATACTTGTACTTCTTCCTTGCCAACCTGTACTTTGTATCACCTCCACCACCATTCCCAAGATGCTGGTGAATACACTAACACAGAGAAAAGTCATAACTTATGAAAGCTGCATCATACAGATGTACTTTTTCTTACTTTTTGTAAGGTTGGACAACTTTCTCCTGACTATGATGGCTTATGACCCCTTTGTGGCCATCTGTCACCCCCTGCACTACAGGGTCATCATGAAACCCCTGCTCTGTGAACTGCTGGTTCTGGTGTCCTAAATCATGAGTGTCTTGCATTCTTTGTTGCAAACCTTGTGGCTGTCCTTCTGTAGAAGCTGGAATTCCCCTACTTTTTCTACGAACTCAATCAGATGATCCAACTCACCTGTTCTGATACCTTTCTTAATTACATGGTGATGTATTTTGCAGCTATGCTTCTGGGTGGTGCTCCCCTGGCTGGGGTCGTTTACTCTTACTCTAAGATAGTTTCCTCCATAAGTGGAGTATCATCAGCTCAGGGCAAGTATAAAGCATTTTTCCATCTGTGCATCTCACCTCTCAGTTGTCTCCTTACTTTATTGTACGAGCTTAGGTGTGTACCTTAGTTCTGCTGCTACCCAGAGCTCCCACTCAAGTGCAGTGGCCTTGGTGATGTATGCATGGGTGGTCACACCCATGCTGAACCCGTTCATCTACAGCCTGAGGAACAAGGACATAAAGGGGGCTGTAAATGTATTTTTCAGTGGGAAGCCATGAAAGGGCCGTGTTCAACATTACCTGTGATTTCATGCTTAATGCCTAAAAGCCAGAAATTGTGATTCTTAGATTGGATCATGAAAGAAGAGCTTAATCCCTCTATTTATAACCTGGAGTTTCAATTTTCTAAAGTTCAACTGCTATTGATTTTAAATAAGTCCCTTTGTTGAACTTTCTGCACCTTCTGATAGCCAACAATTTTTCCTTTTGTTTCTTTTTTAATTCTTTTATTTATTTTTAAAGATTTTTTTTTTGTCAGAGAGACACAGAGAACATAAGCAGGGGGAGCAGCAGGCTGCTCCAGGAGCCTGACTCCTGACTCGTTCCCAGGCCCTGGGATCATGACCCAAGCCGAAGCCAGATGGTTAACCAACTGAGCCATCCAGGCACCCCTCCTTTTATTTTTTAATTTCCAAAGTTAGTCCCATCATGAATCAGAAACAATTTGGAGATTCCCATTTGCTTAATATTGTGATTAACGGTATATAATGATTATCATATAGTTATTAACTGATTATTACTCTATTACATAGAGTAATAATTTTGTTATATAAACTACATTTGGCCACTGAGGCCAAAATTTATAATTTTAATGTAGAGGAAATTCTTTGATCACAGCTTTTCAGTCTGTGTCTGCCATTCATTTCCATGTTACTACTTTAAATGTTCTTTCCGGTGATAAAGACTTTAACTTATTAGTTTGTTTTGTAGCTAGTCATGGGGCTTTATGATCCTCATTAGGATCCTGTTCTCATATCAGTTCAGAATCCAGGGTATCCTTGGCACAGAATAGTAAGGCGAAATTGCTTATGAAAAACTCCCTCCAAGTGTAATCTGCAGAAAGACAAATTTGCATAAACCAAATGACTTAATATGGGCTCAGTATCAGAGAAGAACTGAAATATGATGAAGTAAAAATTTCAATCATACAATATTTTATTGTGGAACATGTGTTTTTGATGATGTACATCTACTCATTGAAGTGTGGGATATTTGGCATCCATGTGTAAAGGGTTTTATTTATTCGAGTGAAGAATTTATTGGCAGATATTGAGTTATTTAATTGGATGATGTACTGTTTCTATTTGAAAATTTCCAGTGCTGCCTACAAATATTACTGCTCCCATTGCCCTAAACTTAATATCTCCCCCTTTAAAAATGTTGTCATAAACGTTATAACGTGAGTGAACAATTGGTGTTTTCCCTCTGTCATTAACTACCTTTTTTATGGCTCTAAACTCTCTTCAATCCTATGATCAAAGGATGACTCAGACAAGAGCTGGAATTCCTGCCCAGTAATGCTCTGGGAATGGAAAGTTGTGACTGAGGGTCCCACAAGTTATTCCTGCAAAAACATAGAGGTTTTTCCAAACTCTACCAGTTACCTGGATGGGAATCTCAATGGTGGTCACTTTTTAGTATAGTTATCTGAAATAACTGTGAATAACCAGGCCATTATGAATACACCTTTCAAATACCAGAACAAATGTCAAAAATAAGAAGCAGTATATTATTATTAATATTCTCAGTTCTGTTTATACTGATTATTGTATCAGTCAGCTATTACTGCATAAAAGCCATGCCAAAAGGAAACAATATAAGATAATGGTTTTTTTTTCTTTTTTTAATCACATGGGAGTCTGTGATGGGGAAGTCTTCAGGGCTCTGCTGGTCTCCTCATGAGGCTGCTGTCAACTGTGGGTCAGCTGGAAGTGCTCTGCTAATCCTGGCTGTGTTCTCACATTTTTTTAAAGATTTTATTTATTTATTTGAGAGGGAGAGAGATAAAGAGAGAGAGAGCTGGAGGGATGGGCAAAGGGAGAGGGAGAAGCAGACTCTCCCCATGTGGGGTTCAATCCCAGGACCCTGGCATCAAGATCTGAGCCTAAGGCAGACACTTAACCAGCTGAGCCACCGAGGTGCCCTGTTTCTAGGATTTGTCCATTTCTTCTAGGTTGTCCAATATGTTGGAGTGAAAATATTCATAGTGATCTCCTATGATTGTATTTCTATTCTAGTGGTTGTAAGGTATCATTTTTGCTGCTGATTTTATTTATTTATGTCTTCTACACTGCCTCCTTTTTTTTTTTTGGTCTAACTAAAAGTTTGTCAGTTTTGCTAAGCTTTTCAAATTATTTACTCTTAGCTTTGTTAATATTTTCTACTGGTTTTCTGGTCTATATATTATTTCTGTATGCTCTAATATTTGGTATTTCTTTTTCTCTGCTGCTTTGGACTTAGTTTGTTCTTGTTTTTCTAGGTCTTTGAATCATAAAGTTAAGTTATTTACTTAAGTTTTTTTTTCTTAATGTTGGCATTTATTGCTGTAAACATCCCTCTTAGAACTGCTTTTGCAATATCCCATAAGTTTTGATAGGCTGTGTTTCCATTTTCCTTTGATTCAAGATTTTTAAATTTCCTTTTTGGTTTCTTTTTTCACCCATCAGCCATTCATGGTTGGCATGGTTTAATTCCCACATATTTGTGAATATCTCACATATCTGTGCCCTTACTTTCGTTGTAGCATTATTCACAATAGCCAAGATGTGGAAATAGCCCAGTATCCATTGACAGATGAATTAACAATGATGACATTTTGGTACAATGGAATTCAACAAATAAAAAAAGGAAGACATCCCGTCCTTTGCTAAAATATGGATGGACCCCGAGGGCATTATGCTAAGTTAAATAGACAGACAGAAAAAGTAAAATACTGTATGATCTCACTTATATGTGAAATACAAATATCTGAACATGTAGAAACAGAGAGTAGGTTGATATTTGCTGGTGGCTGGGGTTTGGGGAAATGAGAAGATGCTGGTGAAAGCCTACAAAACTTCAGTTATAAGATGAACAAGTTCTGGGAACTTAATGCACAACATGGTCATTTTGGTTAACTATATTGTGTTGTACAGTTGAATGTTGCTAACAGAGTACATAGTCAATGTTCTTGCAACAAAAAGAAATGGTAACTACGTGAAGTGATGGATGTATTCACTAACCTCTCATGGTGATCACTTTACAATGTATATGTATATGAAATCACCAATCACAAATTTATATATCAATTACATTTCAATAAAGCTGGAAAAAATATTCCTATGTCTCTGCCTTCTATTTGCCTTTCAAATATCACCTCCTTCCGGGAGTACCCTCCCCATAAAAAAATAAAAAATACTACCAGGATGAAAACTATTTTGAATATGTCATTGGGAAGGCCAATCAATAGGAAAACAGTATCTACATTAAAGATGCCATGAAGATGGCATCAGTGATACAACAGTTCTTAGCTCCATCAATCAGTGAGTTAGATACAAGGTCCCTGGTCTCTCTGAGGCATCTGGAAAGAAAACTTATTTCTTTGATCTTTTCTTAGACTAAGAATGGTGATCTGGGTGCCTGGGTGGCTCAGTTGGTTAAGTGACTGGCTTCGGCTCAGGTCATGATCCTGGAGTCCCAGGATCGAGTCCTGCATTGGGCTCCCTGCTCGATGGGGAGTCTGCATCACCCTCTGACCATCTCCCCTCTCATGCTCTTTCTCACTCTCTAAAATAAATAAATAAAATCTTAAAAAAAAAAAAAAAGAATGGTGATCTATAGGCAAGGGGTGGGGAGGAGATATTTACCATTGGAGGAAAGCCTGATTCTCTGGAGTAGAATTTCCATAACTGCCCAGTGGACACATAATTCAGTTTCACTGTCTTCTCTGAGATCATTCCACTGCTGAAGGTGGACATGGACATGAAAAATTTCGGATTGAAATTTACACTAGTGGTAGACTGTTTGCAGAGATGGACCCACATCCCCGACTTTCTCGGTAGCCATGTCTTTGGCAGTGTATGCAGCACCTTCCATCAGGTTGTGGAGACTATTCCTCCACCTTTGATCTGGGCTGGATTAGGACAGTTTATGTGCTGTGGCCAGCAGGATATGATGGGAGTGACAGTGCACCTTACAGCCTTGGTGAATTTCTCTGCTTTGTCTTGGGACTCTGCCTCCAAAAAGTGAATTAAGCTGGTTGGCTGCCAGAGGAAGTGAGGACATGTGGAGCAGAGACCAGTTGTCCAAGTCAAGGCCACTCTGGATCAGCCACAGCTCGCTAGCCAAACCCCAATTATATTAGGATGCCCTGTGGAGATCAGCAGAGCTCACCTAGCTGACACACAGCTGACTTAAAGCTGTTGAAGAGTTGAAAGGATATTAGAACAACTCATCACCATGCAATTCTACTTGCTACTAAAGTCATTATACCAAGCCATTTGCTTTCAGGATGATTTGCTATGTAACAACATTCATGATCACTTTGTTATTCAAGTTTATTTTGGGTAACTTACAAAGTGACTTTAGGGCACCTGGGTGGCTCAGTCAGTTGAGTATCCCACTCTTTGATTCAGCTCAGGTCACGATCTCAGAGTCATTGGGTCAAGCCCCACCTTGGTCTCCCGGCTCAGCAGGGAGTTGGCTTGAGATTCTCTCTCTCCCTCACCCTCGGCCCCTCCCCCCATTCTTGCTCTCACTCTCTCCATCTCAAATAAATAAATAAATCTTAAATTAAAAAAAAATGACTCCAATGAGGATCCATTTCAGGTACCAACTAGTGTTTGGAAGGACATGCATTTTTGTGGAGATTAAAGTGTGACCCAGAGTCATGTAACTACTCAGGAATTCATGCTGTGTCTTGCAGAGACATCTTGATTTTAGCCCAATGAGACTCATTTTCAGCTTTGACCTCCAGAACTGGAAGAGTATAAATATGTTTCTTTTAACTCCTCAGTGTGGTAATTGATTGTAGCAGCAACAAGAAAGTGACAGACATTTTTCCAATAAAATTTTCTTTGAAGAAACTAATTTAAACCTCTCAGTTCATTCACTTAGCTTCCTCGGGTAAGCACATTTTGTGTTGAAACCCTACCTTCAGTAGTAGAAAAATCTAAAGTCAGTTTGGAGATATTCAGCCTGTTTTACTGGTACATGGAAGTTCTTGCATAAATGTCAATGTGGTTCTGTCTTTGAGAAGCAATGCATTGTTAAAATTAAGGCCAGCTGTTCTACTAAATGTTTTTGTCTAAATTTCTACATTCCTAGTATTTTATGCAAATGCAAATGTTTGTTCTTTTCACTTCTTAACCCTCAAGTTTCTCTAAAGCTTTCTTTCAACACAATAGATAGGTGATAATGGGTTATAATGAGGGTCATGAGCCTTGTACATGTACATCCATGCATGTGTGTTTTCTTTAAATAAAATGTATATGAATATGCATACATTTACATACACACAACATTTAGTCTTGAACATTCTTTGTCCCACAAAGTATTTCCTCACATTTCATCTTTCCTTACAACATTCTGTGAAGTTAGGTTTATGATTCCGCATTGCCTTCAGAAGAAAACATAGGCTGGAGGGATTACATCTTAAGAATTGCGTAATGAAGCAGAATTTATTGTTCATCTTCCTGAGTTATATGGAAATGGAACCATGCACTATGTACCCATGAGTTTTCAATGATTATTTTAATTCCTAAAGTTGTACACTTTAAATATGTACAGATTATTGAATGTAATAATGGTCCAATAAATTAATTAGAATTTAAAAATTCTAGTGGTGCATGACTCAGAGTCAGAAATGGAGCATAGTTAGCTGAGTCACACCTAACAGGGTGGGAGAGCTCTCCTCCAATCGTGGAAAAGCAAAGGTTCACATGTGGATATTAAAAGAGTGGAATTAAAGTAAACAATTCACATTTGATAAACTCATTTATTTTGTAACTAGAAGATGCCTACATATATGAAAGGAGTAAAATGACATAAATTGGATCAAGACAGCAGAACACTACAGCCACATACTTCATGGATGAGCCTTAGAAACGCAATGTAGAGATTCCCAACTTACTTCAGAATCATGAGGAACCCTGCAGAGATCAGAACAACTCCCTCCCCTACAATCCCTTTCCATAATAAAGGTATTATACTAAGCCATTTTTTAAAGGTTTTATTTATGTACTTGAGAGAGAGAGAGAGCAAGCTAGAGTGAGAGCTTGAGTGTGGGGGGGACGGACAGAAGGAGAGGGAGAAGCAGACTCCCCACTGAGTAGGGAGCCTAATAGGGGGCTCTATCCCAGGACCCCGGAATCATGACCTGAGCCAAAGGTAGATGCTTAACCAACTGAGTCACCCAGGCACACATACATTAAGCCATTTTATTTTAGGATGCTTTGTATGCAACAATAACTAACTGCTATAATAATCAAATCAGGCAGAACTGACAGCATTTGTAATAATCTGATTCTTTTTATTCTAGGCAATTATTTTGATAATTGAAGGTAGCCTTCATGACTACTCTGTTCTTGAAGTTTATTTCATGTAACTGTATAAAAAAATGACTCCTTAGAGGCCCCTTTGAGGTAAAATGGAAAGGTGGGAAGGACATGTATGTGTGCCCACAACTTGTGACTCTGAACCACATCCTGGACAGGACTCAAAGCTTGCTGGTGAGTCATCCTGTGATTATCAGGATCATATATAGTGGATGTTACTGATATGGTTAATTTGCTGCCCCTTTAGTAATTATGGCAAAATTTCGAAGGGTGAGAGATATTTCATTTAGAGAAATGGAAGGAATCATATTTGTATGTAGCACTGGAAATGTTCAACCAGAACCAGAAAATAATTTGATAAAACCCCAAACATGCCACCAGTCTTTCATTTTAATGAATACACCTTACAAGTGGACCCTGATATTCCATAATTCAATGACTAGATGAAGTGCCTGAGAAAGAAATATTTTGCATAGCAATAAATATATAATTTAGTATTTTGCCTCATCATTCTTAAAACCAGGTTTGATTCTAAGACCATATTATGTCAATCTATTTTTTCCATATTTGTCTTTCTGTGTAGATTCCACTTGGAGACATGTAATTTATTATCATATTTTTTGCCAGTGACTATGGCAGGCATGGTGTGTTAACAGGACAGGATCCTAATGTGTAGAAAAATTCCCGTGATCAGCTATAGCGACCAGTACGCCAATGTCTGCATTCTCTGGAAGAGCGGTTAAGGTAGCGATATGCAAAGGAATGATGTTCACAAAAGGGAAGTACAGTGGTCTCAGATTTTTCTCTGTTATAAACTTACATAAATAGCTGTGGTGACCAAGAGTAGACTTTTCCACAGGAGTAGTATTCAGTCAAACAGAAGAAAAAATACTCACTATGATCTATTTTATTTGCTAAGAAATTATTCTTAACAGCTTAATGTAATCCTTTGAATAAGTAAGAATGTCCAAATATTTCACATCCAAAGTTAGGAATGACATTGAGACTAGGAAAATGACAAAGGGAAAATCTTTTGGATATCAGAGATATCACAAATCTTAAGAAAATGAGTTACATATATTGTACGAGACATTGAAATCAAAAACAGAGAAATTCTAGGAAATAAACTAAGGAAGCAAGTTCTACTTCCACAATATACATCAAATAATCACAACTTCTGACTCTAAGTCATTTGCTCTGCAATCATGGGCACTTCAGGCCTCGGACAATTGGCCCTTTTAGAACTGCCATCCCAGAGAATCTCATCAGAGCCCTCTTTATGTCTTTGTTCCTCAGGCTGTAGATGAAGGGGTTCAGCATGGGTGTGACCACCGTGTACATCACCGAGGCTACTGCACTTGAGTGGGAGCTCTGGGGAGCAGCAGAGCTAAGGTACACTCCTAGGCTGGTACAATAAAATAAGGAGACAACCGAGAGGTGAGATGCACAGGTGGAAAATGCTTTATACTTGCCCTGAGATGATGAGATCCCAAGTATGGAAGAAACTATCTTAGAGTAAGAGTAAAGGATCCCAGTGAGGGGAGCACCCCCCAGCAGCACAGCTGCAAAATACATCACCGTGGTATTAAGAACAGTATCAGAACAGGCAAGTTGTATCATCTGATTGAGTTCACAGAAAAAGTGGGGGATTTTCACCTCTGTACAGAAGGACAGCCACAACACCATTAAGGTTTGTAACAAAGAATTCAGGATGCTCATGATCCAGGACACCAGAACCAGCAGTCCACAGAGCTGGGGGTTCATGATGACCATGTAGTGCAGGGGGTGACAGATGGCCACAAAGCGGTCATAAGCCATCACAGTCAGGAGGAACATGTCTACTCCTGCAAAGAGTATGAAAAAATACATCTGGCTGAGGCAGCCTGCATAGTTAATGACCTTACTGTGAGTCTGGATGTTCCACAGCATCTTGGGGACGGTGGTGGAGGTAAAACAGATGTCTACAAAGGATAGGTTGGAGACGAAGAAGTACATGGGGGTGTGGAGGTGAGAGTCAGAGCTGACGGTCACAATGATGAGAAGGTTTCCAAACACAGTGATCAGGTACATGGAGAGGAAAAGCCCAAATATGAGGGGCTGCAGTTCTGGTTCCTCTGATAATCCCAGAAGAAGAAACTTTGAAATTCCTGTATTGTTTCCTGGGTCCATTGTTGGAGATGACTACCAGCACAGGGGAAAATAACATGATTAATTTTCACACAAATGGGCATTGCTCACATTGTGGAAATGCTAAAGTTTACATTTTCCATTCAAGAAACTAATTTCAATATTTTGTGAATGGATTTGGGCCCCTTGAGGGTATCCCCAGTTCCTCTCTGATTAGGAATTTCCTTCCCAACATCAGATGTTCCCCAACAGGTCAGGTATTATAAAGTTTAAATAAGAAATCATTTCACGCATTTAACGAATATATAGAGTGTCGACCACATTTCAGAAATTCCTAGTCATAAAGTAGAGGGTGCTGAAAAGCAATAGTCCCTACAATTCAATGATGGTGATGGAAAAGAAGCAGATATAAAGATTAAATAATGGACAGATGCTATGAAAAAAAAAAAAACAGAAGCAGGTTAAAGGAGAGAGTGAATGGGGTGTTACGTTGGGTGTTCAGTCAAGACTGGATAAGAAGATGACATTTGAACAGAGACCTCATGGAAGAGAGGGTGGATGGTGGGAGGTCTTCCTGGCAGATGGAACAGCCAGTGCAAAGGCACTGAGGAAGTGCTTCTGTCAGAAAAATCAAGGCTCAGAAGGAAGCCAGTGTGTTGAGGGCAATGGACAAGAGGGAGTGATGAGAGGTGGTGGCAGTGAATTTCCTAGAACCATGTGGCCTCATAACTGCTTAAGTTCAAGACACAGGGAGTTCTTCATCCATACTATGTACCTCTTGCACTTTATGATCTGGTTGCAATACGGTCTGGTCCATTGAACATCCCTCCTCAGTATCATCTGTTGATTGAGTTTGGCCTGTGTATTGTAAGTGTCACCTTGTAAAAGAGGAGCCCATGTATCCCTGCTCGGAGGACTGCTCTCACTCATCAAGATGCCCACACGCATGTGCACACACACACACACACAGTGTCACATACACACAACACAGCACACCACGTCCTCCTGGTATGTGTTACTCTATGTCCTTCTCACCCCCTAACCCACCCCAACACACTATTTAGGATATGAATGCATACACATCATATTACTTTTCCCATAAGGAATGTAGAAATATTACCCAGAAATTCCTATTCATAGCTTCCCAGGGATAAATCATCTTGGGGCTCCATTTTGGAATGGCCACTTTCTGACCTGTGTGTAAGGAAACAAATAATTGTGCTCAATAGAGAGAGAGAGAGATGGAGGGAGGGAGAAATGAGATGGACATAAAGAGTAAAATGACCTAATCAGCTCATTTGTCCTGAGAGACTGTGAGGAAGGAAAGCTTCCTTGGTGCTGGTGGCATCCAATCCTGGTTTTACCCCATTTATACCCACCAAAAATAATAAAAGAGCAAAAATAAATTGCCCAAAGACAAAGGTAGTGACTTATTTATTGTGTAAAACACCTTACAGATTGAACACCACAAGAGAAAAATGAGTAAAGAGAATACACCAACACTTCACAAAATTAGGTATTTTTATTAACAGATAGCAGATAGCAGGGGAACTGTTTTTTCTGTGCCTATTGCATATTTATTTGACCCACTGATTTTTGTTTGGTTCATAGAGGATAAGGTGAGCCCCTTTATCACTTTTCTTATGTGACATCTTTTTGTGATTATTTGTCATCTTATCCTTTGGGTTTTAGTCACTTTCTTGACAAGTCCCAGGAGAACATCTACCTCTATTGGTTCTGTTCTTTTCCAATATGCGAAGACCTCCCCAGACTCTGTAAGATCTTACATACCCCGTGGCAATCTATCCTCTTACTCTGAATATTCTTCATGTGACTTATCTGAGGACATTATCTCGTACCACATTTATCTCACTGCGCTCTTGTCTGTCATTCTGATGTAAGCACCAAAGGAGCAAGAACTTCATCTGTACTGTTCATCTTTTTCTTTACGGGTGTGGATGTATATGCACTTGTATTGAAATAAGTTCAAGAAAATGAGACATTATGAAATACAGAGAATGACAGAGGAGATAAAACCAGGTTAAAGAGAGCAGGTTCAGTACAACAGTATTCCACAACACTGAAGTGAGTTTTGAGAACTAACTGAAACAGGATCTACAGGAGCAGTAAATCCACAAAAGCAACATGGATGAATAATAAAATTTCCCATGACCCTGAAATAGAAGGGTATAACATATAAAGTTATTAGAATATTCTGGCACATAGAAGATGCTCTTTTAGTATGTGTTGAATGAATCAGAAATTTGGTCTCATTATATGTTGATATTTAATACATGACAAAGATGCATTTCAATTTAGTTGGAAAAGATTGGATTGTTGAATGGAAGTTGGCACAAATAGCTTTCTATGTGCAATGAAGTGCAGTGGATCCTTATCTCACACATCTCACAAAAAATCAGGGGAAAACCTTCAGTTTAGGAGTAACCATTCCACTTTAGTTGCACATCTAGAAACCTCCATATAAAATCCACAGCTGGGCAAACCATCATAATTAAGGCAAAAAACTCAGAAGTAAGAAGATAGAAATACTTAACCAAATAAAATTTAAAACTATTTTATGGTGAACAATATCTAACTAAAAGTCAAGAGAGAAACTGATTTACAACAATTATTTGAAATGCTGATAATTATAGATAAATAGGCATATAATATGTGGACATATAATGATAATAAGCAAATATCCATGGTGATCAAATACATGAACGTTTGCTGGAGCTCATTAATAGTTTAAAAACTCAACAAGAAATCTCACACCCATCACCTGGAGAAAATACTCAAGGAGCTGTCACATTGATTGGGGTTGAAATTTTTGAACACAAAGCATAGAGGTACTTTGTAATTTTGCTATCAGAATTGTGAAGTGTTACAGTGTCTTGTGGAGGCTCTGAAGACAGTTACAAATATTTAAAAAAAAGATGTTCTTTGGGGTGCCCGGCTGGCTTAGTTGGTAGAGCATGGGACTCTCGAGCTTGGGGCTCTATGTTCAAGCCCCATGTTGGATGTAGAGATTACTTAAAAAATAAGGTATTAAAAAAAATAGAAATATTCCTCAACTCGGGATTTCTCAGTCTCTGCATAAGGACATTTGTGGTCAGATCCTTCACTGGTTCTTTGGTTGTGAAACATAGTTTTAACTATTTAAAAATATTTTGTAGCATTGATATATTGTAATTTAATGAGAAAAAAATAAGAAAGATCATCAGAAGTGTAAATGGCTCAGCCACACCATGAAATGTCATGCAGGCGATGAAATAATGACAGCATTACACGAGTTGAGTAGAAGGACATGTAGAAGGTACTCCTGAGTCAGAAGGACTGAGGAAGAAAAGCTAGAAAGAAAGGTTGTACCAGAACATACAGGATACTTAGAATATGCATAGGTGTCTTTCTATGCATATGAGCTGAAAGGGTGTGAATGTGTATGTCTGCAGAGCACATTATAGTTTTAAAAAACAAAGACATTTGAAAGAAAGAACAGTGGAAATGCACTTAGGTTAAGCAGAATGGCTCAAAACAACTGTCTGAAACCAAATGGAAGGAAGTCCCAAAACCAACTTCTGTACAAAGAGGTTTAAAAGAGTAATAATTAAATGAAATTGACAATGGTACAAATCTAAATTAAAGTGCCATGGATTTGGGAATAAAAGAATATGAAAAAGTCTTTTAAGGTGGAGAGAAAGCAGTATCTAAAGTTTTAGTATCGTGTAACATAAAGATATATTGGACAAGATTGCTTATGGAAGGAAAGTGATTTTTCTTCAAACATAAAGAATCCCTTTCAAGTGATGGCATTTCTATTTTAGAAAAAGATCCAATAATAAAAGGCCAAAAGGAGCAATAAGGAATACAGAATTGAATACTAGTTGAAAATATGTATAGAGGGTGATTTGTGAGCAATAAGTATGAAGAAGGTCATTCACTTCCATTTTGAATGTAAGTATTCACCAGTGAAATATATTAAGGTGACAGATTAATTCTTTCAGAAAAAAGAGAAAAGAAAGAAAGAAAGAAAGAAAGAAAGAAAGAAAGAAAGAAAGAAAGAAAGAAAGAAAGAAAAAGAAAAAAGAAAGGAAGGAAGGAAGGGAGCCTAGAAAAAGCAGTGAGGAAATATATTATGACTAACTCACAGACTTTACCACACAGAATTTATACACTCTCACACATTCTACACAAATACATCTATACATACATAAAAAAGCAAAATGGCAAGTAGCTAAATTGGTGAAATAAACAGCAATTCTTTCCTGAAAGATCACAAACAAACAAACAAACAAACAAAAAAAACCCAGGAATAAAACCACTCTGATCCCACTATGCAAACACCAAGGACTCCCACAGACAATTTTCAACAGAGAAAGTGGGTGGCTAGCTAAGCCAGGACATATTCAGGCTCACAGGTAATGAGGTAATTCTCAAGGAAGCTCATTAGCAGACCCTTTTTCACATAATCCGTGTAAAAAATTTCACTTGAATACTCAAGAGAGAGGAAGTACTTTGATTGTATGTTTCATATACTGCTCTTGCACAGATGTACCTGGGAGAATTCTTTCATCTGGATTTTTCTCTTCAGTATGGAAATACAGTCTAATAAGTCCCATCTTAAAAGAAAAAAGACATGTCCTCACTTCACTGTATATCCCTCCACAGCTAATACTTGACTTTTCTACTCTGGTTAATTGCAAAGATCCCTGGTCTCATGTCCTACTTTTATGCATCCTGTTCCCTGTCTGATTGGGTTTCCATTATTATGATTTAGTTGTTAACACTGAACCTTGTAATTATGAATACAATATCCATTTCTATATTTAGCATCATAAATACATAAATGAATCAATCAATGAATTTCTTAATCAATCCAGCAAACAGCCACAGCAAACTCTCAGCTCTGGGCTAGGCCAGATTGGCCCTCAGGTGACCTC
This sequence comes from Halichoerus grypus, assembly GCF_964656455.1. NCBI lineage: Eukaryota > Metazoa > Chordata > Mammalia > Carnivora > Phocidae > Halichoerus > Halichoerus grypus. Next base: position 205,962,465 of record NC_135712.1, read on the forward strand.
AGCTAAATGATCTTGACTTTCATTCTCTTGACCTTCTCCTGCAGCCCCTACTGGGCAGTAAAACTCATCTAGATGGGGTCTCACAGAGGAAGGTCTCTATGTGGAAATCAAATACCTGTCTGGTTGGTAGATGATGGAGGATGAAGATCTGTCCCCCGACAAGAGAGCAGGAAGTGGTCAAACTCCAGTACCCCATCCAGACTTAGGACTGCACAAGAAACGACCAGGTCTTGTTCATCCCAAGGTTGCCCACACTGCAGGACTGCAGCCAAGGAGGTATTTACAGCTGCTTTGGTCTGCTCATTATGCACATCTCCCTCTTGTTCCTCCCAGCTTTAGGCACATGATTTCCCTGTGGGACACTAGTGTGGACAGGAAAGACATTTTTCCTACTGAATTTCTGTTCCTAAGAGACTGGGTGATAGGCCAGGTGAAGTCAGTTTTTCGTACTCTTTTTCTATGACCTCTGCCTTTCAGAGATCTAAACTCCCAGCACCATATCCCACTCCTGAGTAACGTTTTCTCCTGTTTAAGGAGGAATCGGTCCTGACTAGGTCCCTTGGGTCCTTCAAAGCTTTGGCTTGTGGTGGAGACACAATCCCTGATATCTCTAGAATGTTACTTTTCCCTTTTTCAACAAAGATGATGTTTGTTCCTTTAATAGAAAACCCTGGGCCCTACACTCCTTGGCTTCATGACAATTTTGCCAAAACAATTAGGAATTTCACACTTCTATCACAAGTTCAGGCTATGACTTAAAATGTCACTACAAAATATTTGCTAATTATAAGATATATATTGAGATATTTTATGCACTATAATCTGAGTTTAGCACCTTATAGGAATTGCCTGATTTAATTTTTATAGAAGTCCATTCTGTGAGGAAACACTATTTTGAGCCTCTTTCCCTATGGAGAAATGGGGTTTGAAGAATTTAGTGATCTTCTCAAAGTTATCATTGCAGAAAGGGATGGGTGTTGACTGCATTCTCTCAGGATGCTCCCAGTTTTCAAACTCTGTGCCAGTGGTCCCAACCATACATGGTACTTTTCCCCTGGGCATATGTGGCAACGTCTGAGGGATGCTGCTAAACACTTCCAATGAGCAGGACAGCTCCCCCCAAAAATAACGACCCTGCCTCAAAGGTCAAATTGAGAATGTGAGAAACGTACTCTAGACCAGCACTTCTCCAACTTCAAAGTGCCTGTAAATCACTTAGGATTCTAGCTTACTTGCAGATTCTGCTTTATCAGGTGCTGGTGGGCCCAGGAGTTCAGCATTTCTAACAAGCCCTGGAGTGATGCTGATGCTGCAGCTTGTGGTCTGTGGACCACTCTTTGAGTAGCAAGGCTGTCGTCCTGTGATAGAGTAAGGTGCAGGTGTCGTAGGTGTTCTTCACAAAAAAAAAAAACCAAAAAACATTTTTGCAAAAAATTTTGAATGACTAGTAGTATATCCAGTCATTCTAGGGGCTGTGATAAATTCTGTGTTTGTTTCTTTTATATAAGGACCCTTGTGTGGTACACAAAAAAAATACTTTTGGAAAAGACTTTCTAGTAGGCAGAAAAAGAGCCTCTTTAACTTGTCTACATTCTAGTACCTAGAAACTTCGAATATGTTATTCTTTATAGGAAGAGGGAGGTTAAGGTAGCAAATGGAACAAGGCCGCTAAGCAGCTGACCTTAAATTAAGATTGGCCAAGATTATGCAGGTGGAACTAAGGTAATCACCATGGTCCTCTGAATGTGGGAAAGGCAGGCAGAAGAGTTGGATCCGAGAGATACGTGAAGATGCCACGTCACTGATTTTGAAGATGGAGAAAGGGCAATGAGCCAAATAATGCTTGTTGTCACTAGAAACTTCAATTGGAAAAAAAAAAAAGTCTCTCCTGCAGCATCCAGAAGGAACCAGGTGCTGCAGATAACTTGATTTTAACCTACTGAGACTTACTTCAGGCTTCTGACCTCCAAAGGAGTAAGAGCCTAAATTTCTTTGAAGCCTCTAGTGTGGTAATTTGTTAAAGCAGAAATAGGAATGTAAAATAGACATCGATCCAATAAAATTGTTTTGGAGTAAAGGAAATTTTGGTTTCTCAATTAATTCATTTCTTTACTCTTGGGTAAGGGTGTTTTGGATTGAAATCCAACCTTAGCTGGAAGAAAAAAAAGAATAAAGTCATTTTGAAGCTTCTGTTCCATTGCTGAAATGGAATGGAAAAAGTGTGATTTACTTACTTTATGTATTTATTTAAAAAAGTGGTGGAAATTTTAAACTGGTAGCCAAGGGATTACTGTGAATTTGCTGGCAGGAAAGTAAGTGTTACAAGGTTGAAGGCAGAACATGAAGGCAGCTGTGTTCCAAATACTGATATTCTTTAAGTCAGGGTTTCTCTGTCTCCTCAACATGGACATTCTGGTCACAGCCTGCCCTGGGGTGGGGTGTGTCCTGTGCATTGTAGGGTGTTTAGAGCATCTCTGGCCTCCACGCACCCCTCTCCAGTGTTACAGGCAAAGCTGGCTCCAGGCAGTGATCAGTGACCCCCCCAGGGGACCAAATCACATCCAGTTAGAACCACACATTGAGTGTAACAATCTCAAACTATTTTTTCCAGCATTGTTATAATAGCAATTTAATGATAAAGAATATGAAAGACCATTGAAAATGTGAGTAGCAGTTACTCTGTGATATTGATATTAGCACTAATAATACATTAATTACTTAATCAAGCAAACAAACACAAGGATCTCCTGCTCTGGGCTAAGTTGAATTGGCTCTCACATGGTGATGGGTCAGTGTTCTTGGCTTCCAGTCTCTCTGACCGTGTCATCCATGGTCCACTGGGGTGTTGGACTCACCTGGCTGGGGTGTCTGGCAGGAAGACGTCCTTGTAGATGTTTGAATTCCTCCCTGGACAGCAAATGATAGGGACTAAAGCTCTGTCCTCAGCTTCCTGAGACAGCAGGAAGGAGTGAAGCATTGGCCTCCAGCCAGAATTAGGACTCAGAACAAACAGACAAGAAACATGGCCCTTCCCATCCAAGGTTGTACAGAGTGATGGACTGGAAATGAGGAGGTATTTACAGCTCCCTGCGTCTGCTCCTTAGGCACATTTGGCTCTTGTGACTCCAGCCTCTAAGCACATGATTCCCAAGTGGAAAAGTCCTTTGGACAGAAAGGATGTTTTCCTAATGAATCTGTTCCCAAAAGACTAGGTTAGAGATTAAGTGAATCCAGTTCTTTTGTTTTACTCCTTTTCCTTGACCTTGCCCCCTTCCTGATGTATAAATCTCCTAGCACTTTATCTAAGCTTTGAGTTATAATTTTCTCCAAGTCTACAATGGACCGAGGCACAAACTTGGGTTAGGTGTCTTTATCTTCAAAGCATTGACATGTGGTGGGGACCCAGCCCTGCTGTCTCCAGACAGGGTCTATTATTCTATTCAATAAGGTGGACAAGTGGGTTCTTCTGATAATAAACCTTGGCCACTACAGACATTGGCTTCAAGACACGTTTGCCATTACAATTAGGAATTTCTTACTTTTTTTTTTTAGATTTTTTATTTTATGTATTTATTTGTCAGAGAGAGAGAGAGAGAACAAGCACAAGCAGGGGGAGCATCAGGCAGAGGAAGAGGGAGAAGCAGGCTCCCCACTGAGCAGGGAGCCTGATGTGGGACTCGATCCCAGGACCCTGGGATCATGACCTGAGCCGAAGGCAGACACTTAACTGACTGAGCCACCCAGGCATCCCAGGAATTTTTTACTTAATCACAAGTTAAAAGCTGTCCCTTGTTATAAAAAATGTTAATTATAATAGATGTATTTAGATCTTTTTATGTACTATAATGTGAGCTTATCATATCATAGGGATTTTTGATTTAATATTTATAAACATCTTATCCCTGAGGAAGTACATTTATGAACTCCAATCTATATTGTAGAAATGGTCCTTGGTGGTGTGTTGTGATCTGTCCACATTTAATATCCAAGTATGTGTTTGTCCTTGAGTGTCATGCTGTCAGGACGCTTCTAGTTCTCAAGCTCTGGGGCAGTGGTTCTCAACCAGAAATGAATTTTCCCTGGTGAATGTTTGGTAATGTCTGAAGGGAAGCTGCTAAACGCTTATAAAACAAAGGAAAGCATCCCTACAATATTATTATCCTGGCCCAAATGTCAACCACAGAAGGTTGAAATCTCTCTAGACCAGCATCTCTCCAACTCAATGTGCATTTGAAACAACCCGGATCCCAGGACAAATAGAGGATCTGATCACAGGTCCTGGGTGGCCCAGAGACTCTGCATTTCTGGCGAGCTCCCGGGTGATGCTGATGTGCGGGTCCTGGTCTGTGTTCCTGTGTAAGAGATAGGTGTAGGGGTGTTGTTGCAGGGTTGCAGGGTTCTTGTCTCACGGAGTCGAAGAATGAATCTCGCGGACACAAAAGGTTGAAGTGAAGTGAAAATTTATTAAGTGAAGGTGAGAACACAAAGGAAAGGAAAAAAACAGCTCTCGAGTGAGAGGGGTTCTGAATGGGTTGCCACGAAGGGCGTTTATGGTCTGTCTTTTATAGGAAAGTGACCAGGGAACATGGTAAGCATCTCATCGATAGCATTTAGGACAAACAAAGTGGATTTATAACTATCATGTCAATATATCATTTATATTTAGGACAAACAAGCTGCATTCCTTATGTTCCCTTTCTTTGGGTAATATCTCATCTATAACAGCTCTCCCCATCTGGGATTTCTGTGAGCCTGGTCACATAGTCCCTGGTGTGAGCCTAGTCGCATAACCCCCTACATCTCTGTCCCTACATAGCCCCATCTGTCCCTTACTCAGTTTTAAGTCTTCTGTACCAAATACATGTAATCTTGAAGGAATAGTATACGATGGGGGATCGTCAAGCCCAACAGTCAAGAGAGAGTTCTTGAAAGTTTCACAGTGCAAAAATGTGATTTTCATTACAGCATGGGGACAGGACCTGTGGACAGAAGAGAAGCACTGGGATTGTGAGGAGTGACTGATTCTATACTTTTTAGTTAGTGGGGGTTAGGAATAGCATAAGTCTCTAAGGATTTGGAAGCAAGGCTTTCAGGACCTTGAGGGGCTAGCATGCTGTTAAGTTGACATTAGTCTTTAATAAAACAAAACATTAGGCATTAAGGCATCCATGAGTTCCTTGAATGTCAAGTTCTGCATGTTTAGGGTATCTATCAGTCGGCTGCAAGCCATAAAGAGATTTAATTTAAGCTACACTTCTCTTGCCTTTGTTTCCCTCATCCGTGTATTCATTCATTCATAAGGCTGTGTAAATTCCGCGTTTATTGCTTTTACGGGTGACACAAAATAATACACTTCTGAAAAAGACGTAGTAGGTAGAATAAGGCCCTCCCGAATATGTCACAACCTAATCCCCAGTACCTTCAATGTGTTATTTGTTGTAGCAAAGAAGGCATAAGACGGTAGATTGAACAGGGTTGCTAATCAGCTACCATTAAGATAAAGAGATTAGCTATGATTGTCCAGATGGGGCTAAGGTAATCACAACAGTCCTCCAAATGTTGACAAGGGAGACAAAGAGTTAGTGTCAGAAAGACTTTGAAAATGCTGCCCTGCTGGTTCTGAAGGTGGAGGAAGACCCATGAGCCCAGGAATGCAGGTGGCCAGCAAGAGAGACTAGAATTGGAAAAGAAACAGATTTTCCCTTGAGCCTCTAGAAGGAACTCAACCCTGCAGACATGTTGCTATTGGTCCGATGAGACTCCTTCCAAGCTTCTGACCCCAGAACTGCAAGAGCAAGTATGTGTTTGTTTTAAGCAACTAGTGTGGGGATATTTTACAGCAGTGGGAGGAATGTCATATGGACAGAGTCATAAAATTATTTGAGGGAACTGAGTTTAAGTCTTCTAATTCATTCATCAGCTTCCTTTGGATAAGGGCAATTTGCATTTAAAGAACCCACATTAAGGAGTGCCTTGGTGGCTCAATAGTTTAAGCATCTGTCTTCAGCTGAGGTCATGATCTCTGTGTGTCCTGGAATGAAGCCCGCATGGGGCCACCTGCTGCTGGGGGAGTCTGCTTTTCCCTCTCCCTCTGCCCCTCCCTCCTGCTCATGCTCTCTCTCTCAAATAAATAAATGAAAATTAAAATAAAGAAAGAAAGAAAGAACCCACATTAAGTAGAAAAAATTTAACTCGATTTGGAGATATTCTCCTCCATCAGCTGGTACAGTGAATTCCTCCAGGCATAAATGTGCCTGTGGTCTGACTCTGAGGCCTTTGAGGCAGTGATATAGGAAAGGAACTCATGGTCAAAATTAAGGTAATCCATTGTAATTTACAATTTTGTGTCTATATTTCTGCATCCTTTTATTTCATGTTGATTCAATCATTCATTCTTTTCAGTGTTATCCTCTCCAACTCTCCCTCAAGTTTCCTTTCATCAAAAAAGATGAAATCAGAGATCATCTGTGTGTGTACACACGTGGGGAGTGGGCTTATTTGAAAGAAAAATGTATACACACACACACAAGATACAACCACTAAACTAGAATATTTCCTTTGGAGTAAAAAATTAATTTCCACGTATTTCATTCTTTTCTTACAGCATTCATATGAACTTACGTTCAGTATTCCACACGGCCTTCAGAAATAAGGAAAGAGCCTCAGGGAGCTGAAATTTTGTAACAATTAGTTAACACAGCAATTAAAGCTGATGTAACAGTCTTAAATCATACACAAATGGAAACTTGCACCATGTGCTCTTCATTTTCATGATGCTCCTTTAATTCAACAAAATGTATTCTTTCAATGTGGAGTTTATTATATGTCATTATAATTTGACAATTGAATTAAGTGGGAAAATGTCTATGGTGTGAGGCCAAGGGTAGGATCTAGCGCACAGTAGCTGACTCTCCACTGAAGGTTTGCAAGATAGCTCTTCTAAAAGGGAAGGAAAGCACGTGTTAATTATGGAAGCAGGAACAGTGCGATGAAATTTAAAGAATTCACATAAGTTCATTTAATTTCTAAATAGGAGAATACCTTACATATAGAAATGTAGTAACAAGACCATGAATTGGCTGAGACAGAAGAACACTACAACCACACACAGCATCATGGATGAGCCTTAGAAACACAACAGAGATTCACAACTGGCTCCAGACCCATGAGGAGCCCAGCAGAGTTCAGAAATGCTTCCCAGAATATAATGTCATTTGATCATAAAGGGATTACCGATGAGAAGAATAGAGGCAAGAGAAATGCAGCTAGAAGTCAATCTCCTTAAAACCTGCAGCCCCTGATAAATCCTTGAGACATGCAGAGGATGACATTCCTCCAGGAACTCATGGCTGCGTTAATGTTGATGTTTTATTAGAGGCGAAAAAAGAAGCTTATCTTGACAATAATCAGAACTCCAAGAACCTGTAAACCTCACGTTCAGCATACAGAAATTCCTTAGAAACTTACATTATCTCTACCCCCTCCCGCCACAAATTTAAAAGTACAGAATCAGCTACTCCTCACAATTCCAGGGTAGCTCTTTCTGACCCCAAGTCCTGTCCCCGTGCTATTATCAAAGTACCTTTTGTACCAAAAAAATCTCAAAAATTCTTTCTTTCTTTCTTTTTTTTTTTAGATTTTATTTATTATTTTTTTGGTGGAGAGAGACACAGCGAGAGAGGGAACACAAGCAGGGGGTGTGGGAGAGGGAGAAGCAGGCTTCCTGCTGAGCAGGGAGCCTGATGGGGGGCTCGATCCCAGGACTCTGGGATCATAGCCTGAGCTGAAGGCAGATGCTTAACGACTGAGCCACCCAGGCGTCCCGCAACAATTCTTTCTTGATCGTTGTGTTCGGCCACCCTGCATCAGTATGATATCCCATTTGACAAGGACAGCCTGTTACACAGCAAGAGCTGACTGACACAATAATCCGAGTGAACAGACATGAGGCAATTAGAACATGTGCTGTTTTTTGTTTGTGGAATATGATGTGACAAATGAGGAGAGCAGTCATGATCTTTCTGTTATTCAAGTTTATTTCTGATGACTTTATGAATAAGTAACTATATGTGGGCTTCATTCCAGATCACTGGAAGAGTCTGAAGGACATGCATGTTTGTGCAGAAGAACTGGTGACCCTGAACCACACGACTGGCAGGACATCCGCTTATCTGTGAAGCGTCCTCTGATCCTGCAGGGGGAAGACATTTCTGAAAGGTGGGAGGTACGAAATGGGTGATGCTGGTATTGTTCATTCGCCATCCCTTAGAATCTGTGACAAATATTAGGGCAGGGAGTTATTTTGTGTAACAATAGAGAGAGTCATATTAGCAGGTGGGTTTGGAAGATATCAAGTAAAAACAGGAAGATAATTCGGTGATAAAATATATAAGATACGAACCAACCCTTCACCTCAATGAATAAACCCCCTCAGTTGTGGACACTGAACTTCTATGCTTCAGTAAATATATGCACAGCATGAACTGTGATATAAATAAAGGAAAACAGAAAAAAAAAAAGAAATATTTTGTGTAGTAACAAAATGGATGTTTTGAAATTTTGCATCATCATATTTATGATTATCCTGACACTAAGAATATACCTGGTCAATCTATTTGTTCAAATTTGTCTTTCCATGTAGACTGCACTGGGAGGTATATGTTTGCTAATCAGTGTTTGCCAATGGCTATGGTAGGCTTCCTGGACAGGGAGCTGAATCACAGAATAAAAGCAGTTCAGAAACACAGGAGCATGTTTCCAGAGTAACTGCCTGACATTAAGCATTTTGATTGTAATGTAATTACCGGACATTAAGCTTTTGATCTCTGAGGCATGCATTTCTAAGGCAGTCAGGTTGAGTAAACACACTATCAGGGACACAAGTACCAGATAAGCACTCAGGCTGCCCCAGCCATGAAGTACCTCTTCAAAAAGCCCTGGGTAACCTCCATACTGACACAGGAATGACCCTGATTTTCCCATTGAGCACCCAAATTCTAATCACATAAAAAATCTCCAGTAAAGTGTGAACCCACAAAGCCCTAACCACTCTGGCCATGGGCCCTAATAAAGGCAGATCCCTCAGTGGAGCTCTGTCTCCCTATCAATGCCTCTCTCCCCCTCTGACACCTCCCTGAATGGCCTTTGGGATCCCAGGTGCTCTCCAGGACCTGTGAGGATAAACCTGGTTTTGTTAAGAGTTCCCTGATGGGCATTGCTGAGGTGTGTCTTGCAATCACAGTAAGAACCCAAGGGCTGGTGCAGCCACTGCAGAGGCTCGGGTCCGGGAGGCATCTGTGGGAATGTCCACAAGCACAGGGGTGCAGGGGAGTGCCCGGGCTTTCCTAGCCTGAGCATCCCTGTCAGGAGCCTGAGACTGAAACAGAACAATGTTAGAGTCCACATTCTCAGGAAGAGGAGTGAAGGAAATGATGTAAAAAGATGGACAGACTCTAGGTGAACACTGGGGTTTTCTATCTTCATCTACAAGAAAATTATGTGAAGGGCTTAGTGGCCAAGTGTAGTTACTTCCAAATGAAGAATACAACTCAACACCATTCTTCTGGAAAAGCTAGGGAAAATTTACTTGGCATGGTATAAGTCGAAATAAATAAATTTATTTTTAAGAAATCCAACTTGCCCCATGTAAGATACAGAAATTTCCAGGCATTTGCGACCAAGGTTGGGGAAAATGCTGGGATTGTATGCAAATGGACAAAGGGGAACCTGTCTGTATATCAGACAGAGCAGAAGCTTAGTAAAGTGAGTTACTTAAATGTATGGAGAAGTGGAATTATTCAAACAAATGGAAATTCCAGGAAACATGTGGAAGGAGCAGGTTCTACTCCCACAGCCTGATCTAAGAATGGCAGTTCCTGGCTCTGAGGCCCTGAGCCCTGCAATCATGGGCACTTCTCCAACCCCAGGACCACTGGCCCTCACATCACTGAAACCCCAATGATTCTTTTCAGAGCCCTCTTTATGTCTCTGTTCCTCAGGCTGTAGATGAAGGGGTTCAGCATGGGTGTGACCACCGTGTACATCACCGAGGCTACTGCACTTGAGTGGGAGCTCTGGGGAGCAGCAGAGCTAAGGTACACCCCCAGGACCGTACAATAAAATAAGGAGACAACTGAGAGGTGAGATGCACAGGTGGAAAATGCTTTATACTTGCCCTGAGCTGATGAGATCCCAAGTATGGAGGAAACTATCTTAGAGTAGGAATAAAGAATCCCAGCCAGGGGAGCGCCACCAAGCAGCACAATTCCAAAATATATCACCATGTCATTAAGAAAGGTATCAGAATAAGCCTGCCCAACTACTTGTTTGAGTTCACAGAAAAAATGGGGGATTTCCACCTTTGTACGGAAGGACAGCCGCAACACCATTAAACTCTGTAACAAGGAATTGAGAACACTGATGACCCAGGACACCAGAACCAGCAGTCCACAGAACCGAGGGTTCATGATGATCGTGTAGTGCAGGGGGTGACAGATGGCCACGAAGCGGTCATAGGCCATCACAGTCAGGAGAAAGTCATCCCAGTCTCCAAAGATGATGAAAAAGTACATCTGTGTGAGGCAGCCTGCGTAAGTGATGACTTGGCTCTGAGTCCAGATGTTCCACAGCATCTTGGGGATGGTGGTGGAGGTAAAACAGATGTCTGCAAAGGACAGGCTGGTGAGGAAGAAGTACATGGGGGTGTGGAGATGGGAGTCTGAGCTGACGGCCAGGACGATGAGCAGGTTCCCAAGCACAGTTAACAGGTACATGGAGAGGAAAAGCCCAAATATGATGGGCTGTAATTCTGATTCCTCTGATAATCCCAGAAGAAGAAACTCTGAAATTCCTGTGTCATTGTCTGCTTCCATGTGGTGGTGGTGACTACAGGGAAAGAAAAAAAAAAAAGAACATAAAAATTTTCAAGTAAATAGGCTTCATTTATTTATTACTCTTTTTTTTTCTTCTTTTAAAGTTTTTCTTTAAATGTCAGTTAGTTAACCTACAGTGTAATATTTGTTTCAAATGAACAATATTGTGATTCAACACTTCCATACAACACCCAGTGCTCATTATAAGTGCACCTCTTAATCACCACCCCACATTTCATCCATCCCCCCACCACCTCCCCTCTGGTAACCAGAAGGGTATTCTCTGTAGTTAAGAGTCTGTTTCTTGGTTTGTCTCTTTTTCTCTCTTTTTTCCCCTATGGTTATTTGTTTTGTTTCTTAAATTCCACATATGACTGAAATCATATGGCAGTTGTCTTTCTCTAACTGACTTATTTGTCTTAGCATAATATTCTCTAGGTTCATCCATGTCATTGCAAATGGCAAGATTTCATTTTGTTTTATGATTGAGTAATATTCCATTATATATATATATATACACATATATATATCTCCCACACACTTATGAAAGAAATTGAAGAAGACAAAAAAAGATGGAAAAACATTCCATACTTGTGAATTGGAAGAATAAACATTGTTAAAATGTCTATGCTGCCCAGAGCAATCTATACTTTCAACACCATCCTGATCAAAATAACAATGGCATTTTTCAAAGAGCTGGAATAAACAATCCTAAAATTTGTATGGAACCAGAAAAGACCCCTAATTGCCAAGGAAATGTTGAAAAAGAAAAACAAAACTGGGGACATCATGTTGCCTGATTTCAAGCTATATTACAAAGCTGTGATCACCGAGACAGTATGGTACTGGCACAAAAACAGACACATAGATCAATGGAACAGAATAGAGAGCCCAGTCCATATCTGGTCAACTAATCTTTGACAAAGCAGGAAAAAATAACCAATGGAAAAAAGACAGTCTCTTCAATAAATGGTGCTGGGAACACTGGACAGCTATAAACAAAAGAATGAAACTGGACCATTCTCTTATACCGTACCAAAGATAAACTCAAAATGGATGAAAGACCTCAATGTGAGACAGGAATCCATCAAAACCCTAGAGGAGAACGTAGGCAGTAACCACTTTGACCTCAGCCACAGCAACTTCTTTTTTTTTTACATTCTTTTTTGTTCTGTTAATCACCATACATTACATCATTAATTTTTGATGTAGTGTTCCATGATTCATTGTTTGTGCATAACACCCAGTGCTCTATGTAGAACGTGCCTTCTTTAATACCCATCACCAGGCTAACCCATTCCCCCACCCCTCTCCCCTCTAGAACCCTCAGTTTGTTTTTCAGAGTCCATCAGCTCTCATGGTTCGTCTCCCCCTCCGATTTCCCCTCCTTCATTTTTCCCCTCCTGTTATCTTCTTCTTCTTTTTTTTAACATATATTATTTGTTTCAGAGGTACAGGTCTGTGATTCAACAGTCTTGCACAATTCACAGCGCTCACCAGAACACATACTCTCCCCAATGTCTATCACCCAGCCACCCCATGCCTCCCACCCCCCACCACTCCAGCAACCCTCAGTTTGTCTCCTGAGATTAAGAATTCCTCATATCACTGAGGTCATAGGATACATGTCTTTCTCTGATTGACTTATTTCGCTCAGCATAACACCCTCCAGTTCCATCCATGTCATTGCAAATGGCAAGATTTCATTCCTTTTGATGGCTGCATAATATTCCATTGTGTGTGTATATATATATATATATATATATATATATATATATATATATATATATACACATACCACATCTTCTTTATCCATTCATCTGTCGATGGACATCTTGGCTCTTTCCACAGTTTGGCTATTGTGGACATTGCTGCTATAAACATCGGGGTGCACGTACCCCTTTGGATCCCTACATTTGTATCTTTCAGGTAAATACCCAGTAGTGCAATTGCTGGATCGTATGGTAGCTCTATTTTCAACTTTTTGAGGAACCTCCATACTGTTTTCCAGAGTGGCTGCACCAGCTTGCATTCCCACCAACAGTGTAGGAGGGTTCCCCTTTCTCCGCATCCCCGCCAACATCTGTCGTTTCCTGACTTGTTAATTTTAGCCATTCTGACTGGTGTGAGGTGATATCTCATTGAGGTTTTGATTTGGATTTCCCTGATGCCGAGCGATGTTGAGCACATTTTCATGTGTCTGTTAGCCATTTCGATGTCTTCTTTGGAAAAATGTCTGTTCATGTCTTCTGCCCATTTCTTGATTGGATCATTTGTTCTTTGGGTGTTGAGTTTGGTAAGTTCTTTATGGATTTTGGATACTAGCCCTTTATCTGATATGTCATTTGCAAATATCTTCTCCCATTCTGTCAGTTGTCTTTTGGTTTTGTTGACTGTTTCTTTTGCTGTGCAAAAGCTTTTTATCTTGATGAAGTCCCAATTGTACATTTTTGCCCTTGCTTCCCTTGTCTTTGGCGATGTTTCTAGGAAGAAGTTGCTGCGGCTGAGGTCGAAGAGGTCGCTGCCTGTGTTCTCCTTTAGGATTTTGATGGACTCCTGTCTCACATTGAGGTCTTTCAACCATTTGGAGTCTATTTTTGTGTGTGGTGTTAGGAAATGGTCCAGTTTCATTCTTCTGCATGTGGCTGTCCAATTTTCCTAACACCATTTGTTGAAGAGACTGTCTTTTTTCCATTGGACATTCTTTCCTGCTTTGTCAAAGATTAGTTGACCATAGAGTTGAGGGTCCATTTCTGGGCTCTCTATTCTGTTCCATTGATATATGTGCCTGTTTTTGTGCCAGTACCATACTGTCTTGACGATGACAGCTTTGTAATAGAGCTGGAAGTCCGGAATTGTGATGCCGCCAGCTTTGCTTTTCTTTTTCAACCTTCCTCTGGCTATTCGGGGTCTTTTCTGGTTCCATACAATTTTTAGGATTATTTGTTCCATTTCTTTGAAAAAAGTGGATGGTATTTTGATAGGGGTTGCCTTAAATGTGTAGATTCTCTAGGTAGCATCAACATCTTCACAATATTTGTTCTTCCAATCCATGATTGTGTCTTCCTCAATTTCTTTCATGAGTATTTTATAGTTTTCTGAGTACAGATCCTTCGCCTCTTTGGTTAGATTTATTCCTAGGTATCTTATGGTTTTGGGTGCAATTGTAAATGGGATCGACTCCTTAATTTCTCTTTCTTCTGACTTGTTGTTGGTGTATAGGAATGCCACTGACTTCTGTGCATTGATTTTATATCCTGCCACTTTACTGAATTCCTGTATGAGTTCTAGTAGTTTTGAGGTGGAGTCTTTTGGGTTTTCCACATAAAGTATCATATGATCTGCAAAGAGTGAGAGTTTGACTTCTTCTTTGCCGATTTGGATGCCTTTTATTTCTTTTTGTTGTCTGATTGCTGACCCACAGCAACTTCTTGCAAGACACATCTCCAAACACAAGGGAAACAAAAGTGAAAATGAACTTTTGGGACTTCATCAAGATAAAAAACTTCTGCACAGCAAAGGAAATAGTCAACAAAACAAAGAGGCAACCCATGGAATGGGAGAAGATATTTGCAAATGACACTACAGTTAAAGGGCTGGTATCCAAGATCTATAAAGAACTTCTCAAACTCAACACCCAAAAACGAATAACCCAGTCAAGAAATGGACAGAAGACATGAACAGACACTTCTCCAGAGAAGACATACAAATGGCTAACAGACACATGAAAAAATGTTCATCATCATTAACCATCAGGGAAATTCAAATCAAAACCACATTGAGATACCACCTTGCACCAGTTAGAATAGCAAAAATTGAGAGGGCAAGAAACAACAAATGTTGGAGAGGTTGTGGAGAAAGGGAAACCCTCTTAAACTATTGGTGGGAATGCAAGTTGGTACAGTCACTTTGGAAAACAGTGTGGATGTTCCTCAAAAAGTTAAAAACAGAGCTACGCTATGACCCAGCAATTGCACTACTGGGTATTTACCCCAAAGATACAGATGTAGTGAAAAGAAGGGGCACATGCACCCCAATGTTCATAGCAGCAATGTCTGCAATAGGCAAACTGTGGAAAGAGCTGAGATGTCTTTCAACAGATGAATGGATAAAGGCTATCTGTTCATATATACAATGGAATATTACTCAGCCATCAGAAAGGATGAATACCCATCTTTTGCATCAACATGGTTGGAACTGGAGGCGATTATGCTAAGTGAAATAAGTCAAGCAAAGAAAGACAATTATCATATGGTTTCACTCATATATGTAACATAAGGAATAACACAGAGGACTACAGGGGCAGGGAGGGAAAACGAATGGGAAGAAATCAGAGAGGAAGACGAATCATGAGACTCCAGACTCTGGGAAACAAACTGAGGGTTACAGAAGGGAGGGTGGTGGGAGGATGGGGTGACCTGGTGATGGTATTAAGGAGGGCATGTGTTATGATGAGCACTGGGTGTCATATGCAACTAATGAACCATTGAACACTACAACAAAAACTAATGATGTACTATATGCTGACTAACCGAACACAATCGAAAAGAATGAAAAAAATTGAATTAAAAAATAAGCTAAAAACTAAAAATAAATAAATAAATACTAAATACATGAAGAAAAATAAGTCCACACAATCCAATTACAGAGAAATCATATATATAAAAAATAAAAAATCATACACCATGTCAGATTGTGACAGGTGATAGGAAAGAAAAAAGTCTGTATAAAAAGGAATAGATTGGGAGGGTGCTAAGTTTTAATACATGTTCAGGAAGACCTGCCAAGTAGGTGACATTTTAACAGAGGCTTCCAGAAAGCCTGAGCAGGAGCCAGGAGGATATTGGGGGAGGTGTGTGCCCTGCATGGAAAACAGAGCAAAGGCCCTGCAGATGGCACTTACTTCAGATACGCAAATCTCAAAATGAAGTCAGTGTGGTGAGGGAATGAGCAAGAGGGAGAGAGATGAGAGTTGGTGGCAGAGAATGTTAGGGACCGAGTTGGCTTTCCTGCCACTGATGGGACTTCAAGATACAGGGAGTCCTTCCTTCACATGGTGTTCTTTGCATCTTATTAATTGTGTTCCAAGGTATTCTGTGAATACAGATAAATCCCTTCCTTATTTCCATCTGTTGGTTAACATTCTGACATTTGAGCGTCTCCTATTGGACTATATGAACTCAGGTATCATTGCCCTAAGGACTGTTCATGCCCCACAACACACATGCATACACAGATGCACAAGCAAACCACACACACACACACACACACACACACGCACACACACTATGGTCTCCTGGCACTGCATTGCTATTGTGGTTTTCTAGCCCCTAGTAACAATATTGTTGAAAGAAATTGTACAAGGCAAGCTGTCAACATCAGATTTCCTTAACTCTGAGGAATGTGTAACTGATACTTAAATTCTAGTTAGTAAGCCTCCAATGGACATGGAAACACGGGGCTCCATTTTAATACAATCACCTTGTGTCCTATATTTAAAGAAACACAAAAAACAGTTCCAAAAATCAGAGGGGAAGGAAATGGACACAAGGGGTAAAGGAGACCTAATAAGTTCAGTGGGTCCCTGAGAGACTGTGATGAGCAGAAATCTTCCCTGGTTCTGGCAGCCTTCCAGCCCCCAGTTCACATTCCCTGATGCCCAGAATAATTAAGAAGGCAAAAAACAAAGAAGAACGGATTGGTATTTTTATGATGTCAAGACATTTACTGATTGACTATCCCTCTAGAAAAATGTGCAAAGGAAATAAACC
Source organism: Halichoerus grypus (assembly GCF_964656455.1). Taxonomy (NCBI): domain Eukaryota; kingdom Metazoa; phylum Chordata; class Mammalia; order Carnivora; family Phocidae; genus Halichoerus; species Halichoerus grypus. Next base: position 205,979,107 of record NC_135712.1, read on the forward strand.
TGCAATTTACAACAGAAAATATACGATGTATGGCAATATAAGGGGATTTTCATTTTTTTAAATATTTTAGAAAATTTTATTTATTTATTTATTTGAGAGAGAGACAGTGAGCGAGTGAGAGAGAGAGAGAAAGAGCGTGAGCTGGGAGCCTGACATGGGGCTAGATCCCGGGACCCTGGGATCATGACCTGCACCGAAGGCAGGAAATGTTCTCCTCTATTAACCAACTGAGCCACCCAGACCACAAGGGGATTTTTAAAGATGAAATAATAAACGACATTTTTGAATGATTTTAAGTGCAAAATTTTTTGGAATCAAAAAACCAGGTTTTGAACATCAGATCTACTACATGTATAATGTTTGAACTTGGGAGAGACAACCAATCCATTCCAAATGTGAATATCCTCACTCAAATAGTGGGGATAGCAGTACCCATCCTCCTAGGGTGGCAGACAGCATTGGTCACTACAGGTAGGAAGCTTACAGCACAGTTCCGGTGAGGAAATGAGTGATTATCACCGGTGAAGAGGTTTGGCTGAGTTTTCTCTGTTTTTCATAAATGTCTCCATCCTTTGCACACCTCTTGGTAATGAACTATTACAAAGTAAAGCTAGTTAGCATACCCCTTTTTGCATATGAAACGCGATCCTTTATGTGAATACTCAGTGTGAGAGAAGATGCTGAGAAATGTATGTCTCAGGAACTGCTGTTGCAAGGGAATAGTTACCTGTGTGGATCTGGGGCTTTCTATAACACAGAACATGCACAAGAACAGCACATCTTAAACAGTTCACCGCACCACCTCCAAGCCAAATACTCTGATTTCCCGCTCCCCTTAACTGCAAACTCCTTGAATATGTTCTAATTTCACTGGAACCACGTTAGGTCCCCCATTCCTTCTTCTGTCTCATCCAACTGCACTTCCATTCCCACCACGTATTGTCAACAATGATATCTGTATTGCTGAGTTCAATGGACACTTCTCTTTGGAACACATTATATAAATTAATTATAAATGGGTCTACATATTCTCAGATGAGCTCAGGAAATGTTCTCAGGTTCCATTCTCTCTGATCCTTTCCTGAAATACCTGCTGAGCTCTTAGACTTACCTGGGTGGGGTCTATAAGATGAAAGTCAGCCTGTGGAGGTTCTAATTCCTCCCTGGATATTTGATGTTGGAGACCGGAGCTCCCTTCCCAGACAGGACAGCAGGAAGCAGTGAAGCATGGGTCCCCCTGCCAGACTTAGGAACCCAAAAATAACAACCACATCCAGGCCAGTCCAAGGTTTCACATGCTGAAGTTCTGCAGCAAAGGAGATATTTACAGCTCCCTGTGTCTGCTCATCAGGGATTTTTTCCATTGTTAACCCCACCTCAGAGCACTCCATTCTCTGTGGGATACTGATGTGAACAGAAAGGAAACTTTTCCTCCTGATACTCTCTTCCTGGGAGACCAGAGTAGAAGTCAGGTGAATTCAGTTATATATACACATTCTCATCAATTTGCCTGACTTCCAGAGTTCCGACCTCCTTGCATTTTACCTTAACCTTGAGATGATATTGAATTTATTTAGTTGAGGGTTTACTTTACCCTTTTTAGCTTTAGGGTGATGTTAATAAATAACTCATGTGATCCTCTTCATGTTTGATTTGGAGAGAAAAGTCTAAGTACTCTACCTGGAGTCTGAAATAAATTGTGTGTGTGATTCTCCAAAGTGAGGTCCCCAGAGTTGACATCAAATATACCTCTGCAAAACACTTTAGTAGGCAGAATAATGACTCCCAAATACATCCACATCTTTTAAAAAAATTTTTTTTATTGTTATGTTAATCCCCATACATTACATCATTAGTTTTAGATATAGTGTTCCATGATTTATTGTTTGTGCATAACACCCAGTGCTCCATGCAGAATGTGCCCTCCTCAATACCCATCACCAGGCTAAACCATCCTCCCACCCCCTCCCCTCTAGAACCCTCAGTTTGTTTTTCAGAGTCCATCGTCTCTCATGGTTCTTCTCCCCTTCCGATTTCCCCCCCTTCGTTCTTCCCCTCCTGCTACATTCTTTTTCTTCTTCTTTTTTTTCTTAACATATATTGCATTATTTGTTTCAGAGGTACAGATCTGAGATTCAACAGTCTTGCACAATTCACAGTGCTTACCAGAGCACATACCCTCCCCACTGTCCATCACCCAGTCACCCCATCCCTCCCACCCCACCCCCCACTCCAACACCCCTCAGTTTGTTTCCTGAGATTAAGAATTCCTCATATCAGTGAGGTCATATGATACATGTCTTTCTCTGTTTGACTTATTTCGCTCAGCATAATACCCTCCAGTTTCATCCACGTCGTTGCAAATGGCAAGATCTCATTCCTTTTGATGGCTGCATAATATTCCATTGTATATATATACCACCTCTTCTTTATCCATTCATCTGTTGATGGACATCTTGGCTCTTTCCACAGTTTGGCTATTGTGGACATTGCTGCTATAAACATCGGGGTGCACGTAACCTTTCGGGTCCCTACTTTTGTATCTTTGGGGTAAATACCCAGGAGTGCAATTGCTGGATCATATGGTAGCTCTATTTTCAACTTCTTGAGGAACCTCCATACTGTTTTCCAGAGTGGCTGCACCAGCTTGCATTCCCACCAACAGTGTAGGAGGGTTCCCCTTTCTCCGCATCCCCGCCAACATCTGTCATTTCCTGACTTGTTAATTTTAGCCATTCTGACTGGTGTGAGGTGATATCTCATTGAGGTTTTGATTTGGATTTCCCTGATGCCAAGCAATGTTGAACACTTTTTCATGTGTCTGTTGGCCATTTGGATGTCTTCTTTGGAAAAATGTCTGTTCATGTCTTCTGCCCATTTCTTGATTGGATTGTTTGTTCTTTTGGTGTTGAGTTTGGTGAGTTCTTTATAGATTTTGGATACTAGCCCTTTATCTGATATGTCATTTGCAAATATCTTCTCCCATTCTGTCAGTTGTCTTTTGGTTTTGTTGACTGTTTCTTTTGCTGTGCAAAAGCTTTTTATCTTGATGAAGTCCCAATAGTTCATTTTTGCCCTTGCTTCCCTTGCCTTTGGCGATGTTTCTAGGAAGAAGTTGCTGCAGGTGAGGTCGAAGAGGTTGCTGCCTGTGTTCTCCTTTAGGATTTTGATGGACTCCTGTCTCACATTGAGGTCTTTCAACCATTTGGAGTCTATTTTTGTGTGTGGTGTAAGGAAATGGTCCAGTTTCATTCTTCTGCATGTGGCTGTCCAATTTTCCCAACACCATTTGTTGAAGAGACTGTCTTTTTGCCATTGGACATTCTTTCCTGCTTTGTCAAAGATTAGTTGACCATAGAGTTGAGGGTCCATTTCTGGGCTCTCTATCCTGTTCCATTGATCTATGTGTCTGTTTTTGTGCCAGTACCATACTGTCTTGATGATGACAGCTTTGTAGTAGAGCTGGAAGTCCGGAATTGTGGTGCTGCCAGCATTGCTTTTCTTTTTCAACATTCCTCTGGCTATGCGGGGTCTTTTCTGGTTCCATACAAATTTTAGGATTATTTGTTCCATTTCTTTGAAGAAAGTGGATGGTATTTTGATGGGGATTGCATTGAATGTGTAGATTGCTCTAGGTAGGATTGACATCTTCACAATATTTGTTCTTCCAATCCATGAGCATGGAACGTTTTTCCATTTCTTTGTGTCTTCCTCAATTTCTTTCATGAGTATTTTATAGTTTTCTGAGTACAGATCCTTTGCCTCTTTGGTTAGATTTATTCCTAGGTATCTTATGGTTTTGGGTGCAATTGTAAATGGGATCAACTCCTTAATTTCTCTTTCTTCTGACTTGTTGTTGGTGTATAGGAATGCCACTGACTTCTGTGCATTGATTTTATATCCTGCCACTTTACTGAATTCCTGTATGAGTTCTGCAGTTTTGGGGTGGAGTCTTTGGGATTTTCCACATAAAGTATCATATCATCTGCAAAGAGTGAGAGTTTGACTTCTTCTTTGCCGATTTGGATGCCTTTTATTTCTTTTTGTTGTCTGATTGCTGTGGCCAGGACTTCCAATACTATGTTGAATAGCAGTGGTGATAGTGGACATCCCTGCCGCGTTCCTGACCTTAGGGGGAAAGCTCTCAGCTTTTCCCCATTGAGAATGATATTCGCTGTAGATTTTTCATAGATGGCTTTTATGATATTGAGGTAAGTACCCTCTATCCCTATACTCTGAAGAGTTTTGATCAAGAAAGGATGCTGTACTTTGTCAAATGCTTTTTCTGCATCTATTGAGAGGATCATATGATTCTTGTTCTTTCTTTTGTTAATGTATTGTATCACGTTGATTGATTTGCGGATGTTGAACCAACCTTGCAGCCCAGGGATAAATCCGACTTGGTCGTGGTGAATAATCCTTTTAATGTACTGTTGGATCCTATTGGCTAGTATTTTGGTGAGAATTTTTGCATCCATGTTCATCAGGGATATTGGTCTGTAATTCTCCTTTTTGATGGGGTCTTTGTCTGGTTTAGGGATCAAGGTAATGGTGGCCGCATAAAATGAGTTTGGAAGTTTTCCTTCCATTTCTATTTTTTGGATCAGTTTCAGAAGAATAGGTATTAATTCTTCTTGAAATGTTTGGTAGAATTCCCCTGGGAAGCCATCTGGCCCTGGGCTTTTGTTTGTTGGGAGATTTTTGATGACTGCTTCAATTTCCTTAGTGGTTATGGGTCTGTTCAGGTTTTCTATTTCTTCCTGGTTCAGTTTTGGTAGTTGATACATCTCTAGGAATGCATCCATTACTTCCAGGTTATCTAATTTGCTGGCATAGAGTTGCTCATAATATGTTCTTATAATTGTTTGTATTTCTTTGGTGTTGGTTGTGACTTCTCCTCTTTCATTCATGATTTTGTTGATTTGGGTCATTTCTCTTTTCTTTTGGATAAGTCTGGCCAGGGGCTTATCAATCTTGTTAATTCTTTCAAAGAACCAGCTCCTAGTTTTGTTGATCTGTTCTACTGTTCTTTTGGTTTCTATTTCATTGATTTCTGCTCTGATCTTTATTATTTCTCTTCTCCTGCTGGGTTTAGGCTTTATTTGCTGTTCTTTCTCCAGCTCCTTTAGGTGTAGGGTTAGGTTGTGTACTTGAGACCTTTCTTGTTTCTTGAGAAAGGCTTGTATTGCTATATACTTTCCTCTTAGGACTGCCTTTGCTGTATCCCAAAGATTTTGAATAGTTGTGTTTTCATTTTCATTGGTTTCCATGAATTTTTTTAATTCTTCTTTAATTTCCTGGTGGACCCATTCATTCTTCAGTAGGATGCTCTTTAGCCTCCATGTATTTGAGTTCTTTCCGACTTTCCTCTTGTGATTGAGTTCTAGTTTCAAAGCATTGTGGTCTGAAAATATGCAGGGGATGATCCCAATCTTCTGGTACCGGTTGAGACCTGATTTATGACCTAGGATGTGATCTATTCTGGAGAATGTTCCATGGGCACTAGAGAAGAATGTGTATTCCGTTGCTTTGGGATGGAATGTTCTGAATATATCTGTGAAGTCCATTTGGTCCAGTGTGTCATTTAAAGTCTTTATTTCCTTGTTGATCTTTTGCTTAGACGATCTGTCCATTTCAGTGAGGGGGGTGTTAAAGTCCCCCACTCTTATTGTATTGTTGTCAATGTGTTTCTTTGCTTTTGTTATTAATTGCCTTATATAATTGGCTGCTCCCATGTTAGGGGCATAGATATTTACAATTGTTAGATCTTCTTGTTGGATAGACCCTTTAAGTAAGATATAGTGTCCTTCCTCATCTCTTATTACAGTCTTTGGTTTGAAATCTAATTTGTCTGATATAAGGATTGCCACCCCAGCTTTCTTTTGGTGTCCATTAGCATGGTAAATGGTTTTCCACCCCCTCACTTTAAATCTGGGGGTGTCTTTGGGTCTAAAATGAGTCTCTTGCAGACAGCATATCGATGGGTCTTGTTTTTTAATCCAATCTGATAGCCTGTGTCTTTTGATTGGGGCATTTAGCCCATTTACATTCAGGGTAACTATTGAAAGATAGGAATTTAGTGCCATTGTATTGCCTGTAAAGTGACTGTTACTGTATATTGTTTGTGTTCCTTTCTGGTCTATGTTGGTTTTAGGCTCTCTCTTTGCTTAGAGGACCCCTTTCAATATTTCTTGTAGGGTTGGTTTCGTGTTTGCAAATTCCTTTAGTTTTTGTTTGTCCTGGAAGCTTTTTATCTCTCCTTCAATTTTCAATGACAGCCTAGCTGGATATAGTATTCTTGGCTGCATATTTTTCTCATTTAGTGCTCTGAATATGTCCTGGCAGTCCTTTCTGGCCTGCCAGGTCTCTGTGGATAAGTCTGTTGCCAATCTAATGTTTCTACCATTGTAGGTTACATATCTCTTCTCCCGAGCTACTTTCAGGATTTTCTCTTTGTCTCTGAGACTTGTAAGTTTTACTATTAGATGTCGGGATGTTGACCTATTTTTATTGATTTTGAGAGGGGTTCTCTGTGCTTCCTGGATTTTGATGCCTGTTTCCTTCCCCAAATTAGGGAAGTTCTCTGCTATAATTTGCTCCATTATACCTTCTGCCCCTCTCTCTCTTTCTTCTTCTTCTGGGATCCCAATTATTCTAATGTTGTTTCGTCTTATGGTATCGTTTATCTCTTGAATTCTGCCCTCGTGATCCAGTAGTTGTTTATCTCTCTTTTTCTCAGCTTCTTTATTTTCCATCATTTGGTCTTCTATCTCGCTGATTCTTTCTTCTGCCTCATTTATCCTAGCAGTTAGCGCCCCCATATTTGATTGCACCTCATTAATAGCCTTTTTGATTTCTACTTGGTTAGATTTTAGTTCTTTTACTTCTCCAGAAAGGGTTTCTCTAATAACTTCTGTGCTTTCTTCAAGCCCAGCTAGTATCTTTAAAGTGATGATTCTGAACTCTAGATCTGACATCGTACTAATGTCCGTATTGAGTAGGTCCCTGGCAGTCGGTACTACCTCTTGTTCTTTTTGTTGAGGTGACTTTTTCCGTCTTGTCATTTTGTGCAGAGGAGAATAGATTAATGAGAGAACAAAATGCTAGCAGGGTAACAATGTCCCCAGAAAATATACTCTAAACAAATCAGAAAAGACCTGAAGCAGTGGGAAAAGAAAGGGAAAGAGAGAAAAAAGAAAAAGAAAGAAAAAAAGAAAAAAGAAAAAGAAAAAGATAAAGATAAAAACAAACAAAAGCAGAACAAAACAAAACAAAACAAAAACAGAATGTGATCAAATATGATCAGGCTGGTTTATAGATCAGTGCCACACACTAGATTTGGGTGTATTTTGGTCTGGTAAAAGAAAGTCCCTCCCAAAATTTTAAACAAAGAAAAACTTATATATGTACAAAAATAAGGGTTGATATGATGAAGGGATGGAATATGACTGTAAAGATGGAAATTATAAAAAATTTTATAAAAAGATTTGATAAGTTGTTTGAAAAAAGAAAAGAGGATTTAAAAAAAAAAAAGAAAGAAAGAAAAAAGGGAGAGAATGTGATCAGGCAGGGGAGTAGAAAAAAACCATACACTAGAGATTTAGAGTATATTTTGATCTGTTAGAAGAAACTATCTCAAAATTTTAAAGAGAGAACAACTTATATATATGTGCCAAAAATACAGGTAACTACTATGAAGGGATAGAATATGATTTTAAAAATGAAAAATAAAAATGTTTTTTTTTTTAAAAAAAAGGGATTGATAAGATGTTGGTTGAAAAAGGGAAAAAGAAAAATTCAAAAAAAAAGAAAAAAAGAAAAAAGAAAAAAAGACAGTTAAAAAAAATAATTTACTTTGAAAGACTAAAGAATCATGGGGAAAAAAGCAATGAATTCTGTGCTGTATTCCCCTAGCGCTGGAGTTCTGTCGTTCTCATTGATCGGTAAACTTGGTCTTGGCTGGCTGTTCTCGCTGATCTTCTGGGGGAGGGGCCTGTTGCCGTGGTTCCCAAATGTCTTTGCCGGAGGCAAAATTGCCCCGCCCTTGCCGGTCCGGGCTAAGTAATCTGCTCGGGTTTGCTCTCCGGAGCTTTTGTTCCCTGCAAGCTCTCCGTACAGCTTTGGAGGCGGAGAGTGAAAATGGTGGCCTCCCAGTCTCCACCCCAGAGGAGCCGAGAACTCGGGGTCCCGCTCCTCAGTGCGCCCCCAGAGAAAAGCAGTCAGTCACTCCCGTCTCCCCGGACTCCGGCCACACTCCGCGCTCACCCGGCCTGTGACCGCGCCTTTCTATCTGGCACCCGACCCCGGGTGGAGTCTCCAAACCCAGCAGATCCCCGCGGCGCGCTCCCGCACCTCTCCTCCCCGGGGGAAGAAGGTGAGTCTCCCCGGATCTGCCGCTTGTTGGGTCCCTGCTGGAGGAGCAGGGGCCCGACTGTGCCACAGATCACGGTTTATGGCAACCCCGAGCTGAGAGCCCGCGCCTGGGCTCTGTCTCTGCAGCCGGCTTCCCTGCTCCGATACCTGGGAGCTCTGCCACACTCAGGCACCCCCGGTCTTTCTGTGACCCCGAGGGTCCTGAGACCACACTGTCCCGCGAGGGTTCCACCCCCCACTTCGCCACCAGAGTGACATCCCTCAGCGGAGCCGACTTCTAAAAGTTCCGATTTTGTGCTCCGCGGCTCTCACTTGCCAGAAGCGGCCGATGGAGGCCCCTCCCCCGCCGTCTATCCTCCGGAATATCCCCTCGGATTCACTTCTCCGCACGTCCTACCTTCCAGAAAGTGGTCGCTTTTCTGTTCAGAGAGTTGTTGCTATTCTTTTCTTCGATCTCCTGTTGAGTTTTTAGGTGTTCAGAATGGTTTGATCCCTATCCAGCTGAATTCCTGAGAGGAGACGAAATCCAGGTCTCCTACTCCTCTGCCATCTTGCTCCGCCCCCTCCCCTATTCTATTTTATTCTTACAAACCACAGCCTGACCCACAAATGGTCCCACGCTCAGAATATGGAAAATATTCCTCTCCCACATCCTCCATTCCTATGCTAGTAACTCCGTACTTCTGTTCTCTCTCTCATCACTGGCAACTTCTGTGAGCACAGATTCTCTCATTCCTTTATGCAATATGTATTTATTCCTACTGTCCCTATCCAAACTGTGTCTGGGGGTAAAGGGCAGGGGTATTTATAACATGCCCCATGCACTCACATTCTAGCAGGAAAACATACATAGAATTAAATAAAAATTACACACTGATAACCCCTACATCTAAATTATTGCCAGAGAAAGTGTTCTTTTTTTGAGGGAATGTTAAGAAAAACCAGCAAAACAAAAACAGGTTAATGAAGGAGATGACTCCTTGGAGTCTGAAAGAGGCAATGGGATTGTGAAGATAGAGAGGAGGTGAATTATCCCAAACAGACCAGTGAGTGACTCCAAGCAGAGGGCAGCAGTGTATGGAGGCTCTCAGCCTTGGACATTGGGGCTTCAGGTGAAGCTACAACTCAAGTTCAGTGTTTGTGACATCGATGTGGGCAAGACAGTGTGAGTGGGAAGCTGGAGGGTCAGTCAGGGGAGGCAAGCCAAGTGTTGGAAGCTACAGAATTTGGGGTTCAGTCTCCAGCAGGGAGTCACCAGGAAGGTGTTAAGGTGCGGAGTTGGACAGTAACTTAACTGCAATATAGAAAGATCTCTCTGGGTAAATGTGAATACTCGCTAGAGGGTGCCAAACTGTGGTACGTGGAGAGCCAACAAGGAGCTGAAAGAAGGTTGTGGAATTGGGGACCCAGAGGTGGGGAAGCAACGGGAACATTGCCGAGAAGAGAAAACTCAGCCAAATCTCATCACCAGTGATAAGCACCCGTTATCAACAAGAGGGACTATGTTAAGCTCTTTCCATATATTCACTAAATCTGTCAACCACCTGAGGAGGATGGACATCTCTAGCCCTACTATTTAGGGGAGGATATTAACATTTGGAACAGTTTGGTTGTGCTCCAAGCTCAAATAGGAAATATGAGTAGATCCAAAATTCAAAACCTGAGTTTCTAATTAGAAGTTTTGCATTTTATGTCATTTAGAAAAATTCTTTTAGCAAATCATCTTTTAAAATCCCCCACTTCTGTTGTACTGTGTGTAGTTCCTTTTGTGAATTGTGGATATCTTCCCTTTTCTTGTTATTCTGGTGCAACGTTCAATCAGTAAGATGTCTTGATAACCGTAAAGACATCCCTACTTTTTTCTTTTGGATAAATTTTCCTTTGCTTCTTTATTCTGGGCATCAAGGTACTTTAACTGGGGTTGGAATATTGCCAGAATCAGGACATTTACTCCTCCTCACCATTTCTAGGGGCCCCCTGAGCTTATTAGATCTTTCTCCCCACATTTCCTCCTCAAAATTTTGGGAATGATTTTTTTTTATGTTTCTTTAAATACTGGATACAAAATGAACATATTAAATTGGAGACTCATGATCACATGCTCATTGGAGATTTAACTATTGGAATTTGGATGAAGTTTTACATTTTTAGGGGAAAGACAATGCGATGTTGTCAGCTTACCTCATATCATTGTTTTCCTAGTTATTGTGGTTGGGGTTGAGAACATCCTGGTAGTGCCATGGTCCCAGGAGGCCATAGTGTGTGTGTGTGTGTCCTTGTGTGGGTAACATCAGAATTTCTCAAGGCAGGGGTTCTGGAACCCATTGCTCTTATATGTGACCCTTAAAATACCAGTGCCAGATTATTACCTAATATATGAAAATAAGAAGGGAGACCACTTCCATTCAGTAATTCCATGGAAACAAAATTTATAATGTTTGAGGTACACCATGTGAAGGAGGGGGTTCCTTGTGTAATGAAGTTTCATCACTACTAGGGAGGCCACCCCATTCCTCAACATTCTCAGCCACCACTTCTTATCACTCTCTCACTTGATCATTCCCCTCTACACACTGGCTTTCTTTTGAGCCTTGATCTTTTATTTTTTTTTAATTTTTTTGTTTTTCTTTTTATATAAATTCAATTAGCCAAAATATAGTACATCAGTAGTTCAGATGTAGTGTTCACAAATTCATCAGGTGTATATACAACCCAGTGCTCATCACATCACGTGCCCTCCTTAATGCACATCACCCAGTTACTCCATTCCCCCACCAACTCTCCTTCAGAAACCTTCAGTTAGTTTACCAGATTAAAGAGTCTCTCATGGTTTGTCTCCCTCTCTGATTTCTTCCCATTCAGTTTTCCCTCTCTTTCCTTATAATCCTCTGCACTATTTCTTATATTCCACATGAATGAAACCATATGATAATTGTCTTTCTCTGATTGACTTATTTCATTTAGCATGTTGCCCTCCAGTTCCATCCATGTGGATGTAAATGGTAGGTATGAATGGACATCACGGCTCTTTCCACAGGTTGGCTATTTTGGACATTGCTGCTATGTACATTGGGGTGCATGTGGCCCTTCATTTCACTATATTTGTATCGTTGTGATAAATACCCAGTAGTGCAATTACTGGGTCATAGGGTAGCTCTATTTTTAACTTCTTAAGGAACATCCATACTGTTTTTCCAGAGTGGCTGTACTAGCTTGCATTCCCACCAACAGTGTAAGAGGGTTCCCTTTTCTCCGCATCCTCGCCAATGTTTGTTGTTCCCTGTCTTGTTAATTTTGGCCATTCTAACTGGTGTAAGGTGGTATCTCAATTATGTTTTGATTTATATTTCCCTGATGAAAAGTGATGTTGAGCATTTTTTTATGTGTCTGTTGGCCATTTGTATGTCTTCTTTAGAGAAATGTCTGTTCATGTCTTCTGCCCATTTCTTGATTGGATCATTTGTTCTTTGGGTGTTGAGTTTAAAATGTTCTTTATAGATTTTGGATACTAGCCCTACTTCTGATATGTCATTTGCAAATATCTTCTCCCATTCTGTCAGTTGTCTTTTGGTTTTGTTGACTGTTTCCTTTGCTGTGCAAAAGATTTCTACCTTGATGAAGTCTCAATAGTTCATTTTTGCCCTTGCTTCCCTTGCCTTTGGCGATCTTTCTAGGAAGAAGTTGCTGCGGCTGAGGTCGAAGAGGTTGCTGCCTGTGTTCTCCTCTAGGATGTTGATGGACTCCTGTCTCACATTGAGGTCTTTCAACCGTTTTGAGTTTATTTTTGTGTGTGGTGTAAGGAAATGGTCCAGTTTCATTCTTCTGCATGTGGCTGTCCAATTTTCCCAACACCATTTGTTGAAGAGACTGTCTTTTTTCCATTGGACATTCTTTCCTGCTTTGTCAAAGATTAGTTGACCATAGGGTTGAGGGTCCATTTCTGGGCTCTCTATTCTGTTCCATTGATCCATGTGTCTGTTTTTGTGCCAGTACCATGCTGTCTTGATGATCACAGCTTTGTAATATAGCTTGAAGTCAGGCATTGTGATGCCCCCAGGTTTGGTTTTCTTTTTCAACATTCCCCTGGTGATTCAGGGTCTTTTCTTTTTCCATACAAATTTTTGGATTGTTTGTTCCAGGTCCATGAAAAATGTTGATGGTATTTTGATAAGGATTGCACTGAATGTGTAGATTGCTCTGGGTAGCATGAACATTTTAACAATATTTATTCTTCTAATCCATGAGCACGGAATGTTTTTCCATCTCTTTGTGTCTTTCTCAATTTCTTTCATAAGTGTTCTGTAGTTTCTAGAGTATAGATCATTTACCTCTTAGGTTAGGTTTATTCCTAGGTATCTTATAGTTTTTAGTGCAATTGTAAATGAGATCGATACCTTAATTTCCCTTTCTTCAATTTCATTCTTAGTGTATAGAAAAGCAACTGATTTCTGTGTTAATTTTATATCCTGCCATGTTGCTGAGTTGCTGTATGAGTTCTCGCAATTTGGGGGTGGAGTCTTTTGGGTTTTCCACATAAAGTATCATGTCATCTGCAAAGAGTGAGAGTTTGACTTCTTCTTTGCTAGTTCAGATACCTTTTGTTTCTTTGATTGCTGGGGCTAGGACTTCTAGTAATGTGAACAATAGTGGTGAGAGTGGGCATCCCTGTTGTCTTCCTGTCTTTAAGGGAAAAGCTCTCAGTTTATCCCCATTGAGAATGATATTCACTGTGGTCTTCCCGTAGATGGCTTTTATGATATTGAGGTATGTTACCTCTATCCTACATTTGGAGAGTTTTAATCAAGAAAATATGTTGTATTTTGTCAAATGCTTTTTCTGCATCAGTTGAGAGGATCATATGATTCCTGTCCTTTCTTCTATTAATGTGGTATGGCACTGAATAATTTGCAGATGTTGAACCACACTTGCAGTCCAGGAATAAATTCCAGTTGGTCTTGGTGAATAATCCTTTTAATGTTCTGTTGGATCCTATTGACTAGTATCTTGGTGAGAATTTTTGCATCTATGTTCATCACTGTCCCACCCCTCCCTGGGATTGGAAAGGGTCCCCACATTCCAGTCCTCTGCAGGGTCCTGAGTTGGAGAGCAGTCTCCCAATTGGCCCCAGCTCACAGTTTATGACAAACCCAGCTGAGAGCCCCTCCTGGGCTTGCTGACTGTAACCAGTTTCCCCACTCTAATGCTTGGGAACTGTACCAGCTCAGGCACCCCCACTAATTCTGTGACTCCGGGAATCCTGAGACCACATTGTCCCACTTAGAATTCTGCCCATTTCTACCTGAGCACCTTTCAGGCAGGGATGTCTCTCACTGGAGCAGATTTCTAAGGGTTCTGATTTGGCCCTTTCTGGTAGCTGGCTTAGAGAGGCTCCCTTCACCCACCATTTATCTTCTGATATCTCCCCTCAGATTCACTTCTCCGCACCTCCTACCTTGCAGAAAGTGGTAGTTTTTCTACTCGTAGAGTTCCAGATATACTTTTCTTTTTTTCTTTTCTTTTTTTTAAAAGATTTTATTTATTTATTTGAGAGAGAGAGAATGAGAGAGAGCACATGAGAGGGGGGAGGGTCAGAGGGAGAAGCAGACTCCCTGCCGAGCAGGGAGCCCGATGCGGGACTCGATCCAGGGACTCCAGGATCATGACCTGAGCCGAAGGCAGTCGCTTAACCAACTGAGCCACCCAGGCGCCCCAGATATACTTTTCTTACATCTTAGGTTGAATTCATGGGTGTTCAGAATGATTTGATACTTATCTAGCTAAATTCAAGGGACCGGATGAAACGAGGTCCCCTACTCTTCCACTATCTTGCCTCCTCGTAGCATAAGCCTTGATTTTTTAAAACAATAAATGAACAAACGAAAAGCAGAATGGTGAAGGGGAGTGGGAGATACAGGCTTCCAGTTAAGAAAGGAATGAGTCACAGGAATAAAAGACACAGCCTAGGGAATATAGTCAGTGATATCATCATAGCATCGTGTGGTGACAGATGGAAGTTCCACAGGTGGTGAACACGGTGCAATGATTAAACTTGTTGAGTCACTGTGTTGTACAACCAAATTTAATGTAACATAGGGTGTCGACCACACTCAAATTTTAAAAATTAATAAGAAAAAAAACCCCAAGTCTTTTCTTAAAGCCTTCGCACTGTTTGTTCCATTTGGTTGGCACACATTTCCCTGGATAACCTTGTGTTTCCTGCTGTTTCCCCCTTGAAGCCTCTGTGTAAATGTGTGCCTGTCTACCTGAGCAACCAGAAAAAAATAACACCTCCATGCACTCTTTCCTTTATAGTGGCTTTTCCTTCATAGCACCTGTCACCTTCTGATATTCTATCTGATCCTTTCTTTGCTTATCTTCTCCATCCTTGAACTGTGCAGACTTGTTTCCTGACACCTATAGTCTTTGCCTGGAGGTTAGTCAGTACTCAAGTTTATTCCTCAAACATGTGACAGAATTTCTCATTGAAAGTATAGAACACAAGAGTACTTAGTGAAAAGGCCATGTGTGGGATGTGCATTTCTATTCAGAGCTGGCATGAGGGGGGCCATCCCAACAGGGGACAAGTTCCATACAAAAACTATGTATATTCACTTTTGAATGTAAAATAGAAATTGTATAATTTCAATGATATTTATAATGTTCATTACTGAAAAAATTAGTCATGTTATTTTTTTTCCCTGGTAGTCACCTCGACCCCATAGAACCAAGAAATTATACAGGAATTTCAGAGTTTCTTCTTCTGGGATTTTCAGAGGAACCAGAATTGTAGCCAGTTGTATTTGGGCTTTTCCTCTCCATGTACCTGATCACTGTGTTTGGAAACTTGCTCATCATCATGGCTGTCAGTTTTGACTCCCACCTCCACACCCCCATGTACTTCTTCCTGGCCAATCTGTCCTTTGTAGACATCTGCTTCACCTCTACCATGATCCCCAAGATGCTGTGGAACATCCAGACTCAGAGCAGAGTTATAACCTATGAAGACTGCATCACTCAAATATACTTATTCCTACTCTTAGCAGGATTGGACTCCTTTCTCCTGGCTGTGATGGCCTATGACCGATTCGTGGCCATCTGTCACCCCCTGCACTACATGGTCATCATGAACCCCCAGCTTTGTGGACTGCTGGTTTTGGTGTCCTGGATCATGAGTGCCCTGAATTCCTTATTACAAAGCTTAATGGTGTCATGGCTGTCCTTCTGTATATTGGTGGAAATCTCCCACTTTTTCTGTGAAATCAATCAGGTGGTCTAACTTGCCTGTTTGGACACCTTTCTCTTTTTTAAAAAAATTTTTTATTGTTATGTTAATCACCATACGTTACATCATTAGTTTTTGATGTAGTGTTCCATGATTCATTGTTTGTGCACAACACCCAGTGCTCCATGCAGAACGTGCCCTCTTTAATACCCAACACCAGGCTAACCCATCCTCCCACTCCCCTCCCCTCTAGAACCCTCAGTTTGTTTTTCAGAGTTGGACACCTTTCTTAATGACATTGTGATGTATATTGCAATTATGCTGCTGGCTGGCAGTCCCCTCACTGGGATCCTTTACTCTTATTGTAAGATAGTTTCCTCCGTGCTTGGGATCTCATCAGCCCAGGGCAGGTATAAAGCATTTTCCACCTGTGCGTCTCACCTCTCGGTTATCTCCTTATTTTATTGTACGGTCCTGGGGGTGTACCTTAGCTCTGCTGCTCCCCAGAGCTCACACTTGGGTGCAGGAGCCTCGGTGATGTACACGGTGGTCACGCCCATGCTGAACCCCTTCATCTACAGCCTGAGGAACAGAGACATAAAAAGGGCTCTGAAAGTAATCACTGGGGTTCCAGTGATGTAAGAGCAAATTGTCCTAGGGCTGAAGAAGTGCCCATGATTGCAGGGCTCACATCCTCAGAGCCATGAACTGCCATTTTTTGAACAGGCTGTGGGAGTAGAATCTGCTCCTTCTATATATTCCCTGAAACTTCCATTTGTTTCAATTCAACTTCTCTATACATTTAAGTCACTCACTTTCTTTTTTTTAAATTAAGTTCAATTAGCCAACATATAGTACATCATTAGTTTTTGGTGTAGTGTTCAATGATTCATTAGTTGTGTATAACACCCAGTGTTCATCAGATCACGTGCCCTTCTTACTTTTTTAAGCTTCTGCTCTGTCTGATATACACACAGTTTTCCCTTTGTCCATTTTCATATGATCCCAATATTTTCCTCATCTTGGTCAAAAATAGTGGGAAATTTCTATATCTTATATGTGGCAAGTTAGATTTCTTAAAAATAATTTCATTTCAAATGACTTATACCAAGCCAAATAAGTTTTCCTTAGATTTCCCAAGACAATAATCATGAGTTATATTCTTCATTTGGAAGAAACTATAATTGGCAACTATACCCTTTACATAACTTTAATGTAGATGAAAATACAAAGCCACAGTTTTCACCTAAAGTCTGTCCATCTTTTTACATCACTACCTTCACTCTTCTTCCTTATAATGTGGACTCTAACATTGTTCCCTTTAAGTCTCTGGCTACTTACAAGGATGCTCAGGCTAGGAAAGCCCGGGCACTCCCCTGCACCCTTGTGTTTGTGGACATTCCTACAGATGCTTCCCTGACCAGAGCCTCTGCTGTGGCTGCACCTGCCCTTGGGTTATTGTGATTGCAAGACACACCTCAGCATCAACCATCAGAGAACTCTAATAAAACTAGGTTTATTACTCACAGGTCCTGGAGGGCAGAGCCAGAAAGGTATAGGGGGGCAGAGAATCAGAGCAAGAGAGAGACAGCCTACAACTGGAGCCCTGCCTTTATTGAGGTCCATGAGCAGAGTGGCTAATGGTTGGCAGGTTCACTCTTTATTGACAAGTTTAAAGCATAAGAGTGAAACTCTGGCACAGAGGGAAAGCATGATTACTCATGTGTCAGTATTGGGATTTTCCAGGGCTTTCTGAAGAGGTACTTCACAGGTGGGGCCACCTGAGTCCTTCTCCGGTAATAGTGTCCCACACCTGACATATTTATTCAACATGGTTGTCCTTGAAATGGATGCCTCAGAAATCAAAATCTAAATGTCAGGCATTTTCTCTACAAACTTGCTACTGTGCATTAAAACTACTCTTCTTTTTTTTTTTTTTTGCTATTATTCACCTAGGTGTCCCCATTGCCTAACATGGCCACTGGTAAACAGTGATTAGAAAAAATATATCTCCCAGTGGAGTCTACATGGAAAGAAAAATTTGAATAGATTGACCTGATATGTTCTTAGTGTCAGAGATGACCTCAAATGTGAAGATGCATTTTCTGTGGGTAAATACCCAGGAGTGTGATTCCCTGGATCAAAAGGTAGTTCTATTTTTAATTTTTTGAGAAACCTCCATACTATTTTTCAGAGTGGAGGCACCAGTTTGCATTCCCACTGATAGTGCAAGAGAGTTCCCCTTTCTCCACATCCTCACCAACATCTGTTGTTTCCAGTGTTGTTAATTTTAGCCATTCTGAGAGGTGTGAGGTGATATCTCATTGTGATTTTGATTTGCATTTCCCTGATGATGAGTGATGTTGAGCATGTGTCTGTTGATCATCTGGATGTCTTCTTTTCGTGTGTCTGTTGATCATCCTGATGTCTTCTTTGGAGATATTTGTGTTCATGTCTTCTGGCCATTTTTTAATTGAAATATTATTATTTTTTTGGTGTTGATTTATATAAGTTCTTTACATATTTTGGATATTAATCCCTTATTGGATGTATAATTTGCAAATATCTTCTCCCATTCAGTGGGTGGTCTTTTTGTTTTGTTGCCTGTGGGAATTCATAGTGTCTGGCTAAAGAAGATTTAATAAACACATGCCTCCCTGGATGAGACTGGTTGAAAAGCAAAGAAGGAGTGTCTGGAAAACTGGGCCCCTTTAGGGTTTCTGGGCTGAAAACAGCCAGATTCTCATTGCGGCTCAATGCACTCATCCAGGGAGTAAATGCTTGACTTAGGAGAAACATGTCCACCTCAAGCACAGCTTGTTTTATTCACACGATACTCCCAATGCCACTGTCTTGATTATTACAGCTTCACATTCCTTCTTATTTTTCTTATTCCCTTGTTATATTGATAACATTCATAATAAAGGTGGAGGCAGAATCTGGTTTGAGACCTTTTGCCACTAGAGCATCTGGTCCCCAGCCCTCTCCTTTCTCCTACTAAGGTATCTAGAGTAATCTTTTCATTCACTGTCTCAGGGTTTGCTGGCCAAACCCAACAGTTGACTGTTTCCTTTGCTGTGTAGAAACTTTTTATTTTGATGTAAGCATTTAGAACATGGATGGATCTAGAGGGTATAATGTTAAGTGAAATCAGTTAGTCAGAGAAAGACAAATACCATATAATTTCACTCATATGTGGACTTTTCTTAAATTATTTTATCCATATATTTGAGTGAGAGAGAGAACAACCAGTGGGAATGGCAGAGGGAGAGGGAGTGGCAGAGGGAGAGGGAGAAGCAGACTCCCCGCTGAGCGGGGAGCCCAATGTGGGGCTCAATCCCAGGACCCTAGGATCATAACCTGAGCTGAAGGCAGATGCTTACCCAACTGAGCCACATAGGCATCCTTTATATGTGGGATTTAAGAAACAAAACAATGAGAGATGGAGAACAAAGTAGTTGTTGCCAGAGGGGAGCTGAGTGGGGGAATGGGTGAAATAGGTGATGGGGTTAAGAGTACGATTATTATCATGAGCACTATAATGTAGAAGATTGCTGAATCACTATATTGTATACCTGAAGCTAATATTACACTGTATGTTAATTATACTGAAATTTTAAAAAATTAAAATATTTAAGAAATAGGAAGGTGCAACATTTCAAACTCCTCATTTTCTTACTAACCAAAATATTTCTTTTTCCTGTGCATTGATTTATTGAAGCAAAGAAGACTGGTGTCCACAACTGAGGGGGTTTATTCATTGAGGTGAAGGATTGCTTTGTGTGTTCTATGTTTATTGGCGAGTTATTTTCCTCTATCTACTTGAAAACTTCCAATGCTACCTGGTAATATGGCTCTTTTATTGTAACAGGAAATAACCCCTTTTTCCTAATAGTTGTCAAAAATGCCAAGCGATGGTGAATGAACAGTATCAGCATCATCCATTTTGTACCTCCTTCCTGCTGAGAAATTTCTTCCACCTGCATGATCAGAGGACGCTTCATAGGAGAGCTGGATGTCTCACCAGTTCTTATATTCTCCCAGAAACCCAGAAAGGAACCCACGTATAGTCACTTGTTCATAAAGTCATTGGAAGTAAACTTGAATAAGAGAATGATTATGCCTGCTCTCCTTAAGGTCAGATATGCCACAAGTAAAAAGGACCACGTGTTGTAATTGTCTCAGGTCTGTTCACTTGGATTATTGTCAGTCAACTCTTGTTGTATGATAGCTTGTCCTTGTCAAATGGGATATCATAATACCTTTACAATCAACTGGAATTATATGCTGGGGACCGTTTCTGATCTCTGCTGGGTCCGCACGGATCTGGAGTCAGGTGTGAATGTCTAGATTCTTTTTCTA
The DNA here is from genome assembly GCF_964656455.1 of Halichoerus grypus. Lineage (NCBI taxonomy): Eukaryota > Metazoa > Chordata > Mammalia > Carnivora > Phocidae > Halichoerus > Halichoerus grypus. The sequence goes on from NC_135712.1 coordinate 205,999,064, forward strand.
AACTCATCCATGATGTTGTGTGTGGCTGTAGTGTTCTTCTATCTCAACCAACTTACGGGTTTTTATTACTACCTTTCCATATGTAGGTTAATCTCCTACTCATAGAAAAAAAAATGGTTTATCCTGTGAATTATGTAAATTCAATTCTGTTGTTCATACATCCATAATTAACACTTGGCTTTCTTCCCCATTAGAAGTGTTATCTCCCACCCCTCTTAAGTGAGAATCAGCTACCTGTGCTCAAGATCCTACCAATAGCCATGCACCATTAGATTTGTTCCACTGAATAAATCATTGGAGTATAATTATACACAATAACCTGCCTATGTGAAGTGTACACATTGGTGAATTCAAGGACCTACATAAAAAATGAAGAGTACATGTTGCAAGTTTCTATTTGTATATGATTTAAGACTGTATGTATGTTTTAACTGCTTTGCTAGGTAATTACTAAAATTTAATGATCCTGAGCATCATATTCCCTATTTCTGAAGGTAATGGGGGATTCTAAACATAACTTCATATGGACGTTGTGGGGAATGAGTAAAACGTGTGGAACGTCCTATTTTACCTCAATGAAACGTTTGAGGGTAATGGTTGTGTCTTGGATATGAGTGTGTTTGCATACATTTTCTTTCAAATAAGCTTGTCATGTGTACATACACAGATGCATTTATGATTTCATCTTTTATGTTGATAGGAATCTTGAGAAAGCTGGAGAGGATAGCACTGAAAAGAATGAACTTTTGAATGTACATGAAATAAAAGGATGCAGAAATACAGACAAAGATTTAAATTACAATGAGAGACTTTCACTTTGATCATGAGTACCTTTCCTATGTCTCAGAGTCAAACCACTCTCATATTTATGCCACAAAGAATTCACTGTACCAGCTGATGGGGCAGAATAGCTCCAAATCAAATTAAAATTTCCTTTCTATCTACTGTGGGTTTTTTTTTTTTTATATAAATTGCCCTTATCCAAGGGAAACTGATGAAGGAATTGAGAGGCCTAAATTCATTTTTCCCAAATAATTTTATGACTATGTCCATATGAGATTCCTCCTGCTGCTGTAAAATATCCCCACACTAGTTCCTTAAAACAAACACATACATGCTCTTACAGTTCTGCAGTCAGAAGCTTGGAAGGAGTCTCATCTGGCTAATAGCAACATTTCTGCAGGGTTGAGCTCCTTCTAGAGGCTCAAGGAAGGATCTGTTTCCTTTCCAATTCCAGTCTCTCTTGCTGGCCACCTGCATTCCTGGGCTCACGGCTCTTCCTCCACCTTCAGAAACAGCAGGGCAGCATTTTCAGTCTCTCTGACACCATAGGTTTTGTCTCCCTCAACGTTGGAGGACTGCTGTGATTATGTTTGTCCCACCTGGACAATCATAGCTAATCTTTTTATCTTTTCATCTTTTTTAAATTCATTTTTTATTTCTTCTTTAAAAAATTTTTAATTGAGGTATAATTAATATACAGTGTTTTATAGTTTCAGGGATACAGTATAATGATTCAACACTTCCGTACATCATACGATGCTCGTCACAACTGCCCTCCTTAATCCCCATCACATGTTTCACCCATTCTCCCCCAGCCCCATCCCCCCCTCTGGTTTGTTTTCTATAGTTAAGACTCTGTTTCATGGGGGCGCCTGGGTGGCTCAGTGTGTTAAGCGTCCGCCTTCGGCTCAGGTCATGATCCAGAGTCCTGGGATCAAGTCCCACATCGGGGTTCTTGCACAGCAGGGAGTCTGCTTCTCCTCTGACCTTCCCCCTCTTATGCTCTCTCTCTCTCTCTCACTCTCTTTCAAATAAATAAATAAAAACTTAAAAAAAAAAAGACTTTCTTGGGTTGCCTCTCTCTCTTTTTCCCTTTGTTCATTTGTTTTATTTCTTAAATTCCACACATGAGTGAGATCATATGGTATTTGTATTTCTCTGACTGACTTATTTTGCTTAGCATAATACACTCTAGCTCTATCCACCTCATTGCTAATGGCACGATTTCATTCTTTGTCATGCCTGAGTAATATTCCATTTTATTTATATATTAAATAGATATATATTTTATATATCATATATTATAAATTTATGATTTATATATTAGTATTATATATTAATATCATATATTATAAATTTGTATTTATATATAAATTTTTATATATAAGTAAATACGTATGCATTTATTATATATATATATATAACAAAATGGAATATTACTCAGGCATAACAAAGAGTGAAATCTTGCCATGTATATTGCATTGCCATTATATATGTGTGTGTGTGTGTGTGTGTGTGTGTGTGTGTGTGTGTGTTGTGTGTGTGTGTGTATAAATGTCATTTTATATATGGATATATGGATAAAGAAGATGTGGTATATATATACATATATGTATGTATATGTATATATACATATATCCATTGGTTGTTTCCATCTGTAGAACATTGTAAATATTGCTGCAAATAAACATACGGGTGCATGCATCTTTTCCAATTAATGTTTTTGTTTTCCTTGGGTAAACATCCAGAAATGCAAATACAGGATCACATGTTAACTCTATTTTTAATTAATGCTGTATTCCACAGTGGCTTCACCAACATGCATATTCACCAACAGTACACAGTGTTTCCAGTTTCTCCAACCCTAGCTGATATTTCATCTGAGTATAAGTTGATTAGCAACTCTGTTCAATCTGCCACCTTAATTCTCCCTTGCTACAAACAATAACATGTGCATAGGTCCTGAGGTTTAGGGTGTGCACATATTTGGGAGGCCCTTATTCTGCTTTTCAAAGTTTTTTTCATAAGTGTTTTAATATGTGTCACTGGAGGAACAGCATATAAAAGAAACAAACACAGAATTTACACAGTCTCTAGAATGAGTGAATACCCTATTCCTTCAAAATTACAAGCAATGATTTTTGGTGCAGAATACATAAAACTACCTACACCTAACACACGATCACAGCTTTGCTAATCAAACAGTGGTCCACAGACCAGGACCCTAACTAACATCAACATCACCTGCGAGCTTGCTAGAAATGCAGAATCTGAGCTACATAAGACCGTGATCAGATTCTGCATTTGTAATGGGATCTGTGTGGATTCATGGACACCTTGTAGACAATTTGAAGTTGAAGAAGTGCTGGTCTAGAAAAGATTTTCTCACGTGTTCCCTTTGACATTTGGGACAGCGTAATTCTATTTTTGGAGGCTCTTTTCTTGTGGATGTAGGTGTTCAAAGCATGAGACATTACCAGACATCCTGAGGCAAAAATTCATTTCTGGTTGAAAACCCCTGCCCCAGAGCTTGGGAACTAGAAGCATTCTGAGAGAATCACACTCAAAGCCCAACACATACTTGAATATGAACTTGGGGCAGATCACTAGATGCCGCCAAGCACCATTCCTGCATGGGGGGGAAATCGGAGAGAGAGATGAACCACGAGACTATGGACTCTGAAAAACAAACTGAGGGTTCTAGAGGGGAGGGGGGTGGGAGGATGGGTTAGCCTGGTGAGGGGTATTAAAGAGGGCACGTACTGAATGGAGCACTGGGTGTTATACGCAAACAATGAATCATGGAACGCTACAGCAAAAACTAATGATGTAATGTATGGTGATTAACATAACATAATAAAATCTGAAACCAATTAACAGCAAAAAGTTGAACAAAAATACAAATGGCTGCACTAATGTTTCAACAAAGCTCAATTTTAAAATATCCTTTTTCTTCTTTTCCACAAATGTCACCTCCTCTCTTTTCAGCCTTTTGCTTTAAGAACTGGGTACCACCCTGAAGACATGACAATGGAGGCTGGCAGCAAGTACACAATTCCTGTCAAAACCAGCTAGATCCTGTATTTCCCTATAAAACCCCAGCCCCTTCCTCCTGGCTGGGCTTGCAGGTTTTTGAAGGGCCTAGCCTGCTGCAGCCTCCTTTGCCTGGCAAAGCAATAAAGCTAGTGTTCTTTATCCCAAACTCTGCCTTCCCGTTACACTTTGGCTCTGCAAGTCGGGGGTCAGTTTTCAACAACAAACCAGCTTCGCTGCATTATTGAAAAGAAAAATAGACCCTGTCAGGAGACAGCAGGGCCGGGTCCCCACCACATGTCAATGCTTTGAAGATAAAGAGACCTAATCTGGGCAGGTTACTCGGTCATAGACTTGGAGAAAATTATAACTTCGGGCTGGGATAAGATGCTAGGAGATTCACACATCAGGAAGGGGGCAAGTTCAGAGAAAGGGAGTAAAAGAAAACAACTGGAATTTAAATAAAAACTTAAAAAAAAAAAAAACTGGATTCACTACTTCTAAACAGGTCTCTTGGGAACAGAGATTCATTACAGAAATTTCTTTGTGTGCAAAGCAGTTTTCCACTTGGGATCCAGGCTGGAATCACAAGAGGGAAGTGTGTCTAATGACCAGATACAGGGAGCTGTAAATACCTCCTCGTCTCCAGTCCTTGGACAAGAAGGGCCATGTTTCTTGTCTGCTTGTTCCGAGTCCTAATTCTGGCTGGGGGCCAGTGCTTCACTCCTTCCTGCTGTCTCAGCTGAGGACAGAGCTTTCGTCTCTATCATCTGCTGTCCAGGGAGGAATTCAGACTTCCACAAGGTGACCTTCCTGCCAGACACCCCAGCCAGGTGAGTCCAACACCCCAGTGGACCATGGATGACACGGTCAGAGAGACTGGAAGCCAAGAACACTGACCCATCACCATGTGAGAGCCAATTCAACTTAGCCCAGAGCAGGAGATCCTTGTGTTTGTTTGCTTGATTAAGTAATTAATGTATTATTAGTGCTAATATCAATATCACAGAGTAACTGCTACTCACATTTTTGATGGTCTTTCATATTCTTTATTATTCAATTACTATTATAGCAATGCTAGAGAAAGTATGTTATTAAATTCAATGACATTATTAAATTCAATGTAGGGTTCTAACTGGATGTTATTTTTATTAAATATTATTATTAAATATTTTATTATTTTATTAAATATTATTATTAAACTATTATAACAAGGCTAGAAAAAGTATGTTGAGACACTCAATGCGTGGTTGTAATTGGGTGTGATTTGGTCCCCTGGGGGGGTTATTGATCACTGTCTGGAGCCAGCTTTGCCTGTCACACTGGAGAGGGGTGCGTGGAGGACAGGAATATCTAAACAGCCTACAATGCACAGGACACACCCTACCCCAGGGCAGGATCTGGCCAGAATGTCCATGTGCAGAGACAGAGAAACCCTGAGGTAAAGAATATCAGTATTTGGGGGCGCCTGGGTGGCTCAGTTGGTTAAGCGACTGCCTTCGGCTCAGGTCATGATCCCGGAGTCCCGGGATCGAGTCCCGGGATCGAGTCCCAGATCGGGCTCCCTGCTCGGCGGGGAGTCTGCTTCTCCCTCTAACCCTACCCCCTCTTGCGCTCTCTCTCTCTCTCAAATAAATAAATAAAATCTTTAAAAAAAAAAAAAGAGAATATCAGTATTTGGAACACAGCTGCCTTCAGGTTCTGCCTTCAACCTTGTAACACTTACTTTCCTGCCAGCAAATTCAGAGTTAACTCCTTGGCCACCAGTTTAAAAGTTCCAACCACAAACAATTTAAGTTTGTTCCCCAGGCTACTAGGTGATAGAATGTTTCTTGTTGTTTTCTTAAACTATCCCTCAATTTCAGCAAACTTCAGATATTTGATGACCATTCTGATTGGCCTTTATTATTATATGCCCATATGTTATTCTCTTTTTCTCTTTATTTTTAAAACATTATCAGTATTTCAAATGATATAGTCAGATCATTGCTTCTCAATGGATGTTTGGAACATATTTGGACCATAAAAATTTTAAATTTAATTTAAATATATCTACCTTCTTTCTTCTGAGTTTCTTGGCTTATTTAAGCGGTGTTGCCCACCTTTAAATTTTATATGTAATTTTCTTTTTTTTTAAGATTTTACTTATTTATTTGAGAGAAAGAGAGAGAGAAACAGAGAGCAGGGGGAGGGGCAGGAGGAGGGAGAGAGAGAAGCAGATCCCCTCTGAGCAGGGAGCCAGACATGGGGCTCAATCCCAGGACCCTGAGATCATGACCCGAGCCGAAGGCAGACACTTAACAGACTGAGCCACCCAGGTGCCCAATATGTAGTTTTCTTGGTGTTTTAATATATTGTATGGTTACACTTACACTGAGGTCATAATCCCTCTGGTTCTTTGTAAAATTTGAGGGAGGGGATTGATTTTATAATCTTCAAGACATATACCCCTTTATGCCAGCATTTAATTAGCAATTCAAACTTTCCCCACCGAAATGAAATACAACCTTGCCATGTGGTAAATATCCTTATACACTGAGACCTAATTCCTGACTCATTTAACAAATAAAAACTGAGCATTCTAGGAGCATTATATATTATATTCTTTTGTGTGTAGGCCTTTGACTATTTATTTATTTGTTTTTCAGTTTATATATTTTTAATTTTTAAAATTTTTTTCATTTATTTTTTTATTATTATGTTATGTTAGTCACCATACAGTACATCATTAGTTTTTTTTTTTTTTTTTTTTTAGTGTTCCATGATTTATTGTTTGCATATAACACCCAGTGCTCCATGCAGTATGTGCCCTCCTTAATGCCCATCCCTGGGCTAACCCATCCCCCCACCCACCTCCCCTCTAAAACCCTCAGTTTGTTTCTCAGAGTTCATAGTCTCTCATGGTTCATCTCCTCCTCTGATTTCCCCCCCTTCATTTTTCCCTTCTTTCTCCTGATGTCCTCCATGCTATTCCTTATGTTCCACAAATAAGTGAAACCATATGATAATTGACTTTCTCTGCTTGACTTATATCACTTAGCATAATCTCCCCAGTCCCATCCATGTTGATGCAAAAGTTGGGTATTCATCCTTTCTGATGGCTGAGTAATATTCCATTGTATATATGGACCACATCTTCTTTTTTTTTTTTTTTAAAGATTTTATTTATTTATTTGAGAGAGAGAATGAGATAGAGAGAGAGAGCATGAGAGGGGGGAGGGTCAGAGAGAGAAGCAGACTCCCTGCTGAGCAGGGAGCCCGACGTGGGACTCGATCCCAGGACTCCAGGATCATGACCTGAGCCGAAGGCAGTCGCTTAACCAACTGAGCCACCCAGGCGCCCTGGACCACATCTTCTTTATCCATTCATCTGTTGAAGGACATCTGGGCTCTTTCCACAGTTTGGCTAATTGTGGACATTGCTGCTATGAACATTGGGGTGCATGTGGCCCTTCTTTTCACTACATCTGTATCTTAAGGGTAAATACCCAGTAGTGCAATTGCTGGGTCATAGGGTAGCTCTATTTTTAACATTTTGAGGAACCTCCACACTGTTTTCCAAAGTGGCTGTACCAACTTGCATTCCCACCAACAGTCTAAGAGGGTTCCCCTCTCTCCACAACCTCTCCAACATTTGCTGTTCCTTGCCCTGTCCATTTTTGCCATTCTAACTGGTATAAGGTGCTATCTCAATGTGGTTTTGATTTGAATTTCCCTGATGGCTAATAATGATGATCACTTTTTCATGTGTCTGTTAGCCATTTGTATGTCTTCTTTGGAGAAGTGTCTCTTCATGTTTTCTGCCCATTTATTGACCTTGATTATTTGTTTTTTGGGTGTTGAGTTTGAGAAGTTCTTTATAAATCTTGGAAATCAGCGCTTTGTCTGTAGTGTCATTTGCAAATATCTTCTCCCATTCTGTGGGTTGCCTCTTTGTTTTGTTGACTGTTTCCTTTGCTGTGCAGAAGCTTTTTATCTTGATGAAGTCCCAAAAGTTAATTTTTGCTTTTGTTTCTCTTGCCTTTGGAGATGTATCTTGAAAGAAGTTGCTGTGGCCGATGTCGAAGAGGTTACTGCCTATGTTCTCCTCTAGGTTTTTGATGGATTCCTGTCTCACATTGAGGTCTTTCATCCATTTAGAGTTTATCTTTGTGTATGGTGTTAGAGAATGGTTGAGTTTCATTCTTTTGTATAGAGTTGGCCTTTGACAATTTAATTATTAACCCATGTTGATATTATTAGTGATTGTTATTTCACATCCTATTTCATTTAGCTTTTATTTTTCATATAATTTTGCATAGGACACTCGTTTTGAAGGTACTCCTTTAAACCTGGTTTCAGTATACCTTCAGTTTTTTATCCTATAGCATTTCATCTTCTTCGATCTTTTATATTAAAACCATATATTCACATACCTTGTGACAAAAACAAAGAAGGTGAGGTCCTTTCTCTTTTGCATGTTGCAATATAGCATTGAAGACGGAGTACAACAGTATAAATGTATGGATAACATAATGCTCTCAACCATAATCATATGAAGCAAATTGTCTGGTATAAAGATAGACTGTCATAAATCAGCAGGACATATAGAGCATGGTCTGGGTATACCTTTGCACATTGGATGCAATCCAGAATGAGCATTAAAGTGTGCTCGTCAGGTTTGTCAAGAGAGATCAATATCCAAAGCCCAAGACTATCAATGAAAGGATGCCACATAATAAAGGGAGAAAGGGGTTAACCTCATCCCCTATCAGACCACATAGAAATGAATTGGCCAAATAGTTATAGAGGAGGCACATGAAAAATACATCTTCTATGCTTGATATTTCAAATGCCCACCTTTTGTTTTATTGTGTATACTTTCTTTGTGAAGTGTTGGTTTTCCCTTTGCTCATTTTTTTCCCCTTGGGTCTATCTTAGGTAAGATTTTTGATTTTATAAATATATCACTACTTTTGTCTTTCAGATGAGTTTAATTTGTCCTCATATTATTTTCGTTGGGCATCAGGGGATGTAATCAGGGCTGCAAAGCTGCCAAAAACAAGGGAGATTATTCTTCCTCACAGTCTCTCAGGGGTACCTGGCTTATGCTTCTCCCTCATTCATTTTGTTGCCCCTTCCCCCTCACTCTTTGTCTTTCCACTTCTTAAACAGATTCTTTTTTTTTAAACATTTGTGAAATATACAGCAGAAAATGCTTATCCCAATATAGAGCCCCAAATCTACTTGTCCATGGGAGGAGTAAGAATTGGCATTTCTGGAAGCCATTTCTGCATTTTGTAGGGGAATGATCACTTACCTGGCATACTTGGGTTGGATACATTCCTAGCATAACCAGGATGGTGGCGCTGAGAAAGACAGGGGAATAACACAACCCAGGAGGCCACGGTGTCCTGTGTGTGTGACTGTAGAGTGTGAGCAGTCCCCACAACAGGGTGCCAGGACTCATAAATCCCAAGGTGACACAACACAGGGGCCAGAACTCGATCAAGAGAGGCCACTAAGAAGGGGATCTTGTTCAATTCATGGGATGCCTTTGCAACATGATGAATACAGTGGGAGAGGCAGTGTGGACAAATGGACAAGGAAGTCTTGTGCCTTGAGGGTTCAGAGGTAGCAGAGAGGCCACTTCCCTGCTCAGCATGTCTGACAGCCTCTCTCCTCAGTCTCCCTCCTGCTCATTCCCCTTGCAGCACTGGCTTTGCTTCTTTGACTTGAACCTTGGAAACAAGTACCTTCCTCGGGGCCTTTGCACTGGCCGTTCTCTCTTCCAGGCACACACTTCCATACAACAATGAAAATAGAATGTTCTATTCAATCTCTGCTTTATCCCTGTTTTCCTTTTCTTCCTAGCACCCCTCACCATCTGCAAAGGTGTGCAATTCTCTTATTTCTTATACATTCTTTCTCCATCACTGTAGGGACTTTTGTTCTTAAGTAGCCTATGCTCACTGCTTAGGTAGTGCCTGAAACACCGTTGGCAATCAATATATATTCCTGAAATATTTGAAGAATTTCTTAGTAAAACTATAAAATATATGATTTCTTAGGAAAGAAGCTAATTAAAAAAAAATACCAAATGTGGCAGAGGAGATCCTCTAAAGGGGACCATATCCATATACAACTTCTTAAAAATTATTTTAGAGGACGTCTGGTTGGATAGATCCAATGAGCATCTGACCCTTGATCTCAGCTTGGGTTTTTGTTTTTGTTTTTGTTTTGTTTTGTTTTGTTTTATTTATTTATTTGAGAGAGAGAGCAAGAGCCAGGAGTGGGGGAGGGAGAAGCAGACTCCCCACTGAGTAGGGAGCCTGAAGCAGGGCTTGATCCCAGAACCCTGGGATAATGACCGGAGCTGAAGGCAGATGCTTAACTGACTGAGCCACCCAGGCGCCCTCAGCTCAGGTCTTATCTAGGGTCTTGAGTACAAGCACCACGTTGGGCTCCATGCCCGGCATGGAACGCACTTAAAAACAAAAACAAAAACAATAAAAAATAAACAATGTCTGGACTGCAAAATATAAAATGTACCATTTCAAATCTGTGAGTAATGCAAGTTGTGTGAATATCAATCATGTTATTTCCCTCTTTTCCAGAAGTCACCTCCACCACATGGAACCAGAAAATGATACACAAATTTCTGAATTTTTTCTTCTGGGATTTTCAGAGAAACCAGAACTGCAGCCCCTCATATTTGGGCTTTTCCTCTCCATGTACCTGATCACTGTGTTTGGAAACCTGCTCATCATCCTGGCCATTAGCACAGACCCCAACCTGCACACCCCCATGTACTTCTTCCTCTCCAACCTGTCCTTTGTAGACATCTGCTTCACCTCTACCACCATCCCGAAGTTGCTGATGAATATACAGAAAGAGAGCAAAGTCATCACGTATGCAGGCTGCATTAGTCATTTATTTCCTCATACTCTTTGCTGTGTTGGACATCTTCTTACTGAGTGTGATGGCCTATGCCCGGTTTGTGGCCATCTGTCATCCCCTGCACTACACGATCATCATGAACCCCGGGCTCTGTGGACTGCTGGTTCTGATGTCCTGGGTCATGTGCATCCTGAATTCCTTGTTACAAAGTTTAATGATGTTGCGTCTGTCCTTCTGTTCACATTTGCATATCCCCCACTTTTTTTGTGAACTCAATGAGATGGTTCAAATTGCCTGTTCTGACACCTTTCTTAATAACTTGGTGATGTATTTCGCAGCTGTCCTGCTGGGTGGGGGTCCTTTTGCTGGGATCCTTTACTCTTATTCTGAGATGGTTTCCTCTATACATAGAATATCATCAGTTCAGGGCAAATATAAAGCATTGTCCACCTGTGCATCTCATCTTTCAGTTGTCTGTTTATTTTATTGTACGATGCTTGGTGTGTACCTTAGCTCTGCAGCTACCCAGAGCTCCCACTCAAGTGCAGTAGCCTCGGTGATGTACACGGTGGTCACACCCATGCTGAACCCCTTCATCTACAGCCTAAGGAACAGCGACATAAAGAGGGCTCCGAAAAGAATCATTGGGGTTCCAGTGATGTGAGAGCCAATCTTCCTGGGGCTGAAGAAGTGCCCAGGATTTCAGGGCTCATAGCCTCAGAGCTGGAACTGCTATTCTTTGATCAGGCTGTGGCAGTAGAATCGGTTCCTTCTATTTATTTCCTGGATTTTCCATTTGTTTTAATTCAACTGTCTTCATATATTTAAATACTCACTTTTTAAGCCTCTAATCTTTCTGATATACAGACAGTGTCCCCTTTCTCCATTTTTAAAGCATCCCAATGTTTTCCCCAACCACAGATCACAAAAGCCTGGAAATTTCTGCATCTTACATGGTACAAGTTAGATTTCTTAAAGATAATTTCATTTCAAATGACTTATGTCATGCCAAGTAAATTTTCACTAGCTTTCTTAAAATAATAATCATGAATTATATTCTTCATATGGAAGATACTACACTTGGCCACTAAGCCCCTCACATAACTTTATTGTAGAGGAAAATACAAAACCCCAGTTTTCACCTTGAGTCTGATTTTTACATCACTACCTTCACTGCTCTTCCTGGTAATATGGACTCTAACACTGTTCCTTTAATGTCTCAGGCTCCTGACAGGGATGCTCAGGCTAGGAAAGCCTGGACACTCCCCTGCACCCCTGTGCTTGTGGACATTCGCACAGATGTTCCCGGACCAGAGCCTCTGCTGTGGCTGCACCTGCCCTTGGGCTCCTACCATGATTGCAAGACATGCCTCAGCAATGCCCATCAGAGAACTCTAACAAAACCAGGTGTATTTTTCACAGGTCCTGGAGGGCACAAGGGATCCCAAAGGCTTTTTGAGAGGTTTCAGAGGGGGAGAGTGAGCTCCCCTGAGGGATCTGCCTTTATTAGGGTCCATGGCCAGAGTGGTTAGGGGTTTGTGGGTTTACCCTTTTGTAGAATTTTATATGAGTAGAAATTGGGTGCTGAAGGAAAAATCAGGGTCACTCATGTGTCTGTATGGAGGTTACCCAGGGTTTTCTGAAGAGGTACTTGATGGCTGGAGCCGCCTGAGTGCTTCTCTAGTTATTGTTTCCCACACCTGACAATATGTTTATTCACCATGGTTGTCTTTGAAATGGATGCCTCAGAAATCCAAAGCTTAATATCAGGCACTTACACTACAAACATGCTCCCGTGTTTCCTAACCAGTCTCCTGCTTTTACTCTGTGATTCAGCTCAGTGTCCAGAATGCCCATCATAGCCCCTGGCAAGCTCTGATGAGCAAACATATCTCTCCCAGTGGATTCTACACGGAAAGACATATTTGAATAAATAGATGAACCTGGTATGTTCTTAGTGTAAGGGTGATCATAAATATGATAAAGTAAAATTTCAAAACACTCATTTTGTTACTACACAAGATATGTCTTTCTTTCTTTCTTTCTTTCTTTCTTTCTTTCTTTCTTTCTTTCTTTCTTTCTTCTTTCTTTTTTTTAACATCAGAGTTCACGCTGTGCATCGTTTATTGAAGCATGAAAGATTGGTGTCCACAACTGAGGGGGTTTATTTATTCATTGAGGTGAAGCGTTGGTTAGTGTCTTATATGTTTTATCACTGAATTATCTTCTTGTTTCTACTTTAAAACTTCCACTGCTACCTGCTAATATGACTATTGGTACAGGAAATGACTCCCTTTTCATAATATTTGCCACAAATTCTAAGGGATGGTGAATGAACACTATCAGCACCATCCATTTCATACCTCCTTCCTGCTCAGAAATCTCTTTGCCCTGCATGATCAGAGGACGCTTCACAGGAAAGCGGGATGTCCTGCTGGTCCTGTGTTTCAGGGTCACCAGTTATTCTGCACAAACGTGCATGTCCTTCAAACCCTCCCAGTGACCCAGAAGGAAGCCCACATGTAGTCACTTGTTCATAAAGTCATCAGAAATAAACTTGAATAACAGAATGATCACAACTGCTCTCCTCATTTGTCAGATCATGTGCCACAAATAGAAAACAGCACATGTCCTAATTGCCTCATGTCTGTTCACTTGGATTATTGTGTCAGTCAGCTCTTGTTGTATAACAGGCTGTCCTTGTCAAATGGGATATCATACCGATGTGGGTCGCCAGGTGCAAAGGTTAAGAGAGAATTCTTCAGCCATTTTATGATGCAAAAATGTGCTTTTATTATAGCAAGGTTCAGGACCCATGGACAAAAAGAGCTGCACGGGACTGTGAGGATGACTGGTTATATACTTTTGAGTTTATGGGGGGAGGGGGTAGAGATGTTGTAAGTTTCTAAAGAATTTGTGTATGATGAACATGAGGTTTAGAAGACCTTAGAGGTCTGGCTATTGTCAAGATAAGCTTCCTTTTAGTCTCTAATAAAACATCAACGTTAACACAGCCATGAGTTCCTGGAGGAATGTCATCCTCTGCATGTCTCAGGGATTTATCAGGGGCTGCGAGTTGTAAGGAGATGGACTTCTAGCTGCATTTCTCTTATCTTTGTTATCCTCATCAGTAATCTCCTTTTGAACAAATGGCATTATATTCTGGGAAGCATTTCTGATCTCTGCTGGGCTCCTCACGTGTCTGGAGTCAGGTGTGAATCTCTATGTTGTGTTTCTAAGGCTCATCCATGGTCTTGTATGTGGCTGGAGTGTTCTGTCTCAGTCAATTTATGGTCTTATTACTACATTTCTGTATGTAAGTTATTCTATTTATGAATTAAATGAATTTATGTGAATTATTTGAATTTCATCCCACTGTTCTTACATCCATAATTACTACTTGCTTTCCTTGCTGGTAGAAGAGCTCCCTCCCAACGCTTCAGTGGAGAGTCAGCTACCTGTGCTCTAGAGCCTACCCTTTCTGTTGCACCATAGATATTTTCCCAATTTATTAAATCACTGGAGTATAATGACACACAATAAACTGCATATTTAAAGTGTACAATTTAATGAACTAGAACTGCAGCCCCTCATATTTGGGCTTTTCCTCTCCATTACCTGATCACTGTGTTTGGAAACTTGCTCATCTTGGCTGTTGGCTCTGACTCCCACCTCCACACGCCCATGTACTTCTTCCTCTCCAACCTGTCCTTTGTAGACATCTGCTTCACCTCTACCACCATCCCGAAGTTGCTGATGAATATACAGAGAGCAAAGTCATCACCTATGCAAGCTGCATTACTCAGATTTATTTCCTCATACTCTTTGCTGGGTTGGACGTCTTTTTACTAAGTGTGATGGCCTATGACCAGTTTGTGGCCATCTGTCATCCCCTGCACTACACGATCATCATGAACCCCCGGCTCTGTGGAATGCTGGTTCTGATGTCTTGGATCATGTGTATCCTGAATTCCTTGTTACAAAGTTTAATGATGTTGTGGTTTTCCTTCTGTACACACTTCCAAATCCCCCACTTTTTTTGTGAACTCCATTAGATGATCCAACTTGCCTGTTCGGACACCTTTCTAAATAACTTGGTGATGTATTTTGCAGCTGTCCTGTTGTGTGGAGGTCCTTTCGCTGGGATCCTTTACTCTTATTCTAAGATAGTTTCCTCCATACTTGGGATCTCATCAGCTCAGGGCAAGTATAAAGCATTTTCCACCTGTGCATCTCACCTTTCAGTTGTCTCCTTATTTTATTGTACAATCCTAGGAGTGTACCTTAGCTCTGCAGCTACCCAGAGCTCCCACTCAAATGCAGTAGCCTCGGTGATGTACACGGTGGTCACGCCCATGCTGAACCCCTTCATCTACAGCCTGAGGAACAGAGACATAAAGAGGGCTCTGAAAAGAATCACTGGGGTTCCAGTGATGTGAGGGCCAATCTTCCTGGGGCAGAAGAAGTGCCCATGATTGCAGGGCTCACAGCCTCAGAGCCAGAAACTGCTATTCTTCTATCAGATTGGAAGTAAAATTTGCTCCATTTATTTCCTAGAATTTGCATTTGTTTGAATTCAACTTCTCCATACATTTAAGTAATTCACTTCATTAATCTTCTGTTCTGAGAAACTTCAATAGCAGTGTAATCATGAATTCTGTTCCCAAATATCAGTACAAATGCCTAGAATGGGAAGAAGCAGGTTTTTATAATTTCTCTCAGTTCTGATTGCTTTTATAAGTGTATCTGTTCACTAGGACTGCATAAAAAGCCATTCTGAAAACACGTGTCTTCATATAATGCTTTTATAATTGAATGACATTGTCTGGTGGGGAGTCGTTCTGATGTATTGTGTACTACTTATCACTCTCAAATATCACAAATATCATTGTATTTCTAAAGGTCATCCACGATATTTTGTGGAGCTGTAGTTCACTTCTTTCTTCAACTGCTACATGATATTTACCGCATTTAAATATGTAGGTTAATCTTACAGTTTATTCAAAAAGTAATTTACCAAATATAAATTGCCTTAATTGAATTTTGCCATTTCTATATACATATGTGACACTTTGCCTTCTTCCCAGTTATAATACATTTTTCCCACCCCTGTCAAGTGTGACTCAGCTACAAGTGCTTTTGATCCGGTGTGAGTCATACACCATTAGAATTTTAAATTCTAACTGAAGTATTGGAGTTTAATTACATACAATAAGCTACATGTATATTAAATGTACAATTTTCTGAATTAAAGGCATCACACTTGAATTAAACATATATACTGTATGGGACCATTTGTAACAACTCAAGAAGATGCACAGGAAGTTTTATCTGCATTTTTATGTTATAGTTAAAAATGTAATTCACCTGGACATCTGTTTCCTTATTGCTGAAGGTAATGTGGAAATTGAAATGCATGTTATGAGGAATAAAGGGTTGGATACACTTTGTCATGTCCAAAGAAAACATCTGAGGGTGTGGAGTGTGTGTATGTGTGTGCACTCATGCACATCTTTCTTTCAAATAAACATGCTCACCCAAATGTGTGCAAACATACACACAGTGGTTTATAATTCCATCTATTATGTTGAAAGAAAATTTGAGAGAAATTTGCAGAATATTGAAATGAAAAGGAATGTTTGCATGAACGTGAAATAGGAAGAATCTAGTAATTTTGACACAAGTTAGTTGAACATAATATAAAATAAAATTTAAAGTAGAATGAGTGACTTAATGTAAAAAAAAAAAATTAGGGTGGGGCGCCTGGGTGGCACAGTCCTTTGAGTGCCATACTCTATGTTTTGGCTCAGGTCACGATCTCAGGGTCATGAGATCCAACTTTGTGTCAGGCTCTGTGCTCAGTGTGGAGTCTGCTTGAGTTTCTCTCTCCCTCTCTCTGCCCCTACCCTCCCCCCATCAAATAAATAAATAAATCTTTTTTTAAATTTAATTTTATTATGTTATGTTAGTCCCCATACAATGCATCACCAGTTTTCGATGCAGTGATCCACGATTCATTGTTTGCCTATAACACCCAGTGCTCCATGCAGAACGTGCCCTCCTTAATACCCATCACCAGGCTAACCCATCCCCCCACCCCCCTCCCCTCTAGAACCCTCAGTTGTTTCTCAGAGTCCATCTCTCTCTCCGATTTCCCCCCCTTCATTTTTCCCTTCCTTCTCCTAACGTCCTCCATGCTATTCCTTATGTTCCACAAATAAGTGAAACCATATGATAATTGACTTTCTCTGCTTGACTTATTTCTCTTAGCTTCCTGTTCTGTTTTAGAAGATTGTATGTTTCAAGGACTTTCTCCATTTCTTCTAGGTTGTACACTTTGTTGCCATATACTTTTTCATAGTTTCTCTTATAATTCTGTGTATTTCTATGGCAACAGTTGTTACTTCTGTTTTCTAATTTCTAATTTTATTTGTCTTTTCTCTCTTTTTTTTCATGAACGTTGCTAAGGGTTTGTCAATTTTCTTTAACTTTTCAAAGAACCAGCTCTTGGTTGCATTGATATTGTTTGTTCGTTTTTAGGTCTCTGTGTCATTGATTTCTGCTCTGATCTTTATTATTGCCTTTCTTTTACTCGTGTTGGGCTTTGTCTGTTCTTTGGGAAAAGGTACTTTATAAAATCAGTACCTGATAGTGATTTAGAGAAGGAATACCAAATGTGAATCCCTTAATTTAATTTCATTGATCCTATATCCATATAGACACTGCTTTCTTTCTAGTTAGGAGAGATATCTTCCATCACTGTTTGCTGTGAATCAGCTATACTAGTGTTCTAGATCCTACCCTCAGCTATGCTCCACTCGACTTTTTACTTTTAACTATATCACTGAAGTATAATTATATATAATAAACCTTACCTATTTAAAGTATGTAGTTTGACCCTTGTGGTGAGCACAGCATAACATAAAGAGTTGAATCACTACGTTGTACACCTGAAACTAATGTAATATTGTGTGTCAACTATGCTTTAATAAAATATTTTTTAAATAAAGTATACAGCTTGTTGCATTAAAGGAGCCATATAAAATTTAAGAGCACACTCTGAATGATTCTGTTTGTATGTAATTCCAGAAGTGCACAATAAGCTTTAACTACTTTGTTCTGTAACTTATTAAAATGTAATGTCCCTGAGTCTCAGTTTTCTTATTTCTGAAGATAACATGGGATAATAAAACAAATTTCAAGGAATGCTGGGAATAAGCAAATGTGTGGTCATATTTTGTAGATTCCCTAATAAAATGTTCAAAGATGAGGTGTATGAAATGTGTGTGTGTGTGTGTGTTTATACACATTTTTCTTTTGAGTAAACATGGGTGCTCACATGCACACACACAGACTCATTATTAGGTGATCTTCTGTGTCACAAGTAAACTTAAGAGAAAGGGGGAGAGGATAAGAACGAACATTTGGATTAATGTGAAAGTAAAATATTGTAAAAATTTGAACACAAAATTTAATATAGAATGAGTTGCCTTAATGATTCAATTTTTTATACCTTAGTGCCTGCAAGTCAGTATGGCTCATGGCAGGGGAGAATTTCTGTACCAGCTATTGGGGTTGAAAAACTCCAAGTGACTTCAGATTTCTTTTTCTACCTAAAGCAGGATTTCAATACCAAATATCCTTATCCAAGAGAATATAAATGAATAAGATCCAAGGCTGGATTCCTTTCCCTTGAGAAAATTTTATTAGATAAATGTCTTGGGGGCGGGGAGAGAGAAGCAAAATCACCGCTGAACAGAGATCCCCAATGAGGGGCTTCATCCCAGGTCCCTGAGATCAAGACCCAAGCTGAAGGCAGATGCTTAACTGACTGAGCCACCCAGGTGCCCCTGCATTAGATTTTTATTATGGTTGTAACAAATTACCATGCTGCTGCCTTAAAACAAATTAATTTATTTTCTGATAGTTCTGGAAGTCAGAAGTCTGAAATAGGTCTCCGTGGGCTAAAATCACTGCCTGCAGAGAAGAGTTCATTCTGGAGGTCTGGGGAAAATATGTTTTCTTGCCTATTCCAGCTTTAAAGCCACCTGTACTCCCTGGTTCATGTCCCCTCCCTTTATCTTCAAAGCCACCAACAGGGCATCTTGAAATCTCTCTCTGACTCCAAGTCTTCTGCCTCTCTTTTCCACATTTGAAGAACCCTTCTGATCTATTGAACCCACCTGGATAATCAGAAAAACTTTACCCTAGTGTCAGCTGACTAGCAATATTAATTTTTGCAACCTTAATTTTTTGCAACCTTAATTTTCCTCTGCCATGACGCAAGACATGTCCAAACATTCTGTAGATTAAGATGTGGAAATGTTTTGGAGACATTATTTTGCCTCCTAAAAGTCTTTGCCAGAGGTATATTTGATGTCATCTCATGGGCCCTCCCTTTGAAGAATCAAAGACAGAATTTATTTCAGACTGTATGGTAAGAACTGAGACTTTTCTTTCAAAATGACACATGAAAAGGATCATATGGCTTATTTATTAACATCTCCCCAAAGCTACAAATCACAACGTAACTCTTCAACTAAATAAAATCAACATCAACTCAAGGTTAAGGTAAAGTACAAGGAGGTTAGACCTCTGGAAGGCAGGCAAGTTCATGAGAATGAGGAATACAAAACTGGATTCACCTGACTTCTAATCTGTTCTCTTGGGAACAGAATCTCAGCAGGAAAAGTTTCCTTTCTGTCCAGACCAGTTGCTCACTGGGAATGGAGTGTTCCAAGGTGGGAGTAACAATGGAAACAGTGCCTATTGAGCAGACACAGAGAGCTGTAAATATCTCCTTTACTGCAGAACTTCAGCATGTGAAACCTTGGACTGGCCAAGACATGGCTGTTATTTCTGGGTTCCTAAGTGTGGCTGGGGGACCCATGCTGCATTGCTTCCTGCTGTCCTGTCTGGGAACAGAGCTTTGGTCTCCACCATCAACCATCCAAGAGGAATTCAGACCTCCACATGGAGACTTTCATCTTATAGACCCCAACCAGGTGAGCCTGAGAGCTCAGTATGTATTTCAGGAAAGGATCAGAGAGAATGAACGCTGAGAACTTTTACCTGAGGTCACCTGAGACTAGGTAGACTCATTTATAATTATTTATGTAATGTGTTCAAAAGAGAAGTGTCCATTGGACTCAGCAATACAGGCATCATTGTTGACAATACATGGTGGGAATGGAAGCCCAGTTGGATGAGTTAGGGGAAGGAATGGGGGACCTAAAGTGGTTCCACTGAAATTAGAACATATCCAAGGAGTTTGCAGTTAATGGGAATAGGAAGACAGAGTATTAGCTTTGAGGCATGTGCGGTGAACTGTTTAAGATGTGGTGGTTTTGAGCATGTTCTGTAGTTATAGAAAACCCCAGATCCATGCAACAGCAGTTCTTGAGACATATATTTCTCAGCATCTTCACTCAAGGTGAGTATTCACATAAAAAAAAATTGTGTTTAATATGCAAAAAGGGGTATGCTAACTACCTTTACTGTGCAATACTTCATTAACAGGATGCATGAAAATGATGGAGAGATTTGTGAGGTAGAAGAAAAACTCAGCCAAATCTTTTCACTGGTTATAATCACTCACTTAGTTACAGGAAGGAACTATATTTTAAGATTTTTACATAAACTGACTAATGCTGTCTGCCACCCTAGGAGGATGGGTACTGCTATCCCCGCTATTTGAGTAAGGATATTCACATTTGGAATGGATTGGATGTCTCTCCCAAGTTCAAACAGCTTATATGTGCTAGATCCAACATTCAAAACCTGGGTTTTCTGATTCCAAAAGTTTTACATTTTAAAATCATTCGGAAAAGTCTTTTATTATTTCATTTTTAAAAATCCCCTTCTATTGTCATACCTTGTATATTTTCTGGTGTAAATTGTGATTTATTCCCTTTGCATATTTTTTCTAGAGGGATATTCAATCAGTAAAATGTCTTGACATCATAAAGATACCACTGCTTTATTGTTTAGATACATTGTTAATTTCCTTCTTTGTTAATTATTCTGGGCATTAGGGGATGTGGACTGGGGCTGGAATGCTGCCAGACTCAGGGAAGCTCTCTGCTCATCACAGTCTCTCAGGAACCCCCTGAGCTTATTAGATCTCCTTTATCCCTTGTGTCCATTTCTTTCCTTCTGTGTTTTTGGAACTGCTTTCTAATGTTTCTTTTAATGCAGGACACAATTGGTGATGGGAATTACAGAAGGCATGTGATGTGATGAGCACTGGGTGTTATATGCAAGTGATAATTTATTGAACACTAGATCTGAAACTAATGATGTACTATAAGTTCGCTAATTGAATGTAAATTAAAAAAAGAAAAAAATAAGTACAGGACACACGATGATCATATTGAAATGGAGCCCATGTTTCCATGTCCATTAGAGGCTTACTAACTAGATTTTAAGTAGTTTTTACAAAGTCTTCAGGGTAAAGGTAATCTGATGTTGACAGCTTGCCTTCTATCACTTCTTTAAACATTATTGTGGCTAAGGGCAGCTAAGGGCAAGAAAACCTTGATAGTAACATAGTGCCGGGAGGCCATACTGCACTGTGTTCATGGGTGTGCCAATGACAGTGTGTGTGTGTGTGTGTGTGTGTGTGTGTGTGTGTGTTGTGGGGTATGAGCAGTCCTCAGGGCAATGGTACCTGAGTTCATATACTCCAATATGTGACCCTTAAATGCCAGAACGTTAAAAAAAAAAATGGATGGAAATAAGGAAGGGATCTATCTCTATTCACAGAATACCTTGGAACAAAATCAATTAGATGCAAAGAACAGCATGTGAAGGAAGGACTCCCTGTGTCTTGAAGTCCCATCAGTGGCAGGAAAGCCACCTCTGTCCTCAACATTCTCTGCCACCACTTGTCATCACTTGCCCTCTTGCTCATTCACTCACCACACTGACTTCATTTTGAGATTTGTATATCTGAAGTAAGTGCCTTCTGCAGGGCCTTTGCTCTGTTTTCCTTGCAGGGCACACACTTAACCCAGATTTCCTCCTTCCTCCTGCTGAGTGTTTTCTGGAAGCCTCTATTAAAATGTCACCTCCTTTGCAAGTCTTCCTGAACTCCTATTAAAACTTAGCACCCTCCACATACACTCCTTTTTATACCAACTTTTTTTTTTCTTTCACAGCACCTGTCACCATCTGATGTGGTATATATATATTTTTAATTTTTTATATATATTCTTTCTCCATCATTGGATTGTACGGGGTTTTCTTTTTTCTCCATGTTTTTATTTAAATTCCAATTAGTTAACATACAGTGTCATATCAGTTTCAGGTATAGAATTTGGTGATTCAACACTTCCATACAACACCTGGTGCTCATAACCACAAGTGCCCTCCATCACCATCATCCTTTCACCCATCCCCCCCACCCACCTCCCTCCAGCAACCCTCAGTTTGTTCACTATAGTTAAGGGTCTGCTTCCTGGTTTGCCTCTCTCTTTTTTTCTTTTTAGTTTGGCTATTGTTGATAATGTTGCTATAGTCACCCGGGTGCATGTACTCTTTCAAATTAGTATTTTTGTATCCTTTGGGTAAATACATAGTAGTGCAACCTACAGAATGGGGAAGATATTTGCAAACGACATATCTATAAAGGGTTAGTATCCAAAATCTATAAAAACTTATCAAACTCAACACCCAAAAAACAAATAATACAGTTAAGAAGTGGACAGAAGACTTGAATAGACAATTTTCCAAAAAAAGTCATACATGGAAGAACAAATATTGTGAAGATGTCAATGCTACCTAGAGCAATCTACACATTAAATGCAATCCCCATCAAAATACCATCCACTTTTTTCAAAGAAATGGAACAAATAATCCTAAAATTTGTATGGAACCAGAAAAGACCCCGACTAGCCAGAGGAAGGTTGAAAAAGAAAAGCAAAGCTGGCGGCATCACAATTCCGGACTTCCAGCTCTATTACAAAGCTGTCATCTTCAAGACAGTATGGTACTGGCACAAAAACAGGCACATAGATCAATGGAACAGAATAGAGAGCCCAGAAATGGACCCTCAACTCTATGGTCAACTAATCTTTGACAAAGCAGGAAAGAATGTCCAATGGAAAAAAGACAGTCTCTTCAACAAATGGTGTTGGGAAAATTGGACAGCCACATGCAGAAGAATGAAACTGGACCATTTCCTTACACCACACACAAAAATAGACTCCAAATGGTTGAAAGACCTAAATGTGAGACAGGAGTCCATCAAAATCCTAAAGGAGAACATAGACAGCAACCTCTTCGACCTCAGCCACAGCAACTTCTTCCTAGAAAGATCGCCAAAGGCAAGGGAAGCAAGGGCAAAAATGAACTATTGGGACTTCATCAAGATAAAAATCTTTTGCAAAGCAAAGGACACAGTCAACAAAACCAAAAGACAACTGACAGAATGGGAGAAGATATTTGCAAATGACATATCAGATAAAGGGCTAGTATCCAAAATCTATAAAGAACTCATCAAACTCAACACCCAAAGAACAAAGAATCCAATCAAGAAATGGGCAGAAGACATGAACAGACATTTTTCCAAAGAAGGCATCCAAATGGCCAACAGACACATGAAAAAGTGCTCAATATCGCTTGGCATCAGGGAAATCCAAATCAAAACCTCAATGAGATACCACCTCACACCAGTCAGAATAGCTAAAATTAACAAGTCAGGAAATGACAGATGTTGGCAGGGATGCAGAGAAAGGGGAACCCTCCTACACTGTTGGTGGGAATGCAAGCTGGTGCAGCCACTCTGGAAAACAGTATGGAGGTTCCTCAAAAAGTTGAAAATAGAGCTACCATATGATCCAGCAATTGCACTACTGGGTATTTACCCCAAAGATACAAAAGTAGGGATCCGAAAGGGTACGTGCACCCTGATGTTTATAGCAGCAATGTCCACAATAGCCAAACTGTGGAAAGAGCCAAGATGTCCATTGACAGATGAATGGATAAAGAAGATGTGGTATATATATACAATGGAGTATTATGCAGCCATCCAAAGGAATGAGATCTTGCCATTTGCAACGACGTGGATGGAACTGGAGGGTATTATGCTGAGCGAAATAAGTCAGAGAAAGACATGTATCATATGACCTCACTGATATGAGGAATTCTTAATCTCAGGAAACAAACTGAGGGTTGCTGGAGTGGGGGGTGGGGTGGGAGGGATGGGGTGACTGGGTGATGGACACTGGGGAGGGTATGTGCTCTGGTAAGCACTGTGAATTGTGCAAGACTGTTGAATCTCAGATCTGTACCTCTGAAACAAATAATGCAATATATGTTAAGAAAGAAAAAAAAAAGAAGAAGAATGTAGCAGGAGGGGAAGAATGAAGGGGGGGAAATCGGAGGGGTAGACGAACCATGAGAGACGATGGACTCTGAAAAACAAACTGAGGGTTCTAGAGGGGAGGGGGGTGGGAGGATGGGTTAGCCTGGTGATGGGTATTGAGGAGGGCACGTTCTGCATGGAGCACTGGGTGTTATGCACAAACAATGAATCATGGAACACTATACCTAAAACTGATGATGTAATCTATGGGGATTAACATAACAATAAAAAAATTAAAAAAAAAAAGCAAAAATGAACTTTTGGGACTTCATCAAGAGAAAAATCTTCTGCACACCAAAGGAAACGGTCAACAAAACAAAGAGGCAACCCACAGAATGGGAGAAGATATTTGCAAATGACACTATAGATAAAGGGCTGGTATCCAAGATCTATAAAGAACTTCTCAAACTCAACACCCAAAAAACAAATAATCAAGTCAAAAAGTGGGCAGAAGACATGAAGAGACACTTCTCTGAAGAAGACATACAAATGGCTAACAGACACATGAAAAAATGTTCATCATCATTAGCCATCAGGGAAATTCAAATCAAAACCACACTGAGATACCACCTTACACCAGTTAGAATGGCAAAAATGGACAGGGAGAGAAACCACAAATGTTGGAGAGGTTGTGGAGAAAGGGGAACCTTCTTATACTGTTGGCGGGAATGCAAGTTGGTACAGCCACTTTGGAAAACAATGTGGAGGTTCCTCAAAAAATTAAAAATAGAGCTATCCTATGACCCAGGAATTGCACTCCTGGGTATTGACCCCAAAGACACAGATGTAGTGAAAAGAAGGGCCATATGCACCCCAATATTCATAGCAGCAATGTCCACAATAGCCAAACTGTGGAAAGGGCTGAGATGCCCTTCAACAGATGAATGGATATAGAAGATGTGGTCCATACATACAATGGAATATTACTCAGCCATCAGAAAGGATGAATACCCAACTTTTGCATCAACATGGATGGGACTGGAGGAGATTATGCTAAGTGAAATAAGTCAAGCAGAGAAAGTCAATTATCATACGGTTTCACTTATTTGTGGAACATAAGGAATAGCATGGAGGACATTAGGAGAAGGAAGGGAAAAATGGGGGGGGAATTGGAGGGAGAGATGAACCATGAGAGACTATGGACTCTGAGAAACAAACAGGGTTTTAGAGGGGAGAGGGGAGGGGGGATTGGTTAGCCCGGTGATGGGTATTAAGGAGGGCACGTACTGCATGGAGCACTGGGTATTATACGAAAACAATGGATCGTGGATCACCACATCAAAAACCAATGACGTATTGTATTGTGACTAATATAACATAATAAAATTTAAAAAAAAAGACTTGTTGGGGTTCTAGTGTTGCATGTGCCAATCATCCTGGGGCTGAAGAAGTGCCCATGTTTGTAGGGCTCACATCCTTAGAGCCAGGAACTGCTATTCTTCCATCAGGCTGTGGAAGCAGAATCTGCTCCTTCTACATATCCTGGCATTTCCATTTGTTTGAATTCAATCTCTCCATACATTTACATAACTCAATTTATTAAGCTTCTTCTCCGTCTGATATACAGACAGGTTCCCCTTTGTCCATTCTCATAAAATGCCAATATTTTCCCCAACCTTGGTCACAAATGCCTAGAAATTTCTGTATCTTACATGGGGCAAGTTGGATTTCTTAAAAATAATTTCATTTCAAATGACTTATACCATGCCAAGTAAATTTTCCCTAAATTTCCCAAAAGAATAATCATGAGTAATATTTTTCATGTGGAAGAAACTACACTTGGCCACTAAGCCCTTCACATGATGTATCTATAGATGAAAATACAAAACCATAGTTTTACCTTGAGTCTGTCAGCCTTTTTACATATCTACCCTCATTACTCTTCCTGAGAATGTGGACTCTAACATTGTTCTGTTTAAGTCTCAGGCTCCTGACAGGGATGCTCAGGCTAGGAAAGCCTGGACACTCCCCTGCACCCCTTTGTTTGTGGACATTGCCACAGAAGCTTCCCTCACCAGAGCTTCTGCAGTGGCTGCACCAGCCCTTGGGTTCTTATTGTGATTGCAAGACATGCCTCAGCAACGCCCATCAGAGAACTCTAACAAAACCAGGTTTATTATTCACAGGTCCTGAAAGGCACAGGGGATCCCAAAGATAATTCAGAGAGGTCTCAGAAGGGAAAGAGAGGCATTGAGAGGGAGAGAGAGAATGGTGCTGAGGGATTTGCCTTTATTGGGGAACATGGCCAGAGTGGTTAAGGATTTGTGGGTTTCACATTTTGCAGGACAATTTTATATGAGTAGAATTTGGGTGCTGAAGGGGAAAGCAGGGTCACTCATGTATCAGTATAGAGGTTACCCAGGGCTTTCTGAAGAGGTACTTCATGGCTGGGGCAGCCTCAGGGCTTATCTGGTAATAGTGTCCCACACCTGACAATGTGTTTACTTAACATGGTTGTTTTTGAAATGGATGCCTCAGAAATCCAAAACTTAATGTCAGGCACTTTTACTCCATAAACATGCTCCTGTGTTTCCTAACTGGACTCCTGATTTTGTTCTGTGATTCAGCTCAGTGTCCAGAAACACTATGGTAGCCACAAACAAGCACTGATTAGTAAACATATATCTCCCAGTGGAGTTCACATGGAAAGGCAAATTTGAATAAATAGATCTACCTGTTCTTAGTGTCAGGATGACCATAAATATAATGAAGCAAAATTTCAAACACTCATTTTGTTACTAAACAAAATATTCCCTTTTTCATTTTTTCTTCTTTTATATCAGAGTTCATGCTGTGCATCTATTTATGGAAGCATGGAAGATTGGTGTCCGCAACTGAGGGGGGTTATTTATTTATTGAGTTGAAGGGTTGGCTAGTGTCTTGTAGGTTTCATCACTGAATTATCTTCCTGTTTCTACTTCGAAACTTCCAATGCTACCTGCTAATATGACTCTATTGTTCCACAAAATATCTCTCTTTTCCTAATATTTGTCACAAATGCTAAGGGATGGCAAATGACCTGTGTCAGTATCATCCATTTTGTTCCTCTTTCCTGCTCAGAAGTCTCTTCCACCTGCATGATCAGAGGACACTTCATGGGACAACTGGATGTCCTGCTGGTTGTGTGGTTCAGGGTCACCAGTTCTGCACAAACATGCACGTCCTTCAAACTCTCCCAGTGACGCTGAAGGGAGCCCACCTGAAGTCACTTGTTCATAAAGTCACTGGAAAGAAACTTAAATAACAGAACGATCACGGCTGCTCTCCTCATATGTCAGATAATATGCCAAAATGAAATGCAGCCCTTGTTTTAACTGCCTCAGATCTGTTTGCTTGGATTATTGTGTCAGTCCCCGACTGCTGTATACCAAGCTGACCTTGTCAAATGGGATACCATTATTATGTGGGTGGCCAAGTGCAAAGGTCAAGAGAGAATTCTTGAGACATTTTATGGTGCAAAAAGGTGCTTTTACTTTAGCACAGGGACAGGACCCGTGGGCAGAGAGAGGTGCACCAGGATTCTGAGCAGTAACTGATTCTGTACTTTGGAGTTTGTGGAGGGAGGGGGTAGAGATAATGTAAATTTCTAAGGAATTTCTGTACATGAAAATAACAGGAACTTGGATGTTGGACTATTGTCAAGATAATGTTGCTTTTAGTCTCTGATAAAACCTTAACATTAAGGCAGCCCTGAGTTTCTGGAGGAGTGCCACACTCTGCATGTGTCAGGGATTTATCGGGGGATGCAGGTTGTAAGGAGATTGACTTTTAGCTACACATCTATTGCGTTTGTTCTCTTTATTAATAATACCTTTACAATGACATGGCATTGTATTCTGGGAAGCATTTCTGATCTCTGCTGGGCTCCATGGGTCTGGAGTCAGGTGTGAAGCTCTATGTTGTGTTTCTAAAGCTCATCAATGGTGTTGTATGTGGCTGGAGTGCTCTTCTGTCTCAGCTAATTCAAGGTCTTATTACTACATTTCTATATGTAAGGTATTCTATTTATTAATTAAATGAACTTACGTGAATTATTTGAATTTCATCCCACTGTTCCTTCATCCACATAACACTTGCTTTCCTTGCCTGTTAGAAGAGCTCTCTCCCAAACCTTCAACGGAGAGTCAGCTACTTGTGCTCTAGATCCTTCCCTTAACCATACTACATAGATATTTTCCCACTTTATTAAATCATCGGAGTATAATTACACACAATAAACTGTATATTTAATGGGTACAATTGGATGACTTAAAGGAGTTACACGAAAATGAAGAGCACATAGTGCAAGTTTCTGTTTGTGTCTAATTTAAGACTGTTACATAAGCTTTATCTGCTTTGTTAGCTAATTGTTACAAATTTCAGATCCCTGGGTCTCTTCCCTTACTTCTGAAAGCACTGTGGAATACTAAACACAACTTTTTTTAAATTTTATTATGTTATGTTAGTCACCATACAGTACATCATTTGTTTTTGATGCAGTGTTCCATGATTCATTGTTTGTGTATAACGCCCAGTGCTCCATGCAATATATGCTCTCCTTAATACCCATCACTGGGCTAACCCATCCCCCACCACCCTCTCCTCTAAAATGCTCAGTTTCCTTCTTGGAGTCCATAGCCTCTTATGTACCAAGGGAGGAACATCAGAATAAAGTCAGACCTATCTACAGAGACCTGGCAAGCCAGAAAGGCCTGGCAAGACATATTCAGGGTACTAAATGAGAAAAACACGCAGCCAAGAATACTTTATCTGGCAAGGTTGACATTTAGAATAATGGAGAGATACAGAGCTTCCAGGACCAGAAGAAACTGAAAGAATATGTGACCACTAAGCTGGCCCTGCAAGAAATATTAAGGGGGCATCTATAAAAGGAGAAATACCACAAGAGTGATATAAAACAGAAATTTATAGAGACAGTCTATAGAAACAAGGACTTCACAGGCAACATGATGACAATTAATTCATATCTTTCAATAATCACTCTCAACGTGAATGGCCTAAATGCTGCCATAAAACAGCAAAAGGTGGCAAATTGGTAAAAAGGTAGGACCTATCCATATGCTGTCTACAAAAGACTCATTTTGAACCTAAAGATACATCCAGACTGAAAGTGAAGGGATGGAGATCCATCTTCCATGCCAACAGACCTCAAAAGAAAGCTGGGGTAGCAATTCTCATATCAGACAAATTAGATTTTAAGCTAAAGACTGTAGTTAGAGTTACAGAAGGACACCATGTCATTCTTAAAGTGTTTATCCAACAAGAATATCTAACAATTGTAAATATCTATGCCCCCAACATGGGAGCAGTCAACTACATAAGCCAACTGTTAACCAAAATAAAGAGTCATATCGATAACAATACGTTAATTGTAGGAGACCTCAATACTCCACTCTCAGCAATAGACAGATCATCTAAGCATAAAATCAACAAAGAAACAAAAGCTTTGAATGACACACTGGACCAGATGGACCTCGTAGATATATACAGGACATTCCACCCTAAAACAACAGAATATTCATTCTTCTCGAGCGCACATAGAACCTTCTCCAAAATGGACCACATACTGGGTCACAACTCACGTCTCAACCAATACCAAAAGACTGAGATTATTCCCTGCATATTCTCAGACCATAATGCTTTAAAACTGGAACTCAATCACAAGAAAAAAATTGGAAGAAATTCACACTTGAAGCTTAATAATGTTTGGGTCAACCAGAAAAATCAAAGAAGAACTTAAACAATTCATGGAAACCAATGAGAACTAAAATACATCGGTCCAAAACCTATGGGATACTGCAAAGGCGGTCCTAAGTGGGAAATACATAGCCATCTAAGCCTCACTCAAAAAAATAGAAAAATCCCAAATTCACCCACTAACTTTACACCTTAAAGAACTGGAGAAAAAACAACAAATGATGCCTAAGCCAAGCAATAAAAGAGAAATAATTAAGATTAGAGCAGAAATCAATGAATTAGAAACCAGAAATACAGTAGAGCAGATCAACGAAACTAGAAGCTGGTTCTTGGCAAGAATCAATAAGATCGATAAACCATGGCCAGACTTATCCAAAAGAAAAGAGAAGGGACCCAAATTATAAAATTATGAATGAAAGGGGAGAGATCACGACTAACACCAAGGAAATAGAAACAATTATTGGAAATTATTATCAACAACTATATGCCAATAAGTTAAGCAACCTGGAAGAAATGGATGCCTTCCTGGAAACCTATAAACTGCCAAGACTGAAACAGGAAGAAATTGACAACGTGAATAGGCCAATAACCAGTAACAAGATTGAAGCAGTGATCAAAAACCTCCCAAAAAACAAGAGTCCAGGGCCTGATGGATTCCCTGGGGAATTCTACCAAACATTCAAAGAAGAAATAATACCTATTCTCCTGAAGCTGTTTCAAAAAATAGAAACAGAAGGAAAGCTTCCAGATTCTTTCTATGAGGTCAGCATTACCTTGATCCCCGAACCAGGCAAAGACCCCATCAAAAAGGAGAATTTCAGACCAATATCCCTGATGAATATGGATTCCGAAATTCTCAACAAAATCCTAGCTAATAGGATCCAACAATACATTAAAAGGATCATCCACCATGACCAAGTGGGATTTATCCCCAGGATGCAAGGATGGTTCAACATTCACAAATCAGTCAATGTGATAGTACACATTAATAAGAGGAGAGAGAACCATATGGTCCTCTCAATTGATGCAGAAAAAGCATTTGACAAAATACAGCATCCTTTCCTGATTAAAACTCTTCAGAGTATAGGGATAGAGGGAACATTCCTCAAGTTCATAAAATCCATCTATGAAAAACCCACAGCAAATATTATCCTCAATGGGGAAAAGCTGAGAGTCTTTTCCTTAAGATCAGGAACATGACAAGGATGCCCACTCTTGCCACTGTTGTTCAACATAGTACTAGAAGTCCTAGCAACAGAAATCAGACAACAAAAAGAAATGAAATGTATTCAAATTGGCAAAGAAGAAGTCAAAGTCTCTCTCTTCACAGATAACATGATACTTTATGTGGAAAACCCAAAAGACTCCACCCTCAAATTACTAGAACTCATACAGCAATTCAGTAATGTGGCAGGCTACAAAATCAATGCACAGAAATCACTTGCTTTCTTATACACTAACAATGTAACTGTACAAAGAGAAATTAGAGAATAGATTCCATTTACAATAGCACCAAAAACCATGAGATACCTTGGAATAAACCTAACCGAAGAGGTAAAGGATCTGTATTCTAGGAACTACAGAACACTCATGAAAGAAATTGAAGAAGACACAAAAAGATGGAAAAACATTCCATGCTCATGGATCGGAAGAATAAACATTATTAAAATGTCTATGCTACCCAGAGCAATCTATACCTTCAATGCCATCCCGATCAAGATACCAATGGCATTTTTCAAAGTGCTGGAACAAAGAATCCTAAAATTTGCATGGAACCAGAAAAGACCCCAAATCGCCAAGGAAATGTTGAAAAAGAAAAACAAAGCTGGGGGCATCAAGTTGCCTGATTTCAAGTTATATTACAAAGCTGTGATCACCAAGACAGCATGGCACTTCTACAAAAACAGACACATAGACCAATGGAACAGAATAGAGAGCCCAGATATGGACCCTCAACTCTATGGTCAACTAATCTTTGACAAAGCAGGAAAAAACATGCAATGGAAAAAAGACAGTCTCTTCAATAAATGGTGCTGGGAAAATTGGACAGCTATATACAGAATAATGAAATTCAACCATTCTGTTACACCATACACAAAGATTAACTCTAAATGGATAAACATAACTTCATATGAATGTTGTAAGAAAATAATGAAATGCATGGAAATTAATTTTTACTCCAAAGAAAACCTTCCAGTGTAGTGGTTGTGAAAAGAATGAATTACTGAATTAATATGAAATAAAAGGATGCAGAAATATAGACACAAAATTGTAAATTACAATGGGTAACCTTAATTTTGATCATAAGTTCCTTTTCAATGTCACTGCTTCAAAGGCCTCAGTGTCAGACCACACATGCCATGAGGAATTTTCTGTACCAGCTGAGGGGCAGAATATCTCTAAATCAATCCAGTTTTTTTTTCTATTTAATTTGCTTCCTTAAATGCAAATTGCCCTTTTCCAAGGGAAGCTGATGAGTGAATTGGAAGGCTTAAAGTCAGTTTCCTCAAATAATGTTATTGACTATATCCATATGAGATTCCTCTTGCTGTAAAATATCCCAGTGCTAATTGCTTAAAACAAACACATATGTGCTCTAATAGTTCTGGAGTCAGAAGCTCGGAAGGAGTCTCACTGGACTAATAGTAAGATGTGTACAGGGTTGAGTTCCTTCTAGAGGCTCAAGGGAAATTTTCTTTCCAATTCCAGTCTCTCTTGCTGGCCACTTGCATTCCTGGGCTCATGGCTCTTCCTCCACCTTCAGAGCCAGCAGGGCAGCATTTTCAAAGTCTCTCTGACACCAACTCTTCTGTCTTCCTTGTCAACATTTGGAGGACCGCTGTGATTACCTTAGTCCCACCTGGACAATCATAAGTAATCTTTTTATATTAATGGCAGCTGATTAGCAACCGTGTACAATCTGCTACCATAACCCTTCTTTGCTATAACAAATAACACATTAAAGGCATTGGGGATTAGGATGTGGACATATTTGGGAGGGCCTTCTTCTGCCTACTGCAAAGTCTTTATCATAAGTATATTATTCTGTTCAGTTATGAAAGCAATAAACATGGAATTTACACAGCCTCAAGAATGAGTGAATATACTATTTCTTCAAAATTTCATGCAATGACAATATTTGGTGACAAATACCTAAAACTCCCTATACCTATCACAGCTTTGTTAATCAAAGAGTGACCCATACACCAGTGTTACAAGATTTCTGTTCCCTTAGTTCCCCACAGTTCTTGGTCACACCACTTTGAAGAATGAAAAGGTAGACCAGACAAAGAGTGGTAGGCAGCAAAGCAAAGTTTATTGAGCAACAGTATAAAGCTCCCAGAGAGGGAGGGGGCCCAAGTGGGTGGACCCCAGAGTTTCTAAGTTTAGGATTTTTTATGAGCTCTTTGGCAGAACTATCTTAAGTAATTGGGGTGTGGTGAATCATGCCAATCAGGGGTTTGGTCATGTATCTGTCTACCTATTAGGTTATTGTCTCTGTGATGATGGTCTTCTTTTTTTTTTTAACATTTTATTTTTATTTATTTATTTATTTATTTATTTATTTATTTATTTATTTGATAGAGAGAGAGAGAGGGCCCATATGTACAAGCAGGGCGGGGAATGACAGAAGGAGAGGGAGAATCTTAAGCAGGTTCCACTCCCAACACAAGACTCAATCTCAGGACCCTGAGATCGTAATTTGAGCCAACATCAAGGGTCAGATGCTTAAATGACTGAGCCACCCAGGGACCCCCCAAAATCTATATTTTAATTCATGTTCATTCATTTCTTCTCATTGTGCCTACAATAAGCCTACATCATTAATAGAATGAGATAAAATGCAGGCAACATTTATCAAGCACTTACAGTGTTCCAGGTCCTTGTATCTCCTCTCCCTCCTCCACCCCTGACAGAGGTAGACATTCTTTTCCTAATTTTGCAATTATAGAAGTACATTCAGCAATTTTAACTAAGCTACCTAATACCACACAATTAATAAGTAGCCAAAGCAGGATTTGAACCTAGGTCACTCTGAATCAAAGAAGATAGTAGGAAGGGAAAAATGAAGGGGGAGGGGGGAATCAGAGGGGAAGACGAACCATGAAAGACTATGGACTCTGAGAAACAAACTGAAGGTTTTAGAGGGGAGGGCGGTGGGGAATGGGTTAGCCCGGTGATGGGTATTAAGGAAGGCATGTATTGCATGGAGCACTGGGTGTTATACACAAACAATGAATCATGGAACACTACATCAAAAACTAATGATGTAATGTACAGTGACTAACATAATAAAACAAAATTTTTTAAAAAATCATATTTGTTGAAAATACTCTAAGTTAGAAAGGAAAATGTCAATTGCTCTCTCTCAATCTCTCTGTCTCTCTCCAAATCATTTCTTTTTCTGAAGTACTATCTAAATATAAGCAGAATGCATATAGCATATACTAGAATTTAGAGTTTTTATTTTTTTAATTCTATTTTATATAAATTCAATTAATTAACATAAAATGTATTATTAGTTAGAGAGGTAGAGTTCAGTGATTCATCAGTCTTCTATAAAACCCAGTGCTCATTACATCACGAGCCCTTCTTAATGTCCATCAATAAGTTACCCCAACCCCCATCCACCTCCCCTCCAGCAACCCTCAGTTTGTTTCCTATACTTAGGAGTCTCTCATGTTTTGTCTCCCTTTCTGATTTCATCTTGTTTTATTTTTCCCACCTTTCCTCTATGCTCCTGTTCTGTTTCTTAAATTCCAGCTATGAGTGAGATCATATGATAACTGTCTTTCTCTGATTGAGTTATTTGGCTTAGAATAATACCCTCTAGTTCCATCCACATCACTGCAAATGGCAAGAATTCATTTTTTGATGGCTGAGTAGTATTCCATTGTATATATATACCACATCTTCTTTATCTATTCATCTGTCAGGGGACATCTGGGCTCTTTCTATAGTTTGGCTATTGTGGACATTGCTACTATAAACATTGGGGTGCAGGTGCACCTTTGGATCACTACATTTGTATCTTTGGGGTAAATACCTAGTAGTACAATTGCTGGGTCATAGGGTAGCTCTATTTTCAAATTTTTTGAGAAACCTCCATACTATTTTCTAGAGTGACTACCCCAGTTTGCATTCCCACCAACAGTGTAAGAAGGTTCCCTGTTCTCTGCATCCTTGCCAACATCTGATGTCTCCTGATTTATTAATTTTAGCAATTCTGACCTGTGTGGGGTGGTATCTCATTGTGGTTTTGATTTGTATTTCCCTGATGGCTAGTGATAATGAACATTTTTTCATGTGTCTGTATGTCATTTGTATGTCTTCTTTGGAGAAATGTCTGTTCATTTCTTCTGCCCATTTCTTGACTGGATTATGTCTTTTGGGTGTTGATATGATAAGTTTTTTATAGATCTTGGATACAAGCCCTTTATCTGTAGTGTCATTTGTAAATATCTTCTCCCATTCCGTGGGTTGACTCTTTGTTTTGTTGACTGTTTTCTTTGCTGTGCAGAAGCTTTTTGTCTTGATGAAGTCCAAATAGTTCATTTTTGCTTTTATTTCCCTTGCCTTTAGAGATGTGTCTTGAAAGAAGTTGTTGTGGCCGATGTTAGAGGGGTTACTGCCTATGTTCTTCTCTAGGATTTTGATGGATTCCTGTCTCACATTGAGGTCTTTCATCCATTTAGAATCTATTTTTGTGTATGGTATAAGAAAACGGTCCAGTTTCGAGAAAGATTGAAATAGTCATGTTGAAGAGTGATGGATTGAGTTGAAAGAGAAGTACTACAATTTTCTGATGCAGCTTTGGGAATCCAATGGTAATGAATATATACTGGTACAAATTTAGGCAATCAAATATTCTTCTAGTTGCTTTCTTGTCTAATATAAGTGCCATGCATTTGGGGTTGCTTGGTAAATGGTGCTTGTGATGAAAACATCTGTTTTTTTTTTTTTTATTCCCTTAAGAAAAAGCCATTCAAAGAAACTTTCAATTACCTTCCATTAGAAAAGAGCATACTAACAAGCTTAATAAACATTTTTTCTGTTGCAGAAAAAAAAAAAAAAAGAAAACGGTCCAGTTTCATTCTTCTACATGCATCTGTCCAATTTTCCCAACACCAGTTGTTGAAGAGACTGTCTTTTTTCCATTGGATATTCTTTCTTGTTTTGCTGAAGATTAGTTGACCATAGAGTTGAAGGTCCATTTCTGGGCTCTCTATTCTGTTCCGCTGATTGTGTGTCTGTTTTTGTTTTTTTGTTTTTTTGGGGTTTTTTGTTTGTTTGTTTGTTTGTTTTTGCCAGTACCCTGCTGTCATGATGCTCACAGCTTTGTAATATAGCTTGAAGTCAGGCATTGTGATGCCCCCATGTTTGTTTTTCTTTTTCAACATTCCCTGGCAATTTGGGGTGTTTTCTGGTTCCATACTAATTTTAGGATTATTTGTTCCAGCTCAGCAAAAATAAGTTAATGGTATTTTGGTAAGGATCGCATTGAATGTATAGATTGCTCTATGTAGCATAGACATTTTAACAATATTGTTCTCCTAATCCATGACCATGAATGTTTATCCATTTCTTTGTCTTCCTCAATTTCTTTCTTGAGTGTTCTAAAGTTTTCTGAGTATAGATTCTTTACTTTGTTGGTTAAGTTTATTCCTAGGTGTCTTATGGTTTTTGGTGTAACTGTAAATGGGATTGACTCCTTAATGTCTCTATCTTCTGTCTCATTGTGTTTGGAAATGCAACTGACTTCTGTGAATTGATTTTGTATCCTGCCACTTTGCTGAATTCCTGTATGAGTTTTAGGAATTTGGGGGTGGATGCATTCTTGAACACAGATAAACTACCAAAACTGAAACAGGAAGAAATAGAAAGCCTGGACAGACCCATAACCAGCAAGGAAATTGAAGCAATAATCAAAAGTCTCCCAACAAACAAGAGTCCAGGGCTTCCCAGGGGAATTCTACAAAACATCTAAAGAACTGTTACCTATTCTTCAGAAGCAGTTTCAAGAAATAGAAGTGGAAGGAAAACTTCCAAACTCTTTCTATGAGTCCATCATTACCTTGATCCCAAAACCTGAACAAAGAACCCACCAAAGAGAATTATAGAGCAATATCCTTGATGAACATGGATGCAAAAATTCTCACCAAGATACTAGCCAATAGGTTCCAAAAGTACATTAAAAGGATTATTCACCTTAACCAAGTGTGATTTATTCCTGGGCAGCAAGGGTGGTCAAACATCTGCAAATCAATGTGATCACTATATTAATAAAAGAAAGGAAAAGAACCATATGATCCTCTCAATAGATGCGAAAAAGCATTTGACAAAATATAGCATTCTTTTTTTTTTTTTAGATGAAAATATTTTTTATTTTTTGAGAGGCATGGACCCTCTCAGGCTCTGATAATACCTTTTCACATTCTGGAAAAATGCATTTGTATGCATTTTTTAATTACAGGTATTTATTTTATGTTTGGGTTCTGCCATCTCTCTTTTTTTCTTTCTCTGCTTGACTTATTTCACTTAGCATAATCCCCTCCAATTCCATCCATGTCAATGCAAATGGGTGTTATACACAACTAATGAACCTTTGAACACTACATCAAAAACTAATGATGTACTATACAGTGGCTAACTGAACATAATAAAAAATATATAGCATTCTTTCTTGATTAAAACTCTTCACAGTGTAGGGATAGAGGGAACATACCTCAATATCATAAAAGCCATATACAAAAAGCCCACAGATAATATCATGCTCAATGGGGAAAGACTGAGAGTTTTTTCCCTAAGGTCAGGGACACATCACAGATGTCCACTATCACCACTGCTGTTCAATGCAGCACTAGAAGTACTAGCCTCAGCAGTCAGACAACAAAAAGAAATGAAAGACATCTGAATCTGCAAAGAAGAAATCAAATTCTCACTCTTTGCAGATGACATGATACTCTATGTCAAAAACCCAAAAGATGGGTCTTTTTCTTGCTGTCCTCTTGGGGCTTATGGCCTAACTGCCCCTTGCCCATAATCTTGACAAATTCTTTGTGGTTAATTGTCTTATTTAGGACGTTTTGAAGAAGTCATTTCTGCAAGGGCTGCAAAGCAGTATATCAGTGAGCTCCTGTCTAAGCTTCAGAACAGGATCTCAAAGCTATTTTATTTTAGCTGTCCTGACTCCATATTTTCTTGTTGGAGACCCTGGCCCAGACTACCTAATTGTCCAAGTAACTCCTAACATCAAGACATCAACATCACCTGGGATGTTGTTAGAAATGCAGATCACTTGTTAGAAATGCAGAATCTCTGGGCCACCCAGGGAGCTGTGATGAGATTCTACATTTGTAGTGGGATCCATGTGGATTCATAGCACATTGAAGTGGAAGAGATGCTGGTCTAGATGGATTTCTCAGCGTTTATGGTTGACATTTGTGGCAGGATAATAAAACTGTAGGGGTGTTTTCCTTTGAATTATAGGTGTTTAGCAGCATCCCTTCAGACATCTCCAGACACCTCCAGGGGCAAATTCATTTCTGGTTGAGAACCACTGCCCCAGAGCTTGAAAAGTAGAGGCATCCTGACAGAATGACACTCAAGGCCACCACATATTCAGATTTTAAATGTAGACAGATCACTAGGCAGCACCAAGCATGGAGTTCATAAATGTACTTCCTCGGGGATAAGATGTTTATAAAAATTAAATCAAACAACACATATGAGATGTGAAGGTCATGTTATAATACATGAAAAGATCTAAACACACCTATTATAATAAACAATCATTTTATGACAAAGGACTATGTGGCAGCTCTTAACTTGTATAAAGTAAGAAATTCCTAATTGTAACAGCAAACGCCTACTGGAGCCAATGTGTGTAGTGGCCAAGGCTTATTATCAGAAGAACACACTTCTCCGCCTAATTGAGAAGAAGAACAGACCATATGCGGAGGCTGGGTCCCCAACACAAGTCAATGCTTTGAAGATAAAGAAACCTAATCAAGGAGAGTTACTGGGTTTTAGACATGGAAAAAACTATAGCTTTGAACTGAGGTAAGATGCTAGGAGATTCACACAGCAAGATGAGAACAAGGTGAAGGAAAAGGGGTAAAAAAACCCCAAAAGCTGGATTCATGTTACCTCTAACCTAGTCTTTTGGGAACCAAGATTCTTTAGGAAAACATCCTTTCTGTCCAGAGAACTTTTCCACTTGGGAATCATGTGCATAGAGGCTGGAGTAACAAGAGGGAAATGTGCCTAATGAGCAGATACAGGGAGCTGTAAATACCTCCTCATCTCCAGTCCATCAACCTGTGCAACCTTGGACAGGAAGGGCCATGCTTCTTGTCTGTTTGTTCCAAGTCCTAATTCTGGCTGGGGGCCTATGTTTCACTCCTTCTTGCTGCCTTGGCTGAGGACAGAGTTTTAGTCCCTATCATCTGTCATCCAGGGGGGAATTTAGACTTCCACAACAACACCTTCCTTTCAGACACCCCAGCCAGGTGAGTCCAACACCCCAGTGGACCGTGGATGACAGGGTCAGAGAGAATGGAAGCCAAGAACATTGACCGGTCATCACTTGAGAGTCAATTCAACTTAGCCCAGAATGAGTGATCCCTATGTTTTTTTGGTTTCCCGGATTAAGTTATTAATGTATTTATTCAGTGTTAATGTCAATTTCACAAGTGACAGCTACTCACACTTTTGATGGTCTTTCATATTCTTTATCATTAAATTGCTATTATAGGAATGTTAGAAAAAGTATGTTGAGATTGTTAAACTCAATGTGTGGATCTAATCAGGTGTGATCATAAATGTGTGTGTGATATGATATCCACAGACAGAATGATACAAAGCAAATTATTGAGTACAAAAAGAGAATTGTCATGGTGTAGGCAGGATTTATAGACCAATGTCTGGGCACGCCTTTGCACAATGGACAAAATCCAGAATGAGGACTAGAGTGTGCCCATTGGGTTTGTCAAAGGAGAGATCAATACCCAAAGCCCAAGAATGTCAATAAGAGATGCCACATAAGAAAAGGGAGCAAGGGGATAACCTCATCCCCTACAAGACCCCATAGAAATGAATTGGCCAAATAATGATGCGGGAGATACAGGAAAAATAAGTCTTCTATGTTTGATATAAAAATGCCCAACTTTTGTTGTATTGTGTATACGTCCTTTTGTGAAGTGTTGGTTTATCTGTTTTCTCATTTTTGGGAATGTACACTATTAGTATATATTTATTAATATTTATATATATTATTTGTCCATGGGAGGCTTAAGAATTGGCATTTCTGTTCTTTGCAGGGTAAAGATCAGTGATCTGGCCTACTTGGGTTGGATTCATTCCTAGCATAATCAGGATGGAGGCGCTGAGAAAGACAGGGGAATAACACAACCCAGGAGGCCACGGTGTCCTGTGTGTGTGACTTGTAGTGTGTGAGAAGTCCCCACAACAGGGTGCCAGGACTCATAACTCCCAACATGACACAACACAGGGGCCAGAACTCGATCAAGAGAGGCCACTAAGAAGGGGATCTTGTTCAATTCATGGGATGCCTTTGCAACACGATGAATACAGTGGCAGAGGCAGTGTGGACAAGGAAGTCCTTGTGCCTTGAGGGTTCAGAGGTAGCAGAGAGGCCACTTCCCTGCTCAGCATGTCTGACAGTGTCTCTCCTCAATCTCTCTCCTGTTCATTCCCCCTTGCAGCACTGGCTTTGCTTCTTTGACTTGAACATTGGAAACAAGTACCTTCCTTGGGGCCTTTGCACTGGCCATTCCCTCTGCTGGGCACACATTTCCCCCATAATCCTTGATCTGCCTCCATCTCTTACTTGAGATCTGTGTTCCAATGTCACCTTGTTTGCAGAATTGGTCTCCATACCCATGAAAATAGCATGCCGTATTCACTCTCTGCTTTATCCCTGCTTTCCTTTTCTTCATACCACCTGCCACCATCAGAAATGTAATTAATTTTCTTATTTGTTAATTTATTCTTTCTCCATCATTGGGTGATAGGGACATTTTTTCTCCAGCACCCTTTACTCCTTGCCTATAGAATGCCTAAAACATTGCTAACACTCAATTTGTATTTCTGAAATTTGGAATAATTTTTTAATCAAAACTGTAGAATACATGGCTTTTTGGGAAAAAAGGGGATTGGAAGAAAAATCCATCACTCTGCTGATACAGGGGATTCACCAAAGGGGACCATATCCATGCACAACATATTGAAATGAATTTCTAGACTACAAAATATAAAAAGTAGCATTTGAAATCTGTGACTAATAAATGTTTGTTTAAGAATTAGTCATGCTTTTTGCTTCTTTCCTTGAAGTCACCTCCACCACATGGGACCAGGCAATGATACACAAATTTCAGAGTTTCTTCTTCTTGGCTCATCAGAGGACCCAGAACTGCAGCCCTTTTTATTTGGGCTTTTCCTCTCCATGTATCTGATCACTGTGTTTGGAAACCTGCTCATCATCCTGGCCGTCAGCACGGACCCCAACCTCCACACCCCCATGTACTTCTTCCTTGGCAACCTGTCCTTAGTAGACATCTGTTTCACTTCCACCACTGTCCCCAAGATGCTGGTGAATATACAGACACAGAGCAAAGTTATAACCTATGCAGGCTGCGTCACACAGATTTATTTCTTTATACTCTTTGCTGTGTCAGAAATCTTCCTCCTGAGTGTGATGGCCTATGATCGGTTTGTGGCCATCTGTCACCCCCTGCACTACACAGTCATCATGAACCCCCGGCTCTGTGGACTGCTGGTTCTGGTGTCCTGGATCATGTGTATCCTGAATTCCTTATTACAAAGTTTGATGATGTTGCGGCTTTCCTTCTGTACACAATTCCAAATCCCCCACTTTTTTTGTGAACTCAATCAGATGATCCAACTTGCCTGTTCTGACACCTTTCTTAATAACTTGGTGATGTATTTTGCAGCTGTCCTGCTGGGGGGTGGGCCTTTTGCTGGGATCCTTTACTCTTATTCTAAGATTGTTTCCACCATACATGGAATATCGTCAGCCCTGGGTAAGTATAAGGCATTTTCCACCTGTGCATCTCACCTTTCAGTTGTCTCCTTATTTTATTGTACAGTCCTAGGAGTGTACCTTAGCTCTGCTTCTCCCCAGAGCTCCCATGCAAGTGCAGTGGCTTCGGTGATGTACACAGTGGTCACACCCATTCTGAACCCCTTCATCTACAGTCTGAGGAACAAAGACATGAAAAGGGCTCTGAAAGCATTCTTTGTGAAGGAGACACTACATGGCCAATTGTTATAAGACTGAACATTTGCCTACAATTGCTTAATCTCAGCTTCCTGAGCAAAATTTTATTGGATAAATATTCGTATTCATTTCCTACTACTATGTAAAATGACTACGTTAGTATTTAAACACATTTATGTTCTTAGCATTCAGGGGATCAGAAGCCTGAAATGGCTCTCATTGGGCTAAAAATATTTGCAAGACTTGGTTCATTCTGGAAGCTACAGGGAAGAATCTATTTACTTTTCCAAGCTCATAAAATAGTGTAAAAAAATCTAAATATATTTCTTATAATTAAGAAATCCTTCACAATGAGGGACCAAATGACAACTCTTAATTTACAAGTATGATTCCTAATCATTTGGCAAATGTGTCATGAAGCTACGGGATGTCTTGCTCAAGGATTATATAACAAACAAACAAGAAACTTAGTTCTCCTTTTTGAAAAGGAAAACAACAATTTTCTGTAGATGGCAGGACTTTGTGTCCACCACAGGTCAACATTTTGGAGATCCAAGGGATCTAACCCAGACAGATTGCTCAGTCCTAGACTTTGGGGAAAAGTTAAAATCAGTGCCCACTCTCACCACTGTTGTTCAACATAGTACTAGAAGTCCTAGCAACAGCAATCAGACAACAAAAAGAAATAAAAGGTATTCAAATTGGCAAAGAAGAAGTCAAACTCTCTCTTTTCGCAGATGACATACTTTATGTGGAAAACCCAAAAGACTCCACCCCCAAATTACTAGAACTCATACAGCAATTCAGTAATGTGGCAGGATACAAAATCAATGCACAGAAATCACTTGCTTTCTTATACACTAACAACGCAACTGTAGAAAGAGAAATTAGAGAAATGATTCCATTTACAATAGCACCAAAAACCATAAGATACCTCGGAATAAACCTAACCAAAGAGGTAAAGGATCTATACTCTAGGAACTACAAAACACTCATGAAAGAAATTGAAGAAGACACAAAAAGATGGAAAAATATTCCATGCTCATGGATCGGAAGAATAAACATTGTTAAAATGTCTATGCTACCCAGAGCAATCTCTACCTTCAATGCCATCCTGATCAAAATTCCAATGGCATTTTTCAAAGTGCTGGAACAA
The DNA here is from genome assembly GCF_964656455.1 of Halichoerus grypus. Taxonomy (NCBI): domain Eukaryota; kingdom Metazoa; phylum Chordata; class Mammalia; order Carnivora; family Phocidae; genus Halichoerus; species Halichoerus grypus. Next base: position 206,042,240 of record NC_135712.1, read on the forward strand.
AGAATCCTAAAATTTGTATGGAATCAGAAAAGACCCCAAATCGCCAAGGAAATGTTGAAAAAGAAAAACAAAGCTAGGGGCATCACGTTGCCCGATTTCAAGCTATCTTACAAAGCTGTGATCACCAAGACAGCATGGTACTGGCACAAAAACAGACATATAGACCAATGGAACAGAATAGAGAACCCAGATATGGACCTTCAACTCTATGGTCAAATAATCTTTGACAAAGCAGGAAAAAATATGCAATGGAAAAAAGACAGTCTCTTCAATAAATGGTGCTGGGAAAATTGGACAGCCACATGCAGAAGAATGAAACTCGACCATTCTCTAACACCATTCACAAAGATAAACTCAAAGTGGATGAAGGACCTCAATGTGGACAGGAATCCATCAAAATCCTAGAGGAGAACATAGGCAGTAACCTCTTTGACATCGGCCACAGCAACTTCTTTCAAGATACATCTCCAAAAGCTAGTGAAACAAAAGTAAAAATGAACTTTTGGGACTTCACCAAGATAAAAAGCTTCTGCACAGCAAAGGAAACAGTCAACAAAACAAAGAGGCAACCCACAGAATGGGAGAAGATATTTGCAAAGGACACTACAGATAAAGGGCTGGTATCCAAGATCTATAAAGAACTTCTCAAACTCAACATCCAAAAAACAAATAATCAAGGTCAATAAATGGGCAGAAGACATGAACAGACACTTCTCTGAAGAAGACATACAAATGGCTAACAGACACATGAAAAAATGTTCATCATCATTAGCCATCAGGGAAATCCAAATCAAAACCACACTGAGATACCACCTTACACCAGTTAGAATGGCAAAAATGGACAGGGAAAGAAACAACAAATGTTGGAGAGGTTGTGGAGAAAGGGGAACCCTCTTACACTGTTGGTGGGAATGCAAGTTGGTACAGCCACTTGGAAAACAGTGTGGAGGTTCCTCAAAAATTTAAAAATAGAGCTACCCTATGACCCAGCAATTGCACTACTGGGTATTGACCCCAAAGATACAGATGTAGTGAAAAGAAGGGCCACATGCACCCCAATGTTCATAGCAGCAATGTCCGCAATAGCCAAACTGTGGAAAGAGCCGAGTTGCCCTTCAACAGATGAATGGATAAAGAAGATGTGGTCCATATATACAATGGAATATTACTCAGCCATCAGAAAGGATGAATACCCAACTTTTACATCAACATGGATGGGACTGGAGGAGATTATGCTAAGTGAAATAAGTCAAGCAGAGAAAGTCAATTATCATATGGTTTCACTTATTTGTGGAACATAAGGAATAACATGGAGGATGTTAGGAGAAGGAAGGGAAAAATGGGGGGGGGGAATTGGAGGGAGAGATGAACCATGAGAGACTATGGACCTGAGAAACAAACAGGGTTTTAGAGGGGAGGGGGGAGGGGGGATTGGTTAGCCCGGTGATGGGTATTAAGGAGGGCACATACTGCATGGAGCACTGGGTGTTATACGAAAACAATGGATCATGGATCACTACATCAAAAACTAATGATGTATTGTATGGTGACTAACATAACATAATAAAATTTTAAAAAAAAAGTTAAAATCAGGGTTGGGATAAGGCACAAGGAGGTCTGAACTCTGGGAGCAGTGGAGTTGCTGAGGAAGGAGTAATTAACTCTGGATTCACTTGGTTATAAGTTGGTCTGTTGGGAACACACAATCTCCAGGAAAAGTTTCCTTTGTGTCCACACCAGTGTCCCACAGGGAAATCATGTGCTTGGAGGTTGGAGGAGCAGGAGGGAAATGTGTCTCATGAACAGACAGACGAAGCTCTAAATATCTCCTGTGTGGCAGTCCCTCTGTCTGTGCCACTGTAGGCTGGATGGGACCTGATTGTTGCTTCTGGAGTCCTAAGCTTGGCTGGGAGACTAACTCCAGCCTCTTTCCTGCCGGCTTGTGTAGGGACAGTTTAGTCACCATCATCCCCACCCAAGAGGAATTCAGACTGCCACAGGGAGATCTTTCCCTCAGAGTTGCCATTCAGGTGAGTCCCAGAGCCCAGAAGGTCCTGCAGGAAAGGGTCAGACACAATCCAAGCCAGGTGCATTGACCTGAGGTCACCTGACAGCCACCAGCCTGGCCCAAAACCTAGAGATCTCTACGCTCATTTGCTTGCCTGATGAGCTGATTAATGGATTCATAGATGATGTTAAAGTAAGGAATGAACATTGAGCTCAGCAGTACATGGGTGATTGTTGACAATGACGTCAGGGGGTGGGAGGCATAAAGTACTTCTAGTAAAAATAGAACACAACCAGTGAGTTTTGCAGTTAAAGGGAGTAGGAATATTAAGGATGGAGGGATGTCCAGTGAAGTCAGGGCATTTCTTTTTTTGTCTTTAAATGCGGCATATTAGACTGCTTCCATATTGATGAGAAAGACCTAGACTGATTTATTGCTTGCAGATATGACCTTGCAACAGTAATTTATGAGACATACATTTTTCACAGTGTCCCCTGTTACTCTCAGTATTCACATGAAAATAATGATCTGACAATGAAAATGATGTGAAGGAGCTTTGCTTTGCAATGATTTCATTACCCAGGGAGCTGAACATATTTATGGATTAGTTATTCATTGGTTTTCTGTATTGTATATTGTCTTTACTAGGTCTTTACATTTGTACAATGGAGTCAGAGGTTTTTTATTCCCATTTTTTATTGTATTCTTTCAAACAAGAAATTGGAGGGGCGGTTGTTTTTATTTTACCAACTTTGTTGTTTGCATTGAGTTCTCTTGTGTATGTATAGACGTATATGTGGAAAACTGTGTATTAGTAGTGTGGGCTCAAATCCATCACTTGGTTATATGGTGTTCTCTATATTGCTTTATTTATTATCCATCCTGAAAAATTGAGCTGTCACCAATATTCTTCACTTGCCAATCCTTGCAATAAACAAAATGAAAATAAATGTTAATTTGTACACTGAGTGCTAATAAATCACCTCTATACGTATTTCTCATTTGTTTTTGCACATCTGTCATTCCACATCAGGGTCCTTTTGTCTCTTTGTGATGAGATCCATTTTCTAAAAGTTGCATCATCTTTGACCATCATCTCTTCTTTACATTTGACTGAAGATTGCCTTTAGCTTCCATGAGCACATTTTAATCCATATATCTTTATGTAAGAAAAAATTTATCACTTAGAGAGTGCTTCCTCCCCAGTTGTAAATGTCATTCTCTCATATTCTTTTATTCCAAGTCTTTGGACATTAAATCTGGAATTAGTGACTCACCTTGATAGCACACAATTATTCTTTTATGTCTTTATATACATTAGTTTTAGATTCTCATATAATTTTGTTTCAGATGGTTGTTTTGAAAACACTACACTTGACCTAATTTCATTCCTCCTGACAATCTTTATTCCTTAAGTTCTTAGTGTTTTTTAAAACTTCTCTTCCTAGATGATGCACACATACACATTTATATACAATAATAATGGATGAGTAGTATCCTGTGCTCATCATAAATGCTCTTCAGTTTTAGGGCAGTCTTTTTTTTTCTACCTGTTTCCATTCTTTCTTCTTTCTCAGTAATACATCATGGACTTGCCCCAGTCAACTAGGGTAATGCTGATTATTTCAGGGTCTACATAATATTTTCATGATGTGGTTGTGTTACTCACACTTTGAAAGCATTTTCTTTCTCAATACATTGCTGTTATAACAATTGTCAAAAATATTTGGAGATTGTTATGTTAAAAATCTGTTTCTCCAATGGAGGAAATACTGTTCCCCAGGGGGGGAACTGAGGAATTCAGAGTCACATGGGAGGTGTCAGGAGAGGCCAGGGATGTTCTAAACATCCTATAAAGCCCAGGACACAGGCCACCACAGAGAATACACTGGACCAGAATGTCAATAGTGTCAAGATTGAGAATTTCTGAGCTGAAGAATATGTGTATTTTCATATTTATAGCTATCTTTAGGTTGTTTTCCCAACATTGTAACAGTTCACATTTCTGCCAGCAAAATTTGAGAAACTTCCTTTGCTAGCTTTTAAAAAACTTCCAACCCAATCAGCACAAGAGATCTTTACATTGTGTCACAGGCTGAGTGTGCAAGAAATTTCTTGTTGTTTTCTATTTTCTATCCATTACTAAATTTGAGCAAATATTTATGTACTTGATCACCATGTTCATTATTAGATTCCCCTGATTATTATATGTCCATAAACTCTTTGTCTATTCTGCAGTTAGCAGTATTTCAAATGCAATTCACAGACTATTATTTATTGACTTTTGATTGGATATATTTTCCATAAAAAGTTTTAAATTTTATATAGGTAAATATGACTGTCCATGGGAAGCTTGATAATGGGAATGTCAGGTAGCATTTTACATTGTTTAGGGGAATGATCATTGATCTGGCCAGCCTGAGTTACAGCCACTCCAGGTTTATCCTTGGGGCTGCAGATGAAGAGTCATGGTAAGAACACAGCCCAGGGAGCAATGAATTGGAGTGTGTGCAAGTATGTGTCTGTGCATGTGTGTGTGTGAGTGCTTTGTGGAGTGAGAAGAGTCCAAGAGCTAGGGTTCACAGACTAATATATTCCAAGGTGACTCTCATAATACAGAGACCAAAACTCAATCACCAGATGGTACCCAGGAGGGGCTCTATTTCAATTTAGAGGATGCCTTTGCAGGTAGATTATAAAATACAAGAAGTATATAGTGTGGGTGAGTGACTCCTTTTTCTTGAAGTTTAACCAGCAGCAAAGTGACCTACATCTTTGACAAAGCAGGAAAAAATATGCAATGGAAAAAAGACAATCTCTTCAATAAATGGTGCTGGGAAAATTGGACAGCTATATACAGAAGAATGAAACTCGACCATTCTGTTACACCATACACAAAGATAAACTCTAAATGGATAAAAGACCTCAATGTGAGACAGGAATACACCAAAATCCTAGAGGAGAACATAGGCAGTAACCTCTTTGACCTCAGCCACAGCAACTTCTTTCAAGACATGTCTCCAAAGGCAAGGGAAACAGAAATAAAAATGAACTTTTGGGACTTCATCAAGATAAAAAGCTTCTGCACAGCAAAGGAAACAGTCAACAAAACAAAGAGGCAACCCACAGAATGGGAGAAGATATTTGCAAATGACACTACAGACAAAGGGCTTATATCCAAGATCTATAAAGAACTTCTCAAACTCAACACCCAAAAAACAAATAATCAAGTCAAAAAATGGGCAGAAGACATGAACAAACACTTCTCCAAAGAAGACATACAAATGGCTAACAGACACATGAAAAAATGTTCATCACAATTAGCCATCAGGGAAATTCAAATCAAAACCACACTGAGATACCACCTTACACCAGTTAGAATGGCAAAAATTAACAAGGCAGGAAACAACAAATGTTGGAGAGGTTGTGGAGAAAGGAGAACCCTCTTACACTGTTGGTGGGAATGCAAGTTGGTACAGCCTGTGATATATTATTAATATGTTTATTTGTCTCTGTTCTTTCTCCATCATTGGATTATAGTGGCTTTTGGTATTCAGGATCCTGTACTCATGGCTAGCCATTGTCTGGACCATGTTTGACACTCAATACATATTCCTCAAATGCATGAAAGATATTCTTAATAAAACAGTAGAATGCATGACCTCTGTGGGGGAAGGAGGGAAATGAAGCAAAATGCCTAATCAGAGTTGGAACAGGAGGGAATCTCTTCGGGGGGACAGTACCTACACTAGATACCAAAATTAACTTCTTAACTCTAAAATATAAATTGTCGCATTTCAACTATGTGAGCTATGCTATTCATGAAAAATTAATGATGTCTTTTTCCTCTTTCCTGATAGTTAGTGCAACCACATGCAATCAGGCAATGATACTAGGATATCAGAATTCCTTCTTCTGGGATTTTCAGAGGGACCGGAACAGCAGCCTCTCGTATTTGGGCTCTTCCTCTCCATGTACCTGATAACTGTGCTTGGAAACCTGCTCATCATCCTGGTTGTTGTCTCTGACTCCCATCTTTACACCCCCATGTACTTCTTCCTCTCCAACCTGTCATTTGCAGACATCTGTTTCACCTCCACCACCATCCCCAAGATGCTGTGGAACATCCAGACTCAGAGCCAAGTCATCACCTATGCAGACTGCATTACACAGCTGTACTTTTTCATAATCTTTTCAGGGTTGGATATCTATCTTCTGGCTGTGATGGCCTATGACCGCTTTGTGGCCATCTGTCACCCCCTGCAGTACATGGTCATCATGAACCCCTGGCTCTGTGGACTGTTGGTACTGGTGTCCTGGCTCACAAGTGTCTCGCATTCCTTGTTACAGACCTCAATGGTGTTGCAGCTATCCTTCTGTAGAGAGGTGGAAATCCCCCACTTTTTCTGTGAACTCAATCAGATGATCCAACTTGCATGTTCTGACACCTTTCTCAATTACATGGTGATGTATTTTGCAGCTATGCTGCTTGCTGGTGGTCCCCTTTCTGGGATCCTTTACTCTTATTCTAAAATAGTTTCCTCCATTCATAGAATCTCCTCAGCTAAGGGCAAATATAAAGCTTTTTCCACCTGTGCATCTCACCTCTCTGTTGTCTCCTTATTTTTTTGTACCAGCCTAGGAGTGTACCTTAGCTCTGCGGTTACCCAGAGCTCCCATTCAGGTGCAGTAGCCTCGGTGATATACACGGTGGTCACACCCATGTTGAACCCCTTCATCTACAGCCTGAGGAACAAAGACATAAAGAGGGCTCTGAAAAGAATCATTGGGGTTCCAGTGATGTAAGGGCCAATGATCCTGGGGCTGAAGAAGTTCCCATGATTGCAGGGCTCAGTCTCAGAGCCAGGAACTGCCACTGTTCAATCAGGCTGTGGAAGTAGAATCTGCCCCTTCTATTTATTTTCTGGAATTTCCATTTGTTTGAATTCAACTTCCGCATTTAAGTACCTCACTTTATTAAGCTTCTGCTCTAGCTGATAAACTCAATAGTAGAGTAATCATGAATTCTGTCCCCAAATATCTGTACAAATGCCTAGAATGGGAAAAAGTAGATTTTTATAATTTCTCTCAGTTCTCGTTGTTTTTATAATTGTGTCTCTTTGCTAGGACTGTATAACTAGCCATTCTGAAAACATGTGTCTTTATATAACACCTTTATTATCAAATGAGATTGTCTGGTGGGGAGTTGTTCTGACCTATTCTGCACTACTTATCATTCTCTACCTTGTATTTCTAAAGGTCATCCACGATGTTGTGTGGAGTTGTAGTTCACGTCTTTCTTCAACTAATAGATGATATTTATTTAATTTATATATGTAGGTTAATCTTACAGTTTATGGGGAAAAAATTTTACCAAATGTAAATTGCCTTAATTGCATCCCGCTATTTCTATACCCATATGTGACACTTTGCCTTCTTCCCAGTTACAAGACATTTCTCCCACCCCTGTCAGATGTGACTCAGCTCTGGGTGCTTTTGACCCAGTATGAGTCATACACCATTAGAATTTTAAATTCTCACTAATTTATTAGCGTATAATTACATGGAGTAAGTTGCACATATATTAAATGTACATTTTGCTGAAATAAAGGCGCCATACTTGAATTAAGCATACCTATTGTATGGGTCCATTTGTAAGAACTTGAGAAGAGGCACAGGAAGTTTTATCTGCATTTTTATGTTATTGTTAAAAATGTAATTCACCTGGACATCCATCTCCTTAATTCTGAAGGTAATGTGGAACTTGAAATGAAAGTTGTGAGGAATAAATAAAATGCTGAATACACTTTGTTGAGTGCAAAGGAAAGATTTGATAGGGAGGAGTGTGTGTATGTACGTGAGTGTGTGCGCTCATGCACATCTTTCTTTCAAATAAACATGCTCACACACATGTGTGCACACATACACACACTGGTTTATAATCCCAACTATTATGTCGAAAGAAAACTTCAGAGAAATTTGCAGAATATTGTAATGAAAAGGAATGTTTGCATGAATGTGAAATAGAAAGAATGTAGAAATTTTGACACAAAGATTTAAAGTAGAATGAGTGATTAATGTAAAAAAAAAACTTTAGGATGGGGTACCTAGGTGGCCCAGTCAGTGGAGCATCTGACTCTAGGTTTTGGCTCAGGTCAAGATCTCATGGTTGCAGGATCGAGCCCCACATCAGTCTCCATGCTCACTGTGCAGTGTGCTTAAGTTTCTCTTTCTCTCTCTGCCACTCCCCTCCCCCACTCTCTCTCTTTCTCTCTCAAATAAATAAATAAATCTTTTTTTTAAAGCCTTTAGGGTGACTTAATTTTAATAATGAATTACTTTTCCTATCTTAATGCCTCAAAGGCCTCAAAATCAGAACCATATTTGCATTTATGCAGTGGAAAATCCTCTGTACCATCTGATGGGGCCAAATATCTCCAAATTCATGCTAATTTCTCTGTTTAATGTGGGATTTCAACACAAAATTCCCAAGGGAAGCTAACTGAATTATTTAAGAGGCTCAAACTCAGTTCCTGCAAACATATCTTATTGGATAAATATCTATATTAGATTCCTTTCACTGTTGCCACAAATTACCTCACTAGTGTCTAAAAACAAATAATTCTCTGAAAATTTTAGAGATCAGAAGCATGAAAGGGTTGTCATTGGACTAAAATAATGATGTTAGTGGGCCAGAATCCTTCTGGATGCTCTGGAGGAGAACAGTCCCTTTCTTGCTCCAGTGTCCAGTGGCCCCTGTATTCCTTGGCTCATGGCCTTTCTTCTGTCTGTGAAACCAGCACAACAGTAGTTTCAAGTGTCTCTCTGACTCAATTCTTCTTCCTCCCTCTTCCACATTTAGAGGACCATTGTGATTGTGCTAGTCCAATGTGGATAATCCAGGCTTATCTTAGTATGATAATGACTAGTAGTTTTATTCCATCTGCTATCTTAACTACCCTGCTAAGTAAGCTAACATTTTCAAAAGTTCTTCAGGATGACATCTTTTGGAGGCCCTTCTTTTGCCTACTACAAAATCTTTTTCATATATATTAATTGATATACTTCAAGAGCCCACCTTTTTCCTTCTTTCTTTCTTTTTTTCTTTCTTTCTTTCTTTCTTTTCTTTCTTTCTTCTTTCTTTCTTTTTTCTTTCTTCCTTCCTTCCTTTCTTTTTCTTTCTTTCTTCTTTCTTTCTTTCTTTTTTCTCTCTTTCTTTCTTTCTCTCTCTTTCTCTTTCTTTCTTTATCAGTATAATTCTTTATTACTCTCTCTATGTAAATTTCTATTTTTAATTTTTTTATTATGTTCAATTAGTCAGACTATAGCACATCATAAGTTTTGATGTAGTGTTCAATGATTCATTAGTTGCATATAACACCCAGTGCTCATCCCAACACATGTCCTTCTTAATACCCATCAAGAGTCCTTCTATTTAAAAAATTGAGCACAGAATTTTTCACCACCCAAAGAGTGAGTGAAAAACTATTCATTCAAAAATATGTGCAAGGAAGATTCTTGGTGGAGAAGACCTAAAATTACCTACATGTGACTCTAACACAGGTCCACAGCTTTGCTCTCAAACTGTGCTCCTCAGACCAGGCCCTACAGCATCACCACCACCTGGGAGCTGATTAGAAATGCAGAGTCTCTAGGGTGACCTGGGTGGCTCAGTCGGTTAAGCATCTGACTCTTGGATTTGGGTCAGGTCATGATCTCAGAATTGTGAGATCTAGCCCCATGTGGGGCTCCATTTTCAGCACAGAGTCGGCTTGACCTTCTCTCTCTTCCTCTCCCTTTGCCCCTCTCCCTGCTCATTCTCTCTATAAATAAATAAATAAATAAATAAATAAATAAATAAATAAATAAAAACTTTAAAAAAATGCATAGTCTTTGGGCCCACTGGAGACCTGAGGAGTCAGAATTTGCATTTTAATGACAAACTTTGGTGATTTGCATGCACACTGAAGGTAGAGAAGAGCTGGTCTAGAATCCTATTTCTCACCTTCTCACTGTGGACACTGGGGCTGAATAATTACTTTTGTTGGTTGCTGGCCTGTGGGTTACAGGTGTTTTGCAGCAGCCCTTCAGATATGGCCAAATATCCCCAGTTGAGAACCACCATACCAGAATTTCAGAACTAAAAGCATCCTGACATAATTCTAATAAAAAATCTCATCCATCCCTTACTTGGTTTATACATTAGAGCAGAACATAAATCCCTCTGAGCCCCATTTCTACAATAGAGAATGGAGTTCATTAAAGTACTACCTCACAGAATGAACATTTGTCAAAAATAAATTTGACACGCTCTATAATGTGCTAAGCTAGGTTGTGGTGCATGAAATGTAAATGTATCTCTTCCAATTAATAAGCACTTCATAATAAGGGACTAAATGCCAGTTCTTAACTTGTGATCTAACTATGATATGCTTAATTGTTTTGGCTAAACTATCATGAAGCTAAGGAGCGCAGTAAGCAAGATTTTAGAGTAAAGGAACAAATGTCTCCCCTTTCTTGAAGAAGGAAATAGTAATTTTCTAGAGATACCAGGGATTGTGTCCCCACCATAAATCAATGCTTTGAAGACCCAAGGAAACTAGTCAGATGAATTCCTTAGTATTAGACTTTTGAGAAAACTTTAAGTCAGGGTTGTGATCAAGTGCTGGGAAGTTTAGACCTCTGTAAATGGGAAAATTATTGGAGAAAAAGTAATAAAAACTGAATTCACTTGGCATACAATGTGGTCTCCTAGGAACAGAGAATCAAGCAGAAATAACTCCATTCTGTCCAGACCAGTATCCCCAGGAGAAATCATGCACTTAAAGGTTGGAACACCAAGAGAGAAATGTGCCTAGTGAGCAGATGTGGGGAGCTGTAAATCCCTCTTCTACAGAACCTCAGCATGGGCATTTTGGTTGGATGGAACATTGTTGTTGTTTTTGGAGTCCTAAGTCTGGCTGGGAGACCAATGCTTGATACCCTCCTGCTGTCTTGTCGGCAGACAGAGTTTGATCTCCATCATCAACTATCCAGGAAGGAACTGTGACTTGCAAAGGGAAAGCTTGCTTCTGAGTTCTCATGCAGGTGAATTCAAGAGCCCAGCAGTCACTGCAGGAGAGGTTCAGAGGGAACAGAAGCCAAGACTTCTACATAAGGTCACTGAGAATCCATCCAGCAGAGCCAGGATACCAGAGATCATAGTAGTTGTTTGCTGGTTTTACCAATAAATTAATGTATTTATGTAGGATGCTAAAAAGAAAAGTGAACATTGCAATCAGAAGTAATTAATAATTAAATAGTTAAATAATTAAATAGTATTAATGGAAGCCAGTTAGAAGGAATGGGGAAGCATAAGGTGCTTCCAGTAAAAGTAGAACAGAAGTTCAAGGATCTTATTCATTAATGGGAGTCCACAAATAGGGTATTAGCTGTGGAGAGATATACAGTGAAGTGAGGGCATGTCCTTTTATTTTAAGATAGGACATCTTAGACTATGCTTCCATATGGATGAGAAAGATCCCGATCAAGGGATGGTTGCAAACGCATAATAGTGATGCATGAAACATACACACATTTCCTTTTCTCATTTTGGGAATTCACATGAAAAAAATAGTATGTAATAGATGAAAATGGGTATGCTAATGAACTTTACTTTGCATTGTTTTAGAACCTGTGAGGCTGACTGTATTTGTGGGTTTGTTGGTCATTTGGTAAATCTCTGTTAAAAATTGTCTATGTGAGTCCTTTGCTTTAGATAAGTGCTATAAGTGTGTTTTTATTCCTTTTTAAAAATTTGATCTTTGGTGTATCTAGCTGGCTCAGTTGGTGGAGCATGCAACTCTTGATCTTGAGGTTGTTAGTTCGAGCCCCACATTGAGTGTAAAGATTACCTGAAAGAAAAATCTTTAAAAAATAAAATAAAATAAAATAAAATAAAATAAAATAAAATAAAATAAAATAAAAATGTGATCCTTTCTATGAAAGAAGTGGAGTTTTTATACAAACTGACTATTGGCCATTTCGTTCTTTTATGTATGTATAAAAGTATTTTAGGGGAATGTATGAAAGTTTATGAATTTTGTGTGGTCAAATCTATCAGTCATTCATACTGGGCTCTATCAGTTGCTTATTTTTTTATTGAGCTATAATTAACACATAAAATCCTATTAGTTTAGGATCATTCCAAAATGATCACCACACTGGTCACCATGCATTGTCACAAAGTTTTTCTTGTGATGAGGGCTTTTAAGCTCTATCCTCCTGGTGGCTTTCTGATCTGTGACTCAGTGTTCTGGTCTGTGACAGTCTGTACATTCCATCTCATGCATTTCTTTTTTTCTTTTTTCTTTTTCTCACTGAAAGATTCAAGCAGGCACTTCAATATTCTTCACGTGTTGGTCCTTGCTACACATGAAAAAGAAAGCTCTTCATCCTTAGTGGTGATAAATTACTCTTCACACATATTTCCTACTTGTTTTCACATCTCTGTTATTCCTTAGTGCTCTTTTTGGCCTTTTGTGATTAGGTCTGTTTCACCTTTGGCCATCATCTGGAAGACATTTTTCTTTAACCTTTGACTAAAGATCACCTTTCCATTCTATAAGCCTACTTGAATCCCTAGATCTTTATGTAACATGAAATTACAACTTAGTTTTACTGCTTCCTCCACATTGGAAATGCTCTTCTGATATATCCTTTTATTTCTGAGTCTTTGGCAATTTAATATTGAATCAGAATTAGTGACCCATGTTAGTGTCATTAAGTTATTGCTCTTGTAGGTCTTCATATAAGTCAGTATCAGATTTTCATTCCATTTTGTTTTCATTCAGAACAGTTGTTTAGAAACAATAGACTTAACCTAATGTCATTCTCACTGACATTCTTTATTCCATAAGTTATTAGTTTCTTTTACAACTTCTCTTCTATTTTATGCATGTATACATATTCAAGCACTTTCATACAAATGCTTCAATAGGATCCTATGCACATCATAAATGCTCTTAATGTCTTAGCATAGTCTTTTTTTTTCTACCTTTTGTCCACCTCTCCTTCATTCTCAACAATTTCTCATGGAGTTGCCTACAATCAACTCGTATCATCCTAGCTCCTTATTTCAATGTCCGTGTAACATTTCATGGTGTGGTTGTGCTATTCACACAGTCAGTGGTTGTTCATATTTATCTGAAATACTATTGTGTCACTGCTACAAAAATATTTGGGGGTTGTTAAGATAAAACCAGTCTTCTCAACAAGGGGCCATCTTGTCACCCAGGGAACACTGACACGATATCCAGACAGTTTTCACTGTCACACTGGGGAGAGGCAGGTGGTGGTCAAAGTGCTGCTAAACATGCTACAGTGCATAGGGAGACCCACCACAGAGAAGGGTCTGGCCTAGACCGTCAGTCAGAGCAGAGATTGAGAAACCCTAAGTTAAAGAATATCTATATTTTTAATATTTATAGCCGCCTTCGGATTGTTTCCCCATCATTCCACACTTCTCATTTCTGCCCCCCAAATTAGGAAATGATTCTTTCACAGCCAGTTAAGAAGTTCCGGTCCCAATCAACAAGGCAGCTCTTCGGGGGCTTTCCCAACTGATGGGTGCGAGAGAGAAATCTTTCTTGTTGTTTTCTCAAACTATCATTCACCTTGAACAAAGATTCATATATTGGATCTCCATTCATTTGTCCATTATTATTATACTCTGTCCATACATTTCATGCCTATTTCCCACAGTTAGCTGCATTTCAAAGGATTTTTACAAAATTGTTATTCAACTGATTTTTGGTTGGGAATTTTTGACCTTAAAAAATGTTAAGTTGGTGGAGTTAAATATGTCTTCCTTTTTGTTTCTGATTTTCTCACTTTAATCATGATGGTTTTGCCTGCCTATAGATTTTATCAGCACTTTTTTATATGTTCATTTGCAAAGCATTATTTACTTTTATGCTGATGTCTTTAATCCCTCTGATTTTCTTAAAGATGCATAAGATCAGGAACCACTTCATTTCCTTCCAGACAAATAGCCATTTGTGCCAGCTTTTATTCAAAAATCTAGTCTCTTCCAATTGAAGTACAACCTCCCCATATGTTAAATGTCCATGTCTTATGTGACTTAATTCCTGACTGTTTCAGCAAATAATTACAGAACATTCATTGTGTCAGGAAATTCGAGATACATTTAAGATATATTCTCTTATGTTAAAGTCTTCACTAAATTAACTACTAACTGATGTTGATATTATTCAATGAGTGTGTGGTATATTATGTTCAGTTCATTTTTTTTATTTTTTATTATGTTAAGTTAGCCAACATATAGTACATCATTAGTTTTTGATGTAGTGTTCAATGATTCATTATTTGGGTATAACACCCAGTTCTAATCACAAAACGTTTTTGATGTTCCTTTTAGTTTTGTTTAATACAGTTGTGTAAAATCACCCAAGTTAATGGGTTTCATCTTCTTTGCCATTCTTCTTATTCAGTAGGTCCTTGTTTTCTTCAATGTGTGTTTCTATAAAGGCACATATACTCCCATAGCTTAGGAAAACCAAAGGGAACAATGCACATGAAGTGCCTGCTCACTTGGTAATGCACATACAGGCAAAGGCAGAGGGCAATAAAATAAATGCGTGTGTGTGACATAATGACCTCATGGAGAAATCACGGGGAGAAGCTATTTTGAGTAAGGATGGATTATTATGGCAGGTGCAGGACATATAGAGCAGGATCTGGGGTGAAGACTGACACCAGGACTGGTTCCAGAGAGTGTCCACTGGACTTGTCAAAAACATCAAAACCCAAACAGAAATGACAAAGAAAAGATGTCACATAAGACAAGTGAGGAAGGGACTTGCTTCATACCCCACCTGGCCAAATAAACAGCGACTGGTCAAATAAATATGGACTGGCCACCAGGAAAGCAAGCCTTCTGCTCCTTGATATTAAAATAGCCCAACTGCTGTTCTACTTTATACATTTCCTATTGTTGGTTTATAACTTTTGCTCATCTATAACATGTTTCACACCATGAAAATATCACTACTTTTGTCTTTTTGTTCCTTTATTATTTTTGCTGGGCATCAAGGGGATCTAAGGAGAGCCAAAGATGCTTTTTGTTCTTCCTGCTTTGTTTCTCGAGAGCCATCTGCACTATTAGATCTGTTTTCCCACTCATGTCCATGTCATTCCTCTCTTTTCTCTCTGTCTCTACTGAACAGATGGCCCATGTTTATTTAAATTGATATCAGAAAATGAGCATACCAGTAGGTATCCCGAAGTTTATTGTCCATAGGAATTTCTGGGTAACACTTCTTTAGGGGAAAGATAATGAGATCAGGCAAGCTTGATGTGTATCTGCTGCTGGCCTAACTAGTGTGGCTCGGGGTGAAAAAGGCGTGGCATTCGGTAGCCCAGGAGACCATGGTATATGTGCGTGTGTGTGTGTGTGTGTGTGTGTGTGTGTGTGCGCTGTGAACTGAGGGCAGTCCTCAGAGCCGGGGTACTAGGACTCACATATTCCAAAGTGACTCATTGACAGAGGCCAGAACTCAATCAACAGAAGTTACTGATGTGGGTGTGCATTTCAACTCACAGGACATCTTTATAACAAAATTAAGGAAGTTTTGCAAAATTAATAAAGTGAGGGATTCCTGTGTCTTGAAGTTTCAGCCATAGTGAGGTGGCTGGTTCCTTCCTCAACATGCACTGCCACCACCTCTCATCTGTCTCCTTCTTCTCCTTCCCCTTGACACCCTGGTTTTCTTTTGAGCTTTGATTTTCTGAATCAAACAGCTTCCTCAGGGCCTTAACACTAGCCGTTGCCCCTGCTGGGTGCACACTTCCTGAGATAATCTCCCTTCCTATCTCCCTTGAGGTCCTGTTCACATGTCACCTTCTTTGCAGGTCTTGTGTGGACAACCAGGAAAAAAATAACACCCCATCAATTCTTCTTTATACCTGCTTTCTTGGTCTTCACAGCCCCTGTCACCATCTAACATGTGATTTGATTATTAGTATTTGCTTATATTCTTTCTCCATCATAGGATTGTAAGGACATTGTTTATCAGCACCCTATATTCATTGCCTATTCAGTGCCTAGAACACGGTCAATACTCAGTATGTATCCCTTAAAGGAATGAAAAATATTCTCAAGGAATCAAGAGTCTACATTATGCTTGAGGAACAGACTGAGGTGGATACAGAATTCCTGATATAAATTGGTGCTAGGGATGCCCTAATGGGGATGAGACCACACACACATTGAAATTAATTTCCTGACTCTAAAATATATGTGGTAGCACTTATGCTAGGTTATAAAAACACTTGTTTTGTGTGAAATTAGTCATTTATTTTTCTATATCCTGGTAGTTACCTCCAACCCATGGAGCCAGGGAACCTTACAGGAGTTTCAGAGTTTCTTCTTCTGGGATTTTCAGAGGGACCAGAACTCCAGCTCCTCATATTTGGGCTTTTCCTCTCCATGTACCTGATCACTGTGTTTGGAAACCTGCTCATCATCCTGGCCGTCAGCTCTGACTCACAACTCCACACCCCCATGTACTTCTTCCTGTCCAACCTGTCCTTTGTAGACATCTGTTTCACCTCTACCACCATCCCAAAGATGCTGATGAATATACAGACAGAGAAAAGTCATTACCTATGCAGGCTGCATCACCCAGATGTATTTTTTCTTACTCTTTGCAGGATTAGACAACTACATCCTGACCGTGATGGCCTATGACCGATTTTTGGCCATCTGTCACCCCCTGCACTACATGGTCATCATGAACCCCCAGCTCTGTGGACTACTGCTTCTGATGTCCTGGATCTTGAGCGTCCTGCATTCCTTGTTACAGTGCTTAATGGTGTTGTGGCTGTCCTTCTGCACAGCCTTGGAAATCCCCCACTTTTTCTGTGAAATTAAACAGTTGGTCCAACTTGCCTGTTCTGACACCTTTCTTAATCATATGGTGATGTATTTTGGAGCTGGCTGCTGGGTGGTGGTCCCCTTGCTGGGATCCTTTACTCTTATTCTAAAATAGTTTCCTCCATACTTGGGATCTCATCAGCTCAGGGCAAGTATAAAGCATTTTCCACCTGTGCATCTCACCTCTCTATTGTCTCCTTATTTTATTGTACAGGCTTAGGAGTGTACCTTAGCTCTGCTGCTCCCCAAAGCTCACACTCAGGTGCAACAGCCTCAGTGATGTACACGGTGGTCACACCCATGCTCAACCCCTTCATCTACAGCCTGAGAAATAAAGACATAAAGAGGGCTCTGAAAAAGATGTGATACATATATACAATGGAATATTATGCAGCCATCAAAAGGAATGAGATCTTGCCATTTGCAATGACGTGGATGGAACTGGAGGGTATTATGCTGAGCGAAATAAGTCAAAAAGAGAAAGACATGTATCATATGACCTCACTGATATGAGGAATTCTTAATCTCAGGAAACAAACTGAGGGTTGCTGGAGTGGGGGGTGGGGTGGGAGGGATGGGATGACTGGGTGATGGACACTGGGGAGGGTGTGTGCTCTGGTGAGCGCTGTGAATTGTGCAAGACTGTTGAATCTCAGATCTGTACCTCTGAAACAAATAATGCAATATATATTAAGAAAAAAAAAAAAGAAGATAGCAGGAGGGGAAGAATGAAGGGGGAGAAATCAGAGGGGTAGACGAACCATGAGAGATGATGGACTCTGAAAAACAAACTGAGGGGAGGGGAGTGGGAGGATGGGTTAGCCTGGTGATGGGTATTGAGGAGGGCACGTTCTGCATGGAGCACTGGGTGTTATGCACAAACAATGAATCATGGAACACTACATCTAAAACTAATGATGTAATGTATGGGGATTAAGATAACAATAAAAAAATTAAAAAAAAAAAGAGGGCTCTGAAAAGATTCTTTGGAAAGGAAACTATAAAAGGGCCCATTGTCCTGGGGCTGAAAAAAATGCATGTGATAGCAGGACTCAAAGCCTGAGAGCCAGCAATGGTAATTTTTTGATCAGATTGTGGACTTAAAATTTACTCTTTCTCTTGATTTCCTGGAATATCCCTTTCTGTAACATCAACTTCTTTGTACAATTTGAGTAACTGTCTGTATTAACCTTTCTGCTCTCTGGTATCTTACAGTGTTTTCCTTAGTTGTTTTCCTGCTTTCCTAAGTTGATACCCAATTTTGGACAAAATATTGGAAATTCCCTCAGGGTGTCTGGGTGGCTCAGTCAGTTAAACATCTGTCTTCATCTCAGGTCGTGATCCCAGGGTCCTGGGACCGAGCCCCGCATCAGGCACCTTGCTCAGTGGGAAGCCGGCTTCTCCCTCTCCCTATGCCTGCTGCTCCCCCTGCTTGTGCTCTCTCGCTCTGTCAAATAAATAAATAAATAATAAAATCTTTAAAAAAAAACACAAAATATTGGAAATTCCCCTTAATCCCATGAAATTCTATAGATTTGCTAAGAATAATTTCTTCTGAAAGGAAATATATCATACCGAGGAGATTTTCTTTTGTTTTCCCAAAAAATAATCATGAGTTATTCTACTCTCATGAAAAAAAAAAAAAAAAACCACAATTGGAAGCAAAGACATTTATAATTTCATAAGAGAGGAAAGTCTGAGACTGCAGGTCAGCACTTTTGTGTCCATAATTCCTTTAACTATCTGTTCTTCCTGAAAATGTAGCCTTTAACATATACTGTGTTTTGTAACAAGTCATTGGGTTTTATTTTTCTCATTAGGATCCTGTTCTCTTATTAATCTCAGTATCCACATTGCCTAGTCACTGGCAAAACCAATAATCAAACACACATCTCCAGTTGTAGTCTACATAGAAACTCAAATTTCAATAGTTTGACATAATATGGCCGTAGAGTCAGAGATGAAGCAAAATTTAAGTCACTGTCCAGCTAATGTTGAACAGAATATCTCCAAACTAAAACTGATTTTCCCCTTCCAGTTAAGGTGGGATTTCAGTACCAAATGCCTTTACCCAAGGGAAGTTCACTGAATGAATTGAAAGGCTCAAACTCCATTCCTACAAGCAATATTTTGTGAACAAATGTCTGTGTTTGATTCCTGCTGTAACAAATGACCACATGAGTGGCTTAAAACAAAGATTTATCCTAAGTTTCTAGAAAGTTAGAAGCCTGAAATAGGTCTCATTGAGCTACAACTGGGTGTTATATGAAACTATGAATCACTGAACACTCCATCAAATATAATGATCTACTATATGGTGGCTAAGTGAACGTAAAAAAAAAAAAGAGGTCTACAGGGCTGTGATCCTTCTGGACACTCCAGAGGAGAACTCACTCCCTTTCTTATTTCATTTTTCAGTGGCTACCTGCCTTTTTTGTCTCATGGCCCTTTTCCATCTTCAAAGCCTGCAGCACAGAGTCTGAAAATGTCTCTCAGATTCCAATTCTTTGTCCTCCCTCTTCCACATTTAGAGGACCACTGTGATTACACTAGTCCCACCTGGATAATCTTTTTATATTGAGATCACTGATTAGCAGCCTTATTCCATTTACTAGCTGCATTCTCCTTGCTCTGTAAAC
This sequence comes from Halichoerus grypus, assembly GCF_964656455.1. NCBI lineage: Eukaryota > Metazoa > Chordata > Mammalia > Carnivora > Phocidae > Halichoerus > Halichoerus grypus. The sequence continues at coordinate 206,061,822 of NC_135712.1, forward strand.
AAAGGTTTTCAAAAGCTCTTTGGATTAGGATATGGACATCTTTTCAAAGCCCTTATTCTGCCTACTATAAAGTTCTCTTCAAATATAACTTATTTGATGTCAGTCAATAGCCCTTACATAGAAGACTTGAACAGAGAATTTATCAACACCTATAAAGTTACGTGAATATCTTTTCTTTCAAAATTACAAACACAGAAGATTCCTGGTGGAGAAGACCTAAAGCCACCTACACATGATTCTAACACAGGAAGGGAGCCTTGCTCTCAAACTGTGCCCCACAGAACAGGACCTGCAGCATCAACACCACCTGGGAGCTTGTTAGAAATACTGAGTTATACACAACTAATAAATCATTGAACACTACATCAAAAACTAATGATGTATACTCTACAGTGGCTAACTGAACATAATAAAAATAAAAAAAGAAAGAAAGAACTCCTGAGTCCCTGGGCCCACTGGACACCTAATGAATCAGAATTTGCATTTTAACTACAAACTTTGGTGATTTGTATGCACAATAAAGATAGAGAAGTGCTGGTCTAGAATCATATTTCTCAACTTCTCACTGTTGATATTTGGAACTGGATAAATATTTGTTTGGGGGATTATACATGCTCAGCAACATCCCTTCAGACATGGCCCAAATATTCGCAGAGGCAAAATCATATCTGGTTGAGAACTACTGTGCCAGAGTTTGAGAACTGGTAGAGAAAGTCAATTATCATATGGTTTCACTTATTTGTGGAACATAATGAATAGCTTGGAGGACGTTAGGAGAAAGAAGGGAAAGATGAAGGGGGGGAAATTGGAAGGAGAGATGAACCATGACAGACTATGGACTCTGAGAAACAAACTGAAGGTTTTAGAGGGGAGGTGGGTGGGAGGGATGGGTTAGTCCGGTGATGGGTATTAAGGAGGGCACGCACTGCATGGAGCACTGGATGTTGTACAAAAACAATGAATCGTGGATCACTGCATTGAAAACTGGTGATGTATTGTGTGGTGATTAACATAACATAATAAAATAAAATTAAAAAAAAAAAAGAACTGGAATTATCATGACAGAATTCCAATCAAGGCTTCATCCAATACTACAGTTATAACTGTGGTATTGTGATTTATACTTAAAAATAATTGAGTCCATAAGATATCAAATCCTGAGTGTTATCCACTTCAAAACATGTTAATAATTTTAAAATAAAATAATTAAGCGTATGTAAATGAATTATGAAAAAACACACAAAAGCTGATTATTTTACTACTATTGAGAACCTATATAAATTATTATATTTTAGGGCGCCTGGGTGGCTCAGTTGGTTAAGCGACTGCCTTCGGCTCAGGTCATGATCCTGGAGTCCCTGGATCGAGTCCCGCATTGGGCTCCCTGCTTGGCAGGGAGTCTGCTTCTCCCTCTGACCCTCCCCCCTCTCATGTGCTTGCTCTCTCTCTCTCTCAAATAAATAAATAAAAAATCTTTAAAAAAAATTATTATATTTTATTATTAAAGGGTCTTCATCACTCTGTATAGCATAGCAATAAAATTTCCCATCATTTTATACACACACACACACACACATTTGGTCTTCATCCCCATTTGTGGCACAAGGCTTCTAAAACTTCAAATTTTCTAAGTGATGAGAGCCATAAAAATGTCTTTCATCAGGTTAATGAGGTGACTTTGGGAAAGTACCTATGGAGAGGGGCTGCTTGCCAGGAGGACCAACCATGTGGTTAGAGGACTGGAACTTTAGGTCCCACCTCCTGACTTCCTGGGATGGGAGAGGGGCTGGAGATGGTGTCTAATCACCAATAGACAATGATTTAATCAATTTGTTTCCATATAATGAAGCTTCTATAAAACCCAAAAGGATGGTTCAGAGTGCTTCCAGGTTGGTGAACACATGGAGAATGGTAGAGTGGCATACCTGGAGAAGGCATGGAAGCTCCACACCCTTTCCCCATACCTTGTCCTATGCATCTCTTCCATCTGGCATCAACTCTTCCCTGAGGCAGCACAGGTTGGGAGGGAAATACTCAAGAGGCATGCATAAACTTGAGCATGCACAAGCTTGACTACTGAGTCCATCATGTGACCACCTAAGGTCAGACCTGAGGTAAGCATGAGGATTCTTGGCAGAGAAGGTAACAACTATCCCTGACTCAAACACTGAACATCAGTTTTAATGCTCAAATACTGGTCCACAGACCAGGACTGGTGGCATCAGTATCAACTGGGAAACAGTAACAATTATATGATCCCTGAGCTTCACCCACATCCTGCCAAATCAGAATCTGAATATGAACAGGGTCCCCAAGTGATTCAAATACATGTTAATGTTAGAGAAGTTCTGGTCTAGAATAGTGTTTCTCAACCTCTCCACTGTTGACATTTGTGCTAGATAATTCTTTGTGGTGGGGGCCATCCTGTGCATTGTATGATAGGGGGAACATCTCTGACCTCAAGCCACTAGGTGCCAGTAGCACCTCCCTAGTTATGACAACCAGAGATTTCTCCATAATTGTCAAGTGTCTACTGGAGGCAAAATCGCCCCTGGTTGAGAATCAATAACCTAGAGCATGAGAAATGGAAATATCTTGGTGGAGTTCCAGTCAAAGCTCATACCTCCCTTAGCTCATAACTTGGGATAGCTCATTTCACACTTCTGAGCCCCACCTTTGCAAGTTTAGATTAAGGTTCATTATAGTCCAGACCTTACATAATGGACTTTTGTAAAAATGAAATAAAACAATCCACATGGGATTCTCAGCTCAGTGTATGGGGCATAAAATGATCTAAATATCTCATAATTAACACACTTTTTAAAATGGAGCACTAAGTGGCAGCTCTTCATTTATATTACCAGCATGAATCATCTGGTTAGTCAAAAGCATCATGAAGACAAGGGCACAGTATCCATATATTTATCACAAATTAACGTACCCTTCTCTCTTGTTGAAGAGGGGAATAGCATTTTTCTAGAGATATCAGGAGATCTCCTGTGTCATAAGACAATACTTTGGAGGTCCACGAGACCTGATTAAGCAGGTCCCTCAGTCTTAGATTTGGACAAAACACTAACTCAAAATTGTAATAAGATGGAAGGAGGTTAGAGCTCTGGAAGGCAGGCAAGATCATGGAGAAGAAGTAAGAAAAACTGGATTCACCTGACTTCTAATCTGGTCTCCTGGGAACAGAGAATTGGCTAGAAAAAAATTCCATTCTGGAAATTTCCAGACGAAGTAGTCCACGGGGAAATAATATGCTCAGAGGTGGGAGTAACAATAGAAACAGTGCCTAATGACCAGACACAGGGTGCTGTAAATATCTCCTCCACTGCAGTCCCTTACCATGGTGATCCTTGTGCAGGACAGGACATAGTTGTTGCTTTTGGGTTCCTAAGGCTGGCTGGGGGACCCATGCTTCACTGCTTCCTGCTGTCCTGTCTGGGAACAGAGCTTGGGTCTCCATCATCAGCTACCTGGGGAGGAATTTGGACCTCCACACGGAGACTGTCATCTTATAGTCCCCAACCAGGTGAGTCTGAGAGCTCCACAGGTATTTCAGGAAAGGATCAGAGAGAATGGGACCTGAGAACCTTTACCTGAGGTTACCTGGGAGCCTAACTAGCCTATCTAGAGCCAAGAGATTGCATGTTTGTTTGCTTGGTTGACTACTAAGATTAAAAATAATTAATTTAATATATTTTTAAAGAAAAATGTTCATTGGACTCAGCAATACAGTGATCACAATACGTTGTGGGAATGGAAGTCCAACTGGATGGGATGGAGGAAGGAATGAGGGACTTAAAGTGGTTCCAGTGAAATTAGAACATATTCAAGCAGTTTTGCAGGTAAGGGGCATAGGAAAACAGCATTAGGCTTGGAAGTGTGAGCACTGGAGTGAGAGTATTTAAGAAAAAGTTCAGATGAGGTGTATTTAGCTTGTTCTGTATTTATTAGAAGGATCCAGGTCCGTGGAGATAAATACCACCTTGTGACAGCAGTTTTTGAGAAGTGTATTTCACAGTCATCTCTCCCATTAGTATCCACCGGGGGAAAAATGTACTTAATATGCATGAAGGGATATGCCAAGGAGCATTACTTTGCAACTATTTTAATACTAAGGAAGCTGAATATATTTTTGACTTTGTTAGCCATTTACTTCCTATATGCAAATTGTTTTTGCAAGTGCATTGCTTTCATGTATTGGGATCTGTGTGTTTTTAGTGTTTTGATTGTATCCTTATAAGAAAAGAATGGCAATTTTTTCACCAGGTTTGCTGTTTGCCACTGAATCCATGTATTGTGTATAGATGTATGTATAGGATCGAGTGAGAGCCTACATATTTTGAGGGGTCGAAATTATCAGTTGATGACATTGTTTTCCCTTCATTGCTTTGAAACACTGAAATTCTTTTGCATCCTTAGTAGTAAGAATAGCTTTTTACACATATTGCCATCTTATTGCATCTAATTGTCCTTACTTCTACCATTTTATATTCTGGAATTAGATCTTTTTTTTTAAATAGCAATCACCTCCTATTGTTATGTGAAACATGTTCTTTCCTATTCAACTAAAGATCCCCTGCATCTTTTTCATAAGCATGATTGAGTCCATTTATGGTCACATACGATCAAATTATAACTTGAGCTACTGCTTCTTACACTCTGTATTTTAAAAAGTATATTTTCCTATTCTTTTATTCCCAAGCTTTTAGCCATTTCATCCTGAATTAGAGACCCATGTTGATATGATTGTTGCTATTGTATATCTTTTCTGTAAGATGTTAATATTAAATTATTGTTCAGTTTTGTTGAAGACAAGTTATTTGAATCCACCTTATTTAACATGAGTTTATTTTTTTTCCTACCGTTCTTTCTATTTAATGAATTCTCATTTTCTTAAAACTTGTTTCTATAAAAATGCACACCTTTGTGAGCATAAAGACATGAACAAAGCAGGTGAGGGAAATAACTGCTCATATGACACAGGGTCTTCAAGGATAAATCATATACAGAAAGGGGTTAGATTGTCCTGGAACATGCAAGATTTTATGGTCTGCGAAGGTTTCTGCATGTCAGGTAAGTAACAGAGAAGCATGAATGACAAGTACCCATCGGATTTTGTGTCAAACAAAGAGCAAGCCCCAAAGCCCAAGATAACAAAGGAGTGAATGCCACCAAGGAAAGTAAGAGAAGAGCCAGCCTCATCCACTCTCGGGCCACATAAAAACAAGTGTGGTCAAATAAACAGGGCAAAGGGACAGGAATGACAATTAGATCAGAGGCCTGACGTGGACCCCATGATGAGGCCAGTGGAGCAGTCTGCATGGGCTCCCTGGCCTCTGATGTAACATCAGCACCCATACTGACTGCCTTTTCCCTCTGCAACCTGGTCTTCTGATGGACTCTTCATTCATACTGTTTTTCCCACATTAGCAGGCACTGGCCTCCTATTAAAATCATTTTTTTCCTTTACTGCAGTGGATTCCAATTTTTTTATTGTCCACAGTAAGCATGAGTTTACATTATATCAAGCATGTGTGCACATGCAAACACAGAAATACACATGTATGTACACACACATACAAAGATTACTGAACAAAGAGAATAACCACTCATATACTAACAGGAAGGAACTATGCTCAACTTTTTACATATATGGACTCAATCTGTTGATGACCTTAGGAAGACCACTATTCCGGTGAGAATAACATTCTAAAATGAATTGGTTGTCTTCCCAAATTCAAACGGCTGAAGTGTGGTAGATCGAAGGTTCAAAGCTCATTCACTGATTCCAAAATTTTGTATTTAATATCATTTAGAAAAGTCTTTTACAATTTCATCTTGATAAAACTCCCCTATTTTTGTAAGTTGTGTATTTCCTCTCTATTTGTTCCTTTTGCTCATATTTCTAGTGGATGTTCATACATTAAGGTATCTTATAAACATATCACTCTTTTCTCTTTTGGAGAAATTGCTTCTTGCTGTTTTATTAGTTATTCTGGGCATGAAGGGGATATACCTAGTGTTGGAATGCAGCCAGAAGCAGGGAAACTTTCTCATCATCATGATCTCTTAGGGCTCACTTGGGCTTATTTGTCCATTCTTCTCCCTCTTCCTTTTCTCTGTCTCCTTTTAGTTTTTTTTACTTCTCTAAATACAGGACAAAATGGTCACATTAAAATTGAGCACCATATTACAATGTAGTTCATGGGAGTCTTACCACCTGGAATTTGGGTACTTTTCTATATTTGTGAGGGTAATGATAATTTGATGTCTAGAGCTTAACTAGTATCATTTCTTTCCTAAATATTGTAGCTGTGGGTGAGAAGTGTCTGGTAGTCACATGGCCCCAGGAGTCTGCAGTGTGTCAATATGGGACCATTAAAATAGAGACTCCAGGATGTAAACTAACACATGGAAATAAGGAAGGGATCCATTTTTATTGATGTGCAAGGAACATCATGTGAATGAAGGACTCCTTGTGTATCAAGGTCTCATCTGCCATGGGGAGGCCACCTCGTTCCTCAACCTTCCCTGACACCACTTCTCATCACTCTCTCTCTTGTTGGTCTCCTGACCACACTGGCTCCATTTGAGTACTGGATATCCAAACGAGAGTACCTTCTCAGGGCCTTTGCACTGGCTCTTTCTCCAACAGGGCACAGAAGTCACCAAATGACCTTGTGTCTTCTGTGGAGTCTTCTCTGAGGCCTCTCTGCAAATTTCACCTTCTGTTTAGGTCTTTCCGAACTCCCAGGAAAGAATACACCCTATCCAATTTCTTTTATGCCTGCTTCCCCCCCACCATGTCATTTTAATTATAACATTTATGCCATAATAATAGTGCCCATTTGTGTTAAAAATAATCATTTTTCTCCTAATTTATAGTCATTACAACAACCACATGGGACCAGGCAATGATCCCCACATTTCAGGATTTCTTCTTCTGGGATTATCAAATGAACCAGAACTGCAACCCCTCATATTTGGGCTTTTCCACTTCATGTACCTGATCACTGTGTTTGGGAACCTGCTCATCATCCTGGCCATCATTTCTGACTCCCACCTCCACACCCCCATGTACTTCTTCCTTGCCAACCTGTCCTTTGTAGACATCTGTTTCACCTCCGCCATCATCTCAAAGATGTTGGTGAATATACCAACACAGAGCAAAGTTATAACCTATACAGGATGCATCAGCCAGATCTGTTTTTCCACACTGTTTGCAGGCTGGGACATCTTTCTCATGGCCGTGATGGCCTATGACCAGTTTGTGGCCATCTGTCACACCCTGCACTACACAGTCATCATGAACACCCTGCTCTGTGGACTGTTGGTTTTGGTGTCCTGGATCATGAGTGTCCTGAATTCCTTATTACAAAGCTTAATAGTGTTGTGGCTTTCCTTCTGTCAGAAGTGGAAATCCCCCACTTTTTCTGTGAACTCCGTAGATGATCCAACTTGCCTGTTCTGATACCTTTCTTAATGACACAGTGATATATGTTTCAACTGTGTTGTTTGCTGGTGGTCCCCCCTTGCTGGGATCCTTTACTCATACTCTAAGATTATTTCCTCCATACATAGAATCTCATCAATTCAGGGCAAGTATAAAGCATTTTCCACCTGTGCATCTCACCTCTCAGTTGTCTCTTTATTTTATTGTACAGCCCTGGGAGTGTACCTTAGCTCTGCTTGTTACCCAGAGTTCCCACGCAAGTGCAGTGGCCTCAGTGATGTACACGGTGAACACATGCTGAACCCCTTCATCTACAGCCTGAGGAACAGAGACATAAAGGAGACTCTAATGAGATTCTTCAGGATGGCAGCTATAAAAGGGACAAGTGTCCTCCTGGTGGTGAAGAAGTGCCCTAATTGCAGGGCTCAAAGTCACAATTTTTGTTCATCATGAAATAGAATTTGATCCTATGTATTTCCAAAAATTTCCATTTCTTAGAATTCAACTTCTGTTTACAATTTCAGAAAACTCCATTTTCTAAGCTTTCTGCTCTGTCTGATATACATACAGTTTTTCCCTTTATCCATGTTCATACGTTCCCACAGTTCTTCCCAACCTTGGAACAGAAATATTTGAAAACCACCATATCATTTACAGGACCACCTTGATTTCATAAATATGATTTCTTTTCAAATTACATATACAATGCCAAGTAAAATTTCCCTAGACTTCCTGAAGGAATAAACATAATTGTATTATTCAGATAGATAAAACTACACTTGGCATCTAAGGCCATTTATATAATTTCATCATAGAGGAAAATACGAAATCACAGTTTTCACTTGGCCCTGTTGTCATTCTATTTTACTCTTTAACTGCTCTTGTGGATGATACAGACTTTATCATCATCCCCTTTAAGCCTCAGCCTATGGATAGAGATGCTATGGGCTAAGAATGCCTGCGACACTCACCTGGGCCCAAGATACTTGGGACTCAGGCCTGAGCCAATATTATGTATGAACTGTCCCTTGTCATTATTTTGTTTTTGTTGATGTTGTTAACATATAACTGACATAACGTTGCATTAATTTCAGGTGTACAATGGAAAGATTTGATATTTGTATGTACTGCAAAGTGATCAAAACAAGTTCAGTTAACATCCATCACAATATACAGTTACAAACTTTCTTTCATGATGACAATTGTCAAGATCCCCTCTCCTAGCTATTTTCAAATCTACAATACAGTTTTGTTAGCTAGAGTCACCATGCTGGACATGACATCCCCATGACTTATTCATTTTATAACTGGAAATTTTTACCTTTTGACACTTTAACACATTTCACCCGCTCCCCACCCCCTAGCTCAGGCTTCTACCAATATGTTCTGAGTATCCACATGCTTGGTTTGGTTTTTTTCTTGTTTTTAAGATTCCACATATAAGTGGGATGATTTGGTATTTATCTTCCTCTGTCTGACTTATTTCACTGAGCATAATGCCCTCCAGCTCCATCCATGCTATCACAAATGCCAAAACGTCATTCATTTTTGTGCTGAATACATTCCATTATCTCTCTCTCTCTCTCTCTCTCTCTATATATATATATATACTAGTATAATTTCCCTAGACCTCCTATCCCTAGACTTATATAGATATATGACAATTTCTGGTTTATTTTATTTTAATTCCAGTATAGTTAACATTTGGTATTACGTTATTTTCAGGTGTACAATATGGTGATTCAACACTTCCATACATCACCTGGTACAACACACTTTCTTTATCCATTCATCCATTGATGAACATCTAGGTTGTTTCCATGTCTTAGCTTTTGTAATTATGCTGCAGTGAAATGGAAGTGTTTATATCTTTTCAAATTTGTGTTTTTGTTTTCTTCAGATAAATGCTCAGAATGGAAATAAAGCATTTCTATTTTTAATGTCTCAAGGGACCTCACACTGTTTTCCACAGTGGTTGCCCCAATTTACATCCCCACCAACAGTGCACAGGGCTCCCTTTTCTCCACATCCCACCAACACTTGTTGTTTCTTGCCTTTTTGATACTGACCATTCCAAGAGTCATGAGGTGGTATCTCATTGTAGTTCTGATGTGCATTTTCCTGGTGAGTAGCAATGTTGAGCATCTTTTCATGGACCTGTTGGCCATCTGTATGTCTTCATTGGAAAAATTCAGACCCTCTGTCCATTGTTTAATCAGATTGTTTGTTTGTTGCTATTGAATTGTATGAGTACTTTATATATTTGGAATATTTCCCCTTATCAGATATATGATTTGTAAATATTCTCTGCCATTCAGGAGGTGGCCTTTTCATTTTGTTGATGGTTTCCTTTGCCAGGCAGAAGTTTTTAGTTTGACAGCTCAAAAATACCCTGTGTATTTCTGCTTTTGTTCCCTTGCTTTTGGTCTCAAATCCTAAAAAATAGTTGCCAAGACCATTATATTTCTTCTAGGAGTTTTATGGCTTCAGGTCTTACATTCATGTCTGTAATGCATTTTGAGTTAATTTTTGCCTATGGTATAAGATAATGGTCTGGTTTCATTCCTTTGTATGTGGCTGTCCAGTTTACCCAACACCATTTATTGAAGAGACTATTCTTTCCTTATTGTATATCTTGCCTCCTTTGTCATAAGCTAATTTTTTTTAAAGATTTTATTTATTTATTTGACAGAGAGAGACACAGCTAGAGAGGGAACACAAGCAGGAGGAGTGGAAGAGGGAGAAGCAGGCTGCCCGCTGAGTAGGGAGCACAATGTGGGGCTTGATCCCAAGGACCCTGGGATCATGACCTGAGCTGAAGGCAGACACTTTAATTACTGAGCCACCCAGGCATCCCAGTTTGTCATAAGCTAATTAACCACATATCTGTGGGTTTATTTCTGGGCTCTCTGTTCCACTGATCTGTTTTTTTGTTTGTTTGTTTTTTGTTTTATTTTGTTTTGTTTTTATGCCAATATCATGTTTTTGTTACCATAGCTTTGTAATATAGTTTGAAAATAGGACACATTATGCCTGCAGTTTTGCTCTCCTTTCTCATGATTGCTTTGGCTATTCGGGGTCTTTGTGATTCCATAAAATTTGTAGGTGTGTTTGTTCTATTTTTGTAAAAAATGCCATTGGAATTTTGACAGGGATTACACTGACTCCACACATTGCTTTGGGTAGTATGGACATTTTAACAGTATCAATTCTTCCGATCAATGAGCATGGAATATCTTTTCATGCATTTGTGACAACTTCAATTACTTTCAGCAATGTCTTATAGTTTTCAGTGTATGGGTGTTTTGCCTTCTTGTTTAAAATTATTCTTAAGTATTTTATTCTTGTTGATGCAGTTCTAAATGGGAATATTTTCTTAATTTCTCTTTCTGAGAGTTTGTGATTAGTGTATACTAATGCAACCAAGTTTTGTATATTGACTTTATATCCTGCTGAATTCATTGAGTAGTTATAACAGATTTTCTTTTCTTTTAAGAACTTTCTTGATATATAATGACATTGATGAAGAGGCAAGCTGGCAGAAGAGTAGGGGACCTCATTTAACCTGGTCCCTTGAATTTAGCCAGATAACTATCTAATCATTCTGAACACCCATGAATTCAACCTGAGATGTAAGAAAAGAGTATCTGGAACTTTAGAAGTAGAAAAGCAACCACTTTTTGCAAGGTAGGATATGTGGAGAAGTGATTCTGAGGGGATATATCAGAAGACAGATGGCGGGGGAGGGATCCTCAATAAGCCAACTGCCGGAAAGTGATATAGCCCAGGAAGGCAAATTTGGAACCCTTAGAAATCTGCTTTAGTGAGAGACATCCCTGCCTCCCAGATGCTCAGGTGGTGAAATGGGGCAGAATTCTAGGTAGGACAGTATGGTCTCAGGATCCCAAGAATCAGAGAAAGAACAGGGGTACCTGAGCCAGTAGAGTTCCCAAGCACTGGAGCGGGGAACCTGGTTATGGACAGAAATCCTGGGAGGGTGCTTTCAGCTCAGTTGGCCATGAACTACGAACCACAGCTGGATCTGGTGACCACTCTCCCAGTATGTAGCCTGCAAAGGACAGGAATGTGGGAACCCTCCGCCTTCCCCAGGAAGGGGTGGAGCAGGTGCACACACGACCAGGGGACAGCTCTCACAGTGGGGGCCCTGTAACAGACAGTAACAGGCAATCCTCTGCCTTCCCTGGGAGAGGATCATGTGGGCATGCACTGCAGGAGTTTGCAGAGTTTGCCACACACAAAAGTGAAGATGGCTTATCCCTGAGGGTTTACTGAAGAGAGGGGACCACAGTCTGGTCTGGAGGGGCTGGAGGGGCTGGAGATTGGGGCATAGCCATTTTTATTTTGATCCTCTAAAGAGGCCCAGAAAGTGTTCAGGGAACAAAAGCCACACTAAAACAGCTTACACTGAGCTCAGCACCCTGGCAAGGGGTGGTGCAACTCTGCCCAGGGAAAGACACCTGAGAATCAGCACAGCAGACCCCTCCCCAAGAAGACCAAAAGAAAATGTGAACAGCAAGTTTATGGAACACACAGGACTGTAAAAATCCAGCTTTAGGGGAAAATAATATATAGAATTTGAGGTTTTTTTCTCATGATTCATTTATCTTTCAATTTAAAATTTTCCATTTCCTTTTTTCTTTTTTCCCTTTTCAACTAGTTTCTTATTTTATCAACTCTTTACTTTTAAGTCCTTTTTTTAACTTTCATTTTTTACTTTTACATTTTATAGATATATTCTTCATTTTTAGCTTCCTTTCACTCTATTCAATTTTATTTGTGCGTGTGTGTGTGTGTATACACACATATATATAAGTTTATATTAAGTTTCCCTTTCTTTACAATTTTGGGATTTAGTATCTTCTAACACAGACCAAAATACACTCAGGACCAAGTAGGTCCCCTGTTTTGTCCACCCTGTGAGATTATATTCTCTCTCCCCCATGCTTTTTTTTTTTTTTTAATCTTTCTCTTTTTTTCTTCTTTTTCTGCTTTTTCTCTTTCTTTTCTTTTTCTTTTCTTGTGTCTGACCTCTTAGGATTTGTCTAGTGCATATTTCGCTTGGGTCCTGCTTGATATTTTTTTTATTATGTGCAGTTAGCCAAAATACAGTACATCATTAGTTTTTGATGTAGTGTTCAATGATTCATTAGTTGTGTATCACACCCAGTGTTCATCACAAAGCTTGATATTTGTGATAGTGCTCAATCGTTCATCCATTCTTTTCTGGGCAAAATGACAGAAGGAGGAATTCACAACAAAAGAAGGAACCAGAGGTAATGTCCTCTGCCACAGATCTAATCGATATGGATATAAGTAAAACATTGGTGACGGAATTCAGAATAATAGCTATAAAGTTACTAACTGGGCTTGAAGAAAGCATAAAAGACACTAGAGAATCTCTTAGAGCAGAGATGAGATCTAATTGGACTGCAATTTAAAATGCTGTAACTGAGATACAGTCTAAATTGGATGCTCTAACAGCTAGGGTAAATGAGGCAGAAGAGAGAGTAAGTGACATAGAAGACAAGTTGATGGAAAGGAAGGAAGCTGAGGAAAAGAGAGAAAAACAACTAATGGACCATGAAGGGAGGCTTCGAGAAAACAGCAATGCCATAAAATGAAATAATATCAGAATTATTGGAGTGCCTCAGGGAGAAAAAAGAGAGAGAGTGCCAGAAGGTATAATTGAGCAAATCAGAGCTGAGAACTACCCAGATCTGGGGAAGGAAACAGACATTCATGTTCAAGAGGTGGAGAGGACCCCTCTCAAAATCAATAAAAATAGATCAACACCCCAACATATAATAGGGAAGCTTGCAAATTTCAGAGATAAAGAGAAAATCCTGTTAGCAGCTTGATACAAGAGGTTCCTAACCTAGAGGGGTAGGAATATCAGACTGATATTGGACCTATCCACAAAGACTTGGCAGTTCAGAGGGCTGGAATGATATATTCAGGGTACTAAATGAGAAAAAACATGCAGCCAAGAATACTTTATCCAGGAAGGCTGTCATTCATAATGGAAGGAGAGGTAAAGAGCTTCCAGGACAGACAGAAACTGAAAGAATATGTGACCACCAAGCCAGCCCTGCAAGAAATATTAAGGGGGATCCTGTAAGCAGACAGCCCAAAAGTAACATAAACCAGAAAGAAACAGAGACAATCTACAGAAACAGGGACTTTACAGGTAATACAATAGCACTAAATTAATATCTTATAGTTACTCTGAATGTAAATGGGCTAAATCAAAAGACACGGGGTATTAGATTGGAAAAAAAAGCAAGACCCATCCATATGCTGTCTATAAGAGACTCACCTTAGACCTAAAGATGCCTCCAGATTGAAAGTGAGGGGATGGAGAACCATTTATCATGTTAATGGAACTCAAAAGAAAGCTGGGGTAGCAATTCTTATATCAGACAAATTAGATTTTAAACCAAAGACTGTAGTAAGAGATGAAGAGGGACACAATTTCATACTTAAAGGGTCTACCCAACAAGAAGATTTAATTATAATTAGATCTTTAAATTATATAGAAGCATAAATTATAAATATTTATGCTTCTAATTTGGGAGAAGCCAATTATATAAACCAATTAATAATCAGGTAAAGAGACACATTGATAATAATACAATAATAGTAGAAGACTTCAACACGCCACTCACAACAGATCATCTAAGTAGAACAACAAGGAAAAAAGTGCTTTGAATGAAACACTGGATAAGATGGACTTCACAAGAAAGGGGAACCCTCCTACACTGTTGGTGGGAATGCAAGCTGGTGCAGCCACTCTGGAAAACAGTATGGAGGTTCCTCAAAAAGTTGAAAATAGAGCTACCATATGATCCAGCAATTGCACTCCTGGGTATTTACCCCAAAGATACAAAAGTAGGGACCCGAAAGGGTACGTGCACCCTGATGTTTATAGCAGCAATGTCCACAATAGCCAAACTGTGGAAAGAGCCAAGATGTCCATCAACAGATGAATGGATAAAGAAGATGTGGTATATATATACAAAGGAATATTATGCAGCCATCAAAAGGAATGAGATCTGGCCATTTGCAACGATGTGGATGGAACTGGAGGGTATTATGCTGAGCGAAATAAGTCAAACAGAGAAAGACATGTATCATATGACCTCACTGATATGAGGAATTCTTAATCTCAGGAAACAAACTGAGGGTTGCTGGAGTGGGGGGTGGGGTGGGAGGGATGGGGTGACTGGGTGATGGACACTGGGGAGGGTATGTGCTCTGGTAAGCGCTGTGAATTGTGCAAGACTGTTGAATCTCAGATCTGTACCTCTGAAACAAATAATGCAATATATGTTAAGAAAGAAAAAAAGAAGAAGAAGAATGTAGCAGGAGGGGAAGAATGAAGGGGGGAAATCGGAGGGGGAGAAGAACCATGAGAGACGATGGACTCTGAAAAACAAACTGAGGGTTCTAGAGGGGAGGGGGGTGGGAGGATGGGTTAGCCTGGTGATGGGTATTGAGGAGGGCACGTTCTGCATGGAGCACTGGGTGTTATGCACAAACAATGAATCATGGAACACTATATCTAAAACTAATGATGTAATGTATGGGGATTAACATAACAATAAAAAAATTAAAAAAAAAAAAAGATGGACTTCACAGATACATTTAGAGTATTCCATCCTAAAGCATTCTTCTTGAGTGCACGTAGAACTTTCTCCAGGACAGATCACATACTGGGTCACAAATCAGGTCTCAACTGATACCAAAATTTTGGGATTATTCCCTGCATATCTTTAGAGTGCAATGCTTTGAAACTGGAATTCAATTACGAGAGGAAATTTGGAAGGAACTCAAACACTTGGAGGTTAAAAATCATCCTACTAAAGAATGAATGGGTCAACCAGGATATTAAAGAAGAATTAACAAAATTCATAGAAAGTAATGGAAATGAAAACATAGCTGTTCAAAACCTTTGGGATACAGCAAAGGTGGTCCTAAGAGGGAAGTACATTGCAATAATAGCCTCTCTCAAAAAATTAGAAAAATCTCAAATCTCCATCCCAAAATTGCTAGAACCCATACAGCAATTCAGCAATATGGCAGGATACAAATCAGTTGCATTTCTATATACAAGCTATGAGACAGAAGAAATTAAGGAGTTGATCCTATTTACAATTGCACCAAAAACCATAAGATAACTAAAAACAAACCTCACCAAAAATGTAAAGGATCTGTACTCACAAAACTACAGAACACTTAAGAAAAAATTGAGGAAGACAAAAACAGATGGAAAAGCATTCCATGTTCATGGATTGGAAGAATAAACATTGTTAAAATGACTGTGCTGCCCAGAGCAATCTACACTTTCAATACATTCCCTATCAAAAACCATTGACATTTTTCACAGAGCTGGAACAAATAATCCTAAAATTTGTATGGAATCAGAAAAGACTTGAATAGCCAGAGGAAAGTTGAAAAAGAAAATCAAGGCTAGGGAGGAGGAAAAGATGGCAGAGGAGGAGGGGACCCTATTCCAACTGGTCCCCAGAATTGAGCTGGGTATATACCAGACCACTCTGAACACCCAGGAAATCAGCCTGAGATGTAAGAAGATAGATCTGGATCTCTACAAACAGAAAATCGCAGGTGGTTGGTTTCGACGTATGAAGCGGGGAGCCATGATTCTGTGGGCAGATATTCAAAGATAAATGGAAGGGGGAGGGACCTGCCATAAGCGCTGGCACCAGGAAGGTGAAATAACACAGGAGTGCAAAAACCTCCTGCACTGGGGACTGGGCACAGACTTGCAGACTGGTAGCAATGGGGAAAGGACTTTAGGGCAGCCCTCTAGATTGAAACCTGAAGAGGCAGTGCTGCTCATGTGAACTGGTGGCAGCTGGTGGTTTTAGAAGCACAAAGGGCAGAGACATGTCCAACCTGGAGGCAAGGACTGGGAATGCAGCTGAGGGGTGCACAACCCAGGACGCTGCAGTTTATAGCAGCACAGAGAGAAATGGAGATAGTGTGGCCTGGAGAGCTCGCTGAAGAACAGACTGCAATCTCTCTGCTCTGAGGCAGAGGGTTGGAAACAGTCTCTTCTGCTCTGACTCTCTGAAGAGAAGCAGAAAGCCACCAGGGAAAGCCACCAGAGAACAAAAGCCCCCCAAAAACGGTTTTCACTCAGCCCATCCCCCACCACAGGGGGCAGGGCAACTCTGCCCAAGCAGGGTTGCCTAATTAACAGTGCAGCAGGCCCCTCCCTCAGAAGACAAGCTGGGAGAACAAGAGGCTGGCAACCCTAAGCTCCCTATAAAACAGGTGCATCTTGCTTGGGTTCTGGTCAATAATTTGGACTCTATACATTCCCTCAACCACCACTCAACAGAATGACTAGGAGGAGGAACCCCCAAAATAGGAAAGACTCAGAGACTGTGACTTCTGCCACAGATTTACAAATGGATACAGATATAACCAAGATGTCGGAAATGGAATTCAGGGTAGCAGTTGTGAAGACAATAGCTAGGATGGAGAAATCAATTAATGGCAACATAGAGTCTCTAAGGGCAGAAATGAAAGCTGACCTGGCAGAATTTAAAAATGCTATCAATGAGATCCAATCTAATCTAGATAATCTAACAGCTAGGGTAAGCAAGGCAGAAAAACAAATTAGTGATCTAGAAGACCAATTGATAGAAGAGAAGGAAAAAGAGGAGGCCAGGGAAAAACAACTCAAAATTCATGAAAATAGAATCAGAGAAATAAGTGACACCATGAAATGTTCCAATGTCAAAATTATTGGGACCCTGAGGGGGTGAAGAGAGAGAGAAGACTAGATGTATTTGAGCAAATCATAGCTGAGAACTTCCCTAATCTGGGGAATGAAACAAACATTTGTGTCCTAGAGGCAGAGGGGACCCCTCCCAAGATCAAGGAAAAGAGGGTAAAGTCCCAGCATGTAGTAGAAAATAGTGGAAATCTTAGACCCAAGAAAACCATATTAAGGGCAGTTAGGGGGAAGAGATTCCTTACGTACAGAGGGAGGAACATCAGAATAACGTCAGACCTATCCACAGAGACCTGGCAAGCCAGAAAGGCCTGGCAAGACATATTCAGGGCACTAAACAAGAAGAACATGCAGCCAAGAATACTTTATCCAGCAAGGCTGTCATTTAGAATGGTTGGAGAGATGCAGAGCTTCCAAGACAGGCAGAAACTGAAAGAATATAAGCCCACTAAGACAGCCCTGCAAGAAATATTAAGAGGGGTTCTATAAAAGGAGAAAGATGCCACGAGTGATATAGAACAGAAATTTACAAAGACAATCTATAGAAACAAGGTCTTCACAGGCAACATGACAATAAATTCATATCTTTCAATAATCACTCTCAACGAGAACGGCCTAAATGCTCCCATAAAACCACACAGGGTTGCAGATTGGATAAAAAGACAGAACCCATCCATATGCTGTCTACAAGAGACTCATTTTGAACCTAAAGATACATCCAGACTGAAAGGGAAGGGATGGAGATCCATCTTCCATGCCAATGGACCTCAAAAGAAAGCTGGGGTAGCAATTCTTATATCAGACAAATTAGATTTTAAGCTAAAGACTGTAGTTAGAGACTCAGAAGGACACTATATCATTCTTAAAGGGTCTATCCAACAAGAATATCTAACAACTGTAAATATCTACGCCCCCAACATGGGAGCAGCCAACTACATAAGCCAACTGTTAACCAAAATAAGGAGTCAAATTGATAATAATACGTTGACTGTAGATCTCAATACTCCACTCTCAGCAATAGACAGATCATCTAAGCAGAAAATCAACAAAGAAACAAGAGCTTTGAATAATACATTGGACCAGATGGACCTCATAGATATATACAGGACATTCCACCCTAAAACAACAAAATATTCATTCTTCTTGAGTGCACATGGAACTTTCTCCAGAATAGACCACATACTGGGTCATGAATCAGGTATCAACAGAAACCAAAAGATTGAGATTATTACCTGCATATTCTCAGACCATAGTGCTTTAAAACTGGAAGTCAATCACAAGAAAAAATTTAGAAGAAATTAAAAAACTTGGAAGCTAAAGACCACTCTGCTCAAGAATGTTTGGGTCAACCAGGAAATCAAAGAAGAACTTAAACAATTCATGGAAACCAATGAGAACAAAAACACATTGGTCCAAAACCTATGGGATACTGCAAAGGCGGTCCTAAGGGGGAAATACATAGCCATCCAAGCCTCACTCAAAAAAATAGAAAAATCCCGAATTCACCAACTAACTTTACACCTTAAAGAACTAGAGAAAAAAGCAACAAACGATGCCTAAGCCATGCATTAGAAGAGAAATAATTAAGATTAGAGCAGAGATCAATGAATTAGAAACCAGAAATATAGTAGAGCAGGTCAATGAAACTAGATTCAATGATTCTAGATTTAAACTGGCTCTTTGAAAGAATTAATAAGATCGATAAACCAATGGCCAGACTTATCCAAAAGAAAAGAGAAAAGACCCAAATTAATAAAATTATGAATGAAAGGGGAGAGATCACGATTAACAACAGGGAAATAGAAACAATTATTAGAAATTATTATCAACAGGGACACCTGGGTGGCTCAGTTGGTTATGCGACTGCCTTCGGCTCAGGTCATGATCCTGGAGTCCCTGGATCGAGTCCCGCATCGGGCTCCCTGCTCGGCGGGGAGTCTGCTTCTCCCTCTGACCCTCCCCCCTCTCATGTGCTTGCTCTCTCGCATTCTGTCTCTCTCAAATAAATAAATAAAAAATCTTTAAAAAAAAAAAACAAAAAAAAAACTCCCTCTTCCTATAAAAAATAACATAGTCAAAGTTTCCATGGATTAGAATGTAGATGAATTCAGGAGACTCTTATTCTGCCTACTAGAAGGTCTTTTCCAAAAGTATTGTATTTGGTGCCACTCAAGGGTCCTTATATAAAAGAAACAAAAACAGAATTTATCACAGCCCATAGAATGACTGGATATTCTTGTCACTCAAAACTTTATGCAAACATGATTTTTGTGTGTGTGTATGAAGAACCACCTACAACTTACTATCCAAATGGCCAACAGACACATGAAAAAGTGTTCAACATCACTCGGCATCAGGGAAATCCAAATCAAAACCTCAATGAGATATCACCTCACACCAGTCAGAATGGCTAAAATTAATAAGTCAGGAAACGACAGATGTTGGCAAGGATGCGGAGAAAGGGGAACCCTCCTACACTGTTGATGGGAATGCAAGCTGGTGCAGCCACTCTGGAAAACAATATGGAGGTTCCTCAAAAAGTTGAAAATAGAGCTACCATAAAATCCAGCAATTGCACTACTGGGTATGTACCCCAAAGGTACAAATGTAGTGATCCAAAGGGGCACATGCACCCCGATGTTTATAGCAGCAATGTCCACAATAGCCAAACTGTGGAAAGAGCCAAGATGTCCATCAACAGATGAATGGATAAAGAAGAGGTGGTATATATATACAATGGAATATTATGCAGCCATCAAAAAGAATGAAATCTTGCCATTTGCAATGACGTGGATGGAACTGGAGGGTATTATGCTGAGCGAAATAAGTCAATCAGAAAAGACATGTATCATATGACCTCACTGATATGAGGAATTCTTAATCTCAGGAAACAAACTGAGGTTTGCTAGAGTGGTGGGGGGTGGGAGGGATGGGGTGGCTGGGTGATAGACATTGGGGAGGTTATGTGGTATGGTGAGCGCTGTGAATTGTGTAAGACTGCTGAATCACAGACCTGTACCTCTGAAACAAATACATTATATGTTAAAAAAAAGAAAGAAGATAGTAGGAAGGGAGAAATGAAGGGGGGAAATTGGAGGGGGAGACAAACCATGAGAGACTATGGACTCTGAGGAACAAACTGAGGGTTCTAGAGGGGAGGGGGGTGGGGGGACTGGTTAGCCTGGTGATGGGTATTAAAGAGGGCACGTACTGAATGGAGCATTGGGTGTTATATGCAAACAATGAATCATGGAACACTACATCAAAAACTAATGATGTAATGTATGGTGATTAACATAACATAATAAAATTTAAAAAAAGAATGGCAATTTTTTCACCAAGTTTGCTGTTTGCCACTTAATCCTTGTATTGTGTATAGATATATTCATGGGATTGAGTGGAGTCTATATATTTTGTATGGTCAAATCTATCAGTAGGTCACATTGTGTTCCCCTCATTGCTTTTAAACATTGAAATTCTTCTGCATCCTTAGTAGTAAGAATTGCTTTTTGCACATATTGCCATCTTATTGTGCATCTGATTATCCTTATTTCTACCATTTTATATTCTGGAATTAGATCTGTTTTTTTTTAAAGTAGCAACTATCTCCTGTCATTATGTGAAACATGTTCTTTCATATTCAACTAAAGATCCCCTGCATCTTTTTCATAAGTACAATTGAGTTCATTTATAGTCACATATGATCAAATTATAACTTGATCTTCTGCTTTCTGCACTCTGTATTAAAAAGTATATTTTCCTATTCTTTTATTTACAAGCTTTTAGCCATTTCATCCTGAATTAGAAAACCATGTTGATGTGATTGTTGCTATTGTATATCTTTTCTGTAAGATGTTAGTATTACATTATTGTTCAGTTTTGTTGAAGACAGTTATTTGAATCCACCATATTTAACATGATCTTATTTTTCCCTACCACTCTTTCTATTTATGAATTCTCATTTTCTTAAAACGTGTTTCTATACAAATGCACACCATTGTGAACACAAAGACAGGAACAAAGCAGGTAAGGCTCCTGCTCCTTTGAACCCATACGTTATAATGAAGAGAGAACTAAGTGCTCATATGACACAGGGTCTTCAAGGATACAAAAAGGGGATTGATTGTCACAGAACATGAAAGATCTTACACAGTATGGTGTGGGAAGGTTTCTGCATGGCAGACAAGGAACAGAGAATCAAGACACATGCATACCTGTTGGATTTTGTGCCAAACAAAGATCAAACCCCAATGCCCAAGATAACAAAGAAATGAATGCCACCAAGGAATGTAAGAGAAGAGCCAGCTTCATCCACCTTTGGCCACATAAAAAAAGGTGTTGTCAAATAAACGGTATGGGGAGAGGAATGACAATTAAATCAAGGGCCTGAGTTGGACCCCATGATGAGGCCAATGGAGCAGTAAGCACAGGCTCCCTGGAGTCTGATGTAACCTCAGCACCCACGCTGACTGCATTTTCCCTCTGCAACCTGGTCTTCTGATGGACTCTTCATTCATACTCTTTTTCCCACATTAGCAGGCACTTGCCATCTATTAAAACCATTATTTTCCTTTACTGCAGTGGATTCCAATTTTTTTATTGTACACAGTAAGCATGCATTTACATTATGATTAAGCATGTGTGCACATGCAAACACACAAATCCACATATATGTACACACACACACATACAAACAAGACAGAACAAAGAAAATAACCATTCATATACTAACAGTAAGGAACTATACTCAACTTTTTACATATATGGACTCAATCTGTCGACCACCCTAGGAGGATGGATGCCATCCATCCTCCATTCCCCCCTTATTCTGGTGAGAATATTAACATTTTAAAATGAATTGGTTGTCTTCCTAAATTCAAACAACTAATATGTGGTAGATCCATGATTCAAAACTCATTCACCGATTCCAAAATTTTACATTTAATATCATTTAGAAAAGTCTTTTACAATTTCATCTTGATAAATCCCTGCTATTTTTGTACATTATTTCCTTTTGTCAATTATTGAATTGTTCTTTTTACTCATATTACTAGCAGATGTTCATACATTAAGGTGTCTTGACACCACAAATATATCACACTTCTCTTTTGAAGTATTGGTTTATGCTGCCTTATTAGTTATTCTGAGCATCAAAGGGATATGGCTAGGTTTGGAATGCAGCCAGAACCAGGGAAGCTTTCTCATCATCAGGATCTCTCAGGGACCACCTGGGCTTATTAGACCTTCTTCCTCCTTTTGCTTTTCTCTGTCTCCTTTTAGTTTTTTATACTTCTCTAAATACAGGACAAAATGATCATATTAAAGTTGAGCACCAAGATACATGTTCATGGGAGTCTTACCAACTGGAATTGTGTACTTTTCTATATTCATTAGGGTAATGATAATTTGATGTTGAGAGGTTAACTAGTATCATTTCTTCCCCAAATATTGCAGCTGGAGGTGAGAAGAGCTTAGTAGTCACATGGCCCCAGGAGTCTATAGTGTACCAATATTGGACTCTTAAAATATAGGCACCAGGATGCTAACCAAACCAATACTTGGAAATAAACAATGGATCCATTTTTATTGACAGGATTCCTTGGACACAAATTAATGAAGTGCAAGGAACACCATGTGAATGAAGGACTCCCTGTTTCTTGAAGTCTCAGCTGCAGTGGAGAGGCCACCTCGTTCCTCAACCTTCCCTGACACCACCTCTCATCACTCTCCCTCTTGCTGGTCTCCTGAACACAGTGGCTCCATTTTTAGTCCCGGATATCCATTAAAAACAGGTGCCTTCCTCAGGGACTTCGCACAGGCTCTTTCTCCTGCAGGGCACACATGTCCCCAAATAAACTTGTATCTGCCATGCAGATTTCCCTGAGGTCTGTCTTCAAATGTCACCTTGTATTTAGGTCTTCCTGAACTCCCAGTAATGATAATACCCCATTCACTTTCTCTTATGCCTGCATTGGTTTTCCACATGTCATTGTAATTATACCTTTTCTGCCATGTTACTAATCCCCATTTGTGTTAAAAATTAATCATTTTTTTTCTAAATTCTAGTCATCACCACCACCACATGGGACCAGACAATGATACCCAAATTTCAGGATTTCTTCTTCTGGGATTATCAAACTATGAAGAACTGCAGACCCTCATATTTGCGGTTTTCCTCTCCATGTACCTGATCACTGTGTTTGGAAACCTGCTCATCATCCTGGCAGTCAGTGCAGACTCCCACCTCCACACGCCCATGTACTTCTTCCTCACCAACCTGTCCTTTGTAGACATCTGTTTCACCTCCACCACCGTCCCCAAGATGCTGCTGAACATCCAGACACAGAGTAAAGTTATAACCTATACGGGATGCATCAGTCAGATCTGTTTTTCCATACTCTTTGCAGGCTGGGATGACTTTCTCCTGGCCTTGATGGCCTATGACCGGTTCGTGGCCATCTGTCACCCCCTGCACTACACAGTCATCATGAACACCCAGCTCTGTGGACTGCTGGTTCTGATGTCCTGGATCATGAGTGTCCTGAATTCCTTGTTACAGAGCTTAATGGTGTTGTGGTTGTCCTTCTGTACAGACTTGGAAATCCCCAACTTTTTCTGTGAACTCAATCAAATGATCCAACTTGCCTGTTCGGATACCTTTCTTAATGACACAGTGCTATATGTTTCAACTGTGTTGCTTGCTGGGGGTCCCCTTGCTGGGATCCTTTACTCATACTCTAAGATTATAACCTCCATATGTAGAATCTCATCAACTCAGGGGAAGTATAAAGCATTTTCCACCTGTGCATCTCACCTCTCGGTTATCTCCTTATTTTATTGTATGGTCCTGGGAGTGTACCTTATCTCTGCTGCTAACCAGAGCTCCCAGTCAAGTGCAGTAGCCTCAGTGATGTACATGGTGGTCATGCCCATGCTGAACCCCTTCATCTACAGTCTGAGGAACAGAGACATAAAGGGGGCTCTAATAAGATTTTTCAAGAGGCCAAATATAAAGGGGACAATTGTCCTGGTGGTGAAAAAGTGCCCTTGATTGCAGGGCTCAAAGTCATGATTTTTTATCATTGTGAAATAAAATTTGCTCCTATGTATTTCCAGAAATTTCCATTTCTTAGAACTCAACTTCCCTAGACAATTTGCCAAAAATACATTTACTAAGCTTTCTGCTCTGTCTGATATACATACAGTTTATCCCTTTATCCATTTTCATGTGTTCTCACAGTTCTTCCCAACCTTGGATCAGAAATATTTGAAAATGAAGACATACAAATGGCTAGCAGACACATGAAAAAATGCTCAATATCACTCGGTATCAGGGAAATCCAAATCAAAACCTCAGTGAGATACCACCTCACACCAGTCAGAATGGCTAAAATTAACAAGTCAGGAAACGACAGATGTTGGCAAGGATGCGGAGAAAGGGGAACCCTCCTACACTGTTGGTGGGAATGCAAGCTGGTGCAGCCACTCTGGAAAACAGTATGGAGGTTCCTCGAAAAGTTGAAAATAGAGCTACCCTATGACCCAGCAATTGCACTACTGGGTATTTACCCCAAGGATACAAATGTAGTGCTGAAGGGGTACGTGCACCCCGATGTTTATAGCAGCAATGTCCACAATAGCCAAACTGTGGAAAGAGCCAAGATGTCCATCAACAGATGAATGGATAAAGAAGAGGTGGTATATATATGCAATGGAATATTATGTAGCCATCAAAAAAATGAGATCTTGCCATTTGCAATGATGTGGATGGAACTAGAGGGTATTATGCTGAGCGAAATAAGTCAATCAGAGAAAGACATGTATCATATGATCTCACTGATATGGGGAATTCTTAATCTCAGGAAACAAACTGAGGTTTGCTGGAGTGGTGGTGGGTGGGAGGGATGGGGTGGCTGGTTGATGGACATTGGGGAGGGTATGTGCTATGGTGAGTGCTGTGAATTGTATAAGACTGTTGAATCACAGACCCATACCTCTGAAACAAATAATACATTATATGTTAAAAAAAAAAAAAAGGAAGATAGTAGGAAGGGAAAAATGAAGGGGGGAAAATCGGAGGGGGAAATGAACCATGAGAGACTATGGACTCCGAGAAACAAACTGAGGGTTCTAGAGGCGACGGGGTGGGAGGATGTGTTAGCCTGGTGATGGGTATTAAAGAGGGCACGTATTTTTTTAAAAAAGCACTACTTTCTCTTATTGATATGGGGAATAGCAATTTTCTAGATATATCAGGAGATCTCTTCTGCCATAAGATAGTACTTTGGTAGTCCATGAGACATGGTTAAGGAGGTTCTTCAGTCTTAGATTTGGAGAAAACATTAACTCAAAATTGGGATAAGATGCAAGGAGTTTAGAGCTCTGGAAGTTAGGCAAGATCATGGAGAAGTAAGAAAAACTGGATTCACCTGACTTCTAATTGGTCTCCTGGAAACAGATAGTTAGCAGGAAAAATTTTCCTTTCTGTCCACACCAGTGGCCCACGGGGAAGCAATCTGCTCAGAGGTGGGAGTAACAATGGAAACAGTGCCTAATGAGCAGACACAGGGAGCTATAAATGGATCCTATGCTGCGGTCCCTTACCATGTTGCATCCTTGTGCAGGAAAGGACATGGTTGTTGCCTTTGGGTTCCTAAGTCTGGCTGGGGGACCCATGCTTCACTCCTTCTTGCTGTCCTGTCTGGGAACAGAGCTTCAGCCTCCATCATCAACCATCCAGGGAGGAATTTGGACCTCCACACGGAGACTTTCATCTTCTAGAACTCACCCTAGAAAGTCTGAGAGCTCAGCAGGTATTTCAGGAAAGGATCAGAGAGAATGGAACCTAAGAACCTACACCTGAGGTCGTCTGAAAGCCCAACCAACCCATCCCAGAGCCAAGATTCAGTGTTTGTTTGTTGGGTTGACTACGAAGTTTAAAAATAATTTACTTAATATATTTTAAAAAGCAGTGTTCGTTGGACTTCGCATTACAGGGATCATTGCTGACAATACATGGTGGGAATGGAAGTCAGTTGGATGGGATGCAGGAAGGACTGGGGGGCATAAAGTGGTTCCAGTGAAATTAGAACACATTCAAAGAGTTTTGCAGCTAAGGGGAGTAGGAAAACAGAGTCTTAGACTTGGAGGTGTGAGCAGTGGAGTAAGAGCATTTTTTAAAGTTTTCAGATGGGGTGCATTTAGCTTCTCCTATATTTATTAGAAGGATCCAGGACCATGGAGGTAAATGCTACCTTGTGATGGCAGTTTTTAAGACACACATTTCACAGTATCTTCTCTCCCATTGATATTCACTGGAAAAAAATTTACCTAATATGCATGAAGGGATATGCCAAGGAGCATTACTTTGCAACTATTTTATTACCAAGGAAGCTGAATATATTTTTGACTTTGTTAGCCATTTACTTCAGATATGCAAATTATTTTGCAAGTACATTGCTTCTATGTACTGGGATCTGTGTGTTTTTATTGTGTTTTGATCCCATTCTTTCAGAAAAGAGTGGCATTTTTTTTTTCACCAACTTTGCTGTTTGCCACTTAATCCTTGTATTGTGTATAGATGTATTTATGGGATTGAGTGAGAGCCTACATGTTTTGTGAGATCCTATCTGTCAGTTAGTCACATGGTGTTCTCCTCATTGCTTTTAAACATTGAAATTCTTCTGCATCCTTAGTAGTAAGAATTGCTTTTATTTTTTATTTTTTAAAAAGATTTTATTTATTTATTTGAAGAGAGATAGAGAGCACAAATAGGCAGAGCAGCAGGCAGAGGGAGAGGGAGAACCAGGCTCTCCACTGAGCAGAGAGCCTGATGTGGGGACTCAATCCCAGGACCCTGGGATAACAACCTGAGCCAAAGGCAGACGCTCAACTGACTGAGCCACCCAGGTGCCCCAAGAATTGCTTTTATCCATATTGCCATTTTATTTCACATCTAATTTTCCTTACTTCCTTTGTTTCTACCATTTTATATTTTGGAATTAGATTTGTTTTTTAAAGTAGCAACTACCTCCTGTCATTATGTGAAACATGTTCTTTTGAATTCAACTGAAGATCCCCTGCATCTTTTTCATGATCACAACTGAGTCCAATTATGGTCACATATGATCAAATTATAACTTGAGCTACTGCTTCTAGCACTATGTATTAAAAACTATATTTTCCTATTATTTTATTTCCAGGCTTTTAGCCATTTTATCCTGAATTAGAGGCCCATGTTAATGTGATTGTTGCTATTATATATCTTTTCTGTGAGATGTTAGATTATTGGTCAGTTTTGTTGAAGACAGTTATTTGAATCCACTCTATATAACAGGAGTTTATTTTCCCTACCATTGCTTCAATTTAATGAATTCTCATTTTTTAAAACTTGTTTCTATACAAATGTGCACCTTTGTGAACACAAAGAGTCAAACAAAGCAGGGGAGGCCCCTGCTCCTTTGGAGCATGCATTATAATGGAGAACAGGGAACTAAGTGCCCTATATGATACACGGTGTTCAAGAATAAACATACACATAAAAGGATTAGATTGTCCCGGAACATGCAATATTTTACAGAGTATGGTCTGGGCAGGTTTCCGCATGTCAGACAAGGAACAGAGAATCAGGACACATGTGTATCCATTGGATTTTGTGTCAAACAAAGATCACCCCAAAGTCCAAGATAACAAAGGAATGAATGACACCAAGGAAAGCAAGAGAAGAGCCAGCCTCACCCACTCTCAGGCCACATAAAAACAAGTGTGGTCAAATAAAGAGAGCATAGGGACAGGAATGACAATTAGATCAGGGGCTTGAGGTGGACCCCATGATGAGGCCAGTGGGGCAGTCACACTGGGCTCCTTGGAGTCTGATGTCAAGTCAGCACCCACGTGGACTGCCTTTTCCCTCTGCAATTTGGTCTTTTGATAGACTCCTCATTCATACTGTTTTCCCCACATTAGCAGCCACTGGCCTTATATTAAACCATTTTCTTCATTTACTTCAGTGGATCCCAGTTTTTTTTCTGTCCACGGTAAACATGCCTTTTGCATTATGATCAAGCATGTGTGCACATGCAAACACACAAATCTACATGTATATACACACACACATTACTGAACAAAGAGAATAACCATTCATACACTAACAGGAAGGACCTATGCTCAACTTTTTACATATATGGACTCAATCTGTTGACTACTTTAGGAGGATAGATACCACTAGAAGCCCCACTATTGCAGTGAGAATATTCATTTTAGAATGAATTGGTTGTCTTCCCAAATTCAGACAGCTAATGTGTGGTAAATCCAAGGTTCAAAACTCATTCACCGATTCCAAAAGTTTGCATTTAATATCATTTAGAAACGTCTTTTACCATTTTTTCTTTATAAATCCCTGCTATTTTTGTACATTGTGTTTCCTTTGGTCAATTGTTGATTTAGTCCTTTTGCTCAAATTTCTAGTGGATGTTCATACATTAAGGTGTCTTGAAATCATAAATATATCACTCTTTTCTCTTTTGGAGAATCAGTTTTTGCTGCCTTATTAGGTATTCTGGGCATTGAGGGGATATACCTAGGGTTGGAATGCAGCCAGAACCAGGGAAGCTTTCTTATCATCATGATCTTTCAGGGATCACCTGGGCTTACAAGAACTTTCTCCCTGCTCTTCCTTTTGAGTTTTTTATACTTCTATAAATACAGGACAAAATGGTCATATTAAAATGGAGCACCAAGTTACATGTTCATGGGAGTTTTACCAACTAGAATTTGTGTACTTTTCTATATTCATTAGGGTAATGATAATTTGATCTTGAGACCTTAACTAGTATCATTTCTTTCTTAAATATTGTAGCTGGGGGATGAGAAGAGCCTGGTAGTCACATGGCCCCAGGAATCTTTAAGGGGCCCTTAAAATACAGACTCCAAGATGTTAACCAACACTTGGAAATAAGGGAGGGCTCCATTTCTATTGACAGGATTCCTTGGAAACAAATTAATGAAGTGCAAGGAACACCATGTGAATGAAGGACTCCCTGTTTCTTGAAGTCTCAGCTGCAGCGGGGGAGGCCACCTCGTTCCTCAACATTCCCTGACACCACCTCACATCACTCTCCCTCTTGCTGGTCTCCTGACCACACTGGCTCCATTGTGAGTTCTGGATATCTGTCTGAAACAAGTGCCTTCCTCAGGGCCTTTACACTGGCTCTTTCTCCTGCAGGACACACATGTCCCCAGATAACCTCATGTCTCCCGTGCAGACTTCCCTGAGGTCTCTCTTCAAATGTCACCTTGTTTTAGGTCTTCCTGAACTCCCAGTAAAGATAGCACCCCAGCCACTTTGTTTTATGCCTGCTTTTCTCCCCACATGTCATTGTAATTATAGCATTTCTGCCATGTTACTAATACTCAGTTGTGTTAAAATTAATCACTTTTTCCTAATTTCCAGTCATCACAACAGCCTTATGGGACCATGCAATGATACCCAAATTTCAGGATTTCTTCTTCTGGGATTACCAAATGAACCAGAACTGCAGCCCCTCATATTTTGGCTTTTCCTCTCCATGTACCTGATTACTGTGTTTGGAAACCTGCTCATCACCCTTGCTGTCAGCTTTGACTCCCACCTCCACACCCCCATGTACTTCTTCCTCGCCAACCTGTCCTTTCTAGATATCTGTGTCATCTCGACCATCATCCCAAAGATGCTGGTGAATATACAGACCCAGAGCAAAGTTATAACCTATACAGGATGCATCAGCCAGATCTGTTTTTCCATATTCTTTGCAGGCTGGGACGACTTTCTTCTGGCTGTGATGGCCTACGACCGGTTCATGGCCATCTGTCACCCCCTACACTACACAGTCATCATGAACCCCCAGCTCTGTGGACTGCTGGTTCTGGTGTCCTGTATCATGAGTGTCCTGAATTCCTTGTTACAGAGCTTAATGGTGTTGCGGCTGTCCTTCTGTCCAGAAGTGGAAATCCCCCACTTTTTTTGTGAACTCCATCAGATGATCCAACTTGCCTGTTCGGATACCTCTCTTAATGACACAGTGCTATATGTTTCAACTGTGTTGCTTGCTGGTGGTCCCCTCACTGGGATCCTTTACTCATACTCTAAGATTATTTCCTCCATATATAGAATCTCATCAGCTCAGGGCAAGTATAAAGCATTTTCCACCTGTGCATCTCACCTCTCGGTTGTCTCCTTATTTTATTGTACAGTCCTGGGAGTGTACCTTAACTCTACGGCTACCCAGAGCTCCCACGCAAGTGCAGTAGCCTCGGTGATGTACACGGTGGTCACACCCATGCTGAACCCCTTCATCTACAGCCTGAGGAACAGAGACATAAAAGGGGCTCTGATAAGACTCTTCAGAAGGGCAGCTATAAAAGGCACAATTGTCCTGGTGATGAAGAAGTGCTCTTGATTGCAGGGCTCAAAGCTATGTGTTCTGTATGGATAAATGTTTTTGTGACTTGTCTCACATAATGGACCACCTCGACCTGCATGTACACAGGCAGGCTAAGGAATGTTTTTTGTGAGACTCCTGCTGTGGGAATAATGTTGGGAGCCTACTTGTTTAAAGTATACTGTCTGGCCTCCAGGTGACCCTTCTGGTTTGGACACCAAGAACTACAAATCTTGCCTCTTGCACCCTCCTGCTCCAGGCTGGTCTGGCCCCCAAAATGCAATCCAGGAGAGGAGACAGGCACACATACCCCAGAATCTTTGAAAATATGGAAACATGATAACATGGAAGTGCAGCTTGTTCCAAACGGCACGTAGGCAATGCAGATGTTTAATTTCAAACCCTATTACTTGCCCTATGAATGTGGCCCTTATGAGGATGGTCAGTTGAACGTCTCACCTGGGCTCTGCCCAGGCATCTCAATCAGGACTCCAGTCTGGCTGTTTCCAGGGCCTTCCCCAGCTACTGAGGTTGGATGTTGTAATTCCTGGGTTTAATATAATTTTGCCTTATTCTCATTTATTGCCTACTATTACCTTCATCTATGTGTAGATTCCTTCCCTCTCCTGTCTCTGTTAAGTTTCTGTAATAATAATAAAGTTTCTTTTCCTGTTCTTTTTTAAAAGATTTTATTCATTTATTTGAGAGAGAGAGAGAGAGAGCACAAGAGCAGGGGTGAGGGGCTAGGGGAGAGGGAGAAGCAGACTTCCTGCTGAGCAAGGAGCCTGATGTAGGCTCAACCCCAGGACCCTAGGAGCATGACCTGAGCCAAAGGCAGACGTTTAACCTAATGAAACACCCAGGTGTGCTCCTTTCCTGTTCAAAACCAAAACACGGCTGCTATGTCTTTTGTGTAAAACACGATTCTTTAATCATTGTGAAATAGAATCTGCTCCTATATATTTCTGGAAATTTCCATTTCTTACAATTCAACTTCTCTAAAGACAATTATCATATGATTTCACTCATACGTAGAATTTAAGAAACAAAATAGAGGATCATAGGGGAAGGGAGAGAAAATTAAAATAAGATGAAATCAGAGGGGGAGACAATCCATGAGAGAATCTTAACTATAGGAAACACTGAGAGTTGCTGGAGCGGAGGTGGGTGGGGGGATAGGGTAACTGGGTGATGGGCATGTGATGTAATGAGCACTGGGTGTTATTGCAACTGATGAATCACTGAACTCTACCTCTGAAACTAATGGTTCACGTATGTTAACTAAATTGAATTTGAATAAAATATAATTTTAAAAAAGAATTCAACTTTATACAATTTCAGAAAATTCCATCTACTAAGCTTTCTGCACTGTCTGATATACATACAGTTTTTCCCTTGGTCCAATTCCCACAGAAATATTTGAAAACTTACATGTCATTTACAGGACCACTTTGATTTCTTAAAAATGATTCCTTTTCTGAGAAACAAACTGAGGGTTCTAGAGGGGAGGGGTGGGGGGATGGATTAGCCTGGTGATGGGTATTAAAGAGGGCACGTTCTGCATGGAGCACTGGGTGTTATACGCAAACAATGAATCATGGAACACTACATCAAAAACTAAAAAAAAAAAAAAAAAGATTCTTTTTCAAATGACATAGATCATGGAAATTAAAATTTCCCTAGTCTTCCTGAAGGAAAAATCATGAGTTGTGTTACTCATATGGATAGGACTGCACTTGGCATCTAAGGACATTTATATAATTTCATCATAGAGGAAGACATGAAATCTCAGTTTTCAGGTTGGGTCTGTTGTCTTTTTTTTTTTTTTTTTACTCCTTAACTGCTCTCCCAGATGACATAGACTATATCATCATCCCCTTTAAGCCTCAGCCTATGGATAGCAATGCTATAGGCTAAGAATGCCTGCAATACTCACCTGGGCCCATGATACCTGTGACTCAGACCTGAGCCAATGTTATGGATGAACTGTCCCTTGTCACTATTATTATTGTTATTGTTGATGTCATTAACATGTAATTGGCATTACATTGCATTAATTTCAGGTGTACAATAGATTGATTCAATATTTGTATATATTGCAAAGTGATCAGAGTAAGTTCAGTTAAATCCATCACAACATACAGTTACAAA
Source organism: Halichoerus grypus (assembly GCF_964656455.1). NCBI lineage: Eukaryota > Metazoa > Chordata > Mammalia > Carnivora > Phocidae > Halichoerus > Halichoerus grypus. The sequence continues at coordinate 206,094,637 of NC_135712.1, forward strand.
CTTCTCTCATGATGACAAATGTCAAGATCCCCTCTCCTAGCCAATTTCAAAACTACAATACAGTTTTTTTAGCTAGAGTCACCATGCCGGACATGACATCCCTATGACTTACTCATTTTATAATTGGAAATTTGCATCTTTTGACACTTTTGCCCATTTCATCCACTCCCCACCCCTTAGCTCAGGCTAATGTCAATTTATTCTGCATATCCACAAGCTTGGTTTGGTTTTGTCTTGTTTTAAGATTCCACATATAAGTGAGATCATATGGTATTTGTCTCACTCTGACTAACTTATTTCACTGAGCACAATGCCTTCAAGGTCCATCCATGCTGTCACAAATGCCAAGATTTCATTTATTTGTATGGTAAATAATAAAATATGTTATATAATAATATATAATATTAAATATAAATTCATATTATATAATATATAAATTTATAAATATATAATTATATACATATATTTATATATTTAATATATAATATAATAAATAATATTTATATATAAATATATATTAAATATTAAATTATATAATAGTATATATATGGCACAATTTCTTTTTTATTTTATTTTATTTTGATTCCAGTATAGTTAACATACAGTGTTACATTACTTTCAGGTGTACAATATAGTGATCCAACACTTCCATACATCATGCAGTACAGCACATTTTCTTTATCCTTTCATCCACTAGTGAACATCTAGGTTGTTTCCATGTCTTGACTATTACAATTATGCTGCCATGAAATGGAGTCGTGCATATCTTTTTGAACTTGGGTTTTTGTTTTCTTCAGATAAATGCTCACAAGTGGAATTGCTGTATCATATGGTAGTTCTATTTTTAATGTTTCAAGAAACTTCCACTCTGTTTCCACAGTGACTGCAATTTGCATTCTCACCAACAATGCACAGGGTTCCCTTTTCTCCACATCCCACCAACACTTGCTGTTTCTTGCCTGTTTGATACTGACCATTCCAAGAGGTGTGAGGTAATATCTCTTTGTGGTTCTGATTTGCATTTCCCTGGTGAGTAGTGATGTTGAGCATCTTTTCATGTACCTGTTGGCCATCTGTATGTCTTCATTGGAAAAATGTCTATTCAGATCTTCTGCCCATTGTTTAGTCAGATTATTTGTTTGTTTGTTGCTATTTAGTTGTATGAGTTCTTTATATATTTGGAATGTTTACCCTTATCAGATATATGATTTTCAAATATTCTCTGCCATTCAGGAGGTTGCCTTTTCATTTTGTTGACGGTTTCCTTTGGCATGCAGAAGTTTTTAGTTTGAGGTAGACCCTGTTTGTTTTTGCTTTTGTTCCCTTGCTTTTGGGTGTCAAATTCTAAAACTCATTGCCAAGACCAATGTTTTCTTCTAGAAATTTTATGGCTTCGAGTCCTACATTCAAGTCTTTAACATTTTGAGTTAATTTTTGCCTATGGTAAAAGCCTGTTTCATTCTTTTGCATATGGCTGTCCAGTTTACTCAATGCCATTTATTGAAGAAACTATGCTTTCCTTGTATATTCTTGCCTCCTTTGTTGTAAACTAATTAACCACATATCTGTGGGTTTATTTCTGGGCTCTCTATTCCATTCTATTGATCTGTGTGTTTTTTTATGCCATTATCATACTGTTTTGATTACCGTAGCTTTGTAATATACTTTGAAATCAAGGAGTATGATGTCTCCAGCTTTGCTCTTCTTTCTATGGTTGCTTTGGCTATTTTGGGTGTTTATGATTCCATAAAAGTTGTAGGAGTGCTCGTTCTATTTCTGTAAAAAATGCCATTGGAATTTTGATAGGGATTGCACTGAATCCACAGGTTGCTTTTGGTAGTATGGACATTTTAACAGTATTAATTCTTCCAATCAACGAGCATGGCATATCTTTCCATTTCTTTGTGTCATCTTCAATTTATTCCAGCAATGTCTAATAGTTTTCAGTGTATAGGTGTTTTGTTTCTTTGGTTAAATTTATTTTGAGGTATTTTATTCTTGCTGATGCAGTGGTAAATGGGATTGTTTTCTTATTTTCCCTTTCTGATTTTTGTTATTAGTGTATAGAGATGCAATCAATTTTTATATATTGACTTTATGAACTGCTGAATTCACTGATTAATTATAACAGATTTTTTCTTTTAAACAATTTCTTGAAATACAATGACATACAATAAACTAAATAGATTTAAAATGCAAAATTTTCTGAATTAAAGTAATCATACAAAAATTAAGAGTACATACTGCATGAGTCCATTTATATATAAGTCAAGAAAGTGCACAAAAATTTTAAAGCTTTGTTACATAATTGTAAAAAATATAACAAACTAGAAACATCTGTTTCTTTATTTCTGATGGTGATGTGGGTTAATAAGCCTAATTCAGGTGGATGTTGTTAGGAATAAATACAGTATTTGGAAATAGTTGCTGAGTCTACTAAGTCTTTCATGGGTCCATGTACATATGTATGTGTGCATTTGTACATTATTTCATACAAATACACTCTTACACATGTATGTATAACACACACTCAGTAATCCCATCTTTTATGTTGAAAGGAAATTTGAAAGAAATTTGGAGAGGATAGAAATCAAAAGAGTGAATATTTAAATTAGCATGAAATTAAAAGGATATAGAAATTTAGACAGAAAGACTTAAAGTAAAATGCCCTAACTTAATTTAAATTTTAAGATTTCTTTATTTATTTGAGAGAGAGAGAGAGAAAGCACTAGTGGGAGGGGCAGAGGGAGAGGGAGAGAGAACCTTAAGCAGACTCTCTGATGCACAAAGCCCTACGTGGGGCTCGATCTCACCACCCGAGATCAGACCTGAGCCAAAACCAAGAGTCTGATGCTTAACCCACTTCACCACTCAGTCACCCCACAAACTTAATTTTAGTAATGAATTACTTTTTCTTTTTTTTTTTTAATTTTTTTATTGTTATGTTAATCCCCATACATTACATCATTAGTTTTAGATATAGTGTTCCATGATTCATTGTTTGTGCATAACACCCAGTGCTCCATGCAGAACGTGCCCTCCTCAATACCCATCACCAGGCTAACCCATCCTCCCAACCCCCTCCCCTCTAGAACCCTCAGTTTGTTTTTCAGAGTCCATTGTCTCTCATGGTTCTTCTCCCCCTCCGATTTCCCCCCCTTCATTCTTCCCCTCCTGCTACATTCTTCTTCTTCTTTTTTTCTTTCTTAACATATATTGCATTATTTGTTGAATTACTTTTTCTAATGTTAATGCACAAAGGGCTCAAAGTCAGAATTTATATTTAAATCTGAAGTCACAGGGCCCCTGGTTGGCTCAGTCAGTGGAGCATGCAGCTCTTAATCTCAGGGTGGAAAATTCAAGCCTCACATTGGACATAGAGATTTCTTATAAAATAAGTAAGTAAGTAAGTAAGTAAATAAATAAATAAATAAAAAGTCACATTTATATTTTAGCAATGGGGAATTCACATTTTCCATTCCACTTAAGCAATGGAGCAGAAGCTCAAATTGAATGTATTTTTTTTTCTTCCAGTTAAGGTTGGTTTTCAACACAAAATGTCCCATAAGAGAAATGAATTAATTCAGAGACCAGAATTTGTTTTCCTCCAAAACAATTTTATTGGATAAATATCTGTATCGCATTCTTTTTTCTGCTGTAACAAATTACCACACTAGAAGCTTCAAGAAACAAATTTATGTTCTTACAGTTTTGGAGATCAGAAGCCTGAAATAAGTCTCAATGAGCTAATATCAAGATGTCTGCCAGGCCTGGTTCCTTCTGGATGCTCTAAGAAAAACTCTGCTTTCTTTTCTATTGTCATTTCTAGTGACAAGTGTTCTTTGGCTCATTGCCCTTTCTCCATCTTCAAAGCCAATGACGTGGCATCTTCACATCTCTCTCTGATCCAACTATTCTGACTTCCTCTCCCACATTCAGAGGACCATGGTGATTACATTAGTTCCAAATGCATTATCTCAGCCAGTCTTAGTTTAAGGTCAGCTGATTAGCAGCCTTATTCCATTTGCTACTTTAAACCCCTCTTCCTATAAAAAAAAAATAACGTATTCAAAATTTCTAGGGATTAGAATGTGGATGACTTCAGGAGGTTCTTATTCTGCCTACTAGAAAGTCTTTTGCAGGGTACTTGGGTGGCCTAGACAGTTAAACATCTGACACTTGATTTGGGCACAGGTCATGATCTCAGTATCCCAAGAGTGAGCCCTGCATCAGGCATCACACTGGGAATGGAGCTTGCTTAAGATTTTCTCTCTCCTCTCTGCCCCTACCCCTGGCTCCCATAAGCTCTCTCTCTTAAAAAAAAAAATCTGTTCCAAAAGTGTATTATTTGATGCCACTCAAGTGTCCTTATATAAAAGAAATAAATACACCCCAGTGTTTATAGCAGCACTATCCTCAATAGCCAAAATATGGAAAGAGCCCAAATGTCCATCAACTGATGAATGGATAAAGAAGATGTGGTATATATACACAATGGAATATTACTCAGCCATTAAAGAATGAAATCTTGCCATTTGCAACAATGTGGATGGAACTAGAGGTTAAGTGATATAAGTCAGTCATAGAAAGAAAAATACCATATTTCACTCATATGTGGGATTTTAGAAACAAAATAGATGAACATAGGGGAAGGGAAGGAAAAATAAAATAGATAAAAAAAAGACAGGGAGAAAAACCATAAGAGATTCTTAACTCTAGGAAACAAACTGAGGGTTGCTGGAGGGGAGGTGGGTGGGGGGATGGAGGGATGGGGTAATTGGGTGATGGGCATTAAGGAGGGCACTTGATGTAATGAGCACTGGGTGATATATGCAACTGATGAATCACTAAATTTTACCTCTGAAACTAATAATACACTATTGAATTAAAAAAAAAGATCTTGAAAGAAAAAAATAAATACATACGAATAAAACACTTCTATCTTCATGAAAAAAAAAGAAAAGAAACACAATTTCTCACAGCCCCTAGAATGACTGGATATACTAGTCATTCAACATTTTATGCAAACACAATTTTTTTGTGAAGAACACCTACAACCACCTGCACCTTACTCTATCACAGGACTATAGCCTTGCTACTCAAAGAGTGGTCCACAGACCAGGACCTGCAGCAACAACATCACTCAGGAGCTTGTTAGAAAGGCCAAATCCTGGACCCACCAGCACCTGCTAAAGCAGAATCTGCATTTGAACTAGAATCCTAGGTGATTCATATGCACTTTGAAGTTGGAGAAGGGCTGGTCTAGAGTACATTTTCTCACACTCTCAATTTGAACTATGAGGCAGAGTCTTTATTTGTGTTGTAGCTGTCCTGATCATTGGAAGTGTTTAGCAGCATCCCTCAGACATTGGCAGATATGCCCAGAGTGAAAGAACCACCTCTGGTTGGGACCCCTGGCACAGAGTTTGAAAACTGGGAGCATCCTGACAGAATGCAATCAACACCCATCCCTTTCTGCAATGATAACTTTGAAAAGCTCACTAAATTCTTCAAGCCCCATGTCTCCATGGGGAATGGAGCTCACACTAATGTTTCCTCACAGAATGGACTTTTATAAAAATTAAATCAGGTAATTCCTATAAGGAGCTAAACTTTCATCGTAGTGCATAAAACTCTAAGTATAGCTCTTACATTTAACAAATATTTTATAGTGATGTTTTAAGTCATAGCCCTGAATTTTTGATAGAAGTGTGAAATTCCTAATTGTTTTGGCAAAATTGTCATGAATCCAAGGAGTGTAGAGTCCAGGGTTTTATATTAAAGGAACAAACTTGTCCTCTTTGTTGAAAAAGGGAAAAGTAACTTTTTAGAGGTATCAGGAGTTGTGTCTCCACCACAAGTCAATGCTTTGAAGAACCCAAGGGATCTAGTCAAGACAGATTCTTTAGCCTTAAACAGGAGAAGATGTTCATTGAAAATTACATCAAAAACTAATGATGTACTATGTGTTGGCTAGTTGAATTTAAATTTTAAAAAATTTGAAAATTTAAAAAAAGAGAAGATGCTCACTCAGGAGTGGGATAAGGTGCTGGGAGTTTTTTTTTTTTAATTTTTTTTATTGTTATGTTAATCCCCATACATTACATCATTAGTTTTAGATATAGTGTTCCATGATTCATTGTTTGTGCATAACACCCAGTGCTCCATGCAGAACGTGCCCTCCTCAATACCCATCACCAGGCTAACCCATCCTCCCAAACCCCTCCCCTCTAGAACCCTCAGTTTGTTTTTCAGAGTCCATGGTCTCTCATGGTTCTTCTCCCCCTCCGATTTCCCCCCCTTCATTCTTCCCCTCCTGCTACATTCTTCCTCTTCTTTTTTTCTTTCTTAACATATATTGCATTATTTGTTTCAGAGGTACAGATCTGAGATTCAACAGTCTTGCACAATTCACAGCGTTTACCAGAGCACCTGCCCTCCCCAGTGTCCATCACCCAGTCACCCCATCCCTCCCACCCCACCCCCCACTCCAGCAACCCTCAGTTTGTTTCCTGAGATTAAGAATTCCTCATATCAGTGAGGTCATATGATACATGTCTTTCTCTGTTTGACTTATTTCGCTCAGCATAATACCCTCCAGTTCCATCCACGTCATTGCAAATGGCAAGATCTCATTCCTTTTGATAGCTGCATAATATTCCATTGTATATATATACCACATCTTCTTGATCCATTCATCTGTTGATGAACATCTTGGCTCTTTCCATAGTTTGGCTATTGTGGACATTGCTGCTATAAACATCGGGGTGAGGTGCTGGGAGTTTAGATCTCTGAAAGTCAGAAGTCATAGAAAAAGAGTAAGAAAAACTGACTTTACCTGGCTTATCACCCAGTCTTCTAGCAACAAAAATTCAACAGGAAAGATGTCCTTTCTGTTCACACTAGTGTCCTGCAGGGAAATCATGTGCCTAAAAATGGGAGGAACAAGAGAGAAATGTGCCTAATGAGCAGGACAAAGCAGCTGTAAACACCTCCTTGGCTGCAGTCCCGCAGCGCAGGCAACCTCGAGATGAACGAGAGCTAGGCTTTCTTTTTCATTCCTAAGTCTTGATGGGGCACTGAAGTTTGACATATTCCTGCTCTCTTGTCTGGGGACAGAGCTTCATTCTCCATCATTTACCAATCAGATAGGTATTTTGATTTCCATGTAGAGACCTTCCTCTCAAAGACCCCATCTAGATGAGTTATACTGCCCAGAAGGGACTGCAGGAGAAGGTCAAGAGAATGAGTCACCCGAGGTCACCTGAGGGCCATCCAGCCCAGCCCAGAGCTAAGAGTTTGCTGTGGCTGTTTGCTGGTTTGATTAAGAAATTTATTGATGGATTCATTTATGTATTTCTGATGCTAAAAATAGAAGTGAACATGGAACTCAGAAATGCAAGGTTCAAACTTAACTGCTAAATGATAATAATGGAAACCCAATTAGACAGGGGATGGGAAACATAAGAGTAGAACATGAGACCAGGGATCTTTGCACTTAACCAGAGTAGAAAAGTCAAGTATTAGCTATGGAGGGATATAGAGTGAAATGAGTATATGTCTTTTCTAAGATGGGACATATTAGACTACCTTTCCATACTGAGGAGAAAAATCCAGAGGAAAGAATTCTCTCAGGTACTTCCTTGCAAGAGCAGTCCATGAAACATACATATCACCATACCTCCTCTCTCTTGAGTATTCAAATGAAACTTTTTACATGTATTATGTGAAAAAGGGTATGCTAATGAGCTTCCTTTACAATTATCTCATTATCTGTGAGCCTGAATATGGTCCGGGTTAGCTAGCCACTCTCTTTGTTGAAAATTATCTGTGGGAGTCCCTGGTGTTTGCATAGTAGGGTCAGAGTAGTATCATTTCTGTTTTTTATCGCATTCTTTCAAGCAAAGAATTGCTGTTTATTTCACCAATTTAACTACTTGCCATTTTGCTTTTTTATGTATGTGTAGATGTATTTGTGCAGAATGTGTGAGAGAGTATAAATTTTGTGTGGTAAAGTCTGTGAGTTAATCATAATATATTCACTCCACTGCTTTTCTAGTGGGTTTTTTTTTCTGAAAAAATTGATCTGTCACCTTAATATTTTTCACTTGTGAATACCAGCTTTCCAAAAAATTAAAGTTAATGTCCTTCTGCGTACTTCGGGCTCACAAATCACCCATTTTACATATTTCCAACTAGTGTTCACGTCTCTGTATTCCTTATTGTTCCTTGTGGCCTTTTATTATTGGATCTATTCGTAAAATAAAATGCCATCACTTGGAAGGGATTCTTCTTTACGTTTGACCAAGAATCCACCTTTACCTTCCATAAGCATACTTGTCCCATATCTCTTTACGTGAGATGAAACTAAAACTTTAGATATCGCTTTCTCTCCATATTAAAAGACTTCTGCATATTTTTTTATTCCGAGTCCTTGGCAATCTAATTTAGATATGGACCCATGTCGAGTTCACTAAATTATTACTCTTTTATTTTTTATACTTATTTTATTTAAATTCAATTAGTTAACACATAGTGTATCATCTGTTTCAAATGTAGAGTTCAATTATTCATCAGTTGCATACAACACCCAGTGCTCATTACATCATGTGCCCTCCTTAATGCCTATCAACCAGTTACCCCCTCCCCCACCCACCTCTTTTAAATCTTTTTGTTTAGAAGTTGGTTTTAGGTATTCCTTCAATTTCATTTCTTGAGCTATTCTGCTTAACCTAAGTGCATTTTCACTGTTATTCTTCCAGTCAAAAGTCTTCATTTCTTTTTTTTATTATGTTATGTTAGTCACCATACAGTACATCATTAATTTTTGATGTAGTGTTCCATGATTCATTGTTTTTGTATAACACCCAGTGCTCCATGCAGTATGCTCCCTCCTTAATTTCTGTGCTATGCACACATACACATTCATACCCTTCCACTTTGAATGTATTCAAAGACACCTATGCATATCGTAAATACTCTTTATGTTCTGACACAATCTTTTTTTCTAGCTTTTCTCCCCCAGTCCTTTTGACTCAGGAGTACCTTATACATGTCCGTCTAGTTAACCAGTGTAATCCTAAGTCATTATTTCAGCACCTGCATGACATTTCATGGTGTGGCTGTGCCATTTACACATTTGATGGTGTTTCCTATTACTTCTCATTAAAACTATTTAATGAGGGTTTCAGAGGGGAAGGGGGTGGAGGGATGTATTAGCCTGGTGATGGGTATTAAGGAGGGCACATGTTGTAATGAGCACTGGGTGTTATATGCAAATAATGAATCATGGAACTCTACATCAAAAACTACTGATGTGGGGGGGCAGAGCAAGATGGCGGAGGAGTAGGAGACCTGGATTTCGTCTGGTCCCAGGAATTCAGCTGGATAGGGATCAAACCATTCTGAACACCTACAAACTCAACAGGAGATCAAAGAAAAGAATAGCAACAACTCTCTGAACAGAAAAGCAACCACTTTATGGAAGGTACGGCGTGCGGAGAAGTGAATCCGAGGTGATATTCGGGAGGATAGATGGTGGGGGAGGGGACCTCCATCAGCCGCTTCTGGCAAGTGATAGAGCCGCGGAGCACAAAATCGGAACTTTTAGAAGTCGGCTCTGCTGAGGGATGTTGCTCCAGTGGCTAAGCAGGCGGTGTCCCCTCGCTGGGACAGTGTGGTCTCAGGACCCTCGGGGACACAGAAAGACTGGGGTGCCTGAGTGCAGCAGAGCTCCCAGGTATCAGAGCGGGGAAGCCAGCTGCAGAGACGGAGCCGAGGCGTGGGCTCTCAGCTCGGGGTTGTCATAAACCGTGACCGCGGCACAGTCAGGCCACTGCTCATCCAGCAGGGACCCAACAAGTGGCAGGTCTGGGGAGACTCACCTTCCTCCCCTGGGAGGAGCAGCGTGGGAGCTCACCACAGGGATCTGCTGGGTTTGGACACTCCAGGAGGGGTCGGGTGCCAGAGATATAAACGCTCGGTCACAGGCCGGGTGAGCACGGAGTGCGGCCGGAGACCGGGGAGATGGGAATGACTGACTGCTTTTCTCTGGGGGCTCACTGAGGAGCGGGGCCCAGAGTTCTCGGCTCCTCTGGGGCAGAGATTGGGAGGCCGCCATTTTCACTCTCATCCTCCAAAGCTGTACGGAAAGCTTGCAGGGAACAAAAGCTCCCAAAGGCAAACCCGAGCAGATTACTTAGCCCTGACTGGGCAAGGGCACGGCAATTCCGCCTCTGGCAAAGACATTTGGGAACCATGGCAACAGGCCCCTCCCCCAGATATCAGCAAGAACAGCCAGCCAAGACCAAGTTTACCCATCAAGGAGAACAGCAGAACTCCAGCGCTAGAGGAACACTGCACATAGAATTCATGGCTTTTTTACCATGATTCTTTAGTCTTTCAAAGTTAATTTTTTTAACTGTTTTTTTCTTTGAATTTTTCTTTTTCCCTTTTTCAACCAACATCTTATCAATCCCTTTTTCAAAAAAATATTTTTTATTTTTCATTTTTAGAGTCATGTTCTAACCCCTCATAGTAGTTACCCTTATTTTTGGCATATATATATATAAGTTGTTCTTTCTTTAAAATTTTGAGATACAGCTTCTTCTAACAGATCAAAATATACCCTAAATCTCTAGTGTATGGCTTTGTTCTAGTCTCCTGCCTGATCACATTCTCTCCCTTTTTTTTTATCCTCTTCTTTCTTGTTTCAACCAACTTCTTATCTTATCAATTCCTTTTATAAAATCTTTTATAATTTTCATCTTTACAGTCATAGTCCATCCCTTCATCGTATTAACCCTTATTTTTGTACATATATAAGTTTTTCCTTCTTTAAAATTTTGGGAGGCACTTTCTTCTAACAGCCCAAAATATGTCCAAAATTTAGTGTGTGGCACTGATCTATACACCAGCCTGATGATATTTGATCATATTCTGGTTTTTTTGTTTTGTTTTGTTTTGTTTTGTTTTGTTTGTTTTTATCTTTTTCTTTTTTTCTTTTTTCTTTCATTCCCTTTCTTTTCCCCCAGTTTCAGGTCTCTTCTGATTTGTTTAGTGTATATTTTCTGGGGACGTTGTTACCCTGTTAGCATTTTGTTCTCTCATTCATCTGTTCTCCTCTGGACAAAATGACAAGATGGAAAAAATCACTTCAACAAAAAGAACAAGAGGCAGTACTGACTGCCAGGGACCTACTCAATATGGACATTAGTAAGATGTCAGAACTAGAGTTCAGAATGATGATTTTAAAGATACTAGCTGGGCTTGAAAAAAAGCATGGAAGTTATTAGAGAAACCCTTTCTGGAGAAATAAAAGAACTAAAATCTAAACAAGTCAAAATCAAAAAGGCTATTAATGAGGTGCAATCAAAAATGGAGGCTCTAACTGCTAGGATAAATGAGGCAGAAGAGAGAATCAGTGAGATAGAAGACCAAATGATGGAAAATAAAGAAGCTGAGAAAAAGAGAGATGAACAACTACTGGATCACTAGGGCAGAATTCGAGAGATAAGTGATACCATAAGATGAAACAACATTAGAATAATTGGGATCCCAGAAGAAGAAGGAGAGAGAGGAGCAGAAAGTATATTGAGCAAATTATAGCAGAGAACTTCCTTAATTTGGGGAAGGAAACAGGCATCAAAATCCAGGAGGCACAGAGAACCCCTCTCAAAATCAATAAAAATAGGTCAAAACCCCAACATCTAATAGTAAAACTTACGAGTCTCAGAGACAAAGAGAAAATCCTGAAAGCAGCTCGGGAGAAGAGATATGTAACCTACAATGGTAGAAACATTAGATTGGCAACAGACTTATCCACAGAGACCTGGCAGGCCAGAAAGGACTGCCAGGACATATTCAGAGCACTAAATGAGAAAAATATGCAGCCAAGAATACTATATCCAGCTCGGCTGTCATTGAAAATAGAAGAAGAGATAAAAAGCCTCCAGGACAAACAAAACTAAAGGAATTTGCAAACACAAAACTAGCCCTACAAGAAATATTGAAAGGGGTCCCCTAAGCAAAGAGAGAGCCTAAAAGTAACATAGACCAGAAAGGAACACAGACAATATACAGTAACAGTCACCTCACAGGCAATACAATGGCACTAAATTCATATCTTTCAATAGTTACCCTGAACGTAAATGGGCTAAATGCCCCAATCAAAAGACACAGGCTATCAGATTGGATTAAAAAACAAGACCCATCCCTATGCTGTCTGCAAGAGACTCATTTTAGACCCAAAGACACCCCCAGATGGAAAGTGAGGGGATGGAAAACCATTTACCATGCTAATGGACACCAAAAGAAAGCTGGGGTGGCAATCCTTATATCAGACAAATTACATTTTAAACCAAAGACTGTAATAAGAGATGAGGAGGACACTATATCCTACTTAAAGGGTCTATCCAACAAGAAGATCTAACAATTGTAAATATCTATGCCCCTAACATGGGAGCAGCCAATTATATAAGGCAATTAATAACAAAAGAAAAGAAACACATCGACAACAATACAATAATAGTGGGGGACTTTAACACCCCCCTCACTGAAATGGACAGGTCATCTAAGCAAAAGATCAACAAGGAAATAAAGACTTTAAATGGCACACTGGACCAAATGGACTTCACAGATATATTCAGAACATTCCATCCCAAAGCAACAGAATACACATTCTTCTCTAGTGCCCATGGAACATTCTCCAGAATAGATCACATCCTAGGTCACAAATCAGGTCTCAACCAGCACCAAAAGGTTGGGATCATTCCCTGCATATTTTCAGACCACAATGCTTTGAAACTAGAACTCAATCACAAGAGGAAAGTCGGAAAGAATTCAAATACATGGAGGCTAAAGAGCATCCTACTAAGGAATGAATGGGTCAACCAGGAAATTAAAGAAGAATTAAAAAAATTCATGGAAACCAATGAAAATGAAAACACAACTGTTCAAAATCTTTGGGATGCAGCAAATGCAGTCCTAAGAAGAAAGTATATAGCAATACAAGCCTTTCTCAAGAAACAAGAAAGGTCTCAAATACACAACCTAACCCTACACCTAAAGGAGATAGAGAAAAAACAGCAAATAAAGCCTAAACCCAGCAGGAGAAAAGAAATAATAAAGATCAGAGCAGAAATCAATGAAATAGAAACCAAAAAAACAGTAGAACAGATCAATGAAACTAGGAGCTGGTTCTTTGAAAGAATTAACAAGATTGATAAACCCCTGGCCAGACTTATCAAAAAGAAAAGAGAAATGACCCAAATCAACAAAATCATGAATGAAAGAGAAGAGATCACAATCAACACCAAAGAAATACAAACAATAATAAGAACATGTTGTGAGCAACTATATGCCAGCAAATTAGATAATCTGGAAGAAATGGGTGCATTCCTAGAGATGTATCAACTACCAAAACTGAACCAGGAAGAAATAGAAAACCTGAACAGACCTATAACCACTAAGGAAATTGAAGCCGTCATCAAAAATTTCCCAACAAACAAAAGCCCAGGGCCAGATGACTTCCCAGGGGAATTCTACCAAACATTTAAAGAAGAATTAATACCTATTCTTCTGAAACTGATCCAAAAAATAGAAATGGAAGGAAAACTTTCAAACTCGTTTTATGAGGCCAGCATTACCTTGATCCCAAACGAGACAAAGACCCCATCAAAAAGGAGAATTACAGACCAATATCCCTGATGAACATGGATGCAAAAATTCTCACCGAAATACTAGCCAATAGGATCCAACAGTACATTAAAGGGATTATTCACAAAAACCAAGTGGGATTTCTCCCTGGGCTGCAAGATTGGTTCAATATCCACAAATCAATCAATGTGATACAATACATTAATAAAAGAAAGAACAAGAACCATATGACCCTCTCAATAGATGCAGAAAAAGCATTTGACAAAGTACAGCATCTTTTCTTGATCAAAACTCTTCAGAGTATAGGCATAGAGGGTACATACCTCAATATCATAAAAGCCATCTATGAAAAACCCACAGTGAATATCATTCTCAATGGGGAAAAACTGAGAGCTTTCCCCCTAAGGTCAGGAATGCGGCAGGGATGTCCACTATCAGCACTGCTATTCAATATAGTATTGGAAGTCCTAGCCACAGCAATCAGACAACAAAAAGAAATAAAAGGCATCCAAACTGGCAAAGAAGTCAAACTCTCACTGTTTGCAGATGATATGATACTTTATGTGGAAAACCCAAAAGACTCCACCCTAAAGCTGCTAGAACTCATACAGGAATTCAGTAAAGTGGCAGGATATAAAATCAATGCACAGAAATCAATGGCATTCCTATATACCAACAACAAGACAGAAGAAAGAGAAATGAAGGAGTCGATCCCATTTACAATTGCACCCAAAACCATAAGATACCTAGGAATAAATTTAAGCAAAGAGGCAAAGAATCTGTACTCAGAAAAAAAATACTCATGAAAGAAATTGAGGAAGACACAAAGAAATGGAAAAACGTTCCATGCTCATGGATTGGAAGAACAAATATTGTGAAGATGTCAATACTCCCTAGGGCAATCTACACATTCAATGCAATCCCCATCAAAATACCATCCACTTTTTTCAAAGAAATGGAACACATAATCCTAAAATTTGTATGGAACCAGAAAAGACCCCGACTAGCCAGAGGAAGGTTGAAAAAGAAAAGCAAAGCTGGCAGCATCACAATTCCGGACTTCCAGCTCTATTACAAAGCTGTCATCTTCAAGACTGTATGGTACTGGCACAAAAACAGACACATAGATCAATGGAACAGAATAGAGAGCCCAGAAATGGACCCTCAACTCTATGGGCAACTAATCTTCGACAAAGCAGGAAAGAATGTCCAGTGGAAAAAAGACAGTCTCTTCAACAAATGGTGTTGGGAAAATTGGACAGCCACATGCAGAAGAATGAAACTGGACCATTTCCTTACACCACACACAAAAATAGACTCCAAATGGTTGAAAGACCTCAATGTGAGACAGGAGTCCATCAACATCCTAGAGGAGAACACAGGCAGCAACCTCTTCGACCTCAGCCGCAGCAACTTCTTCCTAGAAACATCACCAAAGGCAAGGGAAGCAAGGGCAAAAATGAACTATTGGGACCTCATCAACATAAAAAGCTTTTGCACAGCAAAGGAAACAGTCAACAAAACCCAAAGACCACCGACAGAATGGGAGAAGATATTTGCAAATGACATATCAGATAAAAGGCTAGTATCCAAAATCTATAAAGAACTTCTGAAACTCAACACCCAAAGAACAAATGATCCAATCAAGAAATGGGCAGAAGACATGAACAGACATTTTTCCAAAGAAGACATCCAAATGGCCAACAGACACATGAAAAAGTGCTCAACATCGCTCGGCATCAGGGAAATCCAAATCAAAACCTCAAGGAGATATCACCTCACACCAGTCAGAATGACTAAAATTAACAAGTCAGGAAATCACAGATGTTGGGGGTATGCAGTAGAGGAACCCTCCTACACTGTTGGTGGGAACGTAAGCTGGTGCAGCCACTCTGGAAAACAGTATGGAAGTTGCGCCAAAAGTTGAAAATAGAGCTACCGTATGACCCAGCAATTGCACTACTGGGTATTTACCCCAAAGATACAAATGTAGTGATCCAAAGGGGTACGTGCACCCCGATGTTTATAGCAGCAACGTCCACAATAGCCAAACCTGGAAAGAGCCAAGATGTCCATCAACGGATATGAGGAATTCTTAATCTCAAGAAACAAACCGAGGGTTGCTGGAGTGGTGGGGAGTGGGAGGGATGGGTTGGCTGGGTGATAGACATTGGGGAGTGTGTGCTGTGGTGAGTGCTGTGAATTGTGTAAGACTGTTGAATCACAGATCTGTGCCTTTGAAACAAATAATACATTATATGTTATAAAAAATTTTAAAGAAATGAAAAAAAGAAGAAGATAGCAGGAGGGGAAAAATGAAGGGGAAATCGGAGGGGGAGACAAACCATGAGAGACTATGGACTCTGAGAAACAAACTGAGGGTTCTAGAGGGGAGGGGGGAAAGGGGATGGGTTAGCCTGGCGAGGGTATATTAAAGAGGACATGTACTGAATGGAGCACTGGGTGTTATACGCAGACAATGAATCATGGAACACTACAGCAAAAACTAATGATATAATGTATGATGATTAACATAACATAATAATAATAAAAAAACTAATGAAGTACTGTATGGTGAGTAACATAACATAATAAATAAATAAATAAATAAATAAATAAATAAATAAATAAATAATTTTTTAAAATTAAAAAAAAAAGCGTGCCAGGACAGTTCAAAGGTAAATGGATGGTTTTTCCAAGAAATGATGATAGGAAACCACAATATCCACATGCAACAAATGAGAGGGACCCTTCCATCCACCATCTACAAATATGATTCCAAATGGATCACAGATCTAGCCACAAGAAATAAAACTGTAAGCACTTAGAAGAAAACACAGAAGTACATCTCCATGACACTGGATTTGACCAGATTTCCTAGATATACCCCCAAAGATACAGGCAACTAGAGAAAAAATACTTCAGCAAAATTAAAAATACCTGTTCATCAAAGGGAACTATTTCCCAAGTGAAAATGCAACCCACAAATGGAGAAAAGATTGGCAAACTACATACCTGATAATAGATTAATATCCAAAATATGTACAGAAATTCAATAGCAAAAAACCCAAACAACTCAATTTTTAAAAGGCAATGCTTTTACTTAGATTCCAGTTAGTTAACATGCAGGTAATATTAGTTTCAGGTGTACAATAGAGTGATAAACACTTCCATAATAAAAAAATTTTTTAAATATATTTAAGTTGTCTGCAAAGAGTGAAAGCTTGACCTCTTCTTTGCCAATTTGGATGTCTTTTATTCCTTTTTGTTTTCTGATTCCTAAGGCTAGGACATGATACATTATGTAGAAAACCCAAAAGACTTCACCAAAAATTGCTAGAACTGATACAGGAATTCAGCAAAGTTGCAAGATATAAAATCAAAGCACATAAGTCAGTTGCATTACTATACACTAACAATAAAGCAGAAGAAAGAGAAATCAAAGAATCAATCCAATTTATACTTGCACCAAAAATCATAAGATACCTAGGAATAAACCCAGAAATGGACCTTCAACTCTATGGTCAACTAATCTTCAACAAAGCAGGAAAGAATACTCAGTGGGAAAAAGTCTCTTCAACAAATGGTTTGGGAAAACTGGACAGCCACTTGCAGAAGAATGAAACTGGACCACTTTTTAGACCATATACAAAAATAAACTCAAGATGGATGAAAGACTTAAATGTGAGACAGGAATCCTTCAAAATCCTAGAGAACACAGGCAGCAACCTCTTTACCTCAGCCACAGCAAATTCTTGATAGACACATCTCCAAAGGCAAGGGAAACAAAAGCAGCAAAAATAAACTATTGGGATTTCATCAGTATAAAATCTTTTGCACGGCAAAAGAAACAGTCAACAAAACTAAAAGGCAACATACGGAATGGGAGAAGATATTTGCAAATGACTTATCAGATAAGGCTAGTATCCAAAATTTATAAGAACTATTCAAACTCAACATCCAAAACAATGAATCCAGTCAAGAAATGGGCAGAAGACATGAATAGGTATTTCTTGGAAAGAAGACATACAAATGGCTAACAGACACATGAAAAATGCTCACATTACTCCTAATCATCACTCATAAATACAAATCACTGTTGGTGGGAATGCAAGTTGATACAGCCACTTTGGAAAATAGTTTGGAGGTTCCTCAAAAAGTTAAAAATAGAACTACCCTATGACCCAGCAATTGCACTACTGGGTATTTACCCCAGAGATACAGATGTAGTGAAAAGAAGGGCCACATGCACCCCAATGTTCATAACAGCAATGCCCACAATAGCCAAATTGTGGAA
Source organism: Halichoerus grypus (assembly GCF_964656455.1). Taxonomy (NCBI): domain Eukaryota; kingdom Metazoa; phylum Chordata; class Mammalia; order Carnivora; family Phocidae; genus Halichoerus; species Halichoerus grypus. The sequence goes on from NC_135712.1 coordinate 206,112,590, forward strand.
AGAGCTGAGATGCCCTTCGACAGATGAATGGATAAAGAAGATGTGGTCCATATACACAATGGAATATTATTCAGCCATCAGAAAGGATGAATACCCAACTTTGACATCAATATGGATGGAACCAGAGGAGATTATGCTAAGTGAAATAAGTCAAGCAGAGAAAGACAATTATCCTATGGTTTCACTTATTTGTGGAACATAAGGAATAGCATGGAGGACATTAGGAGAAGGAAGGAAAAAATGAAGTGTGGGACATCAGATGGGGAGAAGAACTATGAGAGACTATGGACTCAAGGAAACAAACTGAGGGTTTTAGAGGGGAGGTGGGTAAGGGAATGGGTTAGCTGGGTGATGCGTATTAAGGAGGGCATGTATTTCATGGAGCACTGGGTGTTATACACAAACAATGAATCATGGAATACTACATCAAAAACTAATGATGTACTGTATGGTGACTAACATAACATAATAAAAATAAATAATAAAAAATATAAATAAATAAATAAATAAATAAACACAAATCAAAACCACAATGAGATACCACCTCACACCAGTAAGAATAGCTAAAATTAACAACTCAGGAAACAACAGATGTTGGTGAGCATGCGGAGAAAGGGGAACCCTCTTGCACTGTTAGTGGGAAAGCAAACTGGTGCAGCTGCTCTGGAAAAGAGTATGGAAGTTCCTCAAAAAGTTAAAAATAGAATGACCTATAATGCAGAAATTGCACTGCTAGGTATTTATCCAAAGGATACAAACATAATGATTCAAAGGGGCACATGCAACCCAATGTTTATAGCAACAATGTCCACAATAGCTGAAATATGGAAAGGGCCTAGATGTCCACTGACAGATGAATGAATAAAGAAGATGTGGTATACATATACATTGAAATATTACTCAACCATCAAAAAAGAATGAAATCTTGCCATTTGCAAACACATGGATGGAACTAGAGGCCATTATGTTAAACAAAGTAAGTCAGTCAGACAAAGACAAATACCATGTGATTTCACTCATATGGAATTTAAGAAAATAAACATGTGCAAAGGAAAAAAAAGAGACAGAGACAAACCAGAAACAGTCTCTTAACTACAAAGAACACACTAATGGCCATTCTCCAGAGAAGACATAGGAATGGCTAATTAACACATGAAAGATGCACAACATCACAATCATTAAGGAAATGCAAACCAAACCATAATGTGACACCACTTCACACACACTATGGCTATTTTCAAAGCTAAAACAGAAAAAAAAAGAGTTGGCAAGGATGTGGGGAAATTGGAACCTTGTGGTACTTTGCTGTTGAGAATAAGAAGTGACACAGCAGCTGCAGGAAATAGTGTGCCAGTTCTTCAAAAACTGAAACATAAAATTATCATATGATCCAGTAGTTTCACTTGTGGGTATATGCCTACTTATATGGCCCAAAGAATTTATAGTGTGACTAGAACAGATATTTGTACACTGATTTTCATAAAGCTTTATTTACAGTAGCCAGAATGTGGAGACAACACCAACATCCATCAACAAAGTCACAGATGAACAAAGTGTAGTGAACCTCACCAACATTAAACTAAGTCAAAGAAGCCAGACTCAGAAGGACAAATATTATACTATTACATCTATATGGGGTACCTTGAATACTCTGTTTTATTTTTTTTTAAGATTTTATTTATTTATTTGAGAGAATGAGATAGAGAGAGCATGAGGGGGGGAGGGTCAGAGGGAGAAGTGGACTCCCTGCTGAGCAGGGAGCCTGATGCGGGACTCAATCCCGGGACTCCAGGATCATGACCTGAGCTGAAGGCAGTCGCTTAACCAACTGAGCCACCCAGGCGCCCCTAGAATACTCTGTTTTAGAGAGAGAAAGTAGGATGGTGGGAGCCAGGTGCTGGGTAGAGGGGCAACGGGGAGTTTGTGTTTCATGGGGACAAAGGTTCAGTTTGAGGTGTTGCGAAAGTTCTGTAGATGGATATAGGCAGTGGTTCTGCAATAGGGAGAAAGTCCTTAATGCTACATAACTGAATACTTAAAATTTTTTAAATAATGTATTTAATATATATCTTACCATGACAAAAAAAAGGATGAAAAAAGATTGCCATACTCCATAAAAGACTGTCAGTGCCATAAATAGCCTCATATGATATAGAAGAAGGAATCCACAGTTCAGGAGATAAGGGCATTGTAATGGGTTTATCTTGTGTGATTCAATATCTTAACCCCAAAGTATACCCAAAATAAGGGTTCAGAGGACATAAAATTCAACATAAGGTCATTGAGAAATAACCTGGTGAGGCTGTAGTATCTTCCTTGACAAGCTCTACAGAGTCATACAACCCTGTAGGACATGGTTAACATGGACATGCTCAAATTGAAATGGATTTGTCCTGAGGTCAACCCATCCTGAACTGGCAGAGGCCATGTCAGCAGTCCAAAACCATCTGAGATATGGTGTTCATAGTTCATGTAAGAGTTCATCATCCTCATCTAAACTGGGTGAGCCACAGGGATTTCTCAAAATTGCAAATTCCTCATGGTGTCTCCATGAAACAAAAATGATGGGCAGCTTAATAAGGACTCATTCCATCTGAGTAACCAAAACAATAAAAAAAATTAAAAACCCTCTAATTCTCATGAAGAAAAGTTTGACCTGAGTCACACAATGAAGGGGCATAATCTCACAGGTCCAAATCCTAGATTGATGGAACCAGTTACTCCTGAGTGAAGACTCTAAAATGGCAACAAATGCATTACATTTTCCTCCAAACCCAACCCAAAGACTCTGAGGTGATGGTGCTAGGCAGCTTATAATGATGCATGAGGACTGAGTACATGCAGCCTGAACTAAAATTGGTAGCTTGAAATTGGGCAAGATGAGGGGTGCCTGGGTGTGGCAGTCAGTTAAGCAACGAACTCTTGATTTTGGCTCAGGTCATGATCTCAGTGTTGTGAGATCAGCATGGAGCCTGCTTAAGATTCTCTCTCCCTCTACCTCTGCCCCTCTCCCCCACCAATTTCTCTCTCTCTCTCTCTCTTTCTCTCTCTCTCTGTCTCTCTCTCTCCCTCTCTTAAATAAATAAAACTTTAAAAAAAGAAATTGGGCAAGATGAGAGTAATTATACTATGGAAGCTGGCAAATGCTACAAGTGCTCTGCTTTATTCCCTTTATCTTATATTCTTCCTATCTTCATGCTTTCCTTTCTTTTCTTTGTGTTTTCTTTTTAAAGAAAGATCCTTAAACATTTATCTGGATACTAGTGTTCAAAGTGATCTGTGGACTTTTACCCAGAAAACTGTGAACCAGGCAATAGGAAGTTACCATTATGGCCTACAAATCCAAGTGGAGGCTTCTGGGGTCAAGTGATGAGGAGACATTCGTCTTACTCTGTCTCACAAAGCACAGGTGAGGTCCATAGGCACAGCCTGCTATTACTGCCTAGTCTCTGGGATGCATCATTACAAAGACTTAGCTGGAAATAAGTGGAATATCTATACTGCTTTTGTGATCTATGAAAGGACTATTATGGCAGGAGGTGCTGAGGGAAATCACCAGGCAGTGTTGCTGCCTACCTAAATACTAAAAGAAAAGTAATAATGCATCCCTGGAATAAGCACTGAAGAGGACACCATCAGTGCCTGAAAAATCAGTTGTAATTTCTATTACCTACACTTAATTTATATTTTGAACTGTGCAATTGAAAATTAGATAATTCATAGTGAATGTGGATTATTTTAAACTTCATCACATAGGGTTCCAAGTGCCTCTGCTGTTGCACATGTGATCTCTTTCTGGGGTAGATTGACAGAAACCCCCAGGAAACTGCTATATAACCTCTGCTATATTAAATGGATTTTCTCCCAAAACAGATACTCTAAGGGATAGCTACTTTCATCTGAGGGAGAAAGCATCCCATATATTCTTCTGGCTCTTCCAGAACATTATAAGTATCCAATTTCCTGTATTACTTATCCACAGCTGGAAATCCATGCAATATCAAAAAAAATTTTAAAGAAGTAGGGGCGTCTGAGTGGCACAGTCAGTTAAGTGTCCAATTCTTGATTTCAGCTCAGGTTGTGATCTCAGGGTCATGAGATTGATCCCTGCATTGGGCTCCATGCTCATCCCAGAGTCTGCTTGAGTCTCCCTCTCCCTCTGCCCCACCCACTCATGCTATCTCTATCTCTCTCTGAAATGAAAAAAAAATAAATAAAATCTTTTAAAAATTTTTAAAGAAATAGACCATAAAACAGGTTCTTAAAAAAGGAGAAAAAAACAGGGTTGCTGGAGGAGAGGTAGGTGGATGGATGAGCTAAATGGATGATGGGGATTGAGGAAGGCACTTGTTGTGATGAGCCCTGGGTGTTGTAGGCAAGTGATGAATCACTGAATTCTATTCCTGAACCTACTATTACACTATCTGTTAACTAACTGGAATTTAAATAAAAACTTACTATTCAAAAAAATTTTGAAAAAAAGAAACAGTTGATCATTATGTATGAAAAAATTAAAGAGACCGAATACTGTAGGAAGATAAACTGCATATTGTATTTCTATGAACTGATACAAAAATCATGATCTAGGTCTTCTGGGATTTGAGCCCTATTACACATGTCTTCATCTTGATACAAAGGATCCTTATATGCAGAGAGTGTCTCTCAGCTAAAGAGCTTTCTTAGGGCCAGTTTTATGTCTCTGTTCCTCAGACCATAGATGAAGGGGTTCAGCATGGGTGTGACCACCGTGTACATCACTGAAGCTATGGCAGTTGTCCTGGAGTTTTGTGAAGCAGCAGAACTAAGATACACCCCAAAGCCTGTACCATAGAACAAGGAGACAACCAAGAGGTGAGACCCACACGTGGAAAATGCTTTATACTTGCCCCCAGAAGATGAAATTTTCAGAATGGAGGTTACAATTCTAGAATAAGAGAAAAGGATACCAATGAGTGGAATAAAACCCAGAAGTCCACTTGCAAGATAAATCGCCAGGTTATTGAAGAAGGTATCAGAACAAGCAAGCTGGATCACCTGATTAAGTTCACAGAAAAAGTGAGGGATTTCCAACTGTGTACAAAAAGACAATTGCAAAACCATTAAGTCTTGTAATAGAGAGTCCAGAACACTCAAAACCCAGCATACCAGAAGCAGGATGCTGCAGAACTTGGGGTTCATGATGACCATGTAGTGCAGTGGGTGACAGATGGCCACAAACCAGTCATAGGCCATCACTGTCAAGAGAAAGTTGTCTAATCCTGCCAAAAGCATGAAAAAATACATCTGGCTGAGGCAGCCTGCATAGGTGATCACTTTGCTCTGTGTCTGGATGTTCCACAGCATCTTGGGGATGGTGGTGGAGGTGAAACAGATGTCTACAAAGGACAGGTTGGAGAGGAAGAAGTACATGGGCATGTGGAGGTGGGAGTCCATGACAATGGCCAAGATGATGAGCAGGTTCCCACTGAAGGTGACCAGATACATGGACAGGAACAGCCAAATGAGCAGTGGCTGCAGTTCTCCCTCCTCTGAAAGTCCCAGGAGGATAAATTCTGAAATAGGAGTTTGATTTCTTTGTTCCATGTAACTGCTGAAAACAGCTGGAACAGAGACAAGAGCATAGTAAAGTCACAAGCAGTGAGCACAGAATTAAAAGAAATGCTGTGATTGGGGTGCCTGGGTGGCTCAGTCAGTTGAGCAACCAACTCTTGGTTTCAGCTCAGATCATGATCTCCTGGTGGTGAGTTCAAGCCCCACATTGGACTCTTTCCTGGGGGCAGAGTCTACTTCAGATTCTCTTCCTCCCCCTTTGTTCCTCCCCCCGCCTGTGCACTCGCTCTCTCGCTCTCTCTCTCTCTCTCTCTCTCAAATAGGTAGATGATAGAGAGGGAGAGAAAGAAATGCTGCCATTTGTGTGGTGAAATTTGTGTTTTCAAATTGCTTCATTCATTAATTCTCATACATTACCTATCAATCTAGAATAATTAGCTAAAACCTGCAAGGATCTCAAAAGCTCCATGTTTTCCATGGTGCTGAAAATAATTGCAGTCCTGAATCAAAACATTTACCCAAAGCAATGTTGTCCTCTATAAGTTTCCTGGGACATTTTTTGTTCACTTAACAAATATTTTAACCAATTATCTTGTGACAAGCATTGTTGAAAGCATTGTAAATTAGTGATGTGTGTTTCACCTTAACAAGATTGTATCTAAGATATGTGTGTGCCAGAGGGAGCAATAAAATATTGACAAATGAGCAAATGATGTTTCAAGTGGTGGTTATCACTACTAAGTAAAATAATGCAAGACAAGGTAGTCCTGAAGTGAAGAGAAAATTTTCCATTGTGTCTTCTCTGATAAGGGGATTTTGAGCAGGAAAGCTGAGGGCCGTGGATTCATGAACCATGCAGATAATTTTGAGAAAAACAACTAAGGCAGAGAAATAGCCTGTGCAAACAGCCTTAGACAAGAGCTCACCCAAAACCATAGGGCAACATCAAAGAGAAAGCTGTGAGCAGAGTGGGTAACACAACAGGAACAGGTGTTGGATGTAGGAGAAGAGAGAGAGGAGGTCAAAGCCTCCTGCTTCTTTGGAAACATTCTAAGGCAATGGACACTGTCATTCATTGTCATTTTTATATGTATATATTATATATGATGCCTACAATAGCACAAATTTTATGTAATATATACAAATGGAACAAAATTCATTCCTCTGTAACTCTTTCTCTTTCTCTCTTTCTTTACTCTCAGTCTATAGTTGGTCTACATTCTGCATTTTTTATTGCTTAAAACAGCTTCAGCTTGACCTGTGTGTACTGTAATGATAAATTGTCTATTCCCTACACACACACACACACACACACACACACACACACACACACTGAGTGCAGAGAGGGAGAAAGACAGAGAGAGTTGTCCATTATCATAGTACTGTGAATGTTTGTAGCTGAAGCACAACTGTATTAGAAAGCAGAGGACAAGCTATACCGTGAGTCACAGAGCTTCTTTCTCCTAGAAGAATTGCATTTTGTAATGTAGGGATTCCAATGGAGTAGTCATGACTAAAGATCACAAGATCCATACAGAATTAGGATGAACACCAATCTTTTTCAAACTCTTCCAAAAAATATCAAAGGGCAAACACTTCCTACTTTATTCCAAGAGTGCAGCATTGCAGTTACAATGAAGCCAAATAAAGACATTACAAGAAAAAAGGGTACAGATCAACATTCCATGGGAATCTTTGACTAAATATTACAACTGAATTTAGCAGCCTTTTTTTTTAATGCTGTATAAGAGGATTATGCATCATGACTAAGTGGGATTCATTCCTGGAAGGCAAGGATGGTTTAACTTATGAAAACCCATCCCTGTAATACACCACATTAACAGAATCAAGGATAAAAGGCAGAATTATCTCAACTGATGCAGAAAAAAATTTGACAAAATTCTGCATTCTTTCATAATAGCAACATTGAAAAAGCTAAGAACAGAAGGAAACTTCCTTAACATGATATAGGTCATATATGAAAACCCACCTCTAATGTTATTCTTAATAGGGAAAGGCTGAAAGCAATCCTAAGATAAGAACAAGACAAGAATGCCTGCTTTTTTAACTTCCTTACACACAGCATTCCAAGCTCCAGACAGAGCAATTAACCAGTGAAGAAGAAGCAGAAGAAGAAGCAGAAGCAGAAGAAAGAAGAAGAAGAAGAAGAAGAAGAAGAAGAAGAAGAAGAAGAAGAAGAAGAAGAAGAAGAGGAAGAAGAAGAAGAGGAAGAAGAAGAAGAGGAAGAAGAAGAAGAGGAAGAAGAAGAGGAAGAAGAAGAAGAAGAAGAAGAAGAAAGAAGAAGAAGAAGAAGAAGAAGAAGAAGAAGAAGAAGAAGAAGAAGAAGAAGAAGAAGAAGAAAAGGAAGAAGAAGAAGAGGAAGAAGAAGAAGAGGAAGAAGAAGAAGAGGAAGAAGAAGAAGAGGAAGAAGAAGAGGAAGAAGAAGAAGAAGAAAAGCAAAGCCATCAAAATTGTACAAAGGAAGAAATAATATGATTTTTGTTCACAAAGAAGGTGATCTTATTTTAAACATGACACACCATTAAAAACAAGAAAAACTGTTACACTAATAAATGGATTAAGCGACGTTACAAATACAAATCAACACACACAAAACACAGAGGACTGAGGGAATCCCAGAATGGAATGCCTCCATGTGAAAAAAAAAAAAAAACAAACTATATTACAGTCGCATGAAAAAAATCTCAATGAAGCAAGTGGGGGAAAAGACAGAAATATGTGATCTGGGAACCTAGTGGAGTCTGTAAAACTGGAAATGAAAGTGCACAGGACTCTACTGTAGTTAATACAGATGTATCCCAGAGAGTACTATTAACAGTGCTGATACTTGTACACGTGTGAATGAAACTGAACATTTAAGGAAATGGAGAGTAAGTGGTGAGCCATTTGGTGTGGGAGTTTACAGGTAAGCAAGGTGGAGAGGCTAGAATGATCCATGTGGCAATAAATGAGAGTTGGAGCCATCAGTATGAACTTGCTTTAGCTTCACATAGATACAGAGAGTTACATATAGATATATGTATAAGTGTTTGCATATACAGAGTATACACTCTTGTGTTTCCTTGCCAGGTCAGTTGAGAGGATACAGAGACCCTGGCAGCAGTAAGCACACCTGGCACCCAGATCTTGGTGCTAATCCCATGACCCAATAAAATGAAACAGGGCTCTTTGCAGGAATCACTGATTCTAGAGCTCAGGAGGGAAATACAAGAAGCTGAAGCTGAAGCCTCTTTTACTGTAAGACAGTAATGAAATGCTACCTGAAAAAGCCAAGAATGGAGACATGCCGAAGAGACGTATCAGCTGACTGAAGGAGTTCTCTATTGCCAAAGCTGGAACAATTTGAGCAACAAAATGAAGTAGTATTGGGTTATAACACAGACTAAATAATCAATATCACAGAGTATACACCTATGTAAATAAGTGGAAAAAAAATAGAGAAGACACACATTAGAGAGCAGAAGAATACCAACAATGTACATAGATATTCTACTCTCAAGGAGGTGGAGGATAACTCCCACTACTTAAGAATGGGGCTACACTTAGAAAAGTCCCTACAAGAGTACAGTATGGAAATAAGGGGGAAAGAGTAACCACAGTGGAGAAATCTGAAAAACCCCATGCAGCCAGCACATCAACAAAAACACCGATGAGGGTCAGTCATGTTGACAGTGTGTACCCTTGATGTCATGAGATGAACATGGCAGTTCATCTCTCTGGTCTTCTTGCCCAACACCCATAGTCCTAGTATACTCAGGAAGAAAAGAACAATAAGGTAAGTCCAAAAGAAGATAATTTTACAAAACACCCAACCAGTACTCCTCAAAACTGTCAATTACTTTGAGAACAAAGGAAGCCTGAGAAAAGCCACTGTGTGTGGAAGCTCAGCAGATATGAGGATTACACGTAACATGTATAACAGATACAATGTAATCATAAGAGCAGAAACTGGGAAGGGAGCTTATGAGAACTCTCTGAACTATCACAGTAATTTTTTCGTGATAAATGTACAACTGTTCAAAAACTAAACTTGATTAAAACTTAAATTAATGAGTACAAAATATTTGGAAACGCTGAAATCTGAGCATGTCTTAGGCTCCATTATATGCTTTGTGTAAACAGTATCACTGCTGTCAGCAACACTTTCCATCCATAAAATTAAAGAGTGATACCAAATTCATAGTTTTTGAAAGATTTCAATAAAATGATTACTACAATATGTCTGGCATTGTTCGTAGTATTAATTAACTCCTACAAATGATGAAGAGAAGATGTCTGGTAGTTTCTAGGAAAAACGTAATAATGAATGAAAAAAAATCATCTGAATTTTTGTATCCATGATGTCCACCCTCTCAGACACCCATCACTTGCCTCCCATCTCACTCTCATGATGCTATTTCTATCCCTCAATGTCCCTCTCACACCCTGAACACAGCAATGACTTGTTCCTCACATTAACCTGGGTCACTTTTCCATAGAGCAGACCTGTGCATAGTTATCCCCTGACCTTTAAAACCCGCACTTACTCTTCACTAATTTCAGAATTAAAGTTCAACCCTGTAGCCAAAATGCTTGATTCTTTCTTAACATACTATTTCTTACCAGGCCAGTCTCCTATCTGTCCATTTTGCATACCCTGCTACTGATGGTTGGTCTGATCAGTAAGAAGTGTTTCTAATCTCAGCAGCACAACTTCCAGTTTAATTAATCTCTAAATTTTCTCCTTTGCTGTTTCTTCCTGGACTGCTCACACCCATTGCCCCCTGGAAGGACTCCAACACCTCCTTCAAGGCTCAATTCGATTATAAACTTTTCTGTGAAGCCTTCACTAATTCCCATGAAAGAGTTAACTTCTTGAAAAAATTTTTAAAAAAGAGTCAACTTTTTTGGATACTTCCACAGATTTCAATGCAACCTCGCGATGCCATATTTATTTATTTTTACATCTCTCACTTCGTTTACACAGTGAGTACCTTGAGAGAAAAAATAATGTCTTATTTATTTATTCCCAGAATAAATGGTAGTATCTACCATATATTAAATACTGAAAAAATGTTTGTTGAATGACTACAATAACAAATGGCTGAATAATGATAAACAGTCTCTCTCGAGAATGAAAGAACAAGCAGTGAAACAGAGGAAAGATTATTGAGGAATGATATCCCTGTCATTAAGCACTACTCTGAAGGAGACAGATCAGGGAGAGATGGTTTAATGTATCCAGACTTTCCCTCCAGAATCAGAGCCTTAGTGGGCAGGACTTGGCTTTATTAAACTCTCCTTAACTTACTGTCCCTGTCCATCACCCAACAATAATCACCAAGAAAAGCGTCCCTCCCACCATAATACATGTCCCCAGCACTAGTGACTCACCCAGATGTTATCACAGAACAGCATGAGATCACCGACCCATTTTCTCCCATGGATGATTGATGAGGTTGGAAGTTATGCCCCCAGGAAAGGAAGAGACATGGTCCCATTCATGAAGACTCTGGAAGACACAGTTATGTGTTTGTATCACCTGAGATTAGAAGAGATGAAGTCAGTGGGTGCAGCAGAGACATTTTCAATTTCTGTGGCTATAGAGGCTGAATTCCCATGAGTCTCATTAATGAAATATTCTTCTGTCTCACTTCCCCTTGGGAGACTTGGTGCTAGGAAAGAAACATAGAATGCAAACAAGTCCTGGTGTTGGTATTAGGACACAGCCTGGGTATTCCATGATTGTCTCATCCCATTAAACTCTTTGATCCCACAAGGAGGTTCTCTCTCTGTAGAGGGTCTCACTAATAAGCCAGAGAACCCCATAATAAGTATACAATTCTTGATTTGGAAGAGAGATTCTGAGTGCCCTACATCTCTTCTTTCTCCCATCTGGACCCTCTTCTGTTGGCTCATGATCACGAATCCTTCATCCCCCACAGTGCTTCTCCTGTTCTGCACCTCTTTCTCCTTCATTGTACACTGTGTCTGTTTAACATCACTCAATCATTTGCTTCTTTGGGCATCTTGCAAACACTTAAGCAGCAGGGATGATACAGTAGGCACTAAGCTACATCCTGGGCATAAAGAAAAGTGTAAGACATGGCTTACAGTTATAAGAGACAGGGCAAGAGACAGAACAATAAATGAATGCACTAACCTGAAGTGGCACTGACACCTGATGAAGAGAACACCAACGTAATCAAGTCTTCCAGGGGAGATGAGTGAAGGCTTCACAAACAAGCTTATAATTGTCCTGAGTCTTGATGTCAGGGAATGCGGTAAGAGCACTCCAAGAGGGGTATCAGGGCTGTCAATGTGGTGGTTAGACTGTAAGATACAGTCAAGGTATTTCCTATGCTTCATACTTGCTGACCAATAATCGGGGGCTAAGTATTACAATTGAAACATGACCCTGAGCATTAAGACAGCATTCAGATAGCAGAGATGCTTATATTTTGGATACAGGCTGACATGTGTTTATGAAAATTGTGGAGTGTCAGTGCAGATTTCATGATGGGATGTCCAGGATCAAGCTGTCCCTGTGGAACAGTCATCCTGGGACAATGTTAGACATAGATTCTTGCTACTATAATAGTCAAAGAAAACCGAAAAAGTGTAGATGGAAAAATAGAGAATGAATGGACATCTTTAAAGGGCAAAAAAAATAATAATAAAATATTTTAAGTTTGCAATATGGATGGAGCTAGAGGGTGTAGTGCTGAGTGAAATATGTCAGTCTGAAAAAGGCAAATACCATTTGATTTCAATTATATATGGAATTTAAGAAACAAACAAATGAACAAAGAAAGAAAACCAAAAAAAAAAAAAAAAAAAGACTCAAATACAGAGAACAAATTGGTATTTGCCAAAGGAGAGATGGGTGAGGGGATGGGTAAAATAGATAAAGGGGATTAAGAGTACACTTATCTCCATGAGCTCTGAACAATGTATACAATTGTTGGATCATTACACTGTATGCCTGAAGTTAATATAACAATGTATGTTATTATACTTTCATTAAAAAAAATCCTGGGGGGGGGAATATGATTTTCAGAGTTACCACGTTATAATTTTAAAACAATCCATTATCAACGACACAAACAGAAATATAAATCATTGGAATAGGAGGAAGCCCAGAAATAAACTGTCATATATACGATTGAATGATTTTTGACAGGAGTGCCAGGACAGTTCAATGGTAACTGGACAGTCTTTCCATGAAATAGTGATGGGAAACCAAGATAACCATCTGAAAAAACATGAGGGTGACCTTTCTGTCCACCATCTACAAACATGACTCCAAATGGATCAAAGATCTAACCACAAGAAATAATACTGTAAGCACGTGGAGGAAAACACGGAGGTACATCTTTAGGACACTGGATTTGACCAAGATTTCCTGGATATAATACCAAGGACGCAGGCAACCAGAGAAAAAATTACTTCAGCAAAATCAAACTATTTGTGCATTGAAGGGCACTATTTCTCAAGTGAAAAAGTAACCCACAAAGAAAAAATTGGCAAACCACATACTTGATAACAGATTAATATCCAAAAGATGTACAAAAATTCAATAGCAAAAAACCCAAACAACTCAATTTCAAAAACACAATGTTTTTGTTTAAATTCCAGTTAGTTAACATACAGGTAATATTAGTTTCAGGTGTACAATAGAGTGATTCAGCACTTCCATAGTAAAAAGTTTTTTAAAAAGATATTTAAAAAAAAAGAAACAACAACTGTTGGCAATGATTTGTTGAAAAAGAAACTCTCTTGCACTGTTGGTGGGAATGCAAACTGGTGCAGTCACTGTGGAAAACAGTGTGGAGGTTCCTAAAAGTTAAAAATAGTACTACCCTATGATCCAGTAATCACCCTACTGGATAATTACCCCCAAAATACAAAAACACTAATTCAAAGGATTACATGCTCCACCATGTTTATAGCAACATTATTTACAGTAGCTAAACTATAGAAGCAACCCAAGAATCCATTAATAGATGAGTGGTTGAAGAAGGTGTGGTATAATTATACATACAATGGAACACTACTCAGCCATAAAGAAGAATGAAATCTTCCCATTTGCAATGACATGGATGGAACTACAGAATGTAATGCTAAGTTAAATAAGTCAGTCAGAGAAAGACAAATACCATACGATTTCACTCATATGAGGAATTTAAGCAACAAAACAAATGAGCAAAGGGAAAAAAAGGAGAGGAATGAACTAGAAACAGACTCTCTACTCTAGAGAACAAGCTGATGGTTACCTGAGGGGAGATGGGAGGCATGGATGAAGTAGGTGATGGGGATTAAGGAGTGCACTTATCCTGACCAACACTGGGTGATCTAAGGAAGTGTTGAATCACTATATTGTACACCTGAAACTAATATTACACTGTATGTTAACTACACCAGAATCAAAACTTAAAATAATTTTAAAAATAAAATTAATGGTAAAAAAAACAGGCAATGGACTCAAATAGACATTTCTCCAAAGAAGATATCAGAATTGTTACTTAGCACATGAATTATGTGCAATATCATTAATTATTGGGGAAATGCAAACCAAAACCATAATGTGACACCACTTCACACACACTAGGATGGCTATTTCACAAACTAAAACAGAAAATAAGAGTTGTCAAGGACATGGGAAAATTGGAACCCTGTGGTGCTTTGCTGATAAGAATAAAAAGTGGCACAGCTGCTTTAGGAAACTGTCTGCCAGTTCCTCAAAAACAACTGAAACAGAATTATCATATGATCCAGTAGTTTCACTTCTGGTTATATGCCTACCTATATGCCCCAAAGAAATTTAAAGCCATGACTAGAACAGATATTTGTACACCAATTGTCATAAAGCTTTATTTACAGTTGCCAAAATGTGAAGACAAACCCAATGCCCATCCAAAAATCACAGATGAACAAAGTGTGGTGAACACATACAGTGGAACATCATTCATCATTCATTCTATTCTGTAAAAAGAATAGGATTCTGGCACAGACTACAACATGGATGAACCTCGCCAACATTATGCTAAGTGAAAGCAGCCAGACACAAAAGGACAAATGTTATACAATTACATCTATATGAGGCACCTACAGGACTCAGTTTTAGAGAGAGAAGGTAAAATGGTGGGAGCCAGGGGCTGGGCAGAGGGGCAATGGGGAGAGTTAGTGTTTCATGGGAACAGAGGTTCAGTTTGAGATGATGAGAAAGTTCTGTAGATGGATAGGGGTGTTGGTTGTGCAATAGGGAGAAAGTCCTTAATGCCACATAACTGCATACATCAAGATGTTTAAAATAAAAAAAATTTTATATATATATTACCATGACAAAAAAAAAGGATGAAAAGAGATTGGCATACTCTAAAAGAATGTCAATGCCATCCATAGCTTCATATGATGTAGAGAAAGGAATCCAAAGTACAAGGAGACAGGGACATTGTGATGGGTTTATCTTGTGTCATTCAGTACCTCAACCTTAAAGGATACCCAAAATAGGGTTTAAAGGACATAAAATTAATAAGGTTATTGAGAAATAACCTAGTGAGGCTATAATGGCCTCCTTGACAAGTTCTAGAGAACTTCTCCCTTATAGGACAGTTACCATGGACATGTGCAAGTTGAAAAGGATTTGTTCTCAGATGTCTCAGTGGCTCAGTCGGTTAAGCATCTGCCTTTGGCTGAGGTCATGGTTCCAGGGTCCTGGGATCAAGTCCCGCATCGGGCTCTTTGCTCAGCAGGGAGCCTGTTTCTCCCTCTGCCTGCCACTCACCCTGCTTGTGCTCACTCTCTCTCTCTCTCTGACAAATAAATACATAAAATCTTTAAAAAAAAAAAAAAGAAAGAAATGGATTTCTCCTGAGCTCAGCCCATCCTGAACTGGCAGAGGCAATGTCAGCAGTCCAAAACCATCTGAGGTATGGTATTCATAGTTCATGTAAGAATTAACCATTCACATCTAAATTGGGTGAACCGTAGGGATTTCTTGAAATGGCAAATTCCTCATGGTGTCTTCATGAAGCAAAAATGATGGGAAGCTCACTAAGGGCCCATCCAATCTGAACAACTAAAAAAATAAACCAATAACAACAAAAATTCTAATTCTCGTGAAGAAAAGCTTGACCCGAGTCACCACGATGGGTCACAATCTCTACTTGACTGTCAAACCTAAAACAGTTCACTGACCCAGATTCTCAATTGATGGATCATGCATGAGTGAAGACTATAAAACAACAACAAATGCATTACATTTTCCTCCAGACCCAACCCAAAGGCTCTGAGGTGATGGTGTTGGTCAGCTTATAATGGCCCATGAGGACTGTGGTCTGAACTAAAATTGGTGGCTTGAACCTGGGCAACATGAGAGTAATTATACTGTGGTAACTGACAAATGCTACAGGTAAGCTCTCTTCTTTATCCCATTTTTCTTATTTTCCTCCTTTCTTCTTGTTTTCCTTTCTTTTGTGTGTGTGTTTTCTTTTGAGAGAGAGATCCTTAATCATTTATCTGAATACTAGTGTTCGAGGGACCTGTAGACTTTTACACAGAAAACTGTGAACCAGGTAATAGGAAGTTACCATTATAGCTGACAAATCCAGCTGGAGATTTCTGGGGTCAGGTCATAAGGAGACATTCATCTTACTTTGTCTCACAAAACACAGGTAAGGTCCATATGTTTATCCTTTTATTACGGCCTAATTTCTGGAATGCATCACTACAAAGAGTTAGCTGGCAATAGGCAGAAAGTCCATATTCCTTTGTGATCTGTAAAAGGACTATTATGGCAGGAGGTGCTGAGGGAAATTACTAGGCAGTGTTGCTGCCTACCTAAATACTAAAAGAAAAGTAATAATGCATCCCTGGGGTAAGCACTGAGAAGGACACCATTGGCCTGAAAAATCAGGAGTTGTAATTTCTATTACCTACACACTTAATTTATGGTTTGAACTGAGCAACTGAAAATTAGGTATTTCGTGGTGAAGGTGGATTGTGTAAACTTCATTGCACAGGGTTCCAGGTGCCTCTGCCCTTGCAGATGTGCTCTCTTTCTGGGGGGGATTGACAAGAACCCCTAGATACAGCCTCTGCTATGTTAAGTGACTTTTCTCCCAAAGCAGATCCTCTAATGGAAAACTGCTTTCACCTGAGGGAGGAAGCATTCCACATTTATTCCTCTGGCTCTTCTTATCACATTGTAAGTACTCAATTATCTGTATTATTTATTTGCTGCTAAAAGTTCATGCAGAGGAATTTAATGAGCTATCAAAATTTTTTAAAGGAAAAGATCATAGAAGACACTCTTACCAATGAAGAACAAACCAAGGGTGCTGGAGGGGAGGTGGGTAGGGATGGGCTAGATGAGATATGGGCATTAAGGAGGGCACCCCAAAGCCTGTACCATAGAACAAGGAGACAACCAAGAGGTGAGACCCACACGTGGAAAATGCTTTATACTTGCCCCCAGAAGATGAAATTTTCAGAATGGAGGTTACAATTCTAGAATAAGAAGAAAGGATACCAATGAGTGGAATAAAACCCAGAAGTCCACTTGCAAGATAAATCGCCAGGTTATTGAAGAAGGTATCAGAACAAGCAAGCTGGATCACCTGATTAAGTTCACAGAAAAAGTGAGGGATTTCCAACTGTGTACAAAAAGACAATTGCAAAACCATTAAGTCATGTAATAGAGAGTCCAGAACACTCAAAACCCAGCATACCAGAAGCAGGATGCCGCAGAACTTGGGGTTCATGATGACCATGTAGTGCAGTGGGTGACAGATGGCCACAAACCAGTCATAGGCCATCACTGTCAAGAGAAAGTTGTCTAATCCTGCCAAAAGCATGAAAAAATACATCTGGCTGAGGCAGCCTGCATAGGTGATCACTTTGCTCTGTGTCTGAATGTTCCACAGCATCTTGGGGATGGTGGTGGAGGTGAAATGGATGTCTACAAAGGACAGGTTGGAGAGGAAGAAGTACATGGGCATGTGGAGGTGGGAGTCCATGACAATGGCCAGGATGATGAGCAGGTTCCCACTGAAGGTGACAAGGTACATGGACAGGAACAGCCAAAAGAGGAGAGGCTGCAGCTCTGCCTCTTCTGAAAGTCCCAGGAGGATAAATTCAGACATTTGGGTTTGGTTTCCTTGTTCCATGAAGCTGAAGACACTGTAGAACTGGGAACAAGAGGAATTCAAATTTAGCCACAACCAGCAATCAAGAAAGTAACAAGAAAGAACCAAGGTGGCCTTCAGTAGGTGAATGGATAAATAAATTGCAATGTATCCAGATGATGGAATGTTATTTTTTGCTTAAAAGAAATGAGCTATCAAGCCATGAAAAGACATAGAGTAACCTTAAATACATGTTATTAAGTAAAAGAAGTGAAAGAAGTTTATGTGAAGAAAGCTACATGTAATTCAACTACATGAAATTCTAGAAAAGGCAGAACTATGGACACAGAATAAAAGATAAGTGGTGGTCAGGAGGTAGAGTGGCAGTGAGAGGAGTGAATAGGTGGAGCACAAAGGATTTTTAGGGCAGTGAAAATACTCTGTATGATACCATAAATATGGATGCATGTTTTGTGTGTGTGTGCGAGCCAGTCTCAGCATATCATTTACCAGTGTTGTGACTGGACCGGTCCTTGTGGTTCTTTTTATAGTTGCAAGACACCCTCAGCAATAACCATCAGGAAACTCTGAAAAAATGTATTGAGGCACCTGGGTGGCTAAACTGGTTGAGCATCTGACTCTTGACCTCAGCTCAGGTCTTGATCTCATAGTCGTGAGTTCAAGCCCCACGCTGAGATCCACTCTGGGCATAGACCCTACTTAAAAAAATGTACTGGGGGGGAGGAAAAGATGGCGGAGGAGTAGGGGACCCTATTTCAACTGGTCCCTGAAATTGAGCTGGATATCTACCAGACCACTCTGATCACCCACGAAATCAGCCTGAGATGTAAGAAGATCTGGATCTCTACAAACAGAATATCGCAGGTGGTTGGTTTTGAGGTACAAAGTGGGGAGCCATGATTCTGTGGGCAGATATTGGAGGATAAACAACAGCAGAAGGGAGCCTGTCCATGGGGATCCGACACCGCCAGTGAGCAACAGCCTCGCGCACTGGGGCAGGGCGCAGACTCGCAGACCCGTAGCAGCAGGGAAAGGACTTTAGGGCAGCCCCCGGGGCAGAAACCCTGAGCAGCGGGGTGGCACGGGTGAACTGGGAGCGGCTGGCAGTTTTAGAAGCACAAAGGGCAGAGATGTGCCCCAACCTGGAGGCAGGACTGGGGGCACTGTGGAGGGGCGCACAACCCAGGACACTGCAGTTTATAGCAGCACAGACAGAAACGGAGATGGTGTGGCTGGAGAGCTCACTGAAGAGCAGACTGCGGTCTCTCTGCTCTGAGGCAGAGGGTGGGAAATGGTCTCTTCTGCTGTGACTCGCAGAAGAGACACGGAAAGCGCCAGGGAAAGCCCCCAGAGAACAAAAGCCCCCCAAATTGATTCCCACTGAGCCCATCCCCCACCACAGGGGCAGGGCAACTCCGCTCAGACAGGGTTGCCTGAGTAACAGCATGGCAGGCCCCTCCCCAAGAAGACAGGCTGGGAAAACAAGAGGCCAGCAACCCTAAGGTCCCTAGAAAATAGGTGCATCTTGCTTGGGTTCTGGTCAATAATTTAGACTCTATACATTCCCTCAACCACCCATCAACAGAATGACTAGGAGGAGGAACCCCCAAAATAGAAAAGACTCAGAGATTATGATTTATGCTGCAGATTTACAAATGGATGCAGATATAACCAAGATGTCGGAGATGGAATTCAGGCTAGCAATTGTGAAGACAATGGCTAGAATGGAGAAATCAATTAATGGCAACATAGAGTCTCTAAGGGCAGAAATGAAAGCTGAATTGGCAGAACTTAAAAATGCTATCAATGAGATCCAATCCAATCTAGATAATCTAACAGCTAGGGTAACTGAGACAGAAGAGAGAATAAGCGACCTGGAAGACAATATAATAGATAAAAAGGGAAAAGAGGAGGCCAGGGAAAAACAACTCAGAATCCATGAAAATAGAATCAGAGAAATAAGTGACACCATGAAGCGTTCCAATATCAGAATAATTGGAATCCCGGAGGGAGTGGAGAGAGAGAGAGGACTAGAAGATGTATTTGAGCAAATCTTGGCTGAGAACTTCCCTAATCTGGGGAATGAAACAAACATTCGAGTCCTAGAGGCAGAGAGGACTGCTCCCAAGATCAAGGAAAACAGGCCAACACCCTGGCATGTAATAGTAAAACTTGCGAATCTTAGAACCAAGGAAACCATCTTAAGGGCAGTTAAGGGGAAGAGATTCCTTACATACAGAGGAAGGAACATCAGAATAACGTCAGACCTATCCACAGAGACCTGGCAAACCAGAAAAGCCTGGCAAGACATATTCAGGGTACTAAATGAGAAGAACATGCAGCCAAGAATACTTTATCCAGCAAGGCTGTCATTTAGAATGGATGGAGAGATGCAGAGCTTCTACGACCGGCAGAAACTGAAAGAATATGTGACCACTAAGCCAGCCCTGCAAGAAATATTAAGGCGGGTCTATAAAAGGAGAAAGACCCCAAGAGTGATCTACAACAGAAATTTGCAAGGACAATCTATAAAAACAACGTCTTCACAGGCAACATGATGACAATTAATTCATATCTTTCAATAATCACTCTCAACGTGAATGGCCTAAATGCTGCCATAAAACGGCACAGGGTTGCAGATTGGATAAAAAGACAGGACCCATCCATATGCTGCCTACAAGAGACTCATTTTGAACTTAAAGATACATCCAGACTGAAAGTGAAGGGATGGAGATCCATCTTCCATGCCAGCAGACCTCAAAAAAAAGCTGGGGTAGCAATTCCTATATCAGACAAATTAGATTTTAAACTAAAGTCTGTAATTAGAGACACAGAAGGACACTATATCATTCTTAAAGGGTCTATCCAACAAGAAGATCTAACAATTGTAAATATCTATGCCCCCAACATGGGAGCAGCCATCTACATAAGCCAACTGTTAACCAAAATAAAGAGTCATATTGATAATAATACGTTAATTGTAGGAGACCTCAATACTCCACTCTCAGCAACGGATAGATCATCTAAGCAGAAAATCAAAAAGGAAACAAGAGCTTTGAATGACACACTGGACCAGATGGACCTCATAGATATTTACAGAACATTCCACCCTAAAACAACAGAATACTCATTCTTCTCAAGTGCACATGGAACTTTCTCCAGAATAGACCACATACTGGGTCACAAATCAGGTCTCAACCGATACCAAAAGATTGAGATTATTCCTTACATATTCTCAGACCACAATGCTTTAAAACTGGAACTCAATCACAAGAAAAAATTTGGCAGAAATTCAAACACTTGGAAGCTAAAGACCACTCTGCTCAAGAATGTTTGGGTCAACCAGGAAATCAAAAAGAAATTAAGGGGCGCCTGGGTGGCTCAGTTGGTTAAGCGACTGCCTTCAGCTCAGGTCATGATCCTGGAGTCCCAGGATTGAGTCCCACATCGGGCTCCCTGCTCAGCAGGGAGTCTGCTTCTCCCTCTGACCCTCCCCCCCTCTCATGTGCTCTCTATCTGTCATTCTTTCTATCTCAAATAAATAAATAAAATCTTTAAAAAAAATAAAGAAGAAGAAGAACTTAAACAATTCATGGAAATCAATGAGAATGAAAACACATCAGTCCAAAACCTATGGGATACTGCAGAGGCGGTCCTAAGGGGAAAATACATAGCCATCCAAGCCTCACTCAAAAAAATAGAAAAATCCCAAATTCACCAACTAACTCTACACCTTAAAGAACTAGAGAAAAAGCAACAAACGATGCCTAAGCCATGCATTAGAAGAGAAATAATTATAATTAGGGCAGAGATCAATGAATTAGAAACCAGAAACACAGTAGATCAGATCAACGAAACTAGAAGTTGGTTCTTTGAAAGAATTAATAAGATTGATAAACCACTGGCCAGACTTATCCAAAAGAAAAGAGAAAGGACCCAAATTAATAAAATTATGAATGAAAGGGGAGAGATCACGACTAACACCAAGGAAATAGAAACAATTATTAGAAATTATTATCAACAACTATATGCCAATAAACTGAGCAATCTGGATGAAATGGAGGCCTTCCTGGAAACCTATAAGCTGCCAAGACTGAAACAGGAAGAAATTGACAACCTGAATAGGCCAATAACCAGTAACGAGATTGAAGCAGTGATCATAAACCTCCCAAACTCGTTTTATGAGGCTACCATTACCTTGATCCCCAAGCCAGACAAAGACCCCATCAAAAAGGATAATTAAAGACCAATATCCTTGATGAGCATGGATGCAAAAATTCTCACCAAAATACTAGCTAATAGGATCCAACAGTACATTAAAAGGATTATTCACAACAACCAAGTGGGATTTCTCTCTTGGCTGCAAGGTTGGTTCTACATCCACAAATCAATCAATGTGATACAATACATTAATAAAAGAAAGAACAAGAATTATATGATCCTCTCAATAGATGCAGAAAAAGCATTTGACAAAGTGCAGCATCCTTTCGTGATCAAAACTCTTCAGAGTATAGGCATAGAGGGTACATACCTCAATATCATAAAAGCCATCTATGAAAAACCCACAGCGATATCATTCTCAATGGGGAAAAACTGAGAGCTTTCCCCCTAAGGTCAGGAATGCAGCAGCGAGGTCCACTATCACCACTGCTATTCAACACAGTACTAGAAGTCCTAGCCACAGCAATCAGACAACAAAAAGAAATAAAAGGCATTTGAATTGGCAAAGAAGTCAAACTCTCACTGTTTGCAGATGATATGATACTTTATGTGGAAAACCCAAAAGACTCCACCCTAAAGCTGCTAGAACTCATACAGGAATTCAGTAAAGTGGCAGGATATAAAATCAATGCACAGAAATCAGTGGCATTCCTATACACCAACAACAAGACAGAAGAAAGAGAAAATGAGGAGTCGATCCCATTTACAATTGCACCCAAAACCATAAGATACCTAGGAATAAATCTAACCAAAGAGGCAAAGAATCTGTACTCAGAAAAAAAATACTCATGAAAGAAATTGAGGAAGACACAAAGAAATGGAAAAACGTTCCATGCTCATGGATTGGAAGAACAAATATTGTGAAGATGTCAATACTCCCTAGAGCAATCTACACATTCAATGCAATCCCCATCAAAATACCATCCACTTTTTTCAAAGAAATGGAACACATAATCCTAAAATTTGTATGGCACCAGAAAAGACCCCGACTAGCCAGAGGAAGGTTGAAAAAGAAAAGCAAAGCCTGTGGCATCACAATTCCGGACTTCCAGCTCTATTACAAAGCTGTCATCAAGATGGTATGATACTGGCACAAAAACAGACACATAGATCAATGGAACAGAATAGAGAGCCCAGAAATGGACCCTCAACTCTATGGGCAACTAATCTTCGACAAAGCAGGAAAGAATGTCCAATGGAAAAAAGACAGTCTCTTCAACAAATGGTGTTGGGAAAATTAGACAGCCACATGCAGAAGAATGAAACTGGACCATTTCCTTACACCACACACAAAAATAGACTCCAAATGGTTGAAAGACCTCAGTGTGAGACAGAAGTCCATCAAAATCCTAAAGGAGAACACAGGCAGCAACCCCTTCGACCTCAGCCGCAGCAACTTCTTCCTAGAAACATCACCAAAGGCAAGGGAAGCAAGGGCAAAAATGAACTATTGGGACCTCATCAACATAAAAAGCTTTTGCACAGCAAAAGAAACAGTCAAAAAAACCAAAAGACAACCGACAGAATGGGAGAAGATATTTGCAAATGGCATATCAGATAAAGGGCTAGTATCCAAAATCTATAAAGAACTTCTGAAACTCAACACCCAAAGAACAAATGATCCAATCCAGAAATGGGCAGAAGACATGAACAGACATTTTTCCAAAGAAGACATCCAAATGGCCAACAGACACATGAAAAAGTGCTCAACATTGCTCAGCATCAGGGAAATCCAAATCAAAACCTCAATGAGATGTCACCTCACACCAGTCAGAATGGCTAAAATTAACAACTCAACACCCAAAAAACAAATAATCAAGTCAAAAAGTGGGCAGAAGAGATGAACAGACACTTCTCTGAAGAAGACATACAAATGGCTAACAGACACATGAAAAAATGTTCATCGTCATTAGCCATCAGGGAAATCCAAATTGAAACCACACTGAGATACCACCTTACACCAGTTAGAATGGCAAAAATGGACAGGGAAAGAAACAACAAATGTTGGATAGGTTGTGGAGAAAGGGGAACCCTCTTACACTCTTGGTGGGAATGCAAGTTGGTACGGCCACTTTGGAAAACAGTGTGGAGGTTCCTCAAAAATTTAAAAATAGAGCTACCCTATGACCCAGCAATTGCACTACTGGGTATTTACCCCAAAGACACAGAT
Source organism: Halichoerus grypus (assembly GCF_964656455.1). NCBI lineage: Eukaryota > Metazoa > Chordata > Mammalia > Carnivora > Phocidae > Halichoerus > Halichoerus grypus. Next base: position 206,136,680 of record NC_135712.1, read on the forward strand.
GTAGTGAAAAGAAGGGCCATATGCACCCCAATGTTCATAGCAGCAATGTCCACAATAGCCAAACTGTGGAAAGAGCCAAGATGCCCTTCAACAGATGAATGGATAAAGAAGATGGGGTCCATATATACAATGGAATATTACTCAGCCATCAGAAAAGATGAATACCCAACTTTTACATCAACATGGATGGGACTGGAGGAGATTATGCTAAGTGAAATAAGTCAAACAGAGAAAGTTAATTATCATATGGTTTCACTTATTTGTGGAACATAAGGAATAACATGGAGGACATTAGGAGAAGGAAGGGAAAAATGGGGGGGTGGATTGGAGGGAGAGATGAACCATGAGAGACTATGGACCTGAGAAACAAACAGGGTTTTGGGGGGGGGGGATTGGTTAGCCCGGTGATGGGTATTAAGGAGGGCACATACTGCATGAAACACCGGGTGTTATACGAAAACAATGGATCGTGGATCACTACATCAAAAACTAATGACGTATTGTATGGTGACTAACATAATAAAATTAAAAAAAAAAATAACCCCCCCCCAAAAAATAAAATAAATAAAATAAAACTAACAAGTCAGGAAATGACAGATGTTGGGGGGATGCGGAGAAAGGGGAACCCTCCTACATTGTTGGTGGGAATGCAAGCTGGTGCAGCCACTCTGGAAAACAGTATGGAGATTCCTCAAAAAGTTGAAAATAGAGCTACCATATGATCCAGCAATTGCACTACTGGGTATTTACCCAAAAGATACAAATGTAGGGATCCAAAGGGGTACGTGCACCCCAATGTTTATAGCAGCAATGTCCACAATAGCCAAACTGTGGAAAGAGCCAAGATGTCCATCGACAGATGAATGGATAAAGAAGATGTGGTGTATATATATATACAATGGAATATTATGCAGCCATCAAAAGGAATAAAATCTTGCCATTTGCAATGACATGGATGGAACTGGAGGGTATTATGCTGAGCGAAATAAGTCAATCAGAGAAAGATATGTATCATATGACCTCACTGATATGAGGAATTCTTAATCTCAGGAAACAAACTGAGGGTTGTTGGAGTGGTGGGGGGTGGGAGGGATGGGGTGGCTGTGTGATGGACATTGGGGAGGGTATGTGCTATGGTGAGTGCTGTGAAGTGTGCAAGACTGTTGAATCACAGATCTGTACCTCTGAAACAAATAATACATTATATGTTTAAAAAAAAGAAGAAGAAGAAGAAGATAGCAGTAGGGGAAGAATGAAGGGGGGAAAATCGGAGGGGGAGACGAACCATGAGAGACTATGGACTCTGAAAAACAAACTGAGGGTTCTAGAGGGGAAGGCGGTGGGAGGATGGGTTAGCCTGGTGATGGGTATTAAAGAGGGCACATTCTGCCTTGAGCACTGGGTGTTATATGCAAACAATGAATCATGGAACACTACATCAAAAACTAATGATGTATGGTGATTAACATAACATAATAAAAAAAATTCCAGAAATTGGAGAAAAAAAAAAAAAGACCATCTAAATCGATTTACCATCACTCACTCTTTCATCTTTAGAAATTAACAAACATCAGCAAGGAGGCTGGCAGTGCAAAGAGTAGTAATGACAGGCAAAGAATAAAAAACGGAACAGGGATTCTGGTAAGTTCAAATTGGTGGGGAAAGGGGAAGAAAGCATTCAGGCTAGCTGTTTGCCAAGTCAGGTCTTCTAGGGTACATATTTGCTTCAACAGGAAATATTATTAGCCCACAGCTCAAGATCGAATTCCCCCACTGCTGAGGCTTCATGTTTCTGTACCATGAGGGGCAGGTATTTTGCATTTTATTCAGGTAGGTAGAATTGTGAGAATCTTCAGATGAAACCATTTTAGTGTTCTCTGTGCCTTTTGAGAAACATCTTTTTCCTCTGCTTGATTCACTGCTTGTTCTTGCACTATTCTCCAGAAGGATAAGAACAAAAAAAGACATTTTTTTCCAAGAAGGAAGTGGTTTGAATTTGCAACCAAAGGAAAATGTGGGGCTTATTTTGGGATTTCTCAATTTATAATTTATATATTTTTTGTTATTAATGCCTATAAATAATTTTGTTCTTAGAATAAATCATGTGAAATAATATGGTGCCTGGAATTTGCCTCCAAATTATCCAGTGGGGGCAAGGACTGAGTAAAGGTGTAGATGAAATAAAAGTGACCATAAGTTTATGATTATTGTAGCAGGGTAATTAATACACACAGGTTGAGTTGACTGTTTTTCTACATTTGACTTATGTTTGGAATTTTTTATTAAATGGAAAAAATTTTTAAAATAAAGATCAAGTTGCACAAAGTCACAGAGCCAGTGAGTGGCAGAGCTAAAATTCTAATGTAATTGCTTTCAACTCCAAGACCAGTGGTGTAATCTCAGGCCAGCCTAGGAAGTGAAAATGGATTTAAGTCACTTCAAAAGAAGAAAGATCCTGACTGTAAAAAACTAGTATTATTATCTGAATAAAGACAGGCAGATCTGAAATTTTCTTCAGAAGGGGTATGTCATAAAATGGGTGGGAAAAGATGTTCTAATACATATGCCTATTACTTTCCATCTGTGTAGATTGTGATCCGTATAGTAAAAGCCTGCTGCTATCAATTCCTCAGGAGACTTCTGGAAGAAAATAGGGAGAGAGAACATGTGCCCCCCTAGGTCCTGTGGGAAAGTCTAGGAGCCTGTCCAGAAGAAAACACTGAGATGTTCTAGAAGCCATAATGCCATAGGGGAGAGTCTCCTTAACCAGCTTGTAGTAGCTATTTCTATGGGTGGTTTGGAGTTCATTCTTCAGCCATATTTACCTTCTCTTTCTGTTCTAGGGCTTTGTGTCCTGCTAACATCACTGGAAATTATTGCCCACAAGAACAGAGGTGAGTATGTGTAACAAACCCCATCCATCACCTGAAGCTGAGGAAAGGGACTTCACACTAGCAAGGGCCATTTCTTGGGAATAGTCTTCTTAGGATTTGAGAATTTGACCCTGATTCTCCCCCAAACTTCTAGTCCATTACCAAGGACAATTCCTTGTATGAAGACAAGCATCACTTCCTTCTCTTCCTTCCATCTCCTTGTTCCCATCTGGGAGTTGGAATCTTCTGAGGGCCTTCAAACCTATATATCCATTCCCCACAGCTCCCTGTGCTCAATGTCCATGGAATGCCCACTGTACCAATGCCACTTCCTGCCACTGTGATCCTGGATTCACTTCTCTGTCTGGATAGGTCATCTTTAGCAACCCCTCGGAGGTCTGTACAGGTAAAGAGGCTGAGAGACCGTAGAGGGGGTCATCAAAGAGGGGTTACCTGGGGGTATCCAGACTCCTCAGCCCTTGGAGCAACACTGAAGTTCTTTGCCAAGGGCAGGAGAGGAAAACCAAGAGATGGGCAATCATGTCTCATGGTCAAGGAGTAGTGTTAAAAGCTTAGGATTTGGAGCTGGACTATCTGAATTCCAGTGTGCAAGTCCAAGCAAATTGTTTCATCTCCCAGTGCCTCAATTTCCTTATCTGTAAATTGGGGATAATGATATCAACCCATTTAGTTATTGTGTGCTTTAAATCAACAAATACATATAAATGGAATTCACAGAAACAGAAAGCAAATTGATGATTGCCAGGTGCTGGGGGAGAGAGGAATGGGGATTGACTACTTAATTGCATAAGGGGTTTTTTTAATTGAGTTTTTAATTTTAATTCCAGTATAGTTAATATACAGTGTTATATTAGTTTCCAGTGTACAATATAGTGATTCAACAATTCTCAGTGATTCACAGTTACTCAGTGCTCATAAGAACTGTACTCTTAATCCCCTTCACCTAAGGGGGTTTTCTTTTGGAGTGATAAAAATGTTCTGGAACTAGAGAGAGGTGGTGGTTGCACCACATTGTAATGTAATAAATGCCAGTGAGTTGTTCACTTTGAAAGAGTTGATATTTTTTCTAAATCCTTTTTTTTAATTTAAATTCAATTAGCCAACCCATGGTACATCACTGGTTTCAGATGTAGTGTTCTTTTGTTATGTGAATGTTACCTCAATAAGAAAATACATAAATGATAAATTAATACATGTAAAACACTTAGAACAGTGCATTGCACTTGATAAGAAGCCAATACATTTTGTTGTTGTTGTTGTTGTTGTTGTTGGCTGTTAATTGGTCAAAGACAGAGGGAGCATGTTGAAGGAGGCAGTCAGGGAGGGCCATGCAGCCAGCCGAAATTCGGAATGTTCTACCAACCCTAGCACTAACTTGCCGGAACTCCCTATAATCTCAGTTCCTCCACCCAAAAATACCCACATGCAACCTTATGCCAGGATGGCCATTTGCCATTTGTAAAACACTATTTCCAAAGTTAAAATTAATTTAAACTACCTAACAACCAGATGAGTGCACACTGTTATTATCCCTGATTTATAGGTAAGGGAACCAAGACTTTGAGAGGTGGTTTGCTCACACTCACACAGCTGGTCATACAGCTGGAATTCAGATAGGGATAATTTGAAGTCCACAAATCTCTCAAACACTGTCCCTGAAGAAATCCAGATCAGCCCCTTGAGAAAGTCAACGTTGGTGCCATATTGTAAATAAGGAAACTGAGCCTGGAGAGGGGAAGCCATTTGTCCAAAGTCACATAGCTAGGAAGTGGAAGAATCTGGACCCATGGTTCAAACTGTAGCATTCTGATGTCTGTCCAGGTGGTCATGAGTTGGATAAAATATGAAATATCCCTACTATGGAATATCTATAGGCATTAAAATTATTTTTTTTATTTTGATGTGGAAAAGTAGTCATAAAATATTCTAAAATCCTGGGAGAATTTGTATATACTAAAAGGTGTGAAAAAAAAATTTTTTAAAGCTATGGTCTTATGCTATGGGAAATCGATGAAAAAGTAATAGTGTTATCTTCATAATTGGTAATGCTGGGTGACAGGTACAGGTGGAGTTATTATACTGTTCTCCATTACTAAAAAATTGTTGTAATCTCAGTGGTTGGATATTTATGGTTCTTTGCATTTTCCAATTTCCCAGTTTTCTCCTGTAAACACATTATTTTGTTTGGAAAGAAAATGCAAGGGGTAAAATCATTTGAATCTCGTTGCTACCTATCCTACCAGAATTTTGGGTGTTCCTAGCAGTTCCCACTTATGTTCTAGATATCAACGAGTGTGGCCTACCTCTATACGTATCTTGTGGAAGCTTTGCACATTGTCACAATGTTGAGGGGAGTCACTACTGTGAATGTGCCTCTGGGCATTAGCTCCTTTCGGGGGGCACCAAATTCCAAAGTGAGAAGGAGAACACTTGTCAAGGTAAGTAGCTTCCCATGCCACACATTTCTCCAACTCCCACGACAAACCTCATCCTGTCAATTTTGAGGACCATCTTGGAATCATTACCTCTTATGTCTGAGAGTCCAAGAGAGAGCATCCTTCGTCTAGCAGGGGCTCATTCCTTCCATTTCTCGTTCTTGTTCAGACTTAAAATGCCATGTTAAGGTATATCTAGTTGATTCTTTACTGTAACATCATATGCAATAGTTAAAGACTGGAAACAGATGACTTCCATTAAAGAATAGTTTAACATATTATGGTACCGCCATACAATGATAAGCTTCAGAGCCTTTTTATCAACTTGTTTTTCTCTTTGATGGACAGTTCTATGATTTTTTTTAAAGATTTTATTTATTTATTTGACAGAGAGAGACGCAGCAAGAGAGGGAACACAAGCAGGGGGAGTGGGAGAAGGAGAAGCAGGCTTCCCGACATGGGGCTTGATCCCAGGATCCTGGGATCATGACCTGAGCCAAAGGCAGACGCTTAACGATTGAGCCACCCAGGCACCCCAATTTTTTTAAAGATTTTATTTTTAAGTAATCTCTACACCCAATGTGGGACTCAAACTTACAACCTCAAGATCAAGAGTCATGTGTTCTTCTGACTGAGCCAGCCAGGTGCCCCTAATAGTTCTAAGAATTTTCACACACGTACAGATTTGGGTTACCACCACTACATTCAGGATCCAGGCCAATTAGTTCCATTACCCCAAAACACTCCTTCCTTCTGTTCCTTTATAGTCACCCCACCCCTCTGCCCTGGCAACCCCTAATCTACAGATGTTTTCTTTCACCTGTGGCATTCTTTTGAAAATGTCATATGGATGGAATACTATAATATGTAGCCTTTTGAGTCAGATTCCTTCCACTCAGGGTAACATTTTTGAGGTTCACCCATATTGTTTTGTGTATCAATAGTTCATTCCTTTTTTCCCCCCATTTTTGACATTTTTATTTTCCAGAAAGAAAATTGGCTACACTTAGCTTGGATTTACAATGACTGCTTTCTTCTCCTATTTATCTGGATCTTGGGTTTGGCTAATAGTAAAATAGCATAAAGTTACCTCCCCTATGTGGGCTGCAAAATTCTAATCTGTTGCTGGATACACACGTCACATTAGTCCACAGATCACTATTTTAGAGAGATGGGTATAGTAACCTTCGTTTCTGGCTCTCTGGTAGAATCACCCTATATATTTTTTTTAAATATAGATGCCTGGGCCCTCCCTACCTGAGATTTACTAAACCATGCCCAGACATGGAGCCCAGATATGTATATTTCTTTAAAGTTCCAATGGTAATTTTGAAGACTAGTTCATTTCTTTTTATTGCTAAGTAATATTCCATTGTACAGCTGTACCACAGTTGGTTTATCCATTCATCCATTGAAGGACATTTGGGTTGTTTCCAGTTTGGAGTGATTAAGAATGGAGCTAAATGAGATATCTCTTGATGAATTAAATTGGAATGCTTTCCAAGCTGTTTTAAACAGAAAAGCATGCTGCGTGGTTGTACCCATAGTATGCCAATGGCTTTTTCTTCTCCCTTGTCTTCCTTTTTTATTAATCTCAAGCATGTTTCCATAAGTATATTTTAATCTTAAAACTTGTCAAGTAGTAGTCCAAAAAATAAATACTACTTTTTCATAGTTTTTAGACAATAATTCCATCATAGGCATGATTTGATTGTCTACCACTGCTCTGAGCTCTATGCCAGGCACTATGACTCCAACACTAAATAATGCATTGGCTCTGTCTCCTGGAGATTTTACTCCAGTGGGCAGACAGACCTGTAGACAAATGCAATATAAAAATAGTCACTCTTCACAAAGCATCCAGTTCATGGGTAAACAATGTCTTTCTCACCACTGTACCCAAGTGCCTAGCGTGTACAAGGCACCCTGGAAATATGCAGAAGTGAGTAACTGGAAAGAGCTCCGTCGTCACCATGATCAGAGCTGTGGTCACATCTTGGCCCTGACAGTTGGCCTTGATTTTGGCCGAGTTTTTACAATCTCTGGTCTTGGTTTCCTCATCTCTAATTCAGGAGCAATAATACCTACTTTTGAAGAGATTAAGTTTTTGTTTAAACCTGAATACTAAATTGTTTATCTTATAAAGCTAAGCACAATACACTTTTAAGAAAAACTTCACAGACTTACCTTAATTGAGGACTTTTCAATCCATTATTCATTTCCACACTAACCATTTTTTATTTACACAGTTGTTTGACTGATGTTTGAAAGTATTCAAAATGGCTAAGAGACAAGGGGTATTTAGTATCCACAAAGAGAAAAGTAAAATATTAAATCTTTCAACATTAAAAAATGTGACAGCAATGTATTTGCTTTGAAATGGGCTCACTGTTTTAAAGATTTTATTTAATTATTTGAGAGAGAGAGAGAAAGCTAGTGTATGAGTGACATGGGGGGCAGAGGGAGAGGAAGAAGCAGACTCTGCACTGAGCAGGGAGCCCGACGTGGGGCTCAATCCCAGACCCTGAGATCATGACCTGAGCCGAAGACAGATGCTTAACCAACTGAGCCATCCAGGTGCCAAAATGGGTTCACTTTTAAACATCAGTCTTACTGGGAGCATGCTGCTGTTTATAAGCTACTCACAATCCCTAAAGGAGAAAAATTTCTGATCTTAAGAGAGGCATCTCCTACCCCACTGTCTAGGTTACAAACAAACAAACAAACAAAAAAAACTATAGCAAGGATTGTCCAAACTCCACTCTCCTGGTTTCTAAGTCAACAAAAGAGGATCAAATTTCTCTTCTAATTAGAAAAGAGGGAAAGATAAGTTGGGAGCCAAGTGGATGTGAAGACACCCACATTTATTCAATGCTGTGACCACAATCACATGCCTTCCTCATTTTTCACTCATAAACTGCTCAGAGGAGGAACTTCATTTGGGTGGGGAGATAGCAGGGATACCAGAGACATTCTGGGGCCAAAACAAGTTCCCTCTCTGTGTGGCACTTAGAACAGACCTACCATCCACCCCACAGGCTATAGGCACTACAGAGGGCTGTGTGAGCCCAGAACCCTAAAGGGTAGAGCTGTGGATGGAGCCATAGAAAACTGAGGGGTGGTATTAGGCAGTGGGGTTAGAGGCTTTGTGAGCTGGCTAAGCATACCTCCAGATTATCCATCAGACTCCTGCAGCAACATGAGGGGCTGATACCAACACCAGTTGGCTGGAAGCAATTCCCAGGCTCCTCAATGGACCATTGTATTAGTTTCCTATTGCTGATATAACAAACTTAATAGTTCAAAACAGTATAAATATATTCTCTTACAGTGTTGAAGGTCAGAAATTTTAAATATTTCCTTCTAGAGGCTCTAAGGAAGAATCTGTTTCCTTGCCTTTTCTGGTTTCTAGAAGCTGCCTTCCTTCCTTGGTACAGGGCTCCCTTCCCCATCTTCAAAGCCAACATCATACGTATCATCCATCTCCTCTCTTCTCTGATCTCCCTCCCTTTTATAAGAACCCTTGTGATTACATTAGGTACACTCAGATCATCAGAATAATCCCCCAACAAGGTTCTTAATCACCAAGTTCAAAATTTCTTTTGGATGAAAGCTAATGTAATCACAGGCTCCAGGCATAAGGACTTGAACATCTTTGAAGGGGCCATTATTCTGTCTACCATACTCACCATTCACCAAGCAGCTCTGACCTGAAATATCACACACTCACACATATATACAGAGTTCTCATCTTGCCAACCTTGCTTGAATGTAGAGGCCAGCCTACTCCTCATGCAAGGGCCACATAAGAAATATCTTAGGTTTTATGGGCCAGAAGGTCCCTGTCACAACTGCTAAACTCGCCGTTATAGTGTGAAAGCAGACAGACAACACATAAATGAATAGGAGTGACTGTGTTCCAATACAATTTTATCTATGGATACTAAAATTTGAATTTCATATAATTTTCATGTGTCACAAAAGATGGCTCTTTCTTCTATGTTTCTTTAGCCAATTAAAAATATAAAACCTATTCTTTATAGAAATAGGCAACATCTGGGTTTGGCTGTGGGCCATAGTTTGCCAATCCCTGCTCTGAGGTGGTTGACGAGTTGGGAGTGCTATCACCAAATGGTATCCATCCATTTCAACTATGATGGACTCCTTGATGCCTGACCTTGAGGAAGGTGGAGGGCTGGAGTTAGTGAGTAGGGGAAAGGCCTGAGCTGAGAAAGGGGACTGATCCTCTCTTTTATGTCTTCAGATGTGGATGAGTGTAGCTCTGGAAAACACCAATGCCACAACTCTACCTGTTGCATCAATGTGAAGGGCAGCTATAGATGGTACTGTCATCATGACTGGGTAGCCAGGTCCAAGCCTCTGCATGGTCTGAAGCTCACCATCTGTGAAGGTATATAGTCCGGACACACATACATGCATGCATGCACATATAAGTATAACATGCCTGTATATGTATGTGCACATACACTCTTGCACATGAACATGTGTGTGCATACATGCATTCACAAAACAAAAAGCAAGCATACACATGCATTCAGCATGTGCACAAACACACACATACACACACACACACACACACACACACACACACACATACACCAGTGGTGCTCCTGCCTCTTTTCCCTGCAGAAGTCCCCTTCTCCTCATGGACATCACCTTCTGGGGTCAGCAGCCAGGTGAGTGAAACTTCAGCAGAAGACCAGAAGCAGAAAGACCTTCACCAACCATCTTGTGTCCACCCTCTCCCCAAACTCCCTCTTCAGGCTCTCTTACTCACCCCCATGTCTCCTTTCCCCAGAGTCTCTCCCACTTCTTTGACAAAGTCCAGCAATTATCCCAAGACTTCACACCAGCCTTGGCCAAGAACACCATCCAGGTAAAGTTGGAACCAAGAAAGAGGCTAGATATGGGAATCCCATAGAGACCTTTGGTAGGCGTGAAAACAAGGCCCCATGTAGTGGGCACTGCAACTGGTCCCTCACCCATGGTGGTGAGAAGACTAGGGCACTCAGCTATCTGAGCACTTTTAAAGACACCCACATGCACTAATTTATTTCCCTATTTCCCTATTGCTTATTCTGGGCTTCGGGCTTATGTCAGCCTTGGCCTTTCTGACCTGCGTTGACGTCTCCATAGCTGAGATCTAAGCAGCAGGGACCATCCTGGGAATTTAATTCAGTGCCATTGTTACCCTCCAAATACCCAGTCTCTAGGGTCTGTTCTCTAGGGCTGAATGGTCAGGTCTTTGCGCAACCCTTTTGATCCACTGACCACTGGCTCTGTGTCCGCATCCCCCCAGGACCTCATGAGGGAAGTAAGTGAGCTGCTGGAGACCCCAGGGGACCTGAAGACCCTGCCTCCCTCAGAGCAGCACTGTGTGGCCACTCACCTGCTTGTTGGCCTGGAGGATGTCCTGAGAGTGCTAAGCAAGTTCCTGCCCAACGGGCCATTGACTGTTCATGCTCCTGCAGGCACAGGTAAGTCTGCATCAGACTCCTGCTCCTCCTGTTCACCTTCTCGCTCTTCCTTCCTAGAGACTGCCCCACTGGAACCAAGTGACCACACTCACATCCCAGGATTTTTTTTTTTTTTATGTTTTGTTAGTCACCACACAGTACATCATTAGTTTTTGATGTAGTGATCCATGATTCATTGTTTCTGTATAACACCCAGTCCTCCATGCAATACGTGCCCTCCTTAATACCCATCACCAGGACTTTATTTAAAAGAACTCATTTCATAAAATAAACCGTGAAACTGTCTTTTATTTGTTTTAAGCACAAAAGATTAAGATTTTTAAATGATAAGCAAAAATAAACATATACAAATATCAATAAGTCTATCATTATGTCATTTATATAAAATAAAATTGCAACAATTGTATTCATAAAAATAAGGTATTCAAAAATAAATTCAATACTACTTGGAAATGAAGAAAATACAATGAATCTTGAAAAGTTGAAAATTACATAATGTGATTTAATCCATTTTAAGTACAATCTTAAATAACATTGTATCAGTGTTTTTTTAATTTAATTTTATTATGTTATGTTAGCCACCATACATTACATCATTAGTTTTTGATGTAGTGTTCCATGATTCATTGTTTGCATATAACACTCAGTGCTCCATGAAGCTGGTGCCCTCCTTTATACCCATCATCAGGCTAACCCATCACCCCACCCCCCCCTCTAGAACCCTCAGTTTGTTTCTCAGAGTCCATCGTCTCTCATGGTTCGTCTCCCTCTCCGATATCCCCCCCTTCATTTTTCCCTTCCTTCTCCTAATGTCCTCCATGCTATTCCTTATGTTCCACAAATAAGTGAAACCATATGATAATTGACTTTCTCTGCTTGACTTACTTGACTTAGCATAATCTCCCCAGTCCCATCCATGTTGATGTAAAAGTTGGGTATTCATCCTTTCTGATGACTGAGTAATATTCCACCATACATGGAACACATCTTCTTTATCCACTCATTTGTTGAAGGGCGTCTCGGCTTGTTCCATAGTTTGGCTATTGTGGACATTGCTGCTATGAACATTGGGATGCATATGGCCCTTCTTTTCACTACATCTGTGTCTTTGGGGTAAATATCCAGGAGTGCAATTGCTGGGTAATAAGGTAGGTCCATTTTTAATTTTTTGAGGCATCTCCACACTGTTTTCCAAAGTGGCTGTACCAACTTGCATTCCCACCAGCAGTATAACAGGGTTCTCCTTTCTCTACAACCTCTCCAACATTTGTTGTTTATTGCCTTCTCAGTTTTTGCCATTCTAACTGGTGTAAGGTGGTATCTCAATGTGGTTTTGATCTGAATTTCCCTGATACTAATGATGATGAACATTTTTTCATGTGTCTGTTAGCCATTTGTATGTCTTCTTTGGAGAAGTGTCTGTTCATGTCTTCTGCCCATTTCTTGAATTGATTATTTGTTTTTTGGGTGTTGAGTTTGAGAAGTTCTTTATAGATCTTGGAAATCAGCGCTTTGTCTGTAGTGTCATTTGCAAATATCTTCTCCCATTCTGTGGGTTGCCTCTTTGTTTTGTTGACTGTTTCCTTTGCTGTGCAGAAGCTTTTTATCTTGGTGAAGTCCCAAAAGTTCATTTTTGCTTTTGTTTCACTAGCTTTTGGAGATGTATCTTGAAAGAAGTTGCTGTGGGCGATGTCCAAGAGGTTACTGCCTATGTTCTCCTCTAGGATTTTGATGGATTCCTGTCTCACATTGAGGTCTTTCATCCACTTTGAGTTTATCTTTGTGAATGGTGTTAGAGAATGGTCGAGTTTCATTCTTCTGCATGTGGCTGTCCAATTTTCCCAGCACCATTTATTGAAGAGACTGTCTTTTTTTCATTGCATGTTTTTTCCTGCTTTGTCAAAGATTATTTGACCATAGAGTTGAGGGTCCATATCGGGGTTCTCTATTCTGTTCCATTGGTCTATATGTCTGTTTTTGTGCCAGTACCATGCTGTCTTGGTGATCATCGCTTTGTAATATAGCTTGAAATCAGGCAACGTGATGCCCCCAGCTTTGTTTTTCTTTTTCAACATTTCCTTGGCGATTCGGGGTTTTTTCGGATTCCATACAAATTTTAGGATTGTTTGTTCCAGCACTTTGAAAAATGTCATTGGAATTTTGATCGGGATGGCATTGAAGGTATACATTGCTCTGGGTAGCATAGACATTTTCACAATGTTTATTCTTCTGATCCATGAGCATGGAATATTTTTCCATCTTTTTGTGTCTTCTTCAATTTCTTTCATGAGTGTTCTGTAGTTCCTAGAATACAGATCCTTTACCTCTTTGGTTAGGTATATTCCGAGGTATCTTATGGTTTTTGGTGCTATTGTAAATGGAATCATTTCTCTAATTTCTCTTTCTACAGTTGCATTGTTAGTGTATAAGAAAGCAACTGATTTCTGTGCATTGATTTTTGTATCCTGCCACATTACTGAATTGCTGGATGAGTTCTAGTAATTTGGGGGTGGAGTCTTTAGGGTTTTCCACATAAAGTGTCATGTTATCTGTGAAGAGAGAGAGTTTGACTTCTTCTTTGCTAATTTGAATACCTTTTATTTCTTTTTGTTGTCTGATTGCTGTTGCTAGGACTTCTAGTACTATGTTGAACAACAGTGGCAAGAGTGGGCATCCTTGACGTGTTCCTGATCTTAAGGGAAAGGCTTTCAGCTTTTCCCCATTGAGGATGATATCCGCTGTGGGTTTTTCATAGATGGATTTTATGAACTTGAGGAATGTTCCCTCTATCCCTATACTCTGAAGAGTTTTATTCAGGAAAGGATGTTGTATTTTGTCAAATGCTTTTTCTGCATTAATTGAGAGGACCATATGGTTCTTCTCCCTCCTCGTATTAATGTGTTCTATCACATTGATTGATTTGCGAATGTTGAACCACCCTTGCATCCCGGGGATAAATCCCACTTGGTCATGGTGGAGGATCCTTTTAATGTATTTGAGGATTTTGGAATCCATATTCATCAGGGATATCGGGGTGAAATTCTCCTTTTTGATGGGGTCTTTGCCTGGTTTGGGGATTAAGGTAATGCTGGCCTCATAGAATGAGTTTGGAAGTTTTCCTTCTATTTCTATTTTTTGAAACAGCTTCAGGAGAATAGGTATTATTTCTTCTGTGAATGTTTGGTAGAATTCCCCAGGGAATCCATCAGGCCCTGGACTCTTGTTTTTGGGGAGGTTTTTGATCACTGCTTCAAACTTGTTACTGGTTATTGGCCTATTCAGGTTGTCAGTTTCTTCCTGTTTCAGTCTTGGCAGCTTATAGGTTTCCAGGAAGGTCTCCATTTCATCCAGATTGCTCAGTTTATTGGCATATAGTTGTTGATAATAATTTCTAATAATTGTTTCTATTTCCTTGGTGTTAGTCGTGATCTCTCCCCTTTCATTCATAATTTTATTAATTTGGGTCCTTTCTCTTTTCTTTTGGATAAGTCTGGCCAGTGGTTTATCGATCTTATTAATTCTTTCAAAGCACCAACTTCTAGTTTCGTTGATCTGATCTACTGTGTTTCTGGTTTCTAATTCATTGATCTCTGCTCTAATTTTAATTATTTCTCTTCTAATGCATGGCTTAGACATCATTTGTTGCTTTTTCTCTAGTTCTTTAAGGTGTAGAGTTAGTTGGTGAATTCGGGATTTTTCTACGTTTTTGAGTGAGGCTTGGATGGCTATGTATTTCCCCCCTTAGGACCGCCTCTGCAGTATCCCATAGGTTTTGGACTGATGTGTTTTCGTTCTCATTAATTTCCATGAATTGTTTAAGTTCTTCTTTGATTTCCTGGTTGACCCAAACATTCTTGAGCAGAGTGGTCTTTAGCCTCTAAGTGTTTGAATTTCTGCCAAACTTTTTGTTGTGATTGAGTTCCAGTTTTAAAGCATTGTGGTCTGAGAATATGCAGGGAATAATCTCAATCTTTTGGTATCGGTTGAGACCTGATTTGTGACCCAGTATATGGTCTATTCTGGAGAAAGTTCCATGTGCGCTCGAGAAGAATGACATTTACAGGGACAATCTATAAAAACAACGTCTTTACAGGCAACATGATGACAATTCATTCATATCTTTCAATAATCACTCTCAATGTGAATGGCCTAAATTCTCCCATAAAATGGCACAGGGTTGCAGATTGGATAAAAAGACAGGACCCATCCATATGCTGCCTACAAGAGACTCATTTTGAACTTAAAGATACATCCAGACCGAAAGTGAAGGGATGGAGATCCATCTTCCATGCCAGCAGACCTCAAAAGAAAGCTGGGGTAGCAATTCTTTTTTTTTTTTTTTATTGTTATGTTAATCCCCATACATTACATCATTAGTTTTAGATGTAGTGTTCCATGATTCATTGTTTGTGCATAACACCCAGTGCTCCATGCAGAACGTGCCCTCCTCAATACCCATCACCAGGCTAACCCATCCTCCCACCCCCCTCCCCTCTAGAACCCTCAGTTTGTTTTTCAGAGTCCATTGTCTCTCATGGTTCTTCTCCCCCTCCGATTTCCCCCCCTTCATTCTTCCCCTCCTGCTACATTCTTCTTCTTCTTTTTTTCTTTCTTAACATATATTGCATTATTTGTTTCAGAGGTACAGATCTGAGATTCAACAGTCTTGCACAATTCACAGCGCTTACCAGAACACATACCCTCCCCAGTGTCCATCACCCAGTCACCCCATCCTTCCCACCCCACTCCCCACTCCAGCAACCCTCAGTTTGTTTCCTGAGATTAAGAATTCCTCATATCACTGAGGTCATATGATACATGTCTTTCTCTGTTTGACTTATTTCGCTCAGCATAATACCCTCCAGTTCCATCCACGTCGTTGCAAATGGCAAGATCTCATTCCTTTTGATGGCTGCATAATATTCCATTGTATATATATATACCACATCTTCTTTATCCATTCATCTGTTGATGGACATCTTGGCTCTTTCCACAGTTTGGCTATTGTGGACATTGCTGCTATAAACATCGGGGTGCACGTACCCTTTCGGGTCCCTACTTTTGTATCTTTGGGGTAAATGGGGTAGCAATTCTTATATCAGACAAATCAGATTTTAAACTAAAGTCTGTAATTAGAGACACAGAATGACACTATATCATTCTTAAAGGGTCTATCCAACAAGAAGATCTAACAATTGTAAATATCTATGCCCCCAACATGGGAGCAGCCATCTACATAAGGCAACTGTTAACCAAAATAAAGAGTCATATTGATAATAATACGTTAATTGTAGGAGACCTCAATACTCCACTCTCAGCAATGGATCATCTAAGCAGAAAATCAACAAGGAAACAAGAGCTTTGAATGACACACTGGACCAGATGGACCTCATAGATATTTACAGAACATTCCACCCTAAAACAACAGAATACTCATTCTTCTCCAAACTAATTTTTTAATGATTTATTTATTTATTTGAGATAGAGAGAGAGCAGGGAGGGGAGGGGCAAAGGGAGAGGGAGAGAGAATCCCAAGCTCTGCGCTCAGTGCAGAGCTTATATCAGAACTTCATTCCTTTTGATTGACAAATAGTATGCCTTCATGAGGTTATACACATTTGATTTATCCATTCATCGTTTCATGGACATTTAGGTTGTTTCTGCTTTGAGGCTATTATGAATAATACAGCAATTAACATTCATGTACAAATTGTGCAGATATATGTTTTCGTTTCTTTTGGGTAGATACCTAAGAGTGGAATTGCTGGGTCATATAGTAACTCTACGTTTAACATTTTGAGAAATTGCCAGACTGTTTTCCAAAGTGGTTGGACCATTTACATTACCACCAGCAATGGATAAGCATTCCAATTTCTCCACATCATTGCAAACACTTGTTATTTGGGGGATTTTTGATATTATAGCCATCTCGTAAGTATACAGTGGTATCTCATTCTGATTTTAATTTTCGTTTACCTAATAACTAATGATGTTAATGATATTTTCATGTGCTTATCAGCATTTTGTATATCTTCTCTGGAGAAATGTTTATTCAAATCTTTTGCCCATTTTTAAAAGTTTTTTTATTTAAATTCAACTAGCCAACATATAGTACATCATTAGTTTCAGATGTAGTGTTCAATAATTCATCAGTTGCATATAACACCCAGAGCTCATCACATCATGTGCCCTCCTTAATGCCCATCACCCAATTACCCTATTCCCCCACCCAACTCCCCTCCAGCAACCTTCAGTTTGTTTCCTATAGTTAAGAGTCTCTCATGGTTTTTCTCCCTTTCTGATGACTTCCCATTCAGTTTTCCCTCCCTTCCCCTATGATCCTCTGCACTGTTTCTTATATTCCACATATGAGTGAAACCATACGATAATTGTCTTTTTCTGATTGACTTATTTTGCTTAGCAAAATACCCTCCAATTCCATCCACATCAATGTCAATGGTAAGTATTCATCCTTTCTGATGACTGAGTAATCTAAATACTCCACATCATTTGGCATCAGGGAAATACAAATCAAAACCACAATGAGATACCACCTCACACCAGTCACAATGGCTAAAATGGACAAGTCAGGAAACAACAAATGTTGGCAAGGATGTGGAGAAAGGGGAACCCTCTTACACTGTTGGTAGGAATGCAAGCTGGTACAATCACTCTGGAAAACAGTATGGAGGTTCCTCAAGAAGTTAAAAAACAGAGCTACCCTATGACCCAGCAATTGCACTACTAGGTATTTACCCCAAAGATACAAATGCAATGATCCCCAATGTTTATAGCAGCAATGTCCACAATAGCCAAACTGTGGAAAGAGCCCAGATGTCCATTGACAGATGAATGGATAAAGCAGATGTGGGAGATAGATAGATAGATAGATATAGATATATGTATAGTTATATATATATATGAATGTTTTTTATTTAAACTCCACTTAGTTACCATACAGTGTAATATGAGTTTCAGGTATACAATACAGTGATTCAACACTTCCATACATCACCCGGTGCTCATTACAACAAGTGCCCTCCTTAATTCCCATCACCTTTTTCACCCATCCTCCCTGGTAATCATCAGTTTGTTCTCTATAGTTGAGTCTATTTCTTGGTTTTCCTCTCTTTTTTTCCCCCAAGATCATTGGTTTTATTTCTTAAATTCCACATATGAGTGAAATCCTATTGTATTTGTCTTTCTCTGACTGATTTATTTCACTTAGCATAATACTTTCTAGCTCCATCCATGTCATTGCAAATGTAAGATTTCATCCTTTTTGATGGCTGAGTAATATTCCATTGTATATATAAATCACACCTTCTTTATCCATTCATCAGTTGATGGACATTTTGTCTCTTTCCATAATTTGACTATTGTTGATAATGCTGCTATAAACATTGGGGTGCATGTAGCCCTTTAAATTAGTATTTTGTATTCTTTGGGTTTTTAATTGGGTTATTTGTCCTATTATTGGGTTGTAAGAATTCTTTATATAGTCCAGATACCAGACCTTGTGAGACTTTGAGCTGCAAATACCTACATCAGCTTTAAGAGTAGTGTTGTATATATTCAAATTTAGAAAATCTTTGAACTAGAATTAGAATTGTCATAGCAACAGAAGCCTTGACTTGTCCATTAGCATTTTCTCCCTTTTCTTGAGATTATGCAAATTTAGTAGAAAATTTTCTAAATAAGTACAATCTTTGGAGACCCTTTGGTTTTCAGCTTTCAAAAATACTCAAATAACAGTATTAAGCCAACCACATTACTCTCACATCAGTACTTAAAATTCCTGTGGTTTATCAGCATATCAAAAATTCTAATCCCAATACTGCAAGCAATAACCTGACTTCTCCTGTCTCTCCTGTCATTGCCACCACCATAGAACTGTCCCTGAAGGTGCAAGAGCAAGGAATCGGGGATGTCACCTTGGGCCAGAGCCATGCAAAGATGCATCTGAACTGGGATGTGGCACAGGGATCCAGTGACTTTGGTAATGACTAAAATGGAGAACGGAAGGCCACTGAGACCTTGCGATGGGACAAGACAGCCAGGATGGGCCATGCACAGAATTAAAGATTAAAGGAAAGTGTAGGGTGGGTGGGGCTACAGGGGAGAGTCCGTCTGAGGAGGAAGGGGCCCTTTTGGGCACCCCAAAGTATCAACATTGGTCTCTTCCTACAGGCCCTTCTGTGGTGGGCCTTGTCTCCACTCCAGGGATGGGCAGGTTGCTGGCTGAGGTCCCCCTGGTCCTGGAGCCTGAGAAGCAGGCAGTTCTGCATGATGCACACAAGGGCACGGTGCAAGGAGTCTCCTCTGTCCTGCTCTCAGATGTCAACTCTGCCTTTATGAGCAACAGGGACACCCAGAACCTCAGCTCCCCCATCACCTTCATCTTCTCCCACCATGTGAGTGCTGGTGAGATGGGGATGTGGAAGGAGCCTGGATCCTGGGCAGCCTCACTGCTCAGCTCAGCCTTGGGGCTCTGGGGAGCTCCCCTGCCAGTGATTGCCTCCCCAGTATAGTCAGCCCTTCCTGAGTCAGCTCTGAGTCAGCCTCTCTGAGCACCAGAACCACCAACCAGCTCACTCCTATGCCCTGTTCCTACAGTCAGTGACCCCTGGGCCAAGGGAGGAGGTGTTCTGCGTCTTCTGGAAACATGGTCAGAATGGATATGGTCACTGGTCCACCACAAGCTGCAGGATGGTGGCCACCAGAGGCACCAACACCACCTGCCAGTGCACCCACCTCAGCAGCTTTGCCATCCTCATGGCCCACTACGATGTGCAGGTGAGAGCCCTAAGAGGGGCCATGGAGACAAGGATGCTAGGGACTGCAGGCACCAGAAAGGAACAGATGTGATGAGAGAGGTCAGAAGGGAGCCGGGGAGAATGGCAGCATCAAGGGCCAAACCATCATCCTCTCCTGGCCAGGTGACAGGATTACTTCTTCAGGGGGAACCAAGAACTGAGATTCACCCAGGTGACAGCAAGTAAGGATCCACATGGAGATAAGAATGAGAACTCTTTTAGTTAAATGGCCAGGCCTCATAGGAATCCAGACAAATTCAAACAGCACCCCCAAAACAGTGTGCTTCCTCCTGCCACTTCGCTAAAGAATAAAATACGTTGTACAAGTTTTCCCAGTTAAATTTTTGAAGAGATGAAAACTATGGTTTAAAACTCAAAAGCAACAAAAGGAGTAACATTGAAAAGTCTCTTTCCCACCCATGGCCCCCAGTGATCAGAGTCCTTGGAAGAAATCTCAGTTTCTTTTTGGCCCTTTTATTTATTTTTTAAATGTTTAAAAGTTAGGTTGCTTTTATTTATTTTATTTTATGTTATTATGTTATGTTAGTCACCATATAATACATCATTAGTTTTTGCTGTAGTGATCCATGATTCATTGTTTTCATATAACACCCAGTGCTCCATGCAGCACGTGCCCTCCTTAATACCCATCACCAGGCTAACCCATCCCCCCACTCCCCTTCCTTCTAAAACCCTCAGTTTGTTTCTCAGAGTCCATAGTCTCTCATGGTTCATCTCTCCCTCCACTGTCCCCCCCTTCATTTTTCCCTTCCTTCTCCTAATGTCCTCCATGCTATTCCTTATGTTCCACAAATAAGTGAAACCATATGATAATTGACTTTTTCTGCTTGATTTATTTCACATAACATATTCTCCTCCAGTCCCAACCATGTTTGAGTCCTTTTAGAGATATTTTATGTAAAAACAAACTAATACATATAATGCACAGTTTTATTTCCACTCAAGCCATTGCCTACCATATTCACTCTTATGTATTTTTTCCACTTAAAATACTTGTGAGATTCAATATTGATACATAGAGAACTTTATCATTCATTTTTACATCTGCATAACTTTCCATTCTGTGGATGTTCCATACTTTAACCAATCTCAAATGATAAACATTTTCTTTGTAATATTTGGTTTCTACAATGTTGCAGTAACATTACTAGTTCATTTGTAGTTCTAATATATATATTATATCTATACGTATATGTGTATCTGTATCTTTATCTCCACATTTCAACACATTTCTATAGCCAGCCAATGGATTCTTTTAAATTTTAAAGTAAGGTAACTATATTGTCATTCTTGGCTATTTCCCCACCATCCATGCAAGGTGTTTAAGTGTATAGATTTGACTTTTCTTTCATTTTTGAAAATGTCTTGAAATCTCTTTTTCAACATTTGTTCTCTTCATTGGTTGGGTTTTCTTCATTGAATGCATATAGTGGCTCTCATTTGCCTGGTTCCCATATTTCCTTCTCCTCTGAAGTCCTTTTACTTCTCTCCTTATATTAATATTCTTTTATTATTATGTTCAGTTAGCCAACATATAGTATATTATTAGTTTTTGATGCAGTGTTCAATGATTCATTAGTTGCATATAACACCCAGGGCTCATCACAACGCATGCCCTTCTTAATACCCATCAGCTTGTTACTCCATACCCCCATCCTCTTCCCTTCTGTAACCCTCAGTTTGTTTCCCGGATTTTTTTGACAAGCATCTTTCAACTAACATCTTCTTTCATGAAGATAGAAGTGTTTTCTTTTTTTAATTTAAATTCAAGTCAGTTAACATATAGTGCATTATTAGTTTAAGGGGTAGAGTGTAGTGACTCATCAGTTGCATATAACACCCAGTGCTCATTACATCACGTGCTGTCCTTAAAGCCCATCACCCAGTTACCCCATCCCCCCACCCACCACCCCTCCAGCAACCCTCAGTTTGTTTCCTAGAGTTAAGAGTCTCTTATGGTTTGCCTCCCTCTCTGTTCTCATCTTAATTTATTTTTCCTTCCTTTCCCCTGAGTTCTTCTGTTTTCTTTCTTAAATTCCACATATGAGTGAAATTATATGGTAGTCTTTCTCTGACTGACTTATTTCACTTAGCATAATACCCTCTAGCTCCATCCATGTCATTGCAAATGGCAAGATTTCATTCTTTTTGATGGCTGAGTAATAGTCCATTGTATATATTAACATAATTTTGCCCATTTTTTCATTCCTGTTCTCTACATCTCTTTTTTTTGGTTTTGTTTTTTGTTTGTTTGATTGTTTAATTTTATTTTATTATGTTATGTTAGTCACCATACATTACATCATTAGTTTTTGGTGTAGTGTTCCATGATTCATTATTTGCGTATAACACCCAGTGCTCCACACAATACATGCCCTCCTTAATACACATCACCGGGCTAACCCATCCCTGCATCTCCCTCCCCTCTAAAACCCTCAGTTTGTTTCTCAGAGTCCATAGTCTCTCATGATTCATTTCCCCCTCCTATTCCCCCCCCCCTTCATTTTTCCCTTTCTACTACTTTTTCTTTTAACATAAAATTTATTATTTGTTTCAGGGGTACAGGTCTGTGATTCATCATCTTACACAATTCACAGCACTCACCATAGCACATACCCTCCCCAATGTCCATCACCCAGCCACCCCATCCCTCCCACCCCCCACTACTCCAGCAACCCTCAGTTTGTTTCCTAAGATTAAGAGTCACTTATGATTTGTCTCTCTCTCTGGTTTCATCTTGTGTCATTTTTTCCTCCCTTCCCCTATGGTCCTGGGTCTTGTTTCTCAAATTCCTCATATCAGTGAGATCATATGATACTTGTCTTTCTCTGATTGACTTTTTTCGCTTAGCATTATACTCTCTAGTTCCATCCACGTCGTTGCAAATGGCAAGATTTCGGGTTTTTTGATACTGCATAATATTCCATTGTGTGTGTGTGTGTGTGTATCACATCTTCTTTATCCATTCATCTGTTGATGGACATCTTGGCTCTTTCCATAGTTTGGCTATTGTGGACATTGCTGCTATAAACGTTAGGGTGCACGTACCCCTTCAGATCACTACATTTGTATCTTGGAGGTAAATACCTAGTAGTGCAAATGCTGGGTCATAGGGTAGCCCTATTTTAAACTTTTCGAGGAACCTCCATACCGTTTTCCAGAGTGGCTACACCAGATTCCATTCCCATGAACAGTGTAGGAGGGTTCCCCTTTCTCCGCATTCCCGCCAACATCTGTCCTTTCCCAACTTGTTAATTTTAGCCATTCTGACTGGTGTGAGGTGGTATCTCCTTGAGGTTTTGATTTGGATTTCCCTGATGCCAGGTGATGTTGAGCACTTTTTCATGTGTCTGTTGACCATTTGGATGTCTTCTTTGCAGAAATGTTTGTTCATGTCTTCTGCCCATTTCTTGATTGGATCATTTGTTCTTTGGGTGTTGAGTTTGATAAGTTCTTTATAGATTTTGGATACTAGCCCTTTATCTGACAAGTCATTTGAAAATATCTTCTCCCATTCTGTCGGTTGTCTTTTGGTTTTGTTGACTGTTTCTTTTGCTGTGCAAAAGCTTTTTATCTTGATGAAGTCCCAATAGTTCATTTTTGCCTTTGTTTCCTTTGCCTTTGATGATGTTTCTAGGAAGAAGTTGCTGTGGCTGAGGTGAAGAGGTGGCTGCCTGTGTTCTCCATTAGGTTTTTTTTTTTTAGAGAGAAGCATTTTGTTTTTATTATTTTATTTTTTTGTTATGTTATGTTAATCACCATATATTACATCATTAGTTTTTGATGTAGTGTTCCATGATTCATTGTTTGTGTATAACACCCAGTGCTCCATTCAGTACGTGCCCTCTTTAATACCCATCACCAGGTTAAGCCATCCCCCCACTCCCCTCCCCTCTAGAATCCTCAGTTTGTTTCTCAGGACTCCTGTCTGACAATATCTTTCACCCATTTGGAGTCTATTTTTGTGTGTGGTGTAAGGAAATGGTCCAGTTTCATTATTCTGCATGTGGCTGTCCCAATTTTCTCAACACAATTTGTTGAAGAGACTGTCTTTTTTCCATTGGACATTCTTTCCTGCTTTGTCAAAGATGAGTTGACCATAGAGTTGAGGGTCCATTTCTGGGCTCTCTATTCTGTTCCATTGATCTATGTGTCTGTTTTTGTGCCAGTACCATACTGTCTTGATGATTACAGCTTTGTAATAGAGCTGGAAGTCCGGAATTGTGATGCCGCCAGCTTTGCTTTTCTTTTTCAACCTTCCTCTGGCTATTTGGGTTCTTTTCTGGTTCCATACAAATTTTAGGATTAGTTGTTCCATTTCTTTGAAAAAAGTGGTTGGTATTTTGGCAGAGATTGTATTAAATGTGTAGATTGCTCTAGGTAGCATTGATATTTTCACAATATTTGTTCTTCCAATCCAAGAGCATGGAACGTTTTTCCATTTCTTTGTGTCTTCCTCAATTTCTTTTTTTTTTTTTAATTTTTTTATTGTTATGTTAATCCCCATACTTCCTCAATTTCTTTCATGAGTATTTTATAGTTTTTTGAGTACAGATTCTTTGCCTCTTTGGTTAGATTTATTCCTAGGTATCTTATGGTTTTGGGTGCAATTGTAAATGGGATCGACTCCTTAATTTCTCTTTCTTCTGTCTTGTTGTTGGTGTATAGAAATGCCACTGATTTCTGTGCATTGATTTTATATTCTGACACTTTACTGAATTCCTGTATGAGTTCTAGCAGTTTTGGGGTGGAGTCTTTTGGGTTTTCCACATAAAGTGTCATATCATCTGCAAAGAGTGAGAGTTTGACTTCTTTGCTGATTCAGATGCCTTTTATTTCTTTTTGTTGTCTGATTGCTGAAGCTAGGACTTCTAGTACTATGTTGAATAGCAGTGATGATAATGGACATCCCTGCCATGTTCCTGAGCTTAGGGGAAAAGCTCTCAGTTTTTCCCCATTAAGAATGATATTCGCTGTGGGTTTTTCATAGATGGCTTTTATGATATTAAGTTATTACCCTCTATGCCTACATTCTGAAGAGTTTTAATCAAGAAAGCATGCTTTACTTTGTCAAATGCTTTTTTTGCATCTATTGAGAGTATCATATGGCTCTTGTTCTTTCTTTATTAATGTAGTGTATCACATTGATTGATTTGCGGATGTTGAACCAACCTTGCAGCCCAGGAATAAATCCCACTTGGTCATGGTGAATAATCCTTTTAATGTACTGTTGGATCCTATTGGCTAGTATTTTGGTGAGAATTTTGCATCCATGTTCATCAGGGATATTAATCTGTAGTTCTCCTTTTTGATGGGGTCTTTGTCTGATTTTGGGATCAAGGTAATGGTGGCCTCATAAAATGAGTTTGGAAGTTTTCCTTCCATTTCTATTTTTTGGATCAGTTTCAGAAGAATAGGTATTAATTCCTCTTTAAATGTTTGGTAGAATTCCCCTGGGAAGCCATCTGGCCTTGGGCTCTTGTTTATTGGGAGATTTTTTATTACTGCTTCAATTTCCTTACTGGTTATGGGTCTGTTCAGGTTTTCTATTTCTTCCTGGTTCAGTTTTGGTGGTTTATACGTCTCTAGGAATGCATCCATTTCTTCCATATTGTCTAATTTGCTGGCATATGTTGCTCACAACATGTTCTTATAATTGTTTGTATTTCTTTGGTATTGGTTGTGATCTCTCCTCTTTCATTCATGATATTATTTATTTGGGTCATTTCTCTTTTTTTTTTTTGATAATTCTGGCCAGGGGTTTATCAATCTTATTAATTCTTTCAAAGAACCAGCTCCTAGTTTCATTGATCTGTTCTACTGTCTTTTGGTTTCTATTTCATTGATTTCTGCTCTGATCTTTATTATTTCTCTTCTCCTGCTGGGTTTAGGCTTTATTTGTTGTTCTTTCTCCAGCTCCTTTAGGTGTAGGGTTAGGTTGTGTATTTGAGACCTTTCTTGTTTCTTGAGAAAGGCGTGTATTGCTATATACTTTCCTCTTAAGACCGCCTTTGCTGCATCCCAAAGATTTTGAACAGTTGTGTTTTCATTTTCATTTGTTTCCATGAATTTTTTAAATTCTTTAATTTCCTGGTTGACCCATTCTCCTGCTTCATTTGTAGGTGTTCAGAATGGTTTGATACCTATCTAGCTGAATTCCTGGGACCAAATGAAATTTAGGTGTCCTACTCCTCGGCCATCTTGCTCCTCCTCCTTGTTCTCTATATCTCTTAAACTATGCTTCAATAGGTCCATTTTTAATATGACCTCTTTAAATCTTGCCTTCATTTCTAGAGGGTTTTTTCCTTCTATTTATCTACTGGGCTTTTGTAACACACAACTTCTTAAGATTTCTCTTCTCTAATGCCTTATATCTCTGCTTTCCATTTCTTACTTATAAAGGCAAGCGCTTCCTTTGTTCAGGGTAAATAATGTCACAACTTTCTTCTGCTCCAAGTTAACAATTATTTCATGAGTAATCCTTACTAACATTTTTTTTTCTTTCTTCCTCCTTTATTTCTGGTGATATTTTGTATAATATTTTGTATAGATCTGTGTTTGTTCCTTTTGATCACTTATCTTTAAGGCAGATGGTGTTTCCTGGAGGAGTGATTTCCAAGGTATGTATGTAAAAACATGTTCAGGGCTATATTACAGGTTTTCATGGTTTTTATGTTAGTTTTAAAAATTTATCTAAGCAAAATTAGAAGTCAGCAGTGGGGCTTTCACATACAAAACCAGTTTTCCTCCACAACTAGAGCCAAACTTCTTCCTGCAAATATGGTTCTTTTGTATAATTAAACACTTAGCTTCAGCTCCTCTGAATCTTTAAATAAACTAGTACAAGGAGACTCCTGCCCACATCATTCTCACTGTTGTAATCGTGAAACAGATTATTCAGGTTTCCTCTGATGTGCACTTCCAGTCAGTCTTCTCTGATATTAACATCTCTTCCAATTATTCTCTATTTTCACAGAAAGTGGAAATGATGTTTCTGGTTTTCATTACACTTGTGACATTTGAAGCATTTCCAAGAACAGGTGTGTGTGTGTGTGTGTACGTGCAACCTTTGGGCCACCTTTTTCAATACCAAAATAATTAACTTTTTCTTGCAAACAAGGATTTCTTTAAAGCTTGATAAGTACTAGAATTTGGAATGAATCATTAGCAGTGGGGAGATATGGGAGGGGAGTAGGGGAAACAGATAAGTGCATGTGGTTTGTGGTCCATGTTATTTTTCCCAGCCCAAGAATATTATTATTTTTTAGCTGAGCTGGTACAAATACTCATGAAGGTGATCTCAGGTCATTGCAATGGGTAGGACTGAAGTATCACTTCCAGAAGAGCAACATGTAAAACTAAAAAACTTAGTTTCAGCATCAAAATACAACCCTAATAGTCAAAGGCTTGATATCCTGAAGGAGAATTATCCTGTCACACAGATACTGCTGAGTTTATATGAGCTCTACTTCTAGACATCAGACACTCAAGTAATTCATTTTTTAAAAAATTGATTTTATTGGGGTACAATATTATTGCAATAAAAATCAGATTATAAGTGTACACATCATAAGTATTCCCAATTCTAAACACCCTGTACTACAACTCTCACTGAGCTATAGAACCCTTCCATCACCTCAGAAAGCCACTCAGTACACTCTCAGTGTTCCCATCCCTACCCACAGGAAACCACAGATCTAATTTTATCACTATAGTTTACTTTTGACTACCCCAGAGTCATTCAATAGAGTAGAATTATTCTCCTTTGTGTCTGGCTTCTTTTACTCAACATTCTATGAGATTCTACCATGTTACTGTGTGTAACGTAGTTCATTCCTTTTTACTGCTATATAGCATCCTAATATATGATTATTCCACAAATTGTTTATCTGTCCTCCAGTTAATGGGCATTTGCATCACTTGCAGTTTGGGCTATTATGAATAAAGCTGATATAGAAGATTCTTTTTTTTTTTATGTTATGTTAATCACCATACATTCCATCATTAGTTTTTGATGTAGTGTTCCATGATTCATTGTTTGTGCATAACACCCAGTGCTCCATTCAGTACGTGCCCTCTTTAATATCCATCACCAGGCTAACCCATCTTAAAGATTGTTTTTGTGGACATTTGTTTTCATTTCTCTTGGGTAAATACCCAGAAATGGAATTGCTGAATCCTATGATAGGTGTATTTTAGCATTAGTGTATGTTTAACTTTATAAAAAAAACTCCCAAACTCCATTTCAAAACAGTTGTTACCTTTTATATTCTCAAATAGCAGTGTATGAGAGTTCCAGCTGCTCCATTTTGCTGGCATTTGGTACTATCAGGGTTTTTAAGTTTTGCTATTCTAGTCTGTGCTTTTAAAAACGTGACTGTGGGGCACCTGAGTGGCTCAGTTGGTTAAGTGACTGCCTTCAGCTCAGGTCATGATCCTGGAGTCCCAGGATCAAGTCCTGCATCGGGCTCCCTGCTCAGCAGGGAGGCTGCTTCTCCCTCTGACCCTCCCCCCTCTTATGCTTGCTCTCTCTCTCTCATTCTCTCTCTTAAATAAATAAATAAAATCTTTTTTAAAAAAATGTGACTGTGATCTCCTCGTTGACAGGTACCAGAAGGAGGATCCCGTGCTGGCTGTGATCACCTACCTGGGGCTGGACCTCTCTCTGCTATGCCTCCTCCTGGCAGCCCTCACCTTCCTGCTGTGCAAAACCATCCAGAACACCAGCACCTCGATCCACCTGCAGCTTTCAATCTGCCTCTTCCTGGCCCACCTGCTCTTCCTCATGGCCATTGACCGGACTGAGATCAAGGTACTGACACTGCCACAGAGGACCCCCTGCCCTGTCCTACGTGATGATCATTTTGTGGAGCATTGATAAAATAGCCTTGGGTCCTGAGGAGGTTAGAGGGGTAAGTAGCCTATTTCACATTGACTAATGAACTAGAAGACAAACCTTCTCCTGACAACGCGACCATATACATGAGAGTTCTCTTCAATGGCAAAGTATGGGAAAGGTCCCGGGGCCACCCTCCTCCCTGACAATCCCTCCTGGTGACACCTTTCTCCTCCCCCAGGTGCTGTGCACCATCACTGCGGGTGCCCTACACTATCTCTACCTGGCATCCTTCACCTGGATGCTGCTGGAGGGTCTGCACCTCTTCCTCTCTGCACGCAACCTGATGGTGGTCAACTACTCCAGTGTGAGCAGGGTCATGAAGAAGCTCATGTTTCCTGTGGGCTATGGAGTCCCGGCTATAATTGTGGCCATTTCTGCTGCTCCAGTCCTCTCCTTTATGGAACACCCACCCAGTAAATGCAAATTCTCACTGTCCTTATCTTCTCCAGTACAACCATGGCCATCATAGAACTAAGAGCAATTTAATTCCACTAGAACATGATAGGCAGAGAAAAGTCAGTGACCACTCCAAGGGCATCTACCTGGTGGAAGATTGCTTTCATTGAAGTGACTGTTTTAAGTTCTTAAGATTTAATTATTTTTAATTTATTAATTTTCATCTCATTTTTTACTTTTATTTAAATTCAATTAGCCAACTTATACTACATCATTAGTCTCATCCCATTTTTTTTCTTTTTCAATTTTTTATTTAAATTCCAGTTAGTTAACATACAACATTACTATTCGTTTCAGATGTAGAATTTAGTGATTCATCACTTACATATAATACCCGGTGCTCATCACAACAAGTGCACTCCTTAATCCCCATCACCCATTTAAACTGTCCCCCTACCTACCTCCCTCATCAACCCTCAGTTTGTTCTCTATATTTAAGAGTCCGCTTTCTGGTTTGCCCCTCTTTTTTCTTTATCCCCCTTTGTTCATTTGTTTTGTTTCTTTTTTTTTATTATGTTATGTTAATCACCATACATTACATCATTAGTTTTTGATGTAGTGTTCCATGATTCATTGTTTGCATATAACACCCAGTGCTCCATTCAGTACGTGCCCTCTTTAATACCCATCACCAAGCTAACCCATCCCCCCACCACCTTCCCCTCAGAAACCTCAGTTTGTTTCTCAGAATCCATAGTCTCCCATGGTTCGTCTCCCCCACCAATTTCCGCCCCTTCATTTCTCCCTTCCTACTATCTTCTTTTTTTTTTTTTTTAACATATAATGTATTATTTGTTTCAGAGGTACAGGTCTGTGATTCAACAGTCTTACACAATTCACAGCGTTCACCATAGCACATACCCTCCCCAATGTCTATCACCCAGCCACCCCATCCCTCCCACCCCCCACCACTCCAGCAACCCTCAGTTTGTTTCCTGAGATTAAGAATTCCACATATCGGTGAGATCATATGATACATATCTTTCTCTGATTGACTTATTTCGCTCAGCATAATACCCTCCAGTTCCATCCATGTCATTGCAAATGGCAAGATTTCATTCCTTTTGATGGCTGCATAATATTCCATTGAATATATATACCACATCTTCTTTATCCATTCATCTGTTGATGGACATCTTGGCTCTTTCCATAGTTTGGCTATTGTGGACATTTGCTTTGTTTCTTAAATTCCACACATGAGTGAAATAATATGCTATTTGTCTTTCTCTGATAAGATTTGATAATTTAATATTAATTATGAAGTATGTTAATAATTATATAGTATAATTATGTTTTATATTAATAATGATATATAAAATAATAATTATAAATTAATATATAGTGAACGTAGATGAGGTGACTATGTTTTATCTTTTAGATTTAATTATTTCATTTTTTGTGGGGTAGAGAAGCTTATATTCTTTTTATTAGTTTCAGGGGCAGAATTTAGTGATTCTTCAGTTGCATACAACACCCAGTGGTCATTACACCAAGTGCCCTCCTTAATGCACATCACACAATTACCCCCATCCTCCTTTCCTCCTGCAACCTTCAGTTTGTTTCCTATAGTTAAGAGTCTCTTATGGTTTGTCTTCCTCTCTGATTTCACTTTATTTCTCTTTCCCTTCCCCTATGTTCATCTGTTTTGTTTCTTAAATTCCACATATGAGTGAAATCATATGGTATTTGTCTTTCTCTGACTGACTTATTTCACTTAGCATAATACCCTCTAGTTACATCCATGTTGTTGCATATGACAAGATTTCATTCTTTTTGATGGCTGAGTAATATTCTACTGTATATATATACCACCTCTTCTTTATCCATTCATCCTTTGATGGATATTTGGGCTCTTTCCATTGTTTGGCTATTGTGGACATTGCTGCTATAAACATTGGGGTACACGTGCCCCTTTGAATCATTATGTTTGTATACTTTGGATAAAAACTTAGAAGTACAACTGCTGAGTCATAGGATAGCTCTCTTTTTAACTTTTTGAGTAACTTCCATATTGTTTTCCAGGGTGGCTGCACCAGTTTCCATTCCCACCACAGTGTAAAATGGTTCCCCTTTCTCCGCATCCTCACCAACATCTGTTGTTTCCTGAATTGTTAATTTTAGCCATTCTGACCAGTGTGAGGTAGTATCTCATTGTGGTTTTGATTTGTATTTCCCTGATGCCAAGTGATATGGAGCATTTTCGTTATGTGTCTGTTGGCCATTTGAATGTCTTCTTTGGAGAAATGCCTGTTCATTTCTTCTACCCATTTCTTGACTGGAATATTTGTTTTTGGGGTGTTGGGTTTGATAAATTCTTTATAGATTTTGGATACTAGCCCTTTATATGATAAGACATTTGAAAATATTGTCTCCCATTCCATAGGTTGCCTTTCATTCTTGTTGATTGTTTCCTTTGCTGTGCAATAGCTTTTTATCTTGATGAAGTCCCAATAGTTCATTTTTGCTTTTGTTTCCCTTGACTTTGGAGACGTGTTTAACAAGAAATTGCTATGGCTGAGATCAAAAAAGTTGCTGCTTGTGTTCTCCTCTATATTTTGATGGATTCTTGTTTCATGTTTAGGTCTATCATCCATTTTGAGTTTATTTTTGTGTATGGTGTAAGAAACTGGTCCAGGTTCATTCTTCCACATGTGGCTGTCCAATTTTCCCAACACCATTTGTTGAAGAGACTGTCTCTTTTCCATTGGATATTCTTTCCCACTTTGTTGAATATTAGGTGACCATGGAGTTGAGGGTCCATTTCTGGGTTCTCTATTCTTCAATTATTTTAAATAGTCAGTGCATATTATATAAATGACTATGTATTAGTATAATATTAATTGCATCTCATATATTAGTAAATGTCTATTAAAATATTCATTGTATTAATTGAGGGGGTTCTTTTAAAATCTAGAAAACAAAAGTGACATAAAGGGAGGCATTGATTTGTGTAAACTCCTTCTCTATCTTAATTTTAAAAGAAACGAAGGGTCATTTGGATGACGAAATAACTGTAACCACAGCTAAGATTTAAAAATCACTTCTGATATACAATCACTGTTCTAAATATTTTTCACATGTCAGCTCAAATCATCCCCCCAACAACCTGTGCAGTAGAAACTAGTAATAAGCCATATTACAGATGAGTAACTGAGGCACAAGGAGATTAACTAACATGGCCAAGATCACACAGCTGGTTGGTGGCAGAGCTGGGGTCACTTCAAGTCTGGTGCTCACATTATGCGCTTATCCTGATGACATGAGTGCTCAGCTGCATCAGGGAGCCCTGGCCAGCTGGCCTCCCTAGGGAGTTGAGCATAAAGGTCAATGACCTTTTTCCATAAAGGGCCAGATAATCAATAAATTCCAGCTTTGTGGGTCCTATGGTCTCTGCGGCAACTACTCAGGCCTGTCCTCAGAGCACAAACAGAACCACAGACAATTCAGGACGGAACGAGTGTGTGTTCCTATAAAACCTACTTATAAGAGCAGGCGGCAGCCGCCTGCTTTGCCAATGCCTACCTTCGAAGCTTCCCTTTGATGCTTCCCCCTGGGTCCATCTGACCCTCTCCCCAGTCCTCACACCTCCCACCTCACTCACAGCTCCCCTCCCTGGGGATAAAGTCCATCTCTGTCATTGCTCTCAGTGTGGCCTTGAGGTGCCTGACCTGTGAGTGTGTGAGTACCTGTGTCCTCATGAGGAATAAGTTATGTAATGCACGTGAGCCTTACTGCTGGGGCAGGCTCGCTGTTTTGTTTCATTTGGGGTTTTTTTGTACTCACTTCTTGGATGGTCCAAAATTTTCACCTTGTCTACACATACTCATCCTTCACATCTCAGCTTTAAAACAATTCAGTTCTTATGATTTGCCTCCCTCTCAATTTTCAACTTATTTTATTTTTCCTTCCCTTCCCCTATGGTCATCTGTTACACAGTGTTGTTTCAAAGTATAGGGCATTTTCTTTATGCTTCCACACACATATTTGAAAATACTTCTATCTTCATGAAAGAAGATGTTAGTTGAGAGATGCATTCTACACAGTTGTTTAAGTATACGGCACTTTCCTTATGCTTCCACACTTACATTATGGAAAGAGCCCAGATGTCCATCAACAGATGAACAGATAAAAAAGGAGGTGGCACTTATATTTACAATGGAATATTACTCAGCCACCAAAAAGAATGAATTCTTGCCATTGGTAATGACGTGGATGGAACTACGAGGTATTATGCTCATGAAATAAGTCAGTAAGAGAAAGACAAATATCATATGACTTCACATATATGTGGAATTTAAGAAAGAAAATGGATGTAGTGAAAAGAAGGGCCATATCCACCCCAGTGTTCATAGCAACAATGTCCACAATAGCCAAACTGTGGAAAGAGCCAAAGTGCCCTTCAACAGATGAATGGATAAAGAAGATGTGGTCCATATATACAATGGAATATTACTCAGCCATCAGAAAGGACGAATACCCAACTTTTACATCAACATGGATGGGACTGGAGGAGATTATGCTAAGTGAAATAAGTCAAGCAGAGAAAGTCAATTATCATATGGTTTCACTTATTTGTGGAACATAAGGAATAGCATGGAGGACGTTAGGAGAAGGAAGGGAAAAATGAAGGGGGGAATTTGGAGGGAGAGATGAACCATGAGAGACTATGGACTCTGAGAAACAAACTGAGGGTTTTAGAGGGGAGGGGGGTGGGGGGGTTGGGTTAGCCTGGTGATGGGTATTAAGGATGGCACATACTGCATGGAGCCCTGGGTGTTATACGAAACAATGAATCGTGGATCACTACATCAAAAACTAATGATGTATTGTATGGTGACTAACATGACATAATAAAATAAAATTTAAAAAAAAAGAAGATGTGGTCCATATATACAATGGAATATTACTCAGCCATCAGAAAGGATGAGTACCCAACTTTTACATCAACATGGATGGGACTGGAGGATATTATGCTAAGTGAAATAAGTCAAGCAGAGAAAATCAATTATCATATGGTTTCACTTATTTGCGGAACATAAGGAATAGCATGGAGGACATTAGAAGAAGGAAGGGAAAAATAAAGGGGGGTGGAAATCGGAGGGAGAGATGAACCATGAGAGACTATGGACTCTGAGAAACAAAATGAGGGTTTTGAGGGGAGAGGATGGGTTAGCCTGGTGATGGGTATTAAGGAGGGCACATACTGCATGGAGCACTGGGTGTTATACAAAAACAATGAATCATGGATCACCACGTCAAAAACTAATGATGTATTGTATGGTGACTAACATAACATAATAAAATTAAATTAAAAAAAAAAACAATTCAGTTCTTTCAGGGAAACCCTTTCCAACTATTGGGATCTCCTATACCCTGGACTAGATTATGGATCCAGCTACATATCCTCATAGCTCCTCATACTTGATAATAAAATTCATCATCTTGATTTTGTCTATTGTCTAATTGTTGATCCTCCAACTTCATCTGTGTCTCCCTGAGGACTGAGACCACTCTACCGTAATCCCAACTGGGTCTTCAGGGCCAAGCACAGATCCTGACACAGAGGATATACTTGATATTTGTCCAGAAAAAAAAGAAATATATATATATATAATTTATTTTACTGATTGATTCTTTTTTTTCCTTTAAAAAATTTATATTTATTTCTGCCAGCATTTCTGGAAGCCAAAACTTAAAAGAGCTCTTTGAAAGGAATTTATGTTTCTTAAAAACAACTTTATTACAGAACGCTTCACATGGAATAAGCTGAACATACTGAATGTATAAAACCTAATGGGTTTGGGAATAAGCATACACCCATGTATCCGTGACCACTATCAAGAGCATATACAAAGTTTCAGTAATATAAGATAAATAGGATCAAGATATCAACTATAAACCATTGCAACAGTAGATGACAGTGTTGTATGCTGAAAATTTGTTATGAGGATAGATCTTATGTTCAATGTTCTTACACAATGACAGCAATAGTAAAATAATAATAATAATAATGAAGGAGGAAGGAAGAAACATTGGGAAGGGAGGGGTATGTTTATTTATCAGTCCTTTGTCCATGAAAGCCAATATTTTCTTGAATCTCTTCCCATCTCTCTCTAAGATGCTGACTCCACACAGACAAAGGATTCATATGGACCTTCTTTGGCGCCGTCTGCACCATTTTCTCCATGAGTAATGGATGACATCAGAACAGCCTGCCTGCCCAGCTGAGGGTTATTCAAAGATTGGGTGTATCAGGAGGGTGACAGGCAGGGTGAGCAGTCATTCCAGTTGGCCCAGGACTGATGAGGGGCTCCCAGGAGGTGGGAATTCCCATTGTAAAACCAGGACTAAAGTGTTTCCTGAGATGTGGCACTTTCAGTGCTAAAATTTGGAATTCCCATGCAAACTGAACTGAAGTGGTCACCGGAGTTACAGGACAAACATGGGCCTGAGTTACTGGGTGTTTGGTTTGCTTTTCTAGGACTGTTAGAAAATACAAAAGCTTCTTCCCTGCCAGGTTAGGAGCTGGATGAGCTAGGACAAAGGTTTGCCAGATGTGGAGTGTAGTTAATATACCTGTGGGTTTTCTGCAGATTAATTTGGCTTTCTTTCTGATGACCTTCTGGATTGTGAAAACCAAGCTCTCCTCCATCAACAGAGATGTTTTTGCACTCTCAAAAACACCAACCATTTGGCATCTGTTCATTGTCTCCTCATTCCATCTTGTCATCACAGATAGACAAAATATGCTTCCTACCTTTTACACTAATTCCTCCACCTGCACACCTCCTGACTTCTCAGTAACTTCACATTACTGATCATACATTTTCTCTCTAATATATTTGGTCTCATGTCCTCAATAGCATCCTTTCCACCTGCTTTGCAACATGTTAAATCTCTCTCTGACACTGAAGTATTGTTATATATTTGATTCCTCCCTCTTCTTCCTCCAGATATTCGAACCTGGATTTTGCCTCCATCATTCTACCAAAAGAGCTCTCTCTTAGGCCTCCAATGTTCTCCACTTATAAATATCTTTTGGTCCTCTTAGCTTTCTTGACAGCACTTGGTACTCTTGGCAGTACTGGATGCTGTGTTTGCCTCCTCCATTTTGAAATACTCCTCTTGTGTGTCTGGCTTCTATGTCTCAACAGTCCTTGGAAAACTTGCTATCTTTCTACCTGAGCTTTCTTCATCTCCTTTATATTTCAACTATGAACTTCTATTCTCATAGTTTGGTACAAGATTTTATGATGTATGTAGGTTAATGTTTAGAAAAGTTAATAAGTACATTTCAAAGTGTACATCTTGCCTGTGTCTTAGAGGAGGCAGCCATGGGATGTAGAGGAGATTTTTCCTATTTTGCTGTATATATACATTGTTAACATTATTTTAAAAGAGAATATTCACATATTTGTGATCTGAAAAATAAAAAGAAAATTCTAAGTTGCTACAAAGCACAAAGAAATAAATTCACATGATATGGATAACTATCTACTTTTCACTTTAAACTGTTCACATCTACCCTCCGGGAGGGTATGTGCTATGGTGAACACTGTGAATTGTGTAAGACTGTTGAATCACAGACCTGTACCTCTGAAACAAATAATATATTATATGTTAAAAAAAAAAAGAATACAAATTTTAGGATTGTTTGTTCCAGCACTTTGAAAAATGTCATTGGAATTTTGATCGGGATGGCACTGAAGGTATAGATTGCTCTGGGTAGCATAGACATTTTAACAATGTTTATTCTTCCGATCCATGAGCATGGAATATTTTTCCATCTTTTTGTGTCTTCTTCAATTTCTTTCATGAGTGTTTTGTAGTTCCTAGAGTATAGATCCTTTACCTCTTTGGTTAGGTTTATTCTGAGGTATCTTCTGGGTTTTGGTGCTATTGTAAATGGAATCGTTTCTCTAATTTCTCTTTCTACAGTTGCATTGTTAGTGTATAAGAAAGCAACTGATTTCTGTGCAAGTTAGTACAGCCACTTTGGAAAACAGTGTGGAGGTTCCTCAAAAATTTTAAAATAGAGCTACCCTATGACCCAGCAATTGCACTCCTGGGTATTGACCCCAAAGACACAGATGTAGTGAAAAGAAGGGCCATATGCACCCCAATGTTCAGAGCAGCAATGTCCGCAATAGCCAAACTGTGGAAAGAGCCGAGATGCCCTTCAACAGATGAATGGATAAAGAAGATGTGGTCCATATATACAATGGACTATTACTCAGCCCTCAGAAAGGATGAATACCCAACTTTTGCATCAACATGGATGGGACTGGAGGAGATTATGCTGAGTGAAATAAGTCAAGCAGAGAAAGTCAATTATCATATGGTTTCACTTATTTGTGGAACATAAGGAATAGCATGGAGGACATTAGGAGAAGGAAGGGAAAAATCGGGGGGGGTGGGAATTGGAGGGAGAGATGAACCATGAGAGACTATGGACCTGAGAAACAAACAGGGTTTTAGAGGGGAGGGGGGAGGGGGGATTGGTTAGCCCAGTGATGGGTATTAAGGAGGGCACGTACTGCATGGAGCACTGGGTGTTATATGAAAACAATGAATCGTGGATCACCACATCAAAAACCAATGATGTACTGTATGGTGACTAACATAACATAATAAAATTTTTTAAAAATAATTAAAAAAATAAATGCAAAAAAAAAGAAGAAGATAGCAGGAGGGGAAGAATGAAGGGGGGGGAATCGGAGGGGGAGACGAACCATGAGAGACTATGGACTCTGAGAAACAAACTGAGGGTTCTAGAGGGGAGGGGGTGGGGGGATGGGTTAGCCTGGTGATGGGTATTAAAGAGGGCACGTTCTGCATGGAGCACTGGGTGTTATACACAAACAATGAATCAAGGAACACTACATCAAAAACTAATGATGTAATGTATGGTGATTAACATAATAAAAAGAAAGTGTTCACATCTAGAAGGACCTTCTCCAGATTATGGGAGCAATGCACAACTTTTGTTGGTGTGTTTATATTTTCCATACCAGTTATTCTCCCAGCAATCTCTTTCCTTAAAAACCATTAATCCTCCACAAGACGTAGACTATCCTTTGGATCTGGGTAAGGAGGAGGAGTGAACAACATCCAGTCACCCACAATATGATCTCCTCACTTCACTATGTGGAAGTGCCTAGCTGCTTCCTGAAGCAGACACTATACAGTACTTTTCCCAACATGCAAACCCCCCTGGAAACAAAGCCCTCCCCACACAAAACCTACAAAACAGAGTCCCAAGCAGAAATCCCAGATTGACCTTCTAGCACATTCTCAGGGTGTTTTACAGCTGGGAAATTCAGTCTGTACTGGCCTGAGCTCAAATACTGGCTCAGCTATTTGCTCTTTATTACACTGTAAACAAACTATTTTATATCAGATCTCTTCGCTTCCTCATTTCAAAACCCTCTCACTATCTTCCCCGACTCGTCTTAGCTTCCTCATTTCAAAACTCTCTCACTATCCTCCCCGACTCTTTCCAGCACCGCTCCAGATTCCTCCCACCTAGCTTCTCCAGGACCCCACCCCTCTTCCCACCATCAGGCACTCACATTCTCTGATCAGGACCCGTCAATGACTCTAGCCCATCCCTCTGGTCCACAACAGTCTCCCCCATTCTCTGACTCTCTCCAATTCCTTTCTAGGCTCATTCTTCCAATTCCTCACATCTCCCACATGCAGAATTCCTACTCAGCTTCACAGAATCCCCACCACCCAAGCCTTAGATTACTGATCATGTTTCTGGATTTCTGACCACCCAATCCTGAAATTTCAATTCCACTTACTGCAGATCCACGGCCTCAGATCTCCAGGTACAGGAGGCAGGGGTTTCTGGTACCCAGGCTCCTCTAGTCACAAACTTCCAATTCCCAGGTTCTGAGGATTCCAACTTCCAGGAATCAGCTGCAAAGTCCTCTTCATCCAGGGGAGTGCATGCTGTCTTCTCTGCCCTTAAAAGCCTCTGAAGTAGGGAGCCCAAGGGGCATGATGACCTCAGTGTGTTCATTGTAGCATTGGAAGGCAGAAAAACACAAACCACTCAAGTGAACCATCAATAAGAAATGGCAAGATGAAAAGTTACTTTGGTTTTAAGGAATGCCAGTCCACAGACACAAAGACTGAAACACTTCTTCCTATGTTGACGTGGAAAAATCTCCATGTACAAGTTGTTGGGTGTCCATAGCACAATACCATATAATTCTAAAAGCTTAGATTTATTAACATTGTAATGTTTACACAGACATACTCTTATCTAACTTTTCATAATTAAGTTATAGATTCTATGTTTGGCAGAACAAATTATAATTTGTTGATAATAGAGAATACTTATTCAAGGGAGGTTAGGTCAAGGTGAGGATCAATCAGATATCTCTTGTGTTTGTGGTGTTATATTTTTACAACAAAATGTATTCATGTTTTTACTTGTTATCAAAAATAAACTTTTAAGTGTTTTAAATAAGGTACCCTCTCCTGGTAAAGGCAAGAATACCATTGCTAAAAAGCAAAGTATACAATGGAATATTACTCAGCCATCAGAAAGGATGAATACCTAAAATTTGCATCAACATGGATGGAACTGGAGAAGATTATGCTAAGTGAAATAAGCAGAGAAAGACAATTTTCATATGGTTTCACTTATATGTGGAACATAAGGTATAGCATGGAAGACGTTAGGAGAAGGAAGGGAAAATCAGAGGGGGAGACGAACCATGAGAGGCTATGGACTCTGGGAATCAAACCAAGAGTTTTAGAAGGGAGGGGGGTGGGGGAGTGGGTTAGCCTGGTGATGGGTATTAAGGAGGGCACGTATTGCATGGAGCACTGGGTGTTATATGCAAACAATGAATCATGGAACTCTACATCAAAAACTAATGATGTACTGTATGGTGACTAACATAATAATTTTATATATATATATATATATAGAGAGAGAGAGAGCACAAAGTATAAGGCATGACATATTCCAACTCTAATTCTTAATTAGTTCTCTGCCCACAATGCTTCTTGAAATTCCTTGTGTATGTGGAACATCTGGTATCTCTTGTTAAGCTGCAGATTCTGAGTGAGTAGCCATTGGGCCTTTACCTTTGCTTAGGAAGCAGGACTTGTGGAGCAATCTCATGGTACCCATGTTAAATACTCATTTCAAAAGACTTTGAAAATCCATAACTGAATAGGCTCACAATTCTTTATGCTACCTCCAAGCTCAACCCCATGGGATGGAAACAAAAAAGAAGAGGTACCTGTACTTGAAAGAAAGACATAAAGCAATCATTATTTAGAGAAGGCATGATTGTTTGCCGAGAAAGCTTCAGAGAATTCACTGGAAAATACTGACAGTCCAATCACATCCCAATAGCAAGGTCAACGTTCAAGATGCATTGATTTTCCTATCAAAGGAAAAACAAATTTTAAAATGCAAAGAGCTGTTTGAACATAATAATAAAAAATAAATTAATTAAATTTAATTTTTAAAAAATAAAATAAAATAAAATTTAAAACTAAAACTTCTACAGTACCTGAGAACAATCCTACAAGAAATGCATGAAGTTTCTCAAGGAGAAAATTGTCAAGTGTAACATAAGAAGAACTTATAACCTAGAGAAAGAAAGAGGTTGGTGGGGGTGAGGAAGTCTTAATATTATAAAGAAGCTATTATTTCCAAATTCATCTACACAGTCAATGCAATGACAATCTAAGTCCCAAGACATTTTTGTGAAATTTAGTAAACTAGCCATCAAGTGTATATAGAAGAAAAAATGTGACCGAGGAGACAGTTCACTTGAAGAGTAAGTGAACAAGTGCTCACAATGGCCCATTTCCTACTTTCTTCTTTTTCTTGACCAAACTTTAATCAGACCTCTCTCTTTCCTACAGGCCCCTGAACTCTGCTTACCCTCAAGTTTGAGCAAGTACCAAAAAAGTGGAACATGCCTTCCCCATCAGCCTCTCCGGGGAACTGGCTGACCACAGCATGACCGTCTTTTTGTCACAACACACTGATAATTTCCCCTTATTTGTCCAGCTTCCCCTCCAAAGATGCTGCTTATTTCTGTCTGCTTCCTCCTTTACCTTATGAAATAAAAATATTTTTCCATATGATTTTGAGATGCTCATGGGTTTCTGAGATCAGAACCTTCTCCCTGCTGCAATAGTCCTTCTAAGTAATGTGTCTCTTTATTCAAGCCTAGATTTAAATTTATTTGACATAAAATACAGGGATTTGCCTCATAACATCTATAAAAACAAAACCATGACATTTCTTAATGTGTGTTTTCCATGAATAGAAAATGAGTCAATGAAATCAAATAAAGGATACGTCATGTATAGCAATGTAACGATCCATAAAAATGACATTTCAAATCAGTGTGTGAAACATTACATGTGAAGTCAGGGAAGTCACAGATTTTTCTCAACAAATGGTGTCAGGACAACAGGCTATTCATTTAGGACAAATTATTTACTGGACAAATTCCAGGTATATTAAAATCTACCAAAATTATTAGAACATTAGAAAATCAAGGGCAATGTCCTAGGCAAGATTAAAGAAAAATTCATATAGTCAATAATTGAAAACCTGGACCAAAATGAAATTGTAAGTTTATGGTGGTGACACCACACTCAATTTCCTCTTTATTACAACTGTAATAGGATTGATATTTACCCTGTTTTTTATCAGTGTGAGTGTGGATATGCAGAATCATCAAGTGACATGGGTTTTCCAAGATACCCCTGCCCATGGTGGCCCAAAACGGTACAATGAACAGGGTGTGCAAGTCGTCCAGGATGCAGTACAGCAGGTGACTATTTGACTGGTGCATCCTCAGTGTCTGTCCTGCCTGCCAATTTGTTTAGAGAGTCCCATCCCTGGGGGCAGTCATGAACTAGGCCAGTCTATTAGTGGTCAGATTCCAGTTTGGAAGGGGCAGCTGGATTGTATCTGGTTCATAATGCATGTGCTCTTCGGGCTCCTGGGGTTCCTGTTAAGGATGAGACAAGGGTTGAATCAAGAGGGACTATGACTAGTGACTACGGGCACCTGGCTCACTCAGTCGGTCAAGCATGTGACACTTGATCTTGGGGTGGTCACTTCAAGCACCACATTGGGTATAGAGGTTACTTTAAAAATACATTTTTTAAAGAGGAATGCAAGAACAAATATTGTGAAGATGTCAATGCTACCTACAGCAATCTACACATTTAATGCAATGCCTATCAAAATACCATCAACTTTTTTCAAAGAAATGGAACAAATAATCCTAAAATTTGTATGGAACCAGAAAAGACCTCAAATAACTAGAGGAATGTTGAAAAAGAAAAGCAAAGCTGGTGGCATCACAATTCCGGACTTCAAGCTCTATTACAAAGCTGTCATCATCAAGACAGTATGGTACTGGCACAAAAACAGACACATAGATCAATGGAACAGAATAGAGAGCCCAGAAATGGACCCTCAATGCTATGATCAACTAATCTTCGACAAAGCAGGAAAGAATGTCCAATGGAGAAAAGACAGTCTCTTCAACAAATGGTATTGGGAAAATTGGACAGCCACATACAGAAGAATGAAACTGGACCATTTCCTTACACCACACACAAAAATAGACTCACAATGGTTAAAAGACCTAAATGTGAGACAGGAGTCCATCAACATCCTAGAGGAGAACACAGGCAGCAACCTCTTCGACCTCAGCCACAGCAACTTCTTCCTAGAAACATCACCAAAGGCAAGGGAAGCAAGGGCAAAAATGAACTATTGGGACCTCATCAAGATAAAAAGCTTTTGCAAAGCAAAGGAAACAGTCAACAAAACCAAAAGACCACCGACAGAATGGGAGAAGATATTTGCAAATGGCATATCAGATAAAGGGCTAGTATCCAAAATCTATAAAGAACTTCTTAAACTCAACACCCAAAGAACAAATAATCCAATCCAGAAATGGGCAGAAGACATGAACAGACATTTTTCCAAAGAAGGCATCCAAATGGCCAACAGACACATGAAAAAGTGCTCAACATCACTCGGCATCAGGGAAATCCAAATCAAAACTTCAATGAGATATCACCTCACACCAGTCAGAATGGCTAAAATTAACAAGTCAGAAAATGACAGATGTTGGCGGGGATGCGGAGAAAGGGGAACCCTCCTACACTGTTGGTGGGAATGCAAGCTGGTGCAGCCACTCTGGAAACAGTATGGAGGTTCCTCAAAAAGTTGAAAATAGAGCTACCGTATGACCCAGCAATTGCACTGCTGGGTATTTACCCCAAAGATACAAATGCAGTTATCCGAAGGGGTAGATGCACCTCAATGTTTATAGCAGCAATGTCCACCATAGCCAAACTGTGGAAAGAGCCAAGATGTCCATCAACAGATGAGTGGATAGAGAAGATGTGGTATATATATACAATGGAATATTATGCAGCCATCAAAAAAATGAAATCTTGCCATTTGCAACGACGTGGATGAAACTAGAGGGTATTATGCTAAGCGAAATAAGTCAATCAGAGAAAGACAAGTATCATATGATCTCACTGATGTGAGGAATTCTTAATCTCAGGAAACAAACAGGGTTGCTAGAGTGGTGGGGGGTGGGAGGGATGGGGTGGCTGGGTGATGGACACTGGGGAGGGTGTGGGCTATGGTGAGCGCTGTGAATTGTGTAGGACTGTTGAATCACATAACAAATAATACATTATATGTTAAAAAAAAAGAT
The DNA here is from genome assembly GCF_964656455.1 of Halichoerus grypus. NCBI lineage: Eukaryota > Metazoa > Chordata > Mammalia > Carnivora > Phocidae > Halichoerus > Halichoerus grypus. The sequence goes on from NC_135712.1 coordinate 206,180,437, forward strand.
AGTAGGAAGGGAAAAATGAAGCGGGGGGCAATCGGAGGGGGAGAGGAACCATGAAAGACTATGGACTCTGAGGGGCGCCTGGGTGGCTCAGATGGTTAAGCATCTGCCTTCAGCTTAGGTCATGATCTCCAGGTCCTGGGATCAAGCCTCACGTTGGGCTCCCTGCTCAGCAGGGAGTCTGCTTCTACCTCTTCCTCTGCCTCTCCCCACTGCTCCTGCTCTCTCTCTATCTCTATCTCTCTGTCTCAAATGAATAAATAAAAAATTATTTAAAAAAAAAAAGACTACGGACTCTGAGAAACAAACTGAGGGTTCTAGAGGGGAGGTGGGTGGGGGGGATGGGTTAGCCTGGTGATAGGTATTAAAGACGGCATGTATTGAATGGAGCACTGGGTGTTATAAGCAAACAATGAATCATGGAGCACTACATCAAAAATTAATGATGTAATGTATGGTGATTAACACAACATAATAAAATAAAATTTGTAAAAAAGAGGAATACAACTATGATTTGTGAGCATATTTTAATTAAAATTTTGCACTTGAATGGAGAAACTTGGCCTTATTTCCTCTGTTAAACCTCATTTGGTGCTGTTGGATTTGTTGTTCTTTATTCTTTTATCCCTTTGAAAATGGATGCTCTTGCTCTAAGATAATATTTATCTCTTGACTTTTCAAACTAGGAAGTTTCAGTATTCCCTTATTGACCGGAATAACCTTAGATGCCTAAAATTGTTGGTAGTGTCCCTTCCAATTTAGCTGCCCCTCAAATTCAAGTGAATATTTTCCCTTCTTCCTTTACCCTTCTCCAAAAATAAAGCAGGTGACAAAGTTTCCTGGGGGGAAAAAATGTTTATGTTGACAAAAACACCATATTCAGAGTCTGAATGCATGTGATACAATAAAAAATTTTGCATTGTTTAACAAAAGATATCTAGATATAGATACATACATACACACATATGTATTCTTAATGCCTTAAAGTCAGTAAGAAAAATATGGTGAATAAAATAAAGTGTGCAAGGGGCACCTGGGTGGCTCAGTCGTTAAGCGGCTGCCTTCGGCTCAGGTCATGATCCCAGGGTCCTGGGATCGAACCCCACATCGGGCTCCCTGCTCAGAGGGAAGCCTGCTTCTCCTTCCTCCCACTCCCCCTGCTTGTGTTCCCTCTCTCGCTGTGTCTCTCTCTGTCAAATAAATAAAATCTTTTAAAAAAATAAAAATAAAAAAAATAAAGTGTGCAAAAGATAGGAGTATATAATCCACAGAGACCACCATGAAAATACCAGGACATATGAAAATTGCAACAATACTGTTAATGAGATACTAATTCATATATTAAGATAAATCATTTACCCATCAAATTGGGGGGGGAATGAAAACATTTGATAATGTATAATTTTAAGATTCCAAGACATCTGTAAACCCTAAGCCTCCTAATAGTTAAATAGAAACTTAGAATTATAAAGTTGGAATGTCCTTTACAGATCATCTAGACTGGCTGTGTCATCCTATCAAGAAAAAAAAAACCTGTGCATCCTTCAGAGAGACTGGCTTATATTCTTGAAGTATTTGATATTTTTGCTGTCCATGAATATATAATGAACATGTCTTCCTGACAATTTTAAGTTCCTGTGTCTTTCTTCTATCAATTTCCTTCTAAACGAGATAAATGATTTACCAGAGCCTAAGGGTCACTTAAGCCACAGATCAACAAAATTTCTCATGTTAAAAATGAAAAATAAAAAAAATGATATGATAGCAGTAGTGTTGATTGCATGTGGAAAATTGATCCTCTCCTATGGCACCTGGGTAATTTGATACAATCTCATTACATAGAAGAGTTGCAGAATTTATTACAACATAAAATATATATGTTCTGTAACCCAGTATATAAACCACCTAGTCTAAGCAAATTTAAAAATGTTCTCCTTATGGTATTTTTGAGACATTCACTACAGCATTATTGTAGCAATGGGAAACAGGAGGCCATATAAATGTGCATTTAAAAGGAGAAACACAAAATATATTTTGTAATCTACATATATACAACAACAGCCAAAAAGAAAGATGTGGATCTATAGACAGTGACATGCAAAACCTCTCCAAACATTTTTGATTAAAGAATAAGTTGAAAACAAAGTACATAGTAGGAAAAACTTTATTTTAAAAACAACCACAGCTGAATTATATATAAGCATTTTATACAAAACAAAAACACCACTCTAAAAGATAGAGGGAAGGAAGATACAACAGGACCTTGGGACCCAAAACACTATGCAATGGCGAGTCCCATGAGCTTTTGTTTGGCCTCATCTATCCCAGGCTTGGAATTAAAGAGGCTGGCAGCCCAGAAATGCCAACAGGTGCAGACAACAAAAAATGTCCCCAAGAAAAGCCAGTTCTCCCTATCCAAAGGACCAGGAAAGGGAGCGCCTGGCAAAACAGAAAATATTTCAGCAGTAACTGCCCTATTCCAACCAAACAACAGAGAAAAACTGTCCCCACACTTATTTTCATCAGCAAAGGTCAAGTCTGGAAGCCCAGACCTCTACCCTTGCCCGGCTGTGATGAAGCATTCCCTCCCACCCGCTGGGGTTGTGGCTGAGAAGGAGCTGGGACTTTCATGGTGTCAGTAGAGGCCCTGTGAGGAGCAGTAACAAGGCATCCCTTCAATCCCACGTCAGGTATCCTCCCACACAGGAGTGTCAGTGGGCCCAAGAGGAAAATCTGCATTCCCACCCTCACTTGCCAGCAACAACATGGCCACTCCTCCCCCCACTCCCAGCATGATGTCAGAAGAGTCTGCCAAAACAGAAGATCCTAATAAAATCCAGTTTCAAAACACAATACCATAAAGACCAAGGTTACAATTTAAAAAATCATTGTCATACCAAGAACCAGGAAAACCTCAACTTGAGATGACACAAATGTTAGAATTATGACAAATATTTTACGGCAACCATCATAAAAAAATGTTCTAGAGACTGTGGACTCTGAGAAACAAACTGAGGGTTCTAGAGGGGAGAGGGATGGGGGGATGGGTTAGTCTGGTGATGGGTATTAAAGAGGGCACGTAGTGAATGGAGCACTGGGTGTTATATGCAAACAATGAATCATGGAACACTACATCAAAAAAAATAAGTTAGGGGCGCCTGGGTGTCTCAGTCGTTAAGCGTCTGCCTTCGGCTCAGGTCATGATCCCAGGGTCCTGGGATCGAGCCCCGCATCGGGCTCCCTGCTCCGTGGGAAGCCTGCTTCTCCCTCTCCCACTCCCCCTGCTTGTGTTCCCTCTCTTGCTGTGTCTCTCTTTGTCAAATAAATAAATAAAATCTAAAAAAAAAAAGTTAAAAAAATGTTCTAATGAGCAATTACAAGCAAACTTTTCTGAAACAAATGAAAAAATAAGAAGTCTTAGCAAAGAAACAGAGAACTTTGATAAGAAACAGATGATTACAAAGACCTAATGGAAATTTTAGACCTGAGAAAATACAAAAAGTGAAAACTCTACTGGATGGGCTTACTAGCAGAATGGGGACAAAAGAAGGAAAAAATCAGTGAACCTGAAGACAAAACAATATAATTTATGCAATCTGAATAAGACAGACAAAATAAACTACAAAAAAAAATTATCAGCATCTCAGGGACCTCTGGGACTATAAAAAATATCTAATATTTCTGCAATTGAATTCCATGAGAAACTCTTAACTCTAGGAAACAAACTGAGGGTTGCTGGAGGAGAGGTCGGGGGGGATGGGGTAACTGTGTGATGAGCACCACATGTTATATGCGACTGATAAGTTATTGAACTCTACATCTGAAACTAATGATGTACTATATGTTGGCTAATTGCATTTAGATTTTAAAAAATGAATTCCAGAGGGAGAGAATATGGAACTGAAAAACTATTCAGAGGGAAAAAAATGGTTAAAATTTCTCAAATTTCCAAAAGACAAAGACATATAGATTCAAGAAGCTGAGGAAACTCCAAACAGAATCAACTTAAGCAAATTAGGGCCAAGAAACATCACAATCAAACTTTTGATATGTAAAGACAAAGAAAAAAATCTTGAAAGCAATGAGAGATTATGATTCCTCATCCCTAAGGGAACAAACATTTCAGATATCAGCTCATTTCTCATCAGAAATCATGGATGCCAGTGGAATGTAGCACAGCATTTTTCATGGTGTGGATGAATGGATAAAGAAAATGTGGTGTCTATGTATATAATGGAATTTTATATATATATGAATATTATTCAGCCAGTTACAAAATAAATAAGTCATGGGGATATAAAGTACAGCATGGTAACTACAATTAATAATATATTGCATATTTGAAAGTTGCTAACAGAATAGATCTTAAAAGTTCTCATCACACACACAAAATTTGCAACTATGTATGGTAATGGATGTCAAGTAGATTTATTGTGGTGATTATTTCACAATATATACAAATATCAAATCATTATGTTATATACCTAAAACTAATATAATGATGTATGGCATTTATACCTCAATAAAATTGTCTTTTAGGGGCGCCTGTGTGACTCACTCAGTTAAGTGTCCAACTCTTGATTTCTGCTCAGGCTATGATCTTGGGGTTTTGGAATCCAGCCCTATGTGGGGGTTTCTGTGCTCAGCAGCGGGTCTGTTTGAGATTCTCTCCCTCCTTCTCCCTCTACCCTTCCCCCCACTCACACTCTCTCTCTCTCTCTCTCTTGCTCGCTCTCTCTTTCTCTAAAATAAATAAGCACTGGGTGCTATACGCAACTAATATATCATTGAACATTATATCAAAAACTAATGATGTACTACTATATGTTGGCTAATTGAATTTAAATTAAATAAATAAATAAAATCTTTTTTAAAAATTGTCTTTTAACAGATACTAAATAGTTAATTCTGTTGACTCTGATCCAAGGTCTTCATGAGGTAGAAAGACCAGCAAATTCTTCATGTTGGGAAGTTCTTATAATACACAGGATTACATATTCCTATACCACAAAGATTTAAAAACCACCTTCAAGGAGGCTTTCAGTACAAACACCAGTAATGCTATGCAAATACTTAAAAAATAGAAGGGGAGTTTCTGAGAAGTTAATCACAAGACAGATTCTCTGGAAAGAAAGGATCCAGACCAGTGGTTTCCTATGGCAGTTCCTCTGGAGCCCAAGTCAGATTTAAAACAGGAAGTCTTTGTAACACACACAGACCCAGACCAGACGTCCTCTATGCCTGGGCTCACTGGTGTCTGCATCATGAGAAACAGAAATCTACTGCTGCCAGGTAGGTAGAATTATAACAATAATGACAGATAACTAAAGCTATCTGGGAACTCTCTATCCAGTTAGAAAATATTCTGTGTTCTTGATAATCTGTTTTGTTTCCCACTTTTTCTATAAAGGACAAAGGGAATCGATTTTAAGAAGGATGTTGGATCATTTATATTAAGTCTCAAAGGAGAAAATCAGTAAAACTTACTCCTGGAGCCAATCCAACAGAGATTTCTCATTTTACCACCTATATTGGTCCAGTTTCTCCAGAGAAACAGAACCAGTATAATGTGTGTGTGTGTGTGTGTGTCTGTGTGTGTGTGTCTGTCTGTCTGTCTGTGTGTATGAGAGAGAGAGGGTGAGGGAGAGAGAGAAAGAGAGAGATTCATTCATTTTAAGGAATTGGTTCATGAGATTGTGGAGGTTGGGAAATTGATATTCTGCAGGGCAGGCCAGCAGGCTGACTTGATGTTACATCTCAAGTCTGAAGTCATTCTGGAAGCAGAATTCCCTCCTCCTCAGAGGAGGTCAGTCTTTTTTCTCCCAAGGTCTTCAACTGATTAGAGGAGGCCCACCCACATTATGGAGGGTAATCTGCTTTACTCAGAGTCTACTGATTTAATTGTTAATCTCATCTAAAAAGCACCTTCACAGCAATATCTAGATTAGTGTTTGACCAAATATCTGGGTGCTGTGGCCCAGCCAAATTGATACATGAAATTAACCCTCATACCACCTATACTATTTTTTTCACAAGGGAACATAACCAAATTCTCTGAAAACTCTAATGAGCTAAGAAGAACATCATCCTTTAGTCCATAGGCTTTGTGTGGATCATGGAATGGTTGAAAGGGCAATAACAGTGCATAATAGCAGGGACAGCTTAATGCTGATTAGTCTTTCTTTCCCTCAATGCTTAGGATAATACCTGTTAGATAACAAGTTAAGTGTTTCAGTTGTCCTCATTGGTTGTAATTTTTTCCCCTGGTTGTTGTGAAAATAGTCACATTTCTTATCATCTGATGTGCAGAACATGATTATTTTTAATGCTGGGCACATTTTAGGAAAATCCTATAAAGGTACTGAGATATGGAAAGACTTTCATAAACTTTATTGCCTCCCATGAATGGAATGACAGACTCTAACAGGTGGCCACGTGATTGCCTGTAGGGTAGATTCCTTCACACCTGCAGTGGTTTTCATACCATGATGCCTGCCCAGTGACCCATCACTCAGGACCAGACTGGGAGATAAAGGGAAAGCTTGTTTGCCCTCAGTGCACTGTAGGATGGCCAGGAGCTCACTTGGAAGGAACCATAGAAGCCATGGGTGCCGCACCTGGAGAGGCCACTTTACCAGGAGATGGTGGCTCGAACTGCTGGTGCCATAGTTCTCACCCCTCACCTGTCATCAGCTCCCCATCTTGTGATTCCTAGGCTTCCTGCCCAGCCAATACCACTGTGATCTGGGACTCAGACTTGGGGCTGGCTGACTCCCAAACCCATGCTCTTCTTGTGTGCCCCAAAACATGTGGGTTAAACAGAGGGGAGTGATCCTGGAAGAGAAATCCTCAAGGTAGATTTCTGCCATTGCCAGAGAACAAAGGACCTGGCTGTGGGCAGAGCACACACCCATCTGTGGACTTTGTGCTTCAAGATTTACCCCCTCCATCGGGAGAGGCTGGAATTTCTAAGTTGTGTCCCTGACATCAGTTGTCTATGTATATTCTGTCCCCTTACCTGTAACACTGAGGTTCCATGAGGGTGGTGTCCGTTAGTGACTAAATTCTCAGGGAGTCCAGGAAGAGGGAGGGAATAGGACTGGTCCTCAATTCTACATAAAGTACAAGAGCCTTGTGGATGCTGCTGGAAAGCTGTGGGCTGCAGGGTCAGAGCCACCTCCCCAGGAGGCAATGACCATGCCACCAGGAATTGAAACTGGAGCTCCACTCCCCTTTCTTTGTTCTCTCACTGTTTTTTCTGCCCCAGGACTCTTGATGCTGCTGCTGTTGACATTGGGAGCTTCAGCCCAGAACAGTAGAGGTGAGTCTGCCCAGACTTAGTGACATAAGCTAAGGAGAGCATGCTAGGGTCTGGGTTCTGCACCAAGGGGGAAAGGAGGCTTATTCTCCAAGTGAAGCTCCAAGATAGTCTTCTGGAGATAATAGAAACTGTTTCTTTCTCCATAAATGTCCAGTCTTCTGTCCTTTCCTCTTCTGATGGCAGCCATCCATTCCCTGCCTTCCCCTGCTCTACTCATGGACCCTTAGCTGGCAGCTGGCTTCATCCATTCCTTGAAACTTCTGGCTATGGTCTCCATCCCCACTGCTAGTTCCCCCACACCTGTCCTCACTGGTGACCTCTGAACTCTCCATGGGTCAATGCCATCATGTGTCACTGTTCTCCAGGATTCAGTTCTTTGGGGAGATTTTTACCAGTCCCTTGGAGAATTGTGATGGTACAGGGGCTTGGGGTGATGGAGAGGCATGGAGATGTGGGGGGAGACAGGAAGGGGACCCTCAGTCTTGAGAGCAGCACACAGCACTTCATCAAGGAAAAGAGAGAGGTGACAGGACAGGGGGAGTACGAGGGAAATGGACAATCAGGTTTTCATGATCAATAAGTAGAGTGTTGAGAGCTTACACAGCAGAGCTGGGCTACGTGGGTTCAAAGTCCAGCTCACCACTAATTACATCTGACATGTAGGAAATTATTTCTCCTCTCTATGCCTCAGTTTGCTTGTCTGTAAATTGGGGACAATCATTGTACCTACCCCCCATGGATGGAGTGAGATTTAAAATTCACGTGTGTGAAGAACAGGTAAAGACTAGTACAGAGCAGTCTGTCAAACACAAGTTATTATCATGGTCACTACTGTGATTACTGTGATGATTCTCATAGCACAAGGAAAGGGGAGAGTAATGGAAGCAACAGGAGGGAAGAAACACCCAGAGCCTAGAAGCTCAGCCACTCCACCTGGCATGAGCTCACCAGGAACTCCTGCCCCCTCAGGGTCATAGTTTCCCAATTTAAATTTCCTCCAACTGTGCACAGATTTCCCTTTTTCCCACATATTCACCAACAGTTGTTATTTCTTGTCTTTTTTATAACAGCCATTCTAACAGGTATGAGATGATACCTCATTGTGGTTTTGATTTGCATTTCCCTGGTGATTACTAGTGTTGAGTACATTTTCATGTACCTCTTGGCCGTTTGGATGTCTTCTTTGGAAAAATGTATATTCAGATCCTCTACCCATCTTTAAATTTATTAATAATAATCTTTAGAGGGTTTTTTTTTGCTATTGAGTTGTATGAATTCTTTATATATTTTGGAAGTTAATCCTTTATGAGATAATATGGTTTGCAAATATTTTCTCCCAAATTGTAGATTGCCTTTTCATTTTGTTGATGCTTTCCCTTGCTGTACAGAAGTTTTTAGTTTGCTATGGTCCCACTTATCTATTTTTGCTTTTGTTGCCTTTGCTTTTGGTGTCAAGTCCAAAAAATCATTGCCTACACCAAGGTCAAAAAGCTCACTCCCTGTTTTCTTCTATGAATTTTATGGTTTCAGGGTAGCATCATTTTTTAAATTATCAAATTTAAGCTCAAAAAGATTGAGTGACTTATCCAAAGTCTTACAACTAATAAAATGGTAGAAGCATGTCCAGGCATAAAGCTAGGGGGGTTTTAAGTATTGGTGAGGATGTAGAGAAAAAGGAACCCTCATGCACTGTTAGTGGGAATGTAAATTGGTACAGCCACTCTGGGAAACAGTATGGAGGTTCCTCAAAAAATTAAAAATAGAAATACTATATGATCCAGTAATTTCACTACTGGGTATTTACCCAAAGAAAACAAAAACACTAATTCAAAAAGATATACGCACCCCTAACTTTTATTGCAGCATTATTTACAATGCCCAAGATATGGAAGCAACTCAAGTGTTCATCCATAGATGAAATGATAAATAAGATGTGGCATCCATCTGCAATGGAATATTACTCACCCATAAAAAAAAGATCTTGCCATCTGCAACAACATGAATGGACCTAGAAGGCTTAATAGCAAGTGCGGTAAGTCAGTCTGAGAAAGACAAATACCATATGATTTCACATATATGTGGAATCTAAAATATAAAACAAACAAAGCCAGACTCCAAATACAGAGAGCAAACTGGTGGTTGCCAGAGGGAAGGTGGCAGGGGGATGGGCAAAATAGATAAAGGGGATTAGGAGGTACAAACTTCCAGCTATAAAATAAATAAGTCACAGAGGTGAGAAGCACAGCATGGGGAATATAGTCAATAATACTGTAATAATATTGTCTGGTGACAATTGATGTCTACACTCATCACGGTGAGCACTGAGTAATGTTTAGAACAGGTAAATCATTATGTTATACATCTGAAACTAATATAACACTGTATGTTAATTATACTTCGATGAAAATATATTTTAAAAAAGAAAGAAAACATTTCTAAAGTCTTTTATATTTGAGTATATTTGACACACAATGTTACATTAGTTTCAGATATACAACATAATGATTTGACAAATTTATACATTATGCTATGTTCACCACAAGTGTAGCTGCCATTGAATCAACACATTGCTGTTACAATAGCATTGACTATATTCCTTATGCTATGCCTTTTCTTCCCATGACTTATTCATTCCATAATGGATAGCCTGTATTTCCCACTCCCCTTCACCCAACCCCCAGCCCCCCTCTCCTCTGGCAACCATCAGTTTGTTCTCTGTACTTATAGGTCTGATTCTGCTTTTTGTTTGTTTTATTCATTTGCAGTTTTTTTTAGATTCCATTTATGAGTAATATCATATGGTATTTGTCTTTCTCAATCTTATTTCACTTAACATAATAACCTCTAGGTCCATCCATATTGTCTCAAACAGCACAATCTCATCCTTTTTATGGCTCTGTAATATTCCATTCTGCATATACCACATCTCCCTTATCCACTCATCTGTTGACGGACACTCAATTTGCTTCCATATCTTGGCTATTGTAAATAGTGCTGCAATAAAAAACAATAAAAAAAAAACTTTGTAAGCTAAAGAGCACTATGCACAAATAAGATAGTATTGTTTAGTACTATTTAAATCATTTATTTTTATGTACTATACAGTGGCTAACTGAACATAATAAAAAAAGAAAATTAATTTCAAAGATGACTATTATTATGTATTAAATTTACTGTTGAAGATTAAAAATATAATTTAAACCATAAATAAATTTAACCAAAAAAATCATTTATTTTGCCCATGAAATAATTTTTTAAGTATACAAAAACAAACTTTCAGGGCACCTGGGTGGCTCAGTCAGTTGAGCTTCTGACTCTTGATTTCAGCTCAGGTCATGATCTCGGGGTCCTAGGATAGAGGCCCAAGTCAGGCTCCCTGCTCAGCAGGGAGTCAGCTTGTCTCCCTCTCCTTTTGCCCCTCCCTCTGCTCTCTCTCTCTCTCTCAAATAAAATCATCTTTAAAAGAACTTTCACAATCCAGGAATTAAGTTATACTACATATCTGCTTAAGAAATTATACAAAATTAGAAGTGTATTTTTAAAATTCTGTTATATATGAATATCTTTTCAAAACATTTAAATAAAGTTAACATAATTTTAACCTAAAAAGAAATAAGTCAATCAGAGAAACACAATTATCATATGGTTTCACTCATATGTGGAACATAAGGAATAGTGTAGAGGATAATAGGGAAAGGGAGGGAAAACTGAATGGGAAGAAATCATTGAGGGAGACAAACCATATGAGACTCTTGACTCCAGGAAACAAACAGGGTTGCCGAAAGGGAGGTGGGTGGGGGGATGGGGTAACTGGGTGATGGAAATTAAAGAGGGCATATGATACGATAAATAAATAAATAAATAAATACTAATAATGGATTGATGAAATAACCTTAACTTTAAAACAACACAGTTGTTAAACTATGCTGAAAAAGAAAAAGAGGAAGGAAGGAAGGAAGGAGAGAGAGAGAGAAAGAAGAAAGAAAGAAAGAAAGAAAGAAAGAAAGAAAGAAAGAAAGAAAGAAAGAAAGAAAGGAAGAAAGAAAGAAAAGAAAGAAAGAAAGAAAGAAAGAAAGAAAAGAAAGAAAGAAAGAAGAAAGAAAGAAAGGAAGGAAGAAAGAAAGAAAGGAAGGAAGAAAGAAAGAAAGAAGGAAGGAAGGAAGGAAGGAAAGAAAGAAAGAAAGAAAGAAAGAAAGAAAGGAAGGAAGGAAGGAAGGAAGGAAGGAAGGAAGGAAGGAAGGAAGGAAGGAAGGAAGGAAGGAAGGAAGGAAGGAAGGAATTTCAACCTCATAAAGAAAATCAACTATTTTTCTCAAATCAGAGAAACAAAAATTGGGGCACCTGGGTGGCTCAGTCAGTTGAGCATCTGCCTTCAGCTCAGGTCATGATCCCAAGGTCCTGGGATTGAGCACCGCGTCCGGCTCCCTGCTCAGCGGGGAGCCTGCTTCTCCTTCTCCCTCTCCCTCTGCCTGCTGCCCACCCCCCAGGGGGATTTTAAAATCTTTAAAAAAACAAAAATTGTTTTCCCTTTAAGATGAAAATAAATACAACTTGAATAAAGGAAGCTGGAACTAAAGTTTGCTTTAAAAAACATTTTATAATGACACTGAAGAGGTTTTTCTTAATCTTTTTTTTTATGTTATATTAATCACCATACATCATTAGTTTTTGATGTAGTGTTCCATGATTCATTGTTTGCGTATAACACCCAGTGCACCATTCAATACGTGCCCTCTTTAATACCTATCACCAGGCTAACCCATCCCCCCACCCCCCTCCCCTCTAGAACCCTCAGTTTGTTTCTCAGAGTCCATAGTCTCTCATGGTTTGTGTCCCCCTCCGGTTGCTCCCCCCTTCATTTTTCCCTTCCTACTATCATCTTCTTTTTTTTAACATATAATGTATTATTTGTTTCAGAGGTACAGGTCTGTGATTCAACAGTCTTACACAATTCACAGCGCTCACCATAGCACACACCCTCCCCAATATCTATCACCCAGCCACCCCATCCCTCCCACCCCCACCACTCCAGCAACCCTCAGTTTGTTTCCTGAGATTAAGAATTCCTCATATCACTGAGGTCATATGATACATGTCTTTCTCTGATTGACTTATTTCGCTCAGCATAATACCCTCTAGTTCCATCCACATTGTTGCAAATGGCAAGATTTCATTCTTTTTGATGGCTGCAGAATATTCCATTGTATATATATACCACATCTTCTTTATCCATTCATCTGTTGATGGACATCTTGGCTCTTTCCATAGTTTGGCTATTGTGGACAAGAGGTTTTTATTCAACAAAATAGGATCATAAAAGAAAATTCTAATACTTAAAAATGGTTAAGATGGAAAATTTTGTTGTGTGCCTTTTACCACAATAAGAAAATAGGGAAAAGTGGGAAAATATACAGTTTTTACACCAAGAAATACTTTCATGTACTCAAAATAGTCTTAGATGCATATATATTGGTAAGCAAAGGAAAAATTCCTAATATGTTTAAAAAGATAAGAAAAAAAGACCTCAAAATTTACCAGTAGTCTGTGTAGTGGACTTATGGGTGATTTTCTATGTTTTCATTTTTTTACATTTTCTTTGTCCTTCTAAGTAGCTGTGTGTCATTTAATATTTGAGGGAAAGTAAATCTACCATGGAAGAAAAGGTGGTGTTCTGACTCCTGCCCAGCCCCTCCATGCCAGAGAGGTATCCCTAGCAGATCCCCCTGCATTTGTGTATCTGTCTCATGGAGACTCGTGGCTGGGTGAGCATGGCAAGGAGCCCTGCTGATGGTGTGCCTGGATCCCAGCTCCTTCCTGGGAGCACGCCTGTCAGGTTGAGGATTTCTCATCATCATGTCTTCCTCTCCCACATGCCTCATTCCCACCTGTCTCCCACTTGACTCCACCCCACCCAACAACCTTGAAGGCAGGTGTCCAACCATTGCCACCCTCTGAGAAGAGAGGAGGACAGTCCCATTGCCCAGATGGGGGTGAACACAAATGTGTCAAGTGTGCGTCTTCCCACATCCTGTCATGTCCTGGTGCTGACACCCACAGCCTGGACCTGGGGCCTTAGAAGGGATGTCCACAAGTTCAGGTAGGAAACTCTGCTCTGGGGGACCCAGTTGCCTGCCCTGACTCAGCAGGATGTCGTGAGTCCTTTTAAGCTCTAAAAGTCTTTGGTCCCCTGATTAGCATGTACATATTCTTCCCTGCATTTTGATGCATTCTTGTCTTGCTGGCTCTTATTAAACTGTTATTTTTAGCCAGTGATGTGTAGCCCCTGCTCTATGGGTCCCTGAGCTACTCAAAAGGACCTGGTTCATGGGACTCTTTCCTCTCAGGTTTAGAACAGGAGGCCAGGAAGCCACCCTGCAATGACTCAGCTATTAGCAGCTTCCTGTTGCTTCTTCATTTCCCATCTATTATGGGCTCTAATTAAAGGGAATTCCCCCAGAGACATCCTGAGGCATCTGGAAAAGGATTGACATTGGGATTTGAGGAAGTGCTTAATGAGGATTGTGAGGTGTACTTGGACCACTGTGAGAAAAGTGGGTAGAAACCATCAATGGGCGGGGGCTTGACCATCTGCTTCCATCCTTGGGGGTGAATGATGAGTATCACCCTGGACAGCCCCTAGGCCATGACTCCCTCCACTGCCTCAGCATCGAGGGCGGCCTTCCATGCCCTGACTAGAGCCTACCCCAGGTCTCCAATGGTGCCAACAGGACCACAGGGGAGGGTCTGGAGCCTGACTTAGTGCCTCTGTTTTTTTCACAAGGCCTGCAGAAAGGGGTGCAGACCTCCTTCCTGCCCCCATCATGGCACAGCAGAGTGTCTGAATCTAGGTGCCCTCAGGCCCAACCAGAGAGCAGAGATGAGCAGAACAGTGAGCAGGCGTTTGGAGCAGCTGGCTCCAGCTCAGACCTGCCCCAGGTGTACCACCTGGCACCTGAATCCATCCAGACTTCACTGTGGGGTCAGGCGGCAGACCAGGGCCTCTGACCTGGGGGAACTTACTCCTTTGGGAAGTGATCCTTTATCTTGTTGTATTCCAGACATTAACATGTGTGAACAACCCTTGAGAAGGTCCTGTGCAGCCTACGCTGACTGCCAGGGCATGGATGGCGGGTACTGCATGTGTGGCCCGGGACAGGAGCTCATTTCTGAGACAGTGTTCAGGAATGAGAGTGAGAATATGTGTCAAGGTAAGAATGGCTTTGCACCTTCCATCTCCCCATCCATGAGGTCTGGGGTCACTCAGCTCACTTTCTCCAAGCATCAGAGAGATGTTCTGGGCACCGACCTGTGTCCTATCCTTCTCCAGACCCCAAGGCTCAGATCCCTCTGCAGAGTGCCACTCACACAATTTTGGAACGTCTCCCTTGCCATGTGGCACTTTATTTTCAGAAAACAGAGGGGTGGCATCCAGGATACTTCACAAGCTCACAGTGCAATATCGGTTTCTTCTGCTTCATCAATGGCAGCCAGGATGAGACCTTCCCTACCTCCCCGGAATCCACACAAGCTCGGCCACACCAGGATGGACCCAGGAACCCTGTCCAGAAATGTGGGAAGGGGAGAGATTCAAGGGTAGGCCCACCTTCCCTGGCCATCCCTGCCCCTGGCCAATAACCCCACCTGGAGAAGGCTCCTCCCGGCACAGTGAACTGGCTTCTTGGCCTCCCAGCTCTAATTCCCCATGCAAGGCTCTGCCCTGAACCTCCCCAATAATTTTAGTTTATAGGCCTGTGGGCAACTCGGATGACCGGGACCAGGAAGATGTTGTGTGGGGCTGGGCAGAGTGATGTGGACCACCCTACACACACACTCTAAAATTTAGGTGAATGGAAGATGCTGCCATCTGGACTGGATATAAAGAGAGGGGACCATTGTCAGAGGCCTGACCTTCTTCCAAGGAGGTCAGTCCAGGCCCCACGTTGACCCAGACCATCAGGGACAGAAGATGGAGGCCGAGCCCCATTCAGCTGGGCCCAGTGTGTGCATTCCTGGTGGGAGGCCAAGGGCCAAGAAGACAGAAACATCTGCCACTTCTTGCCCATCAGCACCTGCTCCCCTCTCCAACCACCCTGCCCTCACCCACTGCTGGCCTTGCTCAGATGCGGATTCTCACCACTTCCTGCCAGTCCAGGGGATGCCTTCACAGGGATCCAAAAAGGCAACTTCACTATCCCAAGGCTGCCTGACTGGATGTCAGCCCCATTGTCTACCACAGCCCTGGTTCCCACTGTCCAGGTGACCCTGCCTGTCCAGCATCACTTTCATTCTCTTGACTCTTTCCCTCAAGCCCCTTAAAGGGCCTGGCTCAGGTGTGGGTCTTGTCCATCTCCATGGAGCTGGAGTCTCAGAGTTAGCATGGATGGGAGCATGCTCTCCTGCCAGGACAACGGAGATGCCAAAGGTTATGCAGGCAGTGAGAATCCACCTGGGGAAAGTCAGGACAAAGGCCATAGCTGGGAGTCATGATAGGTCCTGGTTGGGAATGCAGCATTTCCCCTGCACGCGGTTCCCAGGAAGGCCCACCCTGGACTTGTTCAAGTCTTCAGGTTGGGACTCAGGTGGCTGTGACATCCCCACCCCATCTGGGAGCCACCCAGGTAAGCTGAGGGCACCAGGCTTGACAGATTGAGAGGGCTTGGGCCACTTCCATCCACATCTGGACAACAGACCATCTGGCCACACTATTATCCCATAGGATGCTCCATGTGAAATAGAAAAAGCACCCATTCACCATGGAGGAGAGAACTGGCCTTCTCCAAGCAGATTTCTGCTATTGCCATAGAACAAAGAACCTGCATATGGGCAAGACACATGGATTGGAAGAGTTTCTCCTTCAAGATTTACTCCCCTCGGAGGGAGAGACAAACCATGAGAGACTATGGACTCTGAGAAACAAACCGAGGGTTTTTGGGGGGGGAGGGGGGATGGGTTAGCCTGGTGATGGGTATTAAGGAGGGCACGTACTGCATGGAACACTGGGTGTTATATGAAAACAATGAAGCATGGATCACTACATCAAAAACTAATGATGTATCGTATGGTGACTAACATAACATAATAAAATAAAATTTAAAAAAATAAATAAATAAAAATTAAAAAAAAACAGATTTACTCCCCTCCTTTGGGAGAGGTTGGAGTTTCTACGTTGTGTCCCTGACATCAGCTGTCTGTGTATACTCTGTCCCCTCACCTGTAGCACCGGGGTTCCATGAAGCCTGTGGTTATCCTTGACTGACTTCTTGGGGAGTCCAGGGAGATGGAGAGGACAGGCTGAGTCTTGGTTCTGTGTGCAGTATAGGAGCCTCCTGGAGCCTGCTGGAAAGCCATGGGCTGCAGGCAGAACCACTCCCCAGAAGGCAATGACCATGCAGACATGGGTTGAAACTGGAACTTGACTCTCCTCTCTTTTTCATCTGTTTTTCTGTCCCAGGGATCTTAGTGCTGCTACTGTTGACACTGGGACCTGTACGGAAACTGAAAGGTGAGTCTGCCCAGCCAGCCCCATTGGTGACATAAGCTGGGGAGTGCATGCTGGGGTCTGGGTTTTCTCACCAACAAGGGGTAGGGAAGGGAGCTTATTCCACAAGTAAGTCTCACAGGTGGTCGTCTGGGTATCCAAGAAGCTGTTTCCTCCTCCCTAAATGTCCAGAGTTTTCTGAGCTCTTCCAATGGCAGCTATACCTTCCCTACCCTCCCTTGCTCTATTCCTGGACCCCCAACTGGCAGCTGGCTCCCTCCATTTCTTGAGCCTTCTGACTGTGGTCTTTGTCCCCACAGCCTCTGCCCCCACAGACTGTGCTCAGTGGTGCCCTCCGAAATCCACGTGTGTCAATGCCACTGCCTGTCGCTGCTCCCCAGGGTTCAGTTCTTCATCCGGGGAGATCTTCACCAGCCTGTTGGAGAGTTGTGATGGTACAAGGGCTTGGGGTGGTGGAGAGGCACGGAGACGGAGGGGGGAGATGGTGGAGCATCCCAAGCCCTCAGCCTCACTGAGAGCAGCACCCAGCACTTCATCAAGGAAAAGAGAGAGGTGACAAGGCAGGGGGAGTATGAGGGAAGCAGACAATCAGGTTTTCATGATCAGTAGGTAGAGTGTTGAGAACTTACACAGCAAAGCTGAGCAATGTGGGTTCAAAGTCCAGCTCACCACTGATTACATCTGACATGTAGGAAATTATTTCTCCTCTCTATGCTTCAGTTTGCTTGTCTGTAAACTGGGGACAATCATTGTACCTACCCCCCATGGATGGAGTGAGATTTAAAATTCACGTGTGTGAAGAACAGGTGAAGACTAGTACAGAACAGACTGTCAGACACAAGTTATTATCATGGTCACTACTGTTATTACTGTGATGATTCTCATAGCACAAGGAAAGGGGAGAGTAATGGAAGCAGTTAAGAGGAAGCAACAGAGCCTGGAAGCTCAGGGTCTTCTAGCATAAGCTCACTGGGAACTCCTGCCCCCTCATGGTCATTGTTTCCCACCTCGCTCCTCACAGTAGCCCCATGAGGCAAGCAGAGCTAGCACGGTTTTTATTTTCCACCTACACCCATTTTGCCCACCCCCACCAATTCCTCCCCACCTCCAGCACCCACTCATCTCTTCTATGAGTTCTGTTTTGTTTGTTTTTAGATTCCACATATAAGTGAAATCATATGTCATTTATCCTTTTCTCTCCATCATATCTCACTTAGCATAATGCCCTCAAGATCCATCTGTGTTGTTGCAAATGGCCAGATTGCCTTCTGTTTTATGGCCGAGTGATATTCCCCTGTATACATACACCACTTTTCATCATCTATTCATGCACTGATAGAAACAGGTTGTTTCCTTATCTTGCTTGTTATAAATGCTGTGATGAACATGAGGATGCAGATATCTTTCCAAGTTAGTGTTTTTGTTTCCTTCAAATAAATACCCAGAGTGGAATTGCTGGATCATATAGTAGTTCCATTTTTAATTTTTTGAGGAAACTCCAGATTTTTTCTCACAGTGGCTGCACTAATTTGCATTCCCTCCAACAGGGAGCAAGGTTCCCTTTTTCCCACATCCTCACCAATACTTGCTATTCCCTATCTTTTTTATAATAGCCCTTCCAACAGGTGTGAGGTGAAATCACATGGTTTGGATTCGCATTTCCCTGATGATGAGTGATGTTGGGTACCTTTTCATACACCTGTTGGCCATTTGGATGTCTTCTTTGGAAAATGTCTATTCAGATCCTATGCCCATTTTTAAATTGGATTGTTTAGGTTTTTTCTATTGTGTTGAATGAGTTCTTTATATTTTTTGGATGTTAATCACTTCTCAGATATATGATTTGCAAATATTTTCTCCTAAATTACAGATCACCTTTTCATTGTGTTGATGGTTGCCTTGACTTACAAAATCTTTTTAGTTTGGCGTATTCCCACTTCTTTTTTTTTTTTTTAACTTTATTTTATTATGTTAGTCACCATACAATATATCATTAGTTTTTTGTTTGTTTGTTTTGTTTTAATTTACATTTATTTCACTGAATACTCTTGGCAATGAGAATTTTTCATATTTTTTTTGTGGAAAGAGCCAAGATGTCCATCGACAGTGAATGGATAATGAAGATGTATATATACGCAATGGAATATTATGCAGCCATCAAAAGGAATGAAATTTTGCCATCATTAGTTTTTGATGTGGGGATCCACGATTCATTGTTTTCATACAACACCCAAAGCTCCATGCAGTACGTGCCCTCCTTAATACCCATCACCAGGCTAACCCATCCCCCCACCCCTCTCCCCTCTAAAACCCTCAGTTTGTTTCTCAGAGTCCATAGTCTCTCGTGATTTATCTCTCCCTCTGATTCCCCCCCCTTCATTTTTTCCTTCCTTCTCCTAATGTCCTCCATGCTATTCCTTATGTTCCACAAATAAGTGAAACCATATGATAACTGACTTTCTCTGCTCGACTTATTTCACTTAGCATAATCTCCTCCAGTCCCATCCATGTTGATGTAAAAGTTGGGTATTCATCCTTTCTGATGGCTGAGTAATATTCCATTGTATATATGGACCACATCTTCTTTATCCATTCATCTGTTGAAGGGCATCTCTGCTCTTTCCACAGTTTGGCTATTGCAGGCATTGCTGCTATGAACATTGGGGTGCATATGGCCCTTTTCACTACATCTGTATCTTTGGGGTAAATACCCAGTAGTGCAATTGCTGGGTCATAGGGTAGCTCCATTTTTAATTTTCTGAGGCACCTCCACACTGTTTTCCAAAGTGGCTGTACCAACTTGCATTCCCACCAACAGTGTAAGAGGGTTCCCCTTTCTCCACAACCTCTCCAACATTTGTTGTTTCTTTCCCTGTCCATTTTTGCTGTTCTAACTGGTGTAAGGTGGTATCTCAATGTGGTTTTGATTTGAATTTCCCTGATGGCTAATGATGATGAACATTTTTTCATGTGTCTGTTAGCCATTTGTATGTCATCTTCAGAGAAGTGTCTTCATGTCTTCTGCCTATTTTTTGACTTGATTATTTGTTTTTTGGGTATTGAGTTTGAGTTCTTTATAGATCTTGGATACCAGCCTTTTATCTGTAGTGTCATTTGCAAATATCTTCTCCCATTCTGTGGGTTGCCTCCTTGTTTTGTTGAATGTTTCCTTTGCTGTGCAGAAGCTTTTTATCTAGATGAAGTCCCAAAAGTTCATATTTGCTTTTGTTTCACCTGCCTTTGGAGATGTATCTTGAAAGAAGTTGCTGTGGCCGATGTCAAAGAGGTTATTGCCTATGTTTTCCTCTAGGATTTTGATGGATTCCTGTCTCACATTGAGGTCTCTCATCCCTCTTGAGTTTATCTTTGTGTGTGGTGTTAGAGAATGGCCAAGTTTCATTCTTCTGCATGTAGCTGTCCAATTTTCCCAGCACCATTTGTTGAAGAGACTGTCTTTTCCATTGCATATTTTTTCCTGCTTTGTTGAAGATTATTTGACCATAGAGTTGGGGGTCCATATCTGGGCTCTCTATTCTGTTCCATTGGTCTATATGTCTGTTTTTGTGCCAGTACCATGCTGTCTTGGTGATCCTTGCTTTGTAATGTAGCTTGAAATCAGGCAACGTGATGCCCCCAACTTTGTTTTTCTTTTTCAACATTTCCTTGGTGATTTGGGGTCTTTTTTGATTCCATACAAATTTTAGGATTGTTTGTTCCAGCACTTTGAAGAATGTCATTGGAATTTATCTTTGCTTTTTGGAGTCAAATCCAAAAAATCTGTGCTGAGACCAATTTCAAAGACCTTATCCCCTGTGTTTTTTTCTATAATTTTATAGATTCATTTTTTTAAATTATCATAACTGGGATCAAAGAGATTGATTTATCCAAAGTCACAGTTAATAATGTTGTAGAACCTAGACCAAGGTCTAAGACAAAAGAGTTCTTATTCTTCAACAATGCAAGATCACAAAAGAAATTTATATGACTTAAGTATGGTTAACATGGTAAATTTTATATTATGGGCATTTTACCACAATAAAAAAATTAGTAGGGAAAAGGGGAAATAAACAATTTTCACACCAAGAAATATTCTTCATCTAATCATCTTAGATGCATATTTATTAATAATAAGGGAAGATGTTCCTAGTATGTTTGAAAAGCTGAGGAAAAAAATATCCTAAATCTTCTAGTAGTCCATATATAGTGGACTTACAGTTGATTTTCTTTGTTCTCCTTTTTCACATTTTCTTTGTTTTCTAAGATCCATGTGTCATTTAGTACTTGGGGAAAAGATGTTATCAGATGAAAAAAAAAAGTTGTTGTGACTATTAGCCAGCTTTGGTGCATTTGCATGTGTGTCTCATGGAGACTCGTGGCTGGGTGAACATGGCAAGGAGATCCTACTGCTAATATAACTGGATCCCAGCTCCTTTCTGGGAGCACATCTGTCTGGTTGAGGAGTTTCCTGTCCTCATGCCTTCCACACCTTGCACCTCATTCTCCACTGACCCCCACTCAACTCCACCCCATCCCACAACCTTGAAGACAGGCCATTGCCACCATCTGAGAAGAGAGGAGGGCAGTCCCATTGTCCAGATGGGGGCAAACATGAATGTGTCAGATGTGCATCTTCCCACATCTGGTTGTGTCCTGGTGTTGACACCCACAGCCTGAGCCTGGAGCCTTAGAAGGGAAGTCCAAGGTGCAGAGAAGAAACTCTGAATGTATTGAAATGCATAGGACCAAATATTCTGTCCCTGCATTTTGATTCATTCTTGTGTCCATGGTTCTTATAAAATTGTTGTTATTTTTAGCCAACAGTGTCCAGCCTCTGCTCTATGAGTTCCTGAGCTACTCAAAGAGGACCTAGCTAATGGAAATCTTTCCTCTCATGTTTAAAGAACCGGGAGAGATAAGATGCCAGATAATATCCCCAATGACTCAGCTGTGAGACACTTCTTGTAGCTTCTTCATTTCACATCCCCAACGTCTCTGACAAGAGGGGACTTCCTTCAGGAGTGGAGATAGTAGGACTCCCACAGAGACATCTTTGGGCATCTTAAAAATGCCAGACATGGGCACCTTTGGGGACCAGGTGATGAAGACTGTGGGGTGAACTTGGGCCACTGTGAGTAATGGGAGGTGGAGCCTGTCAATGGGCAGGGGCCTGATCACCTGGTTTTATCCTCAGGTGTGAAAGAGTGTTACTCTGGACAGACTCCAGCCATGACTCCCTTCACTGACTCAGCATTGAGAGTGGCCTTCAGTGCCACGGTCACCCTGACTGGAGCCCACCCCCAGGTCCCCACTAGTGCAACCAGAAACTCAGTGCCTCTGTCCACCCCACAAGGCCTGCAGAAGGGGATGCAGACCTCCTTCCAGCCCCCACGATGGCACAGCAGAGTGTCTGAATCTAGGTGCCCTTAGTCCCAGCCAGAGAGCAGAGATGCAGAACAGTGAGCAGGCATTTGGAGCAGCTGGCTCCAGCTCAGACCTGCCCCAGGAATACCACCTGCAAGCTGAGTTCTCTACAGTCCTGTTGGCCGAGTCAGGCTGGAGGCCAGCGCCTCTGCCCTATGGGAACTCATATCTTTGGGAGGTGACCCTTTGCCCTGTTGTGTTCCAGACATCAATGAGTGTGGACCACCCTCGGCAGTGTCCTGTGGAAAATTCGCAGACTGCTGGAATACAGAGGGCAGCTACTACTGTACATGCAGCCCAGGATTCAAGCTTGCTTCTGGGGCAAGAACGTTCAGGGATGAGAGTGAGAACACATGTCAAGGTAAGAATTGATTTGTGTCTTCCATCTCCTCGTCCACAAGGTTTGGAGTCACTTAGCTCACTTTCTCCAGGCATCAGAGAACATCCTCAGCACCTACCCAGGCACCCATACCTCTTTGAACTCCAAGGCTCAGAACCCTCTGTAGAAGGTCACTTCTGAAAGTTCAAAAATCCCCCTTGCTCCCTGGCATTTTATTTCTGTGAAATAAAAAAAAAAAAGGGTGGCACTCAAGATATTTCAGGAGCTCCACAGCACACTGTTTCTAGTGCAAAATCCCTCCTCTTCACCATCATCAGTGATGGCCAGGATGAGACCTTTCCCCACCAGAGCCTACTTGGGCTTGGCCATGCTAGGAAAACTCTCAGATCTCTTGGGCCATGTTGGACCCAGGGACCCCATCCAGAAACACTGCAGTGGGAAGATGGGAGGGCCATCCCCCTTTCCTGGGCCTGCACTCTCCCTGGCCAACAATTTCAGCATCCAGACCCCTCTTCTCAGCTGCTGGGCCTCTGTCTATTTCCCTGAACAAAGCTTACCCTGACTCTCCCCAATAATTTCAGTTCACAATCCTGAGAGCAGACCAGATGACCAGGACCCAGGAGGATGTTGTATGGTGTCTACACAGAGTAACACGGACCCACCCACATACACACATGGAGAATTGGGTGATGAGAAGCAGCTCCTGTCTAGACCAGATAGCAATGGAAGATATCATCGGAGACCAGCAAGTGAGCAGTTGCCCTGAGGGAATTAAAACAAAAGCCATCACTGGGAGCCAGACAGGATCCTGGTTGGGAAATTCGGCATATTCCCTGCACATGGTTCCCTAGAAGACCCACTCTGGTCTTTGTCCAAATGCTCAGGCTGGGATACAGATGACCATGATGTTCCCACCCTGGCTGAAAGCTGCCCAGGGAAGCTAAGAGCACTGGAGCTGAAAACAGGAGGATTCAGGCCAATTCCATCCATATCTGGACAGCTGAGCCTCTGGGCCACCACATTCACCCATAACACTCCTCTGTATGAATAAGAAAAGACACCCACTCACCAGGGAGGAGAGAGTGGGGCCTTCCTGATGCTTCTATGCCCATACTAGGGTCCTTGAATAACCAAATGACCACCTGAGAAGGTACCTGGCCCTGATCTGACCCCAGGCCCCTTCCCCCATCCCACACACAGATGCTCTTACACCTAATCAACCACTGTTGTCCCCTGCAGGCATTTTTTTTCCCACCTGGACCCCACCCCATGGAATCAAGAGCCAGGTGAGTGGCCCCAGCTGGGACCAGGAGACAGGAAATCCTTCCTCAAAGCATGGGCTCCCCACCGTTCATGGCCGTCATTTTCCCCAAGCTTCTGCACCCACATTGAGGCTCTCTGACTTCCTCATCTCCTCTCTCCCTAGAGACTCTCCCACTTCTTTGAAAGAGTCCAAGATCTGGGCAGAAAGTTCATACCAGCCTTTGTCCAGGACACTATCCAGGTAAGGTCAGAATCCAGTGGAGACAAGTTGGAGGCATCCCATGAAGGTCCAGGAAAGCCTTGGTGTGGAAAGAGGCATTCCCAACATAGTGGTGGCCTCCCTGAGGCCCCGCCTCTCCCAGGGTGGGTGGGAAGAGCAGACATCCAGGTATTGTATTCACTGTTAGAAACCCACCTGTACCTACTAACAACCTTTCATCTTACTGTTCCTGGAAATTGGGTTTATGTCATCCTTGGCATTCATGAACAGGATTGACCATGAGTGGCTGGATTCCAGGGCAATCCCAGGAAATCCCAAACAGATGACAGTCTCTAGGATCTTTATTCTGAGGCTAAGTGGACAGCCTCTTCATGCAGTCTGTCTGGCCCATCACGCACTACTTCTGTGTCCCCATCCCCCAGGACCTTGTACAGGGTGTGGATGAGCTGCTGGAGACCCCTGACGACCTGGAGGCCCTGCCCCGCTCAGAGCAGCACTGTGTGGCCACTAACCTGCTCGTTGGCCTGGAGGATGTCCTGAGAAACCTGAGCCAGGCCCTGCCCAATGGGACATTGACTTTCAATGCATCTGCAGGCACAGGTAAGTAGTGGGGTCTGCCCCAGGCTCTGCTCTGCCTGTTCCAGGCCTCCTTTGTCCCCCAGCCTCACTGGAGCAGAGTGACCATGCTTGTATCTCAGTGTTACATGTATAAACAAATTAAAATAAGTGCTTAAAAAGAAATAAATAAATTATGCTAAGTAAAATAAATCATAGAAGGACAAATTCCAGGTGATCTCACTTATATGTGGAATCTTAAAAAATAAATAAATAAACACACACACAAGCTCATAGATACAGACTAGTGGTTGCCATGGGTGGGTGAGAGGGGCGCTGGTGAGGCATGTGGGGGTGGGGCAGTAGGCTAAATGGGCGAAGGGGGGTCAGAAGATATAAAATAAATAAGTCATAGGATGTAAGGTACCATGTGACTATAGTTAATAATACTATGTTACATATCTCAAAGTTGCTACAAGAGTAAATCTTGTAAGTTCTTATCTCAGGAAAAAAATTTCGTAACTGTGTGTGGTCCCACATGTTAACTAGACTTCCTGTGGTGATCATCTTGCAATATATACAAATAATAAATCATTATGTTGTACACCTGAAATTAATGTTGATTATACCTCAATAAAAAATAAATGAATAAAACTATAAATAATATACATGTTAATATAAAATAAATTATGAGCAGATGAATTAATGATAATGAAGAATTTAAGAGAAAATAGAAATGGCTTCCCAAGAAAACAATTTATTTAATTTGGAATAATATGAATTTAATATTATCTGATATTTAAGTGTTTCATTTGTTTTATTTGAAGTAAAATTCACATACCATAAAATTCACCGTTTTAAACAAAGTGTACAATTCAGTGGCATTTATTTTTTTAGGATTTATTTATTTATTTTAGAAAGAGAGAGAGTAAGAGCAGAGGGGAGGGTCAGAGGGAGAGGGAGAGAGAAACCTCAAACAAACTCCCCGCTGAGCACGAGCCTGATGTGGGGCTCGATCCCATGACCCTGAGATCATGACCTGAGCCAAAACCAAGAGTCCAATGCTCAACCAACTGGGCCACCCAGGCGCCCTAATTCAGTGGCATTTAGTATATTCACGGAGTTGTAATCATTGCCTCTATTTCTAAAATATTTTCATCACCCCTGAAGTAAATACTGTACCCCCCTCAGGAGTCACTCCTCATTCCTCCCCTCCCCCAGCCCCTGGACACCACGGGTCTGTTTTCACTCTCTATGGATGTGCTTATTCTGGACATTTCATATAGAGAGACTCATACACTATGTTGCTTTATAGTGTGGCTTCTTTCACTTAGCATAATGTTTTCAAGGCTCATCCATGTTGTAGCATCTATCAGTGTTTCATTATTTTTATGGCTGAATAATATTCCATTGTATATGGATACAACACCTTTTGTTCAGCCCTTCATCAACTGATGGACATTTGGTTTGTTACCTCCTTTTGACCATTGTGAATAGTACTACTATGAATATTGGTTCACATGTTTTTGTTCTAATAACTGTTTTCAGTTCTTTGGGGTACACAATTAGGATTGGAGTTTGAGTTGGATGGTAATTCTATGTTCAATTTTTTGAGAACTACCAAATTATTTTCCAAAGAGGTGATTTTTTTCATTTTCCATCCACACCAGCAATAGGCTCCAATTTTTACACCCTCAGCAACACTTGCTATTTTCCTTTTGTTTTGTTTCCTGGTAGTCTTTTCAGTGTATGTCAGGTGATATCTCATGGTGATTTTGATTTGCATTTCCCTGATGATTAATCATGTTTCCAATCATTTTGTGTAATTGTTGAACATGTGTGTAACTTTTTTGGAGAAATGTCTATGCAAGTCCTTTGCCTATTTTTTAATTCATTGTTTGGCTTTTGGTTGTTGAGCTGTAAGAGTTCTTTATATATTCTAATAGTAGACTCTATGAGACATGTGATTTGCTAATTTTTTCTCCCATTCCATAGATTGTCTTTTCATTTTCTCTGTGGTCTTTTCACTTTAATGAACATTAAAGTGATGAAATCCATTTTCTCTGTTTTTTCTTTTGTTGTGTGGGCATTTGGTGTCATATCTAGGAATCCATTGACAAACCCAGGTCATGAAGATTTACACCTGTGTTCCTCCTTCCTAACTAGTTCTAGTTCTAGTTTCACCTCATAATTGTAGGTCTTTCATATGAATGGATAAAGAAGATGTGGTGTATATATACAATGGACTATTACCCAGCCATCAAAAAGAATGAAATCATTTTTTTATTTATTTACTTTTAGTTTAATTAACATATAATGTATTATTGGTTTCAGAGGTACAAGTCTGTGATTCATCAGTCTTATATAATACCCAGTGCTCATTATATCACATGCCTTCCTTAATATCCATCACCCAGTTACCCCATCTCTCCACCCCTCTCCCCTCCAGCAACCCTTAGTTTGTTTCCTCTGATTAACAGTCTCTTATGGCTTGTCTTCCTCTCTGGTTTCATTTTGTTTTATTTTTTCCTCTCCTCCCCTATGATCCTCTATTGTATTTCTTAAATTCCACAAATCAGTGAGATCATATGATACTTGTCTTTCTCTGATTGACTTATTTCGCTTAGCATAATACCCTCTAGTTACATCCACATAATTGCAAATGGAAAGATTTCATTTTTGATGGCTGTGTAATATTCCATTATATATATATCAATCACATCTTCTTTATCCATTCATCTGTGATGGCCATTTTGCATCTTGGTTCTTTCCATAGTTTGGCTATTGTGGACATTGCTGCTATAAATATTGGGGTGCAGGTGCCCCTTTGGATCACTACATTTATATCTTTGGGGTACCCAGTAGTGCAATTGCTGGGTTGGAGGGCAGCTCTATTTTCAACTTTTTGAGGAACCTCCATACTGTTTTCCAGAGTGGCTGCACCAGATTCCATTCCCACCAATAGTGTAGGAGGGTTCCCCTTTCTCTAAATCCTTGCCAACATCTGTCATTCCCTGACTTGTTAATTTTAGCCATTCTGACTGATGTGAGGTGATATCTCATTGTGGTTTTGATTTGTATTTCCCTGTTGCTGAGTGATGTTGAGCATTTTTTCATACGTCTGTTGGCCATTTGGATGTCTTCTTTGGAGAAATATCTGTTCATGTCTTCTGCCCATTTCTTGATTGGATTATTTGTTCTTTGGGTGTTGAGTTTGATAAGTTAAAATGAAAAAAAATCTTTCCATTTGCAACAAATGTGGTTGGAACTAGAGGGTATTATGCTAAGCGGAATAAGTCAGTCAGAGAAAGACAAATATCTTATGATTTCACTCATATGTGGAATTTAAGAAACAAAACAGATGAACTTAGGGGAAGGGTAGGAAAGATAAAATAAGATGAAATCAGAAAGGGAAACAAACCATAAGAGACTCTTAAACAAACTGAGGCTTGCTGGAGGGGTGTGGGTGGGAGAATGAGCTAACTGGGTGATGGGCATTAAGGAGGCCCTTGATGTAATGAGCACTAGGTGTTACATGCAACCCATGAATTACTAGATTCTACTTCTGAAACTAATAATACACTATATGTTAATTAATTGAATTTAAATTAAAAAATAAAATAAATTTTAAAAAATTTTAATGTAGGTCTTTGACCCATTTTGAACTAATTTTTGTGTGTTGTGTGAGGTAGGGTTCCAGCTTCCTTCTTTTGTGTGTGGATAGCCAGATGTGCCAGGACCATTTGTTAGAGAGACTTTTCTTTTTCCACTGAAGGGTTTTGACACCAGTTGTTGGAAATTAATTAACCATAGATGTATGGGCTTGTTTCTGGACTTTCAATTCTGTCTTATTGATCTGTATGACTATTCTTATGCGAGTGCCCTCCTGTTCTGATTATTGTAGGTTGGTAGTCAGTTTTGAAATTAGGAAGTTAAGTACTCCAATTTTTTTTCATCTTCAAGATATTATTTGGGTATATGCAATGCCCTGTGGATTTTAGGATGAGCTTTTCCATTTCTGCAAAAAATTAAATAACTAAAATTGCTTTGGAATCCTGATAAGGATTGCACTGAATCTGTACATCTCTGCAGGGACCATTGTCATCATAACAATATTGATTCTCCTATCCATGAATACAGTTTTCTGTGTACAAGTCTTGAGCATCCTTGGATAAAATTATTCCTTATATTTTATTGACTATTTTGACATCTATGTTTATAAGAGATTGGTCTATAGTTTTTTTTTTTCTTGTGAGATCTTTATCTGGTTTTGTTTACAGGGTAATGGTGGCCTCATAGAATTATTTAGGTAGTATTCCTTTCTATATTATTTTACATTATTTTATTTTATTTAATGGAGAAGTTTACAAAGGATTAGTCTTTTAAATGGATGATAGAATTCAGCAACAACTCCATCTGGTGTGGGCTTTTCGTTTGGGGAAGCTTTTGATAAACGATTCAATGTCTTTACCTATTGCAAGTCTGTCCTGATTTTCTGTTTCTTCTAAAGTCAGTTTTACTAATGATTTACTATATATTGGCTAATTGAACTTAATTGAAAAAAAAGTCAGTTTCAGTAGTTTGTGACTGTTTAGGAATTTCCTCATTTCATCTAACCTACTGTTGAATAATTGCTTATAATATTCTCTTATAACCCTTGATAAATTCAAATTATATACATATATAAAATTATTATGTATACCAAATATGTGCAATATTGTTATTATGTGTGCCAAATAATACTATTATTAATATATAATATATAGATCTAGAACATGCATATGTTATATGCATATATTATATTATGTGTGCATTCTATAAATTATATAATATATAATATTCAGTATTATATTATATATTATATATGGCTTTTGTATAAATTTATATTATATATAAAGTATTTATATTATAGATTTAAGTAATGTATAAAATATTTTTATACATACATCATATATACACACATAAAATGGTATTATACCAACCACTACAGCCACAAATACTAATCTAACTCCCTTATACAACTCTGACATCTTATAGACCTGTCCCTGAAGGTGCGGGAGCAAGGAGATAGAAATGTCATCTTGAGTCAGAGTCAGGTGAAGATGCTGCTGAACTGGGATGTGGTGCACGAATCTGATGACTCAGGTACTGGCTGAGATGGGAGGAAGGTCACAAGATGCCCAAGGATGTGACAAATGGGGAACCGAAGATTAAAGCGAAAGGGGGGGTTTAGTGGAGGCACAAAGAGTCTCTCTGAGGAGGAAGGGGCCCTGTGGGAACTCCAAGGTATCAACCAATTGGCCATTGGCCTCTTCCAATTAACTCCAAGGTATCAACCAATTGGCCATTGGCCTCTTCCAATTAACTCCAAGGTATCAACCAATTATCCAATTGGCCTCTTCCAATGAACTCCAAGGTATCAACCAATTATCCAATTGGCCTCTTCCTGCAGGTCGTTCTGTGGTGGGCCTTGTCTCCACACCGGGGATGGGCAAGTTGCTGGCTGAGGCCCGCCTGGTCCTGGAGCCTGAGAGGCAGGCAGTTCTGCATGGGACACACAAGGGCGTGCTGCGAGGAGTCTCCTCTGTCCTGCTCTCACACGTCATCTCTGCCTTTATGAGCAACAGGGACACCCAGAACCTCAGCTCCCCTATCACCTTCATCTTTTCCCACCATGTGAGTGCTGGTGAGATGGGACTGTGGGTGTGGAAGGAGCCTGGGTCTTGGCCACAGCCTCGCTGCTCAGCTCAGTCTTGATTGAGGTTCTTGGGGGCTCCCCCATGGCTGCATCATTCCCCAAAGAAAGCCTTTTGCAAGCCAGCTTTGGATAAGCATTTCTGAGCACTGGAACAACCAGCTTCCACCTACACTCTGTTTCTACAGTCAGTGACCCGTGGGCCAATGCAAAAGGTGTTCTGCGTCTTCTGGGATCACACTCCGGATGGATATGGTCATTGGTCCACCACAGGCTGCAGGATGGTGGCCACTGGAGACACCAGCACCACCTGCCAGTGCACCCACCTCAGCAGCTTTGCAGTCCTCATGGCCCACTACGATGTGCAGGTGAGAGCCCTGCGAGGGGCTGGATTCCATACTTATTGCTCTGTAATATATTTCCCCACATGTAGGGGCTTTAAAAAAAAAAAACAGAAATTTATATCTTGTGGTTTCTTTGGGTCAGCTCGGGTATGGTGGTGCTGAGTTGCTGTTCTGGGTCTTACAAGCCTGAAATCAGCCAGATCTGCATTCTCTTCTGCAGCTCAGTTTCCTCCTGTGAGCTCCCTGGTTGCTGGCAGGATTCATTTCCTTGCAGTCATAGGACTGGGGTTCCACTTTCTAGCTAGCTGTGAGCAGGGAACCTTGCTCAGCGAACTAGGGGCTGCCTGCATTCCTTCTCTAGCAGCCCTCACACAGTGTGTCAGCATTTCTATCCAGAGGCCAGCAGGAGGAGCTCCCTCACTGCAAACGCTCTCACACTTTGAATCATTTTCTCCAAGAGCCCAGAGCTTTTAAAGCTAACTTGATTAGGCCAGGCCCACCTACAACAGACTCCCTCTCTTAAAGACTAGGATCTGAATTCCATCTGCAAAATCCTTTCAGAGCAGCACCTAAAATGGCATTTAACTGAGAATCCAGAAGAAAGTGTGTGTACACCTATTATTGACAAATTAGATTTCTGCTTAACACAGGGGTCTTCAGGACAAGAAGGCTGTAGAAAGTGGCTCTCAGGGGCTGTAGAAAGGAAGATTTGGTGGTGGCAGAGGTCAAAGGGGCCAAGAAAGCCAGTGAGTACAGGTGCATTAAGAACTATGTTTGCCTGTTCCACTGGCTAGGTGAGCTGGTTACTTCCTCTGGATCACCACATCAAAGACTTACTTAGGTGATTTGTAAAGTAAAATAAACCCTTGTGAGTTCCTGGGCTCTGTCTTAAGTAAGGACTCTCTTACCCCTCAATTCTTCCAAGGTCTGAGTTAATCAGTTCAGATTTCCATTCTAGCATTCTGAACCTGGAGGAATTTGCCAAATAACATAACAAATTTACCTGCATCCTTCTTTCCTGATTTGGCTACAGCAAAAATAAAAATAAAATAAAAAATTTTTAAATAGAAGATTTTTAAATTACCCCAGGGTAGGAAAATGTGACTGTGATGTCCTTTTTGCTTCTTTTTGCTGGATCCCAGGAGGAGGATCCTGTGCTGGCTGTGATCACCTACTTGGGGCTGGGCCTCTCTCTGCTGTGCCTCCTCCTGGCAGCCCTCACCTTCCTGCTGTGCAAAACCATCCAGAACATCAGCACCTCGATCCACCTGCAGCTCTCAATCTGCCTCTTCCTGGCCCACCTGCTCTTCCTCACGGCCATCAACCGGACCGAGATCAAGGTACTGACAATGTCACAGAGGAGCCCCTGCCCTGTCCCAGGGGTGCTCAGTTCATGGAGCCATGCTGCACTGATACCTTAATAAAATGGCCTCGGGTCCAGGGAGGTTAGAGGGGTAGGTAGCCTATTTCACATTGACTAATGAATGGAAGACATTAGGAGACAAACCCTCTCCTGACAACTCGACCATATACATGAGAGTTCTCTTCAATGGCAAAGTATGGGAAAGGTCCCGGGGCCACCCTCCTCCCTGACAATCCCTCCTGGTGACACCTTTCTCCTCCCCCAGGTGCTGTGTGCCATCATTGCGGGTGCCCTACACTATCTCTACCTGGCGTCCTTCACCTGGATGCTGCTGGAGGGTCTGAATCTCTTCCTCACTGCACGCAACCTGACGGTGGTCAACTACTCCAGTGTGAGCAGGGTCATGAAGAAGCTCATGGTCCCCGTGGGCTATGGAGTCCCGGCTATAATTGTGGCCATTTCTGCTGCATCCAGGCCTCACCTTTATGGAACACCCACCCGGTAAATGCAATTTCCCACTGTCCTTATCTTCTCCAGCATGACTATGGCCATCATAGAACCAATAGTTATTTAATTCCACCAGATCATGATAGGCAGAGAAAAGGTCAGTGACCACTCCAAGGACATCTACCCGGTGGAAGATTGTATTCATTGAAGTAATTGTTTTTAAGTCATTAAGATATAATTGGTTTTTTTAAATTTTATTATGTTATGTTAGTCACCATACAATACATCATTAGTTCTTGATGTAGTGATCCACGATCCATTGTTTTCGTATAACACCCAGTGCTCCATGCAGTACGTGCCCTCCTTAATACCCATCACCAGGCCAACCAATCCCCCCTCCCCCTTCCCCTCTAAAACCCTGTTTGTTTCTCAGGTCCATAGTCTCTCATGGTTCATCTCTCCCTCCAATTCCCCCCCCCCATTTTTCCCTTCCTTCTCCTAATGTCCTCCATGTTATTCCTTATGTTCCACAAATAAGTGAAACCATGTGATAATTGACTTTCTCTGCTTGACTTATTTCACTTAGTATAATCTCCTCCAGTCCCATCCATGTTGATGTAAAAGTTGGGTATTCATCTTTTCTGATGGCTGAGTAATATTCCATTGTATATATGGACCACATCTTCTTTATCCATTCATCTGTTGAAGGGCATCTTGACTCTTTCCACAGTTTGGCTATTGCGGACATTGCTGCTATGAACATTGGGGTGCATATGGCCCTTCTTTTCACTACATCTGTGTCTTTGGGGTCAATACCCAGGAGTGCAATTGCTGGGTCATAGGGTAGCTCTATTTTTAAATTTTTGAGGAACCTCCACACTGTTTTCCAAAGTGGCTGTACCAACTTGCATTCCCACCAACAGTGTAAGAGGGTTCCCCTTTCTCCACATCCTTTCCAACATTTGTTGTTTCTTTCCCTGTCCATTTTTGCCATTCTAACTGGTATAAGGTGGTATCTCAGTGTGGTTTTGATTTGGATTTCCCTGATGGCTAATGATGATGAACATTTTTTCATGTGTCTGTTAGCCATTTGTATGTCTTCTTCAGAGAAGTGTCTTTTCATATCTTCTGCCCACTTTTTGACTTGATTATTTGTTGTTTGGGTGTTGAGTTTGAGAAGTTCTTTATAGATTTTGGATACCAGCCCTTTATCTGTAGTGTCCTTTGCAAATATCTTCTCCCATTCTGTGGGTTGCCTCTTTGTTTTGTTGACTATTTCCTTTGCTGTGCAGAAGTTTTTTATCTTCATGAAGTCCCAAAAGTTCATTTTTGCTTTTGTTTCACTAGCTTTTGGAGATGTATCTTGAAAGAAGTTGCTGTGGCCGATGTCAAAGGGGTTACTGCCTATGTTCTCCTCTAGGATTTTGATGGATTCCTGTCTCACACTGAGGTCTTTCATCCACTTTATCTTTGTGAATGGTGTTGGAGAATGGTCGAGTTTCATTCTTCTGCATGTGGCTGTCCAATTTTCCCAGCACCATTTATTGAAGAGACTGTCTTTTTTCCATTGCATGTTTTTTCCTGCTTTGTCAAAGATTATTTGACCATAGAGTTGAGGGTCCATATCTGGGTTCTCTATTCTGTTACATTGGTCTGTATGTCTGTTTTTGTGCCAGGACCATACTGTCTTGGTGATCACAGCTTTGTAATATAGCTTGAAATGAGGCAACGTGATGCCCCCAGCTTTGTTTTTCTTTTTCAATATTTCCTTGGCGATTTGGGGTCTTTTCTGATTCCATACAAATTTTAGGATTGTTTGTTCCAGCACTTTGAAAAATGTCATTGGAATTTTGATCGGGATGGCATTGAAGGTATAGATTGCTCTGGGTAGCATAGACATTTTAACAATGTTTATTCTTCTGATCCATGAGCATGGAATATTTTTCCATCTTTTTGTGTCTTCTTCAATTTCTTTCATGAGTGTTTTGTAGTTCCTAGAGTATAGATCCTTTACCCCTTTGGTTAGGTTTATTCCGAGGTATCTTATGGTTTTTGGTGCTATTGTAAATGGAGTCGTTTCTCTAATTTCTCTTTCTACAGTTGTGTTGTTAGTGTATAAGAAAGCAACTGATTTCTGTGCATTGATTTTGTATCCTGCCACATTACTGAATTGCTGGATGAGTTCTAGTAATTTGGGGGTGGAGTCTTTTGGGTTTTCCACATAAAGTATCATGTTATCTGCGAAAAGAGAGAGTTTGACTTCTTCTTTGCCAATTTGAATACCTTTTATTTCTTTTTGTTGTCTGATTGCTGTTGCTAGGACTTCTAGTACTATGTTGAACAACAGTGGTGAGAATGGGCATCCTTGACATGTTCCTGATCTTAAGGGAAAGGCTCTCAGCTTTTCCCCATTGAGGATGATATTCGCTGTGGGTTTTTTAAATGTTAATTATAATGTATGTTAATAATTATCTATTTAAATAATAAAGTGCATTATGTTAATAACTATACACTAATATAATATTGATGATGTTTAATAATTACAAATTAATCTAGTTAAGATAAATGAGGTTACTTCTTAATATTTTAGATTTAATTATTTTAAATATTAAGTGTATATTATGT
This sequence comes from Halichoerus grypus, assembly GCF_964656455.1. Lineage (NCBI taxonomy): Eukaryota > Metazoa > Chordata > Mammalia > Carnivora > Phocidae > Halichoerus > Halichoerus grypus. The sequence continues at coordinate 206,215,527 of NC_135712.1, forward strand.
TAATAACTATATTGTATTAGTGACTATAGTCTGTAATATAAATAGCATCATATGTATTAGCAAATATATATTAATATAGTATTCATTGCATCAATTGAGGGGACAGTTTTAAATCTTCCAGAAAGCAAAACTGAAATGAATAGATGACATTAATTTGTGTAAACTCTTTCTCTATCCCAATTTTAAAAGAAACAAAGGGTCATTTGGATGACAAAATAACTGTAACCACAGCTAAGATTTAGAAATCACTTCTGATGTACAATCACTGTTCTAAATATTTTTCACGTGTCAGCTCAAATCATCCCCCCAACAACCTGTGCAGTAGAAACTAGTATTGGGCCATATTACAGATGAGGAACAAGGAGATTAACTAACATGGCCAAAGTCACACAGCTGGTTGGTGGCGGAGCGGGGGTCACTTCCAGTCTGGCACTCACACCATGCGCCTATCCTGATGACATGAGTTACTCAGCTGCAACAGGGAGCCCTGGCCAGCTGGCCTCCCTAAGGAGTTGAGCATAAAGGTCAATGAACTTTTTCCATAAAGGGCCAGATAATCAATATTTCCAACTTTGTTGGTCTTATGGTCTCTGCGGCAACTACTCAGCTCTGTCCTCAGAGCACAAACAGAGCCACAGACAATTTGGGAGGGAATGAGTGTGTGTTCCAGTAAAACCCACTTATAAGAGCAGGCGGCAGCCTCCTGCTTTGCCAATGCCTACCTTTGAAGCTTCCCTTTGATGCTTCCTGCTGGGTCCTTCTGACCTTCTCCCCAGTCCTCACACCTCCCACCTCACTCACAGCTCCCCTCCCTGGGGATAAAGTCCATCTCTGTCATTGCTCTCAGTGTGGCCTTGAGATGCCTGACCTGTGAGTGTGTGAATACCTGTGTCCTCATGAGGAATAAGTTATGTAATGCACGTGAGCCTTACTGCTGGGACAGCTCACTGTTTTGTTTCATTTGGGTTTTTTCACTCACTTCTTGGATGGTCCAAAACTTTCACCTGTCTACACCCACTCATCACTCATATTTCAGCTTAAACACAATTCAGTTCTTTCAGGGAAACCCTTCCCAACTATCTGGATCTCCTATACCCTGGATTAGGTTATGGATCCAGCTACATATCCTCAAAGCTCCTCATACTTGGTCATAAAATTCATCATCTTGACTTTGTCTATTGTCTAATTGTTGATCCACCAACTTCATCTGTGTCTCCCTGAGGACAGAGACCACTCTACCCTAATCCCAACTGGGTCTTCAGAGCCAAGCACAGATCCTGACACAGAGGAGACACTCAATACTTATCCAAAAAAACCCATAAATTAATTTACTGATCAATACTGTTATTTTCTTTTTAAAAATTATATTTATTTCTGCCAGCATATCTGGGGGCCAAGACATAGAAGAGCTTTTTGAAAGAAACTTATCTTTTTTTAAAGACCACTTGAGTAAGGTGTGATTGACATGTAAAATACCATATGTAATTAATGTACAAAACCTGATGAGTTTGGGGCTAATACCCATGAAACCACTGCCACCATCAAAGGCATATACAAAGTTGTAGTTCTGCAAAATAAGTAAGTTTAGGAGATCTATATTACATAGTGCATATAGCTAACAATAGTGTATTCTATACTTAAAATTTACTAGGAGGGTATGTTAAATGTTTTAACAAAAAAAAATGATAATAATGATGAAGGCAGAAGGAAACATTAGGAGGGGAGGGGTATGTTTATTTATCAGTCCTTTGTCTATGAAAGCCAATATTTTCTTTAATCTCTTCCCATCTCTCTCTAAGATGCTGGCTCCACAAAGACAAAGGATTCATATGGACCTTCCTTGGCCCTATCTGCACAATTTTCTCCGTGAGTAATGGATGACATCAGAGCAACCCGCCTGCCCAGCTGAGGGTTATTCAAAGACCAGGTATATCAGGAGGGTGACAGGCAGGGTAAGCAGTCATTCCAGTTGGCCCAGGACTGATGAGGGGCTCCCAGGAGGTGAAAATTCCCATTGTAAAACCAGGACTAAGGTGTTTCCTGAGACGTGGTACTTTCAGTGCTAACATTTGGAATTCCCATGCAAACTGAATTGAAGTGGTTACCGATGTTACAGGGCAAACATGGGCCTGAGTTACTGGGTGTTTGGTTTGCTTTTCTAGGACTGTTAGAAAACACAAAAGCTTCTTCCCTGCCAGGTTAGGAGCTGGATGAGCTAGGACGAAGGTTTGCCAGATGTGGAGTGTAGTTAATATACCTGTGGGTTTTCTGCAGATTAATTTGGCTTTCTTTCTGATGACCTTCTGGATTGTGAAAACCAAGCTCTCCTCCGTCAACAAAGATGTGTCCACCCTCCAGAACACAAGGTGAGGATGGGTCACAGGTGCACACCACCCCCTACACAGAACATTATCCGCACGCCTCCAAGGCTCTAGTGTCTCTTCACAGTGCTCCTGGGGGGCCTGGAAGAGAGAGGTGCAGCCACCCTCCTTGGCAGCCAGCTCAGATTCTGTGGTTTGCTGCTGACACCCATGCCAAAAACATTCCACCCATGAACAACCCCAACAACAAACTGCTTCAGCTGCAGAGAGAATGGGCTTCATTCTGATAAGCAGGGATTGCTACCATGGCCCTATGAAAAAGGTCCCGAGAACATTCACATACTTATAACACACTCGGGAAATCACACAACAGTTTCCAGAACCAGCATACCCCATCATGTCCATGCCTTCATGCATGCTCTGCCCTCTGCCTTCCCCTTCCCTTGCACCTGGTGAACTCAGCTTCAACATCCACATATCACATCATCTAAGAGTTTGGGGATGTCCTCTGCTTTCCTCAACTTTGCACAGAATTAATGGCCTCTATTCTGGGCAAAGCATGCCTGGTTCAGTTCATGGAGAGGGTGAGGAAAGGAACAGCCCTGGATGGAAAGAAGTACCTCACTTCGCAAATGTTATAAGTGATCATTTGTTCTTGTCTTTCCACTAGACTTTAAGGTCTGTAAAAACAGAAGTTTTGTCTTTGTTGTTTTGAATGCCCTAGCCCCAGCCTAGAGCCCGGTGCACAGAACATTCTCAGTAATGTCAGCTGAACAAATTCGGGATCTTCATGAAACATCATGATCTTTTTGAAACTCACATTCTCAAGTGTCACCATTATCCTCAGTCCTAGTCAAAATGCCATCCTGGACCCAAATAGTGGTTCTCTTTAGGGAATCATTGACAATAAAGATCAAAGTTGATCACAACTCAGTCAGAAGCATCCATGGAGTGGACATGAACCCAGCCTTGGTTGTGTTGCTCTGGGTGCATCATGACGTCCTTTCTCCTCCTACCCAGGATGCTGACATTTAAAGCCACAGCTCAGCTGCTCATCTTGGGCTGCACATGGTGCCTGGGCATCCTGCAGGTGGGTCCAGCTGCCCATGTCATGGCTTACCTCTTCACCATCATCAACAGCCTGCAGGGCGTCTTCATCTTTCTGGTGTACTGCCTCCTCAGCCAACAGGTACCACTGCCTGACTTCCACCTGGTCCTCCCACCATCCTTACTCCCTTCAGTGAGCTGACCCAAGCATGCTTTGCCTCTGCAGGTCCGGGAACAATACAAGAAATGGTTCAGGGTCAGGGAAACCAAAGCCGAGTCTGAGAAGTATACTCTCTCAAGTGGGACCATGTCTGATGCCTTCAAACACAGCGTGGTAAGATTATGCACTGCTCCCAGAGCACTTCACTAACCAGTCCTCTTGAGAAGCTCATACCTATCTCATTGAACAACCTGGGTATATAGCAGTTGATGCCCTAGGATGGCTCACCCTTGGTTTTCACCTGAACTCACCTGAAGGCACTTCCCTGTCTTGAAAGGAGGTCTTCCTATACTTTCACTCACTTTCTATGCTCTCGTTGACCCTTGCATATGACTGTCCTCTTTCTCCACAATTGTAGAGCACCCACTTTGTGTGACATGGGTGCAACCCCTTTTTAATTGTACTTAGGGACAAGATACAAAATACTCATAAGCAGAGAACAATGCTGTGATCAACCAAGTAATCAGGAATAATGATCTGTAGCACTGATGCACAAGCTGCACAGTCACCGCACATCCTTTATCCCTAGTCATTCCATGCCATCCCTGTCTATGATGAACAATAAATACGTGTATATATAGTCATAAAAGGAAAGTAACATAAGTATTAAGTTGGATTGGAGACTTTTCAAAGTCTGCAATCATTCCTAGTATTTCCAAATACACAAACACTGCAAAACCTCACTAGAGAATCACAGAAGGCAGAGGAGAGATTCTGGCAATGTGAATTGTAGCTAGCATTTGTATGTTCAGGTTTACAAAACCTTTCTCTTCTTAGGCTTCTCTTGACAATATTTTGTACTTTTCTGTGTACACATCTTGCACCTTCTAACACAAAATCATGCTTGCACCTTCCTTCTTAGGAGAATTATAATGAAGAGCTAAACCTGACGAACTTGTCTCTTAGGAAATGAAGAAAACACTCTCTGCCATCCTTTGGGCAAAGAGTATTAAAAAATGCTTTTTCATGTTTATTACAAATAACTCTTCTTGGCACCACTGTGGGAGAAAGTAAGCAGTAAATGTTTGACATTCAGTTGCTGGAGACTTTTGGTTTTCTGGTGCATACAACATTCTCATCTCACTCCCAGTATAATCAGGAGCTATGACCCAATACCCCAGAAGCCTCGTCTACAAAAATTCTTCCTCAGATTGATGATACATAACAAGGAAAACCAGCCTCAAAGGACTTTCCTAAAATAGCATCAGAGAGGAAAGTAATATTCACATACCTGCATGTAGTATAAACAACAAATCACAGTTTCTCAAGACTTTCCTGGTTTTATTAGTATTAGTATAGTATTAAAGTATTACATCCCAGAAAACATTTTGGTTACAGGCAAAGTAGACCAGTTGGTCTTCATACATATATACATGCCTCAACTTCTTCACTCTCCATTTCTAAAGACTTACTAATTTATTCATTTCAAAAATATGTACTGGGGGGTGTCTGGGTGGCTCAGATGGTTAAGCGTCTGCCTTCGGCTCAGGTCATGATCCCAGGGTCCTGGGATCGAGTCCCGCATTGGGCTCCCTGGTCCTTGGGGGCCCGCTTCTCCCTCTGCTTCTCTCTCTCTCTATCTCTCATGAATAAATAAATAAAATCTTAAAAAAAAATACAAAAATATGTACTGGGAAGAGATCAAGAAGATCCAATTCCTGATTTCACAGAATTTAAAAGTGGGGGGAAAAGTTTCATCAGAGTAAAATCAGAGCTATGGGACTAGAGTTTCTGCATCTTTATGTTTTATAAGTTGAGTTGTGGAAAAAGGTGTATATGGCTACTGCACATTTTGTGAGATGTATTTATAGATAACATTATTTCACCCTCACGCAGTCTAAGCAAGATCTAAATCCAGAGCAGTTACATCTACAAGAAACTCCCTGAGGGCTCCCTCTGACCAATTCTGTATCAATTTGAACATCAAGGAAAATGACTGTACATGATTATAATGTTTTAAATAAGCATATCCATGAGTCCATACTGATACTTTAAAAGATCATCTAATAGGTGTAGAAAATACAACAGAATTAGAAGAGCATGATTCTTTTAATATCCCATAAATGGCCACTACGAGCACTGAGTAAAAGGCTTTGGAGAACAGGCTGGGACCACAGTGCCAAAGAATCACCTCACAGACTACCAATTAATTACAAGGGACAAAGTATACATTTGCGACATGGAGATCTGACACCACCATCTGAAACTAATGATGAAATTTAATATCATCAGTGGTGGGCAAACTGACTTTATGTATCTCCTGATATGTCATGAAATTACAACATCCCATTTTTAGTAAATAAAGAATTATTAACAAATCAGTCTAACTGAAATCTAATCCAATCTTTAGGCTGTGGGTTGGCAAAGTATAGCATGCAGTCCAAATCCAGGGATTTTCCTGTTTTTGTTAATAAAGTTTTATTGGAACACAGCCACACCCATTCATTGATGGATTACCTATGGCTGCTTTCATGCTACAATGTCAGAGTTGAGTTGTGACAGAAGCTGTAAGGCCACAAAGCCAAAAATGTTTGCTACCTGGCCCTTTATAGAAGAAGCTTGCTGATGTCTGTCCTTTTAGACCTATCAATATTATGAAATACAGGGGACAAAACAATTTAAACGACATCATGAGGAAACCATCAGGCAAATCCTGAACATGGGCATTCAACAAGACAATTGGCCTGCCCTCGTCTAAAATCAATATCATTTTTAAAAATGACTAGAGCACTGGGTGTTATACACAAACAATGAATCATGGAACACTACATCAAAAACTAATGATGTACTGTATGGTGACTAACATAACATAATAAAATTTAGAAAAAATAAAAGTGACTAGAGGCTGCTCTGAATTAAAAGAAATGAAAGTGACATAACAAACAAATTCAGTGTCAATTTTAGTGGGACTCTTGTTCAGATACACAACTATCCATGACATTTTGGAGGCAATTAGGATAATTTGAATATGTATCAGACATTGAAAGTAATTATGAAATTGTTGCTAATTTTCTTGGGTATAATGATAGTATTGTGGTTATGTAGAGAACATTCCTTGAATTCTCAAATATTTGTCGAGGAAGTATTGAAGGATGAAGTGTCATGATGTCTACCACGCATTATCATATGTTTTAGCAAGAAAATTTAATCCATGTGTGGCAATAAGTTGAGAAAGGTGTTTTAATGTGGCACTATGTTAACAATTGTTGACTCTTGATGGAGAGTATATGAGTGTTTATTGTACCTTTTTTCCAAATTCTCAATGTTTAAAATGGTAAATAAAAGGTGTCAGAAAAGTAGATAAATATATTAATTAGTTATTAATTCATTAAAGATATATACTCTCATAAATTCCTAGATGTCCAGATAAAATGCTTTTTCCTCTGCACAAAACTTTGTGAATGGATCTTTTTTTTAAGATTCTATTTATTTATTTGAGAGAGAGAGAGAAAGCCCACAAGCCGGGGGGGGGGGTGCAGAGGGAGAGGGACAAGCAGAATCTGCACTGAGCTCAGAGCCTTATTCAGGGTTTGATCCCACAACCCCTGAGATCATGACCTGAACTGAAATCAAGAGTCGGCGACTTATGATATAATGTATGGTGATTAACATAACATAATAATAAAAAAAAAAAAGTCAGCCACTTAATCAACTGAGCCACCCAGGTCCCCCATGAATGGATCTTTTCTAAAGCTATGAATTTGCATGACTAATGGTGACAGATTTAAAATCAAAAATTAAAAATAAAACAAAGTAAAAAAATAAATAAATAAAACAAAGTTATTAAAATATAAGAAAATAGAGGGAATCTCCACTTCTGCCTAGAAAATAAAAAATGGAAACAAATATTGCCTTCAACCTAACAGTAAGAAAAAATCCACATAAACTGCAAAATCATTCATTTTCTTGAACCTCTAAGCAAGGAGAGGTAAGGACAACAAAGTAGCCTAATGTCTAAGGGAAGACGGGATCATCCACAGAGAGACCGTCAAGAGCACTGGCTGACCTATGGCAAAGGACAAAAAGAAGTGATCGGCATGCCATAGAAATGCTTAAAGAGAACCTACATTTCTGAATGAATTACTCAGGCCTGAGTGTGGACAATTATGAGAGTATAGAAACTCTTGAGGGAGTGGCAAGAATGTGGAGAGACCTCTTAGATGCAACCACACAGGGAAGGTCTACAGCTGAAGGTGGAACAATGAGAAAAAAAACTTCTGGCAAAGCAGCCCCACACTAAGCACAGGATAACAAGGTAACACCAGAATAAATTGAAGCCCAGAGTGCAAAGACTCCTGATTAGACTCAAGCTCCCTCAAAAATAGCCTAGCAGAAGAACAGGTGTGCCTATTTCCAGTAATAAATAGCCTATACCTCAATGTCTGCTGTTTTACACACACTGTCCAGCATCAAATCAAAAGTTATTAAACACAAGCAAAAAACTAATGATGTACTGTGTGGTGACTAACATAGCATAATAAAATAAAAAAATAAAAACACAAGCAAAAATAAGTAAAATAACCCATACAGAAGTCGACAGAACTAGACTTAAAACTAGCAGAGGGGGAGTTTTAAATAACCCTCCTTCACATTTCAAAGGGTCTAGTGCAATAGTTCTCACCTTGGGGACACTTTTGCCCCAGGGAACATTTGGCAATTTCTGGAGACATCTTTGGTTTCATGGCTGGAGAGGTACGTACTGACATTTAGTGAGTGAAGGAAAGAGATTCTGCTCACCATTGTACAATGCACAGGACAGCCCCAGACACAAAGAAATATCCAGCCCCCACCTTCCCCACCTCACCTCAGAGCTTTAGAAACTGCTGGAACTCCCCTACATTATATAGTTGCTAAAAACAGGTGTTTTCCTATTGTCCATTAGAAACAGGAAAATTTCTACAGCAACATATAAGGTGTAAAGACAAAGTAGCTGTTAATAGGAAATTTCATATTCTCTTCTCTTACCCCCAAAGTTGAGAAATCCTGTTCTATTGGGAAAACCAGACACTATTATGGATGTACAGGAAATTTCAAAGAAAATACATACAGGTCACAATTTAAAACTTCATCACACTGTTGGTGGGAATGCAAGTTGTTACAGCCACTTTGGAAAACAGTGTGGAGGTTCTTCAACAAATTAAAAATAGAGCTACCATATGACCCAGCAATTACACTACTGGGCATTTATCCCAAAAATACAGATGTAGTGAAAAGAAGGACCACATGCACCCCAGTGTTCATAGCAGCAATGTCCACAGTAGCTAAACTGTGGAAAGAGCCGAGATACCCTTCAACAGATGAATACATAAAGAAGCTGTAGTCCATATATACAATGGAATATTACTCAGCCATCAGAGAGGATGAATACCCAACTTTTGCATCAACATAGATGGAACTGGAGGAGATTATGCTAAGTGAAATAAGTCAAGCAGAGAAAGTCAATTATCATATGGTTCCACTTATTTGTGGAGCATAAGGAATAGCATGGAGAATATTAGGAGAAGGAAGGGAAAAATGAGGAGGTGGGGATCAGAGGGGGAGAAGAACCATGAGAGACTATGGACTCCGGGAATCAAACTGAGTGTTTTAGAGGGGAAGGGGGTAGAGGATGGGTTAGCCCAGTGATAGGTATTAAGGAGGGCATGTATTGCGTGGAGCACTGCGTGTTATACACAAACAATGAATCATGGAACACTACATCAAAAACTAATGTTGTACTGTATGGTGACATAACATAACATGATAAAATAAAATATAAAATTAAATAAATAAATAAAACAAACTTCATCAATATCATTGAACACTACCTCAAAAACTAATGATGTACTATATGTTGGCTAATTGAATTTAAATTAAAAAAAAGAAAAGTGAAAAAAGGAAAAAAAAAGAAAAAAACCTTCATCAATAACATCCTTTTAACCAAAAGCCAAAAGCCTTGGGGAAAAAAAGATAAGCTTTACTACTTAAACAATAGTTTCAGGATGATAAAAGGCAACATGAACAAAGCCTGAAGACCAGATAAATTATGTTCAATGTTCATACAAGACTAATATCTATCATGTACAGAGAACTTCTAAAATTCAATAATAAAAAGGTTCACAAAATATTAGAAAATTTATAAGTAACTAACAGAAAAAGAAAAACTAATTTTTAATAAATACAAGGGTATTGAAGTTAATAGAAGCTAATATTGTCATGCATTAGATTGAAAAATATCCTCAAAATTGGACAGTGTTCAATATGGGGTAGACCAGGATGAAATGGATATTCCCTTATGATACTAGGGTAAATTGATATAAACACTTTATTCAGCAATTTGTATTAGCAATGAAAATTTAAGATGCACATACCTACATACCCACATGCCCAGCAATCCCACTTCTTTTTATCTACCTCAGAGAAACACTACTATGCTTATAAGGAGATATTTACAAGAATGTTTTTTGAATTACATTTGCAAGAGTGTAAACTATGCAAGCAATAGAACTATGGACTTTGGGTGATTATGATGTGTCAGTGTAGGTACATCAATTGTAACAAATGCACCACTCTTGTGAGTGATGTATATTAATGGAGAGGGGGAGTATACGTGTGTGGGGACAAACACTATATGGGGAAATCAGTGCTTCCTCTTGTTAATGTTGCTCTGTACCTAAAATTGCTCTTTAAAAAATTAGTCTTTAAAAAAATAGAGCAATTTCACTGAGGCCCAAATCTCTTGTGGCTTCCCATTTGCTCCTCTTTCCCCTAAGGTGTCCCTGTAAGTACTACTCTAACATAGTCATCCTGACATTGGTTCTGAGACCACCAGTGGGTCGGAAGAATCCATCCAAAGGACTGTCATCCAATACAAAAACATAAGCCCTTTTATGGGTATTTAAGATTCATAGCCATTCATTTTAGTTACAAATTAGTAAATTAGAAATAATCTATTTCACAACTAAAATATATATATTATAAATTTAAAGTAATGTTTTTTGGAGTTCTCTGAGGATTCTCAGTATCTGGAATTCAAGAAGTAGAGGAGAGAAATGGAGCAGAAAAATATTTAACTAAAGGCTAAATATTCCCCCAATTTGTTGAAAGACATAATTTATTGATTCAAGAAGCTCTGCAAACCCTAAGTAGAACAAATACAAATGTGACCCTAGGGTATTACCCACCTGGGTGTGGATGACAGAAAGCCAAAGAATGAGAGGAGACAGAGAGAAAAATGCACAAGTCAACCATGATTTTTTCAGTGTGGGATTCCTAATTTATTTTGTTTTCCTTCATGCTTTTCAAAATTTTCCAAATGTTCTGCATTTTTCCTGCATTCCTTTTGAAATTGGAAAACCATCCTATCTTCTCTCTGAATAAGAAGTCAACGTTGTATTTATAATCCAAACAATAGTTGCTCAAAGGCATTATGGATAAGGGGGCAGAGAAGAGAGGTGTGTGCACAGCTGCTCCCTTTTCTTCTCTTTTCTTGGAGGAAGTCCTGAGACAGGTCTCTTCACCTGGATCCCCCAGGTTCTCACCTCTTCTCACTACTTCTCAGTGCTTTTCTCCACCACCCTTCCCACGCTGTCCTGCAGCTATCATTGTACTCTCCTACCTCTATCTCCCTAGTCCTCCCTAAGTCTGCAACCCCCCACCCTATTCAAACCATTGCCCATACCCTCACCATCCTGTTTTCTCTCCCATTTCAATCTCCCTAGTCCAGTAAACTCCACCAAGTCTAGAATACCTTGCCCCTGATGCCAAAGAGCGTTGAGAACATTCCGATTCCATTCAAACACCAATCTCCTATTTCTTTCCCTGATCTCATGTATCTGCCCAACCCTGCCCATTCTTTCCATGCTTTCCCATATTCCCATTTCAGCAGCAGCCTCTCAGCCCCTCACCTGGCACTCTGAACCCTATCAGGTATCCAACCACTTCAAGCTTTCCTGTCTCTACTAAATACTCAACCCTATATTAAAATTACTCTAATTTCCCCCCAAATTTTCACTCCTTCCCATTCTTCCAGGGCCCTTTGTTTACAACTACACACTCCAGCTTCTCCTTGTGCTCCTCTCCACTCACCCTTCTTGTACTTAATGGCTCCAGGCACCTAAGAACCATAGGACTTCTGTCCATCCCAGGTTGCCAGATCAATAATTCCCAGAGTACCTGAGTGCTCCCACTCCCACCAGTTCTCCTCATTTTTCCTCAAGCCCCCAGATCTCCCCATTTTATCACTCCATCCCTTCCTATTCCCCCAGTTGCTATACCACCTCAGACCTAATCAGCCCACCATCCTGAATCCCCACAATCCCCCTGAGTGGTTCCACTCCTGCACCCTCCTGCATCCTCCACCCTCTATTACTGCATGGTTCCTTCTATCCTCTCTGTCTCTCCTAGTCTCTCCCATCAATCCCCTTTCCCTTCTCTGTGATGGCATTTACCCCTGATGCAGTCTGTCTCCAAATCCTTGTTGCTTCCACTTTCTCCTCAGCCCCTACACAGCACCTAGCACCTCCCCAGGGCCCCTATACCAGCCTCTCTCAATACAACACAATTCCTATTAGGCCCCCTCACCATCCTTGACCTTCCCATTTTCACTCACAAAATTTCCCACCAGGTTCTTCCCAGGCCCCTATCCCTATCTCACCAACAACCTTTGATACTTCCACTCAAGATTGCCCCAAAGGAAGGCTGACTGGTCTAGTTCAGTCCAGAGCAGGCCCCAGTGGTCCCCTCCATGCATTCCATTTCTCTATTCCTTCCCAATGCCCTAGCTTCTACTTCATTTCCTAAGCTGCCCTCCTAATCCCTAGGAAATTCCATATCCAAGACACTCATTCTCACATGCTCACATCCCTAGGACCCAAGCGTCCAACTTATGGATATCAAAGTAATCCCTGGGACCTGAGGACTCCAAGTCTGCAGGTTCTGCTGTTGCAGTTTTTGGCCCCTGACTTTTACACTTCCAGTTCCTCAACACATGGGCTCCCTAATTTTCAGCTTCCAAAACCTTATTGTAACATACTTCTGGTGTTCAGATTCCAGATCTCTACAAAGGGGCTAAATCCTAAATGAGTTCCTGTGTACTCATCCATACAATGACTGTCAGATCCAGGAAAGGGGCAACTGGTGATGGAAGCTCCTCACCACTGCCCCTCAAAGCAGAGACTGAAAGGGATAGATCTCTTCAACCTCCAATCTTAGCCCCTCTCTACCACTAACTCTTTGATGGCTGTGGTCTTGTACTGGAGTTCTAGTGTGAGAAGTGGAATCCCACTTAAGAGCCTTGCCTCATGGTGGTTTCTAACTTGATGACAGAATTCTGGAGAAATGAGCTAGAAAACACCCATGTCCAATTGCCCCGGTTAACTCTTGTTTGTCTTTCATTTTCCTACTAGAACTTAAGATTTATTTTCTCACTTAACATTCAAAACTGACTCATAACAAAATTAATACAGTCATTTCCATTATAAAGAGACTAAATTTGATAGATTTTAAAAGTGAAGATATGGGGACAAATGCTGAGATCTGCCCCCCAAACCATAACCTAGGGAGGCAGCCATCAGTTGACCCTACTGCTCCTTCCCACCTGCCCTCCCCAAACAGGGTTTGTCCCACGTCTGCCATGTCCCCACAGGCACAGGGTCCCCTAGACCACAGTAGCTACTATACTGTATGTCCCTTTCTTCTAGTTTCCCACCTTACAGTTTGTTGTGGACTAAATGTTTGTGAACCTCTACCCAATTCATATTTTGAATCCCTAGCCCCCTCCCCATGTGATGGTATTTGGTGATGGGGTTTGTGGGAGATAATTAGAATTAGATGAGAGTGGAGCCCTTATGATGTGATTAGTGCCCTTGTAAGAAGAGACACCTGAGAGTTTGCCTTTTATCACTTTACACGTGAGTGGGGAGAGAAGGCCATGGGAACACACAGTGAGAAGGTAGCCAGAAAGAGTGCTCTCACCAAAAATTGAACACTGACAAACCTAGATCATGGACTTCTCAGGCTCCAGAATTGAGAGAAAATAAATTTCTGTTGTTTAAGCCCCCCAGTCTATGGTATTTTGTGATGGGAGTCTAAGCTAATGCACAGATCCTCGGGATTCGCAGACATGGGAATCAAGTCTGGCTTGTTCATTTCCAATTTTTCAATTTAGTATCATGCCATAAAGAGTAAGTACTTATCACATATTTGAAAAGTGCCTGAATAAATTGATGTGGGATGAAGAGCTCCCCAGAACATCCTAGGATATAGGTCAGCAAACTACAGCCGATGGGCCAAATCTGGCTCACCACCTGGTTTTGTACACCCCACAAGGTAAGAATAGTCTTTACATTTTAAAACAGGTGAAAAAAATCAAAAGAAGAATGATATTTCATGTCCTCTGAACATCACATGAAATTCAAATTCAGTGTGCAAAAATAAAGTTTTATTAAAACACAGTCATGATCGGGGCACCTGGGTGGCTCAGTCGTTAAGTGCCTGCCTTCAGCTCAGGTCATGATCTCAGGGTCCTGGGATCGAGCCTTGCATCGGACTCATTACTCCGTGGGAAGCCTGCTTCTCCCTCTCCCACTCCCCCTGCTTGTGTTCCCTCTCTCTCTGTGTGTCTGCCAAATAAATAAATAAAATCTTTAAAACACACACACACACACAGAGTCATGATCATTCATTTATGAGTGTCTATAACAGTTCTCATGTTACAATGGCAGAATTAAATTGTTGCTATAGATTCTAGCCAAAATGCTTAATTTCATGTGTCAACTAGACTGGGTCACAGGATGCCAGAGAGCTGGTTAAACATGAATTCTGGATGAATCTGTAAGGGAGTTTCCAGAAGGGATTAGTATTTGAGTTGGACTGAGTAAAACAGAAGGCCCTCTCCAATGTGGATGGGCATCATCAAATCCCTTGAGGGCCTGAATAAAATAAAAATGTGGAGGAAGGTTGAATTAACTCAGTCTGATGGTTTGACTGGAACATCCATCTTCTACCCTCAACACACCCAGTACTCAGGCCTTCAGACACAGAGTGCAATATACACCATCAGCTCTCAGGGTCTCAGGCCTTCAAATTACACCACTGTCTTTCCTGGGTTTCCAGCTTGGAGACAGCAGACTGTGGGACTTAGCTCCATAATCATGTGAGCCAATACCTCATTATAAATCGCTTCATAAAAACATGTGTGTGTGTGTGTGTGTGTGTGTGCATCTTGTTGGTTGTATTTCTCTGGACAACCCTGACTAATACACTGGCCCACAAAGCCTAAAACATACATATCATGATCTGAGTTTTCAAACTATCTGTATCATCATGTGAGGGTGAAACAAGAAGGGTCTGTGAAATGGTTTATATTTCAATTATCCAGCCATAGAGACATGTATTATAGGAATCTTTCAGCCTCTGAGTCAACTCTAGCTGCAAAAAAATCACTTTATTTCCCCCTGAAATCTCCATGAAGGCAAAACCTGTGTCTCTCTTGATCTCTGCCTTGGACCTAGTGAGAAATTAATATCTTTGAATGAGTGAATAATTAAACACACAGAAAACAGAACAAAGAAATTACAAAATCCAGACTCTGGTGTGAACTTTTCCATTCTTGTGGATGTTCTAGTAGGAAAATCCATTGAGTTGGGATTTCCTGCTCATAAACATTCAGCATCTTGAAGAGCCTTTGAAGGAAGGAGAGGCTTCAGAAAAAAAGATGTAATCCAAAGTGACCAAGAAATTGGGCCACATCTGGCCCTTTATATGTTGAAAGTTTTCTGAGCACACTGAAGGACACAGAAAAATTCCAGATTTTGCAGATCTTGAGTGTCAAACATGGTTGACATGGTGAATTTCTTGAAACACACACAACAAAGTCTTGTTTATCCTCTCAATGGCTCAGAGAATAACAGCTCCAATTTTCCATGGGATAAGAGGATATAATTCAAAACATTTTTTAATTAACCTAGAAAAAATAATATTTTAGGAATGATATACAACACTACCGAAAGATAATTTTAAAGTTTCCTTTGGGACATGTGGGTGGCCCAGTCAGTTATGTGTTAACTCTCGGTTTCAGCTCAGGTCATGATGAGGGTCGTGAGATTGAGCCCCATATTGGGCTCCATGCTCAGCACAGAGACTGCTTGAGATTCTCTCTCCCTCTGCCTCTGCCCCTCCCACTCATGCTCTCTCCCTAAAATAAATAAATAAATGTTTTTTAAAAATTTCCTTTGAAAAAAAGAAATAAGAAATTTAAGAAGCCTTCAATCACAAAATTTCCCTGCCAGGTGAATATGTCAGAGTAAGATCAAAAGGCCGTATCAGGAAGATGGCGGAGGAGTAGGAGACCTAAATTTCCTCTGGTCCCAGGAATTCAGCTAGAGAGAGATCAAATCATTCTGAACACCTTCAATCTCAAATGATCGAAGAAGAGAATAGCAGCAACTCTCCGAACAGAAAAGCAACCACTTTCTGGAAGGTAGGATGTGCGGAGAAGTGAATCCGAGGTGATATTCAGGAAAACAGACGGTGGGGGAGGGGGTCTCCATCAGCTGCTACTGGCAAGTGATAGAGCACCAGAGCACAAAATCGGAAATTTTAGCAGTCGGCTCTGCTGAGGGATGTCGCTCCAGTGGCTAAGCAGGGGGTGGAACCCTCGCTGGGACAGTGTGGTCTCAGGACCCTTGGGGTCACAGAAAGACCAGGGCTGCCTGAGTGCAGCAGGGCTCCCAGGTATCAGAGCGGGGAGGCTGCCTGCAGAGACAGAGCCAAGGAGTGGGCTCCCAGCTCGGGGTTGCCATAAACCATGATCCGAGGCACAGTCAGGCCCCTGCTCCTCCAGCAGGGACCCAACAAGTGGCAGATCCGGGGAGACTCCCCTTCCTCCCCCGGGAGGAGTGGTGCAGGAGCACACGGCAGGGATCTGCTGGGTTTGGAGACTCCACACGGGGTCGTGCACCAGAGATAGAAATGCTCGGTCACAGGCCGGGTGAGCACGGAGTGTGGCTGGAGACCAGGGAGACAGAGTCATTGACTGCTTCTCTCTGGGGGCTCACTGAGGAGTGGGACCCCAAGTTCTTGGCTCCTCCGGGGGGGAGATTGGGAGGCCACCATTTTCACTCTTGTCCTCCAAAGCTGTACAGAAAGCTTGCAGGGAACAAAAGCTCTCGAGAGCAAACCCCTCCCCCAGAAGATCAGCGAGAACAGCCAGCCAAGACCAAGTTTACCGATCAATGAGAAGGGCAGAACTCCAGCACTAGGGGAATACTGCACATAGAATTCATGGCTTTTTTCCCATGATTCTTTAGTCTTTTAAAGTTAATTTTTTTAATATTCTATTTTTTCTTTTTTTTGAATTTTTCTTTTTCCCTTTTTCAGCCAACATCTTATCAATCCCTTTTTTAAAAAAGCTTTTTTATTTTTCGTTTTTAGAGTCATATTCTATCCCTTCATAGTAGTTAACCTTATTTTTGGTATATATATATAAGTTGTTCTCTCTTTAAAATTTTGGGATACAGTTTCTTCTAACAGACCAAAATATACCCTACATCTCTAGTGTATGGGTTTGTTATAGTCTCCTGCCTGATCACATTCTCTCCCCTTTTTTTTTTTTAAATCCTCTTCTTTCTTTTTTTCAACCAACTTCTTATCAATTCCTTTTATAAAATATTTTATAATTTTCATCTTTACAGTCATATTCCATCACTTCATCGTATTTACCCTTATTTTTGTACATATATAAGTTTTTCTTTCTTTAAAATTTTGAGAGGCACTTTCTTCTAACAGACCAAAATACACCCAAAATCTAGTGTGTGGCACTGATCTATGCACCAGCCTGATCATATTTGATCATATTCTGTTTTTTGTTTCTTTGGTTGGGTTTTTTTATCTTTTTCTTTTTCTTTAATTTTTTTCTTTTTTCTTTCGTTTCCTTTCTTTTCCCCTGGTTTTAGGTCTCTTCTGATTTGTTTAGTGTATATTTTTCTAGGGTCGTTTTTACCCTGTTAGCATTTTGTTCATTCATTCATCTATTCTCCTCTGGACAAAATGACAAGATGGAAAAAATCACCTAAGAAAAAAGAACAAGAGGCAGTACCGACTGCCAGGGACCTAATCAATATGGACATTAGTATGATGTTGGAACTAGAGTTCAGAATGACGATTTTAAAGATACTAGCTGGGCTTTAAAAAAGCATGGAAGATATTAGAGAAACCCTTTCTGGAGAAATAAAAGAACTAATATCTAACCAAGTCGAAATCAAAAAGGCTATTAATGAGGTGCAATCAAAAATGGGGGTGCTAACTGCTAGGATAAATGAGGCAGAAGAGAAAATCAGTGAGATAGAAGACCAAACAATGGAAAATAAAGAAGCTGAGAAACAGAGAAATAAACAACTACTGGATCACAAGGGCAGAATTCGAGAGATAAGCGATACCATAAGATGAAACAACATTAGAATAATTGGGATCCCAGAAGAAGAAAGAGAGAGAGGGGCAGAAGGTATTTTGGAGCAAATTATAGCAGAGAACTTCCCTAATTTAGGGAAGGAAACAGGCATCAAAATCCAGGAAGCAGAGAACCCCTCTCAAAATCAATAAAAATAGGTCAACACCCCGACATCTAATAGTCAAACTTACGAGTCTCAGAGACAAAGAGAAAATCCTGAAAGCAGCTCGGGAGAAGAGATCTGTGACCTACAATGGTAGAAACATTAGGTTGGCAACAGGCCTATCCACAGAGACCTGGCAAGCCAGAAAGGACTGGCATGATATATTCAGAGCACTAAATGAGAAAAATATGCAGCCAAGAATACTATATCCGGCTAGGCTGTCACTGAAAATAGAAGGAGAGATAAAAAGCTTCCAGGACAAACAAAAACTAAAGGAATTTGCAAACACAAAACCAGCCTTACAAGAACTATTGAAAGGGTCGTCTAAGCAAAGAGAGAGCCTAAAAGCAACATAGACCAGAAAGGAACACAGACAATATACAGTAACAGTCACCTTACAGGCAATACAATGGCACTAAACTCATATCTTTCAATAGTTACCCTGAATGTAAATGGGCTAAATGCCCCAATCAAAAGACACAGGCTATCAGATTGGATTAAAAAACAAGACCCATCCATATGCTGTCTGCAAGAGACTCATTTTAGACCCAAAGACACCTCCAGATAGAAAGTGAGGGGGTGGAAAACCATTTACCATGCTAATGGACACCAAAAGAAAGCTGCGGTGGTAATCCTTATATCAGACAAATTAGATTTTAAACCAAAGACTATAATAAGAGATGAGGAAGGACACTATATCCTACTTAAAGGGTCTATCCAACAAGAAGATCTAACAATTGTAAATATCTATGCCCCTAACATGGGAGCAGCCAATTATATAAGCCAATTAATAACAAAGGCAAAGAAACACATCAACAACAATACAGTAATAGTTGGGGACTTTAATACCCCCCTCACGGAAATGGACAGATCATCTAAGCAAAAGATCAACAAGGAAATAAAGACTTTAAATGGCACACTGGACCAAATGGACTTCACAGATATATTCAGAACATTCCATCCCAAAGCAACGGAATACACATTCTTCTCTAGTGACCATGGAACATTCTCCAGAATAGATCACATCCTAGGTCACAAATAAGGTCTCAACTGGTACCAAAAAATTGGGATCATAACCTGCATATTTTCAACCAAAGTGCTTTGAAACTAGAACTCAATCACAAGAGGAAAGTCAGAAAGAACTCAAATACATGGAAGCTAAAGAGCATCCTACTAAAAAATGAATGGGTCAACCAGGAAATTAAAGAAGAATTTTAAAAAATCATGGAAACCAATGAAAATGAAAACACAACTGTTCAAAATCTTTGGGATGCAGCAAAGGCAGTCCTCAGAGGAAATTATATAGCAATACCAGCGTTTCTCAAGAAACAAGAAAGCCCTCAAATACACAACCTAACCTTACACCTAAAGGAGTTGGAAAAAGAACAGCAAATAAAGCCTAAACCCAGCAGGAGAAAAGAAATAATAAAGATCAGAGCAGAAATCAATGAAATAGAAACCAAAAGAACAGTAGAACAGATCAACGAAACTAGGAGCTTGTTCTTTGAAAGAATTAACAAGATTGATAAACCCCTGGCCAGACTTATCAAAAAGAAAAGAGAAAGGACCCAAATAAATAAAATCATGAATGAAAGAGGAGAGATCACAACCAACACCAAAGAAATACAAACAATTATAAGAACATATTGTGAGCAACTCTATGCCAGCAAATTAGATAATCTGGAAGAAGTGGATGCATTCCTAGAGATGTATCAACTACCAAAACTGAACCTGGAAGAAATAGAAAACCTGAACAGACCTATAACCACTAAGGAAATTGAAGCAGTCATCAAAAATCTCCCAACAAACTAAAGCCCAGGGCCAGTTGGCTTCCCAGGGGAATTCTACCAAACATTTAAAGAAGAATTAATACCTATTCTTCTGAAACTGTTCCAAAAAATAGAAATGGAAGGAAAACTTCCAAACTCGTTTTATGAGGCCACCATTACCTTGATCCCAAAACCAGACAAAGACCCCATCAAAAAGGAGAACTACAGACCAATATCCTTGATGGACATGGATGCAAAAATTCTCACCAAAATACTAGCCAATCGGATCCAACAGTACATTAAAAGGATTATTCACCACGACCAAGTCGGATTTATCCCCGGGCTGCAAGATTGGTTCAACATCCGCAAATCAATCAATGTGATACAATACATTAATAAAAGAAAGAACAAAAACCATATGATCCTCTCAATGGATGCAGAAAAAGCATTTGACAAAGTACAGCATCCTTCCTTGATCAAAACTCTTCAGAGTAGAGGGTACATACCTCAGTATCATAAAAGCCATCTATGAAAAACCTACAGCGAATATCATTCTCAATGGGGAAAAACTGAGAGCTTTCCCCCTAAGGTCAGAACACGGCAGGGATGTCCACTACCACCCCTGCTATTCAACATAGTACTAGAAGTCCTGGCCACAGCAATCAGACAACAAAAAGAAATAAAAGGCATCCGAATTGGCAAAGAAGAAGTCAAACTCTCACTGTTTGCAGATAATATGATACTTTATGTGGAAAACCCAAAAGACTCCACCCCAAAACTGCTAGAACTCATACAGGAATTCAGTAAAGTGTCAGAATATAAAATCAATGCACAGAAATCAGTGGCATTCCTATACACCAACAACAAGACAGAAGAAAGAGAAAATAAGGAGTCGATCCCATTTACAATTGCACCCAAAACCATAAGATACCTAGGAATAAATCTAAGCAAAGAGGCAAAGAATCTGTACTCAGAAAACTATAAAATACTCATGAAAGAAATTGAGGAAGACACAAAGAAATGGAAAAACGTTCCATGCTTATGCATTGGAAGAACAAATATTGTGAAATGTCAATGCTACCTAGAGCAATCCACACATTCAATGCAATTCTCATCAAAATACCATCCACTTTTTTCAAAGAAATGGAACAAATAATCCTAAAATTTGTATGGAACCAGAAAAGACCCTGAATAGCCAGAGGAATGTTGAAAAAGAAAAGCAAAGCTGGTGGCATCACAATTCCGGACTTCCAGCTCTATTACAAAGCTGTCATCATCAAGACAGTATGGTACTGGCACAAAAACAGACACATAGATCAATGGAACAGAATAGAGAGCCCAGAAATGGACCCTCAACTCTATGATCAACTAATCTTCAACAAAGCAGGAAAGAATGTTCAATGGAAAAAAAACAGTCTCTTCAAAAAATGGTGTTGGGAAGATTGGACAGCCACATGCAGAAGAATGAAACTGACCATTTCCTTACACCACAGACAAAAATAGACTCCAAATGGTTGAAAGGCCTCAATGTGAGACAGGAGTCCATCAACATCCTAAAGGAGAACACAGGCAGCAACCTCTTCGACCTCACCTGCAGCAACTTCTTCCTAGAAACATCGCCAAAGGCAGCGGAAGCAAGGGCAAAAATGAACTATTGGGACTTCATCAAGATAAAAAGCTTTTGCACAGCAAAAGAAACAGTCAACAAAACCAAAAGACAACCAACAGAATGGGAGAAGATATTTGCAAATGACATATCAGATAAAGAGCTAGTATCCAAAATCTATAAAGAACTTATCAAACTCAACACCCAAAGAACAAAGAATCCAATCAAGAAATGGGCAGAAGACATGAACAGACATTTTTCCAAAGAAGACATCTAAATGGCCAATAGACACATGAAAAAGTGCTCAACATCACTCGGCATCAGGGAAATCCAAATCAAAACCTCAATGAGATACCACCTCACACCAGTCAGAATGGCTAAAATTAGCAAGTCAGGAAACGACAGATGTTGGCGGGGATGTGGAGAAAGGGGATCCCTCTTACACTGTTGGTGGGAATGCAAGCTGGTGCAGCCACTCTGGAAAACAGTGTGGAGGTTCCTCAAACAGTTGCAAATAGAGCTACCATATGACCCAGCAATTGCACTACTGGGTATTTACCCCAAAGATACAAATGTAGTGATCCGAGGGGGTACATGCACCCCGATGTTTATAGCAGCAATATCCACCATAGCCAAAGTGTGGAAAGAGCCAAGATGTCCATCGACAGATGAATGGGTAAAGAAGAGGTGGTATATATATACAATGGAATATTATGCAGCCATCAAAAGGAATGAAATCTTGCCATTTGCAACGACGTGGATGAAACTCGAGGGTATTATGCTGAGCGACATAAGTCAATCAGAGAAAGACATGTATCATATGATCTCACTGATATGGGGAATTCTTAATCTCAGGAAATAATCAGGGTTGCTGGAGTGGTGGGGGGTGGGAGGGATGGGGTGGCTGTGTGATGGACATTGGGGAGGGTATGTGCTATGGTGAGTGCTGTGAATTGTGTAAGACTGTTGAATCACAGACCTGTACCTCTGAAACAAATAATACATTATATGTTAAGAAGAAGAAGAAGAAGAAGAAGAAGAAGAAGAAGAAGAAGAAGAAGAAGAAGAAGAAGAAGAAGGAAGAAGAAGAAGAAGAAGAAGAAGAAGAAGAAGAAAAGAAGAAGAAGAAGAAGAAGAAGAAGAAGACAGCAGGAAGGGAAAAATGAAGGGGGGGAAATTGGAGGGGGAAATGAACCACAAGAGACTATGGACTCTGAGAAACAAACTGAGGGCTCTAGAGGGGAGGTGTGTGGGGGATGGGTTAGCCTGGTGATAGGTATTAAAGAGGGCACGTACTGAATGGAGCTCTGGGTGTTTTATGCAAACAATGAATCATGGAACACTACATCAAAAACTAATGATGTAATGTATGGTGATTAACATAACATAATAAAAAATAAAAATAAAAAAGGCCATATCAGATTACATTATGTGAGACCCTGGTCTTCCCCAAAAGTCCCATCTCCCTACATTTCTTAACCCCCAAGTTACAGAAGATAAGAGCAATGAAATGTGCTACTGGAAAAAAAAAATGATCTGTTTCAAGATGTATGTCCTGATCCCTCTGCTTGTGTGATGGCATCAGCTGTACTGAGGGATGCTGCATTAGCTCCTGCTTGGTTATATTCCCCTCCTTGGCTGAATCAACATCTACAATGTGTGTGGGAGATGTTCAGCCCCCTCCCACCAATGCATGAGCCATCCAAAACCTACACATGGAAGCAAATAATTAGTACTGATTGAGTGAATCTACGAAAACTCTCTCATGTGTAGGGGAGAGAGGACGGCAGCAATGGATGATTTAAAATTTTTAGCAATTTGACCAAGTTCACATATTAAGCACTTGAGAGAGCTGGTATTTCATTCCAGGTTTGTTTCAGTCTGAGAACTAAGTTCTACATTATGCTCTTAGATCATCAGGAACTATATGGGTCTTAATAAGAAGACATGATGGTCAGTAATAAGACCACAGGGAAGAGAATTATCTTGAAATTCATAAGAGAAAGGGGCATCCTAAACTAATCAGTAGTTTATTCAGCTGTTTTACTCCCCTCATGGTCAGGCAATTCATTCATTCATTTATTCATTCACTTGTTTGCTCACTAGATAATTACTGACCACTTGGAAAGTTGGAAAGAGATTGGTGAGCACGACAGTTCCTGCACCTTCTGCAACAGCAGTTTGTTCATTTAATTTAATCAGTCATGCAGCAATTATGTATTGAGCACTGATTTCTACGTGCCTGGTCCTGAGTGAAATTCTGGGAATACATTAGAGGGAAAAACCAACATGGTGCCTGTTGAGCTGACACCCAGAAGGAAGACAGACACTAATCAAACAGTGAAAACCAAGAGTAAATGACTCTGACAAGTGCTCTGCAGGAAAGGTACAGGGGCTATCAGAGTGAAAAACAAGAGAATCTGACCTAATATAAGCAGGAAGAGAGGGCTTCTTTGAGAAATGGACACATGAACTGAGATCTGAAGACCTACATAGTTTTGTGTCAAGGAAAACAAAAGAGTGTTTCAAGGAGAGGGAATATGTGCAAAGCCTTTGCTCCAAAGAGGCACAGTGAATTTAAAAAATTAAAAGAAGGGTACCTGGGTAGCTCAGTTGATTGGGCGTCTGCCTTTGGCTTGGGTCATTATATCAGGGTTCTGGGATTGAGTCCCGCGTCAGGCTCCCTGCTTAGCAGGAAGCCTGCTTCTCCCTCAGCCTGCCACTCCCGCTGCTAGTACTCTCTCTCCCTCTCTCTGTCAAATAAATAAACAAATCTTTAAAAAATATTGAAAGAAATCTAATGTGGCCAGAATAATGGCGAGTTTATGGTAGATGAAGCTTGAGAGGAAAGCAGGAGACAACCCAAGCAAATACTCATTGATTTATGGATTTGGGGTTTGATCCTAAATGTAAGGAGCTTAACAAAGTAGTGACATGATTTTTTGTGTGTTTTGAAAAGATCCCTCCGACTTGTGTGTAAAGGCTACACGGGAAGGTGACAAGGGGTATACTGCGGTTGCTCAGCCAAGTAAGGATGGCAGCCAGCTATGAGGAGTGATGAAGATTGAGCCAGCAGGACATACTGGGAACATATTGAGAAGGTAAAACAAGGATTGTATAATGGATAGGCCATGGTGGGAAATAAAATCATTCTTGAGAGTAACTTTTATGGCCCAAACTTGTGCCACAGGATGGATGTAGTGCCATCCAGAGAGAGAAAGACATCATGGGAAAGGATTTAATTGGGGTAAATATTGCAAGTCTTCTACTGGAAGACTGAGCTAAAGGTGTCTTCAAGATATGAGAAAGAAGAGGGGCGGCTGGGTGGCTCAGTCGTTAAGCATCTGCCTTCAGCTCAGGTCATGATCCCAGGTCCTGGGATCGAGCCCCGCATCGGGCTCCCTGCTCCGCGGGAAGCCTGCTTCTCCCTCTCCCACTCCTCTGCTTGTGTTCCTGCTCTCGCTATCTCTCTCTCTGTTAAATAAATAAATAAAAAATCTTTAAAAAAAAAAAAGATATGAGAAAGAAGAAGCTGGAAATAGTTGTCTAGATCTCAGAGATCAGAACTAGAGAAATATACACGGCCGTCATTTGTATCTAGTGGTAACTAATCTAAAGAATAGATGCTATTGTCCAGGAGGAAAGAATTTAATGAGGACTGAAGTTGTTCTGGAACTGATCCATTGGATGGAGCTATAAAGGAAACAAAGAGAGAAAAGCTAGAAAGAATGGAAGAATGACATAGAAGCGTGTGTAAGTAGGATCTAGACTGGATGAGGATGGAGTATTTCATGAGAAAGGATGAATAGTGTCACAAGTTGCTGAGAAAACTTTTAGGGACATGGAGATCATTGTATGTCTAAGAGATGTTTGTTAGGGTGGCATTATGGGGGAAAGAAGCCATATTTGGAAGGGTTGAGGGAAGGAGTAAGTTTAAGGCAAGGAAATGGAGACAGAGAAGTCAACTCTTGGCTGGGAGGTAAAGGGGGGGGCAGGCAGTACATGTTTTTAAGATAGAAGAGAACCAAACATATTTCCATGACTATGGGAGGAATACTGTTGAGATGATGCCAGAGGGAAGGGGAGAGAGAGGAGAATGTGTGAACAATAATTTAAAGATAATTGATAAGGTGTGAAGGATGGGATCCGAAGAGCAGATGGAAGCACTCTTCCTAGAGGAACACAGAAACTGCATCCATGATCCGGAAATGTGGACAGGATGCATGCTGATATTTGGTTGGTATGGCCAACTGCATAGAGTTCACA
The DNA here is from genome assembly GCF_964656455.1 of Halichoerus grypus. NCBI lineage: Eukaryota > Metazoa > Chordata > Mammalia > Carnivora > Phocidae > Halichoerus > Halichoerus grypus. Next base: position 206,241,347 of record NC_135712.1, read on the forward strand.
AGGTGTCATCATGATGACTCCATTTATCTCTGTGAAATAAGTGGTAAGAACATTTGCTGAGAAAGGGGGAGAACATAGAAGATTCAGTGGCAGAAACAGTGCCAGTGGGGGTTGGGTGAAGAAGATCATGCAGGAGGACTTCCTGGCAGCAGAGTAGGTTCCTTTAGATGGGAAGGGAGACTCAGGGGAGTCTTTAACAGAAAATGGAAGAGTAAAGAAACCATAGGCAAAGAACTTGGTTCAATCTAAACCAGTAAGTTTGGTTCTGAATAACCATCCCCATGAATTTTACCATGCCATTACTGCCTTTCCTTCCTGGTTTTGCAGTGAGTAGAGAGTGCTGAAAATATCAGGCATTCTTATAAGAAAGTCCAAAATGCCAGCTAACTCTTCTGTTTAATTTATAAATATGAACATCAGCCTCCCTCATGATTGCCTTTCTGGGACTTGCTGCTCAGTAATTGTGAGATACAGGTGGGTGTAGAGAAAAAGGATAGGATAATGTGGCCTGAGTTGAATGTGCATCACTGCTTCAGATCACTGATTCTTGTTTACTTAGTTAGCCATGCTAGCCATATAGCAGGTGTTTCATGAGTGTTGATGTGTAAGAGTTAAGATGAACACGGTTTCCTAAGGAGCAAAATATATTCTTAAACAAACCTTTTTTAAAAAAGGCCATTGCTAATAGTTAAAGATAATTGAGAAGGCATGAATGATGGGATCCAAAGAGCAGGTGGAAGCACCATCTTCATAGAGGAGTCCAAAAGTTAATAATTAATTAACAGCTAAATTATTAACATTAAACTAACAGGTAAAGAGTCAAAAAGCAAACCAAGTGTGAGCCACCCTAGGGCATCGTCTGCTGCTCTCTAAAGGTGTTCATTGTGATAAGCGTATGGTACTCAAGCAGATCACTTAGTAAAGCGCTCTGGGAGCAATGCCTGATCTTACAGTGCTGGGTTTGGAGGTATCAGACATGGCCTTGCTGGACAGTGTGTATTTCTCAGACTCAGCTCTTGTTTCCCTGATCCCTTTGAACCATTTCCCATATTGCTCCCAGACCTGCAGAGGCAAATACGCTCTGAATCAGCTCACTGAGAGGAGTAAGGATAGGAAGACTGCTGAGTGGGAGCTGGGCAGTGGTACCTGCTGGCTGAGGAGGCAGTACACCAAGAAGATGAAGACGCCCTGCAGGCTGTTGATGATGGTGAAGAGGTAAGCCATGACATGGGCAGCTGGACCCACCTGCAGGATGCCCAGGCACCAGGTGCAGCCCAAGATGAGGACCTGAGCTGTGGCCTTAAATGTCAGCATCCTGGATCGGACGAGAAAGGAGGCTCATGATGCACCCGGGGCAACACAATGACAACCATTCTCTTCTCTACCCTATGGATTCTCCTTTCTTTCCCTGTTGGTGATGAGTTCTCAGACTGACTTGTGATCTGCTTTGATATTTACTGTCTATGATTCCCTAGAGAAAAAAAAATGCCACGAGGGACCTGGGTGGAGTTTTGATTCGGATTGAGGAAGATAGGGATACTTCATAATGTAAGTTTCAAAAATTTATGATGCTCCATGGTGATCCTGAATTTCATTCATCCAACACTACAGAGGAGGCATTTTGCATCAACTCTGAGCTGGGACCTGGGCATTAAAAATAACAAGGACAAGATTTCTATTTTCATTTGGAGAGGATAATAATAGAAACATAGAAGAAATAGCATTAAATTTGCACAAAGGTTGCTGGAGCAAAGGACTGCCCAAGCCTCCCAGAAGATTTGATATTGACTATGATTTTCTCCACAGAGAGGTATAGAAGAGGGGTCAGAAGAAGCCTGAACTGAGTATGGAGTGTGGAAGTGTAGGTTGGGTTGTGAGAGCAATCACAGGTTTTTCTAAGTGCTTCATGGGAACATAAATGTTCTCTGCACATTTGTCATAGGATTGCTGGCAAAAGTCCAAAGAATGTTTATTAACCAATGCCAATTCTTTCTGTTGCTGAGGGAGTTACAAACTGAGGTTATAAATAGAACAGGGGCGGGGGGGCGGAGCAAGATGGCGGAGGAGTAGGAGACCTGGATTTCGTCTCCTCTCAGGAATTCAGCTGGATAGGGATCAAACCATTCTGAACACCTACAAACTCAACAGGAGATCGAAGAAAAGAAGAGCAACAACTCTCTGAACAGAAAAGCGACCACTTTCTGGAAGGTAGGACGTGCGGAGAAGTGAATCCGAGGCGATATTCGGGAGGATCGACGGCGGGGGAGGGGCCTCCGTCGGCCGCTTCTGGCAAGTGATAGAGCCGCGGAGCAGAAAATCGGAACTTTTAGAAGTCTGCTCCGCTGAGGGACGTCACTCTGGTGGCGAGGTGGGGGGCGGAACCCTCGCGGGACAGTGTGGTCTCAGGACCCTCGGGGTCACAGAAAGACTGGGGGTGCCTGAGTGCGGCAGAGCTCCCAGGTATCGGAGCAGGGAAGCCGGCTGCAGAGACGGAGCCCAGGCGCGGGCTCTCAGCTCGGGGTTGCTATAAACCGTGATCCGCGGCACAGTCGGGCCACTGCTCCTCCAGCAGGGACCCAACAAGCGGCAGATCCGGGGAGACTCACCTTCTTCCCCCGGGAGGAGAGGTGCGGGAGCGCACCGCGGGGATCTGCTGGGTTTGGAGACTCCACCCGGGGTCAGGTGCCAGATAGAGGGGCGCGGTCACAGGCCGGGTGAGCACGGAGCGCGGCCGGAGACCGGGGAGACGGGAGTGACTGACGGCTTTTCTCTGGGGGCGCATTGAGGAGCGGGGCCCCGAGTTCTCAGCTCCTCCGGGGCGGAGACTGGGAGGCCGCCATTTTCACTCTCCGCCTCCAAAGCTGTACGGAGAGCTTGCAGGGAACAAAAGCTCCCGAGAGCAAACCCGAGCAGATTACTTAGCCCGGACCGGCAAGGGCGGGGCAATTGTGCCTCCGGCAAAGACATTTGGGAACCACGGCAACAGGCCCCTCCCCCAGAAGATCAGCGAGAACAGCCAGCCAAGACCAGGTTTACCGATCAATGGGAACGGCAGAACTCCAGCGCTAGGGGAATACTGCACATAGAATTCATGGCTTTTTTACCATGATTCTTTAGTCTTTCAAAGTTAATTAATTTTTTTAACTGTCTTTTTTTCTTTTTTCTTTTTTTTCTTTTTTTTTTTGAATTTTTCTTTTTCCCTTTTTCAACCAACATCTTATCAATCCCTTGTTTTTAAAAAAAAGCATTTTTATTTTTCATTTTTAAAGTCATATTCTATCCCTTCATAGTAGTTACCCGTATTTTTGGCATATATATATAAGTTGTTCTCTCTTTAAAATCTTGAGATAGTTTCTTCTAACAGATCAAAATATACTCTAAATCTCTAGTGTATGGTATTTTTCTACTCCCCTGCCTGATCACATTCTCTCCCTTTTTTCTTTCTTTCTTTTTTTTTTTTTTAATCCTCTTCTTTCTTTTTTCAAACAACTTATCAAATCCTTTTTTAAAATTTTTTATACTTTCCATCTTTACAGTCATATTCCATCCCTTCATCATATCAACCCTTATTTTTGTACATATATAAGTTTTTCTTTCTTTAAAATTTTGGGAGGGACTTTCTTTTAACAGACCAAAATACACCCAAAATCTAGTGTGTGGCACTGATCTATAAACCAGCCTGATCATATTTGACCACATTCTGTTTTTGTTTTGTTTTGTTTTGTTCTGCTTTTGTTTGTTTTTATCTTTATCTCTTTCTTTTTTCTTTTTTTCTTTCTTTTTCTTTTTTCTCTCTTTCCCTTTCTTTTCCCACTGCTTCAGGTCTTTTCTGATTTGTTTAGAGTATAATTTCTGGGGACGTTGTTACCCTGCTAGCATTTTGTTCTCTCATTAATCTATTCTCCTCTGCACAAAATGACAAGATGGAAAAAATCACCTCAACAAAAAGAACAAGAGGTAGTACCGACTGCCAGGGACCTACTCAATACGGACATTAGTACGATGTCAGATCTAGAGTTCAGAATCATCACCTTAAAGATACTAGCTAGGCTTGAAAAAAGCATGGAAGTTATTAGAGAAACCCTTTCTGGAGAAGTAAAAGAACTAAAATCTAACCAAGTAGAAATCAAAAAGGCTATTAATGAGGTGCAATCAAATATGGGGGCGCTAACTGCTAGGATAAATGAGGCAGAAGAAAGAATCAGTGAGATAGAAGACCAAATGATGGAAAATAAAGAAGCTGAGAAAAAGAGAGATAAACAACTACTGGATCACGAGGGCAGAATTCGAGAGATAAACGATACCATAAGACGAAACAACATTAGAATAATTGGGATCCCAGAAGAAGAAGAAAGAGAGAGAGGGGCAGAAGGTATAATGGAGCAAATTATAGCAGAGAACTTCCCTAATTTAGGGAAGGAAACAGGCATCAAAATCCAGGAAGCACAGAGAACCCCTCTCAAAATCAATAAAAATAGATCAACACCCCGACATCTAATAGTCAAACTTACGAGTCTCAGAGACAAAGAGAAAATCCTGAAAGCAGCTTGGGAGAAGAGATATGTAACATACAATGGTAGAAACATTAGATTGGCAACAGACTTATCCACAGAGACCTGGCAGGCCAGAAAGGACTGGCAGGACATATTCAGAGCACTAAATGAGAAAAATATGCAGCCAAGAATACTATATCCAGTTAGGCTGTCATTGAAAATAGAAGGAGAGATAAAAAGATTCCAGGACAAACAAAAACTAAAGGAATTTGCAAACACGAAACCAGCCCTACAACAAATATTGAAAGGGGTCCTCTAAGCAAAGAGAGAGCCTAAAAGCAACATAGACCAGAAAGGAACACAAACAATATACAGTAACAGTCACTGTACAGGCAATACAATGGCACTAAATTCCTATCTTTCAATAGTTACCCTGAATGTAAATGGGCTAAATGCCCCAATCAAAAGACACAGGCTCGCAAATCAATCAACGTGATACAATACATTAACAAAAGAAAGAACAAGAATCATATGATCCTCTCAATAGATGCAGAAAAAGCATTTGACAAAGTACAGCATCCTTTCTTGATCAAAACTCTTCCGAGTATAGGCATAGAGGGTACATACCTCAATATCATAAAAGCCATCTATGAAAAACCTACAGCGAATATCATTCTCAATGGGGAAAAACTGAGAGCTTTCCCCCTAAGGTCAGGAACGCGGCAGGGATGTCCACTATGGCCACTGCTATTCAACATAGTATTGGAAGTCCTGGCCACAGCAATCAGACAACAAAAAGAAATCAAAGGCATCCAAATTGGCAAGGAAGAAGTCAAACTCTCACTCTTTGCAGATGATATGATACTTTATGTGGAAAATCCCAAAGACTCCACCCCAAAACTGCTAGAACTCATACAGGAATTCAGTAAAGTGGCAGGATATAAAATCAATGCACAGAAGTCAGTGGCATTCCTATACACCAACAACAAGTCAGAAGAAAGAGAAATTAAGGAGTCGATCCCATTTACAATTGCACCCAAAACCATAAGATACCTAGGAATAAATCTAACCAAAGAGGCAAAGGATCTGTACTCAGAAAACTATAAAATACTCATGAAAGAAATTGAGGAAGACACAAAGAAATGGAAAACCGTTCCATGCTCATGGATTGGAAGAACAAATATTGTGAAGATGTCAATCCTACCTAGAGCAATCTACACATTCAATGCAATCCCCATCAAAATACCATCCACTTTCTTCAAAGAAATGGAACACATAATCCTAAAATTTGTATGGAACCAGAAAAGACCCCGCATAGCCAGAGGAATGTTGAAAAAGAAAAGCAAAGCTGGCGGCATCACAATTCCGGACTTCCAGCTCTACTACAAAGCTGTCATCATCAAGACAGTATGGTACTGGCACAAAAACAGACACATAGATCAATGGAACAGAATAGAGAGCCCAGAAATGGACCCTCAACTCTATGGACAACTCATCTTTGACAAAGCAGGAAAGAATGTCCAATGGAAAAAAGACAGTCTCTTCAACAAATGGTGTTGGGAAAATTGGACAGCCACATGCAGAAGAATGAAACTGGACCATTTCCTTACACCACACACAAAAATAGATTCCAAATGGTTGAAAGACCTCAATGTGAGACAGGAGTCCATCAAAATCCTAAAGGAGAACACAGGCAGCAACCTCTTCGACCTCAGCCGCAGCAACTTCTTCCTAGAAACATCACCAAAGGCAAGGGAAGCAAGGGCAAAAATGATCTATTGGGACTTCATCAAGATAAAAAGCTTTTGCAAAGCAAAGGAAACAGTCAACAAAACCAAAAGACAACTGACAGAATGGGAGAAGATATTTGCAAATGACATATCAGATAAAGGGCTAGTATCCAAAATCTATAAAGAACTCATCAAACTCAACACCAAAAGAACAAAGAATCCAATCAAGAAATGGGCAGAAGACATGAACAGACATTTTTCCAAAGAAGACATCCAAATGGCCAACAGACACATGAAAAAGTGTTCAATATCGCTCGGCATCAGGGAAATCCAAATCAAAACCTCAATGAGATACCACCTCACACCAGTCAGAATGGCTAAAATTAACAAGTCAGGAAATGACAGATGTTGGCGGGGATGCGGAGAAAGGGGAACCCTCCTACACTGTTGGTGGGAATGCAAGCTGGTGCAGCCACTCTGGAAAACAGTATGGAGGTTCCTCAAAAAGTTGAAAATAGAGCTACCATATGATCCAGCAATTGCACTACTGGGTATTTACCCCAAAGATACAAGAGTAGGGACCCGAAAGGGTACGTGCACCCCGATGTTTATAGCAGCAATGTCCACAATAGCCAAACTGTGGAAAGAGCCAAGATGTCCATCAACAGATGAATGGATAAAGAAGAGGTGGTATATATATACAATGGAATATTATGCAGCCATCAAAAGGAATGAGATCTTGCCATTTGCAACGACGTGGATGGAACTGGAGGGTATTATGCTGAGCGAAATAAGTCAATCAGAGAAAGACATGTATCATATGACCTCACTGATATGAGGAATTCTTAATCTCAGGAAACAAACTGAGAGTTGCTGGAGTGGGGGGTGGGGTGGGAGGGATGGGGTGACTGGGTGATGGACACTGGGGAGGGTATGTGTTCTGGTAAGCGCTGTGAATTGTGCAAGACTGTTGAATCTCAGATCTGTACCTCTGAAACAAATAATGCAATATATGTTAAGAAAGAAAAAAAGAAGAAGAAGAATGTAGCAGGAGGGGAAGAACGAAGGGGGGGAAATCGGAGGGGGAGAAGAACCATGAGAGACAATGGACTCTGAAAAACAAACTGAGGGTTCTAGAGGGGAGGGTGGTGGGAGGATGGGTTAGCCTGGTGATGGGTATTGAGGAGGGCACGTTCTGCATGGAGCACTGGGTGTTATGCACAAACAATGAATCATGGAACACTATATCTAAAACTAATGATGTAATGTATGGGGATTAACATAACAGTAAAAAAAATTTAAATAAAAAAATGCAAAAGAAAAAAAAAAAACAAAAGACACAGGCTATCAGATTGGATTAAAAAACAAGACCCATCGATATGCTGTCTGCAAGAGACTCATTTTAGACCCAAAGACACCCCCAGATTGAAAGTGAGGGGGTGGAAAACCATTTACCATGCTAATGGACACCAAAAGAAAGCTGGGGTGGCAATCCTTATATCAGACAAATTAGATTTTAAACCAAAGACTGTAATAAGAGATGAGGAAGGACACTATATCCTACTTAAAGGGTCTATCCAACAAGAAGATCTAACAATTGTAAATATCTATGCCCCTAACATGGGAGCAGCCACTTATATAAGGCAATTAATAACAAAAACAAAGAAACACATTGACAACAATACAATAATAGTGGGGGACTTTAACACCCCCCTCACTGAAATGGACAGATCGTCTAAGCAAAAGATCAACAAGGAAATAAAGACTTTAAATAGCACACTGGACCAAATGGACTTCACAGACATATTCAGAACATTCCATCCCAAAGCAACGGAATACACATTCTTCTCTAGTGCCCATGGAACATTCTCCAGAATAGATCACATCCTAGGTCATAAATCAGGTCTCAACCAGTACCAGAAGATTGGGATCATCCCCTGCCTATTTTCAGACCACAATGCTTTGAAACTAGAACTCAATCACAAGAGGAAAGTCGGAAAGAACTCAAATACATGGAGGCTAAAGAGCATCCTACTGAAGAATGAATGGGTCAACCAGGAAATTAAAGAAGAATTAAAAAAATTCATGGAAACCAATGAAAATGAAAACACAACTATTCAAAATCTTTGGGATACAGCAAAGGCAGTCCTAAGAGGAAAGTATATAGCAATACAAGCCTTTCTCAAGAAACAAGAAAGGTCTCAAGTACACAACCTAACCCTACACCTAAAGGAGCTGGAGAAAGAACAGCAAATAAAGCCTAAACCCAGCAGGAGAAGAGAAAGAATCAAGATCAGAGCAGAAATCAATGAAATAGAAACCAAAAGAACAGTAGAACAGATCAACGAAACTAGGAGCTGGTTCTTTGAAAGAATTAACAAGATTGATAAGCCCCTGGCCAGACTTATCAAAAAGAAAAGAGAAATGACCCAAATCAACAAAATGATGAATGAAAGAGGAGAAATCACAACCAACACCAAGGAAATACAAACAATTATAAGAACATATTATGAGCAACTCTATGCCAGCAAACTAGATAACCTGGAAGTAATGGATGCATTCCTAGAGATGTATCAACTACCAAAACTGAACCAGGAAGAAATAGAAAACCTGAACAGACCTATAACCACTAAGGAAATAGAAGCAGTCATCAAAAATCTCCCAAAACACAAAAGCCCAGGGCCAGTTGGCTTCCCAGGGGAATTCTACCAAACATTTCAAGAAGAATTAATACCTATCCTTCTGAAACTGTTCCAAAAAATAGAAATGGAAGGAAAACTTCCAAACTCATTTTATGAGGCCAGCATTACCTTGATCCCAAAACCAGACAAAGACCCCATCAAAAAGGAGAATTACAGACCAATATCCCTGATGAACATGGATGCAAAAATTCTCACCAAAATACTAGCCAATAGGATCCAACAGTACATTAAAAGGATCATTCACCACGACCAAGTCGGATTTATCCCTGGGCTGCAAGGTTGGTTCAACATCCGCAAATCAATCAACGTGATACAATACATTAACAAAAGAAAGAACAAGAATCATATGATCCTCTCAATAGATGCAGAAAAAGCATTTGGCAAAGTACAGCATCCTTTCTTGATCAAAACTCTTCAGAGTATAGGGATAGAGGGTACGTACCTCAATATCATAAAAGCCATCTATGAAAAACCTACAGCGAATATCATTCTCAATGGGGAAAAACTGAGAGCTTTCCCCCTAAGGTCAGGAACACAGCAGGGATGTCCACTATCACCACTGCTATTCAACATAGTATTGGAAGTCCTAGCCACAGCAATCAGACAACAAAAAGAAATCAAAGGCATCCAAACTGGCAAAGAAGAAGTCAAACTCTCACTCTTTGCAGATGATATGATACTTTATGTGGAAAATCCCAAAGACTCCACCCCAAAACTGCTAGAACTCATACAGGAATTCAGTAAAGTGGCAGGATATAAAATCAATGCACAGAAGTCAGTGGCATTCCTATACACCAACAACAAGTCAGAAGAAAGAGAAATTAAGGAGTTGATCCCATTTACAATTGCACCCAAAACCATAAGATACCTAGGAATAAATCTAACCAAAGAGGCAAAGGATCTGTACTCAGAAAACTATAAAATACTCATGAAAGAAATTGAGGAAGACACAAAGAAATGGAAAAACGTTCCATGCTCATGGATTGGAAGAACAAATATTGTGAAGATGTCAATCCTACCTAGAGCAATCTACACATTCAATGCAATCCCCATCAAAATACCATCCACTTTCTTCAAAGAAATGGAACAAATAATCCTAAAATTTGTATGGAACCAGAAAAGACCCCGCATAGCCAGAGGAATGTTGAAAAAGAAAAGCAAAGCTGGCGGCATCACAATTCCGGACTTCCAGCTCTACTACAAAGCTGTCATCATCAAGACAGTATGGTACTGGCACAAAAACAGACACATAGATCAATGGAACAGAATAGAGAGCCCAGAAATGGACCCTCAACTCTATGGACAACTCATCTTTGACAAAGCAGGAAAGAATGTCCAATGGAAAAAAGACAGTCTCTTCAACAAATGGTGTTGGGAAAATTGGACAGCCACATGCAGAAGAATGAAACTGGACCATTTCCTTACACCACACACAAAAATAGACTCCAAATGGTTGAAAGACCTCAATGTGAGACAGGAGTCCATCAAAATTCTAAAGGAGAACACCGGCAGCAACCTCTTCGACCTCAGCCGCAGCAACTTCTTCCTAGAAACATCGCCAAAGGCAAGGGAAGCAAGGGCAAAAATGAACTATTGGGACTTCATCAAGATAAAAAGCTTTTGCAAAGCAAAGGAAACAGTCAACAAAACCAAAAGACAACTGACAGAATGGGAGAAGATATTTGCAAATGACATATCAGATAAAGGGCTAGTATCCAAAATCTATAAAGAACTCATCAAACTCAACACCAAAAGAACAAAGAATCCAATCAAGAAATGGGCAGAAGACATGAACAGACATTTTTCCAAAGAAGACATCCAAATGGCCAACAGACACATGAAAAAGTGTTCAATATCGCTCGGCATCAGGGAAATCCAAATCAAAACCTCAATGAGATACCACCTCACACCAGTCAGAATGGCTAAAATTAACAAGTCAGGAAATGACAGATGTTGGCGGGGATGCGGAGAAAGGGGAACCCTCCTACACTGTTGGTGGGAATGCAAGCTGGTGCAGCCACTCTGGAAAACAGTATGGAGGTTCCTCAAAAAGTTGAAAATAGAGCTACCATATGATCCAGCAATTGCACTACTGGGTATTTACCCCAAAGATACAAAAGTAGGGACCCGAAAGGGTACGTGCACCCCGATGTTTATAGCAGCAATGTCCACAATAGCCAAACTGTGGAAAGAGCCAAGATGTCCATCAACAGATGAATGGATAAAGAAGAGGTGGTATATATATACAATGGAATATTATGCAGCCATCAAAAGGAATGAGATCTTGCCATTTGCAACGACGTGGATGGAACTGGAGGGTATTATGCTGAGCGAAATAAGTCAATCAGAGAAAGACATGTATCATATGACCTCACTGATATGAGGAATTCTTAATCTCAGGAAACAAACTGAGAGTTGCTGGAGTGGGGGGTGGGGTGGGAGGGATGGGGTGACTGGGTGATGGACACTGGGGAGGGTATGTGTTCTGGTAAGCGCTGTGAATTGTGCAAGACTGTTGAATCTCAGATCTGTACCTCTGAAACAAATAATGCAATATATGTTAAGAAAGAAAAAAAGAAGAAGAAGAATGTAGCAGGAGGGGAAGAATGAAGGGGGGGAAATCGGAGGGGGAGAAGAACCATGAGAGACAATGGACTCTGAAAAACAAACTGAGGGTTCTAGAGGGGAGGGGGGTGGGAGGATGGGTTAGCCTGGTGACGGGTATTGAGGAGGGCACGTTCTGCATGGAGCACTGGGTGTTATGCACAAACAATGAATCATGGAACACTATATCTAAAACTAATGATGTAATATATGGGGATTAACATAACAATAAAAAATTTAAAAAAAAAAAATAAAATAAATAAATAGAACAGGGGCATCTGGGTGGCTCAGTCAGTTAAGCATCCGAATCTTGATTTCAGCTCAGGTCATGATCTCAGTGTCATAGGACTGAGCCTCATGTTGGGCTCTGCACTGAGCATGGAGTCTGCTTAAGATTCTCTCCCTCCTTCTCCCTCTGCCCTCCCCTCTCCCACACTCTCTCTCTGTCTGAAGAAAAAAAAAAAAGAATAGACATAATATTTTGGCCAGGGTGTCAGGAGCACACTACTGAATCTGAGCCAGCTGCCATAGAAGGATAGCTGCATCTCTCTGCTCTAGGTCCCCTTAGCAGACCTCAAGAAGAAGCATCAGGGACTGCTGAGGCACATGGCTTTGTCCTCAGGACCACCCACATGTCTGTGGGGTTGTCACTCTCTTCTCAATCTTACCTTTTATTCTGGAGAGTGGATACATCACTGTTGAGGGAAGACAGTTTGCTTTTCAAAATCCAGAGGGTCATCAGAACAAAAGCTAAATTGACCTTCAAGAAACCACAGAAGGTTTATTGAATAAAATTTCAATCTGTGATCTGTATCCTAGCCTGTCCAACATCAATCCACATTTAAGTCGTTTCCATATTAAGCAAGAGTGTTAGAGTTTGTAGTTTTAGGAGCAGTCTTAGAAAACCATACAATGCCGCGACAATCCAGGGACATGCCTGCCCCTGTCACCACCCTTAAAGTTTTGCTTTTCTAATGACCCCCAGCTAAGCATTAAGGATGCTTAAATGCTAAACAATATTATTTAGCAGTTTCAAAACTAGAAACAACTAAATGTCCATCAATTGATGAATGGATAAACAAAACGTGACATATCTATCCAGCAGAATATTATTTAGCTATGGCTAGTTGAATATAATAAAAAATAAGACTAAGGAATATTAATCATCCATAAAAATGTGCTGCAATGTGGATGAACTTTGAAAGCATGATGCTAAATGAAAGAATCCAATCATGAAAGGCCACATATTGCATGATACCACTTATGTAAAATGTTCAGAATAAGCAAATCCATCAAGTGAGAGCATTAAGGGTGCTTAAATGCTAAATAATATTCTGCTGGATAGATATGTCACGTTTTGTTTATCCATTCAACAATTGATGGACATTTAATTGTTTCCAGTTTTGAATAATGCTGCTATGAGCATTCATATACAAGTTTCTGTGTGAACGTGTGTTTCCATTTGTTTGGGGTATATACCTAGTAATATAATCAGTTTTGATTTGTTTGTAAACCATTTGTTTGGGGTATATACCTAGTAATGACATCATTACTCACAGAGAAGATGGCACACACTGGTCCAAGGAAGCTCCATATAAATCTCTTGCCTGGGTGGATCCAGCAGCTGAGCAAGAGAGAGAATAAAAAATGCATTAGTCCTTAGGAATATAAAACTATTATATAAATTCATTCATTCATTCATCAACAAATACTGAGTGACTCTTTTTTTTATTATGTTCAGTTAGCCAGCATATAGTACATCATAAGTTTTTGATGTAGTGTTCAACAACTCATTAGTTGCTTATAACACCCAGTGCTCATCCCAACCATGCCCTCCTTAATACTCATTACCTGGTTACCCCATTCCCCAACCCCCTCCTTTCTGTGACCCTGTTTGTTTTCCAGAGTCCAGAGTCTCTCTTGGTTTGTCTCCGTCTCTGATTTCTTCCCATTCAGTTTTCCCTCCCTTCCCCTATGGTTCTCCACTCTATTCCTTATGTTCCACATATGAGTGAAACTATATGATAATTGTCTTTCTCTGCCTGCTTATTTCACTTAGCATAATCCCCTCCAGTTCCATCCATGTCGATGCAAATCTTTTGTGACAGGCTCTGTGGTTGGCTCTGAAGATACAATAAAAAAGAAAGTAAACATGGTCTTAAAACCCATAAATCTAACATGGAGTTTGAGACACACAGTTAGACATACTGTAACAATAAAACAAAAATGTGAGGCTATGAGATGTATGATTGGATGTCAATGCTTAGTTTGGAGTCTCAGGGATTAGGATGGGTAAGGAAGACTCTCTAAGGAAACTATATTTTTAGCTGAGATATTAACAATGAATGATGTTACTGAGATAAACAGTGTTGAAGCAAAGGAGAAGCCCACAAACATGTTAACAGACTTTGAGAGTCCTGTGAACCTAACATGGTTTTAAGGGCCTTTCTTGCACTGTTCAATTGAATTTTTTTCCATTGGCTGCCAAAGCCATCAACTTAGTTTTATTTGGGGGGGGAGGGGGTCTTAGCCCTTTATTTGTATTTTATTTTTTTTATCATGTTCAATTTTTCATGGCTTTATTTAGATATATTTTACAGACCATAAAATTCACCCATTTAAACCATACAGTTCGGTGGTCTTTAGAATATTCACAGAGTTGTACAACCAGCACCAACATCTAACTTTTGGACATTTTCAACTCCTCCAAGAGAAACTTCATTTACATTAGCAGTCACGTATTCCCACCTCCACACACTCCACTCCCCACCCTCCCCCCAGGGCACTATTACTCTGCTCTCTCACTCGATGGATTTGCCTATTCTGAACATTTTACATAAGTGGTATCATGCGATATGTGGCCTTTCATGACTGGGTTCTTTCATTTAGCATCATGCTTTCAAAGTTCATCCACATTGCAGCACATTTTTATGGATGATTAATATTCCTTAGTCTTATTTTTTATTATATTCAACTAGCCATGGCTAAATAATATTCTGCTGGATAGGTATGTCACGTTTTGTTTATCCATTCATCAATTGATGGACATTTAGTTGTTTCAAGTTTTGAATAATGCTGCTATGAGCATTCATATACAAGTTTCTGTGTGAACGTATGTTTCCATTTGTTTGGGGTATATACCTAGCATGTGGTAGCTGTATATTGAATCTTGTGAAAAACTGTCAAACCATGTTCCAAATTGGTTGCACCATTTTACATTCCAACCAGCAATGTATGAGTGTTCCAAATTTTCCACATCCTTCCAAGCACTTTTTATTACCTGTCTTTTTTAACCATTTCAACTAATGGGTATTAAATAATATCTCATTTGTGGGTTTTGACATGTTTTCTTAATGACTAAGGTTGTTGAGCATGTTTTCATGTACTTATTGGTCATTTACAAATCTTCTTTAAAGAAGTGTCTATTAAAATATTTTGTCCATTTTTTCAGTTTTATATTTATTTAAGTAATCTCTATACTCCACATGGGGCTTGAACTCATGGCCCTGAGATCAAGAGTCACATGCTTTTCCAACTGAGCCAGCCAGGTGTCCCTATACTGTCCATTTTTAAATTCAGTTATTTGTCGTTTGTTTTTAAGTTATTTGATTTAACTTTAACAACAGCACAAATCAGAGGTTCTCTTATGATCACAGATTGGTAACTGATGCACAGAGAGCTTAGGTCTATGGCTGAAGGTTTTACTGATACATGGTGATAGAATTCACTTTTGATTCTACATTAGGATAAAATAGAGAATGAGCAGGGCATTTCAGAATGTGGAAGTGTGTGGAAGGCCATTTCAGGACAACTGAAGCATAGATTAAGAAGAATGTAAGCAAGAAAGAACTGAAGTGTCCAAGAAAGACACCTGGAAAGAGCTTGGTTGATGTAGGTGAACATAAGCATTAGCAGCATGTTGTGCTTAGGAGTGCACATTCTGGGAACTGACTTCCTGGAGAAGTAAGGACCTTGGTGAACTTGCTCTCCTTCTAAAACAACAAAAATACACACAGAACAATGAAAACCAACCATTTCAAAACTCGCAATTGTCCAAAACTGCAGAACAAATTGAAAATAGTCTATCCAAGAGAAACTACTGAACCTCACGAAGACTGGGGAGAAAGGAGTCTGGGATGGTTTAACATGGAGCTTAGTGGTGTAGCAGCCAAAAGTGGAGAGCACTGAAGACAATGGAGAGATCTATTTTTGGAGCTCCATTAAAAGCATCATCATCACCCCCAGAACACAACCAATATTTTTTTTCTAACTCTGTAGTTCCTAACTCCTTTATTCTCTAAATTTGGTGGCTAGTTGATTTGATTGAGAACTCATGGGGGAGAGGAGAGCCTACTCTAGGGCATTACCAATACAATAGCAAACTACTGTCACATCACCAGCTATCTAGGCCTATGATTTCAGGGTGGATCAACAACAACTTATCCAGCAATTTAAAAGGAAATACTGGAGTACCAAAGCACCATAAGAAATTTTGAAAACCTCTGAAATATTCCTGTAAATGTAAGGATGCACAAGGATAATGCCTCACTCAAAAAAGGCATGGGGATGTGCCCCAATGTTTAAAGCAGCAATGTCAATAATAGCAAAAATATGGAAAGAGCCCAATGTCCATAGACAGATGAATGGAAAAGAAAATAGGCAAAGCATTAAGGAAATCTTCTGAACAAACATTGGGTGGCTATTAAAACTGACACAGTTGTGACCAAAACCCTACAAGGGTCATACACTGAAAGGAATGACCAATTTACAGAATTAGTCCAAGAAAGTCACTAAACAAACAAACAAAAACACCACAAACCAGAAACAACAACATACCTTGGATGGTGGAGGAATATGATAACAGAGGTCTTACAATATATAATCTAAAATATTGAGTTTTAACCAAAAATTTATGATATATCCAAAGAAACAGGAAAACGTGAAACATACAAAGGGGGGAAAATCAGTCAAAAGAAAACATCTCTAAGGAACCACAGATTTCAAACTTTGTTGATAAAGTCTTAATCAGATATTAGAAATTTATTAAAAACACTAAAGCATGTCTAAAAAACTAAAAGAAAATACAAAAACAGTGTTGTTGGATATGGATATGGATAAAGAAATAGCTATTATGTATGGAACCAAATAGAAATTCTAGAGTTAAAAAGTACAATAACTGATATGAAAAATTCACCAGAGGGGCTCAACAACAGATTGTAACTAGTAAAAGTAAAAAAGTAATATATTCACAAGAGGGGGGAAAGATGGCGGAGGAGTAGGGGACCCTATTTCAGCTGGTCCCCGGAATTGAGCTGGATATCTACCAGACCACTCTGAGCACCCACGAAACCAGCCTGAGATGTAAGAAGATCTGGATCTCTACAAACAGAATATCGCAGGTGGTTGGTTTTGAGGTACGAAGCAGAGAGCCGTGATTCTGCGGGCAGATATTGGAGGATAAATGGCAGCGGGAGGGTGCCTACCCGTGTGGATCCTACACTGCCGGTGAGTGACAGCCTCGCGCGCTGCGGACGGGCACAGACTCGGAGACCGGTAGCGTCCGGGAAAAGACTTTAGGGCAGTCCCCGGGAGGGAAACCCAGAGCTGCGGGGTCGCGCGCACGTGAACTGCAGGCCACGGGACGGAAACCGAAGAGGCGGAGTCCCACGCGCATGAACTGAGAGTGGCTGGCGGTTTTAGAAGCACAAAGGGCAGAGACGTGCCCCGACCTGGAGGCAGGACTGGGAGCACTGCGGAGGGGTGCACAACCCAGGATGCTGCAGTTTATAGCAGCACGGACAGAAACAGAGACAGTGTGGCCTGGAGAGCTCACTGAAGAACAGACTGCAGTCTCTCTGCTCTGAGGCAGAGGGTTGGAAACGGTCTCTTCTGCTCTGACTGGCAGAAGAGATGCGGAAATCTGCCAGGGAAAGGCGCCAGAGAACAAAAGCCCCAAAGACTGATTCCCACTGAGCCCATCCGCCGCCACAGGGGTGCAGGGCAACTCCGCCCAAACAGGGTTGCCTGAGTAACACCGTGGCAGGCCCCTCCCACAGAAGACAGGCTGGGAAAACAAGAGGCCAGCAACCCTAAGGTCCCAAGAAAACAGGTGCATCTTGCTTGGGTTCTGGTCAATAATTTGGACTCTATACATTCCCTCAAACACCCATCAACAGAATGACTAGGAGGAGGAGCCCCCAAAACAGAAAAGACTCAGAGATTATGACTTATGCTGCAGATTTACAAATGGATGCAGATATAACCAAGATGTCGGAGATGGAATTCAGGCTAGCAATTGTGAAGACAATGGCTAGAATGGAGAAATCAATTAATGGCAACATAGAGTCTCTAAGGGCAGAAATAAAAGGTGAATTGGCAGAACTTAAAAATGCTATCAATGAGATCGAATCCAATCTAGATAATCTAACAGCTAGGGTAACTGAGACAGAAGACAGAATAAGCGACCTGGAAGACAATATAATAGATAAAAAGGGAAAAGAGGAGGCCAGAGAAAAACAACTCAGAATCCATGAAAATAGAATCAGAGAAATAAGTGACACCATGAGGCATTCCAATGTCAGAATAATTGGAATCCCGGAGGGAGTGGAGAGAAGGGACTAGAAGATGTATTTCAGCAAACTGTAGCTGAGAACTTCCCTAATCTGGGGAATGAAACAAACATTCAAGTCCTAGAGGCAGAGAGGACCCCTCCTAAGATCAAGGAAAACAGGCCAACACCCCGGCATGTAATAGTAAAACTTGCAAATCTTAGAACCAAGGAAACCATCTTAAGGGCAGTTAAGGGGAAGAGATTCCTTACGTACAGAGGGAGGAACATCAGAATAACGTCAGACCTATCCACAGAGACCTGGCAAGCCAGAAAGGCCTGGCAAGACATATTCAGGGTACTAAATGAGAAGAACATGCAGCCAAGAATACTTTATCCGGCAAGGCTTTCATTTAGAATGGATGGAGAGATGCAGAGCTTCCACGACTGGCAGAAGCTGAAAGAATATGTGACCACCAAGCCGGCCCTGCAAGAAATATTAAGGGGGGTTCTATAAAAGGAGAAACACCCCAAGAGTGATCTACAACAGAAATTTACAGGGACAATCTATAAAAACAATGTCTTCACAGGCAACATGATGACAATTAATTCATATCTTTCAATAATCACTCTCAATGTGAATGGCCTAAATGCTCCCATAAAACAGAACAGGGTTGCAGATTGGATAAAAAGACAGGACCCATCCATATGCTGTCTACAAGAGACTCATTTTGAACCTAAAGATACATCCAGACTGAAAGTGAAGGGTTGGAGATCCATCTTCCATGCCAGTGGACCTCAAAAGAAAGCTGGGGTAGCAATTCTTATATCAGACAAATTAGATTTTAAACTAAAGTCTGTAATAAGAGA